>NC_069380.1:185651785-188151785 GCF_027475565.1 Acinonyx jubatus | reverse complement strand
GAATAGCATGGATGGACCTTGAGGGATTTATGCTAAAAGAAATAAGTCAGACAGAGAAAGACAAATACCATATGATCTCACTTCTTTGTAGAATCTAAAAATAACACCAAAACTGAGCTCAAAGATGCAGCGAGTGTATTAGTGGATGCTAGAGATAGGCATGGGGGTTAGGTAAATGGATAAAGGGGGCCAAAATGTACAAACTACCCGTTACAAAAAATAAATAAGTCATGGGGATTTAAATTCTAACTTGGTGACTCCCGATAATACTGTATTGCATATTTGAACGTTGCTAAGAGAAATCTTAAAAGTTTTCATCACAAGAAAAATTTTTGTAACTATGTATGATGAGAGATGTTAACTAGACTCACTGTGGCGATTATTTCACAATAAACACAAATAGCAAATCATTATGTTGCCCACCTGAAACTAATGTAATATTATAGGTCAATTATGCCTCAATTATGAAGGAAAAAAAGAGCATATGTTAAGGATTAGCAAACCACAGCCACAGGTCAAATGTCTGCTTTTATAAGTAAAGTTTTATTGGAATGCAATCACACTCATTTAAGTATGGTTTCTGCTTTCCAGTTCCAACTGCAGAGCTGCGTAGTTGCAAGAGACACCATGTGGAATGCTAATTCTAAAACACTTGACCATATTGCTCTTTATAGACGTTTGCAGACCGCCGGTATACCCCATCATTTAAGAGTCTAGTACGTGTAAGCTTCTAATTAGCAATAATATATTTATTCTATGTAAAAGTCTATTTCGAGTTGTTCAACAATTATGGAAGACACTGGGTGTGGCAGGGCAAATAGAATAAACCACTTGCATTGTGAAGTTCTGTAGTAAAACTCTATTGCACATAGCCCTGTACAGAAGCTCAGAGTTCCCTGGGGTCAGTGGCAGAATTTTTACATTGGGCATAGGGCTCACTTGGACTTTTACTGGATTTGCATGTCACTGCTGATGTTGTGACCAGCGTACCTCATGCCAAGGACAAAATACACTTCCAAGGCTATCATTTACATAAGATGCCTAACTGAACCCAAGATTTGCACAGCAAGTCGGGGAGGATAAGCCTACTAGTTAAACTAAGAAGTTCTCACAGAATACAATCATTCAAAAATAGTTTATTATATGTCTCTAGCAACTTTAGAAGCTGGATAATGCATTAAGAGAATAATAAAGGATGTCTAAATGGTATCTTCTACTTTATTGGATAAAATGCATAGAAATAGATTGTTGTCTTGAGTTGTACAAGGAAATTAAAGCACTTTATAAAAACGGGCTTATGTGCCACACATTGTAACACTTGAAAACAAAACAGAACAAAACCTGAACTCTTAATACTTCGAATTGCTTCAATGCTTCTACTGGATATAACACATGGTATTAACTAGCACCAGCACTTACATGAAATGCATGAAATGCATTCCCTTATTCTGTGTATTAACTCATGACAAAAGGCCCAAAGGTTTTCTCAGTAAAGTTGGGAAACCAGAAGACTGTTAATTGCAGAGATGTGGTAGAGTGGTTACCAGTCAGGTTTAGCTGAACACCTCATGCTTGAATGCCAGCGTTGGCCACTTACTCCCCTACAAAAGGAAATAGGATGATTTCAATGTCTTTATCCTCCCTCTATTAAGGAGTCATGAAGACTCAATGAGATGATGAATTTAAAGCACTTAGCACAGAGTACTATGCTAAATGAAATAAGTCAAAGAAAAAAAGATACCATATGAACTCACTTACATGTAGAATCTAAAAAACAAACAAACAAACAAACACCAGAAACAGACTCATAAATACAGAACTGGTAACTCCCAGAGGAGAGGGAATAGGGGGATGGACAAATGGGTAAAGGAGATTAAGAAGTATAACCTTCCAGTATAAAATAAAGAAGTCACGGGGATTAAAAGTATGCGTAGGGAATATAGGTCAATGTAGTTGCAATAACATTGTACGGTGACAGATGGTAGCTATACTTATCATGGTGAGCACTGTGTAATGTATAGAATTGTTGAATCACTGTTGTACTTCTGAAATTAATATAACATTTGTCAACTCTAATGAAAATGGGGGCACTCTGCACAGTACCTGTTGCATAAGTTCTCAAATGTCAGCTGGTCATAGTAGCTGTTGTTATTGCCATTGTATTGTAAAAACTATAAGACACAGAATTACAGGCCTTTGGAGACAAATTTCAGTGGTATATGGTCAATATTCCTGTAGATTTACCCACATATTTATCATTTTTGTTTTTAATTTTTGTTCTTTTTTGTTCTTTTTTGTTCTTAATTTTTCTTAATTTCTAGGCCTGTAAGTGTATATTCTATATTTCTTAAGTTTTTTAGTTTCTCTTTTAGTATAGGTTTCCTATACTAAATTTTTTATTTGAAATGTCTTTTTTTTATTTGAAATGTCTTTTTTTTTTATTTGAAATGTCTTTATATTTGACTTCATAATTGAAGAATATCTCTGATTCTTCAATGGGTATAGTTAATTTTTTAGCACCTTAAAGACGTCATTTTATTGTCTTTTGGATTTATTTAGGTCCCTGGATACTTTCATGACTTTCTCTGTGTCATTGGCTTTTGGTGATTTTACTATGATGTGTCTAAGCATGGTTTTCTTTATATTTATTCTGATTGTTCGAATCTGTGGTTTGACATGTTTAATCTCTTTGGAGAAATTTTCTACCAATATTTTTCAAATATTTCTTCTGCCCCTTTCTTACTTTCCCTCTCTTTCTATCACAAGTATGTTAGACTTTCCACATGTCTTATGTCTTTTCTCTATTTTCTATCTTTTTTTTTCCTCACCGTAGCTGAGTGTGGATTTATTTTTTAATATCTTTCAGATGAGCTATGTCTAATCTGGTATTAAATCTATCAGTTGTGTCCTTGATTTCACTTACTGTAACTTTCAATTCTAGTATTTCTATATGATACAGAAATGAATAAATCCAAGTTTTTGATGAAATTTCCCATATTTTAAAGTCTGCACCTGGTACCACCCAATCTCTGGATCACCAGTCTGTTTCTATTGTCTATTTTCTCACTTGGATCTCTGGATAATGTTTTAATTCTCCAGAAAAGAGATTTTTGTTTTGTTTTGTTTTTTGTTATTTTTTTTTTAAGTCTCTGGCAGGTAACTAAACCTTCCCACCTTCACCCAATAAAGAACTAAGAAAATCAAAGTAGAATTTCATTCTTTGCAAAGCTGATATATTTCTGCTTCATCTTTCCTCCTAGGGTATGGTCCTTCAGGGGTCCCAATAGAAAGTCTCAAGTATTTACTAAAGCACCTTTACCTTCACAGGTCCTGAATTACAGTTTTTATTCTCTGCAACATAAAGAGATTGCTGACAATTCTGCTTGCTTTTTAGTGTCTTTGCAGCTACACTTTGCAAGCTGGCAAACACTCCAAGGAGAAACAGGTACAGCATATTGGATTCATGATATTTTTCCATTTTTCTGAGATCTTGGCCTCTCAACTCCTAGCTGACTTATCAGCCTCAAAATCCAATTTTGTCTCACCATGCCCGTAAGATTGTTAAAAGCTCTACTCAGTTTCTCAACCTCTCTCCTCAAGGCAACTATGAATCAACAGATGCTTTGAGGAATAAAGCATCATAGAATGTCAAAACCCATTCAGTGTATTTCCCTTCTCTCTTGAATCCTGGCACCTCAATTCCTAGCTGACTTGGTAGTTCTCTGATTCTTTCAAGCATATTATTGTTTTTTGTATTTTGTTGAGTTTTCTAGTTATTCTAGGCACGAGCAATGGATTGCTACAAACTATTCCTTTCAATCTAGAGACAGATCTTACATGTTTGGATGTAATAAAGTACATATATAAAACAATGGGATAAGGGGACAGGGGAACAAATGAGGAAAGACAGAGAAAGGGGGAGAATCTCTAGAAGGCTCCATTCTCAGCACAGAGTCCAAAACGGGGCTCAGTCCCATGACCCTGGGATCATAACGTGAGCTAAAATCAAGAGTTGGATGCTAAACCAACTGACTGAGCCACCCAGGTGCCCCGGTGCTTAACTCTTGATCTCAGGGACTCTTTAATTTCTTTTTTTTTTAATTTTTAAATATTTATTTATTTTTGAGAGAGAGAGACAGAGAGACAGAACACAAACAGTGGAGGGGCAGAGAGAGAGAGGAAGACACAGAATCTGAAGTAGGCTCCAGGCTCTGAGCAGTCAGCACAGAGCCCGATGTGGGGCTTGAACTCATGAACTATGAGATCGTGACCTGAGCCAAAATCGGGTGCTTAACCCACTGAGTCACTCAGGTGCTCCTTTACTTTCTTAATTCTTAAAGACTGCAAAGAACATTTGTTTAGGTGGGTTAGATCTATTAACATTGACCATATTAGAAATTAAAACTGTAATTCTAATTTTTTAAAATATTTTAAGCATTTATTAATTTTAAATAGCAATAATAAACTCATTACAGATTAACAAGTAATTTTATGAAAAGAATCTACTTTCCATAACAAAAAAAATTGGTAGAAGAGTGGCAATGTTGTTCATTTTTGCAAATCTCTTTAGTGTCTATATTAATAGGATAGAGCTGGATCGTCTGTTATCTGATTCTGTATTCAGTCTATTACCATATATTGTTTTGGTTGAAATATATGAAGAAAATGTAGCCTCACACACAGGTGAGGGTTAAAAAAAAAAGTTTTCATTATCAAACAGATTTATTTAAAATATTAATGTCTGCCTTAAAAATACATCTGCATTTGCCTGATACTGTGCATATGAATTTTGCTGTTGTTACTTTATATTTATTTATATAGATAAAAGGCAGAAGAGTGTTGTTTTAATAGTCTTTTCAGATAATTGTGGATTTCCTTCTTTGACAGTATACCTACACTCAAAGAGGAACAGTTTCTTAAACATTAGTTGCAGTGTAAAATCTGAAATTATATCAATGAAAGTTTTTTACTTTGTCACATTTAAATCCAGTGGTCTATTTTGCACTTCAAGTGGATTTTTTACTCATGGATGATTTGTTAACATTAGGCACCAGTCATCTGAGAAATATGGGTTGACCAAACTATACAGACCATTTCAATGTTGAAATATTTCATTATATAAAGTTAAAAAGCACACTCATGAATATTACCATCATTCTTATCCTAGAAGTCTAACTACTGAGAATCTATCATATTTGTGGTGTCAGAAACATGCTTGTCAAAACTTGATTTGTATCAATGGCAATAAACACTGTCAATATGTTTTTTTGAGTAACAGGCTCACTTCTTTTTTCATTTTCAAGACAATATTTACCAAATAATCATAATTGAAAAACAATAGCTGTATGGTATTCTCTCAAGAATGATATTCCATGAAATCAGTGGTCAGTTCAGCCTGCAACCCAATAACATACATGTTTTTGATATCCAGCAAAACTGTTCTATGCATGTTACCATTTTTTACATACGTATATATGTATACAATACACATATAATCAATCCTCATTATTCACAGATTTTTATTTGTGAACTGCTTACTCACTAAAACTTATTTGTAACTCCAAAGTCAATACTTGTGCTGCTTTCACGGTCATTCAGACATGCACAGTGGGGTGAAAATTTGGGCCATCTGATGTACACATTCCCAGATGGGCAGGAACAAGGCAATACCTGTCTCAGCTGTCATAATGTAAACAGGTATCCTTTCACAGTCTATTTACTGCCATGTTTTTGCATTTTTATGCTTTTTGTTGGTGATTTTGCTGTTTGAAATGGCCTCAAGCTTAAGGTGAAAAATCTCTGGTATTCCTTAGTACAAGAAGACTGTAACATGACTTATAAAAAAAAACCAAAAAAGCAAAAAAAACTAACCAAACAAACAAACATATGTGTTAGACAAGCTTCCTTCAAGCATGAGTTACAATTCTGTTTTCCATGCGTTCAATGTTAATGAATCAGTAATACATATTAAATAAAGTGTCTTTAAACAGAAAACACATAAAACAAGTTTATATATTGATTGGTTGACAAAAATGTCGTGATGAGAGACTCACAGGAATCTAATATTGGATTTCCCCTAAGAGCAATGGCACAGTGTTCACTAACTCATCTTTATAATAACTTTATAGAATAGAATTATGGCAAATAATGAGCATGAACTATATATACATCTGCATATACGTATACATGTGTATAATATACATTATATACATGTATATATGTATACATACATGTGTAGTTGTAAAGACTAATGATTACTAAAGAGGATTTGGTGCCACTGCCTCCATTGGCTCTAAGGCACCAGTTTTTATACCATTACTTTTGTACCATCAGTACAAAAGGCAAATGCTATAGAAAATAACATCTTAGTATCGTTATGAAAATATTGTGATATTCCCCAAGGGTTAAAAAAAAGTTTTCATTATCAAACAGATTTATTTAAAATATTAATGTCTGCCTTAAAAATACATCTGCATTTGCCTGATACTGTGCATATGAATTTTGCTGTTGTTAATTTTTATACATCCATGGAAATAGTTTCCAAATGCTTTAAACATTGCCAATTCCTCAGGATCGTAATAATAATTTGACAACAAATACTTACAAAATATTCATGCCTTTTCTTTTTTTTATTTGTTAGTGTTTTTCTTGTTAATTCCCATAATATTATTAACTGCTCTTATGGTATCTCTGAATTACATTTTTTGAGATAAATATTAAAGAGTTTATAGATTACCCATTTACACATTTTAAGGCAGAAGATGATTATATCCAGGGACAGACTTGAGATAGTTATAAATGGAAGAGATAAACTTGGTTTGAGGTGATGGCAAAATAAAATTGTTAAAGGGAAGAGAGACATTTTTTATTTTTAAATTACAGATATTATTGCCCAAAGGGAGGGACAGACAAATAGGTCACTTATATTGCTTTCATGTCTAAAGTACAATTTCATGGGAGAAAAAGAAAAAGGATTATGATTTATAAACAAAAGGGAAAGGATAGGTAATATGAATGGATAAAGGAGAAGATAAAGTGGAAATGTGGATTAAAAGTGAAGAAAGATTGAGAAATTAAAAACAGACACATGTTTAGGACGCAATTGTACAGGAGACCATCTTTCAATAAATCCTATCATTCCAGCCTGGTGGAGACTATTCTCTTACCCCTTCCTCATGTACTAGTAATTTTCTAAGGCTATTAAGGATGGGATTTGAATCTTTGGGGAGAAGAGGCTGCAAAAACACTGGACTGAGTTGATATTGCCCCTTATAGGGCTCACAGAGTGCTCTTCAAGACTAAATAACCCGGACTATGGGAAAGGCACTTATAGCCATAGAATGCATGAATGTTCATTCTTTCAATTATCCTGTAAAAATACTAATTATAGGGGCGCCTGGGTGGCTCAGTCGGTTAAGCATCCGACTTCGGCTCAGGTCATGATCTCGCGGTCCGTGCGTTCCAGCCCCAGTGTCGGGCTCTGTGCTGACAGCTCAGAACCTGGAGCCTGTTTCAGATTCTGTGTCTCCCTCTCTCTCTGACCCTCCCCTGTTCATGCTGTCTCTCCCTGTCTCAAAAATAATAAATAAACGTTCAAAAAAATTACTAATTATAGAGTAGGAATTAAGGAAATTTCGTCTTCTCTCTTTGAAGTTTTAAAGAGAGAGAAAAAAAAAAGAAGGAACAGTGGGGCATCAATTTGACCTTGACTCTGCAGCCCAAAGTTTCACAGTTTCCCAATCATGGGAAATAAACTAGCTCTGGCCACACGGACTTGAGCCAAGCACAAGTCAAGGACACATGCTGGCTAATGGTAGACTGTGCAGTTGTTACTCTCTGGGTATTTTCCAAATTCCTTCAGTTACTGCTAAACACTTAGTATAAATTTGCCTCGGTTGTACGGGGTTGGGGGTGGGAGGTAGGAGGGTCTAAGCCCACAGTTAACACAGAAGACAGTAGGCCCTCTCTTGAGCTTGAGAAATGATAGCAGCAGCAGTCACTGGTGGATGAAGGTAGACCCAGTAGAACCATGATATGTTGAGGGCCACCAGCGTCACAGCCAGCGATGTAGCTGTTTGGGAAGGAGGACAGCATGGCAGAACCTAAAGACTTATTTCTGAGTAGGAGGCCTGGGTGGCTCAGTCCGTTAAGCGTCTGACTCTTGATTTCTGCTCAGCTCATGATCTCACATTTCGTGGGCTGAGCACCATGTCGGGCCCTGCACTAATGATGTGGAGCCTGCTTGGGATTCTCTCTTTCTCCTTCTCTCTCTGCCCCTCCCCCACTCGAGCTCGCTCTCTGTCTCTCAAAATAAATAAGTAAACTTAAGAAAATCATTAAAAAAGATGTATTTCTTCATAAATGTGGAAAAAGATGCAGGCTTTTTGAGAATTAATTTTAAGCAGCAAAGCAAGTAGGGGATCATGTTACATAAAAGCTATTAACTTCCTTAGTAGCTCTAGGGTCAGCAGGTTAAAAGACAAACTTGGGCTAAATTTTAATGTTTATGTTTCCTACAAATTGCCTTTTAATTAGTGTTTTGAGACTTTCCTCTGAAATCAGCAAGTGATACAAGAAAGAGGGGCCTTTTATTTGTTACGGAAACATTGCCTATTGCTTAGTTCACTATTCTACCCCTTCTGTGGGACTTGCCCTAGAGGATGTTTCCCATTAATATCTTGGCTTTGTCCTTTCTCTACTAGTTTTACTAAAGCCAGGATTAGTCTAGCCCAGTATAACACACAGCCCTGTGTGAAATTGTAACTTTATTTCTCCAACTTTGAAAATGGCTAACAGCCCTTATCAGCAAATAAACACCTCCTACTGCAGACAAGTAAAGTGATTGAGAAACCCATAAAAAGCCGAGGAAACAAAGCCCAATGAAGTTAAAACAAATTTCATTGCTAGGTCTCCATTGATCTCAACGGTAAATACAAAAAGCAAACATGTTTATCGGCCCTCTTTTGATTATAAGTCAGTATTATTGCACTGTTTTCACATCTACTAGTACCTTCTTAGTTGGAATCTTCCAGTAAAACACTCAAAATGGGCATTTTTAGAGAGAGAGGCACAACTACTCAGATTCTAACTCGTAAAGTTGTGGGTTTTCTAGGGCTTACTTAGAATTATACCATACATGTGAATAATAGAATTCTAAAAACCAAACTCCAGCTTTATAAGACACATGTTTAAATTTTGTTGGGTAAAGAAAATAGGCATCTCCAAATTGGAACAAAATATTTAGAATGCTCTTTCAAGAAATAACAGTCTAGTTAAATATAACTAATGAAAGAGAGCACAAAGACTCATTCTTATAATGTGATCACGTATTAAACTGCATTTCTATACCTGGCAGCAACAAAAAGTTTGAAAAAAATCATTTACCCTGAAAAAGAGAACACTTTTGATCATGATTGCTAATCATCAAATACTGTAAAACCCAGTAGCTAGAAAGTTTATACTTGATCTATGTAATCTCAAAGGTCTGAATTTAGATATTATCAGAAAAACCTATAGAGAGAAATATTTTGTCTAGAGACAAGTGAGGGTCCAAGTGTAGGATGAGCCTGAACTCACCTCCTACCCAGACACACCAAATCGACACTTAGATATAGCACAATTCCCCCTGCAGAAGAATGGAGGATTGATTGAACAGTCTGCACAACAGATGCTAGAGGGGCCACATAGAGAAGGGTGGGAGAGACAGAGACATGGTAATGAGAGGAACACCATCTCTCATGCAAGGACGTGAAGTAGGGAGGGATGTCACTGAGCCCATGCACAGAGTCACCCACCCTTGGCACAGTGAAAACAACAGTGGTTTAAGGAGCAACTAGACTATAAGTGAAGGAAATCCATTTACTAGCCCTAGAATGCCTGCCAAATGGGTTGAGAACTGCTGGAACTCTCTCCAGGGTCAGAGGCCCCAGCCAGCACAATATTTTATTTTCCATCCACCCTGATAATGTCTGCAAAAGCAGGACCCAGATGTTCTAGCTGGTCAGTTAGGGCCATCCCAGTATGCTCCAGGCCCCTCATCTGCCCCAACTCAACTGTCCCACCAAGGAAGCCCCAGCACAGTGTGCTCAAGACTCCCCTGCTTGCACCTCACCCAGCCATTCCATCAAGGCAACCCCAGTGCAGTGTGCCTCAAGACTCCCCAGCCTACACCTGCTCCAACTCCAACTGTCCCATCATGGTGGCCCTGGCACAGCCACTGGCCCACACCCACTCCAGATGTCCTGTCACAATGGTCCTAGGACAGAATGCCCCCAAACACCAGAGCTAGGAACCGCTCTAGCTCCAGCCATCCAGTCAAGGTAACTTGCATGTGGAGTGCCTGGGGACCCCACCAGCCCACATCTGCACCAGCTAGCTGGTCTGCCAAAGCCTCCAGGTACATCCAATCTACACAGGGAATAGTCCTACACAAGGCTACTTCTTCAAGACCAGAAGACGAAGCTCTCCCACCTAATGCATAGAAACAAACAGAAAGTCAGATAAAATGAGGAGACAGGAAAATATGTTCCAGACAAAAGAACAAGATAAAACCCAAGGGGAAGAGGGACCCAATGAAATGGAAAAAAGTAATTTACCTGATAAAGAGTTAAAATTAATGGCCATCGAGATCTACCAAACCCAGGAGGAGAAGAATGGAAGAACAGAGTGAGAACCTCAACAGAGTTAGAAAATATAATAAAAAAACAATTATAACTAAAGAACCCAATAACAAAAATTAAAAATACACTAGGAGGAATTAATAGCAGAGTAGATGATTCAGGACAGATCAACTTTGTGGAAGACAGAAGAGTGGAAATCAGCCAATCAGAAGAACAAAACAAAACAAAATTTTTTTTAAATTAGGATAGTTTAAGGAAAATCTGGGACAACATGAAGTATGTTGATATTCATATTACAGAGATCCCAGAAGGAGAAGAGAGAGAGAGAGACCAAAAAAAAAAAAAAAAAAAAAAAAAATCTATGAAGAAATAATGGCTGAAAATTCCCTTAACCTGGAGAAGAAAACAGACATACAGGTCCAGGGAATGCAAAATTTCAACTAAGACGAACTCAAAAATATCCACACCTAGACATACTATAAACTAAAATGGCAAAATTTAAAGAGAGAATCTTAAAGGCAGCAAGAGAAAAACAATCATATACAAGGGAAATCCCATAAGACTATCAGGTGATTTTTCTGAAGAAACTTTGCAGACCAGAAGGGAGGGGCAGGATATATTTAAAGTGTTGAAAAGGAAAAACTTACAATGAAGAATACTCTGCCTGGAAAGGTTATCATTTGGAATTGAAGGAGAGAGAAGAGTTTCCAGATAAACAACATCTAAAGAAATTAATCACCAGTAAACTGGCCTTACAAGAAATGTTAAAGGGTTGGTCTTCTTTAAGCAGAAAAAAAAAAGGCCTTAACCAGAAATAAGAAAATATATTAAGGAAAGAATCTCACTGGTAAAGGCAAGTATATAGTAAAGGCAGTGGACCAGGCATTTACAAAGCTTGTTATAATACAGTAAAATCAACTATAACTACAGTAAGTAGTTAAGGGATACACAAAAAGATGTAAAATGTGATCTCAAAAGAAAACGTGGTGGTGGGGGGGGGGGTGGATAGAAATGTAGTGCTTTTAGAATGCATTTGAACTTAAACTGTCACCTTAAAATAGACTGCTAAATATATAGGTCAATATATATAAACCTTACGGTAACTAAAACCCAAAACCCTATATTAGATACACAAAATAATAAAGAGAAAGGAACCCAAACACTAAAGAAAACCACCAAACCACTAGAGATGAAGAGAAGAAGAAAAACAATAAAAGACAACAGAGAAGAATTACAAAAAGAATCAGAAAACAATTAACAAAATGGCAATAAGTACATATCTATCAATAGTTACTTTAAGTATAAATGCACTAAATGTTCTAAGGAAAAGACACAGGGTGGCTGAATGGATAAAAATACAAGATCCTTTTATATGCTGTATACAAAAGACTCACTTGAGATCTAAAGACATACACAGGAGTGCTTGGGTGACTCAATCAGTTAAGTGTCAGACTCTTGATTTTGGCTCAGGTCATGCTCTCAGGTCATGGTTCATGATTCATGATTCATGGTTCATGAGGTTGAGCTCCATGAGGACAGCATGGAGCCTGCTTGAGATTCTCTCTCTCTCCCTCTCTCTCCCCAATCTTTGCTCTCTTTCTCTCTCTCTCTCAAAATAAATAAATAAACAAACATGAAAAAAAACTTAAACAAAAACACACACTGAAAGTGAAGGGATGGAGAAAGATACCCCAGGCAAATGGAAACAAAAAGAAAACTGAAGTAACAATACTACTTAAGACAAAATAGACCTTAATTTTTTTTAATTTTTTAAAGTTTAATTTCTTTATTTTGAGAGACAGACAAGGAAAGCGGGGGGGGGGGGGTGCAGAGAGAGAGGTAGAGAGAGAGAGTCCCAAGAAGGCTCTGCACTGTCAGCATGGAGCCTAATGCAGGGCTCAAACTAACAACCTGTGAGATCATGACCTGAGCTAAATCAAGAGCCATTGCTTAACCAACTGAGCCACCCAGGCACCCCTAAGACAAAATAGAGTTTAAAGAAGACTGTAACAAAATATAAGAAAGGGCATTACATAATAGTAAAAGGATCAATCCAAGAATAGGAAATAGCATTCATAAATATTTATGGACCCAACACAGGATAATCTAAATATATAAAGCAAATATTAACAGACATAAAGGGAGACATTGACAGCAATATAATAATAGTAGGAGAATTTAATACTACACTATCAATGGATAGATCATTCAGACAGAAAAACAATAATGATACATTGGCCTTAAGGGACATTAGACTGGATGGACTTAATAGACATATACAGGACACTTAATCCCAAAACTGCACAATAACTATCTTTTCAAATGCACATAAAACATCTTCTAGGAGAAATCACATGTTAGTCCACAAAACAAGGTTCAAAATATTCAAGAAGATAAGAATCAAATCAAGAATCTTTTCTAACCGCAATGATATGAAACTGGAAATCAATTACAAGAAGAAACTAGGATAACACAAACATATGGAAAATAAACAATATCCTACTAAAAACCAAGGAGTTGATGAATAAATCAAAGAAAAGATAAAAAATACCTGGCAAGAAATGAAAATGCAAACAGAACTTTCCAAAATCTATAGGACACAGCAAAAGCAGTTCTAAGAGGAAAATTCATAGTGACATAAGCTTACTTCAAGAAACAAGATAAATCCTAAATAAACAATCTTACTTTACACATAAAGGAACTAGAAAAAGAAAAAAAAAACAAATTCCAAAGTTAGTGGAAGGAAGGAAATAAAACGATTAGAGTGGAAATAAACAAAATAGAGACTAAAAGAAACAATAGAAAAGATCAATGAATCTAAAGCTAGTTTGCTGAAAATACAAACAAAACCAATAAACTTCTAGCCAGATTCATCAAGAAAAAAAGAGAAAGAGAGGGATCCAAAATGAAATTAGAAATGAAAGAGAAGAAGTTACAACTGATACCCTAGATATATACAAAGGATCAAGAAACTACTCTGAACAATCATTTGCCAACAAATTGGTAAACCTAGAAAAAATGAATTCCTAGAAATACTCAACCTTCCAAGACTGAATCACAAAGAAATAGAAAATCTGAATAGACCTATTACAAGTAATAAAATTGAAACAGTAATTTAAAAATTCCCCCAAACCAAAATTCAGGACAAGATTGATTGACAGGTGAATTCTACCTGTCACATAACCTTGGCACATAACCTTCCCACATTATACCAAAAACTTGAAGAGGAAAGAATGCTTCCAAACTCATTTTATAAGGCCAGACTTACTCTGATGCCCAAACCAGACATACCTCCCCCCCGCCACACACACACACACACACACACACACACACGCATGCACACACAAATTTAAAAAAAAAAGGAAAATGAGGGAAAAAATAAAATTACAGGCAAATATCCCTCATGAACATAGATGCAAAAATCCAGAAAAAATATTAGGAAACTGAATTTAACAATACATTTAAAGGATTATACATCACAATCAAGTGGAATTTATTCCAAGAATGCAATAATGGTTCAACATCCATAAATCAACCAACATGATACAACACATTTACAGAAGATAAAGAGTATATGATTAACTAACTAGATGCAAAAAAAAATGCATTGGACAAAATCCAAAATTTTTTCATGATAAAAACTCAACAACATAGGTATAAAAGGTACATACCTCAACAGAATAAAGGCCATATGTGACAAACCCACAGCTAACATCACACTCAATGGTGAAAAACTGAAGGCTTTTTCTTTAATATCAGAAACAAGACAACAATGCCCACTCTCACCATTTTTATTCAACATAACCCTAACCACAACAATTAGGCAAAAAAAAGAAATAATAGGCATCTAAAATGGAACAGCAGTAAAACCGTCATTATTTACAGACAGGATACTACCTACATAAAATCATAAAGACTCCACCATAAAACTATTAGAATAAACAAATTCAATGGAGTCACAGGGTACAAAATTAGCATACAGATATTGATTGTGTCTCTATACACTATTAATTAGCTATCAGAAAGAAAAATAAGAAAACAGTCCAGTTTACAACTGTATCAAATAAAATTCCTAGGAATAAATTTAACCATGGGGGTGAAAGACCTGTACACTGAAGACTATAAGACATTCATGGAAAAAAAAAATGAAGACAACACAAATAAATGGAATGATATACAATGTTTGTGTATTGGAAGAATATCATTAAATTGTCCATGCTACCAATAGCAATCTACAGATTCAATTCAATCTCTACTAAAATTCCAATGGCATTGTTCACAGCACTAGAGCAAAGAGATCCAAAATTTGTATGCAACCACAAAACACCTCAAACAGACAAAGCAATCTTGAGAAAGAACAACAAAGCTGGAGATATCATGCTCCCTGATTTCATACTCTACTACAAAGCTATGGTGATCAAAACAGTATGGTACTGGAGCAAAATCAGACCCATAGATCAGTGGAACAGAATAGAAAGCCCAGAAATAAACCCATGCCTAATATGGTCAATTAATTTACTATAAAGAAGCCAAGACTATAGGATGTAGAAAAATGGTCTTTTCAATAAATAGAAAAGGATGAAACAATTATGGGTATGGAATATAAAACTCTAAGTTAATAAAAAAAATTTCCAGATATTAAGCAAGACCTGAATTTATATATTCAAAAGGCCAATTTTGTATATGGAAAATAGACAAAGAATGATCAACTAAAGTAAATGAATTCAATTCTCAACATAAAAGACAAATACAACAAAGGAAACAGAAGAAAGCAGAAGGAAAGGAAAAATAAAGTATAAATCTTAAAATGCTGGTTTACAGAAAATATCAACAAAACAGACAAACTACTAACTCTCAATCAAGAAATAAAAAGAAAGACTGGGGGAAAAACAAATATAACAAAGTATAACAAAAAACAAAAGAAATCACAAGGGGGATAGCAAGGCCTGAAATAGAAGAAATTTTTAAAAGATCTTCAAACGTTACTTCACACAGCTTTACAGAAAATAGAAAATTTACATAAAATTGCTAGTTTCCAAGGAAAATATAATTTCCCAAAATTGGACCAGTAAAGTTAAAAGTACTCAGGCAAACTTCTATAGAGGAAATTGAGGAAATTATCAAAGTCCTACCCTTCAAAAACACCAAGGAGTGGATAGTACAAGATGGCAGTGCAGGAGGAACCTGAACTCACCTCTTCCTACAGACATACCAAATCTACAATTTCATGTAGAATAATTCCCACTGAAAGTATAAACTCAAAACTAGCTGAACAGCTCCCTCCACAACAAGGGATAAAACAGCGTATCAAGATGGGAGGAGGGCAGAGATATGGTCCTGCCAAAAATTCTATACCCAATGCATCAACATACAATAGGAAGGAATCACAGAGGCTCAGAGCCTCTTCCCAAGTGAGGAGGAGTTTGTTTGTGCTCCATATGGATTATCCCAACCTTGGGAATATGCAGTAGCAAAATGAGGCCCCCAAAACATATGGCTTTGGAAATCAATAGGGCTCCTGTCCAGAGGACCCAGAGAGCTAGGAGGGATCTGAGATACTTCTTTTGAGGGTTTTGTGTGCTCTCAAAACAAAATAAACAAACAGAAAAATAAAAACCAAAATTCAGATACAGAAAACTGATCAGCGGTTATCAGCGGGGAAAAGGATTGGAGATTAGGCTAAAAAGGTGAAGGGGATAAATATGGCAATGCATGATAACCAGGCATATTTGCTGATCACTTTGTAATATATGCAAATATTGAGTTATTATGTTGTATACCTGAAACTAGATGTTCTATATCGTTTTTTAAGAATAAAAAAAAAAAGGAAAAAACAAACTCAGATGTTTCACAGAGGAATTTTATCAGAACTTCTACATCTGGATAATCACATTGTCACATAAATTATTCCAGAAGAAAAAAAAAATGAAGACCTCCCCCTTTTTTGTTTTATAAAGCAAGTAACATTGATACCTAAATCTGATAAATACATCATAAGGGCATGACAAATATCATAATCCAGTTTCACTTACACCCACACACACACACACACACAAAGAGAACAAAGTATTAGCAAAAAGAACCCAACACTGTTTATAAAAGTCTTCCAAGAATGGAAGATTATTATAATATTAGTTAATCCAATAATGTAAATTGCCATCTTAATAGAGCTAAGAAGGAAAATAATATAAATGGATTAGATATTAAATTTCAAAATAAATAATCATTCAAATAGAATAGAATTGATGTGTACTTCCTTAACATAATAATGTAGTTCAAAGCATACACCTGCACGCACACACACACACACACACACACACACACACAGCTCCATCATAAACCATTACCTTACCTAATGGGGAAATATTAGAGGCACTCACAGTAAAATCAAGAAGAAGGCAGGAATGCCCAATGTCTTCAATACGATTAATTTGGAGGAATCAGTCAATACAATTGATAAAAGAAAGTAATGAAAAGCATAAGAAATAGGAAAGAAGTATAATTACTTCTTTCACAGATGACACAAGATGATAGTATAAATGGAAAGACCAAAAGGCTAAAAGATAAAATTAACACAAGCAATAAAATAATATAGTAACATAGTAGAATGTAAAATGGTCATTAAAAAATCCACAGCTTTACATTTGCAAGTGATATCCTGTTAGATGAAATGAGGAAAGGGAAGATGTCAGAATAGGATGTGCCAGAAATCCCTATCTTCAC
This sequence comes from Acinonyx jubatus, assembly GCF_027475565.1. NCBI lineage: Eukaryota > Metazoa > Chordata > Mammalia > Carnivora > Felidae > Acinonyx > Acinonyx jubatus. The sequence continues at coordinate 188,134,443 of NC_069380.1, read as the reverse complement.
TTAGACAACAATTGCACAGGCAGAATCTGTCTGATGTAACTATTCTGGAACTGTGGAGTCTAGTGAAGGATTACAACCTCCAGAGAAAAGCTTGGAATGTAAATTGTGCCATAACTCTGGCAATTTTAGCCCTTAGAAACTTATACATAGTTTGCAATATCCAGGGTAGGCAAAAAGGACTTTGTCTTCCTAGTAGTTGGAGTCTGTGCTCTGATTACTTGCTGCTTCTGACCACAAAAGTACAGACCAAGAGGCAGGCACCCATTCATTTTTGCACTTCCTCCATTGTTGCAAGGACCTCTCTCCCTCCAACTGAAATGGACTTCCAGGGGATTTAAAGTGCTGGCACCCCACCCCCACCCTTTTGGGAGCTTGACTTTAAAGACTAAGACATTCAAAAACAACTACATATATGGGAAGAACTAGAAAGTGACTGCACATCCAGGGGAAAACTCAAAACACTGGAGAAGACCTTAAGTTTACACCTCAGGCTGATCCTTGGCAAAGACACAGCCTACAACAACAACAACAACAACAACAACAACAACAACAAACAAGAAGAAACAACAGTAACACAAAACAGAAAACCCTGGGGAAGGGGGAAACTCTGGTTTCAGAGTTACCATGTTATAAATTCAAAAGTCCAGCTTCAACAAAAAACACCACAAAACATACAAAGAAATGGAAAACTATAGTCCGTTTAAAGGAAAAAATATAGACAGAAAATGTCCTTGAAAAAGACGTGATGGCAGATATACTAAAGATTTTTTTAATGCCTGAAATATGCTCAAAGAAGTAAAGAATGATAATGGAGAAAATCAAGAAATTTAACGTGAGAACAAAATGAAAACATCAATAAAGAGACATAAAACCTAAGAAACCAAAAAGAAATCTTGGAGCTGAAAAGTACAATAATTGAAATAAAAAATTCACTAGAAATATCCAAAGGCAGATTTGAACAGGCAGAAGACAGTCAGTCAACCTGAATATAGGACAATTGAAATTCTTGAAACTGAATAACAGAAAAAAAGAATTAAAAGTGAACAGAGTCCATGGAACTTGTAGGACACCATTAAGTGGACCAGTATAGGCACTGTGGGAGTTCCAGGAGGAAAGACAGAGAAAGAATGTGGCAGAGAGAATATCTGAAGAAATACTAACTAAAAATTCCCATATTTGATGAAGTGCATAAGCATCAATATTCAAGAAGCTCAATGAACTCCAAGTAAGATGAATTCAAAGAGACTCACACTGAGACACATATAACCAAACTGTTGAAACACAAAGAAAGAATCTTAAAAGCAGGAAGAGAAAAGTGATTCATGTTATGTAAGGGAGTGTCAATAATATTATCAAATTTCTCATTAGAAATTTGGAGACCAGAGGGCAATAGGCCCATATATTCAAACTGCTAAAAGAAGAAAACTGTCAATCAAGCGTCCTATCTCGCAAAGATGTTCTTCCAAAGTGAAAGAGAAAATAAGAAATTTCCAGAAGAATAAAGGCTGAGAAATTTCTTACCACTTGACCCACCTTGCAAGATATGCTCAAAGGAGTCCTACAGGGTGAAATAAAAGGACTCTAGAGAGTAACATGTAGCTGTATGAGGAAATATAAGTTTTAATAAAGGCAAATACATGGGTAACGATAATAGGCAGTATTATAACTACTGTTTGTAACTTTTTGTTTTCTGTATGATTTCAGAGACTAAAGCATTTTAAAGAAACAATTAGCCTAAAAGCTAATATTATTATAATAATGGTTTGTAACTCCAAATTTTGTCTTCTACATAATTTAAGAGACTAATGCATTTAAAAGATTAGTTTATGTTTTAAAGAAATAATTTTGTGATATCAAAGACCAAAAGGGGTAAAGATGGAGATGTAAAGGAGCACAGTCTTTGTATGTTACTGAAGTTAAACTGCTGTAAGTTCAAATTGGAGTGTTATAACTTGAGGACGTTAAATGTAATCTACATCATAATCACAATGAAAATATTTATAGAACATATAGCAAAAAAATGAGAAAGATTTAAACATTTTACAACAGAAAATTAACCACAAAAGGCAGAACTAATGTAGCAATGGAGGCACAGAAAAGCTGCAAACATATAGAAAACAAATAGCAAAATGACAGAAGTAACCCCTCCTTTTTAAAAAAAAAATTTTTTTAACATTTATTTATTATTGAGAGATAGAGGAGAGGAGAGACAGAGCATGAGCATGGGAGGGGCAGAGAGAGGAGGAGACAAAGAAAGGAGGAGACACAGAATCCCAAGGAGGCTCCAGGCTCTGAGCTGTCAGCAGGGCTTGAACTCACAAACTCACAAACTCCTTATCAATTATTACTTCAAAGGTAGATAGATTAAACTTTCAGAGAAAGAGAAAAAGAGATTGATTGTGTGAATACAAACACAATATCCAACTATATGCTGTCTATAGAAAGGTCACTTTAGTTTTTTAAATGTTTATTTATTTATTTTGAAAGAGAGGGAGAAAGGGAGAGGGCCTGTAAGTCGGGGAGGGGCAGACAAAGAGGGAGAGAGAGAATCCCAAGCAGACTCCAAGCTGGCAATGCAGAGCCCTACTCAGAGCTACATCTCTCTTACAAACCATGAGACCATGACTCGAGCCGAAATTGAGTCAGATGCTTAACTGACTGAGCCACCCCAGTGCCCTGAGACTCATTTTAGATCTAGAGACACAATTCAGTTGAAAGTGAAAGGATGTAAGAAGACATTTCGTGCAAACAGTAACTAATACTAACTATACTAATATCAGAAAAAAATAGACTGTAATAACAAGGTTACAAGAGACAAAGGATGATATTACATATTAATAAAGAGTTCAATGCAGCAAGAAGATCTAACAATTATAAATTTTTACACACTTAATGACCAACTGACAAAATATATGATGCAAACACTAACAGAAATAGTTCTAAAATCACAGTTGGAGACTTCAACACCCACTCTCCATATGGTTAGAACAACCAGACAGAAGATAAGGAAATAGAGGACTTAAACAACGGTCAAACCAACTAGCTCCAACAGGAGCTACAGAATAACAGCATACACATATTTCCCAACTGCACAGGAGACATTCTCCAGGATAGATCATATACTAGGCTACACATTAAGTCTCAATAGATTTTAAATGTTAGGTAGGTACCATACAAAGTATCTTCTCCAATCACAGTGGGATGAAGTTAAAAAACAATCACAGAAACAAAACTGAGAAACTTGAAAATTTGTGGAAATTAAATAAGACTCTCTTTAACAACCAAGGGGTCAAAAAAGAAATCACAGGGGAAATTAGAAAATACTAAGAGAATGAAAATGAAAATACAACATATCAAACTTATGGGACACAATGAAAACACTGTTAAGTGGGAAATTTATAGCTATAAATGCTTACATTAAAAAAAAAACAAAAAAGATCCAAATCCACAACTTAACACTTTAAGGAATTAGAAAAAGATGAATAAACTAAACCCAAACCTAGCAAAAGTAAGGAAATAATAGACATTGGAGAAAAGATAAAGTAGAAAATAGAGAAAAACACAGAAAGTTAATAAAACAAAAAGTTGGTTATTTCAAAAGATATTAAAAATGACTAATATTTACCTAGATAGACTAAAAAAAGGTAATGCTCAAAATACTAAAATCATAAATGAACGTGCGGACATTATTGATTCTATAAGAATACAAAGAGTGTAAAAGATTACTCTGAACAACTATATGCCAACAAATTGGATAACCTAGATGAAATGGACATAGTTCTAGAAACTTAACACCTACCAAGACTAAATCACTAGGAAATACAAAATCTTAATAGATTTATCACCAGTAAAGAGATTGAATACACAATCAAAAATCTCCTCCTGACAGGAGGAGAGGGGTCAACATGGTGGAGAAATAGGGGGACCCGAAGTTCCCTTGTCCCTCAAACACAGCAGTATTGAGGCCAGAAGACAGAATTCCAGTAATCTGGGCTACATAGTGACAGACACATCTCCAGGGGCCCATGTGGACAACCTGGTGGACATAGGTGCATGATTGCGAATTGGGAGAGATAAAACGGGCAGAGTAGGCACAGAAGGAAGGGATCGATCCCCGTCTGTAGAGATGCAAAAGGAAGAAAAAGAGAGGCTGGGAAGTATAGGATTGTATTTGGACAAGAGAAAAACCACAGACCGGGGAACAGAAAAAAACAGAGAAAGAACCAATTTCTAACAAAATCCAGCATTGTGGGGCTTTCTTCGGACAGGCCTGCCACCCTGTACACACACCTGGTGGGGAGGGGGAACCAGCCTGGGGTCAGTAGCAACCTCAGAGGTGCAGTCAGAGAGAGAAGTCCCCTCCCTTGAGTGCTGTGGAAAGAATGCATATAGCCACTCTAAGGACAAAAAATCCTGCAGGTGCCTGCCAGCCAGCGGCCCTTTGTCACCTGGGAAGAGTGGCACTACCCCAGAACCCTGGTGCATGGAGTGGGATCCTTTAAACATCAGGGTTTGGATCCCAGCCAAGGGCCTGGGAGGTACAGGAGACTGTGGAGCTGGACAAACTGGCCCACTCATGCCCACATGGGACTGTGAGGAAGGCCTGAACAGACTGGTCTGGGACACCCAGTCAGGTAAGGAGAGACTGGAATGTTGCCATTTTCCCCCCCTTCATCAACAAGGTGGGGCTTCAGGGACCAGACAATGTGCCCACAGTGGAGGCAGGACCCACCTACATCCAAAACATGCCCCTATGTGCCTGGTAACTGGGAACCTACTAGAACAAGATGGACACTGACCTAACCAGAGGGCCCCTCCTCCAGACCAGCGCATGAAGATTAAAGAACATCCTACTTAAGAATGAATGGGTCAACCAGGCAATTAAAGAAGTAATTTTAAAGAATTTATATGGAAGCATATGAAAATGAAAACACAACAGTCCAAACCCTTTGGGATGCGGCAAAGGCAGTCCTAAGAGGAAAATACATGGTAATCCAGGCCTAATTGAAGAAATAAGAAAAATCCTAAATACAAAATCTAACTGCACACCTAAAGGAACTAGAAGCATAATAGTAAAGAAACCCCAAAGCCAACAGAAGAGAAACAATAAAAATTAGAGCAGAAATACACAGTATAGAATACAAAACAACAACAACAACAACAACAACAACAAACCCAAAAAACAGTAGAACACATCAATGAATCTAACAGCTGGTTTTTTGAAAAAATAAAACAAAACCAATAAACCCCTAGCCAGACTTTTCAAAAAGAGAAAAGAGAGAACCCAAATAGATAAAATCACAAATGACCGAGAAGAGATCACAACCAACACAACAGAAATACAAACAATTATTAGAGAATACTATGAAAAATTATGTGCCAACGAACTGGACAACCTGGAAGAAATGGACAAATTCCTAGACACCCACACACTACCAAAACTCAAATGGGAAGAAATAGAAAATTTGAACAGACCCATAACCAGCAAAGAAATTGAATCACTTATCAAAAATCTCCCAACACATAAGAGTCCTGGGCCAGATGACTTCCCAGGGGAACTCTACCAGACATTTAAAGCAGAGTTAATAAATACCTATCCTTCTCAAGCTGTTCCAAAAAATAAAAATGGAAGGAAAGCTTCTGGACTCATTCTATGAAGTCAGCATTACCTTGATTCCCAAATCAGACACAGACCCCACTAAAAAGGAGAATTACAGGCCAATATCCCTGATGTACATGGATGTAAAAATTCTCAACAAGATACTAGCAAATCGAATTCAACAGTATATTAAAAGAATTATTCACCATGATCAAGTGTGATTCATTTTTGGACTACAGGGCTGGTACAATATTATCAAATCAATCAATGTGATACATCACATTAATAGAAGGAGAAGAACCATATGATCATGTCAATAGATGCAGAAAAAGTATTTGACAAAATACAACATCCTCTCTTAATAAAAACCCTTAAGAAAGTTGGAATAGAAGGAACATACCTACACATCAAAAAAGCCATAATGAAAAGCCCACAGATAATGTCATCCTCAATGGGGAAAACCTGAGAGCTTTCCCCATAAGACCAGGGATGTCCACTCTCACCACTGTTGTTTAACATAGTGTTAGAAGTCCTAGTCTCAGCAACCAGACAACAAAATGAAATGAAAAGCATTCAAATTGGCAAAAAAAAAGAGTCAAAATTTAACTTTTTGCAGATGACATGATACTCTACATGGAAAACCTGAAAGACTCCACCAAGAAGCTGCTAGAACTGATACATGAATTCAGCAAAGTCTCAGGATATGAAATCAATGTACAGAAATCAGTTGCATTTCTATACACCAATAATGCAGCAACAGAAAAAGAAATCAAGGAATCGATCCCATTTACAATTGCACCAAGAACCATAAAATACCTAGGAATAAACCTAACCAAAGATGTGAAGGGTCTGCATCTGAAAGCTATAGAAAACTTATGAAAGAAATTGAAGAAGACACAAAGAAATGGGAAACATTCCATGCTCATGGACTGGAAGAACAAATATTGTTAAAATGTCAATAATACCCAAAGCAATCTACACATTAAGTGAAGTCCCAATCAAAATTGCACCAGCATTCTTCTCAGAGCTAGAACAAACAATGCTAAAATTTATATGGAACCACAAAAGACCCTGAATAGTAAAGTAATGTTGAAAAAGAAAACCAAAGTGGAAGGCATCACAATCCCAGACTTTAGCCTCTACTACAAAACTGTAATCATCAAGACAGTATGGTATTGGCACAAGAACAGACACATAGACCAATGGAATAGAATATAGAACCCAGAATTGGATCCACAAGTGTATGAACAACTAATCTTTGACAAAGCAGGAAAGAGTATCCAATGGAAAAAAGACAGTCTCTTTAGCAAATGGTGCTGGGAGAACTGGACAGCAACATGCAGAAGAATGAAACTGGACCATTTTCTTACACCATACACAAAAATAAACTCAAAATGGATGAAAGACCTACATGTGAGACAGGAAACCATCAAAACCTTAGAGGAGAAAGCAGGAAAAAAAATCTTTGATCTTGGCCGCAGCAATTTCTTACTCAACACATCTCCAAAGGCAAGGGAATTAAAAGCAAAAATGAACTATTGGGACCTCATCAAGATAAAAAGCTTCTACACTGCAAAGGAAACAATCAGCAAAACTAAAAGGCAATCGACAGAATGGGAAAAGATATTTGCAAATGACATATCGGATAAAGGGCTAGTATCCAAAATCTATAAAGAACTCACCAAACTCCACATCCAGAAAACAAATAATCCAGTGAAGAAATGGGCAAAGACATGAATAGACACTTTTCCAAAGAGAAGACAGCCAGAGGGCCAAGAGACACATGAAAAGATTCTCAACATCGATCATCAGGGAAATACAAATCAAAACCACATTGAGATACCACCTCACACCAGTCAGAGTGGCTACAATTAACAACTCAGGAAAGAAAAGATGTTGGTGAGGATGTGGAGAAATGGAAAGCCTCTTGCACTGTTGGTGGGAATGCAAACTGGTGCAGCCACTCTGGAAAACAGTGTGGAGGTCCCTCAAAAATTTAAAAATAGAATTACCCTGTGACCCATCAACAGCACTACTAGGAATTTATCCAAAGCATGTGGAATGCTGAATCATAGGGGCACATGTACTCCAATGTTTACTGCAGCACTATCAACAATAACCAAATTATGGAAAGAGCACAAATGTCTATCAACTGACAAATCGATAAAGAAGATGTGGTTTATATGTACAAAGGAATACTACTTGGCAATAAGAATGAAATCTTGACACCTGCAACAACATGGATGGAACTGGAGGGTATTATGCTAATTGAAATAAGTCAGAGAAAAACAGATATATGTTTTCACTCATATATAGAATTTAAGAAACTTAACAGAAGACCATGGGGGAAGGGAAGGGGAAAAAATAGTTTCAAACAGAGAGGGAGGCAAACCATAAGACACTCCTAAATACAAAGAACAAACTGCGGGTGGGTGAGGGTGTGGGGGAGAGGGGGAAATGGGTGATGGGCATTGAGGAGGGCACTTGTTGGGATGAGCACTGGGTGTTATATGTGAGTGATGAATCATGGGAATCTACTCCCAAAGTCAAGAGCACACTGTATACACTGTATACATTAACTTGATAATAAATTATTAAAAAAAAAAAATCACCTGACAAGGAAAAGCCCTGGTCCTTATGTTTTCACTGGTGAGTTTTACCAAACATTTTAAAAAGAACTAATTTTCATCTTTCTCAAAATTTTCCAGAAAGTTGAACAGGAATGAAAATTTCCTAATGTTCATACATTCTATGCGGCCAGCATTATTACCCTGATAGTAAACCCAGACAAAGGCACTACAGGAAAACTACAGACTAATATCTTTTATGAACATTGATGCAAAGCTCAACAAAATACTAGCAAACCAAATTCACCAGCATAGTAAAAGGATTATACACCATGACCAATGGGATTCATTTCCAGAATGCAAGAATGTTTCAATATATGAAAATTAATCAATTTAATATAACACATTAACAAAATTTAAAAAAAAACCCTCATGATCATCTCAGCTGATACAAAAAAAAATTAGACAAAATTCAATAGCTTTATGATAAAAACAAAAAAAAATCTACAAATAGGTTGAAAGAGGAAAAACTTTTACTTTTAAAATTTTTACTTTTCAAAACTTTTAACAATTCCAATTATAATTCCATTTTTAAAATATTTGGAAATTAACCAAGGAGGTGATGGACTTATACACTGCAAACTACAAAAAGTTGCTAAGAGCAATTTATGAAGACATAAATAAAAATACATCTATGTTCATGGATTGGAAGACTTAATACTGTTAAGATGCCAAATATGGCCCAAAGCAACCTACATATTCAATGCAATGCCTCTGGAAATCCTAATAATGTTTCTTTCAGAAAAAGAAAATTCCATCCTAAAATTCATTTACAATCTCAATAGACCCTTGGTAGCCAAAACAATTTTGAAAAAGAACAAATCTGGAGGACTTTAAATACTCTCCTATATGGTCAAAAGATTTTTTGACAAGGATGCTAAGACCACTTAATGTGGACAGAATAGTCTTTTTAATAAGTGGTTCTGGGAAAACTGTCACAGACTGGCACAAGAATGAAGTTGGACCCTTACCTAATATCATATATAAAAATTGTTCAAAATGGATCAAAGACCTAAATGTGAGACCTATAAACCAAAACTAGAAAGCTCTAGAAGAAAACACAGGGTAAAATCTTCATGACATTAGATTCAACAATGATTTCTTAGATATGAAACCATAAGGCACACGCAACAAAAACAAAAGACAGACAAATTGAAGTTCATGAGATTTTTAGAATTTTGTGCATCATAAGACAATATCAACAGAGTAAAAAGACAACCCACAGAACAGGAGAAAAAATATTTGCAAATCATTGATCTGATAAGAGATTAATCTTCAGGATATATATACAGAACTAAAACTCAACAACAACAAAATCCAATTTAAATATGGGCACAGGAATTGAATAAGACATTTCTTCAAAGAAGACATACAAATGCTAACACGCACATAAAAAGATGTTTAAGATCAGTAATCATTAGGAAAATGCAAATCAAAACTACAATTAAATTCACTGCACACCCATTAAAATTGCTATCAAAGAAAAACAAAATAGCAAGTGTCAATGAAGATGTGGAGAAATTAGAACCTTTGTGCATTGCTGGTGAGAATATAAAATGGTAGAGTCTCTATGGAAAACAGTTTGGCAGTCCTTCAAATAATTAAAATAGAACTACCATATGATCCAGCAATTGTACCTCTGGGTATATTCCCAAAAGAACTGAAAACAGGACCTTGAAGAAATACTTACATACCCATGTTCATAACAGTATTATTCACAATAGTAAAAACATGGAAGCAACTCAAGTATCCACTAACAGACAAATGAATAAGCAAAATGTGGTATATGCATACAACGGAATATTATTCAGCCTTAAAAAGGAAGAAAATTCTCACATATTCTACAATACAGATGAACCTTGAGGACACTACACTAAGTTAAATACACCAGTCACAAAAAGACAAATACTGTATGATTCCAATAATATGAGCTACTTAGAATAGTCAAAATCATAGCGATGGAAGGTAGAAGGGGGTTGGCCAGGGGCTGGAGAGAGGGAGAAATGGGAAGCTATTGTTCAATGAGCGTAGAGTTTCAGTTTTACAAGAGCTATGGATATGGATGATGGTAATGGTTGCTCAACATCATGAATGTATTTAATACCTCTAAACTGTACACTTGAAAATTGGTTAGGATAAAGGCAAATTTTATGGGTGTTTCATCATAGTAAAAATTTTTTTGAACTAGGCAGATAAAATACTCAGAAACTACCTTAAAATAAATGCAGGAAACTTGTAGGAGGAGAATTTTAATACATTTTTGAAAGACACAAAAGTAGACTTGAACAAATGGAAAGATACATCCTATTACAGGATAAGATTAACCAAATTCCTAAACTTTGGATGGCAATTCTCCAACTTAATTTTATAAATGCAAATGTGATCCCAGTTTTAAACCAACAAGTTTGTTTCTGGAGCCACACAGGCTGATTTTTAGCTTTAAAGTTCCTGTGGAAAAAATAATCATGCAAAATAAGAAAAATAATTTTTAACTTGGGAGAAAAATGGGGATTAGCCCTGTCAGATATGAAAACATATTATTAAACTTCCACAATTAGGGGTGCCTGGCTGGCTCAGTCAGTTAAGCGTACAACTTTGGCTCAGGTCATGATCTCGTGACCAGTGAGTTCGAGCCCCGCATTGAGCTCTGTGCTGAAAGCTCAGAGCCTGGAGCCTGGTTTTGGATTCTGTGTGCCTCTCTCTTTCTCTGCCCCTTCCTTGCTCACACTCTGTCTCTGTCTCTCAAAAATGAATAAATGTTAAAAAAAAAAAAACTCCCATAATTAAAAGAATATGTTTCAACCACCTGAATAAATAGTAAGACAATGGTATAGGGGAAAAAAATCCAATACACCAGAACAGACCCAAAAAGATATGGACATCTAGCATCTCAAATCACTGGGAAAAGAAAAATAGATGTTTTTAATAAATGGTGTGGGATAGCCATCTGGGAGGGAAATTGTGGGTCCATTTCTCACATATATACCAGGAGACACTTCAGGCAGTTTTTAGGCAGTTTATTTATTTATTTTTTAATTATTTTTCAGAGAGAGAGTGCGTGTGTGAGCAGGGGAGAGAGGAAGAGAGGCAAAGAGAATCTTAAGTAGGCTCCATGCTCAGCCTGGAGCCCCTCGATCCCACAACCCTGGGGTCATGACCTGAGCCAAAATCAAGAGTCAGAGCTCAACCACTGAGCCACCCAGTCGTCTCTGCCAGGATACACTTCAAATGTATCAGAGATCTAAACCAAAATAGTGTAACCATACAAACATTAGAAGAAAACCTGGTGAATGTCTTTATAATCTGACTGTGAGGAAAATTCAGATGCAATGAAAAAAAACATTGTTAAACTCAATTCCATAAAAACAACAATTGAATAGCAAAAATCATACTAATAAAAGTAAAAAGCAAATGCATGTTAGGAGAAAATATTTGCAATATCTATCACAGTTAGAAGCTTAATTTCCAACTTTCTAAGGAACCCTTGAGGGAGAGATAGAGAAACCTGACTTGATAGAAAAATGCACAGAAGACGTAAGTACACAATTGACAGAAAAATAGGTGTACAAGTGCCCTTCAAATCTGTAACATTTATGTCTTTCACTGTGATGAAATATGTTAATGCATGCAGCATTGATGATTAGTGTTCTTATGAAAAGTTCTTCACCTGAATTTCATCATGAGTAAAAAATAGAATAAATTCAGAAGACATATATAAGACAACTGATTTAGTTATAAAAGTTCCAGGGGAGAAAAAAGGTAGAGAAACATTCTAGATTAAAGGGATGAAAGAGAAAGGACAATGGTGGTAGGGAGCTTCTGAAATGACTCCCACTAATCTTCCCTCTTCCTATTCACACCTTTATGTAATCTATTCGGCATGTATGCATAAGCTCAAAATCCTGCATGTGCCTGCGGTCAGGTTTATCAGGGAGGTTGGACTCAGAGGCCTGCTCCTGATGAACAGAGCACAGCAAAAGTGATGGGTTATCACTCACAAAATTAGTCTGCAAGCAGCAATTTCTTACTCGACACATCTCCAAAGGCAAAGGAATTAAAAGCAAAAATGAACTATTGGGACATCAAGATAAGAAGTTTCTGCACTGCAAAGGAAACAATCAACAAAACTAAAAGGCAGTTGACAGAATGGGAAAAGATATTTGCAAATGACATATTGGATAAAGGGCTAGTATCCAAAATCTATAAAGAACTCACCAAACTCCACACCCGAAAAACAATCCAGTGAAGAAATGGGCAAAAGACATGAATAGACACTTTTCCAAAGAAGACACCCAGATGGCCAACAGACACATGAAAAGATGCTCAATATCACTCATCATCAAGGAAATGCAAATCAAAACTACAATGAGATATCACCTCACACCGGTCAGAGTGGCTAAAATGAACAAATCAGGAGACTATAGGTGCTGACGAGGATGTGGAGAAATGGGAACCCTCTTGGACTGTTGGTAGGAATGCAAACTGGTGCAGCTGCTCTGGAAAACAGTCTGGAGCTTCCTCAAAAAATTAAAAATAGAACTACCCTATGACCTAGCAATAGCACTGCTAGGAATTTACCCAAGGGATACAGGAGTGCCGATGCACAGGGGCACTTGTACCCCAATGTTTATAGCAGCACTTTCAACAATAGCCAAATTATGTAAAGAGTCTAAATGTCTGTCAACTGACAAATGGATAAAGAAGATGGGGTTTATATATGCAGTGGAATACTACTTGGCAATGACAAAGAATGAAATCTGGCCACTTGCAGCAATGTGGATAGAACTGGAGGGTATTATGCTAAGTGAAATAAGCCAGGCAGAGAAAGACAGATACCATATGTTTTCACTCATATGTGGATCTTGAGAAACGTAACAGAAGACCATGGGGGAGGGGAAGGGGGAAAAGAAAGTTACAGAGAGGAAAGGAGGCAAACCATAAGAGACTTTTAAGGACTGAGAACAAACTAAGGGTAGATGGGGGGTGGGGGAGAGAGGATAGTGGGTGATGGGCATTGAGGAGGGCACTTGTTGGGATGAGCACTGGGTGTTGTCTGGAAACCAACTTGACAATAAATTATATTTAAAGAAAATATTAGTCTGCAAGCAATGGTAACTTCCATCTTGCTGCAGTCTGGCTCCTCTAGCTTCCTGCTCTGAAGAAGCAGAATGCGATGATCATAGTCTGCCCAGATGGAGAGGCCCACGTGGCAAGGAACTTAGGATGGTATAATAGTCTTCTATCAGTAGGTAAGAAACTATTGCAAACTTAGTGACTTTTAAAAAAAGAACACATTTTATGATTTCACAGTTTCTGGGTATCAGAAGTGGAGGCATGGGTTAGGTAGGTCCTCTGCTCAGTCTCACAAGACTATCCCCCTGGGGATTAGCTGGGCTGTGTTCCCTTCTGAGGTTCAGGGTCCTCTTCCAAGTTTAGGTGGGTGTTTGCAAAATTCAGTTTCTTGTAGCTGTAAGAAAGAGGTCCCCACTCTTAGCCCGTAGATGACCTTGCAATTCTTTGCCAGGCAGCCCTCTCGAAGGCCCTTGACAACATGCAGCTTACTTCTTCCTAGCCAGAAGAATCTCTGGATCTCATCTACTTAGATAGTCTTATGTACCAAAACCTAATGGAGAGCATGACTATCCCATCACATTTGCCATATTTAATTGGCTAGAGGCAAGTCACAGATTCCACTTGTATTAAACGGGAGAAGTTGTACCAACGTGTGACTCACTGGGGTCCTTTCCTTTTAGAATTCTGCCTACCATAGGCAGCCTCTAGCCAAGGAGCTGAATCCTACCAACAACCACTTGAAAGACTTGAGCCTTGAGATAACTAGTGACCCATTCGAAATCTTGACTGTGGCCTGTACAAGACCCTGAAGCAGAAGATTCAGCTAAGCCGCGTCCAGATTTCCCAATTGACAGATGGTGAGATAATAAAGTTTGGGCTAAGCCACTAAGTTTTGTGGTAACATGTTACACAGCAATAGATAGTGAGTAAGTAAATATAATCTTGAATTTTATTTGGATCCAGAGGGGGAAACACGGACACAAGATACAAGACATTACTGGGTCAATTAGAGAAACAGGAATATGTAGTACCAAGGTGAAATTTCTTTGAGGTAATGGTACTATTAGTGCTATATAAGAAAATGACAGTTCTTAGAAGACCTGTACTGAAGTATTTAGGGGAAAATGGCATGTTATCTGCCATTCACTTTCAAGTAGTTCAATAAGCAAAAGCACAAACATATCCATAAACAACCATATGGCTGAGAGTGTGTGTGTGTGTGTGTGTGTGTGTGTGTGTGTGAGAGAGAGAGAGAGAGAGAGAGAGAGGTGACAAAATGCTAATAAATTATAAATGTGCATGATCTATACAAATTATGTAATTTAAAAATGACATTGTATAAACTAAGATGGTCAACTCTTCTGTAGGTTTTCAATTCTTCAAACTAAAAGGTTACCTTTTTGAGATGAGTATTGCTGGAATTCTCAGTATATAAATAGAATTTTTTAAAATGTCTCCATAGTAATGGAGATAGGTGCTGTGACTAATTCCAGAGCCTTGCCATTCAGCCCTCAGCCTGGCATGGGACACTCTGGGAATAAGGTTTCATGAGGAACACAGAAAATAACTAAAATAAATCCATTTGAAGGTCTTATCCCATCCTGAGCATCTACAGTTTTATGCTTCTTGGCTGATCGTAAAATTTGATCATGAGTCAATTGTTTTGCCTTTATGTAGGAACCAGCTTCAGCCATTTGAAATTCTATACCTTCCAAGGAAAGTTACTAGCAAGCTAATTAAGTGTTTTGAGTTAAAATAAAGCTCTCCTACCTCCAATTTTATTGCCTTAGAGAGTGCATAGGAATCATCTGAGAATCTCGTTAAAATGCAGAATTCTAATTCATTACGTGTGGAGTGGGGCTTAAAAGTTTGCATTTCTAATAAGCTCCCAGCTAACGCCACTGCTGATCCAAGGATCACGTTTTGAGTTGCAAGGCCTTGGAGCAACTTCCCAGCAGACAGTAATTTAAAGCAAAGTTCAACCCTGAGTCAATCATTCCAGTGCTTGTAATTCACCTGTCGATTCACTTTCTCAGGAAAGCAGAAATGTGTGTGTGTGTGTGTGTGTACATGCATATATATATATATATATATATATATATATATATATATATATATATGAGGCTTGCTATAACAAACTTATAATTGCAAAAAAAAAATCTAAATGTCCATCAACAGGAAATGATTACAGTTTATCTATATAAGGTAATGGGTATGTCTTCTTAAAAAGCTGCCTACCCTGTGACTAAGCACTTCTAGTTTTATGAATTTTCATTAGAGGAATTAAATAGGCCTACAAAAAGAGTTATACATGTGTGTTTGTAGCAGATTTCTCATAATTGCCAAAAACTGCTAACGGCCTGGGTGTCTATGAATAGAAAACTGGATAAACAGACTATAGTATATTCATACAGTGTAATACTATTCAGTAGTAATAAAGGAACATATACTTGCTATCCTCAACAACATGGATGAATCTCAAAAACATCATATGAACTGAAAGAAGCCTTATACCAAAGAGTACATCCTTTCTGAGGTTGTGATAATTTTCTATTTCCTCATAGGGTTTTGAGTCACACAGGAAGATGTATTCATTGAAACTCAGCAAATGTTACACTTAAGATTCGTTAATTTCATTGTATATAAAATGTGTCTCCCAAGAGGAAACATGTAAGCAAACCCTGATATGAATAGGAAGTATTTAAGGGAACAGGCACCAGTATCTGCAACCTACTTTGAATGCATCAAAAACATAAGACGGAAAGAGAAAATGGATAGGGAAATGAGTATGTGATAATGCAAGCAACAGTACAAGGCTAATGTGGGATTTGTGTAGTGGGCGAAATTTCTTAATCTTCATGTTTAAATCTGTTTCATAGTGAACTGTTGGGAAAAGTGAGATAGAGGTATATGTTGACACAGAAAGATGAGCAAGCCATACCGTTATGTGGAGAAAAATAAGTTACACAGATAAATCCAATTGGACATATGTTAGATTTCTGGCTAGATAGACAGGCACTTACTTTCTATATCTCTGAGGAATAGAAAAATATGCTGGTAGTAGAGATACGGAGACTTTCACTTTCTGAAAGTGAAGAAATGGCAATACTGTCGAAAATAAAATGACATAAGCTGAGGAAGTAATGACCCAGAGCAGCCAGAAGTGAGCTCAGTGTTGTATGTAATGATACGTGTGTTGGAACACAGAAGAAGCGTGTATGTCTGCTCTGGCCTTTACAACTCAAACAGAAAAATTAAACTAACCTCCCTTGATCCTGTCCCTGTGTGCGACCAACTTTTATGATGCTGAGAAGAATCTAATTTTTTAAACTAAAATCAACACTAGGTGCTGGGATATAATAAAAAAAAGTTATTTTCTTCCTGATCCTTCTGAGAGCGTGAATGTTCAGATACTCAAATATGTTAGAGAGTCATTTGCAGTGCTGGTTGCAAGGGGCAGCTTTGGGAGGTCCCCTTCTCTGGGGGCGGGGCGGTGCTTCACACAGGGGTATAATCCCAAGTGTGTACTTCCTCCATTTGACCCCCAACCTCCAGCTGTGGTTAACTGGATTAGGATGAGCACCTATACCCAAGATGGTCTAATCAAACTCTTTCTCCCACGAGTTCAGAATTAGATTAGCACTTACTCATTTTTGTTAGTGCTGGATCTGGAAGGACATGCAAGCCCAGGAACTATGGAGATGCTGTTTTTCACCATGTACAGTTGAGAAGCAAAGAAACCTGGCCTGCTGAACGAGAAAGCATGGGGGTTATGCAGAGAAGAGTAAAGATGAGACTCAGGGAAGCCCCCAGAGACCTAAAGAGCACAGCTACCTGATTTCTACTCACACCCTTGCACTTTTGTGTCGGATACCTTATAAAGCACACTTGCAGGTCATTGCCCTTAAGATCCATGAGACAACCCTGAAGCTCTTCACAAAATTTCTTATTTTCTTAAACCAGTGTGAATAATTTCTCTTGCAGCCAAGAAAGCTACAACAAAGGCAATTATCACAGAAGAATGTGCAAAGTGCAATTCAGGAGTCCAGAGGAGACACCATCCAAGAGCTCTGAGAATTCAGAAAACTTCATCCTGACTGGAAATCACCAGGGACAGGGCTCCATAGACTGTGGTTCCCTAAACCTTGAGACTTCTTGTTTTGTCACTCCCCTCATCCATCATTCCTAGCTGGAGGTCCAGAAGTAGGAAGTGGCATGGAGATGATAAAATCTTTATTAGTCATCACTCCTAAATTAATTTTCAATCTTGGTTTGCCAACACAGCCTCAGGATAATCTCCTAACCCCCGCTTGCAAGTAAATTTTTACCCCAAATCTTTCCTAGATAGAAGTTTCTATGATTGCAGGAATTCTGGGTCATTAAAAAGCAACTTCAACATATTACCTATGAAACCTGATTTTTATTTCTCATGTTTCTGTATTGTACTGATGGAAGAATAACAAGTAGCTGTAGGTTTAGACAAGGGGAGACTTAGGGTCTTGTGATATAAGGTTCCTCAAGAATTAAGAAAAACATGCCAGCTGCTGCATCCATTGTTTTGGACGTACATTCAGGAAAACAATGGGAGCTGGCTGTCACCTGATGACTTTTCAGGTCCTGGTAAGTATCATGCCTTCTCTGCTTTCTAGTCCAACACTCCCTCCATTCTGCAAATAACATCTCTTGTGCAGACACGAACACCCACGAAAGCAAAGTTAACGTTCTTGGGACTCAAGGTCTGGTTCACACTTTCCTGAGACAGAGGAAAGCAAAAAAATAGATAGATTGATAACAGATTGATGATAGAGAGATAGGTAGGTAGGTAGGTAGGTAGGTAGGTAGGTAGGTAGGTAGGTAGATTCAGTACTTTGGTTTAAAATGAAGAAATTTCAAACCTCCTTCCATTTCAGCAGCTTCTACATTGTACACTGGTAATAAGCAGTTAAGATAAGGAGATGGCAATGAGTTTATTCATTCAGCAAATATTTAAGTGTTTGGGTGTCAGGCCATTTTTTATGGGCTAAGCTCGTGGAGCTCATAGGGAGGTCAGAATAAATATATGTCAGGGAGCAATGTGTTCTTTGATGAAGAATAACACAAAGTAAGAGTACATTTTAGGTAGACTTGCCAGAAAAGACCACTATGATAGGGGACATTTGGACAGAAGCCTGAAGAACATGAGGGAGCAGCTATCTCAGAAAAGAGCATCATAGGCAGCAGTAAAGCAGTGCAAAGGCCCTGAGGATTGACAATGCCAACAAAGTAGTCTCCACGAAGAGAAGATAATGTCACAGAGAGAGTGAAGACAGGCCTTGATCTGTAAGAGTAAGGCACACTGTGAATGATGAACTGTTTTGAGTCCTTAACACTTCACTGAGCTTCATAAATCCCTTCACTGTCTATGTGCCCCATTACCTTTTATCAAAGTTCTAAGGTAATTTATTAGCAGACAATAGTTAATAGTTACTTGGAAGTAAAATGATTCTTTTTTCCCATTTTACACCCTCTGTGTCATCTGCCAGGTCAAATGTTAAATCTGTCACATAAGCACATTACTTACTGATTTCATACAAAACAACCAGAGGGTGGCAAGATAATAATAAAGCAGGCTTGATGTCTTTTATAAGATTTGTACCATCAACAAAATTAAGGTGTAAACTTGGGATCAAGATTAGCCAGTACATGCAACTTTCAAACTGTGGCTTTTGCAGAAAAAGACAGATCAATGGAACAGAAATGAAAGTCCAAGGTCCACCAATGCCCCTCTCTCTCCTCACATACATAGGGAATTCCTTACAAGATGAAAGGTAGCCTTTATAAGCAATGGGACAATGTGGATTGTTCAATTAATGGTGATGGGACAACTGGTCAGAATATGAGAGAAAAAATATAGATGTCTCACTACTTACACCAAATCAGATCCCAGTGTATCAAAAGGTAAGAAAATAAAATTGTAAAAGTCACAAAAAGAACATTGCCATTCAAAAAATAATAATATTGGAGTGGAGAAAGCTAAAGCAAGGTATGTAAATCAAAAGCCTCAAAACACAAGATTAATAACTATTACTACATTAAAATTTCAAAATCATAAAACAGCAAGAAGACAAATATGGTGGGAAAATGCAACATGATGCAATAGGTAAATGCCTCCACCCATAAAAAGTTCTGACAAATCAATAGTAAAGATACAAATTATCTCTTACTCCCCCCAAAGTATAAAATGTGGATAGACACCTGGCAGGAAGGAAAATGTAAATGGCTTTTAAACAAATGTGCAGGGGCGCCTGGGTGGCCCTGTCTGTTAAGCATCTGCCTTCACTCAGGTCATGATCTCACAGTTCAGTTCGTGAGTTGGAGTCCCTCATCAGACTCTCTGCTGGCAGTGCAGAGCCCTCTTCAGATCCTCTGTCCCCCTCTCTCTCTCTGCTCCTCCCCCACTCACACTCTCTCTCTCTCTCTCTCCCTCCCCTCAAAAAAAAGTATTTGTGAATGCACATTCAAAATGAAATTAAATTTAAAACCATTAAATAATTTTGTATCATATATCATATTAAGTACCAAAATGTTTGAAAGCAAAAGTGTTGGTGAGGGTGTAAGAAATAGCCCCTCCTATGTGATTTGGTAGAAGTGGAAACTGGTACGACCTTTTTAGTGGACAATTTGTCTACACCCCTAATGATTTAAAATACACATGCCCTTTAGCCATTATACTTCAAGAAATGTATCCTAATAAATATGTTCCCATATGCATGTAAAAAGAAATATCTGAGGGTGCAGTACAATTTGTAACAGTAAAAATTTGGAAACAATCTAAACATCCACTGACGAGGAATGGGCTAAATAAAGGACAGCACAATCATGTTTTGTAATACTGTGCCACCATTAAAAAGATTGAGGCCGACTTACTTGGGCTGATAAGAAAGGACTTTCAAGATATAATGGTAAGTAATAAAAGCAGGACAAAGGTATTATAGATATTATATGTACATACCCGCACATATAAGAAAAATGTACTAGTAAGGACTCACCCTGGAAAATATCTATCATACCCAGTGTGGCCAGAGTTCATTGGCTTTATTAGCCCATGATCATACTGCTAGTGAATACCAACGCAAGAACTCAAACCCAGATCTGTCAGACTCCAAAGCTCATGCTGTTCATCATGATGCTGTACACCATTTGATGATGCTTAAAGGACAAAAGCAGCAAGAAAACAAATGGCAAGATATTTCCTACTTTCTGCTTCCCAGACAACCAGGTGTAAAAATAAACAGACCCATAATGGAGGAAAATAATGGAATTTTACACAAGAAAGGCATATTCATCTTTAAGTCCTTCAAGGGAAAAGGCTGATACGGTAGGAGAATATTTAGCTCTGTCTCCCCTTCCCATGGATAATCCAAAAAGACACCAGAATTCATCAACATTGAAAACAATTTGTCACTTACGTGAGTTTTGGGTACAAAGCCCACTTGGGCTAGAATTCTTACCTTCTGGCCATCCAGGAGACCTGGTGTTTTCCTTACTGGCTTCCACCAAATTCCACCCAGTTTAAACATTAAATAAATCCCCAGTTTGTTTGACAGCACTGAGTGTCAAATAAACCTACGTATCTACAGCCAGATATATAAACATCCTTTCAACATGCTGCCTACTCATTGGGAAGCAATGAAAAGTCCCAGATGAGTTCTGAAATCTGCAGTCTTAGAATCTGCAAAACTGCATCCCAGTCCTTGTGTTAATGTTTTCTATGCCAAGACCAATCATAATAGCTGCCTCACTCTCAAGAATTGCCTTTCCTTTGGGAACAAATTCTAATACACAGGGGTAGGCCAGAGCCCAAATGCTGTCCCTATGCCCCATGATCCTATCACCCACATGATGCACAGGGAGCTAGGGAGACCAGAATCCTTAGCTGATCCAATCAAATGCTCTATCCCAAGTATCTGAAGTTTAGAACAAAGTCACCAGGAGCCTGTTTCATTACTGAGTCAGTTAAATGGCAGCACCCTGGAGAGCAAGTTCATGATTCCTTGCTGCTGAAGTTTCCAGAGCTCCCCTGGCGTCTGCCTTCTTCAGGCTTCAACCGTATTCCTTCCATTCTCTGAGCAAGGTCAGTGTCCTTTTTCTCAGGTTGCCGAGAGTCAGTCTCCATTGTTTTCAAGAACAACAAAACAATATGAACCATATGCCTCCGCTTGATGCCTGCCCAATATCCATCTCCCATTTCCTTTACTGACATAATCCTGATTTTGTTTGGCATAACAGTACATCCAGTTTAATACTCTATTGCTCATCCTTCATTGCAGCAACAGGTAGTCATGTGACCCTGTGTTGGCCAGTGAAACAAGTGGAAGGCACTGGTGGAGCTTCCTAAGTACTTCCTCAAAAGTGATGGAATGCTGGGGACTTTCATCCTTTGTCCTTTGCACTCTTTCTTTCTTGGCTAGAAAGAAGATGTGATGCCCAGAGATGGACCCACTGTCTTGTAACCCTGTGGTTGGGAGCCACACACTGAAGATGCCAGCACAGAAATAGAGAAGAAGCCTGTGTTCCTAAAGACACCCTTGAACAACTGTGCCAGCCTCACCTCATGACTACTTCCTTTTTTTTAAGTTTTATTTTTTTAGATAGAGCATGCAGGCTGGGTAGAAGGGTGGGGTGGGGGGGGGGAGAGAGAGAGAGAAAGAGAGAGAGAGAGAGAGAGAGAGAGAGAATCCCAAACAAGCTCCACATTCAACACACAGCCTGACATGGGGCTTGATCCCATGACCCTGGGATGATGACCTGAACTGAAATCAAGAGTAAGATGCTCAACCGACTGAGCCACCCGGGCACCTCTCATGACTTTTTATGTGAGAAAAATAAAACCTCATCCATTTAAGCAGTTTGGACAGGTCTCTGAAACAGACAAACACAATCCCAAGGGATACACCACCTGTCCTTTGGTGAAATCTATATGTGTTCAATCCAATGCAAGTAGGATTGGAGAGGATCTACTACAAGGAGAGGATCTACTATTAGAAGAGGATCTACTCATACCAATTGAGGCAGGAAAGAAAATAATGACAAATAAGGACCGGTCAGTCCTCTTGCGGGTAAAACACACAGAAACATGACTCACCCTAATTAAAGGTTAAGTTAAATAAGTGATGAACGCAAGTATACACAACAGCTGTGGAAACAGAGGGGAAAACAAACAGCAAACAGAAAAGAAGGAAAGTTTAAGAGCAGACATGGTGACTCTTCTAAGCCTTGAAAAAATAAACAGAATCTTGACAGGCAAGGGTCTACAGGCCAGGGATAGAGTGTGAACAAGGGCTTGTAGGTGTGTTTAAAGAATTAAAGAATTCATCGGCTATGATCATCGAAACCATTACTAACGATGATAGCTGCCAATTACTCAGTGCTCACCCTGTACCAGTTGTTCTACGTGAATTTTCTCACCAAATCCTCATTATAAGCCACAAAAGAAATTCTTATGCAAGCCCATTTTACAGATGAAGAAATTGAAGCATCAAAAAGTTAAGTAATGTCTTCAGGATAACAGAGCTAATAAGTCACAGAAAAAAGATACTGGTCTAAATCAGTCTGCCTCTAGAGCCCAGCCTCTAAAGTCTCTTTGCCTGAATGCTAGATAATAACAATCTTATAGAGGTTATTAAAAAGTCAAGAGTGGCTACTGGCACATAGAACTGAATGGAATCCAGTAGCTAAGACTACTTAGTCTTCAAGAGCATTGCATTGTCAAGATCCTGGACTAAATAAAAGTAACTGGCTACTTAAAACTGAAAACCATATGCAGGTCCCCAATGTCACTGGTCAAGAAAGCTGAGCCAGCGTCCATGTAAGGTATATATCACCTATGCCCACAACACTACTGGTCGAGGAGAATAAGGAAAACAGAAGAATACCAAAGAGCAGTGCCAGAAGCCAGGAAGGATAATTTACAATAGAAATACTCCCAGGGATGTGGCGCCTGAGTGGCTCAGTCAGTTAAGCGGCTGCCTTCATCTCAGGTCATGATCTCATGGTTTGTGGGTTCAAGCCCCACATTTGGCTTTCTGCTGTCCATGCAACGCCCACTTCAGATCCTCTGTCCCTCTTTCTCTCTGCCCCTCCTCCACTTTTTCTCTCTCTCTCTCAAAAATAAATAAATTTAAAACATTTATTAAAAAAAAATAAAAAGAAATATTCCCAGGGAGCAGAATGGAAACCTCAAGAAGGAATATCTACCAACAAGCTAATGTGAGGCCAGGGGAATTTGGAATTGCTTCCAACCAACAATTGCTATTTAACTCCTAGTCTTTTCCAGTATAAATAGGAACCATTATTAAATTTATCCTGATACTCCTTCTTTCATCACTGTATGTGGCAGACTTAGATGTAGAGGAATTTTTTTTTTAATTCAGCAAAATAGAATCAAGAATTACAATCTTCAGTTTCCAGCAGTGTTATGGATAGGCTCAAACAGCCCCTCAAAACAACTAGATTGAACATAAAGCCTATGTTTAATTCCACTGCTGGACTCACAGAAATAAGAGTAATTCACAAAGAGAATGCAACACACATGTGCACTCCACCTTAAAAAAACTGAGCTGGAACTAGAACCATGAGCAGGAAGCACATAGGAACAGTATGGTTACAGTAAGGGTGAGGTGTTTTACACAGCATTTCAATTGTAAGACCAGACCTTATGGTAATAGTAATTTGGGGTGGAAGATATTCTGAATTTCATAAAATAAGCTAAGGAGTCTGACATGAACTCAAGGGGTCCCCATAGTGGTAGTGCTCCATTTTGTAGCATTAGGGAAACAATTGCCAAGTCATTTCTGGATGCAATTATCTTTAATTGAAAATCAGTCTCATATGCTCTTTTAACCAAAGATTACCAGACATACAAGGAAATGAACCACCATTAGGGAGAGTCAGCACAAAAAGAACCAACAGATTTAGACCCTTCTTTCCCCAAGGACTTAAGATATTAGAATCAGATTGATAATTTAAAATTCCAGTTTATGAAATTATTTAAAAAATAAGAAATGGAAACAGAAGACTACCAAAACTGGTAATTTTCAAAATGAACCAAATAACTCTTAGAAATAAAAATATATAATACATATTTATTATGTAAATAGTATATGTTTATTACATATTATTATCAATGGGTGGGACAAATAGAGATTAAACATTCCTAATGAGAAAATTTGTTGGTTGGAAGGTAGATACAAAGAAATTACTCAGAATGCAGCCCAGAAAGACAGAAATGAAAATTCCCAAAATAGAGACTTGCAGGATTAAAAAAAAAAAAAAAAAAGAAAGACCAAAATTCCTAAACAAAGTATTAACAAGTTGATTTTATCACATAATCAACCATGTCTATATGAATACAGGAATTATTTAATATACAGAAAAAATATATACATATCAATATTTATAAAGCCAATCAGCAAAATAAGAATAGAAATTCCTTAATCTGGTAAAAGACACGCATCAAAAACTTCTAATAAATATTACACGTAGTAGTGAAAGGATAAGACACCTGCTTTAAAGTCAGGAGTAAAATTCATCACTGTTACTATTACAAAAAATAAAATCAAAGGTCTGCCCTGTCTGTTGAAATGATCAAAAAGTAAAGACTTCTCACTAGCAACAGGCATACCTAACACTCAGATATTGGTTTCTAACACCATTCTCCATTGAAAGAAACATGAGTTCCTAAGAGAAATGACCACCTGCATGATTCCAAAGTTTAGGCCAGTTTCAGACAAGATGAGCCTGGCATTTCCTGGAATATTCCAAAAAGTTAGGAGGTATTCAAAAAGCGACAAGGGCATTTACAAGGACACGGGAGCCAGCTTTAGACACCAAAACAATTTAGGCAGTAATGAATTATAAACCACCAAGAGAAAATATAAGGATTCATGAGTTCATGCCTATAATAAGTAGACAGGTAAATAAAGTAGAATTATTATAGTAAAATGCTAAGGGAAGACTGGTGAATATGGACAGCAAGCTGGAGATAGAAAATTAGCATTTTGCAACTATCCTAATAAAGATTGGATCAGGCAGGAAGTATCAATAAATGTTAAATCCGTAGGGAAATTCTGATGAGGAACAAGATATTTACATGGTCATTATTATTAGTTGCAAAGGAAAAACATACTTAATGGTAGAGTGGAGAAATCAGACAGCATCTTAATTGGGTGATCAAAATTAACATTACCAAAGAAGGACAGATGAGTATCAGGTGCTGCCAGATTTCATACCCTCAGAAATATATACCACTTACGCAGTGTTCTGGCCAAGAATGTGCACCCCAAATGCAATCACAGGGAACCATCAGGCAAACCCAAACTGGGAAACATTCTCTTAAGAATGTGTCGAGTGGGTAGAGGGTCGAGGGGAAGAGGGGTCAGGTGTCAGGGAGAAGAACTGAAATGCAATGTGGTATCCTGCATTGGATTTTGAAACAGAAAAAAGACATCAGTGGAAAAACTAGTGCGTCTGATTAAAGTCTGTAGTTAATAGTATCATATCAATGTTAATTTTTCAGTTTTGACAAATGTACCATAGTTACAGAAGATACTAACACTAGGGGAAGTTTGGTCAAGTATATATGGGAACTCTGTACTAACTTCACAACTGCTCTGTAAATGTAATATGATTTCAAAATAAAAAGTTTTAAGAAAAAACGGCGACAAAAAACATTTTCAAAATTGCTTATGTTTTAGAAGGCAAAGGAAAGCTATGGAAATGTTTAAAAAAATGTTTAAAGTTAAGGAGACAGGACACCTAAATGTAATATCTGACCCTAGACCACATTCTGTATTGGTAGATAAAATTGCTATAAAAGATATTGAGTCAACTGACAAAATTGGAATATGAATTTTAGAGTATGGTATCAATATTAAATTCACTGATGTTGAGAATTATATTGTGGTTGTATAAGAGAATATAGTCTTAAGAAGTATCACTGAAGTATTTAGGGGAAATGAGGAGAAGTACCCAAATAATAAAGCAAAGAGTAAGAGATTAACAATAGATAAACCTGGGTAAGAGGCACTGAAATGCAATTCTCATACTAACTAGCCAGAATTAACAAGATTGCGCTCAGTTCAGATGCCATCCATAAGCTCTAGGGTCCCAGACCTCCTGAGCCAAGATGAGGTCAAGGAGCCTTTTTATATTTTCCTTTAGGAGTCTTATGGTTTCAGTCTTCTGTTTATGTTTTTAATCTGTTTTAAGTTAATTTTTGTGAGTGCTGTAACACAGGGGTTCAATTTTATTTTCTCTCATGTGAATATCGAGTTTCCCCAACACTATTTATTGAAGACACTATCCTTTCCCCATTGTAAATTCTTGCCTCCTTTGTGGAAAATTAGTTGACCATATATATGTGTGAGTTTATTTCTGGGCTGTCAATTCTGCCCCATTGGTTTATTTGTTTTTATGCCAACACCATACTGTTTGGTCACTTATAGCTTTGTGGTACAGTTTGAAATTAGGAAGCATGATGCCTCCAGCTTTGTTGTTTCTCATAAGGTTTCTTTGTTCTTTCACAAGGCTGCTTTGGCTTTTGGGGGTCTTTTGTGATTTCATAAGAATTTTAGGATTGTTTTTCTAATTCTGTAAAAGTGCCATTGGAAATTTGACAGGAACTACATTGACTCTATAGCTCATAGATCATAGGAGCATTTTAATGATATTAACTCTTCTGATCCATGAACATGGGTATCTTTCCATTTATCTGTATCATCCATTTCTTTCACTGATGTCTTAGTCTGCAGACCTTTCACTTCCTTGGTTAAATTTATTCCTAAATGTGTTATTGTTTTTGATGCTACTGTAAATAGGGTTATTAAGTTTCTTTTTCAGATAGTTCACTGTTAGCATATAAAAATGCATCTGCTTTTTATATCCTGGAACTTCACTGAATGCACTTTTAGTTCTAATAGGGTTTTGGTGGAGTCTCTAGGATTTTTCCATATACCAGATCATGTCATCACCATGTCATCTTGCTCTGGCTAGGACTTCCAATATTATGTTCAATAGGAGCAGTAAGAGGCATCCTCACCTTGTTCCTGACCCTAGAGGAAGTGCTCTCAAGCTTTCATCATTGAGTATGATGCTAGCCGTGGCTTTTTCGTATGTAACCTTTATTAGATTGATGTATATTCCTTCTATACTCAATTTGTTATGAGTTTTTATCAGGAAACAATGTTGAATTTAGTCAAATGCTTTTTTGCATCTATTGAGACAATCCTAGGATTTTTATATTTTATTCTATTAATGGAGTATATCACATTTATTGATTGGCATATTTTGAACTATCCTTGCATCCCAGAAACAATTCACATTTCATCATGGTGTATTATCCTTTTAATCGGCTGTTGAACTAGGTTTGCTAGTATTAAGATTTTTTTGTATCTATATTCATCAGGGATATTGAGCTGTACTTTTATTTTTTTTTTTATTTTTATTTTTGATAATGTCCTTATCTGGCATTGGTATCAGGAAAATGCTGGCCTCCTAAAATGAATTTGGGAGTTCTCTCTTTGATTTTTTGGAAGAGTTTGAAATGAATTGGCATTAACTCTTCTTTAAATGTTTGGTAGAATTCACCCATGAAGTCATGTGGCCCCGGGCTTCTTTGTGTTGGGAGATTTTTGATTTCTCATTCAGTCTCCTTACTAGTAATTGGTCTATCAAGATTCTCTATGTTTTCATGCCTCAGTCTTCGTAGGTTATATTTTTCTAGGAATGTATCCATTTCTTATTGGTGGCCCAATCTGTTGTCACATAATTATTCACAGTGGTCTATTATGATTCTTTATATTTGTATTATCTGCTGTAATCTCTATTTCATTTATAATTTTTTTCTTGATAAGCCTAGGTAAAGGTTTATTGATTTTATCTTTAAAATCAAACAAACAAAAAAAAACCTTGTAGTTTTGTTGATCTTTTTTAAAAATTTCTTTAATGTTTATTTTTGAAAGAGACAGAGCACAAACAGGGTAGAGGAAGAGAGAGAGGAAGACACAGAATATGAAGCAGGCTGCCGGCGCCAAGCTGTCAGCAAAAAGCCTGATGTGGGGCTCAAACCCACAAACCATGAGATCATGACCTGAGCTGAAGTCGGATGTTTAACTGAATGAGCCACTCAGGCTCCCCTTGTTGATCTTGTCTATTGTGTTTCCATTCTCTATTGCTGCTCTGATCTTTGTTATTTCCTTTCTGCTAACTTTGGTCTCAGTTGATACTTTGTGAGGTGTGAAGTTAGGTTGCTTATTTTCATTCTTTTTTTTTTTTAATTTAGGCTTTTATCTCTATAAATTTCTTTCTTAGCAGTGCTTTTCACGCATCTCACAAATTTTGGTATGTCGTGTTTCCATCTTTGTTTCAAGACATCTTTTTATTTTCCTTTTGATTTTATCTTTGACCCATTAGTTTTTTAGGAGTGTGTTGTGTACTTCCCACATATTTGTGAATTTTCCAGGTTTTCTATTATTGATTTTTAGTTTCATACCGTTGTGGTGGCAAAAGATACTTGGCATGGTTTCAATCTTTTTAAATTTGCTAAGACTTGTTTGTGACCTAAAATATGATGTCTCCTGGAGAATGTTCTGCATGTGCTTGAGAAGAATGTGTATTCTGCTGTTAGATGGAATGTTCTGTAGGTCTCTCAGATACATTTGGTCTAAAGTATGCTTCAAGTCCATGGTTTCCTGATTTTCTGTCGGATCTACCCATTGTCGAAAATAGGGTATGGAAGTCCCTATTATTATGTTGCCACCTCTCCCTTCATATCAATTAGTATTTAATATATTTACGTGCTCTGATTTGGGTGCATATATATTTACAACTGTTATATTCTCTTGATAATTAAATTGGGCCTTTCTTTTTTTAAATCCATTCAGCCACTCTATGCCTTCTGATTGGAGGATTTAATCCACTAATCTCTTAATTATTGATAGGTAAGGGACTTGATACTGTCATCTTATTTTCTAGCTGTTGTATTCCCTTTGTTCCTTTCTTCTTTTCATGCTGTCTTCCCTTGTGAGTTGATGATTTTCCATAGTATATTTTGATTCTCTTCTCTTTATCTTGGGTGTATTTCTTATAGGTTCATGTTGTGTGATTACCCTGAGCTTACTTAAAATACCTCATAGCTATAACAATCTACTCTAAGTTGAAACTTGGCCACATACAAAAATTGTATTCTTTACCTCTTCTTCCATTTTTTTAATGTCATAATTTCTATCTTTATATTGTGTATCCAGTAACAAGTCGTATCTATAGCTGTTTTTAGTACATTTATCCTTTAACCTTTATACTAGAGTCACATAGTTAACACCACAATATTACAGTATTGGAGTATTCTGATTCTGACTAAATGCTCATCTTTACCAGGGTGTTGCATATTTTCATATGTTTTCATGTTTCTTATTAGCATATTTTTGTTTCAGCTTGAAAACTCCTTTCACTATTTCTTGCAAGACAAGTCTAGAGGTGATGGCTCCCTCAGTTTTTGAAGGACAACTTTGCCAGGTAAAGCATCTTGATTGGCAGTTTTTTTTTCTTTTAGCACTTTGAATGTATCCTCACCTTCTCTCCAGGCCTTAAAGTTTTCACTAGGAATCCCCTGATAGTCTTATCAGCCAATTTCTCTATTATACAACTATATGTAAGCATACTTGTACTTTTTTAATTTTGGAACTTTTCTATAAATTTTCCAAAGAAAATGTTTCTATACTACATATGTATACCATATATACACACTATACTATATATAATATATAGTGTGTATATATATTTATGTTGTATATATATTATAAAGATGGTCTAGGAAGAACTAATAAAATTCACAGGAAATGTGTTGTTTATATATACATTTTCTGAAAACTCAAGCTATAAAACATTAAAGACTTCAATTTAATTTATATATATACATATATGCATACATTTATGTATATATCAATACTATAAACCTGATATATTTTATTATCAAGATACTATAAACCTGATATATTATCACAGTATCAGTTCTCCTCCAAATTGTCCAGACAGGGCTGTTGTTAATGTTCTAGTTGTTATTGTTGCTTTTTAAAAGTGTGTGTGTTTTTGTGTCTGTTTGTGTGTGTGTGTGTGCATGCACACGTGCATGTATAAATGGAAAAGCTAAATCTTAAATTTATATGAAGAAGCAATGAACCAAGTATAACCAAAAAGAATAAAAAGACTATCCCTACCAGGTATCAGGACTTACAGTTAAGCCATATTAATTAACACAATGTATAATTTAGTGCAGGGATAGAGAAAATGTTAGTAATTATTGTAACAAATAGATGCTTTTGGCTGCAAATAATGTGACTCAAATGGTTTAACTGATTTAACAGAAAATTCAAAAGCAGAGTTGCTTTTAGGGTTGATTAACTTTGTAGTTTGACAGCATCATCGAAAAAACAGGTTTGTTCTCTATTTGTTTTGCCATTCTGAGTGTGGTGGCTTTGCCCCTCAGGCTGATCCCCTTTACAGCCAACAAGATGGCTGCCACATCTTCAGGTATCACATCAAGATACAGTCATGACAGAAGCAGAAAGGGTAAATATCTAAGTTAGGAAACCTTTCTAGAAATCCCCAAACAAGTTTACCCTCATGCTTTCATAGCTACTGTTGCGGTATTCACTCAATTCTCAAACCAAATATACTCATCCCTAAATTAAACACTGGCAAGGGGATTGAGATCAGCATGACTGCCTCAGACACGTAATTTTATGTAGAATGCATGTTGAGATGTCAACCATCAAAACAATAATGTTAATTCTGGTTGATGAGAAAGACTTTTGATGTTATTCTTTAGACTTATTCCCCCAAAACAAAAAAAGCTAAATTAACCCATCACTAAATAGAACTCAGATGTCCTACTTAAAAATCATCATATTCAAT
This sequence comes from Acinonyx jubatus, assembly GCF_027475565.1. Taxonomy (NCBI): domain Eukaryota; kingdom Metazoa; phylum Chordata; class Mammalia; order Carnivora; family Felidae; genus Acinonyx; species Acinonyx jubatus. Next base: position 188,103,195 of record NC_069380.1, on the reverse strand, counting down.
CGTCTCTTTAAATAGATACAGACTGTTGAAAAACATTTGTTGAGTTTCTACCGAATACCAGACACTGCTCTAAGTACACCATCAAATTCAATCCTCACAACCCCCTTTGAGCCTCAGTAATTCTCATTCTATGAATGAAGCAACTAAGCCCAGGGAAGAAAAAGGACTTTTGTGGAGTCTCCTGTTGACTAAGTGGTAGATCTAAAACTAGACACTGACCTTTGAACAAGTGCCCTGTTCTTCAACCTAGAACTTGTTCTTTACCCATATCGTATGGGGAGAAATTACAACTTGAGATAAAGATTTGTGTACCGAGAAGAGTTGTCAAAAATCTCCTGAGAATAAGGTTTTCTTCTCCAAAACTCTAAGATGAATAAGAATTCTTAGGACCTACTCTCAACCATCAGACATTGTGTTAGAGCAGGGTGATGGATCGCTTCATAGGAAATAGCTCAATCTGTCAAATGAGCCTGAAAGAATTTAAGAAACGCAGAAAGTCTGTGTGTGAGAAAAACACTCCTGTGTGTCTCCCTTACTCTCCCCCTACCCTCCACACTCACAATAGTTCGAACACCAGATAGATGGATTTTCCACACATCAAACAATTCTCCGTGACACCAGCTGAGTGTCCTGTAACACAATTCTAATACTAACTGAAGTTAACACACACTCCAAGGTCCCCAGGGACTGTCTCTCACTTCAGATGCCAATCTCAAATAATATGTCCCAGGTTACCCACAGCTTTGGTCTGACGTGGCTACAAATCAGAGGTTCCCGTGACCACTCCCCCACCTTGGATTCCATTATTTGTTAGAACATCTCACAGAACTCAGGGAAAACTTACCTGCACTTCCTGGCCTATTATATAATTAAGGATATGATAAAGATTACAGATGAACAGTGACATGAAGAAATTGATATGGCAAGGTCCAGAAGGGTCCTGAGCACCGGAGCTTCTGTCCCTGTGGGGTTGAGGTGTGCCACCCTCCAGCATGTAGATGTGTTTACCAACCCAGAAGCTCCCTGAACCTGTACTATTGGGATTTTTATGAAAGATTTCTCATGGAGGCACAATCAATTATCAACTCCATTTCAAACCCCTCTTTCTTCCCTGGAGAATGGCAGTTAGGGCTGAAAATTCCAAGCTTCTAATTCTGGCTTGATCCTTCCAGTAACCAGCCCCCTTTTGGGAGCACAGTCACCTCCTTAGAACAAAAGACTCTGCTACCAACCAGGAAGTTCCAAGGAATTAGGAGCCCTATGTCAGGAACCTGGATCAAAGACCAAATATTAGAACAAATGACACTCCTGGTCCTCTTCTCACTTACAAAATTCTAAGTGTTTTAGCAGGTCTGCATCAGGAACTGGGGTCAAAGACTAAATGTTAGCACAAAACATTCTCATGGCCCCTATTTATAAGGGTTTGGGGAGCTCTGCGTTAGGAACTGGCAGGAAAGACCTCTATACATATAGTCATTATTACTGTTATCTTATAGTTCGGCATTCCCATCATGCCCGTTCATGCAAATCAACTTTCAGAAACATGGGGACACTTTGGCTTCCTTAAAGGAAGGGATGTCAACAATCCCAGGGGATTAGGGATGTCAACAATCCAAGGTGACAGGGTCAGGTGATGAAGGGCAGAGCAGCAGTGTGGCAGGGAAAAACTTTGAGAAGATAAAAAGATCAACCTGGCGGGTCAGGCGGAAACTGAACAGCCCTGTGCCACAGAGAGTTGCCAAGCAGTGGTGCAGGTGTGATGGATAGGCCTCTCTGAGGCTGCCTGTGATTGAAGCCAGATTGTCAAAAACAGACAGTAAACCAGGAGAGGAAAGCAAGAAGTTAGATGGTGCTGTCAACTTGCCAGGGGATAGGAGGCAAAGAGTATGGACTTGCATGAAGAGCGAGGAGGAGACAAAGGGGCCGAGGTGGTGGATGGGATGTTTTAAACTCCAAGGACACCTGTGAGAAAATCTGCACCATCTGATGTCCTAACAACGATGAGTTTGCAAAAAAGGTAATCTCATCACCTCTCAGGAAAGGAGGTTCTCTGCCCATCTGCAACCCAAGTGGAACCAGCTGAGGGCCTCCACCATCCAACATACCCAGGAGACTCCGAAGTAACACTGTGGAAGACAAGAGGGTCCCAGAGCAGCCTCATTAGGACCTGAACAGCAGTGGGCCAGCCAGAATTGTTGGCCAGTCCACCCCCATTCCACCCAGGAAGGAAAGGATGATTCAGAGCCATGAGGAAGGCTTGGCTCTGTTCTGGAGCCACAGCTATTGATTCCTGAGAATCGTGGGGCAGCAGCTTCATTAATTTCATCTTAAATTTTATCGTGGAAGGACAAGCCTGTTAGTCTGCAGCAGACCAAGAAATCCAAAAATCCCCAGGGGAAAACTAGCAAGTCCGGGGTGCTCACAATGTGCTCTACAAAGTCCTAGGCATTCTATGAAAATACCTCAGGAGAAGTAGTGGGCAGTGGGGAGAAACAGCAGGCAGGGTTCCACAGGAAACAGCTTCCCTTCCATGGGTGTCAAGTCACAGTTACCATTTATCAAGGCTTTCCATATGCCAGGCACTGTGCTGAGCATTTCGTATGTGCTCTCTCCTAATATACAGAAGAGGAAACGGAAAGCACAGAGAGGTGAAGTAACTGGCGCAGAGTCACCCAGCTAGCAATTGGCTGCAGTGGGATTTGAACCGAGCTCATCGCCACTGTGTTATACGGAGGTCCTCTGTAAGACTTCCTGGGATGGAAGGGTTTTCTTCCCCCCCACAGAGGACCATCTATTTCCCAGGCAGCCTCCTTAAGACGGACAGCCTGAGGTTTATCAAAAATCTTGGATGGCAGCTCTGAAGATGCAAGAATCACAGCTGCTCTGTAGTTTACTCGGCCATCTGTGAAAATGAGGAGGATGTTAAATATTGACCTCTTGGGGATCAGGCAGGCTTTGTGCGTTTTAAGGATTTAACGTCTGAAAAGCACCTCCTGCGGTGAAATCAGGCACCTTACAGCAACCCACCTCTTCCACAACATCAGGCTTTTCCTCTTTCTCACACCCAGAGCTGAGGAAGGAGCCGAAGCAGATCCCAGGGCTTTAACCAGACAGTTGCCTCGAAGATGAGCGTCGAGGGAAAGGAGGCAGGAGGGAAACGGACAGACAGGGGGCTAGGGGTGGAGATGTTGGAGAAAACTCCGTAAACACGGGAGATGGACAAATAGATGTTGTCTTTTATGCTAAAAAAGGAAACAGTTTGTCTTCTCAAGCGTGGGTGTGTTTTTATGAGACCTTTCAAAGATGGCCCGGCTTTTTCCAGCTTGCCTGTAAGAAGACTCAGTTAAGTTTTTTTCTTGATATCGATCTATTTCCTTAGCATAGGATTTTGGCAAGCAGCTTCGTGGACAATAAAAATAAAAAACTATCCAAAAGTAGGAAACTGTGCCTTGTGATGATCTGGCTTCGTATTCTTTTTGGGGAAGTGGGCAGAAGGTAATAAATTGTTATGCTAAAGATAGAAGAGAGTTCTCCCTGGCCCAGGGAACATGTGCTAAAAAAGATGCCATCCTCGCTTGCCCAGGATTTTCTCAGAAACCATTCCCACTGCAGGAAACAGTCTGAGAAAAATATAAGTTGCTTTTTAAAAATTTGCATTTAATTTTAAAGTGTTTAAAATTTTTAAATTAACTTAAAATGTTGATAACACAGAATGAATCTGAAATAAACATGGAAATATTAGCATCTGGGGGTAGGCACATGGCTCTTTTTCTGTGCCTTTGAAATATATCATACTCTTGAAAATAAACCCAAGTAGCTGAGAAAGGAGACCAGCTGGCAGGAGAATTAGAAGCTCTGGGCAGTCTGGTTTTTGTGATATAAACAGCTCATAATTTGAATCTGAAGTCGAGTGAGATTGAGGTAAGGAACAAAATCCTGAACAATCAGAAGACTGCGGATTAAATCATCCACAGACATTTATAGAACTCTACTGTATACCTGGGACTTTTCCAGGACTTGAGGACAAAATGTTGAACAGAATAGATATGGTCCCTAACTCTGAGCTTGCCGTCTAGTAGAAGACCAGACAAGAAGTAAGCAAATGAGTGAAGAATTACACACTGTGATAGGTGTTCTGAAAAAAAAGCAAGTAGTGTTGAGATAGACAGTGGTGAGGGGCTTTGCCCAATTTAGACAAGGTGATTACAGATGGCCTCTATGAACAAGTTCTATCTAGCTAAGAACCAAAGAAAAAAGAACAAGAGAAGAATAATCCATAGTGAAGTTCCTGGATATACACATGCCCTGAAGCAGGATTGTGTCGTTTAAATCCCAGGGACAGAAGATGACCAAAGTGGCTGGTGCACATCCTTGAGGAGGAAGAGGGGCAGAGATAGTCAGGGGCCAGACCAGCATAGCTTTCGGCGCTTGGAAAACGTTGGCCTTTTATCCGAAACAAATATGACAGCCGCCGCACATCTTAGTTACAAAAGGAGTGATGGGTTCTGAATATACCTTGAAAAAGATGACTCTGGCTGCTCTTGTGAAAAATTGGCTTGGAGATTGGGAAGAGTGGAAGTAGAGAAGGGAGAACAGGGATTATCTAATTGCAGCCTGTAAGCCGATTCTGGTGCACTGCATTGCCTTTTTTGTAAATACAATTTTATTGCACTCATTTGTTTACATATAGCCTATGGCTGCTCTCACACTACAACAGCAGAATTCAGTGGCTGAGACAGAGACTGTATGGCCCACAAACCCAAAAATATTTACTATCTGGCCCTTTACAGGAAAAATGTGCTGACCCCTGAGTTTGAAGTTTGTGGCACTCACCTCTGTACGAGGTAGCCAATGATGGTAGCCAATCAGCTTTAACCCAACAAGAATTACTGAACATCTCCTGTGTGCTCAGGAGAAACATAGGAAACATAAATACTGTCTAAGACCAGGTGTCCTCTTTGATAACTGTCCATCCCATTAGATCTGGCCCCTAATTTACCCTTATATAATCCTACTTTTTCAATCCCTTCACCTTCCCTTCTGAACCTTCCAATTTGGCTCAAGTCCTGCACCCTCCATAAAGCTTTCCCCCGCTTATACCTTACTCTGTATTTTTGAACTCCAGCCGTATCTCCTATGTTACATACGCAGCCCTTGATTATACTGTGTATACTTAAGGCTTTGGATGACAAGAACATTTTCCCCATGGTTATGAAAACATGAACTATCCCCAACTTGTCCCCTAACCTCTGAGGTACCACTCAAGCCTCTCAGCCAGTGAGAGAAGAACCCTAGTTGCAAGGTGACAGCAGTTGGTTCAGGGATAGAACATGACCCTAACATAAACTTTCCTCCAGGGACATCTGCTGGAACCAATGAAAAAGGTCATCTCTTGTCTTTTTGCTGTGACGGTACTAAAAGATTCTAAGTCTAGGATTACCAACATCCCTACCAAATGTACACAGTTAGATACAAACAAATAGCCCACCTTTGGTAGGGGAGAGGCAGTGATGAGAGAAACCGACAAGGTGGGGAGTGGTGATGGATTTCCCTGAGCCCTGTATCTCCTAACACCTTTCATTCTTACTCATTACAAGCCAATACATCCTTATTATTTAAGCTGATTGAGTTTCTGCCACTTACAACAGAAATCCTGACCATTATAATAGCTTTCATCAACTCTGCCAAAAGAAGACCAAGTCAAGGCCGTTTGGTATCGCCTGGTCCCAGGGAAAAGCAAATTGCTAGTACACTAAATGCTGGCTGGTTGGTGGGCACACAGGTCCTTTACACTTTGATCTTTGCTGTTAAAATCTCGCCTACAATCAGACTTTGCTAAGAAGGAAGGAGTAGGGAACGTCTAGTGAAAAACCAGGGTACTCAGCCTACCATTACCTCTGGGGGCTGGTTTGGCCATGAACTTGCTGTGTGATCTCAGGTAAGTCCTTGATACCCTCAAGTTAAAATGAGGAAATTGGACTTTCTGCAAAACCACTCCTGTGCTGATTCCTGAGCTTTTATCTGCCCAATTCCTCCAGGAAAATGAGCATTTCTCTCCCATCATTTTGGGACCAAGGTGACTGTTTTCACATAGGATTATTTAATTTTGTTCCAGAAAATTTAATCTGAGCCACGCATAGAAGCAGGAGTCTGTATTCACATTGGACTTCTCATTCCACCCAGCTTGGGCAGCATCCGCACACAAGGCAGTGACAGGCTAAGGAAAATGGGAACACTTTGTGTTTTACTGTGGTTACCTCATGTATCTCATGAAATACCTCAAATGCTTCTTGAAAAATGTAACAAAAAATATGAAAAGAAGATTTACAAATGTCCTAGAGGGCAGCATGATCTAGAAGGAATTCTTTTAAAATGTTTTTATTTGTTTTTTGAGAGAGAGAGAGAGAGAGCGCGCGCGCGCACAAGCAGGGGAGGGGCAGAGAGAGAGAGGGAGACACAGAATCAGAACCAGGCTCCAGGCTCTGAGCTGTAAGCACAGAGTCCAACTTGGGTTCACACTCGTGAACCATGAGATCATGACCTGAGGTGAAGTCAGATGCTTAACCAACTGAGCCACCCAGGTGCCCATAGGAAGAATTCTAAAACTGGCTGGAAATGTTATTTTCTTTTTTCCTATAAAGGCACCTTATTTAAAACAAAAGAAAAGAAAAGAAAAAACAAATCAAGAAGATCTCTGGCAATGCTTTGTTTCTGCCCTTAGCTGCATTTTCTCATGAACTCTGTTAGTCATGGACTAGCCTGGTTATAATACAGGTCAAGATCATCACAGTGTTTCTCAGCTGGAGCACCATTAACATTTTAAATGAGATTTTTCTTTGTGCTTCAAGGTCCCCTGCATTTCAAGACATTTACCATCCCAGCAAAATGCCAGAAGTCCGATCCCCTATCATTGTGATGCACAGTCCACAAAGACCCCTTTTCATTTCCAGGAACCCGAGGAGGCAGGTATTACCTCCTAGCCAGCTTTCATCTTACAAAGGAGTTAACTGAGCCCAGAGATGTGATGTGATTTCCCAAGATCACACATGTGAGAAAGGACTAAGGGATGAATTTAAAGCCACATATTTTGACATCCAATCCTAGTAATCTTTATCCTATCTTAACCCATCTCTGATAGTTGTGGGTTCTACTTCTACAGCTGATACTATTATAAAACTCACAACCAAGCTATTAATATCAATACCAACCACTACCTTCCAATTGTGCTTTGATTGCATTTGGTATACTCTTATACTATAGTTCAGCAAGTTTTTTCATATTCATGAGAGTCTTCGTTACCATAAGTAGCTCATAATACTAGCACTTGTTAGCAGATAAAAAAGTAGCCTATCAGAACCCAAAAGCAGCCTTCTAATTCTTGCCCATTGGTCCTCAAGGAGCAGAGAGAGGAACCGTGGGCATGCACCCAGAAGGCAGTGATCAAAAGATAGTCAGCAACTGAGGAAGCTACTCTGTCCATAAAATCCTAGCATTTCTGACATTTGGAGCACTGTTTGGTCAATGCTTATGTTTTCTCATGAGTTGCTCCTACTGAGTGATTCCACAATTGCCCTAGGATACTCAGAGAGGGGTGGGTCTAGGTTTCTAGCAGTAATAAGGTATTAGGGCTAAATACGCTCATCTCCTGTCCATTACAGCTCCCCAAATCCCATCCCATTACTAAGTTCTAGAGGAGGAGATAAATAGATAGGAAAAGAAAGATATTACATTATTATGGTTACTGGTATTTGCATTGCAATGTCCTGCTACAATAGGGTCACTGGCAACAAGGACGGAAAAGCCTGCCTGCATGTCATCTGTCTCAGACGCCTCCTCACGCTCATGCACAGCAGATCCATCAATACTGCAGGAAGGTGAAAGAGGACAGAGCCTCAGGACTCTATGTTCTCGTGGTATTTTCAGTGCAATTCATGAGGCTCTTTTAATGCATTTGCCTCCTCAAGATGTGCTTCAGACAAGCCCACATGATCAATGATCGAGTGATGCCCAGTCACTTTTTCATAGTTTGGTAAACCAACAGGTCTGGAGTTGCATTTTAATAGCACCTCTCTCTTATAATCCAGGCTTTTTTTTCTGCCCAAGAAATTTGAAGACAGAAAATAGATTCAAAAGTTTAACACAAAAACAAAGCTACGGTCCTAGGTTTGTAAATTTTTTAGTCAAAAGTATTCAGAGAAGTAAATATAATGTCATCGGAATACCAATTTAAAGCTAACAACGATCAGGGGAAAATGATAATAAATGCACAAATCTCAAAGAAAGATGTGGTAGTGGCAAAGAGTTTTTCTTTTTGAGTCTTCAGCAATGTTATTAGAAACTCATTAGGAGTCAATTACCATTTAATTTCTCTACAACATCCAATTACGGTGTTGTTGTCCAAATGTTCCTGCATATCACATTGGCCATTTAAAATTAAAATTTTGGGGGTGCCTAGGTAGCTCAGTCAGTTAAGTGTCTGACTTCTGCCCAGGTCATGATCTCACAGTTCATGAGTTTGAGCCCCACGTTGGGTTCTATGCTTACAGCTCAGAGCTTGGAGCTCCCTTCAGATTCTGTGTCTCCCTCTCTCTCTCTCTACCCCTCTCTTGCTCATGCTCACTCGCGCTCTATCTCTCAAAAATAAATAAATATTTTTTAAAAATTAAATACCTTTAAAAAAAACAACAACTTAATTTTGCCAATCCCCCTCCCCTGCCACCAAAAGAGGGTCAATTTTGGAAGTTCCAAAATCCCTTTTTTGACAACTATGGTCCAGGGAAACCAGAGAAGCTAGGTGAGTCCTATAAAAATGCTGGCAGCTAAGAACAAGGATGCCCTCTTAATCTCCCCTCCCTTTGTAAAGCTGAGAGCTATCCAAAGTGTTTATCCAAATCTATTCTTCAACAAATACCTGTTGCAAACAAGTAAAATGTATCCAGAAATACTGTCAGCAAGGCAAGTGGGGTGGGGGGTAGGGGGTGGGGCAAACACCTTATTTGTGACAGAAAAAAAAAAAGACCCTAAAAAATGCAATTATCTGGCATGCCTTAAAGCTAGTCATAACTATTTTAAATTACTTTGTATGTAAATATCAGTTATCCCAATGGGAAAATACAAAACCCAAGAGGAAATGCCTAGAAATGATGGAGTTATAAATCTGGTATTATATTTAGTAAAGTTATACAGTACAGAAATGCCTAACTCCTTTTCCACACCCCCAACTCACCTTCAATTCTTTCCTGTGAAGCATATTTGCAAAGTAGATCTTTCTGAAAGTGGGGGTGGGTGGACGGGGAATAGCTTGGAAGCAAATCAAAATAACAGCATCAGACAAAAACCACTAAGACCGATCTTCAAATCAATTATTTGCCCTCTGGGGATGAGGAGCTCTCAGGACAAGGTATTTGTAAATATTCTACTGGAAATATATATTGGAGAGAGAGAGAGAGAAATCACGCACAAGTGGGAAAGGGGCAGATGAGAGAAAAAGAATCCCAAATAGGCTCCATGCTCAACACAGAGCAGGACTCAGGACTCGAACTCATGAACAATGAGATCATGACTTGAGCTGAAATCAAGAGTCCAGATGCTTAACCGACTGAGCCACCCAGGTGCCCCGTTTATTGGTATATATTTGGTTTACTTAAACATAGCATTGTATCTCAGTCTTTGCTGTCATTTCATTCTTCTCCCAAGACCTCACCTTCATCCTCAAGAGGTCCCAACCAGGAAATATTCAGGGAGAAGGTTGTTGTCTTGCAATAAACTGCAGATGGTAAAGAAGCAATAGATCTTCTTTTGAAAATCTTGACTACAATATAGACAGGAGAATTTTCAAAGTAGAAGTGAATAAACTTTGATTATTTTGGCTCCAATATTCTTTGGCCAATAAAGGAGAATCTCAAGTCCTCTGATCCTAAATAGTCAAAATCCTCAAGCAATAGAAAATACACACACACACACACACACACACACACACACACACAAGTGGAATGATTGTTTAAAAAAATCTTAAGGGCACAGACATTTTGGAAGAGAGGTCATCAGAAATGCTGCAGATGAAAACGACAAGAAGCTAACAGAGATTCTCTCCTTAACCAAACATTAGCCTTCTCAAAACAAGTTTTGATGAGGCTTCCTTGTTGGGCCTTGTTTTTGAATGCAAGAATCCCCTACTGTCAGAAGGGAATTGATAATCTGACCAAATTCCTCATCCCTCCCCATCCCCAGGATACCCCATCACTCTGGCCCACCTTCAGCAAGACTCCTGGGATGTTGGCTCCACTAGAAACTCCCCATTAGCAATTTCCCATCCACTGACCCCCAGCCTGCTCCTTGGTTCTAAATCCCTTCTTGTTCATGTTATATTTGGAATTGAGCCCAGTTCTGTATTGAGGTCTCTATTCCCCTATTGCAATACTTCCTGAGTAAATCTGTTTTTACCACTTTCACTGCTGTTCAGCTCTGGTTCACCTTGACAAAAATCACAGAAGCACAACAAATAATAAAAAGTGTCCATGGGAGGGCATTTCTGGGGGTGGATTGCATGTTTGTGAGCACCTCCTGTCTTTTGTGGGGTTTTGGTTTTGCAACAATTGACCTTTAGTGTTCAAGCATGAATGCAGTTGTGTCTTTTCTTTTTGTTTTAAAGTATTAGCTCAGAAATTCTCTCCTTCTAACTCTTCCACAAACGTGGGCGCTGGCTGTACACACTCAGGGATTCCTGTGCCTTGTAGGCACCAAGTCATAAAAGTGACTCTTTTAATCAGAAAGGGAGACAAACGGGGGAAAAAGAGTTACCATCCTGAGTAACTGATCTAAAAAGAAACTTTCAAGGTGGTCAGGTCACTTTGAACTTAATTGGCTCAACTTTTTTTCTTCAGCCTATAGTCTTCAGTGACTAGTGAATTTCAGAATGTTACCCTAATTACACTTTCTCTTCTTCATCTTAGCAATTACTAAGAGTAGAAACAAACATTTGGAAATAGTTTTAACAAAATCCAGGAGAGTTATTTGTGATTTCAGGGTGAGTCAAGGAAAAAAATTTTTAATGATACAGGAAATGCGGTTACCCCAGAAAATGCCAACCCCCATGCTTTCTGTTTTCTTAGTGATGTGGAGCTCGTGTTTGAAATTGTCTTAAAGGGCAAAAAATAGTGACGTAAACTAGAAAAGCAGTGATGAGGATCTGGATTCCAGCCTCTATTTTGGCAAAACAGAGGGCACTCATGGGAAATGGCAGGAGCTACATGTGGAAAGGGAGGTGGGGGGCAAGGGGGAGGGGATGTACAGCCAACAGAACCCACTAAATGCCCAGCCAAGGAATGACAATGGAATCCTCTGGGCACAGTGACCTGAAGATTTTGAAGAAAGGGAAGGCCTTGATTGGAGTTGTGATTTACAAAACTCCCTGGAAGCACTGGTCCTTGATGAACTGACAGCAGAAGAACACCATAGGCAGAGAAACCAGTTAGGAGGCTATTGTGACCGTGCAGACAGAGGATAATGAGGGCCTAAACTGGACAAGGCAGTAGGGATGGGAGATGATGGATACCAGGAAGCCCTGGAAAGAGAAGCAAGACAACAACATGCTCGGTTTGGAACATGCTGGCTTCCATGAATGGCCTTTGGAACAGAGCTGTTTGGAACAGCGGGACACAAGGGCACAAATGGGCGGCAAGAACCAGAGAATCAGAACCAGCTAATATTCATTGAGTTCCTGCCAGGTGCCAGACCCCTTGACCTATATATGAGGTATTGAAACCACAAATTCGTCTATACAGCTAAACATATCCAGCATACTGCAAAAACAAACCTGAAAGCACAAATGGAGCTTAGGAGCAGCTCTGCTCAGTCAGCTAGGACTGCAAATGGCTTCACATATGCCTCCCCAACTTGGTAAATTCTTTCTCCCGCGTACTCAGGTTCCTTAGACACAGGGTCTGGCCAGTTTCTGGGTTAATCCAGTAGCCCATGGCGTCTCTCCTGAGGTTGGAGTATTGTTAGCTCGTAAATGCTGCCGCTGGAACAAGGCACCGGCTCACCCTGACCCCAAGAGACGTTTGTATTCTGCCGCTTCCTTTCCGCGCATCTCAGAGAACTTCAACAAGAGTAAATTGTTCCTCTGCCTTGGTAATAGCCTTCTTAAATTATCCCCCATTGTCATGGCCCCCAATCTGGGAGAAAAGTCCTCCTCTCAGGAAAAAGACTAAAGTAGACCTTAACATTCAGGCCTGTTTCACTCACTCTTCTGGCTTCAGGAAAGCAGGAAATTTCTTCCCTCTGTTCCACTCCCTACATAGTAAAACTGCAAGTTAACAATAGTGGGAAACATCCTACGTGCCCGTCAATATGTGACTGGTCAATAAATTATGGATCCTTCATGCAGCTAAGCACCATTTGACACTTAAAAATTCAAAACTTGGGGCACCTAGGTGCGGCAGGGTGTAGCCTTTAATGCAATTTCTACTTCTTTGTCACCTATATGTAGTGACACAGAGTCTGATTGGACACAGTCCAAGTTACAGGGTCATGTCAGAGCTAGGTATTGGTGTATAGGAGTTGATGGGGCCACCCTGCCTTCCTTTGTTCTGAGGAGGCCTCCACCACATTCCTTAGGGAGGGGCTCTCCCTCTACCATGCAGGTCCAACACTGTTTTTTAAGTTACAAGCAATCAATCTCATAATATAGTACCCATAGGTTTGTCCTAGGAGTGGGTGAGTCAGGAGAAAACGAATTTACAATGAAAGGACTCTATTCGCCACTTGACTTCTTCTATCCTATGGAAATTGGTAAAAACAAGTTTTCTGTTAATGTCTTGTTACCAGGATACCATTTTTCCAATTACTCACAAAGAGCAGAGATGATTAACCCTGTGATTTTCTTCCAGCAGGACTGTTCAAAATTGCACTTCCTGCCATCCACGGAGGTTAAATAATGAATTATGAATGGCACAATGATAATGAAATTCTCAGAATGAACTTTTGTAAGCTTCAAACAGGTTTTCTTGGTAGGGTGGAAGGGGGCAAAGAGAAGAAAGGGAACTATTAATAGTGCGAAGTTCTGATGTACTCAATTTGATTTTATAAAGCAGTGAGAAAGTCCCCAGAGCCTCTTGAGAATTTACCCTAATTCCATTCAACAAACATCAAGCCACCGTTCTGGGAGATTTCAGAATCAAATGCTGTAGGAACCAATTGCAATGGTGCCTGCTGCCGTATTACCTTTGGAAGAGCCTCTGGAATTTCCACCAAAACAGGATTCGTTACCAAACTCTGGCCTCAGCAGCTTTCCCTACACAGAATGGGAATCAGTCTGGAAACGCCTACCTGCGCCATTTTCCCTTATATTGAGTTCACAGGAGATCTGTGAGGCCCTCAGGTGAGCCCGCCAGGTGCAGATCATTGAGAGGCAAAAGGGGGTGCAGCCAGTCCTAGGAGTGTCTGAAGGCTGAGGCTGGGCTCTGCTTGCAGCCCCACCATGTCAGCAAGCCAAGGAAAAGCCATAGCAGCCCTTGAGAGCTTGTTAAAAAATGCTGAATCATGGGCCCTACCCCAGAGCTTCAGAATCTGCAATTTAACCAGATCCCCAGGTCATTCATATGCACAATTGAGTAGCACTAGTGTTAAGTAGGTAATGAGAAATACTGGCTGCATTGAATACAAAGCAGCAGAGGAAAAAAAAAAATCCCTCCCTTTTCAGCCTAGGCTTGCAAAATATTCAAAACTTATTATTTTCTCAAATTTTGGCATGACACTGATGACCTTGGGAAGATACTCCTGCAGGGAAGCATGGCCTCTCTAGTTTACTCTGTGCCAAGGAGTAGAAGGTATAATAAGACTTCAGTGAAGGTTCTGTTCTAGGTTGAATTGCTTATTTTGTTTTGATCTCATGCAAGTTCACTGCCCTTTCTGCCTCTCCTTTTCGCCACCTGGGACATGAAGACTTTAGAAGCAGACCATCTTCTCAGCCCCCTCCTGGGCAGTGACAGTCTATAGTTCTATCCATGACAAGAAGTGTCTGCTGTGAAGTCTTCAGATCACAGAAAGAAAGAAATGTCCTCCAATTTCTCCCCTTCATTGACCCATAGATTAGACAAGGCCCTCTTGCCAGAGCCTGTTGTGATCTTTCAGGCTTTCTTGGTTGTGCTTAGCAGCCTATCAGTCTGCCAGAACTCAGATTTACCTTGAGGCCAGCCTGGTCTGCATTTCCAAGACTCTTTTCTAGGGGGTTCCTCTTAGTCACTCAAAGACACAGATATGTAGAAGTCTAAGCTTCTCTCAGGACAAGGATAACGTATATACAGGGAGAGAGAGAGAGAGAGACAGAGTTTATGAAGATGAATAGTTTAGCTTCTTTGGTATTTGCTATGTAGGGATAACTAAGATCAATTTAGCACAACCCACATAAGCACAGCTGATTACCCTTACACAGAATCCCAGGGTAAAAGGTCTCCTTAAAGATCAAGCACCCCTCAGGCTCTGTGCTGACAGCTCAGAGCCTGGAGCCTGCTTCAGATTCTGTGTCTCCCTCTCTCTCTGGCCCTCCCCCTGTTCATGCTCTGTCTCTCTCTGTCTCAAAAATAAATAAATGTTAAAAAAAATTAAAAAAAAAAAGGGGGGCACCTGGGTGGCTCAGTCGGTTGAGCGTCCGACTTCGCTCAGGTCACGATCTCACGGTCCGTGAGTTCGAGCCCCGCATCAGGCTCTGTGCTGACAGCTCAGAGCCTGGAGCCTGCTTCAGATTCTGTGTCTCCCTCTCTCTCTGGCCCTCCCCCCGTTCATGCTCTGTCTCTCTCTGTCTCAAAAATAAATAAATGTTAAAAAAATTTTTTTTTTAAAAGATCAAGCACCCCAAATTATATTTAAATATCCCCTTTACAACACAATGACAAACACATCTTTCAGTCTCTGTTTTAATATCCCTATTTTAAGGAAAACTAATGACCTCTAAGGCAGCCCATACCATTCCACCTGCTTTCTTCTAGAAGTTTCCCTCAGCTTATGCGTCATAGATCTGACATCTTGCCACTCTGCCTACTCGGACTATTTTTCCTCATAATGCTCCATAACCCCTCTTCTTCAGGGTAGCCTTCCAGCTACTGTTCTCTAATTAAGAATTCCCAGTTCCTCCCAAGACATTGCTCCAAATCTCTTTAGTAGGTTCATGTAGCTTTTCAAGAGCAGCAGCTGGACTTGAAATCTGTATTTTGGGCGTGGAAGAGCAAGACTCATTGTGGCTGTGTTGCTGGTTCTCTTTTTCAAGAAGGAAGTGAAAAGGCACATGCCGTGGCAGGATGATTTATTGAGATAGGGTTTATGTTTTGTTCTTCCTATTTGTCTCACCAGGCTACCCAGACCAGGTAGTGGGACCTTTGTGCTCCTGTACTTCTGGGGAGGTTTGTATTACAAAGTTCAGAACAGCAGTTGCTCTCAGAACACTCTTGGCTTTTGTTTTCCAGGATCTTTTTTTTTTAAGTTTATTTATTGTGAGAGAGACAGAGTGAGTGAGCCAGGGAGGGACCTAGAGAGAGGGAAACAGAGGATCTGAAGCGGGTTCCATGCTGACAGCAGACATGCAGGGCTCGAACTCATGAACTGCAAGATCATGATCTGAGCCCAAGTGGGATGCTTAACTGACTGAACCACTCAGGTGCCCCTGTTTTCAGGATCTTATACTCCTGGACAAACTCGGAGAACAGAGAGAGGGGAGTGCCCTTGAAGCAGGAAGGTTGAAGCAAAAGATAAAAAAGAGGGGATGCTCCAAGAATGAAAGGGGATGGAGATAAACCATAAAGTAGTGAAGTCCTTTGCCATGTGGTGCTGAAAAGATGTGGCATCCCATGCAGATAGTGATATTAAATTTTCAGTAGCCATGCGATATATTGCTTAGGATATGGTTTAAAAGCTTAAGCTCCAGGGTCAGAACATCTGGGTTAACACTCTGACTCTGTCTAACTCTGGGCGAGCTTGTGACCTGCCAACATTTCAATTTCTTTATCTATAAAATGGAGATGATAATAGCAGATAGTTTGTAAGGTGTTGTGAAAATTAAATAATACAATCCATGTAATGCTCCTAGCAATGTGCGTGGTGCGTTCTAAGTCCTAATTAACTATAATACATTGACGAAGTTGAGGTGAAAACATTTGACAAAATTCAACACATCATAAAAACGTAAGTCATCATCATTAAGAACTTGGTGTTTCAGTTGGCTTGGAAAGAAATTTCCCCATTTCTTAAAATAAATTAAACATCTGGATCTAAACACAGAATTATAACAACAAAAGGAGAGAAAACATTTACATCCACAGATGGGGAGTATTAGTTGTTTGGGCCTAAAAATAACCCAACACTGTCATATAACTCAGATCCTGTTCCATAAATAATCCTGGGAAGATTAAGTGATGGAGCATTAAAGTACAGTGCTCAAAACTTCTTTTCTGCATATACATCTGAATACGAACATCTTTAAAATTAAATAGTTTTCCTTCATCTGCCAGGCAGATGATACAAAGGTCTAATCAATAATTCATCCTGGCAAAGAAACTCATTACTCAGCCAAGGTTATGACGAAAATCCTGTCAGGAAGTCTTGTTTTGGCTAAATAAGACAACTTAATTTAGTGCAAAGTGAATAATCCAACTCTAAATCATTCATTCTGGGATTCAACATTATGGATTAGTCCATTAAATATGCATCCCAGGCCTGGACATGTATTAACTTCTGTATTGCTTGGCCCTGAGGGATGGCCAACACAGTGTTTTTGGATTCTCTTTGAACTTACCAGGTCTCCTGGGCAGAACAAACTCCAAGTAAAGGAGACTTTTGCAGAAACCAAGAACTTCAAGTTGGAAGTCCTCAAAGCCAACTTTCCAGATATTCTGGTGTCCCCTCCAAAACTACTCCAAAGGCTGGTCATCCTCTTCTGCATAAACACTACTGTTAATGAGGAGTTTACTACCCATTTGAGTTAAAACTCTTAACATTTCAAGAGCAGAAAGCCCAAATCAAGCTAACTTAAGTAAAATGGCAATTTATTTCCTCTCATCACACAGTATGAACAGTCTTTTAAGTTCATGCTAAACTTTTAGCTTTTACTTTTAGCTTTATACTTTTAGTCTTGGCATGATCAGGACTCAACCAATATCACCAGGGTTTGTTTTTTATTCCCCTATCTGGGTTCCACTTCCTCTTGAATAGTCTCCCTTTGTGGTGGCACAACAGTGGCCACCTATTCTCTCATAGCAGGAAAAGATCAACATCCTGCATAACGGAAACAAAAGTCTTAGAATCGGGTCTTTTTGGCTCCAGTTGGCATCACTTGGGCCTTGTGTACATCCCTGACCGACTTGTTATTGTGGGGAGTAGGGTGATGTAGTGCTCTGATTCTCCAGGCTCAGTTTACATGCCATGGTTGGATAGGGGATGAGTCAGGTGCAAGGGAACTACAAATAATTAAAGGGCAGAAGACAAGTATCAAAGAAATCAGTCCAAAATGAAAGGCAGAACAAATGAATGCTAGGTAACCAAAATCCTACTCACCGCAATATTCTAAATTATTCTGGCAAAGTGTTCCTTTGCTTAGAAACTGATTTTTAGAATTTAAAATTCCCAGTCCTAAATTTGCTTTCTGGAGTAACATAGAACAAGACTACTTCCTCTTTCCAGTGGCAGTTCCTCAACCATTTGTTCACGGACATCAAATCTCCCTTGGTCTGTTCTCCTCCAGGTTAAATGCACATACCAGGAAGTATACTTTTGGGATTGGAAACAATTCAATGCAGGCTATTAAGTAGACACTAATCTTATTGACACTTACAAGACACTAATTGTATCATGGAACTAAATATTTTTTTTGTTGTATCCATCTTTGTTTCAAAGAAAATGGTTTTATTAATAATTTGATAATGATTAGCATTGGCAAGGCTATTGGGAAAACAGACATTTTCAAGAACAGTTGGTACTGACCATGTTGATTAGGTAATTTAGACTAACCATTGAAGACACAGAAGCCTCAACAAAATATTTTTCAGTGTTCTTTAATATGTCAAAAAGCTAACAAAATAATGACAAATCACTAGGATTCAACCCAAAGAAAATGCTAAATCAGAAAGGTAAGTCTAGAACTCAAAGTTGCCTTTGTTTTGAAAGTGTTTTCTAATCTGGAAGGAATATCTGCAAAGTTGAATGGTGGTTTTGGCTACCTCATGAAGTTAGATGAAAAGTGTCAAGGTTTAGGGGCATCTGGGTGGCTCAGTTGGTTAAGTAACTGACTCTTGATTTCAGCTCAGGTCATGACCTCCCAGTTTCATGAGTTCAAGCCCCACATCAGGCTCTGTGCTGGCAGCACAAAGCCTGCTTGTGATCCTCTCCTTCCCTCTCTCTATGCCCCTCCCCCATTTACACTGTCTCTGTGTCTCTCAAAATAAATAAATAAACTTAAAAAAATCTTTTTTAAAGTGTCAAAGTTTGGAACTCACAAAGTTAGGGACTTTGATGAACAACTACTTAGCATTAGCTAGGTCAAAAAGGGCTGTCCCCTCAGGTTAAAGGTGAACCAGTAGTAACTCTGGTCTCTCATGAACTTGCAACCTGGCTTCAAGTCATCTAAGTAAACCATGGAACAGTGAGCAGTAAACTAGAGTTTTGGTGGTCCGAGACTGATGACACACAAAAGCACCTGGCAGAAGCAAATGCAAGTTCTTTCTGGAGTAAATCACATTATGCTGGGACTCAAATTATTCCTGCAAATAATTTTCAAATGCAATAACCTTTATACAATCAAGGTAGCCAGGCACACAAGAAATTAAGACACCATGAGCAAGAACATGCAGAGACAAAGGACAACAGAAACACAGCCCAAAAGACCCAAAAGAGTGGAATTTTCAGACAAGCATGCTTCGTATTTTCAAAGAAATAAAGTTAAGCTTGAGTTTCAGGTCCATTCAATGGAGAAAAGGAGCATCTCTTCAATAAATGGTGCCAGCAAAACTGGATTTTCACATTCAAAAAGAATAAAGTTGGACTCCCTACCTCACATCATAAACAAGTCAAAATGAACCAATGACTTGGGGTGCCTGGGTGGCTCAGTCGGTTAAGCATCTGACACTTGATTTCAGTTCAGGTAATGGTATCGTGGTTCCTGAGATCGAGCCCCACATCAAGATCTGTGCTGACAGTGTGAAGCCTGCTTGGGATGCTCTCTCTCCCTCTCTCTTTGCCCTTCCTTCACCCTGCTCATGCTCTCTCTCTCTCTTTTCCTCTGTCTCAAAATAAATAAATAAACATGAAAAAAATGAATCAATGACCTATAAGACTAAACCAAAACACTCTTAGAAAAAAACATAGAGGTGGGGCACCTGGGTGGCTCAGTCGGTTAAGCGTCTGACTTCAGCTCAGGTCATGATCTCACTGTGTTTGTGAGTTGGAGCCCTGCGTCGGGCTCTGTGCTAACAGCTCAGAGCCTGGAGCCTCCTTCAGATTCTGTGTCTCCTCCTCTCTCTGCCCCTCCCATGCTCCTGCTCTGTCTCTCTCTGTCTCTCAATAATAAAAAAATAAACATTAAAAAAAAAGAAAAAGAAAACATAGAGGTATATTTTCATGACTTTGTATTTAGAAATAGATTCTTAGGACACTAAGGTAATAAGCAACAAAAGGAAAAATACATAAAATGGACTTCATTAAAATTAAAAACTTTTGTGCAAAGAACATTATCAAGAAATCAAAAGACAACCTATAGAATGGGAGATATTTTCCTATCATATACCTGATAAGAAATCGATATCCAGAATATATAAAGAACTCCCACAACTCACAACAAAAAGACAAACAACCCAATTTAAAAATGAGCAAAGGGCTTGAATAGACATATGTTCACAGAATATATACAAATGACCAAATAAGCACATGAAAAGATGTTCTATGCTATTAGTCATTAGTGAAGTATAAATCAAAACCAGGAGATTCCACTTCATACCTACTAGGATGGCTATAAGGTTTTTTAAACAGGTGAATAACAAGTGTTGGTGAGGATACAGAAAAATTGTAACCCTCATACACTGCTAGTGGGAATTTTAAAAGGTAGCCACTGTGGAAAACAGCGTGGTGGCTCTTCAAAAAACTAAATATGTAGCATTACCATATGACCCAGTAATTCCACTCTTGGGAATATATGCCACAAAATTCAAAAGCAGAGACTTGAACAAATACTTGTATGCCAGTGTTTGCTGCAGCATTATTCACAACAACCAAAACATGGAAACAACCCAGTTGTCCATCAACGGATAAATGGATAAACAAAATGTGGTATATGCATATAATGGGGATGTTATTCATCCTTAAAAAAGGAATGGGGTTCTGATACATGCTACGATGCAGACAAACCTTGGAAACATTATGCCATGTGAAATAAGCCATACATAAATGGACAAATAGGATTTAATTCCACTTACATGAAATATCTAGAAGAGGCAAATTCATAGAGACAGAAAGTAGAATGGTAGTTACCAGGGGCTGAGGGAAGGGCGAATAGAGAGTTATTGCTTAATAATTATGGAGGTTTTGTTTGGGATGATGAAAAAAATTTGGAAATAGATCATGGTGATGGTTATACAACATTATAAATGTAATTAATACCACTGAGTCGTACACTGAAAGTGGTTAAAATGGTGAATTTCATGTTTTTTTCTTATATATCCATAGTTTTAAAAATTATCTATTTATCTATCTAATATAGCCACAATTCAGAAAGGAGAAGAAATCCAGATAGAAACCAGAGCATTTTTTTTTCAGAGCATACTTCTTATATTCTTCATCATTTTGCAGGGGTGGAAAACCCCCACATGAACCAAGATATATGAGATGGATTTAAAATTGAAATAAAAAATAGCCCAGCATATATTTTAAGGGCAATAAAAATTCAGTACATGGTCCACTCTCCACATTCCCAGTGTTTTAAAATCATGATTCAAATTCAAAATGGTGCCCTTACCATCTTCCTAGATTCTTCATCACATTGGAAGTCCAAAGGGGTGTCTGGTACCAAAGGCATGAATGAAAGGCAAGGGAGGATGGCGAATGATAACCATAACTGGCGCACAGAAGCTGTAGGAGTGAGTGATGGCATCACTTGGGAACAATTTAGCATGTAATGCAGGATTCAGCCAGAGCCAGACCTCGGGCAGGTGGGGGAAGCTGAGGCCAAGAACCAGAGGGTAAGAATGCCCTGGGGTTGACCACGGTGAACCAAGAAAGAACAAAATCAGAGCAAAACTGGAGCTGAGACCAGGGTCCAAAGACAAAGGTAAAGCAGGATCAGAATCGAGGAAAGTGGCAGGACAGAGTGATTAGCAATCAGGCTAGCTGCCATGAGCACTGTTTGAATGTGAGCCTCTGAACCACACTCTCAGAGGGTCCACTGCTCCCTGCTTCAGAACTGCTTCAGAACTCTACCACAGTCATAAAAAATTCAGGTAGTAGGGCCCAATTCCAAGTCACTGAATCTGCATCTCTGGGGGTTGAACCCAGGTATATGCATTTTAACATGTTCTCAGATGGGTCTTAGGGTGTCTAAAGTATGAGAAGCCCAGATCAGGGGACATATGTGCAGCTTCTGCGATAGACCAGAAGCCCACAGGTTTGACATGCCTGTTCTCCAAGTGCGCTGTAGGTACCTTCCTGGGGGACTCTGCAGGTCCTGCCAGCAACTCTCAACTAACATAGACAGGTAACTCTAAACTTGCCGGGGCTGCAGAGTGCACTAACAACAGTGCCTGCTAGTCGTAGAGCACCTACGCTGTGCCAAGCACTGTGCCAACTGCTTTACTGGCATTGCTACATTGAATACTTACTTATGAGGGTCCTGTTACTATTCCATGTTTATAAATGATAAAGCTGAGACTAAGAGAAGCCAAAACAACTTGTCCTGGGCCACCCAGGTGGGCAAGAACAGCTTCAGGTTCTAGGCCAGTTTGACCCAGAGAGCTGGGTTCTTTCCATACACCAACATGTTACAAAATTTTCAACAATAGTTTAAATTAAAAAAAAAAAAAAGCAGGGGGCTGGTCGTGGAGGTTGTAGCATTAATTGATGGTGAGACTTTGGTTAATTAAAAAACTTTTCTCAGCACAACATACCAAAGGCATGGTAGTAAAGTAAGAAAGATTCTGCTGTCTTTTCTAATCATCTTGATCCCCGAGCCAGAAGGTTTTGTCAGGTAATGTAATCTCATTCTGGCCTTTTTTTTCATCTAAGTGAAGAAGGGTCTGAGATTAAGTTTGGGAGGAGATTGAAAACCAAAGCTCGGAGGAACAGATTAAAATGATTCTAGGCATCCTGAAGCAGGAGGAAAAAATGATAGGACTTTGTTGATGGAGCTGCTGAAGGGAGATAAGACGCATCTCAGAGGGACCAGGGAAGAGAAGGAAAGAAGCTGAGGAGGGAACAGAGATAAACAAGGTAGAGAGAGGAGATAAGAGGCATCATGAGGACTGAGGGCCAGGCAGAGAAGAGGAAGGCAGGACCAGAGGCTCTGCAGGAGCCCTTTGCTTTCTCTTTTATCCAGGTATGTTTTTAAAGGGGAAGGGAGCCAGATTCATAGAATATTTTAAGTGCCAGATTCTGATTAGTCAATCTTTGAGCCTGAACAGATAGCCCCATTGAAAGTAAAGCTAAACTTGAGTCCCTTCAAGAATGGGAGTCTCTTTGAGCTTCATGCCCTCCACACTGTTCCATCCATTTCCAGGTTGGTCTAGTCAGACAAACTTAGAGAGGGAAGACATTGAACCTCACTAAGGTGATCAGGGGAAACCCTAAGACCCCCAGTCCAACCCCATCCACCTTACACAGGATTACCATCATGAAGAGATCACTAAGGCACTTTATATACCTGGAAGGGCCAGAGCCCAGGGGTTGAGGACATGAGCTCTGAAGCTGCTTCAGAGTTTGAATCCAAGCTCAACTGCAGATTAGCTACTTTATGAATCTGAACTTTCATTTCCTCACCTGTCCAACAGGGTAAAACTGGCAACCCCCCTCATAGAGAGATTAAATAATGCATGTAAAGTGCTTAGGGTAGTGCCTGACATACAGAAAGTGCTCAAATAATATTAGTGATGACTGCCAGCCCTGTTATTAGGTTCAAGCACAAAGCTAGGTGCACACATGAAAATACTTATCCATTGGATTGAGGAGGAATCAGGACATTTGATTCCCACTATTGTGGGAACGCAGGCAGTGACTTTGTCTCTCTGTTCTTGCATTTTTCTCCCCTATCAAATGGAGATATCCTCCTCTTCTGACACAGAGTACCATAGGTTTGGAGATGCTTAGAAACAAAAATGGGAAACGGCACAGAAATACACAAGAGGTTATTTCCCTTACTGCACCATTGCTCTTATACCAAACTACCTACTCCCTGCCATGTTTATGAAGCTTCACTGCAGCTAAGAATTTTTGCTATAATTTTCTTTCACCTACTAGGGCTGAAATGTTTCTGCCTCATTCCTCTATTGACTTCCGATACTCACATGAAAGGCACAGTTCCCCAGCTTCAAGAAGGTGTGTCTGCAGAATTTCTAAACTTTTATCCTTTTTAAACTCTTCAATCTTTTTGCCTCTTGGATACATTAAAGACGATCCAAATATTTGGAATCATGAAATGCGTAACACAGATGAAATGGTTCTGGAGACTGTAAGCTATCTGGGAAGAGGGACTAGGTCTGTCCGATTCATTACTATACCCCAGCACCCAAAATGGCTCTTTGGCACATAGGAGACACATTAGAGCAATGACAGCCATCTTGCAACCATGAAGAATGAGCCAAAAGAAGTCACAGAGACTCTACTATCTCAACATAAATCTGGATTTCTAGGTATGTGAAATAATTCAAAGTCTTTAAGTCACTACTTTTAAGTATTCTCTTACTTGCAGCTGAATACATTCTTACTAAGATAATGAGTAACTGTGCCCTGAGGAGGGTCTCCCATTATTTTTAGGTACAAGAGGGCAGATAGTTCCCTTTTTACCAAGTTCCTTACTCTGCAACAAAGGTTTCCATTTAACCAATCTCCCATGTTTCTTTTATAATCTTAGCATCATCTCCTCATTATCCCCCTGATGTCTCTGAAAGATTAATAGCACCACCTTGACCCCTAGACATTCTTTCTCCGTTTATCTTTTCTGTTTTCTCATTATCACTTTCCACAGACCAAATATTATATCTTGATTTTTAATTACTTTAATGGGCCTCATCCATAGTAATTGGGACATTTAGGTCATTATCTTGTCTCCTCAGATCTTCTTGGACAATTTTATTGATCATTTCTTTGAGCAAAATCATGTGGGGGTACTAGACCCACATAAACTTGTAACTTAGGCCAAAAGCTGTCCTGATTAATTAGCAACATTACCTTCTGGTGCAAAGCTGCCCTGTCTTTAGAATCGTGGCTCATAGTCATTGCTGAGTATTAGCGTTATGCGAGGTGGCATAAAAACTCTTGATAGTCTCTCCCCCCTCCCCATGCCCATTAAAATCAGGATTTCAGAGGGGAGTTGAACATCAGTAGTTTTTAATACTGAAATCCCCATATGATTTCAATGTGCTGTCGACTTTGAAAATCAATGCTTTAGGCCAGTACTTCTCAACCTAATGTTCATATGAATAACATGGAGACCTTGTTAAAATGCAGATTCTGATTCTCTGGCTCCAGGTCGGGGAATGACATTCCGCATTTCTAACAAGCTCCCATGTGATGACAACAGCATGGTCTGAGCCCCACATTCTGAATAACAAAGGTCTAGAATCTAGAGTTAGTAGTCCATTTTAAGAGGGGATCTAAACAAATTAAACTCCACTTGAGTCCCACTGTGGTGAAAACATCATCGCTGCAAGAAAGCCAAGAGCAGGTGATTGAAAGAACTCCAAGGGTGGTTGTTTTCAGCTCTAGTTTAGTTATGGACTCAGGTGGACCAATCATCCCAGTTTGTCCAGGACTGAGTGGGTTCCCAGCATGCAGGACAAGGACAAGTCACCCTAGTTATGGTAGTGTTCTTCAAAGAGCAACAGAACAGCCAAGTTTTACACTTCTACATTCTGATTCCTCTTTCTGGGAGTGTCAGTCACCCTAGGGTCAAGGGTTTGCTGGGAAAGATGGGTCAAGGGAAAGAAATGCATGCACCAAGAATGTAATGTTACTTCAGAAGGGTAAATAATCAGGCAGATCCAGGTGGACCTAGAAAACTCGAACGACAGGTTTGTGACATGGCCACAGAGGTAAGTCCAGGTGAGATGGTTTAAGTCTGTGCTCTAGCACTGGTTTACTGTGTAGCCTGGGGTAACTAAGGCCCCCTGTCAGGGCCTCGGTTTCATCAGCTAAAACATGGGAGTTGAATTGTTGGATACGTGGGTGTCTTTCCTGCACCCACCCTCCACTCCACGTGCAGCACCCCATAAAGCATACAACTGCAGAACAGCACCTTTCCAGCTCAGTTGGAAAGTAAACCCACCTTCCATTTTGTGAGCAGCCACCTCCAGCACATTCCAAGACCCTCATAAAAACATCAGCATTAATCATACTCCATCTAGTACATTTCTCTTCGGTGTCCTTTGATGTTCAGAGAGCCGAGAACTCACAGAGCCTTTTTTTTTTTTTAACGACTATAACATGTTTACAAATCCAATGAAATTCTATTTTGAGACCCAGGCTTTTGGTTACAAGTGGCTTCCTCCTTCTGATCCTGCCTCCACCCAGGGAACTCACTTATCAACTTTTTGTTTTCTTTAGAGAGACAAAGAGTCTCCCCAGCCACCCATTGCTGGATTCCTGTTAACCTTTCATTAAGCCTGCTGACAGCTTGGCTCCAACTCTTCATGAGTTAGTTCAACACATTCCCATTTAAATGTGTCCCACCTGGCTTCATTAAGGTTCCTGCCAGGTTCTCCACTTGCAGCTTCCTCTGCAAATGCAAATAAGATTCTGAGTAAATAATATGGGGACCAGGGAAGATTGAGCTATAAAGGATTGGGGATTGGAGAACCATCAAAACACCCAGGTCGCCATGGATTTGAGCAAACTAAAATCCATCTGGGACCAACACAGGCCAATATCGCAATTCTGTATGCACAAAGTGTTAAATTAAGGCCGTCGCTGTGAAGCACAGGGTAGTGGTTAAGAGTATAGAGTCCTTCCAGCCTGGTTCAAAGCCCTGCTCTGTCATAGGGATGTTGGTCCATGTGACCTTGGACAAGTTTCTTCACCTCTCCCTGCTTCTGTTTTCTCAGCTCCAAAAGCAGGAGTAATTTACCTGTTTCACTGGGCTGCTGTGAGAACCCAATGAGAAATTGCCTTGAAACACTTGGTAGAGTACCTAGACCATAGCGAATGCTTTTTAAGGACTGGATGTTATCTCATTTAGCCTAGAAAGACCAAGGTCCAGGTTGCAGAATTAGGTTGTTCTAAATCCTCAAGGTTTGATTGTGGACCCACTATGTAAACATCAGCTGTAAGAATGATGTCTCCATCAAAGCCCTTCCTTGTGCAAATGGAAAATCAACACTGATTCCATTCTGTTGCATTTCCCATATGTGTTTTGTCTCATTTAGATTTTTAAGCTCTGTAAGGGAAGTGATTCTCTCTCCTGGGCCCAGATACTAGGAAGTTATTTGTAGGTGGCTACCAATTCATCCTGATTGCACAGAGAGGGAGAGAGAGGAAAAACTAGACCAACGATCTCTTCTGATCAGGAAGTCTCAGCATAAGAATTGTATATTTATTAAGTCATCATTTGGCAAAACCCTACCCTACCCCCTGGACTTTGGAGTCTCAGACCAGTTGCCTTCTTCTAGCCGATGGCCATGTGTTGCTTGGCCAGGTCATTATTCTAAGTTGGAGTGTTAATGCCTTCAAGTGGACACAGACACATTCCACTTTGTAACAGCCCAGCACTTCCCCTTGCCTCACTCATCTATGTCGGCTGCCTAGCCTCTGAAGTCCCGGCCACCCAGCCACCCAGCCTCAGGCAGAGCCCACATGCTTTCTCTATGCCAAAAGTAGAAGTCAGGAGACAGGAATCTACGATCTGTATTTAGAAAAGGATATCTCTGCCACAGCATGGAGAACCAATCGAGAAGGGAAGGGGCATAGATTGGGAGGCGGCTTGGAAGCTACTGTACGAGTCCAGGGAAATTCCAGCTTAAATGAGGTCTCTGACAACCACCTCCACCTGGACCTTTGCCTCCTGTTGCAGGAAACTCCTGACTCTGTGCAACCACACACGCACCACTGCAGAGCACTCCTTAAGGGAGAATCTTCTCTTTAAAAAAACAAAACAGAACAGGGGGTGAGCCGAAATTATGGTGTGGTTCCACATTACTTCCTGAATTATTGATGAGACCTAGGGCTGCTCATACCATACCTGGAGTGGGGCACTGAACTCCATAAGCTGGGCATAAAGAGAGAGATACAAATGCATACAAGGCAAAGGCAACTAGAGTAGAGAAGGGACCAGAAATCATGTCCCAGGAGCAAGGTACTTTGGAGAGACATGAAGCTCTCCTTCCAATATCTGGAGTGCTGCCAGAGAGGAGAGAGATTATACATGTTCTGGGTAAACACAGTAAATTCAACTAGGACCGCCAGGCAGGTGCTTTCTGGAGACAGCTTTGTTTTAAATATTTCTGTCTCAGAACTGCCCTGAGATTGAATGATCTCCTTTAGGTGTGGTAGTGAGCTCACCATCACTGAAATTATTCAAGCGTAGTCTGGAAGATCCCTTAGCCTGATGCTACAGAGATTAAAGCACTGGCAGGGAAGTTTCGGTCTCTAAAATACCTTGCACTTGTGAAATTAATGCAAGACTGAATGGATGACACCAATGGAATAGATGGGGCTTTAAAAATAAAACATTCTAGGACTTATTTTGACAATTCCCACATGATGCCCCCATCCTCAATCCTAAGAAAAGGTGGTCCGTTAGAGTGTGAAAAGACCATCTTCAACTTCCCCTCCATGCTGCATATCTTCAGAGGTGTTTTTACACTCTCCAACATTGTCAAACCTGTAAAGAGAAAAGAGAGGCTGAAAATGGGAAACACCAGGACCAGGAATAAACGGATGCTGCTAAATCACAAGGCCACTAACCATGGCTGTTAGAGTTAAAAGAGCTCAAACTCCATCCATCTGGTCCAAGCCTCTCCATTCACATATGGGAAAACTGAGCTTCAGGAGATAAAGGGCTTTTGCAAATCTATTCTAATAAGGGAATTAAAAGTTTCTATATTGGAAAAATATAAAATTGTGACCTAAATGTGTTTATGACCTTGGAAAGTCACCTTGCGAAGCCCCACTTGTTAATATTTATTTGTTAATTGATATTTTGGTATTGACGTAATTGTTAATGAAAGCACAGTCTTCATCAGGTGACACCAAATCTTTTCATTTCTTTCCCAAAAAGCTATAAAACAGGACAGATATTCAAAATCTCTTTCCAGAGACTCTTCAGACTATTAAAAAAAAAAAAAAAAAACTGTTACAATGATCTAATTGGGCAGAGGCATCAAATCCCAGGAATGATATTCTATGTGTTTTCATTTTCCCCACTGCCAGCTCTCTTCTCTGGAAACTCCTGTTTAACAACGTCCTTTTAAAATGAATTGCCCAGATTTGAACAAAAAATTCTGAACACAGAAGATAGTGACATATCACCTTCTGTCTTTTGCATGCCATGCTTCTATTAATGCAACCTGCCTTTGTATTTATATTTCGGACAAACATAACACAGTGTTAACCAGGACAGAGGTTAATGTGAGCTAAATCCCACATCTTTTTCACCTCTAATGCCACATTTCTCCAACCCTGTATTTCATCAGAACACAAGAACAAGTCATTAAACCACTGAGTAGTATCTAATCATTTGTAACAGCTTGTACAATCATTACAACAATCAGTCATGCAAGATGAATTACCTTGTGTGTTTCTGGAAACAATTGGTTTTCATGACTTTCCCTGAAAAGACAAGGCCATGGTATAAGCAGAGTAGCTGTGCTAGGACATGTGAAATGCTGGGTTAAGCCAGGAGCTGCCTTCCCAAGAGCAGAGGTGGACCAAAGGTGAGAATTTAGGGACTGGTTTAGGCAGGGAAATGCATTCCTTTTCCCAGATCTAGTGACTGCCTCCATGGGTCCTGAGGCAGTGCCCATCACTTACACAGTTGTTCCCATGTGTGGGCAATAGTGTTAAGCCGCTTCATTTTTAAGTCATTGCCCACTCATAATTCAAGCACTTACTCAAGTTTTAAAACACTTCCTTATGAGACATACTCAGAATTTCCAAAACTGTATGAGGACCAATGGCCTCTGCCTTTAAGAGGGCTTTGCATGAAGGCTAAAGACAGGCTTCCACTGAGTTTCAAATTCCCTTTGGCGTTGTTCACTAGGGACAGGTGCTGAAATGTGCAAGTTTCGCTACTGCTGCTCAAAGCAGTTGAGATGGTTACCAGTCTTATCTCCTTATCTACCACCTCGAAACAGTTTCTGTTGATGACTACAGAACAGTTTTCCCCCATTTTACAACAGGACCAGATGCCACATGCCTATACTTTGCATGACAACTTAAAACCCTGTTTCATGATTCCTTTTTGCTGTGTTTCAAAACTATTGTTTTGAAAGTGAGGAGTGGTGGTGGGAAGGAGGGGTTCAAGGTCACAGACCGGCTGGAGAATCTAATAACAATTATGGACGCTGCCCCTTGAAAAATGCAGATACCAACATGCAAGTACCTTTACACATGATTTCAAGGGATTCACTTTCCCCCGAGGTCTCTCTGTGGAACCCAGGTAAGGAAAGCTTGCTTTAAGGAGATAATAAGGCCAAGATCCTTCATGGCTTTCTTCCTGGGGCAGTCCTAGTCAGAGGAGAAGGCCAGGCCACAACTTCCTCCACCCCAGACAATGATAATAATGGCACTTTCCACTTAAGGCAGTAATGAGGGAGAAAAGAGGCACATCAAGAGCATAGCATCAGAACTGTCACAGGTTATGCATCCAGTAAATGAAAGTACTCTTTTTTTTTCTTTTCCAAAATATAAACTCCATCAGGAAGATGATACATGAAGGCTTTAGCATCTTAGGGAGAATGAATTTCCCTTGACCAGGATAGGGACCGGATGGAAAGAGGACTCTGGGGGATGGAGACAGGGGCAGAAAGCAGAATCTGTTCACTCCCAGGCCCTCCTGGAGCCTCCACAGCTCTGAGGGCTCCATCCCACCTGGGCCTGCCCTCCTTACCTCGAAGGAAAAACGCCACAAGCAACACCAACAGCACAAATCCCACGGAGGGAGCAATGATCATTAGCAGGTCAGGGTTGATGACCATTTTTACCTGGTGAGACACAGGGAAGGTGATGGGGCCACTCATTTCTGAACTTCATATTCACACAGCTTCCGGTCCCAATCATATCTTCCCTCCACCAGCAGCTTCACTGCTTCTCACCCCATTTTGCCCGACATGTCTCAAGATCAAGACAAGGCAGCCTTACAAATCAGAAGTTTTTAAAAATAATCTCTGAAAATCTGGAACATTTTCCCAGACCCCCAAATCTTCCTGTCTCCGACACCAGGCATATGAGCTGTGGGGCTCAGGGGTCTGAAGATAGGAAAGAGCTGTGCTGTGAGCCCTGTGTTCTCCATGGTCAAGTCTCTTCATTGGCTACCACCTAAATCCTTTGAGTTCTGCCCAGTTCTGTGCAACTCAGGACCTCAGCTGACTTAGACCTCCAGAGGCAACAAGATAGAAGAGGAAAATGGAACTCAATTTCAACTTTTTGACAGCAGTGGTTCTCAAAGTGTAGCCAGGGGACCCATGAGATCAAAACGATTTTCATGAGACATTATTTGCCCTTTTCACTGTCATTCTCTCACAAGATGGAAGGTAGGGTTTCCCAGAGGTTACGTGACAAGTAATGGACTACTGTCACCATTCCGATGATAGAATATGCAAGCAGATAAGAGTATCTTTCTGTCTCCTAGCAAGCCAGACATTAATGAGATTTGCAGAAATGTCAAACAATGCCACTAATGCCACTTCTCTTGCTAATATTTTTTCGTTCGGGGAAAATAGAGTTATTTTTCATAAAATGTTATTTAGGTCAACAAGTAATAGATTTGCTTTCTTTGCTTTTAAATGAATTAACATCACTTTAAATTTGTTTTAATTTTTATGAGTGTACAGGACTTCTGACACCAAATCATTTGAGGAGTTTTGCTCTGCAGGCAGCACCTAGTTCTGGTAGGGGCTCAATGCCACCTCTGCTGCCCAGGTCATGCTCCATTTCCTCACCTTCCTGTCCCTTTCTCCAACACAGCAGCAAGGAGGGACAACAATCTCTCTCTGCAGAGGGAGAAGGGAAGGAAGAAAGAAGGGATGGGGACCCTTTTCCCTTTTCCCTTATAAGTGTCTATACTGCTGACAGTTTTTACTTGATGCAGCTTGAACCACTTTTGTGATGATAAAAATTAATGAAAGCCACGGTCAGCAAATAAGAAATATGCCGGTGGCAAGGGTTGATTCTGCAGGACGTCACTAACCCTGGGCCATGCAGAAGGAACACATATTGATCTTTCCATGTTTTTGTATGGTTTTTTTTTCTTATTGGTTTCCAAAGCATCTGCACATATAGAAGTAACAATATGAATGTTAGTTCTGCCAAGAGCACAAGTCTACAGATTCTTCAGCTAACTCACAACCGTTGCTGCTTAGATAGATCTGTCCTCCCCAGTTCATTTCTGCAAACCTCTATTGTGGATTTTAAAAATGGAAGTCACATGCTTCAAATACTTCACAAAAATTTTACCTCTTCTGATTGAGCTTCATTCTGCACAACCATTGCTGTCTCAGATTCTGGGGAGGAAAAGTGGGGGGAAATGTTTATATTTTCTGTGGAGGAATAAAATACCACATCCTGAAATAGGCATTTCAAACCTCATCTGGAATCTTAGTTGATGTGTTTAATCTTTCAATCCCATCTTTTCTTTTTGTATAATTTATTTACAACACATTTGTTTTGAGATGGTTTTATCTGATACTCAGCTGCTATCCAACATTATGCCACAGGAACATCTCCATTTTATAGATGGGTAGAGTGGGGCATTAGGTCAGCAGGCAATTGGGTCTACATTTTCTGTAGGTCCCAGCAACACATTCAGGATTTTTATCCAGCCAAAAAATGTGCCAATCCATTAGTTAACAAATATCTATTATGCATTTATTATAGGCCATGTACTGTGCTAGCCTGACCATCAACCTGGCTGATGAAACTTACAACTTAAGGCAGAAAACCAAATTTTTTTGAACAATTTTTTTTCTAATTTTTTGTTTTATTGTTGAGAGAGACAGAGCTTGAGGTGGGGTGGGGGGAGAAAGAGAGGCAGATGCAGAATCTGAAGCAGGCTCCAAGCTCTGAACTGTCAGCACTGAGTCTGATGCGGGGCTCGAACTCACAAACTGTGAGATCATGCCCTGAGCCGAATTTAAATGCTTAGCTGACTGAGCCACCCAGGCGCCCTCAGGAAATCAAATTGAAACAAACAAACAAAAAAAAGTGAGTGGTTGAAAAAATAATGTCCTAATTGTGCAAAATTCTGGGAATAAATAATGCAAGATGTAGGGGCATATCACAAGGATGGCTGACCTGTTCTGGAGGACCAAGGGTAAGTGTTCTCCAGAAGGTGAAGGTCTCATGAGACATGGATGTTTTTATGTATAAACAATAATTGAGTTCATCAAGGAAAACATACTGAGAATCTACCAAACACTAAGTACTATTCCAGGCACTAAGAATGCTAAGATGAACACGGCATGGCCCCACCATCATGAAATTTATAGTACATTACAGAAGGAAGACCAGTGGCCCCACAGGCCGAGGTAATGATGGACCATGGAAGGTTGCTGATGAGGGCAGGCACAGGGAGAGGCATGTAGCCTACCATCATAGTTCAGTGAGAACTTCTAGAATTAAGCTCCATGAGGATAGTGTCCCTCTGCCTGCTCAACAATGGGACCCCAACACTGCCTGGCACACACTCGTTGCTCAGTGTTTGTTGAATGAGTAACACCTGAACTGAGTTAAGGTTGGGTAAGAATTAGCAATGAAAGATAGTAAGGGCCTTTTAGGTAGAGCAGCATCAGAAAAGCCATGAAGCATGGAACAGTGTGGTTCCAAGTGGGATGGCAAGAGGCTGTGAAGGTAGAAAATGAGGAATGTGGAGTGGCAGAGGATTACACAGAGATGGGCAGGAACCAGTCATGCTGGTAAGTCTCCGTTTAATGCTGTAGGCAGTGGGCAACTATGGAAACATCTTAAGCTTGTTATGGTCTAGTTAAGAGGATAAGGAGATAACCAGATGAGATGATCAGTTATCATCTGGTCCCAGGTCCGAAATTCAGAGCCAGTAGAAACAAAGGGAGAAAGACAGATTCCAGAAATGCTTAGCAGGGAGATCAAGAGGAAGTGGACGTTGAACGTGAGGGTGAGAAAGAAACAAGTCTTAGATAATTTGCAGATTCCTTCTTGAGACTCTGGGCCATTGCCCAGCTGTCTGCTAAGACTGGGCACAGAAGAAGCAGAGCAGAAGTGTCCATCTCAGTGAAAAGGATGAGGAGTTCAAATTTATAGTCGGTGAGGAAGGCACCTGAGGGACACACACACACAACACTGGCCTAACGTGCAGTTGGCAGATTTAAACCTGAATCAAACTCAGGAAAAGTTGGAGTTGCAGATACTGATTTGGGAGTCATCGGTCTCCAAGGAGAGTTAAAATCCTCAGAGCATATAAGAAATCCAAGGGCTGTGTGTCCAGAGAGAGAAGAGCAGGAATCCTAAGAAACCCCAGCACTTAAAAGGTGGGCAGAGAAGGTGAGGGAGAAGGAAGCAGAAGAAACAAATGGCAGAGAGTAGAAAGTGAGAACTGTGTCAAGGAATCCAGGCCAGGAGAAAATGCCAAGGAAGAATGCAAAATCACATGTGCAACAAAACCTGCTGATAGAAACAGAACATAAAGCCACACATAGACGAGGCCTGAATATAATACAAATCTAGGCCGATAATTACTGAAATTGATCATTGTTTCTCCCAGCCTTCCTTGCACTCAAGGCATAAGAAAAAACATGATGGGTTTTCTAAGGCTCATAATTTGGTACAAGAGTTTATTTCTTCGACAGAGAAAGTGACCTGTTGAATGCCTAGGAGCATAAACTCTGAGGAGAAAATTCAGCATGTTTTCATATCCTACAACTCAGTTATTGTTGTTTTTCTCTCTGCTATTATCCCCTAGAGCTGGAAATTGCAGGTAAGAATTCAAATCTCCTACCCCTGTTTTGTCAAAATCCTATAATATTACAATCATTTGTGGCAGATAAGCTGGAAATTGAAACCATCAAAGAGAAAAGCCATCCCAGGTCAGTTTTGTCACAGCTAATCTGTATTTTAAATTGGAATTGTCTAATGGGAGAGACGTTTTGTAAACACAAACACTGCTGAGTGATACCAAACAATACTTCTCCTTCTCCTCCTTCTCCTCCTCCTCCTTCCCCTCCTCCTCATCTTCCTTCTCTTCTTCAGAAATTGCCAAAAGGCCCAATGGAGGCACTCCAAACCCAGTGTTAGATAGAGTTAGACACCGAATAAATGGCTGGCGACATTTGTTTCCCATGAAACGCAGTGATGCTAACAGCTAGGGGATGGGGTAGGCAAGTGAAGACTACTCACTTCTGTGTTTTCTGTGCTACCTTGGTCCTTCCACTCTCAAGACCCTGACCTCTTACACAAGCACATTCAGGCAAAGGCAGGAGCCCCCCGAACTTGCAAGAAAAGCAATTCTGTGAGAGGGGAACTGTGGTAGATTAAGTATGGTCTTCCTCAAAATTATGTGTACTCAGAACCTCAGACTGTGACCTTTTAGAAATAGGGCATCTTTGCAGATGTAATTAGTTTAAAGATATTGAGATGAAACCATCCTAGATTTAGGATAGGTCTTAAATCCAATGGCAGGCGTCCTTGTAAGGAGTGAAGAAGACACAGAGAAACACACAGGGAAGGCCACATAAAGATGGGCAGAGATTGAAGGCATGTGGCTTCAAGCCAAGGAATCTCCGAGGCACCAGATGCTGGAAGAGACGAGAAGGGATCTTCCCTTAGAGCCTTCAGAGAGAACATGGCCCTGCTGACACCTCAATTTTAGGACTTCTGACCTCCTGCACAATAAGACGATAAATTTGTGTTGGTCTATGCCACTACATTTCTGGTAAATTTTTACAGCATCCTTGGGAA
The DNA here is from genome assembly GCF_027475565.1 of Acinonyx jubatus. Taxonomy (NCBI): domain Eukaryota; kingdom Metazoa; phylum Chordata; class Mammalia; order Carnivora; family Felidae; genus Acinonyx; species Acinonyx jubatus. The sequence continues at coordinate 188,067,873 of NC_069380.1, read as the reverse complement.
TTTAATACACAGACACAGTGATCACTAAGGTCTTCCACAGGAACAGCGGCTCTGGGGACGGGCACAAGGGATGACAGGAAGACTGACCCTCATTTAAAATGTTTTTGTACGCTTTGTACTTTCACCATATATGTATGGTTATCTACCTAAAAGAAATTCATCACCAGGTAATAACAACGATAAAAGAATCTTCAACTTAACCACACTTTTCCCAGGTCTATGGACTCACCAATACTTCTGATTAATATTAGACTTCCCTACAGGGTAGAATGCATTTATATTTTAAAAAAATACGAAAATATGGACAGTCTTGGCAGAGTTGTCATTGTAAATCAGTAAATTGGCTTATGGGTACTCTGGCAAAGTGGAATTCCTGTGGGATTCCACCCCAGACCTTGGAGCACTGTGAGAACACACCTGGGTCTCCCCAACGCTGCACTGACATCTTTGAATATGTATCTACCCCAGGTTTCCTGGCTGTGTGACCTTGGGCATGATATTTGCTCTCTCTGAGCCACAGTTTACTCATCCCAAAATGATGATATTGCCCCAACCAATCTCCTATGTCCTTTTCAACCTTTAAATTTCTGGATGCCTTTGTAAAAAAGAATTTGAATGACCTGAGAAAATGATTATTTTTCATGGTAATTTTTTAAAAAGGATGTAAAGCTATGCTTAGTATAGAAAATCAGTATGTAAATACTTAAGAACATACAACAAACACATGCATACTTCTTGTTTCACAAGGAAAACTGAAAAGAAATACTGAAAGACTAGATACATCTGACATTGAGTGGAAATATTATAGGCAATTAAAAATTTTTTAATTAGTACTTTTTTATAATTTCTAGATTTTCTCAAATGAGAAAATTTTAACTGTAAAATATATATCATATGTTAATTACTGAAAACTCTCCAAGATGCCTGAGTCAAGAGCAAACTCTCAAGGTTTCGCTGAAGCACTGCCACAGTGACCTTCTAAGTGACACTTTGAAGATCACTGTTAGAAACACATCAACTCACAGCTGAAAAAGAACTCGGTGATGCTATTAGTAAAAGACAGCCCCCTAGATATGAGTACTGGTGTACAAAGATGTTCAGGATATATATATATATATATATATATATATATATATATATATATAACATATTATATATCATATATGTGTATATTACATATTATATATCATGTGTGTATATTACATATTATAAATGTATGGAATATGTATGTGTGTAATACGCATGTATGTATATTACATGTTATATATGTATATTACATATATGTGTGTTTGTAATATGTGTGTAATATACATATATATGTAATACATATAAGTCTCTAGAGCGAGAATATAGACTTATATATAGGCAGAGAGACTTTTCTGTATATCAAAAATGGTTTGTTTGTTTGCTTTTAGATAATGAATGCATGTAAAAACTGGTGAAATACAAGTAGAGTTTGTAGACTTGTTAATTGCATCATGCCAATGTCCATTTCCTACTTTGACCACGTGCTACAGTTATGTAAGATGTTTGTGGCGGGGGAGGGGGAAACTGGAGGAACATATAGCTTTCTCTGTACTATTTTTGCAAGTTTGTATTGAGTCTAAAACTGTTTCAAAATAAAAAGCTTTTAAAAAGTGGTTTAAATATCAGCATTTCATATGGTTCAAACTAATACATGCATAGTGGCTTTGTAATAAAGATTTATTGAAAAAAATGTTGAATACATTTTAAAGTACATTTAAAAATGATTTTGTAAAAATTTTTGTGTGAAAAAAAATGATAGACGTTACTCTGTTGTGAGAAAAGAAAATGATCTGGAAAGATATAGCCCAAACTGTTATGGTAATTATTTCTTCATCTTGGTCATTTGGGGTGAGGGCTTGGGAAGAATGTTTAGAATACAAGGACATTTCACTTTACAGTGTTTTGCTGTTTTCTTTTACAAGAGCATGTATTTATTTTATAACATAAAAATATAAAGTGTAAATGTTAAAACCACAACATAAAAACATTGCCTTTACTTTTATCATCTAGTAGGATAAGAAGCAGTATTCAGTGCATATGCTGGAAGAGCTCTGTTGAAGGAGACTCACATCTGCCCTTTCTAAAGAATGTGTCCTGTATCTGGATGATATAGATTAAGGGTTGCCAAACTATAGCCCAAGGGTTGAATCCAACCTGCTGCCTGTTTTTGTACAGCCTGAGAGCTAGGAATCATTTTAATATTTTTTTATTGGGGAAAAATCAAAAGAAGAATAACTCAACACACATGCAAACTACAGGCAATTCATATTGAATGCCCATCAGTAAAGTTTTCTTGAAGTGCCCATTTGTTCATGTGTTATCTGGGGCTGCTTTTGTACTACAAGGGCAGAGCAGAGTAGTTGAGACCACCAGCATGGCTGGTAGGACCGAAAATATGTACAGTCTGGCCCTTTACAGAAGAGTTTGCTGACTTCTGGTATAGTTAGTCCCCGGATGCAAAAACAACACCCATGGAGTCAGGGAATTAAATGTGTTATATCAGAGCACAATTTTAATGCTAAAACCTTCAGACCTTCAGACCCTAGAGTGATGAGACTTCCCCTCAAGAGGGTTATGCCTAAGGTAGTGGATTCGAACTTACTCACTGAAATAAAACTACATGCTATGTGCAGATCTGGAATGGCATTGAATTTTGAGTTAAGAAAATCTTTTAAAATCCATTTTGAACATCACCCCGTTTGCCATCCCACTGGTGGAAATTTGCTTCAAAATTACTTGGAACTCCCCGTAAAAGTCAACTTATTGAGCACTACAGTATGCCTGGCAGAGCGATAAGCACTTCATATAAATTATCTCACTTCATGCTTATACCATCCATTCTACAGACATAAACTGAGGCTGAATAAGTTTAAATCACTCTTTCAAGGTAGCACAGATAATAAAAGGAAATTTGAACTCAACTCTGAATGACTCAAAAAATCATGATTATAACCACTCTGAGAGGAAAGAAAAAGAGCATATTAGCATCCTATTTGAAAATACAAACTCTAGCCAGTGGGCTACGTGCCAGAAATCAACTGGAAATAAAAGCACTCTATATTCTCAGTGGGTCTGTTTAAAAACTGATAACTAAGTATTTTGACTCATTAAATTCATAGACACAGGACTCATCTGTATGTACTTTTAAAGCAAATTTAGTTCTGATATAAGTCAACTCAATGATACAATCTTAACACAATCCTAGGACTTTGAAAGTGACAACTTCAAGCCTTCAGGTGTTCTTCCATAGGTAGCATCTGGCTTATGCTGCCCCCTTCTGGACCACTGGTGATATAGCCTTAAAAATTCAAAGGCAAGATAAAAAAGATCCTTCTGAGAGTATTTTAGATTTGAAAAGAATTCAAAATTATCTCCTCTGATCCCCCCCTTTTTAAGGAAAAACTAAAATCTAGAGACAGTTTCACTCATTCAGGGTTTCACAGTAATGAGTAACGAAGGAAGTGACTAGAACCCATATTTTTTGTACTTGCCTGGCAGCACTAATGCAGATCTGGAATTTCAAAACGGCTTTTGAAAACAGAAACACAACTTTCTTCAATTCACATACTTGCTTTAAAATTTTGGAGACCTCTGAATGTTTTTAGTATGTGCAATGATCAAAAGAGCACCATACGCTGAAATAAATCAATCATTCCATATGTGAGTCAGGTGTTCCTTAGCACCAAGGGCAAAATTGGGTAAGGACCTTTTTTTTTTTTTTTTTTTTAATTTTGAAAGGGAACAGACAGCAAATTGGGTTGGCACCCAATGTGGTTCATAAAGAAGAAGGAATGGTAAGATGACTTCACATTTCATGCAGATGAGTTAACAGAAGGAAACTCTAGAACACCATTATTTAAGAGTCACTGAGTTCCGGGGCACCTGGGTGGCTCAGTTGGTTGAACATCTGACTTCAGCTCAGGTCATGACCTCACAATTTTTGAGTTCCAGCCCCACATTGGGCTCGTTGCTGTCAGCATGGAGCCAGCTTCAGATCCTCTACTCCCCCCACCCTCTCTCTCTCTGCCCCTCCCCTGCTCACTCTCTCTCTCTCAAAAAAGTATATATATATTATATATATGATATAAATTTTATATCACATATGTATCTATATATTTTTATATATTAATATCACATATTTATATATTTATATATGTGATATGAATTTTATATCATATATATATATTTTTTTAAGTCACTGACTTCCAAACTTTGCGTCAAACTTCCACTGCCTCCAAGGATGCCCCACCAACAAAAATGTCGTCATCATTATGAGAGCCCAGAGTTGTCACCTCAAGTCACTACTCTCACGTGCCAATATGAAGTGAAGCAGAGCTAAGACCTCATCCCTAATCCACCATCCCCACCCCCCAACCCTGGACTCCTCTCTGCAGGGCAATGCTCTTCCTACACCAGCTGATTGATTTTGGTTGAGGGAGGTGGCAAAGTCCTCACTTTACCAAGGAACCTCAGAAATGCTAACAACAACAATAATAATAAGTGGATACCATATACCAAGCACTTAACTATACTATATGCCAGACACAATGCAAAGTACTTCCATGTCAAAACACTTCCATGTTTGAGCTCAGAAAATGCTCTGCAGTCAGGCACCTGGTGGCTCAGTCGGTTAAGCACCCAACTCTTGATTTCAGCTCAGGTCATGATCTCACGGCTTGTGAGTTTGAGCCCTGCACTGGACTCTGCACTGACTGTGTGGAGCCTGCTTCAGAGTCTCTGTCTCCCTTTCTCTCTTTCTCTCTCAAAAATAAGTAAACCTTAAAAAAAAATTTTTTTTAAAGAAAATGTTTTGCAATAGACACTGTTGGTTTTCTCACTGCCCGGTGAGAATCCTGTGGCCTAGAGATGTCAGGTGACTTGCCCAAGTCACGTAGCTAGGAAAGGAAAGAGCAAATCTCAGAGCCAGGATTATCTACCTGCAGAGGCCAAGCTCTTATCCTCTGAGCTCTACAGTCTTTGGAAAATATGGCAAATGCTCACATACAGTTGCCATAGAAAGTTCAGTGGTGGAGAGTGAATGATCTTGCTATTTTGCGGCAAAATAGGAAGAAATCCATTTGGAATGGAACCCTAACCTTTTTGCTGCTTTGATGGGTGCAGTTTTTGGAAAGGAGATCTTTCTAACTATTACTTTAATATTTTAATATTAATAATATAATTTTTACAATTTATTATAATAATATTAATATATAAATAACTATATATTTCTAACTATTATTATTGATGATGATGATAATGAGCACAATGTAAGCAGCTGAAAGTGCACAAAACACTTTCACATTATCACTCTTGAACTTCAAAATAAATCTACCGAGGGAAGTAAACTTCAGCAGAGTGCTTGAAAGAGGAGGCAACTGAAACTTAGGGAGGTCCCATCTCTTGCCCAGGACTGCACAGCTAGTAATGGTCACTAGTCAAGCAGTGGCAGTATCAGAGCCAGTGAGATTTACCTGAGGCACGATTCTTATTGATTGAAAACTCTTCACAATGTTAGAGCAATGTTATCTGATTCCACCTTCCATGTCTGCCCCCCTCTGCTGGGCTGCTGAGCACCCCAGAGTTCAACAGGCGGCCATGCCAAAGGGCGCTGGTGGCTTCAGTCAATGACTTGTTCACAGTAGGAGAACCGATACCTTGCCTCATCACAGAACCTGCTGAGGTATGTCATTACCCTTCCCCCTGTGACACCAAAGATCTCTCCAGGGCCTAGATCAGTGTCGGAGGAACATTTCGGTGTGCAGAGTGGTCACCCAGCTCACTGGGTATCCGTCAGTGAGGCCCCATCTTAGGACTGGCTCCATGGTCTATTTCAGTGGCTGAAATAGACACCTTACTTCTTTTTCCCTTTGTTTGCTTTACCACAAACATACTTCTCTTAAAGCTTGGCAACTCCCTTTGTTTTTATTTGGTTGACCTTTCTGAAGGTGAGCTGTTAGATGCTAGAATTACACAGATTCAATCCCAGCTTTATTAATGAAAAAATATCATTTGTACGGTTGGTAGAATATAATGCTATTGTGAGAAGAATCATGAAAATCCATTTTTTGTCCTTTGCCTTTATCCCCAGACTGCCAGCCTACAACTGATTCGAGCCTGTGAACAGCGTGGGCATGAGAGATAAAACAAATCAGCTAATGCCTCACGAAAGATGTTGACTTTGAAATCAACTGCATCCAATTTCTTTCCTCCTAACAACGGCATTTGTGAGTGAAAATGAGCTTTGCTTCATTCCCCTGCCTTCCTCTGTTCCTTCTGCTGAACTTGTACTGAAAACAGCAATTCCCCCTACAACTTCTTTATGTCCTTGATCAACTGAGGACCCAGAAAAAAATGTTAAGTTCTAACATGGCTCAGCTTTGTCTTTAATAAAATAGTGCAATGTAGGGGAAAGAGGTCTGATTTGAGAGCCAAAAGAGAGTCCTATCTGGGGACTCGTTCCCACTTCTCTTTGAACTTTTTTATGCCTGTGTGCCTCAGTTTCTTTCTATGTAGAACGAAGAGTGCACACTACACCAGCAACTCCTAAATGTCTTCTTGGGGCCAGGGATGGGATGGCTTCAAAAGAATTTCCTGAGGAAGTTTGCTAAGCATACAATTTCTTAGACCCACCCCCAGGGTAGGTTCTAATTCTTCAAGCCTTGGGTAGAGTAAAACAATCTATATTTTTACTAAGCACCCTGTGTTTTCAACCCATGGCCAGGTCTGGTATATACATGAACTGGATGACCGTGAAGTTAAAGGTCTTGGTTCCATCCCCTGGGAGGTCAACATGAGATCAGATTGCTCCACACTTTCATTTATTCTATCCTCACTCCCTTTTCTCTTACCTCCATTTCTAGACCAAACCCTACCTCTCTCATTTTTGACTGATCCCCTTCTGCTACACCAGGACCAACCTTGCTCCATTCACTATCTCCTTCTCTAAATATCCATCCTCAAACTTCTTGGAAGAACACCGAATATTCACTCTCTAACAATTGCTTGTCTTGGACTTCAGAGCATCCACCCAGAGAGCTAACACTGTTCACCTAATGGTTCACAGCCACCTAAGGGCCTCATCCATCTCGACCAGCATTCTGAATTTCCCAGTATTTGACTATACCCTCCATAACTTTTGTCAGCTCAGCCCTCTCTGCACTCATGCTCTGCTGGATCCCTTCCTACTTTTTCTGTCTTCATCCCTGCCTCCTCTTCCAATGTAGTTGTCCCTTTATGGGGTTGTACCTTTTCATTTCTCCCTCCATCTCACACAATATCTTTAGGTGATTTCACAGGAGCTTTCCATTATCCCTCTCCTAATGAGAAAATATAATAAAGTGCTTAAGAGCTGAGTTTCAAGAGCCAAGAGACCCAGGGTTCAAACTCTGGCAAATTTAACTTCTCCAAACCTCAGTTTCTTTTCCTTTATAATGGAAGTAATGATAGCATCTTTCTCACAGATGCAGACAATGCCTCACAATGAGACACTGTGCCCAAGCCTGGTATATAAAAAGCATTTGGTAAGTGTCATTTATTATCAGTGATTCCCCAAATCGTATCTAGAGCCCTGAACTGTCCCTTATGAGATAATATGTATTAAATTATTGGTGTATTTTTAAGTCCCTGTTCAGCAATTGTAACCTGAATCATGGTAATTATTATTTGATCAGAGGTAGGTGCCAATCATCAAAGACACCCATTCTCACCCAGGCATCCGTAAGTCAACCCAGCCCCATATTCCCAACTGCCCATTAGACATTCCTCAGGGGCCCTTCAAACTCCAGCTCTCCCAAACAAATTCACCCTTTTTCCTGGGGTTCCTTACTAGTTAACCTGTCACATCAATCTAACCTCCCAAGTACAGAGAATGAGTCATCCTTCATTCTTACTCTGATCACTGTCCTCCCAATCCTAACTCCTAAGTGGCTTTGACTCTGTCCCCTCTCTGTAGTTACTGCTGCCATTATTGTACTCTAGACATTCATCTCTGGTATGAATTAGTACAAAAGGCTCCTGGGTAGCCTCTCTGCCCCCAGGCTTGCTCCTTCTCATACATCTCCCACACTCTTACCAGAGCAATGTTTCCTAAAACAGAACTGGAAATATCATTCCCTACCCAGAAAACATGAATGGTTTCTCATGACCCTGGAATAAAATCTAAATTCTTCAGCCTGTCAATCAAGTCCCTTAAGAACCTAGACCATTCCCAGCTTCTTGTCTCTATTAGATTAAACTAGACTATTAGACAAGCTCCAAAGATTTCATACTCTTATCAAGTTCCCTTCTTTTTGTTCATGCTCTTCTTCCTGCCTGTTCACCCTTCCCTGCACAATGAAATGTTCTCATCCTTGAAGAACCAATTCAAAGATTATTAAGTTAAATTATGCTGGCCATCCTTTCCAGGATAGAATCCATCTTTCCCTTCTTTGGGCCCCCAGGAAAACTTTCCATACTTCTATCCCAAAACTAAACCCACTGGATGATTGTTTGCTATACATAGCCTGTCTATCTTACTAAAGAGTGACCCCTTTTAGGACAGATGTCATGACTTATTTATTCCCATGCCATGTATAGAAAATTAATTCAATAAGCCATGTTTAAGTAATGACGGATTTGAAACGCCTTTACCAAAAAATCATATTACCTATTTCCAAGTACCCAAAACAAATTCCAAGATAAAGAGAAAAGTCTCATCTCCAACCACTTTGTCCTCTGAGAATCCTTTGGCTCCTTGGAAAGGCCAGCTTGCTCTGGACCATGAAGCTTTGGATGACTTTGTCAAACAGAAAGACACGGTAATAGAGCAGCTGTTTCTAAAAGCATTCCCCCCCATTTTCTGGGCCCCAGTTTCTAATCTTCTCAGTTTCCCAGATTTCCACAGACAATACTCCTCCCTGGGAGTTAATGAACACAAGTTTAAACCCCCTGAAACCTGGGTGTGAGTCTCAGATCTCTCTCTGTCTAGCTGTGCGATCTCGGGCAAGTCACTTCACATCTCTGAGCTCCATTTCTAGGCAGCCTTAGAGTGGAAGCAAGGATTTGCCACCCTAGGTAGGCCTTTTCACATGATGTCTACAGCAAATGCCTTAAAAGTAGAGGGAGCACTGAAGCAGGAGATAACCTACTTGGAGTTGTCCTATGAAATGAATAACATGAATCTGGAGTTCTTGCTTGGCACACTCAACCACAGCTCTTTTTCAGGCATGACTTGAATTCCACGCCTACATTGTAGAGTGGAGCCTCTACAGACTGAGCAGTATGAGAAGGACAAAACAATTCAGAGGCAGCAGGAGATGAAATGTGTCCATAAGCAGGAATAAAACCAATGATTAAGAATTCTGTAGAGCCATCTAAAAGGGAGTCAGTGAAGAGCTTTCAGAATCTCAGATTTACTCCAGTAGCAAGTAGAGAATTACTACCGTGAGATTTGAAAAGCTCTTGTAACTTTCCCAGGTTTGTAATTTTGTCACTCATTGGCTGTTTCCCTGGTGCAATTAACAGATTTTAAAAAATCATGAAACCAAAAGTGTCTGTGTGCTTATAAGGAACAGCAAGTCAGTTGGGAGCTGGTGAAAGTGGCCTCTTGTTACCTTGCCAGAGAGACCTAAAAATGCAGGTGTGTGAGTAGGAATAATAGATGTGTGAAGAAGAAAGGAAATGGGGATAGCGCATAAGGACTATCGTTTACTAGCCAGTAATTAGGTACCAGGTATTTTTCTTATGCGTTTCCTCACTTAACAGTCCTATGAAATAAGTACTAATATCATCATCACTGTACGTTTTGGGGAAACTGAGATTTAGAGAAGAACAGAACAAATAATTCACCTGAGGATCTAAAAGAAAACAGAAACACAAAAATGGCAGAGCTGGGATATAAGCCTGAGCCTTCAGATTCCCCAGTGAGCTTTTTCAACCCCCACCCAGAGCTACCCTGGAGGCTGTGAGGATAAAAGACTAGAAAGAAAGGATCTGAGATGTTACTGAGGCAGTAAAAGAACGGAAGGCATAATCAATGGCAGACTTAATCCCAGGCCAACAGATTATGACTTCAGAGTCCCTCCCCAGTAGAGGGAACAAATTGGAACAAATTTGAGGGAGGGAACAAATTTGTCTTGAGGGAACAAATTGGAACCATTTCACAAATTCCTGCTGCCATGCAAGAAATGAAATGAACCCTCAGGCTGGATGGAATGTTTTGAGTTCCTAGGTACCTGGAGGGGTCAGAGTTTGCATTCTTCAAACAGACTCTTTAGCTCCGGGGTGGGGGGAGGGGAGAAACCTATGCAAGTTTTTATTGTTGTTTGTTTGTTTGTGTTTGAATGATGGTTCCAAACCACTTGGAGCTTTGCAGAATTCTTGGAGAATCTAAAGATATGTCCTAGACTTTTCCCTCAGAAAAATGCATGTGCACATATGCACACATAATTATATATGTAATTTCAGGGGGTTCATACCACCCCCAGCCCGTCCACAGACAACTCCACCCAGGAGACCACAGACATTTAAAATTTTAAATCTCCGAGGCCTGGTGTGAGTCCCAGCTCTCCCTCTGCCCAGCTCTATGATCTTGGGTAAGTCACTCCACGTCTCTGAACTCCATTCTAGGGAGCCATGGAGTGGGGGCGAAGAACTATCACTCTGGGTAATGCTGACTTTAGGGAATAATAATTTTGACCAGATCTTCTTGAAGAATTGAAACCAGCTCTCATCCACGGAAGGCTTGCCATCCAAAATTACATGAAGAAATGAGGAAGGAATCAGGGATATTTGGCCAGGGAAAGAAACCCCACAGAGTCACGTGAGCTCTCTGAAAGGAGTTGAAAGCACTTTCAAGTGAATGAAGAAGTAGCACTTATCCTGACTTATTCTGTAAATGGCTCCAGACTGGGGAGTGAGGGGTGGGGAGAAGCAGCACAGTATGATGTCAGAATGGCAGCAGAGTTGAACAGACATGGGTTAAACCCGTGTCATCATTTACCAGATAAGTTATATAACCTTCATGAACTCTAAAATGGAGGTGATAATGGTATCTATCTCATAGGATTTTGTGAGAAGCCAGATGAAATAATGCGCTTAACGTGAGCAGTATTGAAACAAAGAGAGACTTAAGTAGATGTCAGCTACTCTAATAAACTCTCTGACCCTCCATTTCTTTATCTCTAAAATAGGTATAATATCTGTACCTGATCAGAAGGTCACTATGAGATTTAAATAAGAAAATACACATTAAATACACTTAGTACAGCACCTAACACATAATTAAGTCTTCGGCAATAGAAAGTGCAATTATTGTTACAAATGTTTCATTACAACCAGTGGGATGAGAGGACAGTAAACGGAAAGAACACCACCATTTATTTCAAACAGGAAGGCAAGACAAAATAAAATAATATCTAAGAGCTTGGACTCAGAGCTAGACTTCCTGCATCAGGAACCTGAGAGCAGTGTGGCCTTGGAAAAGTTGCACAAAATAGGGGTATGAGCATCTGCTAAAAAGGAATTGAATGAAGTGGCCCATGAGAACAGCTTTGCACTGCACCACATATAATATGCGTTCAATAAGTCCTGGTTTCTTCCATAATGAGTAAAGGTTAAACAGAGATAGACCTTCTTACAGCAAGCTCCTTCTCAGCAATGCAGCCTCTAGATGTTGCTGCAAGCATTCTCTCTACTCCAGGATTTATCAAGGAGGAGTAAAATAACAATTATCTGGGATATTACAGAAGAGGGTGAAACATCAAGATGACCTCTTGTTTCCTTGCAGTTGAATGTAAAATAGCCTGAGATTTAAATGGAATGAATGATAACATTTTGAGAACTCCTTGCCCACTCTCCATCATTTTTCTCATTGCTACCTTCTCTTCTGCCAGGAAACAGCCCCCGCTTTTACCCCACGCCACAGACAAAGAAGGTTTGGATCTTTGGCATCTAGCTTCACCTAAGTTAACAACAACTAGTCCAAATTTCCCGTCTTCCCGCTGAATGAGGTAGCGCCAAAAAAAAAAAAAAAAAGCCAAAACTTTTCAACATTAGGTCACCCTTGCATTTCACCTTGATTTATAGTCTTCCTTCAAAATGTATCCTCTTTCCACTTACTCTTGCCCATCCTCTCCAATTCTATCTGCTGAGCCTTTGTGAGTGATGTTACACTGCCTCCTTCACAGAGTTACAGGACCATTGTTTGGCTAATAAACATATGGAAAGACACTCAAACGCCTTGTTAATCAACAAAAAATGAGACAACAAAAAATGAACAACAAAAAAATGGGACAGAATTTTCTTCTCAGGAGATTGAAAAAAAATTAAATAAATGGTCATATCAAGTATAGGGGAGATGTAGGAAAGCAGACACTGTGGGTGGGAAAATAAATTGGCAAAGCCTTTCCAGAAGACAATTTTGTAATGGTTAGTAAATTTAAAGTGTACATTTCTTTCAGCCTAGGATTTCTCCTTCTTAATCACCACCCTAGACCCTTAGACATAGACACTTAAGGAGGCTCTCACATACAAGGATGCCCCTGCAAACTACTTATGGTAATGAAATATTACAACACCTCAATGTCCCTTCGTGGGCATTGGATATTATAAGTATCCACAGTATAAAATTCTATACAGCAATTTAACATAATGATATATATCTACATGGACTGGAAAGGAAAGTAGTCCAGTATATAATGTTAGGTAAATAAACAAAATACAGAAGGCTACATATAGTATAATAGAATTTTTTTTTAAATTCACACAACAGAACAAAACTGCATATTTCTATACACACACATAAGCAAATAGAAAAAGATCTGGGAATGGTCCTCTTTAACTAATAGCAGTGATTATATCACAGGAAGGGCTGGGATTAAAGACAGGGAGTCAAAGAGATTTTTTTCCTACTTTTTATGTATCCCTAACAAAAATACATTAGTGTAACATTTGTGTAATTTACAATAAATTACTAATTTTTTTTAATGAATGGATGATTTTCTGGCAATTCTAGCTTCAAGACAGAAACAACTAAGGAAGAAGGGGAATCCCAACACAGGGGTTTCAGAAAAGAGGCAGAAGAGGGAAGAAGCAAACATGGCTGCTATTAGCTGGTTTCACTTTCCCAGCTTGTGGGAAGATGTAGGATGTGACCACAGTGGAACCCAAATAGCCAAATCCCAAGACAAACAGGCAGATGGCAGATGACAGATTGTTCCCACGGTCAAAGACAAAATCACCCTCACGAGCACAGACAGCCCCTTACCTCTTGGCTGAGGAAAAGTCACTGACTCACTCATTTCCCACATTGATGTCTGGGACGTTGACTGGAGACCCCAACCTTCAGATTCTGAAAAAAACAAAACAAAACAAAACAAAACAAAACAAAACAAAACAAAAACAAAACAAAACAAAAACAAAACAAAACAAAAACAAAGGAAAAGAGAAAACAAACTTAGGTAAAAACTTGTCTTTTTTATTTTTGGTGCCCCACTGTCCCCTAAACTAACTTCTGTCATAAAAAAAATAAAAGTAGAATGGGGCGCCTGGGTGGCTCAGTTGGTTGAGCAGCTGACAGCTCAGAGCTTGGAGCCTGCTTCAGATTCTGTGTCTCCCTCTCTCTCTGCCCCTCCACCACTCATGCTCTGTCTCTCTCTCTGTCAAAAATAAATAAACGTTAAAAAAATATCTTTTTTAAATAAAAAATAATAATAAAAGAAGAAGAAGAAGAAGAAGAAGAAGAGCTAATGTTTACAGAGCATTCAGTTCATGCTGTTCTAAGTGATCTACAAGTATCCTCTCATTTAATCTTCAGAAAGAGACACAGGATAGGTGTTATTATTATTCCCATTTTATCAATGAGGAAGCCAAGACCCAAAGAGGTTAAATAACTTTCCCAGAGTCATACAACAGTTAAGAAGTGGGTCTTGTACCCAGGCAGTGTAACACCAGAGCACACACCCTGTGCCATACTGCCTCCCTATATTGTACTAACACAAGAACAGATTCATTTATTTACCCCATAGATATCTGTCTTCTTCTACTTGACTATAAGCCCCATTAAGTAAAATTTGCCATTTGAGCACTTACTAACATGCCAGGCACTCAACTAAGGCCATTATATCCATGAAGTTATTCAACTCTCCAACTCACCTGGGAAATCAGCCGAGGCCAGAAACCCCTGGCAAAAAGGAATAAAACAGAGAGCCCAGCCTGGGCACTTCTCTCTAGCAACCCCCATGGATGTAAATCATGCCTTATTTTAGGGTATTCTCTGCCCTTGGACCCCTATTAAATACCTAAAGAACTCTTGATTGATGAAAGATCACATGAATGAATTTCTCTCTCTACTACAGAAAGCCAATGATCAAGTGAGGACGTCCCTCAAGGAAGTCAACAAAGATCATTGTACTGGGAATTAGGATGAGACGGCTAAGCACTGCCTCACCTGGAATGGAAAGGCAAATATTCCAGAAATGTGCTACTATGAGGAGTTGCTTAAACAAATCAAGGTCAGTCTCTCTCCCCACCCCTCCTTCTCTCTCAAAGCCACAAGAATGAATGAACCACAAATGTGGTCCAATTTGTCCTAGATAGGGTTCATGGCACACAGGACCCAAAATTCATCTTCAGTTATCTCATTCAATAGCATTTTACTCTCCTCAACCTAAGAAATGAGGAAAAGAAAGAGAAAGAAAGTGTCTTCATACCTCTGGATGTAAGCAAGGCAATGTTTCCAGAGGTCACCTCGGTGCTTCTCTCAGAGTCACTGGAGAGAAAGAAACTTTCTGATTCTGGAATATAAAAAAAGTTTGATAAAAGAGAGCTGCAAAAATAAGTGTTTGTGCCGAGTGGTGGGATCCAGGGCTATTTTTATACTTGTCTTTGCGCCTTTTTATATATTTCAGGTTTTCTTCAAGGATTGCAAGTAATTTTTTAGGATCAAGAAAACTACAAATGTCATAGTTTAAGGTGATTATTTTAAACACCAAAAACAATTAAAAATACATACAAAAATTGGCTGGTTTATGGTTCATGAACTTTAGGTGACAACCCAGAGTATAACAGAATTAGCTGATTCAATATTATAAAGCTATTTAAATTATCCAGGCCTTACTGAGGCAGCTGAGACAGCTAAGAAAGCCTTCACACTATCTCTTAATGAGTTTCCAACAGCATTACCTTGGTATCAGAGGTTGAAACATGGTGGGCACTTTGATAAGCCCTATAAGTAATGAAGCTAGTAAGTCAGTGAGGGTCCAAGATGGAGGATCAAAAACGACTTGGGGGGGGAGGGGCAGGAAGGAAAGAAAAAGAAAAGAATGGAAGGGAGGGAGGAAGGGATTGAGAGAAGAAGGGAAGGAAAGAGGAAGGAAGAAACAAAGGTAGAACTAGTTCATCATCAAGGGATATTTTAAGGCATCTGGAGGCCTTTCCTCAACCAATCTCTAATGCCAAGGCAGAGACTTAACCCCTAGAAGAATAAAACTGGGGTCTGACCCCAGGTGACATATCCTAGCTGTTGCATAAATATCTCTAAGATTCTTGGAAGGTCAACTGGAGAACCAAAAAATCTGATTTTCAAAAAACAGAAAAAATAGGGGGCAAAAAAGGAAACCATAAAACAAAGAAAAGGAACAGATTGATGAAACCACATCCTCACTCACACACACGCACATACATACAGTTATAAACTGAACTATATTCCCCAAAATTCATATGTTGAAATTCTAACCCCCAATACAGGAAATTGTGCCCTTATTTGGAGAAAGAAATAATTAAGTAAAATGAAGTTATATGGATGGACCCTAATTCAATATGACTGGTGTCCTTATGAGAAGATAAGATTAGGACAGAGACACAGAGGGAAGACCATGTGAAGACACAGAAAGAAGGTAGCCATTTATAAGCCAAGAAATCAGTCGTACTGACACCTTTGTCTCATACTTCTAGCCTCCAGAATTATGGGAAAATAAATTTCTGTTGTTTAAGCCCCCTGCTCTGTGGCATTTGTTATGACAACCCTAGCAAACCAGAATGCACACACACAAGGGCAAGTCTCTGAACTGCCCCATTCAGTAAAAGAACCCTGTTGCAAGGGACCCAAGATACATCTGACCAGCAGAAGGGAAAGAATGGCCAAATGTACCATGTACCTGTAGTGAAGGTGGGTGCTCCCATTGAAGGCTCAGTGGTCTCAAGAACTGGGGTTGCTTCAGGAAGAAAGGTTGATACTGTTGGGGGGCATGTGGTTGCCACAGCTGTGAGGGTAGTCTGAAGTGGTGTTCTGGTTGTGAGTTCAGGTGTAGTCACAGCTGTTGTTGGAAGCACAGCTATGGTTGTCGTCATGGCAGTAGTGGTTGTTGGGCTCTTGGTTGTTGGAGCTGTAACCGATATAAGATACATTGTACAAATATATGTGGGATCTGTCCATTTCTCTGTTTCTGCTGCCCTCACCTGGTCCACTGGCCTGGACCACTGGAATGCCCATGAAAGTTAGGTTTCTTGCCCCTACTCTTGACCTTTCCGATATGTTTTTTACACATTGGCTAGAACAATCTTTTAAAATGACAAATAATTATGTTGGTCCCCTGCTTAAAAGATTTTACTGGGTCCTCCTTGCCCTTGAGATAAAGGACCCAACCCCAAAGTTGGCCCACAAAAATTCCACTTGATCTGGCTCTTTCTTTACAATCTCAGGTCTCCACTTTACTCTTCTCACTTGTCTCCAGCCCACTGGCTTTTCTTCACCTCTCTAAACAGTGACCTCACACTGGAGGGACTTTGTACCTGTTGCTTCCGAGACTCTCTCTTCATTAGGCTGACTCCTACTGAACCCTCATGTCTCAGCTAAAAGGACACTGTTGTAAGGAGGTCACACGTATTCTGCAATCAATTAGGTTTCTGGGTTTTGCACTCTATACTTTACCTTCACTTTTATTTTATGATTATGGTTTAACACCTGCTTCTCCCACCAGACTGTAAGCTCCATAAGGGAAAATCTGCTATTTATTTTATTCTCTGCTACAAATCTAATACCTACCACAATGTTGGGCACATGGTAGATATTCCAAAAAGATTCCATAAGTGAGCAAATGAACAATTGCATCAAAAGTGAGCCCAAACATGAAATTTTAGTCAAGCAAGATGAAGAAGCTCAAGTTCTGTTGTACAACTCATACCTAAAGTTAACAATAATAAGTTGTATACTTGAAAATTTGTTAAGTGAGCAGAACTCACCATAGGTGCTCTTTCCACAATGAAATAAAATTAAAATCTGTAATAAAAATGAATCCAAGGTATTCAACATGGGATGAGAATGTAGTCTCTTTCATATATTAATGACAAGTTCATGCCGACACCACTCACCCCCTAACATTTGAGTTTGGGTTCATCAGCCACAGTTATTCTACATATGCTACCATCTCTTAAATATGTCAAATTTTGATTAACTCTAATAGATTTCAGTGAGCTTAGAAATGACCCATAGATACTGAGTGCAACAAGTATTTTATAAAATAATAGCTGGTTATATCAGGCTTGAAAGTAGAAGACTTGGATTAGCCTCATTTAACTTTAATAAAACTTCAGTAAATCAGAAAAATACCTTTTCTATCACAAAGTCACTTTTAAAGAAAAATATACTAAAGTATATGAAAGTTCTGAAATAAGAAGCATCCACATAAGTCATTCCCAAATTTTAGAGTGCATTGGTGTCACCTGAGAATTCTGTTAAACTTGTGGCTATAAGCATATGATCCTGCCTTCCAAGATGCCTACCCAGTCAGGAACAAAGCACAAGAATCCCCCATCTTTTTTTTTTAAGTTTATTTATTTATTTTGAGAGAGACGGAGAGAGTGTGAGTGGGGGAGGGGCAGAGAGAGAGAGAGAATCCCAAGCAGGCTCCATCCTGGCAGTGCAGAGCTGATGTAGGGTTTGAACTCACAAAACCATGAGATCATGACCTGAGCCAAAACCAAGAGTTGGACTTTCAGATGACTGAGCCACTGAGGTGCCCTGATAACCCTCCATCTTTGATGCAGTTTGAACATAGAGCTTACTCTGAGAGACACCATTCCCAACAAGCAGGAAAGGTGATTACTGTTAGCATAATTCAACCAGAGGCTGCCTTCTATGCAGCTCAAATCTTTAAGAATCCCACCATATTCCAGTTTCATCAAAAGCAACTGACAGTAACAGACGGAAAGGCCACCTGAAAACTGCTGTGATTGTCTCCAAGTCTCATGCCCTTTCCCCTTTGCTGGAAGTTGCAAACTTTGGCTTATGGGCTGAAGCTGACCCATGGACACATTTTATTTAATTTATATGGTATTTTTTAAAAAATCTTTGCCAACATATAAAAATCAATGTCATACACGTAAAAATTGCGAAATCTGAAAACACTGTGCACAAAGCAACAATCTCATAATAAGAAGCAGATGTCTTTTGCAGACTGACCCTCCAATTCACTGGTTCCCTTCCCATGCACCCCCCACCCATTCATTGCTGTGGTCTTCTTGGCCCCCATGGGTATTTGCTCCATACCGTGCCTCCTCTAGTCATAGCAACACATCTTAAAATTAATCTGCCCCCTCGTGCTTAAGCACCTACAGCCTCCCCAACACCACCCAGTACATCCATTCCCCATTAACTGTTGAATCTATCCTTCCACAGACACAAGCCCCTTCATGTACACACCTCTCCTCAGCTGCAGGCGAATGTTCTTTTTCACGTCATTGAACCAGCCAGGGACCTCTATGCGGCAGCAGTATACACTGTTGTCACCTTCGTTGGTGTTCAAGATGGTCAAGGAGACATCGCCTTGTCGGATATTGCCCTGAAGTTCATATTTTGATGACTTCCTGGACAACACCGTCATCCCATCAGTGTGGAGAAGCTCATTGTTGCACTTGGATTTGGGACATGGGCCCTTGCCCCAGCACATGCTGTTGCTGTTTTCAGACCAGGATGAGTACTTACAGGGCAAGGTCACCGACTGACCCAAAAACCCTCTCACAGTGTCTGGTGCAGCTAGAACTGTGAGGAAAGATGAGAAAAATTAAGGCTGTGCAGTACTAAAATCTCTCAAATATACTGCATGATCTTTGTGCAGCTAAATGCTTCCAGGAAGATGAGAAGAGTCATTATGTATATTTTTTAGCCTAAATTCTGATGTGCCCTTAGCCACTGCTGAGTCCCTAACTCCACACCCTTTTGTCTCCCAGTTACAGATAGCTGACCCACCTCATGGTCTGAACTCATCTCCATAACAAGCCCTTTTTGCTGATTTAAAAACTCTGTTCTTGAGTACCATTCCAATAAGCCAAAAACTTTTCCAATGAAAAATCCAACTCTTTAATCTAATTCCACTAACTCATGTAAACACATCCAGAACTAGCACTCTACCCAGTGTATCCTCAATAAACAGTGGCCATGTACTGCTGACCTGACTGCTTGGGACTCCCTCCATTTTCAAACCCAGAGAATGCTGTGGCAGTAAGATAGGCTGTTGAACTACGTTCCATTGTCCTTCTCTCCTTTCAGTACTGGATCTAGAAATTGATTGCTCTGGACCATTTATTTGTTGCTAGAGAACATGAAGTTAGGTGGAGTTTGAACACTTTTTTAATATTAAAACTGGAAAGAACCACAAGAATTAGAAAGAATGGCACCTATGCATAGAAAAATGCCAAGGGTTAGTTTTACTATATTAGTTGTGTGAGATGGAAGGTATCGCTATTTCTGAAATGAAGCAGTCCTATTTCCCAGCTTTGCCTGCTCATCAGCATGACCTGGGGAAGGTGTTGAAAGTGCAAATTTTATTGCCCAACCCTGAATCAGAATGTTTGAAGCCAAGGCCCATGGAAATTCTCCAGGTCATTCTGATATCACTTGCTAGTCACCCAGGATTTGAGGACCAGTGGACAAGCTCTTCTAAGATTACTTCCATCACTAAGAATCTGCGAAACATTTTCACTGCTGCAAATGTTAAGCCCACTGGGTTAATTGAGCATCAACAATTGTTCTAACGATTGCTGGTTCTAACCCTCCACTCCCAAAAAATGCTACTGAAGACAGGCTGAAGCTCCAGATCATCAGGACTCCACCTGCTTTCTCTAGGGTACGTAGGTCCTGCTTTGTTTTCTCCAAGGTACCTTCCTGTGAGATTCTACATTCACTGACTTTGTTGGCCCATTGGGCTAAGTTGTATAGCACATGGCCAAGAGTACCAGGTTCCTCTCTGACCCAGGTATCAGGAATGTCCCCATAACCCTCTCTAAAATAAGGTAAGCACAAACCAAATTCAGACACGCCCTGAAATTTCAGACCCTGAAATCACAGTTTATTCATTTCATTGTAGTAGGAATGTTTCAGTGACCATAAATGCTCTAGAAGTCCATTTAGCCTACCATGAAACAAGGAAAAATAAATACATAAGAAATTCACTGTCATCACCTTCAGTTCTATTACCAACAGAACATATGCACCTAAAACTAGCAACTTTCTCAATATGAGCTTATTCCTATGAATGTTTGGAAAATTAATTAAAAATATATGCAGGAATTATTTCTGCTGGAGATTAAACAGTTTGTTTTTCCAGTATCATACTATAGAAAGAAGCATCCTGCTACTCAGTAAGAAAACACCCAATATAAACATTGACAGAAGACATAACAGGCATAGATAAAGAAATACAAGAAGCCAGTAAATTTCATCTGTAAGACTGGCAAAAATTTAGAATGCCAATAATATCAAAGTTGGCCAGACAGGGACTCAGGAAATGACATAGACTATTGGAGTACATGAATGAAATGGGAGTTTAATTGGTATAGCCACACTGTGAGGCAATTTGGCAGTTTCCATTAATATCGAGCATGCGTGTATCCTAGCTAAGCCTTAGCAATTCCGTGCTTTGTTATCTACCCTACAAAAAGACATGTGCACAGGGAAATCTGTTTGCAAAAGTTTGCTGCAGCTTTCATACATATGTGAATGAAGTGAACAATGTATGTGGGGAACAGCAAAACTATGGCATATGCATTCCCTGTAAACATAATGAATCATTCATTCCATGCAATCATTCCAAGGTTATTAGAAGTAAATCTTTATCAGTTGACCTGAAAACTCCAAGCCTTATTAATGTAGGAAAAGGACAAATTCAAAACAACACATAAAATACAAAACCATCTTATAAAACAAATAAAACAGTTTGCATTTTTTTTTTTTTTGTCTGTGGGCACAGACATATGAAGGTATATGCATAGAAAAGTGTCTGGTGGGATATACACCCAACTCACTGTTCCAGTCGCCTTTGCCATCAGAGGAAAGGAACTGGAGAAGGAGGGAGTAGTCAAAGGGATTTTAGCTTTATGATGCTGTTATTTTTTTCACCTGGGGTGTTGGGGTGTTTCTGTATTACTGACTGGATTAAAAATTAATATTTAAAAAAAGGAAGCAGGCAATTTGGTGTGGCAGAAAAACACCCATTAAGCTACAGCGTAAACTTCATTCTGCTAGTTACTGCTTTTGTGTTCTTGGGGGAAAGCCACAATAATCCTGACCTCATTATCATTGAAAGCAAGGGGGATATATGATACTTGCTTCAGAAGTATTTTGGAGGTTTATATGCAATGAAGTATCAAATGCCACATGAAATTAATAAAGTATTAGTACAAGTAACCAAGCATTTCAGAATTTAGAAATAGGACAAGAAGCTCTTCCCTGCTGGTACAAAAGTATCTTGGAGCAGAAGAATCACTGATAATCAAATTCCCTTTTTGGGAATTACCTAGGACGGTAGGTACAACCTAGGTTCTGTTGCCAGCTTTGTTCCTTCTCCAGGTGGTGACCTCAGGAAAGGCCCCTTCCCCAGTCAGGGTCTCATTTTCACTATTTACTGAGGAAAGGGTTTCATTCTGCATCTTTTAAGAGCATATCCAGTCCTGATTGATCCTTGCTGATTCTGAGCAATCACTCTCTTCTAAATTGGTCACTTTAGAAAAAGTACAAATGAAAAATGAACAAAAGACAGTTCTCTAGGTGCTGCTTCCTTCACATAGGATTGGAGAAGCCTACCCCATCAGTGTCCAGCCAGGAGCGGGAACATAGACTCCAGCAACCTTCAACACAACGTAAACCTCCACACCTCAACTACTCAGGACAAGATAAAGACCACTGAAAACACTGATAAAGAAAGTGACAGGGATTGCCTTCATTCCATTAATTCCTACAGAGTATCTAGGAAGAGAGGCAGTTAAATGATCAATTACTACAGGGTGACAAGTTCTCTGATGGATGACTTCATGGAAGATAGGAATTCATAGCAGAAACACCTCAGCCCGTCCAGAGGCTCAGAGTGCTCAGGAAAAGCCTGACTTGGGTGGAGACCTGATAATGCATGTAGTTACCGAGAAAAGAAAGGCAGGATGAAAAACAGCATGGCAAAGGTTTGAAGGGTAGAGAGAACACATTTGTTTTCCTTGGAATGGAAGTGCTTTTGCGGGCAGCACACTTGAGAGATCATTTGCAAATAGCTACTAACTTTGAAAACTGTTAGGGATATTAGATACTGTCTAGTTCTAGAATCATGGATTGTTCAAACTGGTCTTATCTGGCTCCCTCATTTCATACATAGAAGAGCCAGAGCAATTTAGACATGTTTCCATTGTTAATGACTAGTGACTGAGACCACTGCAGCTGAGTGAGGAGCATTTTGCCCAAGGCTGCCAGGACACAGAAGTCTAAACTGGCCCAGAATGAGTGTGTACACTTGCATCACCCAAAACTTGGACACAACAAACCTCACCTTCTGGTGAGGGATGAAGCGTCATACCCAGCAAAAGAAGACAAACAAAAAGCAAACCAAAACCACTGAAAATAAAGAGGAAAATACAATTATAATAAGAGCTCTGCAGAAGAATTCCCCTGGCTCCAACTATGCTAATAACACCTGCAGAGGAAATTTCTTTTCCCCATTTCATCTGACCCTTTATTTTGTGTTTCTTCTTAAGTTGTCATTTCTGATTTGAATACAAATTAGCCCACTGTAAAACTCTAAAACCAGTCTCAGGATAAAACCCTATGTAACTAGAAAGGCAGAGACCCTCCAAAGAAAAAAATCTGGAAGGAATCAAGAATGAAGCAGGCTTCTGCTCTACTGAGGCCTGATCGGTTGTGAAAATCTATCACAGGATGCCAAGCTCTCCAGGGACTCCTGCATGGAAGGATTCAGAACACTTACTCAGAGAAAGCCGCCCAAGTTCAATCAGCAGCCAGAGAATAAGAGGCCCTTTGGACATTTTGACTGTTGGCAGGCCCCAGGAGTCAGTCTGTCTGTCCAAAGTCCATTTCTTATACTCTGGTTAGTGCTGACAGGGCAGGACCTTTTAGTTTCATTTCTCTTTCTGCCTCATAACCTTCCCTTTCCTCCCTCCTGAATAGTCTCCCTCAAGAGATGTATGATAAAATGTGCTGAGCTCTTTCTCCTGACCACCAGTGTATGTGGAAATGTGTGGACTGATAGTGAGGTTGCACCTGTATTCCTTTGTCCATACATATCAAAGGATTTCCTACCCTGTGTGTTAGCATCCATGCATGTGCTTGTGTGTATGTGCATGTGTAAGCTGTGAATGAGCTACAGTCCTTCCCACTCCTGTGCAGCTTGTAGTAAAATGCAATGAACTCACCTCATTGGCTTCTATTTAAACATGGACTCCTCATAGGGGCCAAAGAAAAGTTAGACTGGAAATGGGCTCTGCTCCCTTTACCTGGTTCACCTGGTTCTCCATCACCTGGAACTTTAGCCCCTTTACTCTGATAACTGGCAAACAAAAGCAATCAACCATCACATAAGACAAAATCACCATTAGAATTTACTAGACAAGGAAAGAAGAATTCAATAGAGGAAGCATAGGACATGCTCAGGTAACAAACAAGCCCAAGGTCAAGACCCAGTTCTACCAGTTTTTAGTGAAGTCTTCATCACCTAATGATGAAGAGCATAAAAGATAGCTCATGAACCAGACTATAAGGCTTGGGTGAGATGATAGACCTCTGGACTCTATAGCTTCAGTGATCTATCCAAGACCACAGAACCAGTTAGAGGAGGAATCAAATCAAACAGATATGTTTTCTAACATAGATTTAGGTCATCATCATTGGTTACTGAATGTTTAGTTATATTCCAGGCACTCTACTACATGATACAGATGTATTATTTAATTCTCACAACACTAAGAAATAGGTATTTTTTCCCATTTAACAGACGAGGGAATGGAGGCTTAAGGGGGCTACATAAATGACATTGACAGTCAAGAAGGTGAAAACATGACTCAAGCCCAAGTGTCCCTGATCCCAAAATCCATGCTCTTGATCATGACACCCTCCTTCAACCTGTGGTCCTTAGGGAACCACAGCTATGAGACACACCATACTAGTGGCGGCCAAATTATACCCAGCTCCAGAAAGGGAATTTAAGGATGCACAAATGCTCTAGATTTAAGAAAAAAATCCTCATTTGATTGTAACCAGCCAAATGAGTCTCAGACCTTCTACATTGCTCATAGTAAAAGTATTGGTGAACATACAATACTGGATGAGTCTCTGCACTCAGAGAATCTAGTAAAACAGGGGGAAGGGATGAAAATAGAAGGATTCAGAGAAAATGTTCCCACTGACTACCCACTGAACTGTGGGATCCTCTTCCTAGGAAGCTGGGAGAGTTAGTCTCTGGACAAATAGGATAGCCCTAATAAAACACTTACAGATATTGATATTTAGGTGCTCCCCGTTAATACCAACACAATTCCCCTTCAATAAAGCTACCAGTTCATGAGCCTCAGTCATGTATGCAGCATTTCTAATTAGTTTTTAGTGTGTCTTTTAAATATGAATAGGCAACTAAGGATCAGAGACATTTGGGGAAATATTCAATATGAAAAAGATACAAAGACAACACCCAAGATGACTTTGTACTCACATGTCTAGGAAATTGATGGGATGACTAGAAGACCTAGTGGCTGGACAGGTACCCCTGTGCCTCCACATGGCCTTTCCACAGGCATCTTGGGCTTCCTTCAGTATAGCAGTCTCAAAGTAAATGAGTTTCTTACACAGTATATGGTTTTCTCAAAAGTGAGCATTCCTCAGGGCTCCTGGGTGGCTCAGTCGGTTGAGTGTTTGACTTCAGCTCAGGTCATGATCTCACAGTCCGTGAGTTCGAGCCCCATGTCAGGCTCTGTGCTGACAGCTCAGAGCCTGGAGCCTGCTTCGGATTCTGTGTCTCCCTCTCTCTGACCCTCCCCCATTCATGCTCTGTCTCTCTCTGTCTCAAAAATAAATAAAAACATTTAAAAAAAAAAAGTGAGCATTCTGACAGACTCAGGAAGAACGGGTAAAGGTTATGACCTAAACTGATATGTGATTCAGTATTATTTCCACTGCATTCTATTGGTCAAGAAGAAGGCCATCCCAGGGGTGCCTGGGTGGCTTGGTTGGTTAAGCATCCAACTCTTGATTTCAGCTCAGGTCATGATATGAGATTGAGCCCTGCATAGGGCCCTGTGCTGAAAGTGCAGAATCTGCTTGGGATTCTCTCTCTCTATCCCTACACCTCCCCTGCTCCTCCACTCACATGCACTCTGTATCAAATAAATAAACATTTAAAAAAATAGAAGGCCATCCTGGATTCAAGTAGAAGGAACAATACAAGGGTGCAAATAGCAGGAAGTTCATTGGAGGTGAAGGGGAAGCATCTTTGCAGACTTGTTACCACAACAAGCAAACCTGGAGCAAAAGGACAGAGGAGTAAGGCTGGCGGTGGTAGTGGTGAGTGTAACTGATAGATTATCTCATGCATTTAGGTATTTTGAAAATAGATCAAGTCGGTCTTTGATAGAAAGGGCTTCAATCATTTAAGATGAATTTTGATAAACACTTGGGAAATTAAGAAAAGGAAAACAGTAGACAATTATTACAATCAGGAAACACTAAATATTGTACATGAAAGAATATGAAATTACAGTACATTTGCTCAATTGGAAAGATAGTTGTACAGTCATGATAATGTAAACTCTAGCTACTAGTTTAACATAAAATTGTGATAGAAGTATATTGGGAAGATGGGCAGAGAGGAAGGGGAATGGGGGTACTCACCCTTCAGGAGGTCAATAGACGGTAATCAAAATGGCCAATCAAACAGTAACAGTAAAAGCACATTATTAGTATTATGGAAGGAAAAAAAACCAGAAGAAAATAACTCAAAAGAGTTTACATTTTAGGGAAGGAATAGGAAAGGTATTGGCTGTTTTTTTTAGTTATAAGCCTTTTATAATAATTTTACTTTAAAAAATGTGTATATTAAGCACATCTCACATCTAGATCTTAGTTTCTAAATACCACTCACCAATAAAAGGAACCAGGCTCCTTGGAGAAATGTCTGGTTCTAGGACTGGGGCAGGAAATACTTAAAATGAGTCTGGAGCATCTTGTGCTAAAAAGTCTGAAAGTGCTCAAAAAGTAAATAAAAAGTAAAATCCACAATGATGTGATTGTTAAATGGACACAGGAGGCAACCAAAAAAGCTACCAATGACCAAAGCAGGAACAACCCAAGCAACAAAATAAACTAGAACTGGATTATAGCCCAAAGTATAAAATAAATGTCGATACTGATACAGTGATCAAATCAATAAATAAGCGAGGAAGGAGAGACAAATCTTCTGTCCAAAAACATTCCAAATAATTTATGTAGTTACTTCCTCCTCAAAGGAAAGGTAGAACATAACTCCTATCCTTAATTGTAGGCTGAACACAGTGACTTCCTTCCCAAACTTCCAGTAAAGACAGTAAGAACAACAACTAACTTTACAGTGGAGAGATCTGGCAAACACTACCTCTTGCAGGTGATCAAGGCCAGCATCAACAGAGACAAGTCATGTTGATGGTTTGCACCCTTGACATGATGTGGTATAAATGATACTTTACCCGTGTGGTAAATTCTTCTTCCCAAGAAACATCATCCCAGTACAATCATGAGAAAACCATCAAACAAAGCAAAACTGAGGCAGATTCTACAACATATTTGACAAATACTTGTCAAAATGTCCAATGTCATGGGGCTCCTGGGTGGCTCAGTCATTTAAGCATCCAACTCTTGATTTCAGCTCAGATCATGATCTCACAGTTTGTGAGATTGAGCCACATGTTGGGCTCTGAGTTGATAGCACAGAGCCTGCTTGGGATTCTGTTACTCCCCCTCTCTCTCCATCCCTTCCCTACTCTCTCCTGTGCATGCTCTCTCTCTTTCTCTCTCTTTCTCTTTCAAAATAAATTTTAAAAATCTTAAAAAAATCTGCCAAGGTCATTAAAAAACCAAGGGAAAATCTGAAAAAATGTTACAGCCAAGAGGAACCTCAGGAGACATGACAACTAAATGTAATGTGGTATCCTAAATAGGCTCCTGGAAGAGAAAAAGGCCTATAGGTGAAAATTAAGAAAATTTTGGACTTTGGTCAATAGTATTAATAGTATTAATATTGGCTTATTAACTGTTACAAGTATACCATTACCATAATGTAAGATGTTAATAATAGGGGAAACTAAGTGTGGGGTGTATGGGAACTATCTGTACAATCTTCATCATTTTTCTGTAAACCTAAGGCTATTCTAAAATAAAGCATTTTGAATGCACATATGCTTTTATTTTAGAAATGCAAATTTTAATAATAATTTAGTATCTGTAAGGGGTCACACACTGGAACGAGAGGCTAAGCTTGGTTATCCTCTCTTCCTAAGTTAGGGTCCCTAGACGGTCTTCATCCTAATATTGGATGCTCAATTTGTATTACTGTATTAAAGTATATTATTCTTCAGAGAGGGCCATAGCAGTTTTAGGTAATTCATGTCTTTACCACCTTCTTCTACATATGGAGGTTTGCACCTGGAGAGCTGGTCCTCCCTCATTTTTAGTCAGTGCAGTTTAGATGGTATTGATTTCATTCATGGCCATGGTGTTTGGATCAAGGATGAACAATTGATCTGAATAAAGCCAAGGATACACAACCTTGACACATTTACTAGAATTTTTGAGTTCTAGTTCCCTATTTTCCACTGATTTTTCAGCTATAAGGATATGGGCCTGGATCCAAAGTTATCCATTATGCCACTAATGGGTGAAGCCTGCCTGATGAGAGAACCAATTAGGCAGAAGGCAAGTGGAGAAATAGAGAATCCTAGGTCCTTGACAAGGTTTGAACCTCTGAAACAAGACACGTCAATGTGCCAACAAATGTCCTTTTGAAATAAAGTCGGTTTGTGTGGGGTCTTCAGTCATTTGAAATCAAAAGACCTATGTTCTTAAATCTAGAAGAACTTCTATATCATGGTAATTCAGATGGATGGCTAAGGTTTTTCCAATCATAAGAGTTTACACAATTATCTGGCTCAACTATGTGCTTCACCAAATACCTGCTTTCACCCTGACCTTTCAATCATTCAGCAAGTGGCTTGTCAATCTATTTACTTTTGGCGTGTGGAATTCTGCTAGGTTCTGGGGATAAAGACAAATAAGGCATAGATCCTACTCTTAAGAATATGACAGTTTCAAATTTTAAGCAGAGGAGGTATTATTTAAATTACTACTTAAAGATAAGGCTGTTGGAAGCCAAAAGATAAAAGACTGTTAAGTGATATGAAGAAAACAGAACCCATGTTTTCTAATAAAGAGTTCTTTGTGGTAAACAATACTTCCTTTATGGTAAGTGAAGTTAAATGTAATCCCACTCATTCATTTTTATTTGTTCATTTCTTCATCAGTTATAGAAGAGGTCAGCAAACTATTGCCCATTGACCAGATCCCACCCACCACCCATCTTTGTAAATAAAGTTATATTGCAACACTGCCATGCCCATATGTTTACATATTGTTTGTGGCTGCTTTCACGCTACAATGGCAGAGTTGAGTAAATGCAACAGATACTGTATTGCCCACAAAGCTAAAAATATTTACCATCTGGTCTTAACAGAAAGAGTTCACCAACCTTTGGACTATATATGGAATTCATGCTATGTGCCATGTACTGTGCTAAACACTGAGACAGCAGTATGAGACCAGCCACTCTTATCCTCAATAAGTTCACAAGCTGGTGCTTCCTACTGGCAGACAAGCAAGTTAATAGACAATATAGCACGGTGTGATAAGGAAAGGACAGAAGAGTAAGGGAGTGTTGATAAAAGATCCCTAGCCCAGTCTTGAAGATGGAAAAAGAGAGTCAAGAACACTTTTTAAATATAGACCTCAAGGATATTGGAGAGGATTGGGGCAGCATAGAAAAGAATTTCCAGCAGGACAAAGAACATGTAAAAGCTCAGTGACTATAACAGCGAGGCATTTTAGACTAACTGAAGAATTTAAGCTTCACAGGTCTTTATCATAGTATTTAAAAGTAAATGTAAAACTTAAATGCTCTGACCTAAATAAATAAATAAATAAATAAATAAATAAATAAACGAACAGATAAAATAAAACAGGGCTATGTGTAGACTAACACTGAGACAATGTAGTGATCTGAGGATTATGATTGGTGTGTGTGTGTAAATTTCTCTATGGCTGGACCTCAAATCAGGAGGGAAGAAGTGCAAATGAGGGGACTGGGACACAGGCCAAGGGCAGATCATAAAAGACCTGATAAGCCACATGAAGGAGGGCACTGTCTGAGGGCCAAGAGGAATCCATCTTTTGTGGATGATTACTGAGCCTGTTAGTAAAACCTATAAAAGAAAGCATTCCACAAACAGGAGCATTTTCATTAAAATGTGCCTAGAACTAAGTTGTCACATCTCTAAATCTCCTCCAGCTTTGGCAATTTATGACTACGTATTCTGTTAGGTCAGGAAATGACTTCAACCTGGGAAAGGATATTTTCTGAGTTCTTTTATTGAGGTAGAAGGACAGCCTCTCTTGCTCATTGTCAACCATGGGAGCCTATTTAGCAAGCTTCTTCTCACTCTATGACCCCTGCATCAACTTCTTTATTTTCTATGGGATGGGAAATCGCACTGCCTGGGTTCCATCTTGACCACATACTAGTTGTATGGCTATGAACAATTTACTCAATGTCTCTGTGCTCAATTAACCTTCTATAAAATAGAGATGGTAGTATGTATATCTTGGATTACTATGAGCACTAAATGAGATGGGCTATGGAAAGCATTTAGCAGAGTACCATGCAGATAGTGAACCCCCCAAAATATTAGTTATTATTCAAGTAGTTATTAGGCAGGTAGAGTTAGAAGAACACAAAAGACAGAATGACCTATTGTAGTGGATATATCTTGTTGTTGCCTGTTCAACATCCCTTCCTTTTTGGAACCAACCCTTTTTTAATCTATATGAATCCAGTCTGGTATATGATTAGGATGGGCATATGCCTTAGGTATAGCCATTAATTTTAACTGATTACCTTGTGGGGACTGATATAAGGCAAAGAAAATAGACTGGTTTGCTTGTCAAAGCTGATTCAGTCAGAGACATGCAGATCCATGGAATCTTGAAATCTTGGGGGAAAAAAAAGGCAAGTAAAGAAAGGATCACTAATTTACTCATCATTCTAAAGCTTGATATGTGTGGTCACACCTCAGCTTTCATACTTCCTTCCAAGTAGTCAGTTCTACTTCTGTACAGTCCTAGTTGTTAGGGAAATAAAAAGGAATTAATATTCACTAAATTGTGGCTATGTGCTAAGCACTGTGCTGGGTGTTGTTCACACATAATCCCAACAAATATAAAAAATATATTTTTTGAACTACAAGGAAAAAGGGATTAAAATACAGCTCTTCTTGTCTAGTATGTTAGTTAGAACTTATTTGAGGACAAGAAGAGAGGTTCACTAATATTGCTCCAAGGAAGAAGTAACTCACAACAAGAGCACACATGGTCTGGAATCAATACCCCATTAGGAATCTCCAAGGCATCACTTTCTCTGCTCTTCTTTTAGGTATCTCTGCCTCTCTCTGAAACTCTCCCCATGACCAACTTCCTCATGATTTCAACTTGCTCATGGTACGTATTATACAACCCAGCCCCAAATCCTTTCAGCTCAACTCTCAACTCAGCTCTCTGAGCTCACTGACTTATTCTCTCAATTCTAAATTCCAAATTCTTGAAAGAGAACTCCAGTCCCTTCAGTTCTCATTTTCTATGGTAGGCCCAGGCTATAGTTCAGAGGCAGATCGGTAGTTGGCTATCCTAGGATCAGCCTTGTCCATGAGGGGAAAGGGTCCACTGTGCAGAACTCAATCATTCCATTTGTAATTTAGGAAATTGGAGCTATGGATGGGGTACAGTCCCTCAGAAGTGGCTGGGGTAGACAGGCAAAGACTAAGAACTCTAATACAAATAAGAATTTGTGTATTAGTTGGTCACCAAAATAGTCCATTGAATCACCTGGGAATCCATTCAACTGTGCATAACAGAAATTCCAATCAACAGAAGCCTAAATATTTAAGGTGCTTGTTTTTCTTCTCATAACAAGAAGTCTGGATGTAGGCAACCCAAGAATTCAAAAATATCTCAAGGACTTAGGCCCATGTTGTTTGTCACAACAAGGTCATGGAAGGGTTAATATACTTCCAAACATCGAATTCATCTTTGGGAAAGGGAAAGGAGAGTCATAGTGGCTTTCAAATCATCATTCCTTGACTTTTATTTGGAAAGGAATGCTCTTCTAGGCAAATTCCCCTTATAACTTATTATCCAGAATGAGATCACCAGTCAACACTCAAATCTACCCTATTACATATTTATGACTGGTTTCAACCAATTAGGGCCATCTGCTGAGCTTCTGGTAGGGACCTAAGGTCTCTGAAATCAAGAAATTGAATATACTGGTTTCCTGCGAAAAAAATTAAAGAAGGAAATTAAACGAAGGGAAGGCTGTTGGTTGAACAGCAGATAGCATCTTCTTCAACAGAGCACTCCTCTAGGACAAGGGACTATGTATATACACCCCCTGCAACTGGCCCCATGCCAGGCTTCCAGTAGATAACTAGTTCTTGTTGAGTGAATTAATGAATATTTTGACTTATTAAAGGGCTAAACTGATGACAAAGTAGAAAAAAGACGAGAGAGGCTGTCAGGAGACGAAAATATTTCAGAAATCTCCATGAGACCTTGTCTCACCTCTCTGAACCTCAATTTCTTCATCTTTAAAATAAGATTGAATAATCTCATCACCACAGAGTTGGTTTAGGGATTAAATGAGACTACTTATGGGCAAGTTCTTTGAAATCATGAAGAATTAGGAAGATACTGTTTTGATTTATAAGCTATGGAAACAAAGATAGGAGGAAGCTGGCATGAGTCAATTGTCCTTATAAAGTCATCCTCACAAATAGAAAAGGAGAAATGATGCCTGGGTGGATACATGTTCTGACTGGTTCAAGAAGTCATTGTTACATGGATTTTATCCTCTAAAGATGAAAGAAAGTTTCCATCTGAATAATATGGAAAATGTTGAAATCTTGGAAACCCAACTCTTGTTTTTTTCTGGTAAGGCCAAAACACAGGTTAAGAAATTGAAAGTGGAAGAATTAGATGTAAGAATGAAAAAAGTACATCATTCAACTTCGCTGGGGATATCCTAGTTGGCTCAAATATAAAGAAATAACTATTTCCAGGTCACATTATTTGTAGAAGCTCAGATAAATATAACTGGCTGCCTTTGGCAGTTGAGTTCAATTTAATTTCATATAGCTTAGTGATATTTTTATAGATATTCCAGTTATCTTCCAGGCATATGTTGAAGTAGCACACTCACCCCCATGATGTTAGATATGGCCACAGGACTTGATTTGGCCAGTGCCTGTGGGCAGGAGTGTCGTGGGTCACTTATAGGTGGAAGTCTCTATGAATTGGCATACAATTCACTATTTTCCCTTCCCCTGACAGAGAAACTGGCTCCAAATAGTGAAAGCTCCACATGTGGGGGTCCCTGAGTGAGAATGACATCAAGCAGGAACCCCTCCCCCAAGGACACCCAATAAAAGCAAGCAAAAACAAAAACAAAATTTCATTGTTCTAATCCACTAAATTGTTTATTTGCTTAATCATAGCATAATGCACCATATCCTAATATCACCTCAGTCCTGTGGAAACAGCAATGAGAAGTGGGTAAGAACATTCAGGTGAGGCGATCCACAATAGGAGGCTCTGATGCTTACTAGCCATATAGCTACCATTTACCCCTCTGTAGCCTTGCTCTTGTTCCTGTAGCAGTCTAGATCTGTGGCACTCAGATCCGGCTGCATCTTAAAATCAAAAGAGAAACTTCTAAATAATATGCCCAGGTTCTACCCCCAGACATTTTGATTTCATTGGTCTTGGGTGGGACTGAGGCATTAATATTGAAGATCAAATGTGCAGCTGGGATTGAGAACCACTTGTCTTTAATTTTACTTACCTCATTCATCTCTCAACACTCAGACTGAATAGTCTATAAAAAGTCTTCCTGAATTCAAAGGTCCCACTTGAGTTTCAGTAGTAAGCTGGGCACATCTTATCTCTGTAATTAGAACATCATAGTAAGATTATCCATGTCCATATTTACTTTCTAATTGGGTGTTAAATCTCCTAGAACACAGGGACTGTACTAGAATCTTCTTATGCCACTACCTCCTATCATACTATATATCAAAGTATATACCCAATAAATGCTTATTTATTTAAACAAAAAAACAAGACCACTTGATTAAAACTAAGAAACCATTGGTAATCTTTGAGAAATCATCTGTAAGAGAAGGATAGAATAAATTGTAATAACTCTACATTGAGAAGTGAAGGTAAATTTGGTTGTCCATTTGAGAAAACAAAACTGGAGGTATCATGATCCCAGGTTTCAAGCTATACTACAAAGCAATAGTCATCAAGACATTATGATTCTGGCACAAAAACAGACACATAGATCAATGGAGCAGAATGGAAAACCCAGAAATTGACCCACAGCTATATGGTCAACTCATCTTCAACAAAGCAGGAAAGAATATCCAATGGAAAAAAGTCTTCAACAAATGATGTTGGGAAAACCAGACAACGAAATGTAGAAGAATGAAACTGGGCCTTTTCTTATACCATACACAAAAATAAATTCAAAATGGATGAAAGACCTAAGTGTGAGACAGACAAAATCCTAGAGGAGACCACAGGCAGCAACCTCTTTGACCTCAGCTGGAGCAACTTCTTACTAAACACATTACCAAAGACAAGGAAAACAAAATAAAACATGAACTACTGGGACTTCATCAAGATAAAAAGCTTCTGCACAGTGAAGGAAACAACCAAGAAAACTCAAAGGGAACCTGCAGAATGGGAGAAGATATTAGCAAACGATATATCTGATAAACAGTTGGTATCCAAAATTTATAAAGAATTTATCAGATTCAACACCCAAAAACCAAATAACCCAGTTAAGAAATAGGCAGAATATGGGGAGCCTGGGTGGTTCAGATGGTTGAGCATCCAACTTTTGGTTTCAGCTCAGATCATGATCTCACAGTTCATGAGTTTGAGCCCTGCCTCAGGTTCTGTGCTGACAGCTTAGAACCTGCTTTGGATTTCTCTCCCTCTCTGCCTCTACCCTGTTTGCACTCTCTCTCTCTCAGAAAATAAAATAAATAAATGGGCAGAAGACACAAATAAACAATTTTCAAAAGACATCCAGATGCGTGAAAAGATGCTCAACATCACTTATCATCAGGGAAATACAAATAAAAACCACAATAAAATACCACCTCACGCCTGTCAGAATGGCTAAAATTAACAACACAAGAAACAACAGGTGTTAGTGAGGATGTGGAGAAAGGGGAACCCTCTTGCACTGTTGGTAGGAATGCCATTCTGGAGAACAGTATGGAGGTTCCTCAGAAAACTGAAAATAAAACTACCCCATGATCCAGCAATTGCACTATTAGGTATTTGCCTAAAGGATACAAAAATACAGATTTAAAAGGGTACATGCACCCCAATGTTTATAGCAGCAGCATTATCAACAAAAGGCAGACTATGGAGGGAGCCCAAATGTCCATTGACTGATGAATGGATAAAGAATATGTGGCATATATGTATAATCAAATGAAACAAAATTAAAAAAGGAAAAATACATACATATGTAACATACATACATACATACCAAAAAAAAAAAAAGTTTGGTTATCTATTTGAAGATGTTGTCTTGACACAAGAAATAGAAAGACAAGATGATGATGGTCAAGAGAACGGGTTATTTTTAGGATGGCCAAAAAGCAGTTTTTTGTAGCATTTGTAGCATTGTACAAAAGCAGTTTTGTAGAATGGGTTATTTTTAGGATGGCCAAAAAGCAGTTTTGTAGCATCATTCAAAAGGGGAAATGTGTTTCCGCAAAAAAGTTTAATTTTTGTGAGTCAAAGATTCAGAAATAGAAGAAGGGGGTAGGGGAAAAGCACTGGTGTACAGAATGTTGAGTGGCTCTTCTAAATGCTATGATCTGGGTGATATGTTTTCTTTCCCTTCTAGCATGTGCTCAATAAGTATTTGTTCAATGAATAAATTTTCTTTGTGTGAGTAAACATGTGCACTTTTTCACAGGTGCAGAGTTAAGTCCACTATACAGCTTAACATCAACATGGTCTGTTACACATCCTCCTATTTTCTCTGTTATCTACATACCTATCCTAACTTTTTCTCTAATGTATTGAGTATATATAAGTATCCTAGATATGTAAATATCCTTGAAAGATGCATAGTATTGATTTGAATGTTATTTTTTTAATTTATAAAACATTTTGCTATAGATTTCATTCTGTTTCTATTTTCATTTAACCCCATGTTCTTAAGATCTGTATTACTGTATGTACATTTATCTTATAGCTTCTAATTGCTGACTATACCATTGTAGGCATATCCCTTATTACACCCATACAGTCTCTTAATGATGAATATCTGTTTGCCTCCAACTTCTCACTAACACAAACAAATATTTCAATGAACAATCTCACACCTATCTCTACATGGACCTGAGAAAGGGTTTCTTAGGGATAGGTACCCAGGAAAAGAATTGTTAAATCATAGGCTAGTCACACACTTAATTTTTGTAAGTGCTACCAAGTCTTTCTCCCAATCAACTGACCAGTTTTGCTCTTAACCAGCTCTGCATGAGAATTCTGTTCCCCACATCCTTCCTAATGATATCCACCCCCCTTTTTTTCAAGCAGATTACAAATCCATACTAGGGAATCATTTGTTAATGATCCAACCAGAAGAAACCAAATGGAAATCTGGAGAAAAACGAAGGTACCACCAACAAAGGGAGCCCTTTTCTCCTCCAGTAAATAAATAACTTCTGAATCTCTTATAACCTGGACCAAAGAATCAAAATTTGCAAATCAGAATAAATATCTGGGCGGCTCTGGGCTCTGCTCAGGAACAGCTAGCTTCAGGGAGGGGTGAGTAACTATATCCTTCTTTATAATTTTTGCCAAGCTGATGAATGTAATGTTTTACTTTGTTCCCTTTAGATATCTTTTACTACTATGAGCTTAGTCTCCTCTTCACATCTGGTTAACTGTTAACGTTTCTTCTCCTTCAGTGAATGGACTTCTCTTATCTTTGCCCATTTTTCTATTTTGTGTCTGTGTGTGTTTATGTGTATGTTCAGTATCATCTCTAAACATTACAGGTAATGTCTTCTGCTCCATCAACCCTCTACCAACTTTGTCCATCGAATACTTCACTGAACTGAAAGTCTTAATAATGATTTATTAAAACGTATCAAGCTTTATCACTGTGACGTCTACTTGGGAGGGTCTTGTTTAAGAGGTTTTCCTTTTTGCCACTCCAAGATCACTATGATATTTGTCTATAGTTTTTTTTCACTAGCTTTATAGTTTGGTTTTGCAATTGGTCCCTAATCCCTCTGGAGGTCACTATTATTTATGGTATGAGATACAAACCTAACTTTTTCTATATAATAAGCTAGTTTTCTCATCACTTTCCCCTAAAAATCCATCCTTTCTTCATTGGTCGGTGATGCCATCTCTATTGTATGTTATATAGAATATTAGGCAGGTAGATAAATGTATGTGGATGTGTGTGTGTTCTGTGTTATTTATTCTGTTTCACTGGGCTTTTTGTTGGTGTTCTTGTCCTTGTGCTCTTATTACATTATTTAATATGATGGCTGGGCAGCAGGCTCTACTATTAAGAAGAATGGTTCTGAACATCCCGCTACCTTTGGCTTTTATTTTATTTATTAAATTTGCTATTTTATATTTTATACTTCCATGAAACCTCTAGAATCAATTGTTGAGTGCTTAAATAGAGTCCATAAGGAGGATGGGGGAGCGGTGAAATAGGTGAAGATAGTCAGAAGGTGCAAACTTACAGTTATAAGATAAATAAGTTCTGGGATGTAATTACAACATGGCCACTAAAGCTAATAATGCTATATTGTATGTTTGAAAATTGCTAAAAGGGTAAATCCTAAAACTTCTTATCACAAGAAAGAGATTTATAACTGTGAGGTGATGGATGTTGACAAAACTTATTATGGTAATAATTTTGAAATATACACACATACTAAGGTATGTTGTACACCTAAAATTAATACAATATGACATTGCAATTATATCTCAATAAAATCAGGAAAAAATATCGTGTTGGATTTTTATTGCAACTGGCCTAAATGACCTGATTTATTAAAAAAGAATGGATATATTTACAAATGTCAAATCATTCCATTCATTAGCTCGGCACATCAGGTTGTCCTGTGTTCCTTAACAGAGTTTCAATTTTTTTTTCATAAAGGTTTCATGCATTTTTTATTAACTACTACATACTTTCTTGCTAATGTGATTTATACCTTACTTTTATATTTTGCAGACAATTTTTGCTGAAATAGAGACTACTTTCTATTTTGTATTCAGTTAACATGGATTACCTTTCAAAAAAAAACTTTATGAAACAAAAGGGGGTAACAGACTACATGTGAAAGCTTTTTTCTTTGTAGGAACAAGACTATTTCTTTCTCTAAAACAGGAAAGAAAGAAACAAGAAAGGTTAAAGAGAGAGAAAAGGGGAGCGGATTGAGGGAAGGAAGTTGAACAGGTCATTTCTTGAATGGAACTAGTCCTGAGAGGTTTATACTGTACTCCATAAAGACAGAAAATACTTTTCTCCTAGAAAAACCAGTCCAGTCAAGGAAATCAAGGAGTGAGTAGGGAAACAACTCTTTTCAAAAAGCATTACAGAAGCCCAGAACTGAAGAACTCGATCTTTAGAGGAAAAGAAAACAAAGATCAAAGTGAAATCTAAACATTATATTCTCCACCTACTTCCTCATCTATAAAATGAGGAGACCGAACTCAATGATACCAAACTTCCTTCTACCTCAGGTCTCTGAAAATACTTTTTTTAGAAAATGAAGCAACAGAAGTGGAAAATAATTTTAAGTGTGAATTAATCTCTCTGTTGCCTTTTTCATTCTACTGTTTTCTCTGGCAAAGAGGATTTGAGAAGAGTAATTCTTTATGGGAACTCAAGGGGAATAAGTTTAGTTCATATAACTGCACAGAGACCATTTGGGAATGGACACTTATAGAGAGGAACTGGATTATTTTTACCACTGTCATTTTGGCCGGTTACTGAATTGGCTCTTTGTCTGACATCAGCTCTGTCCCCACTCTAATATTGAAGCTCTTTTCAACTGGCTCCGTGCATTTTAAGAGTTTTCCCTCTTGGGCAGAGAAGAGGAAGAGACAGAAGTGAAACTTCTGGAGTTGCATTGCTAAAGGCAGCTTGTTCCTTGCAGACTCTTTGCTGCCAAATTTTTACTCCATGTTCCTCTTTTGGGAGGTAGGAGGGATTTTTTTTCATATCAAAAAAATATTTGAGACAAAGTACAAAACTCACCACCTAAGCGTCTTACATAACAGACCTATTTCTTCACTCAGATGAGTTCCATTTCTCATTTCCACAGCGAGACCAATCCCCTTACACTTTTAAAGAACAGCAAATCTATAATCAAATGATTCATCTCAAAATGCATAGGTATGCTTTACAAATAGGTGGAGATACAAATAAATTCTTAAAACTGAATATCAGATTATTGCTAATAATAGCACAAAATCTAAAATAACCAACTGTCATGCGCCATCAATATAAAAATTCATACTGACTCATCAATACAAAGATTCAGCAACCTCTTAAAAGGATGTTGTAGGTGTGTATTTATTAATGTGAAAAGATCTTCAGGATAGAAGTGGGGAGAATGATCTTCATGACTGAATGTGGCAATCAGGACACAAAGATTACACACAATCTTAACTGTCTTTGCAGGAAGAAACACACACACACACACACACACACACACACACACACACACAGACACGAGCCTGCAATGATACAAAAAGCATTAACAATGGTCCCCTCTGAGTGGAGGAAACAGGCAATTGTTGGCTCCTTTTTCTTTACATATCTACATTTTTAAATTTTGTGTACAATTAACTTACATTCTCACATTAAAACAAAAGATCTAAAGAGAAAGAAAACAAAAAATGAAAAGGCAAGTGAATAGTAGGTGTCTATGTCCTAATCTTAGCATGTCCAAAGTTTCACAGCAGAAGTTTGAGTAAAGCACAAAACTTTCCTAGTGCCTTAGTTTCCTTATCTGTAAAGTAGGAAGAGCTGCCTTCTGCTGGTCTAGAGTTTTTGTGATGAGTCAAAACATCCTCCCATAAACAATTAGGAGTAAGTTAAATGGACACTTGCCATAGACGCAGCCATTTCACTCTTAGATATTTACCCAAGAGAAATAAAACTATGTCAATACAAGTACATCAATGTCTGTAACATTATTCCCAGTAGTCAAAAACTGGAATGTTCACGCACCAAAATGCTAGTCGTCAATAAAAAGGAACAAACTATCGATATGTGCAACAACACTGATGCATCTCAAAAACATTAGGCCAGGTGAAAAATCTAGACACAAAAGATTGCATACTCTACCGTGTCATCCAAAGGAAATTCTAAAACAAGGCAAAACTGTAGAGATAAGGAAACAGATCAGTAGTTGCTGGAGGCTGGGGCGGGAAGGAAGGGCACTGCTTGAGAAGAGACAATGGGAACTTGCTGGAGTGATAGAAATGTCTGCATCTTGAATGTGGTGGTGCTTAGATAATTGTACTCATTTGCCAATACGATGTACACTTAAAATGAGTGAATTTTATTATAGGTAAAATGTACCTCAATATAGCTGCTTTTAAAAGTGCTAGGGGAGGAAATTACACAAAGTATGTACAAACACATTGTAAAATGTAAAGCTCTATAGAAATGTAAGGAATTTTTCTTAAGCACTTGTAAAACTAAGCCCAGGACAAAGAAACAAGCTTGGAACAGATTCAGCTAACAAAGATTTCCCTTTGATAAATGATGGAGTGGGTGTAAGCAAAGAGAAAAAAGAGTAATTGTTATCTGCTCCTTTTTTTTTTTTTTTTTTTTTAGCTGTGTTAAATTTTACATAACAATTCAGGGAAAAAATACATATCCTTTAAGTTATTTTAATTCTTTTCTCTGCTAAATACTTAGTTGGAAAGAAGAGAGGAGAAAGTAGAGAAAAAAGTTCCTGAGCTTCAACCCCAAAACATGCCATTGGGAACCTAACAAAACAACCATCGGATGTTAAATATTTGGAAACCCTTCAAGCTCACATGCTGTGTTTCTAAGGACACTGTAAAGAAACTGACTTGTAAATTACTTGCTTGAGGATTCAGGTTAGCAAGAGGTAGAGCCAGACTCTTCCAGGGGATTAGAGCCTGAACACCAGGGCACCACCCGTCACAGAGATGCTTCCTGCAAAATAAATACACTGTAAGAACCAATGTGGGTGTGGTGATGGGGTCCCGGAGGAGGACCTCTTTGGCACTAGGAAGTGAGAAAGGTGGGGGCGGCATACAAGAAGGACCCCAGAGAGGAAACAGTGAGGCCTCAGAAGTCAGGCCTTCCTTTCACAGCTGTGGCCTGGCTGGCCTCTAGTGCCCCTTACCACGGGCATGAGGGAGGGCTGTCCACATGACATGGCCTGGACTGTGCCTAGAGTGACTGCCCAGTGTGTGTCAGTCATAGGGTGGGGCATTCACGTGCTGAGGGCTCACTAAATCTCCCGGTTGAGAAGGAGCAGCTACCAGCCCTACTTATTAAACTGGGGGATGTTTCCATTTTGTTTCTTTTGTTAAAGTTTCTTTATTTATTTTGAGAGAGAGAGAGAGAGAAAGAGAGGGGGAGAGAGAACCCCAAGCAGGCTCCGTGTTAGTAGCACAGAACCTGATGTGGGGCTTTAACCCCCAAAGAGACCATGACCTGAGCCAAAACCAAGTCGGATGCTTAACAGACTGAGCCACCCATGCGCCTTACATTTCGTTTCTCATGTGTCTTGTCTGCCTCCTTTCCCACGTTCTGGGCTTCAAGTGTAAGTGACTCCTAAAGCCGGTCATGTGCTGCTTTGCTTCACTCTGCATTCCCTCTTTAAAGAAGGTAGTTTAAAGGCATTGAGGAACCTACAGGAAACCGCAGAGGTTCACATCCTCTTTACACCGTCTTATTTCTGGGGTGTACATTTAAGCTATTTATTTACATTTTTAAATTTTTTTAATTTTATTATTTTTATTATTCTTTTGATTATCTACTGGAAGATGACTTCCATTGCCTTTATGTTAGTGTTATTACAAAGTAATGAAAGACCATTACAGATCTTTCTTTTCTTTATTTCCTACAAAGGAAAAACAGGACAAATAGCTTACTGACCCCAGCACTAATCAACAGGGTTGTGATGTAGATCCTACCACCCATATTCACGCAGGGCGTATCTTAGCTTTGGCGACCAGCTTTTCTCATTTACCACAATATGAACATGGGTCACATTCTCAAATTTGTATTCAAGCACTCTTCTTACTGAATATTTCTTCATGTCTTCAGTATTGGTTGCACATTATGGATATGTCATTATTTATTAATTATTGGTTTTTTTTTTAATTTTAGAGATGGAGAGCACAAGCAGGGAAGAAGGGCAGAGGGAAAGAGAGAATCTTAAGCAGGCTCCACACTCGGCTCAGAGCCCAACATGGGGCTCACTCCAATGACCCTGAGATCGTGACCTCTGCCTAAATCAAGAGTGGGATGCTCGACCAACTAAGTCACCCAGGTGCCCCTGTCATAATTTATTTAAGTAAGTCCCCTTTACTAGATAGTTAGGTTCTATACCTCAATTTTTTACTACTAGAAATAGCACTTTAATAACACCTCTTATGAAGTATTTTTCACAAAAATATTGAAATCGGACCTAATCAAGCATTTATCTTAAACTTCCAGTTTATAGGGAATGAAACAATCTGAAAAGCCCACAAGGTGGGACATTTTAAAGAATTACTATCTAGTATTTCAACAAGTCAATGGCATGGAAAAAAGTGAGGAGTCACTATTCTAGATGAGAAGAAAGTTAAAAGACAAAGCAACAAAATGCAGTCTATAGGTCTTGTATGGATACTAATTTGGATGAATCAATTATAAACAGACATTTGGGGGAAATCAGTGAAATTCAAATTTAGACTAGTAATAAAGAATTATCACTGGTTTGGGGGGCCTGGGTGGCTCAGTCAGTTAAGCATCTGACTCTTGATTTTGGCGCAGGTCATGATCCCAGGGTGGTGGGATCGAGCCCCACACCAGCCTCTGCACTGACAGCATAGAACTGGCTTGGAATTCTCTCTCTCCCTCTCTCTCTCTATCCCTCCTTCTGCTCATGCTCTCTTTCCCTCTCTCTCTCTCTCTCAAGATAAATAAACTTTAAAAACAAAAAGAATTATCATTGGTTTTATAGGTGTAATAATGGTGATTACATACAAATTTTATTTCACAATTTAAAGATGTATAGTGAAATACTTAGAGAAAAAGTATGCTTGTTCCTAAAAATGTCTAGGACTGTGAGCAAAGAAATAAAAGTTACAAAGATGAACCAAACTGCAATCATGGAATTGAAAAATACTATAAATAAAATAACTGAAATAAGAGCTTGACAGATATGTTCAATACTATAATAGAGATAATGGAGGAGAGACACAGAGAGTTTGAGAACATTAACAAATTTACCCAATCTGAGTGACGGAGAGAAACAACAACA
This sequence comes from Acinonyx jubatus, assembly GCF_027475565.1. Lineage (NCBI taxonomy): Eukaryota > Metazoa > Chordata > Mammalia > Carnivora > Felidae > Acinonyx > Acinonyx jubatus. Next base: position 188,024,670 of record NC_069380.1, on the reverse strand, counting down.
ACAACAACAACAACAAACAAACAAATCCAGAGTCTTAGCAACCTGAACAACTAAAACAAAAGAGTTAACATTCCTATCACTGGAGTTCCAGAAGGAGAGGATGGAAAGAGTGGAATTGAAACAATGGTAGTAAATAATGGCTAGAAAATTTTCAGTTGGGGAAGAAAGACACTTACAGATGCAAGGAGCTGAGAAGACCTCAAACAAGAGAAATCAGAAAATAATTACACATACACACACATACACACACACATACACACAAACGCACACACACATAAGTCAAATTTCTGAAGTTAAAGACAAAGAAAAAAATCTTAAAAGCAGCAAGAGGGAATGACTCATTGTTTTGGGGGGAAACACTCATTTGAGTAACAGCGGATTTCTCATCTGACACCATGGAGGTCAAAGGAAGTGACACATTTTCAAGTGATAAAGACATGAACTGTCAAACATGAATTCTATATCTGGCAAAAAGACGTTCAAGATGTTCTCAGATGAAGGAAGTTCTTAATTAACGTAGAGGAAATATTTAACACAATTATAAGTGGGAGGAGGTAAAGGGAGATTAAGTTTCTATACTTCATCCAAACTGGTAAAATATTGACACTAGTAGACTGTGGCAAGTTATGCATGTATTATGCAATAAGTAGAGAAACCACTAAAAATCTATACAAAGAGACACGCTCAAAAACATGACAGATAAATCAAAGTGGAATCCTAAAAAACAGCCAAGTAACCCACAAGAAGGCAAGAAAATCTAGAAAAAGGAAAAAAAGTTAAAAAAATATATAAATGGGAAACCTAGGTCTTAATGTATCAAGAGTTATATTAAATGAAAATGGTCTAAATACCTCAGTTAAAAAGGAGAGATTAGAAGAGTGGATTAAAAGGCATTGTCAGTTTATATGATATTTATTCTTCAAATATACACGGATCAGCAAGTTGAAAATAAAAGGATAGAAAAATATACTGCTATGGGCTGAATTGTATTGCCCCCAAATTCATGCTGAAGCCCTAACTTCCAGCACTGCAGACTGTAACAGTATTTCGTCCTTTAAAAAGGGTAATTACGTTTAAAGTAGGGGTTGACCCTAATCCAATATGACTAGTGTCCCTATAAGAAGAGGGAACAGGACACAAAAATACTTAAAGGGATTACAAAGTGAAGACATAATGAGACTTAGCAGCCATCTGCAAGCCAAAGATACATCAGAGAAAACCAAGCCTGCTGGCACCTTGATCTCAGATTCCTCCCTCTAGAATTGTGAGAGAATACACACACACACACACACACACACACACACACACACACATATATTTAAGCCACACAATCTGTAGTATTTTGTCATGGCAGTTCTGGCAAACTAATATAGATACTACGAAGCAAACACTAATCTGAACATTAATCCAAGAAAGCATGAACAGTTATACTACCATCATGTAAAGTATACTTCAAATCAAAACATATTACCAGAGGCAGGCAAGGACAATGACCATCCAGCAAGACATAGCAATCCTAAATGTATATGCACCAAACAGCTGTAAAATATGTGAAGCAAAAACTGACAGAACTAAAAGAAATAGAAAGATTCACAATTATAGCTGGATACTTTAAGACCCCTCTCTCAATAACTGAAAGAGTAACTGGGCATAAAATCAGCAAGGATATTGAACGCGATTACACAATAGCCAACAAGATATAATCAACATTTACAAATACCCATTAATCGTGGAATATACATTCTCTTCAAGTTATCACAGAACATATACCAAGATAGGCAACATCCTGGGTCATGAAACAAACTTCAACAAATTTTTAAAAGTTGAAATCATATAGGCAGATGTGGGTGGAATCTAAGCGATCAGCAGGACATGGTAAGCCCAGCGTCTTCCTATGCCGCCATCTATAGATGCTGGCGAGGATGTGGAGAAACGGGAACCCTCTTGTACTGTTGGTAGGAATGCAAACTGGTGCAGCCGCTCTGGAAAACAGTGTGGACGTTCCTCAAAAAATTAAAAATAGATCTAGCCTATGACCCAGCAACAGCACTGCTAGGAACTTACCCAAGGGATACAGGAGTGCTGATGCATAGGGGCACTTGTACCCCAATGTTTATAGCAGCACTTTCAACAATAGCCAAATTATGGAAAGAGCCTAAATGTCCATCAATTGATGAATGGATAAAGAAATTGTGGTTTATATACACAATGGAATACTATGTGGCAATGAGAAAGAATGAAATATGGCCTTTTGTAGCCACGTGGATGGAACTGGAGAGTGTGATGCTAAGTGAAATAAGTCATATAGAGAAAGACAGATACCATGTGTTTCTACTCTTACGTGGATCCTGAAAAACTTAACAGAAGACCATGGGGGAGGGGAAAGGAAAAAAAAAAGTTAGAGAGGGAGGGAGCCAAACCATAAGAGACTCTTAAAAACTGAGAACATTCTGAGGGTTGATGGGGGATGGGAGGGAGGGGAGGGTGGGTGATGGGTATTGAGGAGGGCACCTGTTGGGATGAGCAGGGATGAGGGCACCTGTTGAGATGAATCTACCCCAAAAACCAAGAGCATACTTTACACACTGTATGTTAGCCAATTTGACAATAAATTATATTTAAAAAAAAACAAACCATGTATCAAAGAGGATGTCTCAAAGAAGTAAAAATACATACATACATACATACATACATACACACATACATACATACGTACATACATACATTGAGCTGAATAAAAATCATGTTGGAACTTGTGGGACACAGCTAAATCAATGGGGAGAGTAAATTTTATAGTACTAAAGCATACATTAGGAAAGGGGGAAAATTTCAAATCAGTAATCTAAGCTCCTACCCTAGAACATGCACAAAGATGAGTAAAAGAAACTCAAGCCAAAAGAAAGAAGAAAATAACAAACATAGAAGCAAAACTTGACTAAATCTAAAACAGAAAAACATTAATGGAAATTAGTGAAACAAAGAGCTGGTTCTTTGAAAGAACAATGACATTGACAAACTTCGAGCAATACAGATGGAAGGAAGGAAGGGAGGAAGGGAGGAAGGGAGGAAGGGAGGAAGGGAGGAAGGAAAAAACAGAAAGAAGACACAAATTACCAATATCACAAATGAAACTGGGGATACAACTGATGGCCCTACCTTAGTATAAGGAACTACTAAGAACAAGTCTACCCAGATAAATCTGACAACTTAGATAAAATGAACCAATTCCTCAGGAAACACAAATTTTACAAGTCACCCAATATGAAATAGATCATTTGAATAGCCCTATAAATATTAAACCAAATTTAATTCATAACTTAAAGAAGTTTCCCCAAAAGAAATCTCCAGGCCCAATAGTTTCATTGGAAAATTTTACCAAATATTTAAAGAAGAATTAATATCAATTCTACACAATATTCTCAACAACAACAAAAAAAAGAAATGGAAGAGGAGGAAACATTTCCAATTCATTTCATGAAGCTAGTATTAACCTGATACCAAAGCAGACAAAGACATACAAAAAAGAAAAATACACACCAATATCTCTCAAGAATACAACACACAATGGGGCGCCTGGGTGGCTCAGTCGGTTGGGCGTCCGACTTCGGCTCAGGTCGTGATCTCGCGGTCCGTGAGTTCGAGCCACCGCGTCGGACTCTGTGCTGACAGCTCAGAGCCTGGAGCCTGTTTCAGATTCTGTGTCTCCCTCTCTCTCTGACCCTCCCCCGTTCATGCTCTGTCTCTCTCTGTCTCAAAAATGAATAAATGTTAAAAAAAAAATAAAAAAAAAAGAATACGACACACAAATCTTTAACAAAATATTAGAAAATAGAAATCAGCAACATATAAATACAATTATACACTATGACCAAATGGGGTTTATTTCAAGGGCACAGGACTGATTCAACATTAAAAAAATTGACCAATGTAATACACTGAAAACTCATATGACCACATCAATTGTTGGTGTGGCTCAATAATACTATATTGCATATTTGAAAGCTATTAAAAGAACCTTGAAGGTTTTGTAACTATGTATGATGACAGATGTTAACTAGATTTATTGTGATGATCATTTTGCAATATATGCATACATCAACCCATTACGGTGTATATTTGAAACTAATATAATGTCATTAATATATGTCAATTATACCTCAGTTAAAAAAAAAGAGAAAACCCAGAAATAAACTCACATAAATATGACCAATAATTTTTTTGACAGAGGTACAAATGTAATTCAATGGAGAAAAGATGCCCTTTTCTTTTTTTTTAATTTTTTTTTTAACATTTATTTATTTTTGAGACAGAGAGAGACAGAGCATGAACGGGGGAGGGTCAGAGAGAGGGAAGCACAGAATCGGAAATAGGCTCCAGGCTCTGAGCTGTCAGCACAGAACCCAACGCGGGGCTCAAACTCACGTACCGCGAGATCATGACCTGAGCGAAGTCGGCCGCTTAACCAACTGAGCCATCCAGGCGCCCCAAAAGATGCCCTTTTCAACAATGGTGTTGGAACAATTGAACATCCATGGGCAAAATAAATAAATAAATAAACCTCGACCTAACCTCAAACTTTATATAAAAATTAACCCTTAAAATGGATTATGAATTTAAATGTAAAACATATAACTATTAAGTGTTTAGGAAAAATTATAGGAGAAACTCTTCTGGATCTAGGGTCAGCAAAGCATTTTCAGACTAGACACTAAAACGTGCTTCACATAAGGAGAACTGATAAATTGGACCACATCAAATTTTTAAACATTTTCTCCATGAAAGAACCTGTTAAGAGGAAAAAAAGTTAATTACAGACTGGAAGAATATATTTGCAAATTTTTTTAAGTAGGCTCTACACCCATTGTGGGGCTTGAACTCATGAGTCACATATTCTACCAACTGAGCCAGCCAGGTGCCCCAAGAAGCTGAATTTTCAATTTAATTTTAATTAATGTAAATTTAAAACAACCATATATGGTTAGTAGCTAACTTAACAGCACAACTCTAGACTCAAAATGCATGGAATCACATCTGTTTCTAGAACTTTCCAATTGTCAGTCTCTGAACTCAATTTCTCCATCTATGGAATGGGATTTTCTACTACTAAATTGTGTGTAATCTGCTCAACACTACACTTCAATAAACATTGATAATGTAACTATCACAACTCTGTCTGAAGCTAAAGAGAGAGATCTGACTATAATAGAAACTTGGGGATCTCCAGTAAAAGTGGAGAAGATGTCAAAAAAGAAGCAAGTGGTAGATGGAGTCCTGGGACACATTAACACTCAAGGAGAGAGAGAAAGAGGATCCAGCCACAGATTCTAAGAACAAATGCAGAATAGGGAGAAAATCAGGATAAACTGCACCACTCCCTGAGAGCAAAAGGAAGAGAAAGTTTGTAAAAAGTATGGTTTAGTTAGTGGGGTCAAATGCTACAAAAAGGTCAAGTATGATAAAGATTAAGAAATAGTCACTGCATTTGCATCGAACTATTATTGCTTAATGGCTTTATTGGAGGAGTGGAGCTGGAAACCAGATTGCATTAGTTTAAGGAGTAAATAAGAGTGAGGGAAATGGATATTTGGAACAGAGAAGTTTGGCTCAGAAGTTAAGGAAAGAGAAAGGAGAGCAGCCAGAGTTTAAAGGGTCAAGGGAAAGTTGTTACTGGCTTTTGTTTGTCATACTCGCAGGCAGAGGGGAAGATTCCAGTAGAAAGCAGAAGATTGAAGATATAGATGAGTTTGGAATGAACATATACCAAGACATCTTTAAAAGGTCTCATGATCCTGGTCCTTGTTCAAAGCCCAAACAAGATGCTTTTCCACTAAGATCAGGAACAAAAAAGGTATGCCCTTTCAACATGATACTGGAAGTCCTAGCCAATGCAAAAGACAAGAAAAAGAAATAAAAGATATATCAATGGGGAAGGAAGAAATAAAACTCTTTTGTTCACATGTGACAAGATTGTCTACATTGGAAATCCAAAAGAATTGACTAAAAAAAATCCTAGAATAATCCATTACAGCAAGGTTGCAAGATACAAGGTTAATATCCAAGTCTATTGCTTTTCTATGTAAAACCATCTATATTAGTACTCAAAACTGAAATACTTAGGTATAAATATAACAAAATTTGTGTAAGATATATATGAGGAAAGCTACAAAATTAATGAAAAAAATCAAAGAATTAAATAAATGAACAGATATTTCATGTTCATGGATCTGAAGACTCAATATTGTTAAAATGTCAGTTCCTCCCAACCTGATCCATAGGCTCAATGCAATCCCAATCAAAATCCCAGAAAGTTATTGTGTGGAGATTGACAAACTGATTCTAAAGTGTCTGGAGAGAGGCAAAAGATCCAGAATAGTCAACATAATACTGAAGAACAAAGTCAGAGGATTGACACTACCCAATCTCAAGTTTTATTATAAAGCTACAGTAATCAAGAGTGTTCTATTAACCAGAGGATAGAAAAATAAATAAATGGGCAAAATAGAGAGCCAAGAAAGGGAACAACACTGATATAGTCACCAGCTCTTTGACAAAGGAGCAAAGGCAATTCAATGGAGGCAGAATTGTTTTTTCAACATATGGTGCTAGAACAACTAGATATCCACATGCAAAAATCCAAACCTAGATTCAGACCTTATGCCCTTCACAAAAATTAACTCAAAATTGATCATACCCCAAAACATAAAGTGCCAAACTATAAAACTCCTAGAAGATAACATAGGAAAAAATCTGGCTGACCTTAGGTATGGCAATGAACTTTTTAGAAACAAGACCAAAGACATGATCCATGAAAGAAAAACCATGATGAGCTGGACTTCATTAAAATTGTTTCTGCTCTGCAAAAGATACTGTCAAGAGAATGAGAAGACAAGCCATAGATTGTGAAAAAAACATTTGCAAAAGACATATCTGATGGAAGACCAAAATGCAAATAACTCTTAAAACTCAACCGTAAGAAAATGAACAACCTGATTTAAAAATGGTCAAAATATCTGAATAGATACTTCACCAAAGAAGCTATCTAGATAGCAAATAAACATAAAAACATGTTCAACAGCATATGTTATTAGAGAATGCTGATGAAAACAACAACGGCATACACACCTACTAGAATGGCTGAAGTTCAACACCCACCGCTGGAAGGGGTGTGGAACAACAGGAACTCTCATTCATCGCTGATGGGAATACAAAATGCTATAGCCACTTTGGGAGACAGTTTAACAGTTTCTTACAAAATTAAACCTACTCTTTACCAAGCAAACGTTGTCCTTAACCTGCCCTTGGGTATTTATAGCAGCTTTATTCATAATTGCCCAAACTTGGAAGCAACCAAGATGTCCTTCAATTGGTCAGTGAGTAAACAAACTGTAGTACATCAAAACAGTGAACTATCATTCCACAAAAAGAAATAGAGGGACCCTAAACTCATACTGCTTAGTGAAAGAAGTCAATCTGAAAAGGCCACATACTATATAATTCCGATCAGATAACATACTGGAAAAGGTGAGACTATGGAGACAATAAAAAGGATAGTGGTTATCCCAGGTCTGGGGGGAGTGAGGGAAGAATAAGGTGGAGCATAAGGGATTTTTAGGGCAGTAAAACTATTCTGTATGATACTATAATGGTGGATACACATCCTTATACATTTTCCCAAATCCTTAGGATTCACGATGCAAAGTATGAACCCTAATGTAAACTATGGACTTCAGTTGATAGTGATATGTCAATGGTGGTTCACCAGTGACACCAAATGTACCACATTTGGGAGAGCTGTTAATGGTGGAGGAGAATGCATTGTTTAGGAGAGAGGAGGGTGATTATATGGGAACTCTCCATACTTTCCGCTCAGCTTTTCTGTAAGCCTAAAACTGCTCTAAAAAAAAAATAAAGTCTATTGAGAAATGTGTGAATCAGTCCTCATCCAAGTATTTTTTAGGTTCAAGCAGGTGCAGGAACTGCCAGATAGAGCAAACCCCATCTCAGCAATCCACAGTACAAAAACAGAGAAGTTTACCTTAGAGCATTTCCTCACAGGCCAAAGGGGATTTTCTTCTTTGCTTATTCTTACAACTTGTAGAAGAAAACATTTAGTTCTTAGGAGGCCCAGGGACAGTCAGCTAGACAGCCATGGGCCAACTTCCTGAGAAGCTTTACAAAAGTGAAGCAACGTCCAGACTTCTTGTCCCCAGGGCTGCCAATATAATGCTGTTGCCATAGAAGCCAGATGTAGGACAGATCTGCTGTTACCCAGCAGCATGCCCTTTCCTACTTGGTTGTTCACCTGCCCCAGCCCATTGTTGATATTTTCTTGTTTTAGTTTGTACTGTTTTATGTTTTCCAGAGCACTTGTCACACAGAACAAGAAAACATGCTGTAATTTTCCCTCCCCCTCTTTCTAGGTCAGTGGTTTGCAGTCTCAGCTATACATTGAAATCACCTGCGGAGACTGAAAAGCTGCACTATCTGGGCCCCACTTACTGAGATTCTGATTCAATTGGTCTGAGTGGAGGTAGGTTGGCCAAGCTTCCCAGGTGATTATAATTTACAGCCAAGGTTACAAATCACTGGCCTCAGAGAGTCCTTGGGAGTCACACAGACTCCTACACTCCGGCCAGTCATACAAACAGAGTTGTTTTTATCTCCTAAAAGAGTTTTAAAGACATTCTTAGCTTCCCCACCCCGCTGTAGCACATACACAAAGTTTCTAGGAAATGTTCTTTCAGACAATTTACTCTCATTTTCACAGCTATGTATTAAGTAACTCATATGAATGCTAGGTGCTAAGACACTAGATACTTCCCTCAAAGATCTCAGTATAAAAAGCGTCATCAACTGAAATTCCTTTAATACAAAGAACTAAGTTATTAGGTCACTATTTATGGTTGTAGTACTTTGTACAGATTCAGTTGGACAAGTCTCGGCCCTGGCTCAGGGCTGTGTCAGCCAGAAGGAAGAGGGGGCCTGCTTGTAATTCACCCAAAGATGCCACACATGCCCTGGCCTCATGTAGAATGAGCTGAGCTAGGCATTAGCACCACGCTTGTATGCCGAGGGGTGGCACTCCATTACATTCACCCAGTGACTAGAAAGGGTTGCACAGAAGTATTCGTAAGACGGGATTAATTCTGTCTAGGTAGATGAGGTATAGAAAGGCTGAAGAAGTAACATTTTGAGCTGAACCTTGAGGAATGACATACCCAGTGGAGAGGTAGGAGACAAGCATTCCTGGAAGGTGAGTTGACCTGCAGAGCAGAGAGTGGGTATCTGAGGCATTTCCATCCACTGGAGTATGGCAGAGAGGGGCTGCATGGAGCAGACAAGGAAGATGCTCTGACGGGCTTATTACAAACTTTTACCCACCAGAGAGCAGTGGGAGCTTTTCAGTTCACACTTTACACAATCAGATCTTGGTTCTTTAGATTATCCCGATGGCCGTGTGGGGGAAGGGACGGAAGGAGTGGGAAGACACAATTGGTAACCGATGATTACAAGTCAGAGTTGGAAGGGCCCTTGACAATCCCCAAGGGAACCTTGCAATTAGATTCCTGGGGGTCCTAATTATTAGACTCTCCCACAGCCCTACAGACACCATGCTCATGTTCCACATCAAAGCTACTTATTTGTGCTACCTGTCATCGCCTTTGCAGTGGGGTGAGGAATGCCCCTCTGTTATATTTCCTCAGATAATCTGATGTCATCAAGAGTCAAAGAAGAAACCAAGTCTTGGGAGGACAGGTACCCAAAGTGGTCCACAACCAACTGATAAAGAAACTTGATCAGAGGAAGAACAAATGATCAATTGCTATTTCTTTCCTTCTAGAGAGCACTTTTGAACCCAGAAGAAACAATTCTGCACAAACCAGGCTATGAAATGCAGAGGATTAATGCATCTTCCCTACATCGGGGGACTCTGAGAAATTTTGTTTGTCTTCAAAACTGGCATGAAAATACCCACCCACTCTAAATATAAGGTTTCCAGCTTCATTTCCTGAGATTCACTTTAGAAATAAGTAGAAATGGGGTGCCTGGGTGGTGCAGTCAGTTAAGCATCCATCTCTTGATCTCAGCTCAGGTCAAGATCTCGCAGTTTGTGAGTTCAAGCCCCACATCGGGTTCTGCACTGATGGTGTGGGGCCTGCTTGGGATTCTGTCTCTCCTTCTCTCTGACCCTCCCCTGTTTGTGCTCCCTCTCTCTCTCTATCTCTCTCTCTCTCAAATTAAATAAACTTTAAAAAAGGAAAGAAAGAAGTAGAAATGAAGGAAGATTACCTGCTCTTATTTCTACATACTCTTTCAGGAAATCTGAATATTTTGGTTGAAATGTAAAATAATCTGTAGTAGCTTGTCTTCTGTAATTTAAACAAACAAAAAATAAACTCTTAGGTCCCACCCGTCTTACAAATCATAATCTCTAGGAGGGGGGCCCAGGAGTCTGTATTTGAACTACCTCCCAGCTGATCTAACCTGTTGCTTCCCTGACTTCATACGTCTGCATGACCTTTGCTAAACTCACACTGGTGTCTGGCTCTTGTTCACTCAAGTTGTTTTAGATTAATTAACTTTAAAATTTTAGTCATCCTAAACAATATCCATTAAGTCATGGTTCTAATGCACTGTTGCCTAAAAGTGCACATCAAAACTAGTTTAAAAATCCACTGTGGGCCAACCAAAGGCATCCCTGCACCACCTTCTACTGAACGCTGCAATGACACCCTAGCCCTGTTCTTCCAGGACTTCTCTTGCTGGGCCTGGGTGCCCTCACACAGCCCTGTGGAAAGCCCCTCACTGCCAGGATGTACCCCCCTTCCCTTCTCCTTCCCCTTGTTTTGTTACCCCAACCAAACTGGCTTTTTTATTTTTTTTAGTGTTTATTTATTTATTTTGAGAGAGAAAGAGAGAGAGAGAAGGGGAGTGGAGGGGCAGAGAGAGAGAGAGGGAGACAGAGAATCCCAAGCAGGCTCAGGGCTTGAACCCACAAACTGTGAGATCACATGTCCCGAGCCAAAACCAAGAGTCAGATGCTTAACCGACCGAGCCACCCGGGTGCCCCCAAACTTTTTAGATCTGATCTAAGAACAATGTCACTGGAGCACATTAATGCACGTTAAAATATAATTTGGAGGGGCACCTGGGTGGCTCAGTCAGTTAAGCGGCCAACTCTTGGTTTTGGCTCAGGTCATGATCTCATGGTTCGTGGGTTCTAACCCTGTGTCAGGCTCCGAGCTCACAGCGTGGAGCCTGCTTGGGATCCTGTCTCCCTCTCTCTCTGCCTTTCCCCTGCTCTCTCTCTTTCAAAATAAATAAATAAACATTTGAAAAATATATATATAATTCAGTGATGGATAGCAGGTCTAATCCTTAATGTGCACAAGTGCTTTGTTTTCTAAGAAAGGGACTCTTCTCCAACAGATGTGTTCCTAGAGCCCTTTTCACCTAGCATTTTGCCAGTTACCAGGCCATTTCTCCAGCATCAGTTCTTTCTAGTCCCCCTTGTTCACTGCTGCAGCCATAATGTTGTTTTGGGGTTTTGTTGTGTTTTTTTTTTTTTTGGTTTTTTTTTTTTCTAGTCCTCAGAACATACCCTACTTTCTCTTAATACACAGGCTTCTTCCTGATTCAGGCCTTTGCATTTGGTAGACTCCCTGAAGAGGCTGCTGCCCACACATTCATTTGGTTTCGACTTAAATGTCACCTCTTACCCAGAGGTAGCTCGTAACCAACCGAGCCACACCATTCCCCACACCAGCCACATCCTTCAGGTATCTAACGTTGGCTTTCAACCAGAGGTGGTATTGTAATTGTCACAACTCGTGGGGCCCAGCTGTCTCCTCCAGTGCGTAGAGGACAGAGATGCTGCTAAATATCCTACAATGCACAGGACGGCCTCCACAATGAAGGGTTATCTGGCCCCGAATGTCACAACTGAGGAGCCTAGCTACCATTATGCTCTTTTTCCTCCGCATTAGAATTCGATGGTTTGGGGCGTTCTTCCCTACTAAATTGGAGCTTCTCAGGAACTGGATTTCAGGGTTGTTCTCTGCTCTACCCCCAGTATTTAAAGGAGCACTGGGCACACTTGACTCTCAAACCTTGCCCTACTTTCCCTTATCCTGGGAGCCCACAGCAAGTTGAACATGCCTGGCTCATGTTCAACAGATGAGCTTGAGAAAGCAACAAGTCATTTTCAAAATGAAAACAAAAATCTGTTTTATTAATGAGTGTACATACAAATTAAACTAGTCCCAAAGAGTCCCTCATACTTTCATGTACTCTCAGAATTATCTTCACAGCCATTAGTGAAAAATTGGTTCTGCTACTTCTTAAAGATGTGCAAAATTTCCCAAGTTTAAATACCTTACTTACACCAGTGTCCTAACATCACAAGACAGTTTGTAGAAAATGGAACCTCAATCATCTCAAAGGATTGAAAACAAATCAATACATTCTATAAGATGGATATATTCACAAAAAAGAGTTTAATATTAACTGAACGCCTCCCTTTCCTCCCCACTCACCTGTTTGTCCTTTCAGTTATTGACAGTTTTTACTCCAGTATAAAATTAGCCCAATTACCCTATATCAGCTTTCCAAAAAGTAAATTATTCCCTCCAATAAAGTACCATATAGCAAAATACATATGAATGCAACACCATTGAAATTATTTACTGAGCACTAAATCTACATCTGCTATTACTATAAAATCAACCAAAAAATAAAAACAAATTAAAAAAAAAACACTTTTTGCATTTCTGTAGTGTTTTCCGCTTTTCAAAGACCTGTCACAAGTAACATAGCATTGGAATTACCACTATACACTGACATAATTATAGGAATAATTATGCCTGATAGATTAAAAAATGTAGGCATCAAGAAAGATTAGCCCTAATGGCATCCAGTGTTTCTGTTAAGAGTTAAGAGTAGAACTCAGGTCCTAGTCCTGATTCTGTGTACCACCTTCTTTCCCACACATCCTCACATTCTGTTTCACAGAATGCGACTGGATATGGCAGTAGTCCTTGTGTTCAAGCAAGTTTTGGAAGTGCTGGATTAACAAAATTAACCAAATTCCCAGAACTTTGAATGTGCCATCATAAATCTGCAGGAAGGGTAGAGAGAGCAGAGCTGTTATAAATTCAAATTCCCAGTCACAAAGCAGGTGACAAATGTGTGTCTGTGCAGGAAAGTTGGGCACTAGGGGCTGAGAGGATGTAGCACCATTTAATGGGGCCCTGACTACCTAGGAATGCAGTCCAATGTTGCAAGGTCTTTCCAGAAAAGCTACAAATTCAGGCTTTCATCTGAATTCACCATGTTTATGCATGTTGTCTTGAATTTGAAAGAAAAACACTGTAGTTTAAAAACAAAAACAAAAAAATTTCTTAGGCCAGATCAGATCTTGGCCACACTTGGAAAACCCAAGATAGCATGTTTAACAATATTATTTGCCCATATAACTTTTATTCAGAGGTCCTGTTAACTTCCTAGAACCCTGCAGAAGAATGTCAAGCATGTTGCCCTCAGAAATGAACATCCTGCCTTCCTCAACTGCTATAGTGTATCTCTGAACCCCAAGCAGGAGTTGTTTCAGGGTTTACTCAGATTGAAATTAATACCCAACCTTGTTAACTGTTCATGTAGAAATGCCTGTGTTGACTAAAAAATCCTTACTTTTAGCCTTTGTTTAACTCTCTTGGAAAAGCCAAAAATTTCACTGAATTGTGAGAAAAAAAAAAAGAATAGCATTGGAATTGCTTTGATATTAAAAAAAAAAACAAACCTTCATCCTTCCAAAACAATTTTAAAAATTGCAGTGGTTTAGTGACAATTTTGACTGAAACTTAGTAACACTCTCAAACAACATTATTATATTTGCAAAGTAACTTTTCTAAAGCAGAAAGCCTTTTAGCCTTCTCCCCTTTTTTTTCCTTCTATTTATTTATGCCCTGCCTCATTCTAAAAATTAGTTCAGAGAGCATGACAATTATCTACACAAATGCTTGGGACTATGGAACAGATGTAGCAGAAATAGCATGTAATAAATCAACTGATTTTCTTTCCTGGAGAATCTTCTTGGTTCACTCATTACCCTAGTTTCTTCTAACTGCTAAAATACCCACCCTGGTTCTAAGAAAAGGCTTAATACCATGTGTTTCCAGAGCCATGAGAAATTGGATTTACCCACAATGGCAATATCACATTCACTTCTATTTCCCTATGGGGGAAATAAAAGCCTGTGTACCCCTGTGATTTGAAAGCCTTGGGGAACCTAAGAAAAGTAACATTTGGAGTTATTACAAGGTAAAACACAAGAGATAATTGTGAAATGATTCCAAGTGAAGACTTTAAGTCCCAAATTGGATTTGCTGACTTTAACTCCTACTCCACTCTTGACAGCTTTGGTGACCAAGGTAGTAGTTCCTCTCCTGTCTCACCAGCGAGAATTCTTGACGGATATAGGGTTCATAGGGTCCAAAGAGAATACACAATTCTAAAGTGTTCACTTCGTGTTTGAGAGAAATCTCTGCAATGACCAGAAATACTGAACCAGTTGTAGTATAAAAAATTAGGACTACATGACCAATGAGGTTGACTGTACACAGATGAACCAAAGTCAGCCTACCCATCATAACTGACATATTGGAATATCATTTGAAATTGACAGAAAAATCATTCTAGAGCTTAAAAGAACTCTGACATGGTGATATCTTGTCACTGTCTTCTGCAGTCAAGGGTATAAATCCTTAGAGTGCCGCTGGGTCTTAATCCATGACGTAAAGATTGTCCTCGATAATGTAGATATTGTCTTCCGCTCGCACACCCACTTCAGATGCACTTTGCAAAGCTCCAGTCTGGGGGTCACTCAACGAAACCAAGCTACAGAAAGAATAACACGAGTAAAGGAAAAGCAGACCACTTCTAAAGTATGGTGAGCACATTTGTTTACACGCAGGCAAGACTGGGTATTTGCCAGTCCCAGAGCCCCATTCACAGTCTATGAAATGAAAAGGAGATCCAAGGTTGTGAATATTAAGTTGAAGGAGAGTCTGTTTAAGAAGTATGTAGAAAACCTAAGTATTCTCCTTCAGGAGACTCATGTAATAGAATGCAAAAATTGAAAATCTAAGACTGGTATCGCACATCAAATTGAAGTCCTAAATCAAGCATATTCTCAAGGGTAGTAGCTAAGAAATGGTTTGGCTGCTGTTTTTCTGACTGTGGGTTGTACTTTTCCAGAGAGCACTATTAAATCTATTTAGTGGTCTAAATCCTGCATTTAGGATAAACACAGAATACAAAATATATCAGAATATATTGGACATAGTAAAAGAGTATTGCTTCATATAAACATGTGCTAGATCATGGTGCAGAAATCTTACTGTGTTTTAATGATCCGAATTTGAAAGCCATGGGTTAGACAACTTTCATAACACATACACTCCTACAGTAAGTGTACAGAAAGTTCATGTTTGCAGTTTTGATACAGCTGCTGTTTCATAATTTGTAGAGAGTGCCTATTTTTATTACCTAAGCCTGCTGAGAAATGATAGGGAACATACTGAGGATTCATTCAGCTCTGATCTTTAAGTGACCACCCATACATTGTGAGAACAAGTGTCAATGACTTAAAATGAGTCAGTGTGATGAGAACTGTGAAAACCAAGAAAAAGAAAAAGAAGAAGAAAAGAAAAGAAAAAAAGTCATGAAGAAATGCTTGGGGTTTTGTTGTTTTAATTTTCTTATATTTTATAAGATTTTCTACAACAAATATTTTCTATTATGATTAGGTGATAAAAAGTCAGCCCTTAGAAAAAGTTAATAGTGAAAGAACAAAGATCAACTAATAGGATGTTGTGTTCCATGCTTTTCTGCCTATTAGGAGTAATTTCCTCTTCCATTCTTAGAAGCACACAGTCAAAAACTTCTATAAGTATGGGTTTGGGACTCTAAAAGACCTAAGATTGAGCCTTTTACCTGCTGTGTGGTGTGACTTTGGATGTCACTTCACACTTCTAAACCTGTATTCTAGTTTGTAAGCTGAGAATAATAGTGCCTATCTCATGGGTAGATTTACCATGACAGGCATAACAGCAATTACAAAAGCCAATGTTTATGGAGCACTTACAATGTGTTGGGCATTGTTCAAGGTGCATTCGTTGGATTAGCTCATGCAATTAACTCAGACCTAAGAAAGGCTGTGTGCAAACATCCAGTGAAGGAGAACTAGGAATAATGTATGGCGATCTAAGAGAAATGGATTTTAAATAAACACCTTGCTTAATGAAGCTCAAGCTCTATCAAACGAAGCAAGCTACTTGGATTTGGCTTCCTACTATTACAGCTATTCCAGTAGATGACCCCAAGTTTTGGATGCAGGTAAAGGGGATTTAAGTTTTAATTGGGCAGTAGGATAGATTTTCAAAAACTGTAAATGCCAATGTTTATGAGGCCAGATAACCCATGTAAATGAGCACACCTGGCTGGGAATGGAACAGCAGGAGAAGGCAGGACCTGTGTAGAGCTGGAGGTACCTGCCTCACCACAGTGCCTTTGCACTTCTTCAGCCTGGAGCTGTCTTTTTCCACATCGCTGCAGAGCTGTCATCTGTTCCTTCAGGGCTCACTCAACCCATTACCTTTTTCCGTATCCCCAATGATATTTGTCTAGAAGCACTGCAAGGTCCCTGTTTATTTGCTGATGTGTTTCTGTCCGCTTTGTTCATCTCTTTGAAATATAGTAGACATTCAATAAATATCCAATAAACAAAGCACTGAATGAAATCAAAGAACAAATCAAATAACTTACTCAAACATTCTATCAAACATTTGTGATTTAGTTCTCTTTCTCTAAGAGGTAAGATTGGGGTGCTCCTTCTGTAGCAGTTCTGGCACAATTCCAGAGAAATGTAGAAAGTGGAAAATATCACTAGAAGTTGTGGATAACAACAGTGGTATTCATTAAACTAGATTTTTCAGGATGTAGGGTATAAAATGAAGAGTTTAGGGGAAAAAGAGGAGAAGGACAGAGACAAATTTTTCTTTACTTTTAGCAGAGTAGAAACACCAAAAGGTATTGACACACTTTCAAACTTACTTTAGTTGTTCCAGCTTGTTTCTTACGCATAAATATTCTAAATTGGGGAAGAGCCAAAGAGAAAATTACACACATTGGTCAAATAGTTTACAAGATCTTTTTTTCAAACAAGTATATTATTTCTGTTATTGCTTTACTATAAACAAAACCTGGACAGAGCTAGAGCCTGAAAAAATAAATTTAGAAGAAAGAATGTTTAAAAAAAAGAAAAAAAAAACAGACTTGGTGCTTTCCTAGATACTCAAGTAACTCCTTTTGAATCGATAAGACCCAAACAAACTTCTCATAAAAGTATTTCATTTTCATAATGGCTTAGTGTATTCACCCACATGCCCTGGCTTACTTTAATGCAATTATTAATAAATAAATTTCATTAAAAATAAATGACTGTGGCTCTTTCATAGAAGGAAGGCTACACACACACACACACACACACACCCTGTACACAACAGCTGGATGACTGCCTTTTGAAATTCTTTCTTCTAACCCTGAAATCAGTTTCCCTCCCAATGTTTCATTTGCCTTTCCTGTTAAATGGGTGTTGTAAAATTCAACAATATCATCACTCATGAGGACAAAAACTGATTCCTGGGGGGAATGGAAAAGGAGTGAACAAGTTGTATATATTGCAATGGTTTGTTGCTTTCCAAACTCCAAGCCTGCCCCCAAAATTCTCATTTCTTAAGATTTAACTTCAACTTTGGAGAATTTAATTTGCATCTTTATAGGCCAATATTATTTTTTAAAGAACAGTTAAGAAAACAGACATTTAGGGGCATCTGGGTGGCTCAGTGGGTTGAGTGTCTGACTCTTGATTTCAGCTCAGGTCATGATCCCAAGCTCATGGGATTGAGCCCTGTGAAGCCTGCACATGGGGCTCCGCACTGAGCATTGAGCCTGTTTAAGATTCTCTCTGTCTCCCTCTGTCCCTCTTCCCCCACTCACATCCTCTCTCTCTCTCTCCCTCTCTAAGAAAGAAAGAAAGAAGAAAGAAAGAAAGAAAGAAGAAAGAAAGAAAGAAAGAAAGAAAGAAAGAAAGAAAGAAAGAAAAGAAAGGAAAAAAGAAAAGAGAAGAAAAGAAGAGAAACGAAACGAAACAGAAATTTATGTCAAAATGTGAAATCACAATCACGTAGTGTGTGGAGCTACTCGAACTCAGGCAGTTTGGCTCTAGAACCCTTGCACTACGTTCCCTTAGGCATAATTCTGAAATGACTTACTTTTGGTAATCACGACAACCAACACCGTGAGCAATACCACAGTAGTAATGCAGATTCCAATGTAGAGTCCCTTACTGGTGGTCATCCATGAATTTTGTGCCAGCGACACATGCTAAGGAGACATCAGTGGATCAGAAAAGCATCTTGTTAGAGTTACGAGTAGAAGACATTCCCTAAAATAATGTACTTGGACCCATTTTTCTTTTTCTTTTTCTTTTTTTTTCTTTTTTTAATATGAAATTTATTGTCAAATCGGTTTCCATACAACACCCAGTGCTCATCCCAACAGATGCCCTCCTCAATGCCCACCACCCACTTTCCCCTCCCTCCCACCCCCCATCAACCTTCAGTTTATTCTCAGTTTTTAAGAGTCTCTTATGCTTTGGCTCTCTCCCACTCTAATCTCTCTTTTTTTTTTTTTCCTTCCCCTCCTCCATGGGTTTCTGTTAAGTTTCTCAGGATCCACATAAGAGTGAAACCATATGGTATCTGTCTTTCTCTGTATGGCTTATTTCACTTAGCATCACACTCTCCAGTTCCATCCACGTTGCTACAAAGGGCCATATTTCATTCTTTCTCATTGCCATGTAGTACTCCATTGTGTATATAAACCACAATTTCTTTATCCATCCATCAGTTGATGGACATTTAGGCTTTTTCCATAATTTGGCTATTGTTGAGAGTGCTGCTATAAACATTGGGGTACAAGTGCCCCTATGCATCAGTACTCCTGTATCCCTTGGGTAAATTCCTAGCAGTGCTATTGCTGGGTCATAGGCTAGATCTACTTTTAATTTTTTTTGACCCATTTTCTTTATTGGCCCTTGGCTATTTCTGGCTCATGAGGGATAAGACCAAGTGATCTGAGGTTGTAACCATATGGTGAAATTCAAAGACCATTTAAAATTCAAAATGTATTTAGGGATGGCAGAAATGTTTTATACCTTGCATGGGATGGCATTTACATAGGGGTATGCATTTGTCAAAACTCAAACTGTATGTTTCAAAGGGGTGTACTTTATTATATGTACATTATGCATATTTTTAAAAACCAATAAACTATTTCCATAAATATATCCTCCATGATATTAAAAAAGAAAAAGCAATTTTTGTTCGTGTATAAGTTGGCTTGGTGATGTTATCTGCATATGCTCGGTGACTGAATTTGGCCCTTGATTACAGTCTTTATTTTTATTTTTTTAGCTATAACTCAAGAGTCTGTGAAAGTCTACATAAATGGACTTGAAAGTAGGTGCTCACAGACATGGCCCTCATTAACAACCAACATGAAGTGCTGTGCAATTGGGTAGAGAAGCAGAAATTTGTTTAAACACCCTAGTGCGTGTTTGTAAAGGATCACCACCTCCTGGAATAAGCCCGAAATATGCCAGGCATTGTGCTCAGCAACTTTTTATAGCTTAGCTCAAATCCTAAAGAGATCCCAGAGGGTAAGTATTTTAACAGAAAAGAAGATAAGAGAGAAGGATCAAGTGTCTTCTTGTGTAAAAGTTTAATGTCTGGAGTCAGGATCCCAGCTCTTCGACTTCATTGCTGTGTGGCCCTGGATAAGTTATTTAGCCTCTCTGAGCCTCTGTGTCTGTGTCTGTCAACTACAGATTAAGTAGGGTTCTTGGGAAAGGTACTTTTAGGTACTTTCTGATAAATACTGTGAGGGAGATAGGAAAAGATACTTAGTGTTTGAGCCATACTTACTTAAAGGCGAAATGGCCAGTGTCTGGGAGGGAAGAGCTGTGTTATTAGCTTTCCAACGGGGAGTAAAGTAGTTAGATGTAACATGGGGCTGCAGAAGACAGGCTTTGCTTTCATTTTCAAAAATATTACATAAAAACTGCATGTTCATTTTAGAATGTGTGGCGAAGCATGAAAAAAGAAAACTGAAACCAACCATAATCCTAACATCCAAGAACAACCACTATTACCATTTTTCATTATCTGCTCTTCTAGAATTTTATCCTCCTAGTGTTTTTCTTGACAGAAACAATTACTATATTCAATATATGCTACTACATTTCCACATGTGTGCATGCTGTTTTAACAGTTGTTTTTTTCACTGAACAATAAACAGTCACTGTCTTCCCATGTCAGCAAATGCACTGCAGTGACTACATTCTTAATGGCAATATGTGGTCATGCTTAACTGACTAAGTAATTAATCCCTTACTACTGAACATTTAAGTTGTTTATATTATTTTCATGACTATAAATAGCAGCAATGAACATCTTTTCTCATACATCTTCATGTATTTGTTCAATTTCTCCTACAATAGAGTCCAGGAAGCTGACCCACTGGGTCAAAATACATGCTGCATGTTTTCAAGATACCTGAGATACCTCTTAACATCCTCAGAGTCAAGACACAAAAAGCCCATGGTTTCACTACTGCCTGTTGTGACTTGCTTCTAAATCGCTTCCATTTGCTGCTAAACATACCTGTCCTACAGATAACTGAGGTCAAGAACAATATCACCATTCAGAATGTTTTATTTACTTTTTTTTCTAATCCAGCATAGGCCTGGCTATATACCAATAGAAGAATCATTCACATAGTTGCAGTTCTGACATTTAGCAGGTATATACAAATTCAACCCACATCCATCAGGTCAATCAGTGCCCATGCTACATAAGTGGTTAAAAATGTTAATATCACTCCTATGTAATGGTCTCATTGTCACTGACGTATACAACATAAAGCCATTTGACCCCACACTAAATAATCCCATCGTGCCTGAGCCTGAGTTTTTCTTACCATGGCCTGTGTTGTCATTTCTCAGTACTTGGGACCAGAAGGACTATTCTCATACCTCAAACTCTTTTTGTTTGCTGTTTCTGAGAGTTATTTGCACATACTAAAAGAAAACTTATTTCTCTCAGAGGAACCAAAAGAAAAGGTCCTATTGATAAATTTGTCTAACTTGTTTACAAAGATGAGACTTTGACAAGCATCAGGAGTATTTAGGGCCCCTTAGAGTTTTCCCAAGCTCATTGTGGAAAAGTGTAAGAAAATCACAAATGTGTGTAAGATGTTAATACCTTAAAAAGTCATCATATGGGGAGGTTTATATATGGAAAAACTCAATAGTGGCCTCAATATTTCTATAAAGAATGGCAATTGGGTTTGAAAAGAATACGAAGGAGGATACGCTTAAGCAAGCACACTTTCACAGATATATTTTTGTCTGGGGTGGCCTCCACTCCATTGATTCAAAGCATGTTATTTCCCTAATGATAATTAAAGTCTTCCTTGGTCTATTATGTTAAGTCACTCTCCTTAAATTAGACCATTCTTTCTTCTTAATGTTTGGCCAGGAGAAAGTCTGTGGTGGGCGTTTGTATGTATATGTATGCGTACACAGAATGTAATATCATTTAGCAGGCAAATTCTAACAAACTGGTCCACCACCCGTATGAACTTTCCAAATTAATTAAAGTATCCCTATTTAAGAGTCAAATTCTTTTCTTCCTTTTTTTAAAAATTTCAACCAGAAAGAATCAATCTGTGGGCCAATTTTACAGAAATAATCTCTAAATGTAACTTGCTTCCAGGGGGGCACACAAGTGAAACTGGCTAATGAAGTAGGAAGAAATATGCTTACAGTTTGATTGCTATGCCAAAGGCCATCTGAAGACTGTGTCACAGTGCCATTCCCATCTGCTCAACAAGAAAGAAAATTAATTATAATTACAAAAAATATTGAATTTTCACTGCAGACACTAAATATATTCACGTTGCCTTCTGGTGGTGAATGAAAAGTTGAATAATAATATGGCCAAATGCTGCAGACATTGCAAAAGTCATACCAAGTTACTAACATGTATTAATTTATCGTGGAAGGTTGTGTGCCTTAACCATTTTGTCATGGACCCTTCAAAAATGGACACTTTTTGTCTTCTTTATGGAAAAAAAAATGCATGTATACACAAAGGTTCACTTACAGTTTTAGGGGAATCACAGAGGCCCATTCTTGGAAGCAAGTTAAGAATGCCACTTAATGGTAGGAAATCAATATTTTTTATGCCAGCTAAGAACTGGCATAAAGGCCATGAATACCCAAAGGCCATATGCACATCCAAAGATCAGAACCACTCTATTCTGAATGGACATTACATTGGTTTTATTCAGAATGTGAGTAAAACATACTAAGATACCTAAAACAAGGGGCATATAACTCCTACATTATATGCCAATGTGCCCATACTTTGATCCAAAGTATTTTATAAAAAATCTGTTATATCAGCTATAAAACTAATGTATCTTATACTACCTGAAATCCTATATAAAAGGATTTTATTTATATTATTCCCTAAAGTTCTGAGCATTCAAATCTTAATAGAGTTTTGAAATATCTATTTTGTAATACAGATAGAACTACAAGCTATAGCAGCACCCATCTCATAAAGTTGCTAAATTAGATGATGCATGTAAAGGACTTAACACCATATTAGATAAATATTAGCTGTGACAAATTAAATACGTTACAATAGAAGGAGCGGTGGGGAGAGAGTCACTGTGCAGTATGCTTTCCAAACATCATGTCTTTCGATCATCACTAACATCCAGTGAGGAATGCAACATCTTGCCCATAGGTCTGAAGCTAATAACTGGCCGTTGAATTGGAAGCTGTCTCTAAAGGAGAATTATAGGGCCTCCCTAATCTAGCAATGGCAATAAATAAGGCCTGCCTTAAAAGAATTAAGTGAGATAATATACAACAGTTTCCTGGCACATATATCCATCTAAGATGGGTGGTGGGCCATATGAGCACCAAAATCCTTCCAAACCTAACATTCTTTGCTTCTGTGAGACTTCGGCCCACTGCAGGCCCACAATGAGGATTTGGCTCGAGAACCTCAGGTACACTGCCAACATGGCAACAATCACATGACTCATAGGGTACACAGCAGCTCTGATGTCTGTTTCACTCTGGAAAGCTCTACCTGGACCAGGTTGTAGTGACATGATTTTTAGAAAATGATTTCCTACTCCTATGTTCTTCCTACTCAACCACTAAAAGCGTGGGGTGCCGCCACTCGTACTGCTGCCACCTTGTGTTTCTATATATTTTCACTTTGTTTTTGTGCCCGGAAACAGTTCACACTAAGGATTCCACTTTCAAAACCAAATGTCACCATTATCTAATCCCAGTTGAATAGGTCCCTCTGTAAATCTCACTGCAGCTCCATTTTAAATTAACCAGCTTCCAGGAATTATTGGCAAAAGGTAAGCCAAAAGCGGGGGGGGGGGCGGGGGGGAACGGGGGGGGGGCAGGGAGGCAGCTACGGATTGTTAACTCCTAAGCACAATGAGTCATACACATAAGGGAGGAGTCTTGCAAGGCTTGACCTTGTTTGGATTCAGCACATGCACAAGCACACATAAGCCAGCTCTGCATTACAAAGGGGTTCAGCGTGTGGCACTCTCCAGAATTACCACCATGGGTAACAGAATTAACTGGGGAAAATGAAAGGATTCAAATCACCTTTCTCTACCACAGGGAAGACAGGAGAATCTTACATTTCAAAAAAGCAGAGATTGTATGAGACCTGCCCAGAATAGGGACAGTAGGGAAAAATTGGGGAAGTAAACAGACAGTCTCAGCAGGATATGCCTCTTGGTGCTGGTGCTGATGTCCTCAGCTAATCTCAAAGTGTCCATTTACAAGCTCCACAGGGTGACAGGGGAGCTTCCTAGATACACTTAGGGTCTGGGTCTTAGATAAAGCAGAAACGTGGTTGACCAGTTTGGTCTGGATACCAGGGAGCTGGATTTAATTGTTTTAAGGCTCTGGCCCAAGGGAGCAAGCCCACTAATAAGTTTGGAGTCAAGACTGATTGATTTGATTAAGACGAAGAGTGATATGCACGTCAATGCTTCCCAACTCACACAAGCCACCTCTGCCAGTCAGGAATAGGGATTCTGGACATTCTAAGTAAGAGTCAGAGTTGCTATTGTATCTATTACTTACCACTTTTTAACTATGTCTGAGGTTCTTCACCAGCATTCTACAAGATAATTGGTATTCCATCCAGTTCACAAACGATAAAAACAGATTCTAAGTAGGTAAGACATTTGTTCAAACCACATAGCTGATTAGAGTGGCCAGCATCAGCATTCAGGTCAGGTCTGTCTTACTCCAAAATATATGCTTTTAACGATGTGCTGGTGATTATCAAAATTTGAATATTGTCAGGTGTTCAGGAACAAAATGAAGCTACCTTTTGGGCAAGAGTACAATGGTGAACTGGTGGGCTGTGGTGTCCCCGTCTCCTGTGGTGCTGTAGGCTGGGTTTCTGCTGTCTGCACTGGAGAAGATGAAGTAGCTATTGGAATGAAAAGAATAGAACTGTGCTCCATCTGTAGAGGAAAATTCCCACCCCCAACAAAAATGAAAAACACAACTAAAATCAGGAATCACGATCAACTTCCCACAGCAGCCATTCCCTGAAGCAGCCAGTCCCTGAAGGCATGCCTCTCACCCACTCACTTCCAGTCCTTTCAACCCCCTCTTAGAAATTTAATCACAGATGGCACCACTATCTAGGCATACCATTATCATGAACAAACCTGATCTAGATAATCATCCGGATAGTTCAACAATACATAGGGTTATTCCACACTTGTTCTACTCCTAGGATCCCCCTAAATGTCCAAAGTCTACAACAGCACCTTATGTAGGACATCCAATTAAGCTTTTATTCATACAAATGACATTTCACTTTCATGGGAACAGGGCCTGGGGGTTTGTGCTTATTTGCCCTTTCCCCTTCACAACAGCGCCATCTAGATTTCCTGACCTTATTCAAGTTCCCAGTATCCATCCACATATCAGCACAGAATACATACTCAAAATATTTAATTCTTTGAGGTCTCTTCAAGGTGACAATATTGTCCAATGTCTGAACCTTGATGATGATTAACAACTCTAAAAGCAACATTCTTGGTAGACCTTGACCTGGTTCCTTCTGCGGTTGCGTTGTGGTCACTCCTTTCTTAAGACTGATTTCCTGTTATCTGACTCATCTTATGTTTCACACCAAAAGCTTCACTAAGAGTTTTCCACTACAGGGATAGGTTTCCCTTTCCTTTCTAAAATCAATCCTTTCTTTTCTATCAGATATTCCACCTTATATGCAGCATTGATCACTTCCCTCTTTGTGCATTTTATTAAATATTTTAAATATTTTATTTTTATATACCTTCCTCTTAGAGCACCACAAATTTTGGAGCAAGTTATTAGTGCTGGCTGGACAAGAATTCCCAAACCTGGGCTTTTCTTGCCTTTTGTTGGTCTTTCTGTTTTCCCTTCCCCACAGTGATCTCCACATTTCAACTTTACCCTTTCTCATGTTCTGAACTATCTTCCTGCCTATCTCGAATGTTCAAATCTAAAATAGCATGTAGCTCTGTTGAAGAACTAAGAACAGGACAATATAAGAAAGTTGGGTGATCAGAATCTTTATTCAACTTGGATCTGTGCAAAAGACCTCTTGGGCTTAACTTTTTCTCCAAGTTTCTGTCTTAGCAGGCATCTTTCTCCACCCCCCCCCACCTCCATTTCTACAACCTTACAGCCAACCATTCCATGAATTTTTTAGGCAAGTTGTATATACAAGAAGCATTGAGCACAGGAAGAGAGTGGATGTAAAGATAAATATCCCCATGTTGGATCTGCTCCAATGTGCACCTCCTTCCTGTTCAACTCAACTCAAACTCTTAAGAAAAGCATCAAGACAAGGATAAGGCTTGATTAATACTATCCCTGAGGAGGTCACATGGACATATGAACCAACACTTTTCTTCTCAATCTTTGCTTTAAACATGCATGTTCACCAAACCAAGTCCACTAATCCATCCACATTTGCAGGCACAAACTAAATATTATGAAGCTAAATCAATATTGAGAAAGTCAACAGATTCTCTAGTATGTTCAGCTGCCTCAAACAGAGCTGTTTTTCTTACAAACTTTTATGGCTCTAAAATCCCAGTTTTAACCTAAAGCCCTCTCTTCCAAACTCAGCTCACAGCCCAATCCTTCAGATCCGTCCTGATTAAATATACATATGGTTCAATAGGAGTCAAGGGAAATCAATATGTTCCATCAGGTTTTTCTGGCTAAGAGGTTGTGACATCTCTGTTACTCCTCAGATTCCAGTGCTACCCCAAGGGGTCAAAGAGTTTTGGAGGCTCTAAGAATCTCCACTGAAAGTTATCTTTTTAATCCTAGAGATAGAAGGTTTGAACCTAAACTTGTACTCAGAATGGCAAGCTATTTCTCTACCTTTAAATCAAATTATTCTTCATTTGTATTAAATCTAAACTCTTATTTATCAGAAGTTTGAAGTGTTAACCTTGTGGCCTGAATGAGGAAAAAAAAGTGTAAGTTCTAAATCCCTGAAGTCTTTAAATCCGATGTTTACTTTTTCATCGGTATAAATAGTATCTTTTGCCATTTCCATGCTACATAAATAAATTAAAAGATGCTGGAAGCAAAACTGTGTGAGTAGATTGAATGCCTAGAGAAGACAGGGTAATCATATAAAGGATTTTTCAGTGAGG
The DNA here is from genome assembly GCF_027475565.1 of Acinonyx jubatus. Lineage (NCBI taxonomy): Eukaryota > Metazoa > Chordata > Mammalia > Carnivora > Felidae > Acinonyx > Acinonyx jubatus. The sequence continues at coordinate 187,997,763 of NC_069380.1, read as the reverse complement.
GATGTCAGATCAGGACAAATTCATCCAAACATAAACTCAATACTCATGGTAGAAGGAACAATCCAGTAGTTAAAAGCACAAACCCAAAATTCAAATTAATGGAGAATGAATCCTGATTCAAGTACTTTCTATCCATTTAACTTTCTGCAATGAACTGAGGCTCTGCCTAAGTTCTCACAACTATTAAATGGGATTGAATCACACCTACAGTGCAGAGAGATTGTCATAAGTATTATATTAAACAATATAATACTTGTAAAGCAGTTAGCATGGTTCCTATCACTTAGAAAACACAGTAAATGTTAACTTTACTGAAATCTTATCCTCAAGTGGAGGTCCAGCTTCAGAATGTACTAAATGATCTCTATTCAGAGCTCCTTGTAAGGACAGAATCTCATTAACCTGGCCCCTGTTCCCTGGCATTCCCTATTTTTTCCTTACAAACCTGTGCTCAACTGGGCCAAATCCACTCCACCCTCAATAGTTGTCTAAGATCAAAGGTCTGGCTTTGGGTGGTGGGGGGGTGGGGGGGGAGGCGGGGGGGTGGTGGCTGGGTGGGTGCTAATAATGAATGCATTGGATAATCTGACCAAAAGCTATGAGTCTCCTTTCTCTAAAAATGATTACATGTTAAAAGGTGCATACAATTTGGGACAGGTATTCACAGACCCTGTGAAGCCCATGTTTGGAACCCAGGTAAGAACACTCAGCCTAGATTGTACTTCTGCTTTAACATAATGCCCTGGATGGTCTACATCCTCTCATTAGAAGACCTCAGGGCTCAAGGAACACATTTGTTTACCTGGCTTGAGGTTCTGCGTGGGTGCTGGCATTGAAGAAGTAGAGGTAAAGGCCCTAGGTGACGTTGGAACACTGGTGACCATAGCTGGAGTTAGAAATCAATATGAAAGCAAGGATTAGTCAAGCAGCAGGAAACAAGAGCCTTGGGTTGGGCCCATGTACCAATGCAACCAATGAGAAACTGTCCCCAGGCAGAATTAGGCACCAATTTTCCCTGAACTCAGAGTTCTTGTCATTGGTCAACTAGAATCTGTGACACAGGAGGGCTTGAAGACATACTGGTGAAAAGGAAACAGCTGCATTAAAAGATATATATTTGGGGAGGTTCCGAGGTGAAAAATGACACCTGGGATTTGCACTGAAGCACTTTGAGACCAGTCATGCATATCAGATTTATGTATCTTCATAAACACCTGTGAGTTAAGGAAAATGTCTAGAGCCTGGAGCTTTCTTCATCATCTCAGTGGTGAATGAATAAGATTTCAACAGGATTTCCCAGGCCCAGAATGCTTACCAAATAAATAGCATTCAGTTCCATCAGTCCTGAGGGTACCGTGCCAATAGAGGGACATGCAACCTAAATGAGGGCTAACTCACATCCATTAGTGTATTAGCTAGATAAATCACACAGATGATTTATATATTTGGTTAGAAGGTAAACTAGATGTTTTACGGTTCCTTTCTACCTAAGAGATAATAACAATAGCTAATAACATAGACTCTTTCTGGAGTCAGAAGTGGGGTAGGATTCCAAACCACTTAATGAAGGTCACAGAAGTACCCAGAGAGAACTGAAACCAGAATTAAGCCCCAACAAGGACTGAATGAAGAATGTAAACTTTTGATCTCACTAGGCACCGTTTTTCTCCACGAGAAGTTTCCTTCAATTTCAACTTGACTAACTGCAAAGGAAAACCCATTTCACTTATATAGGGGACAATTGGTTTGAAAACTCTTCTGAAAGATCTAACTTAATTTAGAATCTGAAGAGGAAAAACTTTTTTCAACAAATATTTGTGAGTGTCTATTAAATGCGAATCATTAGTCTAAAGTAGAGGTCAGCAAACTTTCTGGGAAGGGTCAGATAGTAAATGCCTCAGTCTTTGGACACCCTATAGTCCCAGGCACAGTTGCTCAACTCTGTCAGTGAAAGGCAGCCATAGACAATATATATATCAAATGTGTATGGCTGTTCTAATAAAAATTTATAAAACAATGACCCTGTTTTGTTATCTGATCTAGTTCTGGAACTATAGTTTACTGACCCTGATCTAAGGTGTAGTCAGAGGCTTCTGAAAAGAATACTGTCCAGTCCCCTCCTTCCAGCTAAAACCAAGTATGCTGAGTATGCAAAAAATCTAAGCAAAGGAGAATAAGGGAAACAATAAAGAGGAGGTAACCTGATGGAATTGTCTAATGAACTTGACTTCTTCAGTGGTAAATATTTTTCCTGGGCAGAATCTAGGAAACTATAACTATAGATGCTGGTGTGGGAAAAAAAATCCCTAACAGAAGCTTGAAGAGTAAGCTCAGCCTATGAAAAATGTAAGACAACTTTAGCAAAGAGTTAGTTATTGGAGGCAGAGTCACTTTGGCTCAGTTATGAACCTTCTTCCCACTTGACAGAGCACTGCCCTTGTAAATGCCCACCTATTAAAGAATTTTGAAGCACTTTATCAGCTTCAAACCATACAACCAAACCATAAAAAATTCAACCAAACCATAAAAAATTTCACAAATACAAAAAAGTTACAATCATCATCTCTTCTGGACATGCTGCCTCCTCACTTCTGTCTAGAGCACACTACAGTCACCAGCATTCTTGGGCTTCCTTAAATTGCTTCCCAGATGTAGTTTCCCCAGAGTCAGCTATTTTCTCCATCAGAATTGACCTTATCCCACTTGCCTTCACAAAAGGAACAGGCCAAGTCCAAAAGTTGGTAGATTGCAAGACCAAGTTCCTCTTAATTTAAGACAGATAGAGAGAGAGAGAGAGTTTATTAAGGCCACAGGTATTGGGTTCTATTGTCAATATAAGAGTTTAGTGGAAGGAACTTCATTAGGAAAGAACACCAGAAACCAGGGAATCCTGAGGAATCCACTCTGTTCATCCAGTGGTAAAGAAAATGAGGATGTTCACATCAAGACAGATTTTTGGATTTCATGAAATTCTTTTTTTTTCTTATTTTTTTAACCTTTATTTATGTTTAACAGACAGAGCATGAGCATGAGCAGGGGAGGGGCAGAGAGAGAGGGAGACACAGAAACTGAAGCAGGCTCTAGGGTCCAAGCTGTCAGCACAGAGCCCAACGTGGGGCTCGAACTCACAAACTATGAGATCACGACCTGAGCTGAAGCCGGACACTTAACCGAATGAGTCACCCAGGGGCCCCTGGATTTCATGAAATTCTTAAAAGCAACTGGTGTATCGTTATTGGAATATAAGTGCTTTCATATTGCAATAAGGTCATTTTTGTTTTTAAAGAAGCAGTTTTGCAATATGATGTGAAATATGCTACAAAAATTCCCAGGCAGGGCTGAAGGAAGGAACTATATATTCCTTAATAACAAGATATGCAACAAGATTGAGTTGACAATTGTTATAGCTGGGTGCTACTATTATGATAAGACCTTATACCATATTACCTACTTTATATGTTTGAAATGCTCCGAAATAGTTTTAAAAATGCTAACATTTAAAAATTCCTCTAAAACATAATCTCAGAGAACAAGGGCAGTTCTTTAAGTTGAATAAATTCAGCTTGATAAAAATGTTTACTATATTTCACAGTGGAACAGTGAATGCTTTTTCATGAACCAACTAGCATTTTTGAAGCACTGCTTTAGGGAACAGTTTGCTGACTGGGAAGATCCTCTAGCTTATCGTCTTGAATCAAGATTGGTCTAAGACTTCGTTTTATACAAATAAAAGTCATTCTATTTTCCAACAGTTGCTGAAAAACAAGACTGTAGGAACCTCCTCTTGCCCTCTTAAAGGAGAAAAACACTACCAAAGAGTCAACATCTCAGCCAACCCACATGAAGCGATCAAAGGAAGAAGGAAAACAAGCTCACCTGGCTTTATCTCTAATGACAGGGTGAGTTTCATGTCATTGAACCACCCGCTGTGTTCAACACGACAACAGTATAGGCCACTGTCAGTCTGAGCCACGTTCTCTATGGTCAAAGACACATTCCCTTCTAAAAGGTTTCCCTTTAGCTTATAACGTGGGTGCTTCCGAAAAGTGACGTGGGATCCATTAGTCCAGATGATTACATCTGAGCACTGGGACACAGGACATGCCCCTCTGCCCCAGCACATGGTGGTGACTCCCTTAGCTGTCGAGTAAGCGCAGGACAGCGTGGCAGGAAGGCCTAGCACTCCATTCACTTGTTTGTGAGACACTACAGCATCTGTAAGTAAAGAGAAAGAAGAGTATAAGGCCTCAATATTTCAGTTTTATATTTATTTTCACTGTTTTCTTTTCAATGTAGTTTATTTCATTTGCAATCATATGGATTTGTATCTTCAATTAAAAAAAAATTCATTGTAAGCATTTTTATGTTAACATACTCCTTTTTTATGTTAACATATTCTTGGGGCGCCTGGGTGGCTCAGTCAGTTAAGTGTCTGACTTCCGGATCAGGTCAGGATCTCACAGTTTGTGGGTTTGTGAGTTCAGCCCCCTGCATCCGGCTCTGTGCTGACAGCTCAGAGCCTGGAGCCTGCTTTGGATTCTGTGTCTCCCTCTGTCTCTGACCCTCCCCTGTTCATGCTCTGTCTCTCTCTGTCTCAAAAATAAACATTAAAAAAAATTTTTTTATGTTAACATTTTCTTAAAAGCATTATTTATATGATATTTGTAGATAAGATATAATTAAAGCTTTTTTTCTGTATTAAGGATTATTTTCTAACAGGACAGATGTCAAAGAGAGAAATTACCAGGAATAATTTCACTCTCTTGATGAACATGACCAAATTTCTTTCCAAAAGGTTCAAACCAAATGACACTCCAGTAATACATGAGTATGTATTTCATCCTGTGTTTGACATACATGTGGCTTTTCCACTTCCCCAGATTCATTTGCTGTCTCAATTGAAATATGTTTGAAAAATTCTACTGTATTTAAAGTTTTAATTTTTATTGCAGCTTTTTAAACTTCTATTGCAAGTGATGTCCCCTCACAGCACCTCTCTTATAAGAAAAGCAGAGCTTGGGGCACCTACCTACCTCAGTGGGTTAAGTGTCTGACTCTTGATTTCGGGTCAGGTCATTATCTCACAGTTTGTGAGTTTCAGCCCTGTGTCGGCTCTGCTCTGATAGTGTGGAGCCTGCTTGGGATTCTCTCTCTCCCTCTCTCTCTGCCCCTGCTCCCTCCCCCCACTCTCTCTATCTCAAAATAAATAAACGCTAAAAAAAAAAAATAAAAGCAGAACTAATGTTTTGTTTAAAGTATTATTGACTGGGGTGCCTGGGTGGCTCAGTCAGTTACGCGTCTGACTCTTGATTTCTGCTCGGGTCATGATCTCAAAGTTTGTGAGTTTGAGCCCCACATGGGGTTCCACACAGCATGGAGTCTGCTTGGGATTTTCTCTCTATCCCTCTTTCTCCACCCCTCCTCCATGATCTCTCTCTCTCTCTCTCTCTCTGAAAATAAATAAATAAAAATTTTTTAAAAATTTAGGAAATGGGTTTCTAATACTTCTAGGAGGAGCTGAGGTTTATCATGGGCTTCAAGATCAGTCTAAAAAAATCCAATAGGGACCCCTTCTCATATGTTGTTAGCAGGCCCACAACTGAGCGAGGCCCACTTCCCCTGTGAAAACAGACAGTTGGAAAACACTCAACCAAGTACTAAATTATGACACTTAAAAAACAAAACCAAGAAGTCTCTCCTGGGGCAGTGGCATAAAAGCCCTATCGTGCCAAATTCAGACAAGGTGGCCATGAAAAGAAATCTGAAATTCACCAACCAATCACATTTACAATTTTGGCTAGGACTTTGGGAAATGCTCTGGGAATAAAATGTTCATGGTTATATAAAATAAGAAAAAGGCACTGAATTCTTAGAATATTTAGTTTCGCCTAGTATCATTTTTAGATTATAAATATAATACATGCTAATTATAAAAATCAAGTTATATAAGTTATAATAAATGAACTTTCCTTCATAATCTGACTTCTGGAGATTATTGTTTTTAAAATGTATGCATTATGTCTATTCCTAACTTTGCTATCTCATGGAGTGTTTTGAAATAAAATATTTTTTATATTTTTTATTTTTTTATTTTTTATTTTTTTTAAATGTTTATTTATTTCATTTTGAGAGAGAGTGCACATGCGTGCATGCAGAGAGATGGAGAAAGAGAATCCCAAGCAGACTCTGGGAATCTGACATGGTGCTCAATCCCACGAACCCTGAGATCATGACCTGTGCAGAAATCAAGAGTCGGCCACTCAACCCACTGAGCCACCAGAGCGCCCCTATACATTGAGTTGACATTCAGTTATATCACTAAATTCTCTTATCACTTATAAACATGCTTATTCCAATTCTGATTTAAAAGGAATACTCTATTTCATGACTAAGTATAATCATGTCCTCAAACCCTATAAAGCATTTTATTTATTTATTTGTTTATTTTATTTATTTATTTTTAACTTTTGAAGGATGCTTTTATTCTGTTGTTTTTTTTTTAATATAATTTATTTTTAGGTTGGTTAACATACAGTGTATACAGTGTCCTCTTGATTTGGGGGGGTAGATTCCCGTGATTCATCGCTTACATACAACACCCAGTGCTCATCCCAACACGTGCCCTCCTCAGTGCCCATCACCCATTTTCTCCTGTCCTCCACTCCCCCCATCAACCCTCAGTTTGTTCTCTGTATTTAAGAGTCTTTTAAAAGAAATAGTTGCACAGCATTTTTAAAAAATCAAATGACACAGGATGGTTCAATAGAGGACTGGTTCCCTTTCCATCTAATCCCAGCTTCTTCTCCCCATCCCCTCCTGTTCATGGCAACACTGTTACTATATCCTACATACACTTGAGTAGTCCATGCTGACACTGCTGTCCACTCGTCCCTTTTATTGTTTAAACACAAATGACAAGATATGATACACAGTTCTGCATTGGGTCTGGCTCACTCACCCATGGATTTTGTAAGTCATAGCATTTAAGCAATTTCTTTTGCGTAAGATTTAGCCTGGTTCTTTGGCCACTAACTGACCCATTACCTTTCACCAAAGCCCAAGCACATCCATCTTCCTACACCACACTCACACTCACACGTCTCCTACGTGTCCCAATCTTCAGGGCTTCCAGACCCCGGCCCACCTGTTCACTTACCTGTCAGAAGTAGTATGGGGCTGAAGATGGCTACCCAAGGCTGCATGATGGTATTGGCCTGAAGGAAAGAGAAAGCAGACTGGTAGGTGTGCCCCTCACCAGATGGTCTCGGAACAAGTCTTAATTCTCAGACTGCAACTTCTCCTTTCACCCTGACTGGGTGGATCACATGAGCCTGCCCCATCAGTGAGGACAGACCATGCACAACAGCTTCACATATCAGTTATCTCTAGTGTGACCATCCTGCACCTTCCAATAGACAGGCAAAGCTGTCCTCAGGTCAGCCCCTTGTTTCCCAGCTCCTTCCCCACAGAGTCCAAACTGACTCCTGATGCTGACACAAGGGATACAGGGGCAAACAGAAAGGAAACCAGAGTCAGGCTCAGTGAGGGGACCATCACAACCAAGACTGGTCTTCACTTACCCTTGGCCTCGGAGATGAGTCAACTGGCCCTTTAATGAGTGCAGAGAACTCCCTGCTCTGTGGCTACAATGATCAGTCCCCAGCCTTAGTTATACTGTCAAGTTTACCAGTGGCAAGAATTAATCAAAAATGTAAATCACCGTGCCTGACCATGTTACAGGAAGCAATGACTCAGACCACATCTCACTGAGTGATGTCAGGAAGTATTTCAGGAAGTAGATTCTGGACCAGACTTGGGTTTAGATCCCAGCTCTGTCACTTGCAAAGCTGGGTATCTCCATGAGTTACTGAGCTCTTCCAAGCCTTGACTTCCTCATTTGTAACATAGCACTAAAAGTACTTGCTGTGTCTCCCTCAAAGAATTGTTAGCAAAAGCGATATGGGAGACCTTTGAAAATGAAATGTAAATATGCATTAATGCTAACCAAGGTTTTCAGAAAACTTACTGTGTGGCGGGCTCTATGCCAAACACACACATCCACTTAGTCCTCAAAGACCTCCTTCGGCAGGTCCTGCTATTAACCTCATTTCATAGAAGAGGAAACTGAGGCTTGTAGATGTTAAGTGAGCCAAGGTTCCAGACAAGCTCTTCCGACTTTTGCACTTAATCATTAAGCCATACAAGTATGTGTCAGCCTGCCTAGTACTTCATTAACTGTCCTCTGATCTAAAGATTCAGTAACTTCCTCCCAGGAGGGTACTGATGCTCCATTTCTAGGCTACTTGCAGCCCATCACAGGCTTCACGGAGACATGAAAACAGTGGCAACGGGTCCTGTGCTGCTCGGGAATGTGAACTCCTGACTCCAGCAGTCTCTGTGCTTGGAAAAAAGACCTAAAGCCTAATACTACAAACTGGTGGCCTAAAGACTATATTTGGCCCACAGAAGTGCTTTGTACCACGGTGTTCAAAAATTCTTTTCTTGGGGGCACCTGGCTGGCTCAGTTGGTAGAGCATGCAACTCTTGATCTTGGGGTGGTGAGTTTCAAACCCCACGTAGGCATAGAGATTACGTTAAAAACTAATCCTTAAAAAAATTCATTTTTAATTAATGGCCACCATTTAGAAATCTAGAGAGCCCACATGAGAACTCAGTTTTTCTGCTTTGTTATGAAATACAATTAGATGGCCAGCAATGGCCTGTAGCACCCAGTCCCCTTAGAGTGTGCCCTCTCCAGCCTGCTCCTGCGCCAGCCTTGTTGGGGGTGTGGGGTGCTTCTGTGTCTGGAGGGGGCCCCTGTCTTAGACTCTACTCCACCTTCATGAATACAAGCTCTTTCCTGTCACTGGGCCTTCACACTGGCTGTCCCCCTGGCCTATTTGCTGAAACTCACCTCTTCCATCCAACAATTGGATTATATGACCTTTATTAGTCCTCCTAGCTTTACGATGCCACACACTTGAATTCAATTGGGTAACAAGATGAGTTCTCACAAGGGAAAATCTCCTTTCTGGATTCCCATCCTCCTCTTATTCTCCACTTAAAGGGAACACTATTGACCCCACGTTGACCACCAGCAAAAGTGGGGGAACACATTCTGAAATGCCTCACAAAGAAGTAGGTCGTGCCTTATATTTATTTGGGAGGCAAAATATTTTATGACTAGTTTTGTCATACTCCGAGACTTAGTCAAAGCCCAGAAGGTCAATGATAAGGATTTTTCTAATTTAATTCAATCATACCACATTTGCTATCAATATATTGAGGCTAATGCCGCATGACTTAATATACTAAGAATGAAAAAACCCAGGGTTGTGCAATCAGGTGGAGAGACAGGTAAGTAAGCAACTAATAAAATCAGGCAGAATGATGTAATTGGTAAATATATAATCAGATTGTGTCACTCTTCCCCTCACGATGTTCCCACGGCTCTCTCAGAAAACAACAAAAAGCAAGAAAACACCCTAACGTCTTACCCAGATTTACAAAATCCCCCCCAGTTATCTGGATCCTGCCTACCTCTCAAATTTCTTCTATGTCTCTCTCCCCTGCCACAGGGCTCCAGCCATTTGGGGTTCTTTCAAATGTATCCCCATATTAGGACTTTTTCCCTAGTGGTACCCTCTGCCTAGATCTCCATTCCTTTACCCCACCAGTTTCAGATTTCTCTTTGTCTTTTGGGCCCTTGTTTAACTGTCACCTTCTCAGACATTCTTCTGGTCCCTCTGTCTAAAGTAGCCAACCCATCACTCTATTACACTATTTCAGTTCTCTGTGCAGCGTTTCCTTACCTTGTTGCCCTTGATTGTGTGTGCATTGTCCATCCTTCCTTTCCCTTGTACTGTTCATTAGAACTTTCCATGATGACGGAGTTATTATAGCATATGGATGTTGTGCAATATAGTAGATGTTAGCCACATCTGACTACTGAGCACTTGAAATGCAACTAGTACAACTTAGAAGTTAAAAATAATTAACTTAATTTTATTTAATTAACTTAAATTTAAATAGCCACACATGGCTATGGTCTTGAAAAGTACTCAATTCTAGACCATAAACTCCTCTAAGATAGAGCTCCTCCATTTTTTTCTCTGTTATACTCCTGAAACATTGTAAGGGAGCCAATTAGCATTGATTAAATAAATTAATGGAAGCATGAAGGTATGGAGGGAGATCATTCATTGACAGGGGAGGGTGGGGAGGTGATGCAGGGAGTGGCAGAAAAATCCCTTAAAAAAGTGACATGTGAGATTCATCATTGGAAAATGGGGGAAGGAGCAGAGGGTGTTTTAAGTGGAATAAATAATGAGCAAGAGCCAGAACAGGGACATAAAACCAAGGCTCTGAGATGTTGATTAAGTATAATTTTGTAGGACTGAATTTTCTAGCAAGTCCATCTCCTATGACAGCCTCTATTGTGTCCTAAAGGCTCCCAAACAGCATAGTGGTTTGTTTGTTTGTTTGTTTGTTTGTTTAATTTGACCTGCATAACCTCCATGAATCACTACTCTTTAGTGCCAAATTTGTGACCCCTTGAAAGATACATCTCAAGTTGAGGGTTAAGGTTCAATGGGCAACAATGTTCAGGGACCAGACATGAATTCCCAGCTGTTTACTCTACCCGAGAAGGAGCACCACTGCAGGTGCATAGAAGTGACAAGACCAGGCTTACCTTTGATAAGGACTCTGTGGCTGCTGGGTTGAGAAGCATGAAGACCTGTCAGGAGTGCGGTATGTCAGAAGACGGGAAGGGATGGTAGTGGGCAGTTCAGGCTCTGGATGTTTACACAGTAGAGCAACCAGGATTTTCTACAGGATATGAGGTGCAGGAGCTTAAACATGACTCCAGGGGATTTTGGCCTGAAACAACTGGAAGAACTGGAAGTGCCACCACCTGAGATAGGGAAGCTGCATGTGACACAGATTTGGGAGGAAATAGTCTGGATTTTGAAAGTGTTGGGTTTCAGGTGGAGGCTGTTGAAGTTCAGGAGAGAGATCTAGAATAAAGATAAGTATTTGGGGGGTGCCAGGGTGGCTCAGTCAGTTAAGTGTCTGACTTCAGCTCCCGTCATGATCTCATGGATGGTGGGTTCGAACCCCGCATCGGGATCTGTACTAACAGCTCAGAGCCTAGAGCCGGTTTCAGATTCTGGTATAGAAATGGTATTTTCAAATCATGAACCTAGAGATATTCAATCAAAAAGAATGCTTGTGGCTAAGGACTAGGCTCGGGGGCATCCCACAGATGGTTGAAATAGAAGAGATGCCAGCACACAAACAGAAGCAGACCAAGGAGGTAAGAGGAAAAGAAAAAAGTAAATGGGATTCTGGAAGTCACGTAAAACAAATTTGTCCACTGAAGAGGCGATCATCATGAATCAAATGTTGCAAAGGCAAGGAATGAGATTTGTCTAGAGGACTGTTCAACCTAATGACCTTGACAAAAGCAGTTGTGGTGAAGAGTACTTAAGTGATTATTTACTTTCCCTATGTACATTACACTTCAGAAAGAAATGTTTACAAAGAAAGGGAAAATCAAGAGAGAAATTGGAGACAGGCACTCTTTAAAGGAGTTTTATAGGGAAAAATAAATGGGAAATGGAGTTGGAGAGTAGGGTCAAGAGAAAGATTTTTTAAGATGATCAAAATAGCAGTATGTTTGTATGATCCGGAGATGATCCAGAGGAGAAATAAAAATTGATTTAAGAGAGGAAAGATTTGTGGAGTAATGGAGGAATAAAATCCAGTGCCTAATTAGGGGATTTTGTTTTAGACATGACCAGGGGAGCACATCAGCAAGAGAAAATGGGACTAATGTAGGACCATCAGGCAGCATTAAAGTGCCACTGAAGGTAGGGGTCATGAAAGTGAGAGCAGCCCAAGAGGCTGGTGCTACTCTCCAGCTACCTGCAGGCACAGGTTACGGGGGAGGAATAGGAGACTCCACAGTGGAGTATGGCCTTTTTTTTTTTTTTTTTAATCTCCTCCCACATCTCTCTCTAAATAACCTAATCAGGGGCTGGGTCGCTCAGTTGGTTGAGCGTCCAGCTCTTGATTTCAGCTCAGGTCCTGATCTCATGGTTCATGGGATAGAGCACAATGTCCACCCCTGTGCTTGACAGGGTGGAGTCTGCTTGGAATCCTCTCTTTCTCCCTATTTCTGCCCCTCCCTTGTTTGTGCATGCTCTCTCTCTTTCAAAATAAAAAATAAATATTTCAAAAAATAATCTAATCAAGTATCTGCTCTACCATAAAAGCATTCAATGGCTTCCCAATGCCAAACTCCAGACTCTGAAAGCTGCCCACCTTCCCCACTTCCCCACCTTCCCCAAGTGAGCACACCCTTCCACCCCAAGCCTCACAAAATGCCAACCAAATTAAACCATTTTTACCTGCTAACCTTTGTAACCCCAATAGCTTCTTTTTTATTTTTAAGTAATATCACACCCAACATTGGGGTCAAACTTGCACCCCCAAGATTAAGAGTTGCATACTCTACCGACAGAGCCAGCCAGGTGCCCCGTAAGCCCAGGAGAGACCATCACGAAACCTGCAAAAGTCCGAAGCCAATACTAAGCTCCTCCTTTATGAACATTACACTTACACAACTAGTTATCTTTTATAATTTACAAGTATTTTTATTTTACAAATCACAGAAGTCAAGAAGCCAAAGGGCTAACATAACAATGCTCTAGACACACATACTCCCATTTTCATAATATCATATCATATCCATTTCACACACAAGGAGAGGCTAGGCAAAAATATGTGTTGACTCTAAGGTCACACAGTTTTCAAACAAGCTTAAATAAATATGGCTTCCTCCAAAGGTACACTCTTTTTCTGGCTGACGTTGTGCAGGAAAAGTGTAAACAACTCAGACATACAAGTCCATGATCCTATTTAACTAAGAATCTACCTCCCCAAAGCTCCAAATATTTGTCCAGTTTTATGCAAGTTTCCCCTAATTCCTGTTGGCTCAGTCATCACTGTCCTAATACCCCATGTGATACTTCTGGTTTCTAGAGGACTTACATTCGGACAAGTTAAGAGGTAGTTTTCCAGCTCCCCTGATGTTGTTACTAATCCTCCCGCAAAGGTTTTTATGGGTACAGACAACTTTCTCCCAGCATCCATTCATCTCTTTGCCACACCCTTACATAAGAATAGTGGCAGGTATCTTTGAAAGTCAAACTTCTCCAGTCTGACAATCTTTTTTGCTGGATTTGGTCTATTTACTAACTGAAATCGATTATAAGGAGATGTTAGTGAGCTGGAACTCAGCTCTGTTTTTGTTCTCTGCTGGGATGTTTTTAAAAGATTCATCACAGGGGCACCTAGGTGGCTCAGTCATTTAAGCATCTGACTTCAGCTCAGGTCATGATCTCATGGTTCATGAATTTGAGCCCCACATTGGGCTCTGTGCTGACAGCTCACAGCCTGGAGCCTGCTTCAGATTCTGTGTCTCCCTCTCTCTCTGCTCTTTCCCTGCTTTCTCTCTCTCTCTCTCTCTCTCTGTCTCTCTGTCTGTCTCTCTCTCTCTCTCAGAAATACATAAACATTAAAAAATAAAAATAAAAGATTCAGCACAGATCTTGATTTTAGGTAAGGCTCCAAGCCTGAAAAGTCATATAGACTTTGATACTGCTTACACATGATGGGACCTTAAACAGGGGCCAAACCTCTCAATTTATAGAGAAATAAAGCAAAGAAGAAAAAGAGGAAGAGTGCAGGACCTGTACACGTCACTCAGGACAGATGCAGAAGTGAAAGCCAGCTTCACCTACTCTACTATTCTTATCACTCAACAAATGTTATCTCACCAAGTCTTTATTGAGTACCCCATGGTAAACATGGAACATTCTAATCACATAAAGCAAATCTGCAATCTCTGCCCTTGGAAGTTTAGGAAGACAAGCTGTCACCTTTAATAAGAAAGCGGTAGAGCTATACTATGCTCCAGTAGAATTTATAATTACATGTCGATTGAGACCCAGAGTTTTAAAGTTGTGTATGACAAGGATGTCAGAAAGCTGGATGCAAGCCAAGCCCCGACTCACACAGCTAGAGGGCACTATTTGTATAAAGCAGAATGTTTCCCCAAGAAATTAAGAGACTATGGGTCCTTTTCTTTTCCCCCTGAAACTAAAACAAGGTTGCCTACTTAAAAACAATGACATCACAGATGTGTTTTTGGATTAAAACTTTTCAGTTTTAACCTGTAACTTTCTGCATTATCACATGATTGTGATACATTTCATCCACATCCATTTTAGGAAAGAAGGGGAGTCAAAGACACTTGACGGCATTGGGCTTTTATCAGATAGGGTTAGGGTAGTTTTCTAAAGGATTCTATTCTCCCAAACCAAGACTATTGCACGACTTGCACACCTGGTTAAACTGCCTGTGTGTGCTGGTAGCAATGAGATAAAATATACACTGAGTTCGATCAAAACCCTTGGCAGGCACTGCGTTGGTGGTGGGGATTGAGACTTTAAACAGTGTCGATAAAACCCTCTGCTTATTAATGATATACTTTGAGAGAGTGCCAAAATTTTGTTGTGAACTGTTTCCAAGAAATGCTAAATGAAAAAAAAAATTTACACAACAATCTATTTTATAGAAACCCATTTTGTAAAATCCCCATGATAAAATGACAACAACAAACTTACATGCATGCGTATCTACATGGCAAAGTCACGGCAAAGGGGTTGGGAATACCCATCCAACACCTTCAGAATGTCCTCTCCGGTAGGGGGACAAGCAGAGGCAAGGGGGCCTTTCAGTTTAAGAATATGTTTGTATCATTTCAGTATCTTAAAACAAGAATGTACCATGTACTGTTTATATAATGTATGTAAAATGTTTTAACTAAAGAAAAAAATAAGAAAATCAGGCAAGTCCTCAAACCGCATGTTCTTACAAAAGCAGAAGTCTTGTACATTCTGCTATATTTTTCACAACCTAATTACAACCACCTTTTTCCTTATCCCAGATGGAAAAAAAAAAAAAAGCAGCTGAACTTGCCTCAAGCCACATTCAGACATCACCAAGCACCTAGAAAGATGGCCGATTATGAAATAATGTTTTAATTAATATGCAAGTGCTTATACTGTAAGGCACATGTTTTTTTCTGCAAAATAGAAAATACATCAAGTCACTATGTGTTTAGTTGGGGGTCTGCTGTTAGACTCTATGACACCTGTACCACTTCATGCATTCACCCAATTAATATTTATTGAGCACCTGCCATGTGCCAGGCCATCTTTATTCTATGAGAGTCATTTAGAATTTTATAGAGTTAAATTAAGGAAGCGGTAAGGACAAGGAATAGTATTCCCAGCAAAGAGGAAACAAACGAAAACAGCACCAAAAAATGCTTTGCTGTACTATTTGGAATCTAGTATGCAGGTCTACTATATGCTTACTATCTTTTATTGTAGTCAGTTGCTTGGCTATGAGGCTTTCCTGATGGACAAATACTTACAAATCTGTGTTTCTATGGTACCTGTATCATGGCTTGAGTTTGCATATAACAGGCATATATTCAGTCTGTCAGTCGACAAATTCTTATTTAGTATCCACTCTGAGCCAAGTATTGTACTAGGCATCTGGGATATGAAATGAAGTGTAGAGTACTTTATAGTTGGGTATTGGGGAAGGAAAATCACATGGAAATAAAAGCAAATAAATAGAATTTCCAACTCAAATAAACTATGCAGGAAATATACTAGACTAAAGCTAGGCAGGTTGGTACTTCAGAGTGGGTGGTCAGGGACACTCATGACACTTAACCCACAAAAAATTAAAAAGACAGCTCTAAAAATGGTCTGTGAGAAGTACCCCAAACAGACAGATCAGCTCCATCGAAAAGGTACCAGAACCAGGAAGAACTTAATTTGTTCTGGAATCAGAAAGGAGAGCAGCATGGCTGAAATAGAGTGAATAAGAAAACGTTGGGGAAGTCAGACAAAATCCAGTCCTGTGGGAAGTTGTTGAAAGGTTTTAAATAACAAAGCAATTGCACCTGGTTGATGACTTTAAAAAAAGAAAAAGAAACTGCTTTGGCTGCTGTGCAAGGTGAATGGATTCTGAGGAGAGCAAAAGTGAAATGGGGGGTACCAATAGGAGGGTATTCCTTAGATGGACGAGTGGGTGCATGGATGGAAGGAAGGAAGGAAGGAAAGAAGGAAGGGAGGGAGGAAGGGAGGGAGGGAGGAAGGAAGGAAGGAAATTAATGAGTAAATAAATAATAACTGTGATTACAAAGGAGCAAGGCCTATGAGAGTCACATGACCTATGTATTTTTAGCTTAAACTGGTTCTTAAGTCAAATTCCAAAAAACCAAAAATTACTTTGAGATAAAGGAACGTTGTTGGAGTAAATAGTTTTCTAAAATGACTGCCTTGAGAAAGATAATATACATTTAGCAATATGATGACTGGCATATCTATTTAAAAATACACTGTTTTATAATCATAATACTTGAAACACAATCACATCTTTTGATCCTACAATTCCATATCTAGAATTCTATGCCTTGAAAACTGCATAAATACACATAGGTTTTTGTATGAAGAATGTTCCTTGCAGCCTTGTTTGAAATGGAAAAAAAAAAAGGCCCTAAATATAGATGCATAGGGAAGTGATTTAATAGATTATGCACATGTGTTCTACTTAATACTACTCAGTTATCTAAGTGAACGTTGTTGTCCCATGTAATCTGACATGGACAGATGGCCTTCTACGAATAGTGGGAAAACTAAATTACAATGTACGTCTTGGTGTGTGTATGAGAGAGAATAGGAAATGGTCCAGACCTGTACCAGTACTGTAGACACTGGCCACATGTGGCTAAAGAGCACTTAAAATGTGACTAGTCAGAATTGAGATGTGCTCTAAATATAAAATACTCACTGGATTTTGAAGCATAAAATGGGGGGGGGGGAAGGAACTCATTAATCATGTTTATATTTATTCTACATTAAAATGACAATACTTTAAATGACTGGGCTTAAAAAAATCTATTAAAAATTAATTTCACCTGTTTCTTCTTATTTTGTAAATGTGGCTAGTAGAAAATTTTAAATTACCTGTATATTTTTCATTGCATTTCTACTAGATGGTGCTGGTGGAAAAGAATGAAGCAAAAACACTGATTATTCCTGGGGAATGAGATTGGGGAGAAATTTGGATAAGGAGGACAGGGAATAGGGACATTCACCTTTAACCTAAACTCTATTATATTTTTCAAAAAGAATTTAACTTCAAATAGTAAAAATCAATAACTGAATAACAAGCAAAGTCTGTAGTTAACAGTATTTTACCATGTTAATGTCTTGATCTGGACAAATGTACCATGGTTATGTAAGTTGTTAACATTAGCAGAAACTGGTGACTACAGGAACCCTGTATTATCGTTGCAGTTTTTCTGTAAATCTTAAAGTATTTCAAAATAAAAAGATAAAAAACAATAATAAGGGAGGGGTGCCTGGGTGGCTCAGTTGAGCGTCCAACTTTGGCTCAGGTCATGATCTCACCCTTTGTGAGTTGAAGCCCCAAGTTCTGGCTCTGTGCTGACAGCTCAGAGCCTGGAGCCTGCTTCGGATTCTATGTGTGTCTCTCTCTCTGCCCTTCCCCCACTCATGCTCTGTCTGTCTCTTTCTCTCAAAAATAAACATTTAAAAAAAATAATAGGGGCGCCTGGGTGGCTCAATTGGTTAAGCATCTGACTTCAGCTCAGGTCATGATCTCACAGTTCATGAGTTCAAGACCCGTGTGGGACTCTGTGATGACAGCTCAGAACCTGGAGCCTGTTTCACATTCTGTGTCTCCTCTCTCTTTGCCCCTTCCCCACTCACACTCTGTCTCTTTCTCTCTCAAAAATGAATAAACATCAGGTGCCTGGGTGGCTCAGTCAGTTGAGTGTCCGACTTTGGCTCAGGTCATAATCTCTCAGTTTGTGAGTTCGAGCCCTGAGTCAGGCTCTGTGCTGACAGCTCAGAGCCTGGAGCCTGCTTCGGATTCTGTGTCTCCCTCTCTCTCTGCCCCTCCCCTGCTCACACTCTGTCTCTCTCTCTCTCTCTCTCTCTCTGAAATAAATAATAAACATTAATAATAATAACAATAATAATGGAAAAAAGCAATCTAACAAGATGTGTGTCTTCTGCTTCATAGAGATTCTTACTTAGTCTCAATATACTGTAAGGTAATTAGCTCCAAATTGTATGTCCCAGCCAGAGTGCCCCTCGTAAACTCATTTGCTTCAAGTAAGGCAGCTAGGATAGCTGTCATATGTCTTAGTTTTTACCTAAGATTCCATTTAGTTCAGGTAATGCTGTTTTCCCATGGTGATTACAAGCTATTTGGCTGCCGTTTACATAATAGGAATTTCTGTTGAAGTTGGAAGTTGCTGGAGAGAATGATGAAAAGCACTGCTCCCCCAAGAACCTTCTGGAAACCTAGACAGTGAGCAGATTTTAAAGCTCCTTTCCCCTTGAATTCCTACTTCAACGCTTAGACTCAGCTAATACTAAGTTCAAGAGATTTTTGCTAAGACATAGTGGTGAACTTTGGGATAGAGAAATGAATCAAAAATCTGTATTATAATATAGTTACATATATTATAATATACAATCTATTTGTTGCAATATAACCAAACTGTTGGAAATAATCTTCACCTACATTTATACATTTGTTACTTTTTACTGAAGTGTTTTCTGAACAAGAACTAAACTCAGCATGCAATGGGCCAGTAATGGCAAATGAAACCACAACCACAAGTAAAATTTAAAACAGATCAGATATAGATATATAGAATATGGATATTTCAGAGCTGACAAAAATAAGGTAAACACTGCATTGGAGTAAGAAGTATTTCTATTTTACATGAACTAGGTTTAAATGAAAGAAAAAGTATGAATACAAAATGTAGAAATTACAAAGGACGACATATCAACTTACCATAAAACAGGTTGCAAGTACAGAATATAAAACTATAATGAAATATTTTCCAAAAGTGACCCACCCACAAAACAATTACATTAAAATAATGTGCACATTTAGACAGACGTCCCATTACCACCACCACCATACATAAATACATAAATAGCTTAAACAATCATAAAAAAAAAAAAAGCCTCACTGCTTTCTCTGGAAAAGGAGACTCACATAAGCAGAAGGAATTCAAACAAGAATTCATAATAATTCTTTTATTATAAAAGAAAATAATTCAAACAATTTTACAAGCACATAAAAGGAAAAAGTGGAAGTCTGCCCCATGACCATTTGCCCCTGTGGGATAGCCATATTGATTTTGGAATATTCTTCTAGATTTTTTAAGGCAAAAGAAAACATTAGCATCAACAATATATACTATTCTAGAACTTTTTTTTTTTTTTTTTTTTACTTAGCAATATGGCATTCTTCTCTGACAAGTAAGTAACACACTACATGAGAATCAGGATTTCGTCTGTTTAACTCACTGCTGTTTTTAGGGACTAGAACAGTATCTGGCACATAGTAGGTGCCAATAAATGTTTGCCAACTGAATGAATGGAATGAATCCTCCTTACTGTCAGATGAACTACAAGTTCTACAGGGTCAGCGATATGTCTGTTTGGTCTCTCTCTATGGTCTCAGCACGAGAGTACCTGACACATAGTAAGCACTTAAATATTCATTGAATTAGCAAAACAGCTCAATGATGAAAGCACTTAATTCTTAAGTGAAACCACTTAAATGCACCAGTGTGTTGAGATTACAATAATCAAGTATTCCCCAATTGACATAAAAAGTCCCCTACAAACACCATTGCAATAATCATCCTGTATACATACCATCATTTAAAGATTTTTAAATAATAGTATAAGAATCTCTTTCCAGGAGGGGTGTGGTGGTGGGAACCATTGATATGGTTCAAATGTGTCTGAAGTCCTTTCCCTCTAGAATTTCATAACTTTAAAACAGTTACGGTTAATTCTTCATCTTGTATGAGAGTTGTTCCCTATAATTTTATGAAATGATCTCCCTTATATATCTCCCAGTAGAAATCCAGTGATTCCCAAAACTCTCTAAATACAGCCCAAACATTATAATTCACACAACAAAACTGCCAGAGACTCCTGGAAATAAACAGGCTGCCTACATCCTTGGTGACCAACATTTTCTGCATACAGCATCACAGCGATTTAGTTATTACCTGGGGAGGGGTAGTTTTCAGGCAGCAACAGGTCCTTCTCATTGATTCTTTATATACTGAGGAGGCTCAGCAGAAAGGGGGACACAGACAAGAGAGTAACAGACTTTCAAAGGCCTGAGCTAAGAAGCAAACACCACTTTGAACTAGATAAGAACAGATTTGAGAGCTTAGGAGTGTCTGTGAGTTCTCCAAGAAGAGCTCTAAGTTCTGCAATGGAAAAGTCTTTCCAGAAGGCTGCCTTTCTGCTTATGTTTTTCGTTCCAAAGGCATTTAGTACATTTCTATTATGTGGGAGAGCCGGGCCAGGCACTGGGCAGGCAATGAGTAAGAGAAGACAAACTTAGCCACCACCACCTTGGAAATGAAGTTTAGGGACCACAGCCTTTCCATCACAGGATTTGATGCCGATAAATATAGATTGCTGGAGCCCTGTGCTTTCTTTCCACCAGGAAACAGAGTTTGTGTACAAGTCACTGCTTCTTCTTCTATGAAAAACATAGCTCCAGTTCTCTCCATGAATGGAGAAGTTGGTCAGAGATATTTCCTTTTGAGTGCACCCCAAGCAAAACTTGGCAACACACGGAGCACACTTCCTTTTTCTCTAGGAGCTCCTTCACACCACAGGACTTGCTAGGCAGTCTACTTAACTGGCAAAGGAGAGCTGTGCAGCGGCACTTACTGGGAAACAATCAATATTCAAAGAAGCATAAGTCTTGAGACTCAGAGAGAACCTTCGAGACCATCTACTCCTCCTCTAATAGCTTCTAAACTTTTTATGGGTCACAGAACTCTTTGAAACTCAGTGGCCCCTTTAGACTTTCTGTACCAAAAAGACATGCACATATCTTAACACATAATTTTCCCTATATTTTCAGTAGCTCTGTGGATACATCATGTGACTGAATTTCCTGGAATTCTTGGGACCACATATTAAGAATTCCTAGCCCAGGGGTGCATGGGTAGATCAGTTAAGCATCCAAATTTGGCTCAGGTCATGATCTCACAGTCTGTGGGCTTGAACACCTCATCAGGCTCTGTGCTGACAGCTCACAGTCTGGAGCCTATTTCAGATCCTGTGTCTCGCAATCTCTCTGCCCCTCCCCCATTCATCCTCTGTCTCTGTCTCTGTCTCTCTCTCAAAAGTGAATAAACATTAAAAAAAAAAATTCCTACTCTATATAAAAGCCCATTTGAGCTCTAATGCCCCAATTAGCATGCTCTGAATTGGGTAGCCCCACTGGCTGAAATACAGAGGTGATGTTGTACCTAAATACAGTGTAGGACACAGTTCCATCCCTAGGTGAGCTAATTATCTCCCGAAATGTAAAAACTCTGCTTGGTGGCCATGGACAGGGCCTCTAAAACCAATCAGCTGACACATTTCATAGCTTTCACAATGATACCATGCTCAAAAATGAAGTAGTGGGATCTGGCAGGGTTAAAGGGTTAGACCTCTGGGTTGTCAGGATAGTTGCTCGCTGCTGACATAGCAGTAGTATTCATATGGATCTTCCATTTCATATATGTTCTCCTCAATGATATAGATGTTTTCCTCCGAGTGCATTCCTTCTGCTACTGTATTTGCTAACCCTGAGGGAGCGACGTTGGCCAAAGTGACCAGGCTGTGGAAATAAATGTTACAATTCAGTTAAGCATTTCCTGGGCAGCACAGAATAGAGTTAAGATAAGAGGCTTTGCTGAAGAGACAACAACCAAATATAGTACATGATCCTTGATCAGGTCCTAACTAGGAAAAAAAAAAAAGCCATAAAATAGCAGTAAAACAATTTGTGGAACAGTTGAGGAAATTTGAATTCCTTTGAATTAATCTTAATTTTCCTAAGTAGAAAAATGGCATCGTGTTGGAAGGAGGTACAGACTGAAGTGTTTCGGTGAGGGGGGAAGATGTCTGAAATGTCCTTACAAATAGTTCAGAAGAAACGTTCTCTGTAAATAGAGAAACAAACAAAGCAAGCAGGTCCAAATCTCAAACCATGAGTTTGGTTGAAGCGTTCTGTTGTTGTTGTACTATAACTTCAATTCTTCTGTGGACTTGAACAGTTTCAAAAAGAAAAAAAAAAGGAAATATTTTATGGATCCAATCAGACTTGAGTTTGAATTCTGTCTGTCACTTACCAGCCATATGACCTTGGATAAATTGAGTGGTTGGGTTTTTGTTTGTTTGTTTGTTTTCATTTACTCAGTCAAGAAATTTTTAGTGTGTTACACACTGTGCTACGAAGCAAGAAATGCAGCAGTAAACAATACACAAAAATCCCATGAAGGCTGCGTATTAGCAAACTTTGTGTCTCAGGGTCCTCATCTGTAAAATGGGAATAATAAACATTCTATTTTACAGGGCTGCTGTAAGGAGCATTTATTCATTCAATCATCAGATGTGTAGGTGTCTACTAAGCATCACATACTGTATCAGGGGATATAGTTGTTAATGTGACAACAACTTCCTAACGTTCTACAGAGCTTACCTTTATAAGTAGGGATGAACATTAACCAACTAATTTCACCAAATAATGAATTAATGCATGTAAATATCACCCATGGGTAATATCACATTTCAAGTTTCAGTTCTAATAACAGATCCTGGCACAGATGATCAAAAGCCATTGATAATTAAATTGTTTTATTTGGCTTTATTTGGCTCTTTTTACTGCAGAGTATTTTGTCTTAATTGATACACTATCTATGTTTACCTAAAATCACTCATGGTTTAGATATAATTCAAAGGGATGAGTCATTTTTTTTTTCTTGAAAGGTACTGCATTCTACCCATGTGCCAAATATCACTATATTCTAGTACACGCTATATAAGCTTCATATATTTGGAATGGGGAGGTGTGCATGTGTGTATATGTACGCATATGTATACAGTCAAAAACAGATACCGAGACTGCAGTATAATAGACCAGTAGATCTCAACCCTGTTTGCATATTAGAATCACCTGGAAAACTTTCAGAACAACACCTATACTTAGGTCTCAAACTCAAAGATGCTAATGTATTTGCTCTGGGGTTGGCAACAGTATGTTCAAGTGCCCTAGGTGATTCTAGTAGGCAACCCAAGTTAAGAACGCCTGGGCTGAGCTATAAAAGCCCTGAAAGTAGAGTCTGGGTTTCTTGCTCACTTTTGTAACCCAAAGCTCAACCCAGAGCCTGGATGTAGTTCAATCACTAGAAGGGTCAGTTCATTGAAAAAAAACAACAACAACAACAAAAAAAAACCAAGAACCATTCATATACAAATAAGCATTTCCTATCAATAGGGAGATGAATTCTATACCTTAACTTTAGTCAATGAAGCTAGAGAAATCAGTAAGTAAAACAGAGCAGTGTGTTTAATTGGCATTACATAAATCTAAGGTAAGAAGGAAGTACAAGTTTAAATCCCAGGGCCAGGCTTCTAAGAGCAAAGCCATATTAGAATAGGGGCCTCCAAGATTCCCACCTTCCCCTACCCTACCCATTACTCTTACCTTGAATTCTGTAACTTCTCTTTGCTATAAGAATACCCTAGGTAAAATGTGGAAGAAAAGTCCATTAAAACTGCTCTCATAAAACAAATGAGTTAGGAAATAAAATGAACTCACTGAAGGCAAGGATTGTTTAAGAAAATCTGGTCTCCCCTTGGACTGAATTAAATCAAACTATCAATGTGTGTCTTGGATTGTTACATGGACTCTTCTATAAAGCAATAAAGATACATTTTTCACATTCAGGAAATACATGGAGCATCTGGTAGGCACTGGGAATGCAAAGGTGAATTGTGAGCCCTGACTTCTGAAAGCTTGTGTTCTAGTGAGAGGAGGGCATTGAAAATAATAATTTCTAATTGTGGAACCAACAATGCACTGTAACAGATGACTGAGAAGGTGGTCAGGAAAAAACTCTCAGGAGTAACCTTTAAGCTCAGTTCTGAAAATAAAGAAAATGAGTCAGCCAAGTGAACAGGCAGGGGAAGAATTCAGGCAAAGAGAATCCCTGGTAATGATGAGTATGGCTTCCTGAAACTGAAAATATGGATGAAATAAGAAAATAGCCCAAGGTAAGTTCTGAGAGGTAGGCTGGGGATAGCTCCTCTAAGACCTTTTAAGTCATAATCTAGATTTTGGATATTATTCTATAAAATAAGAATCTTACTCTTATTCCTATAAAAAATCATTGGAGGACAGAAATATGAGCTGACTGGGTTTTAAGAAGATCACTCTAACTCCTATGTGGGGAATAGATTAAAAGCAGGTATTTAAAAAATGAAGAAGTTAAGTAGAGATCATGATGCCTCACATCACAGTAAGGTGGTGATCAAAAGAGATTCAGAATAATGAATGTATTCTACATATATTTTGGATAAAGTCTGAAGGAATTAAAATTGGATTTTATGTTAGGAGGAAACAGGATTCTAGGATGGCCTATGGCATTCTGGCTTAAACAACCAAATGGATGGTAGTGAAACGTTATAATGGGAAAGACCAGAGAGGCAGAGGCCGTGTTCTGGGAAGGTGGAATATAGACTCTAGACCTCCATTTGGGACATGTTAAATGTGGAAGGCATCTAAGTGGAGGTATCAACAGGACAAACACTCAGAGTTGGGGGGGGGGGGAATTAAAGATGACATTTAAACCTATGGAAATAGACACCATCACCTAGAGGGTATAGAGAAAGGGAAAGGGCCAGTCCTGAGGAATAGGAATATCTAAAGGTCAAGCAGAAGAGGAAATAACAAAAATGACTGAAAATGGATGGCCAATGAAGTAGGAGAGTGGTGTTTTAGAAGCCAAGAGAAGGAATACTATCTAGAATGAGTGAGAGTCAATTTGATTAAATATTGCTGAAAGACTGACTACAATGAAGACAGAAATGTCTATTGGATTTAGCAAAATGGAGGTTGTCAGTGAGCTTGACTAAAACTATCTCCATGGTGCTTAAGGGATGGAAGCTAGATGATGGGCTGAAGAGTTCAGGGGGTACAAAGTAGGAAAAATTCATCTGAGAAATATGGCTGTGAAGGAAAACAGAAATGGGAGTAGCTAAAGAGGAATTTGTGAGTTAGAACATATTTTTATGCTGATGAGAATAGAATGAATAGAAAGGGAGAGGTAGATAATTCTAGAGAAAGGGGTAAAAGGAGAATTAAGTCTTAGCTAAGTCTAAGGAGATGGAACAGGTCTTTTATACTTCATCAGTTGAGTGAGCAATGAGAGGGGTTTGAGTGGTACTGAGGTATGCTCGCTCATCTCAGAGAGTGCCCTAGAAAGATACGGGATTGCTGGTTGTATTGCTACCAATTTATGGCTTTGATGTCATGACTTAAAAACCTGTCACCTTGGTCATAAGATTTTGTCTAGCAACCTGTAGACCACAAATCAAACAGGACTTTCCTATCTGTCCTTCGAAGTAGCCATGTTTTTGGAGTAATACATATGTGTGTATAAAGTGTCAAACTTCTCCCATTCATTATCTTCACTTCAAGCCTCTTTGCACCAGCTGAAATGGCATGGCAGAACTTGAAAGGCTAGTGAGTACTAGCATTGCTCTTTTTCAACCTGTAGACTTTGCATTCATGTGATCAATTCACAAACTCCACTACTGCCTCTGTGCAAACCCAGGTAAGTGTGGCTGGGGTAGTTTCTTTCCGTGAACAATCCATTTACCGAGGATAGCAGAATAGCATAATGGTAAGGAATAAGAGAGTCCTGCTTTCAAATTCTGTATCTAATAACTGTGTGGCTCTGGCCAGCATGTTCATTCTCTATTTGGTAAATTAGAATAATATTAGTATCTTTCTCATTAAGGTAATCATGAAGATTTAATGCCCATAAAGCACTCAGCAGCTTTAAGTCACACAATTAGGGTGACCAATTCATCCTGGTTTTCCCTGGACTGTCCCAGTTTTAGCATTGGCAGGATCACATCCTAAGGCCCCTTCAGTCCTGGGAAAATCTGGGGTGGTTGGTCACCCTATATGCAGTCCATGTTTTAAGTATTAGTAGGAAGGGTTGCTAGAATGTACTAAGCCCTGGGGTATAGGGTCTTGGCCTCTGTCCTTAAAGAGAAGAGAATATATCACAAGTATAAAAGTGTGCAAAGCTTTTGGGGTGATGACAATGTTTGGGTCTTGATTATAATGATGGTTTCCCATGCATAATCATCTACTGAAACTCATCAAGTTGAACGTACT
Source organism: Acinonyx jubatus (assembly GCF_027475565.1). Taxonomy (NCBI): domain Eukaryota; kingdom Metazoa; phylum Chordata; class Mammalia; order Carnivora; family Felidae; genus Acinonyx; species Acinonyx jubatus. Next base: position 187,971,348 of record NC_069380.1, on the reverse strand, counting down.
TCAAATATGCAGCTATTATATATGAATCATACTTCAAAAAGATTTTTTTTTAATAAAAATAACTTAGAAAACAATGTGTGTGCTGAGTGCCATGATAGACCAAAATACAAATGCTGCAATCCTGGCCATGACCCATTGGTAAAAGGACTTGCCACCCCTCTCTCTAAAGACCTGTGCCTGAGAAACAAATAAGATAGAAAAACACACAGAAAGAAATTACTTTCTGTTGTCGCACTTCCTAATAAACTTAATTCATGAATTAAAGAAGTTTATTTTCTTAACGAAAGGTAAGAGAACAGGTGCTAGAATCAGTCTGCTTGAATTTCAATTCCAGCTTTGCCTCTTATGGATTCTGAAACCTTGGGAAAGAGGCTCACTTTCTAGTAGCTATAGTTTCTTGCACTATAAAACGGTGATAAATACTACCTACCACATGAGATGGTGACAATAAAATGTACGTAAAACGTTTAGCACCAGGCCTGCATATTACATGGTAAAGCATTGCATAAAAATTAGCTATTATTATTGTTAGGTTTGGAAGGACTACAGGGTACTCAGTTTAATCGCCTTCTTCAGGTATAAATACAAACTTACATTTGTATCTAGGTTTGTGTTGGTTCCTATTTTAACAGTTCCTTATCAGAGGGAGAGAGTTGCAACATCAACCAACTTACATGTGAGAATTAAAGCAGCAATGATAAGAATGAGAGTCAGCCCAGCAGAGATCCCCACTCCAATGTAGATGCCTATTCTGGTGGTCACAGCAGAGTCTTGTAGTGCGTTAGCCAATGTGGGTATTTGCTATGGAAACACAAACAGAATTGCAGCAGATGGGCAGAAATCAGTTGTGTGCTCAGCTAGTCTCGTGACGTACGGCACCAGAAGAGTGCAGGGACCTTGAGACCGTGCATGATCTATCTCCTTCTAGACAAGCCTCAAACCACCCAAAGAACGGGATCAGCATAATCCTTAAACTTAGCAAGGGAATAAAATGTGCTGCTTCTACAATGTGGGCGGGGGGCGGGGTGGGGGGGGGAGACAAGGAACTCTTAATAAATGGACTCCCCTCCCCCACAAACATAAATAGGTTTTAGGATGGAACCCTGTTCATCCAAGGTCCCTTGGTGTTCCAGGGAGTTTCAGAGTGGTTTAAACTTGGTGTCTTGCAGAGAAGCCCCCACCTACACAGAAAAACTGATTCAAGGGCCAGGCCTTTGCAGCCAGACAGTCCTGGGTTCAAATCCCAGCTCTGCCATCATCTTGGAGAGTTCTTAGGAAAATGAAGTAACAAGAAATACAAAATGCCTAGCACAGGGCCTTGTATGCAGTAAATGCAATCAATGCTTACGTGGTGATAGGTATTGTGGCTATTTCTCTAATTAGTTTTATTAATTTTATTTTTTAACTGAAAGCCATAACATTCTTCTGCTTTCAAAATTTTAGTCCATATTCTCCCTTTAAAAGCAACAATGATAAATAATTTTAAAACAAAGAAGTCAAAGAAATTAAATTTTCCACTTATTCAATCAACTTTTACTACAGGAGTGCTATATGCAAGGTACTGTGCATTAAATACTATGGATATACAGAGGTACTTAGAGTCAGTCTTTGGTCACAAAGAGGGGCAGGGACAAACACAAAGTGCTAAGCCTTGGTTGTGAACACACAAGTAGGGGACTTCGTCAAATGAATGCAGACTCCTGTATACATCCTCAAAGAATTTTTAAGTCACTACTATAAGCTTGATATCTAGGGGATTCCCTTTTGCTCTGAGAAAGTGGGGGACACTAAAATTGTGGTTAATTAAAATATTGATTTGTTTATACTTCGATATATACATTGTTGACTTCAAATACTCCTGACTAGTGTCTTGTCAGACATAAATAAATTTACACAATCTTTCTCATCAGGGTTACCATGCAAGCGAGAAGAAATATATTCCAGGGATATGGAAGGTCTTTGAACCCTCCACAGTGGTTGGCAGTTGTGAAATATGAGAAGAGAAACAAGAAGCTAGTGGTTTTGTGTTTTTGTTTTCCAGCACTTACTATGTGCTAGGCACTTTACACTTACCCCCTCATTCCGTCCTTAGATGGCTAGAACTGCCCTCATCAACATGTTACAGCGGAGGGCTCTGAGGCTAATGGAGAGTGAGGCATGTTTTCTCCAAAGGAGAGGAGCAAACAAGAATGAAGACTAAAGCCAAACTTTCTTTCCTCTGAGTTGAATATGAGGTTAGCACGCGCGCACCCACGCACACATGCATGCACGCACACACATGTCCATGTCACTTACAGTTTGATTTTTATCATGGAGGCCCTCCAGTGTCCGTGTCTCTGCCATAAAGAGAAAAAAACAGCTGATAGAATAGTCAAGAACGTTTTCTTTTATCTGAGTTTTAAAAACTCTTAAAGATGCCTAGAATCATATTTGAAATTAATCCTACTCTATACTCTTCACAATAAGTAATTGTGAGACCAACAAAATTTTCTAAACACTTACAAAGCAACGATTTGACACGGATGACCATATTTTTTTATCCAGATAATGAACCTGACTACTTATGTTCTATGAACTGGAGACCTCTGCCAGGAAAACCTCTGTCGAATATGTGGTTTGTTGTGTCCACAGCACCCCAAAGAGGGCAGCAAATTGCCAACAACATTGATAACACTCAACCAGGCATTATATTGTAATGAGACTTTGAAAGATAATGAAAGTTAATTTTCTTAAAAAAGTTTAACATTTACTCATTAAGAGGGAGACGGGGTATTTCATTGCCTAAAAATGAGAGTAATAATAACTATAGCTATAATTTACCATGAGCTGACATGGTGCTAAATTCTTTGAACGAAGTATCTCATTTAGCATTCAAAACAACTATCCTAAAGTAGAGACTATTAGCCCCATTTCGCAGATGAAGAAGCTGAGAATTAGGAAGTTAGGGGACTTACCCAGGGTCACAGAGATTAGTGAATAACAGAAATGGCCTTTCGATTTAGGTCTGCATGGCTTTAAACAAGACACTCTGAACGATGTCCCTTTCAACAACCTTTACTTTTGCATTGTCACTACCAAGTGGTCACATTGCCCAGGTGCCATCTCACCTTCTTTCCTTTTTACTCATTCATTTCTTTACCTGCTTATCCATTTGATGAACATGTACTACACCCCTTCTCTGTGCCAGGCCCAGGGTATAGAGCCGCGAACAGCATGGGCACAAGCCCTGACCTCACAGATGCTGCTTTCTAAAAATCAATAGATGGTTAGCTTTGGGAAAATTAAGGATGCCTACTCATTTATCTGGCTGAGTCAGAGGCTCTGAAACTTCTTAAGTGTCATGGCCACTTTCTGGAAGCCTAAAAATCTAAATCCTTTAAGGCAGGCCTCCTGCTTTAACAATGATTTTTTTTATTTCTTTTTTTAACATTTTGTTTTATTTTTTGAGAGACAAAGAGAGACAGGACATGAACAGGGGAGGGGCAGAGAGAGACAGGGAGACACAGAATCCAAAGCAGGCTCCAAGCTCCGAGCTGTCAGCACAGAGCCTGATGCAAGACTCGAGCCTGAGCCGAAGTCAGATGGTTAACCAACTGAGCCACCCAGGCATCCCAACACACCATGATTTTAATATTAACATTTTACTATTCTCAGCCTAAAATTATTTTTAAAAAAGAGGAAATAAAAGAGATTGTCTTCCACTTACCTTTGCTCTTATTACCCAAAAAGGAATTTAAAGCATAAAAACCACATTGGTGGAACTACTAAGTAAACATGAATCTTAACCACACACAAGATTTTCTAATGTAAATCCAGTTTCTGCTTCCCTGTAATTATTTTTCTTGGCCTAAATGATAAGACTGACTTCTCTTTTTTTTTAATTTCGATTTACAGTGAAAATGACCCAACAGCACTCCATTTTATAGATTATCACAGATTATTTTCACATAGATAACCATCAACCAAGTGAGTGGGACAGTTGGAAAAAGTTGCTTTGATTTTCCCAGAGAACCCAAGACTTGGCTGGAGTGGAGGTAGCAACAGGGTGGCACGTGAGAGTCTTAAAAGTTTATGAATTTGTAACCATCTAGTACATATTATATGCCAGACATGGTGCTTAGTACTTTATTTGCCCAACAGCTTTTAATCTTCACCACAATAAGTAGGTACTATTATTTTTCCATTCTTCAGATGAAAAACCTGATTCTCAGAGAGGTACTTTGCCTAAGATCACACAACTATTCATGGACAAACCTGAGATGTAGGCCAAGTCTATCTCCAGAGCTGAGGATTCACCGTGACCCTGTCTTGCATCCTTCAGGTGGAAGAGACATTACATTGTTTTGTGTTCAAGATAGGTTCCATGATTCTTGAATTCTTATTGTTAAGGTTCCATTCCACTTTTATAGCAAACATATTAAATGTACCCACATTCCACACTAAAGAGATTGTAGGTACTGTGCCTATATTCCCAATGCAAGAAATGCCCCCATCTTTGTTTCCCTAAAGGGAAGGAACTAACAAGTAAAAACTAAAGAGAAAAAGACTTGTTTAGGATATAGACAACTCTGAGGAAATATACTGCCTTGTGAGGAAGGTATGTGGGTATACAGTGAATGTGCGCTTGAGGGTGATGTTATAAACAGCATTGGTAGCACAGGATGGGAATGTGGGCATACAATAAATATCTGGTATGACTTGCTTAGGCCACAATGAGGGCTACCATCTGTTCCCACCATATTTAATTTCCTCACTGATTGCATAAGAGATATTATCTACCAATCACTAAACAACTACCAAAGATTAAACCACTAGAGAGCTGAAGTTACTACTTACAATAATAACCAGTATTTGGGTGCCTTCTGTGGGTCAGGTACTACACTGAGCACTTTACAACCATTGTCACACTCAATCTTCAGAACAATCTTATGCAGTAGATTACCCTCGACATAGAGGTAAGGAAATTGAGCCTCACAAAGTTTGAGCAATTTTACCTTGAGCTCACAAAGCTAGTGGGAAGAGCTGATATTGGAACCCATTCTACCTACCTATTGCTGATGTGCTTAACCACAATCGCATTCTGCCTCCAGATCTTATTGGTAACATTAAGGACAATAACCAACGTGTACTGAGTACATAGTATGATCAAATACTGGGCTAAGCACTTGAGACACCCTTTCTTAGTTAAATTTCATAAGGTGGGATTTAGGAGATTTATGAGATTAAGATATGGGACTTACCTGTTATTACCCTCATCTTACTGAATGGAAGACTAAGCTCCAGAGAGTATAAGAGAGACCAGGACTTTGACAGGAGACATTTAAGATTAATCTCCCTGCTCAATGTGACCTGAGGTCTGCTCTTTTGATCCTATCTTCTCTTCCAGAGCAGCATGGAAAAGTCCTTGTTGAATTACTTAAAGAATATAGCTGCTCCTTCTGAGGTTGGAATTGAGGGAAGATGATGGGCTTCATTCCAGTAAGAAGAGATCCTTGAAATCACCTAATCCAACCCCAAACATGGACTGGGATGAATTCATAACAAAACATCCCCATTCTGGGAGTCAATTGGAAAATAATGGCAATGTAATGAGTTTTTCATTAGAATAAATGTATTTAATTTAAAAACATGTCTTTTATTATTGCAATAATGGATAATAATGCAATTTTTTCCTTATTTGGCAAAATACATATATTACCAAAATTCTTTTTTTAGGGGGAGGGAGTGGGAATTTTACTAGGTTACAAAATCCAAAGATTCTGAACCCTCTCCTTGAACAGAACAGGAAGGCGAGGTCCAGGGAAGTGAAAGGCTTCAGCCCAGGTCACAGGGCTACTTGTGACTAATTCCAAATCCTAGCTCAGCGCTCCTTTTTCCCAACACAGGTTTGTCCCCACCACCCCTCTCACCACACACAATATCTCAGGTGCACAGGAACATTCACACCTCCACTCAAACCCATTTCTCATCTCTTTTCCATATTCAAAATCCTCCGAACTCAGAAAATGCCAGAAGGCTTCCTCCTACACCACTTGTATAATTACCTGAGCCATATCCCTTGGTGGTGAGCATCCTTGGAAAGGCTGTACCGAAGTCTCTGCATGTAGGCCGAGCAGGGGTGACCTTGGCTAATGTCAGAAACCAATATAAGGATGAGACTTCTCTGAGAGCAGAGAGCTTGTTTCGGGGAATCAAAGGGGCAGCAGAAAAAAATATGAAACACAACAAATGAAGAAAGGCACATGCCCAACTGCCAAACCTACCAGGACGTGTTCACTGAGAGTGTATGAGACTCTTCACATGTTGGGCAGAGGTCTGTTACAGCCATCGTCATCACAGTCTAATTGTTAATAATAGAACTAATAGCCACACAAATGGCCATGCTAAATGCTTTTTATAAAACACTTCATAAAATCCTTCCGATGGCCTGTGTAGTAGGAATTGCCATGTTTTATAGAACAGGAGGCCACAGAGCTTAAATAACTTGCCCAAGATTACACAGCTAGTAAGAGGCAAAGTTGGATTTAAACTAAGCTTCATCAGCCACAGACTATATGCTGTATAAATCTTAAAATGTACAAACACATGTACCCCACCACTACCCACCCCACACATACACAGTCCAGTGGTTCTCAACCCTGGCTGCACAGGGAGGAGAATCATCTAAGGTAGACTTCGTAAAATCCCAGAACTTGGGCTCTACCTCCGGAAATGCCGATTTCTTTGGTTTGTGGGTGGGGACCAAGAAGATGTAAGTGTTAAAAACCTTTCCAGGTGATCTAATGAGCAATCAGGTTCTTAACCACTGATCTAGGCCTTTCCTACCATTCTACAGATCCTGTCCCTGAGTTTGAAAATAGAGGAAGGGAATTAAATGTGGCTGGGCATTGTCGGTGGAGCCTGTTAAACTTTAGGTCTTAGGGACTCACTCCCAGGGCTATAATTGGGGAGATCAGAAGTGAGACCAATCAGTATATGTAATTACCTGCAGGTGAGTTTTATTCATAAAGAAGACATGCAAAGGTCCACTCACCTGGTTTGATGACCAACTCCAGGTTTGATTTTTTATCATTCATTAGGCCTGGGAATTGAATCCGGCAGCAATAGGTCCCACTGTCAGCTAGAGTCACATTCTCTATAGTCAAGGACACATCTCCTTTGTGGAAATTCCTCTTTAGCTGGTATCTGTTGGATGTCTGATATTTCAAGTTCCTTCCATCTGTGCTGAGCACCATACTATGACATTCAAACATAGGACAGGATCCCTTGCCCCAGCAGACAGGCACAAGATTCTCAGGAGTGGCTGGAGAGTAGGTGCAGGGCAGAACAGCATTCTGACCCACTTCAACTACGTATTCCCCTTCCAAAGACCCTGAAGAAAGAAGCAAAGAGAGCAAGATCCAGGCAATGAGTGAGGCTGGTCCATTTCAAGAAAACTGCAAGTAATGCCATACAGAATAAAAAGGAAACCAGTCCTGCTGTCCTGTTTGGAAGATGATCCATTATGACAATGATTGTCGGACTTGAGGAGCATCAGAATCACCAGAAAGCCTTGTTAAAACACAGATGGCTGGGCTCAACCGCTAGAGTTCCTACTTCGATAGGTCTGGGTGGGGTATAAAAATTTGAATTTCTAGCAGGTTTCAAGTTGTTGACAGAGCTGGTTGGAAATTCACTTTGAGAACTAATGCCCTAAGAGACAATTGTGGTCTAGCCCTGTGAACATCGGAGGGCTGGGCAGATAGATAGTCAGAAAATGAGTCATTGTTAGCTAGTAAAACAGCTCACCCATCTGCTCATCGATGAAAGGCAGTTAACATAAAGCTCTCTCTTTTTTTAAGCACTCAGCACATAATGAATAAAAACTATTGGCTAAATAAGAAGCTTGCATATTTGAAACCACCCACAGGCTATTTTGAGGTTTGAAATGAATTGTCTTTAAATATATATATATTAATAAATATATATAGTGAAACATTTAAACAGTATAAAAAGGTATATGAGGGCTCCTGGGTGGCTCCGTCAGTTAAGCGTCAGACTTTGGCTCAGGTCTTGATCACACAGTCCGTGAATTCAAGCCCTGCAATCAGGCTCTGTGCTGACAGCTCAGAGCCTTGAGACTGCTTCAGATTCTGTGTCCTCCTCTCTCTGCCCCTTCCCCACTCATGCTCTCGCTCTCTCTCGCTCTCTCTCTCAAATAAATAAACATTAAAAAATTTTTTAAAAGATATATGAAAAGTATACTCCCTCTCCCTGCTCCTTCCCATTTTCTGGTTCTCCTTCCCAGAGTCTATACATTAAGGACCATTCATGTATTCCCACATGGAAGTCTAATATACATGTTATTCCCTACAACACACATCCACAAATGGAAGTCTAATATACATGTTATTCTGTTCTTTGCTTTATTCAATTAACTTTTCAACTTAGAGACATTTCATATCACTATGTTTGGTCAGCTTCACTGTTTGCATCATGGAGATATCACAAACTGATTTACCTACTCCCCCACTAGTGGGCATTTATTTAGGCTGCTCCCAAACTTGCTACTACAAACATTACAATGACCGTCTTTGTATCTTTATCTCATGTTATCCAGGTGTGACAGCCCATGCCCAGACTTACTTGTGATTAGTGGCAGCAGCAGCAGGACACAGTCAAAGGAAAGTTGTGAAACCATGGATTCTGAAGAAGAAACGTCCAGTAATAGCTCTATTTAGTTTTGATTCTCTAGTGGAACTGGGTACCTCTTGCAATTGTATCTCTTCCACAATCACAGGAGCAACGGCTGCTCTCCCCGACTGCTGGACCAACACACCAGGGCACCTGACTACCGATCTTTCCTCTGTTAATGCTGTCAAGTCCACAGTTACATCAAAGGAAACCCCAGTTGTCTGTCGTGCTACACCACACACATCCTGTAAGGGCTCTGATATTTATCCTGTTAGTATCAACGAAGAGGAAGCAATACTCAAGGAAGAAAAATGTCTCTCAGCCAGTCAAGAAAACTGTCTTAGCAAGTGGAGAGAGCCCTCTCATATCTCCAATGAAATAATCCTCTGTTTGGAATGGATGGCGTGTGGGTCTAGCTGGTTACCAGGGAACACAAGGCAGGAACATATCATCCATGCATTTATTCAGTCAGATCAGTCAGTTGGTTGGTCATGTGATCAATATTAATGGACTAGGAGCTGGAGAATACCACAATGAATGGCATGTCTCTTATTCTCAAATTTATGGGCCCTTTCCACCCCCAGAACTTAATTCTTAGCCTTGTCCAAACACAAACTGCGCTGTGCTATATAACCTTGTTGGATCTCAGTTTCCTCATTTATAAAATGTATAAAATGAGGAAATTGTGCTAGGTGACATATGCATGGCTCCCTGCTGTAATATTCTGACTTTGACCTGAATTTTCAAACCCTTCCACTTAGGAAAGATATTTCCTTTCTGCAGTGTTTCTCCCCCACTGCAGTGGGAATCAAGGGGACCTCAATATTCTATTACATGTTATGTAATAGAATCAGATGGGATGTCTCCTCCCTCCCAGCCCTGGGGCTCTAGACGTAAATTCTCAGAAAGGGTTGAGTTTCAGCCACACTGTCCATCACTGAGGTAACATCTCAGACCCCTGGGATAGTGACAGCCCTCAGTCTCAGCCCTGGGATAGTGACATTTCTCTAGGAACCTTAAAAGCCAATGATTCTTTAAAAAAAAAATTTAGTGTTTATTTATTCTTGAGAAAGACAGAGTGTGAGCAGGGGAAGAGCAGAGAGAGAGGGAGACACAGAATCCGAAGCAGCCTCCAGGCTTCGAGCCGTCAGCACAGAGTCCAACACGGGGCCTGAATGCACAAGCTGTGAGATCATGACCTGAGCCGAAGTCAGACACTCAACCGACTGAGCCAAAGCCAATGATTCTTTATCAGAGTAAGGTCACAGACTGAATAGTTTCTGAAAACCCTGTGGACTTCCTGTCTTTTCTTGCTGAACTTCCTTGTCACTCATCTTTATGCCACTAAATGCATTCAGGACAAATATCCAGCTTGTTCAATGCATGTACTTTCCATAGGATCAGAGGTAGCAGTTACTCAAGAGATCACAGTAAATTTCTTCATTTTATGGATAGGGAAACTGAGACCTAAAAAGGTTGATTTGCCCAAAGGCATGTGATTAGTAATTTCAAATGAGAACTGAGTCCCCCAAGCTCCAGATTTTTTCCACTATAAACCATTTTATGAACTTCATATCTGTCCTTAATATGTCTACCTACATAACTAATAAAAACCAGCAAATGTCCATATTGAAGGGTAAGGTAGAATGGATTAAACATGGGGTCAGATGATATGTTTACTGCATGGCCCCAATCAACACTCTTAAAAGTGTCAGCCCTCAGATTTTGTATTCTGTTTTTCCTTTTTTTCCGTGTTTTGTTTTTTATTGTTATTACTCTGTTTTATGTCCTTATCTAGAGTTACTACTGGAACCAGTTTCATAAAATATTAATAACTTATTAATTCATCGAAGTCTAGACAGTGAATGTGCGCTTGAGGGTGATGTTATAAACAGCATTGGTAGCACAGGATGGGAATGTGGGCATACAATAAATATCTGGTATGACTTGCTTAGGCCACAATGAGGGCTACCATCTGTTCCCGCCATATTTAATTTCCTTACTAATTGCATAAGAGATATTTTCTACCAATCACTAAAGAACTACCAAAGATTAAACCACTAGAGAGCTAAAGTTACTACTTACAATAATAACCAGTATTTGGGTGCTTTCTGTGGGTCAGGTACTACACTGAGCACTTTACAACCATTGTCACACTCAATCTTTAGAACAATCTTATGCAGTAGATTACCCTCGACATAGAGGTAAGGAAATTGAGCCTCACAAAGTTTGAGCAATTTTACCTTGAGCTCACAAAGCTAGCGGGAAGAGCTGATATTGGAACCCATTCTACCTACCTATTGCTGATGTGCTTAACCACAATCACATTCTGCAATGCGAACCTAGAAATCTACTCCAATCCCCTTCTTCTTTTTTTTTTTTTTTCCCTGTGTACAGGGAAATGTTTCTGAGCATTTTCATGTTTATTTAACTTTTCTTTCTTGTTTCTTAAAATCAAACTATTTAGATAATTCATCCAAATGGCTAAAATTTGAGGCAGTATCAAAGCTTTATGAAGAAGCCTTGTTCCCATCCTCCAAGTCTACCAATTTCCCCCACCGCACTGTAGGTTTCCATTCTCCTAAGTCTCTTGTGTATATACCCCCAATGCAGACACAAGAAAATAAAATATGTATTGTTATTCCTTCCTTTCTTAGACAAGTTGTATATTCATGTTATAGCTTGCATTTTCTATTTACTGTTTTATATACATTTTTTTTACATACACAAAAGCAGACAGGAAACTATGAGTTCCCAATACACAGATTTAAAATTACTAACTTCTATTTTAAAACAAATCCCAGATCTCATATCACTTCACCCTTACAGATTTTAATGTGTATTTAAAGTGGACTTTTTGCTGCATTACTATAATACCATTATCACACATGACACCAAATTAATAATGATGTCTTAGCACCTAAGTCTCCAGTTCATAATCAAATTCCCCTGGTTATCTCAAAAATACCCTTTTACAATACATTTATTTACATCAAGACCCAAACAAGGTCCCTATGTCGCATTTGGTTGTCATATGAATTAAGTATCTTAATCTGGGACAGTTTCCCTCCATTCCCCTGCCACTCACTGGTTGTAAAATCAGTTGTTCCGCAGCATGTGCCACATTCTGGGTTTGCCTGCTTCCTTGTGGTGTCATTGAAATTATTCCTCTTTTCTGTGTATTTCCTGTAAACGAAACTTAGCTCTAGAGGTTTGACTCTTTGAAGAGTGCTTCGCTGCTGGTGCTCTGTGCTTCAGATCCGACAACTGTCTGCTTGCTCTACCTGTAGAGGTGCTAACATTTATCAGCTTGCATCTATCTTTTTAAACTTAACTTTCTAGACAAATACCATACGATTTCATTCATTGTGGAATTTAAGAAAAAAACCAGATGAATATACAGGAGGAGGGAAATGAAAAAAGAAAAGAGGGAAACAAACCATAAGAGATTCTTTTATTGTTGTTGTTTGTGTTAATTTTTTAATATAATTTATTGTCAAGTTAGCTAACATATAGTGTATACACTGTGCTCTTGGTTTCAGAGGTAGATTCCCATGATTCATCACTTCCATACAACACCCAGTACTCATCCTAACAAGTGTCCTCCTCAATGCCCATCACCCATTTTCCCCTCTCTCCCACGCCCTTATCAACCCTCAGTTTGTTCTTTGTATTTAAGAGTCTCTTATAGGTTTGCCTCCCTCTCTGTTTGAAACTTTTTTTTTCTCCTTCCCTTCCCCCATGGTCTTCTGTTAAGTTTCTCAAGTTCCACATATGAGTGAAAACATATATCTATCTTTCTCTGACTGACTTATTTCACTTAGCATAATACCCTCCAGTTCCGTCCACATTGTTGCAAATGGCAGGATTTCATTCTTTCACATTGCCAAGTAGTATTCCATTGTATATATAAACCACATCTTCTTTATCCATTCATCAGTTGATAGATATTTGGACTTTTTCCATGATTTGGCTATTGTTTAAAGTGCTGCTATAAACATTGGGGTACAAGTGTCCCTGTGAATCAGCACTTACGTGTCCTTTGGATAAATTCCTAGTAGTGTTGTTGCTGGGTCGTAATTTTATTTTTCATTTTTTGAGGAACCTCCACACTGTTTTCCAGAATGGCTGCACCAGTTTCCATTCCCACCAACAGTGCAAGAGGGTTCCTGTTTCTCCACAGCCTTGCCAACATCTATTTTTTCCTGAGTTGTTCATTTTAGCTACGCTGATGGTGTGAGGTGGTATCTCAATGTGGTTTTGATTTGTATTTCCCTGATTATGAGTGATGTTGAGTATCTTTTCATGTGTCTGTTGGCCATCTGGATGTCTTCTTTGGGAAAGTGTCTATTCATTTCTTTTGCCCATTTCTTCACTGGATTATTTGTTTTTCATGTTGTTGCATTTGGTAAGTTCTTTATAGATTTTGCATACTAACCCTTTATCCGATATGTCCTTGCAAATATCTTCTCCCATTCTGTCTGTTGCCTTTTAGTTTTATTATTTCCTTTACAGTGCAGAAGCTTTTTATCTTGATGAGGTCCCAATAGTTCATTTTCGCTTTTATTTCCCTTGCCTTCAGACATGTCGAGTAAAAAGTTGCTGTGGCCGAGATCAAATAGGTTGTTGCCTATTTTCTCTCTAGGGTTTTGATGGTTTCCTGTCTCACATTTAGGTCTTTTATCCATTTTGAGTTTATTTTTGTGTATGGTGTAAGAAAGTAGTCCAGTTTCATTCTTCTGCCTGTTGCCGTCCAGTTCTCCCACCACGCTGACGTCTCCTGCTTTGGTTTTCTTATTCAATATTACTTTGGCTATTCAGGGTCTTTTGTGGTTCCATATAAATTTTAGGATTGTTTGTCCTAGCTTTGAGAAGAATTCTGGTGCAATTTTGATTGGGATTGCATTGAATGTGTACATTGCTTTGGGTAGTATTGACATCTTAACAATATTTGTTCTTCCAATCCATGAGCTTTTCTTCCATATCTTTGTGTCTTCTTCAATTTCTTTTGTAAGTTTTCTATAGTTTTCAGCATACAGATCTTTTACATCTTTTGTTAGGTTTATTCCTAGGTATTTTCTGGTTCTTGGTTCAATTGTAAACAGGATCGATTTCTTGATTTCTCTTTCTCTTGCTTCATTATTGGTGTATAGAAATGCAACCAATTTCTGTACACTGATTTTGTATCCTGAGACTTTGTTGAATTCAAGTATCAGGTCTAGCAGCTTTTTGGTTGAGTCTTTTGGGTTTTCCAAGTAGAGTATCATGACATCTGCAAAAAGTGAAAATTTGACTCTTCTTTGCCAATTTGGATGCCTTTTATTTCATTTTGTTGTCTGATTGCTGAGGCTAGGACTTCCAACAACTTGTTAAACAACAGTGGTGAGAGTGAACATCCCTGTCGTGTTCCCGATCTCAGGGGGAAAGCTCTCAGTTTTTCCACATTGAGGATGATATTAGCTGTGGGCTTTTCACATATGGCTTTTACGATTTTAAGGTATGTTCCTTCTATCCCAACTTTCTTGAGGGTTTTTATTAAGAAAGGATGCTGTATTTTGTCAAATACTTTTTCTGCATCTATTTACAGGATTATATGGTTCTTATCCTTTCTTCTATTAATGTGATGTATCACATTGATTGACTCGTGAGTATTGAACCATCCCTGAAGCCCAGGAATGAATCCCACTTGATCATGGTGAATAATACTTTTAATATACTGTTGAGTTCAATTTGCTTGTATCTTGTTAAGAATTTTTGCACCCACGTTCATCAGTGATACTGGCCTGTAATTCTCCATTTTAGTGGGGTCTCTGTCTGATTTGGGAATCAAGGTAATGCTGACTTCATAGAATGAGTCCAGAAGCTTTCCTTCCATTTCTATTTTTTTGAACAGCTTGATAAGGATAGGTTTTAAGTATGCTTTAAATGTCTGGTAGAAGTCCCCTGGGAAGCCATCTGGCCCAGGACTTTTATTTGTTGGGAGATTTTTGATAACTGATTAAATTTCTTTGCTGGTTATGGGTCTGTTCAAATTTTCTATTTCTTCCCATTTGAGTTTTGGTAGTATGTGGGTATCTAGGAATTTGTCCATTTCATCCAGGTTGTACAGTTTGTTGACAAATAATTTTTCATGGTATTCTCTAATAATTGTTTGTATTTCTCTGGTGTTGGTTGTGATCTCTCCTCTACCATTTGTGATTTTATCTATTTGGTTTCTCTCATTTCTCTTTTTGAGAAGTCCGGCTAGTGGTTTATCAATTTTGTTCATTTTTTTCAAAAAACCGGCTCTTAGATTCATTGATCTGTGCTACTGGTTTTTTGGATTCTATATTGTTTATTTCTTCTCTAATCTTTATTATTTCTCTTCTTCTGCTAGCTTTGGGGTTTCTTTGTTGTTCTGCTTCTAGTTCCTGTAGGTGTGTGGTTAGGTTTTATATTTGGGATTTTTCTTGTTTCTTGAGATAGGCCTGGATTTCAATGTATTTTCCCCTTAGGACTGCCTTTGCTGCATCCCAAAGGGTTTGGACTTTCGTGTTTTCATTTTCATTTGCTTCCATATACTTTTTAATTTCTTCTTTAATTGCCTGGTTGACCCATTCATTCTTTAGTAGGATAGTCTTTAACCTCCATGCATTTGAAGGCTTTCCAAATTTTTTCTTGTGGTTGATTTCAAGCTTAATAGTGTTGTGATCTGAAAATATGCATGGTGTGATCTCACTTCTTTTATATTTATTGAGGGCTGTTTTGTGACCCAGTATGTTATCTATCTTGGAGAATGTTCAATGTGCGCCTGAGAAGAATGTGTATTCTGTTGCTTTGGGGTGAAAAGTTCTGAATATATCTGTCAAGTCCATCTGGTCCAGTGTGTCATTCAAGGTCATTGTTTCTTCATTGATTTTCTGACTAGATGATCTGTCCATTGTTGTAAGTGGAGTATTAAAGTCCCCTGCAATGATCATATTCTTACTAATAAGATTGCTTACATTTGTGATTAATTGATTTATATATTTGGGTTCCTCAAGTTTGGGGCAGAAACATTTATAATTGTTATCTCTTCTTTTTAAAAACAATGTAATCTTTATTTATTTTTGACAGAGAGAGAGAGACAGAGCATGAGCGGGGGAGGGGAAGAAAGAGAGGGAGACACAGAATCCGAAGCAGGCTCCAGGCTCTGAGCTGTCAGCACAAAGCCCAACATGGGGCTCAAACTCACAGACCACAAGATCATGACCTGAGCCAAAGTCAGACGCTTAACCAACTGAACCACCCAGGCGCCCCTAATTGTTATCTCTTCTTGATGGATAGACCCCATAATTGTGATATAATGCCCTTCTTCATCTCTTGTTACAGCCTTTAGTTTAAAATCTAGTGTGTCTGATAGAAGTATGGCTACTCCAGCTTGCTTTTGACTTCCAGTAGAATGATAGATGGTTCTCCATCCCCTCACTTTCAACCTGAAGGTGTCCTCAAGTCTAAAATGAGTCTCTCGTAGACAGTATATAGATGGATCTTTTTTTTTTAATCCATTCTGAAACCCTATGTCTTTTGATTGGAGCATATAGTCCATATACATTCAGAGTATTATTGAAAGATACAGATTTAGTATCATTGTGTTATCTGTAGGTTTCGTGCTTGTGGTGATGTCTCTGGTCCTTTGTAGTCTTTGCAGTGTTCCATTCACAGAGTCCCCCTTAGGATTTCTTGCAGTGATGGTTTAGTGGTCATGAACTCCTTCACTTTTTGTCTGGGAAAGGCTTTATCTCTCCTTCTATTCTGAATGACAACTTTGCTGGACAAAAGATTCTTGGCTATATATTTTTCCTATAAAGCACATTGAATATTTTCTGCCACTCCCTTCTGGCCTGCCAAGTTTCAGTGGACAGGTCTACTACTATCCTTATGTGTCCATCCTTGTAGGTTAAGACACGTTTGCCCCCAACTGCTTTCATAATCCTCTCTTTATCTTTGTACTTTGCCAGTTTCCCTATGATGTGCCATGGAGAAGACCTATTCTTGTTAAATCTGAAGGGAGTTCTCTGTGCCTCCTGGATTTGAATGTCTGCCTCCTTCCCCAAATTAGGGAAGTTCTCAGCTATAATTTGTTCAAGTAAACTTTCTGCCCTTTTCTCTCTTTTCTTCTTCTTCTGGAACTCCTATGATATGAATTTTATTATGTTTCATTGAATCACTTAGTTCTGTAATTCTTCCCTTGTGGTCTAATATTTTCTTATCTTTTTCTCAGCTTCATCATTTTCCATAATTTTATCTTCTATTTCACTTATTCTCCCCTCTGCTTCCTCTATCCTTGCTGTCCAGTGCATCTAGTTTATTTTGCACGTCATTTACATTTCTTAATTTGTTGTGATTATTCCTTAGTTCCTTGATCTCTGCAGCAATAGATTCTCTACTGTCTTCTATGCTTTTTCTGAGCCCAGCTTAATCTTATGACTATTATTCTAAATTATTGCTCAGATATATTGTTTATATCTGTTTTGGGCAATTCTCTAGCTGTCATTTCTTCCTGGAATTTCTTTTGAGAATTATTCTGGTCATCATTTTGGCTAGTTTTCTGTCCCTTATGTGTTTTAATAGCTTATTATGTATCCTGCACCTTTGAGCACTATTATATTTAAAAGGGCTCATACACTGTCCAGGGCCTGGTTCTTCAGGAGGTGTTTTTGGAGTGTGTTGCACACTCTCTGTTGTTAAGACCCTGGTTGCTTTATCTCCCTACTCGTAGTGGTGGTTTAGGCCTTCCACCAGGTGTGTTTTGATTTGTTCATTGAAGTAACCCTGGAAAAAGTTTTAAAAAGGGGGTGGTGGTGGGAGAAACTATCCCATACAAAGAGAGAAATGACAGGAGTGGGGAAAAAGAAAAGGAAAAATAATTGACCAGGAAGAGAATTAGAGAAACTATATGATATAACCCAGAGAGAGAGGGGAAAATAAGAAGGAGATACAGAAGATGAGTAAAAAGAATAGATTAAAAATGTCTGCTTAAACAAACCAACAACCAGAATAACCAGAATAGAGAAGGAAAGGAATAAAAGGAAGAAAAGGTATAAGGAAAAAAATTATATATATATAATATATATTTATTATAATATATATTATATATTTCCATATATATATTTATTATAATATATATTATATATTTCCTTATATATATATTCCCTTATATATAATATATATATTATATATTTCATTATAATATGTAAGGAAATATATACATTATATATATATTCATGTCTCAGTTTATTTGTAAAGTTTATCATAAAAGATCCATAGAGGCCTATGATATAAACTAAGAATTGGCCAAGAATCAAATCAGCAAATACAAAACTGCTGGACCAATATCTGATATCTGAGTGCCTTAGAGCCAGTGATGCCTTAGAGCCAGTGGCTGTGCTGATCTGGAGGAGGGGCTCTGTGGTTCAGTCAGTGTCAATCTTGCTCCAGTAAATACACAGTTTCCAGGCACAGAGGGATGTGGTTTGGTGTAGGTGGGTCCCGCCTCCAATGTGGGCCCACTCTCCATTCCCCGAAGCTCCACCTTGTTGGTGATGAGGAGAAAAACGGCAATGTCCCAGTCTCCCTCTTCCCCCCACCAAACCACTCTGTTCAGGCCATCCTCACAGTGCTGTGTGGGCACAAGTGGGCCAGTTTGTTGATGTCTTAAAGGATCCTGCTCCACATGTCCCCCTTCCAGGGTAGAGCCACTCCGCCAGCCAACTGACAAAGGGCCTCTGGCTAGTGGGTGGCTGCTGGTTCTTTTGTGCTTGGAGACTGTATACCTTCTTCCCACAGCACCCAAGGGAGAAGACTGCTTTTTTCTACTGCAACTCTGAGCTGGTTACCAAGCCCAGGGTGTGCAAACAGGGTAAAGGAAGCCCACCAGTTAGAAATTGGTTCTTTCTCTGTTTTTTCCATTCCCTGGTGAGTGGTTTTCTTCTTGTCCAAATACAATCCTACACTTCCACAGCCTCTCTTTCTTCTTCCTTTTGTCTCTCCACAGAAGGGACTCCCTCCCCTCCTTACCTACACTGCCTGTTTTATCTTTCCCCATTAGTAATCACGCACCTATGGACCACCAAGTTGTTGTCCCTGTGGGCCCCTGGAGATGTTTCTGTCACTCTGTAGCCTGAATTGCCAGTCTTCTGGCCTCAATACTGCTGTGTTTGAGGGACAAGGGAACTTCGACCCTCAAACTTCTCTGCCATGTTGACTCCTCAAGACTCTTAACAATAGAGAACAAACTGAAGGTTAATGGATGGAAGGTGGGTGGGGGATGGGTTAGATGGATGATGGGCATTAAGGAGGGCACTTGTTGGGATGAGAGCTGGGTGTCTTATGTAAGTGATGAATCAATGATTTGTACTCCTGAAAGCAATATTGCACTGTATGTTAACTAACTTGAATTTAAATAAAAAGTTTAAAAGAAAATTAATTATTTAACCAATTAATTAATTAACTTTCTATTCCAAAGATCTCTTCATTCCAGCTGCTATAGAACTTCCCCATTCTTTATTACAGCCATGTGGATGCCACTAGATGGAAACATTAGGCAAAAACAATAATGTTATTATCCCCGTGAAATGGATGCTTCATGTCTGTTTATTTGTAAAGTTGATCATAAAAGATCCATAGAGGCCTATGATTCTTTAATTATGTGCAATGGAAGTTTGCTTTATAAAAGGAACACTTAAATGTGTTTCTGGTAAAGAAGCCTTTTGTATTGTAATTAATTCATTTCTAAATTGTGTCCAGAAAGTTGTATTGTGAATTCTCTTAAGGGAGCATTTGGAGAGGGCTGTCTATAATTAGGTAGAGGGTACTACATAAAAACTACTGTATACAATACCACTGCACAGATTGTTTGTGTTTTTGCTTTTTCTGTGTCAGCAGGAAAAGTGGAAAAAAAAAAAACAAAAAAAAAACAAAAAAAAAAACCTTCTGACTCCCTAAAGATAGACTCTAAGCACCCAATGAAAACATCAGAATTATGTGTTGTTAGAATTCACAATGACAGGGGCACCTGGGTGGCTCAGTCGGTTAAGCGTCTGACTTTGGCTCAGGTCATGATCTCGCAGTCTGTGAGTTTGAGCCCCACATTGGGCTCTGTGCTGACAGCTCAGAGCCTGGAGCCTGCTTTGGATTCTGTGTCTCACTCTCTGTCTCTGCCCCTCCCCTGCTCACGCTCTGTCTCTCTCTGTCTCAAAAATAAATAAAACATTTTAAAAAATAAAAAAAAAAAAAAAGAATTCACAATGACAGATAATGAAAGGGCCACTTGACAAAATTCGTAAAATGGAAGTAGAGAATTTTACCCAGTTCAGGAGACAGGAGAACAAGGGTGATATAGATGGGATTATCTGGAAAAATTCAGTCCAATTAGAATCTACCTTGTACAATTGGGGAGCTGCAGAAGAATGGGTATTGGAGAGATGACTACATATGGAATCCTACATGTACTTGATTTGAATAAAAAGTCTTCTCTTATTTAAACCACAACATCTCAGTTCCCATAGAGTATTAGTCCCAAAATTTTGCAAAGGGAGGCAGTAACGTCAGATTTTAAGGGTAAGAAGTGAAGAAATCTTGAGCTAGATCTTCTGACTTCCAAATTGTAACTCATGTGACTTCTCTTTAAAAGTGCTTGTTGGAAATAAGTCAGTCACATGACAAACCATACCATATGATTTCACTCATGTGTGGAATTTAAGAAACAAAACAAACGAGCAAAGGAGAAGAGAGAGAGAGAAACAGACTCCTAACTATAGAGAACAAACTGATGGTTACCAGAGGGGAGGTCAGTGGGGGATGGCTGAAATAGGTGATGGGGATTAAGGACAGTACTTGTGATGAGCACCAGGTAATATATGGAATTGCTGAGTCACTATATTGTACACTTGAAACTAACACTACACTGTACGTTAATGGACTGGAATTTAAATAAAACTTAAATAATTAAATAAAAGTACTTGTAAACCTGTGTGTTTGTATAGTACTTGAAAACTTTTTTATTATATAAGTTATGGTTACTGTAGAAAATTCTGAAAAAAATAAAATAAGAAGACAGATAGATAGATAGATAGATAGATGGAAAGATGGATAGATAGATAAAAAACGGCATAATCTCAGTTTCACAAAATACCCCCTGTCAACATAATGGATCTCCTTTCAGATATTTTTCTGTGTGTCTCTAATATACAAACATGATCGGGGCACCTGGGTGGCTCAGTCAATTAAGTGCCCGACTCGATTTCAGCTCAGGTCATGACCTCACAGTTCATGGGTTCAAGCATTGGGATCTGCACTGACAGTATAGAGCCTGCTTGGGATTCTCTCTCTCTCCCTCTCTCTCTGCCCCTGCCCTGCTTTTGCGTGTTCTCTCTCTCTCTCTCAAAATAAATAAACTGTATACAAGCATGTTCATGTGAGTACATCTTGTGAGTATATCACCAGAAAGAAAGTCTCACTCATAAACAATTAGGAACATCATGAACACAAAGGGATCTAGGAGAAGGTACAAAACATTTCCTTTTTTAAAAAATATATTTTTTAATATTTATTCATTTTTGAGAGAGAGAGAGAGAGAGAGAGAGACAGAGCATGAGCAGGGGAGGGGCAGAAAGCAAGAGAGACACAGAATCCGAAGCAGGCTCCAGGCTCTGAGCTGTCAGCACAGAGCCCGATGCAGGGCTTGAACTCATGAACTCTGAAATCATAACCTGAGCTGAAGTCGGACGCTCAACTGATTGAGCCACCTGGGCGCCCCACAAAACATGTCTTTATACCTAAATATATATAGACTGCCTATCAGTTTGTAGACTTTACCTCAGACGAAAGTCCTTTTATTTTTATTTTACTTTTATGTTTGTGGTCTCGGTACACTCATTTGCATCAGGTTGCTTTCAGCATTGCCCTCCCCATCCCAGCACTGAGAGGGTTACTTCAGACCAAAGATCCTGGGCATCCCTGGAGGGAACCCCAGATCCTTCGGGGTCTTTGGGATAATGATCCTTTTACAAGACAAATGATTTTCTCCGTTGCTACAGAACACCTCTCATGCTGATCTTAATGCTGTTCTGATGCCAATAAACCCTTCTTTTCTCACCAGCTGACAGAAAACCCAACTTAACTAGCTTAAACTATGAAGTCAGTTTATTGACTGACATTATTGAAAAGTTTAGCTTCAGGCAGACTTGACTCAATGGCCTCAGTGAGGTCACTGGGGACCTACTTCTAGCTGCCTCCATTTTTGGCTCCTTCCTCAGATTCTAGATGGTGTCCCTCCACTGCACCTGCAGAGCACATGGCCACATACCAAGAACGTCTCTTGGCTGTTCTCACACAGGTCCAGTGATTCACATTCCCTCAAAGGCTCACATTGGGTCACCAACTCATTCCTGAACTCTCTGTGTCCACAGGGTCACAAAGGACTAATTGGGTTGAGCCTGGGTCACATCCCCAAACCTTGTGTTCTCAAAGTGAAAGAAGGTGGTTCCCCTAAAGAAAAAGTGTGGTGCATTCCAAAAGGGAAAATGGATGCTGAGCAGCCAAAGAAAATGTCCAGTACAGACACTGCCCAGAAAGAGGCGGTGTGGAGAGCTGGGAAAAGGAAACCTACCTTCCAAATGAGCATGGTTCTTTTTCTTGCAAAAAAAAAAAAAAAACCCGGCATTTTACTAATCAAGTGCTTTTGAACTTATAAGGACATGCTCTTCACAATGCTGGGAAGATGATAAAGAGCTTTCATGTTTATAGACAGTTTTTATATTTAGCGACTATAGATGGATGCCAGTGAGATTAAGCTGAAGGTCACTCTCAAACCAAGGCAAGAAGCAGTTTAGAGCCCTCTCCAGTGCGCACAGCATAGAAAACCATGGCCCAGCAAGGACAAGTCAGCATTCTGAGATATCGCAACACTTACTCAGCAAGTAACTCCAGAGGGAAGTTAATGCTGCCCCTGCCCACATAACCAAACTCTTCAGAACAGAGGAAGTGGGGAGTGGTGCAAAATAATGTACCCTTAATAACTCAGCGAGACTCCTGGTGACGAAACTGAGAAATGAAAGGGGGGTCTACCGTCAAGAAAATTCCATTGAACTCTGTGTGAGTCACTGTGGGAGCTCCTACCTGCGGTCTCCTCATGAAAATGCAGATCCCACTACTTCCTCCAGAGACCACTCTGGTGTGGGGAGCTGCATGAATGGTCACTCATCCTGAGAACGTCTCCAGTGTGGTGCCACTTCTTTCTAGTCTTTAATTATTAGTCTTTTACTTCAGGTGCAGATTGTCAAGCTAATTGAACTCCTCAGTTCAAGCCACATACTCCTCATCAATCCCATGAGGTCTCTTTCTTCTTTTTTTTTCCTCCCTCCCCTCCCCTCCCCTCCCCTTCTCTCCCTCTCCCCTCCCCTCCCCTCCCCTTCTCCTACTTTCCCTCTTGGTCCCTGACCTACTTTGTCATTTTCCTGTTTTCATAGGCATCCACTTTACAGGACTGTGGGTGAGAAGTTTTCCAAAGCGCTTACTCCACTTTACATTCTCACTGCCAGGGAGAACTCTTACGATGCTCCATATCTTTGCCAGTAACAGTTCCGTCAGACTTTTTAATTTTTTCCAAGACAATGGGTGCATGATGATGTCACAACATGGCTTTGAGGTTAAACTGCTGTCTGGTGGAAAATATGACAGATATATAAAACATTGCACATATAAATTTATAGGGTACAGATGTTTATAAAGCAAACACTCAACCAGGACTCAAAACAAAAGGGAAAACACTCCCAATCTCCTCAAGTCCTGCTGACACCCATTCCGAGCTCGTATGTCTTTTCCTGATCACAAAATCTTCCTCCTCTCCTACAGATAATTACTATTCTAAACCTTGCAATAATCATTTGGTTTATTTTGCGGTTTTACCACCTGTGTTTGCATTCCAAAATTATATGTATGGTTTTGCTTGTTTTTTAACATCATATGAATGATATCACATCATCTGCAAGTTTTTGTGTTTTGCTTCTTTCACTCAACAATGTATTTGTGAGGTTCGTTCATGCTGTTGTGTATTCCTATGGGTTGTTTATTACTGGATATTTTTCTGGGAATGGATATGTCCCAAATTATATGTTCATTTTTTGGGAGCGCCTGGATGGCTTAGTTGGTTAAGCATCTGACTTTGTCTCAGGTCATGATCTCACGGTTCATGAGCTCAAGGCCCACGTTGGGCTCTGTGCTGACAGCTCAGAGCCTGGAGCCTGCTTCCGATTCTGTGTCTCCCTCTCTCTCTGCCCTTCTCTTACTTGCATTCTCTCTCTCTCTCTCTGTTTCTCTCCCTCTCAAAAAATAAATAAAAACATAAAAAAATTATTTGTTCATTTTATTTTAGATGAGCACTTCATCTTCTGTTTCAGTTATCACTAACAATGCCACCCTGGACATTCTCGTACTCAAATCCTGATGCACACATACAGAACCTTCTCTGGAGTATATTTCTGAGTGGAATTACTGGGTAAGAGGGGATATACATTTTGGACCTTATTAGATGCCTGTTTCCCAAGACATCTCCAAGCAGTATATAAGAATTTATCTTATTATGCATCCTCACCAACACTTAGCATTGCCAGATTTTTTTTTCCCCAAACTGCTAAAGGATATGATAGCTTCTCACTGTGGCTTTAATTTGCATTTTCTTCTTTACTAGAGAGGTTAATAAAGTACCTTTTCTTTTGTTTGTGAACCATTTGGATTTGGAGAGTGCTAAGAGGACAAATATTTATTTTGCCCATTTTTCTGTTGGGTTTCTCAATTTTTTGCCTATCAATTTATATGAATAATTTACATATTTTGGATACCAGTCCTCCTGATTTAATCTGTTATAAATAAATATCTGTTATAAATAAATATTCCCACCTTGTGGAATAAATTTGGCCTCTTTACAATATTGAGTGTTCCAGTCCATAAACATGTCTTATCTATATAGATTTTCTTTAATTTTCCCCTTAATAAAATTTTTAACTTTTCTCCATAGAGGTCTTCAACTGGTACCTTGATTTTCTTCTAGGTACTTTATATTATTGATGCTTTTTTACATAGTATCTTATTTTTAAGTTTTTATGTTGTTTGTTTCTGGTATTCTGAAATGCACTCTATTTTAGAATGTTTTTTTTCCTCCAACCAGTAAATTCTCTTATTAATAAATTATCTATAGATTATATTGCATTTTCTGTATAGTCATATTTCTTGCAAATAATGACAGTTTAGTGTCTTCATTTTCAATCCTACATTTTTTTCCTTGCCATGCTGGATAGGGAATCTAGTTCAAATTTAACAGAAATTTTGATAGCAGGCATCCTGTTTCATTCTAGCTCTTAAAGAAAAGGTTTCAGCTTCCACCTTGGGTATGTATTATGGTGTAGTTTTATGGAGCTACTGTTTATTACGTTGGCGAAGTTCTCCTCCATTCCTAAATATCCAAGAGACTTTCTTTTTTCGTGAATGGATACTAAATTTTATAAATGCCTTTTGAGCATCAGTTGAGAAGATTCAGTGATTTTTCTCCTTTAATCTACTATTGTGTCAGACTACATTAATTTTCTATTCTACATTCCTAAAATAAACATAACTTTTTTATTTTTGCATATTCCTAGGTTGAATGTACTGATATTTTATGCTATTCTTATAAAATGTTCCCCTTATCTATTCTCTGAAAGAGTCTGTATAAAATAAGTTTGTTTTGATTTGTTTTGTTTTTCTGGCAATGGTTGATAGAACTTGCCAGCAAAGCTATTTGAACTTAAAATTTTATGAGATTTTGACTACTGGTTTCTTTTTTAAAAAATCATTAAGATTTTTTTCTATTCAAGTTTTCTATTCATAAACAAAATTGGTAATTTTATAAGAATTTGTCCATTTTGTCTAGATTTTCACATCTAGTATTTTCGCATTATTTCATACTGTTTATAAAATCTGTAGGAATTCTCCTTTTTCATTTCTGCTATTATTTGTGCCTTCCTCTTTTTTATTTTTATCACTTTCTCCTAAAGGAGCAGTGGCTTAGAGCCCAGGCTCATGCACCACTCAAGCAGGCACCACCTCAGCCCTCCCAGATCAGATACTTCTGCACAGATTGATTAGCAAGCCTGAGACCTAATGGACTATGTTGCTTGGGGACAAACGAGTTTCAGAAAGAATTGGAATGGGTCTTCTCTTTCACTTTCTACATTAACACTACCTACCCTAGGAGATGGGTGCTAGAATTATCATAGTTAAGAAATTTGAGTGTCAACCAAGGCTACAGAGCTAGTAAATAGTAAAGCCCCAAATTCTACCATGCCTTGCTCATTCTCTTCTCTTTTAAACCTGAATTTTAATTTTCTCATTGCTACTTGAAATGTCCTTAGTGTATAGTAAGTTACATTCTTCAGTCTCAATTTATTCATCCGTAAGATCATTTTTATTTTTCCAATTTGGCTATCCACTGATAGACACAAATATGAACTCAGACTACACATCTTAACCTGATTTTATCATATCCAGAATATCTTTCCATGTCAGTATTCTCATTCTTAACAGTTCCTAACAGTTGCATGGTATTCATAGCAGATCCTCATGTTGGTCGAATGAATGAATGAATGAATGAATGGGAAAGTCAATAAAGAGGCAAAAGACATCTTTCCTTGTAGTTCTGATACAATGCATTCCTGATCAGCCCAGCCATACACCTCCCCACCTGAGTCCCATCCTTTGAATGTCTTCCCTTATTCCAAACCTAGTGGTAGACAGGGAACCAGCAGCTTCACAGACCTTGGTCTTGTGTGTTAAGCAAATGTAAGAAACATCTTGTCATCATTCACTCAGTGCTAACCAACAGTGCCTGAGGCCTTCCTCAGGTCTTGTCCAGGAGAGCAAGGCTCTGAATACAAGACTTGTATTCACAACATAATACTGATTATTTTGAAAAATTCACACCCTGTTCTCTCCATGAGAAAAGATTTTGTAGGCCAGAGGCACAGGCAACGAGTTTCACTTGTTGAATTAAAAACAAAGCTCAGTATCATTAGCAGCACTGAGCATCTCTAGCCTTCTCCATGGTTGCAGCTTCTGAACTCAAGGGAAGAGTGCCACTTACTGTTAGACTCATTGCATTGCAATTTGAGAACAGTTCTTCGATCTGAATCTAAATGCCACGTGAAGACAAAAGTCTTATCAGGGAAGATATTAACTGACCTTGGATAGATTCCTAAATACCAGAAATTGTGCCAAGTGGTTTGTAGCCATAATCTTATTTAGGCCTTAGAATAATTCTATAATTTTTATTTCTGTGATTTTTTGTGGTTTTGTGCACACACTCCAGGGTTTTGAATCCAACCACCCAGATCATAGCCCATAGGCCAAATTCAGTCAGTGGCCTGTTTTTGTACAGGCCACAAGCTAAGGATTATTTTATATGTTTAAATGGTTTTAAAAAATCAAAACAATGTTTCATAACGTGAAAATTATTAAATTCAAGTTTCAGTGCCTATAAAGTTGTATTGGAACATAGCCACACTCATTTACTCAGGTATGGTCTATGGCTGCTTTTGTACCACAATAATTCAGTAGTTGTGACAGACCTTACAGTCTTCAATGGCTGAAGTATTTACTAACCGGTGTTTACAGAAAAAGTTTGTCAACCCTGACCCAGATTCTAATTTAGATACACCACCTGGGAAAGCCACAAAACTGATCCTCAGTTTCATAAAGTGGCAGAATACCTGCCAAGAGTGGTTTTTATGGAACATTAGCCCTATAAGCACAGTATCTCCTTAAGATACCTACGGAGGTCTAAGACATAAATGCCTTAACACTAATTTCCATCTACAGATCTGTTCCTCCCTCAGCCCAGGATCGTTTAGTCTCTGAGAGTATGGACTTTAGGATCAAAATATGGGATTCCATTCTAAGATCCACGATGACTTATTAATTATATGATGCAGTAGGAAGGTGCTAAAGTATGGAGGTTGAGTGTTTAGGTTTTGAAACTAGGTTTCAATCCTGGTTCTGCTACCCGCTAGCTTGGTGACCTTGGGTAAATTACATAAGCTCTCTGAACCTCTGCTTCCTCATCTGTAATGGACATAAAAATCATACTGATGTTTTCACTCTTATGTGGATCCTGAGAAACTTAACAAAAACCCATGGGGGAGGGGAAGAAAAAAAAAAAAAAAAAAAGAGGTTAGAGTGGGAGAAAGCCAAAGCATGAGAGACTCTTAAAAACTGAGAACTGAGGGTTGATGGGGGGTGAGAGGGAGGGGAGGGTGGGTGATGGGTATTGAGGAGGGCACCTTTTGGGATGAGCACTGGGTATTGTATGGAAACCAATTTGACAATAAATTTCATATATTGAAAAAAAAATCATACTGATTTCATTGGGATGTTGCGAGAATAAAATGAATATATGTACGTAAAGTGATTAGAGCAGTGTTAGCAAAGATCTCTCAACAGTTGTTATTGATTTCCATTCTTATTTAGGGAAAAACAAACTCCTTCCCTTTACCTAAAGCCTATAATCTGCCCTCCATGTGCTTCTCCAGCTCCAAACTCTTCCCTATGCTGCAGGCATTAATAGCCTTTTTCATCCAAATCATGCTTTTTATTTCCTCATGAGACACTTCTATTTGGTGTTCCCAGTGACCTCAGAATCTAGCACAGACCTTTTCTCAGAAACACAGCACAACACAGTTGAAGCTTCCTTCCAAAGCCCTTAACAAATGTGCACATGTAAACATAATTTGAAAAGATAACATGGACAACGAATTTTTAGCAAGCAATAGGAATAAAATTAGAAGATTCTTCTGAGTGTTGTAATGGCCAGAAAGTTAAAACACATTTGTTTTCTTGCTCATCTTTCATTTTCCTCCCCACTCTCCATTTCCCTAGTAACTAGACCAATGTCAGGGAGAGGGCCAAATTTTTCATTAAATGAAGACAATTAACAAATGATGGGGAGGAGAGGGATTGGGAATATAAATTAACACAACCTATTTATTTTTTTCCCTTTATTTTCAAATTTTTACTTAAATTCTATTTAGTTAAGATACAACCTGTTTATTTTTATCAAAAACTTACATGTGCTCAATTTGTAGTGGGTATCTACAGTATGATCAACTCAGCACCTCCTTTCTCAAGAAGTAGACTATCTTCCACACGTGGACATCTTGGGGACTGCCAAATTCTTACAGAATTCAGGCCCCAGCTGGGATCAGGAATGCCACCCCTAATTCCCTCTCTGGACTGGTTAATTAGTCCTCCTTTTTTCAGGCAGTGGGGCAGAAAGACTTAACACTTGGGAACTGTTAGCAGCCATGTTTTCCATCCATTCATAAAAAGGCTGGTTTGTAAAGAAAATGAAACTAACAGAAAGAAACCATACAGGAGAAATAATGAAGGGATCTGAATGGAGTTTGAGTCAGATGCTCTGGACCCCTTCCTAGTCCTGTTAATAGTTTGGATGGTCAATTTATCCTTTCATCATATAACAGCACAGTTATCATTTCAAAAGTTTGTCTTTTTGCTTCAACTAGCTAGAGCAGAGTACGAATACAATATTCCTTTAGCCCACTACACGGTCAAGTCATCTAGATTTCTTAAAACCAGTGCCCAAGGCCCACTCCAGAACAATGAAATCAGAATCTCTGTGGTCTGGACATCAGTAATTTCAAGTGCCAGGCTATCGCAGATATCTCACTTTGAGGAATCAGTCTATCAGGAATATTCATTATAACTAGGAATGCAGAGATAGATTTTGACCCTCACAAGATTGAAAGACTATATTAACTTTTAACCTTGTAACAGTTATCAGATCACGACTGCTCCTTCATCTCATTGTAATTGCAGTTCACATTAGAACTCTAATTTAAGAGTTTTGGTCAGGTGCCACCTAGACCTGCAAGATCAGATCCTCCAAAGTCAGAATTTAAGATTCCTCATGGAATTTTAATCCCTAATCCTCCCTAAACACACACACACACACACACACACACACACACACACACCCTCATACAAATGATGTTGTGACTCTTGTAATGTTATGAGACTCATTTAGTTTTTTCCATGCAAACAATTGCAAAGCAAGCCAAAATTGGTTTAGTACCTCTTGGCCCAACATCTGCAAGGTTAACAAAAGGTTGAGGTCAAAGGAAGATTTCTTTGGAGAGTTGCTCAAGTGTTATGCACTTCAATTTAAGCTTTAAAGAGTCTGGACTGTGTTCCCTGAGCCCAAACATCTATACCAAACACATAACAGGAAAAAAAAAAAAATCAGACTGGCCAACTAGCTGCCTAACAGAGAAGTATCTATTTGGCAATAGTCTACATTCCCAAGATTTTTAAAGAAAAAGATGCATGAATGTTTCACATACAGAATAGGCCTGTGGCTACATTAAACTGGACTTTGCCAGTTCTAGGACTAGAAACCTTCATAGAGCAAATCCCTGAAGGGTGATATACTGGAAACCAAGAACTGAGGAAAGACCCAAAGGGGACACCTGGGAAAAAGCACTACCTTTATCAGTGATTCTTAAGCTTGAGTGTGTATGAGAACCTGAGAGCTTTTTAGACCACAGCTTTTTGGACCCTACCCATGGAGTTTGATTTAGTAGATTTAGGGTGAGGCCTGAGAATCTGCATTTCTAACAAGTACCCAAGTGATGTAATGCTGCTAGACAACACTTTGAGAACCACTGGCCTACATAAAAAGAAAGACCAGCAGAGAACTTCAGAAACAAAGATTCTCCACCAAGCCCCTGGTGGAAGAGAGGGTGGAGGGCAGAAAAGTGCAGAAATAAAATTTCAGTGCTCAAAACAAGCTGACTTCTTGCTCCTGGTCAAATCAACGAGGGTGGGTGGGTGGATAATAAAAGAAGGGCTTAGTCCTAGTCACTCAAAGACCCAACTGACTGAACCTTTATCATCTTCAAGTGGCTTCCACAGTCATCCTAGGTGCAGCCATCCAACCAGCAGATGAGAAGGGAATGGAGGAACACGCCAAGAAATTTTTATGGAAATGGCCTGAATTTTTGTATCCATACTCCATTGCTAAGAACTTAGTCCCATGTGTAGACCCAAGAGGAGTGAAAAAATGTAGACCCTGGCAGGGCAGCCACATCTTAAGGGAACAAGAATCTCCAGCACACAATCCAATAGTCTCTGCTATCAAATCCCCTTCCCAATGCAGGCTTCCAGCCTTATCAAGTCTTGAGCATAGCTTTAAGGAAAATGCATAGCTAATTAGACATTTACAAAAATGAATGTTTGTAACTAAAAGTGATCAAAGGATTTATTATCTGAGTAGAAAAAAATTATGAGACCTATCCAGGGTAGGGTCAAGTAGCTCAGATAGTGTGTTTACAGAAGCAGTAGAGAGGAAACACAAAACTGCTGTTTTATAACTCTATGGGATTCCTCTCTTTTAGCATGTTATACTACTTTTTTAGAGATTAAGTAAAATAAATCTAAAGATTTTAGAATTTCACATTTATTCAGCTTGTTATCCTTTATTTATCGATCATTCTTAAAGCAAATGACAAATCTACTTTTCAAAGATGAAGGCCTGCTACTACTGAGGATATCTCCAACATTCTATGCAACTCCAAAACCAGGAATGTTTCACACAACTGCAGCACTCTGCTTTTTAAGGCGATTACCCTTAATGTATGCATACTCATTTGCCTATGTTTGTCATAAAGTGAAATGGCCTGTGACATCTCATGATTGATAAGGCTGGAGTCAAGCCATTTACATGACTTCTAGATATACCTCTTTTAAGACTCTCCAAGAGCAAATTAACCAATATACGCCATTTACTGAAAAGGGAAAAGAAAAAAAAGAAGAAACGTCCTTCATGGTCTTTCATTCATTTCATCAATGAGGACACACAAGGCAGCATCTTTCTCTATAATCTGGTCTCTCCTATGACCTGAATTTTCTCTATGCTGTTCATTCTGTCCAGTACAATTGTTGCTATCATCAGCATCCATTGGTTCAGTTTTTACTCTCATCCCTGCTTCTGAATGGGGCAAATCATCAGGCAAAGAAGCCAAGCAATTCTGAATCATCTCAATGACTCGCTCCAAGTGCTTTTGAAACCGTTCAGCTGTTTCAAGGCGTTGACGTTTCTGCACCTCCATCATGACTCTCAATGTTTCTCTTGCTTGGTGGGGTCGGTATTCATTTATGAGATGATGCACATGCACAAAAAGCAGCTTAAGATCTTCTAGCTTCTCTTCTCGTTTTATACTCCCAGGGCTTCTTATCAAGATATCTAAGAGGTCTAAGAAATTAATAAGAATAGACATATTGAGTTTTCTCAGTTCTTTCTTGTGATCAAACTGCATAGGATGAAGTCGTTCGATGCCCTGACTTTCTAAAGGGCGAATGATAAGATCATCACATTGGAACTGATTGCCAAACATCATATAACTGTCTTTTATTGGAGGTGGAGGCTTGGGAGCTAGGCCTTCCTGAATATTTTCATCTGTATATTCCTTGATGTACTGCATTGGAGGTGGCGGAAGGGCACTCACTTGCTGTGGCTCACCCATTGCGGAAGATCAAAAATCTATGGAAATAAACCAAAAATTTAGAGTAGAGCTACAAAACAAACCTGTCACATTGTATACTACAGAGTATCTTCCTTTTTTTTCCTTGGCAGTTTGGGGCCCAGGACAAAATGATCTCCTTAGTTTCTAGAACAACAGGGTAAGACTGCCATCTTTTTCTAATTAGCATTATATCTTCAATCATCCGATAATTTTTCTTTCTTTGCTTAAGGTTTTCATCAGCACAAAAAATGTGTAGTATATTTTCATCTTTAAATAAAATCTGGATTCCTCACCAGTTATTCCATTTCTCTACTCCTCTCTACAGCCAAATTACACACGCTGCATATTCATTTTTGTCATTATCCAATTTGGCCTCAACCTACTAACTCCACAAAAACCATTCATCAAGGTCATCAGCAATCACCAAACAAGCAAATCCAATGGATATTTTTCAAAGGTGATTTTACTCAATGATTCTTCAGCATTTTCTTCTTTTTCACCACACTTCCCTTCTCCCTTGGCTTCTGTGAGCCTACATTTATGTTTCTCTCCTACCTCACTGGCCACTCCCCGTCTAGCTCCTTCATTGCCTCTACTCCACCCAAATTTTAATGTTGGCATGCCTCAGAGGGTTGCTCTGGGGCCCTCTTCTCACTCTAAACTAGGGCATCACAAACTCAAGTGCCGAAGGGAAAAGGCAAGCAACGAAAACAGTGAAGCACTCTGGGGCAAGGATTCAGATGAATTAAGTACATGCATGCCAGCCAGATCTTAAAGCCTCCAGCCATTAGATTTCATGTGGGAATGAAAAATCATTGTTCCTCAGTTTCCTGATTTCTGAAACGAGGGCAAAAATCCAGATTTTATGCAGAATGTCTCGATTTTTAAATAGTGGTAACTAAGTCCAGAAATTGTCAAGTTCTGTGGGGTCAAAAAGAATTTATCTACAACAATCTTCGTGGTCTGCAGTTTTAGACCTCTGCTTTACAGTCTCCCTTGCGTAATCTCAGTCAATTCTACAGCCTTAAACACCAATTCTATCACTGGTTCTCAACCAAGGTCAATTTTGCCCACTAGGAGACATATGGCAAAATCTGGAGACATTTTTACTTGTCACAACTGGGGGATAGAGTGCTACTGGCATCTAATGGGTAGAGGCCAGGGATGCTGCTAAACCCTTACATGACAGCCCCCAACAAAGAACTATCATTCCCAAATATCAATATATTGTGCCAAAGTGGAGAAACCCTGGTCTATGATTTAGGACTCTGTACTTTCTACCTCCAATGGAGACTGCCTCAGTTTCTTCTGAATGTCTCATAAAGCATTCAAAAAAAGAATTACCTCCTCTCCTCCCCATCACAAATTTATCAAGTCCTGCTGATTCCACACCTTCACTATCTCAAATTCATCAGTTCTGGCCAAACCACCATTCCTTCTTGCCAGGGATATAATGGCTTCCACCAAGGATCCTTCCGCTTTCACTACTGTTCTTCCACATAATAGCCAGTATTAATTGTTTTCATCCCACATGCCTTCTCCTTCACTATATCCTAGCAGAACTGTCTTTAATCTACTATTTTTACACTATTCTTTATACTATACTATTAACTATAACCTCTTCTTTCAGTCTTTCCACATGCTTTTCTTCCTGCTTCAGGCAGTAGCTTAAAATGTCACCTCTAAAGAAAAGCTTACTTAATTATTCATCAAAAGCAGATCCTACCTTCTTTTATTCTCTGAACCGGTATTTGATTTCTCTCCCTGAGCAAACTACAAGCTCCATAAGAGGAAGGACTCTCTATCATAGTTCTATATCCACAACCTTGTACACAGAAGTTTCATAAGCATTTGTTGAGCAGCTTCATCCATTTCAAGACAACTCCAAATCAATGGGAATTTGGAAGTAGGTACAAACATCTTTAATGTGTATTCACTCTTTTGGTTGTTTACGGTTTGTCTGATATAGGACAATGAGTATCCAGGGATGATGATTATGACAACAGATAATATATGAGACATACTACGTGCCAGATAGTTATAAGTACTTTTCTCGTGGTTGTGAGAAAAGCTGCTTCCGTTTTGGAGAGGAGACAATTGTGGCTCAGAAAGGTTGAACCACTTGTATAACGTCACCAAGTAGTAGAGGAAGGATCCAGAACCTAAAGACTTCAAACAGTACACCATACTATCTTTCAATGATAAACAAAAAACACTACCTCCATTATAGTGTTGCTTACAATCTATCAAGGAAAATAGATTAAAAAAAAAATAACTCAATAACTAACTACAAGTTTTAAGGCTACTACAAAAGACCAACAGATCAAACTACCAAAAAATAAATCTAAAAATTCCACACTGGAAAATATATCATAAGCAAAATTAAAAAATAATCCCATTCTTCTGGGAGAAAAACACAAGTCTAAAAAGGAGCAAATACTAGCAATTTTATTTTGACTTTTTAAAAACATATTTTCTCTGACTCCACCCCCACTGGAAGGAAAGCATTAGGACTTCAGGAACTGCCTGTCTTGTTCACAGCTCTACCTCCAGCATTACAAGACCCTCAATAAAAGTCCAATGAATGAGATTTTTCAAAACCTGTGTTTTTTAAAAAACAGAAAAATAGACAAAAGAGGACAAGGAAAATGCAAATGCCGAATAAAGACAGGAAAGTATTCAGACTAGTACACTTTTAGAAGCAAATTTTAAGAATTTTCATCTAACAGACTATGAAGATTTCAAATAACCCATCGTTCAACAAATATCAGAACACCTTCTATGTGACAGGCACTGGCTTCCACAGAGGTCATACTCTCCTTTCTCTCATTTTCTTCAGTGCCATCCCAGTTTTAGAAGAAGCTCTTAGCTATTCTGGCCCCAGCGAAACCTGTTGGGGTGGAGGGGACCCACCTCAGTTCTCATAGAAGCCATCTTCACAACCACCACATAACACTCGTGGCTGGTGGGCCAGTACCACCCAAGAGAATATGGGGCAATTCTCATACACAAGTAACAGGAAACATACACATTTGGAACTTAATTTGGCAGTATCAAAATTTTAAATGCTGATATTCTCTGAAGCAACAATTCTACTTCTAAAAATTTATTCTACGCAAATATTGGCACAAGTACATAAACTTGTGTGTTAAGGGTGTTTAATGCAGCATTGTTTGAAGAGTATAATCCATGACTTCATCAATATGAGCGGTGGATAAGATATTCCTATGTAATATAATACAGCCCTAAAGGAAAAAGGGGTGAAACTACACGGGATTGTAAGGTTATAAACACTGTGTCTAAACACTGTGTACTGGGCGCGCCTGGGTGGCTCAGTCGGTTAAACATCCAATTTCCACTCAGGTCATGATCTTGCGGTTTGTGAGTTCGAGCCCCGCGTGGGGCTCTGTGCTGACAGCTCAGAGCCTGGAACCTGTTTTGGATTCTATGTCTCCCTCTCTCTCTCTGCCCCTCCCCTGCTCATGCTGTCTCTCTCTCTCTCTCTCTCAAAAATAAATAAACTTAAAAAAATAAAATAAAACAAAAGACACTGTGTACTGTTTCACTTACAACACATGATAGCTGCAAACAGTAATAATCAATTTTTTAAAAACAAATATAAATTCAGACTTACAGAACGTTGTGTGAAAAGTACAAAGAACTTTCCATATTCTTCACCCAGATTCTCCAAATGTTAATAACATTTTCCCTCATTTGCCTTATTGGTTTCCCCCAATACTCTACCGCATACCCCCCAAACAAGAATGTTCCCTTATAACAAAATTCTTACAAAATTACAGAATTAGCATTGATCTGGTGCTTCAAAATCAATTTTAGACCGCCCAGGTTTCACCCCACTTAATCCGTTTTCCAAAGGCCAACTACATGACAGGTACGTTTTATATCCTTAGTCTTCCTAACAATTCTAAGAGTTAAGTACTACTGTCAGTTTCATTTTCGAGAGGAAAATCCCGAGTCTCATTGAGGTGAAGTGTTTGCACCAGATCAAAAGGCTAGCAAAAAGCACAGCAGGAATTCTTATCCTCGGTCCTTTTAGCTGCAAAGTAGCAGCTCTCTTAAATCAGTAAACGATGAATCTTCTAAATGTACAAAAGGAACCTGACATATTACAGACATTATTATTATTTCCCTATCACTTCTCTAGAATGAACTTTTCAAAGGCAACGTCTTTAGTAAAACCAGCGCCAAGCGTTACACACGGTTATCAGATTTAAGAACCACCTTCTAGGGTTTGCTCCACGCTGGGAGCTTGACCAAAAAAAGGAAGGTATTCCAGGGTCCCACACCCAGACATATGATTCATTTCGTCTACTGTGAATGGCACCGCGGGAGTGTAGCTTTTAAAACATCCCCAGATGAGGGGCGCCTGACTCCGGCTCAGGTCATGATCTCACGGTTGGTGTGTTCCAGCCCCGCGTCAAACTCAGAACCTGCAGCCTGCTTCGGATTCTGTGTCTCCCTCTCTGTCTCTGCCCCTCCCCCGCGCACACTCAGGCTCTCTGAGAAATAAAAATATAAACCTCTCCTGATGAATGTGACCATTAGGCTTGGGATCGCCTCCCTTCTCCAACTCCCCGCCCCCCCCCCCACACACTCCCCCTTAACTCAGCCGATTGGACCGCCTCCCGGAGGAGGAATAGCTGCAAATAATACAGGGATGGTCATTCTCAAATGACACAGGCCGGAGACCAGAGGAGTCGCCAAGGCCACACAGGTTAGCAAAACAGCGGCGAAGGCCTAGAACTCTGGTCTCCCAACCTGCAGTCCCCATACGGAGGAAGGGAGCCCTGAGCCCGCCAGGCCCAGGGTATCTTCCTCCCGGCTCCCCACCAGCAGCAGCGAGGCCGCACTCTCCGAGGGACCCGGGAGAGGAAGGGGACAGAGCATACTCCGCGCCAGGCCTCCCCCATTCCCAGGCCGCCCAGAGGAAGCCCCGAGGTCCGGAAGAAGAAATGCCCGCGGAATCGAGCCCCAAGCCGCCACCGCCCACTCACCTCAGCCCAGGGTTTACACTGGAGCCGCCTTCGCCTCCGCAACCGAAATCCGGCTTCCGGCCACCTCCTCCAGGAAGAAGCCTCTGACACTGTCCCTTGATTGGCTGGAAGCTCTGTCTTTTAGCCGAGGCCCTAGTCCCGCCTCAGACCAGTGGCTTGCTAATGCGCCTGCGCATATTTCCGCCGTTCGGTGGTATAGTTGCCTGCGGGTTTAGGAGTGGGGGAGAGTGTGTTGGTACTTTCTGCCAGTGAAAGTAGCTGCTGGGAGCTCCATTCCTTTTTTTCCTTTTCTTTCCCTTTTTTTTAACATCTGAAATGAAACAACTCATCCATGTGCCTTATATAAAAGTTAGAAAATGCAGATAAGCAGGTATTTTTTTAAATTGTATCTACTGGGGCGCCTGGGTGGCGCAGTCAGTTAAGCGTCCGACTTCAGCCAGGTCACGATCTCGCGGTCCGTGAGTTTGAGCCCCGCGTCGGGCTCTGGGCTGATGGCTCAGAGCCTGGAGCCTGTTTCCGATTCTGTGTCTCCCTCTCTCTCTGCCCCTCCCCCGTTCATGCTCTGTCTCTCTCTGTCCCAAAAATAAATAAACGTTCAAAAAAAAAAAAATTGTATCTACTGTAACCGCACCGTCGAAAATAACATTAAAAAATTGTGGTTGAACTCTATATGATTAATTTCTAATCTGGAAATATTTGTGAACACGATTGGGAATCAATAACATATTCTCAATTTTCATTTCCTCACTGTCTATTCACATATGTTTTCATTTATCTAATTATATTTCCAGGTAACAGATTAACAGGTTAAAAAAGATAGCAGTTAAAGATTCTTTTGGAGGTTATTTTCATAAGAAGTCACAAATTTATAAGTTTGTGGGAATCTCACAAGAGCAAATTGGACACACACAAAAGGTTGTTATTCTGATAAAAGTTCTCAACTTTACCTCTTTAAGATTATTTGATTTCATTTTTTACAAAATTAGGGGGTTCCAAGTATATACAAGTGTAGAGAGAGCAGTGCACTGGTCATCCACCCACTAGATCTAGACATTATTTCATTTCAACATGCGTCTCCAAAATAGATGGACTCGTATTTTCTTCCATAACCACAGAACCATTATTTCATCTAAAAATAAATTAGTAACTATTTAAAATCATCAGAATCAAGACATTATTTGGATACCAATTATTTCAGGATCCAATAAGCCTTCATGACTGGCTGATGTTTCTTTTAATTACCTTTTAATCTAAAGGTTCTGTTAAGTAACAAAAATTCAACCCGGTAAATTTTAAAGATCTAACTGGCTTTATTAATATATTCATGAATTGGACAGAATCCCGTCTAGCAAGTAAAGGAGAACTCAAAATATTTGTGTAAAATGGAAACTTTTTATGCAAAAGAGGGTTGGTACAAGGAAGTTATTGGCAAAAGAGAGGATTGTTTCACACAAGGTCACATTCCCTTAGTGGGAAGAGCAGCAGCCTTATTGTGAAGATTACTTCATCTTTCTTTGGGAGTCTGGGGACAATGGAGAGGGTCCATGTGATAGATTAGCTCATTGGTGCTGACCAGAAAATTCCAGATTAATTGGATTACCATACCAAAATTCCACTCTTGAAAAGGTTGAAACTGCATTTAAGTCTTGGTTTGCTGTCCTGTGACACCTGACTCCACATTGGGCCTGTGGTTTTCTTTGTAATAGCCTTCCTTATCTCAATTGTCCCCCCATATCAATGTATTTGTTGAAGAAATCCATTCACTTGTGGGCACACCCCAATCAGACTTTCTCCCTGACTAAGGCCAATGTGGCCTACACCAGGGCCTATGGTGGCCATTCTTAGTCCTCATATTCCTCTGCCCTTAGCAACATTTGGCACCTTTGATCCTATGAATTTGCCAGGACTCCATTCTCACTTCTTAGTGGGATCTCATCCAGGTGATAATATCCAGGTGATATCCAGGCCTTGGCAACACACTTTTCTTTGTACTCAGACCCCCTTATCCAACAGTGTCACACATCTTTACTCAATTACAAAGTCTCAAATCTAAAGATTTATCTGTTAACTCCTCTTTCTCCCATACACCATTGAAACTACCATACCTGACTTTTGTATTAGTTTTCTTTAGAATAAGTACAAGTCCCAAATATAACCAATTTGCACCATTCCCACTGCTAGTTCATGCCACAGGACTGGAAACCAGACTTCCGAAATAGCCTCCTAAAGGTTTCCTTGCTCCTACTTTTGTCCTCTCTTAGCCTATTTATCACAGTCTTAACATATAAGACAGATCTGACCACTCCTGTATTCAAAATTCTCCAAGGTTTTCTATCACATTTACAGTAAAATATAATGTCCTCACACTGGCCTATATAAAGCTGTACAAAATCTAGTCCTTGGCTGCTTCCCCAGTATAATCTCCTACCATTTTTTCCCATGCCCACTCTTCTCCAGTTACAGACCTTATTTCTTACCCTCAAATTGTCACCATAACTCCTGCCTCAGGACCATTGCATTTGCCTGCACCTCTCTTCTGCAGATATTTACGTGCCTCACTTTCTCACTTCATTCAGGTCTGTGGTCAAATGTGACCTCAGAGAGGTCTTTCCTGGTCACTATCTATAAAATAACAGGTTCCCTAATTATTCTCTTGGGGGATGACTCAGATCCCTTTAGTGTGCATTATCCTTTCTTCATAGAACTTATCATCATCTGATAACATGTTACATAGTATATTTATTTATTTTCATTGTCTTTCTTCCCCACCAAAATACAAGTTTCATGAGTGTAAGGCCTTTTTTTCATTCACTGCTACATTCTCAGCACCTATAATAATGACTGAAATTGACAAGTACTCAATGAACATTTATTGTGTAAGTAACAAAATTAATTTAATCATTTTAAAATGAATTCACAGTGTGACATTAATGGATAAACCATTAATGGATAAACATTAATGGATAAACCAGTCTATTTAGCCCCACTGTGTGAAATTACCTTCCTTTAAATTTTTGCTGTTATTAATACATTGGATGAACATCCTGGTGTGCATCTGTTTGTACACATGCTCATTTTTTTCCTTAAGATAAATTCCTGGAAATAGAATTGCTGGCCCAAAGGTACGCTGTCTTTCAGGTAGTAGCAGGACCAAGGCTAGAAGCTAGAACTTTTGACTCTTAAGTCTAGTGTTCTTTACAATAAACTACAAATAAATAATAGTATAAAATTCAAATTGTGAAACAGGCTAGTGAAAATATAGCATGTAATAAATATTTATGTGGCTATATTTTGAGAATCTGAAAGGAAAGTTTACTCCTTAAAGATGTCTTCTGCAGCTTGATGAGAAATATGTCCATTCAACAAACCTTTACTGTATGTCTACTGGCCCAGGTACTGTTCTAGAAGGTAAAAAAGACAAAGCCTTGCCTTCTAATGGAGAGACGCATAGAGCAACAAGCCAACAAACAAGAATTTCAGATAGTGATAGGGCTATGGAGGAAAAAAATAATCCAAAATAATGTGATAGTTATGTGGTTTTGGGGGTAGTTACTTTATTGAGAGTGATCAGGGAAACCTCTCCCAGTGGTGACTTCGGAGCTAGGGCATAAGCGACGACAAGGACACAACCATGCAAAGACTTGCAAGGTAGCAAATACAAAGAGCCCAAGGCTGCTGTGATCTTCCAGAGTTACAGAGACAGCACAAGGGGGCCTGCGTGCTATATAACTAATGGGCATGGAAAGAGTGCTAGGTGAGGGGCGGAAACAGGCAGAGGTCCATGGTACTGGCATCTTGCCTCTAGTAGCTAGGTACATTATAAAAAACATCATTATTTATCATTTGAGCCTAAATGGCAGCAAATATATTTTCTCTACCCTGTTGATTTTTTTAAGGTTAGTTTATTTAGAAATAATTTACATACAGTAAAATTAACTTCAGGTCAATTTCAGTTCGATGAGTTTTGATGAATATCTACTGTCATAGAACAACCACCACCAGAATTAAAATATAAAATATTTGTATCACCCCAAGCAATTCTTTTATGCCACGCTTTGTATTCAATCCCCTCTCTTCACCCCCAATGCCTAGTAGCCATTGATCTTATTTCTGTTCATGTGGCTTTGCCTTTTCCAGAATGTCATATAAATGCAATCATATAATATGTAGATGTTTCATGTAAAAACCTTTGAGGTTCATTAGCATTGTTGAATGTATCAACAGTTTGTTCCTTTTTACAGGTGGAGAGTATTCTATTGTGTGGATGCACCATAATTCATTTATTTGTTTACCAGTTGATGGACATTTGGGCTGTTTTCCTATAAACATTTATATACACATGCTTTCATTTATTTCGAATAACTACATAGGAATGGGATTGCTAGGCCTTATTATACTTATCTGTTTATCTGTGTAAGTGTCAAACAGTTTTCTAAAGAAGCTGTATCATTTTTCATGTCTGCTAGCAAACTATGAGGTTCACAGTTATCCTACATTTTCAACTGCATTTGGTATTTTCCTTTTAATTGTTATTTTTAATAGCTATGTAGTGTTTTAGTTTGTATTCCCCCAGTGTTGAATATCTTTTGTGCACTTATTTGCCACATGTATCTTCTTTGGTGAACTATCTGTTCAAATTTTTTGCCTATGTTTTAATTGGCTTCTTTGTTTTCTTAGTATTGTATTATAAGATCTCAGGGGCACACACACACACCCAAGATACAAATCCTTTATCAGAAATGGGTTTTATAAATATTTCCTAATATTTTTTTCTTAATAGTGTCTTTCAAAG
Source organism: Acinonyx jubatus (assembly GCF_027475565.1). Lineage (NCBI taxonomy): Eukaryota > Metazoa > Chordata > Mammalia > Carnivora > Felidae > Acinonyx > Acinonyx jubatus. Next base: position 187,929,280 of record NC_069380.1, on the reverse strand, counting down.
AACAGAAGTTTTTAGTTTTGATGAAGTACTATTTATCAACTGTTTTCTTTTTATGGTTCATACTTTTTCTACTCTATAAAGAAATCTTTACCTAACCCAAAATCACAAAGATTTTTCCCATGTTTTCTTCTTTCTTTCTTTCTTTCTTTCTTTCTTTCTTTCTTTCTTTCTTTCTTTCTCTTTCTTTCTTTCTTTTCTTCTTCTTCTTCTTCTTCTTCTTCTTCTTCTTCTTTTCTTTTCCTTTTGTCTCTTTTTTTTTCTTTTTCTTTTCTTTTCTTTTTGCACATGGGAGTCCAACTGTTCCAGCACCACTTACCCTTATTTCCATTTTGTTGGTATTACTACCTCTATCATTAAAAGACAAGTTCGTAAATAATAATCTCTGAGCTGATATTAGTCAATTACATTGTATCTTTGCTTGTTAATCAGCCCAAGTAGAAGAAATGGAAGGTAGCAAATTAAATTTTTCATCTCCAGTCCCTTTTGCTTCCTGCCATATGATTTTTATCAGCTCATATATATTGTTTAAACAATGCACTTTGGGTGAGAGTCATTGCTAAAGAATTGTTACCCTACAATCTGCTCTGTAGTTTCAATTTGTAATCACAGTTTTCATGTCGTTGTCTCACGGGTACTACAGACCTTATCACTAACAAAGATCTCAACACCCCAGACCTGCCTGTGACAAATGGCGAGTGGAGGATGCCCGCAGTTTGTTTTGCTTGCTACAACTTTCCATGGCAGCAGAGGGCAGCAGTAACCTTGAAATCTGGGAACTATCCCCAGTTTAGACTTCTACAACAGCAAGATTTCAGTGCCACATATGAGGTATCACTGAGGGACAATTTCAGTTAGCTCTTGCAGGCTGAAGAACTTAAAAAGGATTTAGAATCCTGCAAAAAGGCAGGTAAGCCCTTTTGAATTATTTGTTGTAGCTGTTACTGTGGTTAAAGTCTGCATTTACATTATTATGTGAGGTTTCACCAAGGAAAAAGTAGCCCTGCCATTATTGTAACTATTTTTGAATCATCACAAAGTCTGCCCATTTCATTGGTTGCTAAATTTATTTCCTACACACTCCCCAAAGAATCTGGGCTATATCCAACCTATTTAAGGTCCTTTTTAAGGTCCATCTCAAAAGTGACCTTCTCCAAAAGGTTTCTCCAAGTTTGCACAAATAAAAATTACCTCTGTATCCTCTTTATAGCCTTGTTTCTGTACTTACCGCACCTCTCTACCTTAAGTTGTAATTATCCACCTGCTTTATTTATGTGGTGAGAGCTTAGTTCCTGATTTTTCGGGCATCAGCTCTGACATTCCCAGCATTGTCTCCCACATAGCCAGGACTAAATACATTTCTGTTGAAAGATGAATATTGAACAAAAGCAGAAGAAAGAAGAAAAACTCCATGTTGTTACACACACATCCCAAGTGTGTAAAATTACAAGCTGCCTGCTGCTGGTTTTTTTTTTGGGGGGGGGGGGGAGACCCACAGGCAGGCTCCATGCCCAGTATGGAACTGATGTGGGGCTTGATCTCACTGTTGGTGAGACCATGACCTGAGCCAAAATCACAAATCAGACGCTCAACTGACTGAGCCACACAGGTGCCCTATGAACTGCCTGCTTTTGATATTACTTCCTATCAGGACTGGGACTAGGGTCAGGTGTGAGGCACTTGCCTCAGATGCAACATTAAGGAAGGGAGCAACACTCAATAATCAAGATAAATAATATTTAAATGCAATACTTTAAAGATAAAAATTAAGGCAAAAAATCCATAATGGATAAAATATTATAATTTTAAATAAGGACAAGATCAGTAGTCTACATATTACCATTTTAAAGAGGAGAGGCCTTTCTGTGGGACTCTGTCATTCAAAGATTGGAATTATTTTCCTAATGTCCTCTTATATTTTTAGAGTTTAATGTCACATCTGTATTCTAATAAATTTGTTCATTTGCCATTAAATATTGCACATCGACTAAGTGCCAGCTACTCTCCTAGAGGCTGTAGGCATAGTGGTCCAACCCACTGCAAGTCCAGAAGCTGCTTCTCTGCAGTTACCTGAGAAGGTCTTTACCCACTTGATTCTATCTATTTCAGGTACAGAATGAGGTCTTAGAACCTTGGGCCTCCAAAGGACAGATACATATTTTATTACTTCAGACCTCCACGGGGATCCTGTGTCCTATATACAGTAAAACCTTGGATTGTGAATAACTTGCTCTGCGAGTGTTCTGCAAGATGAGCAAACATTTCTAATAAATTTTAACTGGATAAACGATAAATTTTCTTGCAATACAAGTAGTACGTGATGCTGAACATCACATGATCACAACTGAGCCAATGGTTCTCTCTCTCTCTCTCTCTCTCTCTCTCTCTCTCACTGTGGGATTGTGGGTGATCATCTCCCATGCACAGATGCTCAGTCTCAGGCCGTGGTGTTTGCAGAAATCAGTGATTTTTCAGAATGTTGGAAGGTGCCCACAACCGGCACTAGTGTATTTTTTGACATTTCAAAGCACCTATGGACAGTCCTTTGCTTTTCCACACAGGAATAAGCTTAGGGATGCTTTGCTTCATTCTAGGTCAGGCTGCCTGTAGATAGAGACCCTTTTCTCTTCTGCCTTATTGCCAGTTACATTAAATACAGTTTATGACAAGAGTTTATTAATACTGTATTGTAGTCAATATCTGTTGAGCATATACAATGGCCCCCATGCAGAAAAAGGTTGAAAAGAAAGGTGGTAAGAAGGAGATTATTGCAGTGGAAGTTAAGAAGGAAATCATGGAGAAGTAGGAACAAGGTATGCAAGTGGCCAAAATTGCAAGATTTTGGAAGTCTATGTCTGCATCTCATCTGCAGAAGAGGAGGAGAAAAAGGCAGAGGAATCCTTCACTTCAAATGAGATTGGGGAGATGTGTAAAATGTGGGAAACAGTGCAAAATTTTGTAGACAAGCACCACCTGAATAAGGCTATAGCAGTGTGAGCGATGAATCTGTTTAACGACAATGCAATATCATGTTTCTGCAAAATCCTCAAAAGGAGGCAAAAGTAAGTGTCATTTTCCTTATTAAAGTTGCATGAAAAGAAAATGATTTCATTGAGCCAATAGAGAGCAGTGATTCTGTTAGTGATAGTGAATATCATCCTACATAATAACCCTCCTCTCTCTTGTCTCCCTCACACCAGACATGAAGGTTTTCAAAGGTAAGGGCAGGTTAATTTATTTTTCTTTATATTGTGTATTTTCTTTATTATTTTGTATTATATTACAGTATTATAATCACTTCTATATTAATATTTTTGGGTTGTGAAACGAATCATCTGAGTTTCCATTATTTCTGATGGGGAAATTCGCTTTAATATACAAATGCTTTGGATTACAAGCATGTTACCAGAATGAATTATGCTCGCAAACCAAGGTTTTACTGTATGCAGATTCCAATCTTTGTGACTTATGTAGGATTTGGCTATCTTCCTTCTCAATCTACTGTCCTTTGTCCCCTTATCATCTCCCCCCAGCTCTCACACCTGAGTCCCAATTTGTCTTCCGACATATGTTAAACTGGGCTGTGGAACCCTCCAATTGAATCAGAGTCAAGTAGAGTAAACTCTGGCCTGAGAGTCAAAAGACCAGAGCTCAACCAGTCTGGTGGATAACCTGGGGCAAGCCATATCTCCTCTCAGCACAATGAGAATCTCAAGCAGAATCCGTAGCCTCTAAGTCATGGAAATGCTTTCCAGGTGCCCAATGAGGCAATGAGCTCGTTCACTCCAGAGCGCCTCAACATTCATCTCTTTGTTTATGATGTTCCATTTAAGATTTCATATAAAAAAAGATTTTAAAGGACAAATTGTACCAAAAGTTTGGAAATCACTAGATCATATGGTCTCTAAGTTTGTTGTTTTTGTTGTTTATTCTCAAGTTAGTTAACATACAGTGCAGCCTTGGCTTCAGGAGTAGAACCCACTGATTCATATCTTACATCTGACACCCAGTGCTCATCCCAAAAAGTGCTCTCCTTAATGTCCATCACCCATTTAACATCCCCCCATCCGCCCTCATTTTGTTCTGTGTATTTAAGAGTCTCCTATGGTTTTCCTCCCTCTCTGTTTTCATCTTATTTTCCTTCCCTTCCCCATGTTCATCTGTTAAATTTCTGAAATTTCCACATATGAGTGGAAGTTATTTTAAAGATTTGACATTTATTAGTTCTGTTGGTATCACCCTGTGTATGTATTGTTGAGTATATGCAACTTAAAGAAAGCAATCTTACACATTTCAAAATGCATGTGAAGAGTCGTGTCCAATGGGAAAAGATGCTTTTCTTTCCAGGGTTCAGGAGAAAGCTCTGTAAGTCCAATTTTTAAATAGACTGTATTTTTTAGAGCTTTCATATTCAAAGGTTTAGAGTTTTAGTCTCATAGCAAAATTGAGTGGAAAGTGTAGAGTTCCTATGTAACCCCTTTCCCCATCCACTCATAGCTTCCCCTACCATCTACATTCCCCACCAGACTGGTACCTCTGCTACAACTGATGAACCAATATTGACACGCCATATTACACAAAGTCCATAGCTTACATTGGGGTTCACTCTTGATGTTATAGGTCTATGGGTTTTGATAAATATATAATGACATATATCTACCATTAGAGTATCATATAGAAGTCTTACTGCCCTAGGGTGCCTGGGTAGATCAGTTAGTTAAGTGTCTGGCTCTTGATTTTGGCCTGGACCATGATCTCACAGTTCATGGGATCAAGCCCCGCATTGGCACTGACAGTGTGGAGCCTGCTTGGGATTCTCTCTCCCCATCTCTGCCTCTGCCCCTCCCCCACTCACATGCATGCACACATGTGCTCTCTCTCTCTCTCTCTCAAAATAAATAAATACACTTAAAAAAGAGAATAAGTTTTGCTGCCCTAAAAATTCCCTGAACTTAACCTATTTATCTCTCCCTCCCCCATACCTCTGGCAACCACTAATGTTTTTACTGTCTCCCTAGTTTCACCTTTTCCAAAGTGTCATATAGTTGGAATCATATATTATGTAGCCTTGTTAGATTGGCTTCTTTCAATTACTAATACGTATTTAAGTTTCCTTCATGTCTTTTCATAGTTTGATAGCTCATTTCTTTCTATTGCTGAATAATATTCCATTGTTTGGATGTACCAGAGTTTATCTCTCCACTTACCTACCGAAAATCACCTTGGTTGCTTCCAAGTTTAGGCAATTATAAATAAAGCTTCTATCCGTGTGCAGGTTTGTGTGGACATGTTTTCAACTCCTTTGGGTAAAACCAAGGAGCACAGTTCTGGATCATATGATAAGAGTTTGTTTGGGGCACCTGAGTAGCTCAGCCAGTTAAGCGTCCAACTTTGGCTCAGATCATGATCTCATGGTTCATGAGTTCAAGCCCCACGTTGGGGTCTCTGTTGTCAGTGTGGAGCCTGCTTGGAATTCTCTGTCTCCCTCTCTCTGCCCCTTCCCCACTTGCTCTCTCTCTCTCTCTCTCTCTCAAAATTAAGTAAATAAAAACTTTTTAAGTAAACACATAAATATATAAATAAATTCAGTGTGAGATCCTTCTGTTTCTCAGCATGACAAGGTACGTTTTGGTGGAAGCCCGGATGCTTTTGTATTATGTTAGGAGACTCTGGGTCTGATTTAAACTTCTTTTAACAGCCTTCCTCTAACACTACTCCAGAAAGGGAATGGTGGGGTGGGAGAGGGGCACCATCTTGTTATGAATATAGAAGTCCAGGTGTCCTACTTGGCCTCAGTTCACATTCCAGAGATAGGAAGTGCTTCTCATTACTTTCTGGCAAGGTGAGATTTCCAGCTCCCTACATGGTATTCAGTGATATGGGAATGAGTGGGGAGGGACTTCTTTACCAGCTGGCTGGATAAAAGTCAGAGCTCCTAACTTGCCATTCTCTGACACCACCCAGTGCGAATATTGGATGCTTTGTTACAGCCTCATGAGGATGTTAGTCTAGACTCTCCACTTGATCCTTGCTTGCATGGGTTGTGGGGGGTCAGGAGCATGGATTTTTCTGTGATGTTTAGCTGAGTAGTTCTTGTCCAAAAGCTGTCTTTCTTGGCTGCACTTTTACTGGTCTTTTGGCTAGAGAGATAAAAGCTTTTGTTGGGACTTTTTTCCAGGATTACCAGCTTCCTCTGCAGCTCCAAACCTGGAATGTATAAGGCAAAAAGAAACTCAGGGAACACACCACCATGTTGTTCCTCATTTCCTGCAGTCCTTGGCTGTTCTGTCTTCTTCTCTCCACATTTCAGAGTCTTCAGAGTCTTCATTTCCAATGAAAGGAATGGGGAAAAATGTGTCTCCTCCATCTTTCTGGAAGCATAAGTCTAACGGGTCCATTTTTTTCGTAAGCAATGAATTATTAAGACAATCAATGGGATGTTTCCTTTTTCATATCTACATATTCTAAAACCTCTAAAATGGAAACAATTTTGCAATAAGGAAATGTGTTTCATTTAAAAAAAATTTTTTTAATGTTTTATTTATTTTTGACAGAGAGAGAGAGACAGAGCATGAGCGGGGGAGGGTCAGAGAGAGAGAGAGAGACACAGAATCCAAAGCAGGCTCCAGGCTCTGAGCCATCAGCACAGAGCCCGATGCGGGGCTCGAACTCACAGACTGCGAGATCATGACCTGAGCCGAAATCGGACGCTCAACCGACTGAGCCACCCAGGCACCCCATTTTTAAATTATTTAAATTCAAAGCCATGTATAGTGTATTATACCCTTATTGGCTATCACCAACAACAAGGTTTGTGGAGTCCGGGAAGGAGATCACAGCACATCACACTAACACAGTGTCACAGGCTGTTCTCCAAGAGGCAGATTTGGAAATGGCATTTTATGAGAGGGTTGTTAAGGAGTGACCCTAGGACCAGCACCTGTGGAAGGAAAGGATGGAAGCAGGAGGCACCTAGGGTGAAACCAAGCTGCGATGCTGGCCCCATGGGAAGTTCTTGAGCTAGAATAGCACTTGAGACATGGTCTGCCTTGGGATAAAATGGCCAGATATTCACACTCCATATCAATCGTTTTTTGCTGTGTGCTCTGGGAAGTGTTACCTTGGGTGAGGGAGTTCTCTGAAGAAGAGACAATTTCCAGACCCACTAAAGGCTGTCCATGGGCAGGACTACCAGCAGCCAGGGCTACAAGTCCTTCATTGAAGGAATGACTACCCCACGTGGATATTTCAAATGGAAGTGTACCTTTCAAAACACCCCCTCCAATCTCTTCATTTTATGGATCCTGTGGCAGAAGATAGGAAGTGACCTAAGGTCACATATCAACAACCTCCTCCCGCAAAATTTCTCTTCATAGCAACGATAGTGCCCTTTACAAAGTGCAAATTTGATGAAGCCACCTCCTTATTTAAAACATTTCAGTGACTTGCCATTACTCTAAGGTTAGAAGTTAAAATCCTTCACATGACCACAAAGCATCGTGTGTCCTATTCCCACTGTGCTCTCCAGCATCTCTCTTAACACTTTCATCCTGACAATCATGACACTGCCTTCAATATTTTGAGGCACTTGCTTCTTCCCACCGTAGCACATCTTCTGTCTGGAGGACTCCATTTGATCACAACAACCCCATGAATGACCTTATTCTGCTGTTGGCCAAAGATTCCTTTTCCATCTTTTGTATGTATGTGTAGGTACCAGACTTCTAGTTTGGGACGCTAGTTAGTAATCAACCATCCGCTGCTTCATAGCCCTTACAGCAGCAGAATTGTCATGGTGATGAATATTGCTATCAAAAATATTGGCTCTATCTGGTAAGATGTATTGACTTGATGTCCCAGTTGATATCTCCCCCAGGAGGAAGAGACCTGTTGCTTTGAAATACATATTTACGCGTGAGTGTTTTGATGAACCGTCAAGATAGAAAAGGAAATGCAGAAAAAGTGCCGGGCAGAGCATGTTGTGGTGTGCAAGTCCCAGCCTCTACTTTACTTCGGTGGCATTTGTGTAAATCATGGGTCGGCTCAGCTAACACCCTGCATGGTAGACAGATAAGGTTTGTATTAAGAAAGGCTTTGGAGGTGTAGGAGTAGGAATGCGGAATGCAGTCTTGTAGAACAAGACTAAAAGAAGGACAAAAGACAAAGCTATGGTCCACAGAATCATGAGATTAAGACATTTGTATCTATGATAATTCAGCCTCTGGCATAGCATAAATTTGGGACTCTGAGTGCAAGGCTTTGGAATGTGTTCCCCTTTATCTCTCTCCTGTACCCCATACCCTCTCATATTCCCAGGAAGCCTCTCCAAAGCCCCTTTCAGGTCTTTGAGGACATGCTTCTCTCTCTCCTTCTACTTGTACCCACTGCTTCAAGAGTCAATGCCAAGGATACCTTAATCCCCAGCATCTGTTGGTCTTAGTATATCAGAAACCACAAGAACCACCCACCAGAGCGACTGGAGAGGACTAAAGTCACTGATACTCCCAAGCCACCACTCCTGCCGGAGTACCTTGTTTCTCATCTCCCCCACCTCTGCCACACACATTTGTTCTACATACACTGGGGACAATATCCCCAAGTTTTACTGAAATCCCAGCTTCCAACCTAGTAGACACTATTGTTGGACAGAAGAATGCAAAGGCTGGGTGGATAACCTCCAGGCTTACACCAATATATATGATTCTCAGAATCATTTTTCTCAAATCAAACTTTTATCATTAACAATTTAATTATTTTCATAGGCTTGTGAAATCTATTTACAGCTTTTTTTTTAAATTGAAAAGACAATGTGTGATTCCTTTTTTACAATAGGCATTTTTTAAATATATACTCTCACTTCTAATGTAAGATGATTTTTTTTATTTTGGGACTTATTTTCCACTTGCATGCATAATTTACACAGTTCATTTGTACATGGCATTTTAAATTATTCTATTATTTCTTAACAATATATCTAAACCTTATTGATGTTCCTGAATTTTGAGTATTTGTGTTGCTTAGAATTTTTATTTTATACTGACTGAAAGATATCTTTCAGATTTAGATATTTTGTTGTCTATCTCTCTTGTGTCTATATTAAAAGGAAAGTGTTAATGAAATAAATTTGTTAAGGTTGAAGCTCTTTGTGCCTCCCAGGTCATCCCTCTCAGCTTTTCACCCTATAGACACCTACTGTTTGGAATGTGGTGTGTAACTGGTTTCTTGTTTTTCTTTACACTTTTAATATGTATTCCCAAACATATTGTTTGATCTTGTTTTTGAACTGTTCTATAAATGGAACTACATCATATGCATTTTTCTATTGCTTCTATTATTCAACATTGTGTGAGATTCATACATGCTAACATGAATAGATGCTATTCATTTTCACTATTGTATAACATGCACTGTAGCATGTTATAAATCAGTACCACGATTTATAGATCCTCCTATTTGATAAACATTTGTACTGTTTCCAGGGTTTTGCTATCACAACTTGTTTTACTGTAAACATTTTCCTAGTTCTCTGCTGGAAAACATATTTGAGAGTTTCTCCAAAGTATATACCTAGGAGGAAGAATTGTTAAGATTGGATCTGGGGTGGGCAAAACTTTTCTGTAAGGAGCCAGATATTAAATATTTCAGATTATTTGGGCCATAAGGTCTCTCTTGTAACTATTCAGATCTGCCATTTTAATGAGAGAGTAGCCATAGGCAATATACAGATGAATGGCTGTGGCTATGTTCCAATAAAACTTTATTTACAAAACCAGGCGGTTAGCAAGATTTGGCCCTCAGGCTGCCAATTCCTGATCTAGATGATAAACTTCTCATTCTGATTACCTAAAAATGCTGCTATACCCCCCTTTACCTCCCAATTATCCCAAGGAGACAAGAGTTCTGTCTTTAGTCTATGGACTGGACTGAATGTCCATGTTCAGGTACCTGCGGGGAGGAGAAAGAAGGGCATAGGGACATAGTGGTGGTGATGCTTTCCAACCCATAGTCTGTGACTTGTAGCCATAGTCTTGGGGAAACCAAAGGCAGAAAGGGGTTGAGGCAAAGCATGGCTCTCAGTTTGGCTCTGCTGGTTATGGGTGGGAGGTCAGGTTCTGTTTGACTGGATGCTGGGGTCTCAGGCTGTAGCATAGTTCACATCACAGAAGCCAATGTGAAGTCACTACCAGGCTAGGGGACATAGACATTCAAACAAGATAGCATTTCTTTTGGAGTTGCATGGTTTCCTTTATTAGAGAAAGCTGGAATTGACTCTCTAGGGATGTTTCCCCGAGGCTGGGTCTCCACTGCAGCTTCCTGTCCGGTCTCCTATTTAAATGGGTTTGGCTTCAAAGATTATTGTCTCCATTGTCTCAGATGTCAGGGTACTACAGATATCCTCCTGGCCATCCTGGGCTTTCTCTATCTTGGCCTCTATGTTGCGCTTCTCTACCGTCTTAGCCACGAAGTCTAACTCCCTATTGTGTGTTGTGGCCGCCGCTTTTGAACCAGAAATGACTTTCAAGCTCTTGAAGAAAGAGCCAATTTTACTGGATTTCTTACTTACAGTACCTGAACTGTTTGCAGATTTTATCTTCCCCAATTTGTGAGCTGTCCTTGACTCCTTTGCCACAGAGCTGCCACTCTTATGAGAGTGGTGTCCTCTCTTTCTTACATGGCTCTGCCCTTTCTCCTTTTTGTCATCTCTTTTGTCATGGCTGGATAAGGACCGGTGGGAGGATGATTTCTGGGTTGACTTGTTCCCTCCCGTCCTGTGGTGACTTTCACCTGTCCTGTGGTGATGGGAACTTTTCCTACTGGAAGTTCTATCTTTCTTTTCTCGTCTTTCTTTTTTTCCCTTCCGGGTTTCAGCACTGGGCTGGGAGACCTTCTGGCTTCCATCCCGTTCACACATGTAGCCTTCACTCTGCAAGGTTGAGACGAGGGGTGCTGCTACTGGGTCTTTCCCAGTAGGTGTGCCAGTCATCACTGCACCTGCAAACACCACAGTCATGCTGCTCGCTGAGGAGAGATTGGCAGTTCCTGTCGTTACTGTAGAATTACCTACTGAGGATGTGCTTGCAGCGCCCAAGGCCACGTTTGTACCCTCTGAGGATATATTGACAACACCTGCAATGGCCTTGTTGGATCCACTTTCTCCCGGACATTTGGCGGTGGCTCCAGCCAGGGCCACTGTGTTTACCTGGCTTGGACCTATAGCTTTGGTTGCCGATATGCTCTGAGCACCGGAGGAAGGCCTCGTTCCTGCCCCTGCCACTGCTAAGCCTGTTGTAGCACTCGTTGCTGTCCCTGCTACTGCCATGCCTGTGGCTGACCTGGATGCTGCTCCTTCAGTAGCCCCTGAAGTCTTCAGGACTGCAGGTGAACCAGGCATTCTGCGGTGGGCATGATGGATTCCCTCTCCCCCAGCGTAACCAGAAGAGGTGGCTCTAGACACCTCATGAGGCTTGTGAAGCCTAAACTCATCCTGATCCCCTTCTCCATGGAGCTCTGGGGTCTGTGTCAGGGGAGGAGAAACAGGTAAGAGAGAGATGACAAAGTGAGACTAGAACTTTCTACTTCTTTCTCAACCTGGAACTGAACAACCCAAGGGCTTATAATTGGAAAGACCTTCAAAATTATCAAGTCTATGCTCCCACTTGATGCAAGAGCCCATCTGCAGCACTCCTGTCAAATGGTCACTTGGCGGGGCGCCTGGGTGGCGCAGTCGGTTAAGCATCCGACTTCAGCCAGGTCACGATCTCTCAGTCCGTGAGTTCGAGCCCTGCGTCAGGCTCTGGGCTGATGGCTCAGAGACTGGAGCCTGTTTCCGATTCTGTGTCTCCCTCTCTCTCTGCCCCTCCCCCGTTCATGCTCTGTCTCTCTCTGTCCCAAAAATAAATAAACGTTGAAAAAAAATTAAAAAAAAAAAATGGTCACTTGGTTTTGCTCAACACTCCCAGCACCAGGGGAAGCACTCATACAGTTCCCCATCTTCATGTATTTTTATTTTATATACATGGGTTTATATCTCTGCAGGACAGTTCCTAGAAGTAGGGTTTCCTGGGCCAAGGAATCCACACATTTCACATTGTAGTGGCTGCTAAAATTGTGCATGTGCAGACACACATGGGTTGTCCTGATTTTAATCAGTACGTGGTAGTCACAGGGATACAGAAGAAAGGACTTCCTAATTGTTAACAGTGTTCCACAGCTGATGAGACTAACTGGGTTGGGGTAAGTGTTGAAGAAGAGATTAGACAACCAAGATGCTGTGGAAGGAATTAACAACCTTGGGTATGAGACCAGAACAGCTGCTAGCTAAGGTCTCTCTAAAAGTCAGCCCCATGGGACAATTTTGAGATGCGCTCAGGAGCTCCCCCAGTGTGGTAAGTCCTGTAGTGGTGGCTCATTTGACTGTGTGCCTATTCAAGTGGAATGTGTTTCCCAGGTGAGCCTCAGAGAGCACCAGAGGTTTTGTAGGACTAGCTTTCAGCTACTCTGCCAAAGCCCCCTGCCTCATTTGCTTGAGTCTCTGTTGATGCTTACCACTAGGCTTTTGTCATCCTCTAAGGTGGCTTCATCCCCAGTTCGCAGTGTCGGGGTACTGCTGCAGCTATCCACTGGTGGTCTCAGGAGATAGACAAGTTTTTCCCAGTAGCAAAATAGGTCTTCTCGTGCATCTGAAGAGGGACACAGCTGCAGATAGAAAGTGCGGCCAGTGGCCAGCTTTAGGCGCAGCTGCTGTTTCTCGCGATCATGAATGGAGATCTTGACAAACTTTAAAGGAAGTAGCCTGGTGAGCTCTAGGGTCTTCATGGGCTTGCAACCTCTCCCCTTAGTGGTCCGGGCGTGTCTGGCATGCTCCTCACAGACTTTTGTTGGTCGAGCCAGTAGCATGACATCAGGTAAAGGGAGGATGGGGCTGGTGGATGCGATGCCCACAGTCACCATTCGGACACGGTTGTGTACATCAATCACCTCTCCTTTTTTGCTGATCTGAATAAAGTCGCTTTCAAACATAGGTGCGTATTTGAAAATGTCATACTCTCCTCCCTTGTACAGTTGTCGTTGCAGTTCCCCCATGGAGGTATCGAACACGCCCATTGAACGGTAGCTGTGGGCCGTGTAATAAGGTAACAAATACTCGCTGCTCACGGTTCTCTTCATTTGAGACAGCTCCACCAGCCACAAATCGAGTCCTTGAGAGAGAGAGGGAGTGAAGGCAACTGCCCATCTCCCTACAGGGCTCTGCCTAAATCTCTTCCCACCACCGCATTTATCCTCCAGTCCTTTGTGACCTGTCTTCATCACACACCCCTTTGTCCCAGCCTCTAAGCAGTCACCCCCTTGATGCAGGGTCACCAGTCTCCCCCCATCCCCCACTCCCCACCCCAAACTAACCACCACCTCACCAGGGAACAGGCTGACCCTACCAGGATGTAGATGTGTGTAGACCAGATATTCTTTTTAATCAAGATATTGGGATACGTGATTTATGAAACAATTCTGCTTTTGTAAATATCTGGGTGGTTTCCAGTTTCGTTGTTGTTACAGATATCCTTATAATGATCATCTTCCTGCAAGTATAGTTATACATCTGCTAAATTATGTCCTAAGGATAAAATCCTGGAAGTGGACCCTGTGCTTGCTAAGGGCAGGGATCTTGTTGGGATTGCCATTCTGCATGTCCGCAGTGCATAGCACAGTGCTGACAGACACTGGAAAGTAGTTGCTGAGTAAATGGTCAAAGGGGCTACTGCTACCTGTTAGAACCAGAGTTCCAATTACACGGTGGTTTCCAGGGTACGAAGGCTTTTCTCACCCATTTTCTCATATGAAGGAGGTGAAATTTGAAAACCATTGTTTTACAGTGATGAAGGCTCAGGATTATCTTGCTCAGTGTCAGAATGCAGAGCTGGATTCCATCCCAGTACTTGTGACTCAGGTCAGGACTTTTTCCTCTGCCTCAAGCAGCATGGCTCACCATTAGACTTCATTCTGCACCAAATATGGAATCATTCACGGTTAGCAATATGCGTGGGGACTTACTGGGAACCACAGGAATTCATAGAGGTCTTGAATCACCATAGGGTTTCCCGCACTGGTATGCTTGCTGCTTCACTCTTGATGTCTACCTGATAAACCACTGATGTTTTGTTTCTTTGAAAATCTCTTCAGAGAAATTATGGCAAAGATGCCTTTTTAGAGTTTTTTTTTTTTTTCACTTTGCACAGGTGATAAATCCAAATTCCCCCTCCCCCAGTTAGAAGACTACTTCTAAAATAAAAATGCACCATCCAGAATCAGGGATTACCATGTGGAGGTCTTGAAATAAATTTCAACCCCAAAATAATCTTTTCTGTATCTCCAGTGCCTACCACAGTCCCTGATACATTGTAGCCTTCCAATAAATGTTACTTTCCTTGTAGTCATTGAGATTAATTCTTCTATTTGTTTATTCAACAAAATTGATTGAGCAAATATGAATTTGGGGACCAGCTAGAAAATGGAAATGCAAAGATAAAGGTCTTTACCTCCAAAGAGCCAAACTGCTTTTCTCTAAAGATGTGAAATGACTTCTCAAAAACAAAAAACAAAAAACACAAAGTGTCTTCTGTTCTAAGGAGATAATCACTAAAAGTTGACAATATCAGGTTTAAAAATAATAAGCTGGGATTTTCTATATTATACTCAACCATATGTTCTCATAAGTTTTTTTTTTCTGATGAATGGTTAATAATTAAAGAAATCATAATCATATTATTAACAGCTTACAAGCCAGGTATGTTACTAACCACTTCACATTCTTTTAAATCTTTAATCCTCACAATAGATCTATAAATTGTAGATACTACTACTCTCCATGTTTTATAAAGGAGTAAATGAGGCAAAGAGAAGTTAAAAGAGCTTCACCAAGGTCACAAGAGATCCAAAGCGCATGGAAGCCCCCATTCATTTAGTTAATATTGTGAAGTGCCTACTTTGTGCCAGACCCTGTTCTAGGTGCTAGGAGTACAGCAGTGGACAACACAGACAAATGCCCTTGTTCTCACAGAGTTTGTGTAAAGACAGTAAATTAGTCAAATATATGGTATGCCCACTGATGATAAGTGCAGTGGAGAAAGATAAAGTAGGCACGTGGGATGGGAGTATGTGCAAGGAAAGGCGAGCTGCAGGTGGTGGTCAAGAAAAGCTCAATGAGAAGCAATATTTGAGCAAAAACCAAAAGGCGGTCAAAGAGGAAGCCATGCAGACCTCTAGGGGAGTCGCCTCTCAGTCAGAGGGAAAAGCAAGGGCCAAGATTCTGAGGCAGGAGTATCACTGCTGTGTCAGAGGAACACCAAGGGGGCTAAAGTGACAAGAGCAGAAGGAGGGGGAAAGTGGTTGGAGATGAGGCTGAGAGGCAGCCGTGGTGTTGGTAGGGGAGCAGATAGCATGGGACAGACCTTGTAAAACATCGTGAGATCTTTGTCTTTGGGAGATGATTGGACTTTCCTATACAGAGGATCATTCTTGCCACCATGTTGAAAAGAGATTGTTGGGGCACCTGGGTGGTTCACTCAGTTAAGCATCTGACTTTGGCTCAGGTCATGAGCTCATGGTCTGGTTTGAGCCCCGCGTCGGGCTCTGTGCTGACAGCTCAGAGCCTGGAGCCTGTTTCAGATTCTGTGTCTCCCTCTCTCTCTGCCCCTCCCCAGCTCATGCTCTGCCTCCCTCTCTCCCTCTCACCATCTCTCTCTCAAAAATAAATAAACACTAAAAAAAAAATTAAAAAAAAAAAGAGATTGTGGAGGTACCAGGGACAGAAGTGGAGACTGGGTGGCTCCCGTAAAAGACAACGATGGGTAAGAGGTGTGTGGTATCAGTGTCAGTAGTGAAAAGTGAGCAGTTGCAAGACAAGTTTTGAATGAGGCAGCTATTATGTATCCTGGTGTCAAACAGTTTTCAATAACTATTAGTAAGTGAAAAAAAGCAAGTTGCAAAATAGCATACATGGTATGCCATATATTTTGGAATAAAAAGTTGTGTGTGTGTGTGTGTGTGTGTGTGCACGTGCACACAAAGGTGTGCAAAAAACTTGTTGGCTGAGGGAAATGATGGGATGGGGACTTAGTGTTTCAGGACATTCTCTTTTACACCTTTTGGGTTCTGTTTCCAAATTATGGATTGTGCATACTACTTACACAAAAATAGATAATATTTTAAGATTTATAGATTTATAAAAATGTTATGTCAGGGGTGGCTGGGTGGCTCCGTCAGTTAAGCATCCAATTCTTGGTTTCTGCTCAGGTATGATCTCACAGATTTGTGAGATCCCGCATTGTCAGCGCAGAGCCTGCTTGGGATTCTCTCTCTCTCTCTCTCTCTCTCTCTCTCTCTCTCTGCTCCCCCCCCCACTTGCTCCCTCTGTCTCTCTCTCAAAATAAATAAACTTAAAAA
Organism: Acinonyx jubatus; assembly: GCF_027475565.1. Taxonomy (NCBI): domain Eukaryota; kingdom Metazoa; phylum Chordata; class Mammalia; order Carnivora; family Felidae; genus Acinonyx; species Acinonyx jubatus. The sequence goes on along the minus strand of NC_069380.1, from coordinate 187,912,843 downwards.
AATGTTATGTCAGTAAAGCTCTATTCTTAGAATATTCATTGATTCAGGCCTTGGTCTAGAAAAGAAGTTAATAAATAATTTCATAAAAGTTAACTATAGCACAAAATCTCACGCAAAATTTATGTTTTTTCTTTTTTGATAGAGAGAGGGGGAGAGGGAGAGGGACAGAGAGAATCTCAAGAAGGCTTCATGCCCAGACTGGAGCCCAACACAGGACTCGATCCCATGACCGTGAGATCGCTCAAGCATGAGATGAGCCACCCAGGCACCCCTCAAAGTTTATTTTTTATTTTTCTTTAGGACCTTTCAAAATTTAATTCTCTCCTCCCAACCTTTAAAAGTCTGACATATCCCCTATCAAGAAAATGGAGATCAGTAACTTAAGATCTATTTACTTATTGTCCATTCCATTGTTACTTATTGTCCATTGTGCTAAGAGCATTTGGGTTATCACAAAGTGAGTCTCAAAAATTTTTAAGCATAACTTGCATACAAATATAGAATGAAAACTTAGCAAAGATTTATTTAATCCATCAGTGAAGGAACCAGCAGGATGGTAAAGCTGGTTCAAAGGAAAATCAGAGGAATAGTCATTGGCATTAGAAAAAGAAGTCAGGTGAACATTGTCAGGTTAGATACAAAACTGGTTAAATGTCTACAGGGCAATAAAATCTTAACCTTTGGGGTTATCTTTTTACTAGACAGAAAACATTTGCATCTCTTCTAAACAAAAATCTATAAGTTATTACAGAACTTCACAGAGTCTGAGACTTTAATCAATAATGGATAGTCTTCTTAGGGTACTGAAAATGTTCTCAAATTACATTGTGATAGTTACCAACTCTGACTATACTAAAAATCACTGAACTATATACTCTCAATGGATGAATTTTATGGTATGTGAAATGTATCTCAATAAAGCTGTTAAAAATAATAGATAGCCATACTTTAGACCTAACTTACAGGTCTAATTCCATTGTCTCTCTTCCTTCTCTTAGATAATCAAATAATCCTTGGGCTGGCATGTTAAGCCATGCTTTAATATGGCACTGAGAGTACAGGTGCCTGCTTGACAATTCTTTATTTACATGTTTTGGGTAATTTTTCTTAACAAGGAAGATAGTGAAGCATGTGTGAACCCTAACTTCAGAAAAGCTTACAATACAGTAGAAGAACACACTTCTTGTTCTGAAAGGAAGACAGAACAAGAGGGCAATTAAACATACGATAGGGTAATAGTTAATGAATTGAATGAGTGCTGAACCTAATAACACCCATCACAATATTAAAACCAACAGTAATTGCTTTGCAAGAAAAACTGCCAAAGCCACAATTCTAAGCATAACTTTCCATATATTTTTAATTGGCCTAAGATTGAAGAGACATGCAGAGTGAAAACACTGCATATGATATACGGAGTATAGGTAGACATGCAAGATTATAGGTGGTTGAAATCTACATATTTATCATGGGAAGAGGTTTCAAGTCAATAACCCTTGTTCCCCATCTATTATTTTGAAAACCAGGGCAAACAGTGGCTATATATAGCCTTTTCAATGAATATGCCACCTGAGAGGGCATTGTGAGCTAGGGCAGGATGTGAGGGTGGGGAGATTTCCATACTGTACACAATATGTATCTGCCGGGTAAATCCCCAGGCCTAAAATACAATCCACAGTACTTTTATGTCAATGCTGCTAAGCGAGGTGGTGGCGTGGGATGAGCTGCGGTTAGCCTTTAGGCACCTAGGACTTCAGGAAGCCAACCTGATACTCTGTCTTACCTTCTGGCTGTCAAAAAAAGGCCACAGCCACCTTGACTCTTCCCCTGAGGGCCAGTATGCAAATCAGTTTGCTTCTGCCTTGGGTTTAAAAAGAAAATGAGATGGTATGCATAAAAGAAGCCAGACAGACATTCTAAATAGTTTTATTTCTCAGCATTATGATCCAACTAATGTCACCTCTCTTCCCCTCCTACCTTTTTTCTGCTTCCTTCTTTCTTCTGTCCTGCACGTATTTGGCCCCACACTGAGCCAAATTTCTGCCCTGCTCATCACAGTCTTATGAATATTCTCCTCTCAGCTTCCAGTTTTGCTGTTTATAAGCCATGAGATGTCCTACCTTAGCTTATATATTTGTTTCTTTGATATTATACTTTCAAAGAAGCTTGCCATCAAACACACACACAAATAATACAACAGTTAACATTAAAGATAAAAACAAAGATTAGAAACTGTATAGAGGTAGAGAGAAATAGCTGATCCAGGAGCTGGGATAAGATGATGATTACAATTGAATATTAAATTTAACTTTGAAAAATACTGGAAAAATGTACAATCAATGTTAACATTGATTATCTCTGAGGGGTGACACTAGAAGTAATTATTAACTTTGTCTGTTTGCTGGTTTTCCTTTCCCAAAAAGGATATACTTCACTGTTACAACCAGAAATAAACATCTATTTCAGAAAGTTAGCTCTAAGCTTCCTGACCATCTATTATCACTGTCTTCTGCTAATCAAACCAATAATTTCTGTCAAAAGGCTTAGTTATCTTTAGTTGTAAATTGGAGAATAAAAAGAAATTCTCCCATAATGTCATTTTTTAAACTATGTAAGTTAAAAAGTGACACATTTTTCTACCCTTTCAATTCTGTTTGCTGAAAGTTTGATATGTAAATTCCCTGACACAGTCCTGTGGGGATATATACACACAGTAAAACCTTGGTTTGTGAGCCTAATTCTTACTGTATATTTCATAATGTATAATTCATAATGTATATATACACATATACATTACAATAAACACAAAAGGGTTTTATGTAAAAACAAGATTATGCCCTCCATATTGGTCTGCACCTTTTCCATATTAACAATATATTATGTACTTTTTTTAGAATGATACATTACAGATGTACTTCATTGGTTTTCATGACCTTATAGTGTCCGGTTGAATGGATACATCATACATTATTTAACCACTTTCTCAATGATGCACATACAGACTGTTTCTGTTACAATCAACACTACAGTGAATACTTTGTGCATTTTATCTATGTGCTCATGCTTTTTCTCCCCTCTAGATAGTTCTAGGAGGAATAAAGGTTTATGAAGTTTTGGACTGTTTTCTTAAGTAGACTTCACACCCGGCACAGAACCCAACACTGCTCTTGAACTCACGACTCTGAGATCAAGACCTGAACTGAGATCAAGAGTCAGGCGCTCAACCAACTAAGCCACCCAGGCACCCCAAGGCTTATGAGGTTTTTAAAGAATACCCAAAACATTCTGGGTATCACTATTAAAGAGATATAAGTAAACTTGACCAAGTTCAGATGAGAACCACAAGGAAAATAAAGGGCTTAGAAGCCACATCCTAAGATACAGTTCTTCAAGGATCTCTTTGGCCTGGACACAGGAAGCTCTGGGATTTCATAAGAAGCATCTTTACTTGTCTAAATGGCTATTCCCTAGAACAGAGAAGAGGACCAGAATTGTGGGACCTCAAATGATAAAGCAACACAAATGGACCTTACATTACTGTAAAGGCAGATCATTTATTGACATAGTGGCAACACTCTGGTGTTCCGATGGAGGGCCACCCCACTGTGTTCTTGGTTCCTGTGGTTGGGTAGGGCTGACTGTATCCCACCCCGAAATCCAGGAGAAAGTACAGACCTAGAGATAGACAACAGAACATTCTACTGCCTTGTCTGTGATGTGTGTGAGCATGTCACCCAAGCCAGGTCAATGACCCACAGTTCTGAGAGTTTTGCTGGAACGGTTAGGGAAAAGAATCCGGTTCCAGTGGTAACGCATGTCAGCCTATAACTCCTGGCATCCATTTTGCTGCCATGAGGGAAAGTCTGCCTAAGCATGAAGCCCACATAGAACAAAGAAATGAAAATGAACATTTTCGATGTCATTGTTTATATATGTGGATCCAGTAGTGCCAGATTGAATTGTTTTTTTCCTTGTTATAGGGTGATAATAAATGAGGTTTTCTAGTCAGTTTCAGTTGAGGCCACAAAAGCCTGTAATGATATAATTCAAGGAATCACATACCTTCCTATCCTAAAATAAAGTACTATATCATCTGTGACACAATAAGAAGCAACACGGGTTCTACCAGTAATAGTACTTGCCCACCTCCAGCCTTTAGAAAACCAGGGCTTGAAAAGTCAAGAGAAAGAGACTTGGGTACACCACGCATTTCCTCTCACAACCCACCAAGGGGAAGGAGAGAAGGCGCTTGCGTCCATCAGAAGCCAAGTGATGGAACTTTAAGGGACTACTCAGTGAAATTGACACAAGTCTCAGAGTTTAGGAGAGATGAGGATTGGTGTCTAAATTGTACTTAGAGAAATGTGATGGTGACAGTTTGTGGAGGAGCTATTTATTTGGTGTCAAAAGGGGGAAGGGATGATGCTTGGGGCAAATGGCGTATCCATCAGTTGCAGGGCAAGGGTGCCTGAGTGTTGCAGTAGAACCGTATAAGGGAATAAACTGGCACGCAGTCTCTTTTCATGGAAAATTCAAGAGGACAACCAAGATGGACCGAGGGATCCCAACAGAGTCGGAAGGAGCAGGAGGCACACTGGAGGTGAAGCCCAAGACCTGAGGGTTGGCTCATTGGCCAGTGCAAGTGGCGTCTCCCACATCAAAAGAACTGCTGCCAGAGCCCTCTGAAAATAATGACAGCCACAAAGCACATGACAACACTCTCCCACAGAAGAAAAAGGAACAATTGTGTACCCACCACAAGCAGAGGGCATCGACCCCAGATTACAGCTGAGCCTTGTTGAATGCTGTGACTGTTTTTCTTCTTCCCCCCAGGCCTGAGCCTGAACAGGTGGGTCCGGAGCCAGCCTAGTGGGAGGGGCAAGAGGAAGAGTTAGGAAATGCTGGAAGAGTCAACATGGTCTAAGCTTGAAGCAGGCCCATGCTTGGGAAAAACATGTTTTGAGGAAAAGCATTAAATTGAATACATGTTTGCACTTCTGATTATTACAATGAACTGGACTGGCCTTGCTTTCCCTTTTCTTAACTTCTCATTATGGAAATTTTCAAACATGCAGCAACATGAGGAGAACAGAATGAAGAACCCCCACCTACCCAGCACCCAGTTTCAGTAAATGTCAATTCAGGAACAAACATTTTTCATCTCTTCCCCTACCTATTTCTCCTCCTTCCCTGAATTATAACAAAGAAAATCCCTAGCATTTTATAAGTAGTTATTTCTGTATGTTTCTGTGAAAAATAAGGACTCCTTTAACATAACAGGGCCATTATCACCACTTAAAAAAACTAGTAATTAATCATCAAATACACAGTCGGTGTTCATATTTCCCAGTTGTCTCTTAATGACTTTACAAAACATTTGTTTGAACCCAAATCCAAACAAAAGCATCACATACTTGATATGCCTCTTAAAGTCTCTTTTAATCTGCAGATTCTCTATCTGATTTATTTGTTGCAGACATAGGGTCATTTGTCTTCAGTGTTTTGTGTTTTCTGGACTCATCCAATTGCATTTTTATGTGTCCTTTGCACTGTTCCTTTATCTCCTATACTTCCTGCAAACTTGGATTTAGATCTAGACGTTTGGTGAGATTTGTGTTTGGTTTTTTTCCCCCCTTTGGTTAGACTTCTGCGTAGGTGGTTTTGTGTCCTTCCTCTTTCATTACATCAGGAAATACATAGTGTCTAGTTGTTTCTCTTTTTGTGAGGTTAAGAGTCGTCAGTACATTATAGTATCATCAATCTGATATATAAACTATAAATATTTCTGTTGGCTTTTCACATAATGATTTTAGCCGCCACTGATGACTGCCGCCTAACTCCTTTGTGTCACTTGGATGGCACAATGGTGGTATTCCGTCACTCCCTCCTCATTTGTTAGTTAGTATTCTTTTCTAAAGAAGGATTTTCCCTTATTAAGTATTTGATCACTAAACTGACCTGTAGCTCTTCAAGAAAGACAATAGACACGTTTTATTCTTTCCCTTTGTTTCCTAGTTTTCAGAATAATAAATCGGTTCTCTGGACTCCTCCAAAGGTGATCAGTGGGTTGATTTTTGGGTTTTTTTTAAGCATCTCATGAACTCGTGATTTTAACATTTTGGCTATTCTTCAATTCATCGCAATTACTGTTCTTTTTGACACCCAATTGTTCCATCTTTGACAAGTGGCTCCTGTGGATTGGACTTTTTAAAACCAAAACAAAGGGATTATTTATTTTTATGTTTTCCTGAAAGCTATGAGAAAATATTGAGCCTTTTAAGGTTACATTTAAGTGAGGACAAAGACAAACCCCAGTGAGTGGGCTTGAAGGTATTATCCAAAAGAGAATAAAATTACTTATGATTGTACTTCATGAAGACTTGGCAAATAAAGGCACCCAGTACAACAGTTACTGATGATATTTTGATTTCCCAGATGAGAATACTTTGTGAAGTCCATAAATCTTTCAACCTGAACCAACCAGGTACCCTTTTCAAAGGAGTTTACAGTCTATTATTAAGTATAGTACTATATTATGTATGTTAAGACTAGGTTTGGTGTTTATGATAGAACTTCAAAATAACAGAGGCTTAGAAAATGTAATTTTATTTCTCTTTATGTTAAAAAAGAAAAAGGTGATGCCAGGCTGGCATGGAGAGTCCAAGGTCATTAGGACCTACGGCTTTTTCTATCTTGCATTCCATTGTCCTCAACATGCAATTTTCACCTCATGATATAAAATAGCTGCTCCAGCTCCAACCATCATATCCACATTCTAGCCAGTAGGAAGGGAAAAAAAGAGAAGGAGAAGAGTATGATGACTTCTATTAAGGACATCTCCTGGAGTAAGAGATGCTCATCACATCTGCTATGTTCCATTGGCTAAAAAATAGTCATGTGACTGAAAAATGTAGTCTTTATTCTGGCTAGCCATATGCCCGAGATAACCTTCAGGAGGTCAGTTACCCAGAAAAAAGGGGAGAAGAGATATTTGGAGAAAACAATGCTCCTTGCCTCAAGCCCAGAAAGAAAAAACTACATCGTTTGGGCAGTGTATCTCCACGCATATCTTAAAACCTCAGAATGTAGGAGTGGGAATCATTTAAAGTATCCACTTTTCCCACCTTCTTGAGTGTCTTGACTATGCCAGGGCATCCAGTATATGAAACAAAATTAAGCTGTGGTCTGCTGATTTATGTACAAAACAGAAAATTTTAGATGATTACACTCCTATACAGTAATAATGATTATTTTGTTTCATTATTCATCCCTGCCCAGTATATGCCATCTCTGCTTCCTCTGAGATTTCTTGGTTATTTACTTCATGCCAGAAGTAAGACTTTTACTTTATTTTACTTTAACCATGTACTGTTTCTAAGGCAAGATACACGACTAGCATCCACCACTCAGAGTTTATGGGATTCAGTTCTCAAAAGGACCCTACAAGGAGACTGAGGATCAGAGAGGGTAAGTGGCTTACTCAAAGAGATACAGCTTAGTAAATGACAGAAGCAGCATTCCAACACAAGTTTCTTTGTCTCAAAGCCAAAACATGTTTTGTTTATTAAGCCATTCATACTTCAATATATTTGTCTTAAGTGTTTTATGGTCCTTGTCTCTTTTAACTGTCTAACCCAGCTTGGTGATTATTCATTCAACACATTTAAAAAAAATTCTTTTTTTTTTAATTTTTAATGTTTATTTATTTTTGAGAGAGAGAGAGAGAGCAAGCAGGGGAGGAGCAGAGAGAGGAGGAGACACAGAATCAGAAGCAGGGTCCAGGCTCCGAGCTGTCAGCATGGAGTCCGATGCGGGGCTCAAACCCACAAACCGTGAGACCGTGACCTGAGCCAAAGTCGGAGGCTTACCGACTAAGCCACCCAGGTGCCTCTTTTAAAACATTCTTTCTACACACAAGGCACTGTGATGGTTGCTGAGTATATAACACCGACCAAAAACCACACATAGTCCTTACCATCATGGACCTTCTAGACTACTGGGGAAGACAATCATCAATCCAAAATGTCACCCTCCAAAATGCAAAACGACAACTGTCATAATGGGTATAAAGAGAAAGGTATAAGGTATCATCTGCGTATAATTGGTACATTTGACTTTGGAAAGCCAGGAAGGCTTTCCTGAGGAAGTGACACGCAGAATAAGACTTACAGTGTAATTTAGAGTTAAAGCAGGCAAAGCAGGGGAGAGAAGATGTTGTCAGGCAAAACGAGATGTACAAAGTGGTATAAGGAGAATTTGTGAAGGCTGGAGTGAGAACATGTGAGCCAGCTGGGAGACGAGCCTGGAGGGAAGCCAGAGAGCAGCCCTGCAGTGCCTTGTGTAGGGGCACTGCTACCCCAGTTTTTCACAGCTGAAAACTGAGGCTCAGATCTCTTGAGTAATATGCCTAGAGTCTCACAGCTAGTTAGGTACTGGAGCCAGAATTCAAACTGTGGTAGGTAGAATAATGGATCCCCTAAAGATAGCAAAGCCTAATCCCTGGAACCTATGAATGTGTAGGTTACATGACAAAGGGAAATTAAGGTAGAAGATGTAATTAAAGTTGCTAATAAACTAACCTTAAAATAAGGTGATTATTTTAGGTTATCTAGGCAGGCCCAGGGTAATCTCAAAGTTCTTAAATTTGGAAGAGGGAGACAGACAGAAGAAGAACTTACGTTGTAGAAGATGAGAGAATTTGACCCGCTGTTGTTAGCCCTGTACGTGGAGGAATGCGGGTGGTTCTAGAAGCTGAAAGGACAAGGTAACAGATTCTGCCCTTAGGGATCCTCCAGAAAGGATCACAAGCCTGCTGAAGTCCTTATCTTAGCTTGATAAAGCTCATTTTAGACTTTTGAACTACAGAAATGTAAGATAATAAATTTGTGAGCCACTAAATTTATGATGATTTGTTACAGCAACAACAGGAAACTAAACACAAACTATGCCCATTGGCTCCAGAGCCCATGTGTCTACCCCATGTGCAACATGGCTTAATTGTTAGATCGCCTAAACCAGGAACTATAAAGATTGAACTCTAATGCTTCCTAACATTTTGACTCTCAGAATCTTCAAATATCATTTCCAAACCATACAGCAAAGGGTATGTGTAGTTTTTACATATGCCTCTTAGTTTTGTGAATTTCGAAAGGATGTGGTTACGGCCTGTGACATCAGAGGAGAAGCTCCACATTGTTGACTGAACACTGATAGAAAGATAACATCGGAGGCAAGAGGCCTTTTAACAGCTCTCTGAAAGTCAACTGCCTCCCCAGTGCATTCCTTGCCCTGAAGCTCTGTCCTTTGGCTGTGCTACAGGGTGATGCCCAAGGTGCATCACTTCTCAAGAACTGGATCATGAACAACTTTATCCTCCTAGAGGAACAGCTCATCAAGAAATCGCAACAAAAGAGAAGAACTTCTCCCTCCAACTTTAAAGTCCGCTTCTTTGTTTTAACCAAAACCAGCCTGGCGTACTTTGAGAACCGTCATGGGGTATGTGAACACTTGTGTCTTCTTTTTCTAAACAGTATTTTTTATTTAGACTAGGCTGAATCATGAAGATATACCTAGCATAAAATAAGGGGACACAGACATGCTGGTTACGACCACCTAAAAAGTACAATAAGAGTAATCCGAAGAGAATGTGGAGAAAAGTCCAGAGGTGGGGTTGTTATATTAGGTGATTTTAGTTCTAAAATCTGCAAAAGAGTAAGTTTAATATTTATTAATGGTTTTTTCCTGCAAGTTTAATTTTAAAATTATAATAATTTATGTGGCAAATGCTATGATTGGATAGAATTTGAACTTCATCAGAAATACACTAGATTTTATGGAGCTTAGATGAATAACATATTAGCATTCAATGGGACCTAAGGGATGATCTAGCCCAGTTATCTTAATTTATAATGGAGGCAACTGATACTTTAAGTGATATTTCAGTGTCAACATTTTTATGAATTTACTTCTATATGTCCCAATGGTCATTATTCACTTAATATCTTGAAATAATATTCCCTAGGCACCTAATTATCTAAAACTTGCAAGGCCCAAAAGTAAACCTCTATACCCCTTGGAAAATTTACCAGGGTTACCATGGTGTTATGCAATACAAACCAGTGGTTCTTACCCAGATGATTACAGTTGCTTATCTAGGTCAGTCTTTTTGTATATCTAGAGATAGTCTTATATTCTTTCTACAACAGCAGTGATAATAACATCAACATGAATAATCATAACAATATAGTTGGGTACAAAAAACACTGCATGAGGAGAAAGGAGACCAGACTCTACTTCTCTCTAGATGATGGAGCCTGGGTAAGCGTCTCTACCTTTTGCGTCAGATTCTTCCTTTACAAAATGAAGGGTCTGGAAGTACTACCTCCTTTCTTGAAAAATTTGAGCCCCTGTTTAGCCCTTTGCAGTACATTTTCAAAGCAGGTGTGTGACATTGTACTAAATCATTGTATTAGTTTTTCTATCATTAGGGAGGTAAGGCAGGGTTTTCACCTATATTTTACTGAAGGGGAAATAACATTAGGTGCTTTATGGTTAGGGACAAAGGCATCCCCATGCCTTGTTAGGATCTGACTTAGTAGGATAAGCATGAGTTTGGGACTTTTTGAGAACCAGGCTTTGAAGTGTTCCATGAAATGGAGCCCTGAAGGAGGCCTGGGTATGGAGCCTATGGGTGTTGCAGGCGAAATACTATCATATCACTTCTTAGAGATTCAGACATGCTCTTCTTCAGCATTGATATCTTACTGATATCAATCAATAATCAATCAGAAGGCATAGAGAAATACTTACGTAAACGACTTGCACACAAGCATGCACTATGTATCACTTATAAATAACAAGAGCATTACACTTGTGGCAAGAAACCTTTTAAAAAAAAATTTGAAAGCCTCCAGGCACCTGGTTGGGTCAGTCAGTTAAGAGCTTGACTCTTGATTTCAACTCAGGTCATTGATCTCACAGTTGGTGAGTGGAGCCTGCTTAGGATTCTCTCTCTCTCTCTCTCTCTCTCTCTCTCTCTCTCTCTCTCTCACTGTTTTTCAAAAATAAATAAATAAATATTAAAAAAATTAAAGCCTCAGTCTTACCATCTGTAAAGTGGGTATGTTAACAGTACCCATGTCATGAGAATGTGGTAAAGACTAACAGAGAGAATGTATTTAGACTGAACTATTTGAAATTACCACTCAGTGGATCAAGACAGGCCAGACAGTGGCGATTTCAAATAGTTCAACTTAATACGTAAAGTACTTAGCATAAGTTCTGTCACCTAGTAAACGCCTAGTAAAAATTAGCCTTTTTTTGTATCATCGTCACGTCTCGAAAGGAGCTAGCAGGGTGTCATAACATATTCATTTTCAAATGAAGGAAAACGTTCAAAGTCAAGCTAACATCAGGTTCCTGGATTCCTTCTCTTCTGTGACTAAATACAAGACTGTGGAGAGAGACATACATTCATGCATTACGAAATGTGTGATGCTGAGGCAGCCATTGCCCCTCTCGAGGTCACAGCTTCTTTTTCTCTTTTCTCATTTGGAAAATTATGTTTCTTACCCTGTCTTAAAATACCGTGGACTTATGACATCATACAGAAAGTAATCCTTCTACCTACTCAGAAAAACATTCCATAATTTTGCAAATTAAGTATGTTTTTTTTTCTAACTTTAAAATATCCATTTTCTAATTTTAAATATCCATGTCTAAATATCCATCCTGATTGAGCCTGTTATTTTGACACCGATTTCGCTCTGGTGTCTAGTGTTGAAACGTGTGAGTGTTTTCAGGGGAGCCGGGAAGCGCCTCAGCCTGGCGGAGCAGTGGCCCAGAAAGAAGCACAACGTTGGCAGGTGGTGGGTCGCTGGCAGGCATGCTTTCAGACACCACCCTGTGCCTGCCAAATTCGTTGCAAAGTGGTCCCTGATGCCTGGCATTCATTAACAGAGGACAATGAGATTAGGGCCCCCAGTGTGCTGATAAATGTTGAACTAGCCTACAGTGGTAGTGGCAGTGGAGAGCATCAGGCAGCTCTAATCCATAGTGTTTGCTGATTTCTCTGGTGTAAATACTCCCATCACGGCCAATTTCAAACTACTGGTGTGATGTCTCTGGCTCACAAAATTCCTCCAGATTTAGCAATCAGCCCTCATGGCCCACAGCAAGCCAACTCCAACATACCAATGACAGCTTTGAATACAAATAGTCTCCGGAGAGGGACTCACCAACCAAGCCACATGCTTAGTTTGCACATGACTGAAATTAGATTATTTCCAGGGGCAAAAGAGAAATGGAGGGAGGGCCTGGGTAGTTCAAGTGAGCATGGCATGGAAGGGACAGCACAGACGGACACAAGCATCACTGATTGGTGAGGCCAGTATAGCTAAGTAGAGCTGGATTCAACTTCTGGCTTTATCACTTTCTGGATGTGGGGTCTCAGGCAAGGTCTTTAAACCTTTTAAGCCTCTGTTTGCTATTTGTAAAGTGAGGGCCCCAATGCCTCCAGGCGATGTTGAGTATTTCATAAGGAAGGCATGTCATAAGCTCGGTACTAATGATCTTCTGAAGGACCCTCAGGAGAACTGGAAAGGTTTCCCGGTTTTAATGTCTCTGCACCTTAGGGATCAAGCGTGTTCTTTTCACCATAGTGTGGGAGCCATTATCTGTATGTGGGACAGTCAAGACCACCATTCTACTCAGGGTCTGGTTATGGGTCTCCACTTCACATGGGCTCTCCCCGTTAGCCTGCAGTCGAATCCAGCAGCGGAAACATCTCTTGGAGCATGCATCCTTCTTGAATTAAAGATGACAGGTCAGGAGATGGTCCCCCTTTCCTTGCTTTTCCTTGCACAGCAATCAAAAACACAGCGTCTGGTGTCAGACACATCTGGGTCAAAGACCAGCTCCTCACTTAAAAGCTATGTAGCTTTGTGTAAGTTGCCTAAGGCTGTGTGACTCTACATTTTTTGTAACGATTAAACATTCCTGGGGCACTTGGGTGGCTCAGTCAGTGAAGCATCTGACTTCGGCTCAGATCATGATCTCGCGGTTTGTGAGTTCGAGCCCGCGTCAGGCTCTGCGCTGACAGCTCGGAGCCCAGGGCCTGCTTCAGATTCTGCGTCTCTCCATCTCTCGGCCCCTCCCCTGCTCATGCTCTGCATCTCTCTGTCTCTCAATAATAAAGAAACATTAAAAAAAATTTTTTTTGTAAAAATGATTAAACATTCCTTCTGGATCTTGCTTCCTTTTAATGAGAGGGAGGTTACCATTATTCTAATAATAATAGGAACTAATATTGCTGTCTACTTCTCCCCCTTTTCTATGGTCACTTTCCCCGGGAAAGCCACTAGCAGCTCTCACCTGGGATTGCTACCACCTCCTAATGGTCTCCCTGCACCCACTCTGCCCCAGTCACCCCCCAACCTATTCCCCACACAGCAGCCAGCGTGACACATGGTGACTGTGATCGCTTCCTGACAACCCTGACATGTCCCTGCAGAGGTTCTCCCCTTAGATCTAGAGCGGACACCAGAGTCTGTCACATGCCGTCTTCCCTCTCAGTTCGTGTCCCTTTTTCTCCCGTCTCTCTGGGATCCAGCTACATAGGATTTGCTTTGACTTTAAGTCCCTCATTTTGAATGTCGCTTGCCCCGGGAAGCCTTCCTTGATTTCTCCAGACTAGGCCATCTACTCCTGTTATGCTCTGCCTTAGCAATGCCTACCCTCTCTTCGGAGCACATCCCAGACTCGTAATTACCCACTTATTAAAGTGATTGCTGTGCTAATGTCACTCCCCCAGCCCACCCTCCATTAGATTATAAACTTTATGAGAGCCAGCACCCAATTTGGTAAAGATGGCATCATCAGTGTTTATAGCAGCGCCTGGCACATACTACTCACTCATGCATTATTTGTGGAAGGAAGAAAAGGAGGGAAAGAGCAAGGACATGAGGGATTAGAATACCTTTGGAGAGGTTAGAGTTTCACAAATGAACTCCTGATAGAACAAGGCTCAATTCCAAGAGTAGAGAACAAAGCAAGTTATATAGGACTTCAAAAGGAAGAGTTCTGGGTGTAAGAGCCAGCCAATAAGACTCCCCGGAGTTAGAAATTCATGTCCCAGCCTTAAAAGAGGAAGAGGAGGATTCAGGAGGTTGGAATTTTAAGAGGTGGGTCAGAGAGGCACATGCAGGAACCAGCAGGTGGGCCAGCCCTCCACCCCCACCCCACTACTCTGTTCTCTTTTTTCTTCCTTCTTTCCCTGCTTCTCTTCTACAGTTAAATTCTTTGTCAATAATACTCTTAAAGCTACCTGAGCTTTTTTGCTTGAGACTTGCATCAGCCACAGTCTCTTTCCACCTCATTCCTACGTGATCCTGTTGTCTTCTGGCTGGGTTTTCACTGACACTCAAGGCTCCATACAGTTTATTATCCATGCAACACCTAGAATGAACTTTTAAAATGATCTTACAATAAATGATAAATCAGATCTTACTCTCTACTTTTAAGCCTTCCATGGCTGTTTAGAGTATTTAAGGAAATTCTCAGCTATGGCCTACAAGACTCTTCATCCGGGGGTCCTTATCTGCATTTCCTATTTCATTTCACACCACATTCCCGTTACTCACCAGGCTTCTACCACATCTGCCTTCTTCCTGAACATTGAGCACTCCAAGCTCATGCTCACTCTAGGGACTTTGGACAGGCCAGGACTAGGGGGAGGCAACTGAGCAATACACTTAGGGGGTGCTTGCTCTCAGAGCCTGCAAATGCAGGGTCTTTGCATTAGCTGTTCCCACTGCCAGGAACACCTGAGGTGTTTGCAGGAGTGATTCTTTATTGTTTCCATCTCTTTAAATATTTTCCCAGGATCCCGTTTCTTTCCTTTTCTTCTCCTTTCTCTTCATTTCTTTAGCACACAGATACTTCAATATATCAGTATCTGCATGTACCTATTGGGTTTACTGATGTGCTTCCCTGTTTGTTTTCTGTCTGTGCAGTCCCTGGGATGAGAGCAGGAGGACCTTGCTCATCACTGCATCACCAATACCTAGAACAGTGCAGGGTGCATAGTACGTGGTTGATAAATACCCAACAAATGAACAAAGATCACAAAACTCAAATTGAATTCCAAAGAGCATCTGGGAGCTAAAAATGTGGGTCTTGTCTAGCTAGGCAAAGAGAAGTAAGGATCCAAGGCAAAGTATTTTGCAATTCAGGCCACTCAAGGCAAAAACGTGCGGTTTCAATGTCTACCTTAATGGATTTTCTTTGTGAACTGATTTTTGCCTTTATGATGTGATGTTGATGTTTTATGGAGAAAGCTAGTAGATGGAGAGTTTCTATTTTGGAGGCAAATACTCCCACATTAAAATTAAATTTGATTCCTACTGCTCAGGGGCTGGTGCATCCATCAACCAGCATTTCAGTAAAAATAGGCCATGGAGCAATACTATAAATGTAAGGGCTCGGTTTTTGACTCAGTCTGGGAAAAAGGTTTAACTGTAAAACACAAGAGCTCGGTTTCTTGAACTATGAGGTCCATGTAAAACAAGACATCTTCATAACAAACTCAGAAATGGGCCCCACAGAAAACTGT
The DNA here is from genome assembly GCF_027475565.1 of Acinonyx jubatus. Taxonomy (NCBI): domain Eukaryota; kingdom Metazoa; phylum Chordata; class Mammalia; order Carnivora; family Felidae; genus Acinonyx; species Acinonyx jubatus. The sequence continues at coordinate 187,897,233 of NC_069380.1, read as the reverse complement.
TTTAAAGCTCTTCTCAAGTTTTCATAGGTCAAATAGGTAAATCCTTATCTCTCCATTTTCTTACCCAACTAGTAATAAGTTATTCCACTTCATAAGTTATTAGGCCTATTGAAGAAAATAAATCTTCCAGGACCCAATTTTCATCCAGAGGTCCGTCTGGGTTTGACTTCATGATACTATGGGGCTTCACTTAAAGTGATCCAGGGACAGAAACAGAAGCTCTGAAATGGCTTTCCATGTATCTAAAATTCCCTTTTTAGATCCGATGTCTGCTCAGTTCCTTGAAATTTCAGTAAATTTGTCAGGATTTTAATTAAATAAGAACCTGATCTAAAGTCTCGTTTGTCATATAATTCCCATTAATGTTAAGGTATTCATAAGCAAGCTCTTTGCTACATATTCCTATTTTAATATTTACAAAGTCATAGAAATTACACCTACTTGTTATAAAAATTGAAATATAGGACTTTCCCCCCCAACTACATATATTTGTGCTAAAGTTTTATTATTATTATCATCATCATCATTATTTTACCATAACAGAAATTCTAATTAAAAAAAATAGTAACAATAAGTAGAAAATATACACATACATAGTAGTCTCAAGGCAGTGGCAGTATGGAGAACCAAATCACAGAGCACACCTTTCGACTAATACTGTGGTGCTAGATATGGTTGTGTTTGATAATCAAAGAAACAACATTAGAGAAGCCACGCTCAGCAGCATCCCATTATTTTAAACCTAACACTGTATCAAGGAAATGTTTCTTTTTTGGTATGTAAAGTTTCTTTCATTTGTTCAGCAAGCATGTCTTGACATCTACTATGTGCCATGCTTCAGGCTACATGCCAGGAATATGGTGATAAATAACAGAGGAAAGGTGTCTGCCCTCACAAGCTTAGCTAGTAGAGAAGGCAGACAACCACAAGTACATAAATATATGGGGCAGATACAGACGGTGGTAGGTTCTGTGGAAAGACTAAGCAGGAGCTGGTGCTGAGTTGGGAAGAAGGGTAGCCAGAGAAGGAATTTATAGCCAGGCTAGGGCCTGAAGGATGAGAAAGATCTAGTGACCTGAAGAAATGAAGAAAAGCATTTCAGGCAGAGGGCACGGCCAGTGTGAAGATTGTGAAGTAGGAAAAGGCTTGGCCTGTGTATGGAACAGAGACGTGAACATACTGAGTTCAAGAGAGGGGTTCTTGCTGACATCCTATAACCTCCCTCTTCTGGGGATACTTTGTCTGGACTCCTCCTCCTGCATGTCTTGGTGGAAAGGTGCTCAGGGCCAACCTGGAGCTCAGGCAGCCATTAGCAGCAAAGACCAAAAACCGATTAGAATCAGGTTGAATCCACATGATTAATCACAAGAGACAGAGCAGCAAATGTTCATATACTCACACTATTTTAAAAAATTAATGAAATAGTTATGCAGAAGTATTCTCTGTAACTCTTTTGTCTAAAGGCATCAATTTACAGTCTCTGTGAGAATGACCTGTGCTCTCACGTAGACATAAATTTCATGTAGTTCTAAACATAATGCATGACAATTTTATATTCTACTTTTTTCATTTGTTCTTTTATAGATACATTTCTACTTATCTACATGGTCCCGAAGTAATCATTTTTTCATACATATGATTTTTTTCATGATTGAATTAGTTCACTTCAGAGAGATACTTATCTGTTCTACATACTTGAAAAAATTGATGAACTTGTCATCAATTCTTTGTCATCTATTCTTTGACATTCAGGTTGTTTCTGGGTATGAACGTGTTTCAGTCAGAACACTGAAAAATGCTAATATACCTAACATAAACCTGTCTCCTTTTAAAAATCAGGTCCTTAGGATAGAATACTGCATTTGTCATAAAATAAGATTATTTTATGGCCTCTATCATTTGCTGCTACATCATCTTACAGAGACTGAAGCAATGCACGCAGCCACCAGAAGTTACCAGAACCATTAGGGGAGACTGTGTTTCTAAGAAGGAACTTAGGAAAACCAAAGAATCCCATTGTTGTGGTGATTTTTCAAGTGCACTTTTTTTATAGACTTTGAATATTACGGTGAGAAAGGGGGAAGATACATAATATTTTATACTATACATGGATCAAATGATTTGATATAAAGTCAGTCATATATATGTACATGAACCCACCATACATGTAGCAGGATTTAACAAGTGCCAAAAAGCTTCCTACTTTGCAAAAGATCCCCATTTTGTTGATGAGAAAGGAGAGGGTTAGAGTAGCTAAGTATCTTTTCCTAGGCCACACATCTGGGACAAACATTAAAAGTTAGGTTAAATGTATTTTCAGATCTAAGCTTGTTTGGGTTTGAGGAGTCTTAGCAGCCATGGTGGCTGAGAAGAGAGAGTTGGGCCAAGGGTTCATTGGTGAGTTTCAATGAACAACACTGTATAGTAGAGGTCTGGAGCAGGGCCCCCCAAGTTTACCTGAATGACAGCACAACAATATCATTGACAACAATAACTAGCATCAGTGCAAGAAGACTGAACACATTCCTATGAATTTTCTCATATAACCCTCACAGTTCTCTGCAGAAGCTAAAAGTAATATTCTGTTTTAGAGAGGAAGCAATTGAGACATGGAGAAGTTCAGAAATTTGCCCAGGGTCACAGTAGTGGTAGTAAGTGTTAAAAACAGCATCTTGCCTTGGGCTTTGGTAATTCCCTACACTTTGATCCCACTAACATATGCTTTTCTGATATCATTTTGGTTTCCCTAGTAGTATCTCCAAGAATTCTCTGCAAAACTGATACAAGCATCTTGGCCAGTCTGTTTCTCACTGCAAGGTTGCGAATTTGCCAGTCACTTGTGATTTTGCAGAGTGTGTTCCTGTCCACCGGACTCTGTGAGCTGACAAAAATGAGTTCCTGACCTTATAAACCTGAGGCTCTGCTCCTGGGGTGACCTTTGCCAAGGAAAGATGCTGTATGAACCTCAGCTCTGTTTAGTTTACTGGACTAGCCATTCGTAAATACCCCTCATTGGGCACTTTCTGAGACTAACATCCTGGGAATGCTACACCCAGAGTGATAATACAGGAAAAAGACCACCAAACAGGGCTATAAGCCAGGACCAAGGGCCCAGAAAGTGAGATCGAGGACACTAATACCAAATGTAGCCACTTTCGCAGTCCATGCTATGGCCAATTTCATGTATAGTGATCCAATTAAGTGTTTCCCAAAGTGGGGTACCACTAGGTGCACTTTAGATGGTACGTGGACAGATCTGGTTCTGACATTTTTTAATTTAATACTTATATATATATGTTTATTATAATTTACTTCAGAAAAAAAGTATTTTTAAACGTATGGTGGTGATTTAAAACTTCCCTTTAGAGTAAATTTGTTGAGGTGAAAAATCAATCCATTTAAATAATAACATTAAGTCCATGGTACCAGTTGGTGGAACTACACAATGGTGGAGAGCGCGCGGGTGGGTTGCAAATGGAAGATTGGAAACACAGAATCCACGGAATAGCAACATGAATCACCATTCATGATTCTTTGCTTTAAAGTAGTAGACACTTAGTCTGTTCAGAGAGTGAAATGTAATAATCCCCCTGGACATTTAGAGGCACAGGTGCATCCACAAAGACCAGAGCACTTCGAAAGGTGAACATAGAAGAGACAGGCAAAAGAGATCCTCTCAGACCCCCTGCTCTACCTAGAAAGCTGTGACTCAGGGGCAAGTGAACCTGCAACCACAAGCTGTCTGACCTCCAAATTTCTCTGAACTCCAGAGAAAGTTATTCTAATTCTTTATAAATCTCAATGACATTAGGTTACTGCTGTTCACTTTGCTTTCATCTGTGTTGCAAATTAATATTAATGCACAAAACAGAACTGCTGGTGGAATGAACTCTTGCCCCCTTGCCTTTGTGCCCGTTGGACTTCAGGTCCCTTTATTAGTAGCCACTTTTTCAGGTCGTCTTCTGCAAAATATAGACTAACTTTAAAAAAAAATTCATGAATAGATAATACATTCACATACATTTTTTAAAAAAACAGTTACTAAATGTTATGAAATGGCCAACTCCCACCTTTATCCTAAGCCACAGCGCTTCAGTGTCTGAAAGCAACCAATATAATCAATTTCCTATCAGTTCTTCCAATGATACTTTATGCATACATATGTAAACACAACTCAGTATTCTTCTTGTCCTCCTTTTTATGCAATAGTAGCATACTCTATGTGACATACTTCTTAGCTTTTCTTTTGGTTGGTTAGCAATACTTCTTGAAGATCAAACCACACCTATATGCAAAGAGCTTCTTCATTCTTTTTTGTGGATGCATAATATTTCACTGAATGGATAAAAAGTTACCTTAATGATGGACATTCAGTCTGTTTCCAATTTTTTTTTTGTCATTGCAAATGACAAGGAATGAATAACCTCATCTTTATGTCACTTTCTGTATGTCTGTAACAGGTGATTTTGCCCATCTTTGGCAACGCCTGGAAATTTTTTCATTTTCATAACTAGGGAGGGGAGTGCTACTGACATTTTTGGGTAGAGTCCAGCATCCTGCTAAGCCTTCTACAAGGCACAGGACAAACTCACAACAAAGGATTATCCAGCCTATGTTGTTAATAGTGCCAAGGTTGGGAAACCTTGGTCTATAGATAACATTTCCAGAAGTAGAATTGCTATGTCAAAGGATATTTGCATCTGTTATCTTATTGAACATGACCAAATTATTCTCCGTAGAGGTTGTGCCAATGAACATTCCCCAGGGCCACATGTAAGATGCTTGCTTTATCAAAACCTCACCAACACCATTACCATACGTTTTGATCTTTGCAAGTCTGACAGGTTTAAAAAATGGTATCTCGGTATCAATTATTTGCATTTCTGTTTTCATAGTAAGTTTGAGCCTTTTTTCCTATATTTAAGAACAATTTGTATTCCTTTTCCCATTTCTTTATAATGTTAATATTTTCCTTAATAATTTGTAGGAGCTCTTTATTAGCTCAGTCCTTTGTGCAGACTAGTTTTGACCTATCTTTTCATTGTCAAGAGATTTGTATCCACTTGCCAATCATTCTGGAAATCTTATTCAAATCAATCCTATCAAGAGTTTTGTCATAGGGTTCACACACAACATTTTCTGCTGCACACTTAGTCTAACCTGCTGTTCCTTCAATCAACCGATTAACAAATATTCGTTGATCATCACCTCTGTGCTAGGGTTATTTTCTGAAATGTAGTGAGGTTGCTAATTTATATGCTTTGGCTACTGACTCTCCAATGTTTGAAAGGCATATAAAAAAATATACAGTTTCAAATTCATTAAAAATCTCAAATGGCCTATTCTGGAAAGAAGGGGGGTTTTGAAAAAGCATTCACAGAACAGAGACAAAATGTGCAGGGAACCTTGAGGATTTACTTCAGCACCCGCTTCTTGCTCTTGGTTTCTATATAAGTCCTTTTCTCTGCTCACTTTTGAAAACAAATTTAAACAAAAATGCTTTTGAAAGGCTAGGACCACTATATCTTTATCTAACATAAACGAGGCCTAGAAATTATTCCTGAAGTATTGCTTTACTTCTAAAATAAATATACCCACATAAAAGCCTATGGAATCTATGAAGAAAATGGTTATCACCCAAGAAGATGAGAGGACCCATTGTGAACTTGAACCTCCATGGATAAAAAAGAAAGAAGAGCAGGTGACAGGGGCTGCCTGGCTGCCACTGGCTGCTAATGGGGTCAGGAGGCTACAAGGGCAAAAAGCTGCATCATTTTGCACACCCGGCATTCGACGTGTACCCCTCAGCCCTCTCCCACAGAAATCTGCAAAGTTGTAGTACAGGGTGGTGTTTTTAAATTTCTGACTGCTTTAAAATATTATTTTCACTTTTCTGCTTAGTAAATTTACATGCTCCCTGCAACAACTTCAAATATTACCGAAACATCACACTTACCCTGTCAAAGTCGGCTATAGTGCCACCCACGAGGGAGAGCCAGTGTCAGCAGGGTTCCTCCTTGTATTATTTGAGTTTTGCATTTCCTATTATGTATTTTATTATTTCTCTTTCCAAAAATGCGGTGAGGCTCCATCTTTTGCTCTACACCTGGTTTTTTCAGTTAATGTTTTTGTTCCTCCATGTAGACCTCTTTGTTAACGGCTACAGGAGGGATGAACCATAACTAATTTAACCATTTGTCTATGGATGAATATTTAAGGTTCTCTAGGGTTTTTTATTGAAATAAATAAGGCCGTTATGAAATCCTTCTCCCTACATCTTGATATATTTTGAACAAATGTTCCTGTAGGATAAATCCTATAAAGGAAAACGCGTTTGTTTATATTTTGTTTTTAAATATAACAAATACAAGTTCGTGGTACAAAAGTGAAAGAGTATAGAAAGATATGAGGTTGAAAGAAAGCTCTCTTCCTACTTCCAAACACCAGAACTGTTCCCACAAGTATTTGCTCTTAACAGTTTCTTGTGAGAAAGTCCACTCATACTTTTAAGAAAGATCCCAAATTTCCCTCTGGAAACTGTACAACAGTATAGTCCATTTTCTTTCTTTCTTTCTTTCTTTCTTTCTTTCTTTCTTTCTTTCTTTCTTTCTTTCTTTCTTTTCTCTCTTCTTGCTTTTTCTTCCCTTTTAGGGTAAAAGCCTCACTTTTTTTTTTCTCTTGGAGAGTCAGGGTGATACTACGAACAAGATGGAGGACTTTAGGGGTAGCTAGATTTCCCCACAGCACAACCAGCCTCATTAAAAACCACACTGTGAAAAGCTGAGGTGAGGAAAGCCAGTTGACTCTGGTTTAGCTATAACTAAAAGGTGTTACAGAAAAGAGGAAAGGAAAGAAGGCTGGTGTGGGATGGATCAGAGTTTCCTAACTTTAAGTCAGCCCAGGAGCCTCAAAATATGCTCCCTTAATTTCAGATTCTCCCAGAATTGCAAAGATTCATGGAGGTAGGTCCAGATGAAGACAGGTTGGGATGGGGGTGGGGAGGGGAGAGGAGCGAGCAACAGCGTATCACAAATTGCACTGGTGTTTTAGAAGAAACTGGTGTTTTCCATTGAGATACTAATGATCACATCTTTATTGGGTATTAGGCAACGTGCTGGGTGCCTTTCCACAGCTCAGGTCACAGTAACCCTGAGAGGCAGCTGTCAACAATCTCATTACACCTTAAGAACTAAAAGAACTAAGCCCAAAGAACTAAGCCAAGTTTGCCCTATGTTACTTGTCACCGCAGAGATTTCAAACCGTGGAGTTTGTGAGTTCTGAATCTCTGCTCTTCTCCCCTGCAGAGACAAAAGTACCCTTTGTCATAAAAGACAGAAAGCTGAGCTGGGAAACTGGGAGCAAATTCAGGGGCTACCTTGAGCATGTGTTGCAGAGAGGATGAAACTAAAACTCAGGAAGACCCCTCAAGTCAAGTTTAGAACTGGCATTCTGCTGTGGGGGAGGCACAGGGGAATAACCCTCAAATCAGTGACTTAAGTTTCATCTCACATGACATCAATTTTAATTTCAATGGTGTCATTGCGCCATTTCACATTTGTACAATATACTACACTCTGGAAGAGGCATTGAGCAAAATATTTGAAATGCCTTGTTCAAATCATCACCAGTAAGACTTTCTAATCATAAAGAAACTCTGATAAAGGCAGTATGTGGCTACTTTTACAGTGTGATCCGGGAAAGTCTTAGATGTCTCACTCCCCCCTTTGAAAAACATTCTCTCCCCTAATGCCCAAAATTCAATTATCAAAGCTCCTTCCTGGCCTCAGTTTCTAATATCTGTCCTAATCCAAACTCCTCTGAAACAAGCCAACCTTTAATCTATCAGTGAGTTAAACCTTTGGAGAATGACCATTTGAGGAAGGTTTTGACAGGCGAGTTTGAAGAAAAGCAGAAAGCAAAAGCCCTGGAAGAGGAAATGCAACACGGTCGGGAGACCAGGAAACAGGCCCCTTTTCATTTTGCAAATAATTTGATTTTACAGATAATTTGCAAATTAAATGACTCCAAAATGTCAAAATCACCAGTATCGCCAGTTAAAAATTAATGTTGCCCTTCCCAAATGGTGGCTCCTGGTTACATATTTGCCCAAAAGAAAATCACTCCCAAAATGTAGACACAAGAGAACAAGGTCTTATTTTGGGGGGAAGCAAAGGAAAGGAAAGCGGGTAACTTAACTTGAGTGATTGGTTTGTTATGTGAATGAAGTTTATTTTGCTAGTAGGTTTATGTGGCTTTTTTATAAGTCCTCTAAGTTAGCCCAATGATTCAGGGACGATTATTATTCTCACTTTAAAAACAACAAGGCAATTGAGAAGTTGAGATACTTGCCTCAGATTGCACAGCTGGTCAGGCAGATGCAGGTCTACCGGACCTGAAAGTTCCAGTCGTCGCCCATTCTGCCTCTCCAAAGCAGAAAGCTGAAGTTCTGCTGTTTTTCAGATCCCTTTCTTAGGTATCAGACACATCGCGTCTCACTGTCGTAACTGCTGGACTAGCCAAACAGCCAAGGAGCCACTGTCATAGGAGTAAAGTGGAGGGAATTATTCTGAGGAAGGAGAGAATGTGCTCTCCCTCTCAAATCCAGCATAAGCATTGCACAACCAAATAGGGCACAGACAAATGTCTGCTGGGTCACAGCTTGGCACGTCGATCGTGCAATTGATTGTTCCCTGTGGGGAGTTCGGAGAATGAAAATCTCCTGTGGGAAGTTGGGGGAAGAGCAAGAGCCATGAAACACATTAGTTAAGCACTCAGGCTCTGGGGTCCTAGGCTTGGGCTTGTATCCTGCCCTCCTGCTTAGTAAGAGACTTGGCCTCTCTGAACCTCAATTTCCTCACATGCAAGGTGGGGCAATGATACTTTGCAGGATCGTGGGATTTTAAATTGGCTCTGGCCCATTGAGTGCCCGAGGTATAAGAAGTGCTCAAAAATGTTAATTGTCCTTTCTTTTGGTTTTGTTCCCTGCCTCTCTCTTTGAAACTCACAATCTAAAATTCTATTTTATACAATATATTAACATAAAAAGAAAGGGGATATAAAAGCTGCTGGCACAAGCTTGCCTTTGTGCAAATATGTGGGCACCAGCATCTTGTTGGATTCTGTTTGACACACGTCAGGTGTCCAGAGAGAAGCTTTGGAATATGAGGACACTGTAGCTTTGAACATGGCCGAGAAAAAAGACCAAGCCAAGTGAGGTCCTGCGACTTTCACCCCAAGTGATATAGATGGAATGACAAGAATGAGGGCAGGTTTTACTTGGTGTCTTTCTTTCCCTGATGGCTCTTATGTGGTTTCCTTGGAAGGGTTACCCTGGAATTTTTTCAGAAATAGCACAGTTGTTTGGGATGATTACAGGCAATCACCATTTCTCAGAGATGAAACTGTGTTTAGCTCACAGACCAGCTACTCCCCAGGACCCATCTGGGAAGGATGCACAGCGGGTCTCTTGTTTTTCACATATCTGATCTTGAGAGATTTGAGGACAACTGACCTCACGGCAGCCATTTAGGATGAAGAGTGAGTTTTAATGGTGAAATGTGAAATCCATTCCTACTGAAGAACAAACCTGACGGTCAGCTTACCTGACAGGCTGTTAAAACACAATGCCTCTTAAAATCCTTGTTTAAAGTCAATGAATATTAAGAGATCAAAGGATATAATGTAAGGTTAGAGGAGAACACTTTCTTGGGTATCTTGAAGCTGTACTGTCCGATAATGGGCCAGAGCCATGTGTGGCCACTGAGCACTTGAAATGTGGCGAGTCCAAATTGAGATGTGTTGTATAATACACGATTTCAAGGACTTAGCAAAAAAGTAATGTAGCTCATTAATTTTTTTTATGTTGATTACACATTGAACGGATATTTTAGATATAATGAGGCAAACAAAATATGTTCTTAAAATTAATTTCATTGTTTCTTTTTTTTGCTTTCTTTTAATGTGCTACTAGAAAACTTTAAGTTACGCGTATGGTTCACAGTCTGCTATTATTAGGCAACACTGCTTTAGAACTCGCACACAGAACTTTTATCCCTACTCACAACTCTGGTTAATACTTACCTCCACTTTATACCCTGGTTATGATGATCCCAGGCTAGTAACAACCATTACATATCCAAAACTTTGCTACCCTGGGACTTTTGCTCTTGTTGTGAACTTTACATAGGGTACTTACCACCACCCTCCCCACCAGACTTCATGTCTGGATCGTTTTTCAACTGTTTGATCTTTTCTCAAATGTCCTCTCTCCAGACAGGCCTCCCCTGTCCACAAGTTGGTCACCTCAACCTATTCCATTCTCTTTATAGCACTTGTTTCATTGCCTGCTTTCTCAACAAGACTGGGAGCTCCTTTACATAGTCTACCAAGTTCATCTATTTCCTGCTCTCAGAATAGCACCTAGTTTGTAGCTGGCTCCCCAGTAAATATTTCCTGAGTAGATAAATGCATTAGCCTTATACCTGACTGAGATTGTTTAAATTGTGTTTCAAAGTGGTGCCCTTTGTTCATATCATTCTGACTGAGCATCTGTTGTAGGCTTGTCGCTATGCCTTAAAGATTCGGTGATAGATGTCCTGGTTTCTCTCTCAGGGAACACAGGATTTAGTGGGTTCCAAGGACAAACATGTCTGCAAACAGAGTTGTCATATTACTGCCATGAGCTTTTTGTTGCATTTCATTATATATACTACTAAGGAAACAATGCAATAAAGGTCAAAAAACAAGATAACCTCAAAACTCAGCCTCCCTGTTTACCCATAGCAACAGAAGGTTGTTGAAAAGGTAACTCCCTAGTGCTCTTCTGTTTTTGAAAAACAGATTAACCATCGCCAACAACTATGATTATGGGCAGGACCAAGGCATGTATTTGTAGCTGTGGAAGACTCTAAATGAGAAGATATTTTGAGCCCAAAGGACACATGTTTTCAGAGGTTTTTAAGGGAAAACTGACCTTTTAATACATCCTTGGGTTACAAAAGCAAGCTGTAGACCACTATGTGAATCAGATGCTTGTTTTTGTTTGTATATATCCTATAAATGTGTGTGGGAAAGACAAATGCATTCCAAATGGTTAAACTTGGGTACCTCAAGGTTGTGGAGAAGAGTGGAATAATATGAGACTATAAATACTTTCTTAACATACTTCCATACTATTTTACACAGATAAGTTTTATACTTGAAGAATTAAGTATTTTTTAGAAAGAAAATTTAAAAAGAAGCACCACAAAGCCTCCTTGTATTTGACAGAGGATACTTTTCACCTCTTGACTTTTTTTTTTTAATCTCACTTCTGTGCCTTAGCTGCTAAAGCAAAGGCCAGCAAACAGGCTGGGTATCAAAAATTAGGAAGTACAGACTGAGCTCTCTTCTGGAGAATTTTACGATGTCATGAGTCTCTTACCATAGTTAGAATTTCCTTAACCTCTTTAGTTGGGAGAGTACCCTTTATCGAGGGCATCTATTATAAGCCAAACAATTTGTTTACATACACCCATTTTATTCCCCAAATAATCTTTACAAGGTAGGCATTACTATCCTCACTTAGTGGATGTAAAAATTGAAGTACAGGAAGGTGAGATGTGTTGTCCAAGGTCACATTGCTAGTTAGAGGCTGAGCCAACTTTGCAGAGAAGGACTATAAAAACAACTAGAAAACAAGTAACAAGATGGCAATAAGTACATACCTATCAATAATAACTTAAATATAAATTGCCTAAATGCTCCAATCAAGACATAGGGGGACAGAATGGATAAAAAAATAAAACTCATCTGTATGCTGCCTACAACACTCACTTCAAAACCAAAGACACATAAAGACTGAAGGTGAAGGAATGAAAAAAGATATTCTATGCAAATGGACATGCACATACACAAAATTCCGGGGTAGTAATACTTACATTAGTCAAAATAAGACTTTAAAACAAAAATGGTAACAAGAGACAAAGCCGGACATTACACAATGATAAAGGAACCAACAATGAGCAAATATAACAATTGTAAATATCTATGTATTCAACATTGGAGCACCTAAATACATAAAGCAGTTGTTAATAGACATAAAGAGAGAAATTGACAGTAATACAATAATAGTTGGGGACCTTAGCATCCGATTTACATCAATGGATAGATCATACAGACAGAAAATAAAGAAGAAAACAGAACTTAACTTTGAACCTAGCCCTTTCCAACTTTTTCCCAATTCACCACCATTTTTTACCTTTTTCTAAAAGATAAGGTATAACAAAGTATTTTGCAACAGTTCCATATCTGAATTAAATTCTATTCTCAATGGAAGCCTAATTCCAGGCACTTGAGAAAAGCTTCTGCTCCACAAAAACTTTTCCCTAACTAGCCTTCCTTGGAGCCTGATAGTTCACAATAGAATCTGTCCCATTGGGTAACATCCCCTGGAATCCATTTTCCAAGTACAAGGACCCTTAGAATTGAGTAACATGTTTATAGCATCATTATAAGTCATGACTGTCGCATGACCTTAATGTAAATTAATTACCAAGGAAAGAAATCTAGCAAACTTCCAAGGAAATGAGACATGGGACCAGATGATGGGGCTGTGAAGGAGAGGTAGTTATAGAGCAGAGTCAGAAATGTCCTACAGAAGTGTCATTGTGGGATTGTGAATAAATAAAAGGGACCTGAAGAATCCATACGTAGAAAAGAAAGGTGCCACTGAAAGTATACATCACCATGCAGGACATGCCTGAATTCAACTACTGTGCTAATAAGGCACAAAACAGAGAAAACAGGCACATGTATAGTTGGTTTCCTATACTGCACTACCCACCCCAGCTACAAGTTCTACAAATGCCGCTGTTTGTCACAAGGTCACTGAGATATAAGGTGCCTTTGCTCAATGAGTTAAAATCAGTGACCCCATTAGAGACAATTAACAGGGCAGTTTCTCCCAGGAGTTGGCTCAGAGTGTCTCTCTTAGGCACTAAGGGCCAAGAAGTAACTTCTGGATACATGGGGGATTAGTTTACAAAGCTAACGGATCTTATCTATAGAGTAGTGGATTTCTACAACCAACCTGGACAAAAATATGGTCTTCTCTCTTCTTTAAATGGAATGTGCTTTTTTTCCCCACAGAAAAAGCGCACATTGAAGGGCTCCATTGAACTCTCCCGAATCAAATGTGTTGAGATTGTGAAAAGTGACATTAGTATCCCATGCCACTATAAATATCCATTTCAGGTAAGTCCACTATGCCTGAGATTGCTAGTTTCCCATTCCTTGCATGATGGTTGAAAGTCTCAGTCATTGTAATAGAAGGTAGACCAGGGATGACTCTGATCTATAGTTAGGTCTTAGACTAAGCCAGAAGAAAGCTACTGTGTTCCTTCAATTATTGATTCACTCATCCCTCAAATCACAAAATTTTGAAAAGGTGTAATTCCTCATTTCTCTTTCTCTTTCTCTCATGTCTTCCCTGCCTCAACAGAAGTCCCAATTCTCTGCCCCTAGAGCAAAGAAAAAAACTGTCAAAGGCCCAAGCCTAATACTCTTAAGTGCCATTTACTTATGATTTGGGTCAACAGATTGCAGTACTCGAGTATAATTGTTTGGAGGTTCTGGGACAAAAAGACTCAGATTTTACAATCTGAGAACTGTCTGGAGTTGTATTGTCCAATACAGTAGCCACTAGCTACAGGTGTATGTTTAATATTTAGATGTAAATTAATCTAACCAATATTGAAAATTCAGTTCCTGAGTCACACTAAGCCCACTGAACGGATGAACATTTCACATGTTCAATAGCTATGTGCTGGACAGCACAGATTATAGAATGTTTTCATCATTGCAAGAAGTTCTACTGGACAGAGTTGGTAAAGGTTATCTCTGGTCTTTAGGTCATGACATTGTCCAAATTTTGGCATCACTCTTGGCATCTGTGACTCTGAAGGAGTGGATATCTCTTTGTACATTCTAGGGTACGGTTCCTCTTTGCCAATTTCAGGGGTAAATGTCGCATTTTTAATGTGATATAGAAAAGGATTCTTTTCCTACTAGAAAGTTGACCTCTGTGAATTGAAATATTTAGTAATTGAAGTGAATAACATGTATTTTCCCGTCATTAAAATTCCAATTAAAAATGAGTTCATGAGAAAAAGCTGGTGAATTTCAAAGAAGATCTATAGTTTAGTTAATCATTTTGGACCAATGTCAACTTCCTGATTTGGAAACTGTGCTATGGTTCTATAATCATTAGGAAGAGGTGGGTGAAAAGAACACAGGGATCCTGTACTATTTTTGGAACTTCTTGGGTGTCTTATATTATTTCAAAATAAGAAGCTTTTAAAGTCTCAATTGTAATTTTTTTCATCTAATATCTTACCCTTTCATATGACAGAAAGATTTTGTTAATCACTTAAAAATTAATATGAGAGGGGCTCCCGGGTGGCTGAGTCGGTTAAGCGTCTGACCTCAGCTCAGATCATGATCTCACAGTTTGTGGTTTCCAGTCCTGTGTTGGGCTCTGAGCTGACAGCTTGGAGCCTGGGGCCTGCTTCAGACTCTGTGTCTCCTTCTCGTTCTCTGTCTCTGCCTGTCCCCTTCTTGTGTTCTCTCTCTTTCTCAAAAATAAATAAATAAACATTTTTTTTTAATTAGTATGAGAAATAAATATGCTGTCACATGGAGAGCTTTTTCTCCAGCTATTTTAATTTTTTTTTTCAACGTTTATTTATTTTTGGGACAGAGAGAGACAGAGCATGAACAGGGGAGGGGCAGAGAGAGAGGGAGACACAGAATCGGAAACAGGCTCCAGGCTCTGAGCCATCAGCACAGAGCCTGACGCGGGGCTCGAACTCCCGGACCGCGAGATCGTGACCTGGCTGAAGTCGGACGCTTAACCGACTGCGCCACCCAGGCACCCCTCCAGCTATTTTAATTTAGCAATTGCTTACCAGCAACATGGAATCTCAGACAAGTAGTCTGAACTGTGGAGTTTCACCCTGTGTGAATTCAAATATTTGGATAAAAAGGACACCAGTCCCCTAATTGCCCAGATGTTTGCCTTTATGATGACAAACACCTGAGGGCCCACTCTTGACCCAGTAAGCTAGATGGGCCTGCTATCAATCATCCTGCTCTCTGGGCGCACTGCTCATCTTGGACTCTGTGTACCTCCAGGTTGTGCATGACAATTACCTCCTGTATGTGTTTGCTCCAGACCGTGAGAGCCGGCAGCGCTGGGTTCTGGCCCTTAAAGAAGGTAATAACTCCCCTATGTAAATCGGTCCCTGAGATCCCTTGATCCTCTAGCAGGCTTGGACTCCGTAGTAAGATCAAGGACAGCTGACAGTCAAATATTTCTCACTTTTGGTGTTGGTGTTGGATCCCAACTTTTCACCCTGGGCCCAAGAGGCAACAATCAGTACCATGTAGGGTCGAACAAATCCAGTCTACCACCTGTTTTTATAAAGCTCCAAGCTAAGGATGGTTTTTGTATTTTTAAATGGTCATATTTTAAAGGATTATAGAAGTACCTCCATAATATATCGATTTTGCCTGCTGCTGAACAAAACCTAAAATATTGACCATCTGGCCGTTTAAGAAAAACTTTGCCAACTCCTGGTCTAGTGGGAATAATAAGAGGATGGGCCCTTGAGTTAGATGACCTGAGTTTGAATCCTGGCTCTGCCACTTACTAGCCATGTGTGTGTAGGCAACTGCCTCAGCTGCTCTGTGCTTCAGTTTCCCCATCTATAAAAAAGGAAAGGAGGAGGGAATGATAATAATAGTACCTGCCTCCAGAACTGCTGTGAGTAAAGCCCTCGGAACTAGCCTGGCCCATCGTTGGCACCCCGTAAATGTTAGCTAACTTTAAAAGCTTTCAGATCATCAGGAACGGTATTTCTTAAGGCTCACCTTGTTGACAGCATAATTAGAACCAGCACAGCGTTTGGGTATACATGACATGTGCAGCCAGTCCGCTAAGGTGAAAATCCCAGCTCTGCCAATTATTAGTATGTGACCTTGGGCAAGTTCCCTGACCTTCCAGTGTCTTCATTTCTACATCTACAAATTCTGACTTGTAATAATCAGACACAGGGTTATTGTGAGAAATAAATGAGTTAAGACACAGCAGACACTTAGAATGAAACGCAAAGAAAGAACTCAATTAGTAGTCCTGTTACTTAGCCTGAAGCCCTGGGTTTGCAGGAGAAGTGGGTTCAGATATTAATCTGTCTCTAAGTAGCTATTAGGACTAAGAATAAGCAAGCCATTTGGAATCTTGAGAGCCGTGATGCCTCTATCTGAAAATGAGAATAAAAATACAATTCTTATCTTCTTCCAAGGTTGTTGTCTCAAATAGGATATGAACAGACAAGCACTGGGTAAGCTGGAGAATATTCTCAAGTCATGAGGCTCAGAATAAACACTGAGTAAAAAGTTATCAAAAGGACCCCAACTATGTTCACTGGTCATTCTCCCTCTGCGTAGGGGTTTACTCGCAGGATATTAAAGCTGGAAGGAGCATTTGAGATGGTCGATCGAGTTCTCCACTTTTTATATTTGTTTTTTCTTTCAGCAGGAGAACCTCTTTTTTTTTTTTTAATCTTGCCAAAATCTAACTTTAAAGCCACAAATCTAGAAGGGATAAAAGCAAAATTCCTGTCATTGAAGGGGGGAGAGATGAAGGGGCAGGAATCCCTCCCGCTCAGTCTTCCCATTGCCCCTTGGGCACTTCTGTGGGGCCCACTGACCCAGTCTAAGAATCTCATTGCACTGTGGGGAAAATGAGGCTCAGATGAGGGTGTTGCCCAATCTAGGGACACACAATTAACCCAAGGTCAGACAAGAACCCAGACCTGATGATGACCACATCCAACACATACTCTTCCATAAATGTACATGCTTGGGCAAAAGGCTATTTTTCTGACTATTCCAGGTACTATTCACTCAGGGTCACACAGCAGGGTCCAATCTCAAGGAGTTGAGAAGTTGGTTGTCCTTGATAGAATAACCTGAAATAACTCTTCTGCTGGTGCCAATCTCTTTCAGAAACAAGGAACAATAACAGTTTGGTACCCATGTATCATCCTAACTTCTGGATGGATGGGAGGTGGAGGTGCTGTGCTCAGCTGGAGAAGCTCGCAGTGGGCTGTGCCCAGTACGATCCAACCAAGAATGGTAAGAGACTGGGAATTCCCTTTCTTCTTGTAAAATGACCGACCTCTCTAGCAGGAGGAAGTAAAAGCTCTCAGCTTCCCATCATCACGGGTGTCGAGGATTGAATACAAAATTCTGCATCTTCAGAACTGTTGGAGGGAAATCATCCGCCTCTGACACTAGTCTGTTGATCTGTTTCCACTTCAAACCTTATGTCTTTATAGCTCCTTGCTACTAAAAGTGTGGTCCTTGGACCAGTAGTGTCAACATCATCTGGAAGCTAGTTAGAAATGTAAATTCTCTGGCCCCATCCCAGGTGCCAGATCAAAATTTGTGTTTTATTTAACAAGATACCCTGGAGATTTGTGTGCAAAGTAAGCTTGGGAAGCACTACTATATAACCCGCAAGTTAGAAAATGTGAATGGCGTGGTCTACTTAAATCTCAAGTTGTAGAGAAAGCCTCAAACGTATAGAATATTATTTATTTGTTACAGTAGCACCACGTCACAGACATGTTTAATTATACCAGCTCAACTTTATACACTTCGAGGGGAAGAAAGTAAAATCAAAAGCTGTCTATTGTACTCTGTGGCTTTTCACTGCATCCCCTTCAAATTTGCCGTTTATCTCCATAACCTCAGAGAAAAGGAGGCCACGGCCTAAATACAAAATGAAAACAAAAGACATTGTTTCTGGTCCTTGGAGGTCCAAGGCTCTGGAACTCACGATCGGTGTGTAACTCGGTTTTCTCTTCTGTGATGGCTCTGGGACCTGACCTTTCAATGAAGTGCAACTTCACTTGCATGCACTTTTACACATGATGTGCTCGCATTCCTCACAGTCATCTGGGGTAGATGTGTGAGGTCACAGAAACAGAACGCCTTGAGCAGTTTGGAATGCTCAAGGTCACACAGGGAGAAGTGCTCTGTAAAGGCGTTGTTGAATAGGAATGATGGATTGTGTGAATTGTTTTGCTTCCATTCTCCCCTCTTCTCAACCTCTCTTACCCTAGCCACCTTTTCTCATCTGTCAGTTTCTTTTTTGCACTAAAACCTACTACCTCGGATTGACAACCCAAGGCGGATGTGCTAAATGTAACCCATGGCTGGGTTTTCCGTGGCTTCCTGAGTCACAGCCCCTCTTAGTACCACTTTAAAAACCACCACTTCTCACCCTCCACCTTGGGAGAGAAAGTTTAAAGTTACCAATCCCATGGCCCCAAGGAACAATATATACCTAGTTTTAGAAGTCAGTGATCTTCGGCATTACCCTATGGTCTGTACTCATAAAGAGTATTTCATAAAAAAGAAACAGAAGGGTTTATATGGGTGGAACCCATCACAATAACAAGATGGCATGGGCTTTCCCCAGTGAGTGGAAGCCATTTCCAGAGCCAGAGATCTGGTCTCCAGATTCCTGCCAGCACTTGGCTGTGGGCTATTGGATCAGTCACTCGGCCCCCAAGGGCCCTAATGTCCTCATCTCTCAAATGTTAGGGGAAGCTTTAGGGCTCCTAAGATGAAATAATCTCTAAGTCCCTTGTCAATTCTGAAATTCTTTGAATCTGTGTTTCCATTTTTCCATCTTCACCGTGCATTTTGCAGCTGTCCCTCTTCAGGGTACACAGCACTCCCCTCCACTGAGTGGTAGACATATGATTGAGGTGTGAGGAACATCTGAATGATGCACCAAGATGACAGTTGGAGAGAGCTGGTCATGCTGAACTCCTCCCACATGAACTCAGGCCTAACTGCCATACAGTCACTCTGCTAGTGGTCCTGCATTTGTGTTGCAACAATGGGGTTGTGGAAAGCTCTTAGCACATTTGCTGGCACTTTCTTATCTCTCAATAAATGGCAACTGCACCTACTAGTCTTTTTTATTTGTGGACAGAAGAATATGAAGCTGAAATATAGCAGCATGTATGTGTATGTCTGGAAAACAGCGGAGGTGGTTGGGTAAAAAATGGACCCTGCTATACCCCATTCATTTCTGCAACCAGAACTGGCCGTGATGTCACTACATACCAACTTCACACAGAGGAAGAGGAAAGAAGGGGAGAGCAAGGCTGGAGGAAGAGATACCCTTGCAGAATGTTCAGGGCTGGAAGGAGACCAAGGCCACACAGCTCCCTCCCGGTGGAGCTAGGGTTAGAACATCAGTCTCTTGGTGCCCTGAGTTGAGTGTTGAATAGGAACCATGCTTCCTGTTATGCTTGTTTTCTTCTTCTCAGTTAATCACAAAGCCAAGTCAATACCCCACCCTGCCCGTGCTTAAAGTGTTAGCACAGAGGGTGGGGTCCCATGTCACTGTGTGGGTCTCCTCTACTCGCAATCCTGAGAGTTACTGTCCAACTCAGGCAGGGATCAACTTCATGCAATGAGTCAATCTCATGCAGAGATGAGGATCTCACCACCTACTTATGGAGCCTATTCCTGTCTTATCTCTAATTATTAAATAATCCTTGAACTGAGCACAAGCCTATGTGCTGCCTCCCATGCCACACATACTCCCAGATATTCGACCTTGGTCTATTGATTCTAGGCCTGACCTTTTCAGTGCCTCAAAGGAAAAATACTGAAGGACAAAGAGGAAGAGATGAAAGGAAGGCAAGAAGAAAAGAGAGATAAAGAAGATAGGACAAAGGAGAAAAGAAGGTATAGAGGAGAGGTAAAGCGACAGAGACATGGAGACACAAACAGTTAGAGAGAGAGAGAGAGAGGTGCTGAGTGTGTGTTGTTTGGAGAAGGCAGCAAGAACACATGCTCAGAAGTGTTAATGTAACTAAAAGTAGATTCCAGCCCTCCCAAAAAATAACTCAATGACCCCTCATCTCACCCACCCTCTCCCCAAGCCCACGGCTGCCTCAAGAAGCCAGTGACTCACTGTTACCCTGAGTCACCAATTCCCACTCTGGGGTTGAGCAGGTGGTAGGTGCCTTTGTGGAGGTCTCCTGGCCCACAGAGAAGGACACAAGCCTAATGCCTCTGTAGCAACCTTTGGATTAGGCTTTTCCTGGGAATACTAAATATGAACTTCTAGAAGTTTCTGGAATCTTCTAGAAAATGAAATGGGGAACCAAGAGGCCAAAAGAGATTAAAAAAAAAAAACAAACAACTGGCTCTATAAGGCCGGTTTTCATTTCTCTGTGTCTTATCGTCTCCTTCTTTCTTGGCTCTTTTCTTCTGTTGTTCTCCTAAGGGCTGCTTTTCTCTGAAAAGCCCCCTGACCTTTCACCTCCGGTTGGGCACATTCGGTTTCATACTCATTTTCTTTTTCTGTTTTTCTCATTTCAGCTTCAAAGAAGCCTCTTCCTCCTACTCCTGAAGACAACAGGGTGAGTGAGGAGGATTCAAGCTCTGGGCATGATGGGTGCCCAGTGCTGCAACTGCCTGAATGCCATGTCCCCTTTGCATTTCCCCCCACCCCCAGATTTCTCATATCCTGGGCAAATACAGCAGGTTGTAGTAATTCAGCCGAAATGAACACCCTGGGTTTCTTGGACCTGTCTCATGGGTCAGTTTATGCAAAAGGACCACTCAGTTACTAAATCCTGAGTTCACTTTATTCACTCAACATAATTTATTGTACCAAACTGTGCATCCCCCCACCTGATCACTTTGGGGTACAATAACAGCTATCTATGAAAAATGATGTGTTTACTCCATACCTTAATTTTGATAATACTTTATATTTTTCTAAGTACTTCCATACTTTTACTATCTATTTCAAAGATATATATCTATATCTATATCTTTATGTGTGTGTGTGCATGTACTTATATATACAGAGAAGGCCTCTTTCCCTCACTCTCCATTCTAGCCACTTCAGAGGGTTATAGTTTTATTCTCATTTTAAACCTTGGGACATCAAGTCCCAAGGGAGGTTTTGAGGCTTTTCCAAGGCCATTCAGCAACTTAGTAGGTAAGTTACTAGGCAGCAGAGCTTCTGAGATGGTGGGCTTTAACTCACATGGTGGTTCTCAAAGTGTGGTTCCTGGACCAGCAGAATCTGCCTCACCTGGGAGCTTATTAGAAATGCACTGTAGATTCTCAGGCCCCACCCCACACCTACTATATTTATAACTCTGGGAGAGGGGCCCAGCCACCTGCAATTTAATAAACCTCCGGGTGATTCTGTGGCACACTGAAGTGGGAGAAACACTCCTCTAATCTACTGATTTACAAGACTTAGGTGATACCAAGCCCACTCTAGGGAAGCCAGCTCTGGTTTGCAGATGGTTTCGCCCATAGTCCCACCTATAGGGTGGAGGTAGGATCTAGGCTCAGAGTACTATTGTCCATTATTATTATAAGCAGGTTTCTTACCACAGGAATGTCTAATGGGACATTCAAAAGTTTTACAGTATATGGGATACTGCAGAGATTTTTGCATTCTTGGCCCTCTGCCACTAAATGTTAACAGCACTCCTAAACCTTTGTGACATTCAAATCGCCCCCAAAGCTGTCCAAGATGCCTCCTATAGAAACGTACCACTATGGTTTTTGAACCCTGCTCTGACCTTTCTTTTCGTGGCGATTGATCAATCAGTTGGTCCTATAATGGGATGAATACCATGTCATATCCCTCCTTTATCTTCAGGTGCCCTTCAATTTAACTCCTTCCTCCATTAGCTCTTCAGGTGAAAGCCTCAGTCCCAATTATTCTTATCTTCAGTACTCCAATACACCACCTCGTGAGCTCCACAGATATTGAGACTTTGAATCCTAATCTGGGCTCAGCTGGGGTGACATACCACATCACCATGACAAGCTTTTCTTTCTAAATCTCCAGGATTTTTATACCATCAAAGGTTTCAATGTGAAAATAGAAACTTTGGCTTCCCAACACCAAATCTCATCCTAGCCAGTAACCTCAATTTCTTCCATATTTACTGTCTCCCAAGACCTGCCAACCTGTAGCAAATGTGCCCATCCTGAACTCTCACAACTGTTTGCTTTATAGTCTCTTCTTCACATCTTCACTATGTCGTCTTTAAAAAGGTACTGAGAAGTAGAGACTTAGGCAAGAGAGCCCCTAAATGGAAGAAGGGAGCCCATGTGCTATAGTAGAGACAGCCTTAAGACTAATTCATGTGGTAAGCTTGGCCATATCCATTTCTTCATTTGGGCTTCAGTTTCTGCATTCTTAACAAAAGAATGGATTGAGTGATCTCTCAGAGGCATTTCAGCTCTGATAGTCTATGATCCTCCGGATCTGGACAAACCCACAAATCAAATCAGAAAGGCATGGACTGAATAACCTAGTGTTCACTGCATCACTTTCACCAAGAATATGATGCTTCCGGCAAAGAGTCTGCAACGTGCAACCAGCAGACTTGTGTGAAAAGCATGTGACTGCTTGGAATTCACTGTGGTCAGAATTCACCACACAGAATGAGAGGGCAATGAATTCCAGGTACTGAGTGTCTTTGTGTCACATTCAGCACCATAACCCTAACTCATAAAAGAAAGCCAACTAGAGAAGGCAGGTGGTTTCAGCAAATACCCAGTGGATTATAGGAATTCATGTGTTGACCTGGCCTTGATCCAGGAGCAAGTTACCATTTCAAGACTTATTGACCTGGTTCCACAATTGACCTCCTTTCTATGTCATCACTCAATTTTGTTTTCTCCTACCTTCAGCGATCACTCCAGGAACCTGAAGAAACCCTTGTCATTGCCTTGTATGACTATCAAACGAACGACCCACAGGAACTTACGTTACAACGCAATGAGGAATACTACCTGCTGGACAGTTCCGAGATTCACTGGTGGAGAGTGCAGGACAGGAATGGGTAAGGCATCTTTGTGGTTGTTGTCCCAGTGCTTGGGGTGAGGTGGGGATACAGAAAACACTGGGACAATTTGTCCTGCTTCTGTCAGCAGGCCCGCTGCACTGAGTTAGGAGAGGAAAGCAGAGGTAGAAGGAAGAGGAAGGAAGAAGTGGTTGAGAGACGTTTTTCTACTTCTCAGAAGTGCCAGAGACAGTCGCTTGCTATGCTCCCTTATTAAGCACCCCCAGCCCCCAAGCCCATCTAAAAATTCCCCAGGTTTTTTCACTGACATCCACAGAGTAGGAGATTGGCAGCTTGTTCCACATGGAAGCACTATTGTTCTTGAGTGTTCAGATGAGACTGAAGGTACATCCCATTGTGAAGTGTCTATTTTCAGTGAAAAGAAAAGGCGTGTAGAGATGGTACAGATTGGTGGTTATATTAAAAG
This sequence comes from Acinonyx jubatus, assembly GCF_027475565.1. Classification (NCBI taxonomy): domain Eukaryota; kingdom Metazoa; phylum Chordata; class Mammalia; order Carnivora; family Felidae; genus Acinonyx; species Acinonyx jubatus. Next base: position 187,873,854 of record NC_069380.1, on the reverse strand, counting down.
GCATCAGGAAGAAGACACTAAAGAGTTAGCTACACTAACTGTCTCAACTAGCCATCTAAATGATCCACGGAGAAAGTTAAGTTGTGCAAAGACCAAATGCCCACTATGAGACTTTTGAAGGGAAAAAAAAAACCTTATGAGCCCTTCTCTGATCTGAAATACAACAAAATTGCTGTTTTAACCTTCAGAATGCTCTGAGATGTACATGACTTAGATACTAGTGCTTAGTTTTAAGGCATCAGATCCATGCTGCTTTATGAAGGCTTTAGGTTTTCCTTTTAATATGTCAGAGATATTTACCCAAGCCCTGGAATATTCTCCAGAATATGATTTCAATGATTGTACAAATACAATACAAAAGTGTACCATAATTTAGCAAATTCCCTTGTTAGGTACTTAGATTGTTTCCAATATTTTGCAAATATTAACTACCCTGCAATGAACATCCTTGCATATTAATATCAGGGGTTTATATATTTTTAAAGTATGAGGTTATTACTGACAAAAAATATAGAAAAAGAAAAAGAAAACACTCCATCACTGCAACATTTGGATGGCCTAGATTGATGTTTTATTTTTTTTAATAAAAGTAGAGAGAAATATAGATGAAAACTAAGCCACCCCTCCATTTGTCCCATGTCAATTCCAAAAGTAACACTATCAACAGTTTCTTGTATATCCCAGACAAAAAAGTTATACATACACAGATGAATCCTTTTTTCATTTGCACTAAGGTGATTGATTCTGCTCTTCACCTTGCTTTTAACCTTCAGTAATATATCTTGGAGATCGGTTCATTTCAGCAGATAGAAATCTACCTTATTTTTAAAATAACCGCATGGTTTTGGAAGGTATGCTTATATGGTAAGTACTTGAATAATCTGAAATGGTGGGACATCTAGTTTCCGGGTATTTGTTTTCTTTGTTATATTTTTTTAAGTTTATTTATTTTTGAGAGAGAGAGAGAGAGAAACAAAAAAAGAGAGAGGGAGAGAGAGAGAGAATCAGAAGCAGGCTCCATGCTGATAGCATGGAGCCTGATGTGGGACTTGATCCCACCACTGTGAGATCATGACCTGAGCCAAAACCAAGAGTTGGATGCTCAACCGACTGAGCCACCCAGGTGCCCATCTTTGTTTGTTATCTTAAACAAGTTCTCAGTGAAGAACTCGTATTGCTCATACTCATGTTTCTGGGCAATATTTTGAAAAAAAATGCAAATATACGTATTTTTTGAAAATATATTTTTCTTTTGAAAATATATGTATTTCATATTTCTAATTATGGAACTGTTGAGTCAGAGTAGGTCTCAATTTTGATAGATAATTCCCTCAGAAAGGTTGCCAAACTTACATTGCCACTACCCACCAATAGGGTGTGGGAGTGTCAACACTGGGTATCACTAACCTTAAAAAAGAAAAAAAAGCTAATCTGATGAGTTCAAAAAGAGGCACACAAATATCTTTAGGGTTAAGGCTTTACTGTTTACATGCACCAAAACTTTCTTTGTCAAAGCGCCTTCTCTTTAAGTATCCTCTTTGATGCCACTGCAGGGGGAGTGAGGAAGGGGTGTCAAATATAGTTAGCTCAAGAACTGCGATGTGCCCTGGGAGACAGTGTTGCTTGCTAGCTGGGAAGAGACCCCAAAGCACTTTATGTGGAACCTCCCTCTCTAGCTGACTTGTGTAGGCCAGTGAGGCCCGGCCACAACACCTTCTCTTTGCCTATTATAAGGAAGCTCATATCAGAAACAGGTTTAAGACAGTCCGTTTCTACAGACACTAGAGGAATTTACTCAGAAATTCACTCCCTCAATCAACTGGCATTTATTTAGCACACCTGATGTGCCAGGAAATTTCTTCTCCTAGGTTGCATTTCCCCAAATGACAGCTTACCCTTTGCTCAGTGGCCTTTGGAAATGCTCAGCTCTGCACTTCAAAGGCCATCAAAGAGGACACCCTAGAGTCTAACTGGTGTTTTGGGAATTTCCCAAGTGTACTTTGTAATAGCGCAGTATAGTGGAAAGTACACAAGATCGGGAGACAGAAGACTTGGACTTCAGCATCAGCTGGTCTTGCTGTATGTCTTTGGAAAAGGCGCTTAACCTCTGTGGATCCATTTCCTTCTGTGTAAAATGCAGACGATAATGTCAGCTCTGTCTATCTCACATTGTTGAGGAAATCAATGAGATGATAAACGCGAAAGGTGCTTTGCAAATTCCACATCCACATCCAAGTGAAGAGAATTACCATTTGGGATACTATTAGCACATAATATTATGTGGCTGGCATATTAGAACACAGTTATTCTATTTCAAAGCAAAAATGGTATTTGAACTATTCATATAATTGTAAACATATGGTGTGGCAAAACCAGACATAATTAAGAGGGATTTGAAAAGATAGATAGAAGAGAAATAGCAAATTTTAGAATGACTTGACCCCCATCAATTGGCCCAGACTGCCTTGAGCACCACATTAAGGATGATTCCGAAGGAAGCATGCCACGATTGACTAGCAGTGTCAGCCATGGGCACAAGATATGAGATAATCATCCCATATTTGACATCCCTGTTCTTGATATCTTCACTCCCCAAAACGATTCTGTGAAATAGATTACACATTCCCCAGTAAACATAATCACTAAATTGAAAAATGCCTTTGTTACACAAAAATTAAAATACTTTATGAAGTAAAGAGCAAGAAACTCTTAGGCAACTTTTTGTAGACTGTTAGACTCTAGAGGAATTTTATGTGCAATCTAGGTCCCTCATTGTACACTTAGGGAGCCAGAGGCCCAGAGAGTGGAAGAAACATTGTTTTCACCTTGTAGCATTAAATGCAATAATATATGTGAAATTATTTTGAAAAATACAAAGTTATGCACAAATGTAAAGTATTTTGAGGTGCCGATTGGTCTCTTTATCCACCATGTCTTTGTTTATGCACAAATATGTATTCCTGCTCAAAAGAAAGTCCCACCTCCAAATCCAGCGTGACTTTATTCTTTTTTCTCATGTTTTACCATTTGTGTCTGAAGGAGTTGAATTAACAAAAAGAAACATTAGGGAGTCCTTGAATTAAAAGCTTATGATGCTGAGTGGCAGTATCTTTTGGGACCTGTGGTTGGAAAATGATTTTTTATATTTTAATTATTTTGGTTTCCTGACTATATAAAATTGAAGTACTAAAGTGGAAAAAATACTGACTATCACACCCCCCCCCCAAAAAAAATGTTTCCTTAGAGAAAATAGAGACCTTTTTCCATCAAAGGAAATTTCACAATGAGGAGAGCAACAAACATCTTTTTAAGTAAAATAGCCACTTTTTATTTACTATTGTTCAGGGGAGCCTGTGTGGCTCAGTCCATGAAGCATCTGACTTTGGCTTAGGTCATGATTTTGAGGTTTGTGAGTTCGAGTCCCACATCAGTCTCTGTGCTGGCAGCTCAGAGCCTGGAGCTTGCTTCGTATTCTGTGTCTCCCTCTCTCTCTCTGCCTCTCTCCTGCTCATGCTCTCTCTCTCTCCTTCAAAAATAAACATAAAAAATTTTTATTTATTATGATTCATATATTAATGGTGAAATTTATTGCCTTTGACAGATAGCAAATTGTTGGGTTTTTTTAGCCATTCTTTTATTCTAAAACTTTAAATTGTCTTATGAATGCCAAACAATGCAAGAATCCCCTACCTTAAAAGACTTTTAGTGGATTGAATAACCTATAAAATGGAGAAGTGAAAATTAGTCCTATAATGGTCTAAACACTAATTTCCCTCTTAACAGGCATGAAGGATATGTACCAAGCAGTTATCTGGTGGAAAAGTCTCCAAATAGCCTGGAAACCTATGAGTAAGATATTTTATTTGTTTTCTAAAAACATGGTACTAAAGTCCTCCTTAGATTAGGAGTAAATTACTAGTTGATTGTAAAAGTACCAGGATTTTTTTCCTTCTTGTACTTTGATCCCTAAATACACAGTAGAAGAACACTCTAAATAGGAGAAGGGGAAGATATATGCACTCACCTCCCCTTTTATCAAAGAGATGATTCTAAGATACCTATGAAGATTGTGGTGAAAGGAAAAGATTCTTCCAGGAATCTTGGTCTTACTTAAGGAGAAAAAAAATACTATGAAGACTGGATCAAATACAAACTTACTTAAAACATGCTCTAAGACAATACTTCCAATACCAAAATAACAGACAAATGGGTATTAAATATCTGCTTAGCTTGTATTGTTTATTTCAAGCCGTTGTTTATAGAAGGGTTCACATGGATATAATTTTAACAGAACTACTTGACATTTAATAAAACCCAATTGTAGTGGATACCACGTATGTATATTCCCTTGCTCAGCTGCTGAAAGGCCCAGAAGCAACAGCACCACAGCAACATTGTGTTCACAGATCTTCCTTTCTAAATAACACTGCCCACTAAAATGGAGTTCTTGGAAAAATGGCTGGGGATTCAGAGTTGATGCAGGGAAAGAACAGGATGAACTTGGAACACCTTGCACCAAAAAGTAAAGAATTATTGCCCCCCCCAAATATTTTAATCGTGTGGATGTGTCAAGTGGGCACAGAAGTCAGCTTAAAATTGTTCCTTCTGCACAAATCTGAGACAATTTGAGTATCAAAATAAACAATGACAGTAATAGATTATAATCCATCGATAAAATAAGAATCAATAACAGATAGCTTGATAGGTAAATAAATAAACAAATAAATAAATAGAATGCCAGCTAATGAATGTTCAAGGTAAGATCACGTTTAAAAATCACCATTTGTAACTCAAAGTATCAACTAATTCAGGCAAGAATCATCAATGAATATCACAACTAGGGAGGCGAAAGTTTGATATTTACATAGTTTCAAAGTATGTTCTCACAAATCACTCATCAGCAATAAAGTGGGAATAGCTGGTAGGCCCTCATTTTAACCAAGTGATCAAAGTTCACATCAACAACAGGGCAAACAGACATCCCGGGTCTCCTGATGTGACGCACTGAGAAGGACACAACATCACTTCTGTGACATTCCCACCCAAACATGCCTAATTTGAATTTCATCACGAAGAAATAAGAGACAACTCCAAATTGCAAGATATTCTACAGAATAACTGGCCTGTGCTCTTAAAAAATGTTAATATCATAAAAGACACAAAAGGCTGAGAAATTGGTTCATATTGAAGGAGCCTAAGGAGATGAGTGCTGACTAATGCACTAGTAATCCTGGATTGGATCTTGAGTAATTAAAAAAAGAAATGATAGAGACAAAATGTATCATTGGAACATCCAGTGAGATTTGAATAGAGTCTGAAATGAGGTAACAGTAGTGTGCCAATGTTAAATTTCCTGATTTAGGCAATTGTACTATTCATATACGCATATATTCCATATCTTAGAAATAAATACATACTGAAGTCTTTGTAAAGTTTATTCTCAAGTGGCTCAGAAAAAATATATATCTATTCAGAGGGAATGGTAAAGCAAATATGGAAAATGTCAATATTAGTTCATCTGGGTCAAGTGTATAGGGAGTTCTTTTATAGTATTTTTATAGCTTTTCTATACATTTGAAATCATGTAAAAATAAAAAAAATGTTGAAGTCCTCACTAAATGTATGATACCAGGGTTGAAGAACATTAGCTAATGAAGATTTCTATTAACACATTTGGGCTCTTATTAGTTCATATGTGGTCAAGTTATGTGTTGCTGAAATTCTAATAGACTCTGCAATGAAGAGTGGTCATTTTATGAAGAGTCTCTCAACCTGAGACTGGTTTTGATCAAGTATGTGTTAGTAGCCCCTCTCTCAGCCAACAGAAGAGTCATCAGTTCCAAGAACACTTGAGCTGCAATGAAGCATATATGAAATATGCCTAAATAAAATTCTTTCAATTTTTTTATAGTCAATGCCTTTAGGGCAAAATAGGTATTCATTTCAAATGATCACTGGGCTGGAAAGTTTTGTTTGTTTTTTGCTTTTAATCAGAATCTCATCCTTTATGATAGAGGGGGCAAACTCAAAATTCCAACAGAGTATAAAGCAATAGGGAATGGTGGAACCCAGGGGAAATAAAAAGGTGTATTCCTCCTCCTGAAGGTATTTTAAGTCATTAAAAAAAAAAAAAACCCTATACTATACAAACAAAACAGTCTGTGAGCCCTATTTATTCTATATACTATCAGTTTCATTTTCAGATTATGGAATTGCAGCTAGGGAATAAAATGACTCCCAAACATCCAGTCATTTAGAAGTATATATCTGTGTATATTTAAAATACCCAGTATGAGGGTGTTGTATGGAAACCAATTTGACAATAAATTTCATATTAGAAAATAAATAAATAAATAAATAAATAAATATTCTGTCTTCCTGAACAAAAAAGTTCAAATGATCTAAAAAAAAAATAAAAATAAATAAAAATAAAATACCCAGTATGATAATGTTTTATCCTTGCACTTAATATTGTCTACTTTCAGGGGATATCTGTGTAAGAACTCAAAAATGTACCATCTGGGAACATAATCATGGGCTGTGAAATCCATTGATTGGCTTCAGGTTTCCTGCCCTGACTTGAGGGCATGACCTTGGGCAAGTTTCCTCACCAGGCTGGATCTCAGATCCCTTTTCCTTAAAATGAAGGGTCAGACAGATGAAGGAGGCACTCTTGCTGCCCTTCCCTTCCGGTGCCTGAACTCAGGGTTGCCATCCCTTTTAGATAGTGACACACTTACCTACTGAGCTCAGGTGCACATCTTTAGGCAGCTGTGATGAACTGATCAGAGCTTGCACATAAGATGAAGCCTATTTGCCATCCCTCAACTAGTTAAGTTACAAGAGCTGATGTATAAAATCAGCTGATGTATAAAATACCATTCTGTTGTATGATATTCAAAAGCTCAGGTAGGGGAGCCTGGGTGTCTCAGTGGGTTAAGCATCCCACTCTTCATTTCAGCTCAGGTCATGATCTCACAGTCATGAGATGGAACCTTGTGTCAAGCCCCACGTCAAGCCCCACATCCATGCTGGGCATGGACCCTGCTCGAGATTCTCTCTCTCCCTCTTCCTCTGCCCCTCCCCCGTTTGCTCACATGCACATGTGCACACATGTGCTCTCTCTCACTTACTGTATTTTAAAAAAAAGGCTCAGATGGGTCCACTAATTCCCATATTCTGACTACTTTTTATGTTTTAATTTTTTTAAATGTTTATTTATTTATTTTGAGAGAGAGAGAGAGAGCAGAGGAGGAGGGGAGAGAGAGGGAGAGAGAAAATCCCAAGCAGGCTCCATGCTATCAGCGCAGAGTCCAATGTAGGGTTAGATCTCACAAATGGTGAGATCATGACCTGAGCTGAAATCACCAACTGAGCCACTCAGGTGCCCCTGTGGCTACTTTCTAGTAGACAACAAGTTTGGTGAGTGGTGTTCCTTCCCATCTAAAAGTTCTCCCCTCTGAAATTTATACTATTCAAAATTGATTGTTAACTGATGACCATTCTATTTCCTCTTATCTCATAAATGGTCAGAGAGGCCAGGATGTGGCTCAAGTATTAACAGCAAAATTCAAAAACTTCATCCCTAAAAATCGTTCATATTCTTCTTACCACTTTTAAGTTTTTTTCACCAGACTCCAAAATTATAAAAGTAATTACTTTGCAGAAGATTTTGAAAATAGGTCTAAAAGAGGAAAATATTACAATTATTTTACAAGGCTAAACTTTCAAATTTGTACTCAATTGTTATAGTTGTCCTAGCATCATCCTACTTATAACCATCCACTAACTTATGAAATAGAGAAGATAAAGTTTTTATAAAACTTTCTTATGGAAAATTTCCAACATGCGTAAAAATAGAATAACATAATGGACCTCCATTATACCCAAAACCCAGCTTCAAAAATTATCTCTATTTTACCAATTCTAATTCATTTGTTCCCTTCCAGTTAAACATTTTATTACCCGGATATGGTGCATACCTTTGTTTTTAAGTTTGAATGCAGTGGTACAAATAGAAAATGACCAAATCATTTTCTAGAATTAATTACCTTTTACAAGTAAATAATTTTTAAACATTTAAGTGTCATTGACATATGACTTTCTCCTGCTTTCAGGTGGTACAATAAGAGTATCAGCCGAGACAAAGCTGAAAAACTTCTTTTGGACACAGTAAGTCTCCTTGACCTGCCTTTGACTTAAAATAAAATGAATTGTGCTTTTTTTTCAGCCATACTATGGTTTATGCCAATGTAGTAAGTTGATATATTAGATTAACAGTGATTTTCATGTTCAGTGAAAATATTCTGGGGATTTATAGAAACTAGCATACAACAGGATAAGAAACCCATGGAGGGTCTCATGTCTTGGTATTGACATGCAACTGTCATGACAAATATAGTGGCCTTTCTGTCTGTGATGGGGAGCCATGGGGCTAGTTTTCCTTGCCTGCTTCTCTGGCTAGGTCAGGGGTAGCAGTGACTTACATGCTACTTGGTTGGGCTGTAGCCCAGGAGAAATACATCACTTGTTTTAATTTATTTTTATGCATCAGTTCTTAAGAGCCATGCAGTGTGGATAGCAGGACTGATCTTGCCCAAGGATGTCAGAATCAAGGGAGCAAGAGATGAGAAGAGAGAAAGCATGGTGTGGTGGGAAAAGTAAATGTCCTAATCGCTGTTCTGTCACCAACACAGTCTGTGGCTTTGGGGATGTTTCTTCCTCCTGGGTCTTAGTTTTGCAATGAGTACAAGACAAGAAGAGTTGGACTAAATCAGCAATGAGTTAGCCAGGATTCATACTGTCACCCTTTGCTCCTGATCTTATGTGACACTGTTGATCGCAGTCCATGGCTTTGAGATCCTTGTCAACACAGTGCTCTAGGCAGCTGCCATCAGTTGATTGGCACTCAAGGTGAACCCTCTCTTCCTGGACCAGGAGGCCATTTGTTACTCTGTGCCAGTGCCTCTCAAATACCTGTGTTGATGGATCACTTTTTGCGGTTGTTTTTCAATTTCCAATTTGTCACAGGCTTATATTGTGTAAAATAAATAAAAATGAACTACTAGAAAAAAAATAAAGAAGCAAGGACACAAAACCTGCAAGTTTAATTTTTTATTAGTCTTTGATTTATTAGACACAAAATTAGTCTGAGTGCTGTAAAAAATGTCTAACCGCTTTCTCTCAATTTCCCTTTCTGTCTGGTGGTGGGCCAGCAAAAATCTGCCAACTGGCACCCAACTGCAGACCACACTTTGAGTAGCACTTAAAAATGCACATTTATAGCTCTTTCAGAGAAACCAAATGTATGGAAGTATTGAGAAAAAAGTCTTCCACAGAGCAATCAATTAATTTACCAGCATATATGCCTAAAGCAGTGGTTCTCGGGCCTGTCTGCACATTAGAATCACATGGGAAACATTTTTTTAAAATACCAATGCCCAAGCCCCACACCAGATGGATTAAATCAGAATATCTAGTTGGTAGGATCTAAGCATTAATAATTCAGAGAAAAATCTCTCCAGACGAGTCTAATATTCAGACATTAATGACCCGTGCCCAACACTAGTCTTACCGATGAGACCAGCAAACTGTAGGTATGTGTTGTTGGAAACATTAGTCTCCCTGTGCCAAAATGTCAACCTTGTCCCTGCCATTGCACCATATCTTCTAGTTTGTATTTAAAGGTTTTCCTGTCTGTAAGAAATTTAAATTAAACTGCAAATCTCTCCTGCACGGGATGAAGGTGGGGTAACCAACTCATCCTGGTTGGTCCTGGGACTGTCCCAGTTTTAAAATTGAGAGTCCTGTGCCCAGAAATCCCAGCCTCCCCTCAGTCCTGGACAAACTGGGACAGCTGGCTACCCAAACTGGTAGCCACTATTTGCCCAGTTAGTGATGAGATTTAGAGAAGGAGACCTGGGAAGGTGCCAGGAAGGGAATGAAAGTCTGTGATGGGAAGGTGGAGGGTTAATAAATATTGTTAAAGATTAATTTAAAGGCATGCAGTTTATTATTGGCATGCAATTTACTTTTGTAGAAGGGGAAACTGGTGACAGATTGATTCATTCGGTCAAAGGCAAAAATAGAATTTCTGTAAGAGGAAAAGGGGAGGGGAGAAGGAAAAACCCATCATCATACTGGGGAGCAATGAACTTCATCTTCTTCGGGTAAGTTGCCGATTAGCAAGCTGCTAGCAAAGAGGACAAGGTGAGATGTTCTGCCCTTGGGCAGCTTGCTCTCATCAAAGAGAGCAAGTTCAGTTGTTTACGGATTTCTCAAAAGACTCTGTGTGCTTACCAGTGAGGGACACAACAGACAGCCTGCACTATGTCATCTGTCTCCGTTAGCAGCCCTCTCAGCTTCGGCGTGTGTGCACCATTTCCTTTATTAGGATATCTGGCTATAAACTCAAGTACCTTACCATTTTGCTGAGCACAGGACTAAGCACTTAGGGGTGTTTGAGATAGGATCTTTGACCTCGACAAACTTTAGGCTGTACTGAAAAAGAAGGCAAACTTAAAAGTCAGAGGACAATCCAAGATAAACTATGAGCCTGAGGCAGGCTGGCAGTGGCCTCAGAGTTCAGAGACGACTCTGAAGAGTCAGATCTCATGGGGGGAAAGAGGAATCGATCTGAGTCATTACTGGACCCTGCTTTCTCCTTGGTTCCACATCAACTCTGCACTTCATGATTTCCTGTGGTCCCCAGTAGACCACGCATTAGAACCACTGGGAAACTTAAAAATCCAGAATCCCAGGCCCCCACCCAGACCTACAGAATCAGAATCTCCAGAGTCAGTTCCTGGGAATCTGTATTGTTTTCTAGCCAAACTTATGATGTGTATGCAGCGGGCTCAGCTCCTACTTCAGCCAAGCTATGTTACTGGATAACATAGCAAAACCTGACCGATAAGAACTAATTGAAAGGATTGCAAAATTAATTAAAAACCTGAATTATATGGAGTTTAAACAAGTGCAGTTTTGTTATTTTCAATCACACGTTGGTTAATGAAGTGTTACCCATGGAGTCCTTGAAACAGCCCACATTTAATGACAAGCTGAAGAGGTTTCCTGTTCGACAGCAGTTCCTTGGAGACACTTAAATACATTTTGCTTTCTGGGGCAGTTGAAACATTCCTCCGTGCTAATATTCTGAACTACTTTACCAAATCCTCTTTGCCTTCTTAGGTAATATAAGGGCAAACATCAGCGGGTCCCTGTATTGTTGGCTGCTTGAAACAATAGCAGAATTGTTTCGTGGGTGTGTTTAGTATCTCTGTTATCTAACAAGTGTAGGACCCTTAAGAGATGGATTGATAGATTTTTATCAACTAGAGCTCCTAATGTACTGCCCCATCCACAGTTCTCCACTAGAATAGAAAGGCTTTATCTTGTTCCCGCTGCACCTAGAAACCCAAACTATATTTATGACAAAGTAGTTACTCAACAAATATGTGTTGAATGAATAAATACATTAAATGCTTAGAAAATGTTTTTAAATTAACAACTATGCTTAAAGAGAAACTGGCTGATCAAGAGCATCACTGGGGGTTCTTTATAGAAATACAGATTCCAAACTCTAGACCTCACCAACCAGAACCTCCGGAGGTGGCACCCAGGTGATTCTGGAAGTTACCCAAGTTTAGGAACTACAGAAAAGCATTTCCTACACCGTCGTATCCATTCATCAGATAACACCTCCTCTAAGAAGCTTCTCATGCTTTCCATCTCCCTGGCCATGGAACGTGGTTGTCTGTCCTTTGAACCTTTCTGGTGCAATGTCATTACTTCTCCAGTGGCACTGTTCTCACTCTCTCTTGGGCCTCAGCAGTTTATCTTCTGTCTTAACCCATTTAGTTAGAGAGTAAATTCCTCGCAAGCAGGGATTTCATGGCTTACAGCATCACGCACGTGTGTTGGAGGAATTAATACCTCCAACAGACAGAATACCATAGCATATGACAACAATGGCTAATGATAGCCCTAACAGTCATTGTTCTGGTATATTCCAGGAACGGCTCTATACACTTTAATTCTCCCAACAACCTTACAAAGGGAATCTTACAGATGAGGAAAGCGAAGCTCATACATTTAAACAGGAAACAGCTGGAATTCACAGAATTATAGACTGGTAGAGTAAGAATTCCCTTTGAAGAACATCTGTGTTACAAAAGAGTAAACTGAGGCCACGTTCAGAGTGTGAATCAGTGGCATAGTTCTGGACTAGAGGAGGGGTGCGTCTTCACACATATACATGCACACACACACAGTTAACAAGAGAATATATGAGCTAAGTTCTATTCTCCCATCCCATATTTCCCATCTGTATATTTCACCATCTCCATGGCTTTTTCCCCTATTGTTGCATCTTTGAAAATTAGTAAAAGGTAAACTGAAACCTTAAAAATGCCCCAAGGAACAAGGGCCCCTCTTCTGGCTAAACTGTACAAGTCAGTGCCCCCTTTGCATGATGGTGATATGAACAAAGACCCTTTACAGTGTTCTTAGTGGTTGTGACTTCCTCTGAGCCCTTTGCAGGAAGTGAGTGGTAAGGCACATGCTGGATGCCTCATTTTCCTCAGAACTCTAGACTGCCTCAGCCCCACATGAGAGTTTCCTGTCGCCCTCACTGAATGCCACCTAGAGCAAGTATGATGGGGGAAGAGCTCTGAACCTCCCCTGCTTAGCCGAGCTGCCTGCAAACATTACCTCCCCTTTTTCTCACGTCTGTGGATTACTCTTGTTCACAGCTGGGCCCCACTCTGATTACGGTTTTGTTTTGTTTTAAAAAAATAATGGCTTCTTTGGGAGAATGAGAACAACAACAAAACATTACTAATTAAATAGAAGAGATGTTCACGTTCCCCTCTTCACAAACATTTGATAAACGTCTGGGGTTTTTTTGGTCTGTTTCTTCCCCTTTTAGAATAAGATATGCAGATAAAATCTTCCTCTGCTGAAGTTTTGTTCCTTCCTGCCTTGAGTTTAACCCATCCCATTCTAATGAGGCAAGAGCAAAAGCTTCATTATTTGATAAAGGGGGAAATCTCTGAAGATAAGCTATGCTGCATGTAATGCATGGACGAATATCACAAAAGTAGTTTGATTAAAAGAAGCCAGACACGGGTGCACCATTCACAGTAGCCGTAAGGTGGACACAGCCCAAATGTCCATCCATTGATGAACAGGTAAACAAAATGTGATACATCAGTACGATGGAATATTATTCAGCCATAAAAAGGAATGGAGGACTGATACATGCTACAACTTGGATAAATCTTAGAAAACAATATGCTACCTGTAAGGAGCCAGGCACAAAAGACCACATATTATATTATTTCATTTACATGAAAGGCCTAGAGCAGGCAAATCTATGGAAACAGAAAGCATATTAGTGTGGCCAGGGTGCAAATAGAAGTATATTTTGAGAGTAATGAAAATGTTCTAAAATTGGATTGTAGTGATGGTGACACAACTCTGTAAATTTACTAAATATCATTGGATTGTACACTTGAAATGGGAGAATGTCATGGTATGTAAATTGTGCCTCAAAAGCTATTTTTATTTATTTATTTGTTTATTTATTTATTTATAAAAGCTCTTTTATTTATTTTATCTTATTTTTTATTTGAGAGAGAGAGAGAGAGCAGGAGAGAGAGGCTGAGGGAAAGAGAGAGAATCTTAAGCAGGCTCCACACTGAGTTTTACTGCTGTTTAAAGATAGAGACTACTCATCAGGATATTACAAATAGGAGCTACATGTTCAGCTAAGTCAGTGGAGCCCAAACCTGCAAGTCGGTAAGAATTGCACAGCAGGTGCCTTTGGGTGGCTCAGTCATGTAAATGTCTGACTCTTGATTTTAGCTCAAGTCATGATCTCCTGGTTCATGGGATCGATCCCTGCATCAGGCTTGGTGCTGACAGTGTGGAGCCTGCCTGGGATTCTCTCACTCCCTCTCTCCGCCCTTCCCACCCTCCTTCAAAATAAATAAAACTTTTTTTTTTTTTTTTTTTTTTTTTTTTTTTAAGAATCACAAGGCAAGCTTCTAAAAAGTTCACGAACCAGGTTGCCAGTCCTGGTGATTCAAAGGTCATATGCTTGCGGTGAAGCACGGTTAGGTGTTTGTTGTTTTGTTTTGTCTTGTTCTGTGCTTCAGATTCTTCAGGTGATTGTGATAATCAACAAAGTTTGGGACACAGGAGTATAGGGAGTGAGGCCAGATCAGTAGTTCTCAACCGGGGTGATTTTGTCCCCCAGGGACAACTTGGCAGTGTCTGACATCCAGTTGATAGAAGCCAGGGATGCTGCTAAACATCCTATAATGCTGAGATTCTAGGGTACAAACAGTTAGCATGGCCATCTGTGTGTATTGCTTTCACGGTGTGTAGACAATCCACTTTGGGGATGGAGAGGATTTGGGGATGGAGGGGCTTGCATCGTTCTAAATCGTACATACTGTGCTCCATATGCTATCAGTCTATGTGGCTCACACATGAGGCTCATGTGTTTCTCTGGCCTTCACTTGTGGCCCTGTCTATGTTGAAGTTAAGTAACTCATAGTAATAGCTTTTGCAAGTATTACCAGCACGCATTTACAGCTGGGCAGAAACACAGCATTAGATGTGATGTACTCAAAACAGAGTTCAGATTGTAATGTTTCCACCAGGAACGAATAAATTGGCATATCCATTTGCTTGTGCTTGATTCATTAGCACCGGCAAAACTGTCAAGGGGAGGGAAGAGCACAGTCTTGGGGCTTTTCCTTCTCTCCACTTCCCTCATGCAACCAGGAACTTCATGTTTTTTTCTCCTTTTGCCCTGCAGCAAAATCAGCACTCTAGAAAGGGCCTGATAAATACGTTCCCATGAAGAAACTGACAAAGCTTCCAGGTCAGAAAGCTTTGTGCCCTTGGAGGGGAATGAAGAAGTGGTTTCTAACATTTGTTGCGCAGAGGTATCCTGGAGCAGCAGAATGAGCATGGCCTTTGCTCACATGCCACGTGCAAGGTTCAAATCCCAGGTCCACCGCGTACTAGTTGCGGATGGTGGGAAAGTCACGGAAGCTCTGTGGCACTCAGTGTCCTCATCAGTAAATTGAGGATGTGACGTCTAGACTGCAGTGTTGTGGTGAGGGTTGGACAATATCTGTAATGAGGCTGGTACATGGTGAGCTCCAAAAGGGCAGCCTTGCATTTATCTGTCTTCATGCACTGCTTATGTCATCACCAGAAGTCTCTGATCCAGGGTAGGACCTTAAGAAATACCTGTTGCTTGAGCAGGTGAAATGCTAGCCATTATTGCTGAAATTCTGCTCTGTGCAAAGCTGGCCTATAGTATTTTCTCCTTTCACAGACAAGAAAGTAGAGCTGGACGCAGGAGCCAGGTTTCCTGGGATCACTAACCTTCTGTATTTTCTAACCATTCCAGGCCAAAGAAGGAGCCTTCATGGTACGAGATTCCAGGACTCCAGGAACTTACACCGTGTCTGTTTTCACTAAAGCCGTTGTAAGGTACGGTGCTAACTCAGCTCAGCAAAGTGGGGAGAGATAGTCCTGAGGTGGGTGAGCAATAGGCCACACACAGCACCATCAGACAGGGCAAGAGCTAGAGGGGTGGCTCGAAACAGTGTGCTTTTGCTGATCCCTCTGAGAAAATCAAGGCCAGGGAGATTAAGGACATTGTTGAAGTCATTTTCCTGGAGAGTGACAGAGCTGGGTCCAGACGCCACTGTCTCTCCTAAATTAGCATCCCTGCGTGCAGAGCTCTAAAGAAATAAAATACTTGACTCTGCATTTGATGCGTTTATCATTTAACCCACAGCTAACAAAGAAGATACTTTCAGCCAGAAGCGAGAAGATACGTATTTAGTTCTGGCTCTGCTAACAAAGCTACCTACCATTTACTGAGTCCTTACCATGTGTCTGAACCCTACAGACTGTTTCTGATCCTAATCAGCTCTGAAGGCAGGTATTACTATGCTCCTTTCCATCGAAGAAACCGAGGCTCAGACAGCTGATGGTGCCTCTCTGAGACAATGGAGCTCAAGTGGCCATGTTCCAGCCGGCTGACTGCAAGACCCTCATGCTGTCTGCCCCGCTCCATACCTCTGTTTCCTCCTCTGTAAAAAAATATCTAAGAGCCAATCCAGGTCTCAAATTCTATTGTAATTAAAAAATAAGTAACAACAAAGCAGTTTGGCAATAAGCAAAGTCCAGTAAGAATTAATATCTGCCATCCTTCTGAGAGGGTAAAAAACAAAGCTCATACGAAGCTGATACCAGTAGACATTTTTGTGTCTAAACATTGCTTCTTAATAATCACTGCATTTATGCTTCTTTTGTTTAAGTGAGAACAACCCCTGTATCAAGCATTATCACATCAAGGAAACTAATGATAACCCCAAGCGATATTATGTGGCTGAAAAGTATGTGTTTGATTCCATCCCTCTCCTCATCAATTACCACCAACACAATGGAGGAGGTAAGTTCTAAAGGACAAGGCCAGGGCAGGGGCGGTGGCGGGGGGGGGGCACTCACTGGGGAACTTGGGAAAAAAAATGACAAATTCCCAGCAGGGTTTCTTCATCGCAGGCAAACTGACCATAAATAATAACTAAATCTACAAATAGAAAAGAATGCCGAATATTTGATCATATTGCATGTTTTCCACTAGCAAATTCTGTGGTTAGACTCATGGGATTTCACCACCTGCCCATCTGTTTTTATGATTCTTGTTGGAGGGAGTGTGATATCAGTGATTGGGTGTTGGGATTTGTTTTCCAGAATAAAAATAGCTTTTGCACTGGGTTATTTTTTTTTTCCTGGTGGTTTAATTTGAACAGTTGCTATAGTAAAGCTCTAACTGCCACCTTTCACTTTTTAATCAACCCAGGTCTGGTCACTCGACTCCGGTATCCAGTTTGTTCCTGGAGGCAGAAAGCCCCAGTCACAGCAGGACTGAGATATGGTGAGCAGTGCGTTCAGGACTGTCATATCACATCCCTAAAGGTCTGGGGCAAATTCTGAATGGGCTTTCCATGTACGTAATTCTTCCCCAGACTTAAAAATGACCATTTGGGGCGCCTGGGTGGCTCAGTCAGTTGAGCAGCCAACTTTGGATGAGATCAACTTAGGATGAGATCATGACCTGAGGCGAAGTCGGACGCTTAACCAACTGAGCCACTCAGGTGCCCCAACAATAAAACATTTTCAATCAGGTAGAAAAAAATAGTTGAGGTGTTGCAAGAACCCTTTCATTTACTTTCTTTGAGATCTTGATTAATGCCATTTTCCTTCCTCTTTCCATGTAATCTCTCCCCACAAACATTTTTCATGGTTTTAAATGCATATCCTATGTTATTATTAGCGGGGTGGAAATAACTTTAAGATCTAAGTTCTAAGTCTAAAGCTTATACTATTTGCCATCTTTAGGTTATATTATCAAGAAGATAACATTCTATCTAGGGCTATTAGTCTCCTTGTAGCCCTATACCTCATATCTACTCCTTGCCAACCCTGGAAAACTCTCTTTCTCTCTTCTAGGGAAATGGGTGATTGATCCCTCAGAGCTCACTTTTGTACAGGAAATTGGCAGTGGGCAGTTTGGGTTGGTGCATCTTGGCTACTGGCTCAACAAGGACAAGGTGGCCATCAAAACCATTCAAGAAGGGGCTATGTCGGAAGAGGACTTCATAGAGGAGGCTGAAGTAATGATGTGAGTGGCCAAAACAAGAGTACACAAAGATGTCTTCGGGATGATGTTCTGTGCTGTGTTCTTTAAATACCATTTTGCCGTCATGTTATGCCATTTTGCTGCTCAAATCTAGCAATGGTTTCCAATGGCATGGAGACTAAAATCAAACTCTTCACCATGGTCTATATAGCCTGTCATGGTCTTCCTCTGTCTGCTGCCCAGTCTCATCTCCTACCCATCTCTCCTCTGGCCCATGATGTGCCAGCCACACTGACCACCATTTGTCCTCACACACACCATTTGACTGCTCACCATCCTTCAGGTCATTTTTGTTTAGGGGACGGAGTGTGTTTGGGGGAGACTGACTTTAGACCATCTCACCCTTTGCCTTTTTCCTCCAGGAAACTCTCTCACCCCAAACTGGTGCAGCTGTATGGGGTATGCCTAGAGCAGGCCCCCATCTGCCTGGTGTTTGAGTTCATGGAGCACGGCTGCCTGTCGGATTACCTGCGCAACCAGCGAGGACTCTTTGCTGCAGAAACCCTGCTGGGCATGTGCCTGGACGTGTGTGAGGGCATGGCCTACCTGGAAGAGGCATGTGTCATCCACAGAGACCTGGTAAGAGGATGCGGGGCAAACAACTATAGGTTCAGGATGAAGGGGTGTGTCCCCCTGAAATGTACAGCTACCCAGACTGGGAATAAATTGATAAATAACAAGTCACAGACCATCTTCCTTCCCCTCTCAATTTCTACCCACTTGGGGATGCCCTAGTAGGACTCAGATCTGGGCTCTAATCCCAGCCCTGCTTCTAACTTGTACCCTCTGAGTCTGAGTTTACATTCTTCCAGAATGAAACATATAGCCTCTCCTTCATAACCTCTCTGTGCCTCAGTTTCCTCTTGGTAAAATTCTCAAACTATTATCCAAGGATCTACCACAATCACATTGGGGTGATGCTAAAACCATCCTCAGAATCTCTGGGGGTTGGAGCTCAGAAATATTCATTTTACCATATCCCCTTTGGGATTTGTAGGCACGTTTAAAATTTGAAAAAAAGAAAAAATAATAAAATAAAATTTGTAAAGAGAATGGAGTCTTTTATCACTAAGTGCACAATTCTGTGATACTAATTAGAGACTAGGTACTCTCCTTATTGAGGAATAGTTTAAAGAGGATTAGCAACCTCAAAACATTCTTATTTTAGTCAAATGGGTGACAGTTTCTTCATTACCGTCCCTAATGTTAACATTTCCTATTGCATCAGATTGCATTAGAACACATAATAAAACCAATACATATCGTTGGTTAAACACCACCATGGGTTTCTCTTCTAATTAGAATCCCAGGAATAAAACTAAAAGACCAAACTTACTCATCCTGATAAGGGATCTTACACATTTAACTTTTTAGCTAACTCCTGTCAGGTGCTAGTGAAGCTTAATTAGCATCTGTAAAGCTCCTGAGTGCCCTTGTATACTGCTTATCCACCAACCGTTTTCCTTTCTCTTTTGTTTGCCTGTCTCCATTCCAGGCTGCCAGAAATTGTTTAGTGGGAGAAAACCAAGTCATCAAGGTGTCCGACTTTGGGATGACAAGGTAATATGGGGATGTGGTGCCAGCAAAGTCTCAGGTAGGAGACCCAGGCCCCCAAAACATTCAGACATTCTTTCTCCACTCTCTACCCAGGTTCGTCCTTGATGATCAATACACCAGTTCCACAGGCACCAAGTTCCCAGTGAAGTGGGCATCCCCGGAAGTCTTCTCCTTCAGTCGCTATAGCAGCAAGTCAGATGTGTGGTCATTTGGTGAGTGTCCCTCTGTCCCCACACCCACAGGATCCAGGACTGCCAGCCAGCTGTTTTACTTGTCAGATCCAGGCAACTGTACTCGCCCAGGACTCTTGGTGATGAGGGCATCCCACTGATAGTCTGTGTGTGATAACAGCTCTGAAAAGTATGAAGGAGCCTCATTGTTGCATTTGGTCTTAGAGATCTTTGAAATGGGGGGTAAAATGAGAACGGAAATGTGAGTTCCGGTGACAGCTTCTGTGAGATCAAAAGCTGGAGGAGTGAGGAGACTAGAATATGAGTTCCTTGAAGACCAGGACCATATTTTGTTCAAAATTATATTTTCACACTTAACCCTCAGTAAATATTTTACTCATTTATTCAACAACAATTTATTGAACATCTACTATAAGCTGGGGCTAATCTAGGTACCCACGATGCAGTGGTGCCTGTATATGAAAGACTCTTATTCTCTTGGAGGTAAATTTTAGAGAGAGACAGATAACAATCATGTAAACAAGCTAATAGTTATGTATGTAAGACAAAGTCACATAGTAATAAATGCTATGAATAAAACAAAACAGTAATGGGATAGAAACTGACTAGGATGGAGGGTCTGTTTTAAACTTTTTTTTAATGTTTACTTATTTTTGAGAGAGAAAGCACAAGCAAGAGAGGGGCAGAGAGAGAGGAAGACAGAATCCCAAGCAGGCTCTGCGCTGTCAGCACAAAGCCCAACATGGGGCTCAAACCCATGAACTGTGAGATTATGAGCTGAGCCAAAGTTGGATGCTCACCCTCCTGAGCCACCCAGGCAAGAGGGTGGGTTTAAATACCATAGTCTGGGAAGGCCTCTCCAAGGAAGTGACCCTTGGGCACAGATCTGAATGATGAGAGAGAACCATCTCCATTTGGAGATCCAGGGATCTTCATTGCTTTACAAAAAAACAGCAATTATAGAAATGTGGTGTGTCCAAAGGAAAGAGAGGTGCTGTCTTACTGAGAGAAGAGTAGACAACGAACTTGGCAGTCCATGATAAGGGATCAGAATTCCTGATAAGTGTAAATGGGCATGAATGAAAGGCCAGAATGAATGATGTCGGTATGGCAGAAAGTACTAAATATTCTTGCTGGTTTTGTCATATTATCCTAAGCCATAGTTTGTGTGTACTAAACTATGCACAACTGTACACAAACTATACACAAACTACTAAACTATATGCAAAAACATACCAGACAATCTCTTTGATTTGGATTATAAGGGTTATAGTTTGGAAAGAAATGAGTTGGAGTTTGATTTTGCCATTGTGCATGAAGGGAATGTTTGCCAAGTGTATTGACCTAGAGTACCAGGGAGAAACTGACTAATTAAATCTCTTAAGAGAACTAGTTTTGAAGTCTTCCCAGCATTTTAGAATATCCAGTTCCAACAATCAAGTGGTTTGTTAATTTTTGGTTCTTCTGAACTGTTCCTTAAAAGAGCTTCCCTGTTCAACAGCCTAGCTAAGACTTTGTTACTCACATTTAAGTTATAGAACGAACTTGGAAGAAATAAAACTGCACCAGAGCCATTGCAGAAGATTCTTTTTTCCCCAAGTACCTCTACAATGGGGAAAGATATGGCCGATGTGTAGCCACTCTCTGAGGGATGCAGCTGGTCACGCTGCACCGAGCCACACGTTTGTAGTCATGGCCGCTTTGTCACATCCACCAGCCAACTCTGCATGAGGGCTTTTCTGCCATAGGTTGTCAGTTGTGAATTTTCTGTTGCATCTTATAATTAGAAGGTTTCGCTTCAGTCCACGCCTGCCTGAGATGTGCCCCCTTAGTATCCAAAACTTAGCCTGCTTGATAGAAGCAGGGTGGAGAGGGTAGATCACAGGAGTGGCAAGCCTGAGAGACAGAAACCTGGGTGGACTGAGAACTTGATGCCTCCCTCAAGACCATTGAGATTTGTTATGCATTTTAATGCTTTTGCCCTAATTAGCTGTGCTATTTTAAGCAAGTCAAGTAAGCTCTTTGGGCCTTCCTCAGTTTCCAATCAATGCATTGCAAGGTTGGCATGAAAGCAATTGTTTTCAAATGAGCTTCCAGCAGCAGGCCTCGATTTTCCAAAGAAATCTCACTAGAAATTCTGGTATCTTAAGGAGCTACACAGTCCTATTCACAGTCAGGTTCCAAATTTCCAGAACTCCTGAGATGCCTCTTTAGACCCCTTAGAAATCCTGATCCAGAGGTCTGGGCTGGGGGCCCAGGATCTGCCATTTGAACAAACTTCTGAGGTGATTTTTATTCAGACGTCTTGGGAATCATACTTGGGAAAACTCTGCCCTAAGAATCTCTGAAATATGCTCTGAAAACCAAGGAAAGTGGTTATTTGCAAGCTCTCTTCCCATTCTGACATCCCATGAATATATTGGTACATAATAAAACTGGGTGGGACATTTGTTCTGAAAACAGAAGAGGAAAGGGTTTAAATCAGAGGTCAAAAATGGACAACTTGGAGATATTTTTTGTTCTGTCTACACAGTATTTTACTCTTTTTTTTCTTGGTGTTTATTTTGTGAGAGAAAGAGAGAGCATGAGCAGGGGAGGAGCAGAGACAGAGAGGGAGAGAGAGAGAATCCCAAGAAGGCTACATGCTGTCAGTGCACGCCCTGATGTGGGGCTCGATCCCACAAACTGTGAGACCATGACCTGAGCCTAAATCAAGAGTTGGATGCTTAACCGTCTAAGCAACCAGGCACCCTCACAGTATTTTAAAGAATCAAATTGTATTTCTATTTTAAAACTCTCAGGTGCCTGGGTGGCTCAGTCGGTTAAGCGGCCGACTTCAGCTCAGGTCATGATCTCGCGGTCCGTGAGTTCGAGCTCTGCGTTGGGCTCTGTGCTGACAGTTCAGAGCCTGGAGCCTGTTCCAGATTCTGTGTCTCCCTCTCTCTGACCCTCCCCTGTTCATGCTCTGTCTCTCCCTGTCTCAAAAATAAATAAAACGTTAAAAAATTTTATTTTAAAACTCTCAATTTATGACTTCTTTTTAAAAACACAGAAAACGCTGCAATACTGAGCCCTCATCCCCATGTGCCCTATGTTGGCTGGAGCTAAATCACAACTGTCCTCTGAAGACAAAATTTGACCCTCAGTTCTCTACAGTCTGTCCTAGTCCCCATTCCAGCACATCTCACCCACTCCATTCATTTACATGATGTGTAACATTTCAGTTTGCATCCCCTGCAACTTTTAGTAGTAACATTTGAGTTAGCTATAACAAAGGACTAAGCTTGAAAGTTCTTCATCACTAGAAAGACCGGGAAATCTCCGTTCTTTAGAAATACAGCTCAGGTGGCTTGCTATTGTACTTCCTGAAGGTAGGGACTTGAACTTTAATGTCAAGGAAATTGCAATTTCTAGATGTACGTTTGGTTGCTGTTTGTGAACTGTAGCTGTGCTGCACTCCCCGTTTCTTGTAGGTGTGCTGATGTGGGAAGTCTTCAGTGAAGGCAAAATCCCGTATGAAAACCGAAGCAACTCAGAGGTGGTGGAAGATATCTCTACTGGATTTCGCTTATACAAGCCCCGGCTGGCCTCCTCAAATATCTACCAGATCATGAATCATTGCTGGAAAGAGGTCAGTAAAGGAAGCGGTTTCCCCCTGCCTCATCATCGACAACGTTAGGGTCTGTCACATTCTCTAGAGAAAGGGAGCCTCTTAGAGGATAAGAAGCAGGTAAGGCTGAAGTAGAGTAGCAAGAAAGTGGGTTGGAGTGTCTACTAACTAAAGAGGTTGCCCATCCCTCAAAGAGCTGGCAGTGACCTGAAATATTATTTGATCTGCAGTATAATTTCACAAGCCAAAACACTGTTAGAGAGGAAGAGGGGGTCAGACCTGTGCCAATATGCCAATTTTCTGAGAAAAGACGTCCATGACATCATAAAACCATCAAGTACACATGAAGTTAGCTCGTAAATTGGTGAGCAGAAGTTCACATGTGCTGTGCAAATATTAAAATGACTTAATTAGGGGGCCCCTGGGTGACTCAGTTGGTTGAGTGTCCGACTTCAACTCAGGTTATGATCTCGTGGTTCATGAGTTCAAGCCCCACGTGGGCTCGTTGCTGTCAGCACAGACCCCACTTCAGGTCCTCTGCCCCCCTCTCTCTACCCCTCCCCCACTTGTGCTCTCTCTCTCCCTCTCTCAAAAATAAATAAAACATGTAAAATAAAATAAAATAAAGAGTTCATTTTATTTGTTCAACAATTTAGACTGAAAAACCAATTACTCTGCACCCTCCCAGATGCCTCAGTTATCCCATGCTTGGGTTGCAGGCTGTATCTTAAACCACGTCATCATGAGTCTTAGATGTCCTTTGGATGAGTTAGAAAGTTTTAAAGTTCAATGACAATTGAAAGCTGCTGAACAGAGAATTAACACAAATTCAGATTGTTGAAGGATAATAAGGTGGAATTAAGAAAGTATAGGATACTTAGACTTTGTCCTAGCTTTGCCACTCCTTAGTCATTAATCTTGGGCAATTCTCTGAACCTCCTTTTTCTTACTCATAAGAGAATTAAATAATGCTTGATCTGTAAGTGCACAGAGGCTTTGTAGTCAGAAACAAACAATGAAGACATAAAGAAAGGCGCAAAACAAATCCAGTCCAACTTCACGAGAATTAAATGCTGTAATAATTATGATAGCTGAAATTTACTTAGCACTCTTTTCTTTTTTTGACTCTTTTATTGATTTTTAAGCTAATAGACTTTATTGTTTAGAAGTTTTCGATTTACAGGAAAAAATGAGCAAATAGTACAGAGAGTTTCCATATACCTCCCCCCCATTAGTAACATTTTGCGTTAGTATGGTACATTTGTTACGATTAATCAACCACTACTTATACATTAAAGATCATGGTTTGCATTAAGATTCATTCTTTGTGCTGTACAGTTCTAGGAGTTTTGACAAATATACAATATTATATATCTACCATTATAGTATCATACAGAATAGTTTCACTGCCTTCAAGTCCAGTGGGCTTTCATCTATTTATCCATTCCTGTCTTCTGTCCAAACCCCTGGCAACTATTGATCTTACTGACCAAGTTTCACCTTTCCCAGAATGTCATATAGTTGAAGTCATATAATGTGTAGCCTTTTCAGATTGGTTTCATTCACTTAGCAATATGCATTTGTTGATTATTCCATGTCTTTTCTTGGCTTGATAGCTCACTTCCTTTTGTCACTGAATAATATTCCATTGGATGGATGTACCACAGTTTGGCTATCCATTCACCTACTGAAGGATATCTTGATTGCTTGCAGTTTGGGCAATTGTGAATAAAGCTACTATAAATATCTGTGTGCAGGTTTTTGTATGAACATAAATTTTCAGCTCCATTGGGTAACTATCTAGGAGTATAATCACTGGATCATATGATACCACTACATTTAGCTTTGTAAGAAACTGCCAGACTCTCTTCCAAAGTGGCTGTACCATTGTGCAATCCCACCAGCAATGAGAATTCCTTTTGTTCCATATCCTCACCAGGATTTAATATTATCAGGTGTTTTTGATTTTAACCATTCTAATAGCTATATAGTGGTATATCATTGTTTCGGTTTGCAGTTTCCTGATGATATACGATGTTGAGCATTTTTTCACATGCTTCTTTGCCATCTGTATCTCTTCTTTAATGAGATGTCTGTTGACATCTTTTGCCCATTTTTAAAATTTTTTTAATGTTTATTAATTTTTGAGAGACAGAGCGTGAGCAGGGGAGGAGCAGAGAGAGAGGGAGACACAGAATGTGAAGCAGGCTCCAGGCTCTGAGCTGTCAGTACAGAGCCCAATGCGGGGCTCAAACTCACAAGCTGTGAGATCATGAGAGTGGAAGTCGGACGTTTAACTGACTAAGACACCCAGGTGCCCCAATGGTGCATTTTTAATACATGATTTTCTTTAATTCTCACAACAGTCTTAAGAGATAGATACTATTATTATCCCCATTTTACGGACAACAAAACTGAAGTTCAAACAAGTTAAGTAACTTGCTCAATGTCACACAGCTAATGAAAGGAACAGTTTAGATTCAAAAGCAGGCCGTATGATTCCTGAATACCTGCTGTTAACAACTGAGACACTATAGCTTCAAATACAATAAATATGGAAACACATTTGAAAATCAGCAGCACATTTTCAAATTCACATTTGAATTGTGGTTTGCTTTGGAATTAACTATGACACACAAGTACAAGGAACTCACAGAGTTCTTTTTTTCCCCTTCTAGAAACCAGAAGACCGGCCACCTTTCTGCAGACTCTTGAGTCAACTGGCTGAAATTGCAGAATCAGGACTTTAGCAGAGACTCAGCGCCAGGCCACGGGCTGCAGATCCTGAATGGGGGAAGCAGATTCTCCATTCATAGAGTATTAAAAGCTGCCACCAGCCCAGGACTCCCAGAGGCAGCCGGCCTGTGGCGCCGGTCACTGAGCTGCCGCGGAGGCAGCACCCTGGCAGGGGCTGGCACCCAGCCGCAGGCAGGAGGCTCAGCCGCTGAACTGGGAGTGAAGCCAGAGCAGCCGCGATGTCTCTACCCTCCTTCCAGCCTCTTGTGTGTGGTGCACGAACCTCAATCTGACAGCTTTCAGGCAACGTTTCTTGCACTTCTTAGAGAAAAGGAGAGATGGGGTAGGACTGTGGATTATTATTTTTGTTATTATTTCAAACATGAAATATAAAGTTTATGGTCAAGGGTTTATGAGATCTAAAGCTTATGGTCAAGGGATTTTTACTTGACCTGACAACACAGAATCCCAGGATACGGGGCAAGAGAAATGAGGAGTGTGACTCTTTTTCAAGGAGAACCGGCGAACTAATTAAGGTCAGGAGGTGTAAACTCAGCCGCTGTGATGTCGTCAGCCGCAGCTTCCTGCCGTAGAGGATGATGGAACTAATGCTCACATCTGAGGCCGGATAATCTAGAAGCAGCTTAATGCATGTTACTCATCCAGCACAGTGCCACTTTCCTCCTTGAAGGGACACGATGGACCGGGGTGAACGATTTCTATCTCATGGCTGGGGCTGGCGTCTGGACAGAAAGAGGGCATCAAATGATGGAGAACCAAATGGTACAGAGAAAGGCCTTGGGCTGTTAGTACTCCAACACCCACCTTTAGTACCAAGCTGGGCAGGTCACTGTGCCTTCCCTTCTGCGCAGAATGCTTCTGCAGGCATCTTGGGAGAAGATGTTTCTTCTGAACCCTGACTCCCCCTGAAGACTCCACCACCAATTTTTCTGACCTCTAGGATTAGTCCCCTCTGCACTGTTCCACCCTCATCAGCAGAGGGCAGCATTGTGTCGGGCAGTGTGGTCTTGCAGAGAAATCCAAGCTTGTTTAGGCCCTAGAGGTTTGCAACTTCAAGGCTGAGGCTTCACGTCTCCTGAAAGTCTCTGAGAGGAACGAGGGGTCTATTCTTGCTCAAACCATCTGGATACAAACAGGCACTGAGTAGGGTGCTTTCAAAGCGCACAAGGCAGCCTACTGTTGATTGAGCACTGAAATCTGCACAGTGAATATGTACTGAGCTACAAGCCTTATCTGCAGAATTTCATTTCATCCTGAGTTCACACCAACCCCATGAGAAACTATTCTTATTCCCATTTTACAGATAATCGAACTGAGGCTTTAAAAAGCCAAGACACCTCCCCAAAGTGACAGAGCTAGGAAGTGTAGAGGCTACATCTGTCTGACACCAGTGCAGTTTCTTTATTTCTATTCAGCACTGTCTCCTACTGATGATGAAAGGGGCTGCAGAGAAGGAGATAAATATAGCTGGGGGAAAGACCTAGAAAGCCATTAAAGAAGTCAACACAGAATGATGTTTCTCCCACGTAGACCACTATGGTTGGCCATGTAAACCTCCAAGTTGGAATAGGATCTTCTTTTTCCTCATCTGTAGCTTCACCTTTGTTAGAATTAATGACTTTGGAGTTGCTCAATTAATTAACCCTTTGATTCACCCACCCCTCCAGAGTCATGTTGCAGGAAGCCATTTATAGATGAGCTTCAAAACAGCTTTGAAAGATCCTCCTGTGGGTGTATAAATGCTTCCTTTAATCATCATCTCAACTTTGAGTCAGCTGCACTCTTGGACATTTTGTGTTCACTGATGTAAGAGAGAGTTCGTTTTCCTACAGCATTCAGATGAAACTTGTAGAGAGATTATTGGGTAGTGTAGTCATTCACTCTTCTGTGTGATATTTTGACCAGCTAGAGATGCAGATGCATAGCTTTTAACTGTAACTATTGGGGTTTTTTTTATTTTTTTATGTTTATTTTTGAGAGAAAGACAGAGTGTGAGCGGGGAAGGGGCAGAAAGAGAAGGAGACGCAGAATCTGAAGCAGGCTTCAGGCTCTGAGCTGTCAGCACAGAGCCCGATGTGGGGCTCGAACTCATGGACTGTGAGATCGTGACCTGAGCCAAAGTCGGACACTCACCCGACTGAGCCACCCAGGCGCCCCTCAACTATAATTATTGTGAAACTGGTTGCCTCAAGATAAAACTCTATCATTCAGAAGATGACCTTACTCAACATATTCAAAATCATCTCTGTTTACTTTTTGGCCTTTTGTACATTCTCTTGTGGAACCCTTAATTAGAGATGATTTCTGGAACATCCAGCCTAGAAGGAAAACATCAAAATTGACTGATTTCTGTGGTCTGGTTTCAAAAATTACCCCTTGCATGGTATTATCTTGTTCACGCTCAGATTTGCTGGGGCCTTAACTGAACATATGTCAATAGTTCACTCCCCAGTGTCCTGTCCTGCAAAAGGGGCTTCCTGTCTGTTTCTCTTTTCCCCTCTCACATGTTGAAAATTGTACCATGTGTTCACAAAAAATTCTCTTATACAAAGTTTTGGTTCTAGACGCATTTTATAGATTTTGCATTTTGTACCTTTTGAGACTATTTATATTTAGATGTATTGAATATTTATTAGTGTACAGTCCCTGCTAGTATCCATGATAAAAATGTTACAAATATCTCTAACCATTTATAAAGCACACATAGTTGAAGGTTGGGTCTAGCAAATAAAGCTATATGTTTTAATAAATACAGTATATATGGCCTGGGTTCCATTTGCCCAAATGTCAAACAACAAAAATTTTCCTCAAATAAAAATGATTACATGGCTGTATGTTCCACAAGCAAGTAAAGACTATATATCATTCAACATTTGATATAAATATCAAAGGCTTCTTGTGTTCCTATCATATACTCTACCGAGAGCTACAGAAACAAAGATGAAAAAGGCAGTCTTTGGTTTTCAGAAACTTCAGGTACAGTTAAGAAGGCAGACATATAAACAAGTAAAATCATCCAGCAATTAGAGCAACAACAGAAATATGGTCTAAGAGGAGAGGAGAGGAGAAAAAAGTTATGGAATCTATCAGGGGAAGGGTGACATCAGGAAAACTTCCTGGAACCTTGCTACTCAAAGTGTGGTCCCTAGACCAGCAATAGCAGCAAGACCAACTGGTGACAAGTGTGAATTCTCTGGCTTCACCCTGAAACTCACTGAACGAGAATCTGCATTTTCACAAAATCCACAGGTGCTCCTAAGCACATTAAAGTTTGACACATACCGTCATAGAGGATGTAATGTCCGACTCAGTTTGGAAGATGAATTATGTTTTTTTCTAGCAAGCAAGTGGGCAGAAGTAAGAGAGATAGTTAACAGGTAGAACGATAAAGGAAATAGAATGTATGAGGAAGCTATTATCAGCTTATCCTTGCTGGAGTGGAAGTTGTGGGGATGGCCACGAGGTGTTGGCAAGGGTGAGGATGATTAAGCAGGGAGGCAAATTGAAACTGAATCTGTAAATCTAGATAAGGACCATATTTGAAAAGACAAGAAATGTTGGAACTCTACCTATAGATAGAAAAGATGTCAGTGTGCAAAGAGAGAAGGTCAAATTTCTGTTTAAAAATATATTCTGGCAGCAACACAGTGAGTGTATTTGAGAGAGGTAAAGCCGATAGAAGAGAAGCCAATATGAAGATGAATTTCGCCGTGTTCCAAGAACCAGATTATTGTTCATACCCATTCGCTGTCATCTGCTGTGTGGGTGACATGGAGAAATTGTAATTCGGAGTTCTTCAGTCACAGTTGGAGAGCAATGAATAGCTTAGCTATTCCCCTGCCTCTTAAAGTCCCAGCGAAAAACAGGCTGACTTATGTTTTTGGTGTGTTGAGCTCCCCTGTTGACCACATGCCCATGTCCACTGCAGGAGCCGGTTCACACACCAGAGGACCACTGGGCACAAGTGAAAAAGCCTGCAACTTCTACTCAGACCTTTGTGGGACTCACCTTTGGGCTTGACTCCCACCAGGAAATGACCCAGATAGCAAACTCCTAAAGCGACTGGATGAACAGCTCTGCTTCTCAGCGTATTTATCCTGTAGACCCTATTCTCCCTGGAATCTCCCAACACAAAAGTCCACTGCCTTGAGGAAGAGGCAGGAACGTAACCCATTCAGCAAGATGGGCTGTGTGTATTTGTGTGTGTGTGTCTTCAGTGACTGTGAGATTCTCTTCAAGTCATGACGTGTAGTAGGCTTATGGGATCACAGAATCACACAGTGACTATTAGAAGGAGTTTTAGAGATCATTTACTTACTTTATAAATAATAGTTCCCATTCACCTGACATTGCTTGGCACTGTGTCAGGTGTATAAGATGAATATGATATCTTATCGGTTAGAGACCAAACACTTCACACTCAAATTAAGATAATTCAAGGAGGACTTATTTACAGAAGGATTATGTAGAACAGTGTGGGTCAGGTTTAGGAGAACCACAGAGTAGTACAGAGGAAAATAACAGCCAAGGAGCAGTTATCACCTTAAGGCCTGAAGAGACAGGAGGGAGAGTAGTCATTTGAATGTGACAGCAGAGAGTCACCTGGAGAAGGTCACCTTGAGAGGAGAGGACCTTTAGTAAGGAAGCCCGAGGCAACATCACAAGGAGAAAGCAGGGGAATAAATACAATGGCCCTACTCTCCTCCCTTACCCCATCCACTACTGGGGTTACTTGTTGGCCAAACCCAACTGAAAGCCAGAGGATGAGGAAACTGTAGCAGGGCCATCCATAGAGCTAAGTCCCCAAGGGAAAGAGCAGGGTGCAAAGAGTGGAGTGGATTTGGAGAAGGAGAAGATATCTAGTATGGACACCAGCCTTCCTAAAAGAAGCCCTTTGGCTACTAAAAAAGTCCAACACGTAAACAAACACAGTTGATGTTTATTATTTGCAGATTCTATACTTGCAAATTTGCCTACTCACTGAAATTTATTTGTAACTCCCAAACCAGTCCTTCCATAGCCATCCATGGCATGCCCATGCCAGAGCAGTGAAAAATGTGAGTTGCCCTCTGTGCATATTCCCAGCCCAGGTCAAACAAGGTAATGTTCTGCCTTCTCATTTCAGCTCTCACACAGTAAACAAGTATCCTTTTCAAGGCTTAGTGCCATGTTTGCACTTGTGTACTTTTTGTTGGTAATTTTGCTGGTTAAAATGGCCCTCGAGCAAAGAGCTGAAATGTTTGTAGTGTTCCTAGAGCAAGAAGGCTGTGACATCCCTTTCAAAGAAAATACATGTGTTGGATAAGTTTCATTCAGTCATGAGTTTTAATGCTGTTGACTGTGACTTTAACGTTAATGAATCCACAAAGTATATTAAATAAGGTGCTTTCTAACAAACATGCATAACATGAGGTTATGTATAGATCAGTTGATGAAAATATTGTGACCAGAAGCTCACAAGAACCTAACCCCATTATTCCCCTAGGAGCCACGGTTCAGTATTCATTCATTCGGTGCCCACGGCAACTTTATGAAACGTAAGTACCAAATAATGAGAATCAACTCTGATTGCAAAGGGTTGTTGTGGGCTAACCAATGGAGCAGTGGTCACAATACAGTGAAAACCCCTCAGGGATCAAGGAGGGCTTCACAGAGGAGGTGATATTTGAGCTGTCTTGAAGGGTAAATAGGAGCTCCTAAGGGAGAGGATCTGGAAGAACATTTCAGGAAGAAAAGCCCAAATAAAACAAAAAAATATATCTTATTCCACCTTCTTCCCTTGCATTACTTTTAAATTAGGACTGGGAACCTTGAGGACAAGGTTAGTAGGTGCTTGCCACGGTCACAGGAGAATCAGTTGAAAAGGTTGAGTGGACTGTGAGTTTCTCACCATCCAGGATCACCTCTACCCATACTACCTACATGCATCTACAGCTATGAAGACGTTTCTGGCCCCTTTCCGTTTTCTCAGATTGATTTTGAGGACAAGTGTCTGTAAGCTGAGACAAACTATGCAAACATTCATTTGTGTTTCTCTTTTGTATATTTCACAGCAGTTTCCCATCTAAGATAATGTTTGCTCTCTCAGCAGCTTTGGGATAGAAGCAGGAGTACAAGGGTCTCACCAGACAGAAAAGGAAAGTGATACCCAGAGAGCATGCCTGAGGTTGTAGACTTACTTAACAAAGGTGAGGTTAGAACACAGATCTTATTCCGAGTCCTACATTCTTCCTAGAGATCGCACCAAAATTCAAACCACATTAATAACCATAATAATAACAATATAAGCTTCCATTCTTGACCACTTATGATGACTATGCTTAGCATGTTACATTTATTATTTCATTTAATCTTCTAAGAACCCAAGGGATAGGTACAATGACGATTGTTTCAATTTTACAGATGAGAACAAGGCTTAGTAAATTAGGGAAGCCATTCATGGTCACACAATTAGTGAGTGACAGAATGGGGGCTTGAAGCCAGACCTGTCTGTCCCCAAATTCCATGTTCCCAACCATTCTGTGGGGCTGATTATAGGGCCACCTATGCTAACTTCTGAGAACACAGCAGCACTGAGCCCATTGTGCCTTTGGCTATACTGCTGCATTTCAAATCCTGTTCAGAATATGCTCAGCCCCTCCTTATCAGCTCTTATCTAAAATTATTATAAACAGAATTTGTGTAAGTAAAGATGAAATGTTCTTTGCTATGAAGTTATGTGTGAAAGATCTGACCTTCAAGGGAACCAGTTCCATAGAAGTTGTGAGAAATGAGCAAAGTAAGAGAAAGACAGCATGATGAGGGGACATGTGTTTCCAAATGGACCAAGATGGAGTCACAATCTTTCAGCAACAAAACAGTCCTCAATATTTCATTTATAAAGTAACAGGACTACTTCCTAGGATTTCATGAGGATGAAATTAGCCCATCCATATATAGTACTTAGCACAGAGGCTGGCCCCAAATAAACATTTAACAAATGTTAGTTTAAAACATATCTTTAAAATATAAGATAACAGAGAGGGAAGCAAACCATAAGAGATTCTGAAATATAGAGAACAAACTGAGGGTTGCTGGACGGGTGTTGGGTGGGGGGACAGGCTAGATGGGCGATGGGCATTAAGGAGGACACTTGTTGGGATGAGCACTGGGTATTATATGTAGGTGATAGATCACTAAATTCTACTCCTGAAATAATTATTACATTATATGTTAACTAACTTGGATTTAAATTTTAAAAATATTAAAAAATAAGCATAAAACATCTATTTTAACAAACTATTCCAGATTCAAAGAAGGAAATAGGCAACCCAGCGTCCTGTGGAAAGACCTGAGTCTGGGTCCAGCTGACCTTGGGCAACCCTTCCCCTTTCTGGGCCCCAGTTCTTTCATCTGTAAAATGAGGCAATTTTGAGCAAGTGCTCAGGTTTTATCTAATGGACAACGTAAATTGCGTAATTGATTATTAAGTTTTTCTTTTCCTGCTAACTACCCAAATGTTAACTACAAGCACCAAGTGGGTGAGCCTACTCTGTGTAGCAGTCCCATGGCAGTTAAAGACTTTTTTTTTTTTGTATTATTCACAGTTTCTCTCCACCTCATATTCCTTTCCTACATAGAATAGTATTTCTGTTTTCTGTCTCCAGAACCAATTCTTATGCCCATTCCAAATACCCCACTATTGGTTTCTGTGAAGCAATTTTAAATGGACACCTAGATGTCCTAAGTGACCTGAGACTTTTCTAAAAACAAGGCAAGGTTGCCACACATGGAACCACATTGTGTGGGCCCCAGCTTGCAGGTGGCAATGCAATTCTCATCTGATAGCTTCAACCCACTCATTGCTGATGGTGCAGCCAGGATTGAACGTGAGGCATATCTGAAGATAGTAGATAGAAGGCTATGCATGTCACTGGCAACATATGAGCTATGAGTTCACTTTTGATTATTCATTCGACTCATTTTTATTGAACTCCTATTATGGATGAATCTCTGAGAATGTGATGAGAGGCAAGAAAGACACATCCCTTCTCTTAGATTTTATGCTCTAATAATGCTATGCAGGCAACGACGTCAGCAATCACAACACAGCACGACGAGGGGTGTGATAGAGAAGCCCAGGGGGCTCTGGGAGCATAGATGACTAACCCTAGCCTAACCCAGACACGGAGGGAGCTAGAAGAAACAGACAGGTAAGTGGACACCAGAGGGATGCACAGAAGTTA
Organism: Acinonyx jubatus; assembly: GCF_027475565.1. Taxonomy (NCBI): domain Eukaryota; kingdom Metazoa; phylum Chordata; class Mammalia; order Carnivora; family Felidae; genus Acinonyx; species Acinonyx jubatus. The sequence goes on along the minus strand of NC_069380.1, from coordinate 187,839,780 downwards.
GGCAGCAAACTAGGGGAAAGTGCGGAAGCGGGAGGGAAAGGAGGGTAGATCATTCTAAGCAAAAAGCCCAGCTTGCACAAAGGCCAAACTCAAGCGAGAATACAGCAGATTAGGGAAACTAAAAGATTGCTTTTGGCTACAACCAAAGAGAGCTTGCTCACAGCAGAGGAGACTGGAGAGGCAGACGCCAGATGGAACACCCTTTGTGGGCCTTGCTAAGGAGTTTGGGCTCCATGCTGAGGACAATGAGAAGCTAGTGAGGTGCTGTAAGCATGGCAGGGGCATGTCCTTTGTTTTAACTCATGTGATTTTCTACATGTAGAAGGCTCTTGGAATGAATCCACTTTACCTCACCGTCTGGAGGGGGAAACAAGTGCAGTGACTTGTCTAGGATCATTTACTTGCAAAGCTGGGACCAAAAGACAAGCCTCTGGATTGCCAACGCAATGCTTTCAACAAGACCATATTGCTTCCCCTTATAAGCGAATGAAATTCAGGGGGTCAGGGAATTATTTTTGCCTAGGATCCAACCAAGTATATATCTAATAGTCTTTTTGTTTCTTTTAAACAACTTGATCTTAGAAGGTGAAAAGACAAGGAAGGAACAACAGGGAGAAATACATCTTCCAGAAATCTACGACATCCAACAAAACATGCTCTTTAGAGTGAAAATTCAGTCTCTCTTGTTGTTTTTTTTAATTCTTTTTTTTAAATGTTTATTTATTTTTGAGAGAGAGAGAGAGAAAGAGAGAGAGAGAGAGAACGAGCAGGGGAGAGGCAGAAAAAGAGGGAGACAGCATCTGAAGCAGGCTCCAGGCTCTGAGCTGTCAGCACAGAGTCTGATGCGGGGCTCGAACTCCCCAACCACAAGATCATGCCCTGAGCCAAAGTCAGCCACTTAATGAACTGAGCCACCCGGGTGCCCCCAATTTCTCTTGTTAAGTATTTGTAATCACTGACACTCAAAATCCTAAGGATCACAGTGGAAAATGAAAAATTACAGAAAAAAGAAGGGAAGAAAGAAAGAGAAAGAAAGAAAGAGAAAGAAAGAGAAAAAAGAAAGAAGGAAAGAAGGAAAGAAGGAAAGAAAGAAAGAAAGAAGGAAAGAAGAAAGAAAGAAAGAAAGAAAGAAAGAAAGAAAGAAAGAAAGAAAGAAAGAAAGAAACTTTGGTGTTTAAAGCCATCCTCCACAAACACCTCCACAAGCTTTCTCACAGGGACAGAAATGTATGTGTGTACATATATAAGTCATCCTTTCTGAAATAGCAATTTAAATTCGAATGAGTGATGTAACATCCAACCATAAAGGATCATGAATTCTGAGTGCTTGGGAAATAAGAAATGGTGTGAGATCAGTGAGGGTGTAGATTCCCAAGTTCTTTGCCAGAGACTCTGTGGCTCCTCTATAAATAGCCCCTAATAGGAATAGCTGAGTAATTAAGTATACATAGACAAACTTTTGAGAAAGCTTCCCTTGTAACAGCACTTTATCCTTTACATTTTAAAATGTTTCAAATGCTTTCAAGTGTTTACCTTGTGAGGTAGGAAGGGCAATTATTATCCCTCACGTTATAGATATGGTGGCTTCTCAAGAACAGAGTGTTGAAATGACTTGAGTAGGGGGTCTCAAGGTTGGATCTGAAGCCCCACCAGACTGCTGCTCGGGTGAGGACCGTTTCTTTGGGCAGCCCTAAATGGCAGATAAGCCTTGAAGAGAAAGGTGCCTGTCCTCTCAGGTCCTTCCTGGCAAAGCCAGGTGACTTCCTGTCACCATGTATTTTCCTTTTTGTCCATTAGGCAATTCTTCCTCAATGAAGTTGAGGCAGGTCCCTGCTTAAGAGATGGCAGCTTCAGGGATTGGCTCCAAGCGACTGAGAAGATACTCCTGAGCAGAGGAGCACTGGTGACCAGACTCAACTGGTGGAAGTTCCCTCTCCCCAAACCCCTGGTTTATCTTCCATCACTTCGCCCTGTTTCTTTCCTTCACAGAACTTCTTCTAGCTGTAACTGGACGTTAGCTAGGTTAATTTATGCCCTATCTATCCAGGTAGATAGCAAGCTCCAAAAGGCTAGTACACCAGTGCGTACTCAGCTCCTGGCACGAGGATCGGAACAAAATAGGTGCTCAATAAATATTAGGTAGATAAATGAGCACTTGGAAATAACGTGAGATCGATGAGATCGCAATGGAGCCCAAAGCTTCCGTCCTCCCACTGCTGCAGGTGTGGCTCTCCGGCACGCGGGATCTGGGGGCAAGTCCTCCCTTCCTTCTCCATTCTGAGGGCAGGGCGGCTGGCTGTCCTGGGGCCGGCGCCGGGGTGCAGGTCTGGGATGCGCCCGCCGCATTGAGGGGCGCACCGAGCGCCCCTCGCCGCAGCCATTTCCTGCTCTTTGTGTGACAGCGGCGGCGGCGAAGGGGCTGGCACCCCGGGCGGGGGAGGAGCCGCGACGGGCGCGGGGGCGGGGCCGAGGGCGGGGCCGAGCGCGGCGGCCCTCCAGCGGAGCTAAGCGGGGCAGAGCATCCTGCGCCCCGGCGCGGGGCCCCGCGGTAGCCTTGGGCCGCTCCCCCGAACCTGCCGCAGACCCAGGTAAGCAGCGTTCGCAGGCCTTGGGGCCGGCGTTGGGACCGGGATGCTGCGGGGGGACGTCGATACGGCCGTGAGGATGCGCGAGGCGCCGGCGCCCCTTCTCCCCGCCCGAGGGGGGCGCTCGGCCCGGCGCCCCGGCTAGCGCGGCCTGGGGGCCTCCGAAGCCCCTGCACGCCGGGTTCCAGGCCCCGCGCGGCCCCCTTCCCCCTCCGGCCCACCCTGGGCCTCGTTGCGCGGACCCCCCTGCGGGAAAGCGCCGGCACACAACGCAGCTCGGGCGCGGCGGCGGCAGCAGCAGGTGCGCGGCCTGGGCCGGAGCCGCGGGCGGGTGAAGGAGCGGCGCTAACCCCGAGAACCGGAGACACCTGCAGCGGCGACATCCCCGAGCCCAGGTATTGCAGAACGCCGACAGCCGCCTCTGCCGCCTCGGCCACCATCACCTCCTCCGGGGCAAGCGAGAGCCGCGTGGGCCCGCCTGGCAGCCGCCTGGGGCACCCGACGCCCCGCAGTGAACGTGAGATGGGTGGGGCGAGGGGCGAAGCGCCAGTGTTTGAAGGTGGGGGTTTTAACGAGGGAGGAGGCAAGTCTGACCCGCTTTGAAGCCTTCTGGCCTACACTAGCATCACTCTCCCTCCTGGCTGCCAGGCAGCGGGGGAGGACAGGGGGGAAGGGGGATGAGTGGGCTGACTCCTGGGGAGGAGGTTGGATTTTCTTGAGCTCCGAAGAATTGGGAAGAGTGCCTACCTGTCTGTTGTGGTTTCTGCTTTTCAGGACACCCTCCCCCTCGATGGATGGGTGAAAAGGAAGAGAAGGGGTTGCTCTCTGTTTAGGGGTGGGGGTGGGGGCAGGAAACGTGATCGGACAGGAGTGTGGTTCTCTGTACTAAGGAGAACCTGGCAGGAAGGGACGCTGGGACTGCCCAGGCCCTCCCCAGCTCAGGGAATCTGACTTTGACCTCTGGTTGCCTAGTTTCTCCAGCACGGCGATGGAGCATTGTGGGCTGATGGGCCATGGGCTTCTCTTCCAGCCAGGACAAGAAGGTAGCAAGGGTCTTTTCCTGCTAGCTCTCAGGTGCCTTCCTGGCATGGGCGAGGAGACTGGGGCATGAGGGGCAACTCAGGAGAGTGCTGGCTCTCATACTCTTGTTTTCTACCTCGTACCTGTGTCCCCTTTAGGGCAGTGGGTCTCACCTTACTAATTCTTGGACACAGGCCCTGTTGGAAGCAGTGCTGGTAACCTTGGAGATCACAGATATTGGGAGGCAAAATTCTAGGTCCATATCCCTGGGCAGGATTGCGAAGGCCTTGAAGGTGGTTTTCTGCACAGTTAGGCACCTCCTCTGTGACTCTCCCTGAGGCCTCCCACCTCCACCTCCGTGCAGTGCTCTGTGCTTCCCCCATTCTCCTATGTCAAAAATTATTTTCAAGATAGGAGCCAGTGAACATGTTTATCCTTAAGAGCTAAATACAAAAGAATTTCCCATTCAGTGCAGAGCAGGTCCTTTAGAAGTCATTTGACTGGAAAGGAAATGGGCCGAAAGGCATTTTAATGGAAAACAAATCTTTAAGTCAACATATTTGATATCACTAAAGTGGCATTTCAGGCACTGAGCTGGAAGTGGGAACAGGGAACTAGGTAGCAGTTTTGGGGAACAGCTCACTGAAATGACAGTGTCTACCGGTTGTCAGCTCTGTTTGCTTCAAGAGCAGAAATAATGGAATTGTGTGTGTGTGTGTGTGTGTGTGTGTGTGTGTGTGTCAGGGGTCGGTTACTGTCACTGGAAGGTATTTGTTGAGCACTCAGTATCCACTTGGGGGAGGTGAAACTTTCCTACAGAGAGTTACTCATTGCCCCTGGATGCCATCTGCCCAGGCAGTTAGTAGGCCACAAGAAGAGCGTGTTGTTGCTTACAAAGCCAGTGCTTCTGCCTGTTTCTGTATGCTGAGCCTCTGACTGGGGGCATTAGCTCTCTGCTCACTAAGCTTCTTTATTATATTTCCTGGCCAGTTCTGACCAGTTCTGTAGCCACCCAAGCCTGCCTTGTTCAGTCCCTGATGAAGGAAAAACTTGCTTTAGGCATTAGGCCAAGAATGGGGTATCCAATCCAGTAGGGTTGGTGAGTTTTTCTCAAATCAAATCAGAGGCTGGCCCAGAGAAGAAAGTAAACATGAATTTAAAATCTGGAAGAGGGCCCCAGGAGAACACTACCTGTCCCCTCTGATAAATTGTTCCCTGTTGGGCGTTCAGTGGGCCTCTGCTGCTGTCATTGACCAGCAAGCTGAATTAGGTGATGAATAGGCAACAAGCTAATTAGCATTAGAAACGACACTCCTGGAAAACAGTACAGGGCTCCGGTCCCCACATTTGAGGATTGGCCTACACTCTCAAAGAGGTTTCTTTTGGCCGCTGTTGGCCCCAGGGTTCTACCAAGAGATTCACAAAATGGGCTTTTGTAGCCTCCGTGTGGCCACCATAACAATGAGTCTATTTCTTTAGTGGCAAGTATTAATTATTATTCACTTGTAGTTGACGAAACCAGACATCAGTCACCTCATTGGAGTCTTTGTAAAAGGCCTTTGGTCTTGTCATTTGGGGGAGCAAAACCATGTCTAGGGTCTAAAGGATGGACCCTGCTGTGGTAGCAGAAGTGGGGGAGGACAGTGGGGCATGCCGCCGGGCAGTGACTGGGGGGGCCAGCGTTGGTGGGGAAGGAGCTGGTTCTTCATGGGATGCTCTTATTAAGTGAGGGATGCATGAAAGTGCCAAGTACAGCGGCTGGCACACATAGTTAAGTGCTAGTATATCTATGTATTTATTGTTTTAATGTATTAATTACATAATCATTAAGAATGTAGCTCATGTGTGTAGTCAACCCATGGCTACCCCCAGAACCTTCCTGGATTTTGCTCTTCCCAGGAGAGTTGGCTCTGTGACCAAGAAACCTAGCCCCAGGTTTACCTGCAAAAGGTAGCCCGTGTTAAGACAGGGCATCAGTAAGGCTTCAGGTAAGAAGTGCTCTTGAGTAGCTCACTGAAGGTAGGTATAACGAGTAGGCAGAAAGGGGAGGGAGTACACTGAGCAGAAACCTGGAGGTAATTCTCACATTTCAACACACAAACAGAGGCCAGGAAGGAACTTTCCCTCTGTGTGCATTTAGCATTTTGCAATCAACCAAAAATGTTAAGGGCATGCTTCACTTCCTGGGCAGACAGAGCAGTGCAGTGGTCTTAGGACACAGGATTTATCCTTGACTTGCTGTGTGCCTTTAAATTCACCACCACCTCTCCAACCTTAACAATTGGGCAAAGGAAAGCAGCTTGCCCAGCTCGTTACCTACCTGTTGCCACAGGAACCTGCAGATGAGATAATGTCTGCACATCCCAGTCTTAGAAGAAAAGGCCATGGAAACAGAGAAGAGAATGAGGTTTCTGAATGTGTGGCTCTTTTGGACAGCTGCCCTTCATTCCTAAAGGAACAATTTATTAATTATATATTGTGTGTCAATTTAAGAAGACAAATCTGTGGCCTCTCTGTAACATTCAGCCAAAGGGAAACTGAAAGGCACTTTGTGATTCACAGATTCTGTCAAGGCCCCTGGATGGCCTTGTCTGTACAAAGACACTTCAGATTTCAGTCAGTGGGTGTGGGACGCCTCCCAGGATGCTGGGTTTGGATATTGGCTTCCTAGCCATGGCCATTATGCCAAGGGCTGTGTGCGATGTGCCTCAAAAGATGACCATTCAAGCCATACTTCTTGGGCCCTGGCAGCAGAGGAGGAAACCATTTGAGTGCAAATTCTTGAAGGAAATTGTTTTGAGAAGGCAGAGCTTGGGTTCAGGCAGAATTCCTTGCAGGGACCATTCTGGCTGAGTGGCATTTTAATAGACATGCAGCAACTCAGAAATTAGTGCAAGGAGAGAGGAAAGTAAACATGACCTTCTGGAGAGATACCCAAGAAGGACCCAGTGATGACTTCATCAATAGGCCTTTTGATTGTGTGTTTTCATCATCGTTAGGTCATCTTGAAGCAGTGGTTCTCCGACTTGAATCACTTCGTGGGACAGAGGGATGTTTAGTATGTCCGTGTTGTATGGTCTCTGTCTTCTGAATAAGGCAGGAGACGAGGTCCTCTGCAGAAAGTAAAGGTGGTGGACTGGTTAGGAAAGTTCAGGAGACTTCCGGAGGTTTGGAACAGCTGCCTCTGTGGGTGGAATAAGAAATCAACTGGGGGATGAAAGAGGATTGTCTGACTTAACTGATGGCCCAGCTGAGACCAAAGAATCTGCAGGGCTGACCCTCAATAACTCAGTGTTAAGGGAAGGGATACCTGAGAAAGGTATTCAGTTTGTGATTTTATATTGTGATGCCTTAAGACTGCTTTTGACAAGGTATGAATGGTGAGAAGAGAAATCAGAACTAGGGGTGAGCCATCAACCTCCAAGTATGTTACACCTTTGTGGGAAAGAGAAATAAAGACCTGCCTCTTGTGAGTTGAGGTGGAAGCTGTGACAGGATTTTCTTTAAAAGTCTCCTCAAATTCTTATGGTAATAAGGCTGACTTATGTGGTGCCTTGGATCAGAATGTTTTAAATGAAAAAAAAATTTTTTTACCAGATAACGTGCATTTGGGCCATTGGCTTGTGCCTTCAACAAGTTGTTCATGAAGTGCTAATTAGGCAAATAATGCCTAGCATGTGCCCACATCTGTGCTAGGGCTACGGATCAAGCTAAAAAAGATGATTATTCCTGTCATTTCTGGTGATCCAAAGAATTAGTGAAATATAAAGCAATTTATAATGCAGAAGGAAACTGTGGACTCTTAGACTGTGAGCACTGTCAGAATCCAGAGAAATGAAGGTTTGGTGGAGTTTGGCTGGTCAGACCTTTGTGGAGGAGGCCTATCTTGACTTGGGCCTTGCCAGTGGTCAAGGGTGGGTGGGATTCGAGAAGAGAAGAGGACAGTCTCCTGGGAAGTACAGAGAGTTGGAGCAAAGGCAAGAATGTCCATGGGCAGGGTAATGGCACCCCATACATCCTGGCCAGAGTGGGTTTGCTTGTTAAGGAACGGTGGTCTTCAAGGAAGCCCTTTGCACGGCGTGTCCATCTGCTGTCAGTGTCGTTTTCTTTCAAGTTGGAAGGGCCCTGAGAGAGTCCAGTGATTCTTAACTGCTTGTTTTTGGTTTTGCTCTTTTTTTTTTAGTACATATTATGGACAATATTGACGTGCTCAACACACCACACCCACAGCCAGTCCCCTCCCCACTCTACCCCTGTTTTCTCCCTCTCAGGGGAGAAGATGTATAGTCAAGCAGTGATAGCATGGGAGCGCTTGGAACCTTCCCAAACACATAATAAAAATACCTTGTTTGCAAACCTCACTACTTACGCCATTACTGGTAAAAGTTGCCCACAAGAACCTTCACAACCATGTGACATCATGGTTGAGAACCACTGCCTGGCCAGCCTCCATATTTTATAGACTGGGAAATGGCCTTTTTAGAGTGAGTGGAAATGTGACTCCAGGGCCTAAGTGAGCCTTCAGACCCAGCCACATTCGAGTTGTAACGTCACATTGATGGTCTGTGTGCTCTGATCTGGTGGCCGAACCTGAAGTCTCGCTCTTTGTTTCCACAGCAGATGCGGTGTGGCTGGCTTCTCTTTCTCAGTTTTAGCAGGTGCTTCTGAGAGCTGGCTCCTGTCCCCGGATATAGGTCACATTGGTGCCCCTCACATGGTGACTTGTCACAGGCTGCAGTGGGAACAAATCCGGAAGTCGCCCTTGGTGGCAGGATTCCCCCACCCCCCACAAGAGGATGGGATCTGCCTGGTTGGGTTATCAACGGAAAGGTCCCCTCAACCCTGACAACACAGGAAGCAGCTGAGTAAAACGGCAGGCGGGCACCGTGGCCAGGTTTCTAACCCTGCCAGGATCTTTTCCTTTGCTGTAAACAAAGAGGAGGGTAGGCCTTCTCTGGAGGCCCAGGTCATGGACTTCTGTCCTCTGACCTCACGTCCCTTGTGTGGAGAGAAGCTGCTGGTCTGGGGCCTCTCATCCCAGAAGACCCACAGTGAGGGACTTGGGTAGGGAAGACTGCCTGAAGACGGTGCTGGGGACGGGTCAGATGTCGGAAATCCTAGGCAGGAGGCCTTGTGTTGTTTCTTTTTTTTTTTTTTTTTTTAATTTTTTTAATGTTTATTTATTTTTGAGAGAGGGAGAGAGAGAGAGTGTGAGCAGGGGAGGGACAGAGAGAAAAGGAGACACAGAATCTGCTGCAGGCTCCAGGCTCCGAGCTGTCAGCACAGAGCCCAACACGGGGCTCCAACCCACGAACTGTGAGATCATGACCTGAGCCAAAGTCAGATGCTTAACTGACTGAGCCACCCAGGTGCCCCTGGCTTGTTGTTTCTTAAAGTAAGTTTAAAAATTTCGATCAAAGCAGTACATGCTTTAAAAAAGATCAAATAGTATTGAAAGACTCGTAATGAAAACAACCATCCAGTGCCCACCTCCCCATAGAAGCTGTCACCTCTAACTGACTGTTTCTTCCAGCACTTGCCTCCAGATCTCTAAACGATATGCTTACACTGCTGTTTCTTGATTTATCTGTTCTATGCATTATCTATTTACTTCCTGCTGTGATGGATGAAGATTTCACTTTCTTGCACCATCCACCTCCCTCCCCTGCCCCCATCTCCCAATATAGTGACAGCTCTGCTTTAATCTATGTTTAATTTTTTTTTTTAAGTTTAATGTTTTAGAGAGAAGGAGAGCAAGCAAGCAGGGGGTGGGGAGGAACAGAGAGAGAGAAAGAGAGGGAGAGAGAGAGAGAGAGAGAGAGAGAGAGAGAATCTTAAGCAGGCTCCACACTCAGCGCAAAGCCCTATGCAGGGCTTGATCCCACAACCCTGGGATCATGACCTGAGCCAAAATCAAAAGTTGCACACTCAACCAGCTGAGCCACCCAGGCTCCCCTAACGTAAGTCATGTTTAAAGCATCTACATCATTATTTTTAAATGTTTACTTATTTATATTGAGAGAGCACAAGCGGAGAAGGGGCAGAGAGAGAATCTCAAGCAGGATCCCCTGTCAGCACAGAACCCAACCCAGGGCTTGATCTCACAAACCCTGTGCTGAAATCAAGAGTCAGAAACTTAACCAGCTGAAACACCCAGGTGCCTCAAAAACATCTATGCTATTAAAATCTGTAAATGTGAGATGTGTGTAAATCACAAGAGAGCTAAGTAATGTCCTTTCATTTATCTCCTTTCTTATATGGCTTTTTTGTTTTATTGCAAAATTAGAATTTTCTCCCTTCCTTCCTTCCTATTTAATATTCCTCCTTTTAAATTTTTTTTTTTTAACAGCTCTATCGTATCTGTTACTGTATTAGATCTTCTTGTCTGCCCAGGAAGTTACAGAGTTAGCCCCAGCTCTGTCCCTAACTAGCCAAGTGACCTTGTATAGGTCCATCTCGTCTCTCAGCCTCAGTGTCCTCAGGGAGGAGACCTACAAACCTGGCTTGTTCTCATTCTAAACCTCAAAGCCCATCCCCCCAGCTCAGAGGTGGTTCCTGTCTGAGCAGTCTCTCCTCCGGGGTGTGGCAGCCAGGACCTGACAGATATCTGGCAGTGTAACAGAAGCAGGGTTGGGGTGGAAGGCTTGGGAGCAGGTGCTGGTTTGGGTGGTCCAGCTCATCCTGCAGTCTAGAGGCTGCTCCGTGGGGTACTGTGGGTGTGTCCATTGCTTTCTGTTTCTCCCCCACCTCTTCTGGTGATTTCTATTCAACACAGTCTCTGCTAGTCAGGCGCACCATAGTTCCCAGACTCCCCAAGCTCCTACCCCGCCTCCCTCTCTCTTTGTACCATTCCTGCTTATGTTACAGCCAATGTTTCCCCAAGCACTCATGCAAATACTAACACTTTTTTTGTAACGGCTTGAATTATTCACATGTTCTGCAGTTCACCCATGTGAAACATACAGTTCAGTAATTTTTAGTATATTCACAGAGTTATGCAAGCATCATCCTGATCAATTTTATACCATTTTCATCACCCCGGAAAGAAGAGACCTCATGGCCATCAGCAGCACCACCTACTTCCTCCAGTCTCCACCCTAAGCCCAGGCAACCCCTAATTACTTAGTGTCTCTCTTGATTTGCCTACCATGGACATTTCCTTAAAAAGCATATTATGCTTCTTTCACTTAGCAGATTTTCAAAGTCCATCCATGTTGTAGCCCATGCCTTTAGACCCCATTCCTTTTTACAACTGAATAATATTCCATAGTGTGGATATACCATATTTTATTTATCCACTCATCGGTTGATGGACATCTGAGTTTTTTCCACTTTGGGGCTGCTACAAATAATGGTGCAGTGAACATTCATATACAGGTTTTTGTGTGGATGTATGTTTTCAATTCTCAGGATTATACCTAGGCATGGGATTGCTTAATCTTATGGTAACTATATATTTATAACTTGTAGGGACTGCCAGACTATTTCCCAAAGTTACTGCACTATTTTATATTCCTAGCAGCACAATAGGGGGGTTCCAATTTCACATCCTCAGCAATATTTGTTATTATCTGTCTTCTTGGTTTTAAGCTATTCCAGTGGATGTGAAGTGATAATTCACTGTGATTATGATTTGAATTTCCTCAATGGCTAAAGATATTAATAAATTTATATGTGCTTTTGTCCATTTGTATATCTTCTTTGGAGTCTATCCTTTGCCCATTTGGGTTGCTTTTCTATTATTGAATTTTAAGAGTTGTTTATATCCTCTACACATATAACAGGTATATGACTTCCAGATAGTCTCTCCCATCCTGTGGGTTGTCTTTTGCTTTCTTGATGCTGTTTTTTGAAGTAACAAAAGTTTTACATTTAATTTTGATAGTGTCTATTAATAGCTAATAAAATCAAATATATGTTTATTTTTTCTTTCACTGCTTGTCCTTTTGATGTTATTATGTATTCCAAAGTCACAAAGATTTACTCTTGTGTTTTCTTCTAAGAGTTTTATTGTTGTAGCTGTTGCATTTAGGTCTTTGGTCCATTTTGAGTTAATTTGTTGTGTGGTATGAGGTCAAAGTCTACCTTCATTCTTTTGCATGTGGATACCCAGTTGTCCAGCACCATTTGTTGAAAAGTGTATCCTTTCCCCCTTGAATTGTCTTGGTACCCTTATCAAAAATCAATTGACCGGGGTGCCTGGGTGGCTCAGTCGGTTAAGCGTCCAACTTTGGCTCAGGTCACGATCTCGCGGTCCGTGAGTTCGAGCCCCACGTCGGGCTCTGGGCTGACAGCTCAGAGCCTGGAGCCTGTTTCGGATTCTGTGTTTCCCTCTCTCTCTGCCCCTCCCCTGTTCATGCTGTGTCTCTCTCTGTCTCAAAAATGAATAAACGTTAAAAAAATTTTTTTAAAAAATCAATTGACCATAAATGTGAGTTTATTTTTAGATTTTCAATTCTGTTCCATATCTTGATACCACTACCATACTGTTTTAATTATTACTGTAGCTTTGTAGTAAGTTTTGAAATTGGGAAATGTGTGTCCCTGGTTTTGTTCTTTTTTAGGGATGTTTTGAATTTCTGTATGAATTTTAGAATCAGCTTGTCAGTTTCTTCCCAGACACCAGCTGGGATTTTGATCGGGATTACATTAGATCTGTATCAATTCAGGGAAGATTGCCATCTTAACAATATTAAGTCTTTCAATCTGTGAAGATGGGAGAGCTTTCCATTTATTTGGGTCTTTAATTTTTGTGACAATGTTTTACAGTTTTCAGAGTATACATTTTACACCTCTATTTTGCTAAAGTTATTCCTAAATATTATATTATTTTTGATGCTGTTGTAAATAGAATTATTTTTTATTTCATTTTTTGATTGTGCATTGCTAATGTATAGAGATATAATTGATGTTTGTGTGTTGATCCTGTATCTCGCAACCTTGCTGAACATGTTTATTCATTGTAATCGTTTTTTAGTGGATTTTGTACGTAGAATTTGCCAAATTACTCTGGCTAGGACCTCTAGTACAATGTTGAATAGAAATGGAGAGAGTAGACATCCTTGTCTTCTTCCTAATTTTCGGGGGGAAAGTATTCAGTCTTTTACCATTAAGTCTGATATTAGCCATAGGATTTTTTGGTAGCTGTCCGTTATCTCGTTGAGGAAGTTCCCTTCTGTTCCTAGTCTGTTGAATGTTTTTGTTGTGAAAGAGTATGAGATTTTTGTCAAATACTTTTTCTGCATGTACTGAGGTGATCCTGTGGGACTTGTCCTTTATTCCATGATATGGCTTATCACATTAATTTATCTTTTAAATGTTTGTTTATTTTTGAGAGAGAGAGAGACACACACAGAGCATGAGCAGGGGAGGGGCAGAGAGAGAGACACAGAATCTGAAGCAGGTTCCAGGTTTTGAGCTGTCAGCACAGAGCCCAATGGAGGGCTGGAACCCACGGTCCTCGAGATCATGACCTGAGCCGAAGTCCGACATTTAACTGACGGAGCCACCCAGGTGCCCCACATTAATTGATTTGGGGGATGTTGGTGTTGAACCAGTCTTCCTTTCCTGGGATAAGTCTCACTTTGTCATGATACATAATCTTTTTTCTATGTTGCTGGATTTGGTTTTGTTGGGAAACTTTTATTGAGCACTCTCTACCTTACCAAGCTGTTTACATGGATTACTGGGCTTTTGTTTTTCAAAATCTATGAGGTAGGAACTGTTATTATTCCTCATATCAGAGGTGAAGAAGATGAGGCTCAGAAATGTGCTGTCATCTTCCCAAGATCACACAGCCAATAGTGGCAGACAGGATTCTAACCAGTTCACCATCCCACTCTCACGTGATAAACCACCTCTCACGAACGTATCGGTGCTGGACATGAGATGATTTCCAGATGACATCCGTTGTTTTCATTGTTTTTAGTTTCCCTCTGTTTATGGCAAGTGATACTGGTTCTCTATTAGTGGTTGTAATATGAGCTTCCTTCTAATATATAGAGTAAAAGTGAAAAGTCTTTTTAAAAAAATATTAAGTAAATAATTGTACAGGCTTATATAGGGCATGACTGCATATTCCATTTAAATTATCTGTGTTATCAGTAGCCAAGGAGAAGGAATGGGAAAACTAGAAATGAAGACATGGCCAATTCAGGTCATGTCATTTTGCCAATGTTGTCAGGGGGTTCGGGTATGCTCATGCATTCTCTCATCCCATAATTCCTCAGTGCTTAATCTGTCTTCAGCACTCTGCTAAGGTCTCTGAGGTTTTCAGAGATGGGTGAGAAATGGTCTCTAACTTCATGAAGCTTACACATGCATGCATCATTCCACCCTAGGGAGGGCATATATGTTTTCTCTCATGGGTGAACACAGATTGGTTGCTACTGGCCCCCTGGAGTTCTGTATTTCGTGAGAAGGATTCCGAGGCTGCCTGTGAACTCTGAGAAATAAAGACATTATCAATTAGTAACAGTTGCCCTGACATGGGAAGAGGAAGTATCTGTACTCGTGACCCTTCTCAGGCAGAAAGCATCACAAGGGAGGTACTGCTGATGTACCTAGGAGTGGAATTGTTGGGTCACATGGCTACTCTAGGTTTTAAAATTTGAGGAACTGCCACACTGTTTCCCAAGTGCTGCACTAGTTTACATTCCTACCAGCAATGTATGAGGGTTCGGATTTCACCACCTCACCAACGCTTAAGAAGTCCTGGGAGTTCCAGGGAAGGAAGGAACAATCATGTGGTAGAGGGAGAGACCTTGAAGGGTGAGCGAAATCAAGGTCGTATGGTGATAGAAGGAAGAGAGTTAATTTCATAGATAAGTGTTTACAAAATATTGAAGCTTTTCACTTTAAGTGCTCAAATGTTAAATATTTGAACCATCAAAATGGAGTTCTTTCTAAAATATAAACAGGTTTTTTTTTTCCTATTTATATTCCTTTTTCTGCTCCCCAATTTTAAAATCCTGGTATCTTGAACATAGCAATGTAATTCTTGATGTTTTGGGCTCAATGGCCAATCTACTCATTGAATAAATCTTTATGTAGCTGCAAGGGTGTGCTTCATACTGTACTGGGAAGCTGGATGTGAGTTAGACACAGCTCCTGCCCTCGGGGAATTTTTCATTTAGGGCAAGGAGAGAAAATGTGATAAAATGTGTAATAAAGCATTATGGATGCCCTGAAAGTAGGGACACGCTGGGTTTAATGAGGGCCAAAGGAGAAAGTGAATTCCGATAGGAGGTAGGAGAGTCAGAAAGGCCTCTTAAGGAGGTAACCATTCCTTTCAGTCTCCTCCAGCACTAGGATCATTCTGGCAGTGTATGAGGAATTTGGTGACTTCTGTGTACTGTGATATTGATGATGCTTCTATAGGCTGTTGAAATATATAGAGTTCTGGGGCGCCTGGGTGACTCAGTCGGGTCAGTGACCAACTTCAGCTCAGGTCATGATCTCACAGCTCGTGAGTTCCAGCCCCGCGTCGGGCTCTGTGCTGACAGCTCAGAGCCTGGAGTCTGCTTTGGATTCTGTCTCTCCCTCTCTCTCTCTCTCTCTCTCTCTCTCTCTCTCTCTCTCTGCCCCTAACCCACTTGCATTCTGTCTCTGTCTCTGTCAAAAATAAATAAACATTTAAAAAATTTTAAAATATATAGAGAGAGTTTTGCTTCTGTACGTGGCTCAGATTCCCACACCTGTGTGGTCCCTCCCCATCCTGCATAGCTCTGCCTCTCCCTTCCCTCTACCACTGTGAGGCTTCTTGCTCAGCATTGTGGCCTCACCCATGGCTTTATTTTATCCACAGGCAATACACTAAAAGTGCTGTGACGGGGGTTGGAGCCACAAGGTTTGACCAGTGGATAAGTGCAGTGTTCTCATAAAACTCTTTCCTTCCAGCCTGTTCAGGGTAACCCACACAGTCCATTTTGGTGCCATCTATGGAAATCCTGTAAAGTGTGCACAGGTGACTGTGTCCCTGCTTGGCCCCCACACCTGTGAAGAAGCTGACTCTGGCCTGTGAAAGGGTCTCAGCAGCAGAGGAAATACTGACCTGTGGAGCCACATCCTGTCACAGCAAACTTGGGTGCCCCACACAGTCCCCAACACACTTAGCATACACTCATGATGGAAGAGCAGGCTACACTCCAGATTCTTTCTTTGAATTTTTCCTTGCTCCGTGAAATGCTGCTCAAGAATATATTTTTTAAGGGGGACAGTCTAAGCCTCCTTTTTATATTTATTTACATATTTACTTATATAATATCTGTAAATATAAATATACATATATTTATAATTTTTTGAAATTATGTATTGTTTGCTTTCTTGTTTTAAAAATTTTTTTAATGTTTATTTATTTTTGAGAGAGGGAGAGAGACAGAGCGTGAGTGGGGGAAGGGCAGAGAGAGAGGGAGACACAGAATCCAGAGCAGGCTCCAGGCTCTGAGCTGTCAGTGCAGAGCCCGATGCGGGGCTGGAACTCACAGACCGAGAGATCATGACCCGAGCTGAAGTCGGACACTCAACCGACTGAGCCACCCAGGCGCCCCTGTGTTGTTTGCTTTCTAACTGGATAGATTTTCAGGGAAAATATTTCCTGGCCTTTTGATATTTATGAGACCCAAAGGTGACAGTTCCCTAATCTTTCTGGGTTGGCAGAATCTTGTTCTTCTTAAGCAGAGAAAAAGCAGCCAAACTGCAGCCAAAGGAAAGTCCTTGGTATGCCTTTTATAAAGGCACAAAAGTAGGTGTGGTCTAGAAGAAAGGGCACAGAACTGGGAGTCAAGATATCCCCTTTCTGCTCTAGCTCAGCCACCAGCTGACCACATGACCTTGAAAGACCGTTTTCACTTCTCAGTAACACCGGGCCCTCCTTAGAAAAACAGCAAAAGCAACACCTGTCCTCTCGAAACTGCAAGGTAGTTGTGACTGAGGAAATCAGTATGAAAGACCTATAGAGTTGCGATGTTGGGAGTGGAGATAATAATAATGCCCTCTTTTCTTACAGAATTGTTGCAAGATTCGATCCATCCATTCACTCTGTTTAAAAAGAGGCCACCCACCCGCTGACATTTACTCTGTGCCTGCTTTGGGCAGCATTCCACATCCTGTAATGTTATATAACCCTCAGAGTAAGTCACTGAGGGCAGGGACTGTTGTTAAGTATCACCCTTTTACAGGTAAGGAAACTGAGGCTCGAGAGGTTAAGTAATATGCTTATGGTCATATAGCTAGTAAATGGCAGATGATGGATTTGAACCCGCAGCTCAAGCGCAACTGCTATACTTAGCCTGGTATTCCGCTTCAGTAAAAATATCTTCCTATGTTTTCCCTTTCCTTCCAGAAAGTCAAATAGAAAATGACAGTGCAACTCTTTCGCTTACAGAGTAGCAGGGTTTAGGGTGTGGTTAGTCAGAACCTGCATTCCCAAAGCCAGGTTCTCCTGGCACCCACCCGGCCTTCGTGGGGCCCACCCCTCCTGCCCAGCATCCATCGTTCATCCCAGCCCTGGTGCCCCTAAAGCCCTTCTCAGAAGCAGATGGCCCATGAGACCAGTGTTCTTACTTCTCGGTGAAACCAGGCCACTGTGTTTGAGCTTGTTAGAAAGATGCTGAGTTTAAATCTGCCATGAATACCCCACCCTGGGAGGTGGTAGCTGTGTGTGGTAAGTGATGCTCCCAGAATGCAGTTAATTTTTAAGTATTTTTATTAATTTCTCTTCCAAAGTAGCAAAAGAGTCACATGTTCATTGACTGACTATGAAGAATTATTCTCACTTGGAAGATTGCATAATAGGCAGGACACTTGAGCCAGAAAACAAGTACTTATTTTCACGTATACATGTTAAAATTTCCAGAATGTTTCCTCTTTCTTTTTTTTTTTTAATGTTTATTTATTTTTGAGAGAAAGAGTCAGGGCATGAGCCGGGGAGGGGAAGAGAGAGAGAGAGAGGGAGACACAGAATCTGAAGCAAGCTTAAGCTCCTGGCTGTCAGCACAGACCCCGACATGGGGCTCAAACTCACAAACTGTGGGATCATGACCTGAGCTGAAGTTGGATGTTCCACCGACTGAGCCACCCAGGCACCTCAAGAATGTTTTTTTCTTTCTGACTGATGTGGATGGAGTTGGCAGTGACTTATAGTGGTTGAGTTAAAAATGTCTGATTTCCGGGGTGCCTGGCTGGTTCAGTGGGTTGAGCGTCCAACTTCAGGTCAGGTCATGATGTCACGGTTCATGGGTTCAAGCCCCACATCGGGCTGTGTGCTGACAGCTCAGAGCCTGAAACCTGCTTCAGATTCTTTCTCCCTCTCTCTCTGTCCCTCCCTGACTTGTGCTCGCTCTCTTTCTCTCAAAAATAATAAACATTTAAAAGAAAATGTCTGCTTTCCTCCTCTCTTGGGCAGTGAATGATCTGCAAACAAACCCAGGAATCCAGTAGAGAAGTTTCATTTAGAAGGAGAAAAGAAAGGTTGCATTAACTGAAATAAAGACTCCTAATTCACTGGCTTGTAGGCTGGTCATTTGCTGATTCTCTTCAAGGGAAGTGCAGGCATCTTACTGTGTTAAAGGGAAAGCCTTAGGGATTATTCTGGTAGGTGAGTAATTGTCAAGCCTGTGAAAAGTCCAGAAGAAATGCAGGTTGCATGAGAAAGACGAAGGGAAAGATCATGGCAAGTAGGAGTCAGGGAAGGTGAAAGAAGAGACGAAGGATGAGAGCTGGTAGTGTATATACACTGAGCCTGAAGTTTCCGTGAAAAATTTCAAACTTCTGTAAAATTGGATAGAAAAATATAATAAATCCCTGTGTAAGCATCACATAGCATTAACAATTATTCACTCACGGCCAGTTTTGTTTCTTCTGTTGTTACTCACGTCCTCCTCCTCTAGTATTATTTGGAAGCAAACCCCTGTATCACTTTATCCGTATTTTAGTAGGCATTTCTAGGCGATAACTCTTTTCAAATACAACCTTGATGTTATATCTCAAAAATAATAACACTATTTCCTTAATGTTATCAGATGCCCAGTTACTAGTAAATTTTCTAATTCCCTCAGAAATGGTTTTCTTATGGTGGGTTGTTTGAAAGAGGATCCAAATAAGGTGACGGACACACTGCGATAGTCTGATAATGGGCTATAGCTTCCCTTCCATGTCTTTTTTCCCCCCATGGAATTTATTTGCTGAAGACACTGAGTCATTTGTCCTGCAGAGTTTCCCATAGATTGTATTTTACTATTTATATCACAGTGGTGATATATCAATGTAGTGATATTCTAAGATGTTTTTCTGTCCTATGCATTTCTTGTGAATGAGTGTCAAAGGCTTGATTAGACTCCAGCGTTTCGCTTTGGGTCCAGCGTTTTTCATAAGATGATGGTATGGTTTTCCATCAGGAGGCACCTAATGTCTCATTGTCTTTTAATTTAGAGATGTTAGCAGTTGATGATCAATCAGTGCCTCTCTCCATTTTAGGGGCTGCAATTTGGTTATCCAGTGGTCAGTTTGTATAGGAAAAGCACATTAAATACTTGCCTTTTTCCTTTTATTTACCTACTTTCAACACAAAGTTTGGTTCACTGGCATCTTCCAACAATAACAAAGTAATAAAAACCAAAATGTTATTAGGTATCTTTAGGATCTCGTGGATTTAGATATATTTGACACTGCTTCAAGTGCATTGAGTTATGCTAACTGATGCACAGTGTCCCATCCTCAGCCAGCAGAAGCTGCCTCAGGTTGGCTCCTGGGTCCCTCAGACATAGTCATAGATAGAGAGCTGCTTCCTTGCTTTCTGCTGCGACAACTTGTTCTAAGCCTTTCTTACACATTCCCTGTCCCAGACCAGGACTGAGCTGTTTCTCCAAGGAGCATTGATGTTTTTAGCAGGAAATGGTATTTGCAGACCACAGCCTGGCACTCAAGTTGCTCACTGCTCATGGGTTGGTCATTGTGTCTTTGTCTTTTTGGGGCACAGAACTAGGAAATAAACACACATACACATACATACAGACAGACATATGTATGTCTAAAGTTAAATCATGTGATGACTTCTTATTGATAACCTTGAATTCATATTCAGGACTATTTGGTTTACGTGGTCTTATATCTCTTTCTCTCACATCAAGAATGCCAGTTCTCAACACCACCAGGGATGGTAGAGCATTCCATAATTACTGATTTATTTTACCTCACACTGCATTCGGACATTCTCACTGCAACAGCACACCAGTATAATTAGTGGAAAAAAGCTCGAGATATTTTTTACAACACTTCATTGTTTTTAGAGTATCTCCTACCAGAAATGTAGGCTCAAATTTCTGAATTTTTAAAATCACTTGGAATAGGTCCTTTCTGTGTAGTTATGCCAACAACTAATATAAATATACCTTCATTTGTTTTATTTTACTTTGGTGGGGGGTGGCAGTTGCTTTTTAAATTTAAATTTTATTTTAAATTATATAAAATATATGGTTTCACAGTCAAATCTACAAAACAAGGTATATTCAAAGAATTCTAGCCTCTATCCCCAACCCCTTAACCATGTTCTTGCTTATCGCTCTTCCCCATAGGTAGCCACTTTTTAAAATCAGATGGTTTATCCTTCCATTGTTTGTTTAATATTTGTGTGTGTATATGCATCACTGATTTCTTATATAAATGACAGTATACTGTATACACCATATCCTGGAGATGACCCCACAGTTGTGGGTAAGATAGATTCCTCATTCCTTTTACTGTTGCCTAGTACCTCACTGTGTGACTGTATCATAGTCTGTTCAGACAGTCTTCTGTTGAGGGACATTTTCATTTTCCAGTCTTTTCCTATTACAGGCAGTTTTGCAATGAATAGCCTTGTGCATATGTCTTTTTGTGCTTTTATCAAAGTGTCTTTGGGATAGTTTCCTAGAAGTGGGATTGCTGGTCAAAGAATAAAATGCTCATATAAGTTTGTTAGATATTGCCAGATTTCCTTCCTTGTGCCATTTTACATTTATATCCTTACCAACAATGTTTGAGAGGACCTGGTTCTCCACAGAAGTACATGCCAACAGGTATATGTCATCGGACTTACAGGGTTTTGCCAAATCTATCAGTGAGATACAGTATCTCCATGTAGTCTGGACTTCTCTTACTATAAGATAGGGCTATTTTTTTAAATACCATCTTTCAGGTCCTAGGGATGGAGCCCAGGCATTTTATTATTAAGAAGCTGTTCCTTTGGTTCTTTGGCACAAGCAGAACCCAGAACCATTGAGGCATAGTGTTTGAAAAGATCGAGCACAGAGGCTGGTGTGAGATTGATCTTCATCAGGATGAGTAGCCTTGCAGTGTTAAGTGTGAGCACTTGAAAGGCAGCACAAAATCTGGAGCTGGAGAAACCTGGGTTCCAACCCCAGCTCCACACTCACCAGCACTTGACCTTGTGAAATATACTTAAATTCTGAGCTTCTTTTGACTCTTCTGTAAAATGGGAATAATCATAGCACCTACTTTTATAGGGTTGATGCAAGATTCAAATAGTGGAGTGCTTGGCAGAGTGTAAGGGCTTAAGAAATATTATTATTATTATTATTATTATTTGAGTGAAGAGAATTATTAGGGCTTTGGAACTTGTAGATCATTATGCTCTATAAAGTTATTAATCCCTCCCATAAAATGAACTTAATACTAATGTAAGAGGGGCACCTGGGTAGCTTAGTTGGTTAAGCGTCTGACTCTAGATTTCAGCTCAGGCCTTGATCTCATGGTTCGTGAGCTTGAGCCCCATGCTGGACTCTATACTCTATAGTCTGCTTGGGATTTCTCTCTCTCCTTCTCTCCCTGCGTCTCCCCTGCTCGTGCTCTCGTGGGCACACATGCTCTCTCTCTCTCTCAAAATAAATAAACTAAAAAAAAAAAAATACTAATGTAAGAAAGAAGACAATTTTTTGCATGTGGATTGGCAAATGGTTTGCTGTGGATGCCACACTTAGAATTCAGGGCAGAGAATAGGAAGAAGCGTTAAGTATGGAGAGGACCTGAAACCAACCTCATGAGGCCAAGCGCCTCCAGAGGACAGAGGGGAAGTCACATCTGAGCTCCCTGTGCCCTCACTGGATGTGGCCTTCACTGTTGCCAGCCTGCACGGCAGGGCGGTGTGTTAGAAAACTCAGTGAAATGGAAGCTTATGTAGCTGCTCAGCCCTGACCTGCTCCCCCAGCTGTGGGCCTGAAGGAGACGCCAGTGAGGGGCAGCACGCCCTTGGTTACACTCTGCAGCTGGTCAGCCTCTCACAGCCCCTGGACCGCCGCCCCCCCCCCCTCCCCCCCGCCGTCAGTCATGTGGGTGGTCCTTTCCGCCCTGGTCTCGGACAGTTCATTTCCTAATGAACTTCCAGCCCCTAAGCCCCACTCACACTTGCCTGGGACTGGGGAGGGAAAGGGAGGGCTACAGGCCTATCAACACAGTGGGCTTTCTCTTTGTTTTCCCTTTCAAGTGTGCTAAAGGGTCAGCTCATTATTAATATGAATCTTCTTAGTAAACTCAGTCTTTAGACTTTTATTCATATGGTCTACTCGGTTTTGGTTTGCTCTGTACTTTGCTTCTTTTATTTCTGCTTTTGTAATGAGCGGTCCCGGCATTCTCATTTCTTTGGGTTGATTTTTATTCTTTCTTTAGATTTTGGAGTGAAAATTAGGTTCACTGTTTTATTTTCTACTAAATGCATTTAAGGCATTTATTTATGCTCAATTCTAAATGTTGTATGGTTCTATTTGAATTCCTTTTTAGGTATGAGTAGCCTGGAAGTATGTTTTTATAAATTATCATAGGTATGGGAGGTTTTTGGCTATGATTTGCGTTATCAATTTCTAATTGTATTGCACTCTACTTAGTGAATGTGACGTCTAAGACATCATGTTTGGGGAAACTCATGAGAACCTATTTTATAGCCTAAGTCATGATCTTTTTTTTATCAGTGTTTCACGTATGCTTTTAAAAAATGAGTATTCTGTTTGCTGGGTGCTGAGTTCTTAAAATAGTAGTTAGCTCGAGTTGGGTAACTGTGTTGTTCAGATCCCCATCAGCTGCACTGCCTTGTGAAGCTCTCATCAAAGCCAGTGAGCTCTGCCAGGGCCCAAGACACGGAAATGTCCGTTTAGGGCTTTTTGTTTGGTGTGCCTCACAAAACATCCCCAGGCCAAGGAAGACCATGGCTCTTTGTGTTTGTAAGTAAGGTTAAATTTGCTGGAGTCTGAATTCTTGTAGTCCCAGCTTAATGAGCTTGTAAAACCTAGGCCCTGGATTCAGGTTGATAATCATGGCTGTTTCCCTCATGGGTATTTGTGCTGTGTGGTTATTTAGGAGCGAAACGGATACATATCCTCCCGAAGACCAGAGCTGGGGGCTGCCGAGGCCCACGTCTAGCATCAGGCACTATGTGAGGCCCTTTGCCCTTAGCGTGGTTGTGTGGGTGCTACATATAGTTGCTCTGAGTCTTGTTTCTTCATCAGTCACGTGGCTGCCTTACCACCTGCCATGTTGACCACAGAGGGTTGTGGTGAGGCTTAGTCCAGACAATAGACATAAAAAAGTACCCTGTAAACTGTAAAGAGATCCTCAAATATCAGGCACGGGTTGCAGGCACCTTGTGAAGAGGTAGCAAGTGGAAGTGGTCTCAATGCATGTAAATAAACCCCCTTTGTTCTTTGGAAGGAAGCTGAACCGGGTGAGACTGTTCTCACCTCCGACACCCCTGACACCCCTGCACCCCTGACATTCCTGACATTCTCCACCCTATCTTCTCTCCCTTTCCTTCAGTGCAGAATACACAAACTGCAGCCATGACCACCCACGTCACCCTGGAAGATGCCCTGTCCAACGTGGACCTGCTGGAAGAGCTGCCCCTCCCCGACCAGCAGCCATGCATCGAGCCGCCACCTTCCTCCATCATGTACCAGGTCAGTCTCCCAGAGCACCGGGGAGTTCAGAACTCCGGATCCCCTCAGTGGGTGTGCCCTGAAGGCATAGGGAAGGGGGAGGTCTGCATCTGGAAGGTGAAAGGTCCTGAGCTGATGGAGTCCCTTGTGCCCTGGTGGAGCTGAGTATGAGGAATAGATTAGCTAGTAAACGAATACCAGGACTATTTCTCCTCCCCAGGGAAGGCTTGTTGATCTGCTCTGACCCCAAATACCTTCCTGGCTGTTCTTGCTGCAGCATCAACCAAGGTTTTGGCAGCTCTGATCTCATGAATTAAATATTACAATTTAGAAACCTCTAGAGCCTGCCTGGGTAATTACTTTTCCTTCATGTATGTGAGAAGAGCTCTTCAGCTCCCCACAGCAGCTAATGGCTCAGGGAAGTCGCTCACCATTGTTTGCTTTTGCCTGAGAGAGGGGAGCTTGAGATAAACTATATCAGATTGTTCAAAACCGTAACCCCCCAGGGTGAGACTGGAAGGGCATCAGGGGAGCCAGAGTGAGCCTTGCAAATAGCCCCTTGTCTGGGCATGCTGGGTGAGTATGCC
Organism: Acinonyx jubatus; assembly: GCF_027475565.1. Lineage (NCBI taxonomy): Eukaryota > Metazoa > Chordata > Mammalia > Carnivora > Felidae > Acinonyx > Acinonyx jubatus. Next base: position 187,815,669 of record NC_069380.1, on the reverse strand, counting down.
ACGTTAGGAAAGAACAAGTGAATATAAAATTTTTAGCTGTGTTTGACCTTTTCTAAGTTCTGGGGCTGCTAAATGAGACTAAATATGAATGCATAATATATTTGTAATTTCATTCAGTAGTTAGATTTTTTCAAGCACATTCCTAAAGGTTCAAGTTACAAACTTGGCTCGTTCACGTCTTCTAACCCAGGTTAAATTTTTAATTATGTGCATGTCTTTTTATTACAAGCAATACAGAAAAGTATAACAAATAAAAATTTCCCTCTATGACTATACACACACACACAGCCCTTTTTACTGTACTTTTAAGTACATATTATGTATAGATCTAGATGTTTTTAACCAAAAGGGAACCATACTGTAGATAATTGCTCTGTGGTTTGGCTTTTTGAACTTGAAATCTATTATGGATACTTTTCCATAACAGTACTACAATGCTATCATTTTGTTTTTAACCACCACATAGTACTTATAAGTGCATCGTACAGATATACTATTATTGATTTAGCCTTTTGCTGTTAATGGATGTTGGGATGGTTTCCAGTTTTTTCTATCAGAAAAAAAAATGTTGCAGTTATTATCCTTGTACGTACGTATCTGCAGCCTCAGGTAACTATTTTGGCAACTGCTGGATGAAAACAATGCGCATCTTAACTTTTCACAGCTCTTTAGGATTATGTAGTTTAAGCATTTGCTTCCAAGCCTCAGCTGGGTGAATCTGGTTAACTACCAATGGGAAGAACCAGATCCGGGCCCTGTTTAGCCAGCTCTTGCCCAGTGTGAGTCAGAGTTGGATTTTCTCAGGGGAAGATCAAAGCATGATGTAGAGATAGGTTTCCACAGAGTTGGTGGCATTTTTTGGCGGTGGGGTTCCCTGGACACCCAGCCGCCTTGGACTTGTTTTCCAACCAACAAATGTTTCTTCCTCTAATTCCTACAGGCTAACTTTGACACAAACTTTGAGGACAGGAATGCATTTGTCACAGGAATTGCAAGGTACATTGAGCAGGCTACGGTCCATTCCAGCATGGTAAGTCGCTGTGACCCTGCCAGCACAGGAGGGGCAAGTGCTCAGCTATTCCGAGAGCTGCCTGCCTCAGTCAGACCCTTCTCCAGAAGCCTGTTCCCCTGCGCTTCCCCACCCCCTCCCAGTGCCTGGGGCACAATGTTCCCCTGTCTTCTAACCTTGCAAATCCTACTCACAGGAGGGCCCAATTTGATCCCACTCCATCCCTGAACTTCTGTAGCTTTTTGAATTAGCATATCATCAGATCTTGCCTTACCTTATACTTTATAGATTACTGGCTGTGTGGCAGTTTGTCTCTTGACCAAAGCAAAAGGTTTCTCAAAAGAGAGAGAGAGAGAGAGAGAGAGAGAGAGATGGTGTCTGTAGAATAACATATTATTGACTCAAGGAAGGTGGTGGCCTAAATCATTCACAAGCAGAATCAATGGTCTGATGGGTCCGTATGTGACCCATCTGTGAGGGATCACTCACTTCCCTCTTGGGCTTTCATTGCTTTTATTCTAACACAGCACCAGAATTTGAAGAATTCCAGAATCCTCATGCAGCTCAGTGGACCTCTCTCACTGTATCAGTTATATGCTAAAAGTCGTGCCTGACCATACCCAGCCCCATTCGTTCAACAAATATTGTGCACCTGGTACCTACAGAGACTGTGCTAAATGAGGGGATATGCAAGGTCAGAGAGGGGCCAGTCTTGATTCTCAATGAGGCAAGTGGGAAATAGACAAGTTTACCATTTATTGAACACTTTCTGTGCAGATATTTTATTTACATTTTTTAAATTCCAGTGTAGATAACATACGGTGTTATATTAATTTCAAGTGTACAATGTAGTGATTCAGCAGTTCCGCATATTACCCAGCATTCCTCATACGTGTGCTTTTAATCTCCTTCTCCTATTTCATCCACCCTCCCGAGCATCTCCTCTCTGCTAACTATCAGTTTGCTCTCTATAGTTACGAGTCTCTTTTTTGGCTTCTCTCTTTTTTTTCCTTTGTTCATTTGTTTTATTTCTTAAATTCCACAAATAAATGAAATCATACAGTATTTGTCTTTCTCTGACTTATTTTACTTAGTAGTATTCTCCCTAGATCCATCCATGGCAAGATTACAAATGGCAAGATTTTGTTCTTTTTTGTGTTTAAAGATTTATTTTGTTTTTAGAGAGAGAGGGAGGGAGAGCGAGCATGAGTCGCGGGAGGGACAGAGCGGGGGGAGGGACAGAGCAGGGGGACTGAGCATGGAGCCTGACACGGGGCTCAATCCCATGACCCTGGAATCATGACCTGAGCCAAAATCAAGAGTGGGATGCTCAACCAACTGAGCCACCCAGGTGCCCCTTTTTGTTTTTTATGGCTGAATAATATTCCTTGTCAGTGTGTGTTTGTGTGTGTGTGTACACATGCCACATTTTATCCATTCATCTATCAATGGACACTTAAGTTGCTTCCATATTTTGGCTATTGTAAATAATGCTGCAATAAATTTATGGAGGTGGATATATCCTTTGGAATTATTGTCCTCATATTCTTTGGGAAAATACCCAGCAGTGTGATTACTGGATCATATAGTATTTCTTTTTTTGATTTTGTCTTCCACAGTGGCTGCACCAGTTTGCATTCCCACCAACAGTCCATGAGGGTTCCTTTTTCTTCACATCTTCACCAACACTTGTTGTTTCTTGTGTTTTTGATTTTAGCCATTCTGACAGGTGTGAGGTGATATCTCATTGTGGTTTTAATTTGCATTTCCTTGATGATCCGTGAGGTTGAGCATCTTTTCATGTGTCTGTTGGCCATCTGTATGTCTTCTTTGGAGAAATGTCTGTTCATGTCTTCTCTGTGCAGATATTTTAAATGCACTGTTTGAATTAGTTCTCACCCCACTCTGTGAGACAAGTTTTATTACAATATCCATTTTACAAACAGGAAAAGCTAAAATTCAGAAAAGTTAAGTAACTTACTCAAGGTCCTGCCACTAACAAGTGACATTGCCAAATGCAGGTCTGTCTGTCTACAAAACCTGTGCTCTAGATTAGTCTGTGTAGACAAATAGAAATGCACAAAGTTAAAGGTAAATGATACGGTAGAAGTTCCAACCTGTCTGTTTTTGAAGGGTCCTTGAGAGGGTCAGAGAAAGCTTGATGAAGGAAGGGGCTTTTGAGTAGGCCTTGTATACTCTATGCACACACACACACACAAAGTGCACACACACATATGTTAACCATACACGTGATTTAAAATGTATAAGATATTCTCATACATAGTATCATTGGAGCCTTACAACAGTCTATGACTTGCAAAGGGAGCATTTATATTCACTTTTGAGATGAAAAAAACAGACCTAGGGAAGTTAACAAGCTCATGATCCCGCAACTAGTAAGTCACAGGATTGAAACTGGAATTCAAGACTTAGGATTCCCAGTCTGATCTCCTTCCATGCAACTCTGCTGTCCCACATAGTTAGAGGTTTCTCTGTGAGAGATGAGATAGGAAGGGCACACTAGGTTATGGAACCAGCATGAGCAAAGGCACAGAGACAAAAATGTTCAGAGATTTCCTGGGTTAGGGTTTCTCTTTGTGTGCACATGCATGCTATCTCTTTCTGTATCCAAATTTCCTTTTCTGGGCTACACACTGGAATTGCCTCGAGAGCATTAAAAAAAATACCAGTGCCTGAGCCCCTACCCTGGGAATAATGATGTAGTTCTGGTGGGGCATGACCTGGGAATCAGGATTTCAAAGTTCTCCAGGTGACTAATTGCAGCCAGGTGATTTAGGCCAACCCTTTACCTGTAAATGAGAGATCGGTGCCATTTTCAAGGCAAAAGGTGAACCCAAGCAGAGCCAGGACCAGAACTTAAGTCTCCTGAGGCCCCACTTAGGGCTCTTTCTACCACAGCATCCTGACCTCTGTACTCCAGGCATACACGTCTGATTGATGGTCACCTGAACTATTCATAGGGAGCCTTGTTTGCTGCCTTGTTCCCAGCACATAGCACAGAGCCTGGGACCTGCGGGTGCTCAGTAAAGCACTCAGTGAGTGAAAGTTGGAATCCTCACCCTGCTGGTGGGCAATTTGGTTCTAATAAGTAAATACATGTTCCCTGTGTTACTGTCATTTCCCTTTTTTGACATCTGTTCTGAAGCAAGAGCAGTAGCAGACCCGCAGGCTTGATCTTGGTTCTCTTTGGCCTCAAGGACAATGTGTTATTGATTTTTAAAGTTCTCCAAATTAAGAATTGAAAGTATGACTCATCAGTGACATTTGCTGTTGAAAACAAAACTACAGTAAGTAATAAACTCCAAATTAAATCTGATCTTGCGCTAGGGAGATGTTATGAAATAGATGTGATACATGGAATAAAAAAATCAGTAAAGGTTCATTTTCATATCAGTGTGAACATTTACAAGAGAGCTGGTCTAGTAATACTTCTTTATTTCTTTTGTGAATGTCATATAGCGTAAAATTCACAATGTCACATAACTGTCACCACCATTTAATTTCTGCAGCATTAAAAGAAACCCCGGGCCCATTAGCAGTCTCTCCCAATTCCTGTCTCTCCCCAGCCCCTGGCAAACACCACTCTACTTTCTCTTGTCTGTTCTGAGCATTTCATCTAAACAGGTCATGACACATGTGGCCTTCTATGGCTGGCATGATGTTTTCAGAGTTGATCCGTGCTGTGGCACGGATAGGCTCTTCACTCCTGTTTATAGACAAACACTGTTCCCTTGTGTGGCTGTACCACATCTCCACGTTTTATTTATCCAGGCATCGGTGAATGGACATTTGGGTTGTTGCTCCTCCTTGATGGTTAGGACAATGCTGCCACGAACAAATGTGCAAGTTTCTGTGTAGATATGGGAGCGCCTGGGTGGCTCAGTCGGTTGAGTGTCTGACTCTTGATTTCTGCTCAGGTCATGATCTCATGGTCGTGGGACCTAGCCCCACGTCAAGCTTTTTGCTGATAGTAAGGAGCCTACTTGGGATTCTCTCTCTCCCTCTCTCTGCACTCCTCCCCTGTTGGCATGTTCTCTCTCTCTCTCTCTCACACACACACACAATAAATAAACTGTAAAAAAATAAAAAGTTTCTGTGTGGACCTATGTTTTCATTTGTCTTGACTGTGTGTACCTAGGAATAGAATTGCAGTCATATTGTAACTCTGTATTTAACTCTTTGAGAAACTGCCAGACTGTCTTTTTCCTAGTAATACTCTCACCTCCCTTTACAGATCACCTAGAGAGAGAGAGAGAGAGAGAGAGAGAGAGAGATCCACTGAATTCTCATAAAATTCTCAGAGGTCATTTTTGTCATTGTCATTAAACAGATACTAAATGGAGAATTTTAGGTTAAGTGATTTCTTGAAGATCAAAGGGAAGGGCTAACAAGTGAGGAAGCTGAGATTTGAGCCCAGATATTTGGACCCTGAGTTTAAGACTCTTAGCACTTGCTAGGTGAGGTGAGTCATCGCTGTATTTTTCAGATTCGTTTTCCATGCTGTTATTGGTTTTGCCATCTGCCGTACATTATTTTTAAAAGTTTATCTTACTCATTTTCTTGCTTCTGAAATAGTAGCAAGCGTTCTTATAAAAGGGCAAAGAGTACTCTATAATACGAAAAGTGAAAGCCCCCGTTGATCCAGCCCCACAGACAGCTTGCTATTCCCAGCTTGGGGCGTATTGCACCCAAATATTTGTCAGTACACAACAACATACTTTCATAATTATTGCTCTTTGTTTGGTTTTTGAACCTATCTGCCGTCCACACTGTTTTGCTACTTGCTTTTTTCTGGCTAACAGTATGCCTGATACAACTTTTGCTTTTGGCACAAACAGACCTGCCTTCTTCTTTCTCATGTGTCCCTCCGTCTTGGAAAGATGTGGCCTGCTGCTAGAGCCCTTGGATGTCTGAGGAGGATAATTTAGGCCAGGGCTTCTCAAGCTCAGTTGAGCACCTTGGGAGTAAGAGTCACCTGGGAGTTGGTTGAAATGCAGATTCGGATTCCATAGGCCCAGCCAGGGACCCAAGACTCTCTACATTTCTACTAAGCTTCCCAGGTCGTGCTGTGTGGATGCTGCTGGTCCCCAGACCACTGTGAGTCGTGAGGATCTGGGGCGCCGTGAAGGAGCCTGCTGGCTCCAGTGCGTGTGGTTTCTCCCTGCCGAGTGTGTTTTGCTTTTCAGAATGAAATGCTGGAGGAAGGACATGAGTATGCAGTCATGCTGTATACCTGGCGCAGCTGTTCCCGGGCCATCCCCCAGGTGAGACCGTCCTCGCCGGGTGCCCTCCGGCCCTCCACCTCACCCCCTCCCAGACAGCTGAGCCTCTCCAGATGGCAGGGAAGGAAGCAGGGCCTCTTACCCAAGGGTGCTTGCTCACGACATCTGGAGCGCTTCCCATGAGACTGAAGACAACTTAAAAAATATCAGTTCAGGGCACCTGGGTGGCTCAGTCGGTTAAGCGTCCGACTTTGGCCCAGGTCATGACCTCGCGCTCACAGGATGGAGCCCCACGCCAGGCTCCGTGCTGACAGCGTAGCACGGGATTCTCTCTCTCCCTCTTTCTCTGCCTCTCCTCTTCTCATTCTGTCTCTCTCAAAATAAATAAATAAACCTAAAAAATTGTCCATTACTTCAAAAGCAGTATGTGCTACCTGTATGACACCCAGACCATTGCAGAAAGAGATAAAGTAAAAAGCAAGATGTCCCCACCTCCTGACCCCCACTACCTGGACCCACCTCCCACCAAAGCATAGTCACCATGCATACCTTGCTGCGTGGATCTTTTCCCTCGAATATCATAAATGTCCCTATGAATATTATTTTGGAAATTATCATTTATAAAAGTGTGTTTTGTATTTGTATTGTCCTGCCACTTGCTTTTTCCACCTAATTCTTTATCACTTTTTCATGTTGACTCATACAGATATTACATTTACTATAATTACCATCATCCTGTAATTCATGGGCCCCATTATTATAACAAGGTTAACAAACCACAGGTGTGTAAAGTAAACAGAAACTATTCCTCTCTCTTCCCCTTCATCGTAGCCCCCAGAGTTAACTGCTTGTTAACAGTTTGCTTTGAACTCTTAGATTCCCTATGCCTGTATTATATATGGACACACAAACACACACGCAGTTTTGTTCTGTGTTTTGTTTGACCAAAAATGGGATTGAATTACACTTCGTGTCCTGCAAGTTTTTCACCCGTCAGTTTATGGTAGTAATCTTTCCATGTCAGTTCCCGTAGATCTATCTCATTCCTTCTAGCAGCTTTATAATGATACTGTATGAATGCATCGTACTGTATCCATTTAATCATTGACTGGTAGATATTTAACTTATTGCTACCATTTTAAGAATTTCTAAGCAACAATGTGAAGAATGTCCTTGCGCTTATCTTTTGCTCACTCTTGTTTCAGTTGACCAGTTAGCAGTCTCGGGTGTGCATGCTGTGAAAACATCTGCCATGTGATACTGATGTGTTGAAAACCACTGGGCAAAGAAAAGGGGTTTCTTGATGGAGCCAAGTTTGGCCAGGGGGCCTCACCCCGGGTGCATCTGGAACAGTGGCTGGAACATTTTTCTCTGCTTAGAACCTGGTGGGGCTCCACTGGGGTAGGAGTGGGGAAAGACTGAAGGAAGGAGACCGTGCAGATCGATGTAGGCGTGTGTACAGCTCGAGGCCAGGGCACTGAACAGATTGAAGGGAAGGAGGGTTCCGTTCTCAGGACCAGCTGGTTTCTTGCCTGCAGCCAGTGTCTGGCAGGCAGTTCTGTTCCTCCAAGCCATACCCAACAGTCAGGGCTACCCCGTCCTCTGCTCACTAGGGTGACCACCGCATTTATCATCCTAAACGAGATGCCTATGAGAGTGCAGACGGGCCCTGATAACAAGACAACAGACGTGAACCAGAGCTGCCTTGGCAAGGCAGGATGTGTGAGCTCCTCTCTTCCCACAGGTGAAATGCAATGAGCAGCCCAACCGGGTTGAGATCTATGAGAAGACAGTAGAGGTGCTGGAGCCAGAGGTCACCAAGCTCATGAAGTTCATGTACTTTCAGGTGAGGGGTAAGGGTGGGTCTGAATCAGGGGACCTGAGAGGGCCTCACTCTGCCAGATGCTGGGGTCTGGATTTTTGAGCCATGGTATTCATTCCTTGAGCAAATACTTCTGGAGCACCCCTGATGTGCCCCTTGGTGAGCAAGGCAAACAAGCCTCCCTCTCTCCCTGTGATTTACATCCTAGTGAGCACATGAGTGTGTTTCAGGTAGAAGGAGAGATTGACAATAAACAATATTCAGTCCTTTTCAGGGTGTAGTAAGTGCTGTGAGTAAATAAAACTGAAACATAATAACTCTGGGGTGCAGGGTGTCTGTGACATAGTGCAGCTTTAGGGATGGGCTGTCAGGAGTGGCATTTGAACACGTGTATCGTGAGAAAGAAGCTGGCGGGTGATGATTGGAGGGAGAGGGTTTCACGTGGAAGGAACAACAAAGGTAAAGGTCCTGGGGCCTGTAGGAGCACAGCATGTTTAACAAATAGAATGAAACCAGGGAAACTGCAGATTGAGAAGGGACGGGTGACAAAGGTGATGGGGGGAGGTAGACAGGCCCTTACAGGGCACTGTGGACCAGGAAGTAGGACATAAAAAGAATATGTGGATTTTACTCGAGCACCATGGAAGCCACTGGGGGTGTCTTGTGACATGTTCTGATTTGAGGTTTTACAGCAGCATTCTGGCTGCTGTGTGGAAAATGGATGGGAGGTGGGTGGGGGTGGAGGGGAGAGAAGAGTGGCAGCAGGGAGACCAGCTGGGAAGCCAGGAAGAACTATCATTTAAGGAAGAAAAGAGAAAAGAGAGCTAAGGGCCTCCACGAATGGAAGGTAAGAGGGCAAGCTGCTTAAACAGAAGTGGCAAAGGGAAAATCCTGCAGGCAGGTTGATTATCATGGTTGTGTCAGGAATGCAGGATGAACGCTTCAAGACCAGTCTGTACCCTGGGGCGGGAGTTCCGCCACACACTCCATGCATACACATGCTTTGCTGTCGAGCTGAGCTTCGCAAATACTTGCAAGCACTGGCCGCATGTCTGCCCTGCGCCCAGCTCTGCCCAGGCCAGAATGGGAGATGGGAATGTCTGGGGAAGGTGCAGGTGCATGCCATCCAGGCCAGGAGGGCCGGCTTCCCAGGCAGAGAAACCCAAGGTTCTACTGTCCTGTCCTTATGTGCCTGTGAGTTATTTAACATCTGGCACCTTCAGTTCTCTCGCCTTGGAAATCATGCCGAATCTCAGGTTTGCAGTGAGGATAAATGAGGTCTGTTTGTAAAGAGCCAAGTAGATCTCTGGGTACAGAGCCAGTTTATCAAATGGCAGCTGCTGTTACTGGCACCCTGGACCTGCCCCTAGGAGCCTAATCTCTTTGGGAAGGCAGGTCCAAGAGAGAAAAAAACTACCCAGAGACTGATTAAGTGCTTAACTAAGGGTTAAGGGTCTTAACTAAGGGTCTTCTGATGAGATATTTAGAAGGGAGGATCTGCAGTAATTTAGAACTATGCTGTTCAACGCAGGAGCCATTAGCCATATGGACTCTCTACATTAAAACTAAATAAAATTTAAAATTCCATTCCCCCATTGCACCAGCCATTCCATGCTCAATAGCGTGTGAGTGACTCCTGTGTTGGACAGTGCAGATATGGAACATTCCCATCATGACAAAAAGTATTATTGGACCTAGACCCTGGAAGGAGCAAGTGTGGCTTGGTCTGCACTTTGGAGGAAAGGAATGATTGGCGGGTAGCGTGTACCAAATCTGTGGAGTGAAGCTCACAGGAATTTCCCCCCTTCCCTCTCCTCCCCCTCCTCTCCTTCCTCCACCTCCTCCTCTCTCTGTCTCTCTCTGAATTGCTGCATTAGCCGTTTTTTGTTATTGATCAGCTGCCTTTTTTGGTAACAGATTTTTTTAGGTACAATTTACCTACCATACAATTTATCCACTTAAATTGGACAATTCAACAACTTTTATTAGTATATTCACAGAGTTGTGTATCCACCACCACAATCAACTTGAGAACATTCTCACTTCAAAAAGAAATCCCATAACCCTTTTGCCACCACCCATTACACCCTCCATGTGCCCCCCACCTCCAGCTCTAGGTAACCACTAATCTATCTTGTGTCCCTATGGATTTGCCTGTTCTGGACATCGCATATAAATGGAATCATACGATATGTGACCTTTTGTGACAGACTTCTTTCACTTTGCACGCTGTTTTCAAGATCCATCCATCTTGTAGCACATACCAAAATGTGTGATCAAACACTGTTCTGTATGGATCTACCACATTTTATTTATGTATTTATTAGTTATAGACATTTAGGTTATATCCACTTTGGGGCTGTTACAAACAATGCTGCTGTAAATATCCATGCATACATTTTTGAGAGGACATATTTTCATTTCTCTGTTTCTCTATAACGATTCTCCCTGCTTCTACCTTTGCCCCCTACAGTGTATTCGCACTGCAACAGCTACCGTTTTAAAATACAATTCATACCATGTTATCCTGTTTCAGAACCCTCCCACTTCTCCTTGACTCCTTCAATGTTGAAATCGTACCCCTCACAAAGGCCTGCAAGAGCCAGTGGCCCTGGTCCCTCTCCATCTCCAGTTTCTTCCTTCTGCTCACTCCACTTCAACCACTGGCTTTCTCATCCTTCAAACATGCCAGGCACATGCCTGCCTCAGGGCCTTTGCACTGGCCATCCAGAATGCACTTCTGTCAGTTATCCCTGTCCTTCTCCTTTTCTTCTTTCAAACTTTTTTCTAAAAGTCACATCTTGGTTATTTCTTCTCTGATCTTTCCTACTAAAGTGTACAGCTCTCTCTGCCCTCCCTTTTCCCCTTTATTTTTCTCCATAATGTGTATCACATTGTAATATGGAGTATTTGTTTTGTTCTCTGCCTTCCCTAGCATATATGCCCCTTAGGGTAGAAAGTTGTTTTTTTTTTTTTTCTGTTTTGTTCCCTACTTTACTCCAGCACCCAGAATGGTTCCTGGCACATAGTAGATGTTCAATTGGATGCCTTAGCATCTCTCTCTGAATGTCTGTCTCACTCTTGGTCCCTAACCTTCTACCATCTGGTGCCGGACACTGTCCTAGGTGCTAGATACAAAACTGAGTAAGACATCATGCTTCTCAGAGAGGGCATGGTGAATGAATTGATTGGTTTGACTCGCTTGGCCGCAGGTTCCAGGCTGCTCTCTAGAAACGAGCTCTGGATATAGGGACTCCCCTGAGAAAGACCTCCCAGCAGATATGACTCCCTCTACATGTCCAGGCACTGACTAGAGCCCCTGGGGAACAAGCCTTGGTCCTGCTCCGCACAGAGAGCACAGTGAGCCAACCCCCCTGGGCTGCCCGTCCTCACCTGCTGCCCCTCTGCCTGCAGCGTAAGGCCATCGAGCGGTTCTGCAGTGAGGTGAAGCGCCTTTGCCATGCCGAGAGGAGGAAGGACTTTGTCTCCGAGGCCTACCTCCTGACCCTGGGCAAATTCATCAACATGTTCGCCGTCTTGGATGAGCTGAAGAATATGAAGTGCAGCGTCAAGAACGACCACTCTGCCTACAAGAGGTCAGGGCACCCTCCCCCCCTCCCCTCTGCCTGGGTAGCCAGCTTAGGGGAGGCAGAGGATAGAGCCCTTCTGCTAGGCTCCTTCTCCAGAACCAAACTGGCCATTCTCCAACACGGCAGGGTTGGGCCTCTATCGGTTTTTGCAGTTTGGGGACTAGGATGCAGAGCTGAGTCCTTGGAGAACTGGCTCTTTGTCAGCGTTCTGTCTCAAGATGGCATCAAATCCTCATTATCCCCTACCTGTGGAGCAGTAGCAGTTTCTGTGGTCCCGTGCAGTGTGGGACCAGGAAAATAATCAGAGAATAGTCACATCAGTCATTTCCTGCAAGATTCAGACAGCCAGTTCAAACTGCTTGTGTAGAAGAAGGAACTGGATTGGCTCCCAGAACTGAAAAGTTTCACTGGATCTGGATCTGGACACTCAGATGATGTTGGTCTGATGCCCTCTACCTCTCTCTTGGGCTCGACTTTCCTTGATAGCAGCTTCTTGCTCAGGCAGGCCTGTGCCCAGTGGTGGCCAGCAGCAGCTGTAAGCTTCCCTCTGACCAGCGTAGCTGCCCCAGTTTCAAAGGAAAGAAGGGGAGCCTCTTTCATATATGTTTGCCAAAGTCCCATGGAGGATGGTCATTGCCCCAGTTTGGATAGTGCGTGCACCCCTCCATCAGTTACTGGTGGGAGTGGGGGCTGCAGCTCAGGGGCTTGTCCTCAGAGTCAGTCGGGGGCCAGTGTCAGCCTGCAAGAAGGAAGGACAGGGTGGGTGAGAGGTTGTCACTCTCCAGAAATTAGGATCCAGCCACCCCGAAGCAACAGGTATCTTTCCTGTATGTTGTGGAGGTTCAGATGAGCCCTGCAGTGTCTGGACACTGCTTGGGAAGGATTTTCTGTGTCACTGATGAAAAGAGTCCCTCCTCCTTGAGTCACCTCCTCCCGGGGCCCCGGAGCAACTGGAGAATGCAGACAACAGACCTGCTTCTCGTGATTTTATCCTCCTGAGCAAAGTATGAAACCTAGGGATGCCCGCAGGCAGAGCCCCATCTCCAGCCTGGCTCAGAAATGGCAGCTTTCACAAAGATTCGCAGACAATTCATAGTATAATGTCTCCCACACCCCCACCCCCGTTCTCCCCAGTTTTGGTCACAAGTGACATGCTCTGTAGAGCAGCTAGGGTCGTGAGCAAGGCAGGTGTCCTGTCCGTGCCCTCCCAGGCTGCCATAACACAGGCCACACTGACACCAGGTCAGGCTGGAAAAGTCCAGGGTGCCATGGTGTTCCCCCTTCGAGTCCTGTGTGTATTCCCCGTACCCATCATCCCTTCCCCTGTAATCCTGTTAGGTGAAACAGACTTCTGTGTTCCATGCAGTGCTTTGCTTTAGAAACTTGGAGGTTTTCTATAAATAACATAATCCACTCAAAACCATTCAGTGCACCCTGCCTGGGGTTCTTCTCCATGACCGCTGTGCAGCTTCACAGCAGGTCACGGCACAGCGCGAGGATGCTCGTTTCACCCTGCCTTGCCACCTCGGGCTGGTTGATAGGATGCCAGTTGCCCTTAAACTTGCTGACTTTGACATGCAGTGTAATCTTACCTCTTAATTTGAGGTACCTTTATCACAAGGGTGTACATGGCCCCAGATGAAATGACCCCAAAACACACTCTCCTTTGATGTTAGAATCCCCTGTGATATTCAGAGGTCCTTCACCTCAGGGGGCAGTGAAATTCTGGGTTAGGTAGGAGCAAGAGCCCGTGAGGCCCGGCTTCAGCTGGTTACACTTGAGCATCTTTCTCTGCAACACCGTGTACAGGGCGGCACAGTTCCTGAGGAAGATGGCAGACCCCCAGTCCATCCAGGAGTCGCAGAACCTTTCCATGTTCCTGGCCAACCACAACAGGATCACCCAGGTGGTAGCAAATTCCTTGTTCATCTTGGCCTGGTGTCCCAGGACACAGGCAGGGGCCTGAAGTGTGGGTGGACCATGAGCAGGGGAACTCAGTCCAGATCTAACATCTCCACTTCCTATTCATGAATTAGCAGACTTAAGTCTCGTCTCCCAGCCACAGATGACCCTTTTACCCTCTGCACATTTTGTTCTCTGAAAGCCTTCTCACCTGTGTTCTGCCCCCACGTGAGTGAGGATTGAGAGCATGGGTTCTAGAGTTTGATGGCCTTGTTTTCTAGTCCTGGACCCTCCACCGACCCATTGTGAGACCTTGAGAAAGGTCTGAGCTTCAGTTTCCTCCTCTGTAAGATGGGGCTGTTCTTTGAGAATATGAGACTCCATCTCCTAGGACTGTTGTGAGCCATAAATGAGACCCCGTATTAAACGCCCTTGGTAGACAGAGTGTGACAAATGGTAAGAGCATGAGCTGCTATAGCTCTCCTTACTGCCACCACTTTGCCAGGCACTCCCCTCGGCTGCGACTCTCGAGCTCTGCCCGACTTAATGTAACCCGTCTTGCTCACCTGTCAGGTCAGCCTAAACGGGCACCAGCAAGAGTGTGAGCAGGACCCTGGCTGAGAGGGGCCGTCCATCTTGGAAGCGTTTTCAGGCTCACATCTGTCTCAGGGATGCTACTGGCTTCACTGGGCCCTTCCTGCTCCCGGTTGACTGCAGAAGGCTGTCAGGGTTGAGGCTCCATGTTTCTTTCCCAAGACTCAACCCCACGTCTCAGCCCCAGGTTGTCTGGGAGGGGCACCAGCAGTGCTGTCCACGGCATCCCCACAGGGGGGGCCAGGTTGCGTCTTTGGAGAGAAAGAGCCTGAGACAAAGACCTCAGACTCTTCTCTTGTGGGAAATGCTTCTGTACTGCTGTGTCCTGCCGGGAGGGGCACACCTGCTGGTCCCCCTCTCCTCCCCTGGGCTGGGTCTTTCTGTCATCGTCTGAGATGTTGTGACTAAGTCCACACCCTCAAAACTAAGCCTGGATCACCGCAGGCCTGTTGCTGGAAAGCTGAACTGCTTTTCAGCTCAGCTCAAGAAAGTACTTTCTAACTGTCACAACTGCCAGGAAATACAATGGAGGACCCAGGGCAGGGGCAAGTTCCTTGCCGTGGGAGATTCACATGGGAGCTCTGACCTGTCACGGGCGGGGCCCATGATGGGGGGCATAAGGGGGGATTTGCAGAAGATGCAGGCTCCCTCCGCCTGGGATGGTCAGGGGGGCAGTGTGGGTGGGAGGAAGCAGGAGAGGGGCTAACCAGAGGGGGGCGCTGCTGTTCAGTGTCTCCATCAGCAACTGGAAGTGATCCCAGGCTACGAGGAGCTGCTGGCAGACATTGTCAACATCTGCGTGGATTACTACGAGAACAAGATGTATCTGACCCCCAGTGAGAAGCACATGCTCCTCAAGGTACAGCTGCGGTCACCCCACCCCCACCCCCAGGGCCGGGGCTTGCCCCTTCACTTCCTTCTTACTTAAAATCATTTTTTAAAAAAACATTTATTCTTTTTTCTTAATTAAATGCTGATACAGATCTTACTGCACATAATTTTTCGTAACCTGCCTTATTTCCTTTAATATGTCACATACATCTTTCCAGATGTGGTTATGGATATTTCTGCAGTGTAATTTTTAATGGCTGTTGCGTGTCCCATGGTAGGTGGACATTGTTATTAAACAAATCCCTGTCATTAGATATTTGTTTGCTAAACGGCACAGAACACTCTTACAGCACAGCTTTTGTGTACGTACTCTTGCCAAGTCAGACGTCCTGGAGGAGAAATTGCCTACTCAAAAGAAAAGCAAAATCTTCAAGCTTTTGCTGTATTTCGCCAAAATGATCATATTTGTTCCGTCAGTTTGCAAGTTTCGTTTTTAATTTATCAAGTACTATCTATTGTAGAAAATCTGGAATGTATAGAAAAGCACAAAAAATGTTAATCTCTCACAGTCTTTTCATCCAGAGGTACTACTTTTAGCGTTTTGATGTATTTCCTTCTAATTTTTTCTATGCTCGACATGTTTTCAACATCTGCAACATGCGTAAGTTATGCGCGTGTATAATTTGCGTCCCATTTCATTAAATGTATCTGGAATATTGCCCAGCCGCTAAATAATGTGCTCTGGATGTGCTTGCATTTCTTTAGCCATCAGTCCACCTCTGGCTGCTTGGGTTGTTCCTGATCTCTCTCGGCAGAGATAGCACTGAGATGAGCCACCTTCCCCATGTTCTTATACACGCTGCACGGTCCTTTTGATTCTGTCTTCCCCCAGAGTCTCCCATTCATTGTTCTCCTGCTGGCTTTATTTTTCCTCCTCTCCTCCAGGCCACCCTTGCTATTCTAATGCCAGCCCTGTGGGGGTTCCCTTCTCTCCATCCCCATAGCACCCTAATGAGGTTTGCAGGACAGTATGGCTCAGTGACTTGTTCACTCCGGCTTTCTCTGCATAATCAGAGGTCCAGCAACTCACCCAGAGCCTAGTGGCCTCTCACCCTCATAGCTCTTCCCCAAATAGCTGCTGCCACACCCTGGGGCACTAAATCCCAGTCTCCCCCCTCCCCCGAAAAGCCCTCCTAGATGCTGCCATCAGATTCTCAAGCCCTTGTTTTCTCTCGTTGGCTTTTTTTTCCAATGTTTATTTTATTTATTTATTTTGGGGGAGAGAGAGGGAGAGAGAATCCCAAGCAGGCTCCATGCTGTCAGCACAGAGCCCGATGAGGGGCTCGAACTCATAGATCGTGAGATCCTGACCCGAGCTGAAATCAAGAGCCACTTAACCAACTGAGCCACCCAGACACCCCCATCACTGACTGACTTTTAATCACTTTTAGTTCCTCCACACCTCTGTTTCCCAGCCTTCTTGCCCTCAGCTCTCTGCCTTTTTCCCAGCTCTGCAGTTTGTGGTAGTGAACTCAGATGCCACCAGGGGTGCCACTCCCCTGACAGGGAAAAGTCTGGCACACACCCTGCAGAGCATGGGGACAGGATAGGACTAAGGGGGATGCGACCTTAATGGTCCTCCAGTCCAGTCCCTTACGTGTCAGATGTGACTTCCCCACGGAAGCTGCTTTCAGCCTCTTCGTTCAGGCCCCCTTCAGCCTCGCTGTGCATTTGACAAAAGGAGCAGAACATGTCAGCGTTTGAGAGCTATTAGATGGACAGGCATATCCAGAGTCAACCTGCCAACCTGCTCATAGAGCACTGTCAGGCAGGGAAGTCGCCAGTGGCTCCCTGGCAATCTGTGCGTTGTTTTAGCTTCTTTGAGGAGAGAAGTGAATAGCTGAATGTTCATTCAACACTGAGGAGGTATTCACAAGTACTTGTGATGTGCCAGACCCCAGGGATGCAGGGACAGACTGGCTCAGCTCTTCCTTCAGGAAGGATCTGAATGTGTAAATGTTGTCAGATCTGGGTTCAGACCCTGTCTCTGCGACTTGTTAGCTATGTGACCTCAGCAAGCTGGCTAACCTCTCTGTGTCTCCAACGCCTCATCTGTAGAATAAGGTTGTTGTGTAAACTTGATTCATGATTGTTGTCAGAATTAAGGAGAATACCTGGTTAAGCCCTATGCACAGACTCTGGCCCACGGTAAGGACTCAACAAGTGGCCACCGTAATGAGATACTAAAGGGCAGTCTGAATTTCTTTGTAGAAATAAAATCTGGGGTTGAAATTAGATTTATGTCTCCTTTCTTTATGTGAAGACACGTGGGTTTTGAGATAAAACGTGTCACTACATAATGTACATATGTGCACGCCTTTTTTTTTTTTTTTTTTTTTTAACTTTTCCAATGGTTGTGATGGGCTTCTGTGCTCTGCCCCTTCTCACTCTAGGTAATGGGTTTTGGTCTCTACCTGATGGATGGAAATGTCAGTAACATTTACAAACTGGATGCCAAGAAGAGAATCAACCTCAGCAAAATTGATAAGTTCTTTAAGGTCAGAACCTAAGGCTGGGGCTGGACGGAAGGGTGGTCTTTCTGGGGAAAAGAGTGAAATCGGCCAGCAAGCAGTGGGGCTTGTTGATTGAGACACAAGCTCTACAGACTCCAAGAGGAGGAGGAGGATAGAGTGATCAGGCCTCCAGCTGCCCCACAGAAGGCACTCACTATGGAAGCCTGGCCAGTTAAAGTCAGACATGCGTCCAGTCTCAGGATTTGGCTGGGGTTCGCCTGGGGGGCCTTACAGTTCTTTCTGCTTGTGGCTTTTTCTCTTTCCTGAAATCCCTTGCTATCTCAACAAAGAGGTGTATCCCAGAAGATAGTGCCTGCTTTCATTTTCTGTATATATTAGAGCTCACAGAGGCAGGAGGATTAAAGACTGGATTTTAAATTGATCCACATTTGCAAAATCACAGCCTCTTCTGGCCCCGGGGGGCTCCCTCAGCTTGCCCCTGCCTCTGGGCATAGTGCCTCATCATCGCCCATTATACACTCAGACGTTTGCAATGCCTCCAGGGTTTGATCTTCTGGCCCCAATTTTTTTTTTAAATAAAACCTTGGGGTTAAATTAAGCCTTTGGGGTTTTCATGAAGGGATTTCCTGCTTTGGGATTGAATTCCACAGTGTTGGTTCATTCTAGCATTGGGCACTTCAGGGGTGCAGTGGAGTCTCAGGGGTCAGACATGGAAAATCCTGGTTGACATTAAAAGCAGAACCCCTCAAAAGTGTGGCATGGGAGACACTAACCTGGATCCCACTGACTCTTCTAAATTAAGGGGGAAGTAAACCACCAATAGGCATCCTGTGGCTTTGCTTCTTTTCAAGGCTGGAACTTTCACTTTGCTCTGGAGCTGCACCAAACGAAGACAGGGCTCATCACGGAGACCATGCAGAACCCACCTCTGCCCTGAGTCAGCGTGAATGAGATAGGGGTGGGGTTGAGGCATATAGCTTTGCCATAGTCAGGCCTGGGTTTTAGTCTGGCCCTGCCACCTGATAGCTAGATGCTTCTGAGAAAGTCACTAAGCCTTTCTGAAATGGAGTTCATCAGCCTGAAAAATATGAATGCCAAGGGTATCTACTTTCTAGGGTTCCCCTTGGGATTTGGTGGGAATTACATAGGTGAGTCACAGCCCTGGATTACAATCTTGGCTCCTTGACTTCAAGTTGGTTTGACTTTTTGTGAAAATCACTTCAGCTGTCTAAACCTCAGTTTCGTTGTCTGTGACCTGGGAATGATAATAGTACTGACCTCACAAAGTATTTGTGTGGATTGAGATACTGTTTTTTGTTGTTGTTTTGTTTAATTGACTAGGTTTTAGAGCAATTTGGGCTCACGGCAAGATTGAGCAGAAAGTGCAGAGTTTTCCTGTTTACCCCCTGACCCCCGCCATGTACAGCCTCCCCCAGTATCACAATCCCCACCAAAGATACATACTTTTACAGTCAGTGAACGTACCCTGACACATCATTATCACCAAAGTCCTTAGTTTACATTAGGAATCACTCATGGGGTTGTACATTCTGTGTGTTTTGACAAATGCAGCATGACACGTATCTACCACTGTCCTAAAGATCTTTTGGTCTTGAAGTGCTTGACTGCATAGAAGCTAACAGTAAATACCAGCCTCCTCTCCATTTGTCTTGGTCTTCAGTTAGGACTTGTCTGCCCTTTAGTGTTCGGTGTTATGGTTTCAGTTGCTTCACATTGTAGAGTTTCTCAGGAAGGCCACACCTAGCCAGCGGCATCTGGGTATCCACTCCTGGCCCAGAGTTTACAGCAGCAAGAATCCACTAACCACTAACCCAGAGAAATTAGAGCAGAACGAACCCTGCCCTGGGAGGCAGGCCTTCTGGTCCTCATCCTTCGTCCATTCTTCTTGCTGTGTGACCTTGGACAAATCACTTTGCCTCTCTGGGCACACTTGCTGGAACACAGGTTGGTTGGAGGCAGGGGAGGACTTGAACTCTGTCTGGGACTCTTTCTGGTTCTGAGGTTACCCAGTAGCATTATCAGAAGCAGAAACTAGGGGTCAGCCCAGAGGTGCACGGAAGCCTGCTTTCCCCTGTGGAGGGCGGCCGCCCGGCTCTGCCCTCAGCATCTCACGCCTTGTGTTTGCTTCCTTTGCAGCAGCTGCAGGTGGTGCCCCTTTTCGGCGACATGCAGATAGAGCTGGCCAGATACATTAAGACCAGTGCTCACTATGAAGAGAACAAGTCCAAGTGAGTGCCTGCCATAATGTCTCTTGGCTCCCGCGAGGACGCCCAGCCCGGGCAGGGGGCCGAGGGGCCACTTCAGCCCCTCCCCCCTCCCCAGAGCCCTGGGCAGGTGGATTCCATCGGAACACTGGCACCCGGCCGGCCGGAAGGGAACAGCGGAGGGTGCTCTGAGCCCTTTTGTATCTGACCTTTGCTGCCAGGGTTCAAAAGTGCTCAGAGCACAGCCACGCCCCTTCTCTGTCCCAGCTGTGACCCGTGCCTCTCAGAGTGGGAAAGCAGGAGCCTTCCTTCCCTTGAGAAGGGGGTACTGGCTGGCCCTCAGTGGTCGGGTGGAGCAGGATGGTGGTCTTTTTCATCACCTTGGTTCTCTCCTCAGATTTGAGTCCATGCAGTAAGTATGTCATTGAGTATATGGTTTGCATAGTTCCCCCTACGAAATGGGTTGACAGCCTCACCTTAGATTGTTTTATAAACCACCATTCTAGGTGACCTGTGCTGGGATCTGGGGTGTCAATGACTCCTGGACGGTGGGGGACATCCAGCTACAGCCTTGGCCACTCTGGGGCTGTTAGGAAGGTTTCTTCTGTCTGCATCTTTCCCAAAGCTGAATGAATATGACCATTCATACAGAGAGGAGCTGACTGTCCTTTAGTCAAAAGTGAGGGCTTGTGTCTGAAAAATATATAAATGGAGTATCCCTGAACCCCACCAGGCTTGAGCCACTGTGAAGGAGTCTCATCAAGGAAGCCGGTTAGTCTCTTCATAACCTGCTGGCTGCTAGTATGTGAGGAGGTTTTCTAGGAAAATCATGGAATTGAGAAGGCTGCACTCATTTCCTCATGTTTCCTACATGGATTCTCGACCACCTGAAGTTGGCTGGGAGTGGTGACGTGGCCACAGTGGTGTGTCGGAGGTTTGAGAGGTCGTGTCCCCATCCCTGTACAAATAACCCAAAATATGAGTCATGTCGAAGTGTAAATGTGGGGAAATCTGTCACCAGTCCAAGCATTCTTATCAGGGCCACTTCAGAGATCCTCTTGAGATATTACATTTTCCCCAAAATGTTTATCTGCCTCGTTTGGTGCCTGTGCTTAGTCTGCCTCCTGGGTCACCCAGCACCAGATGATAGAACAGGGTGGAGGGGGCTGTCTTTTTTCTCTTGGAGAAGGAGAGTAAAGACTTCCATTCATTGGTTTCCTTTCCATTTTAGGATGGTTTTCCCAATGGTATCTTTCCAAAGAGTTGAGGAGAAAGAAGAGAGGCAAGGAGAACAAGAAGAGGGGGGGAGAGAGAGAGAGGGGGGAGTGAGGGGGAGGGGCAGAGCATGCCAGCAATACCCCTCTCAGAGTGATCATGTTGTCCCTTTCGTGGAGTCCTTCCGTGTTGCCAGGTCACTGCTGAAAAAGAAGGCAGTCCCTTTATGTTTCCCCAGGCCCACCCCCAATGGCCCTTCCACACAGCTTCAACCCCAAGATGTCAGTGCGGACAGTCAGTAGGCAGGTTTGGGGACACCCCCCACCTTGCCTTTTCTTTGCTCGGTTTCCAGTTCTATGTAACCCTAGAGAGGCTCCTCACTCATATAACTGGTAAGTACCGTGGACATCAGGTATCTGGAAAAGCCTGTGATTGGGTCTTAGAGGAGGAAGAAGACTATTCCACTCAGCTTGTGGCAGGCTCTCTTACTGGTGGCTGGGAGGCCTCTTGGGTCCACCCAGGGAGGCCAGACACATTTGGCTGAACACCAGGTGTAACCAGTCAGTGGAAGGAGCCTGTCCCACTGAGGCACCTAAGGCCAGAACCTGCTCCAACCCTGTGATTTTCTGCCCAGGTGGACATGTACCCAGAGCAGCATCAGCCCCCAGTACAACATCTGCGAGCAGATGGTTCAGATCCGGGATGACCACATCCGCTTCATCTCCGAACTCGCTCGCTACAGCAACAGTGAGGTGAGCTCACTCTGGCTGCTGGGATGGAGGCCTGTGGGGGCTCAGGGTGTGAAGGAGTAAGAACCAGCCAGGAAGGGAGTGATCACAGGGATGATGGAGAGCAGGGGTGAGGGGATACATTTCGGAGGCAGAAGGGCACAGTGGCCAAGAACATGGAGTTTAGAGCCAGGTAGAGCTGGACTTGATTCTGGTTCTGCTACTGACCTTAGCAAGTTATGCACAATCTCTATGCCTCAGTTTCCTCATCTGTAAAATGGGGGTTGTAGTATCTGGGAAGGTTCGTTGAGAGGATTAAACAGTATATTGCATGGAAAACACATCATGCCCAGCAGATAACAGTGGCCCAGTAATGGTTCATCTGCACATGATCCAAACCATCTCCCCCCTGGATGGCAAGAGAACACTCATGCTCAAAGCTCTATCTAAATATTTTTAAACTACACAATAATAAATTATCATTGTAACACCAGAAAATGCAATTAAGGACAGAAGAAGAGTATAAAAATCTCTTATAATCCCACCAATTACATGTTCACTGGTGTTAAATTTTCTTTTCTTTTTTTTTAAATATGGAAATACAGTCAATGCACATACCTCAGAAAAAATGCAGATATGCAAAAGAGGAAAAATCCATCACATAAAATTCTACCAACCATAACCAAGTTTATATATTCTCCTGGACTCTTCCTATATATACCCTTATAATAGATTTATATGTTGGTTTGAGAAACACAGGTCTTCTGATTTGAACCTGGATGACTCTGCACTATCCCACATTTGCTCACTGGTTCCATCATGTGGTTGGCGGCCAAAGTGCACATGCTTTCCAAACCCAAACCCTGAAAATGTCTTTGATCAGAGGACAACATATTTGAAATGAGGGCAGCCAGACAAGTGCACACAATGTGATCATTAGACAGCTGGCCCATATTCTTCTGAGGGCTCCGGGAAGACATGGACCAAGGTCAAGCCCAAATCTTTGGCTTTCTTAACCATATGTGCCAATCATCTGAACTTAAGCTCTGGGAATAATTTCAGTCCTGGGGCCTCCTTCATCCTTGTCAAGTTTTGGTGTGATCTAAGAGTGAATCTGGCTTCAAGTTATTTTTTAAGCTATGTTTTATACATGTGTATATACTGACAATTGTCGTCATTCACAGTAGTTATATTCTGTAAAGTGGGCACAAACACTGGATCAGCAAAATACTGAATGAAGCATTGCTCCTAGACAAAGTACAGAGTTAAGTTCCTGTGAAACTCTGGTCACCTCATTTTCATAGACTGATCAACGTGTATAACCTTGTTTTCGATATGTGTCTATTTAAAGACACCTTATGTAATTAATATATATTGTTGATTCATTAACAGTAACTCATATCCAACAGCACTATAACTCATGTCCCAACAAAACTTATCTAAAACATGAGTTTTTTCCATAAAGCACATCATAGCCTTCTTACAGTTAGAATCACTAGGCAGAACATTAGCATTAAATTTGGAGGCATTTTTAATAGTGAAATCATCAGCAGAAATGCAGAAATGTGGAAAACATGGCATTAAATAAACCATGAGAAGGACACTTGTATATGGTATGATTACTGAAATAAGAAGGCAGAGAGTGGCCATTTTTGACCTCAGCTGGGAACATTACTTTCTGATTTTTCACCACTGGGCACATATCTGCAAATGACTGTTAAAGGTACTGCAAGTATTATTGACTTGGAGATTACAAATAAATTTTAGTGAGTAGGCAAACACAAATACAGAATCCACAAATAATGAGGACTGACTATGTATATATGTATATGAACATAGATACCTGTATCCACGTATATCTATGCATATACATGGGCATACATCCATGTGTCATTATGGAATATGTCACACTCAAATAGATGTTTGTCTTCAGTGCTTTTCAATTGGCGAGTCATGTCTAATGAGTTGTGAAATTAATTTAGTGGTTTATGATTAGCATTTTTGTGTGAAATAGGATAGAAAGAGAAATTCTCATGTGTTCAGGGTAAAGTTGCTTCATGCAAAGTTGTTGCTTCATATATATGGTTAAGATCTCCTTGCAGGTACGTGTCCCCGAGTTGCTATGTGGTGACTCTGGCATCACACAACCTGAGGTTAAAGCCTCAACCATTTACAAGCCACATGGCCTTCAACAAAGAACTTGTCTGAAAATGAAGGGGGTATAATAATAGCACCTCCCTTGTGTTATTCTTGGGGGAATCAGTGAAATCATGTATAAAAGTGCCAGCACATACATGGTGAGGGTGACGGCCCGTGTTCCCCAGGTGGTGACAGGCTCCGGGCTGGACAGCCAGAAGTCAGACGAGGAATACCGTGAGCTCTTCGACCTGGCCTTGCGGGGCCTGCAGCTTTTATCTAAGTGGAGCGCCCATGTCATGGAGGTGGTAGGTGTCCCTGAGGGCAGACGGCTTGCCCTCCCCTGTCCCCTGCAGACTGACCTCTGTTCACATGGACTCCTGGCTGCCTCTGCCTCTCCCTGAGCACTCTTTTTTTTTTTAACAGCCTTACTGAAATGGAATTTGCATACAATACAGTTCACTCATTTAAAATGTAAAATTCATTGGTTTTTAGTATATTCACAGAACTGTGCAGCCACAGTCATTTTCAGAACATTTTTATCAGTTCCAAAAGAAACCCTGTGCAATCCCCTCCCCCATTCCTTATCCACACAGCCCCAAGCAATCTGTCTTCTGTCTCTGTAGATTTCGCTATTCTGGATGTTTCCCATAAGTAGAATCATATACTCTGTGGTTATTTGTGTCTGGCTTCTCTTACTTCACATCTTCAAGAACCACAACCCATGTTATAGCATGAGTCAGAACTTCATTCCTCTTATGACTGAATTACATTCCCCTCTGCATGCTCACACCACGTCTGACTTTTCCATTCACCTGCTGATGGACGTTTGGGTTTTTCCTCTCCCCACCAGTACTCTTGGAAGCTGGTTCACCCCACAGACAAGTTCTGCAACAAGGACTGCCCAGGCACAGCGGAGGAGTACGAGAGAGCCACGCGCTACAACTACACCAGCGAGGAGAAGTTTGCCTTTGTCGAGGTGGGTGCTGACTCCGCACGCATCCCGCCCTCGGCCCCCCCCCCCCACTCCCTGCAAGGCTGCTGCTTGGTGTCGACCCTGGTAGCCATGGCAGCCTCCTTGTGTGCATTTGCTTTCCTGACCCCCTCCTCCTGCCCGAATCCATCTCTGGCATAAGCTACCATTCAAAAATGATTAGAAACTCATTCTCCGGGAACTTGGGTGGCTCAGTCAGTTGAGCATTTGACTCTTGATTTTGGCTTAGGTCATGATCTCAGGGTCATAAGATTGAGCCCCGCGTCAAGCTCTATGCTGAGACTGGAGCCTGCTTGAGAGATTCTCTCTCTGTCTCTCCCTTTGCCCCTTTCCCCTGCTCATGCTCTCTCTCTCTCTCTCAAATAAAAAATAAAATAAATGAAAAAAGAAGGAACTTTTTCTGTTCCTAACGATCCAAAGGAAGGCATTCACTCCACTAGAAAAATGGGCTAAAGGAAGCCAACAGAAGAGACAGGGACAAGTGGCCGAAAGAGATAAGAAAAATGCCCAGACTGATGAGTGATCAAAGAACTATAGGTAGAAACTGAGATACGATGAAATGGCAGATGTTGGACCCCCAGGATTTAGTGTCTGATTTTATCTTTTCTTTCTTACTGTACATCATCTATTTTTGTTCTGCTTTGTGGGCTATTTCCTTAAGATCAGCTTTGTCCTGTGTATTTTTTATCATGCCTGTTACATTTTTAATGTCCGAAAGCTCCATCTTGTTCTCTGAATGTTCCTTTTATAAACGTCCCTGTTCTTGTGTCAGAGTATACAGTACCTTCATGAGGACAGTATAGCTCTTTTTATCATCTTTATTGAGGCATAATTTATATGCAGTAAACTGGATCTATTTAAAGTATATAACTCAAAGACTTTTGACAGTTGTATACACACCTCTGAACCACAAAGATAAGATACAGAACATTTCTGTCCTGGCTTCGACAGCACCCGTACTAGAATTAGAACAGTACAGAGAAGGTTAGCATGGCCCCTGCACAAGCACGACACACAAATTCTCCCCTTAAAGACTTGGTGCCATTTGCAGTCTATCCTCCCACCATCCTTGTGCCCAGTCACTTTTTTTTTTTGTCACCACAGATTTGTATTTTCTATCATTTTTCATAGTTTGTAATTTTTTGTGTTTGGGTCTGTTACTCACCATCATAATTTTGAGTTTTATCCACATCGTGTTGTGTATCAGTACTAGTTTGTTCCTTTTTAGTGTTGAGTGTTATTCCATTGTGTGGATATACTATGATTTGTTTGCCCGTTCAACTGTTGATAAACGTTGGGCCATTTCCAGCCTTTTGGCCAATATGAAAAACGTTGCTTTAAAGATTTGAATATAGGGACACCTGGGTAACTCAGTCGGTTGAGCGTCCGACTTCGACTCAGGTCATGATCTCGCGGTCCGTGAGTTCGAGCCCCACGTCAGGCTCTGTGCTGACAGCTCAGAGCCTGGAGGCTGCTTCGGATTCCGTGTCTCCCTCTCCCTCTCTGCCCCTCCCCTGCTCATGCTCTGTCTCTCTCTCTCAAAAATGAATAAACTTAAAAAAAAAAGATTTGAGTATAAGGTTTATAGATATAGGTTTTTATTTCTCTCGGAATGGCCGTATTGTAGGTTTATGCTTAAAGTTTTAAGCAATTGCCACACGGTTTAACAAAATGGAAGTGCCATTCCATATCGTCACCAACAGTACGTGAGAGTTCTGTTCCTCCACACTCTCACAGTCCTTGATGTTGTCAATTTGATTTATTTTAGTCATTCTAATGGCTGGTTAGTGAAATCTCATTGAGGTTTTAGTTTGTATTTCCCTGAAGACTGATGATAACGAGCATCTTTTCATGTGTTTATTGGCCATTCTTATATCCTCCTTTGTGAAATGTTGTCTTCTGAAATTTTTTGCCCATTTTTTAAACTGGGTTTCTGTCTTCTTCTTGAATTGTGGGAATTCTTTATATGTTTGGGACTACAAGTCCCTAGTCTTATATATGTTGTAAATATTTTTTCTCATCGGGGACTTTGCCTTTTCACTGTTTTAGGGATACCTTTTGAAGAGCACCTCTTTTGACATTTTGATAAAGTGTAACTTATCAATTATGTTATGGTTTGTGATTTTTGTGTTCTAGCTAAGAAATCTCTGCCTAGCCCGAAGTTGCAAATATTTTCTGTTAAGTCTGAAAGATCTGCACACTCGTCTGTGTTTGGAATTATTCTGAAATATCTTCACTCTCTATCCCTTCTTTTGCCTCACTATTTTAATCCTAATTACATCTCTAGCCGAGAGCCCAGATTTTTTTATGGCATCATGTTCCTTTAAGGCTTCGGTCCCATTGTTTCTCTACACCAAAGCTTCTTTCCAGCAAAACCATCATACGTATTGATTCTAATTAAAGTCCTCACCTCCTAAACTTTGTTCTCACCATTTCCCCTAACCTCAGATGTTCTATTTATTCCTTTGAGGTTTAGAGGAAGGAAAAAGATCTTAGCTTCTTAGCTCATTCATTACTTTATTCACTCCTTTTCAACAAAACTTTTCTGGCAGCCCACCTCAGGCCCAGGCAGTGGGCACAGGGTGTGGACAGCACTGCTGGGCCCTGTTCCTGCAGCACTTACAGCCTGGTGCAGAGGGAGGAGGTCTAACACATCATGAGTGTTAGACTCATCACGGGTGTGATAAGTGCAGTGGTTGGTAAGAGGCTGATTTGGCATGTGCTATCCCCTCCCCTCCCCTCAATCTAGGTATTAGTGCTTGTGGCTGATAGGGGCCAAAAGATCAGGTTTGTTGCTGGGGAAGCTGGACTAGGGATGTGACTTCCAACCAATGCCACCCGAGACTTCTTGTTCCTCCTCCGTGCCATTTAACTTACCCACTGGGAAACAGACAGAGCAACTGTAGAAATACATGCGTCTCTTCCTCGGGATGGGGAGGGAATGGTTATTGCCAGGAGAAGACAGGAACCCAGGCAGACAGATCGCAGAAGAGATCTCCAAGGCAGGCCAGCATACACTCATCGCAAAACCCGCCCCCACCCCTGCAGATAGATAAGTGAGTTAAAGGTCTAGGGAGGAGGTAAATAGAAGGGCAGAGGCTTTCCCTCACCTGAGACTTCTACAGAGATATTGTGTCCTGGAGGAAGTCCTATGGACTCCACAGCAACTGGCCAAGTTCTTTTGAAAGCAAAGATTGTAAAAATTCTATAGAACGTTTTATGGTCAGAAGAGTTCTACTTGATACAGTCTGTGGGTGCATGGTATGTAGAGGGGCCTCTAGAAGTCAGAGTGGTCCACAAAATGTGGTCTGTGAATAAGCTGCCATTTGTCACCAGTCAGCAGGAAGATAAGGACCTGGTGCCAGAAAGAAAATCAGCTACATTGTGAAGCACACCGTTCCATTTAGCTGACATCTTTGCTGTGTAGCAGGACTTTGTTGATGAAGAAAGCAGAGCACTGATTTCCCATGCAGCACACATTTCTGACCTAGTTGTGAACGGGAGCTTTGAGTAGCACTAGCCCCTTGCTTCTGGACCCTCCCTGCAATGTGGTGAAGGGTGCTGGACAGATAAGTGAGCTGAAGCACAGTGAGCCTGATCTTGATCTGTGCCTGGCCAGGTGATTGCCATGATCAAAGGCCTGCAGGTACTCATGGGCAGGATGGAGAGCGTCTTCAACCAGGCCATCAGGAACACCATCTACGCGGCCCTGCAAGACTTTGCCCAGGTGACACTGCGTGAGCCCCTGAGGCAGGCGGTGCGGAAGAAGAAGAATGTCCTTATCAGGTGGGTCTTCAGATGGCCCTTTTCAAGAGCACATCTAAAATCAGGGGGTGCTAGGTGTAGACGACAGAGCATGTTCCTGTCTCAGTCAGCTTCCAGAGCAGCCTCTGAACACACACAGAGCTTACTAGCAAGTTCCAGCAAATTCTAGGAGGCCTTCTTAGGAGTTGGACGTTTGAAATGAAGCCTCAGTCTCTGGGTTTGTAGCCCATATCCACCATTAGCTGTGTGCACTCAGTCCAATAACCTACTTTCTCTGAACCTCAATTTTCCTCGTTTGTAAAATGTGGATGATAACTTACTTCATTGGCTGTTGATAGAGTGAAATAATCAGTGTGTAGACCTAAGCACACAGCAGCATGGAGTAAGTATGCAACAAATATAAGCTATCATTAAACTTTTGAACATGCAGAGATGTAACCGGACTGGTGAAACGCCCCTGTAATGAGAAAAAAAAAATTAGGCAGTGGCCCTCAGAGTCACCTGGGCGCTTGTTAAAGTGCAGACTTCTGGACTGTAGCTCAAGCCTGAGAAGCCAGCCCTTCACCCTGGGGTGGTTAGACACAGGAATGCTAAGACAAGTGCTCCTGGGCCGTCTCAGACTCTAGAAACAGGCTTGCAGGGCTTCCTCCCACCAGTAAAACCTACTCTGAATATTGGTTCTTCCTTCCCAGTGTCCTCCAGGCAATTCGAAAAACCATCTGTGACTGGGAAGGGGGCCGAGAGCCACCTAATGACCCGTGCTTGAGAGGGGAGAAGGACCCCAAAGGTGGATTTGACATCAAGGTGCCCCGGCGTGCTGTGGGGCCCTCCAGCACACAGGTAAGTGGCTCTGGGCACAGGCCAGCTCTGTTGACTCAGAGGCCAGCCAGGCCATGGTAGGTCATCCTGGCTGGACTGTGGGGTGGTGGGACTGGGTGGTCCTCAGGCAGGAGGGGCAGGGTCCAGCAGCTGTTCTAGTCTTATTCTGCCATCTTGTTTCAATATAGGAGGGAGGACTACCAGCTTAAGATTCAGGAGACCTGGATTCTAGTCCCAGATACCTGTGTGACCTCGGGCATGTTACACAGTCTCCTTGTGCCTCAGTTGTCTAATCTGGCAAATGGAGGTAATACCAGGACTGGCTATCTCCTAGCCCTGTGAAGTTTAGGTTCCAAAGTGTAGGAGGAAATTAAAGTAGAATCTATATGCATCTATCCTGTCCCTCTGTAGTGAACCCTGGCCCCTTCCCCTGAAGTGACATCCTAGCTTGGGAATTTATAAGTTCTGCCTCTGACTTGCTGTGTGATCTTAGGCAAGCACCTTGACCTGTCGGTACTCTAATTATCTTCTCTATTAAATGAAAATTTTGAATGAGATCATGTTACTGACAAGTATTATCCCCTCAAATGCACTAGTATCAAAAGCCCTTGACCCCTTAGAGAGAGTCTAGTAATCAGAGATATTCAGAGTTGTTAACCAAAGCTTCTGAACAAGAGGTCACCTGGGATTTATCCAAAGTAGTCATATAGTTGTTAAAAACAAAACAAAAAAAAAGTGAAGAATCTGAGCATCTTGGTCAAATCCTTGCCACTTACTTAAGGATAAGCAATTCCTGGTAGGCTTTTTGAGGAATTGGAAAAAAGCATAAGGGTCCATTGAACTTTCAGGGGTCTTGCAGGAACTCCTACTTCACATGACCTTTCAGCCTCTCTCAGCTCTGAAACCCTGAATCTGAATCATCTGAGATGAGCCATGTGAGGCCGCCTCCCCTTCTATGTGTGTGTGTCTGTGTCTGGGCAGGGGCCGGGGAGGAAGGATGGGCCAAGACGGGTTCTCAGCCATGTCACTGTAACTTCCTTGGCTTCACAGCCCACAGGCCAGTTTGCACTAATCTTGCTGGTTGTGGAAATCCCAGGGAAGCTTCTACAAATACTTCTATGTAATGTCAAGGACCACAGACCTCTCCAGCCTAGGACACACCTCATGGGTGTTTCCATAAGTCCCAGGACATGAGTGAGGGAGACCCGGACAGGGCCAAAGAGAAACTGGAAAGGAGGAAGAGGGCCACACAGGCAGGGAGGGAGGGACAGAGAGGAGGAATACTTATGTAGGTGGTCTGAGAGGGGAGTGTGACCACGAGTTAACCCCCAGCACCACCAAATCATACGAGGCGGCATAGATGCATTTTCAGTAGACTCCCGAAGTCAGAGCTGGAAGAGCCCTTAGAGACAAGCTAGTCCCAGTGCCCTCCCTATTTTACAGATGGGGAAACTGAGGTCCGGAGAGGGGAAGTGACTTGTCTAAGTCACAAGATGAGTCACAGGCGGAGGTGGGACGAGAACCCAGGTCTCCTGACTCCTGCCCCGGGGCTCTGTTAGGGCCTTCAGAGCACAGGAGACAGGGGCATCTAGCAGAGCTGGGCTGCTGACTGATCTGATGAGTTAAATAGAAGCAGGTGGGAAGAGTTCCCCCTCTTTTATCGATGAAGTGGATTTTCAAATAGAATTTGATGTAGATCAGTCAATTCCACATGGATGGTACTTGATGAATCCTTTCCTTGATGACTCCAAAGGCCATCATTAGAATAGTGCTTCTCGGTTCTTAGGGATGGTCAGGCCTGCCCAACAATGGGGTTGCAGAGGGTGGACTGTCCAGTAAACTGGCCACCACGGGGAGCTCTTGCACCACCAAGGGAAGTGCTGTGGCAGGGGCGTGTGCCCCTCCTCTCCGAGGCTGCGTGCCCGGCCCAATGCCAGGGGCATGGTGGGTACGGTCCTAGAGGAGATCCAGAGGCAGCCAGCACAGACATGGTGGCAGAGGGAGGTTGGAGCTTCTGAGAGGTGGTCGGCAAGTGGCCCCTATAGCAGTCGCGGCGGCTTTCCCACCGTATACAATACCTCTTGCTTTTCTCTCTCTCTCTCTCTCTCTTCTCTCTCTCCCTCTTCCCTGTCTCTCCTGCCCTCCCACCCCCTCCTCCTTTCTCCTATCTATGTCTTAGGCCTGCCAGTGGTCCCCGCGGGCTTTGTTTCACCCCACTGGTGGCACACAGGGCCGAAGAGGCTGCCGATCCCTGGTATTACACCGCCTGGCTGGGTTGGTTGGGGTATACTTCTCCAGGAGGCAGCAGGAATGGACTAGCCTGGCTCCTCAAGGCCCCTTCCAGCCCTAACATTCAAAGGCATATGATGTGGAAAGATCTAGATTAGCACTTGCACCCTTTGCACTTAAGGCCCTCTGTAAGCGGGAGTTGATTGTCTAGTAGACCTCCTGTGTAAGTACCAATCTTCACCCGCTTTCCTCCCAGGATTTCGGTAGGCTGTGCAATGCAGCTGGCACCACCAGAGGGCGCCATCGCTCAGTCATGGATTCAGAGTGCTAAGGGTCAGAAGCTTGAGGTGGTTGGGTGGGAGGCTTGTTCTGATCATATTCTATTTCGCAGTTCCTCAAAATGTTAGAGCTGAAAGGGACTGATTTGAGAAAGCATCTGGTGCAACCCCTTCGTGTTAGCAGATAAGAAAACTGAGGCCCAGAGCGGGACTTCGCTGCCCAAGGTCACACAGCAAGACAGTAGCAGTGCCTGGCCTTAGACCCGAGTCCACGGCTCCACCCATGGCACCACCATAGCCAACCAGTAAAGCAGAGAGTGACTCCAGAGTGACGTGAACTGAAGTTCTCCTCTGATGCCCATGCCCTTGGCCGAGCAGAGCAGGCAAAAACCTGGGCCTTGAATGACTTGATATTACCGGGTCTACCTACCCAGGGATGCCGCAGACCCCAGGCAGGACTTCCTCCCGGGCTGGGCAGTCTCCCTCTTGCAGGTTTATATGTTCCAAATTCACTTCTCCAACCCTAAACTGGTGCTTCCTTAAGACAGTGCTTTTTAAGAGCAGACATCTGCAGGAAAAAAAAAAGAAAAATATAAATACAGCACAAAGAAACCTTTACCCCAGGGTGGAGAACCAGCCCTTGACCTTCTCATCTTTCTTTCTCTTTCAAGCTGTACATGGTGCGGACCATGCTTGAATCACTCATTGCAGACAAAAGTGGCTCCAAGAAGACCCTGAGAAGCAGCCTTGATGGACCCATCGTCCTCGCCATAGAGGACTTCCATAAACAATCCTTCTTCTTCACGCACCTGCTCAACATCAGTGGTGAGTCGCAGTGGGGAGAGGATGGGGGTCCCAGGTCGCAGACCAACTAAGGCCTTCAGACCAAAAGTCGCAAAGAAACGTGATCATTGACCAAAAGGGACACATTTTGCCACTGAAGAAGAAAATACAAACTTTTCTGGCGGGCTTGGAAAGGCCAGGCCAGTCCAGCTATTCTGACTCAGCTAAATTTGTCTGGTAGACATTTGCAGTATATTTGTCATGAAGTTCTTAGAAGAAGGAATTAAAACTGCCAACATACCTGCAGACGTGGCCAGGCACTTGACTATCTTGTTGCTCCTAACAAAGGCAGCTTTCAGGCTGTACCACAACCCTGTGTCCCACAGCCCTGTTCTCCTGTCAGCAGGATGCCTATGCAGGCAGGGTGGAAGGAGAGCAGCATCCAGGGATGTGGGAGTGGTAATGCATCTGTTGGTGCTGAGAAGAGTGATCTTAACCAACAATCCAAGCTTCTCCATTAGAGCACAGCCTAGGAGCCTTCAAGGCTTCTCAGTATATGGAAGTTAGAATTACCATGTATAAGGATGCAAGGAGCAGTTAAAAGTAGGCACCTGGGGACCTGGCTTGACACCGTGTTTGTATAGCAAGCATGCTTTTCACACTCGGATCATGGCTTTTCAGGACGGCTTTGCAGGGGGACGATGGAAACTGGGGAGGCATCTAAAGCTCTAAAACGTTGTTGCTCTCTTCCCCCCAAGGGCTGCTACTGAGAAGCTTAACAAATGGTGTTTTATAAATAGATGTTAGACTGGCTTTCAGATATAAGAGAGCAGGATCTACAGACCAAGTCATGTTTTATGAGTACCTGCTGCATACTAGTTCAGTGGCAAGAATAGCAATGAAAGCAATAAGAACTAAGTTAATAAAAACGGCAAGAAGAAAGATCTTTTGGTGCTTCCTGTGTAGAACCCACGACTCTTTCTGCTATGCTTCCAGAAGCCCTGCAGCAGTGTTGTGATCTGTCTCAGCTCTGGTTCCGAGAATTCTTCCTGGAGTTAACCATGGGCCGGCGAATCCAGTTTCCAATTGAGATGTCCATGCCCTGGATTCTAACAGACCATATCCTGGAAACCAAAGAACCTTCCATGATGGAGTAAGAGGCAGGATTGGGTCAGCAAGGAGGTTCCCCGGGTTCAGATGGTAGTTTTGCTAGTGAGCTATGTTCTTTCCACAACTTTCCAGATTAGGCAGTGTGCCCCACCAGGGAGAATGCTTACACCAAGGATCACGTGACACTAGATTTCACTCAGCCTTGCAGATAGGTTCAGGGTTCTACCAGCCCAGCTGTCCTTCCTGTGCTTTGTCAGTCTCAGAACACCCATGCTTGGAAGGTAGTCATCTCTGGGGATCAGGAAGCTAATATCCTTAACTACCATCTGATTTCTTTTGGTCCCAGACTAATTTTTTCAGACCTTGGATTTATTAACCTCATGGTGTTTTGATTTCTGTGGGAAGACTGTAAAGTAAGTCATCCCTAAAGCAGGCTGGAAACATCAGAATGCTGGAAGGCTCTCTTCTAACCCAGAGCCTGTTCATCTTTTCACCCAACCCTTCATATGTCCCAAGCCGCATCAGTCAGACTGCCTTGAGAGAGATTAGTAAGCTGCTGGCCTCTGTTCTTCTCCCTCAGGTACGTCCTCTACCCTTTGGACCTGTACAATGACAGCGCCTACTATGCTCTGACCAAGTTTAAAAAGCAGTTCCTGTATGATGAGATTGAAGCTGAGGCAAGTGACGTGCTTTCCCTTTCGTTCCTATAATCTTATTCCAAGCGTCTGGACTTTTTAAATCTGGAGCTGTTGGCACAAAGTGGGCTGTCTTCATCTGTTCAGGCTTCTGTACCAAAATACCACAGACTGAGTGGCTTATCAACAACAGACATGTATTTCTCACTGTTGTGGAGGCAGGAAGTCCAAATCAGGGGTCCAGTACCACCCAGTGGGGGCGCCCTCCTGGGTCACAGACTTCTTGTGGTATCCTTGCTAGTGGAAAGGGTGAGCAAACTCTCTGGGGTCTCTTTTATAAGAGCACTAATCCCATTTCTGAGGGCTCCACCCTCATGACCTAATCACCTCCCAAAGTGAGGTGATTCCTAATACCATCACCTTTGGGGGTTAGGGTCACAACATAAGAATTTGGCGGGAGCATACGCTTTCAGACCATAGCAGTAGGGGATCAATGATTTGTTCTGGAGAGTGATCTCTTTTTATGACTTTTTTTTTTTTTTTAACATTTATTTATTTTTTTTGAGACAGAGAGAGAGCATGAACGGGGGAGGGTCAGAGAGAGGGAGACACAGAATCTGAAACAGGCTCCAGGATCTGAGCAGTCAGCACAGAGCCCAACGCGGGGCTCAAACTCATGGACAGTGAGATCGTGACCTGAGCCAAAGTCGGCCGCTCAACTGACTGAGCCACCCAGGCGCCCCATGACTTTTTTTTTTTAATTGCAGGACAGTTGACACCCAATGTGACATTAGTTTCAGGTGTACAACACAGTGATTCTAAAACTTGACATGTTATGTTATGTTTACCACAAGCGTAGCTACCGTCTGTCACTATGCAGCACTATTATAATCTCATTCACCGTATGGAGATTGATCTTTACAAACATCATGACCATCGAAAAGGACCCAGACCAGGATGATGGTCTTTCTTTTTCAAATATATTAAGGGATGGCAGATGATAGTAATGCATGGGTAAAATCAATTTTCTGTTGGGTCTGGTCTGGTTGGGTTATTTGGCTAATAATAACAGCAATACCACCTATCAATTATTATATATCTGCCTTTTGCCAAGGGCAGGGATAAGCACTGTAGAGAGAGACTTATCAAATAAACTTTGTAGCAATTTAAAGAAGTGTGTGCTACTACCTATTTTACAAATAATAAATCTTAGACTTACAGTGGTCAGTTATTACATCAAGGTCACACAGCTTACAGAGTCACTTTCTAGTACTAGTAGGACTGAAGTAACCATCCTCTCAACCATTAAAGCTGTTTATTAGAGAGTCATTCGATAGCTTTATTTCTGTACTGGTCAGGATAAGCTAGGTTATGCTCCAGTAACAAATAATCACAAATTCTTAGTACCTTGAAACCAAAGGTTTATTTCTCCATTATGGATTGATTGGGGGCTCTGCTCCATGTGGTCTTCAAGCTGGGACCCACCTGGAACATTCACTAATTGCCATGCCAGGGGGAAGTGTTACTGGTACTCAAAGCTTCCACCAGGAAGTGACACATGTCATTGGTCAAAGCAAGTCACATGACTGCACCTCCTTTTCAAAGAGGAGCGAGGAGGTACAGTCCTGCCCCGTGCAAGGACCAGGAGCCTGAGGGAAATGGCAGTGATGGTTACTGAAATGTAATTTTGCCTTCTGGAAATGGGAATGATAGTCTGCACTGTGCTTAACTGCATGGGGCTATATAAACACAGAATGGGCCAACTAGGGAAAAATGTCATAGAAACATAAGACATTCTTCTTTATAAAGGAAGGACATGACTGTTTTAGGATTAGCATCACCACTAACTTAGTTTGAAAGTTTACGTATTTCAGAGAAAATGTAGTAGAGATGCTTCTTGCTTTCTCAACCCTCCAGTGTCTATGGGAGTTGAAAACCTTAATGGACCCCAACACAGATCTGTTCTCCTGAGTACGAACTTGGGAAAAAAGATTCCTGGAGACAAGTTAACTGGTTGTACCTTGGCTTTGACAACTCCATCTTCTGACAGATCTTATATACTTGTGTAGATCTTATATACTTGTGTTCTCCAACAGGTTGAAAACAGAACAAACCTAGAGTGTCATGTGGCCAAGTGAGATTTTTTTTTTAAATTTATTTATTTATTTATTTATTTATTTATTTATTTATTTATTTGGAGAGCATACACTCACGAGCAGAGGAGGGGCAGAGAGAGAGGGAGAGAGAGAATCCAAAGCAGGCTCTACACCGTCAGCACAGAGGCGGACGCAGGGTTCAATCCCATGACCTGAGCAGAAATCAAGAGTCGGATGCTTAACTGACTGAGCCACCCAGGCACCCCAGAGATTTTTAAAATAAATGTAAAAAAAAGCACACAGCCAGGCCCTGGGTAACATTTGAGGGCCTAGGGCCAAAGCACAAATTGAGACCCCAGCTTGTAGCCTGCCACCTTTCTGTTCCCGTCCCCAAGCTCTGTTTTGCCCTATACAGGGCCTTATGTGCATGTGTACGGATATCCAAACTTTGTCTGCTATCGCTGCCCTCAAACTGCGGCCCTCTTCGCTAACCCACGGCCCTAGGGGTGCACACACCCGAGGTGCGGTCCACCCTCAGGGCTGATACCAGGGAAAACACCAAACAGGCCTGAAAGGGGCTTGGGCTTTGGGAGCAAAGATACCCAAGGCTGGTTCTAGAAGGGGAGCATAGGGTATGAGTGGGGACCACCTTGACCCTGCAGGTTCTTCAGCTGTTGGAACATCCCCTGGAGACCTTTGAAGTGCAGAGTCTGGGGCAGAGGCCTTGGTTACCTGCAAATGAGGACAGAGCTGCACCCAACTCTGTGGTTTATGTTCAGAATAGCATCTGGGGTGTAAGATAAAACCTGAAAGCTCTTCGGATAAAGAATTAACTGTAAGGAGCTGAGAATTTGGGGAGAGAAGAATGGAAGGGAAGTCACGTAAATACTCTCTGTTCCCTTTGAAGTCACATGGCGCTCTGCCCCCACCGCAGCCCCAGCTCAGTAAAGTCCCACCTGTGGCTGTTTCTGGCCATCACTGGAGGGTTTGGTTTTGATCCCATGTCTGACATGAACGCCTCACCTGAGCATCACAGTCTGCCACCTATGTGACAAGACACTGAAATGGCAAGATAACCCCATAAGCATTAATATCCAAAGGTTTTTAAACAAAGTTTGCAAAAAAAAAAAAATAGATTTTTCAGTTTCCAGTGACACCAACTTCTTCATGTGTCAAGCAAGGTAAAATAAAGTGAAAGGAAAAGACAAAGTCTAGCAGGAAAGAGAATGGGTTGGCTGATACGAGTAATTGCAGGGGATATGAAGATCTGTCTTGCATTGCCTCTGGGCAGGCCACCTCCAAACAGCAAGGAGGGGACCAGAGGCAGGGGCAGTTCCTCCAGAGCTTTTTGGACTTTGCCTTCTCTGTGCCTAGCTAAAACCCTTGAGAGGAAGGGCCAAACTTCTTAACTGAATCACAAAATCTTCTTTTGTTGCTGTTCAAAGTCTCTTGCTCCGCAACATGCACTGCCACCCAAGCGCCCCCTTTCAGTCGTCTAAGCTTCTATGATAAAGCCAGACAGACACCACTGACATTTCCTGCTTCCCTTTCACCAGGTGAACCTGTGCTTTGATCAGTTTGTCTACAAGCTGGCGGACCAGATCTTTGCTTACTACAAAGCCATGGCTGGCAGGTAGGAGAGTCCCAGGGCCGTGAGCAACAAGCTTTCTTAGACTGCCACCTGTGAGACATAGTTTCCTGTTGTAAAAAACCTCTCTTCTTCTTTAGCACCTAAGGAAATTGGAGTGATCCTGTGGGCCTGGACTGGGTGCTAAAATACGGAGAAAGGAAAATAGGCAGATTTGGTGCTGCACCTCATGGAGCTTACAGTCTAGTGGGGGGTAACAGACATTAATAAAAACTGATGAAAGCACAGTGACAAGGGAGGTTACATGCTCCCTGTGAAGGAAAAGTTCATGGGAATGTATGGATCTGTGACAGTTAAACCTGAACTAGTCTTTGGAGTGAGGAACTGGAAAAGCTATCCTGAGAAAGTAACATTTGAGTTCTTATCTGAAATTGGTAGGCATTAATTAAAAGTGAAGGATGGAACAGGAAATTGCAGGCAAAGGAACTGTTTGCAAAGTCCCTGTGGCAGAAATATCATATTGACAGCACACTTACTCCATAGGGCAGTTGAGACAATTAATGTGAATTAGTACATGTAAAGGCCTCATTCACAGACCACAAGAAGAGGCAGGTTGCGTGATGAAACTGAAGAGGTAGGCAGGGCTCAGGTGACGGGGCTTGTAGGCATTTACCTAGGAGGAATAGAATATCACGGGATGGTTTCAAAAGTATGACAGAGACCTCAGTTTTTACTTTTAAAAATTTGCCCTATTAAAAACATAAAAATGTGGAGAATGGATTGGTGGTGAGCAAGTAATGGGTATATAAATATAGGTCAGATAGGAGACCAGTGAGGAAATTGTGGTAAGATACATGTCAAGTGTTCGAGGCTTGTTGGTGTTGATTGGCGGTGTGTGTTGATTTAGACGCCCGTGAATTCCTGGGTTGCAGGAACCCGTAACAGAACTGGTCAAGAAAAACCTCAAAATAGGTCTCTCTTCTTATTGGAAATCCAAGTCTATAAACCAGTAATATCAAGAATAGTTACTTAACCAACAGAAATTGTTTTTCTTTCTATGCAAGGAATTTGCGTCATTTTGCTTTTGACGGCTAAAGTTGCTCTGACATATTTCAAAGAGAAGCTGATGTACAGAGCACACAAGTTCCTGTTAACAGAGAATGCACATCCAATGAAGTGAGCTGCTCTTAATGATGGAAAATACTTTCTGGGAAAACACACCAAACACATAGTCTTTCACAAAGTAATCACTTAGCACGTGTCTGGGTTGAATGAGAAGTGGTTAGAACAGTGAGTAGGGCTTCCAGTGTCTCTAAAATAATTGTCATTTCAAATATGCTGTGTACACAAACCCAGACTTGTCAAACCCTGATCCTCTGTATATTAGTTTATAAAACATTCTTATCTAAAATACTGCCTTTAATCTATACTACTTACTCCCTACAAGGTGAATGTTTTCCAAAAATATGGGTGGCTGGGGGAGACTGAGAGAGGTTGGGAGAGTCCAAGAAAGCACAGGAAGGAAAGAATGATCTAAATCAGCGCTGTCCATTAGAAATATAGTGCAACCACAAATGTGAGCCGCACATGTAATTTTAAATTTTTTAGTAGCCATATTTTAAAAAGGAAAAATAAACAGGTGAAATTAATTTAAAAAGTGTTTTTAATGTTTATTTATTTTTGAGAGACAGAGAGCACAAGCAGGGGAGGGGCAGAGAGGCAGACACAGAATCCGAAGAAGGTTCCAGGCTCTGAGCTGTCAGCACAGAGCCCGATGCAGGCCTCGAACCCACAAACCGTGATCATGACCTGAGCCCCTGAGCTGAGCCCTTGGCCTGAGTCAAGGCTTAACCGACCGAGCCACCCAGGCACCCCTAATTTTAATAATATATTTTCTATCATCCAATGTATCTAAAATACAATTTCAACATGAAATCAATATAAAAACATTTTTTAATGTTTTTTATGTATGTTTGGGAGAGAAAGAGAGCAAGCGCACGGTGTGGGGGGTGGAGCAGGGGGCGATAGAAGATCCGAAGTGGGCTCTGTGCTGACAGCAGAGCCCGATGCAAGGCTTGAACTCACAAACCGAGATTTCGTGACCTGAGCCGAAATCGGACGCTTAACCGACTGAACCGCCCAGGCACCCCGATACAAAAATTGTTGAAGAGATAGTTTTCGTTGTTTTTTTCCCTAAGCCTTCAAAGTCTAGTGTGTGTTTTACACTTCCAGCACATCTCACCACGTTGCAGGTGCTCTGTGGGCTCCTGTAGCTGGTGGCTGCTCTCCATGCTGGACAGTGTACATTTAAATTATGTCACTTTCCTACCTAAAGCCTTTCAATGGCTGCCACTGACATCTAGAAAATACCTAGCTTTTTTACTGCAGCTGATGTAGTCCCATGTGATCTGGCCCCTAGATTAACCTTGTAAATTCCTTTTTGCCCATTGGTCTCCAGCATGCCTGCCCTTTATCCATACGGACCAGCTTTTTTTTTTTTTCAATGCTAGAAACACTCTTCCCCCAGATCTTTCCATTTTTAGCATTTAGGTGTCCATCCAGCAAAATTGCTTTAGAGACGCTGTCTTTGACCTCCGAATACCAAATAATCCTGTGTTGTTATTTTCAGAGCACGATCACTCTGCATTCTGTACCTCAGTGTGAAAGATAATAATAGAACATCTAACTCATAAGGTTGTCGTGAAATTTAAAATGCCTGTGTACATGCATGTGTGCGCCTGAGAAGTAGTAAATACTATGCGGTATTTTCTCTTGCATGAAATTATTTAACTTCTCCATTTATTTATTTAGTTGTCAGTGTCTTTACCAGAAGTAAGCTCCATGAGGACAGGAACTTTGTATCCCCAGTACCAGAATGTTCCCTGGGATATGGCAAGCATGCACTCAGTTGCTTTTTTGGTAAATGAATAAAAGAGGGAGGTGACTCAACTTCTGTGTTGCTTGCCTTTAACCTGGAAGTTCTGCTTTATGTTGAGCTTTTGTGGCTAAAAAGAAATCTGAACTTTGCTCTAAAGCAGAAAATAGTTTTATTTGAAATACATAAAATAATGCTTCATGAGTAGATCCTACAGTCTGAAACAGATGTGGCTGGGTGATTGGAAATCACTCACCATCATGTTTACTGGCCTTATTCAACTTTTATCCCTTCAGTGTCCTGTTGGATAAACGTTTTAGGGCCGAGTGTAAGAATTATGGAGTCATCATTCCATACCCGCCGTCCAACCGCTACGAAACGCTGCTGAAACAGAGACATGTCCAGGTATGGTGTAGAAAGCCGGAGCAGAGGTGGGACAGGTTAGAGAGTAGCTATGAAGTTAGTGGGGAGATCAGAGATCAGGACTAAACACTCTCCACCCTGCGTACTGCCCATGTGGGTTTCTGACCGTGGTGGGCATAGCACAGCCACAGAATCGGACAAATAACAAAGAGGCATTGGCATCGCATGGTTCAAGTTCTAGGCTTCTCATTCTGCCCCTAGGACACTTCTGTGGCGTAGTAGCCAGCAGAGTCTTAGTCTTCTTGTCATAAGCTGTGGCTCACTTCTTTCCATCAGGACTGCCGCTCAGAAATGGGCAAATGCTGGTCTAAGGGAAGGCAGGCTACTTCATGCTTGAAATAAATTGTGTCAGCCAAACCCATGCTAGAAATCACAGTTTGGTCTTGTGAGGTTGGTTTCTGTTAACATTTGACTGCAAATGTAGAGGAAATGCTGCCAGGAGCTCAGAAACATCTCCCTGCTTTAAAATGTTAACATGAGCCAGGCAGGCAAAATACAAGATGCTCCAGCCACCCAACTCCTAAGCCCTGCTGTCAGCCAAGCAGTGGTGAAACGGCCTCTAGGCCATGACCTTTGTGTGCTTGGTACGTGGGCCACGGTGTTTGTGGAGTAGACCCAGGTGAAGGGCCATGGCTGAGAAGTACCCCTGGTAGGGAGGAAAGGGTT
Organism: Acinonyx jubatus; assembly: GCF_027475565.1. NCBI lineage: Eukaryota > Metazoa > Chordata > Mammalia > Carnivora > Felidae > Acinonyx > Acinonyx jubatus. The sequence continues at coordinate 187,773,579 of NC_069380.1, read as the reverse complement.
ACCCTGGCAACCCTGGACATTTTCACTGCTCTGAGAAATCAAAGCAAAACAGAATTATGAGAGAAAAAAGAACGAGCTTCACTTCTGTCAACAGCAGGAGCTCAATGCTTTTCCTTCAACCTCTCAGGAAATTACAGCTATTAGTTACTGATGCAGTCAGAATTAGCTACAGGACATTAAATACTGAGGGCTTTTATGTGCACATGATGGCTGTAAGGGGTCTTAGTTGGTAGAAAATCTCCCAAAAGGGAAATCGAAAAAAATAAAATAGTTAAGAATTAAATTTTAAAAAGTTAAGAATAATCTTTGGGCACCTAGTAAAGTGCAGTGCACACAGCAGGCACTCAGTAATTGTTTATCGCTGTTCGCATAGCATCTGCAATAATCCCCGTGTGTGTGCCCTGATGGAAATTATCCTAAATTCTGTTTTCCATGCTGTAATCAGCCCTTCATTCTCGTGCTTCTACACTCATCCCCATAAGGGCACGCAGGACAGACGCAGGAAGAACCTCAGGGCTAAATGTAGGAGGCCAGCGTTGCATGGGATGCCAGAGCCTGTCCTGAGCCTTTTCCTACAGTATGAATGAATCACATTTTCGCTCCACTGTTTATATTTCAAATTGACAGGAAAGTTGAAAGAATAACACCATGAACATATATATACTCTGTAGGCAGATCCATGATTATTAATGTTGTACCACATTTGCTTCACTTTCTCTTATATACTTATTTTTTCTCTCTCACAAATACAGTAAAAGAAATAAAATGGTTAAGAATAATTATTAGGCACCTACCAAAGTGAAATATATGAATATATGTTTGTGTGTATTCATATGTATGTGTGTGTATGTACATATACTTTATATATATATATACACACACACACATACACACATACAGATATAAAAAGTGCAGATAAATAGTATATAAATATGTGAATAGTGTATGATATGTATACTATAAATATGGTGTATATATAGTGAGTAGTATATAAATAGTAAATAAATATATAATCTATAAATAGGAATTAAGTATATATAATATATAAATATATAGTATATATAATTTATAAAAATATATATTTATATGTAACATTAATATATATATGTTTAAATATACATGACCATTCAGCAAAACTGCTTTCGAGAGGCTTTCTCTGACTTCCTTTAAATATATGTACTCTTCTTAGCCATTCGAGAGAGTGATGACACTTCACTCATGAATACCTCAGCATGTATCTCCAAAGAATGAAGACATTGTCTCATAATCAAAATAGAATTATCATACTCAGGAAATTTGACAGTACTCTTTTTTGCAGAGTCCCCATTTGTGCTAGTAATGTCCTTTATGCTTTCAATCCAATTTTCTATCAGTGCATTGCATTTAGTGGTCATGTGCCTGTGAGAACCTTAAGTAACTTTTCTCTCTGTCTCTTCCATGCAGTTGTTGGGTAGATCAATTGACTTAAACAGACTCATTACCCAGCGTATCTCTGCTGCCATGTATAAATCCTTGGACCAGGCCATCAGCCGTTTTGAGAGTGAGGACCTGACTTCCATCGTGGTAAGGGACAGGGGGCCCATGGGAGTTCTGGTCTGGAATTCCTTAGACTTGAAGCCTAGCTACAAGTGTTGTTAACCTAGTACTGAGCTAGTTAAAGAGAAGCAGTGAGTCTCTTTCCCAAATGAATAGAGCAAGAAATGAATGAGAGTCACCTTACCCTCCTGATTGCCTTGAGATCTCTGAGATGACCAATGCTGGGGCACAGCTGCTTTTCCTTTAGGCTTCTACAGAATCAAGAAAGTAGGGGGGTGGTTCTGAGAGCTAGGGAAGGTTGCACAACAGTGAGGGTGTCATGGGTGTGCAGTAGTATAGGTCCCAGAAGGGCTCTGTGCTTGGTTTTTTAATGCTCTGCTGTTGAAATTTTAATGCTCTGCCATCTTGAAATTCTTAATAATTTTTTTAACAAGGTTTCCACTTTTCCATTTTGCACTGGGACCTGCATACTATGTAGTTGGTCCTGATGCACAAGCATGGGACAGGGCTACTTTCTTCTATTAAACAGTAATTTAAGCTACTCTCTGCTGACTCTTCTTCTCCAGGAATTAGAATACACTTGATTGACCAGTCCTGAAGTGAATCAAAGGAGGACTTTAATGCTTTCAAAAGCAGATGAGTGGAAGGAATGAGAGAAATAAAAAATCACCATTAAAGCACCATGGTGACGATTGTTGTGAGCAAAATCCAGCAAAGAATGCTGAAATTAGTAGGCAGAGCTTTGAGAAGAATATTTTATGATTCCTCTTATTATGAGGTCCCTAGAGTAGTAAAATTCATAGAGACAGAAAGTGGGATTTTTATTACTGGGAACTAGGAAATTGGTGTTTAATGGGTACAGAGTTTTGGTTGAGGAAAATTAGTTCTGGAGACAGATGGTGGTGATGGTTGCAAAATAATGTGAATGTACTTAATGCCACAGAGCTATACACTTAAAAACGTTAAAGTGGGGGCACCTGGGTGCCTCAGTCCATTTGGCATCTGACTCTTAGTCTCTGCCCAGGTCATAATCTCACAGATTCATGAGTTCAAGCCCTGTTTCAGGCTCTACACTGGCAGTGTGGGGCCTGCTTGGGATTCTCTCTCTCCCTCTGCCCCTCCACCTGCGTTCTATCTCTCAAAATAAGTAAATAAACATTTTTTAAAAATGCTTAAGATGGTAAGTTTTATGTTATATGTTTTACTATAATTTTAAAAATTACTTGAAAATTAAAAAAAAAAATGAAGAAGCAGGATTCTTGCACACATTATCTTCTTCAAAATATTTATTAACTCCAGGGAAGAATAATAACTGTACACTGGGGAAACTTGGCAGATACCATCTTAACCAAGCATCAAAGATTAACATCACCAGTATTAACAGATATTCATGTATCCCCTGTTATGTATTCTTCTGTGGTATTCTTGCCAAAATGCATGTTCTCAACCTAATCATGAGAAAATATCAGATAAATTCCAATCAAATCGCATTTAAAAAAAAAAGTGAACAATACTTTTCAAAAGCATCCAGATCATACAAGACTGAGATTAGAAAATGTTAGTGATTGAAAAAGACTAAGGAGATATGACAATTAAATGCAATGTGAGATTCTGAATTGAATCCAAAACAAACAAAAGGACCCTGGTGAAGAATCTGATGAAATCTGAATAAGGGGTGTCATTTAGTTAATAGAATTGGACCAATGTTTATTTCCTACTTTTGATAATTATGATTAGGTAAGATGTTAACATGAGGAAATTGGGTCAAGGATACACAGGAGCTCTGCTTTTTCACAACTTTCCTGAAAGTCTAAAATTATTTCAAAATAAAATTTGCTTTCTTAGGTGGACAAAGTGGTTAAAAACAAAAAAAACAATAACAACAACAACAACAAAAAACGGTGACTAGGAATGAGGGTCTAGAGTCAGAAAGACCTAGCTAGGGTCCCAGTCCTGGCCCTGCCACATACTAGCTGGGCAGTCTTGGCAAGTTACTTCACTTCTACCAGCCTGTTTCCCCATCTCATGATGGAGGAATATTAGAATTCACAGTATAGCATTTTTATAAGGATGACTCTTTACAGCCTGGAAGAGCTTTGCATAGTACTTTGCACTTAATAAATTATAACTTCTATAAAAAAAAAAAAAGAAGAAGAGAGGAGCATAGAAATTTGGGGCTAACAATGAAACATTCTCAGAGTGAATTTTCAGTAGCATTTCTTAAGAGGACTTGCCCCTTAAATGCTCACCTAAGTCCTGGGTCAGTGACTTTAAGAGATTATAATATAGCGTATGTTCTTCTGGGAGATCTATCTTAAGAAATGGATTTTACGGAAGGAAGGAAGGAAGGAAGGAAGAAAGGAAGGAAGGAAGGAAGGAAGGAAGGAAGGAAGGAAGGAAAAGAAAAGAAAAAAGAAAAAGAAAAGGGAGGGAGGGAGGGAGGGAGAAAGAGAAAGAAAGGGAAGGAAGGAAGGAAGGAAGGAAGGAAGGAAGGAAGGAAGGAAGGAAGGAAGGAAGGAGGAGATTATTCTTTGTTTATGCCAAAATGTTAGCAGTGATTATCTCCAAGCGGTGGGATTTTTGTTTTCATCTTTGTTGTTTATCTGTATCTTCTTGTTGTCCAGTAATGAATGAGCCTATCTCATGGAAAATCTGTTTTGAGGTGTCGGTGGGTGTCCATAGCCTCTTCCCACTCCTTGAAAGGCACTGAATGTTCTTTTAGCTGGGAACAAAATCAAAACAAGCAGTGAAAGCTGGTGTTTATCAGGTGAGGGCAGCCCCCAGGAGAGTAGCCACTTCCTGTGAAGCCCAGGAAGAGGAGACCCCAGGGATGCTCTCTCCTGTGGGGTCGGGAGGCCCTCATTGGCCTTGGCTCAGAAGCTTCTGCCTCTTCTGAGAAACAAACTGAGGAATGTGCTCCCTTCAGCCCTTCCCTCCACCTTAGAAACTCCACTCTGAGATTAGAAGGCGGCTTGATGCCAAGCTGGGAGGGTGGCAGGGATTTCTCAAGCCAGTTGTCCTCATCCTACACAGCTGAGCAAATAGATTCTCGGAGAGCTCTGATGCTGAATTGGAGGGCTGGCAGCTTGCAGGCTGTGTTTTGTTTAGGCTATAGAGCACATTTGAAATTTTGAGCCAACATTTAACATTTGGAAGAATTTGAATAAAACTGCAGAAGCTCTGGCAACATCACACCAGCCTTTCCAGATGGCAACAATTGTCTAGAAATGACTAGACGATCCCATCAGGCGGGTTGTGCTCTCTTTAGCTTGCCCCGAGCCCCGCTGGTGCACTTCATTCCTGTGTATGACCTTCCATGCCTTGCTGCACCTGACTTTGAGACCCCTGTTCTTCTCGCCTACCTGGGGCCACAGAGCAGGTCAGCGGTCCAATATGGCTGACACTCAGTCTTTCTGGTTCCCACCAAAGAGCTCTTTCTACTCTTTCACAGAAGTTGTCCCATGATGTGTTTTATTTCTTCAGTTCTGCTGCTCTGCGTTGCTCTCAGTAAACTGGCTTGACTATAGAAAATTCAGACCTTCTCAGAAGGCAGCTGAGCCACCCACATGGCCTTGTAAACCTTCTGTGCCTTGATGCACTGGGTTCTGCATCCCAGAGGCAGGTGCCCTCCTATGATTTAAAGGCCAGAAGAACATGGCTGATGCCAAAACAGTTTGAACTATATAACAAAAATCTCGGTGCGGTTGCATGATGGAAGAAGTAGATCTACATTTCTAGGAGCCCCCCCCATCAGCAGAGCTAAGAACTCCCTCCGTTGGTCTCCCTTGTAAACACTGATACACATTTGTGAGGCTCTTGAAATCACAGAGCATTAGAACAGAAATTGTTCCCTGGTTTTTTATTTGCAGTTGTCTGCCTAGTAACACAGTACCTCAGTGTACCAAGGGACTCAGTGAGCTCGGAAATAAAATCATTAGCATTTACTTATTTTATTTTATTTTATTTTATTTTATTTTACCCATTCTAAGTGAATGGGAACAAAAATAATAGTCCAGCTGGCTATGCCCTAACAGAAGCAGAGAGGTGATTTTCTCTTTCTTCCCTTCATTTGCTTCACGGTGCACAGTGACTGGAAACATATTCTTCCAGTTGCCATTCCAGAACTAAAATCCAGATTTTCCCCTTCTTTTGAAAGACCCTGGGATCTGTCATCACTGAGCCCATTCTGAAGAGGTAATACCTGTATGGAGTTAAGTGGCGGCTTCACCCTTATCTGGACAGACGTTTTGCCACAGAGACCCAGCCCCAGGAATCCCCCCTGCTTCTGACTGTCTCTCTTGCCTGAGCTGTCTGGCCTCTATAGCCATTTAGGTTCGCAAGCTTTGATGCAGTTCTATACCCCCAATTTAGAGCCATAGAATCTGAGTTTCAGAAAGGCAAATCTCTCAGATTCTAAGCATAGTCTGGGGCCTCTACCTGACCACACTCTGAACCCCAACCAGCATTAGGGAGGTCTTGTGACTGATGAAAATAAAATTGATTCCCTGATATGGGGCTGCAGCCTGTGACCATAGACACCTGAACTCCACATCCCAACCAGTAAGGCTGGCCCTCTGGCTGTCCCACTTCTTGGCCACACTGGTGAACTGCCCTTGCCAGTGTTCATTAAATTTTTATATTGTAAAACATCTTTACTTTAACCATTGTTACTTTTCAAAGGGCTTTCTTGGCAAACTGCTTCTTTACTCCAGGCAGCTACATCATAGGGGCCTAAACATGTGATTTGACGTCAGAAGACCTGGGATCACCTACTAAACCATGTTCTATATTCCCTGTGTGACCCCGGGCAAATTACTTCACCCTCTGAGCCTCATTTGTCCCCTCTATGAAACAGGAGGATCTCAAAAAAGCACTTCACCACAGCAATATGGGAGTGTCCTAGAGCATCAAAAAGAAGGATGCCTTCTCTCTGCGTAAGATTGTGCTTTGATTCTTTTTGACAGCAGCACAAGGGACCAAGCCAACCCAAAGGGGTCCACTCTCCTTTTACTTGCCAACAAATGCAGTGACCTGTTGTATCTGCATATTGTCTACTTTGCTCCCATTCTCTGCTTGAAGGTAGGGTTCCAAGCAATCACATGGGCCCTTGGTTCATGGCTTTCAGCTGTACCTTCACCAACATGAAACCAACCCTGTGACTAAGAGACACAAGAGGAACCCAAAGGAGGGGGCATTCTGTCCCCAGCTATTTTTTTAAATTTCTATCATATACAGTGGTTAAGAATACGGACTTTGGAGCCCAACTTCCTGGATTTGGAGTCAAGCTATTTAACTTCTCAAAACCTCAGTTTCTCTGTGCATAAAGAAAACCATAATGGTAACCATACAGGGTTTTTTGAGCATTAAATGAGTCAACACACATAAAGTGCTTAGGATACTGTTTGGCATATATTAAACTGAACCGTATGAAACTACTAATACTCAACAGTATTTAATAAAAGACCAGTAGCTTCACATGGTCTGACCTAATTGTAAGTACTTAGCGAGTGGTAACTCATGATTGCTTTCTGCAGGACAGAGACAGATTCTCTGGTGACAGCCAGTCAGACCTTTCCTTTTGTTGACTTGCAACACTGACAGGGGAACTTTTCCCTCACCAATATGGGAACTGGAAAGCAAGCAGGCATGCTTTCCACCCAAGGGACGTACAGACAGGGGACTTGAACCTGGTCTGTGGTCCCCTTCCCAGAGCAGGCATGCAGCTTCCCTCAGCACAGTCTGGCAGTCCCTCCTCCAAAGAAGAGCGTGTTGTCCCATGTCACTGTGGGAGCCTAGTCTCCACGTCAGCAGCTGGGAGGTTGTCTGAGAGGCTCTCCCCCGCTTGAAAGGAATCCATAAGATAAAGTGGTGCAAGTGTAGAGGATATGTGTATGTCCTCAGCAGCCATGGGCTCTCTCTGGCAGGAGCTGGAGTGGCTGCTGGAGATCAACCGCCTCACGCACCGGCTGCTGTGTAAGCACATGACCCTGGACAGCTTTGACGCCATGTTCCGGGAGGCCAATCACAACGTGTCTGCCCCCTATGGCCGCATCACCCTGCACGTCTTCTGGGAGCTGAACTTCGACTTCCTCCCCAACTACTGCTACAATGGGTCCACCAACCGGTAAGGGACTCCCTGGGCCAAGGGGGCTGGGGTGGGCTGAGGGTGGGGGAAACAGTTCCTTCCTGCAACAGGCATCTTTTGGAGTCCCTCTTGTGCTGCAGGTGGGGATGCCATGGTGACCAAGCAGACACCTTCCTGCCTCTGAGAGCCTCCAGGCTAGAGGAGGATGCAGGTGATCCAACAATCACACAATAGATGTACTGTTAGAAACAATAAACTTGGAGATGGAAAAGAAGCCCCCAGCCATGAGAGAGAAAATAACACCACCTAATCCAGTCTGGGAAGTGATGGGAACCTCAAGAGAGGCTTCCTCCTCTGAGGAAGTAATGCTTGAGAAGAGATGTGAAGGATGAGTAGGAATAAATATGATGAAAAGACAGGAGAAGAATATTTCAGACAAAGTCTCCAAGGAACCTAGAGAGCCTGGTGAGGGTGGAACAGATGGGATGGGGAATGGCGCCTTGAAAGATAGTGCAGGACCCAGGAAGAAGCAGGAACCAGGCCGTGCACTACTCCATAGTCCAACATAGGATCCTGCATGGTGCTTTATGATCAGATGGTACCTTTATGAGGACATCCACATGCATGAACACATTCATGCAAAACAGGCATACATGTGCATGACGAAGTGCTGCGTGTCTCCTGCAAGGTGCACACAGCCCTGGGTCAGGCACCGAGGTGAGGACATACACCTAATCCCTCATCTCCACAGAGGTTCAAAACCTGACAGAAGAGGTGAGATGTATTCACGCACAACGCAAGTACGTGAGGGGCACCTGGGTGGCTTAGTTGGTTAAGTGTCTGACTCTTGATTTTGGATCAGGTCATGATCTCATAGTCATGAGAAGAAGCCCCACATTTGGCTCCACATTGGGCATGGAGCCTGCTTGGGATTCTCTCTCCCCCTCTCCTTCTGCCCCACCCTCACTGACACGTACACACACACTCTCTCTTTCTTAAGAAAACACAAGGCCATGAGGATACACAAACATGCATGTGTTTACAGGTCTTCTCAGTACTCTCAGGGCCTGGCTCAGAGCCAGTATTAAATTAGTATGTGTTGAATGAATAGAAGGGTCTAGGAGGAAACCACAGATGAGCCTAAATCCACACACTTAGCAAGACAGACTTCCAGTTCTGTAAAGATTTGGGACTTTTAATCCTCTTGAGCAGAGATCTGCAGACTATCGCCCACAAACCACATCTTGTTGCCAACTGTTTCTGTACAACCCATGAGCAAAGAATACTATTGACATTTTTGTATGGTTGGGGAAAAAATCCAAAGAAGAATCCTAATTTGATGACAAGTGAAAATTATTTGAAATTCATAAAGTTTTACTGGAGCTCAGCCGTGCTCATTCATCTACAATTGTTTTTGGGTGCTTTCACACTACCAGCAGAGTTGAGTAATGGTGACAGAGACCATCTGGCTTGTAAAGCTGAGAATGTTTCCTATCTGGGCCTTCACAGAGTTTGTGGAACCCTGCTCTTAAGAAGCCAAAGTGGGTGGATAGGGAAGGATCAGAGCCCCAGAGAAGGCCGTTTTCAGGCCCAGCCAATTGTCACTTCTTGCCTTTGTCCTTGTAAGCGAGCCATAAACCCAGAGTCTAGCCTGGGAATCTGGGCTGCAGTTTTCCCATCTATAGAAAGGAGACACTAGGGGAATGAATGGGAGCATGTCAGAAGAGTTGTGTCTTTATAGGCAACCACCTAAGAAACAGTGTGGTTGCACCTGGTCAGGAGGGGCTCTGGCGAGGCTGTGTCCTGTGAAGAATACTCTTTGGGCCTGGTTAATGCCCTTCCCCTCTCTTTTCTTCTGCTAGTTTTGTTCGAACTGCCATTCCTTTTACTCAAGAACCGCAAAGAGATAAACCCGCCAACGTCCAGCCTTATTACCTGTATGGATCCAAGGTGAGTAGTCTTGCCTGTGTCCTACTTCGAAGAGGGCTAGTGAGCAAAAGCAAACAGAAAAGTGTTTCCTGAATCAGAAAAGTAAGAAGATGTAGAGATAAAGAGGCAGTAGTGAGAAACAAGTGCAAGCAGATTCATCTTTATTTGTGCACAACTAGCAAGCGCGGGGGTGAACGCAGACCCGGCGGGGCTGGATCCTGGGCGGGAATTGTTTGGGGAGCACGTCACAGAGGTGAGCAGGGAAGTAGGTGTGTGGGGCTTCTTGTCTTCACCCCATCTCCTCCTGTTTCTCAGTCGATTCATTGCCGTATCATCCTGCAATTCTGGGATTTTTTGTGTTCCATAAAGATAAGAGATTTGTAGACAGGAAGCAATTGGGAAGGTGGAGTTTGAAGGAAATCCCAGATGGCTCGAGCTAGAGCTGAGAGACAGGTCTTCTCCCATCTCTTTACTGCTTTTTTCACAATGCACATCCTGACCCTAACTAGACCTCCCAAATGGTGCCCTGTTCTAGACCCTCAGTCCTTTGCCATTCAATAAATAGACATTTATTAAGCGCCCACTATAGGCCAGACACTGGGCTAGATTCTGCATGCTGGGAATATATCAGAGATTAAAACAGATGTCATTTCTGCCCTTCTTGAATTTCCACACCCATGGTAGGGACAGGGGGCAGTGTTCACAAAGTCTCACAACACTGTGGTATGTGTAGGAGATCCATTTCTTACCCTGCGGGTGTGAAGGGGAGAATGACACCGACAGGGTGAAATGTGTCAACCAACAGCAGCAAAGGCAACATTTTTCTTCGTGATGGAATAGAAATGGCCACCTTTGACCCCGTTTTTTAAAAAGTAAGCACAGATGGACTCAGAAGAAGAACTTGACTGAATATATATGAGAAAAGGTACTCCTCTAAGGTCGGGGACCCCTAGATCAGGAAGTGTGGCAAACCAATGAGCTCCCACCACTTGGGCCTACAGGTGGGTGGGCTTAGAGGCTCTTGGGATGATGCTGGGACAGTGCAGGTGTCCTCTCCAAGATGGCCAGTCTGGTCAAAGCAACTTTCTCAAATCAAGGGACATTATAGCCAGCATTTTGGGTAGCTCACAGACATGTCATTGAAAAACACTGAATTACAAAGTAAGAACAACACCTCCCACTTCAAATCTCTTTCAAACCTTGTAATTATAACAAGAAGAAAGACTTCTGTTGATGCTAGTATGTCTTAATACCTTCTGCTCTCCGATCTCCCTTTTTATCAAAGCTAAGAGAGCAGACCTTAAGCTCAGAGGCTTTAATAGGCAATAGGATCTAAGTCAAACTTAATATTATGTTGTTTTCATTATGTTTATTCTTATATCTCTTCTGTTTATAGAAGGAGGGTGCTGGCTTTTCATTTATGGAGTCATAGAAGTCTATCTTTTAAAATAAGTTTAAGTTTGAAAAGTGAGTCAAAAGAAAAATATTGTTAATAACAGTAGAGATAATCTGTGGTTTAAACAAAATGAAGGTGGGGTACGAGGTGTTATGTGATAGCCTGAAAGCTGGAAGACACTCTAGGGCAAGGCTCCTCAGCCTTTCCAAAATAATCCCCCCAACAGCAGTGGACACTGGACATCTGCCTCAGCTGCCTGGAAGCATAACCCAGAGAGCCCACCATCAACTCGAAAGTTTCCTCAGAGTATTGTGTTTTATTTAAGCCATGCAAATTTTGCTTTCTCTACCATAATATATTCATGTTTGTTTTAATATTAAAATAACATTTTAAATTCCTAACTGGGTTCCCCTAAATGGACGCTCCTAAGAGACTCCATATTTCTCCTTTGACATACCGTGGGGGTGTATGCTTTCCAGCTTGAGAAGCTTTGCCATGGGGCATCCATCCAACCCAGGCGATCCACAAGAGCACTGACATTTGAGGGGAGACAAATGGGCAGCCTAGAGACGCATTTTTACAAAAGAACTACTGTATAGAGGGCTTTAAGCTACATGATGCAGGCTGCCTCCTCCCTACCTCTCACTCCCCAAAACGAGGCAGTATGGCGGGATGATCACCACCCCCTCCCAGTAAGGCACCCTCATCAGGGGCATCCTCATTGTCGGCATCCTGGTCAGCTGCTGCATCCTGGTTGTCTTCAGCTTCTGCTTCTGGTTCTGCATCAGCTCCGGAGTTCTTGCGTGGCATTTCCACCAGGGGGAGCCCCTGCAGGTCTTCCTCTCTCTGACCAAGAGCTGGGGCCTCCTCCGGCCATCTCACCAAGCCATTGGCTTCCTCCATGTGGCCGGCTCTGTAAGACCATCGAGGCTCATGGCAACGGATACACCAGAACTGGAGGCAGATAAAAGCTAAGACGGCTGTGAAGCAGGCCAGCAGAATGGCCATCAACACCCAAAGGGAAATTTGGGGGTCCACCAGGGAGCTCCCAGCAGCCAGTGGACTCTTATCCAGGGTATGGAACATGGTGCAGTAGTGCCTATAAGGGAAGGCAGCCTTCTTGCAACTGATGCACAGGAAGTAGAGAGTGGAAGGGGCGAGGTGTTCCAGCACCACAGAACTGATCGTTCGAGGCACTTTCTCCTCGTGGTGGAAGCTGTAGCGAAGATAGCCGGAGAAGATGCTGTTCCAGTTGGGCCTATACATAATATGGTAATAGTCCTCCAGACAGGGCTCCGAGGACGACCAGGAAATGATGGCTCCTGTATAAGAAACGTTCCCAACCTCGATGTTCATCCTGATTCTAGAACCAGAATCAAAGTGAAAAGTGACATCCCCTTGCTTAAGTATTTATGATCATCATACCAGTATATATTACACATTCAAGATGGAGACTAATAACTGTCCCTATTCTACAAAGAAATGGAGGACAAGAGGTTACGTTACTCAGCTAAGGTATAGCTAAGAAATGACAGAACAAAATCTGGGCTGTCTCATGTCAAAGCCTGAGGCCTTCAGGCCTGAAAAAGATGCACTCGCATCCCCCCAGCCTCATCCTGCCCTGGCTGAGATCTTTTAGGTACAACATTGTTTCCAACCCTTTAAAATAAGAAGAGAGGCAATAAAAGAAATCAGACCACCCGTAACATCCCTACATTAGTCACCACACGTTTGCGACCTCCAAGTCAGACAATTATATCACCTACAATATCCCTTCTGGAACTTCTGCTTTTGCTGCAAGTGCTGTGAGCTCAGTCATCTAGAACATTCTGCCCACTGCGATTTTAGCCTCCCAGCTCTATTGCCCGTGAGAGAGGAGATTTGCGTCATCACTCCTTGGCAGCTGATTTCTCCCCAATGCCTCTGCTCCTGTTTTATTTCTTTGTTTGTTTGTCCAAAGGCAAACGCACCCAGGAAATTAGTTGTGTAGGTCAAGACGATCAGCTCCTGATACCAGCATAATTGCTACTGCTCAGTATCTCTGGTACTGTGAATATCGATGATGATACTAACCACCAGCAGTTAGTGAGTGGTTGCTGTGTCACATCTAGTATGTGTCATGCTGCATGCTCACAGGCCATAATAAATGTCACACCCTCTGAGCTAGGTCCCCTTTGTATAGGTGAGCAATCTGAGGTCACTCAGCTGATAAGTAGACTCAAAGCCCCGTAATTGCTGGATTTCCAAATGCAAGGCTGCTGGGTTTAGTTACAGGACGTTACCGCAAAATGAGGTGTTGGTACGCAGACCTGGTTGCTGTTTTTCCACAAATCAAATGAGCCCTCTTCAGATTCCCAGCCTTACGGCTTTGGTAAGAGAACACCATCTTCAAGATTTGGGGGTTTCTCTTAAATTCTGTCTGTTAGAGACATAGTGTTTCCCCTCCACTGAATTTCCCCCTGACCTATGATTCAGGGACAGCTGTATTCATTCAACCTGTGTATGTTCATGTACAGGTCTTACCCAGCCCTATTCTCTGCCCCTTCTGTCTCACGTGAAATACAGAAGCCTTCGTTTTAGATATTAATGACCTAGTAAAAACCCGTCAACCAGATTTTAACCTGAATTGGCTATGAAGCCAAACTGATTTCTATCACAAGCTGCTTTCTGTCTTCCCTGCCTCCCTCCGACCCTCTATTTTCATGCCCACTCTCCTAGAGGAGGTGGGCAGAGAGATGCAGAGCACTGAGTGATTTTTCAGTCCTTGTTTTTCTTCTCTAAGGATGACAGTGAACTAAAATGCTCGGGAAGGGGAATAGTTCCCTTCTGTTTGGTTGGAAATTTCATCCCAGAAACACAGGCAATGAAAGGGACAAGACAGGTGTGCTCAGATCCCTCCCGGGAAGGTCATTGCCAAGGAGACTATTTGAGCTCCCTTCATCAGTCTCCTTTCTCATAAGCTCCCCCATCCACTCCACCCCACACATCCCTATAAACACACTTCTGACCACAATGAAAAGAGCTTAATTCATTACTTATAATACAGAGGCTATGGCCTTTGTAAAACCCTTCCATCAGGGGTGATCAGGAATCGCGTTTTTTTGTCATGACTCTTCTCTCTTGTTTGCCTCACATCTGCTGCTGGCTGTCTTTGCAGAATGAGTTCTCTACAGCAGACATTTTTAAGAGCTTTCTGGCAAGACACTATAGCAGCATCCTCAGCTTTGGAGACCAAATCAGTCTCCCTTATTTGTTTTTCTTTCTCTGCTTCTGTTTCTAAATTCCCCCTATTTTTAGCTATTCATATTACCATTGCCTGGCCATCCTCCAAGCAGAGTGTGAAAGGAGAAGCCATTTCCATTTCCAAGAAGAGTCATTTATGTCCCTTACCTGATGCTCGCGGTGGATCTGGTTAGAACGCAGCCTGCAGAGGCAGAGACAGAGTGGACCAAAGCTGAAGGAATGGAGCCTTCTCCCCTCCTCTGCTCTGGGCTCTCCTTGATGTCTCTCTCGCCACTGTCTGAGTAATCCCACTGTCGCCCCCAACGCTCACATTATTCATTTCTTCAGATCAGCATCATTCACCATGGCAACCAGCAGGCATCTGTACGCACGATGCTTTCAGGGACCAGTCTGGAAAGGCTTTTGCCCACTGAGAGGAGCTCTCATTCCTTTGGCCAAAAAAAGGCAAACAGTCTCCTGCAAACTGATCTTCAGAATGGTACTGATTCTTCCAAGGCTGCCAGATTTTCTCTGTAATTGGCTGGCAATCATTTTTTGCCCCATCTAGACCCTCTTTGGACAATGGTCAAATACAATTATCAGTTATCCCACAATTTAAACAGCAATTTTATCCCTTGCCCTCCCACCCCCACCCCACCTCCTACCATCTTCTTTCTTTATTCTTGTCTCCTGTGGCAGTCTCCAGATACATGACACTGGTCAAGACTCTTTTATTCTCTGGGCCTCAGTTCCATCATCTGTAAAGCTGTAGCCTTGGGCTAGATGGGGATGGCAGATAGAAAGCAGGATTCTACCCCCTGCCCAGTCCTGAACCCACATCAGGCTTTCTAAACCATCACAGCATATGTACTGGGTTGATTTGAGTCTACCCAGAACCTCAGGGTGTGACTTTATTTGGAATAGGGTCTTTGTAAATTTAAATTAGTTGAGGATCTTGAAATGATACCATCCTAGATTTAGGGGGAACACTGAATCCAATGACTGGTGTCTTTATAAGAGAAAGGAGAGGGAGATTTACACAGAGGGGCACAAGGGGAAGGAGCCATGTGAAGACAGAGGCCAAGGTTGCAGTGATGTCACCAGAACCAGAGAGTGCCAGGCACTGCCGGGGCCTGGAAGATGGCAAGGATGGAATCTTCAGCGGCACATGGCCCTGCCAGCACCTTGATTTCAGGTTCCTGGCCTCCAGAACTGTAGGATGTTACAGTGTTGAGGCACCACGTTTGGGATCATTTGTCACCATGCCCTTAGGAAACTAATACAACACTTCTTCCAGTTGGGCTCAGAAACACAGGCATCCCAAGAAGCTGCTTCCCAATCCATCAGTTGGAGCTGAGACCAGAAATGGAAACCCTTTACTATTCCTGGATTGGATGATCCCCAAAGTTCTTCTCTTTGAAGAACCCTGACTCTACTTCCATTTTATCTGCCTCCGCAATTCTACCCCTTCCTGGTCTCCTCAACCTCAAAAGAATTTGTTGCCAGCACTCTATTGGGGCGAGCACAGAGCACATCTGATATATGAAGAGAATCAAGTTCTATCATCCTAAGCTACCAAGTTTGTGGAAATTTGTGATAGCAGCCCCGGCTTAGGCAGATTTAGACCTGAATTATTTTACACAAATTACGTGCTTTTAAAAGTCAGGGTTTCTTTCTCTTCTTGGTTCTTGGCCAAAGTATCCAAGTGAACCCATGAAAGTCTCCTTGTGATCCACATGAGTGATAATCAAAAAGTTCTGAAGAGTTTCCCGGTGAGTCACAGACCCTCCCCTGGCCAAGGGTCTCTATGAGCCTTGGAGTCCCGGGATGTCCCTTGATTAGACACTTGCTCTGTGTCTTTCCCATGGCATTAGGTCTTCCCAGGGGCCTGTCTAAACTCTGCTGTAATGTGTGCTAATGGTGACTCCCTGCAGAACATAAAAGTGTCCTCTCCACAGAAAGGCCACCGTGGTAGTTTGCAGGTGCCTTTTGAAAAGGTTATTTTGAGGGAAATAAAAATACCAGACTTGGGAGGCCTGTGGAGTGACGAGATAGAACTCAAGCCTTTGCCACAGAAAATGGGAATTTATTTTTAATGCTCCTGGATGCCATTTTTAACGCTGAGCTTCTTATTTGAGAAGTTGAGACACTTAGAGAATGGGAGTGAGGCCTAGAAGCTTTCCTGTTTCACAGATCCCAAGGGAAGGGAGGGCATCCTCAAACCATACGACTGACTAGAGGCAGAGCCAGCAGTGAAAAGCATGCCCCCGACCCTGAGTCCTGGGTGCGTCCTGCCCCTTTGGCCATCACCATCTACCAGCAGCACCCGGAGGAGCCAACGCAGCCCTCGGTGCTTGAGATAAATCTTCTGGAGGCACTGGCCTCAGGAGATCACATCCCAGGAAGGCTTACTCTTTCTCCACCTTCAGAGAGGCCAGGACGGCCCTGATTGGTTTACACCATTAGTAAATTACTGCTAGAGAAAACCAGCCAGAGTGGGGGTCCCTGTGCGCTTCCTGAAGGTGGCAACAAAGGGGTGATGTGAGGGTATCCCCAGTCCCAAAGCTGGCTGGCACCCAGCATAAGGTCGTTGTTCAGGGTACAGACCTTAAAATCCCAAGGCTGGGTTTGAATCCTGCCTCTGTGGCCTTGACGGATTCCCTCATTTTTCTATACCTTGGTTAACTCTTCTATTGATGCAAATATCAAGAATACCTGTCTTATAGTGTTGGAGCAGTGTAATGAACCCATCTCTGTGAGTGCTGGGCTTAGGAACAGTAGTTACTATTCAGAAGAAAAGTCAGTGGGTCAGAGCCATTGTCTGAGTTGACTGTAGCTTCTTCATCCAGAGGCTGATATGGACAAGGTTTGCACCCTACACGATCCATCCATCCTTCCTTCCTTCCTTCCTTCCTCCTTCCTTCCTTCCTTCCTTCCTTCTAAAAAAGTTTTATTTTAAATATATGTATGTGTGTGTGTATGCGTATTGTACATAAATTAAAGAATACAGAAAGACTCAAAGACAACAGTCAAATCCATACAACTCAGAAATAACAAAATGCATTTTGTTGCATTTTACATGTGCTTTATCACTTTACCCAGGTGACAACTCTTTGAAGTAGGCCTCTTATCACCATTGTACACAGGGGGAAACTGAGGCTCAGAGGGGTTAATTAACTTGACCATCAACACAAAGTGAGGCTTGGCAGAGCCGAGCCGTCTCCCGGTCTGGATCCCTAGAGCCGGCGCTCCTGGCCAGCCTCCCTGATGCGCCACTCTTGTGCCTGCCTTATTCTTCAGTCAACAGTAATCAACAGGAATGCTTACCTTTGCTTAGCTTCTCTTCAGCAGTAGAGACAGGACTTCACAGTTTAGTGGATTCCAGAATGATGGGAGCAGACGAGGAATTAAAAGACCTCAGAGAGAACATCCAGCCACCTGAATGTAGCCATAGAAGCAGGGAAACCATTAAATACATCTGGAGAGATGCACTCAGCGTGTATTTTTCCTCTTCTGAGGTTCCCTGCTCTGGAATCTGGAGTCCACGTACCCCTGACCAAGAGCTCTGTCACTTAGGGTGAGGGGTGATACTAAATGTAAAAGATGTTTAACAGCCAGGCCAATAATTGAAATTAGTATATGAGCCTAAATTTTAAACGTACTAAGTCAAGTAAATTATATAGAGTCTATCATAAAACTGCCTTCCAAGTGACATAGATTGTCATACAAATCAGCCCTTAAAGTATATCAGTAATTTCCCAATAATTTCAGTCTGTAGAAATTGTCGGTATGACCTTGTGTTTGGTGTGGTTGTCACTAGCTGCATGACGCCCCTGTCCGAGCCATGATTTGACCTCAAGGAAATCCATCATTCTCTTGCGGCGCTTTTTCCATTAAGTCATATCCTTGAGACGTGGGACCCAGTCAGTGCATTGCTACATCCAGCTGAGACATCTCAGCTGGGCCCATCCCTTGGTGCCAGCGTCCAGCCTGGCCTGCCCAGCGGAGTCTGCATCAGCCCCACTGACGGCCCCACCAGCAGTGCTACTGGCTTTGCTGTGGCTGTCCCCGCTCCCGTGGCTGCCCCCACTCCCATGGCTGCCCCCGCTCCCGTGGCTGCCCCCGCTCTCGTGGCTGCATGGCACCGCCCCCCAGCTACACAACATTATTGACCCACCAGTCCAGAAGAATTTTTTGTTATTTTGCCAATTGGTACACGCAGTAGAATATCATCTTGTATTTCACTTCCCTTAGGTTCCTCCTCTGCTGAATGGGGGTGATTGTACCTGCCTTACATGGTGTAGGAGGCTGATCATGGCCCCCAAAGATGTCAGGTCCTAATCCTGCCACCTGGAAATATCACTGTATTTGAAAACAGGGCTTTGTGGATGTGATTAAATGAAGGACGATGAGATGGGAGATTATCCTAGAGTATCAGGATGGGTCTGAAATGCTATCACAAGTGTCCTTATAAGAGGGAGGCAGAGGGAGGTTACACACAAACGGAGGAGGAGCCCACACCTCAAGAGACAGCGGAGGAGGCCACAACCCTTGGAATGCTGGAAGGCACCAAAAGCTGGAAGAGGCGAGGGATGGGTCCTCCCCCAGCCTCTGGAGGTGGTGTGGCCCTGCTGACACCTTGATCTTAGCTCCATCATTCTGATTTTGGATTATGGCTTTCGGAACTGTTAAGATAATTTATTTCTCTTTTTTACCAGATTTGTGGTAATTTGTTATAGCCGCCACAGAAAGCTAACATACCTGGGTATATTTTATATATGAAGGAGTTATTCATAAGCTGAGGAACATTACACACTTAGGTGTCATCACATTGGTATAGGTTATTTAAAAAGCGATGACTTTGGTTTCTTCCAAAAATCTTAGCATCTCTAAGTGTACATAGCGATGGTATGGTATTGCCAGAGAGTTCCATTCCTGTTCTCCCTCTTGCCTTTATTCACGAGACAAGAAAGGGAGCAGCACTGATTCCTGAGGGAGGCCTCTACAGCAACCATCTTGGATTTTTCAAACTCTGAGCTAAGAAGCCAGACACTGGAGACCCAGCCTGCCTGCGGCTTACTACACATCAGGAAGAGACAGAAATGTCAGCCCTTCCTACCGATGGACTTGAACCTTTAACTCAGGACTCTATCAGTCCTTTAACACATCTTAGCCTGTGGGCTCTCAAGGAGGCTCTCAACAAGGAGGGTGTTGCTGTTATCTCCCCAGTCTTCCTTGCCCTGCGGGGATTTCAGAAAGTTGAGCTGAGCTCTCCACCTGAATTAGGAAGTCATGTTTGTGTCCCTGGACTGATGGGATTCAGATTGCTCAAGGAATATTAGAGAAATTGTAACTAAAACGGGAAAATTAGAAACGGTTTTAACTCCTCTTGGGATCTCCGAAAACAGATATTGTGATTCCAGAAAGCAGAGATGCAGATTGCTTGCAAATTCAGTTTGCCTCAGTGATTGGAGTGACTGGCCATGTTTACTGTCCGTGAGAGGTAGTCGCCTTATACAACACTTAAAAATGGTGAAAATGGTAGCTTTTAGGTTATGTATACATCTTACAGGGGTTTTTTTTTAATCCCATATTAATAATATTACAGGGCCCCAGCATCTGCCAGATCAAACTCACCTTATTTTCTGTCTTCCTTAAAATACTGTCTTGCCTTCAAGAAAAAAAAAAAAAAAATGCACATCTGTGTCACGTATTAAAAATATGGTTCTAATTTCTAAATCAGGATTGTTTACTTCTTGAGATCTCATAAAGTTAGCTATTTTGTGCAGTATGCATTTAAACCAGTGAGGCATCCTAAATAGGATACATAATTAGTTTCTAAGGCAGGCAGCCTGGTAGTTACCTGAGTCAGCAGGATTGGTTCCGTGTAAGAGGTATGTAGCAAGTTTCCAATGTCTCAGGTCATGTTGCCTTCCTGTTTTTCTTTGCTAAACCTCAGAAAATGGCCAGGCTCCCATATTCCCACATTTTCTCAATAGGGCCCAGCCTCCTATTGAGCCAGCAGGTCAGATGGGTGCCCTCCGGGGGTGTGTGTGTGCATGTACTTTGCAGCATGCGTGTGTGCGTGTGTGTGTATTTCCTCCTGCATGGGTGTGGTGTATTTTGGGGGTGGGGGGGGAGTGAGGGGAGCTGACTCACTTATTCACTTAAGAGGACTTGAATTCTGCTCATTTCATGCTGATCCTTCCTGAGCTTGGGCCATCAACCGAGGCCTAAATTTGTGGTCTAGACCAGAATCCAAGACTGGTGTGGGAAGGTCAACAAGAGGCCTCTTGTGTGCACTGAGTGGGTCTGTAGGGGAATTCTTTACACCCCTGTGTGTGGTAGAAACAATTCCAGAATTATTCTTCTCCTCCACCTAGAACTGGAGAGGCTGCTGAATAGTTTCTATCTCCCTGAATATGTTTTTATTTGCACTTGCTATGAGTGCTAAGGACACTTGGCGCTTGGGTGGGAGGGAGGGTCGAGAATGCTAAGGAGGAATGCCTAGGAAGACAGCACTGCAGCTAGGAGCTCAGAAGGAGTGCCCCTGTCCACCCCTGACTCAGGCAGGGCTCCCTTCTAGCCACACTGTGTTTCACAGCCTCCACCAGGACACTTGGAGCCATGAGGGCCTCTACCCAGCACGGTCTGTTGCTGGACAGCTCCTGTTTTTATAGTGTTGTAAATATTGAGCACAATCTGCATGTTTGGTGTGTCGGCTAGTCCCAGCTATGACCTCATGTGGGATATACAGTGTGTCGTGTAAAATCTCACCCCGTTGGGTGCACTCCCCCTCCACGTTCCGAGAATCATGACTGCAACCAAAGCTGCTGGGGGACATTTGGCCAAGAAGTTGTATTTTCTTAGCCTTTACCTACCAGATTCTCAAACAAAGCAATATTAATGGTGGTTATCACGGTGAGTGCTTCCAATGTGCCAAGCACTATGCATCGCTCCTTATATATGTTGCCTCATTTAAACTTCCAACAACCCTATTGGAGTTCTTTGCTTAGAGAGTATAAGTCATTTGCTCAGAATCATCTAGCTAGTAAATTTGTGGACCTAGGATTTAAACTCAGGTACCACACCACCCCCCACACCACCCCCAAAAGTCTATCCTCTAGAATCAGACAAAACAGGAAGAAAAAGTCAGAGAATCAGACAGGAAAAAAAAAAAATAGTTGATTGCTTTTGTACCCATCAGGGATATCCATTTGAAAGCTCCCTGCTGCTCAGAAATTCCTTTCATGAGATATTTGTAAAAGGGATGAAGGTGAGCTTCACTGGTTTCAGAGGAGAGGTCCTGAGTGCCTGGTGTGGGTGGGGAGATGAGAAGGTGGTTCTAGAAGTCAGTAAGCTCTGTCACATGCCCCCAGCACAGCCAGGTCATCAGTCCCTTGTTCCTGTGCAGTCTTGAGCTGCAGCCCTTTTCAGGAGAAAATTCAAATCATGGTTTTGTTTTTTAATCTTTGAAAACAAATGTTGGAAAGTAAATCAGCCCAGTGGGTTTTTTAAATTTACATTTATATTGAGTTATAACCATATTGAGTTAAGATGCAGTCTTAATCAGTTCAGGCTGCTACAACAATACCATAGACTGGTTGGTGTACACACTTATTTATTGCCTAGAGGCTGGGAAGTCTGAGACCATGGTATTGGCAGATCAGTTGTCTAGCACAGACCCACTTGCTGGTTTGCAAATAGACTTCTCCTCACTGTATTCCACATGATGGAGAAGGAAGGAAGGAAGGAAAGGAAGGAAGGAAGGAAGGAAGGAAGGAAGGAAGGAAGGAAGGAAGGAAGGAAGGAAAAAGAGGAGGAGGGATGGAGGGGGAAGGGAAGAAAGAAAGAAAAGAAAGGAAAGAAAGAAAGAAAGAAAGAAAGAAAGAAAGAAAGAAAGAAAGAAAGAAAGAAAGAAGAAAGAAAGAAAAGGAAGGAAGAAAGAAAGAAAAGGAAGAAAGAAAGAGGAAGAGAGAGAGGGTGGGAGGAAGGGAGGAAGAGTGAGAGAGAAAGGAAGAAAAGAAAAGAAAACAAGCTCTCTCATTTGTCTTCTTACAAGAGCATTAATCCCATTCATGAGGATTCCACCCTCATGACTTTACCTCCCAAAGGTCCCACCATCACAACAGGAGGTAGGATTTCATATGAATTTTGAGGGGATACAACCATTCAGTCCATAACATCCACAGACCATAAGTGCACATACAGTTTCATGAGTTTTCACAAATGTATACATCTGTGTAGTCAGCAACCCAAGCAGCATGTAGGGCATTTCCATCATCTAGATGATTCTCTCCTGCCCCTTTGTCATCAATCTCCTTCCTCAATAGAGGTCAGCCATGGTTTGTTTGGTGTTTGCTGGATACTCCTCATCCCTAGGCTGGAAACAAGAGAATACAGAATAGGACTTTGATAACAGGGCCAGAGCTAAGATGCACTCACTCAGGAGAATGAATGCCTCCCTCACCTCACCCTGTCCCAGCCCTGTTGTACAGAGTGGCCTGTTACAGAATCACTAAAATAGTTTTTACTTTCATACACAGAAAATTATATGGCCCAACCTGGTTCTGTGGTTGACTGGATCAAACTCAACTCTCAACCATTCATACGAATACTTCCAGTGTTTATTGATCATTGACTTTGGTGAACATCATGCTTTCCAATCAATTATATTTCCCTCCCTACATAAACCATTCCTGCCTCATAACATTTAGAAATCTTTAGTAGCTACATAAAAGATATCCCTCCCCCAGGTTCCAGTAGAATTTGTGACAGCACATCCATGCTGGGTGCAGAGTGCTGCTCCTTCTCACGTTCCAAGCCTCACCGTATGTCGGCATTACCTTACCGAACGAGCTATTGTATTAGTCATCCTGCTGGATGCGGGGGTGTTCTCATTCCTCACGAATTCTTATTATCAGTGGGTACTCTAATGGTGTTCTTCATGTATCTTTGTTATTAGAGAGTACTGTAATTGTGATGCTTGTTGTGTGAAGTTTGGAATTCATTTATGGTAGAACATACTTACTGTAGAGCCTGGGCTGAACATAATTAAATCTTCCTTCAGTGGCTCCAAAGGGAGTTGAGAATCTCGCAGCCCTCCAGAAGCATCACTACAGTTCCTATTTAATTCATGTAGAATTTCTAATTAGCTAACTAATGTTGAATTTCCGCTAATAAAATATCAGATATGGTCTTTACATAATTGCATGTTCCATGGGTATTAGATTTTTACAATTCCAGGTAGGAGACTACACTCAGAACTAAGCTTTGAAGTGATGTCTTTTCTAAAAAACTAGGTATGGTTTCTAATAGAACTCAGCCCCTCCAAAGTCCATGATAATATATAGAGATGAAGGACATGGGCTTTGGAATCAGATCTATCTGGATTCGGGTCACAGCTCAGTTACCTCAGGACCGTGTGACCTTGAGCAAGCTTCTTATCCCCTTGAACCTCAGTCCCGTCATCTGTGAAACGGGGCTATGAACTGTATGTTTGTTGTGAAGGTTAATCAAGAATGCACATGGAGGGCTTCACAAAGCCTGGCATGAGGCGTACCACAGGTCGCGGCATTTCAAAAACAAAGTCAACGATAACTCTGCAGTCTCACCAACCAAGTGAGACCAATTGGAAGCCCTATATATATTTGGTCACACATTCCCAGACAGAAAGAGATCTTAAACAAATTGCACTAACTCAGTGAAGGTGTCTCTTGGAGTCCAGAGGGCGGAGGCAGCCAGTCAGTGGCCAGGACTCTGGGCCCCCCACCCAGCAGCCAAACAGAGCAACTCTGTGTTGGTCTGTTTCACACACTGGCCCCCGTGACACTTTTCATTTGGACTGCCACTTGAAAAGTTATGAAACCACTGATTTAATCCAACACTCTAATTTTGTAGATGAGGAAACTGAGGTTCCAAAAAGGGTAGGTGATCCCCATGCATTCAACCCAGGTGTCCTGACCCCCGGATTGTCTGTTCCCGAGACCCCACCTCATTATAAATGGAGACAACAAAGAGTAGAAAACAACGGGAAGATGCTACTGAGTTTCCACACAGTTCTTCCAGCCAGTTTCTAGGACCAGAAATATCCCTAGAAAAACAAAACCATCTGTTGTACCCCCACCCCATGGCTGTTTGTCAGAGTCCTTCCTGGTTTGTGAGTGGCAGGAGCGTCTGTAAAAAAAGGTTCTCGCCTGAAAGCCCTTTCTCCACTTCTGCTGGGGAACCACTGCTCACCTAGTGGCCTTCATGCCACCCTGTGGTCTCTCTGTGACCATCTTCTTGCAGACGTATTCACAGGGGTCCTCACTGAGAGATCACAGATGATGTCAGGTCTTCATCCCTTTCAGCAGCAAAACATCTCTCTCCAGGACTCATGCCAGCATCTTTTATTTCCTAGCCTCTTACTCTGTCACATCCTCTGTTTTCCAGCCTCTCAACATTGCCTACAGCCACATCTACAGCTCCTACAGGAACTTTGTCGGGCCCCCCCATTTCAAGACCATCTGTAGACTCCTGGGTTACCAGGGCATCGCCGTGGTCATGGAGGAACTGCTGAAGATCGTCAAGAGTTTGGTAAGGAGGGGCCTCCATGAGTCCTGGTACACGCCTTCAGCTCTGTCTGTAGGAATCACCCCGGGGAATCCTGTGCCCTTATCCCTGGGTTCCTCTTACGTAGCACTCTGTAACATTTCTGTGTACCTTCTGACGCCATGGCTTTCCCTCTCACTTTCTGACCCAGAGCTTACTGACTGTACTGATAAATGAACTCAGCAATCCTGATGTTGACCTTTAGGGTCTACTAATTACTGCTCACACTCTCCGCCTATGCAGTGTTTTTGAACTTGAGCGTGAAAACTCCATGGCACATGTGCTGCCATTTTCCCCTCCTGTGCTCACGGCACACATCTCTAATCAATCACCACGCTTCTTCCCCTTGGGATTTCTTGCTAAACACTTGCAACACTGCACTAGCCTCAAGGGAATTCTGTATCCGATTTCAAGTGTGATCATCCAAAGCTCCATTTACTTCCCCATGACATGCCAAAGTAAAGCTGAAACACTTAAACAAGATTTTCCTGAAATTTTGAGATGACAAGAGAGAAGTAGCTAAAGTAATGAGTAGCCACGCCAGAAATAGGAAGCAGGATTCGCCTGCTCACCACTCCTCTGCTAACAGCTGTGTAGAGCCACGAGTTGTTACAGATTGTGACGCTAAATCCAGAGTTAAACAGGAAAATATAATGGGTTAAAGATGTCTGCCTTGGACATAGGAGGGATAAATGTGCAATGTATTTTCTGTGTTTAAATTAGCTAACGTGTCTGTCTCTACAGCTCCCTGGCCCATAACATTTTAGCTCTTAATCTGGATCTCATATAAGCACCTCAATCCCAGGAAAGGCCCATACTTTGAAATTGCCCTCCTGGAAGTGTATATTCCCGAGGGACTAATGACACAGCTCCCTTTTCTGTCTCATAAAGGCCTATTTTTTGTTATTAAAGAGAATAGGGCTGTGCCCCCACATTTAGGAGAGAACCTACTCCCTCCTCTCAGGGAGCAGTGCCTTACTGGCCTAGGCAGCTCCAACTGCTATAACAAAATAACACAGACCGGGTGGCTTAAACAACAAATGTTGATTTTTCACAGTTCTGGAGGCTGGAAGTCCAAGGTCAGGGTGCCAGCATGGGCGGGTTCTAGCGAGGACCCTCCTCCTAGTGTTCAGATGCCTGCCTTCTCATTGTGTCCCTACATGACAGAGAGCAAGCTCACCTGTCTCTTGTCTCTTCTTATAAGGGCACTAATCCCATCATGAAGCTCCACTCCCAAGACTTCATTACCTCCCAAAGGCCCCAATGCCACACGCCATCACACTGGGGGATGGAGTTTCAATATATGAACTTTGGGGAGACACATTCAGTCCATAGCACTTACCCACAGGCCACAACAGAACCCTGTACACCCCCGGAGCCCAGCATTTAGTCCAGAGTTACACATAGACAGCAGTGATGGATTATTCACTCATTTTGCCCTCTTTTGTCAGCTCCAAGGAACCATTCTCCAGTACGTGAAGACACTGATCGAGGTGATGCCTAAGATATGCCGCTTGCCCCGACACGAGTATGGCTCCCCAGGTTGGTGATGGGGAGCCAGGGGCAGGAAGTAGTGATAGGAGAGTAATCCAGGCCCACCCTGTGGTAGTCAGGGGCCCTGGCCATCTACCTGGAAAGGTTTGCTTCTCTAACAGGCCCACAAGCTGGCCCAGCACTGGGTTAGCATCCTACCTCCTCCATTAGCTAGATAGCCTTGAAGCATCTATAATCCCTCTGGGCAGTAGCATCATCTTCCCCAGTGAAGGTAAAGGATGCCTATTGGGCCTGCCTCCACAGGACTGCTGGGGAGCTAGGGAGGACAGCAGCTGTAGAGCATTTACAGCCTACTTGTAAAGGTCTTTTCTAACTCAGCACCTCCAGGACCCCTTCCTCCATTTGCCCATTGGAGGACGCAGGTGCTGCAGGTGGTGATACAAGTGACATTTCTAAGGTGAGTCAGGAAACAGGAGTTTTGCCAGTCTGCCTCGGAGCAGAGAAATCATTCTTTCCTTCCCTAATAGTGAATGGCACAGGGACTGAATCTGGGGAATGGGAATCGGGAAAGGTGGAGACTGTGAGTTTGGCACCTGGTGTTTTTTCCTAAAAACCAAGCTGTCAGGTGCTGAGTGTGTGTGATTCAGAGTAGAAAAGGGCTTGGGGACACCTACATGGCTCAGTCAGTTAAGCGTCTGATTCTTCATTTCGGCTCAGGTCATGATCTCATGGTTCTTGAGTTCGAGCCCCACGTTGGGCTCTGCTCTGACAGTGTAGAGTCAGCTTGAGATTTCCTCTCTCTCTTTCTCTCAAAAAATAAATAAACAGAAAGAAAGAAAGAAAGAAAGAAAGAAAGAAAGAAAGAAAGAAAGAAAGAAAGAAAGAAAGAAAGAAAGAAAGAAAGAAAGAAAGAAAGAAAGAAAGAAAAGAAAGAAAAGGGCTTGCCCTCAAAAGCTCTGGTTTTCAATCATAGGTGCCCCACTTACTAGCTGTGTGACTATGGTCCTGCCACTTACCCTCTCTGACCATAATCTAAAAATAAAAGTAATAGTGCCCTTCATGGTATTGTTGTATTAAATGAGATGTTGTAGATAAAGTGCTTAACACAATGCCTTGCCCTTATAAATAAGTGTTAATTCCTGTTATTAAGAATTCAGACAACTTTTTGGAGGGACTGGGAGAGATTCAGGGATGCTGTATTTGCGTATGCTTGTTTTGTTCCAAAAAAGATTTGAGCCAGCCTCCTGAGTTTTCTTTAGTACTGAGCCCTGAAAGAAGTCTCACCCCTGGCCCACATGTAGAGAGGTAGGGGTTTGGTTTTTCGCCGTCCCACTCAGGTCTGGGCTGTTGCTCTGTTGGCCCTTCCCATCATCCTGCCTGAGCAGGGTCAGTTTCCCCCTAACTGTCTGCCTTCATTCCCCAGGGATCCTGGAGTTCTTCCACCACCAGCTGAAGGACATCATTGAGTATGCAGAGCTCAAAACAGATGTGTTCCAGAGCCTGAGGGAGGTGGGCAATGCCATCCTGTTCTGCCTGCTCATAGAGCAAGCTCTGGTGAGTCCTGAGCCCAAAGAAATTGGAGCGTCTCCAGGCTGGAAGGGACCCCCAGCCCAGCCAGAGACTCGAGGCCCCCCAGGGTATCCTGCTCAGCAGGCCCTGCAGCATAGGCTCGTGTTGTCCCGTGCGGGGTATGTGCTACAAATCTGTTCCGCTCTCAGGCAGCGCCTACCATTTGAACCCTGGGAGGAACACAGGCCCTGGAGTTAGACAGACCTGGGTTCCTGTCCCAGCGCCACCTTCACTAGCCGCAGGATCCCAGCAATTCATCCGAGGCTTAGTTTTCCATCTACTCATTAAACAAATAACAACTGCTTGGCCGCCACAGGCCGGGCACTGCACTGGGGGGTGGAGTCATCGTCAGCCCCTGCCCTGTGTCCTGGACAGTGGCAGGGAGACTCACACTGAGCCATGTATTCACACAGAAATGCTATGCATACATTGCAGCAATGCTCGGAGGGAGGAGTGCAGGGTTTTGTGGGAACACAAAACAGAACCTGGTGTGGTCTTGGGGAGAGAGGGAGGACTTTCCTTAGGGGGTGACCAGGAGAATGGTCAGGAATTGGCCTGCTGAAGAACCAGGAATCGTGGTCCAGGCTGAGGGGAGAGCACATAGTACTCTCTTCCTTTGGTGTGATGGGAGACGGCCACGCTAACCCGCAGGGTGGTTTAGAGGCTGAGGGGAGACAAAACGTGCAAAGTGCACACAGTAAGAACTAAATAACTGGTGGTAGTTAGCAGGATGAGCATAGGCTCGCCTCCCCATACTCCCACTTCCCAGGACCACACAGACCCAGGGCACCTTTTAGCTGCCTGACCATTCGGCAGTCCCCACCGGCCCTTGTGGCTTGGTCACAGAGGCTGCCTCCCTCCTTCCCATTCTCGCCAACACTCGGTGCTACCTGCTCCTCTGTGTGTGGGGTCCACAGCCCTCCAGCCACGGGGCCACGGATGCAGTGGAGTAGTGGAAGGAAAGGGAGAGGGGTGTCGCTCTGAGGATGCATCATCTCAGCCTGGGAAGATCTCTCAGCCTCTGTGCACTCATACAGCACAGGGGTATGAAGAGCCCGTTCATTGCTGACTGCAGTTCTAGGTTGTGGGTGAATAGCCTTCATTAAGAGAGGCAGATTATGACCATCCAAAGATTGTGAAGGCAGAGGGTGGTACATGCTGTGAGGGCATAAAAGGGAAACCGGGATAGAGCGCGATGGTGGTCGGGAGGGATATGCTGATTTCAGAGAGGGTAGAGCTTGATATTTGTAAGAAAGAAAAAAACCTGGAATGAGCTGGAATGGAGGGGCACAGGGGACAAGATAGGAGCAGAGGAGGGAGGAACAGGTGGCAGTCCTGGGTAAGAATTCGTTGAAGTGTTGTGAAATGGAGAGTGAGGCAGAGGGTCTGATTTACTCTTGGGAAAGGCCCTTTGGGCCTTGGGAGAAGAACCAGCCATAAACATGCTGCAGCTGTTTGCAGCTGCCCAGCTCAGGGTTCGTCCTGGAGGCAGAAGCACATGGAGAGGGGAGGGAAAGGAAGGCACTAGGGAGGAGACATAACAGGGGTAGAGTGAGATGAAAAGCTCGGAATAAGAACCCTAGTGATCCCTGCCGCTAACGGTCCCGTGTGACCCAGAGCGAGCCAGTTCACTCCACGTCTGAGGTCCCCACCTCTACAACGAGGACGTGTCCTATCTGTTCTCTCAGACCCTTCCCCACGGAGAGGCTCAGAAACGCACACGGTTTTGTTCTCCCTCCATAAGGAGTAATTGCCTCTCTGTTCCCCTTTAAATAGACTCTTGAGACAGCTAAGTGTTCCTCTTTATGGTAACAGGTTTTGAACACGGTTCAGTGGCCTGTGTTGCCATGGCAACTTAGCCTTCAGAAGTCACAGGGATGAGTAGGAAACACAGTTCTGTTCAAGGCTTCAGGAAGATGAGGAGAGGCTCCAGGGGCACCAGGAGGGGTGGAGGTGGGGGAGGGCTGGCCCCTGAAGCCTCAGGCCTACGTGTCTCCTGATAGCACCTTCTTTCATGAGGAGTTGTGACCCGAGAGCACCAATTAAGTTTCCCCTAAGAAGCAGACTATTGATGGGACTATAAGGACAGGGAAAATTTTTCTCAGGCAGCCGTGCCAAGGTGGTCACTTGCATATATCACTGAAGACAAGAGGATACTCAGGATAAAAGACCTTCAGAGCTGAGAGAGACCTTAACAGTATATGTCCCTACTCCTCTATTCATGAGGGAGGAAGTGGGGAACCAGAGAGGGGAGCTGGTCTCCTGAGGTCTCATGGCACATCAGCAGCAGAGGTGAAAGAAGGAAAGCACAGGTTTCCAGCACCGACTCCAGTCCTGGCGGAGGCCAACAGAGCAAGAATCAGGGCCCCCATAAACCTCTGTGCTACGCTTTCTACTTAGACAACTGGGGGAATCCCCAGGCCAACATAGTACTTTCTGAGATTAGAATGAGGCATGAGCTTTCTGGAGCCTTTGTGTTTACAGAACTGAAATAAAATAAATATTTAAATGACATATCAATTGTTCTAATTAAAGAACAATTAGCAAAAAAAGAAAGGGAGGGAAGGTGGAAGGGAGGGCCCTTAATGGCCATCCACAGAGGACCTTCTCTTCTTGTGGAGGACTCTGAAGAGTTACAAAGAATAAGGTGTATGTACCCACATAGAAAATGTTGAAAGACACAATGCTGAGTGAGAAAAAGCAAGTCCCAGCACAAGACACATATTATGATGCCATATATATAAAATAAACAAAAAAGAGGGTGGTGCCTGGGTGGCTCAGTCAGTTAAGCTTCTGCCTCTTGACCTCAGCTCAGGTCTTGATTTCAGGGTTGTAAGTTCAAGCCCTGTATTGGCTTAAAAAAAATTAAAATAAACAAAAAAATAAAACCCACAAAATATAGTGCATTGAAAAAAAAAATCTAGGGAAAAAAAGCATATCAGATAGTTCAGCTATTTTCTCCATGTATCAGGGAGTAAACTAGGATTAGGGGTCAACAGGGACTTTAATTTTATCTGGAAGGTCTAATGTTTTGCAAGGGAAGTATTTTCAAGTATTACTATTGAACTAAAAATTAATTTAAAGAATACAAATAGTACCTAATAGTTGTAGGTTAATAATAACAGAAAAACTGGAAGAATATTGAAAAATACAAAGTAGGAAGTCTTTTGCTTGTTTATCTTGTGTTGTCTTTTTCTGATAGATTTGTAGTTTCTGGTTGTGGGTTCCATGTTGAAATATATGCTGCAAATACCTTCTTTCATTCTGTGGCTTGTGTTTTTGTTTCTAACAGGTTATTAATATATCATTAATGTGTAGGAAGAGGGGATATAAGTTGAAAAGATTAATTACTTGTCTAAAGGTATACCTTTTCTCTTTAAGTTAGGTGCTTATAAATATTTCTCCAAATTCAGGGTGCAATATTAGTATAGAAACCCCTACACCTGTGGAGCAGGTTACTTGCTTGGTGTTTTTAATTAAGGTCTAACATACATGGAGTAACATACAGAATATGCAGAATTCTCACCATATAGACAAAGTGAATCATCCATGTTACTGTGGGTGGGCATTTGGGTTGTTTACAGCATGATGCTGTAACAAATGAAGACACCATGAACGTTCTTGCACATTTCTGTTGGTGGATCTGTGCTCTCATTTTTATTAGGTAAATTTACTAGTAGTAGAGTAGCTAGGTCAACGTGTAGATCAATGTTTAGTTTCAGGAGCTACTGCCAAACTGTTTTACAAAGTGGTTGTGAGAGTTTATTCACTCATTCAGCAGTGTAGGAGAGTTTTAATTTCTTGACATCCTCAGGAACATTTGGAGTTGTCTTGTCTTTTCAATGAAAGCCGTTCCATCATGGTATCTCATGATGGTTTTGATCTCCCTGCTGACCACTGATGCTGGGCCTCTTTCCATAAGGTAGAGCCATTTGGACAGCCTTTTTTGCAAAAGGCGGTTCAATATTTTTGCCTGTTTTTAAATTAAGCCCTCTTTTCCATATTTATTTGTACTTATTATTGATATATTGTGGATCCATAAATGGCAAATACATTTCTTTGGCTTGTCTTTTGGTAAACAGAAGTTCTTAAGGCTTGGTGTATTTACCATTTCTTCCCCCATGTGGTTGGTGCTTTTGTGACTTGTCTTAAAAAATCTTTCCTACTCTACAATCATGAAGATGTATTATCTTCTAAAAGTTTAGAGTTTTAGCCTTTTGAGGCTTAACAGACCATTAAGTCTGTTGTTCACTTGGAGTTGATGTGTGTGTTTAGTGGGAGGTAGAAATCCATTTTCATTTCTTCCCGATTATCCCAGCAGCATTGACTGAAAAGACCTTCTTCTCCCTGCTCTGCAATGGCAATGCCACATGCGTCATTGATCACGTGCCCACAAAGGGTCTAGTGGTGGCAGGCTCTGAAATATTTGTTGAGTCTACCCTGAAATGAATCGGCATTCGTTAGGCATCTATTTATAAGTCCTGTTATTTTTTTTTTTTCATTTTTTTAATGTTTATTTATTTTTGAGAGACAGAGAAAGACAGAATGCGAGCAGGGGAGGGGCAGAGAAAGAGGGAGACACAGACTCCAAAGCAGACTACAGGCTCTGAGCTGTCAGCACAGAGCCTGATGCAGGGCTCGAACTGACAAACCGTGAGATCATGACCTGAGCTGAAGTCAGACGCTCACCTGACTGAGCCACCCAGGCACCCCAGTCCTGTTATGTTTTTAAAGGAAATTCTGTTAGTATCTCCTACCTAGTATCTAGTAACTAGTGTCACCTACCCTGGGAAATCAGAAGATTGTCATTAAGGAAATATTCCATAGTCACCAAGTTTTTTCTCAAATTTTGTATGGTGTTTGAGCCATCAGCCCATTGTTCATTATGCTGACACACACCAGAAGAGGGCCCTGTTTGTTCATGTGAAAGAGGGAAAGCCCGGTCCCTGGGAAGAAGACAGCCTGTCTGTCTGCCTCTCTGCCTTTTATGGCAGGACCTCCCATCGTCTGGGACTTAAGAGTATTCCCTGCCTTGAGCTCTGTTTATTTCTTCTTTCCTCCTTATAGTCAGAGTGGACCACAGTCAGAGTCTGGGCAGTCATTGCTCCTCTTACAGGAGGCCTTGGGCCCAAACTCATAGAACTGGGTGCCATGCAGGGTGGGTTTCACAATCTCAGCACCACTGGGATTACCCTTTGTTGTAGGGGCCCGTCCTATGCATTGTAGGGTGTTGAGCGGCACCTCTGGGCTCTAGCCTGTCTCTAGATGCTAGTAACACCCTTCCCAGTTGTGACAACCAAAAAGGTCTCCAGATACTGCCTCATATTCCTTGAGAGGACAAAACCTCCCCCTATTGAGAAACACTGATTTAGTGCAATCCCACATTTTGCAGATAGGAAGCCAAGGCCCCAAGAGGGAGATGACTTTCCCAGGGTTAAACTAGTGCAGGAGCTGGGGTGAGAACCCAGGATCCTTACAGTTAGCACGCTCAGGGACAGAGGACTGCTCTACAAAGCCTCACAGATGATGCTGTTGGCTTTGGTTTGGGTTTTAGTTCCAGCTCCACGTCTGATCCCTCTGTCTCCTGCTTCCACTTTATCGTCCTTTCTCTTTAATTTTGTTTTTCTTATTGCATAACTTAAATAAATTCATTGCCAGAAAACCCAGAGAAGCAGAAAGAAGAAAACAAAAACCACATTGCTGCACGAAGAGAGCCACTGTTCATGCTCTGAAGGATATC
Source organism: Acinonyx jubatus (assembly GCF_027475565.1). Taxonomy (NCBI): domain Eukaryota; kingdom Metazoa; phylum Chordata; class Mammalia; order Carnivora; family Felidae; genus Acinonyx; species Acinonyx jubatus. Next base: position 187,740,015 of record NC_069380.1, on the reverse strand, counting down.
CTTGCAGATGTTTGTATGTTCCAGCATATCAATATTAAATTTTTTCATTGTTTTTTTTTTTTACTTTGTTTAGTTATAAAAGTCATGCTCACCAAGCTGAGAAGAGTGGTGACCCGCATGGAGTGTGGTGGGGCAGGCGATCTTCCACTTTTTACTTTACGTTCTAAATTATTGTACAAATTTAGTGCACTAAACACTTTTTGTTTTTCCCCCCCCTGGAGAGGAGGTCCTCACACACTTAGCAGATGTACACAATCCTGATACACGAGAAGTAAAAAAGCAAATGCCTGCCCTTCACTGTCCATCTTAGACCTTGGCTCCATATCCCCACCTGTTCTTGATCCAGAGTTCTTTTTGCCATCACCCTGACTAACAACCCCTCCGGCTACTCAGGAGTCATGATCTGTCCCTACATCCAGGCACCACTGAGCAGCACTCCTTGGCCCTTCTGCAAGCAGCATGTCCTCCAACCCAGACCCAGAACTCAGTGGTGTTCCAGATTGAAAATGAGTCAAGCTTTGTGGAAAGAGGGCACCTCGACTCCCAATAGTACCTCTACATGCTTTCTGGTTTTTAAGTATTTTTACATCCTTTCAGACACATCCCAGTCTGGAAACCAAACCTGCTACCCTCATCAATATATGAGGTACGGAGCAAACATGTTCTGACTGCTGAGAGTCAGGGAGTCTGCAGACCTGACTGGGAGCCCCCCATTGGCCAGGCGGCCAGTGTGTGGGACTCCAAGATCATTGGACACAATCCCTTCCCTAATGACACTGTTCACAGTCAATACCCTCAGTCTGCAGCGGAGGAGTGTTAGCCCTTCAGGGGGTAGGCAGAATGATCGCATAGCTTTTAACTATTTACTTACTCAAAAAATGAGAAAGGAACTAAGCCCTCCTGTTTATTAACACAGTGTTCCAGAGTTGATCACATAAATACATGTCAATGGAGATGTTTGCTCAAAATTATACAAATGGAAGCTTATGGTCCAAAAGGTTTGGAGACCACCAGCCAAGATCCACAACAACAGAGTGAAAAGGGGTATAAAATAATGGAATCAGAGAGGAGGGGATGCCAGGACAGATTTCCTGGTTGAGGGTCATTTTTGTATCCTCAGCACATCAATACAGGCCTATCAACTATGTCCTATATGATGAGGGGAGGGACATATCAGCTCAGTTCTAAGTGAGGATTAGAAACATACCTGTTTATTCTCTAAAATCTTCCAAGATGATGCCATTCCATTTGAGCGAGAGGCTGCCAGTCACCTTAATCCAAAGCCACCTCAGTCCTGGAAACATGTGGCACTTGTATCATCAGCCTGGGCCAGTAATTGCCCAGAAACCAGAGCCTTGGCTTTTCAGTTCTGCACTGATGACTCTCCCAAGAGGAGACCCCAGTGGATGGAAGGCCTAGATGCTGAGGGTTTGGGAGTCAAAATGCAGTTTGCTTTCCTGGGTGTTATTGGAGGGCAGACACCTGCAGACATCCAGGAGGTGGTGTAGTGGTCCCAGCCTCAGCCGCTCATTGCTGTCGCTCAGAAAACTCCTAAACATCCATGCTGGTACTTCACCCGGCCCCAAGGTGGCCCTGGCTAAAATACCAGGCCAAAAGCTCCACACCTGATTCCAGTGTGCCGCCAGGGTGGAGAGCCCCTGATCTAGAAGGAGTCTTCTTAACTAGTGCTTCCAGAGGCTAGTCACTGATGTGTTGTCACATTTCTTGCTCTATCTACAGACCACTGGTTGTATTGTTTACAAAATATTTTTATTTAAATTAACTTACTTTTTAACTTAAATTTATTTTTAAAGTGGGGCACCCGGGTGGTGCAGCCGGTTAATAAGCATCTGACTTCAGCTCAGGTCAGGATCTCATGGTTTGTGGGTTCAAGTCCCGCATTGGGCTCTATGCTGAAAGCTCAGAGCCTGGAGCCTGCTTCAGATTCTGTGTCTCCCTCTCTCTCTGCTCCTCCCCCACTCATGCTCTGTCTCTCTCTCCTTCAAAAATAAATAAACATTAAAAAAAGTTTTAATTATTTTAAAAGGAAACTGTATATCACTTCCATTAAACAAAATCATTATCTCTTGCCATCATTGGAAAGCAACCAGAGGGACACCTGGGTGGCTCAATTGGTTAAGCGTCAGACATCTGATTTCAGCTCAGAGAGTGATCTTGCAGTTTACGAGTTCAAGCCCCACATCAGGCTCCGTGCTAACAGCTTGGGATTCTCTCCCTCTCTCTCTGCTCCTCACCCGCTCATGCACATGCTCGCTCTCTCAATCTCTCTCTTGCAAAATAAATAAACTTAAAGAAAAAAAAAGCAACCAGAATAATAAATTCAATCAAAATACAACAAAGTAATGTAATCCCAGCTGCTGTCTGCCCAGACGTCTGAGCCCAGGGCCAGCCATGTTAAAAATGGAGTTTAGCAAATGTTAGAGAGGTTTGAGATATGCTGGATCTAAATGAGAGACTTTCTTACAAAGTTGTCAAAAAGACTGCTAGGGAACTGAGAGGAAAGTAAGTTTCCCTCCGTGACCCACTATTGTTAAATATCACTTCCCTGCCTCTACAATTCCCACCTTTTAGGAAATGCCTGCCTTGGGAGACGTTGATGTGCACTTGAGGGGAAGGGAAAACTACTTTTTAAGCTAGTTTCTTGGCTATAGATCTTTCCCAGCTGACCAGACATGGTTCTGGTCCGGAATAATAATCATTTTTCCCCCTGACAATTCAGGGGGCAGGGGAAAGAGTTTTGGTGAGACACGGTGATACCTAGCATTGTTCAAGTGAGGCTCAGATTGGTGGGGAAGGACCACACACACATGCAGACCCAGACACGCAGAATCAGGTAAGATTACGGATTTATTTAGGCAGGTTTACAAAGAACTCCTGGAAGTGAGGGCCCCACGGCACAAGAGCAGTTGGAATATGTCACAGTTGAACTTTCCACTGTTCACTGGAATCCCAGACGAGAAGGTGGAAGGCTGCCGCTCGTACTTGCTGCACAAAGCTGGGTGTGGGAAGCCTAACCTGCTCCACAGGCCCTGTATCTTTGGGGCTTAACATCAATATGCAGGAAACACTTCACTAACGGGCTACGTGTGTCCATATAAGGAAATGTTTAGAATGCTGCACTCTCTGGTTAGGTCCTGTAACCACCCTCCCTCCGGCACCCTCCCACCAGAACATCAGGGTGGGGGTTCCTGGGGGTCCTCAGCCTCCAGTTCCCAGCTCATTCTCCACGCTCACTTGACAAAGACAAAAACATAAAATACTAGTGTTAGTGCTACTGCCTTTTGGTCGCCTCAGAACTTCGAATGTTAAGAAAATATTGTTTTGAGGTTGGTTTGATGGTTCCCTTCAGGAGATCAGCTAAAACTGGTACGTAGTTTTTCATCCAGAGATGGAGCCTAAAGGTAGCATCTAATGCTGTTGTATGTGGATCTGATGTGTGTGTATCACATGACCCTAGTTTTTTAAATATGTATCCTGAATCTGTATGGTATCCTTTATTTTTGTGTAGGCGCTTTAAAAATTTTTTTTTCAATGTGTATTTGAGAGACAGTTGAGTAGAGAAGGGGCAGAGAGGGAGGGAGACACAGAATCCGAAGCAGGCTACAGGCTCTGAGCTTTCAGCACAGAGCCTGACACGGGACTCGAACCCATGAACTATGAGGTCATGACCTGAGCCAAAGTCAGACACTTAACCGACTGAACCACCCAGGCGCCCCAAGAATGTTTTTTAATATAGATGCTTACAATACTGAGGCTACACAGGAGGATAATCTTGGTTTTAGGAGTTGCATGCTGAGGTATTTAAGGCTGAGTAATGGAATGACTTCAACTTGTTTTCAGTGATTCAGTAAAACATAGAGTCACAACAGAAATAGTAAAAGAAAAGGTCATTGTGATTCTATGTCAGGAGTATAAGGATGTGCATTGTTCTTTCAAATATTTTATATGTTCAGTATTTTTCATAACACAAATTTGAAGAGGGGAAAAGGAAACTTCATTATGGAATCCAGAAAGTTAAGAAGAAAAAGGGTCACTAAGCAGACAAGGTCACAGTGTATAAGGAGGAAGACAAGTTATGAGGGTTTTGTTTTTTCCAGCTACTTCTTTGTTAGTTGGTGAGATTTATTTTTGGTAACATATGCTTACGAGCCACTTCTGACCTCATGTTTTAATTTATAGAGGCATCTTCTAGTGCTGAACACAGCCATGACTCTCATGCTGTCCATCTATTTGATTTCTAAGCAGGAAATATCAGTGTAGAATCATGGGAAGGCAGATGAAGCCAGGAAAGCTGTCCAGTCCAAACTAGAAAAAGACCCCACGGGACTTGTCAGTGGCCCTGAGAGAACTCCCAGAATGCTTCTTTCGACTGCCCTCTTCCTGTGGGCCATGGTGGGGAGATTTTCCCCGTGCTTCAGGGTCTTCAGGAAAGAAAACAAGAATGCCTTTTCCCTGTGTGCAATTTAAGAGAAATGTCTCAAACCCAGCTTCTTTGAGGGTCACTGCCTATCCATTCTTGTTAAAGGTGAAATTTACTGGTAGGTAAAGCATTGGGGGATAAAATGACAGCTGATTTTCTATGTAACAGCAGAGGACCTTCATACAGTTATAAATCAGATCATGCTACTCCCCTGCTTAAAACTGACAGGTGGCTTCTCATTGTACTTCAAGTTCTAGCTCCCAGCTGTGACCCACGAGGCCCCAGAAAATTCAGCCATGCCTACTCCTCTAGCGTCATTCATCTTTTATTACACTCTTTGCCTGGGTGCACAGTCCAGCCACACAGCAGACTTTGAAGGTCAGAGTACAGCTGAATCCTACCATCCTTGGCTTCTACCCAAATGCTTGTTGACATTTAGCCCCTTTGTGTTATAGTCAAGGGGCACCAAGAGGACTTCCCCCGACCCAAACAAAAGCATCTCTTCCCCCTTCTATCAGTGTCTGAAGTTCTCCTATTAGAGACTTTTCTTGATTTGAAATGTTACCTAATGTTTAAAAGCCCCAGGGGCACCTGGGTGGCTCAGTTGGTTAAGCATCCAACTTCGGCTTAGGTCATAATCTCACAGTTTGTGAGTTTGAGCCCCTCTGTGCTGACAGTTCAGAGACTGGAGCCTGCTCTGGATTCTTGTGTCTCCCTCTCTCTCTCTCTGCCCCTCTCCTGCCTGTGCTCTGTCTCTCTTTGTCTCTCAAAAATAAATAAATGTTAAAAAAAAAATTTAAGCCCCAGTAAAATACAAAGCCTGCTGAGATGGGTTTAGAGATAGATAGAGCCAGTACTTTAGTAGGTAATCATTTATCAAATAATTTTGAGAAGTAAGATGGTCACCCGGAAAAGGGTGCAGGGAAACCAAAAGATTCCTCCAGGTCAAAACAAAGACAAAGACAAACATTAAAAGAGAAACTCTGTTCTGTACATAGGAAGATGTGGATAGTGTATGCTAAGTGATTAAAAATAGATTACAAAAGAGTAGATATTTTATGTCCCATCATTTAAAAACATATACTTAAATGTTATATGTATAGAAGAACCAGGCAGGATAAACCCCCACAAGAGTATCTGTGATGACCCCTGGGTGGTAGGATTATAAATTTCTTCCCTTTAAAAAAAAATGCATCTGCATTTTCTCTTTTTTTTTTTTTCCAAAAATGAGCATAAATACTTAACCAACAAAAAGAAAGGGGCTAGAGTAGCAGCTTTATTTTTTCTTTTTTTTTTTAATATATGAAATTTATTGTCAAATTGGTTTCCATACAACACCCAGTGCTCATCCCAAAAGGTGCCCTCAATACCCATCACCCACCCTCTTCTCCCTCCCACCCCCCATCAACCCTCAGTTTGTTCTCAGTTTTTAACAGTCTCTTATGCTTTGGCTCTCTCCCACTCTAACCTCTATAGAGTAGCAGCTTTAAAAACCCACCTGCTGTGATGAAACGTACAGCCTGGTGTCTAGAGTTAACAGTGCTATGTTGTCCACTTGAAAACTACCAAGAGTAGATCTTAAATGATCTCCCCACAAAAAATGGTAATTGTATGAGGTGAAAGATGTATTAACTAGTAATCATTTCACAGTCGTCAAATCGGCAATGTGTCCAGCCATCACATTGTACACCTTAAACCAACACAGTGTTACAGGTCGGTTGTAGCCAGGTAAAGCCAAGGGGAAAATCTGCCAAATTAATCATTGTTCACGGGACAACCCTTGCCTGAATTAAGTGTTGGGTGCACTTCCAGGAGAAAATGACAAATAGCAGGTCAGCTAACACTTAATATAAGGTAGCTAAAATGTTGGTGGTGGTGGTTTTTGGAGATCAAGGATAACAAATTTGTACCTTAAGTGCCTTTGCCCCTCTTCTAACCCAAGGCACACATTGATAATCGATCCTGCTGGGCCTGAATCTGTTGTCGAAATCGCCTCCAAAAGCAGCCACTGCCTCAGTCATGAATGGTGACCCCAGTGCCACTGCTAGCACATGTGTTGCCCACACTCAAATCATGAAAAGATAGCCTTCCTCAAGATGTTTCATTCCTTTCTTTTGCACTATGATCATAATACGTCGATTTTTAAACAACAAAGTATATCTGCTAGGAAAGGATCCTCGTAAACAGTCAATCTCCTGGCAGCCCTTAGGATGGAATGCTCTTGGACAAAATACTGTCTTCAGAAACCATTTATAGCAGACCTGGGTTTTTGTCAACTCTGCTGGAAATCGTTAACCCCCTCCCAAAAAATAAACACAGACCCTGACAGGATGGCATTATCTCCCAATAAAAGCAAAGTGGTGGGAGACCCCTGGCAACTCGTCCTGACATTCTAGGCACTGGAATCTGCCCTACTTTGGTATCGAGGAGGCAACTGAAATGCCCACTTCCTGTTGGTCAGATGTATGGTCTGTATAGCAAGGTAGTATGGCAAGGCATTGGACACTAACTGGGTATCCTTAACCAGTCAGCTGTTTCTGTTTCAAGGCAGCATGATTCAGGGAGGACTGTGGGTCTATGTTCCAATTAAAACTCAGACTTAATTCCATTTTTTCCATGAATTTGCTGACTTCTCATTCCAGTAATTTGCAATGAACATCATTCCCTAGGGCCTTGGCTGTTGCATTGGCCGCATTACAAGGCCAGCCCCTCCCTCCCAACACCCAGGGCTTTGGGTGTGCAGTCCAGTGGTTGGGAAGGAGATGTGTTCTGGTGGGCAGGGTCCACGGGACCTAATGATGAGTAAGGGAAACTCAGTGAGGAGATTTGGCACCTAGTAGGTTCTAACAGGCCACTTGCAGTTTAAAAACCGGCATTCCCATTTGGAGACTTGCCACAGGCACTTGCCCCTCCTGAGAAGCTAGAGGCCTTTTCCTCTCCCTTTGATGCATTTCTGGTCTTATACTGTGCAATGGTCTCCAGACTTAGTGACACTGCCTCTTTAATTGTAAGGTGCTGTATATTCCTCTGGATATAGACAGAGCATAAGCGAAAGAGCAGAGATCTCTCAGAATTCTCTTGCTGACCTCGGCCTGGCCACTGGGCCACCTTCCTAAACCAGCCATGCCCTCTTCTTTCATTCTGCTCCACTGCTGAGTTACACAGCCTTGAATGAGACAGGAATCTTTCTGCAGAGGAACAAAGGCAGGATGTGGCCAATGCTTGACTCCTAGGTGTCCTCCTCGAAAGGGCCTATCAGAGAGCCTGGGTTGAAGTTTTGCCCCTGTACTTAATAGCAATGAGACTCCAGGAAAGTGATGAAAATCCTCTGAGCCTTAGTTTCCACACCCCAAAAATACTGGGGCTAAGTGTAAGTCTCCCCTGCTTTTTCCAAGTTTGCGTTCTGCCTTGCTTTTCCAGAAGACCTTACAACAGTACCTGTTTTCACTAACCACAAGAAATCCAAGGAGGATTTTGCTTTCAGGAAAAGAGGTGAAAAGCAAAAATAGCATTCACCCTTTGTTTTGCAGCAAGTGGCTCCAGAGCCATCATGAGTGGCCCTGCCAGACTCCTTCCCAGCAGCGACACTCAGCATCTCAGCACCAAGCTGCCAGAGCTTTGGACTGTGCTTCATCTGTGATTTATCTCAACTTATTTGGCACGCCCCTTAGAAAGATGCGTCCTGAGGTGCCAACGAAGCCAAAGAGAGGTTGTTTTTTGGGGTCTGGGAACGGTCAAAATGTTTTCCATATAAATTCATGGTAATTGCTCCTTTGCTTTATGCCATTTGGCCTTAGGAAAGGTTTCGTTAGGAACGCTCTGCCTTCAGATAGTGGGGGAAACCTATTCCCACTCCCCAGTCTTTGTGTTGAGTGAAGTGAGGAATGTAAAGTCACCGGAGCTTCATAAGCAGGCCCTCGGCTACCATGAGTCCCTTCTCTCCTCTTCCCGGAGCTTCCCAGAGGCTTTGACTCAGCCTCGGTCCCCCAACTGAGAGCCTGGCTCCAGCCTGCCTGCAGCCCTGTCAGCTCACCCCTCCCTCTCAAGCCCCAGCAAATGGTTTCCTGCTCTCTTCACACTGATCTTCATCTTGTCTCTCCTCTGTCTGCAATTGCACTTTTCCTGCCAATTCAAAAACTGGCGCATTCTCCCCAACCACCTCGAAGCCATCACCGTTTCCCGTCTCCTGTCTTGTCTCGTTCCCCCCAGTTCTATCCAGCCTGGGGGGATAGAACTTATCAAATGCCTGTTCTCTGAAGGAACTTTGTGTCGTTTCTCCCTCCTCCCAGTCTTCAGAGCCTTTTGTTTTATTTTCCCGAGCACAGGTGTCCTGGACTGTCTTCCCCCACTACATCATAAACTTCATTTAAATCTAGTTTTTCTAGTCTTACCTGTCATCGTGTTTCCTGCAGCATCCAGACCCCTCTTCACCCTGTGCCCTTGGGGTGTGTGTCAGATCACAGAGCAAGCACTCAGTGGATGTTCGGTGAAGGAAAGGAAGGAAGGGAGAGAAGGGAGGAAGAAAAGAAGGAAGGGGCAGCACCAAGTGTAGAAGAGTAGCCGTCTTCCCCGTTAGGTGGTTTGTTGGTAGACAAGGAAGTACCCAGAATTTATCAGTGTCTCCTTGATCTCAGGTGCCACTGTGCACCTTCTCTTTCTTTGGTCTCATAGAGTCAGAGGAACTGAAGTGTGTGGAAGGGTCTGGTCACCTTGAGAAACGCCCACCCTTGCCTAACCTTGCATTCATGTCATTCCCTCTCCTGGAGTCCATTTTTATCCTCATGCTGATGATTCCTAAGTTTGGATCCACTCCCCAGATTCTGGGGCCCCATAGCTTACCTCTAGTTGCCTGTTAGACATCTTCTCTTGGACATCCACAGACATCAGAAATCCACCTTACCCAGATCTGATCTCAGCTTCCCTGCCGCCCGCAAACCCACTGTGTCCTTGGACCCTGTGAACAGGTGGTGGGTGTCATTTCCCTGTCTGCACCTGTATCCCAATCTGTCACCAGGTGTCCAATGTCTGCTCCCTCCTCTCCATCTCCAGGCCCTAATCTCTCTTGATCCCAACACCTCTTTGTCCCCCACTGCCCCAATCTCTTCTCTCTCTTGCAGCCACAAAGTGAAACTGCAGATTTCCCTGATGGAAACCATCAAGGTGGCATTAAGATGCCTGAGCGAGGCTTACAAGATCCTTCCCCAGCACTGAAAGCTTCAGTCTAATTCAGCTGACAGCCCCTTACCAGCTGTGGTCCCTCTTGGTCTTGGGCCTTTGCAGGAGATGTTCTCCCTCACCTGTCCAGTACTTACCCCTGGTTCAGGTCTCAGCTTAGCATTCACTTTTGTGGAAAGCCTTCCCTGTCATCTTCCCCAAAAGCCTGGGTTGGTTGCCCCTCTTAATGTATTGCCATAGCCCCACGCACACCCCCACTGCAGCACTTCCCACAACTTTCCATTTACTTATTTTCCTCATCATTTTGAGAAACGCCATACATCAGGTCTGCCTCACTTAATGTTGTGTCTCCAGCACCTTGCAGTGAAACTTGTGTATAATCAATGCCTATTATTTGTCGAATGACTGAATGAATGACTTCTTTTCTGCTCACGCTATATCTGAGTCAGAATGAAAGTGTCCAGATCTTCCTTGATCTCTAGATAATAGTATGCCCATGTTGTGTATATGCTTCTTGTTGGCCTCTCATGTCTGATCAAACGTGGGTCTTCAGTATAACTGGTCCTTCCAAGAAGACTCTCTCAGTCAGTATTTGCATGGGATATGAAACACTGCTTGGATTCTCCATCAGGACCACAGACTTGAGGGCCCTGGACTGGGGCTAGATTAGACAGCTCAACCCACACACAGCTTGGTGGGGGTCCTGAATGAACAAGAACTCTCATAAGTTTTTAAAAAGAAAACCCGTATAGACTGGAGGGTTTTGGAAGACTCCTAGGAGGTGAAGCTTGAATGGGGCTCTGAGGGATGGATAAGGATGAGGGAGGTTTGGGAGGGTGGGGAAAGAAGGAATTTATAGGTGTAAATTGACCAAATGAGTGGTCGGTCCAGTTTTTTACCTTAGTATCAAACCAGCAGATCTTTAAAAACTAGTGGCCTGCAAAGAAATTATTTACACAAATCCAGGATAGAGGTTACCTCTGGGGTTGGAGGAAGAGAAGTTTCAATAATTTCCTGTTTCTTCAGCCGGAAGCTGGCTCTTGACTCTTCATTTTTCAAGCTGCCTGTATATGTCACAATTCTTTCAGTTTAAAGAATGTCCGTAGCTATGACTAAAAACCCAGTAAATAAAGCAACAAATGATGTGATCCTATCAGATACGAGTGAGGCTAAAAAGTTTCTCACGTGGTGAGATTTTAAGTAATCTTCTCCTGTTTCTATGTTTGATCATTTTACTTTTTTTTTTTTTTTTCCATCCTGTATATGCATCGTGAGGGGGAGAACGTTCCACACTTCCTCAGGCTTTGGCCACCTGCACTACCATGGAGAAACAATGGTGTCAAAGTGAATTGGCCCTGGGTCTTAACCCTGTCAGCCCTACTGCTTCTTTATTGCCGTGTGGACCTAGCTAGGAAATGTCACCTCCCTGAGAATCCCAACGTCCTGGCATATAGGATGGAGATCGAAAGAGCCACCTCATAGGATATCCTGAAGTGCAAAGCGGATGACGGGTACAGAGCACCTGGCACATAGTTAGTGTTCAGTAAATGCTCACTGACTCTCCTTCCCTGAAGAACAAAGCCATTATGTTGGCATAGATTCTCAGTTCTAGGGAGAAACCCTTAGAGACCATTTAACCCAACCTCTTCATTTTGTTCCATTTAAATTATTCTTAATTGCACATGATGAATCAAATAATACAGATGAGCTTATGATGAAAAACATCATTCTTGGCTCTGCTGCACCTCACCCCACCTGTACCCCAGTCCCCAAGGCAACTTGTTTTAATCATTTCTATTTCTAGTTTCTCACTGTTCTCTCCATAATGCTTAATTATATGAGGATAGCTTCTATTTCTTAATTGGCACCTTTAGACAATACCTACTGACTCCTTAGTTGGAAAGATGAGATTTTAGCTCATTTACATCTCTCCTCTCTCTTCTTTAATATTTGATTATGTCACTTGTTGCTTCTGTTGCTTCCCTTGTAATCAGAGATAATACACTCACACCACCGTTGCTTCTCTTCGTAACATTATTTAATATCTTGACTCCTTTCTGTGAAAGATGAGGAAATTAACACCCCCAACTTGCACTTCTAACACTTCCTTCTCCTACCCCATGTCAGCTACTTTTGCTTTTATATGATCAAAGCTGTATTTTTGTAACACTTGTATTTTCTTCTGCAACTTGTCCTTAAGTGTAGCCTAAACAAAACAAAATCATATACTAGTTACATTGTTAAATCTGCACAGATGTTTTTCCTTGCTAGACCAGGTGGCATGCTAGGATTTTGTTTCCTTCCCTCTAATTCCAGCTCAAATCCCCCAAAGCTCCTTATTTTAAAGTTAAAAAATTACTTTCAGAGTTTTGTTTCAGATCAGTTTTTTAAAATGATATATGTACAATATAGAAAATTCGGTAAGTGCATACAAGTCGGGAAAAAAACAGGGAGAAATAAAGGGATAGAAAATTAAGAACACCTGAAAATCTCATCACATGGAGTACTTCTTAAAAATGTGTCATATAATTCATACAGAGTAATCAGTAAAATTGAAGAAAAAATACTTTCCTTAGTAATAAGGGGAAGCATCCAGGCCCATATAAGAAAACCCAAAACAGGAGAGATTCTGTCCTAAGTCTCAATTCCCTTTTATGCCACAGACATCCAACTTTTATTGCACATACTTACTGAGCATTTATTATCTATCGGACACTCACTGTGCTCCCTATTGGGAATAAAATACAGTTAAAAATGGACATTGTGCCTACCTTCATGAAGATGACATCCCAGTGGGGGAAGGTAGACATTAACCAGACATATAATCAGGCAAGTATAAATTCTAAAACAGGTTGCGCTCAGATGTTGAAAGGAAAAGGATGTGATTCTTTGAGGGCACATAACAAGGGAACCTGCCTGAGGCGGGGAGGTATTGAGGGGGGTCAAGAAAGTCTCCCCTGAGGGAATGATGGTTGAATTGAGATCTGAAAAAAGAGTGGCAGTTGACTAAGCAAAGGGAGTGTGGGCAAGAGAGGGGCAGGGAACGTTTCAGAGAGAAGGCAAAACTTCAGTGATGAGCACACAGATGGTGCATTCAAATAACAAACACTGCTGTGGCTGGAGCAGAAGGAGTGCAGGCTGAGTGGTAAGAAACCTACTATCAACGTGCTTCACAAGCCAGGGGCTGGGGGGTTCCTGGACAGGCCAAGTGTGGATCCTTCAAGATAGAGATTAGATAAGGAGGAGATCGACCGTTAGCATGGGCGCCCACAGTGGAGGCTGGTTTGGCTCCCTGACACAAGCCTTTGTGTGCTCGGCACTGGACGTTTTTATCCATCGCAATGGCCTCAGCTAAGGAATGCCAGACAAATGCCTTGTGAAAGGTGTTGTGAGGTATGTAGCTGCCTCATTATGCAAATGGCCATGTAGCTCATCCTCTGGGACTTTGCAGGCAGATGCTTTCCCACCTCTATTAGGAAACCACATCCTTCTGTCTTTCCTCACCTTCATTAACAGATTGCATGAAGAGGTAGAAAACACACAGGAAGCATGCCAACAGGAGGTTCCCCTTGCCCTAGAGAACCCCTGACACTGCAGTTGTGGATGGCTGGGGCGGGGGGCGGGGGGGGGGGGATGCAGAGAGGGGACGGAACACTCCTGTCCCCCAAGGAAATCTGAAGTGGAAGCTCATTATGTGCAAGTAATAAAGCAGCAACATTGCTCTTGTTGTAGAGGATCCGGAACCTTCTTCCTCTTCCTCTCTCCCCTAAGGTGGCACCCAAGGTCAGTTTTACCCACCTAAATTTAATAAAATAGAAAGCTAACGGTTCATGCAATGGTCAGCTTTTCTAGTAAGAAGATGTATCTAGGAGCCACTGAATTTTTTGGAAGAAAAGAAAACAAGAAAGATAGGAAAACTTGGCAGTGGAGCTATTGTAACCAACCATCTGCTTAGAATACTTCCATAGTTCCTCATAGCACTTAAGATAATATCCAGACTTCATACCATGCCTATGAACCCCTACATGATCTGGTCCCTCCCTACCATTAGGGCCTCAGTGTGTACTGTGATTCCCAGCATGGCATCACTAGGCTCCAGCTTACCTTCTGCCCCAAAGGGGGGAGGAAGGGGAAAGTCCAGGGCCTTTGCACTGGAATGCTCTTACTTCATATCTGTATGGCTGGCTCCCTCACTTCATTCCATCTTCTCTTCAAATGTCTCTCCCTCAAAAAGGTTTTCCCTAACCACCCACCCTTCCTCAGGTAGACCCTTCCCCACTCCCAGTCACTCTCTAGCCTATTACCCTATTTTGTTTTATCACCATCTGAAATTTTCTGATTTGTTTGTTTTTATCTGTCTCTATCAACTAGAACATAAATTCCATGAGGGCAGAGATCTAGTCTAACTCGTTCAATGTCTTATCTGCAAAGCCTAGAACAGTACCAGGCACTCCACCAATATTTGTTGGGTGAATGGATGTAATGGTATTCTCATGCTTGGAGGTTAAGTCATGTGGATAAATACATTTATGTATTCATCTAAGACAAATATGAGATAACAAATATGCATTCGTTTATCAGTAGTTATTGAGAAACCATTACGTCCTAGCCACTGGGGAGAAGATACAGAACTAGAGACCACACTCCCACCCGTAAGGACCTCAGAGTGTTGTGGTGGCCAACAGGAAGAAATGTGGAAAGAAGCAAGAGACATGAGGATGTGGGGTGCCTGCATGCCTCAGTTGGTTAAGTGTCTGAATCTTGATTTTGGCTCAGGTCATGACCTCACAGTTCATGAGACCCAGCCCTGTGTCGGGCTCTGTGCTGACAGTGCAAAGCCTGCTTAGGATTCTCTCTCTCCCTCTCTCTCTGCCCCTCCCCCGCTTGTGCGCTCGCTAGCCCTCTCTCTCTCTCTCTCTCTCTCTCTCTCTCTCTCTTTCAAAATAAATAAATGTTTAAAAAAAGAGAGAGAGACATGAGGACTTAATGGTCATGGGAAGTAAAGAGAAGGAAAACGAGCCCCAGGTTTTGGGCTTGGGCACATGAGGAGATGAATGTGACATTCAGTGAGCAAAGGGGGGAGGAAGGGGAAAGTCAGCCTTAGAAATGTGGAGGTGTGGAATATCCAAGCAGTGATATTTAGCAAGGAGCTGGACGTCCAAGTGGGGATCGTGGGAGAGGTGAAAGGAGCCGCCATGGCCTTGACACATACAAACCCCAAAACACACGCAAGGAAAACATTGGTAACCTGAAGAGTCAGTCCTATGTCTATTAAGGAAATTTTATTTCTAATTAAAAAAAAAACTTGCAACAAAGAAAACTCCACATGCAGATGGTTTCACTTGTGAATTCTACCAAGCATCTCAGGAAGAAATAATACCAATTCTGTTCAGTTGCTTCCAGAATACAGAAAAGAGGAGAACTCATCCCAAATCATCTTACAAGGTCAACATTATCCTAATACCAAAACCAAAGACATTTAAAAAAGAAAACAGCAAATCAGTGCTCCTCATTAAAAAAGTATAAGAATCCTCGATAAAATATTGGCAAATAATATCCAGCAGTACATAAAAAGGATCATGCATCACATCCAATTGAGGTTTATGCCCAGAATGTAAGGCTCGTTCATCACTGAAAAAATCAATGTAATTCACCATATTAATAAACTGTAGCCTGAATGATCAATAAGCCAAGTTTTAGATTGATACAATGAAGCTGAGGACCTAAGTTTACAAATAGCAATCAAGACTAGGTGATTTGATCTACTGGTTATGGGAGAAAATAGCTTAATTAAGAAAGAGGGAAATTTTCCCCTTTGGCTAAGACACTGAGATCAGTGTCTTTTTGAAGGATTCACTTGTCTTTCCTCTGCTAGCTCGCTTCAAGGACTGACCTATAGTGAGAAAGGAGTTTGGGGGTTCCCCTCTTGAGCAGCCAGCCTTCCAGATTTCCAAGATGGCATATTCCACCCATGCTTGGGTAAGGAAAGCCAAGGGCACTCATACTCCTCATTTTCTCAGATGTTCAGGATCCAAGAGTTCCAGAGTTGAATGAAGCCTGGGTCTTACCCAGTCCAAATCCCCACAGTTTAAAGAAGAGCCGTGGGGGGGCGTGGCTTCTCTCGGTCCTCTTATGCCATCCTCTGTTCTGAGATCCAGTGATTGTAAACTGGTCCCGGGAGAGCAAGCTCATTAGACCCTGTCCTCCAGGCCTGTCGTCCCCCGACTCTTCCCTCTTTTTAAGCCTTTCTAAAGCTCACGTTTATGCATAATAAATCACCATCAAAACGGATCTGTCCTAGATTCTAGTTTCTCTGATCTCACTGTTTGGTGTCTGGTGTGGAGAAAACCAAACAGACACAGGCCTTTGCATAGAATCATACGTGTCAGTGGGTGGGCAGATTGGCCAAGCCACCTGCTTTGAGCTTGCAAGCCTCATAACCAATCAGACACAGGCTCTGGGGCCCATCATCTCTGTTTGATTCCTCTGTCACTTGTTTGAAATCCTCAACAAATTTCTTATAAGATTATAATGAAAAATGTATTGCACACTCATTATGTGCCCAGGACTATCCTATAAGGTTATGCTTTCTCTCAGTCCTTACAAAAACTCATTAAATAGTACTATTCTGGTCCTCATTTTATAGGTAAATAAATAGGCTCAAAGAGATTAAGCAACTTGCCTAAGATGCCACAGCTAGTAAGTAGAAGAGCCAAAATTTAACCCTGGCTGTCTGTGGTGCTCAAGTTTTTAGAAATGAAAATTCTTCGTGGTTTAAAATGAACGTTATTTTCCTTTTTCTTTCCTTCCATCTCTGTTTGCAGTCTCAGGAGGAAGTCTGTGATTTGCTCCATGCTGCACCCTTCCAAAACATCTTGCCTAGAGTCTACATCAAAGGTAAGAAATCACTAACAGCCACTAAATAGCCAACTTGCATTTGAACTTCATGCCCACTTAATCTCAATAAACTCAGATCTGCAGTCAGAAAGGATAAATAAAGCTTTGGGCAGCTATTTGATATTCATAGAATCACAGAATTAGAAGTGACACTCCAGGCCCTGTTCCTTGGTCCTTCTAGATCATCCCCAATGTGTTCCTGTCTAGCCTTCGTTTAATTTGTTTGAATGATGGGGAACTCACCGCCGCACAGGGCAGATAATTCTGTTGTTGGACAGAGATAATAGAACATTTTCCTTGTAGTGAGTCCCGATCACACTTTCCAGGACGAAAGAGAGCAATTCGACACAGTCCATCCAAGTTTTGGAACACAGATACGTCACTGGTCCTCTGGGAGTTTTTCGTTCCTCAGGTCCCCCAGGGTGCCCTGAGTCTCATTTCCTGCTCTGCTGCTCCTTTTGCAGAAGGGGAGCGTCTGGAGGTCCGGATGAAACGCCTGGAGGCCAAGTATGCCCCTCTTCACCTGGTCCCTCTGATAGAGCGGCTGGGGACCCCTCAGGTACGATCCTTCTTTTTTTTTTTTAAGATTTATTTTTATTTATTTTGAGAGAGAGAGAGAGCAAGCAGGGGAGGAACAGAGAAAGAGAGAGAGACAGAATCCCAAGCAGACTCCACACCATCAGCGCAGAGCCTGACATGGGGGTCGAACCCACAGACTGTGAGATGATGACCTGAGCTGAAATCAAGAATCGGACGCCTAACCGACTGAACCACCTAGGTGCCCCAGGTACCATACTTGTATCGTGGACTCTGAGGACCAAAAGGAACTTTAAAAGGAGAGCCTTTGGTCTAACCCCCTCATTTGACAGGCAGGGAAACTGAGGCACAGAGAGAGGAATGTCTACAAAGCCTGTTAGTGACAGGGTCAGGTCTGGAATGAGATTTGCTATTTCTCAGGCCTGAGTTCTTTCTTCTACACTGTGTATCAGCTATTCCACCCAGAAAGAAGGAAGTCAGACAAGTATCTATTGTGCTTCTATTAGCATCAGGAATTCTGGTAGTATCAGGAGTAAGTTGCCTCTCAGAATTCAACCTCCACACACCCTGAGAACCAGTGATTCACTTCTGGATATCTTTGCTGGAAAAACACAGGAACACGGATGTTGACTGTAGCATTGTTTGTTAAAGCAAAAACTAGAAACAACCAACAGAGGGTTGACTAAATAAAATGTGGTAAAGTTCATTGAATGCTCAATACTTTCTATATAATAATGAAAAGGAAAAATGAGATCTAGGTGCATCAATGTGTATCGATCATAAGAGCACAGTTAGGTGAAGAATGAATACAACAAAACCATATCAGTGAAGCTTTTCCTGAAAGATGGTATACTAGTAGTTCATAAGAGCGGCACCCTCTGAAGAGAGATGAAAGAGACAGAGATGAGGCAGTGATCACAGGACACGTCAGCTTTATCTGTAATGCTCTAATCTTTTCAAAAGTGAATAAGCTCATGTGTTAATGCTGTAATTAAAATCAGTTTTTGCAGGGGCGCCTGGCTGGCTCAGCCAATAGAGCGTGCGACTCTTGATCTCGGGGTTGTGAATTCGAGCCCCACTTCGGGTGTAGAGATTACTTAAAAATAAAATCTTTGAAACAAAAACTAATTTTTACACACCAGTGCCAGTTGTTCTGCACATGAGGATGAGTGGGGCAGGACCCCTGCCTCAGAGAACTCAAGACAGTGGCAGGAATCAGGAAAAGGGGAGGGACACAATGAGGATCTCGTGCTGTCTCCTTCCAAGTTGATTTGAGTGATCTGCACATTTTCAGGAGGCCAGGGGAGGAATTCCACAGGTAGAGAAATGGGGTGCCCTGGTGAGACGAGCCAGGGTGGGTGGGTGTTGTTCGCCTTTGCCAACTGTTCAAAAGGTTTGGGATTCCAGTGTGCACTCCGACTTGCATTCCATGAGTCCTCTCTGCTCGTACCACCAAAGCTGATGAGTCTGAAGGACTCACATCCTCAGCGAGGGGGCAGAAGGCAGCCTCTTCTCTCAAAAATCAGGGCAAGTATTTGGAGCACACGGCAGGACCCGATCTGCTCCGTCCTCAGGCTCCTGAGCAGCCATCACCAGACCACCTGTGTGCCACCCACCTCCTACTGAAAACCGTGACTCAGTGTTCAGTGGCATCTGGGTCCTTGGAGTCACCACGGGGAGAATTCAGATCCTGTGGAGTATGCACACTTTTTTCTTTTTTTTCTTTTTTTTTTTTTTTTTTTTTTGTTGGCCTTCAGAGGCTGAGCAGAGGAGTCCTCTAAAGATTTCCTTTTAGGGAGAAATCCCCCAAGCCGGCGACATAGAAATGTGTCTGCTCCGCTGTTGGTGTCATCCTACAAGAATCTGGCCTCTCACATCCAGGGTTTGGCATGTGTTTCCACTTAGAAGACTGTAAATTCCTTCCCTGTTCTGGCGAACACCATTTCCTTGGGACTGTTAGAAATCTCAATTTGTCAAATGCTGAGTATTTGACCAACAAAAGCCTAGACATTCTGGAGGCTGGAGAGGAAGTGCCAGTTTTCTGTCTCCCAGCCTTCAAGGAATAGTCCAAAATTTAGTCGTCCCATAGACCGAAGAAAAGTTAACAAAATATGACCTTCCAGGCTAGCTGGGGTTCAGGGGACTCACATAATATCTAAGTGAGCAACAAGGGAGATCCTGCCACATGTTTAAAGTCAAGAGGTTTTGATGGTGTCATACTGTTTGCATTGATTTCTGGGACATACTCAGGTGACCTGATTTGATCTCCGGTGCTACCATGGAAAGCACACTAGCCAGGGGTCCTTGTTCCAGCTTCACACCTGAATTGATGCATAATCTACTGCTAGACATTGAATATCTCAGTCTTTGTTTCCCCGCCTGTGAAATGGGCTAATGGGTGTTTGGCTGCCATAGTTGAGCCGTCTTTCATGATTGTTGTGATGAACAAAAATAAGTTAAAAGACTTTCAAAAAACACAAAGGATGATACCAAGGATATCGAGATACCATTCTCCTCCAAAGGGCACTAAACGTAATCAAAGTGTTCCATGAAGAAATTTATTTCCACGTTTATTTTCACAGATGCTTTTTCTGTCCCCTTGTTAACTCAGAAAAGAACGGCAGGAAGAGAGAGAAAAATCCCCCCCGTTGAGTTAGGCTAGAAAAGAACTGGATGAAATGTATATGAAACACATCTCATATATATGTACATAACACCAAGTCACAAATTGAGGGCCTTTGCTGCAAACAATAATTAGTGTACTTTTTTCAAAGCAAAAAGGAAAAAGGAGATGAAAGAAAACTCACACCCTGAAAAGTATAAATGCCAACAAAGAGTGAAAGTATTCAACCTTACCAGTAATCACTGAAATGGAAATTAAAAGACGAGGGTACAATCTTTCATCTCTCAAGTTGGCAAAGAACTTTGCTTACTGGTAACAGAGTGCTAGTGAGGGTAAAAGGTGCAGACTTCACGCAAAGGGTACAGAGTGCTTCTGCCTGTCTGCAGACCAGTGTGCTGCTATGTAGCAAAAGCCTTTTAAAATATGTACACACTTCAACTGCATCGTCCTACTCGTCCTTCTAGGATTTTATCCTAAGAAAGTGATCAGAGATAAGCTTAAAAAGAATTACATAGGAGGACAGTTGCTTAAGAATTGTCTGCAATAATGAAAATTTGTAAACACTTTAAAATAATCAGAGTAGAAGACTCAAGGGGCACCTGGGTGGCTCAGTCGGTTAAGTGTTCCAACTTTGGTTCAGGTCATGATCTCACAGTTCGTGAGTTCGAGCCCTGTGTCAGGCTCTGTGCTGACAGCTCCGAGCCTGGAGCTTGCTTCCGATTCTGTGTCTCCCTCTCTCTGCCCGTCCCTTGATCATGCTCGTTCGCGTGCTCTCTCTCTCTCTCTCTCTCTCTCTCTCTCAAAAATAAATAAGCATAAAAAATATAAAAATAAAAAATGTAGAAGACTCGATAAATGATGATATATCAATGGCCATTTTATGTAACCATTAAAAATTAGAGTACTGAAAATATTGAAGGAAATAGTTTTCTTAGATTGCTGCTATCTGAAGATAAAAAAAGCAAGATAAACAAATTCTGTTAAATATAGATGCATACACACACTCACATACATAAACACAAATCATATATCCATGCTCTAGGAAACCTCATTTCCTAGACATGACGTGTTACACATTTCTAGGTAATGGGGTTCATGGGAGATTTTTATTTTCTTATAATTTTTTGAAAATGTTTTTCCATATTTATCCAAGTGACTGTGTGTTACTTTTACAGCTCCCTCCCAGGAGAAACTGTAAGGGTAAATGCTTCTCCAAGGCAAAGGGACAAAGCCCCTAAACCATTTCAGTCTCAGGCCCTTTGGTTAGTTGTAGCGGGGAGGTCACCAGAGTTCAAAGTCTGTGTACAGATTTATAAACCCATTGCTGATTTTTCCCCAACACAATTGTCAGGCCCTGGGGATTGATTCAGACTATGTAGATGCCCAGGAGATTAATTAGTGAACCAGAATTGTCTGTGTTAACTGATGAAGAGGAATATCCATGACTTGAGAACAAATATGGGTCCTTTATTTATTTACTGAGCACCTTCCCTGTACCAGGCCCTCTCTTTCTGAGTGGAGAGCCCTTCCAGGGTCCAAATACCAGTCTAGAGCATTGCCTGGTAAGAACAGAATGAAACACCAGCTTCAGGATTCTTTTGAAGACACTTCTAGCCAACTGTGACAAATTAAATGGTCTCTTCTCTGCTCAGGAGCTTTCTCTGCCTATAGAATCAATATGAGTCAGCCTGAATCAGGGTTCCCTCTCCTTCATGTTTGAAACACAAATTTGTCTTCCCCAATTTACGTTTTTTTTGTGTGTGCTAGACTTCTTTCAGTTTATAGTTGTCATGACAACTAAGCCCATAGCCCATTTTCCTAATGGGCTCCAGCATTGTGTTTCCTGATTTATTTCCTTCTGTGGATTAATTTAGAGATTGCTCTCCTTCTAGGGGCTCCAGTGTGATAGCTTAAAGGGAGAAGTCAGGTAGGCCCCTTCCAGGCACTCTGTGAAATGAGCTCTCTGGGGAGACTTCCTTCTGGAGAGCTGACCCCGTGAGTGCCATGTGGACCTCTCCATCTCAGAGACCAGTACTCTTTAGCCTTGTCCCAAGATTTGGAGACCTCACTTTGACCTTAAATGTTAATGTCTGTCTACCATTTGCAGATGGTTTTGAGATCTCTACCCCTAGACATTTTTACTCATAATGAAGACAGTAATGTGTTTTGATGTGTTTGTCTAGCCGGCTGATTATTAGAAATGCAGTAACCAGGACCTACATGTGAAGCCAGTTTAAATTATTAATAGAGATAGTTTACAATGCTTAGAGGATTTCTAATAGGAGATGATCCTGTAAAATCAGTGGCAAATGTTTAAAGAGTAACATATGCTTTTTGTAGAACATTCAAATGTACAGAAGTATTTAAAGTAAAAAGTGAGAATCCTGTGTGCTTTGCCAAGCCTATCTGCTCCCACAGTTGACATTTCCTTCTAAACTATCTTACACACACACACACACACACACACACACACACACACACACACACCACATATACTTTTGTTTGTCTATGGGATTGTATGTTGTTGATGTGTTTAATAGGATTATAGTATGCATCCTTTTTTGAAACTTGCTGTGTATTCACGTAACAATTTAAGCCATAGATCTAGACTAGGGTTCAAATCCAAGCTTTTACCGCTCACTGGCTGCCTCTCTGAACATCAGTTTCTTCATCTGTACAACGGGGATAACAGTGTCAGTGTTTCATGGGATCGTTCCCTCTTTCATGGGGTTGATGTGAGGGATAAGTAGCTTAGAACAGGCCTGACGTGTTACACACACACTCAGTGAGTGTGAACTGGTAGTAGTTTCATCTCAGTCTTTGCAGTGGATGCATGACATTCCATGATGTGATAGACGTGGATTTTTTTAATGGACTCTTCCTCTTTGATGGCTCCTAGATTTTACTTACCACAAGTAAGTCTTGCCACAAGACCCCCTACTATTGCACTAAGGTTTACAAAGTTAGTGCCCTGCTGTGGGTGAATGAATCCCAGGTACAGCCAGCTGTAGGGTTTGGGAATCCCCCATGAGAGGTGGAAGACAGGGTCTGAGGTAAGGCTAGAAGGTTTATGCACTCCTCTGTTCCCAGCAAATCGCCATCGCCCGGGAGGGCGACCTGCTGACCAAGGAGCGGTTGTGCTGCGGCCTGTCTATGTTTGAGGTCATCCTGACGCGCATCCGGAGCTACCTACAGGACCCCATCTGGCGGGGCCCACCGCCCACCAATGGCGTCATGCACGTCGATGAGTGTGTAGAGTTCCACCGGCTCTGGAGTGCCATGCAGTTCGTCTACTGCATCCCTGTGGGGACCAACGAGTTCACAGCCGAGTGAGTACCCTCCGGGAAGGCTGGGTCCCCGCCCGACGTGTGTGTCTCCCCCGACCAAGAGTCACCAGGCTACCAGAGCTCACCCAGAAAGGTGGGCAGGGGCAGATTGTCCAATAGCTGGTCGCTGAATACACAGATGTGCCAGGTGCTGGACAGACACCAGTACTGAGCAAAAGTAGATGGTTCCTGGCCTCATGGGGTTTACAGGGCTGAGCAGAGACAACATGCATAGACATAAGGAACATTGAATGAGGTTGCTTGGCAGGAAGGGCAGGAAGGGTGACAGGTGCCTGAGAAGAGAGCAGAGTGAGTTTTTGGAATGTAAATCACACAGTAGATCTGAGCCTTGAACATTGCCTGGGATTCAACCCTTAGAGGGGAGGAGAGGACATTCCAGGAAGAGCAACAAGTGGTTGGAGGCAGAGGAGTGTGTGCGTGAGCGTGAGGACCGCTCAGGGCCTGGTTTTTCCTAGACCGGAAGCTGCCCTGATCATGTGGGCAGGAGGGAGCCCTGCTGAGGCTTTGTCACTGAGAAGCCCAGTGTCCACCTTACCCCTCACAAAATTCCAGGATTCATAGAAAAGAGAGCAAGGCCTCCCCAGCTGAGGTTCATGCCCTAACTTGCTCACGCAGTCCTGCCTCATGAGGCCTACACTCCTGAAAACCAGGAAGCCTTCTAGAGTAACCCAGTCCTACCCCCAGAGAAGACAGAAGCAGATTCCAGTTCTTCCTTCCCTCACTCAGCTACACACACCAAGAACAGAGTGGTGAAGAAGACAAGTCCTGTCCTCCTGGAGAACAAGCAAGTGAGAGGCAGAGAATCCTGGAGGCAGTGGTGCTGGGAGTGGGCTGGGAAAGCTGTTTCAGAGCAGCTGCTGGGCCTTCCCTTTAGCCACGGTGATGGGGAAGCAGGGAAATCTGCCCATCGGGCTGCAGCTGCTGCTTGAGGACAAGAAAACAGCAGAGAGACGACCCCATGGCCTCCAAAATCGCCCAAGATGCTGCTGCATGCGGGAGGCATACAGGTTGAGCCTCACCAGCCCAGGAGGACTCACAGCTCCCCCCCACCCCACACCAATAGTGTCTGCTCGTCCACACACCATGTCCCATCCCTGCCCTCTGAGCCTGCATGGGCCACTTGGTCCCCTGGTTTGAGATGGTCCTTCGCCTCACAAGCATTCCTGTAGCTCCTTTACAGAGAGGTCAGACACATTCTCATCTGAATTCTAATCAGCCACGTAAATCTCAAGGACTGGTTGAATTTTTTCCCTGCAAATTTGTTTTCCGCAAAGGTGATTTTTCCATCAGTGGCTAATAGGCTGACACCTCTTTGTGGTTAGGTAGGAGGATTTATAACGTAACCACGGTCCCTGGAACAAGTGAACGTATGCTCACACCTTCCCTTGTACCCACTTTACAGATGAAGAGGATTGACCCAGGGACGGGCTTGCTCACTGTCTGTACTCCTGGCCCCAGAGCCCTCCCCCTGCCCTTCCCTGCCCTTCACTCTAGCTGCTTCCTCTTCCCACTCCCAGGCAGTGTTTTGGTGACGGTCTGAACTGGGCCGGCTGCTCCATCATCGTCCTGCTGGGCCAGCAGCGTCGCTTCGACCTGTTTGACTTCTGTTACCACCTGCTAAAAGTACAGAGGCAGGACGGGAAGGATGAGGTCATTAAGAATGTGGTAAGCAGCTCATGGTTGGGGCCAGGGAGGCGGGGCTGGGCCTGACAGGCAGGCTTTCATCTGAAAAGGAGGGTGAGCCGCTTGTGGAGGCCAAGTCCCCACACCACAGGTAGGTACAAAGATGCTCAGTGGCCGGGGACCTTCTTATAGGAAGCCATGAGTCACTTGCTCATAACCTGCTGGGATGAATCAGGTCACCCCGCAGGGCTGGGCCGGGCTCCAGACCTGAATTACCCCTTCCCTGTGCCAGTCAGACTGCTGATACCGGTGCCTCATCCACACAAACTCTCACTGAACACGGAAGTCGTACAGGCATGGGGATGGGAAAAACGTGGCTGTGGAGTAAGCGGGGCCGCTGGGGTGCACTGACAAGGGCTGTCTAAATTGGGCTGAGGGGACAGGCGGGGAGGGGTGGCCAGAGAAGGCGTCTCATGGAGACAGCACTTGAGCTGAGTCCAGAATGACCAGCAGCCAATAACGAGGCAAAAAATGGGGTGCAGCGTGGGGAAGATGTTCCAGACAGAGGGAACAGCCATAGCAAATGCAGAGAGACATGAAGATGTGTGGCTGGAACAGAGCGCGGGTCTCTAGGACTAGCTGAAAGGAGAAGGAAGCAAGAGCTACCTCATAAAGGGTGTTTGTTTTATTTGTGTTTGTTTTTTGCCATTGTGGTAGAACATACATAAAACATCAAAGTTGCCATCTTAACCATCTTTAAGTGTGTGGTGCTGTGGCATTGGGCACGCTCACTCTGTCACGCAGCCGTCACCACCTTCCATCTCCAGAACTTTTTCAGCTTCCCAAACTGAAGCACTGTTCCCATTGAACTCTAGCTCCCTAGTCTCGCCTCCCCCAAGACTCTGGTAACCACCTTTCCACCTTCTGTCTCTAGGATCTGACTACGCCAGGGACTCACATAGGAGGAATCATACAGTATTTGTCCTTTTGTGACTGGATTATTCCATGTGCTCCAGGTTTACCACGTTGTAGCTTGTATCAGAATTTTCTTCATTTTTAAGGCTGAATAATATTCTAGTGTATGCATATACCACATTTTGTTTATCCATTCATCCCTGATGAACCCTTGAGTTGCTTCCACTTTTTGGCTACTGTGTACATGCTGCTGTGGTCATGAGTGCACAGATATTTGTTCAGGTTCCTGCTTTCATTTCTTTTGTATATACCTAGGAAGTGGAATTGCTGGGTCATATGCTAACTCCATTTTTTTTTTTAAGTTTATTTATTTATTTTGAGAGAGAGAGAGAAAGAGAGAGCATGGGCCGGGGGTTGGGGGCAGAGAGAGAGGGAAAGAGAGAATCCCAATCAGGCTCCACACTGTCAGCACAGAGCCCAGTGTGGGGCTCAGTCCCACGAACTGTGAGCTCATGACCTGAGCCAAAACCAAAAGTTGGACACTTGACCAACTGAGCCACCCAGACACCCCGCTAATTCTATTTTTAATGTTAGAGGAACTGCCATACCATTTTCAGTAGTGGCTGCACCATTTTACATTCCCACCAGCAATGCACAAGTTCCAGTTTTTCCCCATCCTTCCTAGCCCTTGTTATTCTCTGGGGTTTTTGGTAATAGCCATGATAATGGATGTGGAGGGGTATCTCATTCTGGTTTTGATTCCCATTTCCTAATGACTAGTAATGTTGACAATCTTTTCATGTGCTTATCAGCTGTTTGTTTATCCTCTTTGGAGAAATGGCTATTCAAGTCCTTTGCTCACTTTTTTTTTTTAAGATGTATTTTATTTTTACAGAGAGAGCACGCATGCAAGTGGGAAAGAGTGGCAGAGAGAGGGGGAGAGAGAGAGAGACAGAGACAGAGACAGAGAGAGAATCTTAAGCAGACTCCATGCTCAGCATAGAGCCCAACACAGGGGCTCGATCCCATGACCCTGGGATCACAACCTGAGCCAAAATCAAGAGTCAGATGCTCAACTGACTGAGCCACCCAGGTGCCCCTTTGGCTCACTTTTTAATTGGATTGTTGTTTGTTGTGTATATATATACATTTATATTTATATATTCTGGATATTATGTATATTTATATGTTCTGGATATATATTCTGGATATGTTTATATATTCTGGATATATTTATATATTCTGAATATTAGTCCCTTATCAGATATTGACTTGCAGATACTTTCTCCCATTCCATGGGTTGCCTGTTCACTCCGTTAATAGTGTCCTTTGATGCAAACAAGTTTGCATTTAAAAACATTTTAAAAACAAGTTTTTAATTTTGATGTAGTTCAGTTTATGTTTTCTTTTTTTTAAATTTTTTTTTAATGTTTATTTATTTTTGAGACAGAGAGAAACAGAGCATGAATGGGGGAGGGTCAGAGAAAGAGGGAGACACAGATTCTGAATCAGGCTCCAGGCTCTGAGCTGTCAGCACAGAGCCCGACGTGGGGCTCGAACTCACGGACCGTGAGATCATGACCTGAGCTGAAGTCGGACACTTAACCGACTCAGCCACCCAGGCACCCCTATGTTTTCTTTTATTACTTGTGCTTTTGGTGTCACATTTAAGAAATCATTGCCAAACTCAGTTTCATGAAGCTTTTCCTCCATGTTTTCTTCTGAGTTTTATAGTTTCAGCTCCTATGTTTAGGTCTTTAAACCATTTCAACGTTTGTTTTTGGTTTTTGTTTTTATGTTGTGTAAGGTAAGGATCCAGCTTCATTCTTTACATGTGAATATCCAGTTTTCCCAGCACCATTTATTGAAAACACCATACTGTCTCCACTGAATGTTTTTTTGCACCCTTGTTAAAAATCCTTTGACCATATATGGAGGAGTTTATTTCTTGGCTGTCTATTCCATTGATTTGTGTGTCTGTCTTCATTCCAGTGCCATACTATTTTGATGACTGTAGCTTTGTAGTAAGTTTCAAAACTCACAAAGGGCTTTATGGCCAAGTTAAGATTTGATTGCTTAGTTCTGGAAACCAATACGAGGCCTTTAAGCAAGAGAGTGATGTGATCATTGAAGCATCAAGACCCTGGACCCCAACCTCACTGAACTCTTCTCTTGCTCTTCCTTTTTTTTCCCCTCTGTCCCTTCCTCCTGCCCCTAACCTGCACATCCCTGTCCTTCTGCAGCCACTGAAGAAGATGGCAGACAGAATTAGGAAGTACCAGATCTTGAACAATGAGGTTTTTGCCATCCTGAACAAGTACATGAAGTCCGTGGAGACGGACAGCTCCACCGTAGAGCACGTACGTTGCTTCCAGCCACCCATCCACCAGTCCTTGGCCACCACCTGCTAGGCGGAAGGTCCTGCAGACCCTCGACCTGGAGGAGAAGAAGCAGGAGAGAGAAAGCCATGGCCAGCCTGCAACAGGGTCCTCCTGGACAGCATATGGGATAGGCCTGGACACAAACAAGAACCTCCCCAAACACATCTACACCTCCCAAGGGCTGGGCCTGTGCATGCTCTCCCATGACATCTCCATGGTGGTTTCTCCATAGCGTAAATGAAAAAAAAAAAAAATCAAAAGAAACAGGGCAGTATGTGCTTTTTCTTTTCTTTTTTCCCCTCAGCTGTATTAAGAGCCCTAGTCTCACCCCTTCTCCATCTCACAGCCCCACCCCACATCCATGGTTGCTTCTCAAGACCTCCTCCCAAATGGTGACCTCCTACCCAGTGCCCACACGTGACCTCAGAAGTGAAGTCTCAGAGCGGAGAAAAGAGCATGGCCATAACCCGAGATACCAGCCTGAGCTGACAGGAGTATGTCCACGTACCGACTTCCTCTCCTCCTCTGGCTCCCTCCCCGCATTTTCCCAGGTGACATCTCCCCCTGCTCTGGGTGCCAAGGATTCTAGCACCCACAGCAGTCATGGACCAGACGCTGAAAGCCATGGGAAACAGAAGACGAGGTTCCTGGTACTGACACCATGATAGATGGTGGTGGCCCTGGCTGTCCCTGGACTCCCCAAACCCCACTCCCCTCTCAGGGTGCTCCTAGAGAGAACTCAGAAGTGCATTCATAATCGTATCTTACTTAGTGAAGTTATGGTAGGAAGATGGTCAGGCCTGTTGTGCAGAAACAGTATTTATTAACACAGCCAGGAATTCCATAGCCCCAAACAGAAAGCCATTAGACCATCTCAGCTTGGTGAGGAGGCGGTTCCTTTATTCATCAATCAAATACTGTGAGTACCAAGCTGCACAGGGCAGTAGATGCTGGGGATGCAGCATGGAACAAGTCAGTCATGCACTGCCCACCGAATTAGCCAGTGACCAAATTAGGGACAACTTCTCTGCACAGACTCTCATCAAGGAACACTCCCATGAGAAAGAAAATATTAAGGGGTTATTTCAACAGAAGTCCAAAACATATTGGAGTCAGGGAGGTGAGGAATATAAATAACACTTGTCAATGAGCTTTTAGTACCAGGATGCACTCCCAGAAAAGGAGTCCTGTTCTACTGAATCAGTACTTCCATTGTCCTAGAAGCTGAAAGATTCCTAGGACATTTTATCTTTTACTCTCAACATCCTTAGTTCTCTTTAACTAAGATTTTGAGGCCTGGGGCATATCGCACAGGGGCATATCTATGTGCATTTCTCAGACTCAACCAAAACTCTGCAGAATCTCCCAGTGAGCATAGGGAGACTGGTTAGAAGGATGGAAGGCTTTGGGAATGAATGTCTCATTACAGAGCACCTCTTGCTGAAAGAAGCTGGGACCCTGAGCTTGTAAGAAAATAAAAGTGAGACATTTGATATCTCATCCCCAACCCAGGGAGGAAAAGAAAAGTGAGAAAAATAGAACAATAATGATCTCCTCCCTTAGGGTGGATGAATGGAAATGGTTACCATTAACAGATCGCCCATTTTAACCCCATGGAAAGAGCAAAACAGTCCATAGCAAGAGGTTGTGTGATACACTGTGCCCACCAGGGAGGAAAGAAGGGCTCATCAAATGTGGTCCAAAGGCCTATATCAACATGTCCTGAGACTAGCACATTGGATGCAGATTCCTGGGCCATACCTCAAACCAATTAACCAGAGTAAGGGAAATCTGCACTATCCACAAGCCCTCTTTGTTGTACTGTTGCACAAGGAAATCTGAGGACCACTGCTGTAGAAGGTCTTTCCACCACTAGGGCTTTGAGCTCCTGAGCCATGAAAGAAAATATTTGTAGGGTAGGAAAGTGATTCAGGGTGGACCGGCAGATCCTCTCATCCTTAGATGCGACTTCCTATTCTGATTTTTTAATTTTTTTCTTCTTGGTGACCATAGACGCGCCAAAGGCAAAAGGGAGAGGCTACACACACCGCATGATAGAACTACATGGTGGAACACACCTTCAAAACCCACCAAAAAAAAATCTCTAAGCTACAGAGAATCTTCAGTCCTGTCCGGGGACAGTGGCTCTTTCAGATAGGTGACTGGCTCTTAAGTCCTAGAGATTATTCCAGATCCATGATCATTGCCTTTGTGGAGATTTGGGTCACCCATTTGAGGAGACTGCTATTTCAATAACCTGTCCTTCCTGTTCTGCATCTGTAACCCTGAATTTGACCCCTTGGGTAGAATCCTATTATCCTCAAGAGACTTGATCCTGGTAAATTGAGGTCTTCACCTAAATGAAAGACATTTCATTTCCCTGGCTCGCCAGCAACATTTATTTATGAATACCAAACAGGTTTAATATTCTTTCCTCCCTGGTATTACTGCCTCCTTTTGATTTGATTTTTTTGTGTCTAAGAAGCAGGAAAAAAAAATCTTAGGTTTTAAAAAGTTTAAAAAAAATTGTTTCAAAAACTGTCAAATGTACCATATTTGTATTAAGAGTTGTTGGGAATTTTTGTACAATGAATTTACATTTATTTATGGTGACTTATATTTACGCTTGTGATCAAATCATGATGTTAAATTCTTAAATCATATTTGCTATGCAGCTGAAGATGATATTTTGCTTTGTATTTTGGGGTACCTGTGTTGAGTTGATAAACATTTCCATCTCTACATCTCCATTAAAACTTCCAAACCAGCATCTTGGTCTTGATTCCTGGTCCTGTTCCAGGGCTCCTTGATCTGTGGAAGGCCACATGAACACCGATGACTGAGGAAACAGTCTGAAAGAAAATGGAAGGTGATAAAGGTATAGCTGGTCATTGTGCCCTAAACTAATGGCTGGCTTTGCTTTCTCGCTGAAGGCATTACCTTTACAAATTGGTTTATACTAGATAAGATACTGGCAATAGTTGCTGCTCTTCAGAATTCCATGGTCTCACCGAGTGATCTCTATTTTAAGAGGAAGGATGGGAACTAATGTGTGCAGGCAGCATGCTAAGTCCTATTCTTCCATTCCTTTGAATCAGCCACAGTCACTTTA
Source organism: Acinonyx jubatus (assembly GCF_027475565.1). Classification (NCBI taxonomy): domain Eukaryota; kingdom Metazoa; phylum Chordata; class Mammalia; order Carnivora; family Felidae; genus Acinonyx; species Acinonyx jubatus. The sequence continues at coordinate 187,708,964 of NC_069380.1, read as the reverse complement.
TGTGCTGTATCCCACCTTGGACAGACAGGCTGTGCAGTGTTCACTTTCACACCGTTGCTAAGTGACCACTCTGATTGGAACCCAGCTTCAAAGCCTGAGCTTTTGCTGTCATGCTAATGGACTGGTCAACCAGTCCCGACCCCAAAACTAGACTTTGGGCCACTGGACTTTGCAGGGCTTTGGGTGAGGGAGATTGAGCAGAGCCTGGGCTCAGGAGGAGGCCCAGCATGGTGGTAAGGGAGTTACCAGGCTGAAGGTACCTCTCACACTCCTCAGAAAGGATGACACCAGAAGAACACTATAAAGTTGTGTGTGAAACTGACACCAGTGTGTGGAGTCTCATGTTTTTCACAGCAGCAGCTTTCCCAAAGGCCACTCACAAAGACGAGTCCTAGGTCATTGGTGACTCCCCCTCGCCTGTGGCCTGGGGTAACCCTTTAATCTCTCAGGGCCTCCATTTCCTTATCTTCAAATTGGACAAAATGATCTGAGGTCCTTTCCAGCTCTAATATCCTGATTTCAGGTAGTGTCCCAGGGGCCTACATTGAGGGGCCTACTTCACAAACTTGAAGACTTTCTCAGCCATGTGTTGCCACTTCCAAGGATTCTCATCGTTAGAGGTTGTACATTTGAGCTGGTGTAGTTGGGGCACGGTTGGTATTAGTCCTGAAAGATGCTCAGTGGTAAGAGGGTTCTGTGGTCACATGGACGTGGGGAACGGCTCATGCTGTTTCCCTTCTCGAAGATCCGCAATGCTCTGAGTCCTCCAGCCTAATCAGCCTGGAATAACACCACACCACACAGTGACCATGACTTCGGAAACCCCTTTCTCTGCAACACGATTGATCCTCTCATGAACGTACCTTGAAAACCACTGGGCTAAGAACATGGAAGTCTGTGTTAGATGCAAACAAAACAACAAGCACCAAAAACTCCCACAGGAGGGGTGCGTTGGTGACTCAGGCGACAGACTCTTGGTCTCAGCTCAGGTCATGATCTCACAGTTTGTGAGTTCGAGTCCCACATCAGGCTCTGTGCTGATAGTGCTGAGCTTGCTTGGGATTCTCTTTCTCCCTCTTTCTCTATGCCCCTACCCTATTTGCACTCTCTCTGTCAAATAAATAAACTCAAAAAACAAAAAACTCCCACAAGAGAAGGACCACTGACTTCACAATTTGTGAAGCAGGGACCTGCCAAAGTACTGAAGGGTTTCAGATGGAAAGGGGAAGCATCTTCACGATGGGAGAGAATAGGGCAGAGGAGTGTATTCATTTGCTAGGGCCGCCATAACAAAACACCACAGACCACGTGGTTTAAACAACAGAGATTTACTTTCTCACAGTTCTGGAGGCTAGAAATCCATGAGCAAGGTAACATCAGAGTCGGTTTCTTCTTTTTTTAATTTTTTTTTTTTAAGTTTATTTATCTTTCCGGGGGAAGGGGCAGAGAGAGAGGGAGAGAGAATCGTAAGCAGTTTCTGCACCATCAGCACAGAGCAGGGCTGGTTTCTTCTAAGCCTCTCTCCTTGGCTTTTAGATGCCGTCTTCTCCCTTGGTCTTCACATGGTCTTCCCTCCGGGTGTGTTTGGGTCCTGATTTCCTCTTCTTAGCAGGACGCCAGGCATATTGCATTAGGATGCATTCATGTGACCTCATTTTACCTAAACGACCTTGTTAAATAAAGCCTCTGTTGTCAAGTACAGTCCCATTCCGAGGTACTGGGGGTTAGGATTTTAACATAGGAATTTGGGAGTAGGGGGCACAATTTGGTTTATAACACCAGAGAAGAGGAAGGCTAGATCTGAAAAAGCCATTGCCTCTGGGGGCCCTGAACTTGTTCGAAGGCTGGGATGCCATTGCTTTGAGAAACACATCTTGAATACTATTTGCAAAACTATATAATCAATTATGGCCACAGACCTAAAGGAACTTCTGGAGTTGTAGAAAGGATTTTTAAAAATGCACATAGTGAACAAGAATGTAAAGGAGAATATGTTGATTCTAATAATCACTAGATTATTTATTTATTGAGTTTTCTCATGCCAGGCATCAGAAAAAGTGCTCTTAGGGGCGCCTGGGTGGCTCAGTCAGTTAAGCATCTGACTCTCGATTTTGGCTCCAGTCATGATCTCACGATTCATGGGTTCAAGCCCCCATCAGGCTTCGTGCTGGTAGTGTGGAGCCTGCTTGGGATTCATTCTCTCTCTCTCTCTCTCTCTCTCTCTCTCCCTCTCTCTCCCTCTCTCTCTCTCCCTTTATCTGTCTCTCTCTCTAAGTACATAAATAAACATTTAAAAAACACAAAAAATAAGTTTTTATTCACTTAAATATCACAACTTATAGGAGGTAGGCACTATTATTTGCACCCACTTTACAGATACAGATACTGAGGCACAGATCTCAAAGAGGGTAAGGGATGGAGCTCTAGAATTCAAAGTCCAGTAAGCCTGGATCCAGGTCCAAGGTCTTACCCCTAAGCATATAACAATATACTTCACAGCACTTCTATCCTAAGGGATCTCGAGAGACAGGCACAACAAATATTTCTCAAGATCAGAGGAAAGAGAGTGTTTTTCCAGCTGGGGCTAAGATGGAAAGGGTAAGGGCAATATCAGGGAGGACTTCATGGAAGAGGTTCCATATCTTCCTAAACTTGAAAAATGAGAATCTGAACACAAGGAGATGCACCAAGAGATTGAAGGGAAAGAATCTACCAACATCAAATATTGGCCAAGAAAAGGCCCTGACCCTTAATGGCTTAAATTAGGTTAAACATGCCACTGTCCCTAGCTCTACACTTGACCAGGCCCCGAATGTCAAAGTTCTACAAAATGATGCATTTATTGAGTAGATTCATGCATCATGCATCTGTGTCACTGACAATCTGATACTCAGGCTGCTTCAGCACTGGTAACCCTAAACATCCACTGTGTGCCCAATGCCTTTCAGGCCTCAGGAGAACATTTCCCTCATTGCTTGCCCATGTCCTAAAATGCAGAAGCCTACAAGTGTAATAAAGTTTTGTGCATTGTGCTGCCACTGATACCAGGGATGCGTCCTGCTTGGAAAGTGGGGAAGCTTGAGGCCCCTAGGTGAGGAAAGAGGGCAAGCCAATGAGAATGGCAATTTTAACCGAAAATCCAGGAGCATTTTTGTGCCACATACATGAGCACACACAGCCTGAATTTCTTACTAGAGAACATGGCTACAACTGTGCCTCTGATGATGTCCCCTTTTTTGAAACAAGAAAGATTACGTACACTAGTTTATGGAGCTGTTGTTCAAAGCTAGAATATTTGACGAAACACATATCAGATTTCACATTATAAACCACTCGCAGACACTCAGTGGAACTGCTGACAAAATGCTATTAAAGTAATTGGATTTAGTTTAGACAAAGGTAAAAGATGCACTAAAACTTTACATAAAGGCCCAGAAGATCCTCAAAGAGTGAATCGTGTTCTTAAGGGAAAATAAAATTCATTGTGAATTTACTATCTATAGTTATTTGGTCTGAACAATTGCTTACTATTGTTAACATTACAAAAAAAAAAGGCATCTAGGTTTGTTGAATTTGCTTCAAGGGGACTAAAATATATTTTTATAAATTTTAGAGAAATTGGCTTCCCTAAATGAAAATGCATGTGAAGAATGCAACAAAAAATGCCATCCCAATGAAATATAAAGAAATCAAAACAGTGAAACAAAAAATATTTTGCATGATTAAGAAGATTCACATTCAAATAATGTCAAACTAACTTGTTTACAAACTATTTTTTGGCCATTATAGGTCAGAGTATAGTCCTGAGGAAGATCAGAACAAATTGACCCACATACTGCTTTTAGGGAGGTTTCCTTATAATATCCCAGAACTGAAAAACTTGAAATAACAGAAATACTATATGCTCCAGAAGTTGCTTTAAGAGACAGTGAAAATCATTGCATAAGGAACACTTATATAATAAAATTTATATAATAAAATGAAAATGTTTTGCAATATTTTCTGTTACAATAATTATAGGTGACCCCCTATTTACAGTAGTTGAATGTAATATGTAAAATACCTGGCCTAATTTTTCATCTAAGTATTGCTTTAAAAATCCTACTGATGGGGGCACCTGGATGGTGCCCCTGATCAGTCGGTTAAACTTCCAACTTTGCTTGGCTCAGGTCACAATCCCAGGTCTGTGGGTTTGAGCCCTGCATCAGGCTCTCCACTAGCTGTGTGGAGCCTGATTGGGATTCCCTCTCTCCCTGTGCCCCTCTTCCTGTGTGCGTGCTCTCTCTCTCTCTCTCTCTCTCAAATAAATAAATAAACTTAAAAAAAATAAAAGAAGCCACACCCTAAAAAAATCCCATTGATGATTTCAGGTGCCACCCCTTATCAGAGCAGAGTTTCTTCAAGTTGAAATTAATAAAAAAACAAAGAGTTACAGTGACTTAAGAAAGGTGGTCTAATTTGAAAATCTTGATCATAGTGTTCTCACCACACCAAAAATGGAAAGGTAACTATGTGAGGTGATGAATGAGTCAATTAACTTGGTTGTGACAATTATTTCACGGTGTACACATGTATCCACACATCACATCGTACACCTTAAATATATACAATTTTTATTTGTCAATTATATCTCAAGAAAGCCCGGTGGTGGGGATCTTGATCATAACGTATAATGTTGCTAAAATGAAGGCAAGAAAGATAAAATTTCTAGCATAAATCCATATTGACTTATGGATGACCTATTTGTTTTATCCGTTCACACATCATTGGCCCAACAACAAAACACCCAGGAATATGCAAATGATAATTAATTCAGTCATCTTTGATAGTTTTGCCAGCTTCCAGTCGTATAAAACCCACGATGTGACATATAACTTCTTTCGTGTTATAAAAGTATATTTCATCGTTAGAAAGAGAGAGCATATTTTCTAATAGTTCAATAGTGTGATTTAGAACTTTTAATTATTTAGAGACATATGATACTTGGCGCTTTTGACCCAGACCCTGCAGATGGTTGGAGGCGGTCAGCTCTGACTCTCCCTTCAGTTCACCTAATGTGAATAAAGACGGAGGGAGAAAGGGACAAAGACCCATTTGCTTCCCTCTAGGCAAGGAGGAGAATAACCAGCCCCCCAAACCAGTCCCCACAGCCCCATCTGGTTTGATTTACCCTGATTTCCTCGGTCCACTCCCCTCTCAGCCCACCCCCTCGCTCCCAGATGTGGCACTGTCTCACTAGAGCTTCCGGCAGAATGGGGAGAGTGGAGGGTTTCCCTGGGAAAATATGCTGTGAGATGGTATCAGAGCTAAAAATAGGCAGGCCTTAAGCTCCGCCTTCATTAGTCAGAATAAAACCCAGGGATTTCTGCCTTCTGGAGTTTCAGACCAACGAAAAAGGGGGAAATCAAAGAGCCTCCTCATTGGGGCTTGAGGCTTTTCTCAAACACTTTCTGCCAAGGAGCCAGACCCTGAGCTGGACTCGTAGGTGGCTGCCCTGGGCAAGGGGTTGGCTCTCGGCAGGACGGCCTAGGGTGCACCCATCCCTGGCTACCACATACTCTCATTTAATCAGCATTCCCATTTTATACGTGAGGACTCAGATTCAGAAAACAGTAGAAGTTAAACAACCACACCACTGGCCTTTTTCAGTTCATCCTGGACTCAGGCTCTCCCTTGTCCTCCCGATGCTCACACTGCCCCTGCCTGCCAGGAATACTTGCCCCTTCCCCACCCCACCTCCCTGTCTTCCCAGACTAAGGCTCTCTGTCATCCTTCAAGTCTGGCTTCACACGTCCTTCCTCTTGGAAACCTAAGTCCCAGGTGCTCTGTTAGATACTCTCTGTGCATTCTGTACTTGACCTTCTTGCCATTTATCAAAACTGTGATTCAAAGCGAACTGCATGACCATTTAATGAATACGGTCCATGAGTGGGGGGATTGAGTCAGTCTTGCTCACCCTCACGGTGCCTGTGCTTTTCACAGCAGGCGACAGACACATTGAACGTGTGGCATCTTTGATGAATGACTCAATTCCCCTGCCCCCTCAGAAAAGCTTGCCATGTAATCGGTGTCAACAAGTTAGCCCGCCTTAAGACAGCAGCTATGGTAAAACGGAAGAGAATAAAGCACTAATTGTCTGGTGTGGGCGGTAAGCATTATAATTGTCCTATACAGGGTAGTAGCGTTGACTGTGGAGGTGGACTAGAAGCAGGGGGGACAGGGACAAACACAAGAAAGAAACAGAGTAGTGGATGGGCATGAGGCGTAGGGCATAGCCTGCATGCAGAACCTGCTGGTGGTAATTTCTCCCTCTTTCTCCCTTCTCAGCCAAGAATGAGGATGAAAGAGACTAACTGGTTAAATTTTGGTTGTTGAGGGGCGCCTGGGCGGCTCAGTAGGTTAAGTGTCTGACTTTTGATTTTGGCTCAGGTCATGATCTCACAGTTCATGAGTTCGAACCCCACATCAGGCTCTGTGCTGACAGAGCACAGCCTGCTTGGGATTTTCTGTCTCCTTCTCTTTTCTCTGTCCTTTCCTCATTCACTCTCTCTCTGTCTCTCAAAAATCATATAAACATTAAAAAAAAAAAAAAAAGCTCAGTGGTTGAAAACCCAGCTCTGCCAGGAACTAGCAGATTCTTAATCTCTCTAAATATTAGGTTCCCTATGGATTAAGAATAGTAACAATGGTAATACCTACTTCTGTGGTTGTTGCAAGGATAGAATAATAATACAGTATTTCCCCCTTATCTGCCATTTTGTTTTCCATGGTTTCAGCTACCTGTGGTCAACTATGGTCTGGAAGCAAATGATTGTCAGGAGGTCAGTAGGAGCCTAACACTACCCCACAGTGCCTATGTCATTCACCCCACTTCATCTCATCACATAGGCACATTATCATCTCACATCATCACAAGAAGAAGGGTATGTACAATACAAGAAGGTATTTTGAGAGTGAGAGATCACATCCATATTTATTATAGTGTATTGTTATAATTGTTACATTTAATTATTGTTAATCTCTTACTGTTTGATTTATAAATTAAACATTATCATAGGTATGTACTAGGAGAAAACATAGTGTATATATGTAGATACAGGGTTCAGTACTACCGGTGGTTTCAGGAATCCACTGGGGGTCTTGAAACATGTTCCCTGTGGTTAGTGGGAGCACAGCGCCTGGCACATTGTCAGCGCTCAGTGACTGGCACTGATTCAGAAAAGAGGGCTCAGCCAGCCAGGGTCATTCATTTTTTCCTCTGTAGCCAGGGCCCTATTTCCTTCTCTCCAACCTGGGTTTCCACTCAGGACTCCCCAGGGAAGGTCAAAGCATATCTTGGAAGATCTCATTACCCCTTCTCACTCAGTCCAACGTTATTTTCCAACAGATTCAAGAACGAAAAACCTAGAGGAGGGAGAAAAAAATCAGTTGGAGGATACTATTCCAGAAATCATGAAGCCAGGAAATCAGATTGGGTTATTCCTAAAAACCAAAGGGGGGAAGGCAGGACCTATTTTCCCATCCCAGCCCTTTTTTGAAAGGCCCATTTGCTTAAAGAAACCCAGAATTAATTCATAGGACGTGGAGCCTGTGGCCAGGGGTCCCTGAATTGGCCATTTCCCACCCCAACAGAGGGGAAGGCCAGCCTTTGGGAGGCCTTTACTGTCTGCGGTTGATTAGTTAACTGTCCTCACCTGCAACTTGAAGTGTTCCCAACACCCCAGCTAAGCCCAGGAATGCTTCCCATACTTCCTCCTCCCTTGCTGACAAAGAATATGCAGACCAAAGAGTACATAGGACCAGGTATCATGAGACCTGGGTCTAGTCTTAGTTTTTCTACCTCGGGCCTCATTTTCTCCATCTTTAAAATGAGTATGATACCCCAGATGACCTCTAAGGACTCCTCCTGCCCCAACAATCTGATGTTTTCCAAACTGAGACCACAGATGGGAATCTCCGCCTGCCTTGGGGGAACTGGCAAGAGAAGAGGATGCTGAGGTTCTATAAGGACTGCTCTAACCTCAGGAAGTTCAGGGACAAGCTTTGGGGGTTCATGGTTGCCCTGAAATAGTAGACACACATCTAGGTGCATTTTATTTTCCTTCTCAGAGAGAGTGGTTCATAGATAGCCTCAACCTCTCAAAGGAATCTAAACAGGTTAACAACTTCTGGCCTAAGAGGATGCAGCCCTGTATTAGTCTCATATTGCTGCTTTAGCAGATTACCACCAATTTAATGGCTTAAAGCAATATAAATGTGTTATCTTACAATTACAGACCTCAGAAGACCAACGTCTTCCAGCATGGTCACTAGGCTCAAGTCAAGATGTCAACAGAGCCAGTTCCACCTGGAGACCGCAGAGAACAGTCCTTGCCTCTTGCAGCTTCTAGAGGCTGCAGCTCATAGCCACATCACTTCGGTCTCTGCTTCCCTCCTCACATGCCCTTCTCCTCTGACTCTACCCCCCTGCACCCTCTTAAAAGGACTCTAGTAATTACATCGGGCCTACTCGGATAATCCAGTATAATCTGCCCACCTCAAGATTCTTAAATTAATCACATCTGTAAAGCCCCTTTTATGATGTAAGGTAACAAATTCACAGATTCCAGAGATTAGATGTGGCTATGGGAGGAGGGGTAAATTAATATTCAGCCTAGCACAAGCCCTTTGGGAGGAAACATTTTATTTTATTTAAATTTTTTTAACGCTTTTATTATTTATTTTTGAGACAGAGAGAGAACATGAGCAGGGGAGGAGCAGAGAAAGAGGGAGACACAGAATCTGAAGCAGGCTCCAGGCTCTGATTTGTTAGCACAGAGCCCGACACGGGGCTCAAACTCACGAACTCCGAGATCATGACCTGAGCCGAAGTCCGATGCTTAACCGACTGAACCACCCAGGCGCCCCAGGAGGAAACATTTTAAATAATCAAACCCTTTGCCCCAGCAATTTCACTTCCAGAATTTCTCCTACAGGTGTAGCTGTCACATGTGTAAAACCCCATGTTCAAGAAAGTCTATTATAGCAGAGTTTATAATACTGAAACCTGAAAGCAACCTGTCCTACTGATAATCAGTAAAAATGTAACTAAATAAGTTATGAAATATTCATATATTAGGAAATTCTAGAAAGCCGCATTTTAAAAATAATAAAGTACATTCATATATACTAATAAGGAAAAGTCTGCCAGATACATTGTAAGGTGAAAACAGAAACTTGAAATCCAATCTGTATAATGTGATCCCCTTTTTAAAAAGGGTTTGTGAGTATGTGTGTGTCATTTCTGGATAGATGCTGAAGAATCTGTTAGTGGTGGTGACTGCCTCTTGACTACAGAACAGCCAGAGGGGGGCACCTGGGTGGCTCAGTCTGTTAAGTGTGGGACTTTGGTTCAGATCATGTGCTCATGGCTTGTGAGTTCGAGCCCCGTGTCAGGCGTTGTGCTGACAGCTCAGAGCCTGGGTCCTGAATCGGACTCTGTGTCTCCCTCTCTCTCTGCCCTCCCCTCCCCATGTTCTGTCTCTCTCTCTTTCTCAAAAATAAATAAACATTTTTTAAAAAATTTGTAAAGAAAGAAAAAAGAATAGCCAATGGACTTTTATCCTTTATTTTATACCCTTCTGAACTGCAATTTTTTTAAATTAAAAGTTATTATGAGTTGTACAATTTAAAACCATACATTTAGGGGTGGGGTGCCTGGCTGGCTCAGTCAGTAGAACATGCAACTCTTGACCTCAGGTTGTAAGTTCAAGCCCCACATTGGGTGTAGAGAGTACTTTTAAAAATAAAATCTTTCAAGAAAAAAAAAAAAAAACGACACACATGTCAATTGAAACTCAGCACTTTGAGCAAAAAAAAAGGGGGTAGGAGCAGGGTCACAGCTCTGAGGTCATCCTTAGGAAGTTAGGATCAGGATGCATAAGAGAGAGCACTAATCAATGTCCCCTTCCTGTAACTTCGACTCCTATCCCCTTCCTGCCCCTACCCTCTCCTGCTACTGGAGCTAAAAGGAAAGTTAGTATACAATGGTGGAGCCTTGGTGTCACACAGGCCCGGGGTTGCATTCCAGTGCTTCCACTGACCAACTTTGTGGTCTTGGTATTAACCTAAGTAAACCTCTGTGTGCAATGTTAGTACCAATAACCTCATAGAGCTGATGTGAGAGGTTAAGTTAGGTATGTTAAGTGCAGCACAGGGATTAGCACTCAAAGACTTGAAGCTGTGATTATTAGTAAGACTGACTTAATCAGAGAAGGCAGTAAGAGCCAGAGAAAGGACTTCAATTTATCTTTTGACTTTTTTTTTTTTTTTTTTTTAAAGAGAGAGAGAGCAGGGGAGAGGGGCAGAGGGAAAGAGAAAGAAAACCTTGAGCAGGCTCCATGCTAGCATAGAGCCTGACGCCGGGCACAATCCCACCACCACAAGATCATGACTTGAACCAAAATCAAGAATCGGGGGCTTAACCAACCGATATACCCAGGAGCCCTGGGACGTCAGTTTAGTTCAGCGTGCCCATCTTGCGTGTCTCAGCGCCTCATGTCATCAGCATTGGGGGTGCCAGAATTAATAAAACAAGACTGTTTCCAAGTTGCCTGCGTGTGGTATGAGAGATGGCCACCTAAACAAATAGCTCCCATACAAAGCAATAGGTGTGACCACATTGTGTGTCCGCGATGGTGGTAACATTGAGAGCAGTTATCTCTGCCTTGGTTAGGAAAGGTATCGTGAAGAACTCCAGAGAGTCTTGGCAAAATTTCCCTGGGTCATTGTGAAGGCTGGAAACGTTCTACGTGGTATCTGGATGACAGCTTCGAGGTTGCACGCACATGTAAAAATCCATTGATCTTCACACAACATTTTAGCATTTGCGCACTATTCTTTATGAAGGGCAGCCTCAATAAAAGTGTACAATTAAAAAATTTAGGATTTTTCCCCCTTTAGCCAAAAGCTAAGGGTTATTAACCTGAGTCCCCGTGAAATTCAGTGAAGAGTATGTATAGATAGGTGGGGGCGTCTTTCTGGGGCAAGTGTTCACAATTTTTGTCAGATTCTTAAAGGGATGTGGGGGCCTTTAAAAAGTTAAAAATCACCAGTCAGAACCTTCCCTAAAATGAGGACCACTCACTCGTGGTTCTGCTAGGGTGTGTGACTAAAGGTCCGACCACTCTGTACAGACCAGGTTTTCCGGGAACGCAGGACACGAGATGGAGAGGCACATATTTATTGGACTGATCGCAAAACAAACATCTACATATTTCTTTGTAGAACTAAATGCAGGTAATTATCACCAGTAGATCTTTAGCTCAACTGGAAAAAAAAAAAAAAAAGGCGTGGCTTTTTATTGGCCCAGCGCCTTGGTCTGCAGCCAATCCGGAGGCGAGTAGCTCTGCCCACGCCCCAACCCCCAGCCCCCATCCCCATCCCCATCCCCATGGGGCAGAGGTCCTCTGGTGGAGGGGTAACTTAGCCTCCGACCCCCGACCCCTTACAAGCAGTGAAGAAACCTTAACCCACGCTCTGGATTCCTTTGGGGCTCTTCATCCAGTCCCGGCTCACAAACCAGAATTTCCAGTGTGACTGTGTTGGCAGAAAGTTAACATGCAGCCGAGGCGGAGGCCTGGGTGCCCACTGCGATGGATCTGCCCACGGGGACAGGCCAAGTCTCCTGGTCATTGGTCTTTCTCTTGGAAGGAGACAGGAGAGGTGCGGCTCAGTAAGTGGAGGCCAGCAATGAGAGCCCTGGGTGGCAAGAATTTGGAAACTGAAACCTCAGTCCCTAAATATATTCATCAGTTGCCTATATTGAGTGCTTATAGGATGTTACCAGGCCTTGGGCTATGCAAAAGCTTTACATAAAAGACTGGGATCTGAACCAGAAAGCTGAGGTGTGAGTAGCAGGTTGGCCATGTTGTAGCTGTGTTGCCCTGGGCCAGTTGTGTACTCTTTCAGGATGTAAGACCCTCCTCTGTAATAATGGGCTTAACAGCAGTACCAACCCTAAACTCAAGTGTAGCTTCAAGCTAGCCCCTATCCAGACTTCTGATTTTTTAGAAAATTGAGATACAATCCATTTACCATAAAATTCATCCTTTACAAGTATACAATTTAGCAGTTTTTCTTATACTCACAAAGTTGTGTGACAATCATCTAATTCTAGAACATTTTCATCACACCAAAAAGAAACCCCATATCCATTAACAATCACTCAACATTTCTGTCTCCCCACCCCCACCCCTCCCCCAGTCCCCACCACTCCAGCCTCTGGAAGCCATTAATATACTTTTTGCTTCTATAGATTTACCCATTCTGGATCTTTCATATCTTATGTGGCCTTTTATGTCTGACCTGTTTGAGCATAATGTTTTCGAAGTTCATGTATGTTGTAGAATGATTAATGACCTTATTCCTCTTTATGGCCAAATAATACTCCACTGAACGAATGTGCCAAACTGTGTCTATCAGTTGGTGGACATATAGGGTGTTTCCACTTTGGGGACATTGTGAATAATGCTGCTATGAACATCTGTGTACAAGTTTTTGTGGAGCAAGTTTTGTGGGACAAGTTTTTGTGTTTTCACTTCTCTTGGGTATATACCAGGAGTGGATGATTTCATCATGTATCACTCCCCCCTCCTCACCAAAAGGGCTTTCCTTCTGTCCCTCAAACAAGCCAAGCTTGCTTGCACCTCTGGGCCTTTGCACTAGCTGTTACCCCTCTCTGGAAGGCTCTTCCCCCAGATTTTTTAATGGTTCACTCTTTGTCAATTGGATCTCAGTTTAAATATCACCACCTCAGTAAAGCGTTCCCCAACCATTTTATCAATCATTCTCTGCCCCTTACTCTACTTTATTTTCTTTATATTGATTATTATACTCTGATTCATTATTTATTTGTTTGCTTGTTTGCAGCAAGTCTAGCCCTTCTGGAATGGAAGCTCCACGAGAGCGGGACCTTGTCTATTATGACATTAGTTATCCCAGGCTGCAAGAACAGTGCCTGATATGTAGCAAGCATCTATCAAACATTAGTTATCACTACTTGCTACCTCACAGCAGAGTCAGAAAGTAGGCACCCTTATTATCTCCATGTTACAAATGAAGAAATGCAGTCTGAGAGGGGTTAAGTGGCTAAAATCATGAAAGTAGAAAGGGTCAGAGCCTGACTCAAAAGGATCGTCTGGCTCAAAAGCTGGTGTCCGTTGCACGAAGCTTGCTGCTTACCCCAGCTTTTCTTCCTGGACCTGTCTTAGCTTTGCAAAGTGACAATTCCAGCAAGGATTCCTCTGAGCTTAGACATGAGACGGAGAGAAGGCAGACATGTGGAGACTGTTGGGTCAGGCAGCACTAAGAGGACTGTCCTCAGGGGAAGGTGGGTAGGAACACCCCCCACCCCAACACACACCTTCTGGGAACTTGGGCTGGAGAAGGGGCTCCCAAGAGCTGCAATCCCTGGCCTCCCTCCTACAAGGCCCTGGTGAGTCCTGGCAGCCAGAAACAGTCTCTCTAAAGTAGCAGACCCCACCTGCAGTGCAATGAACACTCGGGAGACCTCAATTTATGCAAACTCTAGCAGGAACAATGGTAATTAACTACCTGCTTTATGCCAGATGCTTTTCTTATATTAATCCACTGAATCCCCCAATTTGCCTGATGAGGTATATGCCATGTTGTCCCCATATACTGATGAGGAAATTGAGGCCCAGGGAGGTTAAGTAACCTGCTCAAGAACACTTGACTAGGGAATGGTAGAGGCAGGGAATAAGCCCAGTCTGCCCAACTCCAGGTTCTCCTTTTAACCACTACTCTACCTTGCCTGTGTCTCAGTGGGGAGTTTGAGAATAAGGCTTCTACCCTTATAGCTGTATGATTTTGGATAATCCACATAAGGTCTCTGGTCTTCAGTTACCTTATCTGCACAAATGGAAAAGAATCAGCTTCCTTCCCAAGTGTGTTCTTTAGAACTAGATGTTAACAGGTGTTATGTGGGGTGGGGCATGGGAATTCTATGATCAGTGGGATTTGGAACACTATGGGTTAAACTAAATTGAGCAGGATTCTTTACAGCAAGACTTCTCAGTGCCTTTAACATGTCAATATGCAATGAGTATCTCCAAGAGGAGGGTTGAGAATGTGGCATTTCCCAAAGTTTATTGAATACGAGACAATGTGGAGTGGTGTTTCATGGATCACAGTTTGGGACACACTCATTAAAGAAGATTTTTGCAGGAGAAAAGTAATTTTTCCTGAAAGGTAGAATTCTCTTTCCTTTCCCTACTTGTACTAGGTGGGAAGAGAGCGACTTATAGACAGACACTCACCAACTCCTTCAGGCTGGTGGAGAAGCTTTGGGGCATTTAGCAGGAGATGAACCCACTTACTGAGCACCTACAACACATCAGCTCTGGGATTATGACTTAGGTTGTCTTTTGTGATTCTCAAAACAGACCTTCGAAGTAAGTTTAATTTAAGAAGACAAGGGCATCTGGGTGGCTTAGTCAGCTAAGCATCTGACTTTGGCTCAGGTCACGATCTCGTAGTTCATGAGTTCGAGTCCCACATCGGGCTTTCTGCTGTCAACATAGAGCCCACTTCAGATTTTCTGTCCCCCTCCTCTCTCTGCCTCTTCTCCACTTGTTCTTGCTGTCCCTCTCAAGATAAATAATTTTTTTTTAAAGGCAGTATAATGTTGCAAGTGAAAATGTTGGCTTTGGGCTTGGATAAACAAGAGTTTGTGTCTTAGCTCTGCCATTTGATAGCTGGAGCTGTGCAAACTTGTGCAAGCCACCTAACTTTTCTGTGCCTCACTTTCTGTAGCTGTAAAACAGATAATACAGCACCTACCTCATATGGTAATGTGAAGATCTGCTGTTATAGCATACAGAAGCACTTACATAGCATCTGCACATAGCAAGTATTCAGTAGGAGGTAATTTTATTATCATTGTCATCATCATTATCCCTGTTTCACAAATAAGACAGATGAGGCCCAGGATAGGTAAGTAATTTGCCTAAGGCCACACAACCATTGTGTGTGGGGAAGTTGAGACCCATATACAGCCCAAATCTGCTTTTCCTCCCCAGAAGCCCTGAAAGAGGCTGAGCTAGTCACAGGCTTGCAAATAAAACACTCTCCTACCAGCCGTCTCACATGGAGTGCCACTCGGGAGTGTGTGGGAGTTTCCCCCTTAGACACAGATGGTATCACCATGCAGGAGTATTCAGACCCACTTGCAACAGTGTGACTGTGCCTCAGGACCCTTACAAAGGAGCCTGGAGAACTAGGGTCCTGAGCCCACAGGCATCCCTTCAACAGCCTCCCCATACAAGAGCCTCTTCTGGCCTTTCTTCTGAACCCCAAACCAGTTCTGTGGGAGCATCCGTGAGAAGAATGACTGATGCGAACATTGTGTGCTCAAGAGGCCACACAGCCACCCCTCCCCCCCCCCCCCCATCAACCTTGGATCTTCCAAGTCCTATCGTGGGTGGAGGATGTCTCAGTGGCTGCTACAGGGGAGGGGGCAGCAGGGAGACAACACGGAGGCCAAGGTGACAAGTTTCCAGGCTCCTATCCTGAATCAATGAAAGAATCACCTCTTGAGAGACATTTTTATATTGTCCTTCCATGTAACTTTCTGTTGGGGAAAAAAGTTTGGTACCTACCCCATCTCATTTAAAAAAAAATAAGCTTTTAAATAAAAGCTTTACGTTTTTTTTTAATTTTTTTAAGTTTATTTATTTATTTCGGGAGAGAGAGCGCAAGCACAAGTGGGGAAGGGACAGAGAGAGAGGGAGACACAGAATCCGAAGCAGGCTCCAGGCTCTGAGCTGTCAGCACAGAGCCTGATGCAGGGCTCAGACTCAGATCATGACCTGAGCCAAATTTAGACACTTAACTGACTGAATCACCCAGGCACCCCTAAATGAAAGCTTTAAAAACCACTGATCTAGTCCATCATTTTCATTGCACATATTGGGGAAACGGAGACCCAGATTGGAAGGACCTGCCTCTGGTCCCAGTGTATTCATGGCAGAATGGGGTCTAGAACTCACATCACCTGACCCTTTAATCCTAACCTCTCAGATATCAAAGTCTGAGATGGGGTAATTTATTAAAACTCAAAAGGAAAAACAGAGGCTGTCTGTCCTTCCTTTTCAAGTTGGCTCTTCCCACTTTAAAAGCAGTTTTCCCTCTGTGCCCTTGTCCTCCCTGTTCCCTCATACCGAACGCTGCGGGTCCAAACAGGCACAGGAGAGAAGCATCACTACAGTCCCCCTGCCCCCACCCCCTACCTTGAGTTGCTGGCCTGAGCAGTGACTCAGAGGATCAAAAGGCAGAGAACGAGGAAGAGACTAAAGTAGAGCTTTGAGGACCTGCTCAAATCCCAGCCTAGCCACTTATTATCTGCATGACCTTGAGCAAGTTACCAAACCTCCCAGTGTCTCACTGTCATCAGGTGCAAAACTACAATAGCTCCATTGCCTCGTGGGGCTGCCATGAGGATTAGACTTAATTTGTACAACAGATGTTGGTGAGGATGTGGAGAAGTGGGAATCCTCTTGCACTGTTGGTGGGGATGCAAACTGGTACAGCCACTCTGCAAAACAGTGTGGAGGTTCCTCAAAAAATTAAAAATAGATCTACCCTACAACCCACGAATTGCATTACTAGGAATTTACCCAAGGGATACAGGAGTGCTGATGCATAGGGGCACATGTACCCCAATGTTTATAGCAGCACTCTCAACAATAGCCAAATTATGGAAAGAGCCCAAATGTCCATCAACTGATGAATGTATAAAGAAGATGTGCTTTATACGTGCAATGGAATTCTACTTGGCAATGAGAAACAATGAAATTCTGTCATTTGCAACAATGTGGATGGAACTGGAGGGTATTATGCTAAATGAAATAAGTCAGTCAGAGAAAGACAGACACCATATGTTTTCACTCATATGTGGAACTTGAGAAACTTAACAGAAGACCATGGGGGAAGGGAAGGGGAAAAAATAGTTTCAAACAAAGAGGGAGGTAAACCATAAGAGACTCTTAAATGCAGAGAACAAACTGAGGGTTGATGGGGAATGAGGGAAAGGTGAAAATGGGTGATGGGCATTGAGGAGGGCACTTGTTGGGATGAGCACTGGGTGTTGCAGGTAAGCAATGAATCACAGGAATCTACCCCTGAAACCAAGAGCACACTGTATACACTGTATGTTGGCTAACTTGACAATAAATTACATTATAAATAAACAAACAAATAAATAAAAATAAAATCAAGGTGTAACATTAAAAAAATACGTGAAAAGAACCTGCAACATAGAAGTTGTGCAGCAAGTAATAGTTCATTTCAGTATTATTATGTTAACTATATTTTGATAAGATCTGCAGTTCTTTGCCATGAATTAAGTGCAGTAGGCTCTCTGCGCACCCACACCAAGGCCAAGCAATGCTGCACTTCGACATATATTCTTCATGGGGAGCTCTGCCCTATATAGGAATTTGAAACCTCTTCCACCTGTAGGCATACGCTGAGAGGGAATCCCATAAACACAGTGTGACCAGCCTTGACTGAGAAGAGCAGTCAAGAAATGGCCCTAGAATCAGCATGCTGGGTTTTATCTTGGCCCCACTGTTTAACTGCAGACAACTTAGCCTTTCTGAGCCTCCATTTTTTCATCTCTAAAACAGGAATCATAGCAGCACCTGACTCATAGGCTTATTGAGAGGAGCAAATGGGACAATGTATATGAAATCCTGGCTTGTCCTTAAAAAGTGGCCAAAAAATAATAGCTCTTATTATATTCCCTAGGCTTAGCCTTTTCTGCTCATGAAGAAAGTGTTGTAGGAGATAAAAGTGGTGATTCTGCCAGAGATAAAAGTTCTGATTCTGCCACAAGTTAGCACCTTTCCCCTCTTCAGGCCTCAGTTTCCCCACCTGCAGACTAAGAGGGTTGGATTAGTTCAGCTCTAACTCCGAAGGAGAGCTGATGAGAAGGTGGCATGGCTGTCCATGTGGTTTCTGGATGGCCTCAGTCTTCCAAGCTACCCATATGGAGAAGGGCCAAGAAGACTACTGGAAAGAATGCTCTATCCTTCCCAAACCAGGGCCTTGGTTATGAGAGCTGCTCTGGGGACACACAAGCCCAGCTTGAAGTTCTGTCCTTACCATGGTGTGTGACCTTGGTAAAGTCACTTCACTCTCTGAGCTTTAGTTCCTTCATCTGTAAAATGGGACCTGAAATGGTACCCAGAGTAAGGGACTGCAATGACCATGTGAGCCAAAGCTTACAAAGTGCTTGACACACAAGAAGTCAGTAATGGTGTGTTGTTTAATAATCATTATTGATGACAGTTGCATCAATTGGACTCATCCCTGGGCATGGCGCTCTTCTTAGAGCCAGTCTGAGTGCACCTGTGTCCATTCCAAGTATTATTTCTAGTGGCATTAAAGCTTTTTATGAGAATAGAAGCCATCCTGGGGACCCACCTAAAGAAGAGGAGTTGGCCGGTTTCTGCATGACGACACTTGAGATTCCCATGATTCCAGGTCAGCCTGAAGGAAGCGACAGCCATCAGTCCTTCCCCACCCTGCCAAGAAGACCAGCTCTGCAGGGTTGGAAAGGACCACAAGCTACATCTTGCCCAACCCTTCTACCTGGGGTAAGATGCCAGGAGGGGAAGTGACCTACCCAAGTGTCATGGCATGTTACTAAACCTAAGGCACTTAGTATATGCAGTATTGAAAAGCGTATCTGTGTTTGATTCTTGGCTTCTTGACTTACAGGCTCAGTGACCCCACTGAACTTCATTCCTCATCTGGAAAATGGGGATAATAATAAAACCTGTTTCCCAGAATTGCTGTAAAGATTAAATGAGCATGCATATACATATATGCATATAGGTAACTAACATGCATATAACATATAGCAAGCCCTCTATAAATCACAATGTCCAGCAGGAATACAATGTGAGCCACTACGTTTTAAATCGTTTTGTAGCCACCTTAACAAAAAGTAAAAAGAGGTAGAGAAAATTAATTTTGATAACGTATTTTATTTAACCCAGTGTATCCAAGATATTATCATTTCAACATGTAACTAATAATAAAAGTTATTAATAGTTTACATTTTTTTCTTACTGAGTCTTTGAAATCTGGATGGGGTGCAACCTGGGGAGATTTGGGCAACCGGTTGTCACAACTAGGGGAGCCTGGAGATGGGCAGCAGTGTATACAACTGACATGAGACCAAGGATACTACTGAAAATCCTACAGTGCGTAGGACAGCCTCCCCTGCCAAACAAATATGTGTCCCGAAATGTTAACAGTGTCTGTTTTACGTGTCTACTTCATGACTACTTCACATTAGTCCCTTTCCACATTCTCAATAGTCACATGGAGCTGGGGCCTACCACACTGGACAGTGCAGCTCTGTAACAGAACATTTGGACATGCACTTAGAAGGTCCAAATTTTTAGGGATTTGGGTTTTCGTAAATTAGTTTTCCTGTTCATCCTGGAATAATTGGCCAAATGAGATGTGACTGGTTCACTAGTGCCTGGCTGGCTAAGGACAGAGCCCATCTGTCTCTGGCTGGTCAGACCCTTCCAAAGCCACCGCCCTCCCCTGGTAGACGAGCCTGGGACAGACAGTGAGCCCTGTTGTTCTTTTCTGGGGAGACAATGCTACAGGCCCTGCTACCTGCCTGACAGTGCTATTGTGGCTCAGGGAGAAAAGGGCTTTGTCAGGACAGCAGGCGGGGAGACTGCGGTTCAATGGGGCTCATTATATCTGCACTCCCGGGATGCTGATGCCAGCCCTGGGGAAGCCACGCCTCCTTCTAGAACAAATGGGGAGCCTGAGGCCCTGAGAGGGTTTAGAAGAACCATCAGTAGATCCCAGCTCCCTCCACCTCAGCCCACTGCCCTAAAACATGAAACTCACCTAACTCTGAAAAACCTTGTCTCAAAGCACAGGGTGAACACAGGGCAAGGGAGTCCTTGCCCTGGACCGCAAAATTTAGCAGCTCCACAAACCACAAACATATCCAAAAATATATGTATTAGGGAACATATGTGTGTACCTACCTCTCAAGATCTGGGTTCAACTCTGGCACAATGAGACCATAACTGAAATGTCCGCTCTTGTGATTAAAAAAGCCCAGGTCAGAAAGAAAGACCACAAATCTCTTGTTCCATGTCCTCGGAACAAATGCAATCAGGGTTTGAAGGCAGTGAGAGTTTGAGGGTCGTATTTCCACCAGCCTCAGAAATGGGCACTGTTTAGTAGCACACGTTAAATCTAAGCAGCAGAAATGCTTAGCTAAGAGAAAAGACCAGTTAAATTTTCTTGTTCAATCCTCCCTCTCAGGTAGTGTAGATGCTGCTATAATGAACTACCATTTCCTAGTAGGACCAATCATCCAGTTTCCAGCTTCTCTGTGTTCCAATTTATACTGGACTTGGAGGTAATCACCTCCTTTTGAACTCTGATGCCGCATCCCTCCAAGGTGAGGGGTAGGCCTGGGTGCATTACCTTGAACTCGGATGTGTAATGTTACCAATACCTGTCATTTCCCGCTCCATTCTACACTCTACCTTAACCACCTTGCCCCCAACCCCATGGTGATACAGACACACACACACACACACACACACACACACACACACACAGAAAGCTGGAAGGACTGTCTTATTTGACAGATGAGGAAACCATTTCCCCTCAAGAGTAAGTGACTTGTTTAAAATCACCTGAAAGTTAGGGGAAGCCACATGCTGGGAGAACCCATCCCTTGGGGCCCAGCTAGAAGGTCACGTGTAGAAGGTAGAGAGTGATGTTGGAGAGGACAGGCTGGGGGGCAGCTCTGTTTACTCCACTAGTTGTGGGACCTTGGGGGCAAGTTTCTCACAGTATTTAAAATATGGCTTCTTCTATTCCTATACAAAATATTAACATTAAGGGAAGCTGGTGACAGGTATATGGGAACTTTCTGGGCTATTTTTGTAATTCTTCTGTAAATCTAAAATTATCTTATAACCAAAAAAAATTTTTTTAAGTACAGTTTTCTCTCATCTGTACCATGGAGATAGTAATGATACCCACCTTACAGGAGGCTCAAATAAGATAATATCTGGATAGGGATTAGCCCGGGGTCTGTCCCATAGTGAAGACTCCATAACTACTTTTAAAAGCTACCTCCTCCAGGAGGCCAGTGACCAACATTGCCAGAACTGACCACCTGTTTTCTTGGAGGTCCCACGTCTTCAGTTCTCAGGAGCCAGAGCGTATTTGAGTCTAAAATGCCAAGCATGTCCGTGCGGCCACTGGGAGCATGTATTTGATCTGGGCTCTTCCACTTTCTAGCTGGGAACCCCAGCAAGTTCCTTGATCACTCTGTGCTTCAGTTTCCTTTCTGAAAATGATAAAAGTATGTCCTGTATATGGCTGTCATGAGGACTGAATGAACGGGAGTTTTTCAGCATTAACATTGCCTGCCCTGCGGCAAACACTGCACAGGCGTTCTTATGGTTCAAATCAGTGTTTCTCTAATTTATGTTTACTATTACCCATGGATGACAAACATACTTTCCATAACCACAGTTTTTTGAGATTTTTTTTTTTAAAGCTTATTTGTTTATTCTGAGGGAGAGAGAATTCCAGGCAGACTCTGCACTGCCAGCACAGAGCCCAGCTTGGAGCCCCAACTCAGGAGCAGGGAGATCACGACCTGAGCAAAATCGAGAGCCAGACACTCAACCGAATAAGCTACCCCAGGCACCCCATCCAGTTTTTTTTGTTTTTGTTTTTGTTTTTTTTTAATGCTGATTTGGAAGACACCAGTTTCTAGGTAGTAGTAGATCCCATTTTGTTTCTCTCATTAATACATAAGGTTCTCCAGGGACAGAGAATATGTCTGCCTCCTTCTGGTCTCCAGTCACTGGGAAGAAGAAATATACTTCTTTCATTGAATTTACCAAGCTTCTATCATCCATTCATTCCACAGACAAGTATGGACCATTTATCGGGCACCTACTTACTGTGTGCCTGTTGTGTGCGAGTGCCCAGCACAGATCAGACCTATGTTGAATGAATGAACCAGGCAGGGAGGCAGGGAAGGAGGAAGCCAAGAAGGCAGACAGGAAGGGAGAAACCCAGGGTCTTGGACCCCCTCCCGACCCGGGAGGACTCCATCTGGCAGCCGTGCCTCTTCCAACCCCCACTTTCCCCACTTCTTCCTCCGCCCGAAAAAACTCCCCCTCTCCCACCGTCTGAGGATCCATCATCTCTCTGACACTGGGGACACAACCGGGTGCAGTCCCGGCGTCGCGGAGGGGCGGCGCCCGGGGACCCGCCCCCCTTGCCTCCCGCCGGGGGCGCGACGCGGTGACTCCCTCTCCGGTAGCGCTGCAGCCTCCGCACCCCGGGAGGGCGTGCGCCCCTCTGCCGGCTGCTCGAGCGCTGGGCCCCCGGCCCAGCGAGTTGCCCAAGACTCTGGGTGACTCCTCCCCGAGGACCGTCCCCCTCTGGGGCGCGTCATTCTCTCCACCCCTGGGGCCGACCCCGGCAGCCTCTGGCACGCCGGCCACGCGGGGGACGAGTCTCGGCCACCTGCTCCGGCACCGGGGAACCCGGGGCGCCAGCAGCCCGCGCGTCGGTCCGTGCGCGAAGGGCCCATGGAGCTGCGGGCCAGCAACACCAGCTGCCAGAACGGTGCGTGCGGGCCGCGCTTCGCGCCTTCCCTTCGCCGCCGCTCCTTTCCTTCGCGTCCTCTCTGGCCGCGGCCCAAACCGAGGAGGGATGGATCGCGCTCTGGCCAGTCCTGGGGAGAAGCGGGGTTCCGGCCGACTTCCCCCGTCTTCGGAGCTGGTAGCTGAGAGGGGGGTTGGGAGGAAAGGGACGCGTGGGGACGGAGGCGGCGGCGGCGGGCAGCACTGACTGCAACTGGTCAACCAGAGGGGGAGGTGGGGCTCGTGGTTGTTTCTCATATACAGTTGCTTCGGATTCTACTACCTGCCCCGGTCTGCCTGTCTCCCTGGGGCAAGGGAGAGGGGCGCAGAGACGCTTCACCCCCAAACCCACACACACCTTTTAGGGAAAGGAGGGAAAGAGCAACCCAGGAAGGGATAAGAAAGACCTTTAGCTTTATGTTAAGTTCTTGCTGGGAACCGAGTGGTAGACTAGGCCCTTTACCTGCATTACTTCATTTATCCTTAACTCTAGAGGGCAGGTAGATATTATCACCTCTCTGTCTCCTTTCTGGAGAGAAAGAAACTGAAGTTCTGAAAAGCCTGATGATTTGCTCAAACTAATCCGCTGGGGGAAGTGGAATATAAAGCTAGAGCCCTTGGATCCTACAACCTGTACTCACACTACTGTGCTCCCTCTTCCCGCTATGTCTCCATTTTCCTACAGCCTCTTGCAATTGTAACTTGTCCGATAGCCCTGTTTCTCTAATTTCTCTTCTCCAGCGAGTGTTCAAAGCCAGCTCTTTGGGTGTTGGCTGGCTTTGGTCTCCTGACCAACAATGCAGTCCATTTTCAGCCTCACCTTCCCCTGGGGAAGAATATGTTCCCCAGCCCTAGCATATTCTGGAAAAGAAGCTGGAATCACTGGGCCCAGCACCCGCTTGTCTAATGAGCATCCTTCTCAGAACTGGATGTCCTTTGGCCTTCAGCCTCTCTCATTTTCTTTTTGTCCCCCTGGGAAAACTTCATTCAGCGAAGGGTGCTTCCCAAAACAGGCAAGCTCACCCCGTGGCTCCACCTCCTGGAGGTGCACCTTCAGGAGGGCAGGTGAAGGGCGTGGGGATGGGCTTGGCCTTCCTCTTGGGAGTCACCTTCCTTGGCCCACGTCCTCCCAGGCTCTGGCTCATTTCCTGAGTTCAGGGAACTCTCCAGACTAGACTGTCTGAGCTGAGGAACAGGAGCAAGAGGTCAGACCAAATTTCATTAAGGATGGAAATGGCTTCATGTCTCATCTTCTCTTGATTGTGACACAGGTGTCAGGAAGAGAGATCTCCCACTGTGAAAGACACATGGATGTCCCCTGGTGGGCTCCAGACCCAGCTCTGCCACTAGGTTTTTGTGAGACTCAAGCAAGTCCTTCCCCTTCTCTAGGCCCCAGTTTTCCCAGCTGCAAGTAAGAGGGTTAGACAGGCCATTCTGTGCCATGGAAGAAAGATCAACATTGCCCTTATTTTATTCCACCAAGATGCTGCTCTATCCTCCAGATACACCAAAGCCAGAGCTGCATGACCTTGGGCTTTGGGGCCCATCTAGTGGCTCGCCTGTAGTTCTAATTGGTATGAGGAGAAACCGGCCCAGGCTTACATCCTTGGCACAGCAGCCTGGAGCTCTGTGACCCATGGTTTGAAAAAGGCCTTTGACCACCAGAGGTCACAAACTCAGATGCCTACAGGGGCTGAGCACATAACCAGAATGACTGAAGGGAGCCAGGTATGGACTCTGAGGAATTGCAAGGTGCATTTCCTAAGGGGGAACCACTCTCAACTGCAGCCAGTTGTCGGTTGGGATGGTGTACTCAACAAGGTGAACACAGGCAGCTCAAAAGCTGAATTTTCTTGGGAAATCAGATTTTTATTAAAATTTTTTAATGTTTATTTACTTTTGAGAAACAGAGAGAGAGAGAGAGAAAGCAGGCAGGAGAGGGGCAGAGAGAGAGAGAGAGGGAGTCACAGAATCCAAAGGAGACTCCAGGTTCTGAGCTGTCAGCACAGAGCCTGACGCGGGGCTCGAACCCATGGACCGCGAGATCATGACCTGAGTGGAAGTCAGACGCTTAACTGACTGAGCCACCCAGGCACCCGGGGAAATCGGATTTTTAAATGTTAGTAATAAGTTCATATTTTAAAATAACCCTCAAGAGGCCAAAGGAAACCCCACCCCACCCTTGCTGCCTGCTCTGTGGGGTACATGTGACGGTTAAGAGCATGGTTTTGACATTACACGGACTTGGGGAACAATTTGGCTTCTCTTCTTACCACGAGTGTAGTCTTACTCAGGTTACCAAACTTATCAGGGTCCCAGTTTCTCCAGCCAAAACCCTGCACATGATCACTGTGCCATTTCTGTGGTAGGAATGTTCCTGGAAAGCCTCAGAGTAGAGGACCATGTGGGCACTGGAACTGGAGGATTATTGGCTGTGCTTCATATTGTTTCACTGAACTTAGGCAGCTTAGCTCTTCTGACTGAGGGTCTGCCCCTCACCCAAGTTTGTCCTATTGTCCTTGGTGTTTGTGCCAGAAAGGCGAGCAAGGGTTGGCCGGTTCTGGGGCATGAGGGCTGATTCAGACTCTCAGGATCTCAAGGACTTGGAAAGCAAACTGAAGAGATTCCACATGGAGTGACAGGGACACCAATGTCTCTGAGGCCTGAAGGAGGCCCAAGCCACTGACTGTCAGCACCAGAGGTCTTAAAATATGGCTTGGGAATGGGCCGTTCTAACAAACGGGATGCTTATATTAGTCATCTTCAGGCCTAGAAGGGGCTATGGACCCGCAGGCCTCACTCCCTCATGTTACCTGTCAGAAGTCTCTGCTGCGGCTGGAGGTAGGGATATGGAAGTGAAGAGGCCTCTTGGAGGAGAAAATCCCTGTGTGATCCTGAGCTATTGGAAGTCCAGAGGCTGCGAGGAGATTCCTGTGGAGGGTGGGAAGTTGGAGGCAATGATGCCTAAGAGTTTGAGAGCCTGAGAACCCTGCTGGGTATGGGGAGCATCAGTACACCTTAGGGGTTATGTGCTGGAGTTCTGGAGTCAGACAGTCTGTGTTCTTAGGCAAGGTGCCTGACCTCTCATGGCTTCCATTTCTACATCTATGAAATGGGAATTCAAAGCAGCACTTACCTGACAGATGGTTATGAAAATTGAATGAGTTCATGCAAATAAAGCCCCTAGCCTGGAGTAAGCACTTGGTGAATGTTAATTATTATTGTTAGGTTCAGGCCCATTGTGTGGGCTTTGGAAGCTGAAGTATGGGGTCTGAAAGAGCCGCCAATTCCAGTATCTTGAAAGCACCCAAGTGTACCCGGCATGACTCACTTACCATGGTCTTCCTGTCCAGGTTCCCTGATCAGCCTTTACTGCTCCTCCCAACAAGTCCTGTGCCAGATCGTCAGTGACCTCAGCCCCCAGGTGCCCAGCAATGTCACCTCTACCAGCTGGAAGGAGAGGTTCAGGCAGAGCTACGGCTTCTACATTGGTCTGGGCCTGGCCTTCTTGTCCAGCTTCCTCATCGGCAGCAGTGTCATCCTCAAGAAGAAAGGCCTTCAACGACTGGTGGCCTCGGGGGCCACACGGGCTGGTAGGGTCCTGAGGGGGAGGGTGGGCATGGGGTGCCGGGCAACTGGACCCTGGGCCAGGCCTGTGCACCTCCCTTCATAGGGGGGCCACTGTAACAGTTTGTGAGCCTGGCCTAAATGGTCACAAAAGACTCATTGTCAACTCCACCGGGAATCCAGTCCACCAGCAGGAGACGTTCCTTTAAAATCCAACATTTCTGGAGAATTTCAAGATAAGTTAATTGGGGTTACAGGTAAGGAAAAGTCTCACAGCCGAGAATCACAAACCCCAGATCTAGTCCAGTTTTATTTCTTACCAGCTAGGTCATCATAGGCAAGTCTCAACTTCCCTGCAAAATGGGCATACAAATACCTCTGCCCAGAGCATTGCCGCACACTGGTGTGCCCTATTAACTTCACACTGAAGCCGCTACAGGCTACAGAAAAATTACTGGGTCTCTGTCCACAAGGGACTTACTGTGAAAACATTCTGGAGAAAAGGAATCATGTGTAAAGGAATTCATTTATTTGCTCATGATTCACCGCAAGCCTGCTGGGTGCCAGATACCATGCTGGACATGGGGACACAGTGCCCTGTGGGACATTGAGTTGAGTGGGAGACACAGGCAAGTCAATAGGCAATCGTTCCATAGTAGGTTACTTGCTATCTGTCATGGCGAAAATACAGAATCCTTTGGGACTATTTTGGAGGAGCATGTAAAGCCCAGGCTTGGAAGGTTAGGGGAGGTTTTCTACAAAAGGTGATCTGGAAGCTGGGGCCTAAACGATGAGATGGCAAGGTGGAGGAGAAGAGAAGAAGACATGGTAATGCAGGCAGAAAGGACAGCAAGTGCAAAGGCTCAGAGGCGAGAGAGGATGAGTGACATTGGAAGCCAAAAGTAGTTCAGGATGGCTGGAGCACCGAGGGGTAAGAGACGGGGGAAGGGCCAGATCGCGAAGGGTCTTGCCAACCGGGCTACGGAGTTTGGGTGCAATTGTAAGTGACAAAGGTTTTGGGCAGGGGAGGGACATAGTTCGATTTACGATTTGAAAAAATTCCTGGTTGCTGGGTGGACGGTGGATTAGGGACAAGACTGGTGCCCAGGAGACCAGTTAGGGGAGAGGGACAGCATAACTTGGGCCTGGGAATGGAGACAGTGGTAGAGTCCCAAGAGAGCTTTCTGGGTTTGGTGTCGACTGGCTCCCAGGGGATGGTGAAAACAGAGTCGAGGCTGACTCAGCTTTCTGACTTGAGCAACTGAGGAGATGAGGGTGCTGTTTTCTGTGATAAAGAAGGCAGGAAGAGCGGGTTTATGGGAAGACGATGGTTCAAGTCTGGGCATGTTCAGTTTAGTGTTCTGTGGGACACTGTGCTTTGGAAGCAGACTCCTGGGGCTCTAATTCCAGCTCTTCAGTTCCTGGTGATGTGATCCTGGGCAAGGAAAGTGCTTTCTCTGTGCCTCAGTTTCCTCATCTGTAAAATGGGGATAAGAGCAGTTCCAACCTCTAGTATTGTTGTGAAGATAGGTAGTGTGTTTACAAAAATGCTTGGCACGAGTGTTGGTGTTACTCTTCTCTAAGTGGGACAGCCCGGCAGGCAGTTGGATATCCAGGGCTAGAGCCAGGTGCCCTCTGAAATGGAAAGCTGTGAGATGTGGGGAGGAAGTCAGGAGCAATGGTCTTTGTTGCTCTCTCCTTCACGTCCTGACAAGTGTTCAGAAGGCCAGAGACCTCCCAAAGTGCCAGGAAAAGATTGGCTTGTGCCAGGAGAAAGCAGGGTAAATATCACGGATACCATTCAGAAAGGTAGCTTCTCTGGAATCCTTTTTTCCCTCCAATCTGCTATTTCCTTATCTAATGAGATTTCAACCCTTAGCATAAAATGCTCTCAGTGCTCCTTTTATGGAAGATCCTGAGTCCTTTAGGAACCTGATGAGATCTAAAGACCTTCTTAGAAAAACAGACATTTACACAAAGCGATACACAATCTCTGGATTTTCACATAACTGTCTAAAACCCATCTATTACCATCATAACCATCATCATCATAAGTATTATTATTGAGTATTGACTATGTGCCAGGCTCTGAGTCCACCATGTGAACAAGGCAGACACAATTCCTGACTTCCTGGTGTTTCCATTTTAGTGAGAGATATGCCAGAAAATAAATACATTAATTCAATTTATAAATAAATGTCATGAAGGAGAAAAGCTGGGTGTGATGAAAGAGAATCCCAAGGAGAAATAATAGAGATAAGGGGTCACAGAGGACATCTTAGGGGAAGAAACATTCAAGCAACGTCCTGTAGAGTGAGCAAATATATGTAAGCAAATATCGTTAAGAAGACTGTTTCCAACATGGAAAAGCACATGCAAAGTTTTTAAAGCCAAAACGAGCTTGTCATTTTGGACGAACTAAAAGAAAGCCTGAGTGAGTAGATACTAGTAAGAAGAGTGGTAGGAGATGCCTTTGGAGAGGTGAACAGGGACAAAACCACAAACTGGCTTATTTAGGATTTGGGGCTTTATCCTCTGAGTATTTGGAAGCTATTGGCCTGCTGCAAGCTTGAGGGGTGACTGTATGATTTACATTCTTAAAATTCATTGGCTGCTATGAAGGCAGTGGGTTATAAAGGGATGATGAGAGTGGAATCAGATGAACATAGAGGGCTATTGCCTCAGCCCAGGCCAGAGGTGGTAGTGCCTTGGAGTTGAGTGGTGGCAGTGGAGTGGACATATGTGCGATGCTCTTTGGAGAGGGAATTAGCAGAATGGATGGAATGCAGAAGGTGGAGGAATGGGAGGGTCAAGGGTGATTCTCTGGTTTGTGGCTTAAGCAACTGGGTGCATAGAGGTGCCATTTACTGACTTTCATTTGGTAGGTGGGTGGGTGGGGAGCATTTAAAATTAAGAGTTCTATTTAAGACAGAGTTTGGGATGCCTATAGGAGATCCAAGAGATGTCAACTAAGCTATTGAACATACATCTGGGCTCCAAAGAAAGGATCAGTATACACATATGAAATAAGGATGCCTGCATAAAGATGGTATTTAAAACTTGGGGAATGGATAAGTTCACCCAGAAGCAAGCCCAGAGGACTAACCAGCTAACATATATTGAATCCTTCAAGACTGGGGAGTGAAGGTAGAGATAGGAAAGGTGCCTGAAAGAGCATGGCCAAGCTAACTTTGTGTCCATTCCTTTCTACAGTGGACGGAGGGTATGGCTACCTGAAGGATGCCATGTGGTGGGCTGGATTTCTCACCAGTAAGTGGGTTCTTTCTTACTAACAACAGTGACCCTTTGATGGCAGAGGCGGAGATGAAAGGAGGGGCGGAGGGGGGCCTTTCTGTCTCCATTGTGCCAAGTGTGAATCTGAGACCCAGATTCCCAAGGGGAACCTCTTGACCATCTCTGCAGGTTGAACATTTTACCTGTATTTCATATCTCTTTCTCAGCCCAAAGTCAGTCCTTCATCCATGAAACATTTAAGCCCAGAGAGGTTTGTAGAGAGCTGGTAATGATAAAGATGTCTTTTCTCAACTTCCCTTGAAACATAGAGAGTTATCACTCCTGGTTGGAGTCTCTTGGATCTCTACATGGGAGGCTGGGGCTCCTCAGCCAATTTTCTCATTCCACAGGCCGTGTGTTGGCTCACTTTAGAATATGGCTGGTCTGCCACTTGCAGTTTGCCCAGATTTGCACATTCACACATTTCCTCCGCTTTCCACCCACCCTCTCTGGCTTTCAAACCCTAATTCTTTTGAATGGAAAATTACCCAGCTTTCCATTTATAAGTCAGGTTTTGACCCTAGTCATAGCCAGGGCTATAACATTCATCATCTACTTTCAAAGGGCAGACCCAGGTCATTCTCTACCAGCAGAGACAGAAAGGGCACTTTCAGGAGTCTGCAAACTAGAAACTCAAATGCAGAGAACTAGGCCCTTTGGGAATGTCAGACTTTCTAACCACCTGCCTGTCAATCTACGAGAGATGGCCTCATGACCAACTGGTACCTGGAGAACCAATAATTAAATGTTTCTTTATTTGATAAATTAACATTTTCTAGAACTCACCTCATATATACAGATGAAACATCAACAGTCCCTGAGATACATTTAGCCGTGCCTGGACTAGAAGCCAAGAGACCTCAAGAACAAGAAAGCATCCTTCCACAAACATGTCCTGTGACCTTGGACTCTGGGCCTAGCTTGCCCATCTAAAATGGAAGGATTTGATCAGGATAGTCTGGGCCTGACCTTCTGATCAGATTGGCCATGGGGAGAGCATAAGGATCAAGACATTAAGGAATGATGGTCTGGGATCCTGTGAATGGTTGACCACTGAATGAAGCTGTCTCTGCCCAGGTTAAGTTGGGCTGGAGATGATGCATTGAAGCCACACTACCCTGTTTTCTCCCTTCATTTCCTAGTGGCTGCTGGAGAGGTTGCCAACTTCGGGGCCTACGCATTTGCTCCTGCGACAGTTGTCACGCCTCTGGGAGCACTGAGTGTCCTCATAAGGTTATTGTCACCTCTTGCTGTCTCTGCCTCCTTCCTATTTTCAGTTTGTTGAGGTCTGGAACTGTCTAGTGGGGTCAACTGCCACTTGCAGTCAGGGACGTGGGTCGATATTAGCTCCCAGAAAGAGGCACTGTGCTGTTCAGAGCTCCTGATCTGTAGATTGTTTGCTGCTGGTTGCTCTAGCCTCTCCTCTAACGATGGGGCAATAGAAGGGCAGGCCAAACCCAGATCAGCTGGAAGGGCTCCCACTGCCACCAAGCTGACTGTCTCATGTCAATGCTTTCGTGCCCCAGTAGGAGCAGCATACAAGTTAAAAAGCATGAGCTCTGTATTAGCTGTCCCTGAGTTCTGACCTTAGCTCTGCCTAATGTAGTAACTACATTACCATGGGCAAGTCATTTAACTTCTCTAAGCCTCAATTTCCCTGTCTGCTCAGTGGGGATGCTAATACTACCTACCTGAAGGCATTGCTTCAAGGACTAAATGAGATGATGCACAGAAAGCACATAGTGCAGGGGCGCCTGGCTGGCTCAGCGTCCAACTGCGGCTCAGGTCACAATCTCACGGTGTGTGGGTTTGAGCCCCGCGTCGAGTCAGGCTGTGTGGTGACAGCTCAGAGCCTGGCGCCTGATTCAGATTCTGTGTCTCCATCTCTCTCTGCCCCTCCCCAGCCGTGCTCTGTCTCTCAAAAATAAATGTTACAAAGAAAAAAAGAAAGAAAGAAAGAGCATAGTACAGAACTGGCAGTGAAGAATCACCATAGCCAACACATATGAGGGCTTACTATGTGCTAAATGTTCTAAATGTTTCCCATGTATTAACTCATTTAATCCTCACAGCCTCCCTACTAACTAGAAAGTAGAAGACACCTGAAGCCAAGACAGGTTAAGCAACTTGGTCAAGATCAGCCAGGTCCTAAGGGGCTAGGCCAGGATTCCCACCCAAGCAGTCTGATTTCAAAGACCACGTGCTCAAGCCACTAAGCTGTGTTGCCTGACAGACATCCAATAGTTTTTAAAATAACTGATACTAAGTATGTGTGCTTCACATTGCCTCATTCCTCCTGAACTATAAGCACAGTTCCTCTGTGGGGGTCTTGGAGCCCCATTTGAAGCTGGCTGTGATTATTGGCTTAACCTGGGAGCCCTGGTAAATGCCAGCCGACCACACCCAGCACCCATAGTTTCCTGTTTTGTTTTACCATCTTGATGACAATTTTGTAACGTTTACACAATCAAAAACAAACAGAACCGTGACTCACATTGTACAGTTGGCTGATGTAGTTGTGATGCTTCTATTGTGTATCTGATTAACTTACAAATTCCTACTCCCAGGAAGTTGGGGTAGGAGGGGAATACTCCATCGCGTGACGTCTGCCTGTGCTAATGCCACCAGACTCTCTTGAACACACATTCCGGGTAAAATGTTATGGGTAGTTTTAAAGGAGAGACAAAAGACATTCAAAGGAGCTTGGACATTAATCTCCCCTCTCTTCATATCTTTAACTAGGATTTGGGGGGGAGGAATTCATTCCTAGATCAGCCACTGATTTTTACCCCAAGTTAATGTTACCTTTGTAAGGAAATAGAAACCTACCATGAGATCATACCTGTCTTACCCCATTTCCCTCCCTTCTTCCCTCACCTCTGCCATCTGAGGATGTGAGGGGAATGAAAATCACATCACCAAGGAATAGCAAGGAACTGGAGGTGTTTTACCCACTTCAGGGAAGTCACAAGAATTCTCTTCAATGAAGTATAGAGGAAAAACCATAGGCTTTATAATTAGACAGAAATTCAGCTAAAATCCTGGCCTTGCTACTTACCAGTTGCATGACCTTGCCAAGTTATTTTAATTTCTATAAGACTCAGTTTCTTGTCTATAAAATGGGGATAATATATTTTACTTCTCAAAGAGTTGTGAGATGTGAGTGAGATATAATAAGTAGAAAGTTCCTAGCCTAATACTTAGTACATATTATATATGCCCAAGACACAGTGCCTCTAATTGTCATTGTGGTTGTTTATGTTGGCATATACAAACGGAAGAAGGAATAGATTTGTTCCGTATAGCTCATGGAATAGAAATAGGGCAATGAGTAGAAATTACCATATTTTTTTTCAACATTTATTTATTTTTGGGACAGAGAGAGACAGAGCATGAACGGGCGAGGGGCAGAGAGAGAGGGAGACACAGAATCGGAAACAGGCTCCAGGCTCTGAGCCATCAGCCCAGAGCCCGACGCGGGGCTCGAACTCACGGACCGCGAGATCGTGACCTGGCTGAAGTCGGGCGCTTAACCGACTGCGCCACCCAGGCGCCCCTCCGAAATTACCATATTTTTGACAATTAGAATGAACCTACAGTAGATCCATTTGCCTTGTGCAGGGGCGAGCTGCTTGCCACCAGTGGTTTACAAGCCATGTCTGAAAGCAGTCTGTAATGTTAAGAGAAGATGTGCTCATTGGTAGGAAGTTAGACAAGAGTGCTTTGAAGGACTTTTCCGACTCTTGTGTTTGGGGATCTTTTAGTCTCTAAAATGAAAGAACTCCACACATACGTCGATTCCTCCAGCACACGCCATAAGCCTCCCCTAAATAAGTTTCTATTTCAAATGTTTTTTTGGAGGAGATCAGTGAGCCTTGATCTGTTCTCCATGAGCGCTTGCTCAGGCCCCATTTTCCTTCAGGACACTGGGACAAGTATGGCTTCTAATCTCTGTCTCCCACTTCCATGTGCAGTGCTGTCCTGTCCTCATACTTCCTGGGAGAGAGTCTGAATCTGCTGGGGAAGCTGGGCTGTGTGATCTGTGTGGCCGGCAGCACAGTGATGGTGATACACGCCCCCGAGGAAGAGAAGGTCTCCACCGTCATTGAGATGGCTGCCAAGATGAAAGACACAGGTAGGCTCCGAGCCCCCGTGAGTGGGAAGGTCTGGCTGCGTGCTGACCGTGCCAGGTGCTGCCACCTGGAGGAGAGGGAAGCTAAAGAAAGGAAGTTGGGGGGCTGGTCCTAGGGTTAGCTCACAGGCTTCCCAGCCTGATGTGTATTGATGCCATTTATCATGTGTTTATTATGTGCCGGGCATGGTTCTAAATATTTTCCGTGCATTGTCTTAGTATGTTCAGGCTGCTGTAACAGAATGTCATGGACTGGGTGGCTTATAAACAACGGAGATCTATTTCTCACAGTTCTGGAGGCTGGAAAATCCAAGATCAAAGCCCTGGTAGATTTTGATTCATAAATGGCCATCTTCTCTCTGTGCCCTTACATGGTGGAAGGAGTGAAGGATCTCTCTGGGGTCTCTTTTATAGGGACACTAATCCCATTTATGAAAGTGCCACCCTCATGACCTAATCACCTCCCAAAGGCCCCATGTCCAAATACCATCACACTGGGAATTAGGTTTCAACATAGGAACTTGGGGGGGCATAGTCTTGTAGCATGTATTATCTTATTAAATCCCACCAAAAAAGCTCTATGAGAAAGGTCCCATTCTTTTAACTTATTATTTTATTTTATTTTATTTTATTTTATTTTAGAGAGAGAAAGAGACCAAGAGCAGGGGAAAGGGGCAGAGGGAGGGAGAGAGAGAGAGAGAGAGAGCAAATCCCAAGCAGGCTCCATGCTTAGCATGGAGCCCATCATGGTGCTTGATCCCACGACCCTGGGATCATGACCTGAGCCAAAATCAAGAGTCAATACTCAACTGACTGAGCCACCCAGGTACCCCGAGAAAGGTCCTATTCTTAGCCCTGTTTTACAAATGAGGAAATGGAGGTCTTGCGGTTTAGTTAGTAACTTGTCCAAATTATTCAAAAGTTGTGTCATGGGACTGGAACCCTACTGTGTTACATCCCATCACCATGGATAGGGGCTCTCTAGATACTAATTGCATCCTCCGTAGCTCAGATTATCTATCTCTTCCCCTCCTGAAGGGTACATCGTGTTTGCTGTGCTTCTGCTGGTGTTCTGCCTCATCCTCATCTTCGTCATCGCCCCACGCTATGGACAAAGGAACATCCTCGTTTACATCATCATCTGCTCTGTGATTG
Organism: Acinonyx jubatus; assembly: GCF_027475565.1. Taxonomy (NCBI): domain Eukaryota; kingdom Metazoa; phylum Chordata; class Mammalia; order Carnivora; family Felidae; genus Acinonyx; species Acinonyx jubatus. The sequence continues at coordinate 187,674,092 of NC_069380.1, read as the reverse complement.
GGTCCTTCTCCGTGTCTGCCGTCAAGGGTCTGGGCATCACCATTAAGAACTTCTTCCAGGGGATGCCAGTTGTGAGGCATCCCCTCCCCTACATCCTGTCCCTCATCCTGGCACTTTCTCTCAGCACTCAGGTCAACTTCCTGAACAGGGCACTGGACATTTTTAATACTTCCCTGGTGTTCCCCATCTACTATGTGTTCTTCACAACGGTGGTGGTTACCTCCTCCGTCATCCTCTTCAAGGAATGGTACAGCATGTCTGTAGTGGACATTGTGGGCACCCTCTCTGGCTTTGTCACCATCATTCTGGGTGTGTTCATGCTTCATGCTTTCAAAGACCTGGACATCAGCCAGACCAGCTTGCCCCACATGCACAAAAACCCAACCCCATCTCCCACCCCTGAGCCCACTGTCATTAGACTAGAAGACAAGAATGTCCTTGTAGACAATATAGAACTCTCCAGCACCCCATCACCAGAAGAGAAGCCCAGAGTATTTATAATCCATTCTTAAAGTGTGGAATACGAGAGTGAGAAGATGAGCACTACAGTACAGCCTGACTTCTCAATTCCAGAGCCACCTGGTTATTTTCAGAACAACTGTTACCGATAGGCTCTCTTTTCTTGAGATGTTCATTTATACCTCATCATTGTTTCCAGAAGGAAAATCCCTACCCAGTGAGCGGTGGTTGCAGAACTTCATGGAAACAGCCTCAGTGACCAAATACCCTACTTGATGTTGGTGCCAGCAGGTCCCCTGGACCTCCCTTCCCACTTGTTTCCTCAGTGCCATCTCTGTGTTGTTGGGAAGAAGATAGAATTTGACCCGTTGAATGTAGCACAGGCCAAGAACTTCCCTGAGATGCCTGTCGTCAGGAAATACTTAGCACTGGTTCTCCTGAGACTGAATCCCATTCCTCAGCCCAAGGACAAAGTGCAGCTGGCTCCTGGAGGCCCCGAGAGCAATTCGTCACACCTCCCTTCCAGAGCTGACAACTAATGTGAGACGTCTTGCTGCTTTTGCTACTTCCTCTTCGGAGACAACAGCATGACCTCAGCTGACCTTCTTACTGTGAAAACCACCTGATGTCTCAGGGAACATTTCCACCAGCCCCATTCCCGGAGCACTCCAGCCGGGAGGTCAGCATCTTCACTTCCGTCCACTCTACCCCCATCCCTGCCCCTTCCGTCTCCCTCTCTGTCCTAAGGAGTTGTCACTGAGACATTCAGGCAATTACCTTAGAACTCAAAAAACAAAATGACAAGGACAATGATCCTCTACAGCCAAGCTCTGCTGGCCCAACCCAGTGTTTCATTTTGCCTCCCTCTAGAAAGAGAACAGCATTTGCACTGCTCTTAAAAGTAGTCTGGCTGTCAAAATAGCATTTGGCAGAATGCACTTTCCTTTTCCTCAAGGAGTAAACCAAAATATGATTTGGGGAGATGGGGAGAATTAGGAGCAATGTCAGAATTTGGCAGAAAGCGGCCACAGGCCCTCTAGAAACCAGGGATGACTTTTGTGTTTATTCTGGTGCCCAAGAACCCAGGTGAAAAGGGCTCTGGGTACTTTCTGGGCTATAGCCTTAGAGGCTTGAGCAGTGGGATCAGCTTTGAACTTCCGTGACCAAGTGGGGTGTAGGCTTGGCATGGGTGTTTTCTGGCTGTTGATCAGATGGCCACAAAGTCCTCAATGCCATTGATGAGCTACCCACCTTGGGAAGCAGCAGGTCATGGCTGCTCCAACACCATCTACTTTGGGGACTGCCTTTGGTCCCCTCACATTTGGCCAGACGCATTTAAAAAACAAGAGCAGCTGGAGAGAGGGAGAGAGATAATTCCCTTCCTGTCTTCTTTCTAGCTGCAAGAGTGTGGGAGTTGGTAGAAGGGCCATTGAAGGGGAAGAGAGCCAGTATATCTATAAAGAGGGAAGGCTTGATCCTCAGCCCCCAAGTGGGTGCAGAGCCTCCCCTGTATAACCCCGTACCTGTGTCCTGCGTTGATGTCCCATGCCCTAAGCACAGCCAAGCCCGGCCCAGACTCTTGCTGGCCTTGAAGCTCTAAAGGCTCGGCTGACCAATACACTAGCTTCCTGCACCTCCAGCCTCAAATCTCCAGTTTTCAATGAATGTGGATTTCTGTCTGTAACTAAAATCAGTGCAACATGTTGGATCTTGAGAGAGGCAGTAATCTAAGGGCCCTAAGAGCATGGTTTACAGGGTCAAGAAAAAAGACCTCTGGGTATGTTTACTTTATACTTGTGTCTTTGCCTTCATCGGACACAGAACAATTAAATTGGTTTGTCTAATGCTGGGGGGCTGGTCTCTGATCTCTGGAGGGTTGTGACTGCCAAGTAAGTCCCTACAGTAACTTTCACAGGCACACTCTCACTACAGTGGGAAAGGCTGTTTGGGGAATAGTCGGTTGAAAATATTCATCCCTTGTTAATACCTGAGCCCATACTGGGAGCCAGGCATAGTATGAACAGCTTTATGTGGATTCTTTAAGTCCTCACAAATCCCCCAGGTAGATTTTTTTTTAACTTTTAATGTTTATTTATTTTTGAGAGAGAGAGAGCATGAACAAAGAGGGGCAGAGAGAGAGGAGGAGACCCAGAATCTGAAGCACACTCCAGGCCCTGCGCTGTTAGCATGGAGCCCAATGTGGGGCTCGAACCCATGAACCGTGAGATCATGACCTGAGCCGAAATCAGACGCTTTGCTGACTGAGCCACCCAGGCGCCCCATGGTAGATATGTTTTTAAGCCCTATTTTTGAGGAAAGTGTCTCAGGGAGGTTATGTAATCGCCCAAGGTCACACAGCCAGGAAGAGTCCAAGTTGATATCTGGCTCTGGGTCTATAGTCTTACCCACCAGGCAATGCGTCTCTCCGAAGCACTAAACTAAGTCTGGCACTACTTTGCTCATTCCTTTTCCTGTGATCCATGCTGCTTCCCCTGTCTGGGTATAAGCCTCATGGGATCTGGTCTTTATTTGCTGCTTGTTTTCAATGCCGAACACATAGTTGGCACTCATAAAAATCATCTGTTGAATAAAGGAGCAATACTGTTCCTTTGCCCAAACTGTCTTGGGAGCCAACTCTCAATCCAGAGCAGATATAAATAAAACCCTGGCATGTTCAGCAGGGCAACTCAAAAACTGATGTAGTCAGCAGTCTCTGAGCACTTAGCCCAGGCTAGGCACAGGTGGGTGCTTTCACACGGAGCACTTCGCGTATGATCACACTTTTGAGGTATGTATTACTCCCGCCATGTAGCAAAAAAAGGCCCCGGGTTCTGGAATTTATCCATTTCCACACATCTAGTAAGCAGCAGAGCTGGGATTTGAACCAGGTCTGTCCAACCAGGCTTTGCGTATTGCATTGCTGATCAATCTATGACTATCAACCCAGAGATCGGCTGGCAGAGTAGACACAGTGGGTAGTTTAGATGATGGATGTTAAACAGGCAGGGGTGTTTGGGTGGGGGCTGATTTCATGAGGAAGCATTTCAGTAGTCAAAGCATTTGATATCCTCAGGCAGTCTCAAAATCCTGAGAAGTTAGAAAAATATCAGATACCAAAGACCTCCCAGGGCTTTTGTGAAGATTAAATGAGGTAATGTACAGAAAGACAGTAACATACAATGCCTAGCATAATTTAAGTACTCAGTAAATGTTACCTCCTAGCATGGTTATTATGATTCTCTCTTAGAGAACCTCAAAACCAAGGCAGGGATCAAATGAGAGAATAAGGGTGGGATCTTTCTGCGGACTCAGGGGCACTAATGGATGGCAGTTGTTATCACATAGGGCTCTGGAATCAGAAAGCATACTCAACCCTAGCCTTGGCTCTGCACCTGCCCACCCAGCCCAACAGACCTTGAACAAGACTCTCCCCATTTGGAAGTGTGTGTTACCTAGCAATAAGATGAGGAGGCTGACCAAGGGTCCTCGCTGTCTCCAAGCACAATAGTGTAGCCTGAGGAGAAACACAGCAGACGATCCCAGGATCATTCTTTCGTGCCTCTAGTGACCCCAAACCTAATTAAACTAGACTAGCCTGTGTCCAGGTACAAAGGTAAGCAGCCCTTCTCAACTGGTCATGGGAAAACCCTTTGCTGTGGCTTTGGGTCTTTCATTGTGGCCTCACAGATGGACTGGTTGTCTCTGTGGGAACTCTTCTGAGGAGTCCTCATGAGATGGACCCTATCCAGGCTGAGCAGTGGGAGATTAACACCAACAAAAAAGAACTGCCAAACCAGACAACATTTCGAATGACAATTTATTTTAATTAAATACAAACAAGGGGGGAAAAAGGCACCATGGCCCATTCAAGTATTTTGCATAGATGTACAAATATTGTAAACAATTAATAGGTGGACAAGAGAGAAGAGGATCTGTTTTCCGTGAACAATCTCCAAATAAAAAGAAAATTCACATGCCCTAGATCCCAGACACAGACGTACACACAGCGGATGGTGTGAGAGGATGCGCAGAAGGGTGGCTCTGGGGACACTGGCTTGGATTCTGCAGAACCCCTCTTAGCAAGCTTCCCTAGGGATGGGGCACCTTTCCAGTTGGTGTTCCCTTGGCTTTCTTGGGTAGCCAGCAGAGCTGTTATATACACATTTAACACAATCCTGACTTTAGAGCTGGCCCCCCATTTAAATCACACAAGTCTTCCATACCCTTTGCCAAAAAAGAACAAATTTGGACATAGGTAAGGGGAGGTTTTATTCAAAAGGATTATGGCAAGAGACAGCAAGGAGCTACTGCAGTATGGAGAAGGGGCTCTCACAATACTATAGGATCTGCAGGCATCTCAGAGCTGGGGCAGAAAAGGGTTTTTACAGGGAGAAGTAAACAACGCTAAAAACAACCGACAGCAAGTCGGCTCCTGGGTAAAACTCCCACTGAGACAGGCGGATGGGGATGCTAGCTTCCTTGCGGTCCCTTGAGGTTTACTTTTCAGAGATGGCTCCCAGGTTCTTAAGAAAAACATTTACAGGGCTGTAAAACTGGCAGGTTAAGTTAGCTTTTAAAAAGATTTCCATACAGCTCCATCTGAACAAAGGACTGGTTAACTCCACCAGCTTTAGCTAGGCTCGTCTCCCCACCAGACTCTGAACTTGGGCCCACCCTCAGCCTGAGCCAACCTACGGCCCTTCTGTAGCAGCCCCCCACAAGGAGTCTGAGTGCAAGGATGCTCCAACTGCAGTTCTTTCCAGTCACATCCACTCCATCCTATCAAATAAAAGGCCCCTTTATGAGCTTTGAGATACTTGCAGATCTTACAAGAGCTCACTTGAGCATTCCCCCCACTGCCAGCACCCTGCCCCGAATGCAAGTTCCCTTTCCTTGTCTTGCAGTAATCCTTTCAAATAAAATCCCTTTTAACCTAAGGCCATATTTGTTTTTATTTGTCACCTCAAAGCAGCACAGGGGCACAGGAAGGAAAAGGGAGCACGCAGTGGTCAGTCTCACTCTTGGGCAGCCTGCTCAGCCTGCCAATACGGTGACTCCCAGTCCCTGGACACAGCCAGAAGTGAAACAGTAAATAGAACCGGCCACCAAAAGTCTCCATCAAATATAAAAAATTCGACCTTCTTCCAGTTCACAGTACAATTTTATGGGATAGAGGTGGTATTAAAATAACGGAAAACAAAAACATAAAAAAAAGAAAACACAACCCAGGACTCTTTCTGGTATGGCTCCAGGGAGAGTGGATTTCAGGTTCAAAAGGCTCATGCAGCCACAATGGCTGTGGCATTTTCACTTCAGAGCCTTCGACCTCCTGGTATGTGGGAAAAAAGCTAGACATACCACAGGAACGTCTGTGAAGCATGCAGGTGGGCATAAGGGTGACTTTTTTTTTTTTTTTTTGCGCCAGGGTGTTTTCACCTTTACTTTTCTGGGACCCAACCTTGAGGCCTGGGGCATTTGGAGTAGCACAATTACATGGAAGGCTGTCCCCTGACCTAATCAGGCAGCAAGGAAGGTGGAAACTGGCTATGGGGATCAACCAGGGCCCTTGTCTGGGAGACAGACGCATGAATATCAGACTACCTGAGGGAAAGGAAACTCATTTTCCTGAGATCTTTCTAAATCTACCTCATGTGTGTCCCCAGGGGTACATTCGAAATCTCCCACTTGTCTAAAACCCGAGAACACATATCGAGCACCTGTTGTGTGCAGAGAACTGTAAGGGGGCCCTGGGTTGGTGGCTGGGGAGTAAAAGCTCAAGCTTCTTCCTTGTATTGAGGTTTTCAAGCGTGAACAACGGCTCACTGCAGGAGGTGGGGACAGCACAGCACCCTTCTGGGGGTGGAGACCGCCACCAGAGAACATCTCCAGTGACAAGTTGTCCAATTTAGCAGAGCACCACAAAGCCTTCCTTTCCTGCTCTGGGGAGGGCAGTACCCAATGCAGTGGCATTTTCCCAGCTGCTCCGAGTTCTTTCTAAAAAAGTCAGATAAAGGCAGTGACCAGAAGAAAGAACACGAGGAAGTGGATGATAAAAAGCCTGGTGGCTCCAGCTCTGACTGTTCCATCAAGACTGCTGACTGCTACTTCTCTACAGATCTCTAGGGACAGGTCAGCTCTTTGCTCAGAGGGCAACAACCGTCACTCCAATCAGTAACCAGACCTAGGGACAGGCTGGGGTTCTGCCCCCTTTGCTGCCCTCCCTGAGGACCTTACTTAGATTTCCACCAGGGAGTAGAGGGTAAGACACCCTCACTCTGCTGAGGTCACAAAACCCAATGGGAAAAAAAAGCTTCGACCCCCACAGCCATGGCCTGAGTGTCCTCTGGTCAAGAGCCGTGAGAACCACATAGGAAATCCAGTGGCCAACCCTTGCAGCAGGACCCTCACTTGTAACTCACAAGCACCATGTCTCTGGGAGGCTGGGACTGCTGAAGACCCACTCACCGCAGCACCACTCCTTAGGTAGATCTGAGTGGGGAAGGAGAAATTTCTGAAGGGAGAAATCAAAAGCGCCGGGCACTTATTAAGACAAGGAAACAAAAGGCAACCAAGAATGATCCCGAGGTGAGAGCCACAACCTTTGGCATTGGCTCAGAGGAGGCCCAAGCCTGGTGCTCCCTCTGCTGTCTATACTGCCCACAAATAGTACCTGTTGGAGTCAGGGCGACCCGTGTGAATAAGGGGAGGTGGGGGTTTAGAGGGGTGGGAGGGGAGCAGACTTCACTTGCTCACATGTGGCCACAGAGCCAGGAGTGGTGGCCTCGACCAGGCCCTGGACAGGGCCACGGTGGAGGCTGGCCTGACCCCTCTCAATCTCAGAGCTAAAAGGGATGAGTAACTGCCCAGCCTCCGTCAAGCCTGGGACCTTCAAGAGAGATAGAAGAAATGGAAAGCTCTCATGTATTCCCTCCACCACAGGATGTGGATGAATGGCTTCTCCAAGCCAAGTCGTGGGCTGAAGGGCCGAACAGGACTTTTCCCAGCTGGGCCTGTATGGTCATACAGCCCAGACCATCCCCACTGGCACCTCTGAGGTGACAGGTCAAGCCAAGGGAGGTTGGAGGAGAAGCTTCCATTTGTCTTCATCTGCGTTCTCTCCTCCCTTCCCTGGGGCAGTATATTGCACAAAACAACATTTTGATGCCACTGGACAGTAGTCTCTCTGGGCCTCCCAGGAAGCCAAGGAGGCACTGAGTCAAGAAGGAGATTTTTGGAGATGCGGTGGTTCTGGGAGGAAGGAAAGAGGGGAGGAGGAGCTTGGAGGTGGCCAGACATGCTTTTTCCAGGTTCCATGGCCACGGATCCTTTGGGATGAGGTGGGGTTCAGAGTCCTCAAGGAAAGGCAGAAACCCCTTTAGAGGGGTTAGATCTTCGGGCCAATCATCCCCCCAGCCCTCTGTGATCTGTATTCAGGAAACTGTGGAAACAAAGAAAGGGGAGGGAGAGAGAGATCAGCTAAATGTTGAACAATGGGGTCAACGGGATCTGTCCTCTTGCTTTTGACAGGTCAGGAGGATAGACCGTCAGCTAGGAATGGTTTCCCGTAGAAATGTGTCACCGTGCCTGTGCGTCCAGACTATCAACCCTCCAGTGAGAGGTGAGGTGGTGCCCCCAACCTGAGCTGCAGTTCAGTTTACACATTTCCCAGGCCTGGTGGGAACAGAGGGCAGTCGGCCAGCTTCCTTGCCTCCTCCCCTCTGCCCCAACTTCCAGGACTGGCAGCCTGAGAACATGTCAGCCCCAGGGGAGAGGGAAGAAGATGGGCCATTTGTAAATAGCCTTTCACTAGCCAGCAGTGTATATAAACTAACTGCCTTGACCTTCACAGCAGCCTGATGGGGCAGACTACTGCTGCTTCTTATTGCCTCTTTCCAGAGAAGGAAGCTGAGACTCAAGAATGATTTGCTCAGGGCTATTCGGCTGGCCAGTTGCAGATCCAGGTTTGAAGGCACCACAGTTCAGACTCCTAAGCATCACCTTTCATATGAAAGAAAAAAAACTCTAACCCTAATTTAACGGATAGTCATGCAGGCACCAGGAAACACTAAGGTTTGGTCCTTGGCTTTTGCTCTGGAAATTCATCCCTGCAAAAAGGAGCATGAATTGGTCTGTTTTCTCAACCACATTCTTGCCTCTTGGAGCCCTCTGACTCCAGCTTATACCTTGAGGGTTTCCACAGACTCACCTTTGGGACAGGTGCTGCCAGAGGCCGGGACTGAAGAGGGGTAGTGGCAGTGGGCCGCAGCATGGAGGCGCCACCTGGCCTGGGGAGGCTCTTACGGCCTGGCACAGGGTTAGCCGGCAGTGCCTTCTGCGGCGGCCGCGGCCGAGAAACATCCTGGGGAGAAAGTCACAAGTCTTACTCAAAGGCCGGAGGGGCCTGTTTGAAAGAAAATGCTCCCGATATATTACAGATCAAAATCAGTTGAGAAAAAAAGGATATACTTTATGGTCTTATTTTTTAAAATATTAAACCTTTCATTTTCTTAAAACAGTTTTGTAAAGTGGAAGTATAATATACATACAAAAATGTGAATCATAAATATACAACTAGATGAATAATCACAAAGTGAGCACACTTTTATAATCCCTACCCGGGGCATGAAATAGAAGATTAACAGCCCCAGAAGCATCTACAGGCCCCTCCCAGGCACTGCACTCCCCTCCTGCCTAAAGGTAGCCCAAAGGGAATCCTTGTAAATGGTAAAGTGGATCATGTCACCATGCCCCCACCACTGCCCCCTTCCCATGGAATGCAGAGCAAAGCCTTGACCAAAGCCTGTGGCACAGTCTGGCCCCTCCTGAGTCTCTAGCCTCATCTAACTCCTCAGGCCCCAGAGCCATGACCTTGATGCTCCTTTCTTCTGCGGGACTCTCTGCCATCATAAAACCTCCTATCAGCAGGTCCTTGGACCAGGAAAACTCTCTCCTCTCTCAACCCTCACAGTCTGCCAACTCCTGCTCATCCTTCAGCTCTCACTTCAAATGTCACCTCCTCAGGGAAACTTTCCTAGATTTCTTAGAGTAGATCAACTCTTGCTGTAATTCCTTCTGAGCACCCTGGACCTCTCCTTTATAGCATTGATCACCACTGTAACTACACATGTTTGAGTCTCTTCCCTAGCAGAATATGGGCCCTGGGAGGCACGGATGGCATCTGTTTTGCCCACCAGGGCCTGGTATAGATTAGAAGCTCCTAAATATTTGTAGGGCATAGAGGAGGTTACAAAGTTTCACCACTACCTCTCGAAGGGTGGTCCCTAGAGACCTCCAGGGTGATTACCTAGCTAGGAATGGTGCGGCTGAGATCTGGACTGCGAATGTCCCCAAGACAAGATGATGTTCCCCTCAGCTCGGGGGATCCCAAGGCCTAAGCCAGGACCTGGCACACAGGGTGGTGAAGGGTTTGGAGTCAGACCCGGGTTTGAAGCCTGGCTCTTCCACTTACAAATTCATATGTTGCAGCCGTAAGCCCCAGGACCTCAGAATGTGACTATATTTGGAAACGGGAACTTTAAAGAGGCAATTAAGTTAAAATGAAGCTGTTAGTATGGGACCTAATCCAATCTGACTGGTGTCCTTGTGAGAAGAGGAAATTTGGACACAGAGACATTGGGGCCCAAAGGAAGGACCAATAGAGGGCATGGGAGAAGGGGGTCATCTGCAGACCAGAAACAACCAACCCTACAGACCACCGATCTTGGGATTTCTAGCCTCCAGAACTGTGGGAAAATAACTTTCTGCTGTTTAAGCCCTTGCTCAAGGGGTCAGTGGGACTCAGGGTCTCTCCAGCTGACGAATGCACTTGCCGCTTCTGCTCGTCATTTCTGACCTCTTGCTCTTCTCCCTTCTTCCCTCTCCTCTTGCTGCCTGTCCTTCCCCTCCCTTTCTGCATGGATATTTTCCATCCCACCCTTGACTCAGATGAGAAAAATGGGAGACAGGCAGATTCACATCATTGGCGACCCAAACCTGATGCTCTCAACTCTGCCGAACCGTGATCCTGCCCTGTGTCCCAGGGAACCTCCCAGAGCTGGTGCCAAACCCATGGATGGGGTCAGCCGGGGTCCCAGTGAAGCCCAAGGAAAGCAGTCCCAGAAGGAAAATAAACAGGTCCTCTGCCCCACTTGAAGGGTCACACCAGAACCCGCAGGACAGCTCTGGAAGGTACCGTGCTGGGACACTGCCAGGGAAAGATTTGTGCCTATGCCGTGGGAACTCCTGCAAGACAGGCACAGACAGGCCAGGTGAACAGGCTGCTGGCAGGATGACTCACACCTTCCATGGGCCTCTGTCCCTGACTGCCCTCGAATTAGCATCCCTCAGTAAGACTTCCCGACTAGAGGAAAGCTCACTTTGGTGGAATAAGTACTGTGATGAGAGAGGTACAGGGGCACGAAACTCAGGCTTGGGGGTCAGAGAGGGCTTCTAAGGAGGGGGGAGTGACAAGTAGGAGGAGATCTGAGGATGAACAGGGCTGGCCATGCAAAAGGAGGAAAGAGTGTGCCAGTCAGAAGACAAAGCATTCCCAAAGGCCTAGAGGAGAGAAAAAGCACAGCAAACTGAAAGAAGTTCATTGAGGGCACTGGGTAGGTAGTGGCGTGTCAGAAAACAAGCCAACCAGGAAGGAAATCCTCTGCAGTTCAGGGGCTTCCTGGGGAGTAAACTTCCCCAAGGTCACCTCTCTCACCCTCTGTGTGCCCCTGCATTCACCAGCATGCAGGGGAAGTGGCCGCTCACGACTCAGTGAGCTCCATCTTCACAGCCTCTGTCATTCCTTGCTGCCGGTGGCCTTGAAAACAGCATTGCTGAGAATCTGCTTACCTGGGAGAGGATGCAATTTGGTGCCGGGGGAACTGGCCGGCTGGGAGGAGGCCTCCTGGATGACTCTTTCCTCTCTACTTGGGACCCGGCCCCTGGGGAGCTCCTAGCAGCCCTGCTTAGGTGCGTTGGCAATGGTGCAGGTGGGGATCCACCATGAAGATAGTCTGGAGGGGGCCGAGGAGGAGGTTGGGAGGGCTTCCGTGGGGTTTCAGGGGTGTTGGTCACCTGTATGCATAAGACAAGGAATGTCTGAGAAACAGGAGCCCTCAAGATACTGAAAAAACTCAAGGAAGGGTGTCCCTGTGTGTCTCACTGAGAAGACCAGAGACCAAAGGAAGGACATGCTGACCTGCCAAATCTCCAGGTTCCCAGAGGTCAGGTACAATCTTTAAAGTCATTAGGGGATGTCGGGACCAACTGAATCTCTCTCAAGCCAAGTTTGGCTTTTTTACCAATCCCACAGGCCCACAGAGCCTTAGGAAAATCCAGCAGGGTAGTGAGGGATAAAGGAAAAGCGGCAAAATTCAATGGTACAGAGCCCTTACCTTTCGCTTGCCCTGGGGAGTCTGCAACTTAAACGTTGGGTTAGCATGGCCAGTTCCACTGTTCTGAGACACCCTGAAGGGACAACTGGTAACAAGGAATGGGGGAGAAGGAAAAGGGGAAATGTTCATCAAGGGTCACTGCCTGAGTTCCCTCTGGCTCAGAATGGTCCAGCAAGCAGCTAAATCTCCCCACTTCTCTGGAGAAGTGAAGACTCCCTACATATGGAGACACTGTGTGGCCAGTGGAGAACTCTCACGTAAAGAGTTGCCCCTTACAAAACAGAGTTTTCCTCATCACCTTCTCTTTACCCTTTTAAGAACTTGCTCCCTCAAGGAGACACAAGGATGTCACCAGCCATCAACCAATTCCCTTCAGGCATAGATCCAGAAAGACTTGGGATTTTAAATCCTTCCATGAAAAGTATAATTTAATAGGGGACTCAAAAACTACACATCCCCAGGATCCAAAGGAATGAATCACTGGGATTCATTTGTTGTCTTGAGTCTTTGTCTTGAGTCGATATCCACCACCCCCCCCCACCCCCCCCCACCCCCCCCCGGGGCTGACTTAGGTTAGTCCACCTGTATTGCCTCAGTTTCCTGCTCTTTAAAATGGAAATCAAATCAATTACAAAAAAGATGGCAAACAGATTTCATTTTACATTTCAACTTGAATTGGTTAGGGGCAGTCTGATGAAAAGGATTCTGAAGTGACAACCAGTAGAGAATACTTAGAGTAAGATCAATTAGTAATGTTTGCCACATTGGTGAAGCAAGGCAGAAGGGAAGATGGCGGCATGTACTGCTCATTTGCCTTCCCTGATTTAGACCCACTATCACCAGTTGTTTTTACCCGGTTCTGCTTACAGAAAGCTTTATGGTCCATCAATGGACCCAAGTCCTTCATGGCACCCCATCATACCTGAACTGTTGCCTCAACTTGGAAGGGAGGGCTAGAGGCTTGAGCTGGCCCAGTTTGTTGTTCTGTTTACAGTAGTGGTACATAAGCATAAGGAATGCCAGCACAAATATGGCCGTGAACACTCCAGCTATCACAGGACCAGCACCTTCCAGAAAGAGAACCCGAATTAGAAATTTAGAAGCTATTTGGGCTGCAGCAGTGGAATTCAAACACTGTATTCCTTATTCTTCTTCAGATATTTTATTTGCACTTAATTTGTATTATTTATTTTAACTTAAGAAGTATAATAAACACACACACATTATGTACCCCTAGGAAACTGCTAATATTAGCTTAAACAGCCGGGTCAACTTGCTTTGTGCAGACCTCATAGTGAAGCTTCTTCAGACACTTCTGTTTAATTTAAAAGTTCCTTTTGAGGCAAGGAGTTCAAGTTCTATTATTATTTACCACTAGCTTTTAGCCTGAATCATGGTTTTTCTGGACACAAAGCAACCAAGCCCAAATGCTGAGAGGCTGAGACCAACCTAGGACTAAAGGTCTCATGGATAATCCACAATTTCATATTTGGTTTCATCAAAGCTGCCTCAATTGTCACAAATTACAAATTTAAATGTACAATGTGCATTTAAATGTACAATTTAAATGTACAGACACACAACTTTTGTCTGTTTTATAAACTAGAGTTTCTTCTCTAAGAGATTTTGTTCACACAAAAGTACTTTGGTATTAAAAAAAAAAAAAAAAAGAAAGCTTGGAAACCAAAGGGCTAGAATCTCTGTGGTTTACACTAAAAACTGTAGTACATTTTTCTGGTTGTCTGTTTCTGCATTTGAAGCTTGTTCATCCAGGGAATCTGAACCATTATAATGTGCCCCAGGTTCATGATTGTTTTTATGTGGCTGAGAAGGACAGGTTGTCACTCCACTATCCAAAACTAGATGAGATCATTCAATAACCTCTGATCTGTCTCAATCTCTCTTTCAACCAAGCAGTGTTGCCCTCCTCAGTAGAAATGATAGAGAAAGAGCAACTGACATGAGCCCCACAGCAGGCTGCCAGCCTCAGCCACTCTCCCACTTGGCCCTTCTTTTGTGTTCCTTCCTCTACAAAATCAGGATAATGGAGCTGACTCATTCTTTCTCTACAACAGGCCACCCACCCAACCTCACAAAAATGGGCAGAGGCTCTGAGCAGGCCAGGCACTCACTCTCAGGGGGCATGGGCCCACTGTCGATGCTGCCCCCTTGGCCGGGGGTGTTGCAGAAGGGTGGGGCCCAGCCTCGGAAGCAGTGGCAGTTCTGGTTGTTGTTGCAAACCTGAAGCGAGGGAAGGGCACAGGTGTCAGCACCCTGGAGAGGTCCGGCCTCCCCTAGGGCTTGCCCCCCCCCCCCCGCCCCGCCCCAGTGGACATCAGTGCAGGGGAACCCCGGAATCCCCCAGGGGCACACGCACCCCATGGCCATTGCACTTCTTCCCACAGCCTTCCGTTTCAAAGAAGGAGGTGTTCCTGCACTGCCCCTCGAAGCAAATCTGTATTGAGGAGGAAACCAAACTGTCAGTGCCATAGAAGGGACACTGGTTAGCAATCAGGAGATGGGGGTTTTACACTTAGGACATATGGGACTCGAAAATGCAACTCACTTCAGGTTATTTATTACACTGAAAAACTGAAAATGACCTAAAAACCAAGGACAGGATGATAGTTAACTAAATTCTGATATTAATTTTGTGATGAGGGAGAAAATAATAAACATTATATTATTAAGACATTATATTTAATATAACAAATAGATGTTATTACATTCTATATTAATATGTTGGTTATATGTTAATTACTTAAGTGTATATTAATATGCATTAATTTTAATATTGTCCTTAAAAATACTGATGGTGACAGCAGTCTACTCTGTGCTATACCAAATAAATGCTTCACGTGTTTTTTCTAATTTCCTTCTCAGTTAACTGAGATAGGTGCCTTTATCTTCCCAAGGCTCCTGGACTAGAGTCTAGTCCATTTCTTAAGTCATATAATTCATGATGAGGACAAAAATGATAACAGCTAGCCCTTCTAAGTGTTTTACAGGGATTATCTCATTTAATCCTTACAACAGTTCTCTGGGGTGGGTCATGCTATTACTGACATGTCTTATAATGGAAGCCATGGAGACACAGAGAGGCTGGGAAGCTGGGATTTGAGCCCAGGCACCTTTCCTCCAGAGCTCACATCTCTCAGTCACTCCCCTCTCCCTTGAGTGAGACTGGGACTCACATGGTTGTAGCCACACTTGGTCCCGGTCATCACCAGGCCCGGGTCCAGCATGTCCCCCTCCTCCTCAGGACCACGGTAGACATGGGTGCCCCGGCATCGGATCTGCCTCCCGTTCAAGATGATGGTGGTGTCGATGGGCACTGCATTGGACTCCAGGGGCCGGGCCTCAGAGCTCTGACACTGGATCTTCCCACACTTGGCATCTCTGAGCCCAAGAGAGAGGGGGAGGGAAGGAGGTAGAATCAGAGGAGGGGAAGAACTGGGGGACAGAAGAACTTCAATCTTTCATTGCTCAGGAGAGCAGGCGTGGATGGGGGAGGGGCCGAGGAGCAACGAGTGTGCCCTAGGGACCCAGCAGGAGAGATCTCATGTGAACTTAGACTAAGGATAGAAAATTAGATCCTTGTCCCCAAGCAGATCTGTGCCAGAGAGCTGGCCTTGGGAAGTCCTCTATACTGCAAGGACAACAGCCTTACCTGAGCAACCTGCCCCTTATGCTCCACCCACCCCCCTGCACCCAGGAGCTACAGCCAGAAGCCTGGTGTCATCCCCACTCCCCATTCTCCCTCACTCCTGCATTCAAGTAATTCCCAAGCCCTGTCAATCCTCCCTCATATATATTTACCCCAAATCACACCTCCATCCTTTTGTCACCTGGACAGCAAGAAACTGATCTCCCTGCTTTCAGCCTTGCCTCCACTGGTGTCTAATTTCCAAACTCCTCTCAAGCTAAAGTCCAAATTTCCCTAGTCATGCATTCAAGGCTTTTCATGATCTGGTCCCCCTGCTCAACTGTCCAGGTTTGTTTCTCAGTAGCTCCCTCTCCACTGTACCCCAACATTGTACTTGAACTATAACAAAGTTATCAGCTGCTTTTCCCACCAGTTTTCCTCTACTCATCTATCTACTCTCCCTCGTACCAGCACAAATCCTTATCTTGTTCAACTAGATAATTTCTCTAGATCTCAGCTTAAGCACAGTTTCCCTTGGGACACCACCTTGACCTACTAAGACCAGATTGGGTGGCTCTCTCCACATTTCCATTATCATACAGTATCATTTATTAAAAGTTCCATGTACTCAGCATAGTATCTGGCACACAGCAAACCTTCAACAGATGGATGGATGGATGGATGGATGGATAGAGGATTGGGTGGATAGTTGGTTGAAGGAAGGAAGGAAGGAAGGAAGGAAGGAAGGAAGGAAGGAAATGAATGACAGGGTATTCAGATGAGGGTATAATTAGCATTCCACAGAAATGACCCAAGAGAGCTGATTCCCTGCTCAACTGTAAGAAGGACCCAAAAGGAAGTCTGACCAGCTTTCTAGGAAGCACTGCCATTGATACCCTCCCTTTGACTTCCTTAGGCTGAATGGTATATCATCCAAGAACAGGCCTGGAACAGCTGTCTGACTCTGACAATTTACTTAAAGACCCAAGTGGCTGAGGTGGACAGGAGTGAGGACAGAACAGAAACTGCTCTGTCACTCCTTATCTTATGGGGTCAGCCCTATGGTCATCACCTCATGTTGCACTTCTTGTGTTCCCCATTCATGTCCTTCCCGCAGTTTCCAAAGGTGTCCCCTGCCACATTCACCTTCTCAAAGCAGAGATCGGGAGCGGGCCGGGCTCCTGGGTGGGCAAGAAACATTTATCAGCACACTAGCCAACTTTAGGAGAAGTCAGAAGCCCCTTAAAGTACAAAGCTAGCCCTTGGTAAAATCATGAAGTTAAGAACATTTTTTGGGTGGGGAGGGAATGTTGAGCTTTTTCTTCCTGTATCCCCATCAGATTATTCCACCCCCAACTTCTCATCAAGACCTACTCATAGAAAAGGATGTTATATCAATTCTTTATACCTTACTGAGATTGTATACCTGTGGGCGGTTTGTGTGCTAAACCTACTGTCTAATTAAAAAGCCCTGTTCCATTTTAGATTTTAAAATAGGTAATATACGCACAAAATTATAAAGAAATAAAGCATGTCTTGATATTTCTAACTAGCCATTCCAGCTCCTACTTCCCCACAACCTGGAGAAGCCATCACAATTAACAATGTATCTTCTATCTTGTATCTATCTTGTGTATCTTCCAGAGATATCTATCTAATTAAAAATGGCAGCAGTGTTTTTTTCACTTAATCTATTGTACGAAATGGGTTTATTCAGTACATACAGAGTTGCCTCTTTCTTTCATTCAGCTGCACAGGGTTCCACTACAGGGATGTACCAGACTTAATTGGTTGCTATTGCTATTACTAACCGGAGGATATATAGGTTGCTATTGCTATTACTAACAATGTTGCAGTGAATATCCTTATAAACCTATCTTCACCTACATGTGCAAATAGAAGTGTAGGGTATACTCTTAAGTAGCAGAATAGATTGGTCCAGTTGTATGGTACCTATAATTATTATTAAATTAATTTGATTAATTAAATAATTATGTTAATTTTTCAGTCTTTGTCAATCTGATATATGAAAAATCTCATTTCATAGTAGTTATAATCTGCTTAATATGAGTAAGGTTAAATATCTTTTCATAGCTAAGGGTCATTTGCATTTCCTTTTCTGTCTCCATGATCTGTGCATTCTTCTGTTGGGTTATTCTTACACATTTACCCATGAGAATTTAAAGCATCAAGGAACTAGGAAGAACACTGTCCACTGTCTCTCTCTGAAAGCCTACCCTGAGTCAAGGGAAATAAAAAGGGAGTATCTAGAGATGCGATTTTGAAACCAAGGATCTAAGCTATGCTGAAGGCATGAAGGGGGAGGCTGGCTTGGAAGTGGTGAGGCAGGAGGAGGGACATTCTCTGTAGGAGAGTCCTTACCAGGCCCCCACAACTGCTGGCACTGCTCCTGGTAGGTGAGGCACATGCCATTGTAGCAGTAGGCCTGGCCGCCCTCGCAGGGAGTGCCGTCCATCTGGTAGAAGTTGGTGGGGCATTGGGGAGACTTGCCCGTGCAGAATTCTGGGAGATCACACTGCCGTGCCTGTTCACGGCACAGGGTCCCAGGGGCCAGCAGCTGGATCGAGGAAAGAGAGGGGAAAAACAGTCAATTTCCCACAGGACCTCAACCCTATAGCAAAGGATTCGTGAGCATCACTTTTGTGGAACACAATTCCCCATTTCCCTTATTCCAGAGACCGTTATTTTGCATGACCTCGTTAGCTCAAATCATCATCATCAAACTTACAATATGAATAACGACTCAGAGTTTTCATGGTGTTTTCACAAATGCTAGCTCATTTTCTCTTCTAAGTTTTAAGAAGTAGATGAGAAAAAAAAAAGAAGTAGATAAGAATCATATATATGCGACAATTTACAGTTATACTAAGTAAACTGCTTTACTAATAACAGCTACTTTTATGGAGCTCCCATGTAAGTGCCCAGTACAAATATTCCCTCATTTACTTTTCATGAGAGTCCTAGGTAATATGATATAATTATCCCTATTTTACAGATGATGAAACCTGAGGCAGACGAGGTTAAGCAATGTATCAAAAGTCTCATGGGTAGTAAGTGGCTGAAGAGCCAGGCCCACTAATATATACACACAAATGTGTGTCCACACATGCACATACACGCACTAAGCTAGTATTCACAACATCTCTGAATTTACAAAGCACTTTAGCAATAATATATCCCCATTATGGAGCCAAGCACTGGGCTAAGTTATACATACTTATCCTATGTGATCCTCACAATATCCATGAGGCAGAAGCTGCTATTTGCCTCTTTCTGAAGATAAAATAGCCCAATCAATAGCACACCTTGGACAAATGGTAAAGACTAAATTTCCAGCTTCCCTTTGAATTTTTCAGCTTCCCTTCCACTGGGTGGTCAGATAATGTGCCTAGACTCAGATGGTTAGTAGGCTGCCACCAAATTGCATTACCAGAGCTTGGATTGAAGGTCTCAGACTCTAAGCCTCATCTTTCTGCACACGCTATTCTCCAGAGAATCCTTTCTGAGACTCAAACTGAATGGGCACTGTCCATACATACTTATTCTTCAGGCCAACGTCCAAGACTCAAAGGGCCCCACCCAGCACAACCTCCATGGGGAGACACCAGGTCTACTCTAGAGTCAAACCTAATGGTGAGTTTCCCCAGGCCTGCAAAGAAAGGTTCATCTGAGAATAGTGCCCTCCTACTTCCAGATGACCCCACGCAGGGGAGAGAGAAGGCAGAGAATGGGCCCAGCTGAGCAGCTTGGCAAAAGCATGGAGCCTCAGCTGCAAGGGTGGGCACTGGCCGTGTGTGGAGGAGGAAGACGCAGGACAAATCTCTACCACCAAGGAGCAGGATGGAGATGGAGAGGACCCACCTGGAGCCAGCCTGCCTAGATTCAAATCCCAGCTCCTTAATCAGCAGTGGGACCTGGGGCAGCTACTTAACCTCTCTGGGCTAGGACAGAGTAAATGGGGATAATAACTTTCTCATGGGATTGTTAGAATGAATGCATTCAAATAGAGCACTTGAACAGCATCTAGCACATAATGAGCACTTAGCAAGTGGTAAGTGGAAACATTAAGTCCACAATTCCTAGCCAAAACTTTGGGGCCAGATGGGCTCAGACTCCTCAGATTTCAGAAAGCAGACATAACACATATGTACATACACATGTATGTATATGTATATACATGCTTTCATTACATATGTATATTATATAACCCCCAACAGGGCCTGGGGTTATACTTTATAACCAAACACATTAATATTTCTGCGACATTATAAATATTCACTTGAAGTGTGTCTTTTTTCTTAAGTTTATTTATTTTGAGAGAGAGAGGCAGAGAGAGAGAGGGAGATAGACAATGCCAAGCAGGCTCCACATTGCCAGTGCAGAGCTTGAGCCAGGGCTCGATCTCACCAACTGAGAGATCATGACCTGAGCTGAAATCAAGGGTCAGACACTTAACCAACCGAATCACCCAGGCACCCTGGACACTTATTTTTTGAAGAAAAATCTCCCATCTTCCAGGTGGTACAGCCCTCTGAGCTAATTTGAACCCAGTGAGGCATGGCACAGGAAATGGTAAACTTGGACCAAGTGGCATCCCAGCTCCATGTTTCTGAAACTTTGATGCCATCACTTCCCCACCATGGAGGCTGAATTCTGGCCACCAGCTCTCAGCAGAGCACTGGGCTGTCCGGTCAGAACCCCGGGCAGGGGGCAGTGGGGAGGGCCTCCTACCTTACACTGGTGACAGCAGGCACCGTGGGCACACTCCGCGCCTTCTCTCAGGGTGCAATTAGAGGCATTGCAGCAAGGGTTGTTACATTCCTAAGGAGGCAAGGGGGAGTGGCCGTGAGCCTCGGGGGCAGCAGGGCAGGGAGACAGGGGTCAGGGTGCGGTGAGGCCTCTCACCCACCTCCCACATTTCCTCACCCCTCCCCCATATGCCCCTGGGACCCAAGCTCCCCAGAAAGTCTTTACCAATAATTTCACTTTATAAGTTTATCATGAAGACAACGTATACTGATCACAGAAAATACGCAAATGCATAATCATCAATAACATCACAACTCAGACACAACTACATTTTGAGTGTGAATATTTACCCAGGCCTTTCCCCTTTCACATATATAGATATGTACTTATTTTGCAAAATCCTAGTATCCATACTGCTTTTTAATGTAATACAATATGTACATTTCTTCCTGAAATCCTATAATCTTCAAAAACATGATTTGTAGCATAAACTCATACTACATAGGAAAACTGAGATTTTTCTCATCCCCAATAGAACAGTCAGAGACCCTGTCTTCTATTGCTGCCCTCTGTGTCCCCACACATTCCCAGGGACTTTAATCTCATTTAAAAAATGGCCATCAAAAGCAAGGGCATGCGGGAACAACTTCCGAACACAGTTTATGTCAGTCCTGGGGCCTGCTTCCTCAGACTTCTCTCACTATCTGCATCTCTTCCTCAACCCGCACTGGCCCAGACCTTTCTGGGAAAGAAGGTCTCCAGGGGCTCCATGTTCTCCTCTCTTCCTTCTTGCCTTATGGGTCCTGATTTGCTGATGTATAACATGAGACTTAAAAAGATGATGAGACACCCCAATGACTCTAAGTGTCCTTATCCCACTCCTACTATGTTCACAGGCCTATTCTAAACCATTTCTTGACAATGTGCCAGGTTCCATATGCACAGGTCCATCACAGCCTTGTGAGGCAGGATTGCTCCCAATTCATAGACGGGGAAATGCAGCTCAGATAGGTCCTATGGCTGGTCAGGGCACACACCCGGCAAGTGCTGAAGCTGAATTCAAGCCATGTCTGCCTGGGGCTTGTCCCATGTTTATGAACCATATCATAACCATAATGGTCCAGGTGTAGCATGTCGGAGACATGCATCCCATGCCTGACTATGATGCTCATCTGCTTGTTTCCCTAGGAGAAGGAATAAGGACACTTTCCTTCCATTAATCTCCTCCCATCCTGGGCCCCAGGCAGACTGTGCTTCTCCCGCTTCAGGGCATGCTTCCTCCTCTAGCTGAAATGTGCCTTCTCTCCTTGTGCTCCTTAGTAACTCCTATCTGGGCCTTCAGATATGGAGTCAGAAGTCACACTCCTACCTGAGTAGGGCAGCTTCTCTCATACTGCAAGTGCTCACAGCGTAATGGCATTGGCCCTCCTAAGCCTTTAGCACGGATTGTACTCATACACTTTCGCAATTATTTGGTCAGTGTGTGTTTCCTCCAATAGACGATGTGTTCCACAAGGACAGGAACCACATCTATTTTTGCTATCCATCCTATCCCTAGCACCCAACATAGGATCCCACACTCAGTAAATATTTGCTGAATAAGCAGCTGCTCTGAACATAAGCCAAGTGGCTGAGCACACTCATGGACTGTTCCTCAACCCCACTAGACCCTCCATGATGATGGAGAGGGGCAACTCCCTCCTTTCTGATGGGTCTGAACTGATCTCTTTGAACTATGGTGGTGAGAGTGGCAGAGCCTTTAACTAATTCTTGATTTATTATGAAAGTTACGTGCTGACGTTAAGAACAAAAATCAAACCACAGAGAAGGCTATAAAATCAAATAGTCTTACACACACCCTCAGTCTCCCCTCCACACTTTACTGTTTTGCATATGTTAACGTACATATTTCATCCTTCAGAAAATAGACATGAAACTATCCAGTTCTGCTTTTTGCAGAACAACACACATCTGCCAAAAATGATAGAGCTATGCTGCATGCCCCCGACTCATCTGGAAGATCAGAAGGAAGGAAAGAGCCCATACACAAACAGTTCTGTTCCTTCTTCCTCCTAGCAGCCCTTTCCAGACCTAACGGTACTTCCTACATCTCCTTTCAATTACCTCTTCTTCAGGATACGCAGTACATAATGAGCATTTAGCAAGTGCAAGCTTGTTATTTTAAGCAACCTCAAGGCCCAGGTTCAAGTTCATATATCCAGCTATGTGGTCTCCAGAAGAAATTCAGTGCAGCTGGAGGACCAAGGAGGCCATCTGTAACTCTACTGGGGAGATTATGGGTTTTGGTTAGACCACACTCTCACAGGAAGAACTCCACCCTGACTTGGACACCAACAGTGCCAACCTCAAACTGAGAGAGTCTACATAAATGGTCCCTATTGAAAGCTTACTCTCCACATCTTATTTGTGATGGGGTCTTTGATAGCCATGTGTATGTGGGAGATGCCTATGACTAAGAAGTGTTCACTTGCATTCTCTTTGACTTTAAGATTTAAAACCAATGCACATTCTTCCCTTCCCACTAGCACTACAAAGACACCTTACCTCTTCCTCCCCACAGTCACATTCTTCCCCATCTTCCAGGTACCCATTCCCACACCTCCGGCCTCCATACAGCGTCCTGGTGTCTGGCATATTGGAGAGACACATCCCACCACCTGACTGTAGATACCTGTCCAGCTCCTTCCTGTTGCATCTATTGAACACT
Source organism: Acinonyx jubatus (assembly GCF_027475565.1). Classification (NCBI taxonomy): domain Eukaryota; kingdom Metazoa; phylum Chordata; class Mammalia; order Carnivora; family Felidae; genus Acinonyx; species Acinonyx jubatus. The sequence continues at coordinate 187,651,099 of NC_069380.1, read as the reverse complement.
CTTGGAAAGGGGTGCCTGGCAGAGAATAAGGGTGGAGTTAGTTGGGAATCTGGGCATCAAGCAGCCAGAACAGTGTTAATCCTGCTGCCCATAAGGCTGATTCCACCTAGACTCAGACCCCTATAGTCCCCTACATGCATTCTGTTCCCTCAGAACATCACTGATACATTATCTTACAATTTTTTCTAAGCATTAAGAAATATTAACCACCCCATAATGTTCTTTTTTTTCCCCCTCACTGTGCATGCAGGAGGTATTTGAGAATCAGAAGCAGTGATTTTTGCCCTTTGAGGGAAGGGGTTGAAATAAATAAAGGGTTATGAATATGTTACAATAGGTCTGAGCCTTAGAGCTGAATAAAATACTAGCCAACTCAAATTTTTCCTCAAGCTGATATTAAACGGAGATTTTCTTGGGACAGAAGACCAAACCAAAAAAGGCCAAGATCATGGGTTAGATTTCTTCATTAGGTCAGTGATCTGATGACCTCTATTCTAAGGATGCAGGGCAACACTCCAAACTCAACCAGCCAGTTCACAAATGGATAGTTTTTATCACAAGATCATGAAAGGTTCTGAGTCCTGCTATTGGAAAAAAAGAATCAGAAGTCATATATTCTCTAGTGGCAGGTCAGTACCGCAATGTGAGTCTAAAGGAAGAGTTATCTAATTCTCCAAACCAATTAAAAGTTAAACAGTGGAGGGTCCCCTTCAGTTGTCAGCTGTGTCACAAGGATTTGTTGCCAACAGTTTTTAAACTACTTTAGTAATTTTTAAACTACTTTAGTAGTATATTTGCATATAGTTTAAAAATGAATTAGAGTCATAATTAATATAACTCTCAACCATATGACTACAAATATGCTTTTTAGATTGAGAAAGGGATAAACTTAACCATGAGCTCTTAGGGATTTGAGCATGACCCATGGAGTTGTATCCTGCATGTCAACATCATCCTTTGTATGTCACAGCTAAGAAGTGACGGACAAACACTGGCAATGAAACTCCAAGAAAACTGCATTTCCTCTTGGAGACACTGGAACACCGTTCTCTAAGAAGCACAAGCAGACTCTAATGGTTTGGGGTACAAGGAACACAAACTCCCAACATGATGCCTTCCAAAGAGTGACTCAGGTCTTAGAAGAACCCAGTGCTCTCCACTGTATGAGCCCAGATACTAAATATTAAGAGTTGTGACTAAGAGTTGTGGCTGCTACCAGAATTCTCTCTCAAAGGCTCGGGTTAAAAAAATCCTTCACTGTAAAATACAGGGAGACAGAGCTGGCTTGTTCTTCTTCCTCATGGTACATGCAGTCTGTAAATTCCCTGAGGAGTCATTATGTGGGCATGGATGCTCCCCTTCCTTTCTCTTGTTGTGGAGGCTACCTCAGAACTTTCAGTCACCACTGCCCAAATTCCCTTGGGACAGAGGGACTTAAGTTTTGGGGCTGTTCAAAATGGGTCCTCTTCAAAAATTCATGAAGTGAAAAAGACACATGTGGTCAAGCCAATTTTACAGCTAAAGACCCTAAGACAGAAATGAAGTCTGTCTAGGGTTTCACCAGCACCAAATCACCTGCTACAGACCTAGTGCTCCTTGCACACATTTACTTTCCTGGTTCTCTTCCACATTTCTCAACCGCACTTCTCTCCAAGGCCCCCACAAGAGGTATAACAGAGGCTCTTAGGGCCAACTGGGAGGAACACTTGGGTTGTACCATCCTCACACGCTCTTGCTCTCCTCACCTTGCTGCTTGACTCACCCAGTGGCAGCTGCCATGATGCACCCGCCATCAGCTGCGCTGGCCGAGCAGCAATCCGCAGAATCATGGCTCATGCCGAAGTTGTGGCCCATCTCGTGGGCCATGGTGGCAGCCACGCCAATGGCATTCTCAGAGTGGTCCTGCCCAAGGGGAGAGTTCAGGTCAAGAAGACAGCTCTCCTTACTCCCTATTCCTGTCTTTTCCTAGCCGGGCCTCAAAGCTCTCCACTGATGCCACGATCAGCACATACAAGCTTGGTTATGAAAGCCTGTGCTTTTAACTGTCATGCTACATCTGTGTATAAATACGGGATGGATAAAGGGGTGGACAAACAGATGGGTGGACAAACTCCCCACAGGTTAGAAATGAATATTCAAAACAGTCCCACAAAGCCAGAGGGAATTTCAAAAGAAGGCAGTAATTTCCTAACCAGGACTTTGAGACAAGCTCTTGTTTCATAATGATATGCATAAAAACACAAGACCTAGGATAAATAGTATTTATCTCTATTATCTTACTATTCTCCAGCCCCTGGTTTGGAACACATGAGGGATCTAGTGACATCACTAGATGTAACATAATCACTTACAGGGTTTTCTTGAGTTTGAAAATTGGGGATAAAGTATAATAAATGAAAATTCAGGGGCACAAGGGTGGCTCAGTTGGTTAAACATCTGACCCTTGATTTCACCTGAGGTTATGATCTCAGGGTTGTGAGATCAAGCCTCATGCAGGCTCTGCTGACACTGTGGAGCCTGCTTGGGGTTCTCTCTCTCCCTCTGTTCCCTTCCACCACTCACACCCCACTCTCACTCTAATGAAAAATTGACTAAAAAAAATAAGTAAATGAAAATTCATCCTTGGGTACCTCCATCTCTTAGAACTTAATGACTTCACTTTAAACAATTGCCTTACTAGGGGCACCTAGGTGGCTCAGTCAGTTAAGCATCCGACTTTGGCTCAGGTCATGATCTCACAGTTCATGAGTTTGAGTCCCGTGTCAGGCTCTATGCTGACAGCTCAGAGCCTGGAGCCTGTTTCGGATTCTGTGTGTCTCTCTCTCCCCCTCCCCTGCTCATAGTTTGTCTCTCTCTTTCTCTCAAAAATAAATAAAACATTTTAAAAAATTTTTAAGTAACTGCTCTACTTGATCAACTGTTTTTCCTGAAATAATAAACATAAATCTTTTTTCACAAGATGACCTCCTATCCTATGAGGCAGTTTTCTGCCTTCTGCAGCATCAATATATTGGCTGATCAACTCACCATGTTGACTCCTCCAGACTGGTACACGGAGCACATGGCCATGAGGGGGGCCAGCCCAATGGTGGTGCCGTGGAAGGACATACCCCTGGACGAGGGAACAAGAGAAGGCCATTCAGATGGGAGTTGAGAGGGCTGTTCCACTGTGCCCAGGAGCAAGTGGCCATCACGGTTGTTCCTTGGCCCTGCTGACATCTCCAGATCACTCCCAAGGAGAGAGATCCTGGTATTCTAAGCCAACTGGACAACTTCCAGGTCACCACACCTCTCACTTCCTCTCACCTATTCTCTTACTGCTCCAGAGAAGTGGAAAGAGCAAAAGGTCCCTTTTTCCCACAAATATGCCCAGAGCCCCATTCCCTGGAAGGAAATGGGCAGGTCTTGTAAAGCTGCATCCCATTCCTGCTGCAGAGGAAAAGGTCAGAGGGAGGGGTTGAGGGAAGAGTGGCACAGGTTCTGATGCTGAAGTGACTCATGACCACTTCCGCCAGCTGCCAGGTCCTGTGCCATATCCCCGGTTCTGTGGTATGCATATGGGGGTAGGGTGGGGGGATTGGGCAGCAGCTGTGGGGGCTGATGCTTCATTTCCACATCACTTTGAGCCAAGGAAACAGATGTGTCCCATCAGGAGCCTCACAAAGTGCAGCTGGGTGCAAAGATGAGCTGTTTCTGCCTTTGTTTTGCAATTTGTGATCCTAATCTTCCAACAGCCAGCTACATTCCCCCAGTTCAATACATCCCTCTCTCGGCTGTATCCATCCAGGGCAGGGGAGAAGGGATGAATAAAACACTGGTATTCTCATGCATGCTATAAATATGTAATTTATTTAAAGGTCTACAGAGAAATTCATTATGTGGTACTTTCATATTGTCATGTTTGTCTTCTCATCTAGACCATGATATCTTTGAGAGCCAAGATGGCCTTATTTATTTTGGGGTCACCAGAACTTAGCATAGAATCTGACACATAGGGTGTACTTAATAAATGTCTGCTGTATTAAAGCCAAATTCTTCTTCAGAGAAACAATCTGCAAAAGAATACATAAAATAGGGGTGCCTGGGTGTCTCAGTTGGTTGAGCATCCCACTCTTGGTCTTGGCTCAGGTCATGATCCCATGGTTTGTGGGATCAAGCCCCAACTTGGGCTTTGAGCTGCCAGCATGAAGCCTGCTTGGGATTCTCTCTCTCCCTCTCTCTACCCCTCCCACCACTCTCTCTCTCAAAATAAATACACATTAAGCAAAATTAAAGAGGGGTGCCTCGGTGGCTCAGTCAGTTGAGCATCCCATTTCAGCTCAGGTCATGACCTCACTGTTTGTGAGTTCAAGCCCCACATTGGGCTCTCTGCTGTCAGAGCAAAGCCTGCTTTGAATCCTCTGTCTCCCTCTCTCTCTCCTTCTTTCTGTCTCTCTCTTACAATAAATACATAAACTTAAAAAAATTAAAAATTAAAAAGATTATAAGAAAAGAATACATAAAATACATGCAAATTGATATGAAGCCCCACAGGTTATTTTATAAACTTAGACATAGCTCTAAGGAAGTCCTACTGGATTCAAGATCTTTCCCAAAGCAGGACATCAGGCTTCCAAAATTCAGGCAAAACCCAAAAACTTCCTAGGTGAATGTATCATTGTGAATAACCAGAGTCCAGATTTTTGGTAGTTATTTCTCCATTTCTTTTAAAGAGTGAACAAATGTTTAAATGATTGTTGATTCAGAGAGATTTTTTAGGGAACAAAAGGAAAATAGTTTTATTATGTATGTGCCTTTTGTTATAATGGTGTCAGAATACTTTTGGATGCCAACACTAAAAATACCGGATAATCACCCCCTGGGGGACATCAGGTATCACCACGACCCCTGTACAGGGTCTATTCTTTCGGGGATTGAAGATATTCCGACACAACTCCCCCACCCCACCCCAATGTCTCCCTCCCACCAATCGCACAGCTCCTGCACTGTCTGCCACTTGCATGAGTTCAGGCTGTCAGCCCTGGGCCCCTGGGAACAAAGTGTAGGACGACCTGAGGAAGGCTCCCTCCTGCTACTGCTTTGGGAGATTAGTATGCGTACAGAAACAAAGCACCAAGAAGACCACAGTGAGCCCCTTAGAAAGTCTGTTTGAGAGCAGCCAATGAGAGTCAGTCACCTCCCAAATACACACCCAATTGGTGCTGATGTTCAACTGAATATGTGTAAATCTAATTTTTTTCATCTAGATTGTAAACACTTCTTGGGGTTGGTATGCCTCTCAGGGTTTTAATATTTTGCTGGGTGTGCTGGGGGCAGAGCACAGGTCTGAGAAATAAGTAATTATTTGGACCAGAGACGCAAAATGGCCAGTACTCCCAGTACTCAGCACTGGGGGGAGGGGGAGGGCAGACAGCATACACACACACACACACACACACACACACCGAAGGCAGGGGGGTGCAGCTGGGGCTGAGGCAACCTATATGGAAAAGGGCTACTCACGTGATTAACTGTGCATTGTCGTGGTTCTTCTGGGTGAGCAGCTTGCGCCTCCAACTGAGAAATGACCAGAGAGTAGAGTAGGGGTTCTCCGAAACTTCACACATATTCCCATGAGTCCATACTTCCAAGCCCACAAGGGCAATCCGGATGTTCAAGGATCGGTAAAACTGAAAGCACACACAGAAAAGCCACAGCCTCCTCCGTCAGCACCACCTGAGATTTATAAGCCCCTTCCTAGCCTAAGCACTCAGATACCAGATTCCTCTTCTGCACATTCCTCTAAGGACAGGGAGGCAACAGGTGTGGCTATTCACATTTTTTCAGGAGGGATCGGTGAGATTCTGAGCACAATGTGCAACATTCTGGTGGCAGAGCTGGGGTGACTTAGCTTAGAGACAGGACAGGACACAGACTTGCTTTCAAACATGTACAGGGCTTTCACGCACAGATAGGATCAGCGCTGTTTCACTCAATCCTACAGTGGGACTCATCCAGTAGGTAAAACACGTAAGACCCCTTTCATTTTAAAATAGGAAAAAAGCTTTTAAATGAAGTTAGTCATGAGTAAGCTCAGAGCTAGGCTCTGCCATTGTCTAAATAAGCACCTATGGTCCAGCTGCCTGGGAGTCATCTCCCCCAATTCCTTACATGGTACTTACCTGTTTTATACGTGTCTAGAAAGTTCTGTCATACCAAATTCCTCTTGTATGCTGAGGTATAATTTAAATACCATCAAATCCACCCATTTGGGGATATACAGCTCAATATTTTTAGTTTATTTACCAAGAAGTAAAGTGATCACCATAATCCAATTTGAGAGTATTTTCATCATACCAATAAAGCCCCTCATGTCTATTTATAGTAATTTCCCATTTTCACCCTCAGAACCAAACAATCACAAATCTATTTTCTGTCTCTATAGATCTACCTTTTCTAGACATTTCCTATAAATAGAATTACAGAATATGTGGTCTTTTGTGTCTGCGGCTTCTTTCGCTTAGCATGTTTTTGAGATTCATCCATCTCATGGCCTGTATCAGTTTATCATTCTTTTAAATTGCTAAATAGTATTTCGCTGTATGGATATGCCAAATTGTGTATGGATTATTGTGTGATGTCTCCCACTCCTTTTGGAAGTGAATGGGTGTAAATGATATACAAGTAGAGAGAGAACGCTTATTCTCAAAAGTTTCCTTTCCCATCACTGGAGGTGTTCAGGCTTTGTCAACAATACCACAAACAGGTTGCCAGCATTGGTCCACAAAGGTCCAGATAACCTTCAGAGTTCTGACCAACCCAGAGAGCCTAAGAGTCTATAAATGACACCTGACTCTCAGGATCCTTCAGATTAGAGCTACACCTTACCTTTGTGACACAGTGTCTTTCATCTCACGTACGTAAACAGGAAGAGGGTTTTCTTTAAAGCTAAGCACTACTGGAAGGCGTATGTTCAAGGGATTCTTTGGCCTACCCTAGAGATCACTTGAGGCAGTAACTTTGAAAAAAAAACAACGCATGTAAACCCGGATCACATGAACAGAAGATACTATCTTAATCCAAAACCCTCGGGGGCTGCAGCAACTAAAAACAATCCTAACACCAATGTTTATCAAGCACATTCTATGTACCAAGCACAGAAGCTTAGAAAAAGTCAGTAACTTGCCCAAAGTCTCAGAGGGAGGATGGTGGAGCCAGGATTAAGGCCCAGGTTATCAGATCAGGTCTCAGAGTCACTCAAGACCCTCACTGGTTAAGTGCTGGCATATTAACACATCCAGAGAATCATCTTGCCCCCCACTGGAAGTTGTGCTGTAAGATGGGCTCCAGATTCAGTGAAATATCAGTAGATTTCAAAGGAAATTTTGATTTTCCAGTTTTGTGCCAGGTCGATCATTACAGAAAACAAAGGGTTTGGATTCCAATTTGAACTTGCTTCGTGAGGGAGCTTTTAAGGACTTAAACTTGGCTTTTTCACAGTTAAGGAAAAAACATTTTGGACTGGGTTCATGATTCAGCAAATTAGTGTGATTCATTCCAGTTTTAGTTCAACAACAGTTCAGTTCAAGTAGCTGGGTCAGCAAGCCTCAGAGAAGTGGGTTTGCCTTCCCTCACCCCAGTTGGAGTGACTAAAGTCAGCTGCTGAGGAGAAAACCAAGAGTGCTCGACAGAATGGACCAGCTAGCAAGGCTAGGGGCTTTGAGTAAGGGCTGGGGCTTGGTGTCCCCTCTTTTCCACTTTTCATCTGCACTCCTGGTTCTACCACCCAGACCAGCTGGAGAGTCCACGAAGGGGAGACCCAGCCAGGCCTCCCACCTGCTGAGTCTCCAGAAGAACAGATGTCACGTGAGTGATGGCAGGATCTGCCTCCTTGGTATCCCCCCCAGGAAACAAGCTTTTCTTGTTTTCCCAGATGTTGAGTGTTTGGGATGTAGAATCATTTGAATGTTATTGTTGAGTGAATTAAGAGCTAGAAAGAGGACTGAACTGTGTCCCTGGAGTCCTTCCTTCCAGGAAATGCTGATGTTTGACTTTCACCTGTCACTGACCAGTGTTTTCGGAGCCATCTAGGCCAAAACAAAAACACAGACCCCAGACCCTCTCACCTGATGACTTCAGAACACTAGCAAATTTGCTTGAAAATCCATAAAAAAAATTTAAGTTATCTTCTTTATCTATTAGTGGCCAAAAAATTAATAATAATAATTTCCCCTGTAGACTTGGGATCCATGAATCCCTAACAGGCCCAGAATTAAGCTTCAGAAGTGCTATGAGTGCCCTGAAACCATACAATAAATGTTTTCAGATTCTCGAGAGACCTGTGACCCCAAACATATTAAATTCTACTTTTAAAAACTATTTACTACTAGCCTATCAAGAGGTTTATCTTTTCCACTGCAGTTTGCAGTTTCACATAAAGTATTTCCAAGTCCCCAACCAGCCTGCTCTAGGAAAATTCAAGAATTTGGGTATTTCCTAAGGACATGTTTAAAAGGGCCTGATCAAGGAAAGTTAACCATTCACAAAGACTTTCTAAGAGACAAATAATTTTAGAATCATTTTACAGATGGAGACTATACAGATTGCCCAAAACAACCCACTCAACTTTTAAGGCCCTGTACTTTTCTCATGCTGACCTACCTCAATTCTCCCCTAAGTCAGAAAATTTCTGGGCTTTATACCTGGAAGGAACCTCAGAGAACCTTAAAGCAGTCTTTTTTTTTTTTTTTTTTTGAACCTTAAAGCATTCTTAAACTAGGTTACCCAGCAACCATTGCAGGGGTGAGGGGAAGAAGCAAGAGGACATCACTTCAGATCCTCACCCTTGCTTTGGTTTAGAGCAGTCTGTTTTCATCTGATTTTTATATTAGACATCGTCCTAAGATTTCATTTAAAAGAAGGATTCCACCAGAAAAACAAAAATAATTGCAGGCCATTGGTTTAAGCCATGCCCTCTACTTTGTAAATTAAAAACATAACAAAACAAAACTGCAAACCAAAGAAGGTAAGTTACCTGGCTAAGGTCACATAGTTGAGGGCTTTGTCATGACCACCCTGAGCCTCTATACCATTGCTATTGCCTCTCAGAAACTGGCTGGGTGACCAATCCACGAGGCAAGCTCAGGGGCCGTGTGATCTCCTACCCTGCAGCACCTTTAAGGTGCTGGCACCTTTCCCACAAAGTACACACCTGGTCTCACCTTATCAACGTAATTGGCGATCTCCATGAGCTTGTGTTTGGTGGCATCCTGGTCTCGGCGATTCTTCTGAAACTAAATGGAATAAGCAGAGCTAGGTGAGAGCCCAGGACCCCTTCCTGTGCCCCATTTCTTGTCTTTCAATTAGCTTTTATTTTCTCCAGTCTTCTATGAGCAGTTATTTTTATATGACTTCCTCCTCCCTGCCCCTACATACAGTTTCAGCTCAGGGATGGTAGAACCTGGGTCACATTCATCTTGGTATCCCCAACTATCAGTTCAGTGCCAGGCACACAGTAGGCATGTAATAGTTGTGTAGTGAACTGAATTATCTTCCTCCAGCCCTTGAAATCAAATCTGTTCTTCTGTCCTCCAAATTACCAGGTCTCCTGCAAACTCTCACTGGGGCTTAGAAGTGGGACCAATCTGATCCTTGCTTTGGTCATCACCCCAACATGAAGCCATCATCACAGGGATCTCATGAGGACTCCCTACATGTGATCAATCAACACTGATCAAATAGCTGCTGAATGTCTTTGATGACAAGGCATTGTGTTTGGGACGAGGTAGGACACAGTGTGTGAGATCCTGGTACTGGTCTAGAGGACCTTAAATTAAAACAGAAAGAGAGCCAGAAATAACAACAATGGCAGATTCTGTATTTAAGGAGTACACAATTAAAACGGGCACATATATACTGCATGAGGCCACATGAACGACACACATGGGTGCTGGCAACCAGGACTATAAGCCCTTGGGAAACAGGTTTCATCTGGCATGCCACTCAGACTGATGGCCGTGCCTTTCTACAAAAATTCTGAGACTGCATGGGGTTCAGTAGGAAAGAGTGCTGTGCTCGATTATAAATGTCTGCCATGGGTACCAGGAGGGAGACATTTCAGTGTATAGCCTCACATTTATCATTCCTGCCTGAATGGGATAGATCTCTTTCAGCTGCAATGATGAAGGAAAGCTTCACAATGTAAAGATAAAATTTGCTACAATTGCAACCTAAATTTGCAAATTATGGGCATGTCCTGTACACTGCTATTGTTGTATAAAAACCTATGTGATTTATCTTATATACACACTTATACACGTTACTTCAATTCCAACCCTTCACATCCTTCCTCCACCCCATCCTGCAAAAATATCCAAGCAAAAAACACAAAGAACAGCCAAATAAAACACTCTGGGGTATTTGTTGGCACGGGCGTGTGTCCCAGCCATGATACAGGGGAGAAACCCATCATTTCTTATTCTCCCACTGCTTTTGGACTTTCCTGGGCTTCCTTAGGACTGTTACTCATCAGAACAGTCAATCATCTCACCTCACCGTTGCCTTCTACAGAGATAAATTTAATGCAAAGCCCCATGACTCGGACCTATGACTTGTGAATCCTTAAGTTTCTCTTTATGGAGTCTTCCCATTTCTAAATTGGTCTTCCTGCAGAGAAAGTGTTGTAGCATTTACCGAGTATTTATTAGAACATCAGATTTCATTGTTTTTCACATATATTAATATTCAAATATATTAATCCTATCTTCAAACAGCTGCCTGATGTTACCACGGTAGTTTAAGTAATGTACCATGTTGTCTAAGAGTCTCAAGCAGGAGTAGCAAATTTTTTGCAAATGGCCAGATTGTAAATATTTGAGGCATTGCAAGACACATTGTGTCATCTCAACTACTCCACTGTGCCACTGCAGTTCAAAAGCAGCCATGGACAATACACACAGCAGGGAGCATTTGCTCCAGTAGAACTCTATTTACAAAAATATGTGGTGGGCTGGTTTTGGCAATAGGCTATAATTTGTGGACCCCTGATCTAAAGAAAGAAATATCTCAATACTTTCTAGGGTGACACAGGAAGTAAAACAAGGTCATCACCTGGCCTTTCCCAACTACCCCACATTCTGACCAGAATATGAAAGCACTTTGCATGCCTGTTTTTACAACTATCCTGCATCATCTTGCAACATCCTATCTTGCACTTTCCCCGCCTAGATTTCCCATTTCACTTGAGGACTGAATAAACAGAGAACCACCCCAGGCCCTCCCACCTAGGCCCAGGTAGTGAGCAGCTGCCTGGTCATTTTTACTGCAACAACTCTCTCTCTCTGCGGCTCTGCTCCCTGCACTGAGTTCAGAGCCCAGAGAAGGAGCCTGGCCTGTCTCAGCATCAGGTTGTAAATCACAGATAAGGCAGCCCTGCCCTGCCTTGTCTTCCCAACCTCTCAGATTAATTAATTGTCAGGGATACATTTCTGCCTGCAGAGGGTGAGAGATCACTTGAAAAGGGAGTCAGGAAGGAGTGGGGTGGGGAGGCGGGGGGTTTGTGAGCCTGTGAACCCAGCCTGGCTGATTACGTCCCACTCCAGTGAATCATTCAAAGCCCAGGACGCTGAGAAATGAGCATGTTCCCGATCCACAGGCTGCACGAATCACCGCCTATCATCGATGCCTATGAGGCTGGTGCTGGAGGCTCTCTACCCTGGAACAGGAAGATGGCTCTAGACCACATCCCAGTCCTAGATGCACCTTGGGAGCCACTTTTCCTCTTGGGGGTTTGCTGGGACCCTGAAGGTCAGGAGACTAAAGGTGCCCACCCAATACCTACCCCAACCCCACTTCTTCAGCTTCCAGAGTTTCGCACCTAGTAGGTTTTAGAACCTTGAAGCCAGATTCCACTGTGGCGAGTGCAGGGCCAGAGGGGAGGATCACCCCGCCTTTACATTAGAGCAGCAGGGTACCAGGAGCTTTCATCTGAACAAAAGATTCTGTGGCTAAAAAAAAAAAAAGTTTCAAGACCACTATATTAGATGATCTCAGATCATCTAATAAAGCTTAAATGGAAAAATGTCCTGGAGTCAGGAACTCAGCTCTTTTCCAGCAGCCCTCTCACTATAAGGCAGTCCTGCTGGGCAGGAGCCAGCATCTGTTACCTCTCCCCATGACGGCGGAGCCTCAGTTTTTAAATCAGCTTTAGATTTTTCTCCCCGCACTGCTCTCCTACCCTACACATACACCAGTCTTTGGAAAGGAAAACAAAAAGAAAAGAAAAGAAAAAAAAAAAAGGAAAGGCTGCTGGAGAAACCAACACTGACATCAGTTACAAAGCTAAATTCTTCTCAAAGCAGAACATGATGTCCCCTTGGCCTGGAATGCCCTTCACCTTCACTTGTCTGCCCCGTTAACAACTCCTTGTCCTTTAAGGCAGCGCAAGGCCACCTGCTCCTGCCACTAATACTCTTGAAGGTGGCTCTTCAGGCCTGGAGCCTAGTGTTCTTCCCATAACCTGCACTGCTCCACAATCTGTGCTCTGGGATTATGGACTAGGTAAAGCCACCTTGGGATGAGTTCTTTCCGGGGAGCTGGTAACTGCACCATCTGGATGGGGAATGAGACAGACAGAGCTCTGGGGGATCCCCAGGCAAGGCGGCAGTGTTAGAACATGGGGAGTACTCAGCTCGTCGTGCCTTTCCATACCCAGATGTGCTTAGTTGTGGGTGAGTCACTACATGAACTGAGAACTGGGGGTGAAATATGACGAATTTAGGCAAATATGGGTTCTAAAACCTGAACCCATTCTTCAGGTGTCAGCTTCAACATCACCACGTGGGAGCTTACCCCAATTCCCAAACCATGGGGCACTTCTCATTATCTTGGCTCTGATCTGCTACAAAGACCGATCCTGGCAGTTACCACACTTGAAACTATAGAGTTCTTGTGCTCCTACCATAAACTCTGATGTCAGGGGCAGGTCTGTCTTAATCTCCTGGGGCCAAGCACTGTGCTTGACATATAAGAGAAAATCATGATATCGCTGATGAACAAATGAAATGAAAGAGTGAGAGAGACAAGTGTTCACCAAATCTTAGAAGCCAAGGCCCATTAAAACCTGGTGTGATTTGAGAAATATAGAATTAGGCAGACAGCTTTTCCTTAGGTCAGTAGTTCTCAAAATTGCCTGTGTACAGAGTCACCCAGAGGGCTTGTTAAAACATTGGATTCCTGGACCCCAGTCCCATAGATTAGGACTCAGCAGGTCTGGGGTGGGGCCCAAGAATTAGCACCTCACAAGTTCCCAGGTGCCGCTGATGCTTTGGGAACCATGGTTCTCATTTGGCACGAACACGATTACAAAAATGGACCCACACATGGGCTGGAAAATTATATTCAATCAGATGATTGCAAATACACTTTTTGTCTTTGCAAAAAAAAAAATTTTTTTTTAAAATTTCTGTAGAGAATTTATGGACTCCCTAAGATTAAGCACCAAAACCTAAAGATCTTCAGATTCAGTTTAAGAAATGTTCATCTAAATAACACTAGTTGCCTGATCTTCTATCTGATTAATGTATGGAGCCAGAAGAGATTTTTCCTTGTTTCCCCCCAGTCCCCCAACTGTTCAAAATAGCAAAAACAGCCCTTGGTCAGATTTAAGGCCAAAATCACATGACAAACTGGGAAAAGATCAATGTTTCAGCATTTCCCCCAAAGTGGTTTGAAGCCTGGAATGGAAGCTATCAAAAGAGTGCTTTTCTGTAAAAAAACAAAAACAAAAACCAAAACCCTTGTCTCCCCCTTACCTCTGCATAATCAGCCACAAGGTAAAGTTCCACGTACTTCATGGAGTGTAAATCTTCCCTTTTCATCTAAGAAAGAGATATATGCAGATCAGAGCTGTAGAAATGATGAGCGTTTCCTCATTTCGAAAAACTACTAAGATATTGAGGAGGGCACCTTTTGGGATGAGCACTGGGTGTTGTATGGAAACCAATTTGACAATAAATTTCATATATTGAGAAAAAAACTACTAAGAAATAGTGCTAGTTAATAAGCAGTGCTGGTTACTAACTTTACACCCAGCACTAGAGCCATTCTGGCTGCAGTCGCCATTACTCTCACTACACCTTCTGCCTGCCATCTTGGTTATCATTGGGGCTGCTCTGAGACTATCAGTCCAGTCCTTTATATTCAAAAAGTAATGAGCTGGGCTTGCTAGTACATAGGCCAATATACTGTGAGGGAACATGCTGAAAGTCAAGTTCCCAAAAAGCATTTAAACCACATAGCTCTATTTTCAGTATACATAAATACAAGCATTTTGTGCATATGGTTAAGTGGCTATTCCAAAAAGGGAGGCATAAATTCTTTTCTCACATTTTAAAGTTTCTGAAGTCGGCATCTCAGGGTATTTTAAATGTCATAGTGTTTTTCCCATCCAATTTATCTCATCCAATACCAGAGTATCTCACAGCAGTGAACAAGATAATAACTTAGACTATAAAAGAAAGGTAATTTCCTCCTTCTTGGCCATCTCTTTTAATTTAGAAATACCCCTGGATCCAAAGTAAGGATCCTCAGAGGGGACAAGCCTACCCCCAGGTTGACTCTTGCACTGAGACTCACCCTGCGAGGTCTTTTCTTGGTCTGGTTCGTAAACTCAAGGACCCAGTCCCTGGTGGTGGACTTGTGCTCAAACCCACAGTTCCCCAGGGGCAGCTTGAGATGTTCAGATCTGTAAATGAGGTGGCGGCCCTCACTGCCAGGAAGGGGCTCGATGATGTAGCTGAGGTTACTTCTCACCACAATCAGTCCTCTGTCAATGGGAGAAACAGAATCTCTGGTCAAAGATTATGGTCCTGGAAAAGTCTCTTGCTCAGGCCTCAGTTTCCCCATATGCAAAATGACATGTTGGTTTTGATCGCTGGTTTTTAACCTTATTATGGGTCATGCATAATGACTTCTGGTGAGAATCTGATGCAAACTTAGACTTCCTCTCCAGAGAAATGCATATGCATATGAAAGGTGGCACACAATTTCAGGTTTTAAAAGCTTATTATGAAAAAGCTCAAAGATTCCAAAAAGGCTCACCTGGGACAGTTAATAATAGAAAGGATGGTGAGACCAGGATTCCCAAAAGCCTCTCAAATTCAAACATGGCATATGACAAATCAAAAGTCAAAACTTTATAGACTCAGAAAAAAATGGTATGGTGACCGGAAAGGAAACACTGGTCTAGGGGTGAGGAGGCCCAAGTTCTGGTCTCAGCACCAACATTAAGCTGTCAGATGGACTTCAACAAACCTCTTAAAAAAATAAAATCACTCCAAGCCTCAGTTTCCCCATGTGTAAATGCAAATAATTTACTACTTTAACAGGACTCCAGATGATTAAATGGATTAAATTTTTGTGTACAGAAACCAAAGCTAGAGGCATTACCGATGGCATTCCTACTAGCCACAACAAGCCACTCTTTAGTGAAGTGATGTCCACAACCAACGACATGTGATTACTCTTTTCTCTTGGTTAGAGAAACAACGATTGAACTCAGAATAAGGACATGTGTTCATTCATTATATTCTCTCACTCAATGAATCCTTAATCTGTACTAGATGTGATTTGGATATAATCCCTGTCCTTGAGTAATTCACAGCTCACTGGAGGGCAGTCATTCATTCCACAAGTATTTCCTGAGCTCCTGCTATGTGCCAGGCATCAGACTAGTTGATGAGGATGGAAAAGTGAACAAGACAGACAAAGTGCTTGCCCCCACGGAGCTTAGATTCTGAACATGGGAATAAATCACTAGAGTATATAACAGAGAGCGCAAAAAGATTTCATCGCTCCTAACACTGATGGATTAGACACAGCTGCCTGGGAGTGCTACGTCAATGAGGCTTCTGAGAGCTTTATCTCCACAAGGGGAGAAAGAGTGCCATGACTTATTATCAATCACTATCACAAATAATCAATGGAAGGGTGAGTAGAGGCCCACATAGCAGGTATTTGCCATCCTTGATGCAGTGAGATGAATACTATAGCAAGAGAATGCACTCCGTCAGGACTCTGGGGGAGGAAGGAGCTCAGCAAGAGGTCCTGAGGCATCAGCAGCATTTCATGAGCTCCAAAACCTCAGGCCCTCCTCTCTCCAGAATGTTCAAAAGCTGAAGTATCTCCAAGTCAGTCTTTGCCACTCCAAACTGGCAGGACCTCTCTCTGGCTGTCCTGGCTTCCACCTCCGCCTCCACCCCATCAAAGCCCTGCCCAGGTTTTGCCCTTTGGGAAGAGCCCGCGATGCTTGTGGGAGAGATAGAGCCAGCCTCTGATCAGCAGCAGCCTTCCTGGAATCCATCCCTGGCTGACCTCACTCCGGTGCCAGGGAGCCTGATGACTTCCCGTCGGCCTCACCCAGGCTGACGCAGCAATCCTGGACCAGCCCCACAGCAGGACACCCAAGGTGCCCCCTGAACAGCTGGGGGTGGGAGTGGGGTGAAGAGCAAGGGTCACATCCGCTCTTGAGTCCAGGCAGGAAAGGGCAGAGGGCAGAGCCACTGCAGGCATCCTGTTCCCAAGCTTTCTTCTCATCTCAACTGACCAAGGCCCCTCCCGTCACCTCAGTTTCTCCCAATGGCTCCAAACATTGGAAACAGAGGGCTTGACCGCAAATCAGATGATGGTTTTGTGTGCATCAGTTTGTGGCTATGAAGATAATACCCAGTGAGTGGAAAGTTCCACACAGAAACCAGTGAAAGTTCCAGTGTAGTTGACCAGGCATCATTTGAACAAGCCTCTGGGCCAAATAGAACAGAGATCAAGTCAAAGATTGGTGCATGGTGAATAATAATAATCATGGTGGCTATATAGAGGCTTTGCTATAGTCCAGGCACTGTGCTGAGTATTTTATTATTCACACCAACATTTCTGATCTTTATAAATGTTATCCCTGTTGTACAAATAAGAAACTAGGGCTAGGTGAGGATAATAAACCGACCCAAAGTCACACAGGTAGTAAGAACCTAAGCAGTCTGGTTCCCACAACCTTAACCATAATCTCACACTGCCTCTGTCACAACAGCCCTGTAGAGTGGATCAGAAAGATATTCCCAGTTAAGTAACAGGCACCCGAAACTCTCCCTGAAGTGTGCTTGGCCTGTCTGAAGTAAGATATCAGTCTGCTGGGAGATAAGAAGACAAAGGAGGCATTTAGTCTAGTTTTCATTTTTAGATGCCATTTTTTGAGAGTTAACCATATGCCAGGCATTGTGCATACAATCATCATTTTCATTTCATCAGTGTTATAAGGTACCATCATGAGTCCCATTTTATAGATGAGGAAACTGAGTCCCAGGGAAGTTAGATAGCCAGGTCTGGCAGACTCTGGACCCCATGCCCTTAACCTCTATGCCGTCTGCCTCCATCAGCAAGTTCCAAACCTATGGGTCAGAGACCTCAAGGATCAGAGCTCTCAGAGCTATCTATTAGAATATTCTACAGAGTGTATTAAAAATACAGATGGAGGAGACTCAGATTCTGTAGGCCAGAGCTTCTGCACTGTAAACAAGTCCCCCGGTAATTCCCTGTGCAGTTACACTCAGGAAGTTTGGCCCGCAGCCCAGGCTTGGGGGCAGGAGCCTGTCTTTTCACAAAGCCCCAGGCGATTCTGCTTCAGGGAGTGAGCAGATTACACTTTGAGAAACACAGGCTCAGAAGGACACTAAAGGTCCTTCCAGCAGTAAGACTCCTGGCCACTTCCCTCCCCTCCTCCCTACTGTGTTCCTTGGTAACTCACCCCGTGGCACGGTTGCAATCCTCCCAGACTGCCTGGTTTGGAGGAGAAGCTGGCACAAGCCCGAGCACTTTATAGTGAGCACCAGCTTTGAAGATGGTGGGGGAGGGGGGTTCTGAGACTCTAGTTTCTGGGGCCCTCCCCTATCACCACCCCCAAATCCTGCTAGCTACTCTCCCCTGAGCACCTATGGGTCATTTATCTTTCCAGGAGCCTCAGTTGATCTAATTTGCTAAATGTAAGCACTGGCAGAGCTTAGCCAGAGGGCACGGGAGGGGGGCCCAGGAGGCTGGGTGGCTGGGACCTCACACGCTATCCTCCATTCCATTCTCCAGCCTATTTCTCATTGTTAGGAGCTTGATATAAATGAAATTATACAGAGGAACCCAGGCAGGGCAGGACAGGCAGGCAGCAGCGAACGATTCATGTTTAACTCCTGAACAACCACAGGACTTACCCAAATGCACCCTTCGGAGTCCATTCGGAGCTAAACCCAAGGGGACACATCCCACGTCCTTACATCCAGAGCTGCTCTAAGAGGTAACCACCCTGTTACCCTGCTTTCCCTCTTCCCTCCCCAGTCTCCATCCAAGGAGAAAAAGTTACTGGGAACATCAAAGGCAGCACAGTAGGCAGAAGGCATATAGGTGACGTGCAACCTCCGGGATAGGGTGGCAAGGCACAAGTGGAGAGTGTGGGCTCAGGAGGGAGACACATCTGGATTTGAATTCTGGCTCTGCTGTCTACTAGCATTATGCTAAGTCAATAATGCTGGCTGGCTCACACTGTGGCTGGGATAATTGACTGAACGAATAGGCAGCCATTCGGTAGCCCTTCAACACAGGTATATTGAACCTACTATGTGCCAGGAGCTGTTTTAGGTGCTGGGGATGCAACATGATCAGAGAGTCCCTGCTCTCAAGGAGCTTGCACTCATCACCTAATGCAAATCCACCAATGATGTCATGATTATTCCCATTTTATAAGCGAGAAAACTGACACTAGAGAATTAAAGTGAGTTGTCAGGTTTTTAAAAATTTTTTTTTAATGTTTATTTATTTTTGAGAGAGAGAGATCAAGAGAGAAAGATAGTGGGGGAGGGGCAGACAGAGAGGGAGACAGAGGATCTGAAGCAGACTCCGTGCTGACAGCAGAGAGCCCAATGCAGAGCTTGAACTCACAAACCGTGAGATCATGACCTGAGCCGAAGTTGGACACTTAACTGACTGAGTCACCCAGGTGCCCCGAGTTGTCAGGTTTTAAACCAGGAATGGCTTGAGTCCGGAATCTATACCTGTCATGACTGAACGGTACTGCCTTGTGAAGACTTACTCTGTGCCTGATACACAGGTAGCATTTATTGTCTGTTCTTCAGAAGGAAGGCCAGATATTCAAAAGGGAAAGGCCATGCCACTCCTTGGCAAAGCGAAGACAAGGATGGACTGCCATGTACTTATGAGCCACCTCCTTCTGCCCCAGGTGCCCAGCTCCCTGAGACTGTCCACTGTCTCTGCGACACAGAACTTCCAACACGGAAGAGCCCTTTGCGTGATCTGATCTACCTTCCTTTTTCAGATGAGAGGAACCAAAGCCCAGAGAAGAAGGAACTTGTCAAGGTCAGTAGCTAGAGCCAGGGGGAAGAGCCCAGTCTTGTGATCAACAGGCTCCTCACTCCCCAGTGGGATCCTGACACCAGCCCCCACCCCCACCGCCCACCCGCAGCCCTTGCACCATGAGCAACGTCTGCAAAACTGAGTAAGGCCCATGGGAGGTGCCAGCCCAGCCAAGGTAAAGCCAAGGAGAAAATGATTTGGGGAGGGGAAAGCTTGAGATCACACAGCCAGGAGGCGTGGAGCTAGGTCTCAAACACAGGTTCCTTGACTCTAAGTTCTGAGCTCCTTCCAGGCCATCATGCACACATAATCTTGCATTCACTTTTAATCTCATATTCTTTCTCCCTGGCCTCTCTCACAGACTTGAGTCCTGGGCAGGAGTAAGGTATAACGACAGTCAGTGGGGGCCCCAGAGTTTTGAGGACAGAGCCACTGTAGGAGTGAAGCATCAAATAAAAACCACAGATGATTTATTGTATATCCTTCTCTGTATATGAACTTGCCAGACACACATACATAAGACACTATGCAGCCATGCAAAGAATGAGGTAGATATATATGTGTCTAAGACATAATGTTAAGTTGGAAAACAATTACAGAATGTTATGTACTGGGTAACCTCGTTTGGATTAAGAAACACCAGGTATGCACACGGGTGTGCCTTGCATTTATGTACACCCCCAACAGTGATTATACATGGAGATGCAATTGGATGGAACCGTGGAACAGGATACAGAACTTGCACTTCTTTTAACTGGATACTTCTGGATTATTTGAATGTTTAACACACTAGTTGTACAATAATAATTTTTAATAAGCATTTTCTTTAAAAATAAACAACTTACCATTGAGGTAAAAAAATGTTTTGGGGTGCCGGGGTGACTCAGCCGATTGAGTGTCCAACTCCTGATCTTGGCTCTGGTCATGATCTCACAATTGGTGTGATCGAGCCCCACATGGAGCCTGCTTAAGACTCTCCCTCACTCTCTGCACCCCTCGCTTTCACTCTCAAAATAAATAAATAAACTTAAAAAAATGTTTTTTTGCAATCAATACCTCTCTTGATGACAGTGAGCTAGGGACACACGGACACACACACACACACACACACACACACACACACACACACACAGTGTATCTCCCAGAACCCACAGACTCACTCACGATCACTTCATCTCAGTACTCTCTAGATTTCTTCACAAATAATCATCCCTCCTCACATTTATACTGTGTTACTTTGCAAAGCATTTGTACATGTGAAAAGTCAGGTAGACATCTAGAGGATGAGTCGTTGATCAGAGACAGGCTTCGGGGGCATGGACACCCAGCATCCCTAGTGAAATGGTATTTCACTTGTGTATTTTATGAGTATCCACAGCTGCCACGTGATTCTCAAAGGTGTCAGTGGCCCAAATGGGATTACAAAACACTATATTACATATCAATGTTCTTTTTTTGAAAAAAGTATTTCTAAAAGGATAAATAAGATAACTGGTAACAATGGCTGCCTCTGGGGAGGGAGGAACCCGAAAATCCTGGGTGAAAAAGAAACCTGTCCTTCATTATACCCTCTTTTGTACTATTCGAATTTGCTTTTACTATGATCATGTATTACTGCTTCAATTAAAGTCACCCAAAGTACTGTTTTGGAGAGACGAGGGGGCCCAGCAACAATCTGGAAACTAAGGTGAACTCCTCTGTATTTGTATTATCAGCCTGAAGGTTCCATTTGGTATAAGTCCTACCTGTTTTCTCCAATCACGAGGGGCATGTTCCCAGGAGGGAAGCACAATCACGATGGAGACTTTTTCCATTGCAGCATCGTTTTATGAGCCTGGGGAGTGACTTGGGGGTTACGTGGGTTAGAAGGCTGCTGCAGCCTCTCCTTCTCTAGAGTCTGAATCGAGACATCTGGCATGCGTCTCTGGCTCTGAGGTCAGCCGGGCCCACAGACACCCGTAAGTTCTTAAGGTGTGTAGTG
The DNA here is from genome assembly GCF_027475565.1 of Acinonyx jubatus. NCBI lineage: Eukaryota > Metazoa > Chordata > Mammalia > Carnivora > Felidae > Acinonyx > Acinonyx jubatus. The sequence continues at coordinate 187,629,732 of NC_069380.1, read as the reverse complement.
AGAAGGCTGGAAAAGTCAGATGGGTGGACTGCACCAGAGGGAAGCATGCAAAATAGAAACACATGGACGGCTCACCCGGTTTCCCCCTATCAGCACGGCTGCAGGAATGATTTGCAAGAGTCCAAGCCAAGTTCCCACTGCTCCAGACCATGGAGACAGAGGAAGAGAGAAGCAAGTCACACCTGCATGTTCCCTTTCTTCCTTCTTGGGAGACACACTGTTTACTTGCAGACTGCAGGTGGTGGTGGCCGGGTCTGTAAACACCACTGGGAGACCAGTTGGTTTGGCTCAACCAGGTCATCTGAGCAGGGGATCTGGAGCCACAGTTATGGTCTCCCAGCCAAAGCTTGTTTCCTGCCTAATTCCCTCCAGCAGACTCAACACGAGGCCTTACAGAGGAGACGTGGTCCAATTTATAAACAAACACATGGGATCTGCAGCATGAGGGGCCTTGCACTTGCATGTGAGCCTGGGGTAAGTCTTAGTTAGCATGGCTTCCCTGTTGTAAAATGATAATAATCCCGTATGTCTGTAGAGTGCTATAGAGCTAACACAGCACTTAACATGGTCTACCATGCCTATTATCAATGCCCATTTTACAGATTAGGAAACTGAGGGCCCAGAAAATTACTTTTCAATGTCTGTCTTTCCTCTACCTGTGTAGGACATGGGCTTAGAGTAGGCACCCGATATTAATTTGAATGAAAGAAACAGTCACTGAATGAACTGACCAACAGAGAGGAAGGGTACACAGTGGAAACACCTCCTACTAATTCATGGGAGCCCATCGTGTGCATACCTCCCAAAACTGCCTTCAGTAACGTCACGTTCATAGCTTTAAATTGGTTATGGTGGGAGTAATTCTACCAGCATATTGGCAGATACTACAACTCAGGGCTTTTTTGCCCCTTTTTTCCCCCATAGTGCCAATTCATCAACACACTGGGTATAGGTGCCACGTAGTATAGGCAATTAAAACCCAATTGTAAAACCCGTAGTGTTGGCAATTAGAATACAGGTTTTTCAGATCCTCATCTCTTTTCCAAAAGAAGGAGAGAGTGGGAAGAGTCTAAATGAATGATATTTATTACTTCAACATACATGTGTAGATCCTATTATATGCAAAGCACTAGCATAGGCTGGAGGAGAGAAACAAGTATTTGAGAAACATGTATTCTCAGGTACAAACTGTAATGTGAACACGAATCCCCTGGGGATCTTGGTAAAATGTAGATTGTGATCCACTTGTTCTGGGTGGGACCTGAGATACTGCATTTTGAAGAGGCTCCCAGGTGGTGTCAATATCGCCCCTCTAACGGGGCACCTAGGAAGCAAGGGGCCAGGAGGCTGTTGAGTGCTACTTTATGCCAGCCAGTTCTGAACGTTAGAGATCTATTAACACATTCCATCCTTGTGACACTAGGGACATTTCCCCCTTATCCACATGTTGCACAGGAGACCACTGAGGCCCAGGGTTACCCAGCTGGTCAACTGCTCCTGGCTCAAACCCAGGGAGTCTGGTTCAGAGAATGAAGAGCCATTCTCTTTCCAGTGGACCTTTCCAAGGACCTAGCTGGACCTTCTTGAAAGTGACCTTGCTTTCCCTTTCTCTTCTCCTCTCCTCTTCCATTTCCTTTCTTACCACCTACAAGTACTTCTACCAGAGAAGAGCAAAGGAGAAGTGGGAATAAGTGCTCACACTCATTTCAAGTGTATGAACCCTGTCTTTTATTTTCGATATTCTGATTCTTTGACAGCTGAGGCCTTGCCCTTCTCAGGATCGGCCCATTCCCAGGATGGTAAACAAGTTTCAAATTCAGGCTCTCACCCTCTGGGCCCCTGTCCCCCTACCCTGGTCACCCCAGGGCCAGGTTCCAGACAACTGGGAAGAGCCCCTGTGCCTCAGATCCCACTGAATTATTCCAAGTAGCCAATACTAAACACACTTACCCTGATTTGCCTGTTTCTTCCTGTAGAAACCACAGTAAAGACTCTTGCCCACATCCTCCCATCTCCCACACCCTGCCCCCTGACTGACCCGTATGCTTCCCTATGCGGTGTGCCCCTCCTCTTGGGATCTTGAATACAATATTTTTTCAATGGCAGTCATCTCCTGGCCTGTTGGCTTCACCATCCCTAAATAATAATAAATTCAAGTTCCTCAAGACAGAGCTCAATCCAAGTGAAAATGTGGATCATCAATGATTCCCCTCTTCTCTCCCAAGCTCAGCCCTTCTTAGAACTGGCTGGCATACACTCTCAACGGACAGCTTCTCAAGGACCCTGCCCAGGGCCAGCCCTACCACTTGTGTAGAGAGAGGGCCAGGTGCTCCGCCAGCACTGTCAGGGCCTCTTACCTTATTCCCCGGCAGGTGCTGAGTGTGACACTGGACTGTTCTGCCTTCCTCACCGTCCCGTGGTAAAAGCAGTGGTCCTAGCAAGGAGAAAAGGGGGGGTGGTCAGGCCAAAGGACACTGATAAGCATGGCGATGTTAATGTCTTGTGAAGGTCAGGGATGATTATATAGATCTTAACTTACACTCTGCAAAGAGCTTTCCAAGCCACCATTTTATTTGATCCTCATAATAGTCCTGGGAGGTGGGACAGGGCAGATGTCATCATCCCGACTGAACAGATGAAGCAGCCAAGATTCAGAGAAGCAAAAAGATTTTCCAAAGGTTTCCCTGCTAGTCAGAGAAGCCAGGACTTCAGGTCTAGTTCAGAGCTCTTTCCAGGACATGTGACCACAGGAAACACTGGCTGGGGTCACCTCTGTGGCTGCCCCGCAGAGTTGAAATGTGTGTCCACCCAGAACCTAAGTGTGATCTTATTTGGAATGGGGTCTTTATAGATGTCATTAAATTAAGATGAAGTCACACTGGACTTTATCATTTTTCTTTATTAAAAAAAGAGGAGAGGACACAGAGAGACAGACAGACAGACAGACAGAGAAGAGGCCACTGGAAGACAGTGGCAGAGATTAGAGAGATGCAGCTACAAGCCAAGCAGCACCACAGACTCTGCCAGGAGCCACCAGAAGCTAGAAAAGGCAAGGAAGCATTCCTCCCAAGGGACTACAGCGGAAGCCTGGCCCCTGCTGACACTGTGATTTTGGACTTGCAGCCTCCGGAACTGCGTTTTACGCTCCCGAGTTCACACTGCTTTGCTATGGCAGCCCTGGGAATCCAACAGCCCCCCTTCTTCCCCACCTCCCCTGAGTCCCTGTGTGTCTGGATCAGACTTGACTTGGCACCTGCATCCATGGATGCATGGAGCTCTGATGCTCTTCTCTCACTGCTGTGTCTCACAGCCATCTGGTCTTCCCGACCTGGCTGGACTCCTCGTGACTACAGACAGCTGCTGAGCACTGCGCCATGCGCCAGGCCCCCCAGCCAGGCCCGGGAGACACAGCAAGGAGCGAACAGACACAGCTCCAGCCTTCCTGGGGCTTACAGGCTTGTGAGAGCCAATCTTAATTAAAAAGCCATACAAAGATTTAATTACAAACTGTGAAGAGAGGCTTGAAGTAAAAGTTGGGAGGTGCCAGCAGAGTGTTTCATAAGTAGGCGCACCAGAGCATCTACGAGGCCAACACAGCTGTGGGAGCACTGAAGCACAAACCACGACTTTCCCCTACAGGGTGATAACGAGGGACGCGCTCCTCCAAGCCTCTTCCCAGATAGTTCAAGAGAGAGAAGCTGGTCAGAACAGAGAGAAGGGAAAATCCCCAGGGCAGAGCCAGGTTCTGCAAAGGTCTTAGGAAGGGTATAAGCTATGTAGTTGCAGACCCAGGAGCTCTCTCTTTCCCCCCCAAAGCAGAGCGGGGCCAATCAGAAATCTCGGGCATCACGGGATGCCATGCTGACTCAGTCAGTGAAGCGCGTGACATTTGATCTTGGGGTTGTGGGTTTGAGCCCCACGTTGGGCGTAGATAGAATCTTTAAAAAAAAAGAAATCTCGGGCATCAGCCTACAGAACAATCCAAGTGATCCATCACCAGGACCACACTTGCTTGTAGTTGTTCTTTGATCCCCAGCCGGCAAGGATGTGACCCAGGAGACAGCTAACCCATTCCTGCATATTCTCTGGCTCCACCTTCCACCCACCTCGAGGCAGGACAGCCCAATAATTAAATTCAAGCATTTTGGCACAGCCAGGCCAGATTTAAACACAAGCTCCCACACCTGCCAGCGATGCAAACAGTTCACAATGTCTCTCAGACCTCCAGTGTCTTCAGTCTCTACCTCACGAGGTGGCTGTGAGAATACAGTACATCAAGGACCTAGTGCAGGGCGCCTGGCCCAGAGTGGCCGGCAATAAACCTTAGTGATCATGTTATAGGCGTTAAATTCTCCTTGTCAAAGGCAAAATGTGGCCTTGAGAGAGCTGGAAGCCAACCAAGAGCCTGAATCCTCAGTCATCGCCACACCAATTCTATGTCCCATGCAGCTGAGCCACGCAGTCAGATCATAGGACATGGGCCAGGCTGGCACTCAGTTCAGGGTCAGTCCCCAGACCACTGGTGGGTGCCCTTCCACCTGGCGACAACCCACTGGCCAGCAGTGCAGCTCCTCCACCCATTTGGGCTCAGGCCCTCCGGACGAGGGACAGGCAGCAGCCCCTCTCTGCATCAAACTCTCCTGGACATCAAACAAGTCAGATCCTGACCAGAGGTGCACAAAGGAAAGCCACTGTGTTGCACCTATGAGACAAGGTGAGGCAGGGACAACCTTTTTTCCAGCCACGATTGCATCTGCTTGCAAATGCCAGACTATCACATGGTTTCTCCCTCCATCCCCAGATTCCAAGACCTGGAGACACATCATCAAATGCTCGGATTCTGAACCTGATCCTTAGAACTCAGCTACAGGGCCATGAACTCCACGGCCCAGGATCATTCACAAGTGGAAGAGGGGGCCTGGCTTTTATGGAGTAAAAGGGGTTAGCAGATGTTGGAATGACGGGGAGTCAAGAAGTTCAGAATGGGGGTCAGCTAGTTTCAAAAATCTAAGTACCTCTACAGATAAAGAGAATTCAGATCCAGGGATGGGAGTGAAGGATCCCTGTACCTCTTTGTACATCTTTGGACTGATGTGTTCACTGAGTGCTCTCTGATATAGCATTAACAACTGACTTTTGTAACATGCTTTAAATTTACCAGGGGCTTTCACACACATCATCGTGTGTGATAATGATCCCACCATTTCCTGTTACAAACAATAAGGGCTAACATCTATCCAGCCCTTACTACTGGATAAAAAAACTGATGTCAATTTTTTCCTTTTAATTCTGACAATCTCACAGCCTTAGGAGGTAGATATTATTATTCCCATTTTTTAAAAAGGGAAACTAGGGGCACCTGGGTAGCTCAGTCAGTTAAGCATCCGAGTCCTGATTTCAGCTCGGGTCATGATTTCACGGTTTTGTGGGTTCAAGTCCCACATCAGGCTCTGTGCTGACAGCGTGGAGCTTGCTTGGTATTCTCTCTCTCTCTCTCTCTCTCTCTCTCCCTCTCTGCCCCTCTCCCACTCATGCTCTGTCTCTCTCAAAATAAATTAATTAAAAAAAAAAAAAAATGAGGTGGGGGGAAACTAAAGGTTGGAGAGGTTTCAAGTCTTTCCCAAGGTCACACACCCAGGTGGAGACTGGAATGATAGCAGCCTGACTCCAGACTCCATAGCCACCCCTGGCAAAAGCAGCCCCAGGAAAGTGCACAGGGCTTCATTTGTTACAGCTCTTCTATCTTCTAGCACCAAGGAGGACTGAGCTCTAGTCTAAGCCTTGCCATTTACTGGTTATCTGAAGGTAAGCATGTTACTTTTTCTCTTCTCTCCATTTCCTCATGAATAAAATGTGGTGTTGGGAGAGATGTTTATAAATTCTCATAAAACCAGTGATTCATTGTACCCTTCTACAGCTCTGAGAGTCAGATCTTAGCGTATCCAGTTTTCTGATGAAGAAACTCAATACTAGTGTGGTCAAAGGGTTGCTGAAGGTCACATAGCTAGTTAAAGCCAAGGCTACAACCCTGGCTTTAGACCCCAAACTCTAACTCCTACAGGCCTGGCTGATGAGTTTGAGGAAGTTCCCAGAGCTCCAGAGCTCCCACTATCCCAGGCCCAGGCTGGTAGCAGGGCGTGGCTCTCAACATTGGGGTCAAGCACAGCCAAGTGGTTTATTCTATTCTCATTTCTCTTTGAAGTCCTCAGCTCCCAGATAAGAAAGCTGACTAGGAGCTCCCTGAGGCCGGGTGGGGGCTTTGCAAGAGTCCTGCAGGAGGGGATATAAGAAAACAATGGGTTATCCCATACTTCAGCTAGGATGTGCTTTGGTCAACAAGACCTTCCGGAAGAAGGAGAGTTCTGGGAATGAGGGGAAGTTCTCTTCCATCTGAAAGGCCCTCACAGCATCTCTGCCTGACTCTGAGAGCACAAAGAACAAGTAAATGAACAGTCATGAAGTCATCGCATTCCTTCTCAGCTTCTCGGCCTGAGGGGGCCACCCAAGGGGGCTTTCATAGCAGGAAGTATGAGCTCATGGTAAACTTGTGCACTGAGACCCATTCTTGAGCTGTGGGTAGAGAAGTGCAGGAGCCAAACTGAGAGGACCGTGCTTTGTGAGGTCCTTATGTGTAGGGGCTTTCGAGGCGTGCCTGCCTTCTCCCTCCCTCCCTGGAAGCACAGAACTTTAGTCTCAATGATGGAAGAGGTTTTGACCAGGGATACTGAAGAAAGTGGGGAGCCACAGCTGGATAGCCTCCCCAGAGATGAGAAGACATAGCCAACTTGCCTGTTGTGGGTAGTGGCCACACTGCCAATTCCTTCCCTATCCAGGAAGGTCTTGGTAAGATTGCATTAATCTTCACATGCAGCAATCCAACACAGCATCTCAGCCACCTGATTACTATGCTCCAGACCTCTTAGATCTATTAAAACTTAGCTGTCCTGAGTCCCTTTCCCCATCCAAGGCTAAGCTGATAAACTAATCTGAGCTTTTACTGACTGATGGTGGCTGCCATGGCCTTTTGGACATCTACCCTCTAACAGGGATATTTTAAAGATGGGTCATGCAGGAATCTAAGATTCCACAGGAAGCTGCCAGAGGAGCACTGAGGCAGAGGGACCTACCCTGTGGCCCTATACACCACACCTCCACATCTATATGCCACAAAAGTGCATGATGTCCTGCCCCAAAGGCAGAAGACCACTGGTGTTCCATCTTCCCTTCTTCACCCCATCTCATCTGCATGGTCCGAGAAGGGTCACTCTAATCCAGAGTGTCTCACCTTGGGCACTGTTGACATTTGGGGCCAGATAATCCTCTGTTGTGGAGAGGCTGCCTTATGCACTGTAGGACACTTAGCAGGATCCCTGGCTTCTACCCACCAGATGCTGGTAGCATCCACCTCCCAGTCATGACAGTCAACAACTGGCTCCAGACATTGCCAAGTGTCCCCCAAGCCTTTGCTGGCCAAAATGGTCAAAGAAACAAATAGAATATTTTAGGGTAACTGCATCTGATTAAAATTGATATAAATCATCCCGAATCCTATTTTCTTTGCATTATGTGAGTTACCCACATGTTACAAAAGTTTAAATAAAAGAAACACTTTAAACAAAATCACTCCCAGCTGAGAACCACTGATCTGACCCCATGAACACTAGCAGGTACTTCAGTAGGAAAAGCTAGCAGACCATGAAACGTGTACAATTCACTACCTTAAGTGCCCACCAGTGGGGTGTGGTGAAGCAGACTAAAATTCATCCTTCTGAGAAACCATTTGAAAGACCATTTTTTAAATGACAAATCTTTTTGCAAATAGCCAAACTCAAAAACACTTTTGAGGGGGAAAATATCCAATATGAAGATGGCAGCAAAACAAGAAAATCTATGAAACCTAAAATCCCATTAAAAAAGGCAGACTACAAAACCTTATACATCCATATGGAAAAGTCTCAATTAAACATCTAATTAAGTGCAATGGCAGGATTACCAGTAAATCATTCCTTTTACTTAAACTTTTGTTAATATGTGGGTGATTAACATACAACAGAGAAAATGTCTGCTTTGTAATGATTTATGCCAATTGTAGTCAGAGGCACTTACCCTAAAATATTCTGTTTGCCTGATCATTTTAGTCAGCAGAGGAGAGGAAGCCCTTATGAAACAACAAATTCACATTTTGCTTTTCCTGCTCATGCCCTGGGTCTGGAGTCAGGGCAAACAATCCCTCCAGAGGAGGGACTGTGCCCACCACATATCTCCTCACTTCCCGGGGGTGGGACCAGGACAGGCCAGCTGCTTGACAGATCCCTGCTGACCTGAACTCACCTCAGATTTCAGCATGGTGGTTTGAGCGTTGCCACTTGGAGTATAATAGGTTTCTGTGTAGGCTGGAGCAAAAAGGTACCTGCAAAGAATAAACATAGACATTTGTCTCTTTAGGTGCTGGCCTCCACCCTCCTGGAAACAGTGGGCAGTCATTCTAAATGACCCAGGAAGAACCACCCAAGCATCTCTGTGCAGAAGAAAATGAGCAGCCCTAAGGGCCTACGGAACAAAAAGAAAACCAGGAGGAAGTTTATTAATTTTGTTCTTAATGGGATCATCACTTAGTATGGACACAACCAGATGAAGGAGACAAAACGACAGCAGTGGTCACAACTTTTTCTGGGTCCTGGGAATACACACAAGCGAACCCATATTCAAAATTTCCCAAGGTCTTTGGACGCTCTTTTGTACCTATAATTATGCTAGCACTGCATCCACCAACTTGCAGTATTGGCTCGCCAATTTTTCTTCATGGGAATCCTTCCATCCTGTTGCATGTTCTGGTGAGACTGCCAATCAAGGTGTCCTACCTGGCCCTGGCCAAGAGTGGCCCATGTTCCAAGCTAAGCCAATGGAGTGATGTTGCAAAAACCAAACAGATGGAAGCAATTCATCTGTTCCTTTGTTTCTGCTGCCTCGATTCCCAGAGTTGCCTTTGTCTGCCTTTGCTGAGACCTAGTGGTCCCGATGTCCTGAGACCTGGTAGTTCTGTGTTACCCTTACAACAAATTCTTATTTTCTTTTCTTTTCTAAAACTTCACATTGGTTTCTCTCTTGCCACAGACCCCTTGAAGCTGCAGTTAAGAATCCCTCATCAAAGGCAAGGCAACACCAAACAAGGTTCTTAGCATTTCTCTAAAAGTTAAAAGAAAAATAAAAGAGCCAAATGGACGTTTCAACTAGCTCAGCCACATTAAAAGCAAAATGCATCTATAGAAAGTTGAAGTCTAAGGGCAAAAAGGTGTCTCATGGAAGAGAAATTGAAGTCTAACAAAACAAGAATTAAGAGGATCTAGATGTACTAACATGGAAAAAAATGTTTAAAAATGGAGTTAGATCAAAACAATACATTTCAGGAAAATACACATTTTAAAAATCCCTCCTAATGAAAAACTGATAACAATACACACAAGTGTAGGCATTGAGAACACATGGAGAAGCAAATGCCCATTGTTACTGGTGGTTATCTCAGGGCATTGCAGATGTTCACAATCTAAGTTGCATATTTCTAAAAACTGGTTGATTTTTTTAAAAAATAATTATTTATTTTGAAACCTGAAAACCTAATTTGAAACTGCTTTTAGGAAGAAGAAAGTATAGACGGAGGCCAGCACAGAGAGCCAAAGGAATGTGCAGAGACAACCCTGGTTTTGGAAGAGAGGACATTTCCCAGCAAGACGAGGTCCGTTGAAGAGGGTCTCCAGAGTCACTTCTGGCTGTAAGTTCTGGGACTCCTGACTGAGATTCCTCTCCACTCCGGAGTGCAGCCAGAAGGCAAATGTCACAAGAACTGTCTCTTCTACTACATCAAGCCCTTCAACATCAAGGCTTGGACAAGAAGAAAAGAAACCCAACAGAAAAATGTAAAAATAAAGCGAAGTACAAAACCCAGCTTGTGTAGAGAAACTCTCATTCACATGAAAACTCTGGGTCTGTAGCTCACTTGGCAGCGTCTGTCTCCCAGCCCTATGTCTTTCTCCTTAGCACCTAATAAGCCAAGGATCCAAGGAAGGAGTCACCCATTTGTCTGCAGGAGATAAACCATAGGCCCCAGGAGGACGGAGGCCAAGCTGTTTAGTGCACCAGTACATACCAGTGCTTAACATTTATTTAATGAAAGAATGACTTAACTAGTAATTGAATGAATGAGTTGTTTTCAGCATTAGGAGCTTGGAGCATGGTCTGGAGTCTGAGAGAATGAAGTTTACATTCCAGCTCTGACATCTACTGTCTCCATGGCCATGAGTGAGTTACTTTACCTCTCTGAACCTTTGTTTCCTCTCCTTGCAAATATGAGGATAATATGCCTACTTGATAGGGCTATATTAAGAGTATCATAACAAAATGCACAAAAAGGGCTTAACACCAGGCCTGGCATAGAGTAAGCTCTGTAAAGGTCAGCAATTATCATTATTGCTTTCACCAGGGATTATGATGGAAGAACCCAGAAAAACTGATATAATCTACCCATTTTCCCCTAAGTCTCCCCAGCCATTAATGTTCCAGTTTATCACTTGAGAGAGATGAAAAGGCAATTAGCTTATTCTCGCAGGCCCACTCCCTAGATCTGCCTTCACAGATGGCATCATGGACAGCTAGAAAAGGGTTCAGAGTTTAATGGTCCGTTCCCAGTGCCAGTGGGGAGATGTGAATTTTCCCAGAGGAAATGCACCCCTGGTAAATACATTCTCAGCCTAGTCTGGGTCTCAGGGGGAAAAAAAAAAATCATTCATTCAGTGACATTAAGATGCTCCAAAGAGAACATTCCAGACTGAACCTCAGAGGTGTCCACATTATGGTCAGTCCCCAGCCATACCTTCAGAAGGGTAAGCATCTTTCTGCAGCTTCTTATTCTGAGGATCTGACACCATTATCATAGGACTCCCAGAGCCTCAGGGTTGAAAGGGACTTTCGTAATCATTTAGCCAAACTCACTAAACTGTGGGCTCCCTAAGAGCAAGGGCACAGGTGCTTCATTCAGGGCTTCTCTCCAGCTCCCAGCACGTACCAGGCAGGCAGTACATGTTTATTCTGTGAGTAAGTGGGAGAAGGAATAAGCGAAAGAACGAATGAACAAATGAACCTTCTACCTAGTGTAGGAATCTGCCAGATGGCCCTTCAGGATTGGACATCTCCAGTGACAGGGAACTCATGAGACCACCCACTCCATTTTAGACCACATACAACAGTTAACGTTCTTACAATGAACCAAAATCTATCTCTGTCACTGGCACCCACTGGCCTCATTCTGTCTTCTGAATCTACATGGAACAATCTGCTTCCTCTTCTACCTAACTGCCATTTCAAGACCAGCAGCATCAGCATCACCTAGGAATTCGTTAAAAATGCAGACTGTTGGACCCCAGCCCAAATGTACTGGGGCGGACAGAAACTCTGGGGTTAGGGCCCAACTATCCATTGTAATAACTCTCTCAGTGATTTTGATGCAGAACCACCACCCTAGACCACAAGTCCTCAAAATATTTTTAAGGTAGGCGAACTTCAGAAATATCAAAGTGTCTCATTCTCCAAGCCCCTATCACCTTCCTGCCTCTACCACATCCTGGATCATTCTGAGTTTGAAAAAAACCAGATAAGTTGCATCACAACAGTTCACACATATTGAAGTGTTAAACCATTTAACACACCTATGTACAACACGCCTATGAGGTAGGTCCTAATTGTTTCCCCGTTTTGTAATTGAGGACACTGGAAATTCAGACATTTTACTTGTCCAAGTTCTCATGGCATGATGTCAGGGCCAGGTTTCAGACCCAGGTCTGTTGGCCCTGACTATGCTTCTTAAGCACTTTTCTGCTCTGTCTCCCTTAGAAGGTAGAAGCATAAAAATAAAGCACTTCCAAGAACCAGCAGTCCAAACCACAATTTGATGGTAATGATAGTTGCCTTGCGGAAACACGGGATGTCACAAAAATGTCATGACCTGTTAGATGCGAATATATGCAAGAAAAATATAGTAAGCAAAGCACATGGCAGGAGAAAGGGGATGGATGGATATGTTAAGAACTTCAGGGCTAGTTTTTTGAAACAACAACCTTTTCTCCAAATAGGGTTACAGATGTTGGCCAGGAAGGTCTTTCTTTCTAGAAGCAAAAGGAAGGGTCATGTTTCATCACCACCATCTGTGCAATTCTACCGATAGACAAAACACAACTTCCAAATCCTCTCCACTGCCCCGAGCCAGGCCTATCTATGCCTGCGTGCCCATGGGGTGCCCTGGCAGTGTTCTCAGGACTCAGAGAGAGGGCCACAGGGCCACTGAGCAGCACGGCTTGGCCCACCCGCCCCTTCTTCAGCCACATCTTGTTCTCATCTCCTCCCTGACAAGGGGCTGGCTCAGCATATCAGCAGGAAGCCATCTCTCACCACTGGAGTGTATTAGGATTTTCAGGAAACAAGTTGTGAGTGATGTGAGTCCAGGAAGAGAGAAGGACTGTCCAAGATTTCCCACCCCACCCCCTCCTTTTACTGGCTTTGATAGAAAAGCAGTTTCTACAAAGTGTCCCCCCACCCCATACACACACCGTCCAGGCTCACAAGCCCACAAAGCAGGTAGACAGTATTCCTATACTAACAGCAGCTAGCACAGAAATGCTCACTGTGGGCAAAACCCAGGTCACTCAGACCCCCATGTCCTCTACCAAAACCTGCATCTACTGAATCCCACCTGGGAAAATAAGCTTTTTCTCAAATACTAGATATAAGGTCGCTCTCTAGGGAAGGACAATAGAGCTGCCTGTGGTGGCCAGGGCCCTGTTTGTATGCGCAGCCAGACCCCAAAAGCACACTGTAGTCTGAAACAGCCCTGACCCACCTCTGCTAGAGCCCAGTGCCTTCAAAACCAGAACAATCCCTTTAAGGACTATTTACTATCAGACAAATTTCAAATGCCTCTCTAAACTTCAATCTCTACAACTCCCTCTGGAAAGAGAAGCAGCAGGGCTAAAACAAATTTGCAAAACGTCTCTGAGTTCTGTCCTCCTTCCTCTGCTTCAGATAAGCACGTGGTGAAGATAAAGTGATAACAATTTCCAAACTACCTTGAAAAACAACCAATGCAGCCATGCTCAGTATAAGTAAACGTTACTTAGCTCATGCCACAGTGGCTATTTTTACTGACACCTCCTCCCCCAGATCTTGCTCCCTCTAGGTCCTTCAAGAAAGAGTATCCTAGCTCTTAAACACCAGTGATGCTTGGGGAGGTATAGCCTTGCTGAGCCCTCTTATTTCCCCTGGAAGACCTTCACCATGCCCACCCGTGCTGATGATCATGCAAGCCTCTGTCATTTCTTGCTCATACTCCCAATGCCGTAGCCATGGGACTTAGCCCAGTAACTGCACAACACCCGGAAACACTGAAAAAATATAAAATCTCAAGCCCCAGTCCAGCCCCAATGAGAATTATATTCTCTAGAGAAGGACTAAGAAATCTGTATTTTAAATAGTTTTTCCAGGTGATACTGGGATTTTCAGGTTCTGGGAATTCTCCTATCCCACTGGATCAATGCACAGCACAGAAGAAGAGTCCAGGGCTCAGAAAGCTTCACTACCAGCTGCACTACTCTCTAGGTAACTGTTCTTTCAAACCCCAGAAATGAGGCAAAAGATGACTATGGTTTTTTTTCAATTTCGTACAAGAGCACCATGGTGTGGCAGGCTCGGGGAGGCCAGGCTAAGGGTCTTCCGACTCTGTAGGGGGGAGATGTAGCTTTGAAAGACTATTTACAATTAATTAAGGCAGCTCTTGTACAAGTCTGTAAAATGAGCCGTTAACTTGTAAAATGCTAATAAGATACAATAGAGGAAATGCAAATGATTTCCACCCAGTAGAAAAGATAACTCCAAACGTTATGGTTTCATCATCTCTAGGATGATATTAACCAGTTTTATGTCTAACTTAGCAATCTTATCTCAACATTCATTTTTTTCACTATTAAAAAAATACATACATACATATTTCCCTTATCCAAACTTTTAAGCCAGTTATCATCTTGCTGGTTCCCCCATTAATGCATTAATGAGATAAATCGAACTTTGACATGTGCTCACCAGTATTTGTATGAGAACTACTTCACTTGAGCCACCGAAACCTTTACCCTCCGTTTCCTAGACCACAAAATAACAGAGTAATAATTGCTACCTCACAGCATCACTGAAAGGACCAAATGAGAAACATACATTCAAACACTGATACTTCAAGTTCCGGTGAGCTTGGGCAAGTCAGTTAAACTCTCTGTGCCTGTTTTCTTATCTATAAAATGGGAAGAATTTTAGAATCTACTTCACAGGGCTGTTGTCAAATGCCTATGAAATTTTGTTAAGTAAAATCAACAAATGTGAAAGAACTCTTCTTAAAGTATACAGTTTTGTGTTCTACAATTCACTGTTATCATTTTCTCTGGGAACAGCTATGTGCACATGTGGCAAAATCTTGATAATTGGTAAATCCAGATAATGAGTATCTGAGGGTTCATAATACTCTTTTCAGGTATTAATATTTTTTAACTAGCGAGGGGACACTATGCCAGTTACAAGCTACTTGGCCTTAGTCTCCCTTCTACCAAATGGAAATAGTGATGCCCAGGACAGACAGACACTGGAAGGGTTTCTGAAAAGCAGAGAGTGCTATTCTAATGTAATAGCCTACGTTTACCCATATTTGGGACAAAAAAACAAACTCAGTAAGTATTGTTTTGTTTTCTTTTGTTTTCGAAGAAGGAGAAAGTAAAGGGGAGAAGAGACAGCTGTCTCAGAACCAAGATTTCTAAACCAGTGCTCATTCCACCTCTGACTCCAAAGGAATGGAAACAAACCAACATGCCAAAGGCACGGCCCTAAAGCCAAATAAGGATTGACAAGTCCAGGGGCCCACAGGCAGAGGCATTCCTTTTTGAGGGAACAGAAAGGCCAAGGAAGGAGGGACTTTAAACATCATTCCTAATCTAAAGAGTGGGGATCCTCTCCTACCCCAAGGACTTTCTTGAACAAGTATCATTACTGCCAGAGGACCAGCTCCAGAAGCAACACTTTGAAGCAAGATGGCGCTACCCATAATCCTGGCAAAAAGCCAAAGCTACATGGCATGTTTTCTTTAACCTTTTATTAAGGAAGTTTCCCAACAATGCATTAAACCAACACTCTTTTTCACCAACCACTTCCCATTACATCTTCTCCCAGTCCCTATAAGACCTGGCATCCTTCCCACCAGCTCCTGGTTCTATGTTTTGCTTTTATATACCAAAGGATGTTTGGATGAGGACTGTTTACTCCTTTGACCAGCAGGGCATCTCTTTAATCTTTGTGGCTAACTCCACAAAAACGAGTAACTTCTCTGTGCAAACATGGCTGATTTCTTGGGATCAGGGAGCTTAAGTGTTAGAGACCTGAGATAAGGGACCTCAAAATGTGTCACCCAAGAGTCTAGAGATTTGTTCTGCAGTGTCCTGAAGAGCCTGTTATGAATATTTATTGGAGCTGGATAAGAAGAGTTAAAAGAAATGGGGTACTATCTCTACCACTTCTCAGAAAATTTTTAAAAATGAAAACATTACCTGATAGCAGTCTCTCTGGCAACCAGATTTTGATAAACAACCACAGTGCTTGTTTAACAGATCAACCTGAAGGGAAGGGCCAAAACAAGAGGTACCAGGCATATTTCAGAGATTTACTTGGTGAATAAGACAAAGGGGAAGGGAAGAAAAGGAACCTCTAAGATCACTGGGCCTACGAAAATATGTTAGGAAAGAGGACCATTTCATTTTTCCTATGAAAAAAAGCATACAAAAAGCAGGTGGGTGAAGACAAGAAACCAACCCACCTTAAATGTGGGTGCTTCGTCCCTTTTAGACTCTGATTAAATATCCCAATAACTCTGCCCCAGGTTTTTTAACATCCTAAAGCACAAATCACAGCTATGATGCAGTCAAGAAGGTCGGATGTTGGCGAGCCCTTCTAGATCGTAATGGACAACTGTCCCAGCCTCTAGCATCTTTGCCACCTTCTTGGAGTAAGATTGCCCTGATTTGCATTCAGACAAATGCTCCCCTGTCTCTGCATACTGACTGTGGGCACCTGGAGTCAGTAGTGACAAGCCAAGACAATCAAATCTCATTTTGCCAAATTCCATGATGGGTGACATCTGCTGAAAATGGCTGGAGCAGAGTCACCCCAGTGGTGGCACCTGAAAAGACTAACTATGAATTCCTAAATCCTTCCTGTTCAAGCCCTAGTTCTTCAGCTCTTTTTTTTTTTCCCCAACACATTCTATCTGTTGTCCCATATCCTTTCCGTAAAGTTTTTTTTTTGGGGGGACGGGGGTGGAGATCAGTATACAAACTGCAGAGTTGACTGCAACAAAAGAATCTTTTTATGCCACCCTATCTGTCTAATGCTTCTCCTCAATCCACTTTTTTTAAGTTTATTTATTTTTGAGAGAGAGAGACAGGTAGAGCGTGAGTGGGGGAGGGGCAGAGAGAGAGGGAGACACAGCATGTGAAGCAGGCTCCAAGCTCTGAGCTGTCAGCACAGAGCCCGATGTAGGGCTCAAACCCACAAACTGTGAGATCATGGCCTGAGTCAAAGTCAGACGCTTAACCGACTGAGCCACCCAGGCACCCCAACCCTCGATCCACTTTTACGTTTTTTTAATGTTTATGTATTTATTTTGAGGGGAAGGTGGAGGAGGGGCAGAGAGAGAAAGAGAGTATCCCAAGCAGGCTCCACACTGTCAGTGCAGAGCCCGACATGGGTCTCAATCTCACAAACCATGGGATCATGACCTGAGCCAAAATCAAGAGTCAGACACTTAACTGACTGAGCCACCCAGGAGCCCCTCAATCCACTTTTATAGATGAATAATTTGAAAAAGAGCAAAAGCAACTTACCCAACATCACATAGTTATATTTTGCTTCTAAGCTCATCAGTCTAAATAAACAAAAATAAGCTAAATGTCAGTGGTAGATAATCCAAGAGTTAGGCCATCCAGATACTCCCAGAAGGCAGAGAGGAAGGATGTTCGTGTAATCTTATCAATAACTGCTTATTAAGCAGCATCATATAGTACAAACTGTGGGGCACATGGCATCAGGGAGACCAAGTTCCTCCTGGCTTGAATCCATCATGTATTTGTTCTGGGTCCTCAGCCAAGCTGCAGTACCTCTTCTGAGGCTCAGGCTCTGCCTCTGCAAACCTGTTTACTCATTCCACAAATACTGACTGAGACCGTGGTGTGCCAGGCACTGTGCTAGGATGCTAAGGGAGTTGAGTGAGTGGCACAAGCACAGTTTTCCTGCCCTCCCCAGCACCTGCATCTCTATTATGAAGATCAGAGTAGGCTGAAGGGTGGCGGAATGTGTCAAGTAAGCATACAGATCATTTTGCTCCAAAGGCAATTGAAAAGAAACAGATACAAAAAACATGCTCTCTGCCCTCTACCTATTTGCCTAAAATCAGGACAAAAATTTTCAAAAGCGTCCCTCCTCCCCTCTCTACCAGGAAGGACAAAAGTTAATCACCAGAGACAACTTCAGACCCTATCTGCCTGGTGAAGGCACCAGAGGAATCTACACAACAACTTTTACTGACTAGCTTTTGTCTCCCATTAGTTTGCCATATATTACCTTCCCACAGCTTACCATCTTTGGAAGTGTAACTGTTTTCCTCTGTCCTGTCATTTCTCTACAAATTTACTGTTCTTTGGGAAAGATGCTACATAAGCCTGAATTCTAACTCTTTGAGTTACTCCTCATTTTTCCCTGGCTATCTCTTATGTATACATGTTAATAAACTTCTGTCTGTTTTTCTCTCGTTAATCTGCCTTTGTTTACAGGGTTCCCAGCTGAGAACTTAGAAAGGTAGAGGGTAAATTATTTTTCCTCCCCTACAAGGTCAGCTGTGAAAGCACTTTGCAAACCAGGCCACACAGAAGGCGGGTATGACCATCTGGTCCCAGGAGGCCAAATCACTGTTAAACAGCCTATCTTCCTTCCTTCCTAGAACTTTTGCAAACCAGTCAGGCAACAACTAGCAAGTACCCGTAACAAGCTGCTTACATAGCTATGGAGGAAGGGTGCATCAGTATTTAGGTGTGTGTGTGCATATGTGTGAGTGTGAGTGTGTGTGTGTGTGTGTGTGTGTGTGTGTGTGTTGAGGACAAACAGGAAGAATGGCATAGAGAATAGGAACTAAGGGTCCTTACTCAACATTGCTGATCTCCTTTTCCCCAGCCATATTCCTATCACCGCATAACTGAAAGGCTTGCTTAATCTTTGCACTCTTACCCAAGCCCCATATTTAGCATCAAGAAGTCAGGAGATAAAGTGCTTCTAGCATACCAGGAGCCTGATATCTTTCCCAACACTTAGATCACCTTTTTTCCCTAGCATTCCAGTCTCCCTTCAAAAGAATCCCTTCCTTTCTGTGTGACTTGCCTTTCCTTTCAGTGGAGGAGGGGGCTTGGAAAAAGAAACTATGCCTGATATAATGCAGCCATTATAGCCCCTTGGCCCATCTGGACTTCTCTCCAGGGAGGCTGATGCAAGAGAAAATGTGGAGGCTGCCAGTTTTCCACAAATCTGTAACCTCAGGGGAGAGAGAAGAAAAGGGGGCAGTGGGGTACATGGGAGCTACGGAAGGGACTGGAAAAGAGCCATAAGTACAGAAGTCATAAAGACCCCATTTCTCCTGAAACTGGCTAAGAAAAGCCTAACCCAGCTCCACCCACTCAATGATATCATTGTTTTCAACAAAAGCTGGTTTGAGACCCCCCCCCCCCCAGCTCCCCCCAGAGAGGCTCCCAGTGAGGCCTCAGCTGCTGGACCAGGCAGAAGGCTCACCAGTTCCTGGGAGATTAAGTGCTTAGAATTGCAGATAAGGGGGAAACCATGTAAAAACCCAAATTACAGAGATAACCAGGGTAAGGACAGACTTTGCTTCTGCCCAGCCTTTTAGGGTCATGGAAAGAGAACAGGACACTACTTTACACTTGGATTTTATCAGTGAATCTCCACCATGATCCTGCCAAGTTGGTGCATGGGGATTATTACCTTCATCTAATGAGAAAACTAAAGACTGAAAAAAGAAGTGACTTGTCTGAGGTCCTATTGCAAGCTAAGGACAAACCCAGGGGCCGGCAGCCCTGTCCCACTACCTACACATGCAGGAAACTCACATTGGTCTTTGACTCCATCCCCTTCCTCAGAGCTTAGTCAACCCACCTCCCAGTCTCCACGATTCCACCCTATAAACATGCCTGTAACGCATCCCCTTCTCTCCTTATCAGCTACCTCTTCCCTAAATTCAATCACCTTAATTTCTCACTCAGTTATAATAAAACTCTTGAATGGGTCTTAGTACCTCTCTGGTCTTGCCCCTTCCAACCCATCCTACACTTCAGTTGAAGTAGTCCTTGTCAAATGCATTTGGGAGGCTGTTACTACCTGGCTTTTAAAATATTCATCAGCTCCCCATTGCCCTAAAGATAAATGGCCAACCCCTTTAAGGAGCCTAAAAGGCTCTTCAAAGATTCACCCCTGCTTACCTAGCCAACTTCCTCTCTCACCATTTCCTCCTGCCCTCCTCCCTCTGCTATAACCACAAAGAACTTATTTTCATCTCCACATGTTACTCTTACCTTCAGGCCTTTGTTTCTTCTACCACTGCAGCTTGAATAAGCCAACTCTACCACCCTCCTCCTACTCCTTCCTTCCTTCACTTCCTCCCAGAAGCCTTCCCTTACCTCCAGTCCAGGGTAGGCTCCCCCTCCCCATGCTCCCACAGTAGCCTCTACGTCCTCCATTACAGCCCTACATTGTTCCAGAAAAGTTTCATTCCCTGGCTCCTCCACTAAGCTCTAAGCCCCACCATGGCAGAGACTGTGCTTTGCCTGCCACTGCTCTCCAAGGAACACCCAGGACCTAGCCCAGTACCTGCCACGTGGTTGGCACTCACAATACCTGTTGAATGAAGGACGAGAAGGGAGGAAAGACAAGAAGTGAAGAGTTACCAATGAGTAGACCAGAGCTCAGGCCCAATACAATAGAGATTCCCATCAGTAAAGCCAGAGATTCAGGGTGCCTGGCTGGCTCAGTCAGTAGAACATGTGACTCTTGATCTCAGGGTCATGCATTCAAGCCCCAAGCTGGGCATAGAGTCTACTTAAAAAAAAGAAAAAAGAAAAAAAAGCCAGGGATTCTCTGACCCAATGTCCACCTCCAGCTGAGTTTGAACAAGATCTATGATGTGCTCCAGGGTGCCCAAGAGCCTGTTTATTTAGTATTCAAGGTGTCAGCTAAAGGTCTGTGTATGGCACTAAATTCTACATAGAGAAAGAGTAAGCTCATTTTCTTAAAATCAAAATATTTCCTGGGTGAAATGTAAATGCAGTTTCATTCTCAGAACAGAACCAGTCCAGAGGCTCTAGTATTGACCTCCTCCTCCCTTAGATTTTTCCTGAGCTAGTCATGCAACAGGGCACAAACACAAAGGCTGTGGAGTGGAAACATCTTCCACCTTCTAGGGAGTCTAGATGAAGAGCCTCGACACATCCTAGAAGCTAGGGAGAAAACAGAGGTCCTGAAGGTGGCACTTCCACACATCTCCCAAGTCCAAAAGTATATCCACATATCCTTCTGCATCCCACCCAGCATGCCCTGCTTCTCAGGAGGCTTTCCTTGCCTCCCTAAGTTGTGAAGAAGCCACCCTCTGCCTTATGCTCAGCCTCTTGCAATCAGTCTATGGCTTCCTCCACCAGGTACACTTTGATCCACTAGACTCAGACCAAAGTTCCCTTCAATGGGGAGGGGTGGGGCAAGAGCTTCTTCTCATCCGATGTGTTAAAAAAAAAATGCAGCCTAGCTTTGGAGCGTACCTCAAGGATCTTTCCTAGAGGTACCCCATCTACCTCCCTGACCACATGGTTTTACCTGAGGGAAGAGAGCCCAACTCAAAGTAAAAAAAAAAAAAAAAAAATTAACAATAACAATAAAATTAAAAAGAGAGAGAATAAAAAATTGAGCTTTAGGGCACTGAAATCCTGGGGTAGCAAGCTGTGGAAGGAAAATAAACCCTTTCCCTAGTCCCCACATAATACCCTTCTGAGTCAAAATGATCTGGCTAGTTGGAATACTGAATTCCTAAGAGATTATTAGCACTACAGCCCTGGTGCCCCTTGATCCAGACCAAATATTTATATATTAATTTCAGTCTGAATTCCTTTCTCATTTTTCCACACACCTCTCCTCCCTCCCTCATCCAAAGCCTCCCCTCCTTTGGATGGACCCAGAAAGCATAATGCTAAATGAAATAAATCGGACAGAGAAAGATAAATACTGTGTGATCTCACTTATATGTGGAATCTAAAAACCAAAACAAACGAATAAACAGGATAAGACTCATAGATATAAGAAACAAATGATTGGTTATTGGAAGAGGGACAGAGTGGGGCGGGGGCATGAAATAAGTGAAGGGGATTAAAAGGTACAAACTTCCAGTTACAAAATAAATAAGTCATGGGGATGTAAGGTAAAGCATAGGGAATATAGTCAACAATATCAACATAACTTTGCATGGTGACAGATGGTAACTAAACTTATCATGGGGATCATTTCATAATGTATAAAAATATCAAATCATGTACCCCTGAAATTAATAGGATATTGTCTGTCAATTATACTTCAATAAAAAAACAACAACAACAACAACCCACAGCCTTTTCTCCTTGCTCCTGCAAGACAGAGCTCCAAGTAACCATCCTTAGGGAAGTTTTCTCTATGCCCCAGTCAGAAAGTCTCTATTCCCACCTGCTTCCTCAGCACTGTACTTGAAACCTTATTATTAAGTTTGTAATCTGCTTTGAATTATGTATGCTGTTTGCATGTTTTCTCTCCCACAGACAGTAAACTGCCAGAGGGCAAGGACACTGTATTTACATCTATTCCCTACAGCACTTGCATAGTATTTTACACATACATGCTCCATAACATTTGCTGAAATCAACCTTGTGGAATGGAGACAAGTTAGCTCTGGCTTAAAATGCAAGAGATCCGGGGCGCTTGGGTGGCTCAGTCGGTTAAGCGTCCGACTTCTGCTCCGGTCATGATCTCACAGTTCATGAGTTTAAGCCCCGTATCAGGCTCCGTGTTCACAGCTTGGAGCCTGGAGCCTGCTGTGGATTCTGTGTCTCCCTCTCTCTCTGCTCCTCCCCTGCTTGCATTCTGTCTCTGTCTCTCTCTCAAAAATAAATAAACATTAAAAGAACACTTTTTTTAAATGCAGGATATCCATCAGCTGATGAATGAATAAACAAAATGTGGTATATCCATACAATGGACTACTATATAGGAATAAAAAAGAATAAAGTACTGATACATGCTATTCAACATGGCTAAAACTCACAGATATTATGCTAAGTGAAAAAGACCAATCACAAAAAAAAAAAAAAGCAAAAAACAAAAACACCAAAACAACACATGTTGTATAATTTCCTTTACATAAAATATCTCAAAAGCGGAAAACTATAGAGACAGAGAGCAGAGTAGTGGTTGCCTATTGCTGAGGGGGGTGGGGAAAAAGGAGTGCCTGCTCACATCAGTGTGCGAGCGCTGCCTTCACAAAGTACCACAAACTGAATGGCTTAAAAAACAAATTTATTATCTCACAGTTCTGGAGGCTAGAAGTCTAAGATCAAGGGGTTGGCTGAGCCATGCTTCCTCTGAAAGTTTTAGGGAAGGATCTGCTCCAGGCCTCTCTCCCAGCTTCTGGTAGTTCCTTGGTTTATTCCATGACCTCAATCTTCACACAGTGTTCTCCCTGTGTGCATGCCTGTGGCCAAATTTCCCCTTTTTATAAGGACACCAGTCATATTGGATTATCCCAGTATGATTTC
This sequence comes from Acinonyx jubatus, assembly GCF_027475565.1. Classification (NCBI taxonomy): domain Eukaryota; kingdom Metazoa; phylum Chordata; class Mammalia; order Carnivora; family Felidae; genus Acinonyx; species Acinonyx jubatus. The sequence continues at coordinate 187,606,777 of NC_069380.1, read as the reverse complement.
ATTTTAACTGATTAAATCCACAATGACTGTACTTCCAAATAAGGTTGTTCTGAGGTCCTGGGGGCTAGGACTTCAACATGTGAATTTCGGGGACACATTCAACCCGTAACACTGCTAATGGCTTCTTTTGGAGTGATGAAATGTTCAAAAGCTAGGACATGTGGGGTTATACAACTCTAAAAAACATTCAGTTGTATATTTTAAATAGATAAACTATATGGTTTATGAGTTATTTATCAATAAAGCTTTTTTTAAAAAATGGAAGGAGAGTTGGGTTTGAAGAGTGTGCCCAAGCTCAAAACTCGACCCATTGGTGAGAGTGTGTGAAAAGTTGTCTCCACAAGGGCTCTAGGATGTAGCTTAGAGGGAAGTCAAAGGCAATGTGCGTTTATCCACGTGTTCCACATAAAGTCCCCTGATCCAGTGATTGAAACCTAGAAGGTGATCCTCTAGAAGTACCTTCCAAAGAATACAGGGGCGTTCACTTCAGCACTGTTTGTAAAAATGAAAAAAAAGAAGAAACAGCATGAATGCCTACCCATATGGGGTAATTAAGTTAATTCTGGCATCTTTATCATTATTGAATCTGGACGATGGGCATATGGGGATTCATTATATTATTCTACTTCCGTATGCATTTGATAACTTTTCATTATAAGAAATTTACAATTACGCCATATATATACAATTTAATATCACATAGCCATTAAAAATTACCTGATAAAAAATCATCTGATAAATTTCATGGAAATGTGTCTATAATATGCTCTCATATTCTGCTGCATGACTATAAAAAGGTACAGCCTTCGGGGGTAGAAGCTGTGGAGTGAAAGGTACAACTGATCAAAATCCAAACCATTTTAAACGTATATGCTAAATGACCTTGCAACTCTACCTGTAGGTATCAATCCTACAGAAATGCTAGCAAGTGTTCTTAAAGATAATGTGTAAGCTAATTACTGCAGCATTACTTGAAACAGCAAGAATTGGAAACCTAACTGTCCATTAATAAGGATATTAATTTTGATCTATCCATTTAGTGGAATCCTATGTCACCATTAAAAAGAATGAGACAGACCTATAAATATGCTAATATGAGAAGATACTGAAGATAAATAATAAAAAAGCAAATTACAGAATAATATATACAATATGATCTCATTTATTTTGAAACTCTATTTCTTGTGTAATTTTTTTCTAGAATTTATTATCAAAGTTTTCAAGCACTCCAAAACTTTCTTGTGTAAATTTTTTTAATGATTTGATGATTGTCCATGCTATATTTCCAACTGAAAAAAATTTATAAAACTGAGGATGTAGTATAACCCTATTTGGGTAAATTTACATGGAGATTTACAAAGGGCTTTAAAAAATCTATGTAAGATACAAAGTTCAGCATCAATGTGCACACGCTGGATGCCGGCTATCGTTGTGACCTTAAGGTAAACAGCCTGATGGTAAAGGGATCCTTAAACTCAAGAATCAACTCTGACTTCCTCCAAGTGCAGTACTTCCCTTTGCTCTGACAAGGGTCCATCTAAGGCCAACAGGGCAGCTGACAGCTTCCTCCCATTCATTTTACCCCATGCTCCTGCTGAAGGGCCGCCAGGAGAAATAAGCTTGAGACAAAAGAAAACCATGGACATCCTTCCTGGCTACACAGGCAGCCCTGGCTGTGGATCCCTGGAAGGAGATAGAGCCGGAACCGGCAAACAAATCCTGACCTCCATATCGGACAGTTCAGGGTTTGGCTGAACAAGGGAGTGGCTGGGCACTGATTCTGCAGGCACAGAAAAGAGGTACAGTTTGGCTGGCTAGAGAACCCTACAAAGCTGTATTCTTGAGATACAGTTAGGTCAAACTGGGCATGCCTGGAGAGCAGAAGTGAATTTCCTCTCAGGGGCAATGGGTTCTAAGGTCAACTCCTCCAAATTACATTTGGAAACCAACCCAGGGGAATTCCCTCTTACTTCATTCTTAACTGTTTTTCCGACCCTGAGAATTACAAATAATAGCGACTATTTATTACACTTTCATGGTGCACCAGGCCTTGTGCACATCCTCTAAGAGCATTACATTATTGAACTCACACAACATCCAGCGAGGTGGCCACTATTATTAGCCCCATTAAGTGGATGAGAAAACTGAGACTCAACAAGCTTACGTCATCAGTGGGTGCAAAGAGCCAAGCTCTAAATCCATACCATACAGTGAAATCCAGATCCTAATCAAGGCCTAGGACAGACAGAAGGAAAGGGAAGAGGGAAGGTAGAATGGGGAAGTAATGCCAGTTCTAACTGAGATAGAACATATCGAGCAAGGGCAAGGCATCTGAGAAGCAATACAAGGCCATGGCTAAGAGCCTGGGCTTTGAAATCAAACAGATCTAGCTTCACATCCTGGCTCTGCCCTTCCAACCCAGGTGACCTTGAGCAAGTCACACTGTTCCGTGTCTCAAGGTCTCCATCTGCCAAATAAGGCTAATATAGGTACCTACACCTCAGAGTTGTTGTGAGGATTCACTTAGATGAACCACATAGAAACCTCTGAACAGTGCCTGCTATGTAAGCATCTTTTACATGGTAACAGCTATAATTACCATGGTTGTTGACACCATGATTAATATCTGACCACCATTCCTCAGCCAGAAGTTACCTGAAGGCAGACTGAGCATCAGAGTACATGACCTGGAACTTAGGAAATGCTGATAAGTAATAACCACACAACACTATTTCTCAATATGTTTTTCTCTTGTCGCTTCATGCATGAAGACAGTCACAGGGGCCATGTGCAATGCTATGCATTACCAAGGCACTTTAGAAAACATTTGTTCTTGATTTTGCATTAATGAAAGTTAGTGTGTATTGAAACCTGCTTGTTATGTGCTAGGCACTGTACTGAGCACCTCCTAATACATTACCACTAAACTCATGAGACCTGGGTATTCATTTCCTGTGGTTGCTATATATTACCATAAACTTGGTGGCTTTAAACATTACAGGAAATTTTTCTTTCCCGATTTTGGAGGCCAGAAGAATGAAATCCGTCTTACATGGGAACTGTAGATGAAATCCATCTCAGTCTACAAAGCTACAGTTGGAAACAACATCTCCAACAGGACCACTGAGCCAAAATCAAGGTGACAACAGGCCTGCACTCCCCCTGGGAGATTCCATTCCTTGCCCCATCAAGCTTCCAGTGGCTGCCTGCATTCCATGGCTTGTGGCCACGTTACTCCAGTCTCTACCTCCATGGTTATACACTGCCTTCTCCTGTCTACGATCAAGTCTCCCTCTGCCTCCCTCTTATAAATGTATTTGTGATTTCACTGAGGGCCACCTAGATAATCCAGGATAATCTCCCCTTCTCAAGATCTTTAATTTATTCGCATTTACAAAGACTCTTTTTTTGCCATATAAAGTAACATAATCTCATGTTCCCAGGATTAGAATGTGAATATGTTGGGATGGGGAGCAATTTTCAATTTACCTCACCCTGCAATGAAGGTATTAATATCTATTTTCTATGCATGTGGTAGAATATAGTAAGAGGCAGATGGTTCTGAGTTTGGCTCCTGGCTCTGCCTGACATTGGGTAAATTACTTAAACATCCTTACACTTGAGTTTCCTTATTCATAAAATATGAATAACAATAATACCTCCTTCAAAGGGTTGCCATGAGGATTAAATAGAACAGTGTGTGAAGTGTCTCTGCACAGTGACTGGCTCTCAGCACATGCTAACCAAGGACTGAGTATTATTATGAATATAGATAAAGAAAATATTCAGAAGGCAGGTGACTTGCCAAAGGCCACCTAACCGGGAAGTGTCGGTGCCTGGAACTGAATGTGGGTCTCTGTGCACCAAAGCCTGAGTCTGTTCTACTCTATGGATTATGATGTTCTGGGTGTATGGGCTCACTCGCGGCCTTCAGAATCAACACTTCTAGGTTATTTCAATTCCAGATGCTCCCCGATACTCTCTTCTGGCAACTGTATAGCTACCTCCCTTCAGATCAGCTCTCCTAATTACTGAAACTAAATTTATGCAACGGACCCTAAGAAAGCGGTATCAAATCTCCAGTCATTTAGAAATAATAAAGACGCTGCTTATGTGAGAATTTGGCTTGCAAAAAGATCACATCAGATTGGCTGGCGATCCATTCGGTCTGCAACTCTAGGGGTTCTGGGCAACGTGGGAATTGTAGATGAAATACATCTCCGTCTACAAAACTACAACTGGAAACTACATCTCCAGCAGGACCACAGGTGTCTCTGGGGAAAGGTGCCTAGTGTAGTACTTGGAATTTGTATCCGCTTCTGCCTCCGCTGCCTCAGAGTCAACGCAGCAGGGTTACTGGAGTTCCTGGTACTTCAGAAAACATTTGAAGAAGACTGCAGACACTTACAGGCAGCTCTCATCAAATTCTGGTGTCCCCGCCCATCCACTCAACCATTTCCTCAGCACCAGCTTCCTTCAGTTATTCAGTCTCAGCTGTGGGGAATGGGGAGCCCAGCTGCATGCCGAGTTTGGAAAAACATTTTGAATACTTTAGATCTGCCAAATACTTGGTTAAAGAACGATATCCTCTAATTTCTTAAGCCATGTGTATTTTAAGTGAAATGTAATCCATATGTCTGTTGACTCATTTAAATGCAACTCAGTGAAGCATGGTTTACCAAGTGGACTGGGATAGCATCTAAGCCTTTCTTAAGCTGGTCTTTGATCCAGGGAAATTGAAGTTTGCCAACAACAAATGAAGCTCCTGACAATAGAGGGTCAGACAGAGCTGTCCTTTATCCTAGATAAGATGTTAAAGTCTACTCTCAACTCAAGAGGAAGCTGGGAAGGTGGAGAGAGCAGAGAGCACAGTGGCCTGGGTGTATTCAGGGTTTTGGTCTGGATCAGCTATATATTTCTCCCAGGCCTCCTTGGAAGGGAAGTGTGGCACTAAGAGGTGCTTAACTAATCCAGCCTGTCTCTTACTGAAAAACTCCTTTCCTGATTGCTAATTCTCCCCTTCTCCAACCCTCCAGTATTATATAATTCAAATAGAATTGAGGGGAAAAAGGAGAAAACTAGGGCACTAGATCACTCCATTAGCAGTGAATGTTAATTTTCCAGGTTGTCACCTCTTTCCCAAGCCAAAATCTAAATCTTATCATCATTTGGACTCAAGGAAAGACAGTATACCGAGGAAATTAAGAGTTCCAGAATGTGCTCAAGAGACCAGCAGGGAGAAGTACATGGCCAAAGATCCTCTGGGCAGAGTGCCCACTAGATGAGCTACTCATGTGCTTTTGAAGGTGACCTTGTAACCTAGTGATCCTGCCCTTGGGTGCAACCCAATGAGCATCGAGCATCCTGCAAGCTGATTCAACAGTTCAGTGGGCTCTCCTCTTGGGAAAAAGTGCAGAAAGGAGAAGGGGGTGAACCAAAGCCTACATGTCCTGGAGGTGTTCATCTCCCTAGATGCTTACAGCTAAGGAAGAGTCCATTTGATTTCAGCAAACAGATTTTTGTCCAATACAGTTTCTGGGTTGATGAGGCAGTCCTCAGGGTATGGGGGAAATTATATGCAGAAAAAATATTACGGATTTATGACTCAAAATTTTGGGTTGTGAAAATAACAGCCTATAATTTCTTCCCTGTTGTTTCCCTTTTCCTGTTTATGTTGCCTAAACGGTGAGTCCTGAGCTGAAAGTTCAAACTCTACTTCAAGGTCTGTGGTTTTGGGGCACTTGCTTTTATCCCACTGCCTTATTTTCAAGGATGTTTCTTTAACTGGAGAGCAAACTCCCTAAGGAAGGGACTTATTTTCCATTTTTCTACTTACACCACATCCTTTAAATATGTAGTGAAGGAAAAAGCTCTTAGAGCCCAATGGGGACAAAATCCCCATTTTACAGATGAGAAAATTGAGGCCCAGGAGAGCCAATTGGCTTATTGTTCACCTCTACATCATGTGTCTCTGAGCTCAGTACTCTCTCCACCGGACCGCTATGCCTCAATCGCAAGTAAGATTCTCTTAATAACACTATGCACCAACATTTGCAAATCATGTGTAGATGTGTGAGTTAATGTAAAAGAACATAATATACACTTTATTGGAGTAGAGTACTACTTCAGACATACAGTTAAGTCTAAATAAACAAGCATGGAACAATGTATATAGTATAATCTCATTTCTGCTCCCCCTCCCCAACAAAAATAGCAGCCGGTATATGTGCTTCTGTGCAACTGTGTTTATGCATATCTGTGCACGTGTTCTCACACACACAGAAAAGGTCCTGGGTAGGCCCACCAAAGAGTGGATTCACCTTGAGCCTGTGAGGCTCTCGTTCCTTAACTTACCATATTTTGGTATTGCTAAATGTTTTACCATGAGCATGTACTGCTTTTGCAATTAAAAAACCATGAGCAAGAAATAATAGTAGCTGCCATTTACTGAGTATGGAATATAAGCCAGGCACAATGCTGGGCCCTTTACACATACCATCTCATTTCATCCTCCCTATGGCTCATGGCACAGCACTATCATTATACCCTGGATAGGGAAACTGAGACTTAAAGAGAATACACAGTTAGTTAAGTAGCAGAGCCAGGATCTGAACCCAGAACTGTCGAACATGAAAGCCATATTGTGGTTAGCCCTACAATGTCACTCCTTTTCACTTGCACTCTATAAAAGATGTATGTCTCCCATGGGCATACAGCCATTTATCTTGAGTTGCTTCACAGCAGGAAAAGGCTGCCAGTTGTGACGTTACTGAACTAAGGCAACTCTCAGTGTCTGAGCTGAAAGCCTGTTTGCTACACCCCGACTCTCCCGGCCCACCCCCTGCTCCTCCATCCCCACCATTCTTGGAAATCTCTCCATGTGTGAATTCCATTAAAGGCCTGCTCACTGCTATTTTGGGCCATGCATTAGCACATGGGCTTTGACTTGATGGGAGAAGGCCAGACACCTCAGGATGATGAAAAATAAATTAGAAATGTCCTCTCCCTTCCCTCAGAATCCCAGAAGCCCTTGCCCACAGTCCTTGCCCTGGGAGGCCTCAGAATCCAATATGTGGGGAAATGTATGGGGATGGAGGAAGCCTTCATAACCTATCAGGATTTAAACTTGGCTGTTGCTTCTCCTTGGAATTGTCATCTCTTAGCTGTCCACATGGCTCACTTCCTCACCTCCTTTAGGTCTTCACCCCAATATCAAAACACCACCAAAGCCTTTTCTGACCGCCATTCTGAAAAGAACCTCCGTCCTGACCCCTCCTGCCTCCCCCAACTTTGTTTCCTCCATAGCACTTGTCATCAGACATACCACAGTTTACTTGTTTACTTGTGTACTGTTCTTGCCACTAGAATATAAGCTCCATAGGACAGAACTGTTCTGTTCACCCAGCCATGTCCCCAGTACCAACACTGGTGCCTGCAATGCTGCAGGTACATAATAGATGTACCTGAATGAATGAATGAATCGGTGAATGAATCGGTGGGGGATATGAAGAACCAGAGACTGAGAAGTCACCAGGCATAGGGCCTAGCTTCCCCTCAAATATCACGGGATTACAAAAACTTTAACACAGCAATTTGAAAAATCAGAAAAGCATCATTCCCCCACTTCCCCCAGCTCCCCTCCCCCCCCCCCAGCTGTTTTGAATCCAGATTCACAAGCACCATGAATGAGAAGGCTTTGGGAAATAAACACACTAGGAAGTCGTGTGCAGTTAGAGTTCCGCTTGCTAACACATGTTCAAAAACAAAAAACCCAATTTGGACGAAAACAGCAGGAAGCTGTCCCCTAGGGATACCTGGTGAGGTCATATTGTTTGGCTCTGCTGCTTCCATTTTTGTCAAGCCTCCTGCCTTCTGCCAACTCAAGGAGGCCAGGAACCACATCCAGCACCCCGCCCCCACCCCTGCTGTTCACGGGGAAACCAAAGAGCTGCCTGGAGTAGCAGACAGTAGAGCTGTGTGCCAGGCTCTCCTCTGGAACCTCTCAGTGTGGGACAATAAAAATCACAACAGTGGTTGATCACCATGTGTTTTATAAGCACTTCACGAGCACCACCTCATTCAGTCCTCACAATCACCCTAAGAAGTTAGTCAGTGTCACATTCTGCATTTTATAGATAAGGGCACTGAGTTTCCAAAAGTGGCAACAATTTGCCCCAGGTTACACAGCTCGTAAGCCGAACCTGGATTTCTGTGACTCTAGAACCAAGCCAAGAACACAAATGATCCTACTTTCACCTCTCTCATTTACTTGCTGTGTGACCTTAGACAAGTGCCTAACCCTCTCTGATTCAAAGTTTCTACAACCACACATAAGACGGTTGCACTCAGTGTTTTTCTAAGATGTCTTTCTGCTCTAACTTTCAATGACCTCTTGCACAGGTTCCAAAACATGAGGGAAGGATGACTCCTGGGATCCCATTTACCCATGACATCACCCCCATCACTTGTACTACCCAGAGGAAGTTGAAGGCCCAAATGCTTCACTTGGGGCCAAATAGGACAGATGAGGCTCAGGTGGCAATAGCAAACATTCAGACTAGAGCTGGAAGGCTGGGGTCATGGGAAGCTAAAGCAGGATCCTGAGAGACAGTCAAGAACAGACCCTCTGAAGGCATTTCCTGCAGGACTAAAGGAAGACAATGCAAGGAGAAATCCCAGTCATGCAGAGCCTATGCCTTCTGAGGACATAGCCAGCCAAATCTGCTCCAGGGAAATGGGACAAAAGGAACCCATTCTTGGGGTGGTTTCACTGTAGGAGGAAAGTAGCAAAAATGTTTGAGTTGCCCATCTGTTTAGCTTCCCGAAGGCCACCATATATATACTGGAGACAGAGGAAAGGTGTGGATGAAGTCCATTACTGTACATGCTGCTTAAGGCATACATTTGCCACGCTTCCAACACCACTCACCCTCCTTTGCAAGTGTCCAAAGCCCAAATTTGGAATAATTTATATTCTTGCTTTCCACCCAAGCTCAGCAGCCATTCCCATCCTTCTGGATACGGGAAGGTCCCTATCCATCCCTTTCTTGGCAGTGATGCGTTTGATTACTCATCTGCTTCTAGGGGACTCAAGAGGCTGCCAAGAGGAGGCAGGCAGTTCCCTGAGCCATTCAGCCTTATTTGTGAGGTCTGTGAGGCAGAACTGGTTAGTGGGAAAACACCAAAGGCCTCAGCATCCCCCAGCCAAGTGAGCAGAGCTCTCCAGTGGCCAAGCAGATTGGGAATGTCGAAAAAGCAGTCATGCTTTATGTCTATTCACCTGCTCAATAACATGAATCAAGATACAACTGCACTTGATGGCAAATCAATGTGGAAATATTCCTGAGCCAGGCAGCCACCCAAGATGAATGAGGTTAGGAAGATGGAAGAATCAGCCTGATTAAGCCAGGGGACTGCTGACCATGCCCTTATTGGCAGAATCTCAGACTTAGCTGACCCAGAACAGATGGAGCAGCCCGCGTGTGAGGTGCAAAATCCCAGAACACTCCACCCTGCCTCTCTGCTCTCTGCTGTTTTCCTCTAATCTCCTTCACTTCCTGCCATGTGCTGTGCTGGAGCTAGTAAGACAGCTGCCAAAGTCCTCCAGTCCATCCCTCCCTTTGTCTCTCTCTCTCTCTCTCTCTCTCTCTCTCTCTCTCACACGCACACACACACACGCCCCTGTGAGCCTGCAGTGAACTCTAAGAGCCCCGGAAATACAACCAGAGGAAATTCAAGGAAGACGTTAAACGGTCCAGTAATTTCACAGCAAATCAAGAGACTGTGGATATGCTGTCTTTGCAAGACATTCCCTACAAAGGAACCACAGATTGAGAGCCTGGGTCATTTAACAAACTGCTTCTTTCCAAAACAATGGCACCTGCATCCGGCGTTGACAGGGAAGTGAATTGTTTCATTTTAGACAAGGAAGAGTCCACTTACTCATTCTTCTTTAGGTCCACGATCAATTCTTGCCCCTCAGCCATTACCCTGAGCTCAGCTTTGAGTGGATGCTAGAAGCAACAACAAAAGAATGTCAGTTCCTAAAAGCAGGGACAAGGCTCCCAGGAACAGACACAGGATCCAGCACAATGCTCTCACATTGATCCATAGGAAGTGAACGAGAAAGGGTCAATTGCACTTCCAGCCCAAACAAGAAATTACTTCAATCCCCTCAGGACCCAATTCCCCTCCCCCATCCACCTCTCTTCAAACACAAAGGAAAGAAACTTCAAGCTGAGATGTGATGGAAGTGCTCACGTACAGGTCTGGGAAAGGCAAACACCCAACAACACAATCTTCAGTGGTAAATTCTGTGTAGAGTCACATCTGGATTCAAGTGCTAGCTCTGAGCTCTGACACTGTAGTTGTGCCAACCTGGGCGTGTTCCTGAACCTCCCACTAGCTCAGTTTCCTCATTTATAAAATAGAGATAATAATAGTCATCCTTATGGGAACCTTGTAGGGATAAAGTGACACAGTAAATGTAAAAACTTTGTCTCAGGGCCTGGCACACTGAAAGCCCCTGATACATGTTGGCTATTATCTAAAATACCAGGAGAACTCTCTTCATAGTGAGTTCTTATTTTATGTTATTTTGGCTCTTGGTTTGGATGCCCCACTCACCCACCCATTTCAGAGGAGACAACTAGAAGAGCCTCTAACTAAGGTTTTATAAGATACATTTTAAGCACATAACTTACAGATAGCCAAATTTGCAACACACTCAGAATAAATTATTTGAGATATCATGGCCAATAAGCACACACACACACACACACACACACACACACACACACACACACAAACATGTTCAACATCACTGGTAACTGCTCCCGCCAAAAAATAAAATTTTTTAAAGATACATTTTAAAAAATCACAGTGACAAATATTTTTTAGGACCCATAAATCACAAGGCAGTGGGGCATAATGAAAAATGGGCACTCTCGTACCCTACCAGTGAGAATTTAAATTGATACAAACTCACTGGGAAATAATTTGAAAGTTGGACCAAGAGTTTTTGAATGTTTAGACCCTCTGACTCAGTAAAATTCTATATTAAAAGAGCAAATGGAAGCACAAGTAAAGTTTTTTTTTTTTCAACGTTTTTTATTTATTTTTGGGACAGAGAGAGACAGAGTATGAACGGGGGAGGGGCAGAGAGAGAGGGAGACACAGAATCGGAAACAGGCTCCAGGCTCTGAGCCATCAGCCCAGAGCCCGACACGGGGCTCGAACTCACGGACCGCGAGATCGTGACCTGGCTGAAGTCGGACGCTTAACCGACTGCGCCACCCAGGCGCCTCACAAGTAAAGTTTTATATACAAGGATGCTCATTACCTACAATAAGGATTAATGAAATATGACTTGAATGTCCAATAATAGAATGGTTAAATAAATTATAATCAATCATATGGCAAAACACTAGACAGTCATTAAAAATGACTTTAAATAATTTTTAAACTATCAAGAAAGTACACATGATAATTATTAAGTACACAAAGGCTCAAAACAACACTGTTTATTTTATTTTATTTAAATATGCTTTTGTAGAGAGAAATATATCAAAAGGTTACCACAGTTACTTCTCAGCAATAGGATCATGGGTTAATTTTATATTCTTTGTGCATCTTTCCATGTTTTTAGAATTGCTTTTATATTTTACGTGATGGGCTTTTAATCTGTTTTTACCTTATTATCATGGAAAATTTCAAAGAAATTAAAAATTCAAGTCATAATAAGCTTCCATGCTTCAACAATTCAATTTAAAGTGGTTGAACTTATTTCAAAGGAAAAAATTGTTTATTTGAAATGAGATATTTACATATTTAAACATATCAAAAACAGGACCAAGGGCACCTGAGTAGCTCAGTCAGTTAAGCAGTTAAGCGTCCAACTCACGATCTCACGGTTGTGAGATCAAGCCCTGAGTCAAGCTTCACACTGACCACATGGAACCTGCTTGGGATTCTCTCTCCCTGTCCTCTCTCTCTCTTTCTGCCCTTCCCCCACTCATGCATATGCTCGCTCTCTCTCTCTCTCTCTCTCTCTCTCTCTCTCAAAATTAAATAAACTTAAAAAAAAAAAAACAGGATCAATTCTTTGGTGTGCTTTAAATGCACATTCTCTAAGTTGGGACCAAGGAACTGAGAAACTCTTGAAGTCTTTTTTCAATCCACAGAAGCTCTTGATAGAGTGGAGCTTCTGTCCCTTTTAAGGTTGATCTCAAAGCTTAGTTTCAGCATCTGAGAAAGTGGGCCAACTGCTTTGCCACCTCTGGTTGGGGACCTTCCTCTGCCAAGTACATTCCTCTTCTCATTTGCCCCAAACTGCATCTGCCGTTAGGGTCCTGGGCATCCCTGGGACAGTCACACCACCAAGGGCTCTGATGAGATCTGAACGTTCTGATACAGGAAGCTTGGGCAACCCTGTCCTTTGCTATTTTTGCACTAATTCATCCTACTGACTTCTCTTAAAAAGGGACATTTCAAAATCATGGGGAGAGGAAGCTAGGTGGATGTTTGCACAATAACTTCACTACGGGATCCACATCTCTGTTTCTGATGCCCTGATGCAGCTCTGTTAACACCCATTCTGGTTGCTGATCCTTTGCCGCTTTACTCTGGGATGTTCCAGAGCAAGAACCCTGCCCAATGACACTAAGCATCAGGACACAGTCCCAAGTGGGCATTTGAGGAAAAGTACACACCAACAGAGCTGTAGCAATTCCCTCATTCAAGGAGTAGACGGCCATGTGACAGTCCAGACAAAAAAGGCAAGTTGACACACATCTAAGCACTGTCACGTCTCCTCCAAAGAGACACAAGCTGCAACATGAGTACGAGTATTTATAAGTGGGCACTCCAAAAATATTTCCCTCTGGTGTGGAAGATGCTCAGACACTGATATTTATACTTCCTGCAGGAAAGGGTTAAAATTCCTTTCTCTTTAGAGGTAGATTAAATAAATAAAATAAATATAAATAAATAAACAAACAAATAAATAAATAAGTAAATATATCTTCAGCTCCATAGGGTATCAGAAATCTGTCCTGTGTATGTGCAGCCCCCATACGATCTGGTACGATATTTAGTATACAGTGAATGTTCAATGAATGTTTGATGAATGAATTACATAAATGAGAATAAGAGGCCTGAGTGAAACCTACCTTCTACTCTCTCTCTCTCTGACATTCATTCATTTGTTCATTCAATGGATACTTATGGCACAGGGCACTGTGCCGACTAATCCTACAAAATATTTTGACCCAGATTCAGGGCAGACAATGGCTAGGAATAAAGACAGGATCTAGAGCTCCACTTTGTTTCCCAGGCCCTTCCTGAAGATGCTAGGCATCCCACATCTAAAAGGAACACAGAACCTCTACAAAAAGTATTGGATCCATTCCTTGAGCAATAATGGATAAACTGGACTATCCAAGATCTTGTTTTTTAAAAATAACCTGCTCTAGGATAGCCATCCATCAATCTGTCTAGACTTTCCCTGAAGCTATTTTTTAGCCTTTCCTACTTTTTGATGAAATGAATTCCATGCATTTATTGTCTTTAGGATAAAATGTTACTTACTTTCATTTCTCCTAAAATTTTTGCAGGAAGTTCCCTTAATAAATTCAAACTGAAGCATTTTTGGACATGTCTGTATTGCTCTAGCCATAACTTCAAGGATTCCAAGCATTTCTCCACCCCCAGCCCCCATTTACCTTTCCAGACTCAAAAGCCACAAAGTCTGAAGTCTTTCCTGCTTTTATATGCTGCCCAATAAATCATGAGCCCAAAGGACCTTATTAACTCTCCCTTCTCCACAGTCCTCTTTCTTCCTATCCCCTCTAAGCCCTATTTTATAAATGAGGAAACTGAAGTTCAGAAAGTAGAAAGTCCCATAGCTGGTTACTGGCACGCAGCAATCATGTCTTACTTTCTAGCCCTTTCATGACTTACTTGAACTATAAAGACCAGAACCACAAAGAATATCCTAGATGTACAGGTCCTCTCTGCATAACAGGATAATATTTTCTGTCTTGCTCCCAATCCCCTTGAGAAAGCCTGTGCATTTTTCTGGTGTTATGGCCCAAGGAGCCCTACTGCATTTTAAGATGTATTTCCCAGTACTAGATCCCTCCCTGACTCTTAAAAATAGCTTGAATTATTATTTTTCTCTTCAAGTAAATTATGTCATCAATAAAATAAAGCATGTATATATAGACAAAATATAGCAATGACGATATTTAATCAATTCCATTTGAGAGATGGTGATTTTTGTGACTATTTGCACTTAGCTTGTGTCAGCATCAATAATTTTCATTTCCTCAACTAACAGCATTTGAAAGTGTTCTACAAGTTTGTCACACAATGAAGGAAAGTCCCATCTGGGATTTTCAAAACCAATACACAGAGAGGATGTAGAGTGGGTCAGAAACAGAACTTATAATGATGACTGGGCTTCCAGGAACATTAAGAAGGTGGCCCGCCACTTCACAGAATGGAGCTGTCAGCTCCTGCCTTTGAAAATAAGATATTTTGGGGTCTTACCTTTTCTTTCGTGGGGTTTTCTGCAACCTTCCACTGAGGTATTATTAGTTCATGCTGCAGCTGGGGGCTGTCTTCCCCGTTTTCTCCTGCCAATACAGGATGCACAACCATTGGTATCCCAGGAGTTTGCATCCTAGCTAAGCTAGGCATACACTGCCAACTGGAAAGAACACCTTATTGGGTCATTAGGAGACCTGCTGGATACCAGGCTGTTGGCACTTCCTATGAGTGAAGCACTCTGCTAGTTGTTGGCCATATAGTGGTACACAGGGCTTACCAAGGTCTCTGTACTCCCCACAGTTTACTTTCTAGAGGTAAGAGATGCACAATCCACAAATATTCTCAAATGGTCCAACAGGGTCATAGAATAAAGAGACACTGAAGAGGAAGTGCCTATTTTAGACAGGTTGATCAGCAAAGATGGCATTTAAGATCTGAGAGACCAGAAGGCAGCCATGCAAAGATCTGGGGGAAGAGTGCCCCAGGGAGAGGGGCTAGCAAGAGCAATCAATGGTCATGCGTGAGCAGAAGTGGACTTGGCCCATTTAAGGAGCAAGCAGAAGGTAGAGGTAGAATCTAGTAAATGAGTGGGGAAGTTGGTAGGAGATGTGGTTGATTGGTAGGAGATTTACTAGGTAGAATCTAGTCAATGAGTGGCAAAGTTGGTAGGAGATGTGGTCAGCAAGAGAGCCACAGGTCTGTATCACAGAAGCCATGGAAAGTGTCTCGATTTTATTATAAATAGACTTGGAGGGGCACCTGGGTGGCCCTGGGTTAAGCATCCAACTCTTGATTTCAGCTCAGATCATGATCTCATGGTTCACAAGATGGAGTCCCTAATGGGGCTCTGCACTGTCAGTGCAGAGCCTGCTTGGGATTTCTCTCTTTCTCCTTCTCTCTCTGCCCCTCCCCAACTCACACGTGCAGTCACGCGCGCTCTCTCTCTCTCTCTCTCTCTGTCCGTCTCTCTCTCAAAATAAACAGATCAGTAGGCACCGGAGTGTTTAGACACAGAGCAATATGATCTGTATTCAGTTTTTAAAAGATCATTCTGCCAGCTGGGTAGAGATGGGGGGTATGGTGAGGGAGGGTGTGGGAGTGAGAGTAGAAGCAAGATGGCCAGGCTGGAGACCTGGTGAGTGATGATGGTGGCTCAGACTAAAATGACCTCAGTGGAGAAGAATGAAATGGTCGGATTCTGGGTATGTTCAGAATCATGGGTCAGATTCAGGCCCACGGGTGATTCCCACTGAGCTTCAGCTTGCTCATCTGTAAAATGAAGACCATGATACCCACCTGCCTATGTCACAGCGTTACTGGGGAGAGTCACCGTGAAATTGCTCCCAGAACCACAAAGCATCGTGGCTTCCTAATGGCAAGTTTGCATTTGCAGATCACTTCCCACTTTCCAAATCACTATCACCACTGGTTCTCCTTCATCCTCAAGACAAGATAAGCAGCAGGATTCCCATTTTGCAAAAAAAAGGTGAATTGAAACTTGTTTGAGGAGAGATTTGTTCTAGGCACTGCAGACCTCACTTTTGCAGATAACCTCGATAAACTGGTAGTTTCCCAAAACCTAAACAAATTAGTCTCCACAAGGATAGGTTAAATCCATAGGACTCCTGGGGTGGGGGACCTAGATTTTGGAAGACTCCAAAAATCTATTCTTTCTAAACCAACCACATCAATCACATAGAATACAATGAGAGATATGAAAGATAGCCACAGCTGTTCTGTTAGAGTGGCAAAATTATGAGTGATTGATGTTCCTTTCAGACTATTGATATAGTGTATTCTCAATCAAAATATATCTGAAAAAAATAATCTCATTAGACTAGCATTAGAATCGTCATACTGGTAAAAATCAGAAGCAATGCATTCATTTACTCATGTTTTCTGAATGCTTAACTATTTACTAAGTACTATGCTAGGTGCTTGATATTCATGGGGAAACCAGAGAGGCATAGTCCCTGCTCCAGTGGCTCTCATAAGTCTGGATTCTTTGCAACAAAAAGGAATTATACGATATTTAATGGAATATTTAAAGGAATGAAATTATCTTTATGATTGCAAAAAAAAATGCTGAAAGCAAGTCTAAATAATAGAGGAACACAGTATATCTTAAGAAAAATTGTTCAAAACTTGCAAATGAGGCAAAAAGCAAGCAGGATGTCCTTTCAATGTCACACTGGAGCACTATTTAACAGGCCCTCTCATACATCACCAAATTTTTCTAGGGGAATGCACATTTGTTTGACTTTTTTTTTAATTTACCACGAATTAAAAAACCATACTCTGTGAACTTACCATGTTAACTGTAAATTTTTGTCTGGTAGAGAGGCAAATGACTTTAGTATGGGAGAAAGATAACTAAGGATTATGGTTGTTTCCCTGGATGGGGCATTGACCACTTTTACATCTGTCCCAGCACATGATTTCAACAATTCCTGGATACCTGCACCACCCCTGTTCCTCTAATGCTTTCAACCAGCTACACCATCCTACTCGCCGCCTCGTTAATGAATTGAAGGAATCTTTGCCACCCATTCATCCTATATTTGTAGGAGTCATGTTTTTAACTTTTTGAAGATTACACTTCTGCGATTTCTTGATATAATCTATAGTCATTAAAGTCATGTTTTTGCAGAATGTAACGATGTGGCAAACGCTCACACTGTGAAGTGAAGAATGCAAGACACAAAACTGTGCATATGGTACGGTTCCAATTTTATCGATATATATTTATAGGAACACACACACAAAGACTGGAGAAAGGAGGAGAGACTAGGAAAGCAGCGGAAAGAAGCCAAAAGCAGAAAAACAGTGGGAAAGAGAAAGAGGGAGAGGGAAGCAAGCCAGGGAGAGGACCGGCTGTTTTCTGCCTGCTCTGGGTCTCCCGGACCCCCACCACCTCCCGGGGTGCACAACGTGGGAACAAAGCCCGGGCTCCCAGGCTGGGGGACCGCGGGGGAACAGCCCCGCGGAGTTGCAAGGGGCGACTCCCACGTCCTCCGGCCACCCAGCCCACCCATCTCCATCCTCACCCAGCGCGCCCGCACCCCGCCACTTACTTCTGGTCCACGCCGGCAGGGCGAGCGCCAGCAGGCAGAGCCGGACGGCGCCCACGCCCCCGGGCATGGTGGCAGCGGCCCCTCGCGCGCTCGGCGCTCACAAGCACGCGGCCATGCCAGCCCACCGGCCAGGCGGCGGCGCGTCTGGAACCCACTGCTCTCCCAGCGCCTCCCAGCCCGGCTCCCAGCCATCGGCGACGACGCTCCGCCCTCAGCTCCGCAGGGCTCCGCCGCGGGGTGGAGGAGGGGACGCGCCCGCCAGGAGGGGGCGGAGGGACCGCGGAGGAGGAGCCTGGGGGACCCCTGGGCAGCCCGGTCGGCTCAGGTAATGGGGACCGGAGGAGGGAGGGTCGGAGCCCGAGGAGGGGCAGGCTTCACGGTGGGCAAGGCCTAGAGGGGGTCGGGGGGCTCGGGCTTCTAGGAGTTAAAACTGGACCCCTGTCTGCACAAGGGTCCGTTTCCTCTGTCCCACACTGTGCTAAGACGTCTTGGGTGACACCCAGAGGCTACTCACCCAGCACCGTGCCCTAGAGGCCGCCACTCTTGGAGGCAGGCTCTGAAAGAGTTAACCGAATCACCGAGCACAAAGAACTAAGTGCTATATGGAGTTGTTTTCTTAGCAGGACACAAATCTAGGAGCCATTCCTCTGACTGGGAGGAGGGGGGTGTCGGAGAGAGGATTCCCAGAAGAGAAGACATCTGAGCTCCGGAGGAGGAGAAATGGAGCACCACGCAGAGAAAACGGAATAGACAAATGTACTAGGGCGGGAAAGCCCACGGGCTGTATTTGGGGAAAAACCGAAATTAGCTATACTTAGGAGTTAGGCCTTTGGACAGAAATGAAGGGAGATGAGCCTCCAAAATAATAATAAGGACCTCACTTACTGAGGACCTACTCTCTGTTCAAGTAAGAAGAAAAAAAAAAGTAACTAAACTGGATACAGCCCTTACCAAGTGCCAGACACTGTCCTCACCACTTTACATGCATTAACTTAATTAATTAATTAACTAATCTAGGAAGAGAACTACTTGTATTGTCCTTTAAAATGTGCCAGGGACTCTGCACATCATCTTTCAGTTAGCCCAGTAATACCCTGGGCTAACGCTTATCCTGTTTTAGAGATGGGAAAACTAAATCTGAGGGGCCAAGTAATGTGTGCAAGGTCACACAGCTAATGTCAGAGTCTGGATTCAAGCCCACATGTGTATAACTCCAGAGTCTGATGCAGCATACCTTATTTTATAGATGGGTAACTGATAACCAGAGGGAAGTGGCTTGCCCAAGATCCCTTGGCAAGGTTTGGCAAAGCCTGGTTCTAGAAACCAAGCCTCAGACCTCTTGTCATCTGTTCCTTGACAGCACCTCTTTCTTCAGACCCAGGTTTGTACAACTCAACAAAATACTCTGTATTAGGAAGGTGATGAGTAGGTAGGTCTATCAAAACCATTAGGTACCCATGGGATAAATAAAGTATATGGTCTTGCCATTGATGTATTTTTTAAGTTTATTTATTTAATTATTGAGTGAGAGAGAATGAGAGCAGGGTAGGGGCAGAGAGAGAGAGGGAGAGAGAGAGAATCCCAAGCAGGCTTTACACTGTCAGTGTGGAGCCCCACTCCAGACTTGATCCCATGAACTGAAAGGCGAGATCAGGACCCGAGCCCAAATCAAGAGTCAGATGCTTAACTGACTGAGCCACCCAGGCACCCCAGCCATTGATGTATTTAGAGGCTATAATCATCTGCTTGAGCTGCCGTAACAAAATACCTCGGACTGGGTGGATTGACACTTTTTTCACAGTTCTGGTGGCTAGAAGTTCAAGATAAAGATGCTGGCTTGGTTGTTTTCCATAAGATCTTTCTTCCCAGCCTGTAGAAGGCCACCTTCTCACTGAGTCCTCACATGGTGTCTTCTCTCCTTGTGTGAAGAGACCAAGCTCTTCTCTCTTCTCCTTCTTATAAGGACACTAATCCCATCAGGTCAGAGCCCCATCCTTATGATCTCACTTAATCTTTATTACCTCTTTATAGGCCCTGTCTCCAAAGACAGTCACTCTGATAGTTGGGCTTCAGCATATGAATTTGACAGAGACACAGTTCAGTCCTTAATATTCTTTCCTTTGACCCCTCCAAAATCCACGTGCTCATTGTACACAAAATACATTCATACTATCCCAACAATCCCCAAAGTCTTAACCCATTCAGGCATCAGTTCCAAGTTCAAAGTCTTATCGAAGTATCACCTAAATCAGATATGGGTGAGGCTCCAAGTATGACCTATCCTGAGGCAAAATTCTTCTCTACCTAGTTACCAGACAAGTTCCATGCTTCCAAAATACAGGTATAGGATAGATATTCCCATTCCAAAAGGGGGAAATCAACAGGAAGGAAGGGGTGATAGGTCCCAGACAAATTCAAAACCTAGCAAGGAAAATTCCACTAAGTCTTAAAGCTCTAGAATAATCCTCTCGAGGAATGCTCTGCCTTCTGGACCCACTTGGTCAGTAGTGTCATCCTCACTAGGCAGTAGCCCTGCCTCCTCTGCTGGGGGCAGAGCCCCACCCTGTGGTTTTTTGCTGTAGCCCTGCCCCTGAGGCACTAAGCAGGGATAGCCCAGAGCCCTGAAACCAAGAGGAGGCCTACCCTCTGAAACCCAGAAATAAATAGTCTTGCTCTCTGGGCTGTATGCTTTAGGCATATGGTGGGAATGGCAGCCCTGATGATCTGTGAATCACCTTCAGGGTCAATCCTCTTTTCTTAAAGGATAAAGCATATTCACAGCCAAATAGCTTTATTATCCTGTCCTGTAGAATCCCAGAAATCCAATAGCCTTCCTTTATTTTATCCCATCTCTGTTCCCTTTGGTCCAAACTGACAATGTCTGTGCTGGTATAAATCCCATCTCTATTCTTGGTTTCTGCTGAGATGGCTGATACACTGCATGGGTGACCTCCTTATAGAGTGATTTGCCAGACACACCCTAGAACATGCACTCTTGTTTTGTGCAACATGGATGGGCTGAGAATTTTGCAAATCTTCACACTCTGGTTTGTTTTTGCTTACCAATCCCTTCCATTTGCCTCTCTCATTTGCCTCATGTTTTACTATAAACAGCAAGGAGAAACCAGGCCACACCTTCAACACTTTGCTTAGGAATCTCTTTAGCTAAATTTCCAAGTTCATCACTTGCAATTTCTACTTTCCATGAAACACTAGAACACGATTTAGCCAAGTTCTTTGCTGCTTCCTGATAAGGATCATCTTTCTCCAGTTTCCATTCCCATGTTTTGCATTTCCATCTGAAGCCTCACCAGAATCACCTTTAATGTTCACAGTTCTACCAACATTCTGTCCATGATGATATGTGTCTTCTCTAAAATAAGAGATGCTTTCTTTAATAGCTCTTCTCGTTCCTTCCTCAGCCCTCACCAGAATTGCCTTTAACATTCAATTTCTACCAACCGTCCCTTCAAGGCAACCTAGGATTTTTTTTCTAGCATGCACCCCACAGCTTATCCAGTTCCAGAAACAATTTCCACATTTTTTAGGCAAACCACCCCCCCCACACTTCTTCCCCACCCCCCCACTCCCCCCGCCTCACTTCTCAATACCAGAATCTGTATTAGTCTGCTAGGGCTGCCATAGCAGAATACCACAAATGCGGTGACTTAAACAACACAAATTTATTTTCTCACAGTTCTGGAAGCTGGAAGTCCACAATCAGTGTGTCAGCAAGGTTGGTTTCTGGTGAGGTCTCTTTTCCTTGCTTGTAGACAACCCCCTTCTGCTGTGTCCTGACATGGCTACTTCTCTGTGCGTGTGCAGAGAGCTCTGGTCTTCCTCTTCTTATAAGGGCACTAATCCTAGGAGATCAGGGCCCTACCCTTATGACTTCTTTTAACCTTTATTACCCCCTTATAGGCCCTGTCTCCAAATATAGTAACATTGCAGGTCAGGGCTCCAACATGAATGGGTGATGTGGGTTTGGGGGGTGGAGAGACAATTCAGTTTGTAACAGGGGCTTTTACCCTAGAAGCATGAGAGTAGAATTCTAGTCCCAGCTCTCTCCAACCAGCTCTGTAACTTTGGGTAAGTTACTTCTTTCTGGGCCTCAGTTTCTAACCAATGACCTGAGAATGGTAATGGCTGTTCCAACCTCTTTCACCCAGGAGCTATGAGAACGCTTGACGAAATGGTGGTGAAGGTGTTGCCCAGTGAAAAACACTGAGGTGCCAAGTCTCACTGATTCTATGGACAATATACTTGCAAAAGGTATACAAACTCTGTACATGAAATTTGCTTCCATTTGCTGGCACTCAGTGATCAATATTTAACCATCATGGGCCCCTGACAATTGGAAAGTAGCTCACAAAAGAAAAAGTCAAGTGGTTACTGCACTGACCAAGTACTGAGAAAGTTCCCAATTCTGTCTCTCATCACCCCCTCAACTCCATACTCATACACAGAAACAAACATACAAATGACTTTTGACCCCATGGAAGCCTTTCCATTTATTTGTAAAGAATGTATTTGTATTTGTAAAGAATACTACATCTCTATGTAATCTTTAAAATATTCTTGACATTTAACCTAGTAATTACATTTCTGGGAAACTATCCTAAAAAAATAATCTGCAAGATTTATGGACTAGAATGTTAATAGTGGTGTTATTTATAATAGTAAAAATATTGGAAATTACCTAAATATCCAACTGTGAAGGAATAGTTAATAAATTGTAGAGTATCTATATGATAGATTATTATACATTCATTTAAAATAGCGTTTACAAACAGTTTATGCTCTGATTTTAAGTGAAAAAAAGCAGGGTCCAAAATTACATTTAAGTTTTATCTCAGCTATGTAAATAAAAGACATTTCTTAAAAAGACTAGAAGGAAATGTGCCAAAATGCTAGAGTATTTGCCTCTAGGTGGTGAGACTATGGGTGGATGAAGGTTTATTTGTTTGTTTTTTGCATTTTGTTTATCTTTTTTTTTTTTTTTGCTTCTTCCATTTTTTATAATTACATATTATTTTAGTAATGGGGGTGGACGGGTTAAATGGTAAACACAGGAAAGGATCACAAGAGGAATAGTGGTTTACCCTGGTGTCTTACACAGAGAGTTTTGCATGCTTGACTCTCTCCTCCAATGTTAGGGAAACTGAGGCAGAGTTAGAGCAACCAGTTCCAAATTTTGGGAGTCCAAGTGACCCAGGTCACTGTTTCTCTGTAGCCACAGTATACTGTCATGTTTAGGAGGTGACCATCATACCAGGGTTTAAATCCCTGTGCTACCCTTTACAACTGTGTGACCATGGGAAAATAAACTTTCCTATGACTTTGTTGCCTTATCTATAAAGGACAGTGATAATGATGGTTCCTAGATCACAGGGTTTTTGTGAGGCTTAAATGGTTGCTTAGAATAACACCTCTCACGTAGTAAGCAGTCAATAAGTGCTAGTTTTTATTATCCTCATTCTACTGCTATTAAGTACAGGGGTGAGGAGTGTATAATGCTTAGCTTGTGCTTTTAATTGTGTGATGTGTGAAGAGTCTAATTATATACTGATTCTTTAATTATTATCAAAGATAATGATCCTGTTATACTGTAATTTTCTTTTTCTTACCCCACTCCCACCACATTGTGAGCCTTTTGTGAATAGGAGGTATACCTTGTTCTTCTTTTGTCCCACCAGCATTTAGAAGGTATCATAAATGTTTAATTAGATAAATTATAAATTAAATAATTAATTGTTATTATTTCATTCGGGCTCAGCACACTTCCAAGTTGCTCTTAGGAGAATTTTCTTCACTGGCCCTTACTATGGGAATAATGTTGGCCCAGTGACAACTTTGCTTTGTAAACCATTTTTCCAGCAACTAGCTCTTTTTTTAAAGTCCAGTTTGGGTATAATTTACATAATTAATAGTCTCCATTTTTTTTTTTAGTGTACATGACTATGAATTTTGATAAATGCATACAGTTTGAACAACCACTTCTGCAATTAGGATCACCCCCAAAACTTCACTCCTGCTTCCTGTCACTCCCAACTACTAGCAATCATTGATTGGCTTTCTGTCCTTTTAGCATTACCTTTTCCAGAATGCCACATAAATGGAACCATACAGAATTTAGCTTTTTGAGTCTGGCTTCTTTCATTCAGCATAATGTATTTAAGATTCATCCACGTTGTTGCATGTATCAATAGTTCCCACCTTTTTATTGTTCAGTAATATTCCATTGTGTGGATATACCACAGTTAGTTTATCCATTCACCTGTTGAACGACATTGGGTGTTTCCAGTTTTTGACAATTATGAATGAAGTCACTATAAATATTCAAGTTTTATGTGAACCTATGTTTTCATTTCTCTAGGATTAATGATTAGGAGTGAAATTTCTAGGTCTTGTGGTTAAATATGTGTCACTTCATAAGAAACTACAAAAAAGTACTTTTAAAAGTGGTTTACGGTGTTGCATTCCTCCCAGCAATACATGAGAGTTCCAATTGGTCCACATCCTTGGCAGGACTTAGTATTGTCAGTTCTTTTGATTTTAGCCATTTTAATATATGTGTTGTTTCCCAGCAACACGTTTGCATTTCAAGTACTCTGTGAGGGGACCAGATCAGGATCCATTTTGACAGAAGCAATTAAAGCCTAAATGGGTCTTTTACTCAAGTTCTTTGGTTATGTTCAAGATTTTAATCTAAAAACACAAAGATTCTCTTTTAAAACAATTTTTTTTTATTATTTTAGAAACAGAGAGCCCAACATGGGGCTTGATCCCATGATCCTGGTATCATGACCTGAGCTGAACCCAAGAGTTGGACGCTCAACTAACTGAGCCACCCAGGTGCCCCTACAAATACAAAGATTTCTAAGACAAGGTCTCTACTGTAACAATTAGGGTAGGGGGAGGTGAGGAAAAAGAGAGATGGGAATAGGAACTGACAAGTAAATGAAATGACAGTTACAGAGAATGATCAAGTTTCTTGATGTGTCTTGGGCCTTTGAATTCTCAACACCAGGTACTGTCCCCAGAATTGTGGATAATAATAATAATAACTATCATGTGATGGTAGCAAGTACAGTGCCTGTATTATCTCATTCAGTGCCCATAATAGTTCCATAAAAGATATAAGGTTAAAGCATACAGAATTGTTGATTTTGTAGATCAGAAAGGGTCAAACTTTGGCAATGTAATATGGTTCACCTAATAATAATAGTCATAATTGGTTACACAAGGCATACAGTGTAACCAGTGCATTATCACATTTTATCCTTAGGACAACTCTCTACCATAGGTACTACTGATATTCCTACAGAGGAGGCAACTGAGACTGAAGGTGGTGATAGAAGCATGTTCATGAAGCTGCTAGATTGGAGACAAAGCTTGAATTCACAACTGAAGTATGAGGAACTTCAGAGCCACTGAAACCATAATGGTCTGTAACCACTATGCTACTCTAATATCATTACAGATAAGCAAACTGAGGCTTGAAGAGGTGAAGTTGCCTGAGGTGGCTGTGGGATCTACCATGCCCCAAGTTCACAGGGCATCCCAGCTTCAAACTTTTTTTTTGGCCAAATCACCTTTTTTTCTCATCTCCTCCTTGTCACTCTGGAAATTGGGCTGAATTCAGGCCATCCTCGGAAACACAGGGTGTTGCCTCCACAGCTGGCAGAACAGCTAGGAAAGAGGCTTTGATACTTGCTTGCTCCTACTTGACCCTAAAGGAAATACATCGTTTTAAATTAACAAACTGTATTTTTTAGCGAAGCTCTAGGTTCGCAATAAAATTGAACAGAAAGCATAACGAATTCACTACTCCCCTTCCCCACACATGCACCACCTGCCCCACTATTGACATCCCCCCGCCCCCACCAGAGTAATATGTTTGTTATGGTTGATGTTATGAGCCTACCCTGATATATCATTATCACCCAAAGTTCATAGTTTACATTAAGGTTCACTGTTAGTGTTATACACTCTATGGGTTTTAGCAAATGTGTAACTATATGTATCCACCATTATAAATACCATACCGAATAGTTTCACTGCCTTAAAAATCCTCCGTGATCTGCCTATTCATCTCTCACCCCAAACCCCAAACTTCCAATCACTGATCTTTTTACTGTCTCCATAGTTTTGTCTTTTCTGGAGTGTCAAATATTTGAAATCATATGATATGTAGCCTTTTCAGATTGGTTTCTTTCACTGGGCATATATCCAGTTAAGATTCCTCCATGTCTTTACATAGCTTGATAACTCCTTTCTTTTTATCACTGAATACCATTGTGTTGTTTTGGTTTACGGCAGTTTCTTTATCTGAAGGACATCTTGATTGCTTCCCAGTTTGGGCAATTATGAATAAATATGCTATATATACCATGTGCAGGTTTTTGTGTGGACGGACATAAGTTTTGAATTCATTTGAGTTAATATCCAGGAGCATGATTGGTAGACTGTATGTTAAGATTATGTTTAGTTTTTAAAATAAAAATAAAAATAAATTAAAAGGTATGTGTAGTTTGTAAGAAACTGTCAAACTGTCTTCCAAAGTAGTTGTACCATTTTGCATTCTCACCAGCAATGAATGAGAGTTCCTGCTGCTCCACACTGTTGCCAGCATTTGGTGTTGTCAGTGTTTTGGATTTTAGCCATTCTAATAGGTGTGTAGTGCTATCTCATTTTAATTTGCCATTTTCTAATAAAATATGATGTCAAAAGTATTTTCATATATTTATTAGCCATCTATATATCTTTTTTGGTTAGGTATCTTAAAATTTTTGGCCCATTTTTTAATCAGGCTGTTTGCTTTCTTTCTGTTGAATTTTATGTGTTCTTTGTGTACTTTGGAGAACAGTCCTTTACCAAATGTGTCTTTTGCAAACATTTTCTCCCAGTCTGTAACCTTATCTTTCCATTCCAATGACATTGTCTTTCACAGAGCAAAAGTTTTTTTTAATTTTGATAAGTCGACCTTACCAATTATCTTATTCATGGATTGTGCCTTTAGTGTTGTATCTAAAAAGTTGCCGCATTCCCAAGGTCATATAGGTTTTCTTCCATATTACCCTCCAGGAGTTTTCTAGTTTTACATTTACATAGTCCGTGACCCATTTTTAGCTAATTTATGTGAAGAATGTAAGGCCTTTGTCTAAATTCCTTTTTTTTTTTTTTTTTGTATGTGGTTGTCCAGTTGTTCCAGTGCCACTTGTGGTAAGGAAAAATCTTTGCTCAATTGTACAGCATTTTGCTCCTTTGTCAAAGATTAATTGACTATATTTATGTGAGTCTATTTCTGGGAACTTAATTCTGTTCCATTGATCTATTTGTCTATTCTTTTGCCAATACCACACTGTCTTGATTAGTGTAGCTTTATAGTAAGTCTTAAAGTTGTCCAACTTTGTTCTCCTTCAATATTGTGTTGGTCATGCTGGGTCTTTTGCCTCTTTATGTAAACTTTAGAGTGACTTTGTTGATATCCATAATATAACTTGCTGATATTTTGATATTTTGATAAGGATTGCATTAAATCTATAGATTAAATTGGGAAGAACGGACTTTCTTTCTTTCTTTCTTTCTTTCTTTCTTTCTTTATTTCTTTCCTTCTTTCTTTTCTTTCTTTCAAGAGGACATGTGATTACAGGAGGGGCAGAGGGAGAAAAAGAGAGAGAATCCTAAGCAGGTTCCTTGCCCAGTGCAGAACCCAATGTGGGGCTTAACATGGGGCTCGATCTCCCAACTGTGAGATCATGACTTGAGCTGAAATCAAGAGTTGGACATTTAACCAACCAGCCACCCAGACATTCCAAGGGAAGAACTGACATCTTGACAATAGTAAATCTTCCTATCCATGAACATGGGATCTCTCTCCATTTATTTAGTTCTTCTTTTATTTCATTCATCAAAGGTTATAGTTTTTCTCATCTCTATCTTGTACATATTTTGTTAAACGTATGCCTAAGTATTTCATTTTGGGGGGTGCTAATATAAATGATGTTGAATTTTTAATTTCAAATTCCATTTGTTCATTGCTAGTATATAGGAAAGTGATTGACTTTTGTATATTAACCTTGTATATCTCGTAACCTTGCTAAAATTACTAGTTCCAGGAGCTTTTTTGGTCTGCCTTTCAGATTTTTTTACATAGATGGTTATGACATCTGCAAAGGAAAACAATTTTATTTCTCCCTTCCAAATCTGTACATATTTTATTTTCTTTCCTTATTGCATTAGCTAGAATTTCCTGTGTGATGTTGCAAAAGAGTGGTGAGAAGGTGCATCCTTTCTTTGTACCTCATCTTAGTGGAAAAGGTTTAAGTTTCTCACCATTAAGTATGATATGATATGATATGATATGATATGATATGATATGATATTATTATATTATGATATTATATTAGCTCTAGTTTTTTTCCTTTATCAAGTTAAGGAAATTCCTAGTTTACTGAGAGTTTTTATAATGAATGGGTGTTGGATTTTGTCAAAAGCTTTTTCTGTATCTATTGATATGATCATGTGATTTTTCTTTTTTAATCTGTTGATGTGACAGATTATATTAATCGATTTTTGAGTGTTAAACCAGTCTTGCATACTTGAGAGAGACCCCACTTGGTCATTGTATATAATTCTCTTTGTGCATTGCTGGATTCAATTTGCTAATATTTTATTGAGAATTTTTGCATCAATTTTCATGAGAGATTTTGATCTGTAGTTTTCTTTTCTTATAATATCTTTACCTGGTTTTGATATTAAGAGTAATGCTGGCCTCATATAATGAGTTAGGAAGTATTTCTTCTGCTTCTATCTTCTGAAACAGATTGTAGAGAATTGGTATAATTTCATCCTTAAATGTTTGGTAGAATTTACCAGTGAATCCATCTGCGTCTGGTGCTTTCTGTTTTGGAAGGTTATTAATTATTGATTCAATTTTTTTTAATGGATATAGGCCTATTCACTTTGCCTATTTGTTTTTGTGTCAGTTTTGGCAAATTGGGTCTTTCAAGGAATTGGTCCATTTCATCTAGGTTATCAAATGTGTGGGTATAGAGTTGTTCATAGTATTCTTTTATTAGCATTTTAATGTCCATAGCATCTGTGCTGAGGTACCCTCTTTCATTTCTTTTTTCTTTTCTTTTTTTTTCTTTTCTTTTCTTTTCTTTTCTTTTCTTTTCTTTTCTTTTCTTTTCTTTTCTTTTCTTTTCTTTTTCTTATTTTAAAATCTTTCTTTTTCAGTAGGCTTCATGCCCAGTGGAAAACCCAATGTGGAGCTTGAACTCACGATCCTGAGATTAAGACCTGAGCTGAGATTAAGAGTTGGATGCTTGGGGCGCCTGGGCGATGCAGTCGGTTAAGCGTCCGACTTCAGCCAGGTCACGATCTCGCAGTCCGTGAGTTCGAGCCCCGCGTCAGGCTCTGGGCTGATGGCTCAGAGCCTGGAGCCTGTTTCCGATTCTGTGTCTCCCTCTCTCTCTGCCCCTCCCCCGTTCATGCTCTGTCTCTCTCTGTCCCAAAAATAAATAAAAAAACGTTGAAAAAAAAAAAGAGTTGGATGCTTAACCAGCTGACCCACCCAGCTGCCCCTCCCTTCGTTTGCTTCAGATATTAGTAATCTGTGTCTTCGGTATTCTTTTCATAGTTAACCTGGCTAGAGGCTTACTGACTTACTGATCTTTTCAAATAACCAGTTTTGGCTTAATTGACTTTGTGTATTGATTTCTTGTTTTCATTTTCATAGATTTCTGCTCTAATTTTTATTATTTATTTTCCTCTGCTTACTTTGTATTTAATTTACTCATCTTTTTCTAGTTTCATAAGGTGGATGCTTAAATTACTATTTTTTAATTTTCTTCCTTCTAATATACACATTCAATAAATTTCCATTTATGCACTACATTCACTATACCTCATAAATTTCATGAGCTGGTTTTCATTTTTATTTAACCCAAAATAGTATCAAATTATTCTTGAGATTTCTTCTTTGACCCATGTCTTATTTAGAAGTGTATTATTTAATCTTCATGTATTTTGAAATTTTCCATTTATCCTTTTGTTATTGCTTTCTGGTTTAATTCTGTTATGGTCTGAGAGCTGACATGGTATAATTTCTATTCTTTTTAACTTGTTAAGGTCTGTTTTATGGCTCTGAATATGGCCTATAGTGAAGAATGTTCTATGTGATCTTGAGGAAAATATGTTTTCTGTTATTGTTGGATCAACTAGTCTATAGATGTCAATTATATCCAGTTGATTGATGGTGTTGTTGAGTTCAACTATATCCTTACTGAATTTCTGCCTGTTGAATCTGTCCCTTTGTGATAGAGGGGTGTTGAAGTCTCCAACTATAATAGTGGTTTCATCTATTTCTCTTTGCAATTCTATTAGTTTTTGCCTTACATAGTTTGATGCTCTGTTGTTAGGTACAGACATATTAAGGATTGTTATGTCTTCTTGAAATATTGACCCCTTTATCATTATGTAATGCCCTACTTTATCCCCAGTAACTTTCCTTGCTTTGATATCTACTCTCTCTCTGAATTTAATATAGCTGCTCTTGCTTTCATTTGAACGTTGTTAGCATGGTATATTTTTCTTCATCCATTAACTTTTCATGTATAACTGTCTTTATATTTAAAGTGAGTTTCTTGTACACAACATGTAATTGGGTCTTTTTTTATCCGCCCTGACAATCTCTCTCTCTCTCTCTTTTTAATTGGTGCATTTAGACTATTGACATTCCACGTGATTATTGATATAGTTGGATAAATATCTATTATATTTGTTATTGTTTTCTACTTGTCCTTGTTTGTTCTTGTTTTTGTCTTCCACTCTTTTTCTGCCTTTTCTGGTTTTATTCGAACATCTTCTATGACTCCATTTTCTCTCTTAGCATATGGATTATACGTCCCTTTTTTAAACTTTTTAAAAAAGTTTGTAATATACCACAGCTAATCCAAGTCCACTTTCAAATAACACTATACCACATCAAGGGTACTGTGAGTACCTTATAAGAACAAAATAATCTCAATTTCTCCCTCCTGTCCTTTGCATCATTGCTTTTATTCATGCTACTTATATATAAGCATGTGTATGCTAATGCCTTGTGATACTAATGCTGTTGATTGGAAAGCACATTTTCAGAACCACTGCTCTCAGATGCCATTAAAAGAAATTGCAATTATCCTTTTGCCTCATTTCCAAATTTTAGATAATTTTTCTCAACAGTTACCAACATTAAAAAAAAAAATCAGGGGGCGGCTGGGTGGCTCAGTTGTTTGAGTCTTGGTCTTGGCTCAGGTCATGATCTCATGGTTTGTGGGTTCGAGCCCCACATTCGGCTCTGTGCTGACAGATTCTGTATCTGCTTTGGATTCTGTGTGTGTGTGTCTCTCTGTCCCTCCCCTGCTCATGCTTTCTCTCTCTCTCTCTCTCTCTCTCTCTCTCTCTCTCTCTCTCTCTCAAAAATAAACATTTAAGAAAAATCAGGAGGTTTTGTTTGTTGGTTTGTTTGTTTTGGTTTTTTGGTTTTTTATCCTGACCCTGGCTTCTTTTCAAACATTAAAAGATTGGACAGTAATAAGCCTAAATTCTCCCATGATGACAATTGGTGGACAATATTAGCTGCTCCTTTTAGGGAGAATATTTGTTCTCTCCGTTTTGTCACGGTCACCACCACCCCCAGCCCACATCACTCATTTATTTTATTTAATTTTTCTATCCTTGCAAAAGACAGTGGACATATAATGCAGAATTTTGAGGAGGGGCGTCAGCATGGCTGGTTAGTCCTATCTAATTAATTCCGGCATCCATGGCTGGCTTCACGGAAGTGCTACCCAGGCAGTTGCACAGGATCCCACTCTCAGAAGGACCCCATACTTGGCTAAATGCTCTGCTGTTGCTATCTTGAAATTCTTGATACTTTTTGGAAAAGGGGGACCTACATTTTCATTTTGTATGGGAATCCACAAATCATGTGGCTGATCCCGAAGCCACCTCACATTTAACGGTAACCTTCTCATCACCAGATTACAAAGGAGAGGCAGGGAAAGGTAATTCCGGGATCAGAGATCATCTTCAGAAATCATCTTATTCAGCAGACGAGGTAATTATTTCATTTTATAGCTAGAGCTACCAAGGTCCAGAAAGGGGGAATTGACTTCTTCAAGGTCATGGACAAACCCTGAAAAAGGAGCCAAATTGGAAATCTAAAGTGATGAGTCTGCAAGGCAGTGAATACTAAAGACTGCCAGTGAGTTTACGTATCTGATGTACCTCTGCATACCAATGAGAAAATCCCTATTTGTCACTTAGCTCAGTCAACTTTAGGCTGATCCAACTGAAACAGGTGAAGGAGGTGAATAAACCCTAAGGGTGGGGGTGTGAGATTTAAGCCGATCAAGAAAACTGTATAAACAGACTCAGTTTAGAATAAGGACTAGGAAGAAAGAAAATGTTATATACAAATTCTACCCCTATGTTTTGTTACAGAGGGCAGACCTCCACCTAAATCCCAAATAAATTGGAAAAGGAGAAGGCATTCAGGGAATGCCAATATAGTGCCTAATTAAAAATGGCAATCAAAGTTCAAGGAAGCACTTAATTTTAGCTGGCCCCACTTAGCTGGAAAATAGCTCAATTACTTCTAGGTCTCAGCTGCCTGGTTTCAGTTAATGGCTGCATACACCCACTGAGAGAGCTGAGTCCCTGCAGCTAATCAAGTGGTAAGTTGGACTGGGAGTTAGGCAACTAAGTTAGCCCCCGGTGGTCTTACACCTCTCCACATCAGCGCTTGTGGTTTGGATGGGACAGAGACTCCGCTCCCACCCATCCAGCCCCTCAGAGACAGTCAAGGAACCAAGGCCTGGGTATAGAACTCTGCCTCCATACCCACTGAGCTTGGCTCAGTGGTGGGTATGTGTCCCTGAGCTGGACAATCCTCCCCAAGACTCTTGACAGGCCTATCAGAAAGTTTCCTCCTTTTCTTCAGAGATGGTTAGCCATGTACGTTTGGGGCTGGTGAGGAGTTCTTTTGCTACTATGTAAGGAAACAACCTGGCCTAATAATATTATTTGAACCTGTGGATCCAGGCATGTCTGAAATTGTTTATTTATACCCCTTGAATTTCTCAATTACATGAACCAAAAATTTTTCTTCTTCTTCTTCTTCTTCTTCTTCTTCTTCTTCTTCTTCTTCTTCTTCGGTTAAGTCCATCTGAGTTAGGAGTTTGTCCCTTGTGGCCAAAAATGCCTAACATAAAGGCCTTCTCCATCCTAGGCACTATGCTAGGTAGGTGCTGGGGTTAAAATAGTGGACAAGACATACTTCATTCCTATCTTCGTGGTACTTAGAGTCCAGTGGGAGAATGGCAATAAGCAAGCAACTACACAAATAAATCAGATATAATAATTATGCATTGAGATTGGTAAACAAGAGGAGCTAAGACAGAATAAGAATGGAGGACTACTTTAGACAGCATGGTTAGGGAAGCCTCTTATTTGAGTGTCTTTTAAGCTGACAGTCAGCAGTATGACGAACAGGGAGAAGAGATTTCTGGGAAGAGCAAATAGGAACTGCTCTTAGTCTTAAAAAAGTCTGCTTCATTCAAGGAATTGAAAGAAGTCCGTCATTTATTCATTTGGTCACGTCAATTAGTCAGTGGCTTGGTGCTAGGCACAGGGAGACAAGATAAATAAAAGCAGTCCCTGACAAGTTGACAAGATGTATTGTAAGCTGTAAAAATGTTCATACCATTTCATTTAGCAATCCCACATCTAGGAATTCGGTCAAAAGAGAAAGAAACAGAGATATCTGCAAAAACATCACTACAAGGATGTTCACTGAAACATTTTTTCAACTTTGGATTGATGTACAACATACATGCATGTATTGAATGCACAGATAATAAGGATACCACTCAACTATTTTCACAACCGAAACACAGATGATTGGTACCCAGATCAAGAAGGAAGATATGGTGCTTACTTGGGCAGCACATATACTAAAATTGGAACAACACAGAGAAGGTCAGCACAGCCCCTGCGCAAGGATGACACGCACATTCGTGAAGCTTCCGTATTTTTTATGGAAGCCAATTTGACAATAAATTATATTTATAAATAAATAAATAAATAAATAAATCAAGAAAGAAAGAAAGAAAGAGAGAAAGAGAAAGAAAGAAAGAAAGAGAAAGAAGAAAGAAAGAAAGAAAGAAAGAAAGAAAGAAAGAAAGAAAGAAAAAGAAAGAAAGAAAAGGCATGACCAGCACTCCAGAAGCCCTCTTTTCCTCCTTTCTGCTCTCAGATCCCCTTCCCACCAAGGGGAACTTTTAGTCTGACTTCTAACAGTATAGACTAATTTTACCTTATTTGTATTTTATATAAATGGGATCACACAGTATGTGGTTTACCTTGTGGGAGTAGGGAAAGGTGGGGGACAGTTGGAATGGCTTCTTTTGTGAGATTCCACATTATTTATGTAGTTATAAGTTGCTTATTCTATATAGTACTCCATTATGGGAAGGTACCACTAGTTATTTATCTATTCTGCTATTTATAGACATTTGGGTAGTTTCCAGTCTCAGGCTATTATAAACAGTGCTGTTGTGAACATATTTTGGTTAATATCTGCATTTCCTTGGGGTATATACCCAAGAATGATCCACCTTAGTAGATAGTGCTAAACAGTTTAACAATACGATTGTACCTGTTTACACCCCACCAGCTTTATAAGAGAGTTCTGGTTTGTTCACATCCTTGATAACACTTTTAAAAATTTTAGCCATCTGGTGGGTGTGTCAGTATCGAGCTGTGATTTCAATTTTCATTTCCCTGATGATTAATGAGGTTGAAAACTTCTTCACACGATTATTGGTCATTGGATATCCTCTTTTCTGAAGAGTGTGTTCAAGTCTATTTCCTGTTTTTCTACTGAGTAGTCTTTTTTTTTTTATTGGTTTGTAGGCATTCTTTAAACATCCTGGCTACAAGCTATTAGCCAGATATATGTATACAGATACCTTATTCCACCTTATAAAGTGACTTTTCACTCACTTGATGAAAAGAAATTCTTGTATTAGGGAGCCTGGGTGGCTCAGTTGGTTAAGTGTCTGACTTTGGCTCGGGTCATGGTCTCACAGTTCGTGGGTTTGAGCCCCTCGTCAGGCTCTGGGCTGACAGTTCAGAGCCTGGAGCCTGCTTCAGATTCTGTGTCTCCCTTTCTCTCTGCCCTTCCCTTGCTCATGCGCTGTCTCTCTTTCAAACATAAGTAAACATTAAAAATATTTAAAAAAAAATATATTCATATATTAATATTGTTGAATTTGTCAATTTTTTATGTTTAGTACTTTTTAAATACTATTCAAGAAATTGTGCAGTACCCCAGGATCAGAAAAATGTTCTTCCCCTGAAAGCTTTATGTTTTCGTTTTACCTTTAGATCTGTAATCTATTAGAAATTGATTTTGTTTATGGTATAACGTAAAAGTCAAGGAAATTTTTCCATATGGCCATACCAAGTCACCTTTGGGAGCTATAGTGAATTCACAGGGGTGCCATGAGATATTTTGCATTTTTTGAGAGAAGCACAGTGACATCTGTTGGATACTAAACTATTAACTTGAAGTAGTTCAGTTTCAGCATTAAATCGTACTACATTCCCTTCCATGACATATTTTTGCAAAGCTGGGTTTTTTGAAGTTCCGTAATAAAAGTAAATACCTCTTGAAATCAGGAGATGTGAATAATGGTGTTCAGTCTGATTCCAAGGCCCATTATGACCTGTAGGGCCCACAGGAGCATAAATCCATTAGTAAATATTGTGGTTGCTTAAAAATAAAATAAAATATTATTTTTTCTTTCAAATTATATGTACTATCTTTCAAATGATTACTAAATTGTTAGGATATAAGTACTTACTAACTTGTTTGGATCTAACTACTTAACAAAAAAAATTGTTAGGTGTTTCTTTTGGCCTAAAGGTGCCACGAAAAGAAAATTTCTGGGACATTAAAGGTGCCGTGTATCAAGAAAGTTTGGGAAACTCACTGAGGTTGAGTCTAGGGCAGTCCCCATGATTCCCATACTGGTGCTTATGTTCTTGCGTAACCTCTTCCTCATGAGTCTGGGTGGGACCTGTGAATTGCTTCTAACTGATAAAATATAGCAAAGGTGACAGGATGTATGTGATTTTGTGTACATGATTATGTTACTTAAAATTGTAACACCCAACTACTCTCTGAGCTACTCCATGGAGAGAGGCATGCAGTAAGGAAGTGTGGGTGGCCTCAAGCTAACAGCAGAAAATTGAGGTCCTCAGTTTGGTAGCCTGGAAGGAATTAAATTCTGCCAATAACCACATGAATTTGATTTGCAGATCCTTCCCCAGTTGAACCTCTGATAATACTGCAGCCTTAGCCAACACCTTGATTGCAACTTTGTGAGACCCTTAAGCAGAGGGCCTGGTTAAGCCTTGTCTAAACTCTTGTCTACAGACACTTTGAGATAACATGTGTACATTGCATTAAAATGCAAGTTAGTGGTTAAACTGTTATTGCTGTTAAACAGCAATAGATAACTAATACACCTGCTGTATGGTTATCTTATTGACCAGCAACATTTCTTGAAAAGACTGTTCTTTGCAGTGTCATCTTTGGCATAAAATAGACACTGCAATTTTTTTTTATAATAGTGAGAAATAGAAAGCACCTAAGTTTTGATGAATAGGCCATGACACATTTTCCATCTGACTAGGAATAATAAATGGCCAAGAAAAATCACGAGGATTAATTTACATGGAAAAGTTTTCACAATATATCACTTAAGTGAAAAAAATGAGTTATAAAGTCATATGTTCATTTATATTCTATTTGTGTAAAATGTGAGTTTTGTGTGTATCTGCACTATAAAAATTGTTAAAATAGAAGAGGAAGGATTACAAGGGCTTAGCAACGTTTTTGTGTGTTTTTAAATTTTTCTACAGCAAATCACCCACTGATTTCCTACTTTTCCTACTTTTATGAACAAACAAATTCATACACATACAAATTTTTTTAAGTCAAAGAACAGTCTTTGCCTTGAAGGAATTTATGGTATGGTAGAAGGAGATAGGCTTTAGACAAGTAAGGGTGCTATGAAGTTAGACGTTGTATATTCATGACTATTTAGAGACCCAACTTGAACTATCTCAACACAAAGGGCTCACAGACTGTAACTGTCCTTGCTTGGGTTATATACTATCCTTGAACCAATTGCAATATTCAGAATATGAGGTTCTAGGCCAGCATCATGAGCCCATCCTATGAGTCCTGCCTGTCATCAGCACCACATGGGGGAGGGGGGCTTCCCAAAGAAAAGGGGGTGCCATAATCAGAAGAAAAAGGGGAATAAGAAAAGTGACAGTGAAAGACCAAACAAGAAGCTGTCAGTTTTGCCTGAAGGAACAGGGCAAAGGCACAGAGGAAGTTACACCTAACCTGAGTGTTCAAAGGTGAGGTGTTTCCAGGCAGCTGGGTTAAGGAAGGCATTTGAAGAGGATGAAGGGAAGTGGTATGAACAATGGAAAAGGGAGCCAGAGAGATAGAAACCAGATCATCCAGAAGTGGCTGCTGTATTAGGTTAAGGTGTTGAGCCTTCATCCTGTGGGTGATGGGGAGCCCCAAAAGGATTGAAGGCAAGGACAGAAGTGTTTGATAACTTTTGCTTCCCTTGCAAGGTATAATGCCTGATGAATATTATTACAAGCAAGAATAGTAATAATATTTTCTCTCTTCTGCATGAGACTCCATGAATTCTCCAGTGGCTGTGAGAAGGATAGTTAGAGGAATAACCTCCACTAAACCAATGTGTTTCCATGTTTTTGGCCATAATCCTCAGTAAGAAATACCTTTTACGTAACAGTTCAATTGAATTTCACTGAATTGTGTTTAAACAAACAAAAAACACTGTCCTGGACTACCAACACCATGATGGCAGTGACCATGACCATATGATTCTTTTGATTATCACTATAATTTCTCTGTCTGGCACAATGCTTGTTCCATGGTGGGCCTATAATATTATTATTATTGCCAAGTACGTTTTTACTGAATGAATGAAAAGACGGGTGGATCGATAAATGATTCAAAATGACACGCTAACTACAAAGAGTAATCCAGATGCAAACAGTTACTCTTAGCAACCAACTTGGAGCTATGTTTATGAGACTGTGTGTTAGACAAATCACCAGAGTAGGCAATGGGAGGGGATGCCAAGGGCAGAGCAGAGTTGGGATTTGACGCCAACAGTGGGTGGTGCCTCGTATACCACATTGGAATGATTCATACTACTTCCTGGGCCAGGATCCTTCTCCACAGGCACACTTCCTCTTTTACATACTGTGAGTAATTTCAATAGTATAAGGGGATCATAATTCACAGATTAGAGATGAGAGGGTTTCCCTTGCTGGTCCAAAGATTCCATCTCAAAGAGAGCATAACAAATGCACAAGGTAATCTTTTTCTCTGAAAAGGGACCTGGGATTGAAAAGCCACTGTTAAAGATATCTTGAAAGTGCAGTTGGGGCACCCGGGTGGCTTAGTTGGTTAAGCAGCCAACTTTGGCTCAGGTCATGATCTCACAGTTTGTGAGTTCGAGCCCCATGGCAGGCTCTGTGCTGACAGCTCAAGAGCCTGGAGCCTGCTTCGGATTCTATGTCTCCCTCTCTCTCCCTACCTTGTGCTCTCTCTCTCTCTCTCTCAAAAATAAATAAATAAACATTAGGGAAAAAAAGAAAAAGAAAAGAAAGAAAGTGCATTTGGCTCAGGGAGGGTCGCCAGGAGCCACTTAAGCCCGTCATTTCCTCCTGGCCTCTTGAAGCTTACTGATCAGTATCAGTTAGAAAGCCCTTCCCATAAGTTCTCTGTAACCAAGTTCTCTATGGAGAAAGCTAACCAAGGAAACAAGTTTAAAGAAAGCAGTTTGCGCAAAGATTCACAGTGCTAACTGGGACGGAGCAATGACTTTGTTCCAGTGTTTGAGGATTAAGATCCCATTTGAAGAAGGACTTGTCAGAAGAAATAATGATTTTCCATCTTTTTCAAAGAGCCATAAAACTTCATGATGGACAAAGTCATCACCAAAGATCTTTAGGTTAGGCCTGCACAAACAGTTTAATGGTTATAGATGATTTGGAAGGGGTGGGGGGTAAATTTCCAATATCAATCACATGGAGCCTTTTTCATTCAACAAACAAGTCAGGAGTTGAAACAATGTTCTTTTTTTTTTTTTTTTAAGTTTAATTTTGAGACAGAGAGAGAGAGACAGAGACAGAGAGACAGAGCATGAATGGGGGAGGGGCAGAGAGAGAGGGAGACACAGAATCTGAAGAAGGCTCCAGGCTCTGAGCTGTGAGCACAGAGCCCGACACAGGGGCTCAAACTCACGAATCCTGAGATCATGACCTGAGCTGAAGTCAGATGCTTAACCGACTGAGTCACCCAGGCACCCCAAAACCGTGTTCTTAAGAGGCCTTCAGCTTTTGGGGTGCCTGGGTGGCTCAGTCGGTTGAGCATCCAACTTTGGCTCAGGTCATGATCTCGCGGTTCATGAGTTCAGGCCCCACGTCGGCCATCTCTGCTGACATCAGAGCCTGGAATCTGCTTCAGATTCTGTGTCTCCCTGTCTTTCTGCCCCTCCCCCACTCATGCTCTGTCTCTCAAAAAATAAATAAACATTAAAAAATAATTAAAAAAAAAAAAAAAAAGAAGCCTTCAGCTTTAAGAGTAAGGAACTTTGGGAACAGGCAGACCGGGATTGGATTCCAGTCTTTCCCCTGTGTCTTTTAAGTAATCACTTTGGTTAAGTTAAAGAACATACTTTCCCTGAACCTCAAATTCCTCAGCTATATCATTTCAAAGACATTTTGAGGATTAGGAAAAAAAATATATGGAAAACCACTTAGCACTGTACCTAGTACATAAATGTTAAATAAATAGTTCTCATGGTGGTGATGATGATGATGGTGGTGGTGATCTTTTTATTATTATTTTGTTCTGAAGAAATATAATATTACATTCATATTCAGAATGCAGTTGGGAAGAAGAGTTGGATTCACAAATAACCAAAATGCCAAGTAATATTTGAGAATAACTAACACATTCCTAACTTCCTGCCTTTATATCTAAGGTGTTTCATCTACTGGAAAAGACCTCTCACACTATGTTCACCTTTCAAACACAGCCAGACCTCATTTCAAATTCTTTTATTCTATGGGGCTCTCCTTGGTCACACAAGTCAAGCAAGCTGTCCTTCAAGCCCTCCTGCTTCCCCTCACCCCTTCACTTGTATGGTTGTCCCCATGCAGCCTTTCAATAAATACTGCTTTCTACCTGAACTAACTTGAGTGAGTTTCTCCTTCTGTGACCAACAAAGTTTTGATTAGGATAGCACCGATGAATGTGGTTTTAAGCTTTTTGAGGGTGAGGTTGTTGGAAACAGAATTGAAGCAAGCCAGGCAAAAGGTGGGATGTGGGAGTCATGGGCTGATCACCAAAGCTGGTTCAGAACCCATGAGATCTCTGCAGAGGAAAAGAGATGAGAGAAAAGACTGGAAACATGACTGATTTCAAGAAGCACTTAGATAACTTCTTGTCCCACTAAATGAAATGACACTACCATCGAGCACTTAGTGTGCGTAGCCAGCCCAATCTAGGTACTGGGAAAGAATGCAAAGTAGAGCAGACACAACCCTCTGCCCTTCAGGACATCACAGTTCCAACTTCTACTGAGCACAGATGTAAGGATTACCCTTTAGCAGTTCTTTCTCTAAGGGGTCTTAAAGCCTGACATGGAGGAATGGGATCAGATAATACCAAATATATGCAAAAGTGCTTTGTAAATGGGAAATAGCTTTGTACATATAATCGATGTTAGTATTCAGACCAGAAACATTAACAGTTCACAGTTATGACCTACTGTGCCAAGAACAATGACAAGTCTTGTGTACATATTCTTTAAAGGAAAATAAAGTGCCAAAGAAGAAAACACTATCATCCCGTTTTACAGATAAAGAAATGGAGCCTGAAATCTTTGTCCAAAGTCATGAAATTAGTAGCAGAACCAGAAGCAAACCCACATTTATGTAACAACTGGATATCTATATGGGAACAAAAAGCGGGGGTGGGGAGGAGGTCTTGGCCTCTACCTCACAGTATATACATAAATTACTTCAAAATAAATCATAGAGCTAAGAGCAAAACTAAAACTACAAACTTCTAGAAGAAATAATAGGAGGAAATATTCACAACCTTGAGGTAGGCAAAGATTTCATGGACAGGACAGAAAAGTTTAAACCATTAAAGGAAAAGCTGATAAACTGGACTTCACCAAACCAACCAAACCAAACTTTGCACTTTGAAACACCAGAACTTTGAAAGCCACTATTAAGAAACTCAAGTGGTGAGCCACAATATGGGAGAAAATGTTTGCAAAGCAAAAGATAAAAGGCTTGTAAGCAGAATATAAAAAGAACCCTGAAAGGTCAATTAAGAGAAGGTAACTCAAAGACAAATGGGCAGAAGATTTGAACAGACCCTTCAGAAAGGGTGATATATGAATGGCCAGCAAGCACGTGAAAAGATATTCAACATGATCAGTTAGCAGGGAAATGCAAACTAAAAGCACTATGAGATACTGCTTGAGACCACATTAAGTTACTTATTCTGTGACCCAGCAATTGCACTCCTAGATATTCACCCAAGACAAATGAATGCATATGCCCACAAAAAGATTTTGATGTGACTGTGCACAGCAACTTCATTCATAATAATCAAAAGAAGCAAACTCAAATGGCTAGACAGAATGTGGTATATCCATGTATCCTGGTATATTACTCAGCAGTGAAAAAGAACTATTGATATATCCAACAACACTGATGCATCTCAAAAACTTTATGCCAAGGGAGGAAGTCATGACCAAGATACTACACGCACTATGATTC
Source organism: Acinonyx jubatus (assembly GCF_027475565.1). NCBI lineage: Eukaryota > Metazoa > Chordata > Mammalia > Carnivora > Felidae > Acinonyx > Acinonyx jubatus. The sequence continues at coordinate 187,565,174 of NC_069380.1, read as the reverse complement.
AATCTATGTGAAATTCTGGAAGTGTTAAGTTTCAGTGATAGAAAGTAGATCAGTGGTGTTCTAGAGTGGGGGTTGGGGGAGGAGATTGGCCGGAAGGGGCAAGTAAGAATTTTTTGAGGTGATAGGGGTGTTCTACATCTTGACTGTGGTGGTCGTATGGGTGCACACATTCGTCAAAATTTATCGAGCTGTATGTGTACTTAAAATGGAGACATGTTATTATATGTAAATTACATCTCCAAGAATTATTTTTTCAAAATGAGAGAGCCTTGAAACATGCCTGTGCAGCAGGGAGAGAGCCTCCATGGGTAGACATGGTGTGGAAGACATTGAAGTAGACAAGGGCTGGAAACCTAAGGAGAACATTTTAGTTTACAAAATCACTCCCTGCTTTGACAAGACCTTTCATACTCTTAGAGGTCACGATCGCTCCTCAGGTCCTGTCAGACACCAAGTGCTGGTCTGACAGGAACAGAGCTGCCCAAAGGACAACAATATGGAGAAAGGGGCCTATTTTTCCTACTCAGCTCCCTGGAACTGAAGATAGATATTCTGACTTGTTCTGAGTTCTCCATAGAAACCCTCATGCCTCTCCCCTCCTCCTACCTCACATCCCCACCTTGCTTTCTTAGCAGCCTTTCTCTCTGGCTCTCGTTCTGTGGCCAGGGACCCCTCACCATGTCCCTGGGGCAGCACAGAAACTGTATGTAGCCACCAACTTCCAAGCCCTTTGCTTTTTCCAGAGAAGCCACAGGAAATGCTGGATGGAATAAATCCCGCCACTCACAAGTGTTCAGATATTCTCCTAAGTACTGTTCTTTTAAAAAGCTGGAAAGTTGGGTTGAGGAGTTTGGAGTTATTATTAGCACCAAACACTATAAAAAGGAAATGCCACTGATAATCTTGAGTGGCCATATTTTTATATGGGATAATACAAGCTTCCTTCTTTGAGTTCCCAGTCATAAGAAATCCTTAATAAAAATATTACCTCAGGTCATACCCTCAAACCCAGCTTAAACATTGCTGAAATCCATTGGGGCTATTCCAGTCAGGACTGACTAGGAGAACTAATATTGTGTTTTTGGCCTATTTTTATGGCTACTCCTTTCTGAGTTGCTCAGGTCTGTCTTACCAGAGGAACATAATCAATCAACCCATGTAAATATTTATTTGTAGTGACTATGTGGAGGCAACATGGCAAAGGGGTTGGTATGCAGGCCAGACTTACCCAAGCTTGGTCCCAGGTAGCATCAGACATGTTGCTCAACCCTTATGAACTTCCCCTACAAGATAGGTTGTTGTGAACCTTATGATGCCCCTCACTTTGTTAATGTTCAGTAACTGTTAATTCATTTTTATGTATTCAGTCACGCCTCTTACCCTGGGAACTGTAAAGTGTGGTTTTACCTTTGGAAATTCCACACTCAATCTTTTTACACAAAGCATACATACAGGAGAATAAAATAACAACAAAAATAATGAGATCTTGTGTTAGTGAAGTTGCTAAAAAAATAAAACAAAAACCAACCAAACAAACAAAAAAACATGTAGAGACACTGCTGGCCTCCTGCTTCCAGCTTTATTGGAGAGCAATTTGTCAATGTGTGTCAAATCATTTAAAATGTATTTTCCCTTAAGAAAACAATTTAGGGGACACATGGGTGGCTCAGTTGTTTAAGTGTCCGACTTCGGCTCAGGTCATGATCTCACAGTTCGTGTGTTTGAGCCCTGTGTCGGGCTCTGTACTGATAGCTCAGGGCCTGGAGCCTGCTTTGGATTCTGTGTCTCCCTCTCTCTCTGCCCCTTCCCTGCTCACACTCTGCCTCTGTGTGTGTGTGTGTGTGTGTGTGTGTGTGTCTCTCAAAAATAAATAAACATTAAAAAAAATTAAGAAAACAATTTAGTTTGTGAGCAAAGATTTAGAGTGGATATTTGACTCGCAAAAAAATTGGTAATAGTCTAAACATCTAACAACATGTGTATTTAGACATTATAATCGATGAACATTTGACAAAAAAAAAAATTTAATGTTTATTTTTGAGCAGGGGTGCAGAGAGAAAGGGAGACACAGAATCTGAAGCAGGCTCCAGGCTCTGAGCTGTCAGCACAGAGCCCAAAGCAGAGCTTAAACCCAAGAACCACAAGATCATGACCTAAGCCAAAGTCAGATGCTTAACCAACTGAGCCACCCAGGCACCCCTATAACTGATGAACATTTACTCAAAGCAGGTCACAAAACAATATGTAAAATATGGACCCAATTGAAGGTATGACCTGAAGTAGTGCTTCTTGTGACCAGGAGCTCTACAAAGGAAACTTGATTTAAAACATAAAAATATAGATATATGGGTAAATGTGTAGATGCATGTAGAAAAGGTCTACAGACCTTGGCTTATAATAGTTTATGTGTGAGTGCTGCTTTTGAGTGGGTTTTTGTTTTATTTCTATTTCTGTAGAGATATATTGCTTTTATATTAGAAAAAAAGCCCTCAAAACTTAGAGAAACAGTTTGATGAATTTAGAAAACAGAAAGAGAGAACAAACACAGCACAATAGGTAAGTCAGCAGTGACCTATTTTTTATTTGACCCTTTTTTTTTAATTTTCAAAAATTTTTATTTTAGAGACAGAGAGAGACCATGCGAGTGGGGGAGAGGGGCAGAGGGAGAGAGAGAGAGAGAGAGAGAGAGAAATCTTAAGCAGGCTCCACGCTCAGGGTGAAGTCTGATGTGGGGCTCATTCCCATGACCCTGGGATCATGACTTGAGCCGAAATCAAGAGTCAGGCACTCGACTGGGCCACGCAGTCCCCCCTTTATTAGACATTTCTAAGAATTCTAGGCCCTTTATTTAGCTTTCCACAAATAACACTGATGCACTGTGTGACTTAGGGCAGATTCTTCCCTTCTCTGGCCCTCAGTTTTCCATGTGTAAAATGCATAAGTTGGGCATAGATCAGGGACACTATGTCTTGAGTGTCAGCTCCGTATCATTGCTAGAGACTGCCTGGACCACCTCTGTGATGAGAATAAATGTCTGAAAGCAGGCTAGAGCTCTGTGACTAACAATGTCTGTCATGGACCTAAGGATGAGGAATGACACAGGACAACCATGCAGCTCCTATATGTAGACTAGATAACTTTAAGGTTTCTTAGAACTCTGTGAGTCCAGAGCATCTTTAACCAAAAATATTAATCTGAATTTGGAAAGTCACAGGGGCTGGGGTTACCTAATTCCACTTATTCATTTTGGTTAGGTGTGCCAGATCACTCATTCTACATCTTATTTTACAGAACCCAAGACATAATTTGGGATTTATTAAAGAAGAAAATAGTGATGGCTATTGTGTCTCCATTGCATTTGCACCCATTACCTCCTATCCCAAGAGCACGGAATAAATCTGCAGCTGTTGTTTCAACTTCTTCAGTCTCAAACAATTTGAAAACCACAGCTGTTAGAGGCATAAACCTGATTCTGTCTTTGTCCTTGGTCTATGTCTCATGTTTCATAGAATTCTCTCAAAGCCACACCTCTGGGAGTTGAGTCAGAGAAGGCCACTTCTCCCAATCATCACCCTCCCAGGATCAGAAGTGCTGAGTACTCATTCCCAAGGGGACTTTCCAGTATGAAGTAGAGTCATTCCTGTTCTTTTTCAGTGGAACCAAGTTCCTGAGAGGGGTGCTGACATTCCTAAAGTCATACAAAGAATTCAACTACCACCCAGCTTTTCCCACTGGCAAGCAGACATGGATAATTTGGCAAACACCAGCATCTGGCTGCCAGCAGCTTGGCTATTTGGAGGAGGGGGCAGGCTGGAGGGCTTTACTGCATCTCAAGTTAACCACACTAATCTACCCTAGCTTTCACAGAGAACAGCAGGCTATATTCAGGGATCTCAGCAACAGCTGTGCTTTCCAAACCAAGATGCTGTTCAGAAAGATGATCCAAATGTGGGTTATGTGTTTCAGCAGGATTTGGAGGGACTTTCCTATTCAAATGGCCCTTTGTGTGCTTCTAAAAGATGGGGCATTAACCTCACACGTGGCTAACGCATGATGGATGACTTGGTGTTCTCAATTTACATTTGGCTGATGGTCAGAACTGAACTGTCAAAATGCCTGGGTATCTGATGGACAGTGCCTGGCTTGTTCAAACTTGTTTCTGATGAAGTGGGTGGATCCTGGGGCTTTTGCTCCATCCAGATTTGATAAGCTAAACAAGGCTGGACTGTTAGAAAGACTGACTTCAGTGTCCTCTCAGGACAGCAGAATCCAGTGTCTTGACTCAGTGGCCTCTATTATCAATTTCATTTATGTTCAGCATCTTTACCTGCTTCTGGGTCTTCCCTGACATTTACCCATTTGTTGCCAAGTATGGTCCTTCCCAAGACTGGGGCATTAGGAATACAGGGCCCATGCTCAAGTCACTTCTCTCAGTTCAATAAAGTCACCTGCTTGGTCTTGTTGCCTTTGTAGTAAGACACTTTGCAAGTACAAAGTACTTCTGAATTCATCAGTGCTCTGGATTGTCTTCTCAGGGCAAGAGGAGTCAGAAATTGACCTGCTGTATCCCTACTTGTCATGGGCTTGTGCTATTATATGAGAGTTCAACGCTCCCAGGCTGGGGCTAGGAGGGGTTTCACACTCTCCCTTCTCCTTCAGACTAGAGTGGAGAAGGAGCTACTAAAGATTTCAACATGATTCAAATGATTGGGAATGAAATGATTCCCAATGAAAGTTGTGGAGGAGACTCAGGCCAGCCTGGTACACTGACTCCTTGGCTACAACAAACACGATATCACATGGAAGGAGTTAAGCTTAAGTACCTGTAGTCTCACAAGAAGTTATGAACCCAGAATCCAAGCATTATACACTTCACAAAAGATCCAGGGAAAGAATCCCAAACAGGGTAATCTGGTCTGGCAGCCCTTCACCCATGTGGATGCACATTGATGTGTGGGTAGCTGCCCCAAGAAGAAGGGATGCCTGGGGTGAGGGTGGAGGATGGTTGCATCTGCCTTCCTGGACTCCTGATTCTATAGGAGGCATTTTCACTGGTCACTGGCTTAGGTCACAGTAAAGCAAAGTAAGAGCAACCTCACTAGAGTGAGATATATTTTCACTTACCCTTAAATCCAACCAGCTTTATGCTCTGGTCTAGCTCAGAGTTACCAAAAGAGTCTCTTAGAAAGTTTAACTCCTTGGAACCTTTTCAAAGGTTATATATTTTGAGCTCTGTCTCTGAATTTTTTATAGGAATCTATTCTAAAGAAAGGAATTTGTTTTGACTATAAGGCTGTTGTCCCAGGGCTGATAATCACAATACATGTAAGAAACCATTTAAATTCCAATAGTAAGTGATTGGTTAAAACAATTATAGTATATCTATACAAGTAAACTATTAAAAATTCTATTCTAGATTAATACCTCCTGAAGTAAATATTACCTACCACTTAGGAAATATTCTGATCAAATCTCTAGATCCAACTACTTATTTATAGAAAATTTAGGGGACAAAGGGACATGTTAAATGACACGAAGGGGGTGCAATCGCAAAATTCAGAATGTAAGCACTGCACAAACCTAGTTTCTTCTTTAATAAAAAACAAAACAAAACAGACCATTAGGAATACATAAAGAAAAAGAGACTTAGAATATGTTTAAAACAAAGTCAGTAAGTAGACCTTGCTTAAATCCTGATAAAAATATGTAATTATATTTTTTAAAAAGTTATTTATGAGACAATTGGGAAAGTTGAACACTGGATATTAGATAATACTAATGAATGACTACAATTTGTTTAAAAACAGTCCTAATCCCTTAGAGATATATACTGAAATATTTATGGATAAAATAATATTTGCAATTTGCTTTTTAAAAAATCCACTGAGTAAAGGGAGTAAGGAGTATACAATCGGTAATTGTCGAATGTGGATGGGAGGTACAGGAAGTGTATTATAATGTTTATACTATTTTCATATAGTTTGAAATTATCATAATAACAAGGTTTTTAAAAATCTAGTGTCGTAGAAAAGTGTTTATGACATATTACATAAAAATAAAGAGAGAGTGCATAAGGGGGTTGTATGTTGAGTTCCGTGATGATCTAATTTTTGTACCCATGTGGGTATATGTATGAAAAAGTCTGCAAAAATATATGAACCAAAGTGATTAATGAATATGAATGACTGGGTTACATTTGTACTCTTTTATGGTGTTTACTAGTATGAATTTTTTCCAATATACATTGTTACTCTTATAAGCAGAAAATAACAAGTCTATCTATAATTAGAAAAAAATATATGTATAACTATATTTGCACAGGAAAGTTATGGAAGGATAGTGGTTCTGAAAGACAGAATTTGAGGCTTTTCTGTATTTTCCTAATTCACGCAGAGTAGTTTGTTATAAGAAGAAATTTAGAATGAAGAAACTTCAGCGCTATATGAAGACATTTTAAGAAAATGTGTGAGTACTTCACACAACACTATATGAAGACATTTTAAGAAAATGTGTGAATACTTACGTATTCTGTGTCTATACAAAGTTGAACTTCTCCCCAACACACTTGAGTTCTGCTCTTCCAACAATGAGCTGTTTGATGGGAGACAAGTCAATGGTTGTTTTGTGGGTCTCTGTTTCTTCACCTTGTGTTTTTCATGAAACTCAAAGGAGAAAGCAAAGTGTTCTGAAAGGCTTTATACAAATGTCAGGAGGTGATAGTGGCTAGTACCTTCTGGACAACTGTACCATTATATCTTAAGGAAAGAGAGAAGCCAAAATACTGGGGCAGGTGGACACCTGAGTAGGACAAATTTCTTTCCCTCCCAATCATTTTCTCAGATTTGGCCTTGTCCTAGCAACTGGGAGGTGTCCCAAAGACATTATGAAAGAGTGGGGAGGAGATGCTGTGTGTTGCTTAAAACATAAGAGGGAAACATCAGGACACCACTACTGCTCCACATATGCCCCCAACATTGCGTATTATCATTAATCCTCCAAAACAATCCTATGAGGTATGTATTATCATTATTACTATTATTATTATTATTCAGAAAAGAAAACAGGTTCAGAGAGGTGAAGTTACTTGCCCAATGTCACATGGTTCCAGAGTGATGGAGCAGGCATCTTTCCCAGTCATGTCTGATCCAAAACCTGATAGAAATCCTTGAACACTATTCTATACAGCATCACTAGATGTGAAAAATGTACATTGTGAAGAGTATTCACTGAATTTCAAGATGTTGACTGGCTCCTTGCACCACACGAAGGGGATTTTTATATGTTTCTGTGTTTGCCCAGATTAATATGCAAGAAATAAAAACCCACCACCACAGGGGGAAAGAATGCTTGAACAAGCTAACTGGCTCAAGGACCAGTGACAGTGTGAACCTAAGCTTTGTGGTGAATGGAAGCAAAGGCTCAATGTCTGGATTCTCTCTGTGTCTTCCTGCCTCTGTTTCTGTGTTGATATCATCATTTGCTCCTACCAAAGGTAGACCTTACCTACACAGAGGAAACATGGCCATGGGAAGCTCCAAAGTCACTTCTTAGAGAATCATTTTCTATGATGGCAAAGTTGTCCCACCATGTCCAATTAGAAAACTCCTTGTGAAGGCTCTGACTGGCCTGCTGAATAGCTCAACCAACCCTGGACCCAACAGTGAATTCAATGCACTGTTGGGATTGTCTGTACCACAGCCACATGGCTGCAAAGGATCCAGAAAAGAATATGTGAGGAGTGGTGGTCCCAAGAGGGAAAATGTAGGAGGCACCCAGGGCACTCTGGAAGGTAGTGACAAAATTAGGGATGAGTCGATGATCCCTTTAATCCTGCAGCTTCCTTTCATGTTTTCTTTCATCCTATGGTAGCTCAGACTTCCATACCTGGTGGAAGAAAAGTTCCACCAATCTGTGAGTTCCAGTTGAATTAGATTTTCTCCAGAATTGTTTGTCAGCAAGGGTAACATGGTGAAGCACAAAGAATGCTGAGTTTGGATGCAGAGACTCAAGTTCAACTGTCAACTCTTCTGTTCACTTGCTGGGTTGCCTTGGATAAGTCACTTCACTTTTTAAAATCTCCAGATTTTTCACTGGCTAAATAAAGATGATAACACCTATTTACAAGCTTGTCATGAGGATTAAGTGAAATAATCACACTTAAGTGTGATATTAGATACAGTGGCACATAGCAGGTGCTCAAAAAAGTATAGCTTATATCTCTATTAAATAATTCAACAAATACTTACTGAGCATGTACTACATTGCAAGGCAGAGGGCTGGGTATCTGGGATCATTAATCAAGAACAAAAGACAATGTTTCTATTCTCTTGCAGCTTCTCACAGCTGGGGTTGGAGAATATAAACAAGGAAACAAGATAGTTACAGATGACGAAACTGCTTTGAAAAAAATGAAATTGTTTCCATGCTGATATTTATTATTGGTATATCAACCATCCTGTGCAGTCTCTCTCCACCGCTTTATGTGTTGAAAGCCATTCTCAAAGACATTTCAGCATTTACATTAAGCTGGAGCTTGGAAAGGCATTGAACTATTGTCTCTTAAGTGACATGAAGAGGAAAGGAAAACAGAATGTTGATGGTAGGAAAATTCTGATACTATCCTCTAGTATATCCAAATGCCATTTCGTCAACCATTGCCCAGTGGGATTCAGAATCACCTGGTGGGGGGGGGGGGATCCTTTAAAAGATACAGACTCCCAGTTCCCCTCCTCAAATATTCAAATTCTGGAGGTCTAGGGTGTTTTTTTTTAAGTTCCCTGGTAATTCTTATGGGCAATCAGACATGAGAAACACTGCTTCCCAGTCAGTCTATGAAATCCATTAGTCCCTGAGGTTGAGAATACAGAACTGTGTCTGTAATTCTGTGGCCTACCATGTGTTTATTTTTCTAGTTTCTAAGATATTTGCCCCCAGTGGCCCTCAAGGAATTTAGAATTTAGCAGGATATATGAACAAAGATGCTGTGGAAATATAAAGCAGGAACAACTAACATGGTCTTTGAGGGTTAGAGAAAACTTTGCAGAAAGGAAGAATTCTGGATAAGTTAAAATTTGGTTCAGTTGCATATGACAGAAAACACAAAATTATAGTGGATTAAACTAGAAAGAAATTATTTTTCTGTTACATAAAGGTCTTGAGGAAAGTAATCCTGTGCTGGCATGGTGCTTTAGATTCGTCTCTTGTTTTGCTGTCATCCTCAGCATGAGGCCTGTAGGTTCCAAGGTGATTGCTCAGATTCCAGCCCTCACTTCTGTATTCTAGCCAGCAAGAAGGACAACAGAGCAAAGAAGGGCATAACCTCTCCCTTTATGGATACCTTCTGAAAGTTGCATATGAAACTTCCTTTGACATCTTATAATCCAGAACTTAAGTACTTGACCATGCCTGGCTTCAAGAAACGAAGTATAGCTAAAAATATAGAGTTCTACTACCAAAAAAGAAAAGCATTGAGAGGCAATGGGCAGATCTCTAAGCTGAGCTATGAAGAACAAGTAGGCCATTAGGCCAGGTAAGTCATGAAGTAGACTCAAGAAACAGGGACTAGTGTGTCCTCTTCAACACAATGGGACACTAGGCCACATTTTTCTTTCCAAGTGCTCTGCTCATCATCCTTCATATTGTGACCCAAAGTCGGACTAGAATGAGCCTGCCTACCTCAACCATTCAGTGCTCTGTTTTAAAATGACCTCTAAAATGATATCAAAATCCCTCATGTCACTGAAATAATGGCTACTCGGAGGGACCCCCACTCCTTCTGGTCTGTAAGAGAACTCACTTTGAAATCACATCATTGAAACTGCTAGGACAAATTACTGAAACCAACTTGGAAAAAACTACAATCCTAACTCTTTCATGTGGTTAATTATGGCACATCAGCCTGAAGCAATATTGTGCAAACATGAAAGGTAATCAATTATAAAACCATAGAGCATGAAAAACAGCTCACAATAAAATATTGAGGAAGTACACAATAGTGTATATGCAAAAGTGCACTTGTGTTGTGAATATAATTATGTGGAAAATGTGTATATGGACAAATATTAGAAAGAACATCATAAAATAAAAACAATTATTGGGTAGATATAAGTTTTGTTTTGTTTTGTTTTGTTTCTTCTGAAAACCATTGTGGTTATATTGTTTTCATAACAGATATAATTTGAAATAAGCCTCACAAAACTACTTGCTGTTAAAGGTAGGTGTGCTTAAAGATTACCTGAGGAACTTAGTAAAAGTGCAGATTTCTGGATTCTAGCCAGAGAGACTGTGATTCCATAGGTCTGGTAAATGACTACATTTTTAACAAGCATCCCATATCACTCTGTGGGAAGTGGTACACTGACCACATTTGAAAACCACTATCATGGCTAGTGTTTCAGAGATACCTAAATAAGTATAGAATTGGCACATTATCTGTGCCAAAGTAGCCCTGGCTTACATCGGGCTAAAGATTATGACCAATATTCCTCTACCTTTGCTGGGGAAAACAGCAAGAAAGTTTAAAACAAAGACTCCATATTAACAAAAATTATTACCCACCCTGGATTATAAAATGAGATATCACTGGGGCCCCTGGGTGGCTCAGTTGGTTAAGTGCCTGACTCTTGATTTCGGCTCAGATCATGATCTCACGGTGGGTTCGAGCCCCACATCGGGCCCCATGCTGCCATGCTGACAGTGTGGAGCCTGCTTGGGATTCTGTCTCTCCCTCTCTCTCTCTCTCTGCCCCTCCCCTGCTCACTCTCTCTCTCTCAAAATAAATAAATACATAAAAACATTAAATAAATAAATAAAAATAAATATCACTAAAAGGTACAGTTTTATTTTTCTTTTAGTCTTCCAAGTAAAGGTGAACTGTCTGATTAAATCACCGCAGGTATTAATAATTAGCTATCCTCAGTTCTCTTATAGTTCCTACATGTCCTGTAACTTATCCCCACCCCCGCCCACATACACACACCTTTCTATTAAACCTGCACAAGTTCAGCTATACTCTGCTTTTGTGAGAGAAGCATCATGATTTCAAACTCTAAATTTGGATAGTACAGTCTTCATAAGCCAACCCTCTAGATGATTCTATATTCATTTTATTTATTAGGATAGCCAGCTTGTCTCATTTGCCCAGGACTTTTCTGGTTTTAGCATTGAAAGTCCCTTGTTCTGGGACTCCTTACCCCACAGTACTGGGAAAATGTTGGTCACCCTACACCTTTCCATTGTCTATGACCTATGTAATTAGATACAGCTTAAAAGAAAAGACATTCTCCAGGATGGGTTTGTTAGCTTGCACAGTATCTCAGGGAACACAGGCAAATCTTAGCTCTTTGAAGATATTCCTTTGAAAAAGAGTACATGTAAGATGCTGTTCATTATTTTTAGAAATAAAACATTTCTCAGGGTGTTTGATTCAGTCAGTTAAGTGTCAGATTCTTGATTTCAGCTCAGACATGATCTCACGGTTTGTAGGATCAAGCCCAGGGTCTGGCTCTGCACTGACAGCATGGAGCCTGCATGGGATCCTCTCTCCCCCTCTCTCTGCCCCTCCTCCACTTTCGCTCTCAAAATTAACATTAAAACAAAACAAAACAACATTTTCCTAAAATAATTTCAGAGAAGGAGCCAGAGACTAAAGGGTTTAGCAAACAGAAACTACCCCCCCCCCCCCCACACACACACTTTTCCCCTTTTCCTACAAGCATTCATCACTGAGTGAAAAGTTTACTGAATTTGTGTATATTACACTCATCAGAAAGGAGACAGGTAGGTTGGGTCAAGTAGTTAGAACGCAGAATGTAGAGATAAAGAGTACATCTGTCTAGAGGATGTGAACGTTTTCATCAAGTAGAGTTAGATAGAATGTAACTACTTATATGTTTGTTTTTAAGAAAACTGATTTTATTATGAAGCCTTTGGAATTTCTCTAAAATCGAATAAGTTTAAATGAGTCAGAAAGCTAAAAAAATGATGTGCCTCAGCAGTCTGTCCCAAAATATAGGCCAGAGATTTTTCAGAATTACCCTGCCCACATCAAAATTATCCTACTTTAAAATATTGCAAGTAATTCATAGAATCCCCAGAATTTCATTTCAACATCAGTTCCAAACTACAACTTTCAAAAGTAGCTTATACTTTTGGCTCAGGAATAATCCTACTGACAGCTGGTTTACACTGTGGAAAATATACTTGCATGGGAATTTAGCACATTTGCCCACTTGAATTCCTGGATGTAATATCTATCAACTTTCATTAAAAAACCAGTTTAGTAGAGAAAGGCAACTTACAACTATAAGTTTCAGTTCTTGACTCTTCTAAGACCATCAGATACTTAGTACAAAAAACAGTTTATTTAGCCACTGCCTTCTTTCAATAAAGGATTTAAGGTGATCAATGCAGGAAACCACATGTGAAGTCAGCAGTTGAAAACCAAAGCCACCGGCTGTAATTGTATTAGCATTTTCCAAAGTGGATTCTGTGAGATGTTAGCAGACATGTTAAAACAAAAAAAGGGGGTCTCAAGCCAGATAAGTTTGGGGAGCACTGAAATAAACTGTTAAACATGATTTTTCACTGCAAGACTTTTAACAACCGTCCCCAAGGCAGAGGAGTAGGATGTGTTTCCCAAACTTAAATATTGTCAGAATATCTAAATGGCTTGGGTTCCAACTAACACATTTGGAAAAGCACTGCTCCTGCCCTTCTAAATTTGATAATTAGGCTACTTGAAAATTGGGATTAAATTTATTTTCATTTTATTTTCAGTGAAAACAGTTTCCTTAATTTGCAATTAGCCAGAGCAGCTTTGTCAAAAGCACAGAAAAGTTTGATGCTTTGAACATGCTGATATTTCAGCACACTTTTAAAGAAGGCTATTCTTATTACAAGTATTACCTCTAATTCATAAGAACAAACAAGGCAATGAGACCTATTAGAAAGTGCTTGTGGCTCCAAGCTTAGAAAATTTCACTCTGATGACTTGAAGAGGCAGATGAATTAGTGCCAATGGGGCAGGGCTTTGTTTAGTCTGTAGATCTCTAGTCAGAGCCAACAGTGATTTAAAGAGCTATAAATGAGCAGATATGGGCATTTGTAGCGAGGCATGCTTATCTGCAGTTGGGTTACTTTTCTCCATAAGAGCTACCCATATTTTCCAGCCCAAATTATCTTGTGGATCTGTATATAATCTAAACTCTTGACATGTGATCCCAGCACTGTTGCCCATCCTCAACAGCCATTAAGTACAAGAAGGAAGGAATTGGTGGTACAGGGCTAGCCTGAAGGTAGACAGGGAAAACACTAAACTATGCTCTGTAACATTCAGCTGCCTTACAAAGGGATTTACCCCAACCAATTTGTCTATAAGAATAAGATCTGTAATCAAAACCCCATTTCATCACTAAGGTATTATTAAAATGAGATGGGATAGAGGCACCTGGGTGGCTCAGTCAGTTTAGTGACTTCAGCTCAGGTCATGATCTCATGGTTCATGAGTTCGAGCCCCACTTTGGGCTCTGTGCTGACAGCTCAGAGACTGGAGCCTGCTTCACATTCTGTGTCTCCCCCCACCACCCCGCCCCGACTCTTGCTGCCCCTCCCCCACTCAGTCTCTCTCTCTCTTTCTCTCTCTCTCTCTCTCTCTCTTTCTCTCAAAAATAAATAAACTGGGGCGCCTGGGTGGCTCAGTCAGTTAAGCGTCCAACTTCGGCTCAGGTCATGATCTCACAGTCTGTGAGTTCGAGCCCCGCGTCGGGCTCTGTGCTGACTGCTCAGAGCCTGGAGCCTGTTTCAGATTCTGTGTCTCCCTCTCTCTCTGACCCTCCCCCGTTCATGCTCTGTCTCTCTCTGTCTCAAAAATAAATAAACGTTAAAATAAATAAATAAATAAATAAACAGTAAAAAAAATTAGATGGGATAAAATGGGTCAAGCTGACACACACATTTTCCCTTAGTTATAAACATCAATTGTGAAGACAACCAAATGTCACTTTAGTTCCAATGTGGGGTTACATGTTTGCCCTATCAATAAATTCAAAATTTGCTCTTTAACCACATTGAAATGACATTGCACAGAGTAATAAAAAATATACAATATGAAAATAAAATTTTATTGGGAAGAGGAAATACTACATACAATTAAGTATAGGGTTGATGAAATATATTACATTAACAACCTTTCCTTAAGGAACAAATACAGACTTAGTAAAGGAAGATGTGGGAAGCTTAGAACAGGTTTCCATATACAATTTCCAAGCAGTTTTAAGTAACAAGATCTCAATTTGCATAAATTATACAGATCACTGAGGGAAAAGTGTATTGGTTTGTGGATATTTCTGATCCTTGGTTCAGGTGCCTTGTAGATCTCTTCTACCATGATTCCAACTCTGGTGGTCCTGATCCTGTTCTAAATAGGTTCTCTCGATCCACAGTGGCCACTTACCATGAGGACACATCACAAGAAGGATTTTTATTGCTCACTGTGAATTAAAAAAATTCCATGTGCTCTTCCATGAACTCCATGGTTTTAGAGACAGCTGTTTGAACCAAACCTGGAAGAGTTTTTCCATTTGGGGTAGTGCTTAAGTCACATGTACACACGTGAAAAGAGTTTGAAAATGGCATCAGAATATGTGCACATCTTTATTGATACAGTTTTAAGTCTCGTGTAAGCTAATAGAATCTGTGCAATTCTGGAGACTATTAAATAAAAATAAATATCTAATAAGAATCTGCACGTGGTATGGAAACCATCCGCACCTGAACAGTATTCATTTTGCTTATTTCTATCCCCCAAACAGAAAACATCCAACAAGAACAATTTTATCTATGTTTATTTAATTATAACAAAAGTAGAACAATGCATACCAAATGGAAAAATAAATCCAAAAAAGATGATGAAAAATGTTTAGGAACAGAAAGACTAATTTAGCTGAAGGACTTAACCCAGTGCCATGAAAACATATTTGCAACTTATAATTGGTTATTCACATAAATTAAATTTAGCAATTGAGTCCAAATTCACTACTAAAAGTTATCAAAATACTTTCAAAATGTTACATAAAAACTGACAATATCCATAAATGTTACATAAACACCAAACAAAAAATCATATAAGAAAAATAAATAAATGTATGTTGAGATAAAATACAAATCACACTTATCATGCCAGCTATACACTCCCTATCCCTTCAAATATAATTGTGAGGATTCAGTATTTTTCACATTCCAAGATAAAGTAATGATAATATATATTGATGCAAATTTCAGCCACAAAAATAAACTACTTTATATCTTAAATATTCCTACGATGAAACATCAGGACTCCAGTTTCACTAATCAAATCTTTATGAAGGCATATATCACGTTCGATTTTGACCCCTCATATCATGGCTGAAAACCCTCAGCAAAGCTTTCTAGGCTTTTTTTCTCACACCAACTGACCCAGAGTATATTTTAAGAAATGTTTATTTTCTGTGCATATTTGTTTTAAAATTATAAATTCCTGAGCACTTTTTCTTCATCCTCCTCATCACTGTCAGTGACATTGACTTGCTGGATGCTAGAGGGAGTTGACGTTGGGGCTGTGAAGACATTCTCCAAGGCTCCAATGTCCAGCTGAGGCATAGGATTTAAGTATTCTTCCCCACTGTGGCTATGACTGTTATAGTAAGAGGTCCCATCCACGCTCTCACAACTCCGAGAATCTTCGCTGTGTGTACGTTCATCTGGGTAGTCTCTAAAAGGATAGTCTCTATTTAAAGCTGAAAACATAGCCTCGTGTTTTTGGTACCTGTCTTCATAATAACCAAGGCATTCTGGCATTGAACTTGGAAAATTTCCATAGCCAAAGGGAGGCCGACTATAAGGGCACGTGCTGCAGCAGAAAGACAAAAAAGGAATTAGATCATACCTTGCCCACGTGTTTCCTTGCACACAGACTAATTGAGCACACTTAACTGCTCCTCTTTGGGGCCTGGAAAGTTCCCAAGATAACTCCTCAACCACTTCATGTATCCATCTGTTCTTTTACTACTACCAAGTCCCAACAGAAACTAAATGGCAAAGTAAGTTTGTGACTCACTAGAACTATTATCTATTATCAGCCTCAGGCTTCTTACCTTTGACAGCCTTGATAAAGAAAAATTGCTTATCTGGGCTTTTCTCTCATGATGCCTACTACCATGTAAGGTTTTGGAAATGCAGACATGTGTTATACTGTGCTAAAAATTGATACTTGGTAAGCAGTGCAACAATTGTTCTTATTAGTATTTGAAACAAATCTTATGGGGGGGGGTGATGTATAATTGTGTTGCAATCAAGAACTACTCATCAACTACATTTTTCACAAAACTAGAACAAGTAATCCTAAAATTTGTATGGAACGATGAAAGACCCTGAATAGCTAAAGCAATCTTGGGCGGGGTGGTGGGGGGAAGCTGGAGATATCACCATTCCATATTTCAAGATATTCAAAGCTATAGCAATCAAAACATACGGCACTGGCACAAAAATAGACACATAGATCAACAGAACTGAACAGAACTCAAAAATAGAACTCAAAAATAAATCTATGATTACATGATCAATTAATTTATGACAAAAGAGGCAAGAATATACAATGGGGAAAATCCTGTCTTCAATATGGTGCTGGGAAAACTGAATAGCTACATGTAAAAAGAATGAAACTGGGCCACCTTTGAATACGATACACAAAAATGAACCCAAAATGGATTAAAGACCTTACTGTGAGACCATAAAAATCCTAGAAAAGAGCACAGGCAGTAATTTCACTGACATTGCTCATAACAGTTTTCTAGATATGTCTCCTAAGCCAAGGGAAACAAAAGCAAAAATAAACTACTGGGACTACCTCAGAGCGTTTACATAGCAAAGGAAACTATCAACAAAACAAAAAGGTAACCTTACTGAATGGGAGAAGATATTTACAAACAGTATACCTGATAAGGGGTTAATATCCAAAACATATAAAGAATTTATATAACTTGACATCAAAAAACAATCTGATTAAAAAATGGGCAGAGGACCTGAATAGACATCTTTCTAATTTTTTTTTAATGTTTTTATTTATTTTTGAAGGAGAGAGACAGAGCATGAGCAGGGGAGGAGCAGAGAGAGAGGAAAACACAGAATCAGAAGCAGGCTCCAGGCTCTAAGCTGTCAGCACAGAGCCCGATGTGGGGTTCAAACCCACAAACTGTGAGATCACGATCTGAGCCAAAGCCGTACGCTCAACCGACTGAGCCACCTAGGCGCCCCTGAATGGACATCTTTCTAAAGAAGATATACAGATGGCCAACAGACATATGAAACGATGCTCAACATCACTCGTCATCAAGCAAATACAAATCAAAACCATGATGGAATATCATCTTACACTTGATAGAAGGGCTAAAGTCAAAAGACAAAAAAATAACAAGTGTTGGTGAGGATTTGGAGAAAAAGGGACCTCAATGCTGTTGGTAAATTGGTACCAGTCACTATGGAAAACAATATGGAGGTTCCTCAAAAAGTTAAAAATAGAATTACCATATGATCCAATAATTCCACTATGGGGTATTTACCCAAAGAAAATGAAGACATCAATTCAAAAAGATATATACACCCTTATGTTTATTGCAGTTTTATTTACAATAGCTAAGAAATGGAAGCAACCTAAGTGTCCATTAGTAGATGAATGGATGAAACAGATGTGTTATATATACACACAATGGAGTATTATACAGCCATAAAAAGTATGGGATACTGGGACATTTGGGTGGCTCAGTCAGTTAAACATCCAACACTTGATTTCGGCTCAGGTCATGATCTCATGGTTCGTGGGATTGAGCCCCACATCCAGCTCTGTGCTTGGGATTCTCTCTCTCTCTCTCTCTCTCTCTCTCTCTGCCCCTTCCCCCTTCTTTCTCTCAAAATAAATAAACTTAAAAAAAAAAAAGTGAGATCTTGTCATTTGCAACAACATAAATGGACCTAGAGGGTATCATGCTAAGTGAAATAAGTCAGATTGAGAAGGACAAATACCATATGATTTCACTTCTAAGTGGAATAAAAAAACAAACAAACAATGAACAAAAAGCAGAATCAGACCGTAAGCATAATAAGCAGAATACAACAGTATTACAGTATTAGAGCAGTAAGCAGAATACAGAGAACAAACTGATGGTTGCCAGAGGAGAGAGGGGTGGGATGTTGGGCAAAACGAGTGAAGGGGAGTGGGAGATACAGGCTTCCAGTTAACAAGTGAATAAGTCACAGGAACAAAAGGCACAGTATAAGGAATACAGTTAATAATATTGTAAGAACAATGTACGGGGACAGATGGTAGCTACACTTGTGATGAACATAGCACAATGTATACACTTATCAAATCACTATGCTGTACATCTGAAATGAATATAACATTGTGTGTCAACTATACAAAAAAAAAGTTCCTGGGCAGGGTGGGGAGGGGTGGGGCTGCACCACTGGAACAGAGGATGATAACTTAACTTTAATTGACAATAATTAAATTGAAAACACTCACTATCAGATTTAGAATGGATATTAAACTGTGGTTTTAAAGATCATTTCCAAATAAATTTTTTGCAACATGAACAATTGAAAAGATTATTTTTACTGTTTTACAAACTGCCTTTTTAAGGCAAATCTAAAAATTCTGCTATTCAAACCCAATTTTTTTAGGTACTGTAAAGCCATAGAACAGGAATCATAGGAAGGGATATACAAAAGTCCAAGCAAGAGTTCCCTGGGCTCATGGACTCCATCTAGTGACAGATAACATAAACATAAAAACCATACTCATGAGCAAAACCCATGACAAGTTGGGGGTTTCATTTCATGCTCCCACTTTTTTTTTAAAAAAAGGTCAACTTTGTTTCCTTCTATTAAAAAATAGAAGTATAATCAACATACTAGACATCATCTCAAACTCTGAAAATATGGGGTATCTTCAGCAGATTGATATCTCACCCCCAAATCTCCAAGTGCTACAAACCTTGTCCATGTTAACTATCATAAGTATGAGGCTAAGTTTCCAAAATGTTTCAGATTTCCTTTCCTATTGCCACATCTTCATTCAAGCATTTTTAATATAATACATACGTCCTGAACGTGTTATACTTCTAGCTAGTATGATTTTGCTCCTGTAGCCCTTTCACCTGAGTGTCCCCCCATTCACTGAATTACACAGACACTTCCTCTTTCACAAAACCTTCACATCAGGTGGAAACAATCACCCACTATTTTTTTTCAGGACTCAACGTAGGCAAGATATTATGCAAGTCTTGGTGGATAATTTAATTTAAGAATGATCTAGGGGCACCTGGGTAGCTCAGTTAAGCATCTGGCCCTTGATTTTGGCTCAAGTCATGAACTCACGGTTCATCTCTTTCCCTCTCACTCTGCCCCTCCCCTGCTCACATGCATGTGCTCACTCTTTCTCTTGCTCTCTCTCTTTCTCTCAAATAAATAAACATTAAAAATAAATACAAAATAAAAATGATCTAGAATCTAGGTATATAGTAGACATGTGCTCAAGTCTGTAAGGCAAACTGCAAACACCAGATGGCTATACCAGTGTGGTAAAAACACATTAGACCCACAAAATAGATCAGTTAAGACAGGAGTAATCCTAGAAGTTTGCATGGATGAAAATGAATAACTTTGGAAGCACTGAGGTATAGTGGGAAAAGCATCAATTAGAATTTTCAGAATGATAATATTAGTCAACATTTAATAAGCAATTACTATGTTTTCTAGGCATCTGCTAAGGTTTATGTGTTATCTCAATTACTCATTAGAATAACTATATGAGACAGATACTCTATCTCCACTTAACAGATGAGGGAAAAGATAACCTGGAAGAGACTGAGTAAAGTGCTCAAAGTCAGTAATTAGTAAGTAGTGAAACAGAATCAGGCAAGCTAACTCTAGAACTTGTTCTCCTAACTACCATGCCACAGTACATGGGTACTAGTTCTAGCTGTGCCACTTATAAACCTGGTAACGTTAAAGAAACCTACATTTTTCTGAGCATTGGGTTCCTTATATAAAAGAGATAATATTACCTGTTCTGCCAACTTAAAAGGTCTGTCATGAGGAACTTGCCAGAGGATGTCTATATGAGTACTTTAGAAACTAGAAACACTTATAACGTGTTACTACTTAGTCTTAAAAAAAGTTATTTGTAGCAATGTATTCATAAATATACACACATATGTTTTGCTTTTATTTTCAAAAAGAAAGAATGCAAAGGTAGAGCAAAATCTAATTGAAGTAGTGGTATGTAGGGGCGTCTGGGTGCCTCAGTCGGTTAAGCACCTGACTTCGGTTCTGGTCATGATCTCACTGTTCATGGGTTCAAGCCCCATGTCAGGCTCTGTGCTGACAGCTTGGAGCCTGGAGCCTGCTTCAGATTCTGTCTCCTTGTCTCTATGCCCCTCCCCCACTTGCGCTCTCTCTCTCTCTCTCTCTCTCTCTTTCTCAAAAATAAACAAACATTAAAAAATAAAAGAAATGGTGGCATGTAGGAGGCAAGATGGAAGGGGGGAAGAGACAGGCAGAGAAGCCAGGCTTCTCAGAATGTACTTTGTATTATGATTTTGGCTTTGAAACCATGTAACAACTTTGCATAATTTTAAAACAATTTACTATTTTAAAAAGTAATGCCCTAAAAATTAAAAGCAAACGAAAACAAATGAACCCAAGCTCCTATCAAGTTGCAGTTTCCTTAACTACACAGAGAAAAATTATTTCAAGATAATGTAAATCTGATGTCTTTATTGTGTCTTCCTGGTAAGATACACCCTAAAGAGAAAAGAATGACAAATACTAAACTACATTTGGTAATTTTATTGTTTGTGATACTGCTGCTTTGAAACTCTTGCTATAATTGTTTTGAAGCTATTCTCTCTCTCTCCCCCCGCCCCCCACAAACATATTAGGAAAAAAAACATATTTTGTAGGACAAAGCAAATATATTATTATCACTAGAAAACAAGATTTCTCCTAGGGAGAAAAGATGTTAGCACATAAAATCAAAGAACTTCATTTGAAACTACAATATTTAATTTATTTTATAAATATCAGTATATACTCATGAATTACTTCTCATACAAAAAATACATATTATTCTCATACGTATTCTCATATTTTCCACTGAAAAGCCCTAGACACTTTGTTAATTCAGAAGTGATAAGCATCCTTATTGCCCAAATTGTGATTTCAGTAAAAGAAACTTGGATTTCTGGATAAAATGGCTGATTCCAGGTCTGGGAAGTACAAAACGTACAAGAAAAACTTAGGGCATACTTTGCCAGAGAACAAAAAAGGTATCAAAGATTAAGGACACAGAACCCAACTTATAGCCAACTGGACAAATAAAAGAATAATTTGAGCATCAGAAGATATAATAATGATTGCAATGTATCAAAAATACCAAATATATAAAAATATACTTGTTCATGACTGTATTCCTAAAACAAAACAAGTCTCAGTAATATCAGGCGAGGGTGTGGGGAGTGGGGGGGAGGGGGAATCAAGAATTTATCCTGCTCTTCCTGTATTTCAGAGTAACCAAGTAGTTGATGGCAAGTTTTTCTTCAAAAAAGCATTCTAGTTAATGAAGAAATGCTGATGGAGAAAATCACCATTTTACAATCCCATTGGTCTAGGCAACAATCACCATAGCTACTAAAATCATTACAATGGTAATTCTCAACCTTAGCTGACCGTTACAATCACCTGGAAAAACTTTTTTATTTAATGTTTAATATTTATGAGAGAGATGGGGTGAGGGGGGTGGAGGGAGGGGCAGAGAGAAGGGAGGACAGAGGATTCGAAGCAGTGACAGCAGAGAGCCCAATGTGGGGCTCTCTGAACCCTGTGAGATCATGACCTGAACTGAAGTCGGATACTTAACCAACTGAGCCATCCAGGCACCCCAACCTAGAGAAACTTTTAAAGAATACTGCTGCTCAGGTTCCACCCTGCCAAAGATTCTAATTTGTTTAGTCTAAACTCTTCAAGTGATGCTACTGTACAGCCAAGAATTGAGAAGTACTATTAAAGTGATAATACCTGAACCCACAGATCATTCTTAACATCACTATTAGAGAAAAACAGACTTTGTGTGCTTCTTGATGTGATACAATACAAAGTACACAGCACCCAGGAGGTATCATTGTCAAAGAGAGAGAGAGAGAGAGAAATAGGGAAAAGAAAAGTAAAGGGGGAAAAAAGTAAAAGAAAAAAATTTGAACCTGAATTTAATCAAGTTGCAAGATCTATCATTTTACAGAAAAAAAAAATAGGTGAAAGGGAAACATATAAACAATATCCAAAGATGTAATAAGCAAAATGTAAGATGAGTATAATTTCCTGTTTCTTCAATAAATACATGGAATTAAAAAAATAAAAGAGGTTAGAGCACGATTTTAGCAAAGAAGAGGCTTAAGAAACATAATCACGTCCAATGTGTACGTCTTGCTTGGATCCTGTTTTATGCAAACTAATTGTGAATGGAGGAAAATTCAACAGGTCAGTTGTTGGATGATAATAAGGAAATATTAATGCTTCAGGTATAAAAATGGTTCAACATTTTTTTCAAGTCCTTAGCTAATAAATATACATACTGATGTATATGCAGATGAAATTATATGACATCTGTGATTTACTTTAACATACTTAAAGCACTTCCCACTAAAAAGTAGAAGAAATAAATAAACTAACAAGAGCTAAACTGTTGATAATTGTTGAGTGATGGGTACATGGAGATTCATTATGCTATTCTGCTTTACATATAAAAATTTCTGTAACTAGACGGTAACTAAGACAAAAATATAATGCTATTCATTGCTTCTTTCACTCATTCATATGCATGTAAGATTTCCCCATGTGTTTCAGGGCTTGATAGTTCATTTCTTTTTAACACTGAATAATATTCCACTGTTTATGTATATCACAGTTTATCTAGTCACCTACTGAAGGACATCTTGATTGTTTCTGTTTTGGCAATTATGAATAAAATGGCTATAAACATCTGTGTGCAGGTTTTTGTGTGAACACAAGTTTTCAATATTTTTGGTAAATACCAAGGAGTATGATTGCTGGATCATATGGTAAGAGTTTTTGTAGTTTTATAAGGAATTGCCAAACTGTCTTCCAAAATAATTATACATTATGCATTCCCACTAGCAATGAATTAAAATGTCCTTTGCTCTACATCCTCTGCAGTATTTGGAGTTGTCTGTATTTTGGATTTGGTAAGTTCAGATAGGTTTATAGTGGTTTCTCATTTAAATTTGTAAGTCCCTATTATTCAGTAATCAAAAAGAATGAAATCTTGCCATTTGCAACAACATGGATGGAACTAGAGTGTATTATGCTAAGTGAAATAAGCCAATCAGAGAAAGACAAATATCATATGATTTCACTCATATGTGGAATTTAAGAAACAAATCAGATGAACATAGGGGAAGGGAAGGAAAAATAAGAAAAACAGAGAGGGAAACAAACCATAAGAGACTCTTAAATACAGAGAATAAACTGAGGGTTGCTGGTGGGGTGCTGGGTGGGGAGATGGGCTAAATGGGAAAGAGTCATTAAGGAGAAGACTTGTTGGGACAAGCACTGGGTGTTATATGTAAGTGATGAACCACTAAATTCTATTCCTGAAATCAATTTTACAATATATGTTGACTAATTTGGATTTAAATAAAAATTTAAAAAGAAAGAAAAAAGGAGGAAGAACCAAAACTTTCAAATAAAACATAATGGAGCTGGGAAGAGCCAAGATGGCAGAACAGCATGGAAGTTTTTTTTTCTTGCACCTCACATCCATGAAATACAGCCAGATCAACACTAAACCATCCTGCACACCTAGAAAATTGATTTGAGGATTAACACAATAATCTTCACAACCTGAACCACAGAACTCATCAGAAAGAGAAAAAAAAAATTTATTTTCAATTTTTATTAAAAATATTTTTCTTTAATTTTTTCCTACTATATTTTTTACTATTTTGTAAATTTTTCAAATTCTATTTTACTTCCATCATTTCATTTTATTATATTCCATTGTATTCACTTTTTCAAATTTTCAAATGTTTTTCTTTTTTTCTTTTTCATCTTTTTTCCCCCCTTTTTCTCTTTTTTCTCTAATCTATGAAGCTCCTTTCAACAACCAGAACAAAATATACCTAGGATCTAGCATAATTTCTTTGATTTTGTGTATGTGTGTGTTTTAATTTTTTAATTTTAATTTTTTTACCTTATTAATTCCTTTTCTTCCTTCAAAATGATGAAATGAAGGAATTCACCCCAAAAGAAAAAAGACATGACAGCCAGGGACCTAATCAACACAGATAGGAGCAAGATGTCTGAACCAGAATTTAGAATCACGATAATAAAAATACTAGCTGGGGTTAGAAAATAGATTAGAATCCCTTCCTGCAGTGATAAAAGAAGTAAAAGCCAGTCAGGATGAAATAAAAAATGCTGTAACTGAGCTGCAATCTCGAATGGAGGCCATGGCAGCAAGGATGGATGAGGCAGAGCAGTGAATCAGTGATATAGAGGACAAACTTATGGAGAATAATGAAGCAGACAAAAAGAGGAAGACTAAGGCAAAAGAGAATGATTTAAGAATTAGAGAAATCAGTGCCTTATTAAAAAGGAACAACATGAGAATCATAGGGGTCCCAGAAGATGAAGACAGAGAAAAAGAGGTAGAAGGGTTATGTGAGCAAATCATACTGGAAAACTTTCCTAACCTGGGGAAAGACACAGACATCAAAATCCAGGAAGCACAGAGGACTCCCATTAGATTCAACAAAAACTGACCATCAACAAGGCATATCATAGTCAAATCCACAAAATACTCAGGCAAAGAAAGAATCATGAAACCAGTAAGGGAAAAACAGTCCTTAACTTACAAGAGAAGACAGATCAGGCTTGCAACAGACCTATCCACAGAAACTTGGCAGGTCAGAAGGGAGTGGCAGGATACATTCAATGTGCTGAATTGGAAAAATATGCAGCCAGTAATTCTTTATCCAGCAAGGCTGTCATTCAAAATAGAAAAAGAGATTAAAAGTTTCCCAGACAAAATGAAAATTAAAGGAGTTGGTGACCACTAAACCAGACCTGCAAGAAACTTCAAGGGGGACTCTCTGGGGAGAGAAAAGACGGAGGAAAAAAAAAAAGACTAAAAGCAACAAAGACTAGAAAGGGCCAGAGAACACCACCAGAAACTCCAACTCTACAAGCAACATAATGGCAATAAATTCATATCTTTCAGGGGCGCCTGGGTGGCTCAGTTGGTTGAGCATCCGACTTTGGCTCAGGTCATGATCTCGTGGTCTGTGAGTTCGAGCCCGGTGTCAGGCTCTGTGCTGACAGCTCAGAGCCTGGAGCCTGCTTTGGATTCTATGCCTCCCTCTCTCTCTGCCCCTCCCTCACTCAGGCTCTGTCTCTCTATCTGTCAAAAATAAATAATTAAAAAAAAAATTAAACAAAAAATTCATATCTTTCAGTACTCACTCTAAACGTCAATGGACTAAATGCTCCAATCAAAAGACACAGGGTAACAGAATAGATAAGAAAACAAAATCCATCTATATGCTGTTTACAAGAGGCCCACTTTAGACCTAAAGACACCTTCAGACTGAAAGTAAGGGGATGGAGAACCATCTATCATGCTAATGGTTGACAAAAGAAAGCTGGAGTAGCCTACTTGTATCAGACAATCTAGACTTCAAAATAAAGACTGTAATAAGAGATGAAGAAGGGCATTATATCATAATTAAGGGGTATATCTACCAAGAAGACCTAACAATTGTAAACATTTATGCTCCAAATGTGAAAGAACCCAAATATATAAATCAATTAACCACAAACATAAAGAAACTCATTGATAATAATACCATAATAGTAGGGGACTTCAACACCCCACTTACAACAATGGACAGATCATCTAAACAGAAAATCAAGAAGGAAACAATGGCTTTGAATGAGACACTGGACCAGATGGACTTAACAGATATATTCAGAACATTTCATCCTAAAGCAGCAGAATATACATTCTTCTCCAGTGCACATGGAACGTTCTCCAGAATAGATCACATACTGGGACACAAATCAGCCCTCAACAAGTACAAAAAGATCGAGATCATACCGTGCATATTTTCAGACCACAACGCTGTGAAACTCGAAATCAACCACAAGAAAAAATTTGGAAAGATAACAAATACTTGCAGACTAAAGAACATCCTACTTAAGAATGAATGGGTTAACCAAGCAGTTAAAGAGGAAATTAAAAAGTATATGGAAGCCAATGAAAATGATAACACCACAGCCCAAAACCTCTGGGACACAGCCAGGGCAGTCATAAGAGGGAAGTATATAGCAAACCAATCTTTTCCATAGGAGGAAGAAAGGTCTCAGATACACAAGCTAACCTTACACCTTAAACAGTTGGAAAAAGAACAGCAAATAAAACCAAAACCAGCAGAAGACAGGAAATAATAATGATGAGAGCAGAAATCAATGCTATCAAAAACAAAACAGAACAGAACAAAACAAAACAAAACAAACAAAAAAACAGTAGAACAGATCAATGAAACCATAAGCTGGTTCTTTGAAAGAATTAACAAAATTGATAAACCACTAACCAGTTGGATCAAAAAGAAAAAGGAAAGGACCCAAATAAATAAAATAAGAATGAAAGAGGAGAGATCACAACCAATACAGGAGAAACAAGAACAATATTAAGAGAATATTATGAGCAATTATATGCCAATAAAATAGGCAATCTGGAATAAATGAACAAATTCCTACAAACATATAAACTACCAAAACTGAACATGAAGAAATAGAAAATTTGAACAGACCTGTAACCAGCAAAGAAGTCGAATTAGTAATCAATAATCTCCCAAAAAACAAGACTGCAGAGCTAGATGGCTTTCCAGGGGAATTCTACCAAACATTTAAGGAAGAGTTAACACCTATTCTCTTGAAGCTGTTCCAAAAAATAGAAATGGAAGGAAAACTTCCAAACTCCTTCTATGAAGCCAGCATAGAAGACCAAAACCAAAGACCCCACTAAAAAGGAGAACTATAGACCAATTTCCCTGATGAATATGGATGCAAAAATCCTCAAGTTATTAGCCAACTGGATCCAACAATACATTAAAAAAATTATTCACCACGACCAAGTGGGATTTATACCTGGGATGCAGGGCTGGTTAAATATCCGCAAAATAATCAATGTGATTTGTCACATCATAAGAGAAAGGACAAGAACCACATGATCCTCTCAATAGATGCAGAGAAAGCATTTGACAAAATACAGCATCCTTTCTTGATAAAAACCCTCCAGAAAGTAGGGACAGAGGATCATACCTTGAGATCATAAAAGCCATGTATGAAAGACCCAACGCTAATACCATCCGCAATGGGGAAAAACTGAGAGCTTTCCCCCTAAGGTCAGGAACAAGACAGGGATGTACACTCTCGCCACTGTTATTCAACATAGTATTGGAAGTCTTAGCCTCCACAATCAGACAACACAAAGAAATAAAAGGAATCCAAACTGGCCAGGAGGAGGTCAAACTTTCACTCTTCGCAGATAACATGATACTATAGATAGAAAACCCAAAAGATTCCACCAAAAAACTGCTAGAACTGATCCATGAATTCAGCAAAGTTGCAGGATATAAAATCAATGCACAGAAATTGGTTGCATTCCTATACACCAATAATGAAGCAACAGAAAGAGAAATCAAGGAATAGATCCCATTTACAATTGTAACAAAAACCATAAAATACCTAGGAATAAATTTAACCAAAGAGGTGAAAAATCTATACACTGGACACTATAGAAAGCTTATGAAAGAAATTGAAGAAGACACAAAGAAATGGAAAAATATTCCATGCTTCTGGATAGGAAGAACAAATATTGTTAAAATGTCAATACTACCCAAAGCAATATACATATTCAATGCAATCCCTAACAAAATAACACTAGCATTCTTCACAGAGCTAGAACAAACAATCCTAAAATTTATATGGAACCAGAAAAGACCCCGAATAGCCAAAGCAATCTTGAAAAAGAAAACCAAAGCAGGAGGCATCACAATCCTGGACTTCAAGCTGTACTACAACGCTGTAATCATCAAGACACCATGGTACTGGCACAGAAACAGACACTCAGATCAATGGAACAGAATAGAGAACCCAGAAATGGACCCACAAATGTATGGCCAACTAATCTTTGACAAAGCAGGAAAGAATATCCAATGGAATAAAGACAGTCTCTTCAGCAAGTGGTGCTGGGAAAACTGGACAGCAACATGCAGAAAAATGAACCTGGACCACTTTCTTACACCATACATAAAAATAAACCCAAAATGGATGAAAGACCTAAATATAAGAAAGGAAGCCATCAAAAGCCTTGAGGAGAAAGCAGGCAAAAACAACTTATTACTCAACACATCTCTAGAGGCAAGGGAAACAAAAGCAAAAATGAACTATTAGGACCTCATCAAAATAAAAAGCTTCTGCACAGTGACGGAAATAATCAGCAAAACTAAAAGGCAACTGACAGAATGGGAGAAGATATTTCCAAATAACATATCAGATAAAGGGTTAGTATCCAAAATCTATAAAGAATTTATCAAACTCAACACCCAAAACACAAATAATCCAGTGAAGAAATGGGCAAAAAACATGAATAGACACTTCTCCAAAGAAGACATCCAGATGGCCAACCGACACATGAAAAAAAATGCTCAACATCATTCATCATCAGGGGAATACAAATCAAAACCACAATGAGATACCACCTCATACCTATCATAACGGCTAACATTAACAACTCAGGCAACAACAGATGTTGGCGAGAATGCGGAGAAAGAGGATTTCTTTTGCACTGCTGGTGGGAATGCAAACTGGTACAGCCACTCTGGAAAACAGTATGGAGGTTCCTCAAAAAATTAAAAATAGAACTACCCTATGACTCAGCAATTGCACTACTAGGTATTTATCCAAGGGATACAGGTATGCTGTTTCAAAGGGACACAGTGTTTATAGCAGCACTATCAATAATAGCCAAAGTATGGAAAGAGCCCAAATGTCCATCGATGGATGAATGGATAAGGAAGATGTAGTGTGTATATATATATATACACACTGTGTATATGTGTGTGTGTGTATATATATATATATATATGTATATACAATGGAGTATTACTCAGCAATCTAGAAGAATGAAATCTTGCCATTTGCAACTATGTGGATGGAACTAGAGGGTATCATGCTAAGCGAAATTAGTGAATCAGAGAAAGACAAATATCATATGACTTCACTCATATGAGGTCTTTAAGATACAAAACAGATGAACATAAGGGAAGGGAAGCAAAATAATATAAAATAATATAAAATAATATATAATATAATTTATTTATAATATATAATATATATAATATATATATTATATATATATAATATAATTTATATATAATATAAAATATAAAAAATAATATAAAAACAGGGAGGGAGACAAAACATAAGAGACTCTTAAATATGGAAAACAAACAGAGGGTTACTGGAGGGGTTGTGGGGGGGGGGCGATGGGCTAAAGGGGTAAGGGGCATTAAGGAATCTACTCCTGAAATCATTGTTGCACTATATGCTAACTTGGATATAATTTTTTTTAAGTAATTAAATAAAAAAATCATAATGGGGCTGATCTTAAAAAATGAATAAATAGATAAAAATAAATTTCTAATTCCCTAAAGATACATAATGTGAAGCATCTTTTCATGTGCTTAACTGCCATCTATATATGTTCTTTGGTGAGGCGTCTGTTCACAGGTCTTTTGTCCATTTTTAATCAGGTTATTTACTTATTGTTGAGTTTTAAGAATTCAATATTTTGTATATTTTGTACACCAGTCCTGTATCAGATACATCTTTTGCAAATATTTTCTCCCAGACAGTGACATGTCTTTTCATTTTCTTGATACCACATTGTTTGATACAGTAGCTTTGTAGTAAGTTTGAAGTCACTCCTCTAACTTTGTTCTCCTTTCTCAAGATTGTTTTAAAACTATTCTGGGTCACTTACAATTCCATATAAATTTTAGGATCAGCTTTTCCATTTCTTCAAAAAAAGGCCATTGGGATTTTGACAGGGATTGTATTGATTCTATAAATCACTTTGGGAAGTACTGTCATCTTAACAATATTAAGTCTTCCAATGCATGTACATAAATACCTTTGGATTTATTTAGATATTTAATTTCATTCAATAATGATTTGTAGTTTTCAGTTGATAGTCTTGCACATCCGTGGTTAGATTTATTCCTAGGTATTCACTTTTTGATGCTATTGTAAGTGGAACTGTTTTCTTAATTTCCTTTTTGGATTGCTCATTAGTGTACAGAAAATTCAGGTGATTTTTGTATATTGATATTCTATCCTGCAACTTTGCTGAATTATTCACTGGCTCCAACAAATTTTTGTGGATTCTTTGGGATATTCTAAATACAGGATTTTCCATTTATAGGATGATGTGTAAAAAGAAGTAATTTTATTTCTTTTATTTTGGATGTCTTCCCCCCCCCCCCCACACACACACACACTTAATTTCTCTGGCTAGAACTTCTAGTACAATGTTGAACAATAATTGTGAAAGCAGATATCCTTTTCTGGTTCCAAATCTTAGGAGGAAAGCTGTTGGTCCTTCATCAGTGATGATAATATTAACTGTAGGTTTTGAACAAAAATGCCCTTTATCACACTGAGGAAGTTCTATTCCTAGTTTTCCCATTAAGTTTTGAAATCAGGAATTGTTGGATTTTATCAAATGCTTTTTCTACATTATTTGAGATGATAGGGTGATTTTGTGCCTTTATTGTATTTGTGAGGTGTATTACACTGATTGATTTTCAGATGTTGAACCATACTTACATTCCTGGGGTAAATCCCACTTGGTCTTGATATGTAATCCTTTTCATATGCTGCTGGATTCTGTTTGCTAGTATTTTACTGAACATATTTTACATCTATATGCTTAAGATATATTGGTCTGTAATTTTCCTTCTCATGACATCTTTGTCTGGCTTTGGTAGCAGAGTGATACTGGCCCTAGAAGTGTTCCCTCATATTTTTTTAGAAGAGTTTGAGGATTGGTGTTAATTCCTCTTTAAACATTTGGTAGAATTCACCAATGAAATTATCTAGCCTAGGGCTTTTCTTTGCTGGGAAGTTTTTGATTACTGATTCAATCTCTTAATATAGGTCTGTTCAGATTTGCTATTTCTTCTTGAGTCAGTTTTGATAATTCATGTATTTGTCCATTTTATCTAGGTTATCTGACAGGTAGAAATACAATTATTCAGTGTATTCTCGTATAGTCATTTTTATTTCTGCAAAGTTGGTAGCAATGTACTGAATTTCACATCTGATTTTAGTAATTTATGTCTTATCTCTTTTTTTCTTAGTCAGTCTAAAGTTTCAGCAATTTTATTGATCTTTTCAAAAAGCTAACTTTTATTGATTTTGCTTTTCTCTACTTCATTAAGGTCTCTTTTGTTTTTCTATTCTTTATTTACCTCTAATCTTTATTATTTATTTCCTTTTGTGAGCTTAGGTTTTGTTTCCTCTTCTTTTTCTGGATCCTTAAGGTTTAAAGTTATGCTGTTTGCTTGAAAGCTTACTTTTTAAATGTAGGTCATTGAAGCTATAATTTCTGTCAGTACTGCTTTCACGAAGTTTTGAGATGCTGTGTTTTCATTTTCACTCATCTCAAATATTTTATAATTTCCCTTGTGATGTCTTATTTGACCCATTGGTTGTGTAAGAGTTAAATTTCCATATATTTTTAAATTTTCTGGTTTTCTTTCTGTTATTACCAGTTTCATTTTATCATGGTTGGAGAAGAAACTTTGTAAAATTTTAAAACTTTAAAAAAAATTTTTGAGACTTGTTTTGTGACCCAACATATGATTTATCCTACATAACATACCATGTGCAATTGTGAAGCATCTATATTCTGTTGTTGGGTGAAGCATTATATATGCTCATTATGTCTAGTTGGTTTACAGTATTATACAGTCTTCTATCTCCTTGTAATCTTCATTCATTTTGGAGGAATTGCCTTTTTTAAAGGTTTTATTTATTTATTTATTTATTTATTTATTGAGAGAGAGAGAGAGAGAGAGAGAGAGAGCGAGCGCGCTAGTTGGGGAGGGGCAGAGAGAGGGAGACAGAGAATCTGCAGCAGGCTCTGTGCTGACAGACAGGCTGATGCAGGGCTCGAATTCACGAACCATGAGATCATGACTTGAGCCAATGGCAGATGCTTAACTGACTGAGCCACCAAGGCTCCCCAGAGGAATGCTCTTCTATTCATTATTTCAAGTATACACAGCTAACATCATACTCAATGCTGAAAAGCTGAAAGGTTTTCTCTAAGATCAAGAATAAGACAAAGATGCTAATACTTGCCTTTTTTATTCAACATAGTATTGGAAGCCCAAGTCAAAAAAAGACATCCAGGCAAGAAAAAGAAATAAAAGGCATCCAAACCAGAAAGGAAGAAGTAAAACTGTCTCTGTTTGCACTTACATGATACTATACATGGAAAACCCTAATGATTCCAACAAAACATGTTAGAACTAATTGACAAATTAGGTAAAGTGCCACGATACAAAATCTATACACAAAAATCATTTGCATTTCTATATTTTAACAATAAACTATTATAAAAAGGAATTAAGAAAACAATCCCTTTTACAACTGCTTCAAAAAGAATAAAATGCCTAAAGATAAAGTTAACCAAAAAGATAGTAGACTTGTACACTGAAAAATATAAGACATTGATGAAAGAAATTGAAGAAAACACAAATAAATGGAAAGATATGCTGTGCTCATGGATCAAAAGAAATAATATTGTTAAAATGTCTATACAACCCAAAGCAATCTACAGATTCAATGCAATCCCTATCAAAATTCCAATGGCATTTTTTATAGAACAATCCTAAAATTTGATGGAACCACAAAAGACCCCAAATAGTCAAAGCAATCTTGAGAAAGAACAAAATTAGGGGCATTACACTCCCTGATTTCAAACTATATTACAAAGCTATAATAATCAAAACAATATGGCATTACACAAAAGCAGACACATAGATCAATGGAAAACTATACAGATACCAGAAATAAACCCACACATATATGGCCAATTAATTTACAAAAGAGTCAAGAATATACAGTGGAGAAAGAAAAGAATTTCTTCAACAACTGGTGTTAAGAAAACTGAACAGCTACATGGAAAGAATGAAACCCCTATCTTAAACCACACATAAAAATCAACCCAAAATAAAGACTTGAACATAAGACCCCAAATCATAAAATTCCTAGAAGAACACATAGACAGTAAGCTCCTTGACATCAGTATTACTGATGATTTTTTGGGCCTGACACCAAAAGCAAAGCAATAAAAGCAAAAATAAACAAGTGGGACCACATCAAAATAAAAAGCTTCTGCACAAGAAAGGAAACCATCAACAAAATGTAACAGTTATCTACCAAATGGGAGAAAATATTTGCAACTCATACATCTGATAAGGAATTAATATGCA
The DNA here is from genome assembly GCF_027475565.1 of Acinonyx jubatus. Classification (NCBI taxonomy): domain Eukaryota; kingdom Metazoa; phylum Chordata; class Mammalia; order Carnivora; family Felidae; genus Acinonyx; species Acinonyx jubatus. The sequence continues at coordinate 187,531,497 of NC_069380.1, read as the reverse complement.
AAATATATAAAGAACTCATACAACTCAACAGCAACAATAACAATTCAATTAAAAATGGGCACAAGAGGTGCCTTGGTGGCTTAGTTGATTATGCATCCAATTCTTGATTTTGGCTCAGGTCATGATTGCATGGTTCATGAGATCAAGCCCCCACTGTCAGTGTGGAGCATGCTTAGGATTCTCTCTCTCCTCTTTCTCTACCCCTCCTCCTGCTCTCTCTCTTTCAGTAAGTAAATAAACCTTAAAAAAAGGAAAAAAATGGGCATAAGATCTGAATAGACATTTTTCCCAAGAAGACGTGCAGATGGCCAAGAGGTACATGACAAGGTGCTCAACATCACTAATTATCAGGGAAATGCACATAAAAATCACAATGAGACCCCACCTCACACATGTTAAAATGGTTCTATCAAAAAGACAAAAAATAACAAATGTTGGTGTGGATGTAGGGAAAAGGGAGCTCTTGTGTACTGTTGGTGGGAAAGCAAACTGATGTAGCCACTATGAGAAATAGTATGAACATTCCTCAAAAAATTAAAAAATACAACTACCATTGTTTCAGCAATTCCGCTTCTGGGTATTTATTTTAAATAAATGAAAATACTAACTTGAAAAAATAACTGCACCCCCATGTTCATTGCAGCAGAAGTTCCATACACACAATGGAGTATTATTCAGCTGCAAAAAAGGAAGAAATCCTGTGACAATATGAATGGAGCTTGAGAACTTTATTCAAAGTGAAATAAGTCAGAGAAAGACAAACATGGTATGATCTCACTTATATGTAGAATCAGAGAACAGATTGGCAGCTGCCAGAGATGGCAGGACAGGAGGTTAGAAATGAGCAAAAATGGGTGAAGGTGGTCAAAAGTTACAAACTTCCAGTTATAAGTCAGTCCTGAAGACATAATGTATAGCATAGTGACAGTAGTTAATAATACTGTCAAGTTGTATATTTGAAAGTTGCTGAGAGAATAAATCTCTTTAAAAAAATTTTTTTTAATGTTTATTTATTTTTGAGAGAGAGAGAGGCAGACTGAAAGCAGGGGAGGGGCAGAGAGAAAGGAAGACACAGAATCAGAAGCAGGCTCCAGGCTCTGAGCTGTCAGCACAGAGCCCGACGCAGGGCTCGAATCCACAAACCGTGAGATTGTGACCTGAGCCGTAATTGGTCACTTAACCAACTGAGCCACCCAGGTGCCCCATAAATCTTAAAACTTCTTATCACAAGCAAAAAAAAAAGCATGTTGTATACATGAAAATAATATAATGTTATCTATCAACTATATCTCAAAAATAAAGTATTTAAGTCTTCAACTATTGTAAATTTATCTATTTCTCCCTTTAATTCTGCCAGTTTTGGCTTCATGTATTTTGGAGTCATGTTTTTATATATGTATATGATTATAATCACTGTATTTTCTTAAAGTATTGATTCTTTTATCAATGTCTACTTAATAATTTTTGACAGAAAATCTATTTTGTCTGATATTATTACAGCCACCCCAGCTCTCTTTGGTTACTATTAGTATGGAATATATCTTCTTTTATTTTTTCATTTTCAACCTATTTGTGTCTTTGGATCTAAAGTGAGTCTTTTGCAAACAGGATATATTTTGATCCTATTTTTAATCCATTCTGCAAATTTCCGCCTTTTAGTTAGAGAGTTTAATCTACTTACATTTAAAGTGATTACTGATCAGGAAGGACTTACTGTAACATTTTGCCATTTGCTTTCTATATGTCATTCTTTTGTTATTGTTTCTCAATTTATCCATTAAGGTCTTCTTTTGTATTTAATGGGTTTTTTCTAGTGTACTATTTTGTTTCACTCTTTTCCTTTGTGTATATTTTTACTTTATTTTATTTTTAAAATTTATTTATTGGGGCACCTGGGTGGCTCAGTCAGTTAAGTGTCCGACTTTGGCTCATGTCATGATCTCACAGTTTGTGAGTTCAAGCTCCATGTCAGTCTCTGTGCTGACAGCTCAGAGCCTGGAGCCTGCTTCAAAATCTGTGTCTCCGTCTCTCTCTGCCTCTCCCCCACTTGTGCTCTGTCTGTCTCTCTCAAAAATAAATAAAATTTAAAAGAAATATTTTAAAAAAATTATTTATTTTGAGAGAGACAGAAACAGTGTGAGTAGGGGATGGGCAGAGAGAGAAGAAGAGAGAGAATCGCAAGTAGGCTCCATGCTGCTAACACAGAGCCTGACTCGGGGCTCAAACTCATGAAGCCACAAGCTATGACCTGAGCCCAAACCAAGAGTTGGACCTGAACAGACTGAGCTACCTAGGTGCCCCTCCTTTTTGTGTATTTTTAAAGTTATTTCCTTAAATGATTACCTTGTAGATTATAATTAAAATCCTAAATTGATAACAATCTGTTTAAATTGATATTTGCCTTCATTGGCATATGAAAACTCTGTATAAAACATCACTCCCACTTTATATTGTTGTCATAAATTACATATTTATACATTTTGTATCCATTAACATAGATTTATAATAGTTTTATGCATTTGCCTTTTAAATAATATATAAAACAAAGAGAAGTTACTAACCAAAAATATAATAATACTGGCTTTTGTACCTACTTATGTGGTAACCTTTACCAGGGTTCTTTATTTCTTTGTTTGGCTTTAAGTAACTGTCTAGTGTCTTTTCATTTTAGTCTGAAGTTCTCCCTTTAGCATTTCTTGTAGGACATGTCAACTAGTTATGAACTTCCTCAACTTTTATCTCTGAAAGTTTTTATTTCTCCTTTATTTTTTAAGGATATTTTGTCAATTATAGAATTCTTAATTGATGTTTTTTTTTTCTTTCAGCACTATGCATCTGGCCTTCTGGCCTCCATGGTTTCTGGTGAGAAATTGGCTGTTAGCCTTATTGAGAATCTCCTATATGAGATAAGTCACTTTCCTCTTGTTGCTCTCAAGATTATCTCTTTATTTTTTGGCATTTAATGGCTTGATCATAATGTATTTCAGTGTGGATCTCTTTGAATTTATCCTATTTAATATTCATTTAACTTCTTGGATTCACATCTTCCTTCAAATTTGGATCATTTTGGGCCATTATTTCTTTAAATATTCTTTCTGCCCTTTCTTTTCTCACCCCTTCTCCTGGAACTCCCCCTGATGATTATGTTAGTACACCTAATGGTATCTCCCAGGTCTTTTAGGTTCTTCACTATTTTTTCTTTCTGCTTCTCAGACTGGATGATTCCACTGACCTAGCTTCAGATTCACTAATTCTTCTGCCTGCTCAAATCTGCTGTTGAATCACCATAATGAATTTTTCATTCATTTACTGTAATTTTAAGTTCCAGGATTTCCATTTGGTCCCTTTTTTTAATTTCTGTATCTTTATTGATGTTCTCTATTTGGTGATACTCCGTTCTCCTGGTTTCATTTAGATTTCTGCCCACAGTTTCCTTTACCTCCTTTAGCTCAAGAAAGTTGATTTAAAGTCTTTGTCTAATAAATCCAATGTCAAGGCTTCCTTAGGAATAGTTTCTGTTCATTTTTCTTGTAAATACCATACCATCTTGTTTCTTGGCATGCTTTTAATACTTTTTTGGTGAAAACTGGACCTTTTGAGTATTATCATGTAGTATTTCCAAAAATCAGATTTCTCCCCCACCCAGGGTATGATATTGTTGCTTCTTTGGGGTTGTACTTGTGTGCTTCATTGGTGACCTTTCTAAACTTTTTTGTTTAGATTTCATTCTTTGCCATGTGTGATTATTGAGTCTGTTCCTCTAGCTTAGTGATCACCTAGTGATTTGGCAGAGATTTCTTTAAACATGTAGAGCCAAAACAAAGCAAAGCAAAACAAAGCAATAAATAGCCACCCAATCTTTGCAGACTGGTTCTAAGTTGGGGCACTCCTTCAGTGCTTAACCAGGCTGTTCACAATTTTTTCTTAGACTTGATTTCCTACTTATACAGAGTATAAAGATCAGTCATGGGTAAAAGCTTACCGTCTTCTCAGGTGTTTGCTGAATATGTGGCTAGCCCAGGACATGTGTGTGCCATTCTGGGTTCCCCAATATACGTGGGAGCTTCTCAAAGCTCTTATTCCCCCGTGTATCTCCCTTCCCAGTCTATTCTAAGCTTTTCAGTCTGTATGCTGCTTGCCTCATCTGTTGTCCCTTGCTCCAGGAAATTGTGGATAGTATATGCTTCTAAATATTTTCCACAACACCACTTGAAAGACCATTCAAACCCTGAAAGTGTTATGAGGTTAGTAAAACAAAAGTAAGCCCTTAAACCAATTCTTCAGGAAACACCAAACAGGTCAAAATGCACAATCATAATGCTTTGAGAAAAAAGGTCCATATTGCCTCTTCTAATATCAGAAAGTCACATGGGCCACCATCCCCTTGACCATCAGTAAACTACAAAATGGGGGACGATTGTGGCAAACTGGGCTAAGGACTTAAAGCAAGCAATCCCATTAAGAATTTAAGCAACATAATATACACCTGAAAAGTTCTTTGAGCTATTGGTATACCTAAATGGGAAGTAATTTTACCTTCCTAAATAAGTAACAATAAAAGACTGGTGTTAGATATGTAACACTCCAATTTCAATAGAAACTATCTCTGTTTATACACTTAACAGCAATTGAAAAGTAGAAGTTACACTCTATTACAATGTTTGCAAAGGAGCTAAATTCCATGGCTCCAAAATGAAAAGTTACAAATTTGTTTTACCCTAGATACTTCCCTATGAAAATCACTTCCTAGGGGAGCCTGGGTGGCTCAGTCAGTTGTGTCTGATTTGGGCTCAGGTGACGATCTTGTGGTTCATGGGTTCAATCCCTGTGTTGGGCTCTGTGATGACAGCTCAGAGCCTGGATCCTGCTTTGAATTCTGTGTCTCCCTCTCTCTCTGTCCCTCCCCTACTTGCTCTCTCTCTTTCTCAAAAATAAATAAGCATTAAATTTTTTTTAAATAATAAATAAAATAAAATCACTTCTTTTACTGATAATTTATATGGGAAATTTTTTGGTTAAAAAAACCACAGTGTAACTTTAGACCAGTCATTTAACCTCACAAACCAAGCACTCTCCTCTATATCATTGCTCCTCAAAATGTAGTCTACAAACTAACAGAACTCACATCACTTAGGAGCTTGTAAGAAATGCAGAATATCAGGCCTACTATATCCTTAGACTGCTCTATCCTAGACCTACTGACTCAGAATCTGCATTTTAGCAAGATCATATGTGACTAATATACATATAAAAGTTTGAGAAGCACAGCTCTATACAATAAGGTGTGCTTTGGGAGTGGGAGGGTAACTAAATGATCTTTTTTTTTTCAATATATGAAATTTATTGTCAAAATGGTTTCCATACAACACCCAGTGCTCATCCCAAAAGGTGCCCTCCCCAATATCCATCACCCACCCTCCCCTCCCTCCCACCCCTCATCAACCCTCAGTTTGTTCTCAGTTTTTAAGAGTCTCTCATGCTTTGGCTCTCTCCCAGTCTAACCTCTTTTTTTTTTTTTTTCCTTCCCCTCCCCCATGGGTTTCTGTCAAGTTTCTCAGGATCCACATAAGAGTGAAAACATATGGTATCTGTCTTTCTCTGTGTGGCTTATTTTACTTAGCATCACACTCTCCAGTTCCATCCACGTTGCTACAAAGGACCATATTTTGTTCTTTCTCATTGCCCTGTAGTACTCCATTGTGTATATAAACCACAATTTCTTTATCCATTCATCAGTTGATGGACATTTAGGCTCTTTCCATAATTTGGCTATTGTTGAGAGTGCTGCTATAAACATTGGGGTACAAGTGCCCCTATGCATCAGTACTCCTAAATGATCTTAAAAACCCTTATCACTGATTTTTTCTGAAAAATCAGATCTGATAACATTGGAGCCCATATTATCTTGTGGCAACAGTCAGCTAAAGCTGAGTAACAGCTATCCTATTAGATGGGGCATGAACTCTCTTTTGCTCCCTTAGTCCTCATCTATCCTCCTTCATATATTTATGTTGACTGCTTGGCCCCTACTCAGCCTCTAATCTAAATCAGATTCCAACCAGAATTGAGGAAGTCCCTTTTTTTACTAAAAATTTGTTAGCTATATGTATCTTTAGGTGAAAGAAAAAAAAATGTTCATTTACCTTGATGGGAAGTAGTGAGGTCCAGGTAGGAAGTAAGGGTGATGAAAAGAGAATCGTGGTGGTGTCCCAAACAATGTGGCTGGATGACCAAGGGGAGAAGCCTGGTAAACATGTGAGTGTGGAATAGGAGGAGCCTGGGGGATTGGAGCACTTCTGGGACAAGTGGAAACGCTGGGATACTCCTTGGGAGGCTGGATGGTTGAGGTTGCAAATCTGGCATGGGCAGTACTTGCACTTGTTGGAATCCTGTTGGTGTTCTCCAGAGAGACAGGAGTGGGTCTCTTCACAGAGCGATTGGCTCCAGAATGTAGCCGATGAGTGTCTGTCTGGGAGGGCCCAGCGAAGCGCTGGGGTGGGAGTGCCGGTCGGAGGGGCAGACTTGGAGCCTGGACAGCCACCTGGGCAGTACTGGAGACAGTGGGCTGGAAAAGTGAGATGGGGCTTGGGTGCTGGACTGCAGGTGTGGGCAGCTGGATGGCAGGTGTGGCGTCACCTTTAGAAATAAAAACAGCATAGGTCTAGCATTAACTGAATTGCTCCATGTCTTTCTTTTTTCAGAATTTAATAAACTGTACAACCAGAAGCCTTCACTAACCAGCTTACCTAACAACATCACCACATCAAACCACTCTATTTCCTGTATAGTATTTTAAACAAATCAAAGTCATTTTGTTTACCTATTATACATTTTTTGTCTCTCTTTCCCACCTAGATTCTACGTGCCATGAGAAGACAAACCTTTTGTTTTGCTCACTGCTGTATCCCCAGGGCTCAAAATTCTAGCTGGCACAGAATAGGCCCTCCACAAATACTCTTGAATGAATAGATAAATGAACAAAATTATTGAGTGTTTGAGTGAAAGACAAATACACACAAACGCTAATATGTATATATAAATCTTTTGTTAAAAAATAATATGAAACTACTGAAACTAATAATACGGTTACTTGTAAGGAACAATCATCTGGGGAAAGGGACAGGGCAGTGGTGCAGAAAAAAAAAGCTAGACTTTCATTTTATATCTATCAATACCATTTGAATTTTCTATTGTCTAAATATGTTAACTTTATTTTAAATATTATTTGAGGTTTCAGGGCAGCGGTATGCATCATTTCTCTCCTGTGTCATATACTTCTCTATATTAAACTAAATTATGAATAACATTTAATGTTTTAATTGAAAAAATAAGCAATCAGTAAAATTATTTTGCTTTATTGCATTCAATGTGGATACAGAAGGAAATGCCCAGGTGAGAAGAAGACTCACCACAGATCAACAATTTGTGGCAGATAGGAAAGGAATATTATTGCAGCAAAGCATGATGGATATGGCAGGATTTTTAAAGGTAGATAAAACAATCATGTTCTTGAACAGGAGAGGACTAATTGAGTTTCTGAGTTATTTAAATGACACATTTAGCTGAAATAAACTAAACTTTTCCAAAGAAAGACATAGAGAAGCCATAGCAATAGACCCATGATCTGGTTTATTCCAATGCAGTTAGATCTCTGTTCATATATAAGATGCAGTCCAAGCAAACTCTATGATTAGAACTGTCTTGTGCGAGGCTGAAAGGAATGCAGATCTTCTCTTAGTCTTGCCCAGGTAAGGCCTTTCCTTTCTTCTTTCTCTCCAGATAAGGCATGTAATACTCCTCTTAAACTTGCAGGCAAGAAATTAAGGGCTATATTGCAGGCAAGAAATTGGGATATATCTGTACTTAAGTTAAGTTACAGATAATATAGGAGTTAAGTACAGATAATATAGGAGAAGGGTGTAAATGAAGCTGTCCTGATTCTTAGTTGATAGGGTTATGTACCCTCCCATCTGTGAGGCACAGGCCTTAGGCCTTTCCTGATTGATCAAGCATAGAGTAATTTCCCTCTTCCATGTTCCCTCAGAACATGTAAATCTATAACTTATCACAAAATAGTATAAATCTTTGTTATTTGCTTGCCTGTCACCTTTACCACAATCAAAAAACTGGAAGCTTGAGAGAAGGAACAGTTTCATTCATGTTTGCATCCCAGTATTTGGCAAAGAACTTGGTTAATAATAGTTAAGAAAGGTATGACTAGATGAAAACAACAACAACAACTAACAAATAAGTCTATAACTGACAGCACTTCTACCACTGATCTAGTATAAAGAGAACTCCCTTCTCTAAACAACTATGAAGCTGGGCTGATGCGTAAAATCTTTCAAAAGTTTTATTAATTATCACTGCACTCAAGACATCTGCTCCTAAAATCTACCTCTGACACAGGTTTCTTTCCCCCATAGCTAGTATAAGAAGCTCTCAGTCTTCATTAAAGAAGTAGGATCTTCTTAAAGAAAGGAAAGGAACTACACAGACCAACTAATATTACTTCAGCTACTGAAGAAGGAAGGGACTCATCTTTTAGCTGATATGAAATGTTCTTTTTTACCAAAGATATTTCTATAAAAAAAAGAGGTATGAGGCATGAGATGATAAGTCATGCATTCCTTTAATTCAATATTCACTAAGCAACGAACATATGCCAGGCACTGTTTTGGTCTGAGGTTAAAAAAAAAAAGATGCATAATTACACTGTACTATAATGAAGATGTCTTAAATGTCAAAATTCCAGTGGTTAAGCAGGAAGTTAAAGTCTGCATCATCCAGTCATCTCTATAAACTGTCAGTGAATAGGGAAGACTTATGGGAAGGGCAGAGCTCTAATGTTTCAAGCTGTAGATAAAGTATGTAAAAGACTAGCCAGTCTCTTGTTTTCTTCTCTAGCATATAGCTAGATTATCTTTCCCAGCCTCCTTTGAGTTAGGAACTGCCATTTGGCTAAGGGCTACCCAGTGGAAGGTAGGAGAAATTTGCACCAGTTCTAAGACTGGTCCATGAAAAACTTTCATGCATTATCTTCCATGCTCTTTCCCTTTCTGCAGGTTCATGCACACGAGGTCTGGTGGCCTTGGATGCCACATATTAAAGATGGCAGTGCCACAGGGTAGAAGTCTGTGTCTATGAGGCACTCTTTCAAAGACGGCTATACACTGATTAGAAATACCTATTTTAAACTTGAAATGTGGGGCGCCTGGGTGGTGCAGTCGGTTAGGCGTCCGACTTCAGCCAGGTCACGATCTCGCGGTCCGTGAGTTCGAGCCCCGCGTCAGACTCTGGGCTGATGGCTCAGAGCCTGGAGCCTGTTTCCGATTCTGTGTCTCCCTCTCTCTCTGCCCCTCCCCCGTTCATGCTCTGTCTCTCTCTGTCCCAAAAATAAGTAAACGTTGAAAAAAAAAATTAAAAAAAAATAAATAAACTTGAAATGTATAAAAATAAACCATAATCCTGTTTAAACCATTATGTTTAGGTGTTTGTTAAAGCAGCTTGCATTATCTAATCATTACATGAGATAAAGAGCAGACTTCTAGTCCTATAGTATAGTATGACAGGAACAAAAAAAAAGTTATCTCTCTCACGATCTCTACCAATAATCTCTCACCATCTCTACAAAAAAGGAAGAATCCACTGCCTGTGCTGACTGGACAAAGAGTGCAACTAGGATTTTGTTGTGTGATTGGGATAAACAGTGAAGGAGTAAGGAATGGCAGAAAATGAGGACAGCCCATATTTCTCTACAAGAAAAAGCTATATGGAGATAGTAAGGAGAGAAGAACCAGCATATGAGTAAAGAGAAAAAGAGGCAGAGAAAGAAAGAGAGGAGAGAGAAATAAAGTAATAGGCAGAGATGCAGAGACAGAGTTGGGGAAAAAAGAATTGGGACAGTTAGGCAACTGATTAAAACAAAAAAAGTGGGACTTTGGAGAGAGACAATGGTAATGAGGAGTCCCAAGACTTACTATATGTTGAACCATGTGATTCCTCCTTCCCTACCCTCTCAAGAAAACCTACAATATAGAGCTATATCACTTTTCAAGTAATTTCTGAGCCAGAGTTGTGTCTTTCATGGACATAATACTTTGCTGGAATGGATCTTAAGGTAGAGAGACAACTAGCTTTTTTGGGATTATAATAGGATCGGAACAGTGGAGGGTTTTTTTGGCTTGTTTCAGTTAAACAAGAAGAGGTGGGTAAACCAAAAAGGCATCAAACAACTGAAATAGTAGTAAACTTTTTTAACTAAAAATTTAGAGAAAGGTATGAATTCAGAAGAGTAAAAGATGTCAAATGAGTGAAGATAAAATAAGGCAAACCAATTTCAGGCCTGAGAAATAAAATGTAGAGAACAAAATAATTAACCAGAAAATTCATATATGTATAAAGTGACATTCAAAACCCAGGCCAAAATAATTTCTAGGGTGCCTGGGTGGCTAAGTTGGTTAAGTATCCAACTCTTAATTTCAGCTTAGGTAATGATATCATGGTTCATGGAATTGAGCCCCATGTCAGGCTCTGTGCTAACAGCTCAGAGCCTGCTTGGAATTCTCTCTCTCGCTCTCTCTGCCCTTCCCCTGCTCACACTCTCTCAAAAATAAACACTAAAAATACATATATATATATATATATATATATATATATAATTTTCACTAGAATTCTGTAAGACGTTAAAGTAAACAAACTTGACAATATAAAATAATAGTACTGGCATAACTGGCATCAAAGGTATTTGATAAAAGATGTTTAAAAAGAATTCTGGACTATCATGCTGTAATCATTTTTGGAAATGAGAAATAGGAGAAGAGCTCGGGATGTGGCATTAAATGTGAAAGGTGGAGTGAACATAATGCACTGGTCACAGAAATGATATCAGACAAGGTACTACAGATTCCATCAAAGAAGTAGTAAAATTGGTTGTATTTTTATCTATCCTTTCTAGAACTACCTTATAAGCTCTTATATAAGAGACTGTAAAAATACTTTTATATTCTGCCTCAAGCACAGAGTTTTATCTATAACTGGTGCTTAATAAACATTAGGCAGTGGGGGACAGGTAGGCAGGCATGCAAATATGGCAGTGGAATACACTATAGATTGAGATGGAAAAGTTCGTCAAAACAAGGTAGGATACCAAATTACATTGCTAGATTTCAAATAGATTGACAGAATGAGATAAAAATGTGCTAGGATGATCCAGTACATACAACAAATAATTGCTTCTACACAGTAAAATGAAATAAGCTTGACTAAGAACCAAATAATGGATAAAGACTACTAGGAGGTGCATGAATTCTGTATATGAAATATTGCCTAGTGATCACAACACACTTAAATTCAAGATCCTAACAACAAAAAAAGACCAAAAAAAGTCCATTCTTGGGTTGATTTTTGGAAATACAGATGTTGCCTAGGGGAAAAAAAAAGCTAATAGGGGTAACTAAAATGAAGAGTTCATTTAAAAATGAAGGTTATTTTATATGATAATGCTAAAAACCTAGAAGTAAAAAATGTGCCTCAAAAATCAGAGTTATTGGTTAACTGACCAAATTAAAGAGAACAGAGAACCCATCAAAAAGGAAAGAAATCTTTTAAAAATGGAAAGTTTGTCCAAATGTATTAAACAGGGCTGCCCAAGTATGTAAGTATAAATAAAAATTAAGCAATCCAAAGGAAAATTGAAGGAGTCACATCTGAGGGACCTCAAAGTCAATACTAAGTGACTTCACTTTTATAGAAGGAACGCAGTGGAATCAGTGGAATAGTCATTATAGTATAAAAGGCAACTGAAAGAAGACCAGAGAGACTCAATAAACCTCTTCACCTACAGAAGAAGACTGTAAGATTTCTGAACCCTAATTCATTTTCATAGCAGATAGGTTAAGATTATATAGATTACAGTAGTATAATGTCAAGTTCACAGAATGTTCTAATCCAAGTTGATAAAATTAATATAACTAGATCTTAGGTAGCATTCACCTAATAATTATATAGAAGCTCAAAGTCATAACTGAGAAAATATTAGATGAAGTAGATACAAATGGTCTCATGCAGTATTTAACTGTGGGTAGAGGCAGATAGAAGAGAGGTCTTGAAAGGAAGAATAAAGAGAAGAAATATGGATTGTGAAAGCATAAATCATAAATAACATAGCAGACAAAACAAAATAAATCAACAAAGGCTTAATTAAGCCTAGGTTGAAATACAGGATTAAAAGAGATACTACCAAATAATGACGTGTGAAAGTGCCTGACTCTGCTGGAAGAGAATAAGGCAACATAATCAGCTTTCTGCATCTTTCTCTTGAGCCTAGACATCTTAAATGTGGCTTTGTTGCTATCAATTGCTATAATGATACATAGGGAAAAAAAAAAACATTGAAAATGTGTAAGATTCTAAAAAGTCAATTTTTAACATATCTAAACCCCTTAGTGCTAAGGGGTGGCTGTATTACCAGAAGGAGCTGAACAGGTGGCAACTAGAAAAAGCAGTGGTTTTAGGACAAGTAACAGTAAGTAGTGAATGTATAAAGCTCTGCCTAAGAGATTGTAAAATAGGTGCTAGAAGAACAAACCCATGATGGACAGCCCAATAACAAGTTATCAAGATAATAGATTCTCAACTTTGGGTTCTTAAAAGCAACAGACAGGAATGTTATAAAGAATTGATAATAGAGGAGAAATTTAGGGAAAGACAATATAAAGAACCAGATATTTGGTAGAAAATAGATTACTTTCACTACTTTTCTAGAGCAGCAAGAGAACAGTCTTAACAGATCAGTCATCATTGCTAAATTCCAAAACAGGATGCTCTATATGCCATTAGCAAGGCATTCTTTTTTGGTGATAGTACAAAGACACTCCTATTTCCTATTGAATTACGTCAGTCATTTCCTGCATTATCTGCCTAATCTATGTGCTAATGCTGATTTGGTTAAAAGGTCTGAAGTTTTACACATGGAACATTTGCTACTCTGGGAAACCAAGCGCTTTGAGGTCTACTGAAATTTTTCCTTCTCCAATTTAATGTTTTTAAACATTAAACATTTCTTCTTGATTTTTTCCCTTAATATTGTTGTACTAAAAATTCTTAAGCTAACAGAAACAAAATTTCACCTTAAGGTAAAATTTTCACACAGTTATTTAAAAAATTCATAATCTACAATAAAGCCAACTCACCAACTGGTTGAGTGATGGTATTCTGTAGGCTGGGAATTACCACAGAGTAGGTAGATGAGCGATAAGGATATATTGTTGTAGGATTTGTAGACACGATATTCTGTGTGGTACCAGAAAATACATTGGAAACACTTAAAGGGAAGCGTTTTCGCTTCCCTGGACGAGGTTGATAAACCCAACCTATAGAAGAAGATAAGCAATTTTTAATTTGAACATATAGGCCCTATTTAGCCTTTAGATAGTATTTTTCACAATAAAATATCCAAAATACTTCTAAATTAAAAAAAAATAAGTTATTGTCTAAAGTGTCTTTTCCAGCTTTATTAGGCTATTTCTGTGCATTTTAATATCCAGATAGCTCTTAACTAGTGGTCGGAGTTATAACCCACAATTCAGAGTGAGGTCAAATGTCTTATATCCAAAGACAAATATTGATTCCATAGTAAAATCAACATTAAAGACATTGGGTTTGAATCTCAAGGCTTTTCCTTTACCTGTAAGGTAAGATATTATTCATCTCCTGTTTCCTTTCTGTGAGATCTAATTGTCTGTATCTTACAATGAAACGGTCACTAACGACCAGTCATTTTTATGCCTAGTTGGAAGAGTCACTCTCCTAAACTTGGCAGTCTTAAGTCCACAGACAACCCAATTTCCTTCCAAAGTCAGAAAAGTGGAGTTATAACAGTTTTCAGCCACTGAATAACCAGGGGTATCACTCCGACCACCTACCCCCACATCCAGAACCTTTCTGCTAATATTTTAGAAAAAAATAACTCCTCTCCCATCATGCATGATCATGTTGGCCATACACTTTGCCTTTACCCAAGCTTAATCTAAATGTCCTACAGCTGGAGGATAAATCAGAATTCCTTTAAAACTACATCATGATGAGGATAAATTTATCAGTCAGAAGGCACAACTATGTTCTGATGACTACGTAACATTAAAATGGAGCATGGTGTCAATTCCTGCATTCTCATTAAGTGTATGATGCATATTTGTTTCTGTTGCTGTGATTTTAACTCTTCATTTTCTATTTGCAAAGTTATAGTCTAGAAGTCTGGAGTTTTACCTTCATTAAGTTCATTTCTATATATTTAATCAAAACCACACTAAAATCGTTACATCGCCAGGTTTGTTATTAGTTGGCAAGTATGAGACCAGACGCTCTATTTGGTTCTATTTAAGAAAACTTATGCCCAGTATCGATTCAATCATTACTACAGTATTAGCCATTATTCTCTTAATTGTACATATTGGATTAGAAAAATATGCATTTTTGTCTTTTCATCTCAACCTAACCTAATCTTTACCTAAATAAATTTAAAAGAAACTAAAAAGAGGTTTTGTTCATTTCATTGGATTACCAGGAAATTCCTCTCTGTGTTTTTCTTTAATCTTTTGTGCTTCATCATAATAGGGTTTCTTTTGTTCTTCGCTAAGTTTGTTCCATTCTAACCCAAGCTGGACACTGATTTCTGCGTTGTTGGCTGCTGGGTTAGCTTTGGCTAGTGCTGGCCGGTGAATCCTTGCCCAAACCATAAATGCATTCATGGGTCGCTTCACATGACCATTTCTGTCCTTACTGAAGGGAGTATCTGGTATTCCTACATGACAAAAATTAAAAACTAAATTAATGTGCTACATACACACATACATACACACAATGTTAAAGTGAAGTGCACATTCATCTATATTTATTTTTAAATATCTGGAAAAAATATACACTTCAATATAGTCAAAGAACTGCCAGTATTCCAGAATGCCTCATAACGCCTGAACTCAGCATTCTAAACTATAGCTTAGAATGACTCTTCTTTTCTTCAAAAAGGATAATATTGAAGTTATTGTAAGAGTAATAATGTTGAAAATATAGTAAACTCCTGGCTCATTACCTCTTTGAGCTTTACTAATACCTCTACCAATAATTATCATATAGTTTCTTTCCCATTAAAAATATTCTATTACTGGGGGATGAGAACTATGACTTATTCATGACTATAATCCTAGCATTAGCTAAGTGTTCCCTAAATGTTTAAAGGAATTCATTTACATGGCCCTGTAGTGTCCATTCAAGCAAAAATATAATATAATACTATATTTCATTATGAAGGAGAAGCTCTTGCCAAGGCGGGTAATCGACACTGATCCTATGTCCTGGGAGAAAAATGAAAGAAAAATAACAAAAGTGACCAAATGAAATTACAATAAAAGGTGGTGGCTAAATTCACATCTCTTACCTAAGTCATCAAAAACAGCTTTCTACAAACTTCCTATATTGTTTCTCTTTAGTTACTTGATACATAAAATGGTTTAAAACACACAAATAAGTATTATAAAGAAAGGTCTCCCTTTCTCTCCTTTAGAAAATGAAGTTTATAAAAGCAAGAGGGTGAGATAGAGAAAGGATCATTAAGAAAAATAAGAAAACAATAAATATGAAAGTTAATGAAAATATGAACTGATGATTGATATGATTTCCCATGATACTGATTGGCATAATACTGTCTGAATTAAATTTTAAAATAAGAATTTTCTAACTATATGTTTGTAAGTAATGGATAGAAATATGTTCGTAGTTGTTACTGCTGTTAACTATAGTCATTTCTTTGAAAACAATTTCTAGCTTATTCTACTGTATTTTCATTTTCTATGTCTATAAATCCTTAGCATTTAGAATACTAAACTGTTACATTTAATCATATACTACTTTTCTCTTAGAAAAATGTTTACTATTCATTTTTAAAGAAGACAAATCACCCCCAAATCCAGAATAAACTTTCCTGCTGGATTATAACCATTTTTTCATTAAACACCATTTAAAATTTTCTTCTTGATACACGTAAAAATATTAAGCTACTAAATACGGTAGTTTAAGTGCAGCATAACTGAGGGCTGAGGTAACTGTGATATCTAGTGAGAATATTTCTATTTTGTGTATAAACACTAGTCACTTCTAAATCTCATCATTCACTGGGTCTTAAAATAGATTTTTAAAAAAAAATGTTGGGGAATCTTGGAACATGTTAGTGTATTTTACTGGTATATGTACAAGTCAATCGGAAGTGATACCTGTGCAGACTTTGCCCTGTAATGAATCAGTTCCATGATTTTATTTTTCTAGTTTAGGCTTCTGAAAGCTGACATGTCAGCTATGGGGCAACACAGACGAAGTTTGAAAAACAGATTCCCCTGTCGTCTAATACCTGCATCTGAGGGAAGCACGGTGAGCGGGACATCTTTAGTTTCAATTTTTACAGAAGGCTCCAGTAAAGATTGCATTTTAATAGGCACTGGTGTCAAGGGGACCTTGGTCAACCGTATCAACTCTGAAGGTGGAGGTCCCTGAAACTGGATCCGGGCCCCAGGGGGGACTGTGTGTAGAGTCAAAGGGATCCTGAGGTCTTGCTGGTGTGGCCCAAAGGCACTGGATGGCTGGCCCAGGATGACCTCCTTGCTGCCATGGATCAGGCCATTGGATGCGGGCTCAGTGCCCAGCCTGCAGTCCTCGCGGAGTCTCTCGGGTTCCTCCGTTTTGATGATGCCTTCTCTGATGGCCACCAGGTTTTTACCTTCCCCGCCTTTCGCTGCATCCCTCATGACCTCCTCCGCTTCCAATCTGCCCTTCTTCTCGCCCCCGCGGCGGCAGTCGAGGGTTGGCCCGGGGCCTTCCACCTTGGCCTCCCTGGAGGCCCTATGGCCGGCCTCCACAGGCCTTCGAGTCCCCGCCGACGGATCCAAGCCCGGCCCTGGCTCCTGCTTCTCGGCCTTGACGTGCAGCGCCCGGGGCTGCACCGGGTGCAGCTCGGGTCTGCAGGGGGCGCCGTCGGACGCGGGCGACGGCGGTGGCAGCAGCAGCAGCTCGGGCCTCAGCTGCAGCAGCCTCGCTGGCGAGGGTGAAGCAACGACGCCTTCTTCCAGGGCCTGAGGCAGTGGTGGCCCTGGTGGCAGCAGCAACACCTGTTCCGACTTGACCTGCAGCAGTCGCCGTGCCGCGGGCTGTACACTCGACGCCTGGGCTTCCCCACACGACGAGGCCACGGTCGTAATGGCGGCCGCGCACAGGGTGGGCGGCGACGCAGGGAGATCCGCGCCTGCAGCCCTAAAAGAGGTGCCCTCCACCGGCAGCTGAGGCGGAGCAGGACGGAGCGGGCGCGGCGGGGTCGCCCGCGGCAGTTGGCGCAACTGAAGCCGCGGCTCTGGCCTGGCTCTCTCCATGGGGGGAGGGGGGGAACGACGCCCCGGCCTGGTCCCAACCCGGATTGTGAGCTCAGCCGTTTGTTGGCGACCTTCCCCTTTCCCCTTTCGGTTAAGACCCTTGCAAGGCACTTACTACCCAGAACCCTACGCGGTTCAAAACGCGGCCCTCCGTCTTGGCCTCACCCAACCACAAGCGTCCTGGTACCCCCGGCCCTCCAATCACAGGCGCATTCTCCGGCCCCTCCCGTCCACCGCTCTCTCCTCGTGCTGAGCCCTCGAATCACCCGCGATGGCAGGGGCTGTGGCACGTGCTGCCCATTTTCCCCCTATGACTTTGCCTCTCTTCCGGAATTCTCTCCTGGCCGTTGTCCTTAGTTACCCGTCCCCCGCCTGGAGAGCCCGACAATGGTGTTGCCCAGGGAACGGTGCGGTTCTACGCCACTGACCTCCAGGGGATAAAGTCGAGTGAGTCTCTTACGCGGGATGGGGAGCTGGGCCTTGTACTGGCCGGCTGACGTGCCAGAATACATGTAAGTCCCGTGCATCACGGGGGGCCCTTCAGATCTCTGCCAAGGGGAAAGGGGGAGGATTTTGCAACCCTCCTTTTTGTACAATAACTTTCAGTTGATCGCCAGGTTCTTTGGGCCCTACTAGCAAAATACATCCCAAATTTACCCATTTTGGGGGCTTCCACTGCCATTACTCTATTCCAAGCTTCCATAATCTTCCACCTGGATACTGCTGTGTAAATAGTCTCCCTTTTGCGTCCTTGTTACACTATATTACAGATGCCAGAGATCTTTTTAGAAGTGCAAATCTAGTCCTGTCACACCCTACGCTCCTAAATATTCCCATGGCTCTCCATTGATCTCATGATAAAGGTCTAATGTACTTGCAAAGCATGTAAAGCTCCAAATACCTTGGGCTCTGTGGGTTCCAGCTACACTGACCTCTCATCATTTTATCTTAAGGGACTTTGAAAATGCCCCAAAGCTCTTTCTCTCTTATGTCTCCTTACCTCCTCCCTGCTCATTTTTCAAATTGTAGCTCAACTGTCACTTCCTCAGAGAAGTCTTACCAGATTCTGAAAATCAGGGCAAATTTCCTTTATGTACTCATGTCTATCACTTAAAACTCTTACCACAATTTGTAATTATGTATTTCTTTATATTATTTACTGACTCTACTCCTTGACTGCAACCTCCTTGAGGACAGTGTTTTGCTCATCATTGAATCCTCGATGCTGTTCATAGAGCCTGGCTTATAGTAGGCATTCAAGAAATTCTTGTTAGATAAATAAAGACTGCCTATCGTCTAATAATAACAGTAATTACACTCTATATTTAGGGTTTACTCTTGTGCCAGGCACTCCCCAAGTCCTTTCTATGACTATGCCTCTCCTTTTATTAGGACTGTGTTTATTTTCATCATGGAGGAAAAAGGAAATTGCTACATTTCTAAATGATGTCCTAAGATCTATAGATTTATCTTGAAGCAGATGATTTTTGTAACCAAAACAAGTTATCTCTACAAGAAGACCTGCCCCAATTCTCTAATGCCCTATTGTCAAATGTGGCAAAGAGGAGTTCTTATCTGGAAGGTCGACAAGGGCAGTGGTTCTCAAACTTTATTATCTTGGAACACTTTACACCCACAAAAATGATTGAAGATTCCAAAGTGCTTTTATTTATCAATATTTGTGGTTTTATCTATCAATATTTGCCATATTATAAATAAAAACTAAGGACATATAAAAAAATTAGTTCTCAGGGCACCTGGGTGGCTCAGTCGGTTAAGTGTCCAACTTTGGCTAGGGTCATGATCTCACTGTTTGTGAGTTCGAGCCCTGCATCAGGCTCTGTGCTCATAGTGCACACAATTTTCTGATTCTCTGTGTCTCTCTCTCTGCTCTCCCTCCCTTGCTCGTGCTCTGTCTCTCTCGCTCTCAAAAATAAACATTAAAAAAATAAATAAAAAATAAAAATATTCTCAATTCATTCAAAATACCAATAATAAACTGATTACATGTTAACACATCACATTTTTATGCTAAAACCCTGTTCTCCCAAAAATTAAAAGAGTGGCACTGTAAATCTAATGTCTGGCTTAATTTAAAAAAAAAAAAAGGTTGGATTCTCATGTGTTTCAGGCAATGTGTTATGATCCACATGTCATATAGAATGCTTCATTCTGCATTCATGAGAGAATGAAGTGAAAAAGGCAAATATTGTCTTAGAATAATTATGATTGGATGCCTGGGTGGCTCAGTCAGTTAAGTGTCCAACTTCAGCTCAGGTCATGATCTCACAGTTCATGAGTTTGAGCCCCGCAGCGGACTCTGCTGTCAGCACAGAGCCTGCTTTGGATCCTCTGTCTCCCTCTCTCTATGCCTCTCTCTCTCTCTCTCTCTCTCAAAAATAAACATTAAAATTTTTTTTAAAGAATTATGAAAATAGTATTAACCTAGCAGACTTTCAGAAGGAGTTGGTTCCTGAACTGCATTTTGAGAACCGCTGAACTGGGGTTTAAATATAAGAGCCAAACATGTGTACAAAGAATGTTGAAAGAGGCATAGAAATAAATCAAGTTAATTGATTTTGTTCAGGATTAGTTCATTTTCCAATCTGAATTAGAAATTTAAAAAGTGATATGACAATCTTCTGTAACAGCAATGCAAATCGTATATGGGGAGTATATTTTAATCAGAAAGCAATATTTTTTAAACAAAAAATAGCTTCATTAAGGTTTGATTTCTGTATCATAAGCTTACAATTAAGTGTACAATTTGATCAGTTTCAATGAATTGATAAAGTTGTGTAAGCATAAATACAATCTAGTTTGAGAACACTTCTATCAACTCAAGAAAGTTCTGAAATGAAACCCAAAAAACTCTTCTTGTTGCCAGTTGTAGTAAAAACTCTGCCCCACCTCCAACCCCAGGTGCTTTCTGTCTCTGTAATTTTCCCTTTCCTAGAAATTTCATATAAATAGAATCATATCATATGTAAGCTTATCTGTTTGTCTTCTTTAACATAGCACAATGTTTTTGAAGTTCATCCAAGCTGAATGTATTAGTGGTTCATTTTTTTTTTTGTTGTTTTTGCAGAGTAGTATTCTATTATACGGAAATACTAAATTGTCTTTAGATATTTTGTTGTAAGATGTCTGTCACTCATCTTGCTTATCCATTCAATAGCTGATTGGTATTTGATTATTTCTAGGTTTTTGATGCTGTGAATATGATGTCCATTCATATACAAATATTTGTGGCATCTAGGAACAGACTTGCTAGGTTATACGGTAAGTATAAACTTTTACAAAACTGCCAAACTGATTTGCAAAATGAATGTGCCACTTTAAATTTGCACTCACAACATGAGGGTCTCACTTTCTCTGCCTCTTCTCCAACATGTGGTATCATAAGTCATTTAAATTTTAGCCACTCTAGTGGGTATGTTATAGTAAATAATTGTGATTTAAAATTACATTTTCACAATAAATAATGACACTGAACATCTTTTCATGTGTTTAGTTGCTATTCTATACATCTTCATTGCCTAGTGTCTATTAAAGTGTTTTTGTCCATTTTTTTATATTCGGCTGTTTTCTTAATGTTTAGGGATTAAAAAATTTTTTTTAATGTTTATTTATTTTTGAGAAAGAGGGAGAGAGAGTGTGGCAGGGGGAGAGGCAGAGAGAAAGGGAAACACAAAATCTGAAGCAGGCTCCAGGCTCTGAGCTGTCGGCACAGAGCCCACTGTGGGGCTTAAACTCACAAACTGCAAGATCATGACCTAAGCCAATGTCCGACACTGACTGAGTCACCCATGAGCCCCTAGGGATTTTTTTTTTTTTTTTTTTTTTAGGGATTCTTAATATATTCTGGATACAGAGTCTTTATTAGATATATGTTTGTAAATATTTTCTTCCACTCTGTGGCTTCTTTTCATTCTTCTTATTTTTAATTCTTTTTTTTTAATGTTTATTTACTTTTGAGAAAGAGAGAGAGAGCACGAGCGGCGGGGGGGCAGAGGGAGAGGGAGAGAGAGAATCCTAACCAGGCTCTGCACTGTCAGTGCAGAGCCTGAT
Organism: Acinonyx jubatus; assembly: GCF_027475565.1. Taxonomy (NCBI): domain Eukaryota; kingdom Metazoa; phylum Chordata; class Mammalia; order Carnivora; family Felidae; genus Acinonyx; species Acinonyx jubatus. Next base: position 187,510,012 of record NC_069380.1, on the reverse strand, counting down.
GCAGGGCTTTAACTACAAACCGTGAGATCATGACCTGAGCTGAAATCAAGAGTCAGATGCTTAACCAACTGAGCCACCCAGGCACCCCATTTTTTCATTCTTAATGATGTCTTTTGAATAGTAAAAGTTTAACTTTGATGGAGTCTAACTATCAATATGCCTTTAATCATATCTAAGAAATCTTTGCCTAAACCAAAGTTAAAAAGGTTTTTCTGTCATGTTTTTCTCTAGAAGTATTATGCCACACTGTCTTAATCATTACAGTTTTATGGTAAATCTTGAAATTAAGTCAAATAAGTCCTCAAACTTAGTTCTTTTCAAAAACCATATTAACTATTTTTGGTCTTTTGGATTTCCATATGGATTTTAACATTAGCTTATCAATTTTCACCACACACACACACAGCCTGTTGCATTGAATCTCTGCAATTCACTTGCAGAGAAAAATAGATATCTTAACAATATTGAGTTTTCCAATTTGCAGACTTGGGACATATCTCCATTTATTTTGGTCTTAAATTTTTCTTTTTTTTTTTCTTTTTTTTTTTAATTTTTCTTTACAATGTCTTGTAACTTTCAGTCTACAGTTCTGCACTTCTTTTGTTAAAATCCCTGAATACTTTTTAAACTGTTGTTAATATAATTATTTTCTTAATTTCATTTCTAGTTGATTGTATATTGATATTATATTCATATTTTCTTGCCTGTTGCACAGGCTAGAAGCTACAGTCCAGTGTTAAATAGAAGTGGCAAGAGTGGACATCCTTGCTTTGTACCCAATATTGGGGGGAAGCATTGTCTTTCATCTTGAAGCATGATGTTAGTTGTAGGTTTTATGTAGCTGCTTTTTATCAAATTAAAGAAGTTATGTTTTATTCCTAGTTTGTTGAGAGCTTTATCATGAATGTTTGTTGGATTTTATCAAATGCATTTTCTATATCTATTGAGATGATCATATTGTTTACTCCTTTATTCCAGAGTCAGCAACATTTTCCAGAAAGGACCATAAAGTAAGTATTTTTGGTGTTGTGAGCTGTATGATCTCGGTGGCAATCAATCAACTCTGCTCTTGTAGCATGAAAGCAATTATAGGCAACATGTAAATGAATGGGAATAATTATGTTTCAACAAAACTTTATTTATAGAAAAAAAGACACCAGATTTGGTCTGCAGGCTGTAGTTTGCTGGCTCCTGCTTTATTCTGCTAATATATGCATTACATTAAGTGCTATTCAAATGTTAAGCTAATCTGGGTAAACCTTACTTGGTCATAACGTATAATACTTTTTATACCTTACTGGATCTTTTAAGAGTTTTAACATTTATATTCATGAAGGGTATTGGTCTGTAGTTTAGTAACTCAATTAAGTAATGTAATGTCTTTGCTTGATATTGGTCCATTCAGATTCTATATTTCATCTTGAGTCAATTTGTCATTTCTGTCTGCAAATTTGCTCATTTCAACTAAGGTGTCAAATTATTGAAATAAAGTTGTTTATAATTTATAATATTACGTTGTAATATTTTTATTTCTATAGGGTTCAGAATGTTTCTCTTACATTCCTAATTTTGGTAATTTGTATCTCTTCTCTTTTTTTGTAGTCATTTTACTAAAGTTTTATCAATTCCATAGATCTTTTCAAAAAACTGTCAGTTTCATTGATTTTGTCTATTGTTTTGCTGGTTTTTGAAAAATTGATTTCTGCTATTGTCTTTATTATTTCCTTCATTCTACTTACATTGGGTTTGATTTGCTCTTCCTTTATAATTTCTTAAGTTGAAAGCTTAGTTAATTTTTTTAGGTTATTTTAAAGCTCATTTCCTTCCTAATATAAGCATTTAAGGCTATAAATTTCCCTCTGTGTACTGCTTTACCTGTGTTCCATTAGTTTTGCTATGTCCTGATTTTTTGTTCTTGCAGTAGAGATATTTTCCAATTTCTCTTGTGATTTCTTCTTTGATCCATGAGTTATTTAGAAGCATATTGTTTAATTTCAAACTATATAAAGATCTCCCAGATTTCCTTCTGTTATTGGCTTCTAATTTAATTCCATTATGGCCAAAGAACGTATTTTGTATGAGTTCAGTCCTTATAAATGTGTTGTGATTTGTTCCTTCACCTAGCGTGTGATATATTCTAGAGAATCTTTCATGTGTACTTGAAAAGAATGTATATTCTACTGTTGCTGGGTGGAGTGTTCTAGTTGTTTAATAGTATTGCTCAAGTATTCTATATCCTTTCTTATTTACTGTCTAGTTGTATTATGAATTAGTATTGTCAGTGAGAGAGAAATATTGAAATATCCAACTATAATTCCTGAATAGTCTGCTTCTCCTTTCAAAGTTATCAATTTTTGCTTTACATATTTCAGGGTTCTCTTGCTAGGTGCTATTTGGAATTGCTGTACCTTTTTGATTAATTGACCCTGTTATCATTATGAAATATTCTTCTCTGTCTCTAGCGATTTTCTTATTTTTTAAAAATTCTTTAAATTTATTTATTTTGAGAGAGAAAGAGAATGTGAGTGGGGGAGGGGCAGAGAGAGAATCCTTAAGCAGGCTTTTCACTGACAGTGTGGAGCCGACATGGGGCTCGGACCCACAAACCATGAAATCATGACGTGAGCTGAAACCAAAAGTCAGATGCTTAACTGACTGAGCCACCCAGATGCCCCTCTAGTGATTTTCTTAAAGTCTATTTTAGTATAGCCTCTCCAGCTTTCTTATGGTTAGTGTTTGTTTCCTATACCTTTTCCCATACTATCGCTTTCAATCTGTTTTATTTTTTTATGGTCTCATCCTTTAGTTAAATAACTTTTTCTTTACCTTAAAGGAATATATTATGGAATGCTACATCTTGGGACAAGGAAACATGTATTTGAAATTCAGTAGTTGAGCCAGTTTGTCCTCCTTATAGTTTCAATGAACTTACATTTAATGAATTGTATTACATTTCATAAATTGTAGTCTCAACATATTTTTGAATATGTATTTATCTGAGCACTTATACACTTAGAGAAATTTATCTGAAGTCATACTTTTTATTTAAATTTTTAAATTTAATTGTCTTTATTTTAGAGAGAGAGAAAGAGTGCATGTGTGATCTGGGGAGGGACAGGGGAGACAGAAAGAGAGAGAGAGAGAGAGAGAGAATACCAAGCAGGCTCCATGCTCAGCAGGGAGCCTGAGGCAGGGCTTGATGCCATGACTCTGAGATCATGACCTGAGCTGAAATCAAGAGTCACACACTCAACTGACTGAGCCACCAAGGTTCCCCTGAAATCATGCTTACTTAAAATAGAGATTATTTGATTTTATTATTTTATTTTTTATGTATTATTTTAAAATTACTGTTATTTTTAAATTCCAGTGTAGTTAATATACAGTGCTATATTACTTTCAGGTGTACAATGTAGTGACTCAATAATTCCATACATCACCCAGTGCTTATCACGAGAAGTGTACTCTTTAATCCTGACCATCTGTTTAACCCGTCCCCTCACCCACCTCCCCTCTGGTAACCACCAGTTTGTTCTCTATAATTAAGAGTCTGTTTCTTGTTTTGTCTCTATTTCTTTCTTTTTTTTCTCTTTGCTCATTTGTTTTGTTTCTTAAACTCCACATATGAGTGAAATCATAGGGTATTTATCTTTTTTACCTAGCATTATGCTCTGTAGTTCCATTCATGTCATTAAAAATGGCAAGATTTCATTCTTTTCTATGGAAGAATAATATTCCATTATGTGTGTGTACACACACACACACACACACACCACACCTTTTTGTTTCATCTGTTGATGGTTAAGGGCTGCTTCCATAATATGGCTATTGTAAATAAATCTGTAGGAAACATAAGGGTGAATATATCCCTTTGAATTCATGTTTGTTGTTGTTTTGTTGTTGTTGTTGTTGTTAGGTAATTACCCAGTAGTGCAATTACTGGATGGTAGGGTAGTTCTGTTTTTAACTTGTTGAGGAACCTCCATACTGTTTTCCACAGTGTTTGCACCAGTTTGCATTCCCACCAGTAATGTAAAAGACTTCCTTTTTCTCACATCCTTGCCAACACTTGTTTCTTGTGTTTTTTTATTTTAGTCATTCTGACAGGTGTGAGATTATATTCCATTGTAATTTTGAATTGTATTCACCTGATGAGGAGTGGTGTTGAACAACATCTTTTCATGTGTCTGTTGACCTTCTCTATGTCTTCTTTTTAAAAAAATTTTTTAATGTTTTTTATGTCTATTTATTTTTGAAAGAGAGGACAGAGACAGAGTGTGAGTGGGCCAGGGGCAGAGAGAGAGGGAGACACAGAATCCAAAGCAGGCTCCAGGCTCCAAGCTGTCAGCACAGAGCCCAGTGCAGGGCTCAAACTCACAAACTACAAGATCATGACCTGAGCCAAAGTTAGACGCTCAACCAACTGAGCCATCCAGGTGCCCCTGTTGGCCTTCTCTATGTCTACGTTGGAGAAATGTCCTGTATTGAACTGATTTTCCCACAGAGCCTCCAGAAAGAATCAATCTGCCTCCATCTTGATTTCAAAGTGCTAGTCTCCAGAACCATGAGAGAAAAAATTTCCACGGTTTTAAGCCACCCAGTTTGCAGTACTTTGTTAAAACAGCCTTGGAAACTAATACATTTCCATTTCTTTTCTCTTTTCATAAGAGAGAATATGCAGCAGAACGTTTTGAGCTCTGTTCTTTTCTGTGGTTGCTACCAGTCACTGACTAAAAGCCTAGAGGAGAGTTTCCATTCACTGATTGATTAACTTGTTCATTCAGCAAATATTTAATGAACCCCTAAAATGTGCTAAGCTCTGTACTAGGTACTGGGAACATAACAGAAGATAAAACAAATGATTTCTCTTCTCTTATACAGCTTATCTTTTTTTTTAATTTTTTAAAAAATTTTAAATTATTTATTATTAAGAGACAGAGAGAGCATGAGCATGGGAGGGGCAGAGAGAGGAGAAGACACAGAATCCAAAGCAGGCTCCAGGCTCTGAGCTCTCAGCACAGAGCCCGACGTGGGGCTCGAACTCACAGACCGCGAGATCATGACCTGAGCCGAAGTCAGACGCTTAACCGACTGAGCCACCCAGGCGCCCCTATGCAGCTTATCTTTTTAACAGAAAATTTAAATTAATAACAACACTGTCTAAGGTCACAAAAATGTCCTAAGAAGATTACTTAAAATGGATCCACTAGACCTGTACTATAGACTGAATGTTTGTGACTCCCAAAATTCAAATGCTGAAGCCCTAACTCCTAGTGTGGCTGTATTGGAGATAGGGTCTCTACAGAACTAAATAAACTTAAATGAGGTCATAAGGTTGGGACTATGATCCAATAGGATTAGTGTCTTTATGAGAAGAGAAGCCAGAGAGCTCTCTTCTCTTGCCCACCCTCTTTGAGAACACACCTAGGAAAGGCCATATGAGAACATAGCAAGAAGGTAGTTATCTATAAGCCAGAAAGAGAGCTCTCACCAAGAATGAACCCTGCCAGAACTTGATCTAGGACTTCTAACCTCCAGAACTGTGAGAAAATAAATGTCTGTTTTTTAAGCTACCCAGCCTGTGTTTTTTGTTATGGCAGCCCAAGCAGTTAATACAAACAGGAACCAAATATCCATAGTAACTGGTGAGAAAGGGGTACCTTTTTATCCTTACAAAATTGTGAAATGAATTTGATTAAACTTACATTTAAAAAATTTTAGAATTTTTTAAGGTTTAGAATTGCCACCACATGCTAATTCTTAGAACAAATACAGAATGAACCAAGTACTAATTGTTTATGGGGGGAGACGGACATTTTTTTTTTCTTTTTGGACTTTCAGTACAGATAGTTGAGTTCATTATTCTCTGTAGTTCCAGCAGAGTATTAACTTTGCTATGGGCAAGTCCCTGTGTAAATTTCCTATTGCTGTTGGAGCCATAAATTTAATGACTTAAAGCAACACAAATTTATTACTTTATAGTTCTGGAGGTCAGAAATTTGAAGTAGGTCACATGGGACAAAAACTAAGTCAGTAAGGCTGCTTTCCTTCTGGAGGCTCTAGGGAAGAATCTGTTTCTTGATTTGCCCACATTTCTTGGCTCATGGACCTCTTCCGTCTTCAAAGCCAGCAAATGCATCACTCTGACCTTCCATGCCCCCTGCCTTCCATCATTACATCATCTTCTCTGGCTCATTTATCTTCCTTTGCCATCTTTTAAGTATCCTTATGATTACATTGGGCTCACCCAGATAATCTACGATAATATCCCTGTTTTTAAATCGTTAACTTAGTCATATCTGCAAAGTTCCTTTTGCCATATAAGGTAATGTAATTATATGTTCCTAGGATGATAGTACACGGATGTCTTTAGAGGGGCATTAGTCTGTCTACTGAAGTCCCTATTCCTGTTTTATTTTATTATTTTATGACACTTCTTTATTCACCATTTTCTATTCCCGTTCCAATTCTGTTTTCCCTCACCCCCACCCCCCAGGCACCCACTTTAATGTAGTTAGTGTATCTTTGGTTATATATGTATCATTGAGTGATATACAGTGTTTGGTGGATACATGTATTTGTTTTTTAATTTACACATATCATCTTAGATACAGACTCAATTTGTTTCTTTTTTTCATTTAGCATAATTTTTAAAATTTCTTCTGGGTTATCTGTATTTTTTCCAGTGGATGTGTTTACTGATTTTTTAGCTTATTTTTTAAGTGTACAATTTAGTAGTTTTTAGTACGTTTTTAATATGTTCAGTACGTGTTTTTTAGTATGCAGCAATCACCACTATTTGATTCTGGCATACTTTCATTATCCCAAAAGGAAACCTCAAACCCATTAGTAGTTACTCCCCATTTTTCCTTTCCCCAGCTCCTGGAAACTACTGATCTACTTTCTACCCTTGTGAAGCAGAAAAATCTGTAGAAATATCTGTCCATGCCATATAGGTACATCTGGTTCTGAGCTCCTGAATTCTGGATTCTGTCAAGCACTTGTTACCTCTGCATTGCTCTACTGATGGACTCCTAGGGTGCCTCCGGCAAGTTCCCACCACAAGCAGTGTTGTCATGGACATGCCCCCATAAACCTGTACAACATCTTCTGTGCAGACACATCCAAGAATGGGATTTCTGGGTTCTAGGAATGCACACACACCACTTCACTAATGAACAGATTGCTCTCTCAGGTGTCTGTTTGACTTCAAACTCATAACAGTGGCACACACGAGGATTTCCTGTTTTCTACTTTTTTACCAACTCTTGGTTTTATTCAACAAATTTTGCCAATCTTATTGGAGTATAGAAGTATCTTATTGTTTCTATTTGCACTTCTCTGATCATTAGAAAGGCTGAGCATCTCATCATAAGCTTACTAGTCTTTTGGCCGTCTCAATTAATAACTATGCATATTCAAGTCATTTATCATTTTATTATTGTTCCCTGCTTTTTCCATGTTGATCCACAGGAGTCCCTTATTTATTATTGATCTTCAAACATTGCAAATATCTTCTTGTGTGTGACCCATCTGTTCATTTATCTCTGATATCCTCTGTTGAACAGGAATCCTTAATTTAATGCAGTTGCATCCATCATTTTTTTACCCTATAATTTGTGCTTTTAGAGTCTTGTTTAAGAAATATTTTCTTGGGGAAACTGGGTTTCTCATTTGGTTGAGTGTCTGACTCTTGATTTTGGCCCAGGTCATGTTCCCAGGGTCGTGGGATTGAGCCCTGCATTGGATTCCATGCTGAGTGTGGAGTCTGCTTGGGATTCTCTCCCTCCCTTCGCCCCTCTGCCCCACTCACACACTATCTCCCTTTCTCTAGAAATAAAGGAAAGGAAAGGGAAGGGAAAGGGGAAGAGGAAAGGAAAAGGGAAAGGAAAAAGAAAAGGAAAAGGAAATGAAAATATTTTCCCACCTCAAGTTTCTCCAAAGAATTCTTTTATATTTTCTTCCATTAAGTTCTATAGTCTTACCTTTCATATTTAGGTCTTTATTGTGTGTGATTTTCCTTTATATGTGATGTAAAATAAGGACTGGAGTTCACTTCATATTTAGTTACCCTAACTCCATCTAACAATATATGTTTTGTCTGCTACTGAAGCCCACCTCCATGTACCAAGTAGCCCTATGAAGAGGCCACGTGGGGAGGACTGCCACTTCCCACCAACAGCCACATAAGTAAATTATGTTGGAAGCAGATAATTTGGTCCCATTCAAGCCTCCAGATGACTACACACCCAGCTGGCATGTTAATTGCAACCTTGTGAAAGACCCTGAGCCAAAACCACCCAGCTAGGCTACTCCTGAATTCCAGACTTACAGAAACCATGTGAGACAATACATACTTATTATTGTTTTAAGCCACTAAGTTTTAGGATAATTTGTTACATAAGAAAGGATTAGTAACATAATTTTTGTCCTGAATAAAGAGCGAAAAGCGAGGCTCCTTGGTCTCTATCACATGGTATCCTATAGTTTCTATTTTATTACTATCAGAAGAATCAAAATTCTAGCTTTTCAATTTTTTCATTCTCTGAAATAAGAATGGAAGATAATTAATAAAAGAGAAAGATGGAAAGAGAAATAAAGGTAGCTGGGAAAGGAACAAATATTTGAGGTCCCTCACAGTGTACATACTGTGTCCTTTATTATCTTGTTTGGTCAAAAGAGTATTTGGTCAGCTGGCAAAAATGTGGTTCTTGCATTTTTATTATCTTGGACCTCCTACCACATAAAATCACTATTGGCCAAAGCAAAGAGGCCCAAGCACTGTTGGTTTTGACTAGAGGCAGAGGTCATAGAAAGAAATGAGGCAGAATTGGAAAATACTGTGAAGGAGATGTACATGTTCAGTGTAATTTTTTCTAATATTCTTTAAGGTCTGTTATCTCTGATATTCTGAGATCCTGGTTCTTTGTCTGGTACACTTCCATCTACCCTTCAAGACTCAGCTGAAATGTACAAGTCCTTAAAAAAGCTATCTCTAGGTCTCATAGGCAGAATAAAATATTTTTTTAATCTATTCTTTCACAGCACTTTCTATATACCTCTGTTTTGGCATTCATATTAGAAAAAGGATATGGTAAACATTATCGATTGCCTACTTTCCACCATTCTCCCTTTTTCCTTACTAACAAAACCCTGCTTTTGTTTAGAAGACACTGTCCCAAGTACTGTTCCCTTACTTGAGCTTGGTATAGAGGTGAGCACGTGACCCAGGTTCTCCACTGAGACATAAGGAGCAGTCTATTGGATGGTTCTGAGGAAAACCATTTTCCCTAGTAGAAAAGAGAGCAGATGTACAAAGAAAGTTTTTTTTGTGTTCATCACCTTCCTTTCCACTTTAGATGTTATAGTGTGAGAACGTGATGTCTGGTACTATGGCAGCCATTTTGTGAACATGAGGAGAGATCTCTCTGATATGGTGTGGACAGTAAAGCAGAAGTATTAAAAGTGTTCCAATCCCGATGGCATCATTGAGCCACTGCATGGGCCCTGGAACTGCCAAACTCAATTTCCCTATAGGATATAAGTAAATTTTTGTATTGTTTAAACTTCTATTATTCAGGCTCCTAGTTATTTGCAACAAGAAGCATCCAAATTGATAGAAGGAATGAAAATAGCATTTGTTAAACATTTGTAATATACTTTAATTTTTTGTTAACATGTTTTTCTCCTGAAATTGTTAGTGTAGGGACCTTTTCTTAATTTCTAGCAACTTCTACAGTGTCTGTAGAATGACTGCTTAAGAAGTATTGTGCAATGAATAAATAAATTAATAAGTAATTGAATGGATAAATCTATAAACCAATGTTATGATGTTATTAGGAGGCATTGTAGAAAAATTGGTTAAGAACATAAACTCTGGCATTACATTTCTGGCTTTCCATCCTGGCTATGCCATTTACTAGCTATGTGATTTGGACAAATAATTTAATCTCTATAAGGCTATAAAATGGGGGATAAACAACAATATATACCTAAGAGAACTGTTTGGAGTATATTATTAAATGCTCTATGTAAAGGGCTCAATAAATAATCTGGCATCTAGTAAACATTTTAACCATTATTATTGGAGGAAAACAGAGAAGAGCCAACGATGATTCCAGATTTTGGATTCTAAGCCTGTTGGGAAAATGAAGATAAATCTGGCCCAAATTCAGTGTGGAAATGGAAAAGATGATGTTCATCTTCAAACGTGTATAAAACAAAGCCTAAATATAGTTCAGGAGTGAAGATACTTTGGTTATATTTATATAGAGAGTTACTCTGATCCTAATTTATATTGCAGTTACTCATCCTAAAAATCTATAATTACAGAATTGTACTTTTAAATGTAGTAATTTAAAGAGGAAGGTAACTTCCAGACTGCATCTAAGATGAGTCAAAGGGGGAAATAATTTGTGAGATTTTGCCCAAGAACATGTTCTTAAGTAGTGATCTTCATAAACAAAATATCACAGAGAGAAAAGATTTCCTTAAATGGTATAAATGTATGCAGTGTCAGTGATGCAGTGTGGTTCAGTCTCTGAAATCCTTTGAATTCTCTTCCCAATGTTATGTTTCTCCACAGAAACAGAGGCAAGCTTATGTCAGAAATATTTAGAGGTGAAATTCTGTGTATGAGTGTTCTAGGAACCACTTTTGATCCCCAATTAGCCAGAACCAGTAATAAAAATTAAGCATGGGTAGTAGTATTTTTTATGCAGGTTTCTTTTTTTTCCTTTGTTAAAATGAAAAAGAATATCTCATTGAACTCAGATTAGGAAATAATCCTTCCTAAGCAAATTACTTACTGGATTTTCTTTTACCTTTAATTTCCATCACTTAAGAATGAGTAACAGTGTAAGCTATATAGAAAGTCAGTTCACATTCCAGATTCCACTTTTAGATAGGCATGAAGATTTCAAATTCTTTTCTTCAGTAAAGCAGCCCAGTCACTGGAAAAAAATAAATTGAAATATATCTGCCTGTATCAACTCACTACCAACTTATGGCCCATTCAGGGCCAAATCATCATGGAACATTCAAGATGCAGCCCTATAAATAACTCCTAGTTATATGGTGGAATTTATACTTCATTGAACATGATTCTGTCTCTGTATCAATAATAATATCTGTAATTATTTCAAGATATCTTAATGCCTTGGCTTTTCTAAAAAGGATTAAAGATCTTTGTGATTTAGGACCTCAGAACATTTTATGGATGCCAAATTCTTTTCCGTTTCTTCATCCCTGTCTTCCTTTTAGTCAGCACTGCATATCTGAAGTGTTAAAATAGATTCTCTGTTGGCCTAGCTTCCCCTGGGTTTTTTTTTTTTCCTTTCATGTACCCTTCATGCCATAGCCAGATTAATTTTCCTAAAACACTGTTAGATAGAGCAAGGCTAAAGTCCTTACCTCGTGCCTGATATCCTCAAGTCTGATGTTGTCTCTTATAGTTTGTTTTCCACTCCGTACGTTCCATCTCTTTGTCAGTCTCCTCACGTACCTCAGTCTACCTTGCATGTATTACTCATACTCCTGAATTTATCCAAAGGTCATCCTATTCTCTTTCAAGTTCATCTCACCTATGTGAATTGCTTTTGATCCAACTCAAACTGCTAAATAAGATGTTGGGTGTGATTTTTCCTGTTGTTCTTAAATTATACCAAAGGCCCAAAGCTGAGAACATTAAGTGTGAAGTAGCCCACCTCTAAGTTTCATAAGCCCCCATTAAGCTAGCTACCTCCCTGAAGGGCTTGCTAAAGAAGCCAGAACCAGGCCTGCTATAATCACCTCTTCACACTGAGTTGATAGAAGAATAGGACTGAGAGGGAGAGAGTTGGCCTGCATTTGGAGGAGCACAGTGCTCTTGACCAATGTTTTAATACGAACATTAATACATTTCACCTACTGGGAAGTATGGGATCTGGCCAAGATTCTTTAAGGGAATTGCTAGCCATGAATAAAGGAGGTGAGAGAGCGGTTATTGGGAAAAAAGAAGTTATTTATTTACACCCCCAATGAATTGAGGCTTCTAAAAACCCAAGTTCATATACAAAAAAGGAACTTACTGGCTTAATCTTTCAGCAGTTATTTATTGATTGCTTCTTATGTGCCAGGCACTATTCCAGGCACAGAGGATACAGCTTTGAAAATATTAAGCAAGGTCCCTGCTCTCCAGGAACTTGTAAGGGTCTAGGAGCAGCACTCTGTGCACTGGCTCTAAGCGCAATGCTCAACTCAATGTCATCAGAAGTTGTTTTCTGTATTTTTCAGATTTTTTTCCTTTTGTATAGGCCTAATCAATGGGCAGCCTCTTTTGTCTTGAAGGCAATGTGATCACCAGTATAGCATTTCTAATAGGAAGAGAATCTGATTTTCGTAGTCATTCTAGCAGAATGTCAGACTGTCTCAATGACCTGGCTTAGGTTAGGTGCACATCTTTGAACCTTACTGGTAAGGTCTCAGTTATTGGTAAGGTCATCATATTTGTGCAGGTTGGTCACTACAGAGAGGACAAGCAGAGGTTTAAATCCAGTGTGGAGAACACTTACCAAACCTCTGCCCGGTGCACAACTATGTCTGCAGGAAAGGGGGCCTTTTTCTAACTCACACTGAGAACTAGCGTGGTCTTGACCATGTGCTTACCCTGGAACAAATGTCAGGTGGGGTATTCTCCACATAAACCAAATGGTCTGGTCGGGGAAAGACAGTTGGGATGCCATTGCCATAAGACAGAAAGAGGGATGCTGGGCAGGCAAAAACAACAGCTATCTAGTTTGTTCCTTTAAAACATAGCAAAGCAAGGTGGTAGAGTGGAAAATACTTAGACTTGGCATTGGAAGGACTGAGTTCTAGGGGGCGCCTGGGTGGCTCAGTCAGTTAAGGGGGCACCTGGGTGGCTCAGTCAGTTAAGTGTCTGACTTCGGCTCAGGTCATGATCTCACAGTTTGTGGGTTCGAGCCCCACATCAGGCTCTGTGCTGACAGCTCAGAGCCTGGAGCCTGCTTCAGATTCTGTGTCTCCCTCTTTCTCTGCCCCTCCCCTGCTTGTATTCTCTCTCTCTCAAAAATAAGTAAACATTAAAAAATTTTTTTTTAAAAAGAAGGACTGGGTTCTAATCCTGGTTCTGGAAGCCATGAGACATTGGACAAATCATTTAAACAGTTCCCACAAAGTTGGTTTCCTTCCTTATGGAGAGAATTATTGTTCTGCCTCCCACAGACTCATTGAAAGGGAAAAAATAGGATAATGTATGAGACTATGGTTTGGAGACTCTTAAGTTTCTTACACTTAGAAAGCATTTTTTTTAAATTACTGTTGTTATTGTTGTTGTTGTTGTTGTTGTTATTTATTATATCCTCCCAGTAAGTACCTTGCCCAGTGCCCTTACACATTTTAGGTGCCCAATATGTGTTTTTTAAATGGCTGATCCATGGTATGGAAACTCATATTACTCTGGATTCTTTTCCAAAATGTTATACAAGCAAAATCTTTTGGCAAAATGTTTATTCAACATCAGATTCAACAATTCCACAATTCCAGGAACATATGAAGCAAGCTGTCTTTTTATCTCATTATTCAGGTCATAATTTAAATATTGCTTCCTCAGATAAAACTTCATGGACCATGCTCAGCTGCCCAGTCAGGGCAGGGCCTGCAACGTGTTTCACAACACTGAACACAATGTAGTCCAACAGTTACTTGTGAAACTCTTTGTTTAAGGTCTGTCTTCCTCAACTTGCCGTGAACTCCATTGTGTAGGCACCATAGCTGTATTGTTTGCTGTTGCATCCCAGTGAACATGGTACATGGTAGGAAATTAAGAAATACTAGTTTAATGAATGAGTAAATTTGTGGGATTAAGTGGTAACAAGGTCAAGTGGACTAGGAAACATACATCTAATTCCCCCTTTCTGTTTTCCTAATATCTTTTTCTAAGCCCTCCAGTGACCAGATCCTCATGACTTCTGGAACTTCTACTAAGTAGAGAAAGACGAGGTAGTTGACCAAACATGTCCATTTAAAGACATAATTGATGACCATTTAAAATAAAATCCATTCACTCTGACCTATGTAAGCCACATATCAAAATACAGAGCAAATATATTATAGCAATTTCAAGGCCCTAGTAATCATGAATTTATTCCAGAATAATAGTTCTAAACTTTACACCCATGTAAATCCTGGTATGTAGTGGTATTTTTATCTGCCTCAAAACCATGATAGAGCTAGGCAGTCTATTCCTGGAAGTGTATACATTACTCCCAGCCAGAAATTTGATTAGAGTGGTTTAGAACAGAAAAGGAGACTTTAGAGACAAATTATTCCTTCTTCTTACCCCCTTCCACCCTGAATTTCATTTACATAATGTAGCTCTTAGTACAAATGAAATGAGTCAGCATTAGGGAAGAAAAATTGGAATATGACTTCCACACCAAAGGCAATTATTTTTATTTCGTCAGCTTCAGTGATAAGTGATCTTCTAAGTAATAGAAATTTTTAAAAATAGAAATCATTGTCCAGTTAGGTTACAAATATCTGTTGTGTGCAGGATTTTAGGTTTTTTTAATTCTGGCAAAATATGCATAACATAAAATTTACCACCTTAACATTTTAAGTGTACATCTCAGTAGTGTTAAATACATTCACACTGTTGTGCAACCAATCTCCAAACTCTTTTCATCTTACAAAATTGAAATCCTATATCCATTAAACAATAACTCCCTTTACCCCACTCCCTTTATTCCCTAGCAACAATCATTCTATTTTCTGTATGAACTTGTCTACATACCTCACTGAGTTTCCAGAATCATACAGTATTTATCTTTTTGTGACAAGTGCCCCCACCACCCCACCCCCAGTACAGGCCATGCTTATTACTCAAGGGGCTTAGAGTGGAAGACCCTGCTCTTTCATTCTGGTCCCACTCCAACAACCTGGAATGGAGGTGGGAGCCACAATCTTGTTCTGAGATCCTCTGCATCACCCTCCTCTTTTCAAAATTTAATTCCCTTTGAGGGCTGGGTTGGAGTGTAGGCAAAGCAGAGGCCTTTTTACATAGTTGACCTTCCACCCTGTGGTGGGAAGTCTTCTCTCTTCCTACATTGGCATGGTGCATGGTTATCCTGGGGCCATTTTTAGCACCAGGATGATCTTCCAAGGATCCTTAGAGAGGAACATATAGCTCCTCTTGGCCCTTCCAGCTCTCTCTGTCTTCAGACCCTCTATAGGAGGGATGACTTTTACTTGCCCATTGGGCTCAAGGCAATTCCCAGTTCCTGTCCCCCCCTTACCCCAACCTCTGAGCTGCTTCTTATAGAACCAGTGATGATGATGACCCCCCCACACACGCACAAAGGCTGAGGGGGACTGCAGTGAGGTATCTCTGTCATTTTTTCAGGCATACCTCATTGCTGATCCTTCTCATACACTGGCCTAGTCTGCTCCAGAAACCTCCAAATATGGTGTAGTCACTGGTCTCTACATTCACATATACCCAAAACTCAAGGGGAGCAAGAGAGGGATACTTATCAGGACCTCCAAGTAACTCTCCTGATATCCTGCTACAGTGATAGCACCAGGAAAATTCTTCAGGTCCCCAGCTGGTAAGTAAGGAACTTACTTACTTGTAAGTACTCCTTTCTTGTAAGTACTTGTAAGTACTCCTTTCTTGCCTACCTTTGAAGCCTCCCCCAACTTCCCTCCCCATACTTCCCTACACCACCTGCTTCGAGTTTCCCCACCTATTCTGGGGATGGGAAGTGGGGGAACTCAAGGCAGGTGGTGGAGGGAAGTATGGGGAGGGAAGAATGTAACATCTCCCCTGGAATTTCCAACCAATCATCTGTCTCTTTTTTTTCTTTCTCTGCCTTCTCCTTCTCCTTCTTTCTCTTCTCCACCTCCTTCTTCCTCTTCCTCTTCCTCTCCTTCTCCCCTCCTCACCCATCTCTCCCTCCTCCCGCTTGCCCCCTCCCCCTTGCCCTCTCTTTCCTCTCCTCCTCCTCTTCCTCTTTCTCTTCTTCTTCTCATCCTCCTCCTCCTTTTTTTCCTCCTCCTCCTCCCTCATTTTCCTCTTCCTCTTCTTCCTCCTTCCCCTCCTCCCCCTCCTCCCTCTTCCCCCCACTCCCCCCCCCACCCGCTCCTCTCCCAGACCTGAGACTCCAGATGTGAGGCTGGATCCCACAACTCTGAGGTCATGACCTGAGCCAAAATCAAGATTCAGACACTGAACCGAGTCACTGAGGTGCCCTGATTTTTTTTTTTTTTTTTTTTATATAAAGTGGCTGAGGGAGGTAGGGGGCGCAGGCTGGGAGTTAGAGTTCAGGGTGCAGGGCCTGTTAGGCTACCCCTTTATAACCCCTAGTGGCTTTTGTGGCAGAAACTTCCAGTTGCCCGTGCAATAGCATTCTCCCTTCTTTTTTGAAAAGAAAGAAAGATCCTATATTATTGGAGATGGCCAAGTGCCCAGCTAAAAGAACTACATTTCCCAGGCTCCACTGCAGATGAGGAAGGCTCAAAATATATACGCAGAAGTTGTGCAGCTTTAGTAAAAACCTGATAAAGAGACGTGATTTGGTTTGGAGGTGTGAGCTTTGCTATCTTCCCGTTTGTCCTTCTTCCTTCCTGGAACATAGATATAATGGCGGAGCTCCAGCTATCAAGGGTAGAAGCCACACACCAACACTGGAAAACCCACCCTCAATGAACAACTGTGCAGAATAAATCAGATAGCCAAAGCAATGTGGCTAATATATGACCATAGGACCTGGCACAGAGTAGATATTTAATGAATGGTCCCTGGTGTTAACTGATAAACCTGGGAGAGACCTCAGGAGAGTTGTTATGGCTTTTGACCTGTCCCTTCTTCTCCAGGTTTTTATCAGTCATTGGAAGGGAAAGGGAACTCTGAATCAAATCAAGTTTTGCAACTAGCTTCGTGAATGACTTTGAGAATGTCTGGTAATGTTCAGCGCTTCCTTTTCGTTGTTGGCAAAATGAAAAAGAAAACAAAAAATCCTACCACAAAGCATGAGCATTATCCTGGAATTGCATTTATCTTAATATATTGTCACCCTCTATTGTTGACATGTGATGCTAATTTTCCATTTATGGTAATGACAGAATTTCTCTTTCAGATAATTTCTCTTTCAAATAATTTCTCTTTCAAATACTTAATTGAAGTATTAAATAGTGAGTGAAAAACTGTGCAAAAGACTTGAACACATACTTCACAACAAAGGATATCCAGGTGGCCAATAAGTGTAAGAAAAAATGTTAAACATTGTTAATCATCATGGAAATATACTCCTTGAAAGATCTACTACATATAAGTTAGAATGATGCAGCATAATATTTTTGAAAACTAACAATATCAAGTGTTGGTGAGGATATGGAGCAAGTCACATACTATTTGGAGAAATGGAAATTGGTAAAAACACTTTGGAAAAAGTATGACATTATCTACCAAAAGTGAACAGATGCATTCTCCATGACACAGAAATTCTAGTCTTAGGTATATACCCAATTCAGGCATGTGTACACAAAAAGACATGTACAAGAATGTTCAGAGTAGTGTTTTTCATAATCACTCCCAAAATGGAAGCAATCTAAATATCTATTCAATAATACCATGGATAAGCTGGTATAGTTATACAATCGGATACTATGGAAGAATGAAGATAAATGAACTACAGTTACACTCTGCAACTTGGTTGAATTTTCCAAACATAATGTTGATCCAAAGAGACCAGATGCCAAAGAATATGTACTGCAAGATTTCATTTATGTAATGTCCAAAAACAAACATAACTGTGGTGCCTGGCTTCCTGTCAGTAGAGCATGCAACTCTTCATCTTGGGATTGTGAATTTGAGCCTCGTGTTGGGCAGAGAGATAACTTTAAAAAATGAACATAAAAAAGTTATAGATGTTAAGAAGGCCATTAGCTCTGGAAAGGAGAGGTAATAATAATTGATATGGATTCCTGGCAACTGACAATGTTCTCTTTCTTGACTGAGTACTGGTTACATCATGTTTTGTGTACTTTTGCACGTGTATGTTCATTTCCAATAAAAAGATTTAAAATGAAGAGAATTGGCATAAAGAAAAATATTTCTAACTAAGGTAATATATGGAAATGACAAAATTCACAAAGGCTGTATATGAATAAATTATGTTTGAGAATTAAGGGATTGGATGATTCATGTACCTTTTGATTTGAAGATTCAGTGAAGTACTGAATTGGTTGATTTCTGCCGGGTTGACACAGGCAGTAACTATTGTAAAGCTGGTGAATGAAGACAGAGAGAGAGAGAAGGGGAGATAATACTGAGGAGTAGCTAAGAGCATGGGCTTTGTAGTTAAAATGCTTGGTTTGAATTCTTTGTGTGTGTGTGTGTGTGTGTGTGTGTGTGTGTGTGTGCACTTTTTGCCCAATGTGGGATTTGAACTCATAACCTCATGATCAAGAGTTGCATGCCCTCCAACTGAGCCAGTCAGGCACCCCTGGTTTGGAATTCTTGCATCACCACCCGTTGGATCTGTGACCTTAGGCAAATTACTGGACCTCTCTCTACTCAATTTCCACATCTTTAAAATGGGAATAATGATGGCATCCATTTCCACGCCTCTCTTCTAGCTTCTGATGATGGCTGGCAATCCTTTGCCTTCCTTGGCTTATAGATGCATCACTCAAATCTCTGGCTTCTTCTCTACTTGGTGGTCTTCCTCTGTGTGCCTCTGTTTTCTCTTTTCATATGGGCACTAGTCATATTGGATTAAGGCCCCACCCTAGTGACCTCATCCTAATTGATTATATCTGCAAAGACCCTATTTCCAAATAAAGTTACATCACTGTATCTTGGGTTAGTACTTCAACATATCTTTTTGGGTGACACAACGCATAATATGTAGAAAAATAGAAAAAAATAATATAATAAATACCCATATGACTACACCTAGATTCAGTAAATGTTAATATTTTGCCACTTTTTCTTCAGGTATCCTCTAAGATTAAAGTTATTCTCCTGCTGGTTCCTCAAAAAATTAAAAATAGAACTACCCTACGACCCAGCAACTGCACTACTAGGTATTTATCCAAGGGATACAGGTATGCTGTTTCAAAGGGACACATGCACCCCAATGTTTATAACAGTGCTATAACAATAGTCAACGTATGGAAAGAGCCCAAATGTCCATCGATGGATGAATGGATAAAGAAGATGTGGTGTATATATATATATATATATATATATATATATATATATATATATATACACACACACACACACACACACATACATATATATACAGGCACACACACACATGTATATATATACATACATATACAATGTATATATATGTATACCTATATATACAATGTATATATATGTGTACATATATATACAATGTATATATAGGTATATATATATACATATACAATGGAGTATTACTCAGCCATCAAAAAGAATGAAATCTTGCCATTTGCAACTATGTGGATAGAACTAGAGGGTATTATGCTAAGTGAAATTAGTCTGTCAGAGAAAGACAAATACCATATGAGTTCACTCATATGAGGACTTTAAGATACAAAACAGATGAACATAAGGGAAAGGAAGCATAAATAATATAAAAACAGGGAGAGGGACAAAACAGAAGAGACTCATAAATATGGAGAACAAACTGAGGGTTGCTGGAGGGGTTTTGGGAGGGGGGATGGACTAAATGGGTAAGGGGCATTAAGGAATCTACTCCTGAAATCATTGTTGCACTATATGCTAATTAACTTGGATGTAAATTTTAAAAATAAATTTAAAAACTAAACATAAAGTTATTCTCCTGCCTAAGCACACTACCATTATTGTGCCACTAAAATTAACAATAATTCCCTAATATCAACTAATGAACAGTTGCAGTAGATTGCATTATTGTTCAAAATTATTCACTTTTCCGTTCCCTGTGGGAAGATAATACATCCCTGCCCTGCAATCTTTGCACTTGACTCTGTTGTTATGCTGCTTTAGCAAACAATGTGAACAGCAAGATGTTCCCCTATGGTGCAAAAGCCTTTTGAATCATTGACTGAGTTTTGGAATAAGAAGACACATAAATCAGAACATCTGCCTGGAGCATAGCAGTAGCCAAGCCAGAAACCTGAGTGACTTGAGCAAGAAATAAATGTTTGTTTGTAAACCACTGAAATCTAGAGCTGTTTTTAACTGCATGTTTTCCCAGTGGATTTAGAACTACCTTTAATATTTTTCAGGCCAGTATACATTCCAGATTTTCACACTGTATTTTGTTTTTATGTTTCTTAAATCCGTTTCATTCTGAAACAGTGTCCTACCTTTTCCCATCCTTCCTTCCTTTCATTTTTTCTTTTTTTTATTCTTCATGAAATTTATATTTTTAAGAAGTCAGGTCCGTAATCTTATATAAGATTCTACATTGTGAATTTGTCTATTTCCTCCTGGTGTGTTTTAACCTGTTCCTCTAAGTGCTTCCTGATCTTGGTTGCAAATTAACATCACCTTGGAATATTATTATACCAGTGTGTCTGTACACCCATACCACAAATGCTACCCATCATGTTCTCTAATGCTCACACAATAACTTTAGAGGGTAGCAAGGGAAGAATTGGTGTCTTCACTTAACAAAGGGGAAATCTGAGAAAAAAAGTAACTTATGTTAGGTCACATAGTCAATATGTGGCAGAGCCAGGGCATAAATTCATGACATTCACATCCTTCCTTTCTTCATGTTGCCTTCAAACAGTTTGAGAGATTTAGATACAGATGTAGATATATGTTTCTATCTACTCCTGGATGGATATACAAGTAACTAGCAACAGCCATTGTTGCTATAGAGTTAGGAGTCAGTGAGAGACTTCATCATATATTCTTTTATATTATTTGAAAAATTTTCTTGAGGATAAAAAAATAAGTACTGAATTCAAAAGAGCTTTATAAATCATAAAGCATCATAAAAAATATTAGGGTTTAATGTTACTATTATCTACCAGCAAAAAGAAATTAAAGGTTGGGTCTTCGTGCAAAAGTTGAGTAAATTAATTTAGTAGGCCCGTGTGTCAGAATGAAATCCTATGTTTCTTTTTAAAATCACCCTTTGGAATATTTGATGACATTGGAAAATGCTCAAGGTTTAAGTGGAAAATACAAAAATCGCATAGATGTATGATTACAATTTGGTGTGTTCCCTGTGTACAAATACAAATACAAAGAGAAAAGTGACTGGAAGAAACCATTCACAATGCTTTGAAGGGAGAGGGGAAATAGGAAGTATTTTCTTATATTTTCCGGTATATCCCACATTTTCTGCAAGTTAATAAATGCTATTTAGAAAGAAAAAAAAATCACAACTAAACCTTCAAACTTGGTCAGAAAGAAAATTTTTACAAAATCTCACTTCGTGAAAGTGACTTGCTGCATGACGGAGGAGAAAATCTGACAACCGTGTGCAGTACAAAAGGTGCAATGGAACGCTTCTTACACGCCCGGAAGTGGATTAAGAACTACAAGGAGAGGCGAGAGAGATGAGGACCTCCACTACAGCTAGAGCGGCCACTAAGAGACACAGGAACTTCCGGGGCGAGGCTTTCTTGGTCCTTCCCTCCGCGGGGCGAATGTGGTCCGCATGCAAAGTGAAAGTTCGCGACTGCTGGGCCGTCACTTCCGTTACTCTGAGACGGTGCTTGAAATTGGGGGCGGCCATGGCAAAGAGCAAGTTCGAGTACGTGCGGAACTTCGAGGCTGACGACACCTGCCTGGCCCACTGTTGGGTGGTGGTGCGGCTGGACGGCAGGAATTTCCATCGGTGAGCGAGTTTGGTTTGAGGCAGCAAGGTGCCCCAGGGCTTCCGGGGAATGGAACGCCAATTGTGGCGGCAGCTCTTGGTTACCGGGTAACGCGACAGCCAATGAGCGCGTGGCATTGAGCCTCACCTACGCGCTAGCTACCAGGTGCTTGAAGGCGCGGTCTGAGTAGTTAAACTGAGGCCGAGTGCTCTTGTGATGAGCAGCTGGCCTGCGGCGCCCTTGAGCTAACACCTGTTAGCAAGGCCCTGGTGGAAAAAGTCAGTCCCCAGTGCAGCATTTCAGCTCTTCAGCCAGTTGCCCGGCTATTTAGTTAGTTCTATTTGAAGGCAGACTGCTTAGAGACCTTTTTAGATCTTGCTGTGGGCAATACTTTATAGTATGTTCTTTGATTATCAGTAACTAGCCATACGCGGGAGGAAAAATAAAAAAGAAATGTAACAGAAAGATGGGAATTTAATTCTTAAAAGTATTATTTTAATAATGGTTCTTATCACTTGTTGAGCATTTCCAAGGAGCCAGGCATAGTTATATTTGTTACCTCCCTCTAATCTTCACAAGAGTCCTGTGAAGTAAGTATACTTTATCTCCGTTTCGCAGAACAGGGAATGGAGACTTAGCAATTATGCCCCTTTTTCTCAGTTGATCAGGGCGAGAATAAAGTAGACTTCTTAAATAAGTCAGGTTGTAAGCTCTCTTCCATTCATGCCCTTTTCCCTCTATAAAGGTTTGCTGAGAAACACAACTTTGCAAAACCTAATGACAGCCGTGCTCTCCACCTGATGACCAAATGTGCCCAGACTGTAATGACAGAACTGGAGGATATTGTGATTGCGTATGGACAGAGTGATGAGTACAGCTTTGTGTTCAAGCGGAAAAGCAATTGGTTTAAAAGAAGAGCCAGGTAATTCCATGTCCTAGCTCTTGAGAATATTTCCTGTCAGCATTTGGTTTTTGCCTTTTTTAATTGGTGCCTTACAGACTGCAGATGGAATATTCCAACTGCAGAATGTATATTTCCTGTTTAGACTGTTGTACTTTTATATTTTTTTTTAATTTTTTTTTTAACGTTTATTTATTTTTGAGACAGAGAGAGACAGAGCATGAACGGGGGAGGGTCAGAGAGAGAGGGAGACACAGAATCGGAAGCAGGCTCCAGGCTCTGAGCCATCAGCCCAGAGCCCGACGCGGGGCTCGAACTCACGGACCGCGAGATCGTGACCAGAGCTGAGGTCGGACGCTTAACCGACTGAGCCACCCAGGCGCCCCTGTACTTTTATCTTTTATGTGAGCATTACATAAGCCTCTTTATCTGATTCTTTCTGCTTCATTCCTCATCACCTTAGCTTCTACATAGATCTGGCACTGAACATTAAGACTAGAAACAGACACCGTTAGAATATAATAATATTAATAATTCCTAGGTTGGCTTTAGCCAAGAACAGCCTATATGTGCTTTACAATATTGCTTAAATTTTTAATTAAGAAGGATCTCAAAATAGACAAATTTGATATTTCATTTGGCAATATATCGAAACTGTCAGAGAAAACAAAGCATATAATGAATTGCCTTTTTTAAAACAATGGTTCTCTTCCTTCCAAGGCTAAAAACACACACACACACACACAAAAACCCTCTTTAACCATAAATTCACATAACATCCTACATACAAAAATAAAGTATTAGTAAGTTACTTATTGGACTGGAAAGAGGCGGGCTGCTTAGTTTTTCTTGGCCCAGCACATTTTATCTCTTGGCTTGCTGGACACTTTGTATAATCACTCTGTTGCACACACAGGCTCTATCATGGTTTTGAATTAATATCATGTATTTTCTTTTTTTTGCTTCACCCAATGTGCCTTACTTCTGCAAGTAAGTTCATGACCCATGTGGCTTCCCAGTTTGCCTCCAGCTATGTGTTCTATTGGCGAGATTACTTTGAGGACCAGCCCCTTCTGTATCCCCCAGGCTTTGATGGAAGAGTCATAGTGTATCCTAACAACCAGACCTTAAAGGACTACCTCAGTTGGCGGCAAGCAGATTGTAAGTGAAACCAAATAAACAGATGTAGTTAAACCACCAGTTCCATATATTAGAGGTGGTGATTTGATACAGGTTTGGCACATGTGTATTTTGTTTAAATGCAGTATTTTGTATTTTTTTAATTAGTTGAAAACAATTGAAAAATTGGGAGATTCATGTAAATGTTCCCGATTTCTAGTTTTTTTGGGAAAAATCAGGAGACCGGGTAATACTAGGTCTACATTCCCACTTAGTATTAGATATTACCTATGTAGTGACTGCTGCCTTTATATATATATACACACACACACAGAAGCCAATGTGCCATAAACTGTACCATTCTCTCTTGTTCCCCATGGGTCACCTACTCTGCTTTATGCATTTATGTTCATGGTGGCCTCAGTGGGTGTTTGAATTGTGACTCCTGCCTTACACAACTATGATGACATGTTTATGAGACTTACTTATTTGGTGTATCTTGATTTTCCCAGAAAAACTGGAAAAGAGCTAGGATTAATCTAAAATAACTTTGAAAGTATTCCTAAGTTTAATGTGTAAGTTAACCAGTTTATACACAGCATAAGTGAAATGAGAGAATAAAACTTCTAGGTGATAAGTTTGTTTATACTTGATCACTTCCCCCCCATCTTCCCAGTGTATGGTTCTGGGTAAATCACTAAATGTCTCCGAGATCTCTCTCCTTTCAAGGAGAGAGGTGGAGTTCTTTTTTTTTTTTTTTAATTTTTTTTTTAATGTTTATTTTTTGAGACAGAGAGAGAGAGTTGGGGAGGGGCAGAGAGAGAAAGGGAGACACAGAATCTGAAGCAGGCTCCAGTCTCCGAGCTGTCAACACAGAGCCCAATGTGGGGCTCGAATTCACAAGCTGTGAGATCATGACCTGAGCCGAAGTCAGACGCTTAACTGACTGAATCATGCAGGCGCCCCAGAGAGGTGGAGTTCTAATGTTCTTTGAAACATGAGTATTGCATAAAGATCATATCTGTATAAACAGTGCTACTCTTTTCTCCTCACAGGTCACGTCAATAATCTTTATAATACAGTTTTCTGGGCACTTGTACAACAGTCTGGACTAACACCAGTACAAGCCCAAGAGAGATTACAGGTATAAGGTCTTAACTGCATTAATACTCACCTGGGGTTGGTTTTCTGTACACTCTCCCATGCCATTTTGTATTCTTTTAAAGCTCTCTACTGCTTTGGTTTGAAAGGATATAAAGATCTTACTAGTAGCAGCTCTGCTACCTGCTTATTCTGTGACCCCAGATGAGTTACTGCTTCTCCCTGAGTCTTAGTGTCCTCAGCTAGAAAATGGAATTGGTGACACTGGCTCTACATTCCCACGTGGTAGTGCGTGGCTGGGGCTGCATATTGGTTGCCTTCTTTAGACAGGGCACATGCTCTTTTTCATCAGTCCCACTTGGCATCTTTAACATTGTCATTCCCTGCTGGGTGCGTGTATTGTTAAGAGTATAGGCTTTGGAAGTCAAATAATTGTACTCGGGGACTTCTATTTAATTTTATCCCCTCTGCCTTAGTTCTTTATAGGTAAGATGTAAGAAGTAACAGTTCCCACTGCATAGGTTTATTGTGAGAATTAAATGGCATAAAGCACATAAACCATAATAAACACTGGCGTTCATCATTAGATGACCAGTGCTACTTATGGGATGACTAACTGAAATGAGGTGATGTGTTGTTATGGCTCTTAATATAATGCCTGGCACATTATAATTACACAATACATGTTTGTCATTAACAGTAATGGTGAAGATTTAGAGATAGCAATAATAATTGGCATATTGGTAGATCTGTCCCGAGTTTGGAAGAGCTGAGTGTAGATTTTGATGCTTATAAGAATAAAAGCAGCTTTTGGCCTTAGGCAATTTATATAATCTTTCTAAGCTTCAGAGTTCTCTCTAAAATGGAGATGGTAATGAGGGTCAAATAAGATAACATACATTATGTAGTACAGAATAGTACTCTTTCCTGTCACCCCATCCCAGTTGTGACTTTTGAAGCCAGTTGTTTGCTACAGAAGACAGTTTTATGAATTTAGACATCTAAATAAGATTTAAACTGCTCTTACAATTGAAATTCATTAGTATCTATAAGATATTTGGTAAAACCCTTCTACTTTTTTGTTTGTGGAAATTTAGATAGAGGGTGGAATGGATAGGTAGGGTGAGGGCAGAGAGCAGACATAAAAATCTTTTTATATCTTTTTTTTATTTTCTCAGGGAACTCTTGCAGCAGACAAGAATGAGATTTTGTTTTCTGAATTCAACATCAACTACAATAATGAGCCACTGATGTATAGGAAAGGGACTGTGTTGATATGGCAGAAGGTAATGCTGTTGTGTCCAAATTAAAATGGAGGTCAGAAAGAAGAGAGCCTGTGCCCATCCCAAACTTTGTGTCCCTTACCACATGTATAAAGATGTGACTCCATTGATTAACATGAATTAGATCTTTTTTAAATGAGATACTATACATTATTTTGGATGCTTTTTTTGTCAGTCAGTGCTACTAATTTTGTCAGTTTGTTAGTGATCTTTGTTGTCTGGAATTTCTCTTTATAAGCAGAATCACAGATTTTAGAATTAGTTCATTTATTTTCCTGTGTCATAAGCTCTCCAAATCAAATAAAACCCCATAACAGAGTACACTGCAGACAGAAGGATTTTTGCATTCATATAACATTTAAAAAATACTTTCTTCCACACTGGATAATATCATTAAGTGGTCCACCCGTCCCATGACAACTATAATATGAGGCATAGGGAAACATTGTATATGAGCGTTCTACCACTTGGAGAATGTTCTTGAGATTCCCTAGATATTCATACTTTAATATTCTTTACCTTTACCTAAATTCTTAATTTTACCAATATTTTCTCTCTGTGCCAGCTTCGGAGCATAATGATTTCTCTAAATTTATTTCCTTCATTTAGTTGTTTTTTTTTTAATGAATGTTTTCAGGTGTTAAGGGGTACCTTAAGAATTAGTCCTCCCCACTGGCAGCTTCAGCTTATTAGTATTTTAAAACCACATTTGCTCTTTAGCACAGACTTGGATACTTCTTCATGCAGATGAGAGAAGCAAAATAACAAACAAAAAAAACCTTTAATTCTATATTTATTGTTAATAAGGAACATGGAATTACTCCTTTGTTCCTAAGACCTTCTTTCAGAATATAGCAACTTTTTAAAAGTTTTTAAACAAATTCATGTATGTTGAGATATGTATTTGTATATCTACCTGAAAAACGTTTGTCGGAAGTATATAAAATAAGTCAACTTCCTGCATATCCCCCTCTACTCTCCCAAACCCAATTAACAGTGTTAATATGTTAACTTTTATCTGTAGGTGGGTGAAGTCACAACAAAAGAAGTCAAGCTGCCAGCAGAAATAGAAGGAAAAAAGATGGTGGTGACTCGGACCAGGATTAAGCCAGTGCCTTTATATTGCGATATTATTGGGGATGCTTTCTGGAAGGAACATCCAGAGATCCTAGATGAAGACAGCTGATCCTTTGCTTTTCAGTCCTGGCATGCTTAACCATGCAAGACCCCTAAGTTTCCTGGCAGCAGGTGGCCCTAGGATCCTTACTACCAAGAACAGTGTGCCAGGAATGACATGACTGACTGGAAAGGGACCAGGAAAAGAAGGGATGTATGGGGGTGGTTATCTTGTTCTGCTTTAAGTAGAACATTTTTTTTGCAGTATTGGAACATGGTTCCTTCTGTAGAAGTGCATTTAAAAAAAAATTGTGGTCCTATTTTTATAAAGCAAGAACTACTTTATGCTTTGCAGAATGAATCATTTTTACATTGTGGCATAAATCTTATAAAAACGTGTCCAGCTCTTTCCACCTATGGTAGATGATGAACCCAAACTTTACTCTCAGCCACCTGTTCTTAACTACAGAATCCACTGACCTTTAAAGCCACCTTTCTTACCCGTGTACTTTGACCTGGAGATAAGTAATGGGTTGATGGCTGCAGATGCCTCTGAACTCAGGAATTCCAGGGAGAATGAGCGCTTTGTGCCAGTTACCAAGTTGGCACCTTTGGCTGAACAAATGAGTAGTAGTTTGGATGTCTTTATATGAATATTCCATAGATTGATTTTGTGGAGTTGTCAGCATGATCGTCGTCTTGCCAGGGGTATTTCCAAGGCCACTTAACCTCTTTCTAAAAAGAAAAGGAATTATGTGTATATATGAAAGAAAGAAAATGTGTGAGAATAATGAACAAGAAGGGAGAAGCATTTACTCATTTTCTCTAGATACTTCAGTTTTAAAAGTCCCCTTCCTATTGGATTCCTGAAAAGGATTCTCAGGTAGCCTCTATGTAATCAGAACACTGGCATTTGAATTAGCACTTCCCTTGGGGTCACAAGTGGCAGGTGTCAGAGGACACCTAATAGTTCCAGCTGCAGATGGGTCAGTTCCAGCTGCAGACGGGGGAGGAAGAGCGGAGGACAGCAGCAGTAATTTCGAGAACCACCACTAGCGAGGGGTCCCCCTCAAGTGGGGGTAGGTGGTGAGAGAACTCCCATTGCCTGCTGTCCTGGTTTCATATTTCAGAGGAAAATTATTTGGCTCTAGTAGGAATTAAGAGGCAGTCTACATTTTAGTGCCTGGTCTTGCATCGCAGACTTCACAGCCACGAAGAAAATGTATTTTTGAAGGCAACGGCTGGTCTCATCCTCCGCTAATTGATATTCCATCTGTTGGAATCATTTTTTTCCCTTCATGTACTCACTGCACAGGAAGAAATATGGTGCATGTTTGGTAATTGATAAAAATCTCTGAGAAAATAAAGGTTTCAACTCCCTTGGCCTACATTTCCACTTATTTTTCTCATACAAATACAGTGTATGAATCCAACTTTTGTATATATGTCTTTACGTAAGCCAGGATAAACATACCTTCATCACCGCGGTGGTTCACAGACTTATACATACAAAATTTACTTGGAATGCTTGTTTTACATTCCTCTTCCAGCACGCCCCGATGAAGATTTGAGGTTTGCTCGTCTGATTTTTAACCCCAAAGGCCTCTGATGCCTATGGTGGGTGATCTGTGGCACTTTGGGCTGTAAGGCCCTCGGTATCCTGTGATAGGTCAAGTCAGGCAATAAGGTAATGTAGCTCTGGACTGGTGAATGTAACAATGGTACGTGATAAGTGGACATTAAAGTACAAACTTTCAGGACAAAACCACCCAAAGAAATGTGCTTTCTGTGGGTGCTATGTGATACAAAGGCTCAATTTTGTCATAAGATAGAGGGACAAGCATTTGTTGAATTAGCAGCAGTTTACAGCTTTGTTTTTTGTTCTCAGAAGTTTTGAGCAAAGGTATGCGTGTTTCATACTCTTGCCATAACTTAACCTGTAGCGATGGTGTTTCTCTGTTGCCACACGTATTTGTTCCAGCATATATTTCACAGTTGTATGTTAATTTTCATTGTGTTCTCTAAGGTAAAGAATGCATTCTCTTGGGCTTTGCATAGCTTAAAGAAACGTTAAGACATACACAAAAAGAACTAGTATAGAATTAACACTAGTTGATAGTTTGGTAGGGAAGTGGCAATTAGGAAAGTGATTTGTGTGGCTTGTAGGTAACTGGAAACACCTTGGCTGTGCTGGATGAGAGGGTAATACCTGGCCTTCTGTGTAGACTATCACTTTATTTTATTTTTTAAATATTTTGAAAGAGCAAGCATGAGTGGGGGAGGTGTAGAGAGAAAATCCCAAGCAGGCTCTGTGCTAACAGCAGGACTTGGTCTCACTGTGAGATCATGACCTGAGTGGAAATCAAGATTTGACACTTAACCCACTGAGCCACCCAGGTGCCCCTAGACTATCATTTAATAGCAAAAAGCAAAAATGTTTTTGCTCAAGAGAAGCTATAAAAACTGAAGGTTGCTGGAGGGGTTTTGGGTGGGGGATGTGCTAAATGGGCAAGGGGCATGAAGGAGGACACTTGTTGGGATGAGCACTGGGTGTTATACATAAGTCATGACTCACTAAATTCTATTCCTGAAATCATTACTACACTATATGTTAACCAACTTGGATGTAAATTAAAAGTAATAAAATAAGTACAACTGGGTCTTGGAAATCTTCCATCTTCCTTTCCTCCAAGAGCTGGATCCTGGTTTCCTCCACTTGCCTAAGAGATGCTTAGAAAATCTATGATGTAATGAATTTTCTTTAATACTAAGGTCTCTCAGGTGTTAATGTAAATTACTTTTTGCATAGGGTTTAGGAAATGGAGGACCGGGATCCATCCATCCTTCACAGCTTCGTTGTCCACTTAACCAGTACCAGCTAGGATAAAGCATTTATATGCTCTCTATGCAGTATCTCTTCATTCTTAGGACAATTCTGTGGGTTAGGTACTGTTTCTATTACATTTCAGGTGAGAATGTAAAGACCCAAAGAAGCTAAATAATTTGAGTCCAGGTAGCCTAGCCCCCAGTAAAATTTAGCATGCAAAACGGGACTCTGATTGCCCTCTTCCAGCCTCTTCCCACCAGCTCAAGCTACGAGTATACTACAGTTCCAGAGAGCAGACAAACGCCTAGCGAAGCTTGTTAAAATGCTGGTTCCAGGATCCACCCCCGGGGAATCTGGAGTATTGACAAACATCCTAAGTGATAATGATATAAATGGGGAAACACCGCATTCAAGCAGATGAACCTGTTACCCGAGCGCCCAGGCGGAGGCCGGCTGCTTGGCGCCGAGGGCGGACAGATGCTGCCTCCCGGTGGCCGCGCCGGCGCAGTGCAACCCCAAGCCGCGGCTGCGCAGTGCCGCCCTCTGGCGGCCCCGCTCCTTCTTCCCATCGGCCTCGGCTTGCGGGCCTTTCAAACATGGAGGAGCGGGAGCGGGGGGCGAGGTCGGCTCGCGCCGGGAGCCCCGCGCGCCCGCCCAGCCCGCGGCTGGATGTCAGCTCTGACAGCTTCGACCCGCTGCTGGCCCTGTACGCGCCCCGCCTGCCGCCCATACCCTACCCAAACGCGCCCTGCTTCAACAACCTGGCCGAGTACGAGAGCTTCCTGAGGACCGGGGTCCGGGGCGGCGGGCGCGGGCGGGCGCGGGGCGCGGCCGCGGGCTCAGGGGTGCCCGCCGCCTCTGCCGGGCCCTCGGCTAGAACCCGTCGCCGCCTGGACGCCCCGGCCCCGGACCCCGAGCGCATCCAGCGCCTCCGTCGACTCATGGTGGCCAAGGAGGAAGGGGACGGGGCCGCCGGGGCACGCCGGCGGGGTCCGGGTCGGAGCAGGAAGGCGCCGCGCAACGTGCTCACGCGAATGCCCTGTGAGTCCGGCGGGCGCGGGCGGGGCGGGGGCCGAGGGCCAGGCCCGCTGCCCGGAGGGTGGCGGCCAAGGGGGCGTTTGCAGGGTGCTAGGGGCTTGGTGCGGGTCTGCGCGCCTGAGGGAGAGGGTCTTGATGAAGGTTGCAGAGATCATCCGCGGCCGTGAGGAGGTTCTCCTTGAATAATGTGGGGAAGGGGGGGCGTGGGGAAGGAAGGTCTTCTGGAGTACCGACGGGTGAGGGAGAGCGGTGGGGGGCAGAGTGGGAAGGCTGTAGAGGTAACAAGGAGGGGCTCTAACGGGGTCCATGCAAGTGGCTGCAGAGGTGATGCGGGGCCCGCAACGAGGGGCTACGACCACGAGGGTGATGGGCGTCTGGAAAGGTGGTGGGGCCTGGAAAGCGGACATCACCGGGAGGAGCTGCACGCCACAGCCAGAGGGGAGGGGCACAGCCAATTTTAAGGAAAGGAGAGTGGTTAGTGGGACTGGCGATGACGGGATGGAGTGTGAGGAGATCTGTCCCTGCAGTTAGAACAGGGGACATAATTTCATAACCCTGCACACTAAGTGACACTCCTCCTGGGGTCGTAGGAGAAGGGCTGTGCGGTCTTGAAACACGTATGTTCGCGTTCCCAAGTCACAAGTGCTGGAATGCAGCAGGCACCAGTGCCACTAAAATACAGACACTGTTTCACCGCCACCCTGCCAGGATGGGTGCAGGACTGGGTCTGTCAGGCTCCTGTTACCATATGCGCACGTTATTTTAAGTTCTGAAGGTGTGAATGGCACAAGGGAATCTCTTGGAGCCTAATAGATCCTTGGAGATCTGTAAACAGCAAGGCTGCTAATGTGTGAGTTAGGTCTTCCACCAGTGGAATGAAAACAAGCCAGGGTTATGTCTTCTGTCATCTGGCAAGCAGTTCTCACATCTGCCAGGGAAGACAATGACCTAGTTAGCCGTTCAAAGCATCTGTATCCTGGTAGCTAAATTGTAACATTTTTAAATCACTGGCTTTGGAGTGGAAGGTTGTGTTAAGCGAGTTGTTTCATTCCTAGAAATGTGTTTGTAAAGAGAGAAACATCCTGAAAAGCTGTGTGCTGTTAGCTGGGTCTTGGTCAGATCATTTACTGTGACAGTGCTAGAGCATTCTTGGCCAAGCCAGGGTGCATCCCAGCCTGCTTCCCCAACGATAACACAAAGACAGAGTGTGCATGTAGCTAAAATAAGAGTAGCTGGGGACCTTGTTTTGCCACTATCAGATCTTTGAAATGCTCTCCAACTCTCAGATTGTAACATTTATTTCCGTTTTGCCAGTTGTGGCTTTGCTACTGATATTGTCAAAGAAAAGACATACTTCTGTATGGCGAGTGGTTTTGGCTTTACCTATGGAGTACTCTGTTATATTAGTATGACAGAGCATGAAAACCAGCTTTGTTGGCTTTCCACAATTAAATATGTGCCTGCAATCAAGATCTCAGAGTGTGCCGTAGGCACTGAAAATTTTTATCACTCCACTGGAAACGGTTGGGTGTACATGATAGAGATGGGTAGACGTGACAAAGAACTGATGAGCTTCAGAAAGCAAGAAAAGTACAGAAGCGTGGGTAAGATTAAGTTTATTCAGACAGAGTTCCTATAAAAGGTTGTCTTCAGGTCTTGAAGTTAATTTAAAGAAGGGCATGGTTAGGGATGACAGTAATTATTTAAAAGTTAGGCTATTGAAGTATAATTTGTATGCGGCAAAATTCACCATTTTAAAGTGAGTTTTGACAAATGTGTAGTCATGAAATCACCATCACAATAAGGATACAGAACAAATCCATCATCCCAAACAGTCCCTTTTTAAGTCAGGAGATAATTTTATTGTTGCTAATTATGGCTACAGTTATTTAGTGGGCGAGTGCTGTGCAGTTTGCGAAGCCCTGTAGATGCTTCGTATCTTACTTTACCCTTAGATACTACTTTTTAAGTGAGGCTTGTTGAGCATCACTGCTTGCCCAAGATTACATAGCTAGTTAGCTTGCAACTCG
Source organism: Acinonyx jubatus (assembly GCF_027475565.1). NCBI lineage: Eukaryota > Metazoa > Chordata > Mammalia > Carnivora > Felidae > Acinonyx > Acinonyx jubatus. Next base: position 187,476,787 of record NC_069380.1, on the reverse strand, counting down.
GTTTGTCCAACTCCAGGGCCTACGTGCCAGGGCCATCATGCTAATCTCAAGTGAGGGAACAGGGGAGTACATTCTCATGTTTCTCTGCTTACTTCTTTTGGTGGGTGGAGAGTACCACATAAGTGAGGCAGACGGTGTGTGTCTAGAACAATGAGAATGGAATCTGGGTCCAGAGAAGGATGTATTAAAACAATTTGAAGACCAAAGGGTTTCTCTCTGACTTTGTTATGATAGATAGTGGGGACCATGGTGTATATTCTTAAGTAAACACTTTTAGGGCAATGTTTCTCATAGTTTAATTTCTAGTAGTAAAATGTATTTGGTGGGGGACGGTGTATAGACCACAGATGCAGGGGTTCGACTGCTGGCTTTTTTAGTTTTGAACATGAACACTAGCTCCTCCACTTTCTTGCTGTTTTACGGAGGCAAGTCACTTAAACTCTTTGGGGCCTCAGTTAGCTAATCCATTCAAAGCGTTTACCACAGTAGTACATGGGGAAATTCTCAGTGATTGTTAAATGTCCCTGTGATTGTTGTAGGTTGTTGTGGTGGTTATTATTGTTTTAGGCTGTCATAATTAAAAGCTCCAGGGCAGGATGTATGTATAACCTACCCGAATTGGGTGTTGACTCAGCTGTTTACTACGTAAGTAACCTTGAAAAACTAATTCAAATGAACATTTCTGAGCCTCGTTTTTCTCATCTAGAAAGTAGGGCAAAATAATAGTGCCTGCGTGTTAAAGTTGTGAGGATTAAATAACATACATAAAGTTAACCTTATCCCAGGCCTGGCTCATAGGGAGTGCTCAGTAATTGGTGATGATGATGGCTAGGGAGGATGGGAGTGAGGGGACCTCGGAGGCTGTTGTAGTGAACCAACCATCCCATAAGACTCTGGGCTGTATTGGTTGTGGGAAAAGAAAGGAAAGGACAGGTCATACTTATTGAGAATCCATTGTCTGAGCCTAGTGTGGCCACAAGTAGGGAGAAGAATAGAGTTTAAAATGACTGGGATTTAGGGGCGCCTGGGTGGCTCAGTCGGTTAAGTGTCCAACTTCGCCTCAAGTCATGATCTCACAGCTTGTGGGTTCGAGCCCCTTGTTGGGCTCTGGGCTGACAGCTCAGAGCCTGGAACCTGCTTCGGATTTTATGTCTCCCTCTGTCTCTCTCTCTGCCTCTCCCTAGCTCTCACTGTCTCTCTCTCAAAAATAAGTAAACATTAAAAAAAAAAAAAACTTAAAAAAAATGACTGGGACTTAGAAGGTTGAGGCCTAAGTAGCAGTGGAGAAGGAGATCTGGAAGAATAACTTCAAAGATAAGGCATATATATCTTTTTGTTGTTGTATTAAATTTTAGAAGCTTGGTTCATATTTGGAGTTTGTTAGAGAGACTGCTGGAAAGAGATTCAGAGTGTGCGTTCCGATTCAGAATTTTTGCCTTGGTAGTTTGCTCTGATAGGTGGTGCTAGTAATGTATTTTTGATCACACAGGAGTGAAGTGCTCCCTGGAATTATACCTTATTAATAAATCTTTGGAAGAAAAATCAAGGGAAGAGTACAGATATGAGAGTTGAAAGACCTGAGTTTGTCATTTGTTTAGCTAGAATAAGAAACTGTTGTTAAGATATGTGCTTGTCTTTTTTCTCTTATGTGGGGGTTCAGGGGTAAAAGTCATACCTCTCTATTTTTTTACAAGTTAGGAAAAGAGTGGTCTTTCCACTGTTTGTGGAAACACATATGGGGATGGGGGAAGCAGTGAATGTGTATAGGCAAAGAAACTAATACAGGTTTCTAAAATATTGAATTATAGAGACTTATTCTCAAATGAATCTAGAAGTTAACTAGTCTAACCTCATTTTACAAATGAGGAAAGTCAGACTTGTAGAGAAAAAGTTACTCAAACATTCAAGGAATTTTAAAATATTGCTACAGGTAAGGTAGATGATGAGGCCAGACCAAAACTCTCACATTCCTTTCCAGAGCCTCTGTCTCTGCCACACTGCCTTCAACTGTGCCTTCTTGCTGAATCTTCAATCTGACATAAGCTCCTACTTCTCATTGGCTAGGTCACTTTCTTCAGAGTATTTTCTTTTATTAATTTATCACTGCCATGATGTATAAGCTGACCCATGAGTGAGGGATAAAGAGGTCAGGAGTAACCAGCTTAGTTATCCAAACTGAAGGGCAGGACTCTTGTTCTCTTTCATACTACTAGAAACAAAACAGAGATTTTGTGTTTACTATTGATGGCAAGAATCAATCTCCAAAGAATTATGCCTTGCAAACTTGGGAGGGAAAGACAAAGACTATGTGTGAGTGTGAGTGTAAGTGTGTGATTGGACATGTGGTTTTCTTTTGGGAGGTTTTATATATATCGTATAGCCATCATATTGTGAAGGCTAAGTTAACATGAAGTAATAAAAATAAAATTCATCCCTCTTCACAAGCCCTGAGAAAGAGAATCCATCATCATAAAGGCTGCAATTTATAGTTCCAGCATTCTTCCCATGAATCGTCATTCTCTTTTTACGTGATGCTTATCTGCAATGTCCTACGAGCCTAATGCCCAGCAGGTGCCTTTCTGTCAACAGGCTTGGACTGAAACCAGGTCTCTTCCATCTAGTGTAAAGATGGTGTCCATTGGAACACTAGTGGCTCCAGAGAGCTTGTCCATGGAGTATCTCAGATGGGGGCCAAAAGTCCATTCTCTCGTTAGAGGACTGCACGTGTTTAAGGGTAGATGTGTTACATGGTTTGTTTCCTTTAAACATATGAACAAGATTTTTAGTTTTTTGAAGAGTCAAGCTGGATATGTGGTTCATGAGAATTATCTTTTAAAAAGTTGTCTTAACCAGGCACAGAACTGAGAAGAATTTTGCTGCTGATGTGTACATTTAATGTGGGCGCCCCCCAAATGTTTTTAAATAATGGTGCATCTTAGAATCAATGACATCATAGAACATGGGATATACAATTAGTGAAACATTCGGGTGACAGCCATATGTATGTTTTATCCTCATCCTGGTGGAATCTTGTCTTACTTCAGTGTGTTGCCCATACTAACCATGCTGCCCATTGGGCCTTCTCATTTCCATAGTGAGGTTGCCACTGCACCATGTTGCCTGGTGTTGCTGGAGATGGTTGGCTGGTCTTGGTTGCTAATTCTGAGAATGAAGGCAGATGTTTACATTATGCTGTCTGCTCTTGTCTTGTTTCAGTGCACGAAGGCAGCCCTCTGGGTGAGCTCCATCGTTGTATCCGGGAGGGGGTGAAGGTGAACGTTCACATTCGCACTTTCAAGGGTCTTCGTGGCGTCTGTACAGGCTTCCTCGTCGCATTTGACAAGTTCTGGAATATGGTAATTAAGCCTTTCTCAAAGGGCTGGAGAGCTCCTAAGGATTAAATCTTTTATATATCTAAATGACCTGAGTAATTTTATTTAGGAAAACCTATAAAATGACTTCCTAGAAGAACTAGAATTTTTGCATTCTCTTGATCAACAATAAAAAAAGTTCTTTTTACTGCTTCCTTTTCTTTAAGGCATTGGCTTTCAGCCAAGGCAATTAAAAAAAATTTTTTTTAATGCTTATTTATTTTTGAGAGAGAGATAGTGTGAGTGGGGGAGGGGCAGAGAGAGGGGTACAGAGACCTGAAGTGGGCTCTGTGCTGACAGCAGAGAGCCCGACACAGGGCTCAAACCCACAAACCATGAGATCATGACCTGAGCCGAAGTCAGATGCTTAACCGACTGAGCCACCGAGGCGCCCCTCAAGCAGGGCAGTTTTGCCCTTCTTTCCCTCCTAGGGACATTTGGCACTGTCTGGGTACGTTTTTTTAATTGTCACAACCATGGCATGGAGTATTACTGGTATCTAATGGGTAGCATCCAGAGGTGCTGCAGCACATCCTATAATACAAAAAATAGCCCCCCAGCAGCAAACCATTCTCTGGTCCCAAATGTCATTTGTGCTTAAGGAATAAGGATTTATTTTATCTGTTTAGTAATTCTATGTCAATTTCCTACTAACCATTCTTTCATTCATTTCAAAATATTTATTGATTTTCCACTTTGGCTGGTACTTTACCACAGTGCTAGGTACAGAAATTTCAGAAAGGAACTTTCACTTTATAGCATTTGGGAAGATAGATAAAGATAGAGGGGAAGCAGACATACTAATAAGCAAGGCACTTTGCATGGTGTTTCCTTATGGAGTACATGCGCCCCCACACTCCTAGAGGCTTACTGTCTGTTTACCAGACATTCGTAGGAGGGAAGAGATAGATTATGGCACAATTATACTATGAGACAAGCAATTAAAATAGGAACCACCAGGCTTTTCATATGGTCTTCTACCTCTAACTTTTCTTTTTCCTGTGTTTTATCTTCCTCCATGCATTCTCCTGGATGAGTATAATAGTTGCTGACTATTTATTAAGTACTTCCTATTTGCTGTACAGTGTACTAAGGATTTATAATATAGTATCTCAGTGAACAAGGTCTGTTACTGTTCCATTTTACAAATGAAGAAATTGAGGCTAGAGATATTGAATGATTGGCCCAGATCACACTATTAGTAAGTGGAAGTACTAGAACGTTGTCCCAGGTCTTTCTGACTCCTAACACCATCTTTTCAACCACTGTGGAATCAGAAGACCTGGATTTGAATCCTAGCTTTACCACTTGGTAGCTCTGTGGCTCTGAGCAAGATGGTTTCTCTGAGGCCACTTTTCTTATCTCTAAAATGTAGGAAAAACCACTTTACTATTATAATTTCACCTTTGAAGGAAAAGTTTTTAAGAGAACATCTTTGATGACTGGCATGATAATAATACCGTCAGCTTATATTTGTAGGGTGAGTCACACTTTTCAAACTGAATTCTCATACCTGAGCTCATTTGGCCCTACATAGCTGTCCTCTGAGGTCCATCTCTCAAAGACAGGAATTCCCCAACAGTTCTGTATGGAAGCCTGGTTAATACCTGTTCATTGCTGTCGTAAGACCTAAATCTGATGAGGGAAAAGAAGCAGTAGAATAGTGTTTCTCAAAGTATGATCTAAGGGCATCCTACATCAGAATCATGGAATTTCTGGTTAAAACAGAAAATTCCTTGGCTTCATCCCAGACCTACTAAATCAGAATATCTAGGAAGTGGCCTTAGATTTATATTTTAATAAGCCTCTTAGATACATATGCACACTGAAATTTAAAAACCTCTACCGTGCATTTGTAAAGGCCCCTTACCATAGAAGAAACCTATCTCATATGGTGGTAGCAGCTTGGAAATCTTACTCGGAGGGCTCCAGGTATTACCGTTTTCTCCTGCCCAAGAGCTCAGTCACTTGTTAAGTTTAGTTCTGCTAAGTTAGATGTTTATTCTCCTTTTTATTTATTTTTTTAAAACTTATGTTCCACCCATAGGAGGATTTTTTTTTTTAATTTTTTCTTCTTAACGTTTATTTATTATTGAGAGACAAAGAGAGACAGAGCATGAGCCTGGGAGGGGCCACAGAATCTGAAGCAGGCTCCAGGCTCTGAGCTGTCAGCACAGAGCCCGATGCGGGGCTCGAACTCACAAACGGCGAGATCATGACCTGAGCCAAAGTCGGACGCTCAACCGACTGAGCCACCCAGGCACCCCAATGTTTATTCTCCTTTTTAAAATGTTTTTTATAGAAGCTGTAAAAATAATATTTTTAATTCTGCCTTATCTTTTTTTCCCTTTGGGCTGTTTCTCTAGGCACTTACCGATGTGGATGAGACCTACCGAAAACCTGTTCTAGGCAAAGCGTATGAACGGGATTCTTCATTGACTCTTACTAGGGTAGGCAGTTTACCCTGGCTTCCTGAGTACCCAGCATGCTTTCAATCTTAGACATTGAGATCACTGAGCCCGGTGACCAGGTTTTCTTGGGGAGAGAGCTCAGTTGCTGTCCACTCTGTATGCCCGGACCAGGTTCTTCATTAGTCTCTTCTCATGCATTCAGCTAATCACAAATGAGTCTGTGCTTCTGGCCTGCACGTTATTTGAGCAGCAAGTTACCTCTTATAAGCCTTAAAAGTCTTTCCATTTTATACCAGAAAAAAGCAGGTGCCTTTTCTCTTGACGTATTTATTGATTTACCCGAATTCTGGCTAAACACAGAAAAACTCACTGCTTTTAAAAATTACAAAGTGAGAAGTCCATAAAACCTAATTCATGAATATGGTGTTTTTTCTGTATATTCAAAGAAGGATGTTGACGGCTAAAGAGAAGGCTGATATTTATCATTACTTTCCTTCTAGCTATTTGATCGCCTAAAACTTCAGGATTCCTCCAAAAAGGACGCAGATTCCAAGTCTGCAGTTGAAGATTCCACTCTGTCCAGATACTCCCAGACATCCACTTGGAAGGTAGCTTCGGTGTGGGGAAGAGGAGACACTGACCGGGGCTCACGCAGGCGTTCCCGCTCCGTCCCTTCTTCCCTGCAGGCATCTGCAAGGGAGGAGTCCAGGTCAGAGATGTCAGGGAGGACTACACGGACAGAAGGGTCAAGTGCAGGAGGTACCTTTTCCAGGGCTACCACCCTTTCCAGGGGTCAGCCCCGTAAGAAAAAGCGAAAGCCCAAAGTGGATTACCAGCAGGTATTCACTCGACACATAAATCAGATTTTCATTCGAGGCGAGAATGTCCTGCTGGTTCATCTTGCACAGTGACCAGCTCGGCATCTCTTGAGCTTTGGTTCTTAGAAATAAAATGCATGAACCGCTGCTATGCTGTATCCTAGTATCCCAGTGAAACTCTGAGTTGGAATGATTCCCTCTGGTCCTGCATGTGAGCCAGGCTTGGGCCCTCTGGAAGATGAGCTCCCTCAAGCGGACACAGGCCTTAGGAAGGTGGGGGTTTGCGTTAATATCAAGGCAAAAGCTGTACAGAGGAAATATGCATCCAGTTTGGTGTCATGGTTGACTTTAGACACTCCAACCAAATATCAGATCTTCCATTTGAATTAGGAGTCATGGTATGAATTAAATTCATCCCACAGACACTATAAGGATGGGAATAAAAAAACACCTCAAAAAATGCTCTCATTTCTAAAAGCTAGTGCCCTGAGTACTCATGAATTTGATTCTAAGAGTAGTAACATAAATTGCCCTGTAGCCCTGCACCCACAACTTGTAATTGACCTTTGAATTTTGCTCTACACCATTCTCTCTCTTTATCAAGAAATGTAATTTATTACCTTTGAATATCTGCAAAACTAAGAAAGAAAGCCACTAACTTATGTAAACTTTGGATAGTTGGTATGCTTAGAGCAGCCAACAATGAATACTCTGTTGTTATCCCTCTCCTTAGTATGTAAAGGGATATGGGAATTCATCAGTCTCCCCCACTTACCAGAGGTAGCTTCTGAGAATGGCATGCCACATGGGACTATAAGATGCTCATGAGGTGGCTTCTTGGCCTTTTCTCTCACTTGTGTGGCATGGTGTAGTGCATGTACCCACTGTATTGCCCTTCTGTATGTAGTGTGAACTGTCCTGTGAGCTTTATGGCAGGAGATTGTGACCTACATATCTGGCTTCAAAGAGTTCTGCATGGACTCAGTAATACATATGCATCACATGGTTGGGAGCTTCCTTTCTGGGGAGGGCTGGCCCGTGTAGACTAACTTTCAGAATGGTTTTTCCACGAAGTAGGAATGATAGTTTTATTTCCTCAAGTCACGCCAACGAGGTTCTCACAAAGTACAGTGGGTGGCATCTATAAGGAACACTTTACTTACTGCCTGGCTTGAGTAATGGGAGCACTGTAGTACTCTCTAATACTTCTACTTGAATCATATTATATGCTTTTTCAATCACCAGTACAGAATAGGCTACATCTTGACGCAGACTGTTAGGCAATATTGATTTTTTTGTTTTGTTAGTTTATATTTGGTTTTATTTTATATAACTTACATTCAAAGTGAGAATAAGAAGTAGCTAACTAGTTAAAATGCTTGAAAAAAAATTCCCTGCTGCATTTTTTGTGTAACTTAGATAAACCTTCTGAGAAGCAGGGTGAATAATGTTTAGGGAGTTAGGGCACCTGGTCCTTCTGCTAGCTGGGCCACTGGGCCAATGAAAGGAGAGCAGACTTAACCCCTCTGTGCCTCAGTTTTTCCCATCAGACACCTACCTCACCGGGGCACTGAGACAGAGAATTTTAGGAAGGCATTTTAAAGTCTCTAAACATGTTTAAGTGCCATGAGTAATTTTTACTAACTATATTTCATAGCTCGATAAGAGTTCTATGTCTTATGAGCAAGGTAGGTGCTACATAAGAAAGTCATCTCTGTGGCTGTTGTAATTTTGAACTTGTCATCAGAAGGCAGTGATATCTTCAGGAACTATTTTCCATATTCCATTCCTTCCTCCTAAAGGACAATGGAAATTCTCAGAAGAATATCCTCAGTAAAAGAAGAGTAACATTTCTTTGCTGCTTCCCCCACAAATGCCAGCCCCAATCCTTTTCTGATCATCAGAAAAAATTCCCCTGAACTTTTCAAGAGGTTTATGTGATAGTACCAAAGGGAGATGCACATCTAAAAATGACACATCCCCAAAGGGGAATCTGTGGAAGATGCTTCGTTTCGTTTACTTGTTTTTATTTTAAGACACATTTTAAATATACTCTTTAGAGCCAGATCAGATGCAGTAAGCATTTAGAGAGGTTCCATGTTACAAAGTCAAGCAATTGTCTTTGGAATCTGCTAATCTAAATTATCTTCTAAATAGTATGTCTAATAAAATCTCAGTTCCCCAATTAATAGTTATCTTGTTTAATCATCAGGCACCCCTGCCTCTGCATCTTTACCAGTCTCTCCTGTTAGATGTCCTCATCTGTCTACCCTTCTGTCCTCAGCTAGAAGCTGCAATAGATACCAGGTTTTCCCAGTAAAGTAAAAGTTTGGTATCAAAAGGAATATATCACTTTGCATTCATTCTAGTGCCTGACTAAATCTAACGTGATTTGTTTTAAACACATGCTGAGTTTTCATGTTTGTATATAATTTTCATATATCCAGATAAAGATTGGTTTACTGCTTTTCTGTCCAATATAATAATTCTGGCTCTGAAAATAATTTTAAATCCATGTGATCAGTCTAATGTGCCCATTGGCCCCCATTTATCGGTTCAGTTTTGGACAGTGATTCACATTTAGTAAATGTGCTGTATTGTATAAAGCATGCCAGTGTTTTATAGGGAAGTCATTTTTTTGTAATTACTGCCTTTTCTTTATTATTGTAGAAATATTTCAAAAGGAAAAAAAATTGGTCCTAAGAATGTGTGTGCTGCTCAAAATATGTCATCATCTAGGACATTATAATAAGTTGCTATAAAAATAACTGAAGTCTTCCTCAGGACAAAGAAAGAAAAAGAAAGTAACAGCCAGAATGGTAGAGTTCTGGAGGCCCCCACGAGCTTACCTGAGGGGTCCCTATGTTGCAGAAATGCAGCAAAATCTGGTTTCTAGTATTCTCCAGGGATTTGGGCTTAGGACAGTTGGTAGGAATAGTACTTATTTTTGAACATCCAACTTAGGTTCTTCAAAGTAATCTCTAGACATGGGAATCCGTTCCGAAGACAGTTCATGGGACACACCTCTTCTCCAGAGCACCAGATTTGTTAGATAACAAGGCATCAAGCAATGGAACATGGGTTTCACACCCAGAACGATTTCATGTGCTGTTCTTCATACATAGAGGTGATTCTGTGGTTCTACAACCAGGAGAACGTGCATTTTAGGTTGTTGGTGCTAGTACTTGGGAAGCGTTTATGCTTCATTTCAGAGACTATCTTATGATGGTGGGTCATTTGTGTGATGGTTAGCCAGTGTTAGCAGTGTCTAAGACAGATGGCTTTAGACCATTTGGTACCTTGCTGTCTGTGCATGGTGCATATCAAGTTAGAAAGCCTAGAAACCATTAGCATTAAAGTCTAGGTGCATCAGAATCCTTGGTTTGAGATGCTACTGGATCAGAAGGGACTTGATTTATCCTTGTGGTAAAAAGTCCAGGAGTACCTTAAGAGGTTGTGAAGACATGAACTATGGGCTCTCTTTACTCCTCAGAAGCCTCACAGAAATCTAGTTATACCACTTTACCCCTTGAGAGAAAAACAGAAACCTAACTTGATGCAGAGGAGTTTTTTGGATTTCTTTTTGCACTATCCTCATAGCTGCTGACATGGGCAAAATCATGAAATAGAATTGATTCTGTAAATTTTCTCTAATTTTTGCCATTAGGAATAATTAAAATTATTCAATGACAGCTGTCTGTCACTGGTGCTGCCCCAAAACTTTCCCATCTTTTATGTATTTTTTATGAATGAAATAGTCGCTGTGGGAAGTCCAAGGTTCACGTAAGAGTATCATGGCATAAATATAATGGTTTAGCAACTGTTTTAATTTTTCTTTTCCTGTGCCAGATATAGAATACAGTCAATCCCTTTCCAGTAGCTTCTGTTCATCAGCCTATGTTTTCCTGGGCAGTAACTCCCAGAAGGCTTTTCTTAGTGATTATAAAGGAAGAAAATCTTATCTGGGCTTATGTTGCAAAGGTGGGTGGTCTGTCACTACTTTCTGGCAAATTGAGTTGATGGATTTTATATAAGCCTTTGGGATGCCTGTCACAGTTTCCTGGGCTCTGAGGAAGGGTTGCGCCTTTTTTACTTTCAGTGTTTTGAGTATTTTTCAAATGTTTGTAAGTTCTCTTGTGCCCCTCTAATAAAAATGAAAGCTATCTGTCAAGGAATGGCTTTGCATGGTTCAGAGATCTAGGGGAAAAGAAATAAGTACACCTGAGACCTTCAGTTGGTCTTTTATTTATTTAGAATAAAAAGTAGTTTGATAAGCTACCAGAGTTAGTGTTGCTTTAAAAACACTCTCTGAAAAGATGGCAACTGTCCCTCAGGAAAGCTATAAAAGCTATTCCCAATACATTGCAATTGCTTTTGATTTTTACTCCTTTGGAGCAAATGTCTGATGTTATGTCTGATGTTATGTTTTTAGAGCTGTGGGGGAAAAATGTCTAAACAATTTTAGGGGGTATTATTTAAATGATTATCTGGCTGAATTATGTGTGAGCTAGGTTCTAGGGCAGCTGTCCAGTTCTTTTTCTGTTGTCCTGACACTAACACAGATAGCAAGCGATGTCTTGAAAAGTGATCTGCTTATTTCATACTGACATCTAAAGACATTAGCCTTCTGTTTGGCAACCCTGGGGATACCCCTCTGCACCGTGACTTATTAATGTGTTTTTTAGGCAAGGCTAAACCTGGTGATCCTCTGTATTTATAGTTTCACTATTCATATATAAGCTGCTAAAAGAAAAACCGTAACTTCTCATCGTCTTGAAATTACTCTTAATTGTGAAGTTCACCTAAATTCTTCACGTTTATGGAGGATTGCTGCTAGTAACGTCAGTTTGCAGTGTTCTGCTGTAGGTATGTGTCACATGGGAGTCCGGAAACTGTAATAAATATGATTGTGTTAATGTACTGACTGCTTTGTCTCTGCTGATTTTGAGGGGCGGTGGAGGGGAGGAGGCAGGGGAGTCTATAACCAGGTGACGATACTGACCTAGAAAGTGAAAGCATCCCAAGCCATCTCATTGTTGTAACCTTGTGCCTTTTCTTCACCAAAGCACACATATCTACATCAACTATCCTTGAGGTGGCTTTGGTCTTCCATGTTTATTAGAAGTTTATGCTTAGAAAAGAAACTTGGCCCACATTGTGAATTGTCTCTTCTAAGCCCCAAGCACTGGTAATTTCCCTGTGAATTTATTCTACCTAATAGCTCACTGGCATTACCCCCTCTCTTCATGATCTGCTGAGATCACCCCTCACTCTCCTCCCTTGGGTTTTACCACATTTGATTAATTGATCCTTACATGGTTCCAGAAATATTTGAATTTGCCACCAGCTTCCCTCTGTGCATGTACAGGAAGTTGAACTGCCCAAAGATTTGTGACATTGATTACTTGAGCTCTGTTTGCTTCAGAACTGAGTCGCCTGTAAGAGAGACAGACAAAAAATCACATGGATGCTTACAGAGGGAAACCTCAAGTTAACTGTTAAGACCCGATTCCCCACTTTCAAAGAATATATTGAGCTGGGTTTAGCCAACATGCAAGAAATTTCTAACCACTTCAGTGGTGGAAAAGGTGAACTATGCTCCAGTTCAACCCCTTGCTTATTTGTTTTGTATCTCAGAGACTTCTGATTAAGCAATAATATCATCATTAATCAAAATAAAGGCAGAGGAGTCAGCTGGTCTGTACATTTAAAATGTACAGTGACTGTTACATATTAGCAGGGGGATGGAGGCCAGTGGAATGAGATATATCTATTATCTTTCCCTAAGCTTCCCGGATTCTAGTGGCAAGGACAAAAAAGTTTATTGCCCAACCACATTCTTCTCTGAGCAGAAGTGAAGCACTTTTCAGTCTGTTCAGTTGCCACTAGGTGGCAGTGGGTTAAAGAGAACTGCTTAACCAGAGGCCCTAGAAGGACTTGAGTCTCCGGATCTCCAGTCACTGCTACAATTCATTGTTAAATGCTCCAGTCTGAACAGAGATAATCAAGGAGAAACAAGCTATGATCAACCCAAGTGGCAATATAAACGTTTCTTCCCAATATCGAATGTGCCTAATTTGAAGCCTAGACAACCTGACTGATGGCAACCAGCCAGTGAATGTGCTTGGAGAGGAGTAGCAAACGGAGACATTGCCCAGCGTCCACTGTTTCAGGGACTCTATCACTGTTCTCACGTCATGGGTTTCCTTGTTTCTTCTCAGAGTGTGGTCAACCCCCCCCAGACTCTTCCCAGCTGCTGGCTAAGGATTACCCCAGGGAAACTGTCTTGAGGCCCCTATTTCTCAGCACTTGTCTCACTTTTGGAAACAATTCTGTTCTACCCAGTGTTGATGCCTGAGAGCCCGCTTGTAAGAAAGGTTGCAGCTGTCTCGTGATTCCATGACCAGAATTGAGTCTCCATCCCAAGACCAAGCAAATTTGCTCCTGAGTCAAAGGAAAATTTATAATAAACACAGAAAAGTCTGTTGTTATAGGCTGGACTCTGGGGGCAGATGGGGTGGGTGGGCAGTGGTAGTCAGTCAAGGCCTTCCAAAGACCTTCTCCCCTCTACCTCAAGAAATAGTTTCTCAGCAGCCTATAGTGAAGAGGAATACAGAATGTGAAATAATAAATAGATAAGTCCTCCAAATGAATAACTACAGATAAGATTATAATAAAAAGTTTTATCTCATGCCTTTTTGCACTATGGCAACTTGCACCACATTTCACTCAGTCATGCTATGTGAAGGGGCAGAGGACAGGTCAGGCAATAAAGAAATACTGTCATTTTTTAAGCATTTCAGCCCTGTGCTAAACATACATGCAATACTTTATTCGAATACAACCACCATGAGCGAAAGATTTTATCCCTCTTCCGTATGTGAGGGAACTAAAAGTAACTTGCCAATATCTCTCTGCTAATCAATGGCAAATTTGGGAAATTATCTAGATCTGACTGACTCTCAAGTTTATTATTAGCCAGTTATACCTCAAAAATACTAAATTTCTCAGGCATTGACCAGGAAACTGACCAGAAACCAGAGAGCTGAGTTAAAATGTGGTTTGGTTATCTGCTTCAGACATCTCTAGTGCCTTCTGATTCATACAGTTCTTTAGCTGGAAGTGGACGTGCACACAGGGTTTCATGGCTTCCAAAGAAGATAAAGGTGGTGAGCCCCCCAGGGCAGTAGGTCCACTGTGGCTCTGGGAATAGTGACTGTCAAGTGAGCTCCAGGAAGTATTTCATCGACGAGTACGTTTGGCCCTGGAAGGGTTATTGATCCAATAGTCTGTTAAAAAACGGATGGAGTGACTTAGTGGTCTTTCCCAGCTCTCCAGTATGCATTAGAACATCTGCTGTCCCTATCCTTCCAATTGTCTCCAACACTTGGGAAGAATGCTTTCTCTGGCCTTGACCATAAATTCATCTTATTAAAGAAAGTCTTGTCAAGGCTAAACTATGGATGTGCTAAAGCTACAGAAAAATAAAGATTACTTAAAGGCTTATAGTCTTTCTCCAGAGACCTGAAAAGGGGCACAAGCAGAAAGGTTTGGCAGGCTGTCTGTCCATCTTTTAGAATTTCCTTTCAACTTGATAATGTGTTAATTTCCAGAATATAGCCAATCCTCGGAGGAGCTTGCTGTCCTAGGCTCTTATACTAGTTACTTCTGAGCCTCAATTTCCTGATCTCTAAGTAGGAATGATACCACCCACCTCATAGCGTTGGTGACAGAAAATGCTTGGCCTGGACAGTAAGCACTTAATGTCATTTACACTGTGATGAGCTTGCTATGTGATGCCCAGCAGCATTCTTCATTTCCCTGTGCTTGCTCTCTATGTCCTGAGACCAGGCCTAGAAAACAAATGCGCAGAGCAGAATGGTGTTGTCATTCTTTTTTCTAGCATACAGGTGTGTGAAATACTATTCTCCCTGAGTTCTCTGTGCTCTCTTATTTGGCTTTCCCTGGTTAAAACTTCAGAATATCATCAACTTCTCCACTGCTGGGAGAGCTGTGTGCTCCCCCAGGAATGACATTAGGCTCCACGGGACATTCATTAGTTGGGGTTACGAGAGGACCACAGGGCACTGGAATGGTAATTTCCTACATGGGACCCCAGTGACCCAGAGCGAGCTAGCTCAGCTGGTCTGAGCATGTGGCTAATGAGGGAAGGGTCATGGTTTCACTCCTGTGTGGGCCAATTAGTGTCACGTGGAAAAGCACGCTCCTGGGGCATCAGGCAGCAGCCTTACCTGTGTGTGTGGCACTGGTCACCAGGATGGCTCAGTGTGGCCATCATCACTATCAGAAACTCAACCCAAAGCTTACATCCTCTTTCTTTTTATTAGATAGCCCATTGTTTCCAAAATGTGAGTCATTTGGAGAGCACTTTCATGATTTTTGCCTTATCCTAGGCAGACTACTGCTTATTGATTCAATATTTTTCTGTAAATTGACTCACTTTTTAGCTTACACTTATCACTACCATCAATGGCAAGTTGGAATATTTGCCCTAAATTGAAAGTACACATTGAAAGAAATATACAACTATTGAAATTAAAATGTTTGTGTTCAGGGGCACCTGGGTGGCTCAGTCAGTGTCCAACTTAGACTCAGGTCATGATCTCGCGGTTCGTGATTTCGAGCCCCACCTTGGGCTTTATGCTGACAGCTCGGAGCCTGGAGCCTACTTAGGATTCTGTGTCACCGTCTCTCTCTCTCTCTCTCTCTCTCTCTCTCCTCCTCCCTGCTCCTCCCTGCTCACACACTCTCTCTCTCAAAAATAAACATTAAAAAAATTTTTTTTTAAATGTTAGTCTTCATACTATCTGCAAACACCTCCTGACCCACAAGTGATCAAGTGTGTTAGTAAATGTTGCACTCTATAAGCTTTGTGTGTTTTATAATATACCCACTGTTCTGTAATAAAATGGTCACATCAGCAAAAACAATATTATATAAAGCAATTGCTTCAGTGGAAAGAGTTAGAATCAGTGACTGGGGAGTTTCACACTTGAAGTGATGAAATTATTCTTGCAGGAATTTCAACACCAAGGGTCTTTCTAAATGCCATAAATATATAGCTATAAAACCTCAACTCTGAACAAATCCAGGGTTTAATTTACATCTAGCTTTTGCTCAAAGTCATGGCTTTTGTTCGCACTCTCTACTGGCACTATCATTAACACTGTGCTTCTTACACATCCTTATCATTATCTCCTGTTTTATGATAAACAAAGCCCAAACATGCAAAGCAGATGTGTTGACTGCACAACATCTTTGTTCCCCTCCAGTCATGAGCCAGTTCACACTAATCTGCCTGGTTGGCCAGTCCCTTACAGAGATCAAATTATAACCAATAGTGGTGTTGGTAATAAAAATGTATTCCCTAATTAATTGAGCATGTTACATCTAATCCAGTTATGAAAATGTGCACTGGAGGGCAGATACACATAAAAAGATACACACACACACACACACACACACACACATACACACAGGGCTCTTCAAGTTTGAGAGCGGGCCTGGCCACTTCCATTATTTGAGGCTCCCAATACATTTAAAAAAATGAAGAAATGTCAAAGCAAAGTTGTAAACTTTGTGATATATTTTTAAAGTTCTAGTTGAATGATAGACACCTTGATCAATCCTCTTTGCGAATCTGTGAGTGGCTGTGAAGCCTCATTTGGAAATGGAGCCACAAGTGTGTATGTGAGGTCTTGTGAATGTGAAGTCCAGAAGGTCTTCCTTCTCTGCCCCCAATGTCCAGAGATGGGCTCTGACAGAAAAATGGACTTATAAAGGGATATGGATTCAAATATACCATGAGGCAGAGTGTAACATTTTAGCAGTGTGGAAACACCAAGTCGCTCAGGGTATATTTTTGCTCCTGTCTCCCTTACCTTGTGGTCTCTTGCTAAAGCCACTCCTGTTATTCGGTGCTGCTTGGGTTTCACACTTTTATAGCTTCCTCAGAATCCTTGGAAAGCCATTGATTGATAGCAAGAGGGCCAGGCCATCTTATAAGTGCCAGAAGACTTACTTAAATCAGAAAATCAAAATATTAAGAAGCAGGAATGCAGTTATAGTTTTCTTCCGTTGCACATAGAGCAGATGAGTACTTTAACTGCAAGAACTACTTAATGACTGCACACACATGCACATGTACACATACCCACACACGGTACAGGGCAAGGAAATGGCTCCATATCGTTAGCATTTACAGAGTTCTCATCGCATGATTCTTGCTGTAATAGTTAAGACTGTGTAATGGGGAATGTTGTGTGTGTATTTATGGAAAACAGTGAAAAAATAGTATTTACTTAAGAGTATCTGTTAGAATTCTGTTTGTATGACCTTGTTCTAAGATTGATGCATACTTGTGATCTTTGCCCGAAAGCAATTAGTTCATTTGGTATTCTGCGTGAGAAATCTTAGGCCTGTGTACAGACTCCTCCCTGCCCTTGCCAGGTCCAATTATTCCTCAGCGAGTCCTCTTGCCCCTCCTTCTCCCTGGTCCCCAGAGTTCATCTGAGCACATCTGTTGCTCCATGAAAAGTGTTTTGGCAGAAACTCCCCTCTCCTGTGCTGGGAGTCATCTGTCCTCACTGGCTTGGAATTGTTTTTGCTTACTTTGTTTAAAAATATATCTGTACACACACATTTATATACCCTTATGTATAAATACATGTCATTTCATTTATTTATTTACTTATTTTTTTTAACATTTATTTATCCTTGACAGACAGAAAGAGGCAGAGCACGAGCAGGGGAGGAAGAGAGAGAGACACACACACACACACACACACACAGAATCTGAAGCAGACCCCAGGCTCTGAGCTGTTTGTTAGCACAGAGCCTGACGCGGGGCCTGAACCCAAGAACTGCAAGACCATGACCCGAGCCAAAGTCGGACGGTCTACTGACTGAGCCACCCCGGTGCCCCTATATGTGTCATTTTAATAGAGAGACCAACATTATGACATCAAACCAAAAGTAATTTAGATTCCAATTCCAAAATGGTTGGGAGAAACTGCTTTAATTAAAACCCTCACATGACAGAGGAAGAGCCTGGAAGGATTCAGCATGTTCCCTTCCAGCTCTCACTTCTGCTTCAGTCCTTCCCAAATGTATCCCTCAGTGATCATACCTCAATCATACCAAATCTAGGTTCTTTTGCACTGAATGGGTATTCAAAATTTAATACTAACTCTTCAGGGGCACCTGGGTGGCTCAGTCAGTTAAGCGTCTGACTTCAGCTCAGGTCATGATCTCACAGTTAGTGAGTTCGAGCTCCGCATTGGGCTCTCTGCTGTCAGCACAGAGCCCACTTCAGGTCCTCTGTCTCCCTCTCTCTCTGCCCCTCTTCTGCTTGTTCTCTCTCTCTCTCTCTCTCAAAAATAAATAAAAATAAATTTAAAAATCCTAACCATTCATATTGAAAAGTATTGGCAAGGACCTAGTAGATCTATTTTAGGTCACAGAGATCTTCTTACCAGAAAGTAACGTACCCAGGAACACATCCTGCACAGGACTGCCCCAATGGTAAGCCATGACATCTTGAGTAATATAACTGATGCCTCAGTTCTTGGGGCAGCTGCAACCTCTGGGCCAGTCGCCTCCAGCCAGAAGCATCAACAGCTTCATCAGGGACCCTCGAGGGTGGCTGAATGGAACAAAGTATAAAGGTATGACCCATTGTCACGTGAACTTTGAACCCCATGAGCCTGAGGATATCCAGATTGTTATGCTCTGTGTTAAGAAGCTGAATACAGAAGCTAAAAAGTTGCTTCATAACTCAAAAGCCAGTGGTGACAAATGCCATTGCCACAAGGTAGCTACTATTGGAGGAGTTTGTGTTCCCGGTACCCCAGATGCCAACACCAGCTACATAATTTGCAGGGCCTAGTGCAAAATGAAAATGCAGGGCTACTTGCTCAAAACTCATTTCAAGATGCCAACAACAGAGCATTAAACCAAGAAAAGGCTCCTTCTAAGTGTGGGGTCCTGTATGACAGCACAGGTTGCACACCCATGAAGCTGGCCCTGCAGGAAGCACAGCACCAGGCCAAACTGGAGCCAGTCACAAGTTCAACAGGGGTGGGGAGAGGGGCAAGGAGGTTCTTGGCAGGCACAGCGCTGAATCTGTCTTCACAGATATTGGATTCTTCCCTCTGTGACTGACATGCCCTTTCAGAGGTGTCCAAGCTGGCTGTGCTTAGTAACTACTATAACTATGCATGAGTGGCCTATGAATTAAAGCATTTTTATTATTTTGAAATAATTTTGTTTGAGAAAGCTCCCAAAAACTTGAAATCCAGTCACACAATCTCAAGGAATTTCAGTAGTGCAATTGTCAATGAAAGAAAAAGAACTGTTAGATCCGTTAAATAAGGCCCAAATGTTATAAAATTTGAAATGGCTTCAAAAAATGTTTTACTTTCTTGGTATTACTAATTTGTGTGAACAAAGTTTATCGTTAGTGATGACTATCAAGAATTTGAAGAGACCATGATTAAAAAGTCTTGACTGTATTAAAAGTCTTCATCAGGAGTTGCTATTTGAAGCATAAAATCTGATATTAAAAAAGCTATATTTATAAAAAGCAAATGCTAATTTCTCATTAAAAATTAAAGAAATTATTTTTTGGAAATTTTACACAAATTCAGTATGTAACATCTTTCCTAAATTTTGAATTTTATTTTCTTATAATTATATAATATTAAAGAAAGACTAATGGAGGTTTTTGCCAAGACCCATATATAGATGCCCCAAGTCCCTTCCAGTTTACTCCAGTGTGTATCTTAAAATATCATCATTTTCTATGTGTATTACAAAGGAAAAATGTTGAAAGCACCAATATAGCCAGCAGCTCTCTCAAGGAGTCAGAAGCAACTCATCTGTTTTTACCTACTAATGGTGGCAGAGGCTATCGGGCTTTGAGTTGGGAAGTCAAGGCACAACTGAAAGAATTCGACCATGATGACAATTAGTAGTATTTTACAGAGCTGTTGAAATTATTACATGAGATACTGCATGCAAAGTGCTTAGAGAAATGTCCGGAACATGGGAAATACTCAATGGATGGCAATTCCTATCACCTGGCAACTTGGATAACTAATAAGTTGACACATTCTTCTGAATCTTGTCCACAATGCTTCAGCTCTGTTCTTTACTTTCCATTCCTCCTGTTCCATCCCATTATAACTTAGTGTTTTTCACTGCTCGTCTGGACAATTACACTAGCATTTTAATTTACCTTTCAATTTCCAGTGTCTTCATTTTTGACCTATCTGGTTCGATTAAGATGCTTTAGGTGGCAAGTGACAGAATATCCAACTGAAACTTATTCTTTCGTATAGTAAGACACCCAAAATTTCCAGAGTTGGTTCAGAAACTCAACAATATCAGATCTTTCAGGTTTAGGGAGTGTGTGTGTGTGTGTGTGTGTGTGTGTGTGTGTGTGTGTAGTGTTTTGTTGGTTTTGCCTTCCCCCTCATGGTCTCAATATGGCTACTATAGTGCTAAGAATTACTTCACTAATGATGATATACAAAAGAATGGAAGGAAAGAGTTCTTGTGTGTCTCTTTTTATCAGAGAGGAAGATTCTTCCAGAAATCCTCTTAGAGTTCCTGAGGACACATCCACCATAAACCAATACACAGGCAAAGGGCAATGGAATTACAATAATTGGTTTAGACTTTTCATCACTCATCCCTGGACCTGGGCCTACATTCCCTAAGCATAGTACTAGTTCTATAGCCAAAGAGAACTGGGATTCTGATAGCCAGGAAAGAACAAAGGCTCTTGGGTAAACAATCAACAATGTCAGTCAGTCCTACCTACACACTACTGGTGATTCATCAGGCATTTCCTGCTTGGACAAGAGTTCTCAGCCTGCTGGGTGAAGTCCCTGTCTCTTCACGTGGAAATAAATGCTTGGTCCCTAATCTAGTAGAGGAGTTCAGATTTCATGAGCAAAATCCTCTTGGAGCATCATACTTTTCCTTCATGGCCCGTTATCACCTTTTGTAATTATATATGAATTTAGGGAAGTGCATGACTAGTGTCTCTAGTCCCTAAATTCCATTAGGACCGTGTCTGTTTTGCTCACCATTATACTCAATACTTAATACAGTTCTTGGACACAGTGGGTATTCATAAATATTTGTTGAGTGAATGTCTATACTTGTCAAAGCGAGCAAGCAGAAATTTCAATAGTTAGATATTTAATCTGGCAAAAGCAGGTTTCTATGTAGCTATCAAAAGAGGTTGAAAGAATTTGGTACCTTAACATCACCAACATTTTGTTAAAGGACTAATTGCCAAGCCCCGTATGCACGTGGGACCATTAGTAATTCTGTAGCTATGCAAATTAAAACAGTGATGTATGATTTATAGCTTTAATAACATTCTGAAGGCTCTTAAATTTTAATCACTTGCAACATCCTTTTTAATATTCAATTACTTTATTAACTAATTAGGTCACTTGCTGAAAAAGCACATAAGGCTGGTGCTATTTTAATATCAGCTGAGCCTCACAAAATACCTTTGAAATGGTGCAAATGGTTTATTTATTTTAAACAGATCATTAAGATGCTATAATTAATAAACCAATTACCAAAAAAGGCCTGATAGTGATAGATGCACAAGTACAATAGCAGTGTCCGATGGATTAGTCATTTTTATACACATATATCAAGGGGAAAAACTTAAATGAAACCCCATTGTAAAAAGTGCTTGCCTAAATAATTAATTTGTGCAATGACTGATAACCCTATCACGGCAAACCTAACTTGAGGCTTGTTCATTACACAAACCTGTAATGTGTACTTTCATTTCATCTAATGACACTCCGGATGGAAAATCCACAGCATGCTAAACTTGGTGTTCCTTATTTAGTTACAAGGGCCTTAATTCACAGATGAAGCTGGACACTTCATGACTTATCAGTGCATTGGTGTGAGCCAAGCTTCCCAAAGGAGAATCAGAAGGAGACACAGGATCAGCAGCATCCCTGCTTATTGATTTCTCAGCACCGTGTTAAGGTCTTCAAAGCAAACAATGTGAACAAAGAAAGCTGAGGCCAAACCCATGGGGATTTTTCACCCGATATTCTCAAAGGAGATCGCATCATAGCACTAAGCCTGCATGGCTAATACACAGATATGTTGGGACTGTGGCTGGGGGTGCAGCTCTCAGGCTCAGAATAGAATTTTATTTCTGGGATCAGGGTGAAGCAAGAGGAACCAAATCATTTTGCTGGGCTGGGAAAGAACACTGTCAGATCCTAGAGGCCTGGTAATTTTTTTTTTTTTTTTTTTTTTTTTGGCTACCAACCAACAATTTAACAATAAACATAATAACCACCATTTACCAAGTGCTTACTATCTAGTGAGTAGACATGTATTGAATGCCTGTATCATCCTCCCGGATATTTCAGGGTATCTCTTTCATCAATACTTATTTACTGAGCACCTTCTAGAAGCAGGCACTGTTCTAGGCACCAGAGATACTGGGACGAACAAGGACAGACAAGTTTCCTGCTCTCATGGTGTTTACATTCTACTGGGGAAGCGAGACAAGACCCATGATTCCCAAGGAAACAAAATAGTAACAACTTCAGACAACGTAGAGTGCCATGAGAAAACTTAAACGGGAGACTGGGAGGGTGACAGCAAAGCGTTTCAGAGGAAAGCAGCATTTGCCAATGGACAGGAGGGTCTTGAACAACCTAAGAGTTTGTTCTTCCTCCAGCGTCACCAGTTGTTTTCTGTTTAGTGTCCTTTCTAAGGTAATGGGAGTGAGTGGGGAAGGCAATAAGGGAGGGGGGCGGCAGGGTGGGGGTAAGAGTGGCAGGTAGGAGAGATGGAAGAAAAACACAAGATGGCATTACTATGTTGCCAGCATTATCATTATCATTCTTTGCAAGGGCAGGCACTTTTCTGTAGCCTGCCTCCAATATGAACTTGTGTGGATCCTGCCGTTGGTTACGTGTGCTGGTAGGTGGTGAAAAACTGCAGAGAGAGCTGTTTCTCGTCCCTGTCTTCTTCCTGCCACTGTCATGCTCTGCAAGTGATTACGGCTCTAGTTTATGTACTACCACTCTGTTTTAGCACCTTCATGATGTGTTGATGGAACTTTAAAATATTCATACATTTCCACATTGTCCCAGGGATGTTAGGTTCTTTGGGAAGAGCAACCTAGCCCAAACAACAAATCTGATGTAGACTACTGCTCAAAACTGTGAGAAAAAATATCATTCTGCCTGGGTCGCTAAGGAAAAACATCAGAAAAGTTCCCCATAATCTCTGTCAATTGTGAACTAAATAGTATTCCATCAAAGTGTGCCCCTCTCCCTTCCAGGGCCCTTGGGACTTTTTATCACACCCATGCGGACCAATGTATATCCAATTCCCAGCACTAACTGAATGATCTCTGAGAGGTATGTTAAAAACATCCTTTTAGAATGAGATAAGAAAAGGTTAATTATAAGCAGACCCCTATATAATGAATAACTACTTTGGTGTGTGAAGCTCTTCCCCCCTTCACTGACCCAAAATAGACCCTACTCCTGAGTGTATGCGAAAAGAGCATGCTAGTGATACTCTAGTATTGAAGAGGAGAAGAGCTGTGAGCTTCGCAGTGAACCTCGACAAGAAAAAGCTAGTTCTGTGCATCTTTCATGTCCTGGAAGCAGACTAGACTAGAGGACCTTTTCAAAGTGTTCACAAAAGTCTCCATTTCTCACTCTTGTGGCCTTCCCAACAGCTCAACATAAACTATTCTTACCCAAATTTTGTTCTATTTATTCACTAGCATTGTAACAGCATTGTAATCTGTACATTGTCTTTGCAACTGTCTGTTTCTGACACACTGAGTATTAAATAAATCTTTGCTAAGAAAATGAATTACTGTAAACTGTTTTTACAGAAAAATAAATTCTGAGTTATAAATGAAGAGTAAGAAAATCTGGGAACATAGTCCATTTGTGGCCTGGGTCTTCTTTCCTTTTTTTAAATTTGAACTGGAAGAAGATGGTTGGGTTTTGAGATTTCCAAAGGGCTGTAAAAATGATCCTTTCACATGTGAGGGTGACCTCTTGGACACACTTCTTTTCCTCCAGAGTGGGTTCTTCAGAGTCACCTATCTTCCTCAGGGATAGAGTAAGAGAGAGCAAATGTGCCTAGCACAACAGACTGCAACCGAACTAATAGTGCTTGGCATGGGGCTCTCAATTCTCTCCTCATATATGGTAGCGATCGAATTTTTCTGACTAAACATCCAATTTATAAAACAGTGTTTAGTGTCCAATCCCTTAAAGTATATACTTATAAAATAGATATCTGTTCTGTCAGTGTGCATTGATCATTAGTAAAATTTATTTTCCTATATTTTAGATAAAATCAATACAAATAGATAGAAAATAGATATCTTATCCTTGTCATGCCATGGCAAATCCTCTGGCGTTCTCCCCGGGCCTGTGTAAACCTTCTCTTGATGACCACCATGCTGAGCAATTGAGGTAACTTAAGATAGCCGTGGTTTCTTGCAGAAAGATGTCCCAGTTGATGGGGAACAGACCTACTACTAGGAGCATCTTAAGAGCATATTAAAAGTTAGAGTCTTACATATGAATATAAATGGAAAATGCATTAAACAGGGGCACCTGAGTGGCTCAGTTGGTTAAGTGACTGACGTTGGCTCAGGTCATGATCTCGCAGTCCGTGAGATCAAGCCCCACACTGGGCTCTGTGCTGACAGGGAAGAGCCCGCTTGGGATTATCTCTCTCTCTTTCTGTCCCCATCCTCACCCCCCTGTTCATGCTCTATGTCTCTCTCTCAAAATAAATAAATAAACAAAAAAAGGAAGAAAAAGAAAGTGCATTAAACAAAACATTCTGGCCTTTGACCTTCTGTGGATCTTCTCTGGAGATCACGGGTCAAAGCATTCAAAGAGAGGTTCAATCATGTCATATACAAGTGTTTCCCCAAGTTCTGCCCTTCCCATATTACTCTTTGCCTCATCATAGTACTGTAGTATTGTTACTTTAGAAATATTTTCTTTAAATTTTCTCATTTTCACTTAAATTATTATATTCAAAAGATTCTTTATAGCACTACCATAAATGGAATGTCAACTTCACTTGCCATAAATTGAAAGAAATAAAAAATTTATCTGTGTAATTATTTAAAAACCACAATGACATATCACCTCACACCTGTTAGAATGGCTGTCATCAAACAGACAAGAGATGAGCCTAAGCCTGAGCCTCAAGACCTTGAGGTGACAGTGACTGCACCAGCGACTCCAAGCAGGAGGAGGAAATGGGCAAGGGGAAGTCCAAGTGACGTCGATTTTCCTCTGAAATTGTCGCAGAAGGGAAAAGGAAAAAGCCTTCATCTTCTGAGTTCCATTAGATAACCAAGATGTTAAATGGAAAACCAGAGGTTGATCATGTTCAGTCACCACTGTCCAAACTCAGAAGGGACTTCCCTTTGCAAGGGGAAAATAAAAACTAATTTATTTTAATTAAAAAAAAAACAAAAACAAAAAAGACAAGAGAAGTGTTGGTGGGAATATAAATTGGTACGGTCACTATGGAAAACAGTATGGAGATCCCTCAACAAATTAAAAATAGAATTATCATATGATCCAGCAATTCCACTTCTGGGTATGCATCCATAAGAAATGAAGACAAGATATTGAAAAGATATCTTCACTCCCAGGTTCATTGCACCATTCTTCACAATAGCCAAGATTGGGAAACAACTTATGTGTCTGTCAATGGATGAATGGATAAAGAATATGGGGTGTATGTATATCCTATGGAATATTATTCAACCACGACAGTGAAGGAAATATTTCTACTTGTGACAACATAGATGTAGCTTGAGAACTAAGTGAAATAAGCTAGACAGTGGAAGACAAATGCAGCATGTTATCACCTATATGTGGAATTTTTTAAAAAGTTAAACTGAGAAACAACGAGGAGAAAAGTGGTTGTCAGGAGGTTGGGGTGAGGGAAATAGGGAGAGATTGGTAAAAGAATACAAACTTTCAGTTATAAGATGAATAAGGTCTGAGGATCTCATGTAAAACATGGTGACTGTAGTTGATGGATAACACTTGTATAATTTAAAGTTGCTAGGAGAGAACATAAATGGTCTCACAAAAAAAAAGAAAGAAAGAAAAGAAAAGAAGAAAAAGAATAAGAAAAAAAAGAAAAGAAAGAGAAGATAAGTATGTGTGGGGATGGATGTGTTAATGAGCTAGATGGTGGGGGGGGGGGAATCTTTCGCAATATATATGAATATATCAAATGACCACAATGTACACTTTAAATATCTTACAATTTTATTTGTCAAATATACTTCAATAAAACTGAAAAATAGCCTTTAAAAATGTCCCCCCCCCCAAATTCTTCCATATGCTCCCCAAAATCACAAAATCAACCCAAACAAACAAAAAACCCAAAGCACCACACATTGGGAACTATTGCCTTAAGTTATTTAAAAATTAATACAATACTTGCTGGATCTTCCTTTCATGGTTTTCTCTGGCTGTCTTGACACCTGTAATCAAGCAACAGATTGTATCATCAGCTCCATCACATACTTTCCTTTTCCATTGAGAGGCCATAAAATTTACGAAGTGCAGCCCTCTCTGCCAGGGCTCCTGGGCTTGGAGTCTAGCTCTCCCATTGATGGACCTGCTGAGTGAAGCAGGGCCTCTGTTTCCCCACCCCACCCCCCATCCATGGATCAGAATCACTGAGAAGTCAATATTATTCTTAGTTTTGTCAAATGCCCGTGGTTCTTTTCCCATGTCACAGATCTGTTTTGTGTTAAGAAAAATGACCCAATTTGGTGTTGGTGGCAGTAAATATTTGAGAAATTACTTTTATATTTTCTGGAAATATTTAGTTTCAGTTTTTCTCCTGATTCTCTCAACAAAGTTATAGTACTGCCATTTCTCGTTCTGGAAAAGGAAGCTAACACACTGGCCTAGTGTAACTGAAGCATGGTGGACAGAAAGAGTCCTGAGTCCTGTACTTTTCTCTTCCTTCCTTCCTTCCTTCCTTGGAAAAAGTGTGCTGCATGATGAAAGACTAACCAATCTGTGTAACACCCAGACAGGCATGACTTCTGACAGCCAGTCCTAGTTCATCAGATGTGTCCCATGCACTGTGATGGGTCATGTCAGCAGGGCCTGTAGCTCCACAAGCTTTCTGTCAAGATTCGAGCACAATTCAAGGCAGCGTGTGGTAAGCGCACCCTTGGAGCGCAGATGGAAGGGGCCACACTCCACGCCTTCAGCAGGTTGGTTAACAGCATGGAGTTAGAGGGACTGGATGCCTGTTCCTTCCACCCTGCAGAGCCCCAGTTTGCTCCTAATGTGTAAAATGGGGCCTACTCTGTGGCTTATTATGCCATTTCAGTAACAGTCGAAATAATGTAGGCTCCTCTCTGGCCCCTTCTTCATTTTCATTTGTCCCAGAGGTGATGCTGGGGGACCTGAGTCTGCGGTTTCCTTGAGTGGGTTCAGTTTCCACCTGCCTCTCAAAATGTGGACTTCAAGTGCATCCTGGTGTTTTCATATCCAGCGCCATGCAATTATACTCCAATTAGGTATATTTTATGTTGTACACAACTCTGTATGTATACATCTATGTTGTGTATGATTCTGTACATAACACCATATGCAATTTAAAAGATTTTCAAGAGCAATTCTGACCTTACCCCATATCTGCTATATTCCTGCTTCTACAATCAAACCCTAAGGGAAGCTGTAACTTCACTGGAATACCAGCTCACAGATCACCATGAGACTTCGATGGGAGAATGTACATAAACTTCTTTAGCATAGTGCCTGGCACAGTGCTGATAATGAAAGTTAATATAACCATGATAATTAGGGTACTATTACTGTTTTCCATCTAGGGTGGAAACTATCAGCTGTAAGAGCCTACTCTATGGTTATTATGAATATAATTATCCTAGGAAAGAGAGACAGAGAGAGATCACTTCTCCTGGGGTTACTCACTCTTCACAGAGAAGAATGGGCATTTCAGATAACAGCCCTGGGTCCAGGTGAAGGCCTCCAGGGTCCTGGTGCCAGGACTGGCCTGGCACAGTGTTAGGGGGAAAGAAACAGGAGTCGAGTATGCCAGCACTGGGAAGTGGTTTCCTTTTGTCGCCACATGAGAGAGGACCAAGCATAAAAGTCTGAAAGGGTAGCCCATGGTTAGATGGCCCTGAATACCTGGACTTGATTCAACCAGGAATGGGGAGCCATCGGTGGTATATGAACCAAGGAGAGATGAACAAGACATTTGAAGTGAAAAAGAGGCAAGGAACATGGAAACCAATTAGGAGGCTGTTACAAGACATTTGTGAGAAGTCGTTCTGAGCTCAAACAAAAGTGGTGGCCAAGGAATGGAAAAGACACTAGCTGATTTAGAGCAATGATAATCCTGTGTGGTGTCAGAGCAGGTCTCGGATATTTTATTGTTCTTTTTTGCTACAGTTATTTATTCCATCTTTTTGAAAGTTTTTACCATTCAACAACAAATTTAAAAAATCCCTTTCAAGTATAAAAAATGGAATTCTGAAGCTATAACTAATGGGAATTTCAATAATGACTTACCATTACTGAAGGATTTTATGAACCACAGCATTGATGGCTGAATCCTAAGAAAGCAACTGTTACGGGAAGCCCATGGAAAAATCCTCAATGTGGGGTCTGGGACCCACCCACACTTGTTTCAGAACAATCAAAATCTACACCCTTGACAGAGAAAAACACCATCACCTAAGACTGCACACCCGAATGAAATGAACTGAAACTATCATCTGCCCCAAATAGCTTTGAACTGTGGTGAGGTGAAGGAAAAAAAGAAGAATTGAATAATAAAAGGAGACTGTCTTACAAATACGTTATGAGAGATGAATAAATACTACTATTTACATCACTTGAGTTTAAGCCATTTATTGGCTGGTAACTAAGATATGTATAACTATGTATATACAGGATGCATCATGAGTTTTTAAAGGAATTTTTTCTTAAGAAAAGTTTGTTTTGTTATTGTACTTGGACTGAAAATGTTACAGTATTGTATCTGCCTGATAGTATCTGCCTGAGTATGGCACTGGAATTCTTTCAAATATCTCCCCACCTGCTCAGAGTTAGAGAATAATTACTGCATATCCAAATATGACTTCCTACTAGATATACTGTGGTATAGGATATTGTCATATTTACATGACCAATACAACCTGTCCTTCTCTACCAAACCACTTTCCTCTGTCACTGACCAAACCCATCGTTTGAAGCTTATGGTGTTTACTTGGCTTTCCACTTGTTATATGAACATATTAGATGGGTTGGTAGTTGTGGTGGTAATTTTTATATAGATTTGGGGGGAACTGGATCTTACATTCCCATGAATAAGGTGATAGTCTCTGTGTAGGAATTCAGGGTGACATTTTATTTAATAAAGGAGTCACTCCCACAACTGGGAGATAATAGGGTTTTACATATGTTTTTGATGCTATGGGATTAAAAAAAAACACTGTAATTTGGGGCGCCTGGGTGGCTCGTTAGGTTGAGTGTTCAACTGTTCAACTTGGCTCAGGTTCAAGTGTTCAACTTGGCTCAGGTCATGATCTCACAGTTCGTGGGATCAAGCCCCGTGTTGGACTCTGTGCTGACAGCCCAGAGCCTGCTTGGGATTCTCTCTCTCCCTCTCTCTCTCTGCCTCTCTCAAGATAAATAAATAAGTAAACCTAAAAAAAAAAAAACAAAAAAAAAAACAACCATAATTCTCAGCTTTTGATAGAACATCACATTTGTGATGTTATAGGGAATGGGTGGGGCTTAATTCAC
Organism: Acinonyx jubatus; assembly: GCF_027475565.1. NCBI lineage: Eukaryota > Metazoa > Chordata > Mammalia > Carnivora > Felidae > Acinonyx > Acinonyx jubatus. The sequence goes on along the minus strand of NC_069380.1, from coordinate 187,447,298 downwards.
CCCCTCACCTTTTTTAAAAAACTTATTCCCATGGTGTGCATTTTCGTATATTTTCCAGGCTTGAAATTAGAAAACAAAATAATAAAAAAGAATAAACTTCAAGGTCGTATTGTTTTTTTTTTCTTCAAAAGGGCCAAGGGGGAGAAAATGGAATCTGATCAAAGGCCTTGTGTCAAGGAAGAAAGCAGAAATCCAAAATGAGCCAAATGGCACTTCCTCAAAAATTAAACATAGAATCACCACATGATCCAGCTATTCCACTTCCAGATATATGCCCCAAAGACTTGAAAGCAGGGATTTGAATATATTTGTGCACTCATGTTTATAGCAGCATTATTTATAATGACCAAAAGGTGGAAACAGTGTAAGTGTCCAACAGATGGACGGATAAACCAAACGTGGTGTTGTATATACAAGGGAATATTTTTCAGCCTTAAAAGGAATGAAATTCTGACATATTCTATGACATAGACGAACCATGAGACGTACTAACTGGAATAAGCCAGACACAAAGGAAAAATACTGTATCATGGCACTTTGTGAGGTATCTAGAGTAATCAAACTCATAGTAAAATGGTTGCTGCCAGGGGCTGAGGGGAGTGGGGAATGGGGGGGCGGTTAGTGTTCCATGGGTACAGAGTTTCAGGTAGGGAAGATGGAAAGTTCTAGAGATGGATAGTGATAATGGCTGCACAAAAATGTGATTTACATTATACCACTGAAAAATACACTTAAAATGTTTAAAATGGTAAATTTTTTATTCTACCACACTTATACACATAAATTTATATTATACACATAAAATAAAATCTGTATATTTTACCACAATTTAAAGAGATGATATAAAATAGAAAAGGTAGTTGAATTTATAAGAATTAAGCTTCCAGGGGTGCCTGGGTGGCTCAGTCAGTTGAGAGTCTGACTTCAGTTTAGGTCATGATCCACGGTTTATGAGCTCGAGCTCTGTGTCGGGCTCCTGCTATTAGTACAGAGCCTGCTTTGGATCTGCTGTCCCCCTCTCTCTCGGCCTTTCCATCTGGTTTTCTTTCTCTCTCTCTCTTCAAAAGAAATAAATAAAGTTAAAAAAAATAAAAATTTTGGGGCATCTGGGTGGCTTAGTCGGTTAGGTGTCTGACTTCAGCTCAGGGCATGATCTCGTGGTTTGTGAGTTTGAGCTCTGTGGCAGGCTCTGTGCTGACAGCTCAGGGCCGGGAACCTGCTTCGGATTCTGTGTCTCCCTCTCTCTCTCTCTCTCTCTGCGCCTCCCCCACTTGAACTCTGTCTCTCAAAAATAAACATTAAAGCAATTTAAAAAAAGAATTAAACTGCCAGCCTTTCTCCTTGCCCATTATTAATATTACCCCAAAACATATACGTGAGCACTTTGATGAGAATAGAGTGATGAGTATGTTTGGCTGTGAAAATGCTCTTCTAGGTATAATCTCTCCTTCACCTGGATAATAACCTCAATCAAGACTTCTATGAATATGTCCCTCAAGAAACCTCAGCCACTAAACTGGGCAAGTGTGGTCCTAATCACACAACTGTTAGGTTGGTGTACCACTTACTTTAGGGTCTCATTGAGACCAGTTATCAAGGCCTGAACTGTAGCCTGCACTGGGGTGAGGGGTTCACTCAGGAGGACCCAACAACTCCCAAGTTACCTACAGATACATAGAAGTTTTGTTGTAAACATTTTCCAATTCACTGGAAGCCTGTCTTGCACCACTTTGATCCTGATATTAACTGCCTTTCTTACCTGGAGGTGACGCCTTTGTTTTAAAGTGTCTTGGCAAATGTGTGGCTTAGTTGAACAAAACGGAAGGGATTTTTGAAACACAGACGTTGTCAGCCTCAAACCAGGCAATCAGGAGCAAAAAGTTGTACATCAGAAACGTGGCCACCAGTTTGGGAAGAGTGTTAGCCCAAGTGTAGAGCTACAAAGACACAAGCAGCTAACAGTTGATTGTTAACCTCCCAAACTCGATTCAATGTGACAGTGACAGTTCACAGCACATTGCATCCAATCTCATTTGAAGCTGACAAAGATTGTTTCTGCTTTACATCTATTGGTTTATTAATGGTCTACAGCCTCTTAAGCAGATGCATATTCATTAGGTAGCCAGCTGTTAGGAGGTTCCCAGATGTCGAATGTAACTCTGTCTTGGAACGTTTTTTTTTCCTTATCATGAAACAAAGTAATTGAGGCCTTATTAAAGAACCAGTTAATTACTAAAGCGGTACCTTATGGCACCCCTTTTATCATTCAAATCTGAGAACTCTTGGGACATCTAAAGAATTTGGTGAAGAGAGTATTTAAGAGCCAACCTTTATTATATATTTATATAGAGAGATTGTGTGTGTGTGGAGACATACATACACACGCTTCTCTGTTGGAGGAATTAAAAGTATGTGAAGAGTTCTTAAAAACTGAAAAATTTTCAGCTACAGTATCCTTTCTTTGGTTCATCACGGGCATTAGGTCCAAAAGACAGCACTGATAAAGCCAGAATGTTCATTGAAATTCAGGGCACTTTGATTTTCTTTTATTTAATTTTATCACTTTCCTATGAAAGATAACTTGAAAAATGTTTTTTCAACCACTCAACCATCTCAGCTTAGTGTAACTTATGTCTCAAACTTCATTGGATATTTTTCACTAAAGTTAGTATTTTGGGGGTAGCATCTGGGTTGGCTCAGTCGGTTAAGCATCTGGCTTCAGCTCAGGTCATGATCTCCCAGTTCATGAATTTGAGGCTGCATTGGGCTCTGTGCTGACAGCTCGGAGCCTGGAGCCTGCTTCAGATTCTGCGTCTCCCTCTCTCTCTGCCCCTCTCCCACTCATGCTCTCTCTCTCTCTCAAAAACAAATAAACACTGAAAAAAAAAAGTATTTTTTCCATATCAAAAATAATTCAACTATTGGCAAACTAGTTTTCAAGTTGCCACATATTTCTAACTGCCCTTTAAAAAATGAAACCTAAAAAAAATAAACTTGAGAAGTATAAAAAAGTAAATAAATAAAAACCTTATTCTAAAGATGTCAATTCAAATATTCCCTTAAGAACACCTTAAATCTAGAAATTCCATTTGTACTTTCATTTGATATCTGGGCATCTCAATTCTATTTCTCAAACGCAAGAATCACAGGAGCAAATAAAAAATTGCAAAGAGCACACAATCTTTAAAAGGCATTGCTGTGCACTTTTTGAAATGGATTCCTTAAACAAGCAATCCAAGGCCATCCACCTTTCGGGCAGCTTGCTCTTAACATATCTTCTGAGCCCTTGAGGAGCCTTCGCATTATACTCCAAACCTGCTGGAATTTTCTGCTTCCGATGTGGCTAATGTCTTACGCTAAGTTACATCACCATTTCTACAAAACAAACAAAAGGTTCACTCTTCAGATGAGATCAGTTTTTATTTGCTCTGTGGCTCATCTCCTGCTGGCGACCTTTAGAAAATGCAACAAGATTTCATAAACATTCAGTGCTTACTTAAAAAAAAGTATCATTTAACAAGTATCTACTGGCTACTCTGTGTAGAGCGTGACAAGACACCTGGGACAATATGGTCAGAGATCAGGGATATGCAAGAAAAACCTGATAATTTATCTGAATGGCATGTACAATCTTTAAGAGGTCTGAAATATTATAGAGGAGAAATGAGGGATAGTGGAATAAAACTGGATTTGGATTCTGAGGATCTGTGCTAGGAGACATGGTTTCACTAACTATACTTGGCCTTCTGGGAGCTGGTTTCCTCATCTACAACAAGGGGCTAATAACTGTCTTACCTTCTCAGCTTAGGGTAATTGTGAACATCAGGGAGGAAATGAGTGTGAATCCACTCTGTAAACTATAATAGGCAAATGCGTGTTGTTACTTCTTGAAGTATTCGGTTTGTATTTATAAATGGCTCCTTTGTATCTTTCACATATGTGTCAACAATTGATATATTTCAAGTTCGACAGTAAACATTGCCACACAATTTTCCACTCAAGTGTTTTACAGCCCACGGCAAGTTTTTCCAAGTGAGCTCTGTGAAAACAATGGCAGTGAAAGCACATGGGACCTTCAGAATACACCATCCTTGGTGGTCATGATCCCCTGAGGAACTTTCGAGGAGAGTGGAGTAATTACGTACCTCAGCCTTCTAAACCTCAGCGATTACCATGTCCTTGCTGATCTCCTCAGCTTTCCTGTTTCATTGAGCTCCAGCCACACCCACTAAGCTTCCGATGGTTCTTTTTCCACTTGGAGGTTTTCCATGTGGGCTTCATCGTTCTTCTGATCTCTATATATAAGCTCCCTTCTCAGAGAGGCCTTCCTGAGTTACCCTACCTAAATTAGGCCTCCCGTATTTTTTTTTAAAGTTTATTTATTTACTTTGAGAGTGAGAGAGAGGTCGCTGGGGAGGGACAGAGAGAGGGTGAGAGAAAGAGAATCCAAGCAGGCTCCACACTGCCAGCCTGGAGCCTGATGTGGGGCTCGATCATGAACGGTGAGATCATGACCTGAGCTGAAATCCAGAGTTGGACACTTAACTGACTGAGCCACCCAGGCTCTTCTCTCCTTCTATTTTTGGCATAACAGCCACTTAACTATCTCTTTCAGAACACTTAAACATGCACACACTTCCATAGATTCCTAGCTATGAGGGTTTGGACTTTCTGCATTTTTATGATGACTGTTTTGGTATTGTTCCTCTTGATTTAATTGTTGATAATCGAGAAGTGAAAATATCATGAAAAATAGGAATGCTGGGGCCCAGTCTACTACCTAATGTTTGGGCTGCCTTTTAGAAAATAGGGTTTAATAAAAGGGGTATAAGTCACCAGACACAAAACATCACCTCTTCAACACTTCACTAACAGAAGCTGATTCTGTGCCCATTACACACCAATTTCCAAAATGAAGCTCTTCTGGGGTGAGAGGGAGTCCTGCTTAGGATTTCCTTCCTCTTTCCATGGCAAACTCTGACAGACTTACTAACTGAAGTCTGACCTTGCTGATCAGTTACTGAAAATTGACAGTCTCCATTTTGGGGACCCTGCATAACAATCTTTTTAAAGCTACTTTTGACCAGTTTCGGATGAACCTGTTCCATATCTACCAGAGGGAGGTCATTGTTCCATAGGTTGTGAGAATGAGGGGAGTTGATGTACATAGGGTGAAGGTGCCCAGCCCAGAACTTGCTCCTGCCATTCCGTGAATGGATGGAAACCTTGCCAGATTCCTCCAATTTCAGGGATCAAAATTCATCTAGGTTCATAAGGAATACCGTGAATGTGCATGCACTACCTCTATAGCCACATGCTTCCTTGAGATATTTGGTAGAGAACACAGTATACGAAGCTGCCAGGCTGCCTTGCAAATAAGTCATAGGTCTTCAGGTTTGAGCCATTTTGCTCTCTCTTCTCAAGGGACAGAAAGAGACGTTTGAAAGGTTCACAACTCATCACTCAGCACCCAGTCGCTCAGTGTAAGTTCTTTTAAAAAATCAAAATGGATAAGAAACTTACTTCTTCATATTATAGAAGCTAGGAAATATGCACTAGGTATCAGAAAATAATCTCGAAAACTGAGCAAACATGATGCCACAAACTTCTAGTATTGGGTATCCAGAGAGTAATTTCATGTGGCAGTCATTTTGCTGGTGACTGAGTGAAAGGCAAAACTAAATGCTTTGTACCTCAAGCAGATCACCTTATAAACAGAATAAATCAAACAGAGTTACCATGAAGTAATCTTATTTGTTCTCAATACTATAGTGGGGAGGGGCTCTTGGGTGGCTCAGTCAGTCTGACTTCAGCTCAGGTCATGATCTCACAGCTCGTGTGTGCATTGGACCCTGCGTTGAGCTCTGGGCTGGCAGCTCACAGCCTGGAAACCTGTTTTGGATTCTGTCTCCATCTCTCTCTGCCCCTCCTCCGCTTGCACTCTCACTCTCAAAAATAAACATTAAAAACATTTTTTTAATAAGTAAAAAAAAAAAATATATTATAGCCGTGTGGCCTGTGGACCACTGGGGAGCCCTGAGACCTGTCCGGAGCATCTGCGGGTTCCCACCCTTTCCAACCTGGTATCCCTGAGGCCAGACCTTTTTCATGTACTTCCACCAAAACAACACTGCACAGTGGACTGAATGCAGAAGCGCATAAGAGAATCCAGCAATAAGCTAGGTAATAAAGAGATTTTCAAAAATGTAAAAACACTGCCACTCTTCTCACAAATTTTGAATTTTTTTTATAAAATTATATTTTGACAGGTAATGGGGTTTACTATAAAATCTATTAATATTTCTTAAGTTGCTCAGTTTTTATTTCAAGTACAGCATATATCAACAGATATGACCCACATAAACACAAGCTCTTTGGGGTTCTCAATCATCTTTAGGGTGTAAAGGGGGTGCTGAGACCAAACTGTTCATACACAACTCTAAGCACTCTTTTCTCACCATGAAATGGCAGAGTGTGCCTGGGGCACTTACTTAAAGAACACAGCTGCAAGATGTATAGTTAAGAAAACTTAAATGGAAAAGAAATGCAGGGCTTGACAGCCCAGGAAGCAGTTATTTAAAGTAATGACATTTACTTTAAAGAATAACAAACAAAACCCATGTTTGCCCATCAGGACTTTCAAATCCCTCCCAAATCCCTGGGAAGCTAACCATCTGAATTGGCTGCACGCTGATTCCCTTACCCATTGGGGTGTGAGCAAGGGCAGTGTGAAGGGGCGCCAGGAGATACTCATGACGTCTGCAAGGAACAACGCATTATTAGCAAGGCTGCCGTTATTAAGAAGGCACGCAAGAATTAAGGGCATAATGAGTAAGAGTTAAAAAAAACCTTCATGGATAGATTTTTTTTTTTTTTTAGTCTTTATATCTGATTGTTTCTCTGGATATAAGAATAGCAAGATCTTAGTCAACAAAACTGCAAGAAGTCAATAGAAAAATTGAGATCTTCTACTGTTTCTAAAAGCTGAGAACATTCTAATGAGGGTTATTTGTGCGGCAAATCCGATACCAAGCACTCACTTTCACAGTTCTCTCCCTCCCATCTGCACTAATGTGGTAAGAAGTCAGTCAATACATTCACAAAATAGCTCACTTACAATCTCCTTGTCTAAGAACAAAGTGGAACTAAACTCAGGCAGAAAAATCCTCAGAGAACAACTTAGCAGAAGTCTCTAAGGCTTTCTTAACTACACACTGCTTTTAGGAATACACCAGAAGATGAACTTTTGGGTTTGTTGTGTAAATGGCATGCATGCCAAGCATCTAGCAGTGACTGGCACATAGAAGGTCTTGTCATGTAGGCACATTTACATGAAATAAAAATGGGTGGCAGAGAAATATTTAGTGTACTTGTGTCAGTGCCGGTAGATCTCACTCGTTATTTATCTAATGCTTCCAGATTTAAGTTCATTTCAGAAAAAATGTATCAGGGCCCAGAGAAGTCAGGCAGGTTGATCAAGGTGTCACACGGGTAGTGCATGGTTGAAATGGGATTAGATCTGCTTCCAAGTCCATGCTTTCCACAACGCTATGCTGTCTCCCGGGAGAGTTCAAACAACAAAGCCAGTTCATTTCAGAAATCTATTTACCGTAAGGTGTGCTCTATGCTTAGGACAGTTAGCTTCATTTTACTAACGTGCTTCAAAAATATTTGAGAGAAAAAGCATTACCCCTTCCCTCCAAATAGAACTCTAGACCCCAACTTATTGACGACCCCACAACCAGCAGCATTATGGTTATCATTCAGGCAATTTGTTATAGACACCAGAGGAAACATCCCAAGTACCATACAAGCACGCTGTGTCCATGTGTGGTTCCTGAAGACTGTATTAGAGGTAGAAAAAAATTTTCAAACGGGAAAAAGATGAAATCCGGGTTGGCGGTGGAGATTCACTTGTAAATTTTGTGAACAGTTCCTACCTCCTCCTCTCCAGCAAAAAAAATACATTAAGCGGAAGCTCAAAAAGGTAAAGGGGTTTAGGACAGGCAGAGGGAGTCCAACAGACTAAAGAAGAGTAGTTTCTTGTCAAGTCCAAATTACTTGGGGGTATTCAGACTTTTCTTTGAAGTATCATTTAGTGACCCCTTCAGTAACAAATTGTTAAACTGGATGGGCCCCTAGCAAGGCAATTCTCTCATGGGCTCTGAAACAAAACACACTGGTAAGACAGCAAACTGTACGTTGAGGTGCAGTAATACGTGTGACAGGCTCCCTTTGGTCTTCGGAGACATAGGAAGGAGGCATAGTACAGCAAATGCTTTAGAGATAAATCTTATTTTATTAGAAAAGCATCTTTAAACACAAAAGTTTGGAAACAGTATTTATTTGCTCCAAGAATCGTATGTATCTGAAAAGGCGATGCTACACCTCTCTGTTTAATGAGAACATTCATTGAAGATTACGGGTTTTAAGTATGAGTGAAGATCTCCTCCGTGCTGCCACCAGAGCCTGGCTTGACTGCTCTGAACTAACTACACTTGAAAGCTCCTATTCTTTGAAACCAATTTAAACACATTGAATTGTTGAAAGATTAAAAACCACAGTCAGCTAATTACACTCTCTCTCATCTCTTATTCAGCAAATGAATCACTTTTCATTACCACTTAGCTGAAGTACATGAATTTCTGCCTAATTAGAAATGTTGTAGATGGAACATTAGCAAGAATGGAGCGGGTCAGGATATCTTTGCTGCTTCATTTTTAATTCCTAACAGTAGAGTCTGAGAGGAAAGAAGAGAGAAGTCATTAAATAATTTTAAATTATTTATAAAAATTACTTTGCCCAAATTATAATTATTTTTTCCCCAAACGGTCTCAAATGTCTAACAGAATGAAAGAAAAAGCAGTTCAACATTGATTTTAATGAACATTTTAATGTTATGTAGAACAGAACATTATGAATACAATGGAAACAAAGTTTTATCAATAAAAAAAATTTCAACACAAAGTGGGGAGGTAATAATTTGATACCTATATTATAGTATTTATTTTTAAAAATATTCCCAGCTTGAGGGTGAAAACAATTAATTTTGCATTCCAAACTCTAGAATCATGATTTTCATGTGAGCTTAACGCAGAATTACAGCAGGAAAACAAAAACACTTTAATTAATTTCCTTTATTTGCCATTAAATCAATAAAATCTTTGACTGCTACAGGTCTCCTTTAATAATATATATTTAACTCCTCTCTATTGGAACCATATTGCTAATGCCATATTATATACACTCAAATCCAAAACAAAACAAATATTGTATAAAATCTAAAAGCCAACATCGTTGAATTCTAACATTTATATTTAACTTAAGGTTTTAAGAATTTTTACCTTTTCAATTTTTTGAAAAGACACCAAAAAAAATAAAAATAAATATTTTTCTCTTTTGACTGTTCCTGACTGATAAATGGTGGCTACAGGGATAAACACGGAAGGAAGCCTCGCCAAGTTAACCACTGCAAATTGTAAATAATGACTGCTAAAAACAAACAAAAACTCTGGAGGGTTTTTTTTTTTCTTTTAAAGGAAACCATAGAGCAGTCCTGAAAAAAATATTTTTCCTAGTTCTGCGAAGGATAATTATAGCAGAAGACATGGGAAAAGTCCCACAGCTATCACCAATCGCTTAAAGAGGTTTCGTTACAATAAAAATTTGGATAGTATAATAGTAATAGCAGTGTTGCTGGAACATTAGCAAAAGTATATACATTCCAGTTACCTTTGATTTAGCCATAATCACATATGTATGCCTTTTTTGGACAAAAATATATATTTTTATAAAAAACTGATCATCCAACTTTAATGATTTCATTTATGGACTCAAGAGTGGTAGTAAAAGGAACAGACCCAATTATGACAAGGCGATTCAGGGACAGAAAAATCAAGTTCCTCAGGAAAAGAAAAGTATAAAATTAGAGATTCAAACACATTTATTCAGCCCTATTCCAGACTTCCCACGAATCATGATGTTAAAATGGGCTCTTCGATTTATAAAGACTTTCCAGGTCTCACTACCCCATGTGTGGTCTATTCTTACTGGGAAAAATGATTTTGACTGCCTCATCTGAAGTGCCCTTGCCTGTCCATCTGAAATACTAGATACTTCACTTTTATAAAACAGCCTTTTTTTGGTTCTTTATGTAGGTTTAAATCTTAATTAATTGATAAAAGAAAGGGGAGTTGATTAGCATTTTCCATCCCAACATCACCTATCTTCACCGCTAAAAATCCTTCATTCAATCTGCTCCTTTACAATCTCTCATTTGCTAAAGTTGGCGAAATTTGCAAAGGCATCTTGCTTGGGTTGCACAGTTCCAGAAGTCATGGCTAAGTTGGGCATGCCCATTCCCATTGTGCCTGTCAGGCCCATCCCAGCAGTTGACATCCCTATGTTCATGTTCATGCCCATCATACTCTGGTTCATCATTGGAGTATTTCCAAGAGGGGCCATTCCCATTGTGCCAGTCATCACACCAGGCATGCTCATAGGCATGGGTCCCCCCATCAAAGGGTTAGTTTGTGGCCGGACAGGAAGTATGTTTGATGGAGAACTGAGGTTCACAGCTCCAAAACTTTGAGTCATCACATTCAGAGGTTGTTGCATATCTACCAGAAGAAAAGAGACAAAAGAACTTCACATTAGATTCATCAAGCAGAAGAATAAAATAATCTTCTTGACCATCAACACTTGTAACTCCTAATAAAATTCTTTTATGGTGATTTTACAAGGTAAGTCAATTAACTTGCACTATTTGCTCTAGAAAAATACTCTGTGGCTGTTAACTCTGGTTTCCCAAAGATGCAGAAACAGTTAAGAGTGGGCTGGGGGAAAACACGAGGCACTTTGATATCATTCTGACAGAATTTAGTGTTGAATCCAACCTGACCTAACAAGTTGTCAGGAGCTGTTGTGTATCAAAAGCCTTAAAAAAGTTTACACCCTTCGACTTACTCTATTTTTAGAACATTACACTAAGGAAGAAAAACACAAGTACAAAGATTTATATAAAATCATGGAGTTATTTACAATAGCAAAAAGCCGGGAACAACAGAAATAACCAACAATAAAGAAATTCAACACTGGTATGACACATAACTATAAATATCTAAAAATCATTTTTTCTTAAAAATATTAAATACAGGAAAATAATTTAATGCTGAATGACAGCTGCAAGAAACAAAACAATATACATAGAGTGATTTCGAGTATTAACAATATGGTTAGAAAAGATAGAAAATACGAATTAATAGCGATTATCCCTGGATTACGGAGGTGAGATGATTTTTGTTTCTGGTCATATTTAGTTATATTTAAAACATTTTCTACAACAAATATTTTTATTTTAGTGATCAGACTCCCAAAACTCACCATAATACATACACAATCATGTTATCATGCCAAGAGCAGGATACAAAGTAATCTGAATATGCCAGGGTGTACATCAATCAAGAACCCGGGGTGGGGGGGGGGGGGCGGAATCCTAAGCGATACACAGTTGCCTTTAGTACAATCAATGTCATGTATTTTTATTTCATGGCTTACACTAGTCTTGGCACAAGGGTAAAGATTACAAGTGCACAAAGAAGCAAGGTGTCTCATGGTAACTTACTCTGCTGTTGAATCATTGTATTGAGTGATGGCTGCTGGGGTTTGGAAGGCTGCATACCGGGTAGTAAGTTGTCTAGGCTGATGTTCACACTGGGGTCAGACCAAGTAGAGGGCAGGGTTTTGCTGACTGACTTCTGGACCATATCTGTATTCTGATTATAGAGAGGATTAGGCTTCTGCAGCACTGTGCTAACATTTTGCAAAGGCTGGAAAATAAAAAAATGCTCTAAAAATTAAACATTTGCTCAATAAAGGTTATCAAATGGCAATTTAATCACAGTAACTCCAGATATACATGAGACTTAGTAATAAACTCTTGAAACCAAAAGAACCACAAATGTTTTAGGCTAAATTCTTCAAGCTGAATCACTAGCTTCCCCAGAATGTTCCTCTGAATCCCCAATCATGTTTGGGGTGAAAAAAAACCCAACATATTTACACGAACGATTACCCTCCCATCACCCAAAGTCTAGAAGCCGCCATCCCAGGGCCATTGTCAACTTCAGGTTAGTACAGCTTTAAGGAAATATACAAGTGGAAATTTATTATTACAAGATAGAATATAGGACATGATTTCTCATGTTATAAAAAGCAAAACCATCAAAGCAGCAAATTATATTGCACAAATCTTGACTGACATGTTCCTGCTCCATGTACACTTCTATCGCCTAAAGTGAGCAACACTAGTGGAACTTGATATATGTGGACCAGTTCAGGAGAAAGGAGAAATTCAGGAGAAAGAAGCAGGGATGCCTGGTAGTTACTAAGGATAACTATGAAAAGGGCAGACAAAGGGAAGTGAAAAGGAATAGGAAAAATAATTTAAAATGTACCAATGCAAAGAATTACAACACAGTTGCAATTGAAGACTGCAAGTAAGTAGACTGGCTTTACGCTTAGACCACATGAAAGACTCTCAAAGAATCAACTGGCTTGGGCTTATTTAGTGGTGCACCGTTCAATTTAATGGTACTGGTGTGCCCTTCATGTCCTTTTCTTAATATTAGGTCCAACTTGTTATGCACAACAGTCACCTTTCTGTTTCTTTCTTCTCTTCCTCCATCCCAACACCCAAAGAGGAGAATCTACATATTAAAATGAGTAATTAGTATCATAAAAAATATTCAGAATTGCTCGAATCAAAAACAGCAAGCTCCTGGTATAACTCAGGCACATATATTCTAACCCTGTGTTTGTCTGAATTCCAAATTAATACTAGGTAATTTAGATTTAACTGTAAAAAAGTGAATTAAAAAATTCCCATTTAGTGGTTTTCCTGTATGAAAATGAGAGTTGAAAGAAGAGCCTATATAAAGATTACATAATGTAGAATAGGCCCAAAATAGGGAAGAGTATTCGTCATTTTAGAGACTGATTTTCTATATTAGTAACGATTGCCTATAACCATTGAGTGACACCTCTTTAAGGATCAGAGATTTTACTGAGTGAATATAGGCCACGGGTGAAGCAATAGCTCTATTCCTTCTTAAAAACAGTTTTTATTAAACTATTAAATACAAAATTATTTATTAATTCAATAAATTTTTATGAAGTGACTCCTCTGTGTAAGGCATTGCGCTTTGCTTTGCATGGCCTACAAGATGGGTGAGAGGCCTTGCCCTCTAGAACCTGAATGACTATAGTAGGGGAAAAAAATGTAAGGTAAATGCAATGTGCCAAAACAACCTATGTATGGCTTATTTTTCTATTTCATGTTAGTTTATCATTACATCAGTTACGGAATCTCAAAGATGAGGAATCTGCAAGGGACACAGACAACTTACCTGTGATCTTGACATGGGCAACCCCAGGCCTACAGTATTAGTGCTCATCATGGAGAAATTCATACTCTGGGAAGATGTCATGGTTGCCTGGGACGAGCCCATAAGATCAAACAGGTCTGAAGAATTTGAGGCAGCTGGAGGCGGGCCTAAAGCTGATTGTGAGCCACTGACAAGTTCCACAGCTGGCTGTGAGGCATTGCCAAAGAGCTCACCACTGGAGGCAACAGGACCTGATGGGGCTTGATTGAAGGCACTCCAGTCACCAAAGTCTCCATTCCCACTTGTTGCTGTAACTGCAAAAAAAAAAGGACAACAGGGGTAAGAAACTTTCTGAAATGCACAGAACAAATAGAACAGTCTACGAACTGAAACAAATTAGAGCCGATCTGTGTCCACCCAGATTAACATCTGCATATACCATCTCCATCTGGACATTATTTTTTCTCACGAATATTCCACAAATGTTAACAAGGTGGCAAAGGAAAAAAAAATCCACATATAAAGTAAAATTCACCTCATAGCAGGTCTGGGTTGATATGTAGAAATTACAATCAAAAGTTTCTTCAACCTGAGTTTGCGTATTAAATATGTTGCCAGCTCAACAAATACGAAAAGGAAAAAGAAAACTTACCTGGTAAAAGTTTTTTTGGGGAGATCGAGAATCCTCATGTGAAGAGACACTCAACAAAATTAGAGAATTCAACTCATTTCACCCATTCATTACTTGGAAAGGTTCAAAGAGAAACCAAACTATGACTTACATGGTCTCAAGTAAATAAAAACCCAAATTCATGACATTAAATTTATAAAAAAATGAAAAAAAAAAAGCACAGAGAAAAGGACTCAGTAAAATTAAGAGTAGGGTTAGTAAATTTCTGCAAGAAGTTCTCACTCTTTTGGCCATGCTTCCATTGACAACACAAGGGCTATAGATAGCCACGGTATAACCCTAGCACAGTGCTTGCTTCCAGTGGGACCATTCTCTCTCTCTCTCTCTCTTTCATCTACCTACCCATCTAATCTAATCTATCCATTTATTTAAACATTTTTTAAGTTTATTTATTTTGAGATAGAGCAAGCAGGGGAGGGGCAGAGAGAGAGGGAGAGAAAGAATCCCAAGCAGGTTCCATGCTATCAGAGTGGAGCCTGATGCGGGGCTCAAACTCACCAACTGTGAGATCATGACCTGAGCTGAAACCAAAAGTCAGACGCTTAACCAGCTAAGCCATCCAGGCGCCCCTCAATTTATTTATTTAAATAAAAAGCAGGGTATAGTCTTAAGAGAGGAACTCAATGCTAATATTTAAAACAAAGGGAAGGGGCGTCTGGGTGGCTTAGTTGGTTGGGAGTCTGACTTCGGCTCAGGTCATGATCTCACGATTCCTAAGTTCAAGCCCTGTGTTGGGCTCTGTGCTGACACCTCAGAGCCTGGAGCCTGTTTCGGATTCTGTGTCTCCCCCTCTCTCCCCTGCTCATGTTCTGTCTCTGTCTCTCAAAAATAAATAAACATTAAAAAAATTAAAAAAAAAAAAAGGGAAAAACCCTCAATACGACAAAGATAATTACAACAAGTTTAAGATTTAATGCATTCAATAATGTAAAAGTTGTTAAGAGGTTAATTGACGGATGGACTACAATGCTTAACAGCATGGATTTTGTACCTTACTAGCTAAGTGACCCTGGGCAAGTTACATAACCCTCTCTGTGTCTCACTTTGTAAAAAAATCTAAGTTGTAAAGATTAAATAATATACAGTAAGTGCCATTTATAATTTGTTATTGTTACTATGGATTAATTGTGAAAACACAGGGGAGGACCAAAGGTACCGCAATCTCTTTCGTTTAGGTATGCCAGAAAAAAGTGTAAGTCACGCTTCTATAAATTCTGCAATACATCTACTATTTGGAACACAATAAATATAAAGGCAACTGATACTTAAAAATGTTCTTTTTTAAGTAGACTATGCATGATTCTAAGTAAATAAACCTTTCCTTAAGAAAGGGACAAGTAAATAAGAATTAATGGAAGTTGAAAAAGGAAAGGTGAAGACAGAGCTACACATAAACTGTCATCTGAAAGAGAACAGTATATACTGCCAAGTGAAAAACACCGTCACTCTGTACTCCATGTTCACTTACAACTTGGAAATACATTTTGTCTAGCCTAAAGGTAACCAGCCATTGCAATACTGTCTCTCACTATGCTAAATATCTAAAGAGAACAATAACATTAAGTCTTTAAAATTATTTTCTTCTATTACCATATTAAAATGTAAGCCCCTTCAAAAGAAAATAAGTCACTTAGAAAATCCACACTCTACCAACAATTTAATACAAGAACTGGGCTAATCTTCATTACCTCAGGGTTTTACTATAAAACATGTCTTTGATCTTCTTTACAAAAAAGAGACTGAATAAAGAGTTTTACAATTAGTTCTATATATTAAACAATTTAAACTAATTTAAGAAAGACTGCTGGATAAAGGTACTTTATGCTGATTTTCTATTTGCTTGATCTATAAAACAGAGTAAGAATGGAAACTGGGGCAAAATGTGTTGCCCCATCCGAAAACTTTATCTGAGATGATTAATCATAGGAAGAAGAGATTTCTAGTAGGGCATATATTGTTCAGAAATGATTAATCATTGTTGCAACAGTTTCAGCCCCTTGCGTAATGGTGATCAGGTTATATTAATCACATGCATACAGATGAAGAGATGTATCACTTAGCAACATTAACATATTCGAATTATTTGCATAGTAGGCAAGTTTATATACATAAAAACTTTTGAGAATTACACAGACAGTCTGTAAAATTAGGGCAATGTTTATCTTCCACTTGACTTGCCTAAAGTAAGTTATTAACCCTTAGAGGGCATAACCATGCTTTTGAAATGAAGTTAATTACTCCACAATTCTGGTTTCTGGGAAATACTCAGAATTTACACAAGTAGGCTATCAAAACCCCAGATGATTAAAACCTATGCATCTTTCTTCCTAAATCCTCACAAACCTCAATCAGGCATTAGTAAATATAAATTTCAATTTCATTAATCAAATGGTTACTGTACCTGAAATGAGTAAGGCTCATTCAGCCAAATTACACATTTTCCTCCCTGCCTCACTTCATGTTTAAAAGTTATAACTAAATTTCCATACTCTCTCTCAAACTTCAGACTGATAAGATTTTATACAAAAAACCTTACAGCCAACTCCTTTATAACTTAAAGAAGAAAGGACACTTAATGAACTTAGTCCCTTTCTATACACTTTTATAGACATTACTCTGTCCTTATAAAGAACCATGTCAAGTGATGTTCCTGATTCTAAAGTTGGGAGGCTCAGAAGCTTTTCCAAAGTTAAACAGCTACCATAGTATATGGCAGGGACAGTAAGGTAAAAAATAGTAACGAAGAAAGGGAAAAAAAAGACAAGCGCTTCATTTCAATCCCTGATGTTTAAACCTACGTTGTTAATTACAGGTATACAACATAAAGATTTGATATCTGAATATACTGCAAAATGACCACTACGATAAGTCTAGGGCATTTTAAAAATTTCTAATCTGACATGAAGAGAAGTTTTGCCTGAGGTTCAATTGCTCACTATTTAAGGATGTGTCAAAATGAAGTTTATTTTTTTACAGAAATCCTCTTAATATATTTAAATCACAAAGAAATAAATTTTACTAAGATAGTCTGCCTAATCCCATCCTTGGGATCATAAGATATAAGCTAAACATAAACCATAATATTCATCCCACTGAGATTATTTACACTTATTCACACTCCCCACCCAAACTGCCCCGCCCCCCAAAACTAAACAAGAGTCACTTATGAATAAGGGCAATTTTATTTAGGTGTGCCTGCCTGAGTTGTTTACAACCACATTAATCCATTTGGCACATTAAGACATTGACCCAGTAAAATACTTTTGTGAATAAATCCTTTAGGATTTAGGAATGATAAATACTACAAGGAGTAAAATACCAAAATGAAGCTGATCTGGTGGGGAAGGGAGTTATTTGGTTTTGATAACCTTTTCTGGTTTATCAAACCTATTTGGTTTTGATAACTCCTAGATTTCTGACCAAATTGTATCATACCTTGGGAGGGGAAACTGCCTGATGCAGCAGCTGAGCCAAAATCAGCAAATCCTCCAAATAAATCAGCTGATCCTCCTAGAAATTAAGCATGAAGAAAAGTTAAACTGATAAAACCACAGAACCACTGACAGCAATTTCAGGAAGCCATTTTAGCAACACACTTAAAAACTACCCAATATTAGAGGCTCCAGAGCCATTAGAAAAGCTAGTTTGTAGATCTAGGTTTTCATGTCACCATGTTCCTTTTAAACTACCACAAACTCTTACATTTCTCAGTTCTTTATCTTGTAAGTAATTGACACCACATTTGTGATTAAAGTTATCCCTCACTTACATTGCCTGAACATAGTGTGGACCTGTGGTTTATCCAGTCAATTATGCTCTTTGTAAGAATCTTCAGTGGATGCTAAAACCTGGGTAAAATGTTGCTAGGGAATAAGATACATAATCGCTAAACATCATCCCACAGACTACTCGGTAAATACAAAGGAATGAAACTACTTTTACACTGGACAAACTGAATGGATATCATCCTAACTGATGATATCATTAAACAACTGATTAAATTTAATGTCACTAGTAATCAGATAAAATAGTATTCATGGGCTCTCTAATGCAAGGAACTCAAAAGGAGATCATCACCTGTGTTAAGAATTCCCACCAAAAATATTTAACCTGAATCTAATCATAAGGAATGAATCAGACAAATTACAAAGTGAGTGACATTTTGCAAAACAACTCTCCAGATTCTTCAGAAAATGTCAACATCATAAAAGACAAAAAAGGCTGGGACTACTAGAGATTAAAGGAGTCTAAGGAAACATGACAAGTACATGAAATGCATGATCCCTGATTGGATTATGGATTTTTAAAAAAGTGCTATCCTGAAGTGACATAATTGAGACATCAGGAAAATTTGAATATGGTCTGTATACTAGACAATACTGTTTAAATGTTAAACTTCCCAAGTATGATAACTGTATTGTAATTATTATAAAGAAGAATGTCCTTGTTGTAAGAAGTTATATGCTGAAGTATCCTGGGGGCAGAATGTCCTGGTATTTCCAATTTTCTCTCAAATGGTACACAATAAACAAATGGTATACAGCAAATTAAAAACAAAAGATCTAGAGAGAGATAAAGAAAATGTGGCAAATTTTCTAGGTTTGAAATGAGATCCAAGGGCTACAAATCAATCTCTGTGTGCATAACATCACATTCTGATAAAAATTTTTATTTGTGGGGTGCCTGGGTGGCTCAAGTCAGTTGAGCGTCTGACTTCGACTCAGGTCATGATCTCACAGTCCCTGAGTTCGAGCCCCGCGTCTGGCTCTGTGCTGACCACTCAGAGCCCGGAGCATGCTTCGGATTCTGTGTCTCCCTCTCTCTCTCTGCCCCTCCCCAACTCACACTCTGTCTCTCTCTCTCAAAACTGAATAAATGTTAAAAAAATTAAAAAAAAATTTTTAATTTGTAAACACTATGTGGTTACAAATATTTACTTTCACTAACAAATTGAATTTGTTACACTCAATTTTAATATTCCATTTCTGTCAATTCAGTTATCAATGGAATAGCAACAGCCAAAGGATCTAAAACCTTAAATACCTGTCCTTATTTTTCTTTGTCCTTAAAGATTTCACCTCTTAAGAGTCACAACCTTAGAAGTTTAGAGCGGCAGTTCAATTATGGTGCTTTTAGGGTTATGCGAACATTATATAGGTTACATCACAGCTGCTTAGCCTGCAGTGCTTAGAAACTAGCCAGGTGGGACTGGAACATCTGGGCTGTACTCAAATACCACCGGGGACAGCTTCCAACATCTGGTGCCATTTCTGAATTGTCTTATCGCTGCAAGACATTCTGCCCCATCTGCTACACTCAACTGGGTTAATTAAACTAGAGCCATCTCCCCTTCTTAATAAATGGCCAGCAGTAATACAAGGAACAAATCAGTTTCTTATACATGTGTACCTGGTATTTCTTTTTAATGCACATTTACTGTAGGCAACTATCAGCAGGCATAAACATTTCTCATTTTTTTACCTCATTACAGATGCACATATTCGCATATATCCTTACTCACCATGAACTAACTCCTACCAAGGCCAAGTTTCTCCGCTCTTACCAACACTACAGCTCATCTAGCTACTTTTGCTTTATCCAAAGGATAATAATACAGTGATTTGTTTTTCTCTTCTTTGAAGATACATACATCATGATAAAATGAGGGGAGGGGCATAAAAAATCCATGAGCTATATTTTTAAACTATATACACAAGGACATATATTAATAAAAGCTAGCAGGGAAATGAATGTTGCAAACCGCTGCTGCTTTATATTCATAAATTTGTCTTCTGTATTGTTCCTTCATGTTAAAAATATTGATCAAAGTATACTGTTAGGTAACAGAATGACAGTTAATCATTTATGGTAACATTAAGGGATTTGAAAATTGGAGATTATTTTAATTTGCTTCATCTGACACTGAATAAACATCAATATGTAATTTATTATGGTAAAACAGCTAGGGATTTTCAAATCTTTTCCAGTCTGGGCTACAAAGAAAATGCATGATGCAGAAAAAGGCATCTGAATACTACAGGATCCTAACTTCAGACTGGGTAAGATGTTTTATTTTTGTCATATCCTAATTTGATATTTCAGATAATTACCTACTTTGGTTATTCCACTGTCCTACATTCTAACATCTAAACTGAAATTATACTGTACTTATAACTTATCTATAGCAAATATTCTACCTCTTCATACTATAAGGAGTCTGATTTCAACATAACCAATTTACAAACACTGCAAGTAAAGAATGGAAACACACATAAATATTTTACAAAAGGAAGTCACCTTTTCTTGAAAAGGGCTTAAAATTTTCTCTAATCTTTTGAAGTGCCACAAATTATGGTTCTACATAGGTTTTACACAATGTGACCTTCAACTCTGAAAACGATCTCAACAATTCAAAATCTCTTTATTTCTTTCAGGAAAAGTTTCTCTCTCTAGGGAGGACTGTCCCTACCTAGATGTATGATGTTATTCATATCAATATCTTAAATTCAACACAAATTTTCTATACTGAACCATTTTCCCAGATAATTTCTATCTAAGGGAATTTAAATAAAAGAGTGCACCAAAAACTGCTGCATGTGGAAGACTGCTAAATTTCACAACAAGAGCTATTCTTCAAGATTCCCACATGAGAGCTGTCATTATAAATGAACCATTTCCATCTGCCTTTTCAGGACAGCAAGGAGGTTATTTACAATCACCAGCTGGGAACATGTATTTTCCAAAGCAATACTGTGAACAGGAAAAATATAGCTGAACTAGACAGTGCTTAAGCTACAAATGGAAATTTTCTTCAACAAAGAACTTAATCCAGATTACAATATAAAAAACAAACTTCTGCAAGAAGAATTCTAGTTAAGTACAAAATTAAAATGACAAAATGCAAAAAATTATAAATCTATGACAAAGAATACATATACGTAAGAAGTTTAAATATAAAACAATAAGGATAAATACTCCTACTCAAAGACATGGACAAAGGAATATGAATACACAGGTTACAACTGGTCTATAAAAACATGGGAAGTTTTCAAACTCACCAAACAAATGCAAAATTAAATGAAATGTTATTTTCTCCTTACCAAACTGGATGGTTCTGAAAGATATGATTCCACTACTATAATAGAGAAAGATTTGGACAAAAACCCCCCAAAACCTAACACTCCCCAAATAAGAAACTGATTGGTTAAATAAATTACAGTATATCCATACAGGATTAAGATATAAGGCAGTTAAAAATCTGTAAAGGAATACCAACGATCATAGGGAAACAGTCATGAGATTTCAGGTGAAAAGCAGTTCACAGGGGAAAAAGAAAAACAACAACAAAAAAAACCCTTATCCAAAAGCCTGAAAACATTTTGCCACATAATAAATGTTTAAACAAATATATTGACTGAATACATAGAAAGTATATTTAAAAAAAGAGTATTCACCCAAATTATTAACAGTTTATGTATCCAAGTCATGGCGAATCACTTGTTTTCTATCAAATTTCTAAAATGAGCATGCATTACTTTCAATTAGTGAAGAGAATGTTAAACCTTTTTATTTTTAGTAAGCTTGGCTTAAACTACAGATAACTCCCATGGAAATTCTAATACATAAATTGGTGTACTGAACATATAACAACATGGTTCATATTCAAGTGAATATCCTCAACTAATTTTTGTGATTACTAGGTACAAGGCAACAGGTTCAAATACAAATGTAATAAAAATTTTAAATTTGACATACTTCAATCTTTAAAAAAACTTTAAAACTAAAAAAAAAGAATTCAAAACATACTGCAAGTCAGGTAATGTCTTTCTATTTGCAATGAGTATGGTGTATTTTCTCTTCAACCTTATTTATTAACTTACAGAACAGTACGTTAATCAAGACTTAAATTCCTTAATTAGAAAGGAACAAAGGAGACGATGCAGACTTTTAAAGAGAGGAGATATACTAAAAAATGAAATGGGATGTTTTTGGCATTCTAGTTGGTTTATTTTCTAAATACTTTGAATTATTCGTTTTGAAAAATGTTTACTTAGAAATGTACTATATGTAAAAGTCACCAAAATACCCTTTCAGTGCAGATTTTATAAGAACATCACCATAGTGGGATATGTATCAAGACAGTCTCTCAAATCAATCTTGGCGAATGGGTTTCACATGTGTATTTTAAAACTTGGTAGATATTCTACAATCATTTTACCACACATGCTTTTGAAGATGTTAACAAAAAGGATGTAGTAACACATAAAAAAAAGAAAACCTGAGCATATTCTCAAAGGAGGTATTTATCTGGTGAGAGGTACAGATGCCACCATATCTGCTTAGGTTTACAGTTCATGCCCATATTACTTGCATGATAGTAATATCGTAAGTATAGGCACATCTGGTAAACGACACCCAAATGGCATGCCGAATAGCAATGCTAATATGGTTGATTCTTAGACTTTTTCGTGTGTAGGTACTAAAGATTTAATATCCAATATTTTTTCCACTGCTGAATTCAATTTAAAATATATTATTAAAGGGGCACTTGGGTGGTTAAGTAGGTGGCTCAGTGTCCAATTTTTGATATAGGGCTCAGGTCATGATCTCATGGTTCATGAGATTGAGCCCTGCATCAGGCCCTGTGCTGATGGTGCAGAGCCTACTTGGGATTCTCTTTCTCCCTCTCTCCCTGCCCCTCCCCCACCTGCACACGCGCATATGCAAGCTCTCTCTCTCAAAATAAATAAACTTAAAAACAAAACAAAAATAAAATATATTACTAAAGTATTCAAATAGAGATTTGGAGTAACAAAATTTATGTGCTGATTGGGGGGGGGGGTCTACACAAACTGGTTAAACATACTATTTCAAATAACTTTAAAAAAATAATTCTGATGTCAACCCACATTCAGCTTGTTTTTAGAGAATGCTATGATAAAACAAACATTTAAGGCAAGAAGCCTTCCGGATTTCATTCAAGTTTTGTCTCAATTATTGTATTAATATTAATTGCTACTTCTATTTAATTAGTCAACCTACTGTTTGCACTGGAGAAGAAAAACCACTCAACAGTTTCTTGCCAAGCAAAGGAAGCATGTTGGTATTTAATAATTCTCTCTGTTCAAAGCAATCTTGGTATCACGGAGGAAAAAAGTTACATCACTTATCTGACCTTCCTAGTTAATTTTTCTCTGATTGCTCCATTAAAACTTTCCACAAATGCATGAAAAGGGGTCCTTAATATTTCATGCCAGGGAGTCCAAAATAGTTGATATTCTGTGACACTATGTCTGAATTATAGGACCACATGCTAACTAACAGTTAATAGTACAGTTAAAATTTTAAACATACAGAAAGATAGCACATAAATTGTTAAACCACTGATGTAGTTGTTTGTAACCTTTGGCATGACAGTTCAATAGAGTTTACGGTATAATTTTAGAAAGAGTTAGAGTTATAGAAAAAAGGGAATAGGAACTGAAGAAGCTCAGAAACTTGGTTGAACCAGATGCCCCATGAAGTTCACTCTGAGTCCAAGAATTTTACAATAATGAACAAGGAGAAGATAATAACAGAAGATTTTCTATTAATTACATGTCTTTAACTATCAATGAAAAGTAATTTCCATCACAGACCTCCACTCAAACACTAATGTAAATTTCAAAACAATTCATTTTTGAAAAATCACTACACGTATCAAGGAACAATAGATTTACTTTGCATTGCTTATACACCAATCTTGCCATTTACGTTTCAATGTGAAATAAACTTTAAACAGATTGGGAAAGATGGTCTTTGAACAAAAATCGTATTTCTTAAGCTGTTTTGACTTGCAGCATAGGACTTTGTTTGAACTACATAATCATTAAATGCAACCTAAAATATCAACTTTCTTGAAAATATGTAGGTAATAACTCAAAATCTGGCATTTACTGAAAATCTAATTGAAGAAATCACTAATCCCAACGGTAAGAAAATCTTGGTAAAGAAAGTGTTCTTTTGCTACAGCCCCCTTAAAATATGTCAGGTAGGTAGTTACCTACTTTCATAGAATGCCCCTTTCCTCCAAAGCTCTCAGCATGTTTATCACTAGATAACTATGTGTGACTCTTTGATTAATGATTACTTCCTCCACCTGACCTTCCCACGAGGGCAAGAACTTTGTTCCACTAAACATTATACCTCAAGCGCTGAGACCAGTGTCTGGTTCAATAAATACTTATTGCATAACTGAACGAAAGTTGAAATGAACTACCATAGCTGATGTTGAGAGCCAGAATTAAGATTTAAGGAAAGAGTAAAATGGGCAGAGCACAGTACATTTTGCTTATAGAGAAAGCAAAGGACCCCAAATACTCAGCACTAAGAAATTAAGGAGACAGATATTACTGAATTATTGGTCAAATATTTAAGCACACTTCTCTATTGTAGGCAATAAACAATTTTCCCCAAACAATGCTCAAAGCTCACTAATCTCACATTAAAAATAAATCCAATGCAAAGAATTTTATTTTTCATTCTATCATTTACACGGCATTTTGAAAAATTATTCTGAAATCGAGACTACTAAGAAGAAAGAAGCCAATGTGGAAGCTTACCTGTTGACTGGCTGGTGCCATCAAACAGATCAACAAGGTCACCAGATGACTTACTGCTAGGCACTGAAGTCTGAAAACACACATAGAACTTACTAAGTTCAGAAAATAATTTATACTATTTATCCTAAATCTGCTCTATTCATCTCTAATTCTGTAATACCTGTAATATCTTAATAAAGGTACATTTAGATTTCTGAAGAAAGAGATGTGACCTTGAATCCTTATGGAGAGATAGTTATTTTTAAGTAATTCTATCCACAGCAACGTAAAATCCCTAACCTCTACACTGTTTTCCCAAACTCACTTCTTTTCTTAACTGCATTTCACTATGGAAAATATACCTTCCAGATCCCACTGAAATCTTAATGCTATATATCAGAATCATTTAAGAAGCATTAGAAAATACTTATGCCCCAGCCCATCAGAACATACTGAGTCATAACTGTCCAGGGTGGGATCTTGGCCTATACAAGTCTGACAAAGCTCGCTTGAGAATTCTAAGGCATAAGAAGGTCTGAGATCCACTAGATTAGAGACCAAGATCCGATCCAGCTTTAAAATTCTATGATTTTAGATTCGATGATTCTTTGATTACTGTTTGTATACCACACAAGTCATTCTATGTTGTTTAATATACCTTCACATCTAATTGCTTCACATTTAGTTCCCAAACTAAAATGTGGGGCTGGAGTTTATAATACTATTTTTCCTCTTCCCTATAGTCCTAAGCACCTTGATGTGTATGTCCTGTGTGTTCAATACGTATATGACAAATTAGAACAGAAACGCCAGGCAATAGGGAAACACTGTAAGTTTCTAGGTATGTTAATTTGAGCCCTGAAGTACTATATGCTGGTTCAAAAAGGTTTTGAGATTAAAAGAGATCCAAGCAATTGAATAATTTTCCAAAAACTCTGGCCTCCTTGATGTTTTCTTTGTATTAAAAAAAAATCACAAAGCTTACACTATAAATATAAAATATTTATGGCAGAGTGACATGTATTTAGTCTATACTACAAACTGATATTTAAAATCCTTTAAGATACAAAAGTCTTAATTTATCATTAAAAAAGTTATACAGTTTGGATGATTTTCCCCATGTAGGCTTACATGAATTTTCCTTATAACAGCCATTATGTATCAGGTTTTAATTATAACGATCTACCACATCCTGAATGTGGCCATGAGTAAGCGAACTGTCTCCACAGCAGGGGAAAGGACCACAAAACACTAAAAGAGCCATTTCCTCTTTTTAACTACAACTAAAGTTGAGTTCTAATTCTGAGATTTTCATCAAAACTAAAAAGATGGGTGAAATTATACAAAGAAGGTATTTGGCAAAAGTTGAGTTAACTACAATTTGCAGGATACATTAGAAAAATGTCTTCCCTAGTTTTTAGCTGCTTCTGATGCAAAGCCAGGTAAACACTAGTGGGGGGGAGACAGACAAAACACTAGCTTGTGGCCAGGTATCTACTAAGTAGATTTAATTTTCTGTGGGTGAATAAAAAATAAATGAAGAAGGTAGAAGAAGGCAGTGCTGCCACTGATCAGTAGTGACCACCAGGCAAATAAGCCTCTCTTTATAGGCAATGACTCTGTATTAAATGGGACTGTCTCCTCTGTATATCTACTTGGTCCTCTTTTGTCATTTCTTACATCTTCTAAAATACTCCCATTTTCTTTAGTGAATCTTACTGTATTTGGCAACCAGCGATGTTCTTAGAAAGGAACAAATGCGCTATATTCTGATTCACCACCCTTCCCAAATGAACCAAAAGTGTCATTTCTACTTTCATAGAAAGTGCACAATCATTCAGCAATCGGACAGGTTTTTTTCCCCAAAGAGATTTCTTTTTATTAATGACTCTGAGTAATACAGGCCAAATGATCTATAATTAATATGACTGCCTACAAACGCCCAACCCTACTAACTCAGTAATTCTAAAAGTAATTCATAAGAATAAAACTGTGTTCAATGTGTAAACTCATGCCATTCCCACCTTCAGTGAAGACTGAGGTGTATGAGTTGAAGTATTCTGATCTGGACTTGCTTTGTCCCCTGTGTAATGTGCTGCTGCTCCAAGATCAATGGTTTTAGAAGGATTTGCTGTGCGCTTGTGTCTGGTTGTGGTGGTCTCTGTAGCCTGTGTGATATGGATATGCTTTGTCGTCACAGTCTCCTCTTCATCTTTGAATTCACCTTTGGGAGATCTGCCTCTTCTTGCTTTCTTTTCCTCATCACTGTCGCTAAAAGATATTAAAAATGAAGCAAAATAATAAGATGAGGGATTATTTTAAAATGGAGCCCTCAGTGATTTGAGCTAAAGAATTTCAAATGCAGTGACTCCAAAATTCCATACTTTGACTATTTGACAGAGATCAATAGAATATTATCTAAGCTATCTGAATAATGTTATATATGTGTTGGGGAGGGGAAATGGGAACCCACTCAATTCCCTAGGTAAGTCTAAAACACTGCTAAAAAAACATATTTACATAATACAAATAAAAAAAGACTAAAATTATTCAAATGTTTATGCATTATAGATTTAAAGCTTAATTAAAAAATAAAATGGCAGGATTATTACCATATCCGAATCAACTGATGAGACTGCGAGCTTAAACATCTGCATTTGACAACCACTTTCTTGAAATGGATTGTGTGCAAACTACAGTCCCACTTAAATAACAATTCTGTCACTGACTCTTATATACTAATACAAATACATAACAAATTATTACAATTCCAATGGATACCTTTTCAACCACTATCCTAACTATATTCAAATGACTAAATTCTCATCTGTAAATGTAAAAAAAAAAAAAAAGGAGGTATTGCACAGTACAACAGTGCTCTATTTTACTATAGCATGAGGAAACAAACTTTTACATAACTATGAAAACTGCTTTAGAGGAAAAAAGTATATTTAAAATGCTTTGAAATAATTCCTTTTTAGGCATATTCAAAATGATTTTTTTATCTTAATAGGGCAAAAGAAAAACATACACAATAAGAAAAAAAACTGGGTATTTTCATATGCCATGAATTACAAACATCAGCATTAATCTATTCTTCAGTCATAAAGCAATTGGGTTTTTTTTCCTAGTGCAAGCAGGACAGAGGAATTACCTAAAATATGTTCCATTATCTACATTACTTACTTTTGGAGTAGATGGTTTAATTTATGAATATTTTGAAATGAAACACTTAAAATTCTCCTTAAAACTATACTAATTTAACCCACACAAATCTAAAGCAATTACTACTTAAATATAAACCAATTTGGAACCCGTATAAATCAAGGATCAAGAACAGCTTCCCACAGAGTACAAACGTTAACTGTATTTTTATTTATAAGCATTTTCAGGAATCTACAAGTTCTGATTAAGTGTTCAAAAGCCCCTGTCCCTTACCAATTTCTCGCAGCAACAAATGACCTACAGATTGCCACTAAAATTTCTTACCTTTCTGATGTCCAATTTGATTTCAGTGGAAGGTATATGTTAAAAATATAAAACTGACTAGTACCCAATGAAATGGAAACTTAATATCTGATCAATGTTCATGAATTCCTGAATTTAATAATGAACTAGTAAGTCTGACATTCTGGTAACATGCCAGAGAGGTCACATGCAACTTTGACTCAAAATCTACTCTTCCCTCACAAATACTCAAAGATGTAAAGTCCCTGGTGTGCTCCTCAGTTACTATGATAAATAATACACACTATATTTTTACTCTTTTAAACCCAAATACTCTATATGAAAGATTTAGGGACTCTAGCAGATCTTGTCTTAGAGGCAACATTAAAAAAAAAAAAAAAAAGAAAATCAAGGGAGAAGAAAGAAAAAAAAAAAGACAAAGCAAAGAAAGAAAAACTGAGGACAGAAGGGCAAAGGAGAGAAAGTAACAACATAAGAATACACAGTCAGATCTCTAACCAGCCTACCTACCTGATCTCCACATCTCTTTAGGAAGTAGCAACTGAATATATGGCCACTATGTTTTCTAAACCAAGCTAAAAATGTAAATACAGAGGCCACAAGAACATTAATGAGAGAAAAAAGTAGAATATCCACAGAATACTTAAATAGACACGGCTTTCCAAGTTTAGTATTTACTATTATATGCATACTCTTCAGTATAACAGAGCCCGAAATGTAGTTGTAAAATGGATATACTTAAAGTACTAAAAGTAAATTCTGGCTCTTCAAAGATCATATTCCAGAAACAGTCTTGAAAAAGACAGGCATTTCAGAGATTTAATATATAAACATACCAAAGACACTACGTATTTCAAAACTGTTTCAAAATTATGCTTTTATACTTACTTCTTTTTAATGACCCCTAAATCTGAACTGGTAAGATTTTTTTTTTTTTAAGGGAAAAAAAAGATGGTATTTAGTTACAGGTAATCACTTGAACAAACAGTTCCATCACAAACTTACTTAAGGCAAGTTCCATAGTCTGATTAGGCTTCAGGTTTTACTTCTAAAAAATAAAGGTAAAGTTCTTGATCTAGCCTATCTAACAGAAATACTGTAAGGCACAAATGACAAATAACTAGTAAAAATTGCTTTACAAATGAAATGCTATATATATTACCTTTTTCACTTTTATATAGTGAAATGGAGCCCTCATTTCCCTCAAAAACAAAAAACAAAAAGTGAATGTTGAAAAGTTCCAAATATTGTTCTACATAAAAGTTCCAAATATTGTTCTACATAAAACTAAATACAAATACCCTAATACAGATCTGACTCGAAAACATTTTAGCTTAAAAAATCATTTAGATTTTTTTCCTGTATACACTGGCATGGAGTCCTAATAAAATGTCACAGAGTTATATTTCAAACACTTGAACTTTTGTTTAAACTTAGTATGTTTCACTATCCCTCAGCAATAACTTAGATGGCTGGGTCATCTGATGCCCAGATGCAAAATAAGCTGTGAAAGCTCTCACTGGGGAAAAAAAATTTCAATAAATAGCCTGAAGAAAAACATACAGAAAATGTGATCAACTTTAGAAATAAATGGACACAGACAACAATACAGACAGTGTATTGATACTAATTACAAACAATGTTTGACCTAGCATCTGAAAAATAGTTGCACAGTGCTCTCACATCAGCAGCAAATGTAAAACTGAAACAATGCAGAGAAGATTATCATGGTCCCGATGCAGGAATGGCATGCAAATTCACGAATCATTCCGTGTTTCTACACAGGGCATTTTTAGGGCAGTGAAACTAGGCCTGTACGGTTCAATAACGGCGGATATAATGCATTTCTGAACTACACACCACAGTGAAGCCTAATGCAAACAATAGATTTTAGTTATTAACAGTATATCAATATTGGTTTTCAACTGTTATGATAAATGTACCACACTAATACAAGATGTTAATAACAAGAGAAATTGTGTGTGTGCATGTGCGTGTGCAACATGGGAGGTTAACATGGCAACCCTGTTACTTTGTGTACAATTTTTCTGTGACCCTAAAACTGCTCTAAAAACTTAAATCTTTTAAGAGAAAAAAAACAACAACAACAACTAAACTTCAGATAAACAAAAACCCAGCTACATAAGTTTAGCACCCTTTCCAAGAGACCCAGGAGACAAAGTGTTACTACCTGCATCTTTCTGGAGAGTCTTCTCTATCTTTCCTCCGGAACTTGCTGATGGTGTCATCAATTGTGCTTCCAATTTTATCACTCAGTTCACCTAGTTTATCACTGAATGGAAAAGCACTCTTGTTTTTATCCCACTCTTCATCCCATTTTGATTTGGGTTCAGGATCATATCTTTCACCTATATAAAGCATTAAAAGGAAAGGCAACTCTAAGGGCATTAAATTCAAAAGGTGTCTATAGTCCTTATTTCTGAAGCTTTTCCTCATAATAAAATAGTTTTCAAAGGAAAACAGAAAGCTCCCACAGTGCTGAATCAACACAATTACAGCAAGGCACAGCATGTAGTGCCAGTCATTAAGTGGCAGGAATGCAGATTCAAAAGCTTTTGTTTATGAAAACTTACACAACCTTAACGCACAGCACAGCACATCAGGAAGTTCTTAAAAGAGTAGAGGAAAACACAAAAACCAACACAGGCTATATAAGCCAAAGAGAAATGGAAATCTTTTTGTTTTTACAAAAGTCACATAAGACATTATATTTCATTCCCGTCTCTTAATGGTTCTTCAATTATCAGAAAAAGTATTGAACAGCAATAATCTCTTGAAAAATACCAACTCTAAGAGACACCAACACCACTCTGAATGCTACATGTCCCATATGCTGTAAATATGCTGAAAATAACTGTCGATCTTTAATGTCATACTAGAAAAATAACTCAATGGATTTCATAGCATATGAAAGCATCTCTTAATTACTGTAAAGAGAAAAGGATATTCTAACTATCTGAAAGTACACAGACAAGAATCATGAAATATGCTCACGCAGTTCAGAACAGCGATGATCTATTCAAACACCAAGTCCAAACATATGCTGGGACTGGCAAAACCTGGGGAGACTCTGTGTGAATTTGAGAATAAAAAGAATAGATCATGGCAGTAAACAAAGACCCCAAAATGTCAAGATTTGTTTTAGTCCTTGACCATAGGGACCTAACACATGGAGAAAAACTGTAAGCACCAAATAGAACCTCTCCATTTCTGTGCCCAAACACAACTAAAAAGACAAGAGTAGAAGGTACAGGGAAATCACATGAGGTCAAAAAGAAGAAAACAATGAAAATTAAGACAGGCTGGAGAGAAAGGAGAAAGTGCAATGAAAAGTAACAAAATAATCAAAAGGTGCCTGAGCCTTTGTGTTGACCTTTGGTGAACAAATTCTGGTGGCAAAAAGCCCTTTGGAGACTGAACAAAACCATTTTGCAGAAATGCCTGCAAAAACTACAAAGCCAGAATTTTCTGTAAGAAGATTTCAAAATATGTCTACTAGACTTGAAAGTGACCACCAACTTAAAGAGAACATGACAAAATTTTAACCAGATGGCTTTATAAAAATGAGTGGTTTTCCAATAATGTGAATGTACATTTCAATAAAAGCATGATAAGACTCTGAAAAGACAAATTTATAGTAAAAAGTACAGTAGATGAAACTAAACTGATTAGTGTGATGGACATCCTGCTGAATGAATACCAAAAATACTGGTTTACTGGCAAGGCACCATCTAAGGTCAGAATGAAAAGACATAAAATAGTTAACGTTGGTCAGTTAAGTCTTTGAATAATATATATAACATTAAAACTAATTTTACAAGAATGTGATGCAAATACACAGGATGTTCAACTCTCTAATGCAGATGCTGCAATTAGTTCACAGTGACTGAGTCTGAGAACTTACTCAATTTTCTAAATTTATCTAATTACATATTATGCTGGTAAAAAGAGGGTTACAAGCAATCGGAATGAGAAAATGAGCTGCAAACAGCAATTTCTTTTCAAAAACACATTAAATTGCTCTAGCTACTTTAAAAAAGCTAAAGAATAAAATAACTACGTAGGCAAATAATCCAAAAACTTCTTACTCCCCTAAACAAATAAAAACTCCAAAACATATTTAACATTGTTTAAGAGAAACATTTTTGCTTAATTCAAGAACTGACTTTTATGTGATGCTTAGACATAAAAGAAATTTTCCTGTTAAAAGCATCCTTTAATAGTTAATTAAGTACATACAGTATTTTTTCTTTGAGAGCAAGGAAGCAAAGAAGCAAAAGGGTGAAGATATTATTTTGTAATAATCACAAGGTAAGAAATAGAAAATCTTTACACGGTTCCAATGCAGGAGTTCTGAGATCCCAGTATAATCCAAATATAAACAACCTCAGATATGGGTTGGGGGAACTGGGGAGCCCCCATATGTAGCTAAGTACACATAACACTAGCCTATCTGTGTATACACAAAATGACCAGGGGACGGTCAGAGCTTAGAGAAGACAGAATGAATCCAAAGGGACATGTCTGTAACAGAGAGTTATTTTCTGTTCCTGTTTCAAGTACCTAATGATCTGTTTTAGGGAAACTATATTATTACATTAAAAATACACATGAGCGACAATGTTCTTAAATGTGTTAGAAACAAAAAAGTGATAGGCCTAGGTGAAAAACTGACAGTTTTACCAGTCACCTTTTTTCTACGTCAAATTAATTACGGGAAGAGACTGAGGCAGGACTAACTTATAGGAAGCTTACCTATTTTTGGCCCAAAATAGAGCTAATTTAGTTTCGGATTGGGAAGATGAAGCTCTCTATCAAACTTTATATTTTTATGTTCTGAATGGTGAGGTAGAGAAATCTTTTTTTTTCTTTTAAATATTAATTCCAAGACGGAAGGGCATATATGTTTTATTCTCTGTCAACTCAAAGTTCGTAGTCACTTAATTAACAATTAATGGTTCAAATCATATAAACAGAAAAGATGATTCCTAATACCCATATAATAGCAGCCAAAATGAGTACTTCATATACTTTAGCATTCTATTTCTAGAAAAAAAAATGGTACTTTGTTCTTTTGTATTTCAGTGATTCTTAAAATACACCCAGGAAGCTAGACTGATGCTTAGGTGTCAGTCTGTCTTTGATACTCACTGTATCTGAATCCTCCAACACTGTCTGAGGAAACCCCAACATATTTGTCTTTGTTCTTCTTTGCTTTCTTTCGCTCCTCACGAAGCCTGTCGTCATCCTGGGCAAATTCAACCAATTCTTTCACCTTCTGGCGAATATTTATACCTTGATCCTTGCCATGCTCATCTGTGAGGATGGTAAGGGAGAAACAAAACCTTAAGAATTCAGTCAATCAAGCCCTTTAACACAAAAAACAGACATGAAAATTTCAATGTAAAAAACCAACTTTAATATTTAAAATTAAAAAAAAGACAAATAATGCTACTAAATTTTGTCATTTTCTCATCAGCAAATTCTAAGTCTTGAGATTCAATTCTGGCTTGTAAGAGCAAATAAAGATGAATTAACAAGGACCACAGATATTGGTGCCATGCAAGATCAATGAAAAATCTACTAAAAAGCATTACTAATGATGACTATACGAAAAAGACTTATATCCATAAATGTTTTCTTTTCCTATAGTATTTTAACAACAACAACAAAAAAATCCACTTTACCATTTTAATGACTACAATGTACCCAAATGCTTTGGTGTCCCCAATACAAGTTTGGAAACACTAATTACCAGGATGTAGTATAGCTGAAAAACTGAATTTTTAAAGTGCTTTCAACTGGGGTACACTACAAAATGAAATGTGGTTTATTCTGTATCCTCGTTCACATTCAAAACACACTCTGGCCCTGCTGCCTTTGCACAGTAAATATTATTTGGTGGGAGGAAAAAAAAAACTCAGCTTCAAACAGATGTGTGTGTTTTGGAGCTCTAACCTTTTCTTCCCATATGATTAAAGCTATTCCTTTATGGACACCACAGGGGACCAGTCTCCAGTGCATATTTTAATATAAACCCGAACACTCATGTTGTGTTGGTTCTGTTGTTATTAGCCAGTCTTTTCTGCAAGTTCTTGTCTTCACTAATTAATACTCTAGGGCCCCACGTCTTGGATTCTGCACTCGTCACACAACCAGCAATAGTCACATTCTAATTAGAGCGGAGAAGCTTCTAAGCTGGTTCAGGTGACTGACAACTCCAACTACTGTTTTAATTTGCTTATAAGGTTTTTCTATTGCTCACCTACAAAGTGGTAATTTTCCAGGGATCGCAAATCATAAATGTGTTCTCTGGCACTCGTAACCACACGCTCTGATCCATTCCTTATGAGGTAAGCTAGAAGCAGCAATGACTGTAAAAATACAAGGCACCAAATGATTTAACAAAATAAATTCTGGTAGAGCTTTGGTAAGTGGTTAAAAAAATAATTCCAACATTAGCAAATAAATAATCTTTGTGGGGGTAGGGGAGAGGCAGAGAGAGTCTCTTTACCTTATACTGGACTTTAAATACATAGTATAACTTATATTATCAATTTGAAATTCCTCTTATAACCAAGCATAGTAAGTAATTATAAACTGTCCATTGGACACCACGTGTCAAAAGATTAAAAAAAATAGTTCTGATGTTAAAAAATACCTGAATGTATGATACAAAAGAACGTTAAGCTTTTAGAAAGCTGGCTCGGTTTTCACTTTTCATTTGGGCAGTATGGAACTGTAAATTGTTAGAAACATCGGTTTAAACAGAGCAATTATTTGGTAATTATATGATCCCATAGTGTTTTCTGCATATGAAATTAAATTTGGAAGGATGTGACTTTTGTTTCAAAACCTTGCAGCCAACAAGTAAGAGAAAAAAAAAAACATTTAAGGGATTTCTTTTTGAGGTGATGAAAACATTCTGGTATTAAGTAGTGGTGACTGACGTACATCTTTGTGAATATACTAAAAACCACTGAATTAATGCATTTTGAACTTACCTTTGCTTGGAACAAACCTCACATAAAGAAATACTGACTATTTCATCACAAATATTATACAAGCTGAGGGACTGACAGTGAATGTTTTCAGAAACAACATCAAAACCACAGAAATAAATACAGGACTGCTCTTCAATCCTGAAAGCTAAAATGATGCTTTCAAAGTTCCAAATATAAATATTATATGCCATTTTGAAAGCATAGAAAAACTCCGATAGCAAAAAAATACGGTGGGTTTGGAAAACAGGACTACCTTGTTTTAGAATTCTACGTTATATGATGAAATCAGAATAAAAAGAATCTGGTAAAAAAGTACATATTTGGGAATTTAAAATGTTAGAATTTTAGTATGTTTTAGAATCTCTATGTTTTAAAGTAACATTTTTGGTGCGGCGGTGTTAATACTATTATAAATTAAGCAAATTTTTATGTAGAGATGAGAAAACATATTAGACTGGTTTTCGTTTTAATCGCTCATACACTAAATATGCATCCAACTGCAGATTCATTACTTTGATATGCACAAATATATTTTAAGCAAGAAAAATTTTAATAATATTAAAATATTTAGAAGTATTATTTATATTAATTTTAAACATTTTAGATTCAGAATAGCTGTTTATGGTGATGAGAAAACAGAACGCAAGTAGCAAATCTACTTCTTCCATCTGTGTAAGAATATTCTATTCTGGGATTTAATGTTCTTCATAACCACTTATGTATGTATACGTTAAAATTTCAAGCATTTGTTTCCAACATGTCAAATAATAAAAACTGATGCCCATACCTTATAAACTCTTCTCCAATTTTTTTTGTTGTCTTTTAACATTCGTGACCAAAGCATGTTCATAAGTTCGGGAAATTGTTCATACATAAATGTAGCCCTGAAAAAAGAATAATTTTCCTCAAGACTCTGTAATACATTAATTTTGACAGTAGATGGCATGCTTGTTCTAAATTACTGTGCTTTGCCAAAAAGCTTAAAAAATATAAGCTTAATTCAAAACATTTAGATATGCTTCCATAAAAATATTTTTCTCATGGTCTGTGTAATATCTAGCACGTGTGTAAGCCCCACTAATTAATATCATCTTTTACAAGCCCTTGATTTACCAGCATACTGGTCGAGATGCTCATCAAAAAAAATTTTCCTAACTTTATTTCAAGTTATTTTACACACATTTGTCAAAATTCTATGATAAGCTACGTAAGTCTCTAAACTTCACTGAAAAATAGTTTTACTTTTTTGAGCTAATTTTTAAGGGGAAATGGACTGTGTGTAGAACTTCCTCCACTAATATCTGAATGATTATGTAGAATTTCTGTCTGGCAGCTAAACTGTTTAAAACTGAAAGCAAATTTCATATTTCTATGTAAAGATAGTTGGATTCTTTCTGCACTGCTGAGTCAAATTATCACTTACTTGGCAATCTCTCCCATGAGTTGCCCAGAAGGTCCCCAAGGATCGTCATTCGTTGCTTCTCGAACCTTAGACTCGATCTCTGAATAATTCATAACCACATTGGTGCTGCAGAGGAAAAAAAACGCACGCACACACACAAAGATTAGCATCAAAACTGAGAAACACATGAAAACTTAATAATGACACTACTGGGTGTCCTAATGAGATACCTCTACAGGGTGGGAAAGAAAACATCTTTTGTGCATAAGCTACTTCGAGAGTACTATATAGCACATTTAAGTTATATTTAAGAAAATTTTACTATTTCATTAGCCTTCCAGAAAACAGATGAGAGACTGATTACATTAGAGCTGGCCTAAGTCCAGCAAAAAAATGGCTTTGGGTCAAATTAAAAAGGAAATTGAACACACTAGAGTCTATTATAAAACTAAGTTGTCTGTTTCCTAACCAGATCTAGTTTACATGCACTCTTGTTTCCTTACAGAATTTCTGTAAATTAATCAGCAAAATTACAGAAGAGCTACACATTATTTATATTGCATTTTCAAGAAGCAATGACAAGCCAAAGGTAACATTAAAAATGTTTAGAATCACTATGAACATTTAAACTGTAATCCCTTGGTCTCTTTTCACTTATTACATCATATAGGTTTTCCGTGTCACTAGTCACCATAACCCTCACTCTTGATGGCTACATAATATTCCATCAGGAGTCTGTATAACATTTAACTTTCACTTAAGACTTCAACAGTGATGAAGAACATGGGTTCTAGGAATCAGAAAGATCTGACTTCAGTTACTTTGTGACTTTTAGCAAAATTATTCTAATTATCTTAATTTTAGTTTCCTCAAATGCAAAATGGGAGTAAGAAAGAATACTACCTAAAAGGGTGGCATCTCAAATGAAATCTATTAGTAGCATAGTGCCTGACACACAGAAATTGCTCAATACAGGCCAGCGGTCATTATTATTAAGAAAGATAATAAACACCTATTAGGAGTAATAAAAATATTACTTAATATTTTTGAAAAGAGTCCCTTAAGATAAAAGATAGCAAAATGTTTGGTTATTAAAATAGAATTTACATACTCATATGGATTTAAGAATTCAATGACATTCTGAGAAAGAAATACTGTGAAAAAGTGACAAACTATAGTAGTATCCATTTGACATCTAAAACTCCAATTATTACTGAGCAATTATTATAACAGATGCCTATGAATATGATCATTCAAATCTTTCACTTAAAATCAAGCCTTAGAAATACAGAAAAATCAGAATTTGGTAACTATGACTTCCATACATCTCACTCTTGCTGTATGGTTTTTCAGTTATCAGAAAGTTCTATTTTTTAAAGGAAGGAAGGTATGGATATAATTTGTATTCAAATCTGTTTCTTCTCAAATATAAAGAAATACAAATTTCAAATTCATTGCAAACCTTTCTCTTTCTTTACTTAAAAAAAAAAGACTAATAAATGGTTTGGGGTAAAATTTGAAAGGGAGCATTACACATATATAACTTGCCAAATCACAGAATAAATTTGGCTTCTAGATTTACATTCAGAATACTGTTCTACTAAGGAAGGACAGTGAAATCCTATCACTTTCTTTCAAATCTTGGCGAAAGCTGCCTCCTAAAGTATCAACGAGTTTGATAACATAAATATAAATTGTTTCCCTGGGACATAGTTTCCAATGCCTCCTTTACCAACTGAGACGATTAATGAATGAATTTTCCTAAAAACCCAGTAATGATCCTCTTGACAATAATTTTATGTATAGATACAAAGGAGTAACATTTTTTCCAATTTTTTTCAACAATGGAAACAAAATAAAATCAAGGCAGTCAATGACAGATTTGCAATTTAAGATGCCACAAAATGATGGATTTCAAAATGCTTTTGTTTATCCTACTGGCTGAGGAATGTGTGGCTTAGGCAGTTATAAGTGTCAACATGCAGCTGTGGGAATGAACAATAGCAATTAGGATTATAATTCACCCAAGCATTTCATTAGCAAGAATACACTTAAAATCTGTTTGCATTGTTTAATTTCAAGAGAACAAGATGAAAGGAGTTAATCTCTAGTCCATGCACATGAAATATTTTTACTAGAGCCTTCATAAATGCTGTAGCTTTCAGAACACTACTTTCCTTGTTCAAGCTACAAAAGCCCATGGGTCAAATGAGAAAGGTCCTGTTTCTCTAACCCTTCACAAGATTCTTAGCTGAAGGCCTGTGTGTTTGAGTGCTGTGTGTTTACAGGAAGAGGTGGCAGACAGCCAATAATTTAAGAATCTCCTTATTTCCTTGGTTGAAAAACAATGGGAACTATATAAAATGACAACTTACCATTAAAACACACTTACAATACAGTTACAAAGTACACAAAGTACATCCACAAAATATGGCAACAATAACAAAAAATAATAAAGTTAGAACACTTCCATGAAGAGAATGGCTCTATTTTAAAGCCATTTTTCCAGTGAAACTGTTGCTTTCAGAAACTGCAAAGAACTCTGAAGATGAGATCCGCTGGCTATAAAGAATTCCAAAATAAAGTATTTTTAAGCTGCATCTAATTCAGAAACAAATGTAAACTAAAACAAAACAACACACTACTGTATAGTTTGGCCTTACTCCAGGTCATTTAAAAATAACTATTTCTAAAAAGGTAGAAATGGCATTTTGATCCTTCCTTTCCCATGTTTTCAGTTGCCCTCAATCCACACCCTACCCATAATTCCAGTGACCTTTTTTAAAAAGGAAAATAACCTCTTCCCAACCCCCACCAAAAAAAAAAAAGTTAAAAAGAAATTACATCCAGATGTGAAAGGAAAAAATAGCTAGTTTAATTCTTAAAACTTCCTATGATTGACAAAAATGTTTTAAGAATGGATAATTCAGACACTAGAGGGGGCTCTCTCAACAGTTTTTTTAAAGCACCAAATTCAGACAAAGGTCTAGGATGTGTTCTGCAAATAAAATTCTTGCAAGGAAATTACCATGAAATAACCAAAAAGTGAAGAATATTAAGAATCTGCTCATGTTCTGAAGATTTTACCTTAAAGCAGTATTGAACCACACTCATTATTGTTTATCAGTAAGACTTCACTGAATCTACAGTCCTTTTCATGGTTTCACATTTGCCCCTCACAACACCCTAACAGGCAGGACAGGACTAAGGGAGATCCAGTGAGAGTACTTAACCCTCGACAACCCAGCACCACTCACTCATTGGATCTTTAATGCCAAAGACTAAAAGTTACTGACCTCAACTTCTGTACACATACTTCTGTGACTGTATTCACATGGCCAATGTTCAATTATTCAAGGGCTGACTATTCAATTTGTAAATTATTAGTGTTCATTTGGCTCTGTTCTTTATTCCTCATTTTCTGTTTATTGCACTGCTCACTACTGATAGAATACCAAATTATTTTACTTAGTAACAGTTTGGGAACAGGTTTTAGAGGCAAGATTGGTTGAAAGTGAGCTAACATGGGACTTTTACTTATAGATGGCCAATGCTTCTTCTAATCTGCATTAAGAATAATCAGTAAAATAACTGACAAGAAAATATTTGAATAGTTCTTATTGATATATTTTCCTGTCAAAAGTTCAGGAATATGCTTTGTTAAAACAAAACTATATACCAAGAGAAAAGGTAAAGCTTAGGTACAATTCAGTTCTAACTACCAGCAAAGGAATAAGGAAACTGAAACAGACTGATGCAGTAGAAAGTATTTTTTCCCAGCTTGTCCTTTTAATTTTACCTCCTTTAAAAAAAAAAGTCATATTTTTCATGTTTTCTTCTTTTTGTTTTAAACTTACTATATAAAGCCTTCATTCACTCTGAGATCAGGAAAATATTTAGCAGTATTTTCTCTTAGACCTTTAAATTTGTATTTTATTCTATGCATGCACACATACATCCACACTTAGAGAGAGTCTCACTAACAGGAAAACAGGCAGCAAGAGACAGAGACACAACATTCAAAGTAGTGGTTTTAAATAACAGTATTTCTTTCTTTATACTTTCCTGTATTTTCCAAATTTCCTCCCATGAACTTTAACCAAGGAAAAACTTTTAAATGCCATTAAAAATAGAAATCAAGTACAGTATCATCATTAGCAACCTTTTAACTTTCATCAGCAAATAAGCATCATGGTAGCCCACATATGTATTATTTGTACTTCCAACATCTTGTTTTTATCAGGCTAATAAGTGCAGCAAACTAGTAACTAATGTATATGTATACATACTAAAATATGTATACCAAGTGCTATATGTGTAAAACTACAGGGATCAATTTAAGTACCTAATATTAAAATTAACATGTTTTTGGGGTGCCTGGGTGGCTCAGTCGGTTAAGCGTCCGACTTCGGCTCAGGTCATGATCTTGCAGTTCGTGAGTTCGAGCCCCGCGTCGGGCTCTGTGCTGACAGCTCAGAGTCTGGAGCCTGCTTCAGATTCTGTGTCTCCCTCTGTCTCTCTGACCCTCCCCCGTTCATGCCCTGTCTCTCTCTGTCTCAAAAATAAATAAAACGTAAAAAAAAAAAAAAAAAAAAAAAATTAACATGTTTTTAAGAAACTCTTTTAGGAAAGAATAATTCTTGAACATTAAAACTTACACTAAAAACTCACCTCTTAATCTCAATGCCACAAAGATTTCAGAAGATACTTTTATGACACAGGTAAAACTATTATGCTCCCAGTAATAAAGTATCAATCTTTAAATAACTTTTTAAAAATAATAAAACACCCATAAAATAACACTGAAAAAGAAAGTTTTCTCAGGTAAATTCCTTCTTTTAATGCTTGTTCCTTTTTTTTTTTTTTTTTTTAAGCTTCTGGCCAAAAACATTAGGAAAATAGTTTTAAGAATACTTGCTCTAAAAGTGTGATATAGACCATTTGATATTCAGTTTTCATCAGGGGACCGCCTTTACCACATTACCCTTATTTGCAAGCTAAACATTTTATAGGTTCAATACTCATTTTAAAACCAAGTACATGGTAATTACAATCCTGTGAACAGAATCATATTTATGATCAACAACCAAGAAGTCTACCACTTCTAAATTCAACAAATACATAACTTTCATTGTCAGCAGAAAATCTGAGGCTGTACAGAAATGGTGTGGGGAGGTGGAAAAACTGATTCATCTACTTGGCTGGATATTTGCTACCCATGGGAAAAAAAAAGTATTTTCTTGACCTGAAAGTAAAATACAAAGCAATGAAAAATGTCTTTTTAAAATTTTTTTTAAGATTTATTTATTTTTGAGAGAGGGAGAGAGCCATAGCGTGAGCAGGAGAAGGGCAGAGAGACAGGGAGGGCGACACAGACTCAGAAGCAGGCTGTAGGCTCCAGGCTCTGAGCTGTTAGCACAGAGCCCAATACGGGGCTCGAATTGATGAACTGTGAGATCATGACCTGAGCCGAAGTCAGACGCTTAAATGACTGAGCCACCCAGGTGTCCCGAAAAATGTCTTAACAAAAGGACTGGTTCAGTAGAATTAATATTGCTAAAGCAAATATTATCATATTTGATTATAAAGTATCTTAGTTATAAAATACCTACAGTGCTAATATAAGGAATACATTACAGTGTTCCCTCCACACCAGAAGAAAACTAATATAATAAATATTGGAAAGTAGAGAAAAAAACAAATACAACAAACCTACTGCTGGCCACTTTCTCTCTAGTGCTGCCATGCTGTCATTAGCAGCAGTGGCCCCTTCTACCAAACAGAAAGAAAATGAGTGAGTAGAGAGGAAAAGTATATTTAATATAATATATTTAATAGCAATATAATAGCAGTATTATAGCCATATTTAATAGAAATATAATAATATTTAATAGCAACCCCTTGGTAGAGAAATTAAATAAGGTCACTTGTATCATCACAAGACTAGTAAGCAGCTGATGTTTAAACTGCTGGGTTTTCTAATTCTAAAGCCCATATTATACCACAATGCCCTAAAATCAGAGAATTAGTAATATCATCCGACCTAAAAGAAAAAGCTTCTTAGTTAATAAATTAAGATGACATCACAAACTGTGCTACTAAAAGAAATGCTGAATTAATCTTTAAAGAAATATATTCCCAGTTATGGAAATTATATTTTCTTTGGTTTTATTAAATATTAAATAATGAACTATCCAAGTGGGAAGGAGGAAACCAATGTATTCCTCCCCCTCTTAAACACAAATACTCTTAAAAGCAAGGTAAAAAAAAAACATTTTGAATAGGGAA
Organism: Acinonyx jubatus; assembly: GCF_027475565.1. Taxonomy (NCBI): domain Eukaryota; kingdom Metazoa; phylum Chordata; class Mammalia; order Carnivora; family Felidae; genus Acinonyx; species Acinonyx jubatus. The sequence continues at coordinate 187,404,459 of NC_069380.1, read as the reverse complement.
AAACTGAAATCGAAGACCTCTAAAATCTCAGGCTCTCTTATCCATTCTTCTGTAGTAACAAGACTTCAGAAGAATAACCTGGTTATTTAAAAAACATATACCCTATTTCAATCTATTTATATCATACATATGTGGGATGCTCATGTGCATATTATTTATGACTTCACCTATTTCCAGAGGACTATGCCGGATTATGTACCTTCTGTTTTCCTCTTTACTTTTCAAGAGGGAACATTAAAATACTAAATGCTGAAACATGAGACTTTCTGCTTTTTAAAATAACCATCAAGAATTTGCACTGAAATACTATACTTCATGCTTTAGCTATCACAGTAAAAAAAAATTAACACCAAATAAATATTAAAGAACAGTTTACTGCCAGGTTTTACTGAGGGAGGAGGGGACTCCCATAGTTCTTTTTAAAGCTTCTACTTTTAGAATATTCTGGATACTCAAAGATCAAGTTAGATACTATAACCGGATACCTAAAACATTTTAAAAACAGTACAGACAGAAAAACTGCTGAAGTCCAAACACAAGCTGCCTGCTTACGACATGAAAACCACAGAAAATGTATTAACGTTCAAAAACACCACTTCAGTTGTTCATTCCCCACATATGACAAGAGAAAAGCACCTCTAGCTGATGTAACTCTAACTGAAATTCTAATTGTTTTAAGATGTAAGAAAATTAAGGTGTATCTAGTCTTTTCTAAGGCAAAAGCTATTCTTCCACCATACTACTAACAAATTCTTTGATCCATTCTGATTGATATTGGCCTTCAATTCCAATAATAGTTTAGTCCATGGGGATGGAGAATTGGGAGTCCAAAATTTAACCACCCCTGATGTTTTCCTATTACTGAACACTGTTGATTAATATGGCTCGATATTCTTGTAATCTTAACTCAAAACTTTAGGCTGTGTTTGTACTATTTACAGAGATAGTAGAAAGATAAAAAGATATAAAAAGTGTATTTTCAGTTTTTTTGCAGAGGACAATGGGGAACAAATTAAACACTGAACATATTCTGCACGTAGAAATGACTAAGAATAAACCTCTAACATTCATGAACGATTAACAGAAAACCTTTATCTTAAAAATTACGAAGACAAAAATGGTTGTACAGACTCCTGACAATCTCCCAGATTCGATCAAGACTTTAAAGTATCCTGTACTTATTATACTTCCCCAACACATGGTAAAAATAGTTAGAGTCATCAAGTTTTCTTTCTTAGGTAGGAAACTTATGCATGGCAGAACACTTTTCATAATTTTTTTTTTTTTGTTAGTGATTCTGTATGATTTGATTGTGTCATTAATCCAAGGTACTACCAAACCCAATGTGTTCTTCTCTAAATACCCTTTGTAAAGCTACTATTCTCTGTTAATAAAAGTTTTCTCAGGCTGTGCCACATTCACTACCAGTACTGGAGGTTGGCTTTCTTGATTTGTTGCTCACAAAGAAATTAAGTTACAACAGCCCCAGAGCTGTAACATAACAAAGCCGAGCTGCCCAGTGGATGCCAATGAAAGGCTTGGCTAAGTGACTTGTCCCCACAGCTGCAAATCAGATTTGGATCATAATAAAATTGTACATTATTTCCTTTTAACAAATCTAGATCTGTTTTACAAAGTCAAAACTGAACAAAAATCTACTACATTTTTTTATTTATTTATTTATTTATTTATTTATTTATTTATTTATTTATTTATTTATTTTTGAGACAGAGAGAGACAGAGCATGAACGGGGGGAGGGTCAGAGAGAGGGAGACACAGAATCTGAAACAGGCTCCAGGCTCTGAGCTGTCAGCACAGAGCCCGACGCAGGGGGAGGGTCAGAGAGAGGGAGACACAGAATCTGAAACAGGCTCCAGGCTCTGAGCTGTCAGCACAGAGCCCGACGCAGGGCTCGAACTCACGAACTGTGAGATTGTGACCTGAGCCGAAGTCAGACGCTTAACTGACTGAGCCACCCAGGCGCCCCAAAAATCTACTACATTTTAGAAAGGAGGATGGTTACACAGGAAATGTAATACAAAAAAATATTTAAGAACTTTTATCAGTAACTGACATTAACCGATTTATCACATATTTTCTAATCTCTAAATATACCCATTACAGATTATTAGTACTCCAAATGATATCATTATCTAAAGATTTCAAGCTTAAAACCTAGCATTCCAAATCCATATAATTTCAAATTGTGCGTTAAATAAATAGTTGGTCCCTTGCTTAAGGAAGAGTTTACCTAACATTCCAGGAAAATTTCCAGTACTGACTCAATATCAGTTTACATGAGCCCAAACTAACAACTTACATCTAAAATATCTGAGATTTCTAACAACTGATATGTTCATCACTTAAGTATAATAAAGCTGTTCTAAAATGCAACTAGCAGAAGTAATGTCTTATGAACTTTTTTCCAAAAAACAAAAAAAACCCACAGAAAATCATTATTTTGCAGTTTATGTAGAATTCAGGGTTAGGAAAGGTTACATAAAATCAGTAAGCCTTAAAGAAGTCAATACTCCAAGTTTAGTTTCTCATGCCAAACTATGTGCCAGATTAGAATGTATACATAAATTGATCACTAAAAGATACAAACTTATGGAAGCAATGACTAAAATACTTTTCTATATAAAAGTTTATATGTTAAATGTTTATAGTCCAACATAAAGTCTTCAGGGAAAGATTAGAAGCCACACATAATTATTCCAACAACTCAAAAAATTAAGGAATTGATCCAAAACAAAAAATACTTAAACCAGGATGGTAGTTGGATTTCTGCCCCTCGAAGTCTGTCATTGAATTCTTTTTTCCAAAAGTTACCGACCTCTTGATCACTATTAAGTGTGACTTAAACTGGCAATTTTTCAAGGAAAGAGTTTTAGTAATTTATGTAACAGATGTGCAAAAAAAATTACATGAATGAGATAAGCCAAGAAAAACATCCTGATGTCCACAACTAAATTATGACCTGTGGGAGGAAGAAACTATAAAATTATTTCCCCTTCCTTACAACTTCAGTGGTTTGCAATACGAAATAAAGTAACCTGTTTGATAGCAACCCATTTCCAAACATTTAAAATGGGCCTGGGCTCTAGGAACTGTTCCAAACACAAGCCCACCCTAAAGGAAAATACTGCAAATTTATGTATTTTCATAATCTCCTTCATCTTTCATGGCTATTTTGTAGGAAAGCAAAGTAATATGTACATTAATTGACCAATAATTAGAGATTAATATGGCCTGAATTTTGTCGCGGACTCCTGGACAAATCAACCACTCTGTGTCTCAAGTTTCCTCATCTGAAAGACAGTTCCTATGTATAACAGAGATTAAATGAAATGGTTAAGGGTACCATTTAGCACACATGGTCATTTTTCTGCCAATATTTATTTTTAGTTTGAAGATATTCTTTATATGGTCCCTTAGAGTAAACTAATTCTTATTACTTACATCTCATTCATTGTTGCAGAACTTTACAGTCATGGTAACTAGCAGCCTATCTGACCCAAGGCATAGATATTGAAATGAAGATCTTGAAAATGTTAAGTATATAGGCAAGGCAAAAAAAATTATTATTAAGAAGTGGCCAAAGACCTGGAAATGAGTATTACTAAGAAATTAGTAACACTAATAATACTAATAATATAATATTACGGTAGTAATACTATTAATGCAAGCCCTGGCAGAGAACAACTATTTTATGCTTAACAGAGTTTTTATTTTGAAGTTTATTCTTACTAATCTTGAGCTACAGTTTTATTTTACATAAAGTAGCAATTTCTTTTTTAGTGGTAACCTGACATCATCTGATCAAATAAATAAAAAGTCCTTTTGGATTCACTAAACTCATTCACATCTACTGATGGAGTTGCACATCCCAAAGCAAAATTAAAGCAAAAACAAAGACTTTTAAGCTATTATAAGAAGGGAAATTATCTAGCATTATCAGAAACTGCAGAATTCTGAGCTTTCAAAATGCCCAAAATAAGGTCATATAATTCATTCCATGAGGTGGCTGTCTGAAGAAAGCATTTTAGAAGGGCCACGATACCTGGTTTCTATATCCTGCTTCCTTTGCAAGAGCACAAATCATTAAATGAAGAAATGTCTGGATGTTCATGGATCTTGATGGTTCATGTAGAAACCCTTCTACTCTCCCTCTAGCATAGGTGCTGCTGCTACCATGAGCTGGGTAGCAGATGACAAGCTTAAAAAAAGCTGTCCCAACCACTGGCCAGTCCCATGATGCTAAAGAGTTATTTTTCTTCCAGAGAAATTTTCTGGTGCCAATTAAGATTTGGGGAAGGGTATGGCTGGCAAAAGAAGGTATTTGTTATGTGGTTCAGGAAAGTAAGATAAGTTGTTTCTAAAACATGGCAGCAATGGTACATGGGACAATATAGCAATCAAACAGGCAGAGGCTACACACTAGAAAATTCTTTCCCTTTCACTGCCATAGAAAAACAGCTCTCACAACACAAATCTGATGAACAGTAACTACTATCAACTATATAAAAACACATGTACATGTGGACAAAATCTAGAAGGAAAAAAAAACGTGAAAAACTGTATGTGGACGGGGACACATTAGTTTACAATTTTATTTATACGATGAAAAAAAATCGATCACTTTTAAAGAAAAGAAAAACAGCACTTGTGTATAAAACTTCTCTTCACTTGTTAGGGCAGTGTCCCATGGCTGAGCTGATTTAATTCTGCTGAGGATCAGTTTCCACTCTCTTGGCTCAGCAGCCTCTTTATGTTATATCAGTGCCCTATCCGCACAGATAAAAGCTTTCTGAAGACCCGCTTTGGATAAAGGACCAGAGGTAAGGGTGTCAAGTTGCCTTCTTCTCTTGGCTAGCTGCAAAACAGTGTTGGAGACTATTCCGTAGGAATGCTAGCCCCAACCCAATTCTATTTTCTACTTTCAGCTGATTTTTTCTTTATCCTCTATCTCTGTAATTTTTAAGATTTCCATTTTTACTTTCTTCTAAAACAGTACTCTAGTATTTTGTGAAACATGGTAAGATTTTGGAGATGTTATGTAAAACTAAGGCAATTTTATTACTACAGCACTTCTCAGAGACTATATTCTAACATGCTTTGAGAATCTCAAAGAGGGGATCATATTAAACATGGCTAAAATTTTGGTGATAACATTCCTTCTCCCTGGAGCATTTTCTAAGTGTTCCAAAAAACCCACTTTGGGGTTTTTACACTATTTTTTAAAACTTCCCTTAATATTAGACTCACAAAAATGTCTATACCTTTCATCTTACCACTCTTGTTTTTAGTATCTGTTATTTCTTATTCTTTTTTAATGGATAGCTTTTCCTTTTAACCTTTTATGTTTTTAAATTCTTATCTGATGGCTGGTTTTAGGCCTTTTATCTTGCTTTACATCTCACTTATTTTTAACCTATTAAAAAAAAACCTTGATTGATCTTTACTGTTGATTTCAGTTTCCTATCTTGTTTATTTTAAGTCTCATCAGTATTACTTTTGGGCCCTTTTTTTCCACTGAGTTTTTAAAAACTTTTAAACTTTATTCCAACCTCTTCAAAGTTCTCTATTTTTAGCTTTAAGTTCTCAATCCTCATTTAATAACGTCTTTCCTTTTTTCTTGCATGTTTTACTTATTTTACATTTTATAACACATCACTGAATGAACAGAAACAGCACAAAGAGCTCAAGAAAAGAGAGGAATTGGCTCTTCTCACAGTCCCTAACTCTCACACTTACTGCTGTTTTTCTTGCCCTCCCGATGCAGGGGTAACATTTTTCACAAGGATCAATGAAACACGTATATGAGATACTCAAAATGAGATTAGTTTTATTAAGTCCCAAGGGGTGATAAAATTCTTCTTCTTCCAGATTAGAGATGCTTTTTAACAATTAAAATTATTAGTTTTCATGTATTTGAGAAGGAGCAACATTCAGGCGGCTTCACGATTTCTCAGGGTGAAACATGATCTGCAGGGTACATGGTAAGGCCAGGCAGGCTGCATGCAGGTGCTGGGTGTTTGGAGTCATCTTTGGGAGCCTTTTCCCTCAGAGACTACATCTCTAGTCTAGGCTCCAACATTTAACAATGTCTCCATTTGGGGTGTGTTCTCCACTTATCCTTCAAACCGTGACTAGATTCAGCTTCCTAATATATTTACCGTTGGCCATGTGGTCCACCACAAATTCATCACCACCTTCCCCAAGTATTTTCCTCTTTGTGTGATCAGTGGACAGTACCATCCAGAGTTACGGCTTCAACATCATAATTCATTACTTCCCTCCCCTCCTATTCAGCATTAAAAGTCCATTTTCCTGGACTTTTCTACCTACGGTGGTTCTTAAGTGTCTCTAATATGTCCATCTACTTCTCCCTACCCACGTTGCCACTACCTCAGCACAGGGTCATGACCATTTCCCACCCAGATTATTGCCAACAATCTTATAACTAGTGTCTCTGCTTTTCCTCTATCTCCCACCAGACCAGAGCCAAAGTGAACTCTTGCTGAAATACAAATCCTATGTAACTGAGCCCCCATTTTTTAAATCCAACAAAGGCTTCCGTTGGAAGCCTTCAAGATGAAGTCCAAATTCCTTAACATGACAAAAAGTCTTTCATGTGGGATATCAATTTATTCTTTCAGTCCCATCACCATCATTCTCACCTCAAGGCCTTTGCATGAACTGTTTCCTGTCTGTAAGTCCTCTACCCCCCCCCAGCCCTGTCACCAGCCTCACTTCACCTTATCATCAGGGTTTAGTTTAAATGCCACTTCCTCCAAGAAACCTTCCTTTAACTCTGGGGATCTGCCTATATGCTCTTCATAGCACCCTGCTCTTTATCTTGAACTAAAACTAAAACTAGTGTACTATAACAGGCACATTTGTTTTCTTGTCTCCCCCTCTGGACTGAAAACATCCAGAGGACACAAGTTGTCTCTATCTTTATTTTTAATTTTTAGTTTATTTATTTTGAGAGAGAGACAGCATGAGCAGCAGAGGGGCAGAGAGAGAGAGAGAGGGCGAGAGAGAAGGGGAGAGAGAGAGAGAGAGGGAGGGAGAGAGGGAGGGAGGGAGGGAAAGTAAGAAAGAAAGAAAGAAAGAAAGAAAGAAAGAAAGAAAGAAAGAAAGAAAGAGAGAGAAAGAAAGAAAGAGAAAGAAAGAAAGAAAGAAAGAAAGAAAGAAAGAAAGAAAGAAAGAAAGAAAGAAAAAAAGAAGCAGACAGTATCCCAAGCAGTCTTGTGTTGTCAACACAGAGCCTGCCGCGGAGCTCGATCTCACAAACTGTGAGATCATAATCTGAGCCGAAATCAAGAGTCAGACACTTAACTGACTAAGCCAGCCAGGCACCCCTGTCTCTCACTTTAAAGATCCCCAGTGCCTGTAACAGACTTGGTGATAGCAGATGTTCCATAGTATTTATTAAGTAATTGAGCAAATAGGTTAAATAGCTTCTTCCCTTTGACTCAAAAAGTTCTGGTGTTCAGGACCTACCTGATCTGGCTTCAATCTACCTGCCTAGCCTTTCTTCCCACTGCTTCTGTTTTATTTCCTTTATGGGATAACAACTGAAATTTAAACATGCCCTTTCTTACCTCAGTAACTGTTCACTCCCAGAATGATCTCCTTTCAGTAAAACTCAAACCTAGTTTTTAACAAAGATGCAAAAGTAAAGTCCTCCTGATTCCTGCCAACCCATAACCTCCCCTTCCTATGGTAAAATAAACATTACATTTATAACTTTTATGAATTATATTGTACCCTATGTAATAGCTATGTATGAACATATCTTAATTCCCCCTTAAAACACTGTAAGTTTTTAAAAAACAAGTATAGTTGATCTTCCTTATTTGAGGATTCTGTATTTGTGAATGTGCTCACTAAAATGAGCACTACTAAAATTTTAGCATTACTAAAATTTTGTAAGACTAAAATCAATATTCACAGCACTTTCATGGTCATTTGTGAATATGTGCAGAGCAGTGAAAGATTTGACTCATCTGTTGGGCACATTCTCAGGTGAGGCCAAAAGGCGATGTTCTGCCTTTAGTTCTCATGCCATAAACAAGTGTCTGTTCCCTGGTTTATGCAATGCCATTATTTTTCACATCTTTGTGCTTTTTGTTGGTGATTTCGCTGTTTAATGATCTCTAAGCCTGGTGCTGAAGTGCTGTCTAGAGTTTCTATGTGTAAGTATGCTGTAATGTGCCTTACAGAAAAAATACCTGTCAGATAAGCTTTGTAACGTGTTGTTGGGCCCTGAGCTCAGTGTCACTGAAAACAGTATGTATATTGAGACATCTTCATACAGAAACAGACACAAAACATGGTTATGCACTGACTGGATGATGAAATGTGACTAGAGGCCCAGAGGAATCTAACCTGGGAACAATGGTTCGGCATTTGCTAATTCAGTTTTTGTGGTGACTCTGGTAGAACCTATGCACGTCAAATAACAAGAACTGACTATAGCATATACTATGCATTTTTATTCCCCTCTTAGTACCTAACCATGAATGTCTCATATAAAATGGGTATTTAATAACTGACCAGTGAATACACAAATGAAATCTATAATCTCTTGGTAAGAGAGAGGGTGATGGAAGACAAAGACAAAAATAAACAAACAAACAAACGGAGATTAAGATACGAATAGAGGGGGCTAAAATAAACAATCTCTGACCAACAAATATACAAAGAGAATGACGTGAGAAATATCACTTTCTCAAAAAATTTTTAAAAAGGCCATCATGGTGGGGCACCTGGCCGTCTCAGTCAGTAGAGCTTGCGACTGGATCTCAAGAGTCGTGAGTTCAAGCCACATGTTGGGTGCGGAGCCTACTTAAAAAAAAAAGAAAAGAAAAGAAATGAGGCTATTCTGGAATAAAGTTTCAATCTCAGGTCTTCTGAAGGCATGGCCATAAAGACTTGTTAATTTGCTATATCCCCTAAAGTTAACTTAGTAACCCCTAGCAAAGACTTAAAATGTTAAGACATGTTGGCAGAATTCTATGTCCACAGAAACATGTGTAGAGCTAAAACATTGAAATCAAAGGCTAAAAAAATACTTCAAAAACTTTAAATCTCTTACTTATGCTCAGTGTCAACTATCGATTTAGGAGTCATCAAGGGTGACTACAGATGCTGTACTTCTCATATAAACAGCCCTCATTTTGCATGGCGCCCTGTTAACTGAAACTGGTACATACTGGAACCATGTCTTTGCTTTGCACAATCTGTTACTAAAGAAGAGCTGTGCAAAAGAGTTAGGCCTTACCTAACTCTATGGCCCAGGCAAGGTCCTAAGCCCTTTACAAACAATTCATCTGATCTATCAACTTTATGAGGCAGTTAACATCACCATTCCCATTCACAGATAAGGAAACCGAGGCACAAAGAGGTTAAGTATCTTGCTTAATACAACTATTAAGTGGTATGCTTAGGATTTCAACACAGGTAGTATGAATCCAGAGATAAATGTGGTATGCTTAGGATTTCAACCTAGCTAGTCTGAATTCACAAATGAAGTTCAGAGATTCTGATCCTAACCTCTTATGATAAAATCACAATTTTAACCACTGCCTCTTTCTACTTGTCCCCCTCTGATCCATTATCCAACTCGGCACCAAGAGTAGATACATAAGTGGAATCATTTCACGTTCTTGCTTATCAAAATTCCTCACCAGCTTTTTATTATACTTAAAATAAATCCAAATTCCATGCAATGGCCAAACATTCCGAGACTACCTTCTTCCATGTTCTTGCCACACTGTTCTCTTTCTCACCAGCTCTTTCTCCACTTTGCTTGCTCCACAGCATCTTCTCTCTGGGATACTTTCCTTTACTCTCTGTGCTATACTTTAAAATCTTTTAAGTCTTAACATAAATGCCATGTCCTCAGAAAGGTCTCCTTCTCCAATCCTACTTAAAACAGTCCCTCCCATTCATCATTCTACTTCAGTCCCTTTCCTTCATAACACTTAAAAAATGTGATTATTTTATTTGTTTTTATTTGTCTCTCCCCACCAAAACTTGTTTATAACTACACTTCGAGTATCTTAAAGAGTTCCAAATAATCAATAAATATTCGTGAAAAAAATAAACTAGGTCATCCTGTGGCTTCCTGCAATCCTTAGTACAACACCTCATCCTCTGTCATTTGGCCATCTCACATGAGAAGCATGCCTATAATTTCAGTCTTTTTATCAGAGATTATATAAACATTAAGAATACATTTTAATTCATTCACTAAAAGAGGATTACCATCATATATTTAAAAACAAACAAACAAACAAAAAACACCTCTATCTGGAAAAATGTTATCAGTCTAAAAGGAGTGTGGGTATGTTATTTTCAAATTACTCCTCATAAATTCCAACATGGCCAAAGGGATACTACCTATGTTGAAATCAAACACCAATGTTGCATCTCCATTAATTTTCTCAAACTCTTCTACTCTCAATGTGCCAATTACTTGTATTTGTTTTAATTATTTAAACTTGTGTAATTTTGCTGCTTCTTCACACACACAATGTTTTTTGTAATTGTTGGAAAAATGCCACTCTCAACTATAGCCATTTTTTTCCAATTTAAGTCAAAAGGATTTCATATTCCAAATGAGTTATGTATTTGGTTTGCAGATAAAGTAAGCATAAGTCTATACTTACGATATACATCCTAAGATTATCTACAGAAAATTAATCCTCAATACTTATTTCTACAAATGTCACACAGACATTTTACACTTGTTTGCTAAATTAAGTGCCAACATCCAGCATTCTAATTAGAATAGTGCTGCCATAATTGAGACTTAAATTACTCAGTAATCAGCATCTAGCATAAACAATTCAAAATCCAAACAAGTTATCACAGGAGAGAAGTATATGAATTACAGGTAGATGGCTGTAACAGGGAATACCACTGGAAGAATACATTCTACGGGAGCATTTTATTGACATAATCAGATTATCTACAATATATACACTTGTAAAGCACATGCTGCGATTTTTGCCTTTTCATACTTCATTGATTTATGGAAAGCAAATTACATTGCTGTAAGTGGGAAAAGCATGGAGAGAACAGCAATTCCATTAAAGTTTCAATTTGAAAATAAAACCTTAATTATCCAAAAGAAAATCACCACCACACTTCAAAAAACCTCTTTGTCCCATGTGCCAACTCTTTGTACTATAGGTGTTTCTACATACTAAGACATTCTAGCAACATCTTAATTACAACAAAAATCTCTATATATAATCTACGATATAATCTTCATTCTAAAAATCTGCCTCACCACTAAAAGTAATCAAAACCAAGGGTCCTTGGAGAAATGGCTCATTCCATGGATGAGGGAGTAAAAGTACAGAAAAAGGTTCACACATCTTGTGCCAGAAAGTGAGAAAATGCTTAAAAAAAGAAAAGTGCCAAAAGGACATAAGCCAACTTTACAAGGCTCCTGGTGACCAAATCTGTGACAATTTGAGTACTGAAATAAATAAGGACAGTAGGGATTACAAGGCACTGAATAAAATGAAAATCCACAAAGGAGGGATATACAGAGGGGGGAAAATGAGAGCTCTTCCTTACAGTAAACTGGTAATTATATATTGAAGGATGGATCGTGGGGGAAGGTGGTTGAAGAGGGAGGAGTCATCATTTTTAACTATCACATCAAGGAAAAAGCATCAGTAGATGCTAAATTGGGGGGGGAGGGGGGACGGAGTTTGATGAGGAGAGATATTAAAGTATCTTCCCACAGACTATTTATTAGTTGCAACGAGAAAAACAACTACATAATGGAGAAACCAGACGCCTTTAACTGAGTGCTCAAAATTAAAAGAGCATACACACCTTGTTTTCCTCCTGAAAAGGACATGTTATTACTTAATGTAATATCCCAGCTCAGAATACATACCTGAGGAAACACCAGCTAACCTTAAATTGAGGAATATTCTATAAAATAACTGGCCTATTATGTTCAAAAATACTAACATCATGAAAGGCAAAGAAAGATTAAAGAACTCTTCATTAAAGGAGACTTAAAGAGTCATGACAATTAAATACATGATTCTGGACAGAACTGTGCACTGGAATGAGACAACTGACACAATTACAATATGGACTACAAAGAGATAAAATTACTGTTTCAATGTTAAGTTTTCTGAATCTAATATCCATACTATGGCCATGTGAGAGAATCATCTTTGTTCTTAGGAAATGCACACTGAACTCTGGAGGCAAAGGGGGCATGTAACCTACTTTTAAACGGATCAGGAAAGTGTGTGTGTGAGTGAGTGTGTGTGCATGCGAATGCAGAGTGGAAGAGGAAGAGCGAATGTTGAGCAAATATGGCAAAATCTTAAAAATTGGTGAATGTGGGTAAAGGATATACAGGTGTTTTCCTTACTATTGTTAAAATTTAAATCTCAGAATAAAGTTTATTTAAAAATCTGCCTAATTGCACAATATTGTGAATATACTAAATGTCACTGAATTCAGCATTTTAAAATGGTTAATGTTGTGTGACTCTTAGCTCAATCATTTTTTTTTTTTTTAATTTATCTCTCTAGGTAACATACATAACTTGGAACGAAGTCAAACTTCATGAAAATCATTGGTTGGGCTTATTTCCTTTTCATTTTGAGCTATCATTTTCTTGATTCTATAATTTGGAGATCATATATTTCAGTCTTGAACTAGGCAAGAACTAGCTTTCTCAAGCCCAATCACTCTTCCATTAAAGCATCCAAGAGTTTAGATACAGAGTGTCCATTATGCTTTTAGATACAAAATGCATTAAGTTTAATTGTTAAAGTTTATCAGAGTTAAAACACATAATGAAATTGAGGCTTACCAGATCTTTATAATTAATGTCATTTTATATTTAAGTTATAGTGAAGGAACAATTAGTAATGAAACACCACATCTCCTGTGTCAAACCATGTTAGCATGTCAAGCAGTCTTAAGTATTGATATGAGTAAAAAATCCTCACAGTGAAACATTTTACTCAACTAATAAATAGGACAAAAACACCCTCAATGAAACTCTCAGGACTGTTCTAATTCCAAACTTTCCACGTATCACAGTAACCTATTACCATATTTAATGGCAAGTTAATAAAAGCTAGCAAAATGTTATATTTAGATACAATAGTGATAGAATATTCATGACTCTAAATAACTAGGACGCCCATTCCCACTTGCTAGAAAAACTTTTAGTCAAATATTTAGCATAAAATGTTTATTGGAAAGTTGTGGAAATACCAGTGATTACAAATTCAATTGTATATCCTGTGGTACACATTATCAATTCAGGTACAAGTTCCTCAAGTGCAATTTCTAATGAATTTTAAAAATCTAAGCTTCCAAGGTAATAAAATTTAAAAGCCTAATCTCTCAAGGTCCTCTTTTTTTTTTTTTTTAAAGTATGGAATATTATTCCTATTCAACAACCAAAACCACTCCTACTCTACTTAAAGAACTTTAGACTTGCATTGTTTTGTGTGTTAATGGTGAAACAAATCTTTCCCTATTGATGACAGTTTAAGGCCTCTTACACAAGTTAGTAAATCAAAAAAATTATTTTTTTTCTTTTTATTTTTTTTTAATTTTTTTTTTCAACGTTTTTATTTATTTTTGGGACAGAGAGAGACAGAGCATGAACGGGGGAGGGGCAGAGAGAGAGGGAGACACAGAATCGGAAACAGGCTCCAGGCTCCGAGCCATCAGCCCAGAGCCCGACGCGGGGCTCGAACTCACGGTCCGCGAGATCGTGACCTGGCTGAAGCCGGACGCTTAACCGACTGCGCCACCCAGGCGCCCCCAAAATTTTTTTTATAAAGAAAGGACAATGTGATCTTTTTCTTGTCAGGAGCTATCATACGGTTTCACAAACAGATCAAATATCTAAGGTATTTAAAAATAAGTATAGTGTTAAGAATTTTATTTGTGTTCTAGCTTTTTACAGGTATGGATAGAATAGCCACTAAAATACTTTTAATAGTAAAATTTTACTGTTAAAGGGGTTTAAAAGTTTATTAAAAAATTTCTGCCAACTTCTAAATTTCTATTAACTGGAACTAATCTAAGAAATTGTTACTCTACTTAATTCTAATAGAACAGTCTTTGTTCATCTCTATCTTTTAATTTTGGGTTATCACTTTTTAAAGCTGTCTCACAATGACAAAACTAAATAAACAAAATGAAAGCAATAAACAAGAATGTATTGAGAACTCACTGTAACATTTCCACAATACATTAACTCATTTAATTCTCTTAACAGTCCTGGAAAGTTGACCTTATCCTGTTTTATACAGCAGAAGTGGACAAAATCTCTTAATTTATCAGGTCTCCCCTTCAATACCCCTTCCACCACTCATTTAAAAATAAAATTGAGGGGCACCTGCGTGACTCAGTCAGTTAAGTGTCCACCTTCACTTCGTATCATGATCTCATGGTTCGTGGGTTTGGGCTCTGAGTCGGGCTCTGTGCTGACAGCTCGGAGCCTGGAGCCTGCTTCGGATTCTAGGTCTCCCTCTCTCTCTCTGCTCCTCCCCTGCTCATTCTCTCTCAAAAATAAATAAACATTAAAAGAATTTTTTAAATAAATAAATAAAGTTGAAATCCAAAGCAATCTGCTCAACTTGGACACACTCAAGATCATTTATTTTTTCAAATATGTGGCACCCTACTTCTGCTTAAAATACCCTATTAAGATAATTTTATTAAACATATTGCCTAACTCCTTCAGGAAAAAAATCTAAAAGGAAGTACTGAAATTAGTTAACCTTAAAAAAAGAAAAAGCATAAAACTCTTCTGAGAGAATGATAAATTGATGAGATATTCTGTACTGGGACAACATGTGAAAATTACATCTTTGTAGACACAAATGCCTGATATTTACAGTGTGATTACATGACTAACATTTTTTTTTTCTATCTAAGTTCGGAAACACTGCCAAATACCAAACACTAACCAAAAGTATGTAACTAAAAAATCCTATCAACAATGCTAAAACGAGAAATCCTGCACCTACCTCAACAATGATAGGTTTATAAAACTACCTCCATATGATGTCAAATACTTTGATATTTCATTTAAATTAATAGTTTTTCATTTTCATCCTTGATTGATTAAACATGGATTTATCCAAATGTACTTCCAAATCCTGAAAACTAGATTCAACTTTTCTGATATAAAGGAAATTACTTCTAGAACCTATCAAAATTTTGAGACCTTTATAATTTATTCTCCCTCAAGCTCTAAAAAAACCCAAGTAACTATACTTCAAATTATTTAATTTGGACTATTTGATTGGAATAGAAAGGGGACTTCCTTTTGCAATGGGACATCTTCTCAGAGTATTCACTGATGTCACCCTATGTTCACAACCATCTGGGTGCAGGTTCTTATCAGTGAATCTACATCATTATTTCACCTGTTTCAGATTTTGCACTTCATGTTTGATACCTTATTCAGCCACCTTCCTTTCAGGTAAATATGCTTTTAAAAAAAAAAACCGGGGGCAGGGGGCGCTTGGGTGGCTCAGTTGGTTAAGCGTCTGACTTGGGCTCAGGTCATGATCTTCCTAGTAGGTTGGAGCCCTGCCTTGGGTTCTGTGCCGACAACTCAGAGCCTGGAGCCTGCTTCAGATTCTGTGTCTCCCTCTCTCTGCTCCTCCCCTGCTCACACTCTCTCTCTCTCTCTCTCTCTCAAAAATAAACACTTAAAAAAAAGTGTCTCAGGATGTATCTCTTTCATGAATTTTTGCTCAGTCCTGTTCTTTTTATTCTCTGAATTTCAAAAATATTTACATCCTGTACCCTAAATTCAGATATCATACCATCTTGTATTACTCTCTATTTCTTGTTCATGTGCTTTTCATGTGTTTTTCAAGTGCATCTGCTTGACAGAATCATAAATGCCACTGGAACCATAAGGTCTGTCTCTCATAGTACCCTACAGGGCTCATGGTAGATGTTAAATGAGCACTCATTGAAGGACCTTTATGAGGTATGGCCAAGATTAGTAAGGATATCAGTAATATATTTTCAGTTACTGCATAACATTTTAATACTTAACAATCTATGCCAAAAATACAGTACTTGGATAAGTATATAATGGACTAAGAAAAATTATTTCTAAATGCTCAGTCTGAAGAAAAACTGAGAAAAGTTGGGCATAAATTACAGATTAATATGACACAGCACTAAGGGCACAGCAAAGACCACAATCAAAAAACTATCTGAAACTTTAATAGGTTGTGGAAGCTGGTTACAGAGGACTACTAATTCTGAAGCACATAATGTTTATAAATGTCACATTTAAAAAACATTATATATATATATATATATATATATATATATATATATATATATATAATTTTTTTTTTTTGAGACAGAGAAAGCACAAGCAGGGGAGGAGCAGAGAGAGTGGGGGAAAGAGGATCCAAAGCAGGCTCAGTCAGTGAGCCCGATGCAGGGATGAAACTCATGAACTGCGAGGTCACGACCTATGTCAAAGTTGGATGTTCAACCAACTGAGCCACCCAGGCGCCCCATAAATGTCACAAATTTTAGGATTAAGTAGTGAATACCTTCATTACAATAGCTAAAGATTTTCTTTTGCACCTACATAAACATCTGTTTGCTTTCCTTCTGTTGAGGGGCATCTAACATATAGACATCAAGAGTACATCAAGAGTACATCAAAGTACATCAAGAGTCCAGAAAATTTTTCTTTTATGACAGGTACATATGGGGGGGAAAAAAGAATAAACACTCAATGAATTTGGTGCAGAAATTTTAAATATTATGAATATTTCAACAAGTAATTTGTAATTAGTATAAAGTATACACTGGCAACTCACCTTTATTATAGTAAAATATTTTTTTGATAATTATGTCTTGTAAAAGTTAGCAAAAACTGTTAAATATATGTTCTGAAAGTAAACATCTATATTTAAATCTAGACTCTATTTCTAGATGTGTTACTTTCAGCAAGTTCCTGGACTTCTCTGTGGCCTATTTGCTCATCAATAAATTGGAGATGATAACAATGTTGTCATAATTCTTATTGGCACATGGGAGATACTAAATAACTATTAGCTTTTATTAGAAATACATGGACTTAGAAGATTTCTTCAGTAATATAAATCAGCTTATCAAACTTAAC
This sequence comes from Acinonyx jubatus, assembly GCF_027475565.1. Taxonomy (NCBI): domain Eukaryota; kingdom Metazoa; phylum Chordata; class Mammalia; order Carnivora; family Felidae; genus Acinonyx; species Acinonyx jubatus. The sequence continues at coordinate 187,387,267 of NC_069380.1, read as the reverse complement.
ATAGTCAAAGATATTTATTGAGCACCTACTATATAACATACACTGTTCTAAGAGTTAGTAATACAGCAGTAAACAAGACGAAGTCCCTGCCTTCAAGGAGTTCACATCCTAGAGGCAGCAGCAGAATACATGTAAATAAAAGAAGCAGAGGTGGAAATGAGTGACTTAGGTGGATGCATGCTATTTTAAACAGAAAGTGAACAGAGAATCAGAGAGTAATGGAAGATGGGGTCAGAGGGGGCAGCAGAGAGCCAGATCGAGTACAGGCTGAGAGGCAGGGAGATGAGAAGTGACTTGAAAAGCTGAGACAGATCTGAGTTAGTATTTTTCAAGAATCAATCATTGCTGTGTGGAGAGCAGACTGCAGGGTTAAAATTTTTATTTGGCTTCATGAGAAATGAGCCACACTTCAAAAGCCCATTCAGTACCAAACTTCTAAATATAAGGCAAACACATCAAACTAAGGATGTTACTTAACCATTGTGGTTTAGCTGCAAATAAAAACAGTTTTAATCAACAACCCTAAGCTGAAGAACAAATATGAGAAAAATCAATAGAAAAAAATCCTCAGTATATTTATTTGCATTGTTCTTTAACGATCTTCTAAAAATACATGAAAACAAAAGTCAAAAAAACCCAGGAAACTGAATTTTCAATGCATATATTTTTGCTATTTTAAAAATTTAAGGCTATCTGAATGAGAATTTTTGAGTGAAACATTTCAAAAGCATGCATACACATTTACCACATAATGGTGAATGGTGAATTTATGTGGAAATTGAAAAAAATTATTGATATTTGAATTATGTAGAACTTAAATACTTTCCTAAGAATTTTGAAACTAAACAAATTTGCATGTCAAAAGACATTCTAAAACAATTGGCAAACTCACTTAAATACAAAACATGCCTATTGTTACGCATTAACAAAATTACTCCAACTAATAATTCATTAGCTAAATTTATCCACAAATCATAATTAGCTATAAATTAGTTCCAACACGGGAATACATTATGTTCTTTTACCTGTGTTTAATTTTCAGGCTAAAGAACTCTGGTAAGCCAAAAGAATTTCTTGCCAACTTGGGAGAATGGGCTGAACAATCGGAAAGCCCTTTCTGCAATGTGCGTTCCCTGTATATATTGCTCATCTATTGTCAGAGATGGCAAATTTGATTACTTAGAGGGTTCTTTTTCTTGATACTGTTCAGTTTCTTTAAGAATTAGGGGATGTCTGGGTGGTTCAGTCAGTTAAGTGTCCAACTCTTGGTCTCGGCTCAGGTTATGATCTCGTGGTTCAGGAGATCAAGCCCCACATCGGGCTCCATGCTAACAGCATGAAGCCTGCTTGGGATTCTCTCCCTCTCTCTTGGTCTCTTCCCCCTCAATCCCTACCCCTGACCCCTGCATGCATGCTCTCTCTCAAAAAAATAAACTTAAAAAAAGAATTAACTGTCAAGTTCAAAAAATAAATCTTTTTACATTTTAGGAGAATGTTTTACATTAGTACTATCTTTAATATCTTTAGAAACTACAAAACAAACTGAACAAAGATTAGCAGATAGAAATTGCAATATGTCTCCCCAAAGACTTTATTCCTCAACATATCTTTTTAAAGAATTACTTCTACTTCTGTAACATGTTTTCAATATTAAAGTAAAAGCATTTATGACTTGGTGAAAACAACACATGGCATACACATTAGAGATATTTATATGAGTTTTCCTATATGTAGGTTAAGATGTCCATTCAGGTGAAGAGTTTTATGAAAGAGCGCTCACTGAAAATAATGATGCATGGATTAAGACACAGTCCTTACATACTTGTAAATAATCTAATCTAACAACAATACTTTCTTTATTCTTTTAAACACTATATTCCTTTGTTTTTTTCTATGTTATAAATGATTTTCTGCATTACATAATAACAATAGGTATTTCAAAGTTTATGTCAGGTAATATGCTAAGTGTTTCACATGAACTTAATCCTCACAAGAACCCTGTAAAATACGTATCATCTCCATTTTCCAGACAGAAAAATTTAAGAGATATTGTTCCAATTCCCAAGACCACTGTTTCTTCATAGTAGACCTCAGATTTCGATTCAGTTCTGATCTCTGAACCAAACTGCTTCCTAGATCCATTAAATATCACCTGGAGGTATAGTAGAAGAATGTGTTTTGCTAGCAAATTACTATAAAAACATATAGATAAACATATGTAATTAGACCAAACAAGGAAAGCTCATGAAGTGACACCTTAAAAAAGCATAAAAGAGGGGCACCTGGGTGGCTCAGTCAGTTAAGCATCCGACTTCGGTTCAGGTCATGATCTCACAACTCGAGGGTTTGAGCCCCACATCAGGCTCTGTGCTGACAGCTCAGAGCCCGGAGTTTACTTTGGATTCTGTGTCTCCCCCTCTCTCTGCCCCTCCCCTGCTTGCACACGCTCTCTCTCTCTCAAAAAACAAACAATAAAAAAAGGCATAAAAGAATAAACAGTTTAAATACATTGTCCAAGAATGTTAAGTAATGTCAGTTGAGGTTAAAAGGAGTTAACTTTTTGTACATAAGAGCTATTACAAATACTAAAAAAGTACTTTTTCACAGCTAGATATATCTTAATATGAAAGATAAAACAATACAATTTCTTCAAGATTAAAATGTTATTTAAACTGCCTATACTCTTGGGTCACTTGGGTAGCTTAGTCGGTTAAACATGACTTCAGCTCAGGTCATGATCTCACAGTCTGTGGGTTCGAGCCCCGCGTCAGGCTCTGTGCTGACAGCTTAGAGCCTGGAGCCTGCTTCAGATTCTATGTCTTTGTCTCTCTCTGACCCTCCCCTGTTTGCGCACGCTCTTTCTCTCTCTCTCAAAAATAAATAAACGTTAAAAAAAAATTAAGAAAAAAAAAAGCTGCCTTTACTCTTTACTTTTTCTTAAAAGAATTATTAAGTAAACACTAGAAATAAGTAAGAGGGGCGCCTGGGTGGCTCGGCTGAGCATCTAACTCTTGATTTCAGCTCAGGTCATGATCTCATGGTTCCTGGGATCAAGCCCCATGTCGGGGTCTGTGCTGACAGCACGGAGCCTCCTTGGGATTCTCTCTCTCCCTCTCTCGGCCCCTCCCCTGATGGCACTTACTCTCTCTCTAAATAAATAAACATTAAAAACTAATTTGTTTAAAAAAATGAAATAAAATAATTTAAGAGCACACAAAAAGGTTCAACTGTGGAGCCATACTGTAAAAACCACAAGTATTAACTAAATAAGTGGTACTTAAAGTTAAATTAAAAAACACACACACACACAAGTACTTTCAGTGGATATATCAGTAAACAAACGAAAAACTACTTGTAAACTAACACTACAGGGCACAGAAAAACATAAGAGACAACTAAGTGATTTTTAAAAGCATTTTGACAGTAGTACTAAATTGGCTAATTTAAACTACAAAAATATTGGCAGAAGATAAATTAAACTCTTCTGTCTTTGGAATTAAATTCTTAATATCTTCTTATATCCACTTACCATAAGAGAGGGCGGATAATTAATTATTTCACTAATAACAATGATCTATTATTGGTTCCCAAAAAAGTTGATAGGGGAAGACTAAAAAGCTGACAATCATGTCTGCTTTCAAATTCTAAGAAGCAAACGGAACAGAGATTTACTGGGAAGACAGGGAAAATAAGGGGGAAACCATCTGGTGACTAAAAAGCAAAACTGACAGTAAGTTCAAAATATAGTGTAATTGTAATGGCAAGTTTCTTGAAGGCAGGGTACCTGTATTGTACTTTTCAAGTTCAGAAAATACAGTACTACTCCAAAAAAAAAAAAAAATGTATTATCTGTTGAAATAACTGAATGAAATATTTTCTTAAAAAGTAAAAGGTTCTCCTGGAGTCTAGACTAGGCAACAGTAGTTTCTATAGCTCTACAAACATTTAGGGGATAAAACCGCATGTTAACACCAACAAAAATCAACTTATAAGGGAAAACGCAAGCTATGCTTAAGAAAATAAGAAAGGACTACCAATAGCAGTTGCCCACCAATAGTAGCTGGCCAGCACTATTTGAATCACTATCATAAAAAGAGTAAGGGCCACCGATGAAATAGATTTACCACTAGTACTACTCTGTGCAATGGAAGAGAAGGATTAACTGGGCTTGAATAATAAGTAGCCATTTTGATCTACCACTATCTGTCACGTTGACTACATTCCCAAAGTTTGGAGAAAAAACAGAACAGAACTGTAGCAACTTTTAATTTATACCATGTGTGGGATAACAAAATATCAAAGAATCCAACTTTATTACAAGAAGGCAGGTCACACGATGATAATGGTCAAGCTAGTCCTAGTTGGTGGGAGTGGTGCCACTTATCCCTTCCTGCCACAGCTGCCTTTCATGCAACTTGAGTACAAGTGGGAGGAAACTGGTACTCTAAGCTCTGGCTGGCCTATGACTTTATCTGCTTTTCCTCAGTTCCACAGTATTCTGCACACCAAGCCATTTAATACTACCAGGAGGTCAACAATTGTGGAAAGTATCTCCTCACCCTCCATGTCTTCAAGCTCTCAAAAGCCAATATCTGAAATACATCGTTATACTTCAGAACTGCCACCATAAACTTGATCTAACTGCAGCTCTAGGGAACACATTTTGAAAGAAAACATTTTTCTTTCTCAAGTAAACCTCGCTGGGTAGGGATATATGTTAAATAAAAGTCCTAGTTTTCCTGAGTCATTGCTTGCATTTATTTACTGCATAAAGCATTTAAATATAACAATTATTGATTACCACTTTTAAAAAAAATCCTTTTTCAGCCAAAACTGTCGCTGGAGAATGACTTTCCAAAATCTATGTGCCATTATGAAATACCAGTTCCATATCTCCCCCCTGCCCACGCAATGGAAATTCATGTCTCCAAATAGCCAGTAAAGTTGAAAACAGACTTTGTCTACCCTCATCCTCTCATTTTACTGATAAGGAATCTATCATTTGGATATTTATGTGATTCTCTGCAAAATTATACATATGGCTAGCTTAAAAGGAAGTATCAGAATCTGAACCCAGGTCTCTAAAACCCCTAACTTGTGCCCTTCCTAATACATAAGACCTCATTCTATTAATCCAAACTCTCCGAGCAGTCCTTAATCACTTCGTTTCTTCATTTCCAAGTTCCCTCAATACCTTATTCCTCTAATAATCAAAGCAGCCATTCTACAGATTGGTTTCTCCTCCATTATGGCATTTTAAGGTGAAGAATCTAACTGGACACTGTGCCACAGGTACTGGTTCTGTAAGATGCTTACATTTTGAGGGAAGAATTTTTTTCTCTCCTGCCAATGAAAGATGAAAATTAAATTCTAAGTATTCAGTAAAATAACCTCACATTCTAATCTTAATATCATGTGTCAGACACCCACAAAAACTTTAACAAGTCCTTAGTGGCAGAATTCTTACACGTTCCTGAACTTGGTTCAAGTCTCCATTTTAAAATGGGTAGTAAAAAGGAAGACAGAAGTTCTTTTTCAACAACAGTTCTTCCATTAGATGACTTGATAACTACTTATGTGCCAAATTACACCTGAACACTTGAAGATTGGTAACATGAGTGATAAAGACAAACAATAGCAAACGTACAACATCAGCAGGAACGTTGCCTTGATTTCTGTCTCCTGAAAAACGTATATAGCTTCTGCAAATTTGTGAGTACCACAAACTTAGTTCTCTACGATAACAAGGTTTTTCTTAGATCTCTTTTGCTGCTCTCTGGCTTAGAAATAAAGAGTTTTGTAGAGACTTTTGGACTTCCAAAACTATTTAAGCTAGTATCCAAGTCTTTACACTTGGATAAACAACCAGTGATCCAATAAGGCATGCACAGTGTCCACTGGAAAAAAATTAAAAATATAAAAAACTAATGAACCTGTATCTGGAAAAGAACCATGATTTTATCTTTAGGAAGCAAAGGGCATATAAATAGCAAAACAAACCCAAAATAAACGTCTGAGGACTTAATGGTCAAATGAACAGCTGATAAAGGAAAATTATTAAAGCAAACCATTTCTCAAACGTGGCGTTTCTCTTTTAATGTTTATCTCCCTCTCAATGCAGAACATCTGCTACAGTCATCCAAAGTATACTGATCTAAATATACTGTGGCAAGAGCTTTATATGTAAAGTCCTTAGTCCTTAAGCTTTACAACGTTGTAAGGTAGGTATCTATCATTATTTTCATACTGCACCTAAGAAAACTGGGGCACCTAAAGTTACTTAACTTGCCAAGGTTACAGAGCTTGATCCCAGCTCTGAAGCCTCTAAAACCCATGTCCCTTTGGTGCTCTACTGCCTTCTTGGTAGCACAGCAAATTGGAAAATATGGTCAAATTCTAAGTTCCATCTGATGATTATCCAAGCCACTATAAATTGTGTTTTTTGGTTTTTGGTGTGGTTTTTTTGTTTTTTTTTTTTTGGTGTCAAGAAAAACTCAAAAGTTTGCCATCAACACTTCCTGATTTTAGGTTGGGTTGGTATCACCAATGTTTCTGTCACCACACGTATTGCACAATCACTAGAAGCCAAAGGAAGAGGACTGGTTAAATTCTTAAACTTTATTTCCTGCTGGCCTAGAAGTCCTTAATGTTACGTCTGTTAAGTGTGAAGGTTTTTCTGGTGTAGTGAGACACTAAAGTTATAACCTAACTCTTATAGGAAATCATCTATGCATTAGTCATTTTACCTGTCAGGGAAGCTAAAAGCAGATCAACGGGATATAAACCCGGGTTGTTTCCTTCTTCAGGGTAAATTTCTTAATGACTTGTTAACTAAGCCCAATGGAACAAGTGACCCTCCAAAAATGAAATGTAGTGGAAAAGGAAACAGAGGAAAAGAAGAATCACAGTAAGTAATGTGGTGATTTACTTTCACTAGTGTTAGAAAAGCAAAGGATGAATCTCCTCTTGAGTAACTTCAGCCTGACCACAATGGCCACTTGTTACACCTACCACCCACTCCAACACTTCAGGTTCATTAGGAATTAAAAGAAACCTAGTAAGCAACCCGACCAGGCCTAAGTATCCGCATCACACCCTGAGAACACAGAGGGTCAGTGCATTGCGTCCCCCACCTCCAAGCCTTCCCCGCTGCCCCGGAGGCAAAACCCACAGCCTGGGGCCAAGACAGTCCTCCAACTAGGGCAGTGACCCAGCTCTGGACAACCCCGCCCCCTCCCCTGACCAAAGGGTCTGTGCCTAGAGGGATGGGGGTGGGGGCAAGGTGAAGAAGGCCTGCACAGGAGAGGAGGGGGCTAACAGGATGTTTTGAAACGAGGAAGGGTCCCTTCTCACCCTCGCGGGTCGGGACCTGCTCCGGGTCGGAGAGAGAGCCGGTCGCCGCCATGATGGGACTGGCCAAGCCGGGGGGCGTGACGCGGGCAGCCCCGGGCGCAGGGCCAGCTCCCCTTCCCCCTTCCTCCCCTCCTCTGCGTGGGCCTTGGCCACAACTGACCCCCGATACTCACGCTTTGTCCACCAGCTCCCGCACCTTCCACATGTTCAACATCGTGCCCCGCGCGGGCCGAGCCGCCGGCTCCCTCCCCTGCTCCCCACAGACCCCGGAACACTTCCGCGCCGGGGCAGATCCTGGCCGGGGTCACCGCCGCCGCCCGCCGCCTCGAACTCCCCCAGTTAGGTCCTTCTCTTGCCACAGCCGCGGCGCCGCCGGTGACACGTCGAGACGCGGGGGCAGAGGCGCTGCGTGGAGCGGAAGTGCCCGACTTTCCGCCCTCTGCGCGCGGGGCACGCCGGGACTTGTAGTTCTCCCCCGGCCTAGCGGACAGGTTAAGCTGAGAGAGTTAGTGTGATAAACTTGGTAGTATTTCTGTTAGACTCTCCGGTCCTACGCACCCTTCCCCATGCCTCTGACCTTCAAAACCAGAAACTCTGGGGTGGGGACCAGGAATCTGTGCTTTACGGAGTCCTCCGTGCTCAAGTGTCAGAAGCACTGGTATAGGATCAAGCAGCCCTCAGACACATTTTCCAAATAGTAAGTATTGTTTCTCCCTAGAAACAGTCCTGAATATGTAACAAATACCACAGCGTGCTATGATTTTGAGTCTTCGAATACCTCATTGAAAGGATTTTCTTGTGAAATAAGTCTTGTTAAAATAGTACCTGAGGGGCACCTGGGTGGCTCAGTCAGTTGAGCATCTGACTTTGGCTCAGGTCAGGGCCTCACTGTTGGTGGGTTCGAGCCCCACATCAGGCTCTGTGCTGACAGCTCAGAGCCTGGACCCTGCTTTGGATTCTGTGTCTCCCTCTTTCTGCCCCTCCCCTGCTCACTCTCTCTCTGTCTCTCTCTCTGTCTCTCTCTCTCAAAAATAAAAGATTAAAAAAATTACTTGAGATAGGAAAGACCCCCTGCTAATATCCTCAAAGGGGGAAAACTGAGAGCTTTTCCCCCAAGGTCAGGAACGCCACAGGGATGTCCACTCTCGCCACTGTTATTCGACATGGTATTGGAAGTCCTAGCCTCAGCAATCAGACAACACAAAGAAATAAAAGGCCAAAGACATGAAAAGACACTTCTCCAAAGAAGACATCCGGATGGCTAACAGACACATGAAAAAATGCTCAGCATCACTCATCATCAGGGAAATACAAATCAAACCACGAGAGACTCTTAAAGATAGAGAACAAACTGAGGGTTGATGGTGAGAGGTGAGTGAGGGATGGACTGGATGGGTGATGGGCATTAAGGAGGGCACTTGTTGTGATGAGCACTTGGTGTTGTATGAGTGATGAATCACTGTATTCTGCTCCTGAAACCAGTATTGCAGTGTATGGTAACTAAGTAGAATTTAAATTAAAAATTAGAAAGAAAAAAAAAAACCTATTGCACTCTAATTCTGTGATACAGTGGTTTTATATTTAGATAGCTACCTAATATCCTCCTTAGATACTTTATCTTCAAGCTCAGAAACTTAGTTCACACTCTATGGGAAACTAGAAAGACAACACTGTAACACATGCAAGAACTTGGCAGGTTTATATTCTTAAGCATAAGTACAAATACACACTGCACTCAGTGTTTTATTGCAATGGTTGCTGTGACTTCATTTTCTTGCTTATTCATTTTTAACAATGGTCATGTTAGAAGTGCAAAAGAAACATTAAAATTCATTTGGCCCAACTGCTTGAATTTTACAGTGCTTTTCATTCTACACGAATGTATTGAGCAAAAATCTTCTGTGTGCCAGGAGTAGGGAATACAGCTGGGAACAAGACCAACAAGGCCTCAGCTCTCTTGGATCTTACAGGTCTTTGGAGCAAATATAATAATCAAGGAAACATTTAAGATAATTGCAGATAGAAAATTGTTGAAGAAAACAGAAGATAATGTTGAAGAGAATGGTGTTAGAGGAAAGTAACAATACAGAGTATTTAGGGCCTCTTTGAGGACTCTATAATTAAGCTAAAACTTGAATGATGAAAAGGAGCTGGACATGAAAGAAAGAAAGAAAGAAAGAAAGAAAGAAAGAAAGAAAGATCTGCCAGAAAAAATACCTGGTGGAGGGAACAGATGAAGACTGATTCACAAGGGAGAAGTGAAATTGATTGCTACTAGTTGCGAAGCTTGTTAACAATGGTCCTAAATCAAGAACCCTGAAACTCTGACCCCTAGTTCCTCAGGTCAAGTCACCTCTTCACATTGCATCCACTTAATTATTGGAAGCAGCTTTGAAAGGGTTTCAATACAGCTTTTGGGATTAAGGTCTGAGAGAAGCAAGTTGAAAGAATTGCCAGATAGAAAAAGCAGAAATCGGGACAAAGCTATCTCAAAGCTTTGTCAAGATAGGAATGCTTAGGCAGACATAAAGTGAATTGGATTGGTGGGTGGGAAGAGGCAGGGAAAGAGGAGCAGAGATAGGTAGACAAATGGTGCTTTCAGATGAGAAGTTTGTTTTCTGTTGAAAAGGCTGTCTGGTCCAAGATTCAAAGGATGGAATGTGGCCAGAGAAGATAAGAAAGAGAAACTACCTTGCATAAATAAGAGCTCAGCAAGTTAAGTTTCAACCAAGCAGGTCCAGGGTACATCAGAAGAATGGGCCTGGCATAAAAACAACCACCTTCCCTGCCCTGGGCCTGTTTGCACATTCATAGCAATTCGTAGTCAGCCTTCCCAGAATTACCTAGAGAGTACCATGTCATTGTCTACTTTGCTTGTTTCAACACCAAGTTTGGAAGTGTCTAGACTTACTCCAGAGTTATCACACCAGGGGCATCTAGAATGTAACACCAACAAACTTGCCTGTCTACCTTTGATTCTAATGGACTCAGAAGAACCAGACAAGAAGACTGTGTTCAAAAGTGGTCTCCAAAGACTAATCATTTGCATGTCAACAAAGTGTTCCATTTTTACCTTTTATCTTGCAAGTGTGTGAGCAGTTTCCATAGTAACTTCTTTGTGGCAATTTAAATGTGTCCATTGTCAAAAAATAAATGAGAAAACGTCCCACTCACCCCTCTTCAGGAAAACATACATTTTTCACTAAATGAGCTGACACTTTTAGTAAGGCCAAACCAACACAAGGTTTGAAAGCAAATGTACTCAGATGTGTGAGGTGCTGTTGTAGGCCCTGACTGCTTATCTTCTGTGGGTGGCTCCCTGGTGTTTCCTTCTGAAGATTTAATTCATGGTACATAGGTGTGGCAGCTATGGGAAGGCACAGCCTAAGTCTTTCTCCAAGAGAACCAGTTGCAAGGAGTGTGGATGGCTGACAGCTTGCAGCAGCCGCTCCTCAGGAATCAACCACAGCACTGACACCAAAGCCCTGCTCTCACTGGGCTACTCTCAGGCGGGGATTGAGTATGTTGGAGCCAGGCCATTTCTCCCCAGTGCAAGACTTCTCTACCGGGCAAGCATTGCCCTGGACTTCCCATCAGCCTCGCCCAGATTACCTCCAAGTTTCCAGTTTCGTTGCAATCAGGCAGTCTTCCTACCCAATCTTCCTTCCTCCTCTTTCGCCCTTAACAGGTGTCAGAACTTCCTTGTGGGCTGAGGCTGTCTCCACCTACTGTTGTTTCCTCTCCCCTTTCTTCTTCATAGATGTTTCCCCCAGTAAATCTCTTACACTTCTAATTCCATTTTGGCTTCTGCTTCCTGTAGTAACCAAATTGACACAACAGGCAAACAGTTGTACCTTGGTTTCAGTATTTGGCCCACTGAGTCCTGTTTTTGATCACACCTGATCAAAAGTTGAGATAGTTGGTTTCTAATCATATTGTGAGAGTTGCCACGAGAGCCATGCATATTATATATTGCACAAAACAAGGGCCGCCATTTACGTGGACCACCATGAACTGCCAGATAATTAACCACAGAGAAGAAATATAAAGAGCAGTTAAAGAGAGTAGATTCTGGACTCAGACAAACCTAGGCTCAAACACTGCATCTGCTTGCTATTCAGTGGCTTGGTCATTTTGGATACATTAATTAAACCAGTATAAGACAGTGATTATGAACTGGACTCTGGAGCCGGATTGCCTGGGTTTGAATCTTAATTTTGCTACTTATTTAGCTGTGTGACCTTGGGGAAATTATTTCACACCTCTGTGACTCAGTTTTCCCATCATAATGGGGAGTAGTAGAAACCTACCTTAAAGGCTTTTTTAGACAATCAAATAAGGTAATGTTTAAAAAGAATCTGTAACATACATAACACACTCAGTAAATGTTAGCAGTGCTGCTGCTACTACTATTATTACTACTACTACTAGTAGTAATTGTATTAATCTGTAAAATGTATTCAATAGTCAACAGGTATTTAGTAAGTTCCTACTATGTTCTAGGTACTGTGCTAGGTGGTGGATGTATAACTGTAGATAAAACCAACAGAGTATGCAGCAAATAGATGTGCTAGATATAGTAAACTTAAAGCAGACTGCTGAAGAACAAATGAAATCATATATGTGACTCACTTCACACTGGGTCGTACATGTAGTAAAGTGCTCACTAGATTCTACCTTACTGTTATTATCAAGCCACTTATCTTATGTGGATCTCAGTTTTTTTCCTTATAAACTGATAGGCTGTTCTATCAGAGTATCCTAAACCTAGCCATACATCAGAAATTCCTGGACATCTTTAAAAATTTAAGGTTTTTTAGTCCTGCCCCATGAGTTCCTGATTCACTAGTATATTATTTTCTATACTTTCTGTCACTTGTGACAGAAACTCGAAGCTATCTTAAGCAGAACAAGGGAGTTTTTTGACACAGGAGACTGGGGAATTCAGAGATAAAATTTGCCTCAGGAACTTAGCATATACTGTCAGAACTCTCTCTGATTCTCATTTTCCTCTATTTCAGATAGGTTTCTCTTAGTTGGCAGGAACTCGGGCTACTACTCTGTGGAGAATGGGTTCTATTTTTTTCAGTTAGGCAACCAAAGAGGAAGAGACACTTTTGTCTTTTATCCAGTGAGTCTAAGAACACAGGGAAGGACTCTGACTAGCCCAGTTTGGATTATGTACCAATTGTGGGACCAATCATCTCTAGAGAGGTGTTTATTACGGAATCGGTGGCCCTAGGAGAACCACATGGAGTGGGGAAAAAGAGAGTGCTCTGAAGACACCCTGAAGAAAGCCATGCCTTGGCAGAGAAAGCAAGAGTTGTTTACAACTGTAGATCTAAAGTAGGGTGTATGAATCTGTATTTAAAAAAAAAAAAAAAAAAACACCTCTTAAATGATTTTTCCAGGGTTTGGGATGCCCTGAGTTAGATGACGTCCTTTGTAACTCTGACACCTTTTCTTCCCTCTCTTTTTTTAGGGTCTAAATTACACAAAATTGAGTTGGGGACAGCAAAAGAAAAGAATACCATGGGCGATAATAGGAAAAAGAAGCAATGAAGAAGGAAGGAGTTAAGAGGATCTCTGCATTGTGCAGCAGGTAAGCTGGTGGCAGGGCACCCTCTTGCTAACTCTGTTCTGCTGACAGTTGGGCTCTTTTTGGCTGAAATTCCGTCTCCTTTCAGGGCTGTCAGCAGGGCTCAGGTGGGCCTACTCAGGAAGCCTGGTAGGTGCTCCAAAGGGCTAATACATTCGCAGTCCTTCTGCAAGAACATGCAGGCACTGGCAGGAGGTGACATGTAGGTACAAGTGCTTTGGAATCATCTCCCTGCCTCCTGGGATGCTCTGTCTCCTGTCTCTGGACCATAGGCAAACTCAGAGCGGATGTGCTGCTCCTAGTGTCTAGGTCTCTGAAAACTCTATTCACAACAAGCCAAGGTACAGTCATTGAAGCAATGAGGCAGCTTGTGACTGTGGGAACTGATCCTGCATTGTCAAGTCACATTCAGGGGTGAATGGTGCAGATGTCAGAAAGGATGTGCTGGCGGGTTTCTGAGGCAGGGTTTTTCTGGGTAAGGTCAAGTGTCTTGGGAAAGTCCACAGGTGTCCAGAGTTCACACAGAGGCTCTGCTAGTCCTTGGACTTCATCAGTTCATCAAAAGAATTGTGCTCTAGGGGAAGAGCTCACTGCAGTGGACATCAAAGGAGTCTGATGGAGAGACCACTGCTTTTCAATAAGCAAAATGAATGTGACTAAAGACTGGAGGGGTGGGCGAGGGGGAGGTCTGTCAGTACAAGGCATGTTTTCTTGGTGAGAAAGAGTCAGCATTCAACATTTGTTGGGCACCTGCAATGTGCAATGGGATTAAATAGATAACTAAACCCTGTTCTTACCCACAGAACTTAAAGTCTAATATGGAAGATAGGCATATAAACAAAGAAAAACCACAGCAAGATATTTAAGGAGGCAGTGTGACATGGGGGAGAGGTCAGAGCCCTGGCTGTGGTACCAGCAGGACCTTGGTTCATACCATGTAGCTCTGGGACTTTGGCTAAATTACTGGACCTCTTGGGTCTTGGATCCCTTGTTGGGAAAACAGGATTGATAAGAGTCCCTGACTCATAGCATTGCTGTGAAGAATGAATGAGACGACACACTAAATTGCTTGACATATAACAAGACCCATTAAATAACATCTGTTATTGTCCACAGATCATGGGTGACATGGCATAGGGTGTTAGAACATGTTCATTAAATGTTTCAAGAAGTATATATTTGTACAGTTACTCCATTGCCAAGAATTGTACTGTGAAAAACAGATACCATTCCTGTTCTCGTGAAGTTTGCAGTCTGAGGGAGGAGATGGGTGTAGAGCAAATAAGACTTCACAAATCTATCATTTCAAACAATGATGAAAGCTGTAAGAAGAAAAGAATGGGGTGCTATGGAAGAATGTGGCAATGATACTTTATTCATATTTCGTTCTCAGGAGAGGCCTCTCTGGGAAAGTGACATTTAAGGTGAAGGTAGAAAGATGATTCTGAGTTAATGAGGTAGAGAGAGGAAGAGTATTCCAGATAGAAAGAACACTCTGTGCTAAGGCCCAAGGTAGGACGCAGTTTGGTATGTTCCGGGACATGAAAGAAGGCCCAGTGAGGCTGGAGGGAGATGGGGAGAATGATCAAAGATGAGAGGGGGAGGTGAACAAGGATGAGCTTATTTGCCTGCCCAGTGCACTCTCCAGCCTGCTCTGCCTTGCCCTCTGCCTCCTAACCTCCCTCTCTGGACTCCATCACCTACATTCTCATGCTTCTGGCTTCTGGTTGGGCTCTGCCAGTGTTGTGAGGGCAGAGCAGAAAATGATGGAGAGCTAGGTCCTGATATTATTTTCTTCCCTTTCCTTCCTGCTTCAGCGATACGATTCTGGCAGGAGCCCAGTCCCTCTGTGGGCACTGCGGGTGTCATGGGGTGACTTGTATGTCCAGATAGGACCTGGTCTTTGAGATTTTTATTTGAAGTGCAATAGGAAGCTACAAACATGGTATAGTTACTCTCTTGTCACATCATCCTCTTACAGCTATGACCTGTTTCTCATCTCTTCTTAACAGGAAGGCTGTCGTCTTCACAAACAGGCTCTTCTTTGTTACCTCTCAAGCCACGGTTGACCAATTCTTCCTTCTCAAAACTTCCTGCTCTCTTAGCTTTCACGACCCCACAGACTTCTTGTCTTTCCTACATTTTGGGTTCATTAGAAACATTTTGTTCCTCTCCCCAGCTTGTGGATGTTGCGGGGCTCTCTAGAACTTACCTTTCTCCTTTTCTATTTTCAATGCCAGCCATAATCATCTCTTACGAACTAAATGTTTCCTAATTTGTCCCCCCATCATCTTTTCAAATCATAAATTGGACCATGTTACCACTTGCACAAAATACTTCAATGGCTTTTCATGACAGTTAGAATCCAAACTTAACCTATCAGGGGTCGATCCCTGGTCCAAACAGTTGTTATCCTGGAGGAAGATGGATATGGTCACCCTCATGTGGGCTATGACCCAAGGCCAGTTCTGAGGAAAAAGGGAGGTGGTGGTGGCCATGGGCCCTGCAGGTATCCCTAAAATCTGTCATTGGCAGTGTTGCAGTATTTTTTCTTTTAAACATTTAAAAATATAGGTATATTCCAGCCAGTGCTTCCTAAGGGTAGGTCTTCATGGTAGTGAGTGGATTATTGTAGCATCTTGGACTTTCAGTTTAGATCTGGAAGTGACTAAGGTTTGGTTCACAATTTGTTTATAAATCCTTTCCTTGTGCTGAGGTTACTTCTACTCTCATTGTTGATATGTTTATTTGATTAGTTTCAGAACATACTCTTTTCTTTTTCTTCTTTTTAACGTGAAATATCTATTCTGGTGACGCCTTGTTATAGAAAAGGAGTGCCATGAGTTTCCTTTTGTTTTGTTTGCAAGTGGTTTCCAAGTGTGGAAGCTGCCTTTCCTGTGTGTGTGTTAGCAGTTTTCTTGAATTACCACGTGAGTTTTATGGTTTCTAGTGGGTGGTATCTAAACAATTCTTTTTTTATTTTATTTTATTTTATTTATTTATTTATTTATTTATTTATTTATTTATTTATTTGAGAGAGAGAGACAGAGTGCAAACAGGGAAGGGGCAGAGACAGAGGGAGACACAGAATCTGAAGCAGGGTCGAGGCTCTGAAGTGTCAGCCTAGAGCCCAATGAGGGGCTTGAACTCACAAGCCCTGAGATCCTGACCTGAGCTGAAGTTGGAAGCTTAACCACCTGAGCCACCCAGGTACCCCTCTAAACACAGTTCTTGTTGGGAAGGTATAACATTAGAATTTCCCCATCTTTGATGATTCACCCCGAAGAGTGGTGGGTCACTGACCTGGCCTGGGAAGCCTAAAATCTGACAGACCCAAATACCAATTGGGAGGGAAAGGAGTGGAAAAAAGATAGCAAGTATTATTACCTTTTTAAAATACAGATTCATTCTCTTTCTTCAATTTTTTTGAAATGTTTTTATTAGGTTGTTTAAATTAGAAAAGTAAAATATGTTCATACATCCTCATGTATCTATTCCTTGACCCAGCAATTCAATTCCTAGGTAATTATCCAAGGGAAATGGAAATTATGTCAAAATTCTTGTGCAAGAGTGTTCATAGCAGCTTTATTCACAATAGCCAAAATCTAGAAACAATCCAAGTGTCCATCAATAGGATATGGACAAGCAGGTTGTGATGTGTCATTTGAATGGAATATGATTTAGTGATAGAAGGGAATGATCTATGAATATATACCATAGCCTGGATGAACCTCACAGACATAACAGCATAAAGGCACAGGCAGGCACAAAAAGTTATGGCTCCATTTATATAAAATTCTAGAACAGGCAAAATTAATCAAAAGTGAAACAAATGAGAGCTGTTGTTGCTTGAGGTGGAAGGAGGGGGGTGGGAACAGGAGAATTAAAGACAAAAGTTATAAACCCTCATTTCAACAAGTGAAGCAATCCAAAAATACATAAGGAAAAGTTAATCCTTTACCATTTATTTTCACCCCACTATGGTAATCCTGTTAAAAGCCTGATATGTACTTTTTCACACTCTTCCCTTGCTTACGATATAAACAATTACATGTGAATATATGCAGGTTTTGCCTTAGGATCATGCTATACACAGTGCTTGCTTTTTAAAATATCTGCTTAATAATACATTATGGATATCCTTCCAGCTCAATAAAAACAGATCTAACTCGTTCTTTTAAATATTGGTATAATTCCTTAATGTGAATGCACCAAAATTTATTGAACCATTTTCCTGGTGATGGGTAGGTAGGTTGTTTCTATTTTTTGTTTTTGCCATTGTAAACAATGTTACAATAAAATATATCTTTGTACTTCTATCTTTACATATGGTGTTTAGAAGAGAGTCTCAAAAGTGGGAACAGGGGGGCACCTGGGTAGCTCAGTCAGTTGAGCCTCTGACTCTTGATTTCAGCTCAGGTTGTGATCTCAAGGTTCCATGAATTCGGGCCCTGAATCACATTCTGAGCTGACAGTGTGGACCCTCTCTCTCCCTCTTTCTCTGCCCCTCTCCTCTGTGCAATCTCTCTCTCAAAATAAAATAAATAAACTTTAAAAAAAAGTGGGAGTAGGGAAAGATAAGTGGTTTTTTTTAGTTAATTGGATATTGGCAGATTGTATACCAAAGAGATTATAGCAGTTCTCACTCTCACTGAGCAACATATTGAAAAGCCTATTTTGTCACATCCTCATAGCACGAGATTCTGCTGCTCCTTTGAATGTTTGCCCATTAGACTGATAAAAACATGTTGCCTTAATTTCAAAGTAGTTCTAACTGAGATAAACCTATACTTTCATACCTTGTATAAAAGTCTCTTTTAACATTTCCCCCGTTTCTCAGTCCTGTTTTTCTAGGTCAGTATGGCTCACATCCCTCAAAACTGCACTTTCAAGTATATTGGAAGATAGAAGGCAGGCATGGCCAAGCGTGCTATTCCCATTGTTTGTTTCTTTCCCAACTCAAAACACTCAGCCTAATAGGAAGAATTCTCTATTCTGTCATCCCCTGTCACAGCAGCCTGCTTATTTTTGTCTTGGTATCAACAAGAATCTGTGATTGTCTATTTACTTACTTGTATTAGGCAGGGCCACAGAACTTAGAACAGAAAACAGAACTTAACTTGAGAAGGTTTAATTGAAAAGAATGAAGCAGACAGACCATTTATGGAGTCAAGATCAGGGTTAAGTGTATTAATAAGGATGTCAAAGCACTTGGAACTTGCAGTGGTGAGGAGCCATTACCATCAGTTTCAATTATTTATTGCTGTGTAGCAAATTGCCACACAATTTAGTGTCTTAAAAAAACAATCACCATTTGTTTTCTCATAGTTCTTCAATTCGCACAGGGCTTGGTGGAAATGGCTTATCCACTCTGCACTTGGTGGAGTTCTCTGGGGCAACTCAAGTGGTGCTGGGTGAGGATCCAGGATGGGTTCACTTACGTAGCTGGTACCTGTGCTAGAGTGACTGGAATGGTATGGGGTGAGCTAGGCTTGGCTCTCTTTCCATGGGGTCTCTCATTTCATAATTAGCCTGAGCTGTTAATAGGTGGCTAGATCCCAAGAAAGTCAAAATGGAAGCTACCAGGCCTTTTAAGAACTTGACCAAACATCCCATTTGCTACATTCTGCTGGTCAAAGCAAGTTGTGAGGCAAATGCAGCTTGAGGGGAAGGTGAGATAGATACTACCTTTTAAGGGGAGGAGAGCATGTGCATATAGAGTTGAGATGAATCGCTAGTAGCTGTCTTTGCAGATAATCTACTACATATGCTTCAGTACAAAAAGACGAAGGGAAAAAATAGAATTTCTAATGAGATCTGGCACTGTGGAGGAAGATCTGTCCTACAGGAGATACAGTAATTGAAAGATACTGCCAGAACCATGGGGCTGAGGCAGGGGGAGAAGTACAGAAGAAATACCCTGATCTCTTTCCTACTAGTACATGGCAGCCTGGTTAAGGTAATTCAGAGGTCAACCCCACCTCTCCAGAAAGCAAAGAAGGCTGGAAAAGGCCACTGAATGGACTGGGAATGGATTGGACCATTGAAGAAGAACCAGAATATTTTTTTATTATCTGTTTCTTACATCAGAATTTAAAGTTCATCAAGGGAGGGGGACATCCATCCTGATCACGGCTGATTCCCTGGGGCTAGCAAGAGTGTGGCACTTCCCAGGTACTCAATAGAATGTGTTAAATTGACTTGAGTTCAGTTATCTGAGGAAGAGTCATACACTTGATCTTCATTCTTTCTGATATTGAAGAAGAAACATCTGAAAGATGGCAAGATGGAGGTTAAATGACAAATGAGATCACCTTGATCTTAAGGCCACAGTTTTACTTTGGGGCTAGTCATGGTATGAAGCATGAATGCAAATTCCCTAGAGACTGACATGGACTGCTACTAGAATATGTTTGGAGTCATAACACCCAGTCTGATCTCCCTGGTGACTTTATGAACATTGTTCTTTTCTCACTTGGCTCCCTGATGATGGGCTTAGGTGCCCTGAATTAAGTGATTTATTTGTTTCCTTTAATGTAGTACCACAAGAAGCCAGAAGTTACGCTTTTTAAAAAAATTGACATATAACTCACATGGTATGTATCCACTCTTTTGAGGTGTGAATTCAGTGATTTTTCATAAATTCACAAGGTATGCAAATAAGCCACTATCTAATTTCAGAACATTATCATCAGTCCCTCCTCCCACCCCAAATCCACAGCCATTCGCACTCACTTACCTTCTGTCACCATCTCCTTCTAGCTCCTAACAACCACTAATGTACTTTCCTCTCTATAAATTTGCCTATTGTGGACATTTAATATACATAGAATCATACAATATGTGGCTTTCTGTGTCTGCTTCTTAAGCTACACATGACGTTTTCAAGGTTCGTCCATTTGTAGTATATATTAGTATTTCATTCCTCCTTTAAGGCTATTATTCCATTATATGGATATACCATATTTTATTTATGCATCAGTTGATGTACATTCTTTCCACATTTTGTCTACTTTGAGTCATGTTGCTATGAACATTTGTGTACAAACTTCTGTGTGGATATGTTTTCAATTCTCTTGAGTATATAGCTAGGAGTGGAATTATGAGGTCATATGGTAATTCTATGTTTAACTTTTAGAGGAACTGCCAGAATGTCTTCCAAAGTGGTTGCACCATTTTACGTTCCCAGCAGAAATGTATGAGGGGTTCAAATTTCTTTATATCCTTGTTAGCATTTGATTACAGCCATTCCAATAGGTATGTAGTGGTATCTCATTGTGGCTTTGATTTGTGTTTCCCTGATGGCTAATGATGTTGAACATCTTTTTGTGTGCTTGTACGCCATTCATGTATCTTCTTTGGGAATTGTTTATTCAAGTCATACTTTAATTGAATTGTCTTTTTATTGTTGAATTATAACAGTTCTTTATATATTTCATTTATGTCTCTTATCAGGTAAATGATTTGCAATTATTTTCTCCTGTTCTGTGATTTGTCTTTTCATTTTTTTGATAGTGCCGTTTGACGCACAAAAATTTTTTGTTTTGATGAAATCCAATTTATCATTTTTTTCTTTGGTTACATGTGATTTTCATGTTATATCTAAGTTAATAACAATGACTAGAATTATTGCTGGCTCCTGGTTTACATGAAGAACTTTTGTCTCCTTCCATTCGAGCACTTTTGTTTCAGAGATCATTCCAGTGTCTCAAACTTGTATTCTTGATTAAAACAACACTGAACCTACCAAAGGAGGTAGCAGAGGGAGGGTGAGGGTGTAATTCCCAGTTTAAGAGTTCAAGTCTGAAGGCCCGAGATCCAGGAAGGAGTGCTGATGTCCAAGGGCCCGGTAAAACAGATATCATGGCTCACAGGGAGGAAGAGTAAATCTGCTCTTTTTCCACCTTTTTATTCTATTTGAGCCCTCAGTGGATTGGATGATGCCCACCCACATTGGGGAGGGCCATCTGCTTACCCATTCACCAGTTCAAATGCTAATCTCTTTTGGAAACATCCTCACAGACACACTCAGAAATAGTGTTTTACCAGCTGTGGTGGGCCTCCTTTAGCCCAGTCAGGTTGACACATAAAATTAATTATCACAGGGATTAAATGAGTTTAAAAAGATGCCTATAGAGGATCTCCGGGGTGGTTCAGTCGGTTAAGTGTCTGACTTTGGCTCAGGTCATGATCTCACAGTTTGTGGGTTTGAGCCCCGCGTCGGACTCTGTGCTGACAGCTCAGAGCCCGGAGCCTGCTTCGGATTCTCTGTCTCCCTCTCTCTCTGCCCCTCTCCTGCTCATGATTTGTCTTTCTCTGTCTCTGAAAAATAAATAAACATTAAAAAATTAAAAAGAAAAAGATGGCTATGGAAATGTACAGGAGGAATAACTGTGAAATACTTTACAGATACAAAGAGGGCAAATGTCAGTGCTTTGGCAAGAGTTGGACTAGGTTGTCAGGAAACAAGCTTTGCTTTATGATTAATTAGCTGGGTGACTTTGCCCAATCACTTAAACTCACAAGTCTCAATTTCCTGGTCTATTGAATGTAGGTAGTCAAGCCAAATCTAACAACCTTTCTGCATAATTGTGAGATTGAAACAATGTAGTAGGTATAAAAGTGCTTTGGAGAACTTAACTTGTTATTCTGGGCATTGGGAACAATTCACAGAGAATTGCTTGCTTTCATTCTAAAAATGACTTTGAATTGTTTATAGTACCCATTTCTCCCTTTGCTTGGGTCAGCTCCAAGTAATGTTTACCATAATGAAACATTAACATGAGATTTCTCACAGCTTAGCTGGGTGAGGGCCAGGCCCTGGTACTTGGCTCAAAGAAAGTAGTTATACAATGTTTAATAACAGCCAGGCCCTCAGGGAACTCTTAGTGAATGCTTTTGGTGCTAGGGTAAAATGTGACCAAAGACTATCAACCACAGTCTTTTATTGGTCACTTAGAATGTAGAGGAAGTGTGTTAAAAAAGACAACCTTATTGATATTGTGGTGGAGCTGGAAGACCTAAGCCTGTGTACCCTCACCCACTCACTGCCCATCTCTCCCAGGCATTTATGCCCAGGGGAACCCAATTTGATTGGAGAGGTCAGTGAACCAAACAAACAAAACATAGTAATCTAAAGCACTGACTCCCTTGCTGAGAAAGATGTATTTGTAAATTATGAAGTGTTTAGAGATGATGCTGTATATCCCTATGGGTTGGTTTATACTTAACTGCTTCTGACAATTAATGCAAATATTTGGAAGATACAAGTAGATACAATAGTTATTGACAGGCCAAGATAGAATAAAGATCTTTAACTGTCACCTATTGTATCAGAGAGACACCAAAGAGGACAGGACACTTGGAGTACCAACAACTCCCCCCTCTACTACCCACCCACCTCTGGACAAATTTCTGAGTGTTATTCTAGACTTAATAATTCAGACTTTGAGATATTTCACCTATGGTGAACACATCACCTGGTTGAGGAAGAGGGATGACCCTGGGGGCAAGAACAGCCCTTGTGAGGATGAGTGAAATTTTCCAGAGTAGAGAGGAAGACGGTGCTCTCATCTGAGAATACGGGGATCCAGAAACAAGGTGAGGATCTGGGAGCTTCCAGAAAGAAAGCTCTCTTTATGAAGGATTTAACCTCTTAGGTGCTTTCCCCTTTAACCACAAAAAGTCATACTTAGTATATATAGTTTTACACTATTTTCTTCATACTCTTTAATTCCCTTTTGCTTCTTTTAACCCTTCAGTGAAGTTTGATACACAGCTAATTATCAACTGTGTCTTAATTTTCTTATTGTTCAATGAAGATAATACCTACCTCATAGGTGAGGATTAAAAGAATTAGTACATGTCAATTAATGTGCTAGTTAATGTAAATTAAATTAGGACTCCTGGCAGTGCCTAACACATAAAAGTGCTCAGTATATGTTAACTGTTGTGACTATTATTACCACACCTTGTCTTCCTCTTTCCCTTCTCAAGGCCCTTCAAACATCAAGGGAGGCCAGGGCCACTTTCATTTTTTGAGGCCACTGGTGTATTAAAAAATAAGGAAATTACAAAATGTGTTTGCAAAATATTGTGGTATGCTTTAAACATTTACATACAACAAATTAATGCTTTGCAACACACACACAAATGTGAGCAATAAAACTGTTCTCTTCACAGGGTAATTACACAGTACGTGTATTGCACATTCTGGACACTGTAGCTCAGAGGTTAGGACACAAGCCTAAATCTGCAAGGCGAGCATCAGTATCTTCCAGTCCTGCCAGCCTATCTTTCTATCTTTATAGATGACCTCATTTGGAAATAACTTTAAAGACAAATTTTAGTCCTTTCATGAATGGGAGACCAAATCAAAAGGCCCTTTCGCACCCCTCTATCCCCAGTCCTTTGGGCTTTAGGTGGCTTCATAAAGGGAAGTAAGGGCCCCTCTCTCCAGACCTCCCCCCATCACCTTTGTGGAGAGAGAAGTGGCCAGAGAACAAGTAGCTTGAAAGAGCAGTGTCAAGAGGGTGATTCCAAAAAGGACAAATCACTAATGCCCATCTCAGCTCTTTTCCTGATATTCAGAGGGAGTTAAAAATCTGGGGAGAGAGAGAAGGTGACATTCATAGCTTGAGTAATGCCTGGTAGTAGCCAGGCAAGCCAGGGAAGACAGGCTTCAGCTTCATGGGCTAAACCTTTTTTTTTTTTTTTTTTTTTTTTCAGTTTTTATTTTAATTCCAGTTAGTTAACATACAGTGTAATATTAGTTTCAGGTATACAATACAACAATTTAACACTTCTGTACAACAGCCAGTGCTCATCACAGCAAGCACCTTCCTTAATTCCCATGACAGATTTAACCCATCCCCCATCCCCTCCCCTCTGATAACCATCAGTTTGTTCTCTATGGTTAAGAGTCTGTTTCTGGTGAACCTTTCATTTTTATCTGTCTTGATGGAAATCTTTCTGAAATGGAGTCTACCTCCCCACATTACTAAGAAGAGTGTAATAAAAATTAAAAAAATGGAAATAAAACCTCTCTAAATGAGAAAGGTGGGTGCCATTTTGTTTGAGATACTGTGCATGTGAGTCATGTCTGAGGAGTATCATTTTGCCATGGAGGAATACCTGAAACTCACAGCAGAAGATCAGTAGTGCAGGAGTATTTTCCACATGATCTCTGTTTCCTTCATATTCTCCCTGTTGTTGTCATAGTTCAAACTATGTCACCATGGACATAAAGGAGAGATTTTATATTCATTACTGTAGAAGTGAAGAAATGTGACTACAAACATTTCTGTTAGATAAGGACTATTTTAAATACCTTTAAAAAAAATAAATAGCACTAAGAGAGGACAAAGCAAGGTAAACTGTTAAAACAGCTTTCCTTAAGAACAAAGAAAGAAAATTCTATGGACTCAAGTGGCTGTCCCTCTCTCATTTTGTTTGGACCGGAGAGGCAGAGTAGGGTAAGTGGTAAAGGAAAAGTGCAACCAGTTGTAGCCCAAAGTCATGGGTGCTGGTTTGTCTCAGGTCCTCACCAGCTTGTGGTTTCAGGCATCTTTGAGTCTTAAGTTCTCTATTTGTGAAATAACCCAATTTCCCCCCTGCTCCAGATATGTTATAAAGAGGAAAAACAGTCGAGATTTGTGATTTTACATACAGACAGATAATGTTTCTTTTGTGGAGTCTAGCTAACATTTTACAAAGGGTAGCTGCAATTGCTCATTAATCACATTTTACTTCCAATTACTTCCTTTAGTACATTAGTGTTACCTATTTTCATCCCAGTTGGTTTGCTCTTGCCCAGTAGGATGGCTGGTATGACCACTTATCCATTCATTCATTTATTTCTTTTCATTATGGAAAACTTCAAACATACCCCAAAATAAAGAGCATGATATAATAAAGCCCAGTGTACCTACCACTCAGATATAATCATTAGTTCATTGCCACTCTTGTTTCATTTATACTCTCTTAGCCTCCTTCTCCACTGTATTATTTTGAAATAAATCCCTGATTTCATATCACCCATTTGTCAGTATTTCAATATGTATCTTTAAAAGACAAAGATTGTTTTAAAAAACCATACCCACAATACTATTATCACACCTAAAAATAATAATAATTCCTTAATATTGTAAAAATATTCAGAATCAGTCAATGTTCAAATTTCCCAATTATCTCATAAATTCATCTTTAAAAAATTGTCATTAAAAAGTTGTTAGGATCCATATGAGGTGCATAGACAGCTTTGGTTCATAATTTCTTAAGTCTCTGGTAACCTGTAGGTAACCTCCTTCCCTCTTTCTTTCTTTTTTTTAATGTTTATTTTTAAGAGAGAAAGAGAGAGAGAGACAGAGACAGACTGCAAGCAGGGGAGGGACAGAGAGGGAAGAAGACACGGAATCTGAAGCAGGCTCTAGGCTCTGAGCTATCAGCCCAGAGCCTGAAGCTGGGCTCAAACTCACAAATTGTGAGATCATGACCTGAGCCGAAGTTGGACGCTTGTTGGACTGAGCCCCTCTTTTTTTTTTTTAAGTTTATTTCTTTATTTTGAGAGAGAGAGCAGAAGAAGGGCAGAAAGAGAGAGAGAGAGAGAGAGAGAGAGAGAGAGAGAGAGAGAGAGAGAGAGAATCCTAAGCTGGCTCTGCACTGTTAACATGGAGCCCCACCTGCAGCTCAATCCCACAAACCATGAGATCATGACTTGAGCTGAAATCAAGAGTCGGTGGCTTAACTGACTGAGCCACCCAGGTGCTCCCCAATTTCTTTTGTTTTTGCAGTGTATTTTTTGCAGAAACACATCCGTCAATTGTCTGGAAAGTTTGGAGTTTTCCAAATTCTGGTTTTTGCTGATTGCATTTTTATTGTGTTGTATGACATGTTTCTCTTCTCCCTGTGTTCTCTGTAAACTGATATTTAGTTCTGGAGACTTGATGTGATTTGGATTCTAGTTTTTGGCAAGAATATTTAATGAGTGATATTATGGGCTAACCTGTCTCCCCCAAATCCCTGTGTGGAAGTCATAATCCCCAGTACCTCAGAATGTGACTGTATTTGGATACAGGGTCTCTAAAGAGGTAATTTATTTAAAATGAGGCTATTAGGGCCAACAGGCACATGAAAGGATGCTCAACGTCGCTTTTCATCAGGGAAATACAAATCAAAACCACATTCAGATACCACCTCACGCCAGTCAGAGTGGCCAAAATGAACAAATCAGGAGACTATAGATGCTGGCGAGGATGTGGAGAAACAGGAACCCTCTTGCATTGGTGGGAATGCAAACTGGTGCAGTCACTCTGGAAAACAGTGTGGAGGTTCCTCAAAAAATTAAAAATAGATCTACTCTATGACCCAGCAATAACACTGCTACGAATTTACCCAAGGGATACAGGAGTGCTGATGCCTAGGGGCTCTTGTACCCAATGTTTATAGCAGCACTTTCAACAATAGCCAAATTATGGAAAGAGCCTAAATGTCCATCAACTGATGAATGGATAAAGAAATTGTGGTTTATATACACAATGGAATACTACGTGGCAATGAGAAAGAATGAAATATGGCCTTTTGTAGCAACGTGGATGGAACTGGAGAGTGTTATGCTAAGTGAAATAAGTCATACAGGGAAAAAACAGATACCATATGTTTTCACTCCTATGTGGATCCTGAGAAACTTAACAGAAGACCATGGGGGAGGGGAAGGGAAAAAAAAAAGTTAGGGAGAGAGCCAAAACATAAGAGACTCTTAAAAACTGAGAACAAACTGAGGGTTGATGGGGGGGTGGGAGGGAGGGGAGGGGGGATGATGGGTATTGAGGAGGGCACCTGTTGGGATGAGCACTGGGTATTGTATGGAAACCAATTTGACAATAAATTTCATTAAAAAATGTACACATTAAAAAATAATAAGGAAAAATAAAATAAAATAAAGCTATTAGGGTGGGCCCTAACCAATGACTGCTGTCCTTGTAAAAGGAAGACATTTGGACACAGTTACAGAGGGAAGGCGATGTGAAGGTATAAGAAGATGGCTATCTACAGGCCAAGATGAGAGAGGGGCTTTAGAAGAAACCAAACCTGCTGACACTGTGATTTCACCCTTCTAGCCTCTAGATCTGTTAGAAAATACATTTCTGTTTTTAAGCCAGCCAGTTTGTGGTACTTTATTGTGACAGCCCTAGAAAACTAATATAGGTGGTGTTGGGAATTTCCATTGAGAGGCATATAGTGAGAGGTTGTCTTCTTCCATGGTAATACTAGCTGCCATTGATGATTACTGCCTAGATCCATTATTTCATTTAGGGTTGGCAAAGATGGTCATGGTCTAATTCTATCATTCTTTCTCCATTTAACTGGAATTCTTTTCTAAAGAGAAATTTTTCTCTCATCAACTATTTGGAAACTCTGAGAACAAGGATAAATGCTTGATACGCTCTATTCACCAGTGATGAGATGAATAAGTTCATTCCCTAGCATCTTTCAAAAATAAGAAGCTTTAAAAAAATTGTTTTTACTAATATTTATTTATTTTTGAGAGAGACGGAGACAGAGTGCAAGTGGGGGAGAAGCATAGAAGGGAGACCCATAATCTGAAGCAGGCTCCAAGCTGTCAGCACAGAGCCTGATGCAGGGCTTGAACCCTCCAACCACAAGATCATGACCTGAGCCAGGGTTGGATGCTCAACATACTGAGCCACCCAGGCGCCCCCCACCTTTTCTTTTTTTAATTTTTAAAAATGAACTCCTGGAGTTTAATACATTTGACTTATTTTAATCAGTTACTATTGTTACCATTCATTTTGATGTTCAAATTATCCCAACTTTGGCCAGGGGGAGTTTTCCACTATGGTTTCTGAGTCATTTTGACTTCATGCTAGACTTTTTTTTGTTGTTGCTTCCTTGTTTTTTATTATGACAAGTTATGCAGGGTATCTTTTATATTTCCCATCCCAACCTGGATTTGGCCATTTTTTTAAGGAGATGATATTTAGAGGCCACAATCTGAAGATTGGAAGTACTCATTACTATTGGATTTATTGTTTCTAGGACTTTTCAATGGAAAGAGCTTGGAAATACTTTTTGTTTAAAGAAGAAAGACATTATGAGTTCATAATAATTCAAAGTTTATTATTACAGCATATTACTTAACTTCTTTGGTTTATATATTTGATTTTCTTTTCTCTTATTCTGAAAATCTTGGTTCCTATCAACAGTAATGTGTTTGCTTTATTCTACCATGAGTATAATAGTTTCAGGATAATCATAGCAATATTATTGCTAACAATATGATTTTTAAAAATAGTTTAAGGAAGTATTTGCAGTTCTTTTTCTCCACCAGGGATATATGGTCAAATTACTATGTTTTAAGTCACGTGAAATAATTTTTCAATATACGGTTAGCTTTTGTTTTATTTGTTTCTGTTTCTTTGGGAGTGCTTTTATTTTTGTTTTTGTTAGTTAATCATTTGCTATTTATATGGTTGAAAGTCAAATCTACAAAACAAATTATGTTTGGAAGTCTAGTTTGTCATCTAT
Source organism: Acinonyx jubatus (assembly GCF_027475565.1). Taxonomy (NCBI): domain Eukaryota; kingdom Metazoa; phylum Chordata; class Mammalia; order Carnivora; family Felidae; genus Acinonyx; species Acinonyx jubatus. The sequence continues at coordinate 187,358,769 of NC_069380.1, read as the reverse complement.
CACCTCTACCCTGTTTTGTCCCTCCTAAATAGGTAACAATGTGTTTTAAATGTATATAAGCATTATACATAGACATAGTGTCTGTGTAAGTATGTATGTATTTGAACAGGAGTTTACTAAAAGAAGTTTTCTCTGCTTTGCTTTCTTACTCATTGTTATACTTTGGAGATCACTTCACAGCATTTTCACAGCTTAGGGAACTCCACTGCAGGCAAGTACTATTATTTATGCAGCCAGCTCCCTACTGGTGAACTTTTGGGTTGTTTCCATTTTTTTGCTATTCCAAATAATGCCAGTTTACACTTGGCAAAATATGCATACAATTTTTCATACTTCATAAGTGTTATTTTGGGATAGATACTTGAAAGTGGGATTTCTGGGTTAAAGAGAAAATGAAAACTTTCAATATATTGCTAATTCACCTCTATAGAGGTTGTATCATTTTGCCTTCCCATTATCAAGGAATGAAAGAATCAGTTTCCCCCAAGTATCTGTACAGAATATGTCATTAATCTTTTAGATTTTTTGCCAAATAGGTGGCAAAAGATATGAAGAGGTGAGAAATGTATCTCAGCAATTAAAAAAAATTTTTTTAATGTTCATTTATTTTTGAGAGACAGAGAGAGACAGAGCACGAGCAGGGAAGGGGCAGAGAGTGAGGGAGACACAGAATCTAAAGCAGGCTCCAGGCTCTCAGCTGTCAGCACAGAGCCTGACGTGGGGCTCGAACTCACAAACTATGAGATCATGACCTGAGCCCAAGTCAGACGCTCAACCAACTGAGCCACCCAGGTGCCCCTCAGCATTGTTTTAATTCACATTTCTCTCACTATAAGGAAGATGGAGCATCTTTTTTGTATGTTTGAATCATTTGCATTTCTTTTTTTTATGAAGGGAGGATTCTTTCTGGCTCCTCCCTTTCCATAATCTCCAGTACTTTCCAGGTTCCTGGTGCTTGCCTGTTCAGTCATCAGGCCTTTGGGTACAACACTCAGTGCTGGACTCCTGCAGCTTCCCCTATGTCGGGGCCACATGGTGGGAGGACAGTGAGAGACAAAAGAAGCAACAGGTGTTCTCTCCACCTCCCTGGGACCACTGCCTCTCTGATCAGAGAGGAAGGCACTTCTCCTCACAAGGTTAGGCATCTGTAGTCCCTGGCTGCTGTTACTGTCAAACTGTTTTTTCGTTGCCACCATGGGATGACCTGGGGGCTGGTGCATGAGAGGACAGAGAACAGAACAATTCCAAACAATTTTAACAGTCTCCTTTAGCCTTAGGAGTTCCCCTTTGTCTCCTGAGGCCAGAGCTGGAGGGCTTCTTCTGGACCTTTTTCTGTGCCCAGTGCCCAGCTCCAGATATCAAAATACCTTGAAGTCAGGTTGGGACACCAGAAAAGAAGAAAAGGAAATTAACTGCTAGCTTGGTGGTGCTTTAAATTCTAGTCTTCTTCAGTTTGCCTTCTGCTATTTAAATTAAGACAGCTACCCTGGTGTCTAGCCATGTGTAGTGGGAGGGAGAGATAGAGTGGAATGTGCTTACTGCATCGCACCTGGAACTGGAACCCCTGCCTCAGGGATTCTGCACTTATTTTCTTCTCTGCTTGAAATGCTGTTCAACTAGATCTTTAATTGACCAACTCCTACTCATATTTCAGGTTTTACCACAAATGTCACCTGCTCAGAGAAGCCTGTCCTGACCACTCTGTCTCACGTAGCCTCTTCCAATCCCTGACACCCTTTGCCATGTTAATCTATTATGTCGTCTTCATAACATTTATTATAACCTGAAATTATCTTCTTTATATGTTTACCTGCTTCTTGCCTGTTTATTTCCCTACTCTGTGAATGCTTGACCTATCTTGCTAATTTCTCACCTGCCTTTAGGACACTGACATGTAGAAAGTACTCAGTAAATAGGTGTTGAATAAGGAATGCAAAGGAATTAAGCAGCGTTCGGCTAAAATAATATCTGTTGGCTGATGGTCTGAGGGAGGTAATATAATTAGGCTAAGACCACAGACATGGGGCAGTGGCCATGTGGTGTAGGAGTGGCAATCAGGATTGTGAACCTCATCCTGGCTCTGCTCTGGACTTGCTCTGCGATTCTGGAAAAGCTGCTTCATCCCTTTAGGCCTTAATTTTCTCATTTGAGAAATATTAGAATGAGATTTGTTGAATACGAAAGTCCTTCCAATTTCAGTATTTAAGGATTCTCAAACATTTACATCAAGGGCACGCCTTTAAAAGTTACATGATCCAAGACGATCAGTTATACTGGAAGAACCCATCTCTCTGGATTGCAAAAGTGAATGAGATAATTAAGGGGAAAAAGGTCTCCTTAGGTTCTGACACCAAAATGACCTGCTTTCTTCTGGCGGTATATATCTTTATTTTAACAATGATTATTTTAACAATGACTTTTTTCTTCTCCCATTTCATGTATAATATCTACTCTGAGTATAAGGCCCTAGTCCTGTACGACAGCATCATTTTGACTTTGGGAATTTTGGGGTGTTTCATTATCCAGATTGCTACCCCCCCCACTCCCACAGCAAAGAAAGAGGGGCTTTCCTCAAAATTTTGGCATTATCAGCCTTTCTCCTCCCCATGTATTTCCCCAGCACTGACCCACTAGTTAAGTCTGGAGAATCATGTTAAGTCTAGCAGAATCATGCCTCTCCTTCCTACTGTAATAAGTGTGGACACAGAAATCCTAATTTTGGGGCCTGTAGCATACATTCTGGGTCCCTCCAGTTTGGCTTAAGTATTTTGGTTTTCTTCAAACTCCTTGGGAAATTGGTTTTGGGAGACCTCAGGCCAAACCCAAACTTGCTGAGGCCTTAGAAGTCTGTACCAGGAATGTGGTTGTATGTAAACGAAATGCTTTGCTATTTATATTTCTCTATAGTGTTGGTATGTGAATAATATTGAAGTTATTTGCCACAGTGTAATGAATAGCTTTTTCAGAGAAGTCAGGAGAGAGGGCCTATGTTCTTCTCCTGGTCTATAGTTTCCCTCACGTTTTCATCTATTTACTAGGCCTTAATATTCATTCAGCTATAAAACATTTGCTATGTTCTAGATACTGTCTCACCATGTGATGAATCTACATGCAAGGAGAGCTCTTATTTTCTTTCACAAATATTTTGACCTTTGACTGCTATTCAGTTCTTCCATCACTGCATCTCTGAATTTCTGATGATACAGTATCTGTGGTTTCTTTAACATAAAGCTAATGAAATTGTCATTCAGAGTATTTTTAAATGACCAGTATAATTATCAGATAGTCTAGCTGCTAGGATCTGGGGTATAATTCAATTTTGCTATCATAAAGTTTTTTTTTTTAAATGTTTTTATTTATTTTTGAAGGTGAGAGAGACAAAGCATGAGCAGGGGAAGAGCAGAGAATGAGAGAGACATAGAATTGGAAGCAGGCTCCAGGCTCTAAGCTGTCAGCACAGAGCCTGACGCGGGGCTCGAACTCACGAACTGTGAGATCATGACCTGAGCCAAAGTTGGACACTTAACCGACTGAGCCACCCAGGTGCCCCCCCCTTTTTTTTTTTATCATAAAGTTTTTAAGTAAGAAAGCTTAAGGACCATATGCACTATTTGGAGAGAGTTATCTTTTATTATTTGTGTGAGCCTACATTGGAGTCTTATTCAGAGATTCAAAAATGAAGTGCATAATCATCACACTTTGAGTTCAGAGATGTTCATTAACATGTTATTTATCATACAAAACATTGGATATGATCTTATTATCCACTGCTAGAGAATTGATTAAATCATAGAAGAGAATTAAGTACAGCATTACAATTGTTTTAGAATTATAATATTGGAATGTATTTATTTACATTATATCATTTTTTAAGTTTATTTATTTTTGAGCAAGTGTGCCTGTGGTTGTGTGAGCACTTGGAAAACAACTCAGTGTGTGCATGCACTTGAGAGCAGGGGAGGGGCAGAGAGAGAGGGAGAGAGAGAGAATCCCTTTGCTAATAGCATGGAGCCCAAGCTCCATGTGGGGTCAAACCCATGAACCATGAGATCATGAGCTGAGCCAAAATCAAGAGTCGGATGCTTAACCCACTGAGCCACCCAGGCACCTCTACAATGTATTATTAAATAAAGGAATTAGCTTACAGTAGCAGATGACCTGATTTCATTTTTTAAATTGTAATAAATATGTTAAAAATATTTTTAAAATGTTAAAAATGTAAAAAACTATGTTAAAATTATTTACATGTAAATATAGCAATTATAAATAAATATATTTACCAATATAGCATATATACATGTGTATATGCACAGATGTATACACACACACACACACACACACACACACACACACACTCACACATACACACACACATCTACTAAGCTGAAGGAAAATACCAAATTTTCCGTAACTGATAATAGTCAGTGATGATCTCTCAATTATGGATGATTTATTGTATAGCATAGTGGTTAATCTATTGGACCCTGGAGCTGGTCTGCATGGATAAAAATCCTGGATCTATGAGGCCATGTGACCTTTGGCAAGTTACATAACTTCTACATTATGTCTCAATTTCCTCCCTATAAAATGGGGATGATAAAGACTGTACCTGTCTCATGGAATTGTTTTGAGTAATAAGATTCAGAATAGTGCCTGGTACACAGTAAGCTCTATATAAGTGTCATTACAATTTTCATTTTTATCCATATTATTAACCATGATTATGTAGTCTTCTATGCTTAGAAAACAATTTACTAAATGTTATTTTTAACCACAAATGTATTGCATTATTGATGTAATCTTTCCAGAAATGTTTCCCCCTTGTATCATAAGTGTGTCAAGTTAGTAGGAAATGACAATGAAAATAATGTGCATTAGATTTCTAGGATAAATTATTTAAAAGCTATATATAAATTCACCTTTTTTCTGTCCATTTATTCTCAAATATAGGCAGATAATGAAGAGTTTCTCCTCCAGCAATGGTTGTCAAACTTTGGCACGCATCAGAACCACCTGGAAGTCTTGTTCAAACCCAGATTGCTCTACTCCACCCCCAGAGTTTCTGATTCAGCAAGTCTGAGATGGAGCCTGAGAATTTGCATTTCTCAGGTCTCAAGTAATGCTGATTCTGCTGATTCTCAGGACCACACTGAGAACCACTGACCTACAGCACCTCTTGCCATGATCAAGTGGAAAAACCTATGACTTGAGAATCAGCACTCTGGGGCTTTCAGTTACTACTAGTTGTATGACATTCCTCCTTTCCTCTTTTCCTTTCTTCCTTCCATAAACATTCACAGAGCACCTACCATGGGCCAGGCACTATGATAAAAGCTGGGGATAAAAAAACCCAAAAACAAAAAACCAAAACGAAAACGTTCTGCTGTCAGTGAGTTTACAGTCTAGGGAGAATCTTAGGCAAGTTACTTAATCTAACTTAATCTAACTATTCCATAGATAAGCAACCCAAAATGTAGAGCAGTCACAAGTTTGCCTGGGCTGGAAAGTAGCTCCGAGGGACTTGAACTCAGTTCCTTGTTTCCCGTTTCAGAGTCTTTCATCTATATACCTTTTGGAACTAAATTTTCTCCAAAGTCCCTTCATGCTCTTTTCATAAGTGATTTTGTGATAAATATTGGTTGAATTAAAAGGTGATCACTTTTTACCTATTGTTCCAAAGCTGTGGGTAATACTTTTAGATAAGCATTGGAAAATCACTGAACGTTGTTGACAATGCAAGTCAGAAAATATTTATTGAGTATCTGATACATAATAGAGAATATATTAAGTGTTGGAGATTAAAACTATGTGTATAATATGAATATATGAAATATACCTAAATATATTTTATAGGTAATAGGATATATATTATATATAATAAGAAATGCATTTATGTATAAAAGGATATGTATATGTGTGTGTATATATATGTGTGTGTATCTAATATATACACACATCTCCTATTTTTTAAGGAACTTAAAGTCTAGTAGGACAAATAAACAGGAAATATAATACTACAATACTGTGTGGTAAGGACAGTGACAGAGGAATGCCTTTGGTACTAGGGGACAACAGAGTGAAGACACAAACTCAGCCTGGGGAAAGGATTGGGGAAGGTTTTCTAGGGACCCTATGTCTCAGCTGATTTTTGTGAGATGAATGATCAAAAGGAGTGGGAAGCAAGTGATCCTACCAGAGGGACCCATATGAACCAGGCTCCAATGTGTCAAACAGCAGAGTGTGTTCAGAGTCTGAGTGTTCTCTAATAGACCTGAAATATGATGTGTGGCTGTCCATAAATCTGGAAATGTGGGCAGGAACTTTGTGAGCCACACTTGGACATGTCCTGTATGTGGTAGGAAGACTACATATCACAGAGGTTCAATGCTTGGGCTTTTAAGTCAGACCTTGTGTCCTTGATCCCAGTTCTTATATGTATTAGCTAGTGATCATGGGCAATGTAATTCTTCTGAGCTTTAATTCTCACAGCTATGAAATGGGGATAATAATGCCTACTTGTATGGTTTGTTCTGAGGATGAAATATGGGGTAATGCATGTATAACTCTTGTTGTACTGTTTATTGCAAAATATGCTCCCAGTAAGTGGAACTATATGACAATAATGATGATGACAACTATCATTAGAAGGGTTTATCATAAATAGCTGCCTAGTTGTGCATCATATTGTCATTATACTGAAAAGTAAAGATCTGATGATGACTCCCAGGGAATTTACTGTCTTAGAGACGGTACTAACTTGAACAAAGAAAGCATGAACAAGTTGTGTAAGCAACTTTGCATTTCTATGCTTATCAATGAAGGTTTACTATTATTTACCCAAAGTGGGAGGGCAGAGAAATTACCCTGGTTTGACATCAAGCAGGCTGTCATTAATAATTATTTAACTTGGGGCACCTGGGTGGCTTAGTCAGTTGAGCATCCATCTTCAGCTCAGGTCATGATCTCATGGTTCGTGAGTTCAAGCCCCACATTGGGCTTGCTGCTGTCAGACTGTAGATCCTCTGTCTCCCTCTCTCTACCCCTCCCCTGCTTGTGCTCTCTCAAAAATAAATAAGCATTAAAAATTATTATTTAGTTTATGCTCTGTTTTATTCATTGTGGTAAACTCAGAGACAAAGAATGAATAGGTAAATTTTCCATTCACTTCTGAGGAAGGGCAGACAGACTTGAATTTTAGGTTCCCTGATCCAAAGGTGCATTGACAACTTTCTTCATTTTCCAGCCAGGAGGGCTGTGATGAAGTTCTGTCCTGGGGATTGGCAGGGATAGGGATTATAAACTTCTGTGTAGGGTGTCTGAATTCTAGGCTGCCTCTTGCTCAAAGCCCTTCAAAAATGGCAGGCCCTTGGCCAGCAGGTGGTTGTGTGGATGCTGTGCTCTTGGGAAGCTGTGCTCTTGGGAAGAGTGTCTCAGCCTCTGTGGCCTGAGGACCTAGGGAGAGGAAGGATGAAGGAAGAGGCAGAGAAGCAAGTGCCAACAAATGGACAGAACAGCTGTCAGCCATGTGTGCATATTAGAGGGCTTAGTGTGATGACAGTGACCGATGGGGACTGAACTAGAGCTCTTATCTCCATTTCTCCCCATATTCTGACACAAACCAAGGCAGAGAGAGGAAGCCACAAAAATGACAGATACCAGTCTTTTCACTGACCTGATTGCATGGTGCAGGAAGGTGGATTCTGTGTAGTTTAGAAAAATAAAAACATATGACATTGCTCAAAAATGGAGTATTGAGTCACAATTTCTACTCATTAAAATAACTTTCATACAGACTTCAATTCATTGCAAGTATTGGCAAGCATCAACTCAGATGCCAAAGAAAACTGGCGTAAGAGTAGCCTTCTCCACCCTACCACCCCAACAAAAACATCTCATTGTGGGGGCTATTGATTTTCTCCATTCTATCCTTCTCCACTTTCTGTCCCTAGTGCCCACAGTACCTATGTGCTGGGAGGAACATGTATGGGAGCATTGGGTGGGTGCTTCTGGAGACGGCTGACCCTGGTTCATTGTATTTCCTGTTGGTGGTCTGGATATTTTAACAGGCACTGTATCTTTTTCTGTTAATGGCTTTAGACCGTTATCAGCTCTGCTGCTGCTGCCCTCACACATACAGTCTTGGCAAGACACTGCCAGACCACCCTCTCCACTGCCCCCATCTGCCCACCACACCCCTTTCTCCTGTAAACCTCAAAGAACTCCAAGGAAGGAGCAAGTTGCCTCCTGCTGCTCTGCCCTCCACCAGTTTGACTGGTTTTTCTTGCTACTGCACACAGCCCAGTCTTTCTGCTTCTGAGGCCTTGGTGACCCACGGAGACCTACATGGTTAGCAGCCATAGGACAAAAAACTCAGGTTTGGCAGGCAAACAGTAAAATTGGTCTTTTCAAGTGATTCTGAGAACCTGAAGAGTGACTTTGTTGTAAAGTCTGTGATTTTCCTTTCTGCTTCCAATGAGTTGGATGTTTGAACTATACTTAGTATTCAGAACTCAAAGTCCTCTTTGTGCTCATTGCTTGAGAACATATTACAAAGTGAACCCTTTCTCTCAGTAAGGGGCAGAAGGTTTTTGAAGAGCTCTGCCTCTGTCCTTCAGATTGTAATCATATTTGACATACCAACTGGCCATCATCACACCAGGTCCTTAGTACATTTCCGAGCAAGGAAGAGGGGGAAACTATTCTCCTACTCTTAAAAAGAAATGTTGCAAAAATGACTAATTTAATTCAAGCTTTACCTGGATAGAAACTGATTACTATAGAAAATGAGGCAAGAAACTCACACGGACTGTAACACCAAGTATGTGCTGGGGACCCAGCACACATCCTCTTGTTTAATCCTCTAGCAAGGTAGCTTGGCAGGCTGTCTGGCAGCCTCTCGTTAATTACCATGGCCTCAGCTCCAGGAGAGACACACCAGAAGCTACAGGGCCTGTTGAGTTGCCCAGTGTCACATATGCCAACTTCTATTGGTTCAAGCAAATGATAAAGCCAAACCAGATGCAAGAGGTGGGGACAGAGACTCCACCTTTTGGTGGGAGTTGCTGCTGATGGGTGTGCAGTATAAGGAAGGGATGGGCAGAATTACTGAGGCCATCTTTGCAATCAACTGTCACACTGGACCTGGGGGAAGAAAAGGAGTAATGACAGCTGATGTGAGCCTAACCCCAAAGATCTAATGTCAAATGAAACAACATTCACAAAATGTTTTGATCCCCTTGGCAGAAAAGTGCAGTGTACAGTGAGAGGACAGGGGCAAGTATCCATGAAACATAAACAGAGGTAGTTTCTATTATCACATGACCCACAAAATCGATTAGATAGACTTAATCAGATTTGGAGGGTAGGTTTGCAATGATTAGACAAAATATAGGCAATATTTATTTGGCATGCATGTGATTCACGGTGAGGAGCTCGGGAGAAGACATTCTCTAGTGCATTTGATGCTAAACTGTGGCCTGCAGGCTGCTGGCTGGGAGAGACATGCCAAGGGATGGAGATGGTGTGGGCAAAGAAAGTAAACTGGTTTCAATGGGAGCCCTAAATTGAAGGTCAAAAGGGTGGATGTATAGCAAGTGTTGATTTGCAACTGAGATTCTTCTCACATAAGCAACTCTGAGAAGCATGCTTCTGGGTAAGTAACTGCCTTCATTTATTTATCTAACAATGGTTAATGATTCTTTAAACCACACCTAGTAGACATGCTAGTTATTAGGGTCTATTGTTATTTCTCTATCTCTAAAAGCTTTCTGTTACTGACCGTTAGTGTGATAAGCAGGGCTTCATATCTCAATGAGTTTTACTTCTTAGAATGACCTTGGTGTCCCTGTTTTCTGGTGATGGATTCAGAAAGAAGTTAAGGAAACACTGTAACTGGTAGGGGAGTAGTGGAAATTTTTCTGAAGTTAACATATTGTACCTAGGGTAGAATGGCAATAACACCAGTTTGGGATGTAGAAGATCTGGCTTTAATTTTAGCTCTTTCACCAGCTATGTAATTGTAGAGGCTTCTCTTTCTTTTAACCCCCACAATAGGTAGTATCTATAATTTCTCTTGAACCTAACCACTATGCAGTGCATCTTTCCTGCCATGATCTAGTCCTTTATCAACTGTCTTTTGGATTTGAGGTGCCTTGGTGGCTCAGTCAGTTGAGCATCCCACTCTTGATTTCGATTCAGGTCCCACTCTTGATTTCGATTCCAGGATTGTGGGATCGAGCCTCACCTTGTGCTGAGTGTGGAGCCTGAACAATCTCTCTCTTTCTCCCCCTCCCGCTCCCTCTCCCTCTCCCCCACCCCACTTGTGTGTGTGCACGCGCTCTCTCTCTCAAATAAAAAATAAAAAATAAAAAAGCAATGCTTTTGTAGAGTTTGTATCTGAACATCTCACTCTTCCATGGCTCTCTATTGTCTCTCTAAGCACCTGAGTTTGGAAAACAGCCCATTTTATGTTCTTTGCAGGTTTACTTCTTGCCACTGTTTTCCTTCTGTAGTAGATTGATTTTAAGAAATGGCCTAAATTCTCCCTCCCTATATCCATATGCTTTGCAAAAAGACTGCAGCTTCTCCTATCAAGAGGTGGAGTCTGGTTCCTTACCTCTTGACTCTGGGCTGTCCTTGTGAATTGCTTTGGCTTACTGAATGCACTGGAAGTGTCACTGAGTCAATTCTGAGTCTGGGCAGCAGAGGCTTAGAGTGCTTCTGCTCTTTTTTATGGAATCCTGCCACTGTTGTGTGGACAAAGCCAGCTAGCCTGCTGGGAAATGAGAGACTACTTGGAGGAGAGCCCAGTTGTGATAGCCAGGGCTATCAGAAACCAGGCTACAGCCAGCTAATGCCCACACATGCGAGAGAGAGCTATCTGCCCTATTCTCAGCTGACTGCTCATATGTGCATGAGCCCAGCTGAGGCTAGAAGAACCACTCAGCTGACCAACAGACTCATGAGCAGTAATAATGCTCTTTATTTTAAACCACTGAGTTTTGGGATGGTTTGTTACACAGCGATGACTAATTGATACACCCTTAATTCTGTCTCTCTGCACTATGGCTCCAGTCAGGATAAATTTCTTCCAGTTTTCTATATATGCCATCTTCATCTTTACTTTTGGCCTTTGCACAGGCTGGTTCTTGCCCTTCAGCATCACCCTTTACTTGGCTAAAGTCTATCCATTTTTCATGAATGCTAGACAGCTAGCAAGATTGCCCTTAACCTCATCAAGAGTAGGTTAGCTGTAGCTGCCGTGTTCTCCCATAGTGTTCTGCCCTTACCCCCTTCATGGCAGTAGTCATACTGTATTGTAATTACCTGTCTTCTCATCTGACTTCCTAGTCTCCTTTAAGTTCCTGAGGGCAGGCCTGCATCTTGTTTGAAGGAATATTGTCTAAGATTAACATAATGTCTAGTATATAGTAGGGACAAAATAGAACTCTGTCTATGAATAAATGAAGTTATTCTACTTTCCCAAGTTTCAGTTTCATCCTTTATAAAATATGAGGGGTGGAAAGAATCAGGGACAAAAATAGGTTTTGTTTTGTATGTTGACTCTGACCCCTTGGTTGTGAACATCTGCAGTTCTATACTGAGGCGATTATGAGGCTGTGACCAGGGTTATAGGGGAGAACTTCATAATTAATTAGCTATGTCTGCCATGGTCAGGAAATAGGAAGTGACAGCAAGTCTTCCAAAGACGTGCCAATCTAGGGAAAGATGATTTATTTCTCTGATTCAGCTACTGTGAATTTGAATCTTGCTCAGCCCAGTCATATCTGCATTGTATATTGTGTTAATGAAGGGAAAACCAAATGTTAAACTGGCTTGGTGCTAAAATTAATGTCACTTGCTATGGTAGAGACTAAGTGCTCACCAATCCATTTTCTCTTTTGCCTGGGCACATACTAGACTCTGTTTCTCCAGCACTTTGCATTAAATCTGGGGCATCTGACTGGTTCTCACAAATGTGATATAAGCTGAAATGATGTAAGTTGCCTCTGGGCTGAGCTGGTTAAGCACAGATAAGCCTTCTTTGTGCTCTCTCCTTCTTCCTTCTTGACCCATTCCAAAGAGGGAATCCACTGGAAGGATCTGGGTACCCGAGGGACTGCATCTCACATTGGACTGTGATGAGAATGAGAAATAAGCCTTTATCTCTCAAATCACTGAGATTTTGTGGGGAGAGGTGTTATCCTCATACATCTGCCTGCCTTTTTTTCCCCTCTTTGATTGTTTTTTTTAAGCGTGCAGGCATGGAAGAGTTAGGTGCCAAATGTTAATGGCATCAATGCAAGCCAATAAAAATTACATTTGATAATTCAGGTGCTTCAGGTAACCCAAAGTAATGACTTTATAAATTGAGATACTTTAGAAGTCTGGACTGTTCTGGTCTGCATTTATTACTGCTCTTTCTACCTTAGGTCCTTTTCCCATATAAAGTGACCCACTACAGGGACATGATAAAAGCCCCACATGGAGCACCCCTCTCCTCTTCCTCCCCCTTTTTTTTCATATCAGTTACCCAACAGACCCTGCAGGTGAAAAAGTTTATTGCTCTTAAAGCTTAAAAGGTAATTGATTTCTCCCCTCAAACCTCCTGCCTTCCACAATGTGATTGCAAAAGTTTCCACACTCATGACAGAAACAGAAAACATAGATTTAAGATATTCATGCCTTTCTATCTGCAGCAATGTGGGGCCATGAATATGCATACGCAGCTAGACAGCATTACCTTCTTGTTCAGGGAGACAAGACGCATCTACGAAAAGTGGGAGAAGGTGACCTTTCCTATATATCTGCCCTACAATCTTGGGCATCTTACCTTCTAAGTTCCTGGATATCAAGCCCTTTTTCTTCCCCCAGTAATTATGGTCTCCAGAGCTGCCTGCTTTTCTTGCAGTAAAATGTTTTCTCTCTAAGATACCATCAAAACTTCCTCATCCTGTGGCCCAGGTCTCACTCGACTCTCTAATCAGCTCAATTCTTGTGAACCAGTGTGTTACTGAGTACTTAGAAAGGGAAGTGGCTTTTCTCTAATGTAATAAATGATTTCTCTCTGTAGTAGTCCATGGGATGATGTTGCCTAAACTGGAAATTTCACACTGGACATTTCAGGCCAGTAAGGACAAAAGGAAGGTCTACTGCATACCAGTACAGGGAGGTTCTTGCGCAAGCATGGCCTCCTGGCACTCCTCAGGTCACCCTTTGAAGGTAGCGTTGTTATTTGCCAGTATGCAATGCTGTTCCAGTGAGCATACTGTGATGGCAGAGACCCGAGCAATGAGCTAGTGGGAGCTTTGATGTTATGGACAGCAGGAGTTTAATGTGTGCCAGGGCACATGTCAGAGGGCTAAGTAAAGGTCAATGGGTGGTATAGATTTCTGGTAAAAATAGGGCAGGAGGAGGGCACTGGGACTGGGTGGGGGTAGAGAGAGGTTTTAGAATGCAACAGGCAATAAGGAAATGCAGCAACTTGGAGGTTTTTGGGTTTTTTTTTTAATCCCCTTTATGACTCATTCTTTCTTTTCTCTTTTCTTTTCTTTCATTTTTGTGGGTGCTATAGAGTGGGCCTGAAGGCTTGAATTTGCCTGTACCTTTGATTTATAGTGGAAGCCCAAACTAACACCATCACTACCACCACCACTAATAAATATAAGGTCATATTTATTGAGCCCTTACCATGTGCCAGTGGTTCATTTATTGCTCCCTACAACTCTTTGCAGTCTCAGTATCATTATCCCACATTTTTTTAAGGAAGGGAAGAGGCAGAGGGAGATGGAAAGAGAGAATCTTAAGCTGACTCACAGTCCAGAGTGGAGCCAAACGCAGGGCTCAAACTCATGAGCTTGAGATGATGACCTGAGCCAAAATCAAGAGTTGGACACTTAACTGAGCCACCCAGGTGTCCCAATTATCCAACGTTTATAGATGAGGAAACTGTAGTTAAAAAATAACTTGTGTAAGGTTACAAAGCTAGTAAAATGTCAGAGACTGCACCCTGTTCTTAACCATAACACCTGACTCAGCATCCTTGAGAGGTAAAGAAGCCAGAAACTTTTGTAGGACCTAGACCTCCTGTTATCAGCCCTACCTGTCTCATGAAAGGTAGTTCAATGTTAAGATGTTCAGTCAGGAGTCAGTCTTGCCAGCAAGGATTCCACCAGCATCTTTGGCTGGCCACATTCTCTCTGGGCAAGTCTTTGCAACCAGTGTCCTTTGGCTGATTTGAGAAAGCAGGCTGCCAGCTTGCATAAGGTGAAGCCTCATCAGTGCTAGAGGAAGAGAAGCATCAAGGTGAAAGCCCTAGAGAATTTGGGGTTGTCATATCCCTTGTCAGTCAGGCAGGGTCACCCAGTGGAAGATTCCCCAGCCATTAAATGGCCCTGGAGGAAGCGAACATGCTGTCCTTGAGAGAACCATGGCGGTAACAAAAAGACGTGCAGACATAACTGTACATTTGTGAGCAGAAAATCCATCATGACAACAGGCTGCATTTGAGTCACCAAATGGATGCGGCCACCTGGCTGGATCTTGACTGCCACAGCACGTCCGGAGAAGTCAGCCGTGGCTCCAGCCCTGGCCGCCAGTGTGAGGGAAGTGGTTCAGTAATCAGATCTTTCAAAATCAATTTAGCTCATGCTCCAAAGTCCTGGCTGTAACTGACAACTTCCTCCATGGTTTCCTTAACTATCAGATAAAAATGTTAAACTGTTTTAAACCCTTTTGAGGCCAGGATTCACCTTCAAGTGGAATTTTAAGAGGCACCTGCAAAGAGATTTGACTTAATTTCAGGTCTTTCCTTTCCACTACTATGAATAATTAGCTAAGCAGTCCCAGTACCCAGAGTTTATGTATAGTGATCCATAGTGGGAAATATTAAAGAAGCCTGTGCCTAGTGGTGGTGGCGTAAAAAGATTTCTATCCACCTTCTGTGTTCTATGAAATGGGGATAACGATAATGTATTCTGCTGGGTAGATGCAGGCCAATTAGTCCAAGTTTGTAAAGCTCAGGCAGGGTCTTATTACAGCTTTACTGCTCCCGGAGAGTAAGCAGGACCTTCCTGTGACTTTGCATGTGAAGCTAATTGCCCTGGAAATGTCGGGAATTTGATCTTCCATCAAATCCTCCAGCCCTTCAGATCCCTTGACAATCTTTGGCTATTTGCATCTCAAGGTTAAGGGAAGCTATTGCTTTCTGGATGGATGCTAATCAGTTGTGAAAACTTTTGATCTCCTCTTGAAAACTAAAACTCTGTTGCAATTGCCTTATTCGGAGTCTGGTGAGAATGGAGGAGAAGTGAGATAGGGTGGCTTTATTACAATGAGCGATGTGTTTAGCAGTTTTGAGTTTTAATTCTATTTTCCTTGGGCTCTGTGGGGTCCTGGAAAATCACTTAATATTTCTGAGTATTTTTCCCCCCAAATGTGATCTGAATTTTGTCGTATTTCCCCAGGGAGAAATTGGAGAAATTATGTTTATGAAACTCTAGATTATCATAGTACGTAGATTTAAAAGAAAGAAACTTTGCAAATAGTTTTCTGGAGGAAAAATATATGCTTATCCATACCCGCATGAGTACTGTTTTCCTACGATGCCATTTTAGCCAGACTGCATGCTTTTCAGACATAAAAGTTACCCAAAGCTTCTCAACAGTGGTGCTATTGGCATTTTGGACCACATCATTCTTTGTTGTGGGGGGATTGTCCTGGGTATTATAGAGTGTTCAGCAATATCCCTGGCCTCTACCTACTAGTTGCCAGTAGCACCCTGTTAAATTGATTAAACAAGGAGGCCATTAGACTGAGGTGTTTCTAAAACCTTAGCAGCCTACATAAGCAAACCAAAACCTAAGCCTATAAATGCCTCAAGGTTAAGAAATCAAAACCTGAGGACAACCAACCATAAATAGCCAACTAGGTTTTCCCAAATAAGGTAACAGCTCAAGCTACAGCCAATCAATCCTTGCATTTCTTGCATGTATTCTCCATAAAAGTCTTGCCACTAGAGCTTATTGGAGGAATGCTTCTAGCCACTTATAGTTGGGTGCTACAGATTTGAATCAATTTTTGCTCGAACAAACTCTTAATAATTTTAATATGTCTCAGTTTATCTTTTAACAACCCCCAAGTCATGACAATCAAAAATTCCTCTAGACATTGCCACGTGTCCCCTGGGATAGGATTGCTGAATTTAGCAAATAAAAATACAGGATGCTTAGTTAAATTTGAATTTCAGAGAAACAATGAATAAATTTTAGAATGTATAAGTTTAACTGGGTACTATATTTAATCTGGCACCTATCTGGGGGACAGACTCTCCCCCTACTTAAGAACCACTATTCTAGATAAAGATTTGCATTTATCATTGAACTCACATTATTCTCATACTTCTCTCATTCCTGCTCCTCTTTTCTTTCTTTTTCCTCTTTCTCTCTATATCTGGCCTTCAAGATAAAGGGTAAAATAAATTACATTGTAGGCCTCACCATAAACTGTTGTTAGCCTAGGCATGAGAGAAAGTAGAAACAAATTTTTATAATACTATGATAAAATGAGAGTCAGTCACAAAAAAAAAAAAATAACAAAAGAAAGAAAGAAAGAAAGAAAGAAAGAAAGAAAGAAAGAAAGAAAGAAAGAAAGAAAGAATTTTGGCAAGCCAAAATCATGCCTCTCCAAGCAGAATCCTTGCATGACTGGCACAGGACCCAATCAGATAGGCCTTTGAGGAAAGGAAATTCTGTGTGCTGCCAAGATCTCCATGGACCCTTTGAAAGTGAAACCCAGAAGTTAATGGGAGTTTTTCCTTCTGCTATTTAGTCACCAAATACTTTTTGAGCAGTGGCAAAATCAACCAGGTGTTATATGGCATACAAATAAGAAAAGACACAGTTTGTGCCTGGTAGAGAAGATGCAGGTTGTCCTTCCATACAGAGTTACTTGCTGATAACAGGTGGTGTGCTCCCAAGGCCTAATTAAAATGCAGATGATATTCCCAAGGAGAAACCCATAACCACGGGTAGCGTGCGAGTTAGGGAAGCCTTTGCAGAGCAGGTAAGATGGAAGGATGGGTGGAGTTGGGGTGGGGGTAAGGGAACAAAGGTGGTTGGAGACATATGACTGCACCTTGAGGATCAATGATTTGATGCTCAGAGCACACCAAAAATATAGTGTTCCTTTAAATTGATAGTCAGATATTTGTTCAATATTAGTGTAGAGGAGCATGCATGGAGGAAGTAGAGAGAAGAAGGCTAGCTTTTGTCCGTCTTTATTCTTTTCTTTATTGTCCCCAAGGATTTGTTATTGCTCGACTCTGCAAAATAAAAGTTAATCAGACTACTGGTTAGAGACCATCTGTTGCTACTGAGACTGCTCTTTGAGGGGACCCTAGCTCCCCACTTCCACCACAATGAATTTGATATTTCATTCAATTCCATAGGATGTCTTGCTGAGACGAGTTCTCCACTTTCTTACATTTGCCACTCTTTTTCAGTGCCCCTTAAGAGATTCTTGATTGCCCTACTAGTCCCCTTCTTAATCCAGCTGTAAGCCTATCAGGATATTATTGACACAAATGTGTGATCAAACCATTTGCATGTATTAGTCACTCTGTAAAAGGGTCTTCTTCACCAAATGCTCCATGAAAAGGCTTTCCCTGGTGGTAGCAGAAGAGATAGGACACAATGGTGCCAGGGAAGAATCATTCAGCCGGGAAGCAGAAGGCTAGTTTTGAGTTCTGGCTTTGCAAGTAACTTGCTGCGTGTTTTTGTGTATGTCACACCCCCACCCTGGGTCTTCATTTCTTTCTCTAAAAAACAGAAGTTTGAACTAGAACCAGGGTGGCAAAACAAGTTTTATCTTAAACACCAATTTTGATTGATTGGTAGCAGCTCCCTGGGATGTTGCATAGAGAAAGCTTTTTATTTTTTAAGATTTTATTTTTAAGTAATCTCTACACCCAATGTGGGGCTCCAGTTCGCAACCCCAGGATCAAGAGTCACATGCTTAAGGAGCCAGCGAGGCACCCATAGAGAAAGCTTTTTAGGCTACATCTGAGCTCTGGAAGAAAGAGTGATCAATTAGCAAGGTCTACCATGAGTGCAAAAAGGGGATGGTGGTGATGATGGTATGGGTGCCTCATTTTTAGTATTCCTTGGTTGAATAGGCTCTGAAAAATTCCAAGCAGAGTTCTCAGACAATGAATATTGGTTAAACATTCAGAGAGAGTATCTATATTTGGAGTTAGAATTCTGTGGATTTCCCCAAAATGATAGTTGGGTTGCTCAGTGCAGAATAGCTCTACAGTTGACCTATGGAATAACATGATTTGAACTCTGTGGGTTCAGTTTTATACAAATTTTTTCTTGGATAAATATAGTACAGTGCTGTAAATGTATTTTCTCTTCCTTATTTTCTTAATAACATTTTCTTTTCTCTAGCTTACTTTAAGAGTGCAGTATATAATATATATAAAACATATAACATAAAATATGTGAATCAACTGTTTACGTTATTGGTAAGGCTGTAGGTCAACAGTAGGCTATTAGCAGTTAAGTGTCTGGGGAGTCCAAAGTTATATGTGGATTTTTTACTGTATGGGGCGTTGTTACCTCTAACCCCCATGTTGTTCAAGGGTCAACTGTAATTCTTTGCTTCATTTGAGATGGCTTAGCATCTGACCTGCCACCAACAGAATCTGCACATCTGTGGTTTTTCTAGAAGTGGAGAATCCTTATACTAATAGAACCATACTTAAATGACTTAGTCCTTCAGCACACGTTACAATTTTTTTTTATTATAAAATAAGTTGATATGACCCTAACCAAAACAAAATAAAACAAAAGCCAAGCACTATGGAACAGCAAGAAAACAAGAAAATGACAATTCCATATATAAAAAAAGAGCAAAGAATATCAACAGGCAACCCAAAGGAGAAAGATAAACCTGTTAAACATATGAAACATAAATCATTTTTAATATGCTAAGCAATGCAAAATGAAACAGGGTACTGTTTCCCTCTGTCATATTGGTAAGTAATATCCAGTGTTGACAAAGAAGCAATATAGAAAAGGAAGTAAACTACCACAACCATTTTGGAGGACAATTTGGACTTATCTATAAATACTTTAAGTGCACATATCCTTTGACCTAGCAATTTCGCTTCTAGGAATTTATCTTACAAAAGAACGCTGGTACAAAAATAGAAATACTCAAGGGCATTTATTGTAGCAATTTTGTTTTATTTTTTTAAGTTAATTAATTAATTAATTAACTTAGTAATCGCTACACTCAAGGTGGGGCTTGAACTCACAACTCCCAGATCAAAAGCTGCATGGTCTTCTGAGCCAGCAAGGCTCCCCAATAGCAATTTTTTTTTTATAAATTTTTTTTAACGTTTATTTACTTAAAAAAAATTTTTTTTTCAACGTTTATTTATTTTTGGGACAGAGAGAGACAGAGCATGAACGGGGGAAGGGCAGAGAGAGAGGGAGACACAGAATCGGAAACAGGCTCCAGGCTCCGAGCCATCAGCCCAGACCCTGACGCGGGGCTCGAACTCACGGACCTCGAGATCGTGACCTGGCTGAAGTCGGACGCTTAACCGACTGCGCCACCCAGGCACCCCTACGTTTATTTACTTTTGAGACAGAGAGAGACAGAGCATGAATGGGGGGAGGGTCAGAGAGAGAGGGAGACACAGAATCTGAAGCAGGCTCCAGGCTCTGAGCTGTCAGCACAGAGCCCGACACGCGGGGCTCGAACTCGTGAACCACGAGATCATGACCTGAGCGGAAGTCGGACACTTAATCGACTGAGCCCCCCAGGCGGCCCCCCAATAGCAATTTTAAACAGCAAACACATAGAATCAACTTAAATACATATAATCAATAAAGGAATAAAGAAATAAAGCATGATATATTGTATTATATGTGTTAGATTATACTGGGTCTGCTTGGTTCAGCTAAGAATTGTTTCCCAGAGTTCCCTTCCCTGTATGATCCTATGTCAAAGCTGGCCAAAAGAGGGGCTTTGTGAGATTGGGAAGGTTTAAGTGAAGAGGGGCCAAAGTGAAGAGGGGCCATTACTCACTACCACCACCAAATCCTACTGCCAAACTAACACACACACACACACACACACACACACACACACACACAATTTCTGTCAGTTTATATTCATGGATAAAACACTGGAAAGCCCCACATGAAATTGTTAATGGTGGTTAATTTGGAATTGGGATTTGACAGTGATGATGAGTATGGTAAGTAGATTTTGCCTTTTAAACTTCTTTGTTGTTTATCCTTGTTATAAAGAGCAAATACAGAGGTGACTGGGTGACTCAGTCGGTTAAGCATCCACTTTGGCTCAGGTCATGATCTCACAGCTCATGAGTTTGAGCCCCACATCAGGTTCTGTGCTGACAGCTCAGAGCCTGGAGCCTGCTTCGGATTCTGTGTCTCCCTCTTTCTCTGCCTTTCCCTGCTCATGCTCTGATTCTCTCTCAAAAATAAATAAATATTAAAAAAAATTTTTTTTTAAAGAGCAAATACAAAGGTATATTTGAGAAAAAAGAAAAACACTTAAAAATAGTGTATTACAATTTTGGAAAATGCAAATAGAGCAAAGGAAATATGTATAAAATACATGATATCTGTACTTCAATAATAAAATATAATTTTTTAAACATTTAAGTTTATTTAAATTTCTAGTCTTTACTCATGCTTTTAAAACTGCTTTGTGAGGGGCGCCTGGGTGGCTCAGTCAGTTAAGCGTCCGACCTCAGCTCAGGTCATGATCTTGCGGTCCGTGAGTTCGAGCCCCGCTTTAGGCTCTGGGCTGATGGCTCAGAGCCTGGAGCCTGCTTCCGATTCTGTGTCTCCCTCTCTCTCTCTGTCCCTCTGTTCATGCTCTGTCTCTCTCTGTCCCAAAAATAAATAAACGTTAAAAAAAATGTTTAAAACTGCTTTGTGAAATATAAAAACCATAAAATAAACTGCATGTATGTAAAGTGTTCAATTTGATGAGTGTAGATGTATGTCTACACTTGTGAACCATCACCAAAATCAGTGTAATGAACACATACCTCTCAAAAGTTTCTTTATGTTTCACTATAATTCCTTCTTCTTGGGGCACCTGGGAGGCTCAGTTGGTTAAGCGTCCAACTCTTCATTTCGACTCAGTCATGGTTCCTGAGTTCAGGCCCCACCTCAAACTCTGTGCTGTCAGCGTGCGGTCTGCTTGAGATTCTCTCTCTCCCTCTCTCAAAATAAATAAATAAACTTTAAAAAAATTCAAAAAAATTCCTTCTTCTCTCCCCAACCATATTCTCCAACAGCTATTTATCTGATTTTTCCTACTGTAAATTATTTTTGCATTTCTAGAATTACATATAAATGGAATCAAACATGTATATAGTGTTTTTTGTCTGATATATTTCATTCATCGTAATTATTTTGAAGTTTATCCCTGTTGTGTGTATTAATAATCTGTTCATTTCTACTGTTGAGTTGTATTCCATTGTATGGATTTCTGATTTCTTTATCCATTGACATATTGATGGATATTTGAGTTTTTCCAATTTGGGGCTATTACAGTTAAAGCCATTATGAACATTCACATACAAGTCTTTGTATGTATATATGCTTTCTTTTTCTTTGGGTATATACCTAGGAGAGGGATGCCTGAATGGTATGGCAGATGTATTTTTGACTTTCTTTTTTTTTTTTTTTACATTTATTTCTTTTTTGAGAGACAGAGCACAAGTTGGGGAGGGGCAGAGAGGGAAGGAGACACAGAATGCGAAGCAGGCTCCAGGCTCTGAGCTGTCAGCACAGAGCCCGACATGGGGCTCGAATTCACAAACCGTGAGATCATGAGCTGAGCCAAAGTCGGATGCTTAACTGTCTGAGCCACCCAAGCACCCTGTGTATTTTTGACTTTTAAGAAACTGCCAAACTGTTCAAAGTGGTTCTGTCATTATGCATTTTCACTAGCAGTGTATGAAAGTTTCAGTTATGTGTTCATCAACCATTGGTATAGTCCGTTTTTTTATTTAACCATTTTAAGAATTGTAACGATATCTCATTGTCATTTAATTTGCATTCCCCTAATTACTAATAATGATCAGCACATTTTTGTGTGCCTGTTTGCCATCTGTGTGTGTGTGTGTGTGTGTGTGTATGTATTTTTTTGGTGAAATGATTGTTCAAATATTTTATTTAGGCTCTAATTGGCTTTTCTTATTAATAATCACCGAGTTGTAAGTATTCTTTATATATGTTTACAATCCTTCTCAAGGTATCTATTTTGCTGATCTTCTCTCCTAGTATGGGGCTTGCTTGCCTTCATTTTCTTAATAGTGGTTTTTATATAGCAAAAAAATTTCATTTTGATGATGTCCAACTTATTAAATTCATGTTTTGATTTAAGACTACTCCAAAGTCTGTATGATTTCTTCTAGAAGTTTTATTGTTTGGATTCTTACATTTGGCTCTTTGATTCATTTTGAGTTATTTTTGTGTGTAGTATAATGTAAGGGTGTGGTTAATTTTGGTGTACCATTTGTTGAAAAGATTATCCTTTCTTTCATTGGACTGACTTGACATCTTTGTTATAAAGGAGTTGAACTTGTATGTGTGGGTCTGTTTCTGGGCCCTCTATTTTGTTCTACTGATCTATAAGTATGTCTTTTCATCAATACCATATTTTATTGTTTGTAATAACTTTATAATAATTCCTGAAATCAGGTAGTGTGAGCTCCCTTACTTTGTTCCTTAAAAAAATATTTGGCCTATCTGCATTTTAACACAAATTTTAAAATCAGTTTGTCAATTTCTAGAATTGAATAGAAATTTAAATAATAAATTTCTTTTGCTTGGATTTTGGACTGAGATTGCACTGAAACTGTAGATGAATTTGGGAAGAGTTGACATCTTAATATTGACAGTGCATTTCATTTTGATCTGTTTTTCACATATGGAATAGTACATATTTATAAGTAAATCTATGACTTTTCAAGGGATGAAATCAGGTATTGCTTGATAGAGCAAAGTTAACTAGCCCTCAGAGACTGAACCCATGGCTTTGTCCTGAGCAATATGGAATGTTAGCAACTGTTCCTTAACTCGATTCAAATAAAATGTATTTGGTTAAGTTAAATCCACATTTTTGTGTAGTAAAAAAAAATAAAATGTTGTTGTTTATTGACTATGATTAGCAGAATACATCTAAAAATGCCTGACCATTTGGGATGGGAAATAGGTGGGATAATCCTGTTATTACCTTGCCTCTCATTCCTTGTTATGGCAGAAATCATCAATCGTGCCATTCTTTCTCAAAGAATGTATACATAGATACTATTTATTTATTTATTTATTTATAATTTATTTATTTATTAGCAGTGGTCCTGTTTATTTAATACTACTTATTACTGGTGGTCCTCAAACTCAGTTTACCTTTTCTGCAGTAGAGGGAATTCCTCCAAGGGGTTGAGTTAACTTGCAAAAGTTTTTCTAATGATAAAGTCTGTCAACTTTTCATTCCTTACACCAGAATCTGCTAAGCCAAGGATTTTCCACTTGTTTTGCAACTCAAATTCTATGTGCATTTCTAACACATCCCTGCATGGGGGTCAAAGTGGACTCAGTGTAATAGAGCCTTTAAATAGTACATAATGACTTAATTTCAAGGATTTTAACATTCTTGTAGGAGCCCCTGTTCCCACCTCCTACTTTGAAGCCTAAGGCCTTGGGCCCTCTGCTGACTCTACAGTGGAGCTGAAAATGCGTCCATTGTACTTACAGCCCTGACTTCTAGTGCACTTGACCACTCTCCCAATCTGTATGTCACCTTATGAGGTCAGTTCTCATACTACTAGTTTGCTATTTAAGTTATTGCAGACCACTGGACTGACTCAGTGCATTATGGATACTCTTCCTCATGCTGAGCCATGGAAAACTTACCTTTTTTTTTTGGTTGCCATGACATTTGGAGAGGTGGAGGGCAGGGTTAGAGACCTGGTAGGGAGCAGATGCTTCTATTGCTGATAATAAACTTAATTGAAGCTAAAAATCGTTGGGTCTCTTTGGTTTCGTCCTTGTGACCTCTCTGTAGTAATAGATGCCAGGAATTCAGGCCAGTTTGGGAGGGCAGGGTACCTGATGGATTCCATTTGCAGGTTGTAGAGTTGAGAAGAGGTGATTATGGGATGTCCTGGTAGAAAAGAGATGTAGATTTGGAGTTTAGGAGAAAGGTTTGCATTGGAGATTATTGATTTCGAAGGCATTTGCATATAGGTGACTGCTTAAGAGGCAATGGTAGATTGAAATCACCATTTTCTTTCAGGTGGGAATGTGCATAAAAAGAGGCCTACAGCTGGACCTTGGGGATACTCACATGTGAGAGATTGAGGAAAAATGGGGACCTGAAAGTGGAGGAAGTTGAGAAGAAATGATGGAGAGAAAACTAGCATTATTGTATTAGGTCCCTTCTTAATTTCTACTTGGCCAAAACTTTGCACCCTCAACCCCTGTAATAGCGATTGGCACATAGTCAGTGCTTAATAAACTTTTGTTAAATGACCGAATGTGTGGAATCCAGAAGAGATTTTCTAGGAGGAACCCAAGGTCAGCAGTCTCCCAATGTTAAAACAAGGCTGGGGTGAATGAGAAAAGGTTTCTTTGAGAAAAGGGTTTGGATTTGGGGGATTAGGAAATTACTAGTGACTTTACAGTATGTAGGTTATAAACTCTTATCACCTCATGCTTAGATTATTGGAACATGTAAAATGCAGATGGTTAATACTTGATTCCTTGGATTAAGGTGAGGGCTCAATGATATGACTTGTAAATGGTGTTAAGTACTTAGCCCAACCTCTCATTCACTCATTAAAATAATATTTAATGAGCGTTTACTATGGTCTAGGTGTGGTTTTAATAGCTGCAGATAGACCAGTGAATAAAACAGATAAGATTGGTGTATTCATGGACTTTATAGTCAATCTGGGGTGGGGGCAGGTAATAACAAAGACATCTGAGAGTGTCAGATGCTGTGCAGAACCAAAGGATGATCATCTGATAGAGAGTGACATGATGGGTAGCCTATACAGGTAAGGCCTCTCTGAGGAACTAATAGAAGCTAGGAGCTGAATGGGAAAAAGAGCCAATATTGACTATTACTATTCCTCCCTTCTTCCTCTTTTTATTTCTGGTTCTTCCTCTTTCCACTTCAACTGTTCGTCTGCCTTGCACATCGGCTCATTTCATCACATGCTCAAAACCTTTCCATGCCTCCACGAGTGACTTTGCAAGTTGTTATCTGGGCTCAGCCAGCAGAGGAAAGTGCTGCTTTCTGTATTACCAGTGGGCTGTCAGCTCCACGTGGTGCTGTAGAAAAGGCATCCTTGCCCCAGGCAAAGGCATTTACACCTTCCAGGGAGATGAATGATTAGAGACAGCAGAGGGGCAGAGGAGGTGGCAGACGCAGACACAGAGGAGGGAGTGGATAGGAAGCTAACAGGACTTAATCTATTAGAAGAGGAAAGGCCTTTGAAAAGTGAATTAATGATATTTATAGCTGCATCAGGTAAGTAGTTGGCCAGAGTTCACTGATAATGAGACCAGGATTGAATTCCTATATGGACCAGAGAGCTTCATGTGGAGAAACTATGCTATTTACTCCCTGGCTATTGAGACTTAGGCAAACACATACCTCTCTGAACCTCAGTTCCCCAGTCTAAAATGGGCACACATATCTCATCTGCCTGCCCATGTCATAAAGAACAAATGAAAATGGATAATAAAGTGCTTTTTAAAATTATAATTTTTCAATGTGATCTATTGTTATTACTGATTATGTTATTATTTTCGTGGCCTAGGTACCTTCCTCCCCTCCTTTTTCTGCAATGTATCAGCTGGCTATCTCTCATAGTGGATATTCAACCACACTGTGAATGTTCCGTATAAATCAATCAATAGCCCTTCAATAGGCCCATCATACTGACCCTGAGTTAGGAAGATCATATATTCTCAAGTGCTAGTGCTTGGGCTATTCTACCCACTCCTGGCTAAGTCTTTGTCTTACTTATTTTAATATTTGTTACACTCTATTGCAGTGCTTCTAACCACTAACCGCTAGTGTGGATTTCCTCTCTCCTCATCATGAATGAGTCGTAGGCGGAGTCTTCTTTGACCTTTGTCCTTTTGCCTGATCTCTAGAGAACTGGAAATTAGGTCATTTGGTGTTTACTACCCAGTGATGACAACTATAGGGCACATGTGTTTCGCCCCCAATATCCTGCTCATCATGGATACTGCTAATTGATTATTGCCCTATCCGCTATTGATGTGGCTTACCAGCCCTACAATGGGGAACCACTGGGTACATGTGGCTACAGAGCATTTGAAATGTGCCTAGTCCAAATGGATGAATGTTGTACAAGTAAAATACATAATGATCATGGAGACACCACAAAAGAAAAAAATGTAAAATATCTCAATAATTTTATATCTGTTGCAAGTTGAAATAATATTTTGCATATAATAATTAAAATATGCTATTAAACTTACTTTTACCTATTTCTTTTAACATTGTTTTTTGATGGCTGCTAGAAAATGTAAAATTATAAATGTGGCTCACATTTGTGGCTCATGTTCTGTTTCCACTGTATAATGCTGCCTTCAAATCATTATTAAGACAGTTCTTTACGCATTCAATGACCAATAAACCAGAAATTAAAGGAGTTGTATTTTTTGGGGAGCAGAAGAGAGGTTGACATTTCGAGTTTACATCTAGAATGAAAAAAAAGAGCTTGAGTTTATGTAATTTAGTGGTTCCCAAACATGTCTCTGTATCAGAAAGTCCTGGGATCTGAAATTATAAAACTAGAGATTTCCAGGTTCCACTCTTGGCGATTCTGGTTAATAGGTCTGAGATGGGGCCCTGGATTGTGTATTTTCTTCCTTTTCTTTTGTTTAGTTTTTATTTCATAATAATAAACTTAACACTGCAATCCAGCTAGACTTGGAGGGGGATAAGAAAAATATGGAACCCATATTCTTTGCAGTGAGATCACAAAGATTATAGGTTATTTTGAGCAGATGAGGGTGAAGGGGTACTTTTGTGAACTACAGAAGGAATGGTCTAATGGTTAAGATAAAACACAAGTCAAATTTATTAGATTTGTTCATGGTCAGCAATGGTAATCGTCTTGCTGGTCTTGCCATTCCTGGACCCAAAGTGCTCCATTAGCTTTCACAAAAGTCATGCCCTCTTTTACCTTGCCAAAGACCACATGCTTGCCATTCATCCATTAAATCTTCACAGTGCAGATGAAACCTGGGAACTCTGTATGGGATCCAGCATTTGCCATGGACAAGATTTGAGGACCATATGCTTCAGGATGAAATTCTCACCATTAGATTTTTCCCCATAGAAGGACGTGCCACCAGTGCCAATAAGGCATGTGAAATCACCATCCTGGCACAGAAATCCCAGAATAACTCTGTAATTCCTTCTCCAAATTCTTTCTTCCAGGTGCTCAGAGCATAAATGGTTTCTGCTGTCTTTAGAGCTTTGTTTGCAAACAGCTCGAAGGAGTAATGGCCCAAGGGTTCACCATGCCTGACAATGTCTAAGAACACAGAGGGGATGACCATAGCTGGGTAGTGCGGGCATCTGCCAGGGTTGTGTGTTTCAGTAAGCAGCCTGCGAGATTCTGATGTGCAGCCAGGTTTAAGAGCCCCTGCGCTAGGACTTTTTTTACATTTCTATGAAGGGACTTTCCTGCGGTGACAAGTTGTTACTAGCAGAGCTAGGACCAGAGCACATGTTCTTCATGGATTATATTTTGTACCACAAATCCCTAGAATATTTTGTGCTACTGTGACCTAAGAGGCTTCACAGAACTCAGGATGGAATGAGGAACTCAGGCTACATCTAAGCAGGCAGGCAAGCTCTTCTTCCTTATTTGGAGAAAGCCCAGTTTGGCTCAGCAGCCCCCTCTGTTGTCAAAAATCCCTAGCGCAACCTGACACAGCTGGCTGTGGGAAAGGGAGCAGGGAGAGGGAACACAAGAGGATGTAGCATGAAGAACAGTAGATGGGGGATCTATTTGCAACCAGGCAGCGGTCAAAAGGAAACAATGCAGCCTAAGCCCCTTACAGCCAGAAAGGCCTGTGGAAATTGTTTACCTGACTGCCTCCTGGTCTGGAGGAGAGGAGGGAATTTGGACAAATCATTTTACTTCTCTGGGCCTCAGTTTCCACATCTGAACAAGGGGAATAATGACATGCTCTCTACCCCTCCCTCATTACAGACTATTGTAATAGTCAAATAGAAAAATGGGTATGTTTTTAGCAGTCCAAAGACACATGGCTAGTTTGAGATAGAACCAGACTTTGAACTCTGGTCTCCCGGTTGAGGCATGTCATACAGTTTCAGCTAACAAAGGATAGATGTGTTCAGCTGCTTCCAGAGGGACAGAGGCAGAAAAAAACTTACAGGGGAAGTTGAGGCTGCCATCACACCTAGGTGAATTAAAGTCAGGTAGCTGCCCTTTATTTATGCATTCATTCATTACTAATTTATTTAGCTTATATTTATTGAGTACCTCTTATAGGATTGAAACTGTGCAAGATGTGGTGATACTAAGTCAAATCAGACGGGCTTTTGTTATGTCTATGGTTCTTGCAGTGTTTCCCCAAATATTTCCTTTGTCAGAAATATTCTCAACTAGCTGTCACAGTGCACAAGTAACATGACTGGGTGAAATATAATAGCTGCCATTTATTGGGAGTTAGTTATGTGCCAGGCACAGTGCTAGGCACTTCCAGTAATAACTACCTTGGAACCCAGAAGAAGAAATAGACCTAGGGAGACTTAGCACATTTCCGTTTAGTAGGCAGTGGAGGTAGACATATTTCCACCTGTTAAACAACAATGCTATATTGTTTTGAAAAGTATTTCCTTTTGGTAATAGCGTGGGGTGGCTGTAAGGCCCTAGGCAAAATGCATATTTACTTGTCTATGTTCATGAAAGTGTTATTTATAGTAGTGGAAAATTAACCTAAAATATTCAAAATAAATTTAAATAAATTATAATACAATATTTTTGAAGAGTATTTAATGATCTGGGAAAGTGTCATTCATAAATTGCTACTTCATACTAGGAAGATTTATATCTGCTTGATACTAATTTTGTAAAAACACCCACCTAACCCATAAATCCAGAAGAAAAGGATGGAAGGCAATTCACCGTTGTTTTCAATATTGTTGTTGGGCATTAGTGTTTTGGGAGAGGCTTATTTTCTTTGAACTTTTTGAGTTTCCCATATATTCTACTTTTTTTTTTTAAGTTTTCCCCCAGACATTAAAAAAAATTTTTTTTAATGTTTATTTATTTCTTGAGAGAGAGAGAGAGAGACAGAGTGAAAGCTGGGGAGGGGCAGAGAGAGAGGGAGACCCAGAATTTGAAGCAGGCTCCAGGCTCTGAGCTATCAGCACAGAACCCAACATGGGGCTTGAACTCATGAACCACGAAATCATGACCTGAGCTGAGGTTGGACACTTAACCAACTGAGTCACCCAGGCGCCCCTCCCCCAGACATTTTATTATGATAGTTCTCACACATACAGAAAATATGGAAGAATTACAGTGAATACCCATATACCCACAACCTAGATTCTACAATTAACATTTTACTATATTTGTTTTATCACTGATCTATCCATTTCTCTGTTTATCCATTTTATTTTCTGATGTGTTTCAAGATACATCGTTGGCCTCTCTATACCTTTGCCCAAATACTTCATTATGCATTTTTTAAAATTAAGAATTTGTTTGGGTACTTTTTTTTTTCCTTAGGAGGTAGTATTTACTTGTGATGAAATGCACAGATTCTATGTACCATTCAGTGGGTTCTGAAAATACATCCACCTGACAAATCCGCAGCGAGACACAGAACATTGACATCACCTTGGAAAATTCCTTCACCTCCAGTCAATCCCTTTCCCCAAAGCAACTTCTGTTCTCGTTTTTTCCAGCATAGATTAGTTTTGCCTGTTACAGAAGTTCATGTAAATAGATTCGTATAGTATATAGTCTTTTGTGTAAAGCTTCTTTTATTCAACGTAATGTTTTTGAGATTCAACCATGCTACTGCATGTACCAGCGGCTTGTTGTTCTCTGTCGTGAGGGTGGTATGAATGTATCACTTTTGGTATTTCTGTTTTCCTATTGACGGACACCTAGTCCGTTTTCGGTTTGGGGCTATTATAAATAAAGCTGTTATGAACATTCTTACACAGTCACTTATGGACATATGTTTTTCTCTTGGGTAGGTACCTGGGTGAAGTTCTGGGTCATAGAGTAGGTATATATTTAGTTTTGTAAGAAACTGCCAGGCCCATTCTCAGAGTGGTTGTATCATTTTATACTCTTGCCAACAATATAAGCAAGTTCTGGTTGCTCCATATCCTTGCCAATATTTGATGGTGTCAGTCTTTTTAAAAAATTTTTTTTTAAGTTTTAGTCCTTCTGATGGGGGTGCAGTGGTGTCTCTTTGTGGACCACATATTTTTAAAATCAGAAAAAAAAGTTTTATAAAAAATAAAACTGAAATGATGTCAAAGAAAAGAAAGAGAAAGTACTGGAAGTAAATTTGGTAAAATTAACTTTCCTCTTTTTTGGGTGATTTGTACATGGATTTCTTTCTTGTCCTGTTTTGCTTTAATTTCCAGGTTGTCAAAAATAAACATGTATTATTTTCATTATGAAAGAGAACATATCTTATTTATAAAAAAATATTACCTATGAGAGTTAATATGTTAATTGAGGTAATTCAGTGACATTTTAGTAGTCATACCTGTGTGACAAATTAAAGCTTTAAAAAGTTTAAAATGTGACTGCTGGGCTTGTTTAATGGCCTATATTTGGGTCTTATGTGTAAATACTCTGTGAGTATGAGCAAAATGCTTCCTGTCTGGGCTTCAGTTTCTTCCTCTTTTTTATAAATGGGTTGGAATAAGTTATCAGAATAGGTTATTCTATCTCAGTTACAAAGAAAATGTGTGCAAAACTGATAAGCATTTGAGGAAGTGAGAGATAGGACATGTAAGCTTTGATGGGGAACAGAGGGTTTGTTCCTTAGGAATTTCAAGTTGAGAAAAAAAAGAGCCATTTGCCCTGGGACTCTTAGAAAAGGTCCAGGGCCACAGAGGGAGACTGCAGGGTATAGGGAAGAGAATGTGAACTTCAGAGTTTGATGGTCCTGAATTCAAATTCAGACACAACCCTCTTCTTGACCTTTGACCTTGGGCGAGTGCTTTAATCTCTCTCAGCTTCTGCATCCGCAAAACAAAGATCACAAAACCTTTATCCTTTTGTGTGTGTGTGTGTGTGTGTGTGTGTGTGTGTGTGTGTGTATTTTAAATCATAATATTTACAGACATTACCATTTACAGAAATGTCTGGGTTTGTCCTCTGCCTTAGAATGTAGTAGGCAAGTGACAAAACTTGGGGAGAAGGACTTGGAATAGAGGGAAATAAAAAGGGCCAGAGACAAATTTAGAAATCTAGATTGTGAAGGCTTAAAGGAATGCTAGAGATGATCTAATCCAAAGCCTCATTTTGCAGAGGAGAAAAATAAGGTCTCGCATTGATCTCCCATGGACATGGTGGCAGGGCCAGTATGGGAACCCAAGGCATTTTGTTTTCTGCGTATATCATGAGGCTTCAGCCAGCTTTACAATTTGACTCTAGTGTGGTGTCAGTCAGATGAAGTGGAATTTTCCTTGCACATTCCACGAGGACCACTTGGCTTGGGGTTTTCAAATGCCATAACCAGCAAGAGAATAGAAACAAGCTCTCCAGGAGACTTGTCAGTGGAAGATTTAACTCTTCTCTTCAACTCTTTAAATTTTACAAACTCGAGTTTGTGTAACATAGTTACAAACTATGTTTGTAACATAAGTTTTACAAACTCGAGTTTGTAAAGTAGGCAAAAACAAACAAACAAACAAACAAACAAACAAACAAAACACATGTTGTTGGTCAGCTTAGCTCTGCCCTGGAACTGTTTGTTACATTTGACTCTGATTCTTCCCAAGCTCAGGCACCAACTTCCCTGGTAAGTACATGCTGCCCACGGAGGGATTTCTGTGTATCAATTTCATCCACGGCAAGTTTCCTCCATTGTCCTGGGTTGCAGGCTAGAGACTTACTGTCTGATAACTGTATGATTTTCTGGCACTTTCAAAGGAGACCAAATATCCCTGCCACACTGATTTGACCGATTAGTTTTCATCAAAGTTGTTTACTACTGGTTTGGTAGTGTTAGTTTGCTTTTGTGTTTAATTTCAGAGAAAAAGATTTAAGAGCTTAGAATCCCTCCTTTCAAACCTTCAGTTTGTTGGTCTGTGGAAGCAATTTCTTGGATAGTTTTATTGGCTGAGAAAAAGAAAAGAAAAGAAAAATCAAGATCCAGCTTGAATCTTCTCTTGCTCCTTGACCTGAATCTGTATAAAAAGTCTTTCCCTGCACACCACACCGCTCCCAACTTTGCAAAGGGGTGCTCATGAGTGAGTACTCTCAGCCCTGGCGATCTTGAGACAGGAAATAACATTAAGCTCTCCAAGGGAAGGCTGTTTTCACAGAGGGATTTTACTCCAGACTGATTCAAAGAATAATGAGCCTCTTGTGGGCAAATCTTTTGGGAAACGTCTGATCTCGTTTTCTAAGATATTGGTCAGAGGAGCGAGAGGGCTTTGGGACACTATCAAGACTGGCTCTGGATCCATCTTACCTTATTTATCTGCTGGGATCAGGGTCAGCTTCCTGCTGGAAGGAACAATTTTTGCCAAGCTCCTTCAACCCAAGGCATAGAAAACACAGAAGAAATATTGATACATTCTTGTGCTTTCCAACACAAATGTATTTCATAGAGTCCTTGCGGCTATAAAGAAATTCTTTGAAAGCAAAATGTAAGAGAGCTTTGTTTATAGAAAAGTCCTTTCTTCCCTTGGCTAAGGGCTCCTTGTTTCTTTGCCGTCTCCATTCTCTCCCTTGCCTGCTTTGTTTATATGACAAAGTCAATATTATACTCCACTTACTGACATTCACTGTGGTAAGGAAGATGGAGTTGTAAGTTTTGGCCCCAAGGGCAATGTGGTAGAATAGAAAGGCCTGGAACTTGGTCTGGTGTCATAAATTCAGGCTCTGGTTTTGCTGATGACTTCTCAGACCTCAGCATCACCAATCATATCCAAGAATAAGATTTTACAAAATATTTTTCATAACATATGTGAGACATTTAACACAGGTTCAGGCCCAAAGTAAAGCACCCAGTTAGTTCTAGATGAGGTTGGCTTGAAAGGTTGGCTTGAGGTTGACTGCCTTATTCCTTAATGGGTGTGTATGGCAGGGGACTAGGCTCCTGTAAAAGAATGAGAGGGAGGGCTGCTGGAAGAGGGCCAGGATATAGGGGAAGGACTGAAGAATAGTTGTTGAAGGCATACATTGGCTTGGTCTTTTTCTGAGGACTGACTCTTCAGCAGTGGGTCAGTGTGTGATGTAGTAGAAATGTAATAGACTTCGAGTAAGACAGATTTGGGCTCCAGGTTCTATTCTACTGATTTTAGATGTGCAACATTGTGTATGTGCCTTAAAATACCTCTCTGATAGGTTTAGTAGAGAGACCCAAGTTTTCTGGGCTCTTCCCTGCCTTTTGCACCTGAAGCTGAGAAACTAGGCTGGAGCACTGGAAATGACTCCATTCTCTGTGTGAAACCAGCCCTGAAGAAACAATTAAGGCAGCCTAAAGGTGTTGGCAGAAGCCTAATAAACCTTACTGGCATGTTATTTGGGGTTGCTAACCTTCCTCACAATTGGACTCTTCTATTCACAGATTAACACTAATAATAAGCCCCATTGAAGAGAATGGCTCTAATTGGTTCCTAGTTGTTGCTCTGGGATAAAAGTTGATCATCTATTCTGAGAATGGTCTTTCTGAGGCTGTGTCTGCAGTTTGCTCAAATGAACTGATAAATCAGTGAAAAATTCACTTCACAGACTCGTTGGGTCTGAGCAACACTAACTTCTTGCGCAGGTTTATGTGTGTGTGTGTGTAACTGTGTTTATGTGTTAGAGGACGTGTATGGATGAGTATGAGTTTAAAACTGTGATGCAGACACATGAAGATACTTAGAAAAGTAAACTAACCAAAGGCCCAAATAAAAATGTGCTCGCTTGACTGATCTCTCCTACATTAGTGTAACTCCAAAAGCAAATGGAAAACATTTTGGCATAATGAACATGACCTGTCACAAATTCTAATGCTTTAGGAGGAAAACAAGATGATAAGAAGGAAATTTGGCCCAAGGATTGAGGATATTCCACACTTTCTTTCCAGAAATTATTGTAAGAGGGATATCCAAGTCAGTTGCTGTTTTTGTTAAGGCCCATTGTATGTTTTTTTTCTTGACTTCTTCATATTCTTTTATTGTGGTAAAATATACATAACATAACATTGACCATTTTAGCCATTTTAAAGTGCCATTAAATACATTCATCTTGTTGTACAACCATCACCACCATCCATCTCCAGAACTTTTTCATCTTTCCAAACTGACACTAAGTACCCATTCAGTCCTTCAAATTTTTAAGAGACACAAGTTACAGATTTTGGAAACTTCTATTACTTATTCACATGAGGGGTTAATGCAGGAAGTAGCACATGTTTTCTTTTTCCTTATTCATTTATTCAGTTGCTCAATAGGTATACACTGATTACTGATGATGAGCCCAGGTACTATGCTGGGGATGATGTCAAACAAACCAGACAGAATCTCACTCTTTCAGATCTCACAGATTGTTCCCTTCTTGTTGTGGCAGGCAGAATAATAGCCCTCTAAAGATGTCCATGCCCTAATCCCCGGAGCTTGTGACTATATTGCTTTACATGACAGGAGGGATTTTGAGATGTGATTAAGTTAGAGATCTTCCTCCCCCACCTTTTTATATTTATATTGAGGTTAAAAAAAAGAAGAAGAAAAACATGGATGTAAGATAAGGATCTTGAAATGGGGAGATTATCCTGGATTATCTGGGTGGGCCCAATCTAATTCCAAAGATTTTTATAAGGGAAAGAGGGAGGCAGCAGAGTCAGAAAAGGAGATGAGATAACAGGACAGAGTGATGAGAAGGGGGCCATGAGCCAAGGAATGTAGGCAGCCTCTAGAAACAGGAAAAGGAGAGGAATGGCTCTTCTCCTAATGCCTCCAGAAGGAGCACAGCTTTCTTGACACCTTGGCTTCAGCCCATTAGACTCATTTTGGACTTCTGATCTTTAGAACTATAAGGTAATTTGTGTTGTTTTAAGACACTAAATTGTGGTAATTTGTTATGGCAGCAGTAGAGAACTAATACACTTGTCTTTATGTTCAGTGTTAAGGGGTTTCTTTATTGTTAGTTTACTCTGGTTGGTCGAGGAAACAGGAGAGTGTAAAGTTTTTGCAGAACTCAGACTTTGATTTGCTCTGGAAGACCTGCCTGCCCCATGTCATCAAGCCTGTGCCTGGACTTCCAATGGACGGTGGCTTGTATTTAATTCATCTCTTATTTTCTTCCCCTTAGTACCATGCTAGCTAGGTACACTAAATGTCTAGCACTCAAACAGAGAGGCATCCTGCACTTGGCTCAGGTCCTTTCTGCAAACCAAGCAGCATTCAGGAGATGTGGTCATTCCATAACTGAGTAAATTTACAAGTGTGTAATCACTTTGCCTACAGTAAAAATGGTTGATTACCAAGTGGTAGTAGTGTATTCACACGTGCTGTGTACTAAACCATAAGATACATGATTTTTCTGAGACCGAGATAAAAGGCATAAATGTTCTATGCAGGAGTCTTCCTCACACGAAAAGTAAAATCTTTGACAATTCTAAACTCTCAGTATTTACTTAGTCTTGTGCTTGTCTGAAACAGTAATCCTTATCCTTTTTGCTGCATGATTCCTTCTTAAGAACGGAAAATTATATTTTCTAATCTTTCAGACTTCATTCTGTAGCCTCCCTCTCTAATCTGCTGGGCAGAGAGAGGTCAGGCCTGAGTAGGTAAAGGAGTAAATAGCTCCCAGTCTTGGGAAGACAAAAATGTGAGCATGAGAACGGAAACTCCATGTTCTCTGAAGTCTTGACCTAAGACCAAAGAAGAACAGATTCTTCCATTTACTTGATCTTTAGAGATCCTCATAAAAGTGAATCTCTTTTTAAAGAACAATTCTGAGATGCTAGCTAACCTTGTCTTTTTCGTGTTAGGAATGAAATCTAAGGCACAGTAAGTTGAACCTCTTTAAAATGGCTTACAAGGCCCTTCATGACCCAGCCGGCCCTTTTCCCTACTTGTGCAGCCTTATCTCTCCCCATTTTGTCTCCTAATCTTCCAACCATTCTGATTTTTTTTTTTTAGTTTCTCTGACATTCTGATTCTTTCCAGTGTCATAGCTTGTACCTGACTCAGCCTGAACCATGCCTTCTTCTCCTTTCCTCCACACCTTGGCCTTGCTGACTTCTATACAACCTTCAGCTTAGAGGCTGCTTCCTTAGTTAGCTTTCTCTCATCCCTCACCACACTCAACTGCTCCTTTGCAAGCAGTTATACACTGCTGTTATACACTGTCCTATTGATGCCATTTACTTGTCTTTCTCCCCGACTAGACTGTAAGCCCCAAGAGGGTATGTTGCATGGGGGCCCCTGTATCTTCTATTCATTGTTTTCCCCACCATGCTTGGCACTTCTTTCTAACAGACTGGCACTCTGCCCACAGGCTAAATCTACCTCAGTCAGCCTTTTATGTGCCACCATTTGTTTTAATTGCACAGTTGTACATGACCGAGCAAACGGCGGATAGGTACCTGTAATCAAACAGTCCGGAGATTTTAAGTACTTTTGTTCATTCCTGGAACAGTCAGTGAGCCTTGGCAATAGGCAATTTAAATTCCGGACAACGAGTTTCCAAGCCGCTTCAATGGCTACATTTTGAGAATAGCGGGAAAACTCCGACCCTTTGATAATTAGACTGAATCAGTTTTCATAATTCTACTTTATGCACTAGAATGGTTAGCAAACTTCATTATCAGAAGCCTGATGAGAAAGCTTTTAGCTTCTAATATAGATCTTGTGCATGATTTCGATTTGCAACCAAACTATGGCCACTCTGCATAGCAGTGTTTCTTAGACAAGATGATCTTAGAGTTTCATCATTATAAATAATTTCGAAGTAGGCTCAGAAAAGAGCATACAATCAACATCTTGCTTATGTATGTTTGATTTAGAGAAAGGACAGCTGATTGCCATAGTCAAAAGCAGCCATCATAAACCTTTGTAACACAGGTAGCCTGCATTTGTTGAACTTGTAAATTGATTTCTTTTGCTCTCTATGTCTGGAACATTGCCAGTATCTAAAGGATTCTTCCTAATTAATGGGAAAATATCCTCAAGAAGTTTCCAGAAAAGACATGTGACTTATCTGACAGAGCTTCCTGGGCTTCCCCTTTTGTGACACTCATAAATTACTCCTTCAATGTCTCTTTAATCCACGTTAGTCTGAAAGCTCCATCAAGGCAGAGACCACTTCTGTCTTTGCTGCTGAGTCCTTAGCACACAGACAGTTCATACACATTTGTTGGATGGAGAGATTAGTGACTCAGATGAATGCACTTCCATAGTGATGTATTGGGATATATGCAGTTTTATCTTTGGCAGCTCTACTTACTTGATGCTATTCTAAGTTAGAACTCTATAGCTTATTTGGAAAATTGCTTTGCATCCTCTTTCAATGAAAATGGCTACATAACAAACCACCTCAAAACTTATGACTTACCTCTCAACAACATTTATTTTGCTCACACATCTGTATTTTGAACAGGGCATGGCAGAGAAAGCTCATTTCTGCTCTCCTTGGTGTGGGCCGGAGCAACTTGGCAGTGGGAGAGGGGAAGCATCTGAAAGCTACTCCTTGCCTAGGCTAGGAATCTTGAACAGCTGGGGGCTGGATAAACCAGGGTTCCTCTGACATCTCTTTCTAGCTCTGCAAGGTCTGTGTAATCTCTCTAGCATGGTGGCTTCAGGGTAATTGGAATTCATACACAATGGCGCAGGGACCCAGGGGTACGTGTTCTAAGGAGAGAGAAAAAGCCAAGTAGAAGTTATATTGCTTTTTATTTTTTAACCTCCCAAGTCTCATTGCATCACTTCTGCTGCACTCTGTCCCTTTGAAGAGGTCACTTATCGGGGGTCAGTGCATAATCAAGGGGAGGTTGAATTCGATTCCACATTTTGTGGGAGAACCTGCAAACATGTTTCAAAACCATCACTCACCCATTCACTGTTCTGGAAGTTTTGTGAAATCAATAAAGTCAAAATCAATTAAGCTGAGACTTGAACACCTATTCTGAGTGAGACAAGGACTCCTGCAGAGAAATAAAATAGTGTAGTCACTTTGTACATACAGGCATGAAAATGAGGAGTTTGAATGAGGACCCTTTTCACTCCAATGCAAGCCATAGCGTCATGACTCCTCCAAAGGGTAGAATTTTGGAGTACCTTTCTATTCTTTCGATGGGTACAAGTGGGACCCTTACAAGAGGAGAAGAGATATAACAGGCAATGTCAACGTAGACATTAGTAGGCATATGCTTTATGGTACCTTCATTGCCTCCCACTGTTCCAGCTTGTCCCCCCAGGCTAGGCTTCAGGGAAGGTAGTGACTTTCCTGATCCTCTAGTTGGTCTTCTCAGACCTTTTCTTCCCCAGCAACTCCCACAATTGTGCAAGTATCATTTCTATACTAATACATTTCCCATTCTATAATATTGATAGTTGTTCTGTTATCTGATTGAAGTCTGACTGATAGAGAAGAAACCAACATCCTGTTATTCTATAAAAAAAATCTTATTTTTGACCAAATACAGCTTGAATAGTTTTTATTTGCAACATGAAGCCTCAACTTTATATAGATGGCAGTTATAAACCATGTATACGGGACCTTTTAAAATCTAGTGGAGCTCCCCAAGATACTTTGCATTGACCTCTACTAAAGTATCACCCAAAGATGAACAGATTGCTGCTGAGGTCCCTGAGGCCATGCCAGTCCTGTACCTCACAGGCCCTAGGTATGGAGAGGGTCAACTCTTCCTTATCCTCCACCCACAGGCCTGAGGAGTCTTACCTCAGATTACCCTCAAAGCATCAAAGGACCAAGTAACCTACTATTCCTCTCCACTCTGGATCAACCTAGTTAGTTGCAAACTACTTGCTTCAAGACTATTTTTCCCATATCTCCTCTGGGAAGCTGGCTGAGTATTTACAGCTCTGTTAGAAAGAGCCTGTCTCTCCTGACCCTGAACAAGGCCTCCAGGACTTACAAGTCTGATTTGGGGTTGTAATCAGGGCCTTCCCCCTTCCACCCATCTCAAGCAGCTTTCCTTTTTGGTCCTGGAACAAAGGCCCTTTGGGGAGGGGTAAATACCACTCATTCCTTCCTGATAGACAAAGGAGAAATGGACACAGAAATATCTCAGTAGATTATTGTTCTGCAGTAAATTCTCAAGAAATCATCAGGCTATGTATGTTAAAATACCTTTACCTATTAAAAGAAGCTTATGAACCTCAGATGAAATAGTGTAGGGGAAATTTTGTTTTCTTTTAATTTTCTCACTATTTGTAGGGTGTAGATGTGGAAAATTTCCTGGATAGAGATGTTCATAGTTAAAACAAAGGCAGAGCAAAAGGGGTTTCAGGATGTTCGTATTTAAAATGAAAAGAGCGCAAAAGGGTTTTCAGGATGAGAGTAGTAACAGAGGGAATACTTCTCTCTTGCAGATCTGTGAGTTTGCTCTTTTTTTTTTCTTCTCTCAGAACTTCTAAATATGGTGAGTTCTTCTGAGTCCCTGAAAATGAGCCAGCTGTTTTCAGAGTATTTAAAGAACTCAAGGGAATGTTGCTAAGTTCTGAGGATCTCCTCCAAAAGGAAGGTAGGGAGGATTAAGGAGCTACCAAGTTTACTCTGCAGATACGTGATTCACTGACCTTGTTCTTAAAATACCTGATAAGGTAGAGTCTCTAAGAGTTGAGATTATGTGACTGGGCCAGACCTTGCTACAATCTGCACATTCTCCAAACGTAAGAGCGCAGAACACAGTTATATGTAAGAACATGGGTGTTAGAGGAAATTTTCCTTCTAGCTTTTCCCTTTATTAACTGTGTGAACTTTGTGGCAGGGACTCACTGTCTTTAAGCCTCAGGCCCTTGTACCTAAAATAGAGGTAATAAAAGCATCTACCTTACCTCATAGAACGGATGGGGATATGGGATAGTGGTTAGGGGTGTGGATATGGAGGTGGACTGTCCAGATCTCACTGCTGGTTCCACTGTGTATTATTTCTGTGTGAGCTTGTGGGCAAGCTCTTTACCTCTTGGAGTCCCAGTTTCCCCATCTGGAGAATGGAGCTAACAATAGGACCTAGCTCTTAGAATTGCTATAATAATTTAATAAATTAAGAAAAGTAGTTAGGAGAGTGCTAGGGCCTAGCAGAGCTCAGAAACTGGTAGCTATTCAAGTAGTTACTCGAAGCTGGAATGAAATCCAGAGAGCCAATGTAAAAAGCCTAAGTGGGCTTCTGGTGGATACCCACATCATGAGATATGTGAAGGAGATACAAGGTGCAGGACTATGTTACATGGCATGAATTCTTTGCCTAGAAAGGTTCTCTGGACAGACATCTATACTTCACTTATGGACTGATGCTCAGAATACAGTCATTAAAGAATAAATTTAATAGCCTAAGATAGTATGTTCTGGTTATCGATTGCTGCATAAAAACTACCCCTAAAATTAGTAACTTAAAAAAACAAGTTATTTTTTTTTTTGACTGGACAGTTTTGTTTCACATGGCATTGGGGGGGTGCTGCATCATCTGGAGGGCTCAATTGGGTGGGATGTCCAAGACGTGGTACACGGTCAGTGCTGGCTGTTGGCTAGAAGCTCAACTTGGAATGCCAAACAGAGCACCTCAGCTCTCCTCCACATGTCCGTTCCATGTGGCTTTGGTTGCTCACTGCATGTGTTTGAGTTCCAAGTGGTGGGAAGTGGAAGCTGCTAGGAAATTCCAGAATGTCACTCCTGCAGCCTTCTATTGCTCAAATCAGTCCCAGGGCCAGCTCAGATTTAAGTGGAGGAAAAATAAACTTCATCTCTCTCTCTCTTTTTTTTTTTAATGTTTAATTTATTCTTGAGGGAGAGACAGAGCACCAGCAGGGGAGAGACAGAATTAGAGAGAGACAGAATCTGAAGCAGACTCCAGGCTGTGAACTGTCAGCACAGAGCCCGATGCAGGGACTGAACTCATGGACTGTGAGATCATGACCTGAGCCAAAGTCAGGCACTTAACCAACTGAGCCACCCAGGTGCCCCTAAACTTCATCTCTTGATGTGAGGAGCAGTAATCAGGAACAGGAAGGGCACACAGGAAAGAGACTAACTATCTGTATTGATGATCTATTGCTGCATAACAAGTTACCCCAAAATACAGCAGCTCAAAACAATGAACATTATTATCTCACATCGTTTCTGAGGCTCAGGGATTTGGGAATGACTGAGCTAAGTGATTCTGATTTCAGAGTCCCTTATGATGTTGCAGTCAAGCTGTCAGCTGGTGCTGCAGTTTCTGGAGGAGCTGGACTATCCACTTCTAAGCTCATTCATGCAGCTGTTGGCAGGAGGCTTCAGTTTCTCACCACATGATTCTCTCCATAGAGCTGCTCATTTCCCCCAGTAAGAGTGGTCTAAGGAAAGATAAAGAGAGGGAGAGAGAAAGGGAAAGGGAAAAGAAGAGGGAGAAATAAAGGGAGAGAATAAGAGAGAGACAGAGAGACAGAGAGAGAGAGAGGAAGAGAGAAAGAGATCAAGTCTGGAATTGCAATTTTTTTATAACTTAATCTTGGAAGTGATATACTGTCACTTCTGCTATATGCTATTGGTCATATAGACAAAACCTGAAACAATGTTGGGGGTGGGGTGGCTACAAAATGGTGTAGCTTGGGTATTACTGAGGGTCATTTTAGAGGCTGCTTACTCCACTATTGCATAGTGATGCTGTGCACAAGAAGCTTCTTGAGAGCTAAATTTGCAGTTTGCTTGTTTGAGATTCTGATGTAGACCATACTTTGGGAAATCTTGGTCATACAAAGGCTTTAATCTTATTGACAATCTGATGTCCAAAGAGCAGCTAATTATCTGCTGCAAACACACATTTATGCATCAGTGTGAATAGATATGGGTTTCTCCTTTGCCTCCCGCTAAGATTTGATGTGTATTAAATGTGAAGACCGCA
Organism: Acinonyx jubatus; assembly: GCF_027475565.1. Classification (NCBI taxonomy): domain Eukaryota; kingdom Metazoa; phylum Chordata; class Mammalia; order Carnivora; family Felidae; genus Acinonyx; species Acinonyx jubatus. The sequence continues at coordinate 187,316,377 of NC_069380.1, read as the reverse complement.
GACCCTGCATTGCTTGGAGCAGATGCCACTGACAGATGTATGGATTTTTGGTTTTGGGCTCTTTAGTGGACTCTTTGCCAATGTTTTATTTTCCTAAGCTGTAGATCCCTGCTTCTGATTGGCATACATGGTGTTAAAGCTAAGAGTCCCTATCAGTGGCTACTTACTTCTGGATACTCATCACATGCATATGGACATCGATGATATCACTGTCACTGGATTTCATAAGTATCTACATTAAGACACTAAATTCCTAACCTTCTGGTTTGACTCTTACCAATATAGGGAAGCCCTCCAAATGTATTTGGATTTGTCCCTCCTGCCTCCTCTCCCTTCCTCCCTTCCTCCTTCTTTCCCTCCCTTCTATTCAACAAAACACCTGTGTAGGAGTCACCTTTTGGGCGGTCTGCTTAGCTCACAATGATTCTTTCTTCTCTTTTGCCCCCTTTTCATTGTCCCTAGTAATTGTGTTTAAATCATATAGCTGTGACCAACTGAAGTCAGTAAATTGAACTGCCGTGGATACCCGACTCAAACTGGGCATTCTGACTCCTTCCCTGGGATTTGAAATTGAGACCAAAGAGGAGACAACAAGGGATTCTTTTGGCATGGCTGCACATCTGCCCTGTAGGTGCAAAAATTGTGGTAGAACCGAGTCCCTCCACTACCATCCTCCTCTTTCGCTGTGTAATCTGATAACAGAAAAAGTCAGTCTGTAGTGCAAAGCAGATGTAAGGGTGAATCGGTGATGGAATAGGGAAGAGTGTGACTTTTGGATGAGAGATGGCTTTCCATTTCTTATACCTGTCTTTCTGAATCTTGGCTTGGATTTTGTGTGCTTTCCATGTCCCCTTGTGCCCCACCTCCCCCCACTTTTAAATTTAAGCTAGCTCCTATAGATCTCTGTTGCTCAATTTCTAAGAAGATTTTATTTATTTAAAAAATTTTTTTTAACCTTTATTTTTGAGACAGAGAGAGACAGAGCATGAATGGGGGAGGGGCAGAGAGAGAGGGAGACACAGAATCGGAAGCAGGCTCCAGGCTCTGAGCCATCAGCCCAGAGCCCGACGCGGGGCTCGAACTCACGGACCACGAGATCGTGACCTGAGCTGAAGTCGGACGCTTAAACGACTGAGCCACCCAGGCGCCCCAGAAGATTTTATTTTTAAGTAATCTCTACACCCAATGTGGGGCTTGAATTCACAACCCTGAGATTGGGAGTCACATTCTCTCCTGACTGAACCAGGCAGGTGCCCCTCTGTTACTCAATTATTAATACAATCCATTTGTATGGGCACTGTGGCTACACCCCTTACCTGGTGAGTTCAGATATTGCAAGAGAAGATTCTTGCTGAAGGCCACCTGGAGAATAATAGAGGCGTGGACATGAGGTGTTGGGAGCACTGAGGAGGGATTCCTCACTCTATCTGAGGGTGTTGGCGGAGGTTTCACACAGGGTAGGAGGGCAGGAGGTTTGAGCTGGACTTTGAAGGATGGCAGGAGTTTATGAGAAATGACAAGAATCTAAGTCCAATGAGGTCAGGCTGGTGTGTAAAAGCATAAGAAAGAACAATTATAGAAACTGGGGGTGAAATTTGATGCCAGAAAAGTCAAGTGTTTCTTATGTTATGCTAAAAATAACAAGACATATTTTCAAAAGAGAAATGAAGATAATCTAAAGCATAATTTGGAACAATTGGTCTGGAATATCTCCTCATTATGTATTCATTTGCTATGCACTGTAATAGAGCCGGTCCTTATAAGTGCATTTGGAATTCAAATGACTCTCACATATACCTTCCACAAGGTTTGGCCTATACTTTAGAGGAAGCTATTGAAAAACATCCATAAGCTTTCATTCTGGTTGTAATATTTCTGTGGCATGGGAAAGACATTAAAAAGGAGACTTTCACACATCACATTTGGCAAGGCAGATGTTAATTAGAAACAAAAGCAATTTGTGTTTAATTTAATGGTAGTGGAAGATTCATTATACTGTTCTTTGGTCGGACACAGTGTAATGAAGGTAGATTTCTATGCTGTTTTTCTCTCTCTTTCCATTCTCTTTGTCTTTCACAGCCATGGTTTAATATATTTCCTGGGGATTCAGACTCACTTCATTTTTTTTCCCATTTGATTTTTTTTTTTAATATCATCACTATTACATTTGAAATTTAATTCTTTTCTGCTTCTAAGCTTTCATTTGCTTGTTTTTGCATCCTGTAACTACACATTTCTAATTTTCTTTATGGTGGGCAAAGTCAAATTGTGGGTTATTCAGGGAATGGCAACCTGATTATCAGGTAATGTGACTCTTATTTATTTATTTATTTATTTATTTATTTATTTATTACCTTCTTCTTTCTCTTGCCAATTTTATAACCTTTTCCTGCTCACCAACATATTTATTAATAATCACCCAGGGGTGAAGGAGGAAAAAAAAAATCAAGCAATTAAAATTTAGTGATTTTTAAGCAAATGTGATAAAAGGTTCATTGGGAAGAATTTGAAACTTCTGGCTAGAAGCAAGAACTTTGATTATCAGTAGAGCTGGGATTCTTTTCTGAAGTCTTAGTAAACTATAAGAAAATATGTTCTTTTAAATTTTTTTAATGTTTATTTATTTTTGAGAGAGAGAGAAACAGATTGTGAGCAAGAGAGGGGCAGAGAGAGAGGGAGACACAGAATCTGAAGCAGGCTCTAGGCTCTGAGTTGTCAGCACAGAGCCCAACATGGGGCTCGAACTCATGAACCACGAGATCATGACCTGAACCGAAGTCCAACACCTAACCGACTGAGCCACCCAGGTACCCCCAAAACACTTTCTAAAGATGGGTCATAATCTTGTGGTTTGTGGGTCTGAGCCCCGTGTTGGGCTCTGTGCTGACAGCTCAGAACCTGGAGCCTGCTTCAGATTCTGTGTCTCCCTCTCTCTCACTCTCTTCCTCCTCTGCTCATGATCTGTCTGTCTCTCTCTCTCTCTCTCTCAAAAATAAACATTAAAAAATTATTAAAAAAAATAAATAAAAAGATGGGTTTAAAGGAGACCTCTAGACTACTCCTTCATGAGATAGCTTACTTCTTATTTGGGAAAGCAGAACAGAACCACCACTCTACTTATTGAAAGATGGAGACAGGTAGTATGGCTTTCAGGCCCATGGATGTGTGTTCTAGTCCTCACTTTGCCATTCACTATCTATATGGCAACAGAAGCACTATAAATAATAGGAATATACTGATGGCTTATGGTGCTATTGTTATATGCCAGGCATTTTACTTATGATGCTTTGTTCTTGAAAAACCTTATGAAATGGGAAAAAAACTGAGTCAGAGAGAGCTTATGTAGTTTGCCCAAGGTTACTTGGTTAGTAACTGGCAGGATTCTAACTCCAGAGCCTTTGTTCTTCATCACCACTTTCTACTTTCTTCCAATCCTCAATTGCCTGGCCTCTCTAGGCCTCAGTTTGTTTTTACAAAAGGGAAACTACTTACTCTGATACTCCTTCCTAGCAGAGAGAATCAAATGAGAGTGTGAAAGGGAAAATGTTTTGAAGAATGTAAAGTAGCAGAAAAATACCAACAATTATGAAGATAAACAAGCTGAAAGAGAGAAAGAGAGGGAAGGCTCCCTGGAGTGAGAATTAGAGCTTGACCTTCAGTAAAAGGGCTGCCGTCATTGTGCTGACAGCCCAAACCAGGGACCTGGGTCCCTTCCTCCAGAGCTGTCAGAATGGCAGGGGCAGGGGACAGACGCTGGGCCTGGGCATCCAGGCGTGAGTGGTACCAGAGTCTCTGGGCAGATTCACTCAGAGTCTGACCTTTTGAATGTAAAACACTTGTCAGGTTGCCAAGTGCCAACTAGCCACAGGGTGGATTCAGCCGGGAGAATAATATTCCTGTGACTTTTCCAGGGATGCTCTCTTTTTAACTGGACCCTATGACCACAGGGTCTCTTTTGATGAGAAATGGCTTCTACTGAGCTCAGGGAATACCTGGAACTGGGATCTCTCTAGTATCTGGTTGGCACTTCTCAAGTTTTAAAACCCATGCCTCCGTTTTAGAAATGTGATGCATTCTATAATTTGTATTATAAAAATAGCTGTATATATTTCATTTTCTAACTATAAAATTATGTCATTTATTTGAGTGTTTTCAAATTATATGCCCCCCTCCCCCACCATGTCTGGTAAGTCTCTCTGGGTGGGGTTTTGGTAGGGGTGGGGGGAATGCTTGTTGTCTTTGGGAATCATTGACATATATAGTATTTTCATAGAAATGTCTCAGCCAACCCATTTGGACAAGAGATCTGCACAGGAGAGCTCAGTGAAAAGCAAAAACATGGACTATTCTATAGACTTAGTGGAAAAGCTTTCCTTGAGGAATCAAACCACAGAGGGCTAGGATGAGAGGTTAGTAATTTAAATCACTGACTACTCAGAGTATGAATTCACATCTTTGTTGTTTAAATGTTTACAGTTTGGTAGATTGTAAAATGGTTGCAAATTCTTCCCATCTCAGATTGCACTCCTCTTTGCCATGTGATTTTCTTGTCCTTCCATCAAGAGATAGAGTCTTTTTCTCTACCTCTTAAATCTGGGTTTGGCTATGTGACCTGCTTTAGTCAAAGGAACATTAAGAAATGTAATGCAGCCAGAGGCTTAAAAAACAAAAACATTGGGCTTGCCCTCTCTTGCTGCTGGATCCCTTTTGTCACTACATGAGGAAGCTCAGAACAGCCTGCTGGAAGATGAGAAAACAGGGGGAGTAAAGACAAGGGTCCCAGGGGAGGCCCCTATACCACCTATTCTGCCAACCACCCAGCATGTGAATGAAGCCACCCTATCTTTGTTTGGGTTGCTGTAACAAAACACCAGTGACTGGGTAGCTTATAAACGATAGGTACTTCTCACAGTCTTAAAGGCTGGGAAGTCTAAGATTAAGAAGCTGACAAGTTCAATGTCTGGTGAGAGCCTGGTTAATAGATGGCTATCTTTTTGCTCTGTCCTCACATGGTGGAATGGGTGAAGGAGCTCTTTAGGGTCTTGTGATGTTGTGATTTATCATAAATATATATTTGGTGTTCCTCTATTCTCAACAGAGCTCTTAAGATCCTTGGAATTTCCTAAGTAAGGTGAATAATAAAGGTGTCTTTTTTTTTATCATAACAAGCCTCTTTCAACCACACCCGAGTTTATGTTAATGAAGTGACTTTTGGACCACCCGTAAGGATGTTAGTTGCCATGGGGAACCAACCTTTTGATTAGAGGGTTCCAACATTCAACCACACCCCTGGAGATTGAGTTCCATTACCGAAGACCAATGATTTACTCAATCATGCCCATGTAATGAAGTCTCCGTAAAACCCCAAAAGGACAGGAGGGTTCAGAAAGCTTCCAGGTTGGTGAACAAGAAAGTTCTGGGAGGGTGGTTTACCCCAAACTCCATGGGAACAGAAAGTACTGTGCTCAGCTCCTTCCAAACCTCAACTTTATCTCTGGTTTTATCACCGGTAGTGATTATCTGGATGTTCATTTGCATCCTTAATATCCTTTATAATTAATAGCCCTTATACTGTAGGATCAGGCTAATACTGCATCAGAATTGAGTTAAATTGTAGGACATCTAGCTAATGTCTTATTTCACTTTCTTTAAGGTGTCTTTTGATGATAAACAAGTTATTAATTTTGTTTTTCATAGTCAGTGCTTTTTATATTGTTTAGAAATCATTCCCTTGCTCAAGGTAAAAAAATACCCAGTTAATGCTTTCTATTTAAAAATACAAGTTTTGTTTTTTTACACTTATGTTTTTACATATCTGGAGTTGATTTTTGGATATAGTGTGAGACAGGGATCCATTTTTTTTCTATATAGATTGCATTTTTTATGACAGTTTTATTTATTGAACAGTTACTTCTTTCCCTACTGAAGTGATGTGCCACTTCTATCGTTTATCAAAACATTACATAAATGTGTGGATTTATTTCTGAGCTCTCTACTGTACTGTCTGACTCCTATTCTATCCTATTCTATTCTATCCTGTCCTAACATAGCCCATTCCATTCCATTCCATTCCATTCCACTCTACTTGTCCATTTACCTGATCTTGCACAAATATAACTGTCTTAATTATTGTAGTTTCATAATATTCCTGATAGTTTGTAGGGCAAGACCTACAAACTGCTCTGCTCTTGTATGGATGATCCTATCCATTCTTGGTCCTTTCCTCTTCCATGTACATTTTAGAATTGGTTTATCAAGTTCCATGTAAAATCCTGTTGAGATTTTATGTTGAAGTCTGTAGATAAATTTGGAGAGAATGGATATCTCCACCATATTGTCTTTCTAATCATGGGCATCTTAGATATTTCTTTTATTTGGGTCTTAATATTTTAACAAAGTCTTATAATTTCCTCTGTGATTCTTAGTTTTCCTTAGTTTTCCTATCTTGATGTTCTCTGTATTATGTACATGGTTATTTATTTTTAAAGATTTCATTTTTAAGTAATCTCCATATTCAATGTGGGACTTGAACTTACAACCCTGAGATCAAGAGTCTCGTGCTTTACTGACTGAGCCAGCCAGATACCCTTGTAAATGGATTTTTTTTTAAAACTACATTTTCTAATTGTTTATTGCTAAGCAAAGGTTTTTAATGCCAAGAAGCAGTGCTGAAAGATGTCCACAGCCACAGAAAAAAGATGTACACATCACCCACCTTCCAGGAGCAGCTCAGGCGGCCACCCTAATATCGTTAGAGTGCCATCAAGAGAAACAAGGTTGACTACTATGTCATGAAGTTCTCCCTGGCCACCACGCCAGTCATGAAGAAGATAGAATATAGTAACACATTTGTGTTCCTTGTGGATGTCAAGGCCAATGAGCACCAAATCAGCATGGCTATGAAGAAGCTCTGTGACACTGACATGGCTAAGGTCAACACCCTCATCAGGCTTAGTTAGAGGCATAATTTGAATGGCTCCTGACTATGATGCTTTGTATATCGCCAACAAAATTAAGATCTAAACAGTCCAGCTACTAAAATCTAAATTTTTTCACCATAAAAAAATTCTGTAGCCAACTTACTTGCTAAACTTTATTTTTTTTAATGTTATATATGAAAAGTTTATTTTGAGAAAGAGAGAGAGAGAGAGAGCTCGTGTGCAAGTGGGAGAGGGGCATAAAGACTGGGAGAGAGAGAATCCCTAGCAGGCTCTGCACAGTCAGCACAGAGCCTGATGTAGAGCTTGAACTCACAAACCATGAGATCATGACCTGAACCAAAGTTGGACATTTAACTGACTGAACCACCAGGCACCCCTAAACCTTCTTTCTTTTTTTAAAAAATTATTTTATTTATTTACTTATTTATTTTTATTTATTTATCTATTTTATTTTAACTTGTTTTATTTTTTTAAATTTACATCCAAATTAGTTAGCATATAGTGCAACAGTGATTTCAGGAGTAGATTCCTTACTGCCCCTTACCCATTTAGCCCATCCCCCCTCCCACAACCCCTCCTCTAACCCTCAGTTTGTTCTCCATATTTATGAGTCTCCTCTGTTTTGTCCCCCTCCCTGTTTTTATATTATTTTTGTTTCCCTTCCCTTATGTTCATCTATTTTGTCTCTTAAGGTCCTCATATGAGTGAAGTCATATGATTTTTGTCTTTCTCTGACTAATTTCACTTGGCATAATACCCTCCAGTTCCATCCACATAAAACCTTATTTCTAATAATTTATCTAGGGGTGCCTGGGTGGCTCATTCGGTTAAGCATCCGACTTTGGCTCAGGTCATGATCTCGCCGTCCGTGAGTTCAAGCCCCGCGTTGGGCTCTGTGCTGACTGCTCGGAGCCTGGAGCCTGTTTCAGATTCTGTGTCTCCCTCTCTCTCTGACCCTCCCCCATTCATGCTCTGCCTCTCTCTGTCTCAAAAATAAATAAACGTTAAAAAAATTTTTTTTTCTAATAATTTATCTAAAAGTATTATTTTGAGTTTTATTTATTATTATTATTATTTTTTTAATGTTTATGTATTTTGGAGAGAGAGAGAAATACAGAGTGAGAGCAGGGGAGGGGCAGAAAGAGAAGGAGACACAGAATGCAAAGCATGGTCCAGGTTCTGAGCTGTCAGCACAGAGCCCGACACAGGGCTCCAGTTCACGAATCAACAGATCATGACCTGAGCGGAAGTCGGTCACTTAACCGACTGAGCCACCCAGGTGCCCTTTGAGTTTTATTTTTAAATAATCATATAATATGCAATTAACTATGGATTTATATTCTCTTCTAATTCTTAGAACTCATTTTTTTTTTATCTTATCATACTGGCTTAGACCTTTACAATGTGAGTAGAAGTGGTATTAGCGGGATCCATTCCATTCTTTAAAAAGAAAGATTCTAGCATTTTCCCATTTAGAACAATTGCTCTATTTTATAGATACTTCTGTGTCTTTTTGGTATGTCCGCATCATTCTTTGAGTTCTTCCTTACTTTCTGGAGCAAAAAGATGTTGGAGGTTTATCTTGTATTTTTCCTACCCAGCCCTGCAATCAGCCATTTCTCCTAAGAGACTGGATTTACTCACATGGAGGGTGATCTACAGAAACCAAGATCTAGGGGTACTATTATTGGTATATTATGCTTCTAGTCTTAGTGAACAGAATGGACATAAACATACATATATGTATCTATATTAAAACCATTGAATTCACACTAATACCTCCAATTCCAATCCAATACCATAAGGCTTATTTCTGCTTTCCCCTTTTTTAAAAAAATTAAAAGAAATTTTTTTAAGTTTTAAAAATGTTTATTTACCTATTTCTGAGAGAGGAGAGACAGAGTGTGAGTAGGGGAGGGGCAGAGAGAGAGAGAGGGAGACAGAATCCGAAGCAGGCTCCAGGCTCTGAGCTGTCAGCACAGAGCCTGATGTGGGGCTTGAACCCATGAACTGTGGGATCATTACCTGAGCAGAGGTCGGTCGCTTAACTGACTGAGCCGCCCAGGTGCCCCTCCCCTTTTCCATATTTGTAACTTTCTTATTTCAGTAAGAACCCTGTTTTCCATTATCCTGTATGTAACCAAACTCTTGCTGTGTAGGTTGAAAACACAAGAGGTGAGGGAGTAGCAGGGAAAGAAAGGAGGAGGAAGGATAAAGGAGGAAGAGGTTTAGGTTTTTTTTTTTTTTTTTTGTCTTCATTTTAGAGAACCATTTCTGCTTTCTCACAAACCCTGAAGAAAAGACACAGAAGGATAGGGGAGGGGAGAAGTGCCCCCAAGGGAAGCAAACCAGTCCAGTCTTGGCTTTGAGGTGGGGCTGAGTGGCAGGCTAGCAGATGGAGCTGGCTGGCCCTGCCTCTTCTCTCCCAGGTGGTTCCTGGCAGCTTTTTTTTTTTTTTTTTTTAAGGCGATTTTTATAAGAGCAATTTTAGGTTCACAGAAAAATTGAGAAGAAGGTACAGAGATTTCCCATATATTACTCCTACTCTTGCACAGCCTCCTCCACTTATTAACATCTTCCACCAGAGTGGTACATTTGTTACAATTGGTAAACCTACATTGACATATCATTTCACCTAAGGTCCTTAGTTTACATCAGGATTCCCTCTTGGTGTTGGACATTCTGTGAGTCTGGACAAATGTGTAGTGACATGTATCCATCATTATAGTATCATATAGAGTAGTTTAAACTGCCCTAAATATCTGGCAGCCTGTAAAGCTTAACTGCTTTTGTTATTTTGTTTTTGTGGGGCATGGAGATGCTGGGTATGCATTTAAATGAACCCTGTTGGGAGACCACCGTGGGAGTCTGCACACCTCCACCTACCACCGTAGGAAGTCTTCTTGGCCCTGGGGTGCCGCACATGCACAGCACCATTTCTTGTTCAGTTTGTACGGGCAGCTATTTGTGTCAGGCACCTTGCTGAATTCTCGCATCATCTTGTTGGGCTCTATGGAGCTTGTGACAGTCATATTCCCCATAAAGTGCAATGAGTGTGGCTTGACCTCTCCAGGTTTGAGCATCTCCACTTGATTTTTGCTTTTAGGTTCATTCAGGTTCATTCCATCAAATCATAAACAAAGAGGCCTCCATGTACCCTTGAAGGAGCACCTGCTGAAGCAGCCTCCAGTGGCCCACTGCTGGCTGTGGCTGTTACAAGAGGGAGAGGCTGGGGGCACACTGGGGCAAAATCTGCTAGTTCCATGCCTGCTGGAGCCACCCAGTGTGTATGGAGTTTAGTTTGGATTCAACCTGGGGGAAATTGGTATTATCTGAGGTTCTAGCACTGCTGTTGATGCAGTGGGATGAAGGGGAGGCCACAGGGACACACTGGAGGGCTGTGCTGGGCTGTAGCGCTTTACAGTAACCCAACATGGGGTGAGGCCCAGAGGCCTGGTTGAGTTACACCCAGGCTGACTTGGATGCTTGGCATTGGCAAGAAAAGGCCAGGGAGACTGCAGGGGAAACAGAAGCCCCAGAGGTGCTGGGGCCTTGGCATCATTAGGTTATCTTTACCTTTCTGCATGGAGGTCTGGCCAAGGTTGGCTCTTTCCCGAAGTGGGGAATTCCTGCTCTCGTTTGTGCTGGTAGACAGATTGCTGTTTGCTGAGGGGTGAGGGGTGGTCTCCTTCCTCTCTAGGCAGGATAGGGGGCTGGTAGGCATGATAGTTTTGCTGCTTGTGTTCTGCTTTGTCTCCTGATCCTCTCAAAATCTGCCTTGCTCCTCTGAGTATTCCTAGAAGAGCAATTGTTGTGATTTGAATTGTGTGGCCTCCCTTCCCCCACAAGGCATGTAACGAAGCTCAACCCACAATGTTATTTAGACATAAGGCCTTTAAAGAGGTGATAAAAGTTACATTAGGTCATAAGGCTGGGGCCCTAATTTAATATGACTGGTGTCCTCATATGAAGAGGAGACCCTAGAGTTACACAGGTGCAGAGGAAAGGCCATGTGTGGACATAGAGAGGAGGCCAGGAAGATATCTCTCACTTAGAAACCAACCCTCACAGCACCTTGATCTTGAACTTGGAGCCTTCAGAACTGTGAGAAAATAAATTTCTGTTGTTTAAGGCACCCGGTCTGTGGCATTTTGCTATGGTCATCCTAGTTGACTAATACAGCAACTAAAGATAGGAATGACAGGTTCACTGAAACTCAGTGCTTGGGATTGGCAGAGACCCAGTGCTGTACCTCATAGGATGGGGAGGGAGTGCTGCTGTTGGTCAGATCTGCTGAAGGCTGGGACTTCAGGGTGAGGGTGTAGACCTGCAGCTTGGATCTCTGGCATCCCAGAAGCAGATAGCTGGTTATCACTTCTTTGTACCTCTGGCCTGTCAATGAGTCCTGGATATTCTCACGGAGTAATCCATGGACACAATCAGCTCAGTCTGTGAGGTCTTTGTACTCAAGAGACTGACTCTACATAAGGCTTTAGTTCCTCATCTTTATGACCCATATTCATCCATGGATCCTTCGTCATTTACTTTAAAGTGCTTCTCTTGCTAGGACATTGAGAATGAGAAATTTCTTGAGCAGGTTTTCACATTCCATGCACAAGTCAAAAGGAAGATGGTATATTCTGCTCACTTCTTCCTGCAGCTCCTTAAAGTTCTGTCCATCAAAGGCAGGGATCCACTGACCAATGTATAGAGAATGATTGCCAGGCTCCACATAGCCATGGCAGGTCCCTCATACTTTGGATCCTGGGAGAGTTCCAGGGAAGCATAAAGGGGGACTGTTCCAAAAGTTATCTAACTTGTTGACAAGGTGAATTAGTTGCTGAAACCAAAGTCTACAATCTTGATGTTCATGTCAGCATCCAAGAGCTAGTTTTCTTTCTTTAAGTCTCTATGGACAATAAACTTGTGGTGCTAGTTCTGTATAGCAAACACTGTTTGGCAGAATTTGACTTTGATCTCTTTTTCTTGCATACTTTCATGAGCCACTAGGTACTCATCTCCACTAGTATACTCTATGACAAGACTGCTTGTCCCTAGTCTCCATCACTTCACATAATCTCACTATGTTGGGATGATTGAAAGCCTTCATGATTTTTACTTTTCGGGATAGTCTCTGGAGGGTGGAGGAATTCTGATGATCTTATCAGTGATCTTTATGGCTACCTTTTCCTAGTCAGGATGTGTCAGGCCAAGTTCACCACGACAAAGATACACTTGCTGATGGTCTTGAAGAGTTGGTTGTTGACAACATGGTTCTCCTAAGCAGAGATGGCCGAGAAGCCCTGTAACATGTTGGATTAACAGCTGGGCTTGAAAGCAAGCTTGGGAATTTAAGCTCGGGATAAGCTGGTGAGAAGCTTGGCCAGGTCATCTCAAAAAAAAATCACTTCCAAAGACCACCTGATGAACTGATCTTTATGATGGAATCAAAACACAATGGCAGACTAAAAATGAACTAAAAACAAATACTAAAAAAATGCGAAAAAAAAGATGTGAGAAAAAAGAATAACTTTTAAAAATGAAAGAAAAAAGAAGAAAAAAAGTAAAAGTAAAAAAGAAAAGTCAGAAAAATAGAAAGTGAGAAAAGATAAAGAAAATGGGAAAGTGAGGGAAAAAAAGTAACAAACAAAATATACAAAAACCCACAATGCCAAGGAGAAAACAAGCTAACTTTAGTCAAATGTCCTTCAGGTCATTGAAAACCAGCTTCCTGAACTAGAAGCACAGCAAATCTCAGCCCAACCAGGGGCTTATATAGGTGCTTGGAATTCTATAATAATGGTTGCTGTGAGGTCACAGCAAGAAACGGACCAATCTTGGCTGGTGATCATCCACAGTGTTTTTTCTCATTTTTTTGGTCTAAAAAATCTATTTGTCTTAAAAAAGAATTGCTGAGAACTCCCAATAGCTTTTTGTTCATGTACATTATATTTATTGATATTATTAGAATTGGAAAACGGTATGATGCTTCAGTGGCTTTTTCATTTCTAGTTTAAAAAACTGTAATAATTTTTTTAGGCTAAGAGTATTTTTAAATGCCCAAATGGGTGGGGATTTTTAATTTCTCTTTTTGTTAACTTTCTTCATTTTATTCATATTTCAGTTTGTAAAATATAACTAAAATACCATTATAAGAATGATGATTCCTCAATATCATCTATTCAGTGTTAAAACTTTTCTCATATATTTTGAAATCTTTTGTTTTTCAGATTGTACACTTGAATCGGGATCCAAAACAGGTCCACATATTGTGATTGGTTGGTATGTCTCTTAAGTGTCTTTTAATCAGTTTTTGCTACATCTCCTTCTTTCTCTCATAATTTATTTTGGAGGAATTCAGTTTTCTAGTGTCCTTCTGTTTGGATTTGCTGATTGTATTCCTGTGGTGTAGATTAACATGTTCCTCTGTATTTCCTGTATATTGATAGCTCAGTCTTGAGGTTTAATCAGATTTTACGTGATCTTTTTGGTGAGACTCCTTCATGGGTGCTGTGTTCTTTTATCAGGAGGTACATGGCGTCTGATGGTCTCTTTGTCATGTTAACTGGCTTCCATTCTTATTGCGTAGATCCATTATATCATGACAGGTAGCAAAATACTCTATTATCTGTTCAATTATTAGTTGGAATACTTCTACGAAGAGAAATGTCTCCTCATCTATTGTAAATTTCTAACCCAATTACCTGTGGTCCGAGATGACAGTCTTTGATTCCTGTTTTTGAAATTTGTTGGAGGTGTTTTTAATGGTGTAATACACATATTTTCCCCCCACCCCCTCCCAGGTTTTTCTATAGGACTTCTAGGTAAAATTTCACTTCAACAAATGTTTCTGTAACAAAAAGTATTTTGAAAGGTTCTGAACAAAACCAAAGGAATAAATGGCTAAGTGAGGAATTTGGGCATCAAAAACATCTTAGATATTTGAGGTCCTGAGAACATTTGATATCTTGTCAGGGCTGAAAAAATACAAAGGCAGTTATCTACAGTGCTACCCACAGCCCTTAGCATTGTGCCCAACACGCAGTACATGTTCAATGTATTTTACCATTGTTAGTATTATATAATCTATCCATCTCATTTTATGTGTGGGAAACTGGGACTCATTCATTTGTTTGTTCATTATGTTTCTGAGCCCACGTGGTCTGAGGAGGCACTATTCTAGGTGCTGTGGTAAACTGCAAAATAAAGTCCCTTAGTCTGTTGTGCTTTTTTTGTGGGGTGGGAAAAACAAAAGAACAAATTAACAGGTAAGTTGAGAGATGATAATGATATGAAAGGAATAAACAGGGTGATGTGTTAGTGCTATTAGGTGGGGCACTATTTTAGATGTGGTACTAACATTTCCTAAGAGACTACTGGACCAAGAAGGAGTTCAATAGGGAAGATCTAGGAAAAGGATTTTCCAAAGGCTCTGTGGTGGGAATCAGTTTGGCATGATTAAGTTGCAGAAAGGCCATCAGTGTGGCTGACTGTGAACAGGCAGGCAGAAGGGTGATTGAAGGTGAGTCTAGAGAGGCAGGTAGGGGCAGAGAAGAGAATCCAGTTTTTGTGGCCAATTCCACGTTGGTACATTTGGTATCTCACTCTGCATGATTCTGAGGCCCTGACATTTCTGTTTCTTCAGCAGAACATGCACAGTTCCAAAATACAGTGTTTTAAAAGTCACTTCCCTGATTCTGTCTGCCCTGCTCTGAAGTCTAGACCTGTGTCTTAGGAAGGCAGTTCTTAAGGAAACGTGGCCGCTTTGCTCCAGCCTGAGTTTTCTTTCTGGCTGCTGCAGTCTGCTCCTGCCCCGGGATATCTGGCGGGAGTTGCTGATTTGAGCAGCGTTGAAGAGCCAGCCTCAGGACGATTCCTGCTTTGCGCTCTGCCCTGACCTCTGGCGGACTCGGCCTGTTAAGACACAGATCAGGCTAGAAACTGGAAGCCTTTGCTTCCTATCCCCACCTGCTGGTATTGGGCTTGGAGTGTGCACTGCACAGTATTTTGAAGACCTCCAGGACCTGCGGAGAGGCACAATGTCAGACACTGCCATGGGGTGGCTGGGTGACTTTGACCATCCAATACCTCTTATTTTGGTACAAGAACCTTTCTTTAGAGTATGGATGGCATCAATCCTGCATGTAGCCCAAGTACAAGGAGTGGGTGCAGGACATGGCCTGACCAATGGGAGCGCACCATTCCTTTGGCTTCAGGGATTGGTCCGGAAAGAGCACATGACCAAAACTGGGCAAATCAGGTCTTCTCTAGGAGTTGGTACAGGGACCCTGGGAGAGAAGGCTCACACTCCTGGATCTAGAATTTTATAGGTCCTGTATATCCGGATTGCCAGTAGCCATTCCTTTGGCCACATGGAAGAGAGGCTGCCTGAGGATTAAATCAACACTGAGGAAGAAGGTGGGGGTCTGGAAATTCAAAGGGAGTTATCATTTCATCTCCTGCTTCTGGGTGTGCTTACAGTGAGCCAATAAATTTCCTTTTTACTCTTAAGCTAGTTTCAGTAGGGTTTTTGTCACTTGCAACTGGAAATCTCCTAATTAATGCAATCAGTACTGGCCATTGTTATCATCAAAACAGTAGTAGGTAATCAAGGGTGAGTTTGAAGTAAATACACTGGGGCACTTTATGACCCTCACCACATTTGTTATTATATACTGTATAGTGATCAGTGTGATTTTTTAAAATGTCAGTCTCTCTATGAGCAGGATCGTATTTATTTGCTCATCACTCTAGCTCACTGGGTGATAGTAAGTTCTCAATAAATATTTGTGGAATGAATAAATAGCTACATGGCAATCTTTACTGGCATGAGAACCTACTTGCCATTAGCCAAAACTATTGTGGTTATCTAGGGGAATGCCCTATTCATCAGCAAGTTATACTCAAGTGAAGTGTTTAGGGGCAGAGTGGGATGATGTCAGCACTTAAGTGGTTCAGCAATAAATAAATACACACACAAATAAGTAAATAAATAAAAGAAAAAGAAAAGTATATCTGTGTGTGTTAGAGAAAGAAAAGAAAGCAAACATGGCAAAATGCTAATCAGTACTGAAATTAAGTGGTGGCTACAGAGGTGTTCATACTATTCTTTCAACTTTTGAATGCTTGAAAATGATCAAAATTTAGGTTCAGAAAAGAAGAAAGATTACCATTATCTGGATGGGCACTCATGTTTGCCCTGCCTTTAAGAAACTTCCAATCTCCAAATTGTAGGACAAATATACCAGAGAAAGACCATTTGCACTACAAAAGAATTTTTCATTTTTCAGGGGGAATAATTCTCAAGTCTTCAAATAATACCAGTTATAATGGTCCAGGGAAGGCACTGAGTTCAGCTGTAGGGGAAACTGGAATTAGCCCTATAGAGCAAATCTTCACCTCCTTCTCTTCCTTCCTTCCTCCTTCCCTCCTCCACCTTCTCTTTCCTTTCTTCCTTTTTTATTTTGCTAAAATAGAAAAGATTTTGTTTTTATTAGATTCTAAAGTCACTGTAAAAGAAAACTGCAGACACTAAAGAAAGATATAAAGGAGACAATAACCCATCACTGGATTAAGGTATTATGATTTCTCTATTGCATGACCTAGTGTAAAAACTTAGCCACATATATTAATTTATTTATGAAGCAGGAAAAGATAGACCTACAACATTATTTGCCATGGTGATGGCATCATCACCACCATCATCACCATCATTGTCATCATCATCATCACTGGAGGCTTGCATCAGGCACTGTGCTAAACGCTTTACTTACTTTAATTCTCACAACTACTGTATGAATCAGAGGAAAGCATGGGGCGGGGGTGGGGGGTGGGGGAGGAGGTTAACTTGCCAAAGGCTGAGTGGAGCTTTAAACTTGCCTGGCTGACTCCAGAGCCTGTGCTCTTAATCACGCACCATTGTTTGTATCCAGTTCTCTAACTTTGTGTGTTTTAGTTATTTCTCAGTCTTAACATTTTATAAACAATGCTTCCAGGAATATCTCAGGGTAAACATTTTTATGAGTCCTCAAAAATCTCAGCCCTTAGGACCCCTGGACTGTATTTCTTTCTGAAATATTAACGAGGCAGATATTCTTATTGAGTAAACAGGAAAATACACTCAACAATGAGTCTTCCTATAAAGTGTGCCACCAAGAGTTGGAAGGGAGTCTTCTGGTTGATCTACTCTGGGCTAGAATCTTCTCTAATAATGACTTGGTGTCAGAGGTAATTACAATAGTAATAACCCTTCCCCCCCCCCCCCCCCCCGCCGAACACCTCGCTATGTCACACTGGGCCATGACTTTTTCCTTTGTGATTTTCTTATTCTTTAAAATAATCCTGTGAGGTAGGTGTTAACTGCCTATGTTCAGATGATAGCAAATATCCTGTGGCATCCCTGACAGATGAACACAGCTTTTACTTAACACATGCCTATGAAATGGGAACTCTGTTTTGCAAAGCACTTTGGACCACTTGTGGACTGCTCTAATTGCTGACGTATTATTTTATGTAAGAATTCACTTAAAATCCCTTACACAATTCACCACAGGATTCACTAGATCTCTTTTCACACAATATAGCTTGCACTTGAAAAAGAAAAAAATAACAGTGAACGTAGCTGCCATTATTGAACATGTGCAAGGGGCCAACATGTGTTCTTAGTGCAGTTCTCACCCGCATTACCTCATTTGTGCATTACAACCTCAGGAGTGGTTGTGGGGGGGGAGGGGGGGAGGGGGGCCTGTTATTTTCTCCATTTTATATATGAGGTGGTTGAGGCCTGTAGGTATTAAGTACCAAGGCCAAGACAGTCCCTTCCCACCTGCATCCATTTGTCTGTGGCTTTAGAACCTGACCTCCCTAGCAAGTTTCCTGAGGGTGGAAGAGTGAAGCTGGTCAGTGGGGTCACCATAGAAAATGTCAATTTAGAAAGACAGAAAGCAGCTGACCAAGCTCCTTCCCCAAACTCTTCAGTTTTCAGAGTCTTATACAGTATGTATGTGGGTTGTAACAAGGAAAATTTAGATGAAAGTCTAGCAAACATTAATTATCATATCAATAAACATCTATTAATGATGTCATAGTGATTTTATATTTTGTTGAGGGGCTAAAAATAACTTATTGGTAAGATAATAAAACTTACTAATAATTATTGGGTTTCTTTTTATGTACTATGCCTGCTCGTTTAAGAAAAATATTTTATTGAAGTGAAAGTCACATATCAGAAAATTAACCATTTTAAAATGAACAGTTCAAAACTGAGGGTTGCTGGAGGGGAGGTGGGTGGGGGGATGGGCTAAATGGGGAAGGGGCATTAAGGAAGACACTTATTGGGATGAGCACTGGGTGTTATACATAGGGGATGAATCACTGGAATCATTAATGCACTATATGCTAACTGACTTGGATATAAAATAAAAAATTAAAAATTAAAAAAGATAAAATGAACAGTTCAGTGGTATTAAGTATATTCAAAATGTTGTTCAACCACCATTTGATTTCCAAAACATTTTCATCACCCCAAAGTAAAACCTTTTACCCATTAAACATATTCTCTCTCTCTCCCCACCTCTTAGTCCCGAGCAACCACCATTCTGTGTTCTGTTTCTATGGTTTTCTTTATTTTGGCTATTTCATAGCAAGGAAAATTTGTATGTGACTTTTGTGTCTGGCTTTTTTGGTTAGGATGGTTTGGAGGTTCATCCATGTTATAGCATGTATCAGTACTTTATTCCTTTTTTATGGATGAATAATATTCTATTATGTTTGTCTATTCATCTGTTGATGAATTTTTTCATCTTTTGGGCAAGTAAATCCCCATGGTCATCCTCCTTCTGATATTGGTGACAGTAGCTATCATTTAAGAGTACATTATATGATTTATACTGTTATTTCTCCATTTTACAGATGGAGAGACTAAAGTTTATAAAATTTAAGCACTTTTTCTAAGTTATATACTAGTGATAGAGCTGGGATTAAAACCCAGGTCTTGGTGACTCTAAAACTGTCAGTATGTGATGATTATGTGCCTGAGTTTCCTGTCTTTCATAAAGATGATTTTAAAAAAATTGCAGTGGATACCTGCTGACCATCAGTGATAAAAACCACTAATCAGTGAGTTCTGAAATCAATTTAGTGGGTCACAAACCTCATCAGAAACTGAAACAGAATGGAATAGAATGGAAAATGTTATGTAGTAAGAGTATTACTTTGTGAAACTCTCATTTCACTTACATGTGTGTGGCATGTATGGGTGTGTCTGCCCTGCCATGATGTAAAATATATTTCTTTTTTTTTTAAAGAATATTTTTTAACGTTTATTTATTTTTGAGAGACAGAGGCAGAGCATGAGGAGGGGAGGGGGGGGGAGAGAGAGAGAGAGAGAGAGAGAGAGAGAGATACAGAATCTGAAGCAGGCTCTAGGCTCTGAGCTGTTTGTTAGCACAGAGCCCGATGCGGGGCTCAAACTCACGAACTGCAAGACCATGACCTGAAGTCGGAGGCTCAACCGACTGAGCCACACAGCCGCCCCAAATATATTTCTTATTGTGGGTCTCAGTCAAAAGTTTTTGAAAAGTGTTGCACTAAGCTACTCGCAGGTTCATTTTTTCCCCCTTATGTATGAACTTCTTTGTGCCTAAATGGTCCTTGTTAGTTTCTGCATTCTTAAATATGGAGATGTTCCTCTCATCCTCCAAATTCACAAATCACAAATTCCCTGAAGTACATTTTTTGCTCCCTCACAGTCATCCCTGACTTACCTTACATGCCCTTTTAAGATTTGGTTGGTGAGTGCCAAATTTGGTGCTGCATGCCTTTGAAGTTCTGTTCACAATCCGCAAGTACATAGTTTGCTTGGTTATTAAATGACAAGAAATGTGCACATTTAATAAACACTTTAATAGATGATAGCCCACATCGATCCCATTCAACACAAGCAATAATTGTGCTCATTTGTCACTTATTGGCACCCACATCAGATGGGTGAGATGTGGAAGAAGACATCTTCCCTGCTGTTTGTCACACAGTGCGAGTGCAATGTGGAGCTCTAGTCCCCAGACAGCCTCCGGGAAGGGGCCCTGTGGATATGCAGATGATAATTTCACATGGTGAATGTTGGGTTTTCTTCACGTCAGTAGCTATCCACAGCAGTTCTCTAGGGACCCTTTCAAAAGCCAGTTTGAAAACGTGTTCCTTAAAACACAGAATTTTATTAATAATGAGAACATATTAAAAATGCCAAGTTGTTGCTGGGAAAGTCCAAAAGCGGTCTTTTAATAAACTAGAGTGAATTATAGCTTAAATCTACAAAACAGAATTAGGGTTTAAATTTTTTATTTCTGTACTATAAATGCAAGAATTCAGTTTCTTATTGAAATGTTAAAAAAAAAAAGTCATGTCGAAAGTTCAAGGGGTTCTTGATTGGGTGGGGATGATGCGGAGACTGGTCATTCAGTAAATGTTGTTGAAATACCCATTGTGTGTAAAATACTTTGCCTAGTATTGAGGATACAAAGGAAAAAAGTATGTTATAGCAAGCTACTTCAGGAAGCTATCCAAGAGAAAAACTCCTGTCTGTGTTCAGACATTTAAAGAAAGTTCATCAAGATCTTGTATGTCATCAATGGTAGGAAATTAGAACCATAATGTCTGTTAAAAAGGGAATAGTTATATATGTTTTGGTAGAAGCATAGAATGTGATACAGAAAACCATTACAAAGAAAGAAGTAGACCTTTAAGACGATCATGAGAGAAAAACAGATTTTAATGTGAACAGAAGCATGCTCTTGTGAAGAATGTGTCTCATTCACTGTTTTATTTCAAGCATCTAGAATAGACCTTGGCATATAGTAAGTGTTTGGTAAGACTATGATAACATTTTAATGAAAATATCATTAAATTTTATTAAATAAAATTTTATTTTTATTTTATTAAATAAAAAGCATTATTTAATAAAAATATTTGTACACAGGTATACATCAAACTGTGAAGAGTGGTTAACTCTGAGGCATATGCTTGGGGATGGAGAAAGGGGGGACTTTGGGAGGGCAGAGATCAAACCTTGCATGGGTCCCAGTGCTGGTTAAGTGCACTCAGTGTCTATGAAGTATAAACAACCAATGTTTTGAGTTAGGCCTATAGTTGCCTGATTCATTTTTGCATTCTATTATTTTATTTATTTTTTTAAGTAAGATCCATGCTCAATGTGGTGCTTGAACTCATGACCCTGAGATCAAGGGTCACATGCTCTACCAACTGAGCTAGCCAGGCATCCTCATTTTTGTATTCTAAACAGTGACTAGAAGGATGCCTTGAACGTAGTGGTTGCATCAGACACTATTGGCTGCTTACATAGCAGCTGTTCCTCATTTCTTCCTAAGTTTATACACCCCCCAATTTTCAGGCTACAATATGATCTGGGAATGTGGACCATTCCCCTGAGTACAGGGTCTAAACCTAGTTTAGTAATTGCATTTCCCATTTGCTCCAGAGATTTAGGGGTGGCCATGTGACCAACTTGTGGCCAGTGAGATGTAAGAAGAAGTCTTCTGGGAGGGATTTTGCTTCTGAGTAAAATGAGATAGGCGAGGAGATTAGCTTTTTTCTTGTCTTAAATGTGGTTGTGTGAAGCTATGATGTTTGGAGTTGAGGCAGTCATATTGCTGAAGCAAGAAGCCCAAATGTAAAAAGTAAAGATTGAAGAGCAGAAAGGTAGAGAGTGTCTGGGTGCTAGGTGACATTGTGAAGCCTCTGTATCAGTCCTGAAACTTCCAGAAAGAGACTTGAATTGTGAAATTTGCAAGCAACTATTAGGTATACATTGCTACTTGTGGTGAAAGCAATTCTAAGCCTATACAGTGGTCTAAAAACAGGGTTGCATTAGTGGATTCAAGTATTAATGAATTCAAGGAGGTAACAGTCTAATTGGGGACATAAGCTGTATAAATAAAAAAAAAAAAAACCTTGACACTGCAAGATGATGTGTACTGAATGAATAACGCAGCCTGGTGGGCCTATCGGGAAGGCCTTCATGGAAGATACCAAAATGTGAACTGTTTTACAAAGAACTTAACTAAATAACCGACCTATTTAAAAAAAAAAGTGAACTGATGCTTGAAGGCTGGTAATAGTAAAGGTGTGGATTTAACAATTAGCTGTGCAAAAAAAGGCAATTTAGTTTTTGATAGCTTAAATTGGTCTCATTTTTGAGACTTCATTCTGCTTGATGTTCGGAAACATAATCCTAGTTTATTCTAGCTATAGTCAGTCAAGTCAGTATTTTCTACCCTCCTTCCTTATCTCTAGAAGATATCTAAGTACTGATGGGCTCATGTGGTGTCATGGAGTTGGAGTGGGGACATTTGATCCTATGTTGGTGACTGGTGACAATGGCAGTACTTCTCAAACATGCATATCACCTGCATGTTTATGAAAATGCAGACTCTGATTCAGAAGGTCTAAGTAGGGCCTGAGATTCTGCATTTCAAGCTCTCAGGTGATGCCATTGCTGCTATCCTGTGGACCACACTTTGAGCACTAAGGAGATGACTCTGCTTACAATCACTGCTTTGGAGCTCTTTCTTTTCAGTTTTTTAGAAGCCAGGCTTGAATGGGGCAGGTCCCCACCACTAGTCATAGTCATTAAATCAAACTTTGGTTTAATTCTCTATTGTCTTTTTCCTCCTATTTTATATATGACTTATGTTTTTGGTTTTTCCTTCTCTCCTGTGGCTCCTCTGGCTGTCATGAGCTGGGAATGTGCCACTGAAAAAAGGTGGCACATGTAATTCATTGTGATAATGGAATCTTTCATTGTAATACAATTAGCAGTGGACATGTCTGGTTTTACTCTGGGAAAGCAATATGGAAAGAGTTATTTAAATTAGTGAAAGAGTATTAACATATAATTAATACAGGATTGCTCTGTTGGATAAAATTCCATTGTGTGTGGCACATGTATGCCTGTGTATGTTATGCCAGACAATAACAACTATAACAATTGTTTTTAGTGTTGATTTCCTGACTGTCACCCATGCTGATTTCTGTCTGCTAGTGAGATGGGTGTTAGAGGAGGAGTAATCAGAATCATTATACTTCTCAAAGATCCATTTTTCTATAATTCAGAGAGAGGTCTTGCAAGTTCAAGCAGGAATAGTAGCTAAACATAGTAGCTAGGGACCTTGAGTTGATCATCAAAGCTCCCATTAGTGCAAGAGGTGGAACTTTTCTTAATAGAAATTACTGTAAATGGATATAGGAGTCATGGGGGTAATTGACTAACCAAGGCTTAAGCATGTTTGCGGAAAGCAAAAGCCACAAAACAGTATGCCTTCCCCCATTAGCCCCTAAAAAGAAGTGAGTGGCAATTGCTGGTAATCCATCTCGAACCAAGAGTAGAGCTCTTTAGGATGTCAAATTACATGGAAATTGTAATGAGATTGCTAATGCTCATTGAATCTGTAGATCGTGTCTTTTATATGAGTTGGGTTATTTTCTAAGACATTATATTTTACTTACCTTGAACCTTCTGTAGTTGAACTGTCTTGGTAATACACCTTGCTGGGATGATGTGTTCTAGGCTCTTTGGAGAATGTTCTGCTATTCTTTCTGTTGCTGGGTTTGAAACATGACTTGCCTTGACTGTCTGGAATTTTAAAATGTAAGCAATGGTGCCATCCAATGGTGTCTAAGCAGCCTTCTGATGGAGAAGAAAATAGAATTTATTTTGAGGAGATAAGCTTCATGAAGCTCTATGCTCAATGTGGCTCCCAGGCTCCATGGATTATGTCTGTGTCTCAGTGGAGAGCCAGGTTCTTTGATTCTTGTCATTGTTGGGAAAAGTGACCTTGGTGGAATTCTCTAGTCTTGTCCAGTGAAAGTCACATCTCTCCTGAAAATGGGAAATTTTCTATGTTCTCCTGGCTTTGAGAATTAGGATCTTCATTTTTAAAAAGTAGGGAACTGGTTTTGAATACAAAACAATGTCTGGTGTAGTACCAGTAAAAGCACTGTATTTTGAATACCCACACCTTTTCACCGCTATTTAAAAATCCTATCCTCAAATCTATAACCCTGTTTAAGCAGAAGGCTCCATGCATTGGATCCTGTGCAACTCGAGGTGTTTAAATAATTGTAACTGAAGGAACACCTGGGTGGCTCAGTCAGTTTGGCGTCCAACTTCAGCTCAGGTCAGGACTTGCCATCAGGATTGACCCCGTGTTGGGCTCAGTGCTGATAGCTCAGAACTTGGAATTTTCTTTGGAATCTCTCTCTCTTTCTCTCTCTCTCTCTCTCTCTCTCTCTCTCTCTCTCTCTCTCTCTCCCTCCCCTGCTTGTGCTCTGTCTCTGTCTCTCAAAAATAAATAAACTTAAAAAAATTTTTTTTTAGATAATTTAATTGGAATCCGGATGTGGCAGACTTCCTGAGGAAAGCTGGTGTTCCTGCTATTCTCTATTCTCTAGGGTCTTTGGTGAACCCCCAGTTCTAGGACACATAAACAAAAATGCATTTTTTTACTGAGGATTTCAGGAAGAAACAGGGAAGATGATTTCTACCATAGGCCATGTAATAGATAGCTAATGAAGATCTCATCCCTGTTCTGTCCTCTGCCAGCAAACTTGTCATTCCCCATCTCTTACTCCACATAGTATTTGAAGACTCCTTTATTATGCAAGTTACTCAGTGTATGTCCTCAATTTACAGACCCCCCTTCAGCAAAACAAAACCCTGGAATTAGCTTCAGAGTGGTCTTCTATTGCCTCCTGAAGGCTTCCTCCCTCATCAAAGCTTTCAATTTAGTTATTCATCCAACTAAAATTATTTGGGTGGATGGCTTCTCCTGCTCAGTAAAGAAGATTTTTCTCCATAATGTTATTAAGGTATATCCTGCCTACTTCCAAAAATGACTGTGTACCATTAAGAGATTCAGATGTATGTAAATACTGAGTAATCAATTACATAGTCCAATACCAGACATCATTCACTTTGTTACTATTTATCCTGTTGCCCCTGGTTGCTTCTTCAAAAGAGTCCTTCAACCATTCCAAGTGGATTTTTTTGTCCTTACTTAACTTTTTTTTCAGTCTCTTGGTAACTCCCTTCTTATCCCCCTGCTGAGGCTGGCCAGCTAGCCTTGTTCTTCCTGGAAGCACTCTCTTAGATTCTCTCCCTCTCCAGGATTTCTTAGACCTGGTTGCTGTTATACTTGAAAGGTGTTAATGAATGACAATGATGTAATGTATCATGGCTGCAGGACTATTTGCATTTAAATGGGGACTTTTACATTTGCACAGTCTGAATCCAGAGAAATGACTCCTTGAGGAGAATTACAGTCTTAGGGGCAGGCCAATGAGGCAAGCATTTGGCTGTATATAACCATCATTATACATGGATGCCCCTACCCCTGGGTGAGGGCTAGATGTACTGCGTGAGATGGGTGGGGGAATGCAAGTGTCAACTGAAAAGAACACATTTGACATTACAAAATAATTCTGTATTTGATGGCTTGTATGAACTGCCCCACACTACAGGGTACAAATGTAATGATGTCTCTTTGACTGTCCTGTTCACTGTTGTATTGCTAGTTTTTTTTTTTAAATCTCCTTTTTCTGTTTATTTTGTTTTGAGAGAGAGAGAGAGAGAGAGAGAGAGTGAGCAAGCAAGGGAGGGGCAGAGGGAGACAGAGAGAGAGAATCCCAAACATGCTCTGTGTTGTCAGCTCAGTGCAGAGCCCAGTGTGGGGCTCGAACTTATCAACTTTGAGATCATGACCTGAGCCGAAATCAAGAGTTGGACGCTTAACCAACTGAGCCACCTGGGTGCCCCTGAAAACCTTTTTATTGAGGAATCATCAAAATGCAAAGAGCTGCACATATTTAGTATACAACTTTGTGAGTTTGGAAATGGGTATACACCCATGAAACTATCACCATAAATCAATGCCATAAATGTATCTGCCACCTCTAAGAGTTTCTTCCCATCCTACTTATTTAGTGATAAGAACACTGAACTTTAGATCTACTCATTTTGCAAACTTTTAAGTATACAGTATTGTTAACTATAGGCACCGTGGTGTGCAGTAGATCTCTGGGACTTATTAATCTTGCATAACAAACTTTGTACTCTTGACAAACACCTCCCTGTTTAACACTCTTTCCCACCCCTGCCCAGTGTTTTGTGTCCTGGCACCATAGTAAGTGTTCAATAATAATTTGCATAGTGCAAGGATGGATACATAGATGGTTGATTTTTCAGTAGATTGTTTAAACTCTTCCTCATACACAAGAACTCCAAATATCTCTCCTGAGACTTCCATGACCTGAACATTTCTATGAACTGCAGGATTTTTTTTCTTAGTCTTCAACGGTGAGTGGGGCATCTAGTTCCTTTTTTCTTTGTGCCAGACTGTGCTGCTGGTGAAGCTGAATTCTTCACAGTCCCAAGAGTCTGGTTCACCTGAAAGAGCCATAGGAGCTCTCCAAGAAGAACCTTCCACTCCTTCAGGGCCGGGGTGAATGGGTGCACAGAGCTCTGGCTCAAGACTGCAAATCTGAGCCTTTCCCTGTGTTCATGGGCACAGCTACATCCCAGGACACAGCCTAGTGGACATCCAATCCTAGCTGCAGATATTTGCAATGGGGGAAGAAATGGAATCTGGTAACATATAATGCATGTGAACTGCTTAGTATAGTCTCTGGCATATAGTAAGCATTTAGTAAATGAAACTAATTTATAAAGTGTGAATGTATTAAGGTAGATTGGGTGGCTGCAATAGAGAACAAAATTTAATGGCTCAAAGGAAAAAAAAATATTTCTCACTCTTGTTACAGAGTCAGGTGACTATTCCAAGTGTTAAAGAAAACTTTTTAGACAATTTAGTTATAAGCATGTATCAGAGTATTATTATGGTCATGCACATAAGAGAAATCACCCTAGAAGGCTGCTTCCCAAATTCACTTTTGGCAGAGAACCTTGGTAGGAAAAGGGTTTAGTTAGATAATCACTGTTAGAGTAGACACAGAAAGAAAAGTAAGTCTGGTTAAAGGTCACTAGATCTTTGATTGACAGTTGGCAACTGAGTGTGTGGGTAATTGGGCATGTGGGTAATTGGTTTCCCAGAGCAAACCTTAATCCCATTCAAGTTCACAGGAAATTGTTTAAGCATTTTATCAGGAATGCTAACTTCTCAGAAAGAGATTGTGAAGCAAAAAGCTTCTGTCCTCAGACCAGGTTTGGAACAATTTTTCTTATGTGGGACTACGGACCCCTCTGTCCCATCCAGTCATTAAGGAACCCTGGATGATGACAGCTCTTCCATTGTTAGTATATGGCTTTAATGTCCTTTTGGTCACTGTCAGAACAGAGATTTTGTCTTAAGCAAATGAACCAGAGGTTGGAAATAGAACTTCTGCTTACACATCACTGAGAACTTAGTTACACAGTCACCAAGCAGCAAAGGGGGCTAAGAAATGAAATCCCTGATTGGCCATCCAGGTCCTAGCTGCAGATCTTTTACTATGGGGGAGAAATGGAGCTTGGGGACAGCAATGGTCTCTGCCACAGTGAGACTGTGCCTAGCCATTCATATTCTACTGTGTTCTACTGTATTCTACTGTGTTCTTTTTTTTTTTTTAATTTTTTTTTCAACGTTTATTTATTTTTGGGACAGAGAGAGACAGAGCATGAACGGGGGAGGGGCAGAGAGAGAGGGAGACACAGAATCGGAAACAGGCTCCAGGCTCTGAGCCATCAGCCCAGAGCCCGACGCGGGGCTCGAACTCAAGGACTGCGAGATCGTGACCTGGGTGAAGTCAGACGCTTAACCGACTGAGCCACCCAGGTGCCCCTCTACTGTGTTCTGAGCAAGAGTTGGCAAACTGTGGCCCACAGGCCAAATCACACCCACAGCTATTTTGTAAATAAAGTTTTATTGGAACACAGCCATGCTCATTCATTCATTTATTGTCTATGGCTGATTTCATACTACAACAACAGAGTTGAATAGTTGAGACAGGGACTACATGGTCCAAAGCCTAATATATTTATTATTTGGCCCATTATAGAAAAAGTTTGCTGACTCTGTGTGGGGCATCCTGATTGTGTGGGGGCTGGCAAGCAGGTCATGGAAGAATTCACTGAAGGCAGAAAAATCAGACAAAAGTTTGTGGAAGGGCACCTGGGTGGCTCAGTTGGTTAAGCGTCCAATACTTGATTTCGACTCAGGTCATGATCTCACAGTTTGTGGAATTGAGCCCTGCATTGGGGCTCTGCACTGACAGCATAGAGCCTGCTTGGGATTCTCTCTCTCAGCTTCTTTCTCTCTCTCTCTCTCTCTCTCTCTCTGCTCCTCCCCTGCTCATGCACACACTCACGCATGTGCTCTCTCTCTCTCAAAAAAAAAAAAAACATAAAAAAAAGTTTATTGAATACACTGCAAGGAAGCAGCAGGGAGGGCAGCAAAGGAGAAACTGTCTGCCATGAAGTGATAGTGATGGGCCACAGTTATAGGGTGCAGTAAAGAGTGTGGGGACATATGGAATTTTCCCTTTTATGGTAGAAATGGCGCCTGATTGAAATTGGTCAGTTAGGGTCTCTGGCTGTTTTGAGGTGTGTTGCTTAATGAACCTGTTTGTGTCAGCTCAGTGGTCACTGTGGGCCCTTTGCCTGGCTCAAGTTTCCATTGCTCAAACCTGTTGCCTACAAGTGGCTTCCAGATTGTTTTAGAGAGGGTCCTGAAATGCCCACAGAAATTAAACTGCTGAATTAAAGCATATGTGTGTTTAAATTTCGGTAGGGGTGCCTGGGTGGCTCAGTTTGTTAAGCCTCCAACATCAGATCAGGTCATGATATCACCGTTCGTGAGTTTGAGCCCTGCGTAGAGGGCTCTGTGCTAACAGCTCGGAGCCTGGAGTCTGCTTCAGATTCTGTCTTTGTCTCTCTGCCCCTCCTCTGCTCACTTTCTGTCTCTGTCTGTGTGTCTCTCTCTCAAATATAAAATAAAGCATAAAAAAAAATAAATTTCAGTAGATTTTGCCCTTTATACTTGCCCTTTGCCTTTTATACTTGCACTAGCAATATATGAGATTGCCTGTTCCCCAGTATCCTCACCAGCACCGAGTGACATCAAACTACCCTGTGGCCAATTTGATATGTGAGAAATGGTATTTCACTATCATTTAATTGCACTTATGTTATTAGTAGTAAGATTTAGTTTTAGGTATTAGTTATAATAAGAAATATATTTGGTTTTTGTCCCTGATTCCTGATACAAATCTCCTAAAATCCATGGAATTTGCTAAATGATAGGAATTCGCTAAATGATGGAAATATTTTTTGATATTAACAACAAACCCCTTTCAGCCACACCTGAGTTTATATTAATGAGGTAGCTTTTGGAAAGCCCCAGTGGATGGGGCTAGTTATTAGGGGAACCAACCAGGATTATTAGATTGGAATTTACAGTCCCCAAGATGGAGGGGAGAGGAGGTGGAGGTTGGATCAATCAATCAATCATGCCTACATAATGAAGTAATGAAGCCTCAACAAATCCCCAAAAGAATATGGTTTGGAGAGCTTCTTGGGTGGGGGACATGTGGAGGTGCCAAGAGAGTGCCACACAAGCTTTGTGCCCCTTTCCCCATACCTTGCCCTATGCATCTCTTCCATCAGGTTGTTCCTGAATTATATCCTTTTATAATAAACTGGTTATCTAGCAAGTGACACTTTTCTGAGTTCTGTAAGCTTCTCTAGCAAATTAAATGATCTGAAGGAGGGGATCTTGGGAACCTCTCATTTATAGGCAGTGAATCAGAAGCACAGATAACGATCTGGACTTGTGATTCACCTCTGAAGTGACAGTCTTGTAGGACTGAACCCTTAACCTGTGGGATCTGATGCGATCTTCAGATAGTGGCAGAATTGAGTTAAATCATAGGGCACCCAGCTGGGGTTGCAGAATTGCTTGATGTGTGGAAGATCCACACCTTTGGTTTTAGAAGTAAAGTAGTATGAGAGTAAAGGAGAGATATAGAGGAATGTATTTTTCTTTTATACTGATTGCAGCTGAAACTAATCATGTTTTTAGAGTATTTGTACTTCCTATTTTATGGACTGTCTGCTGGCAATCTTGGCACATCAGTTGGCAAATATTGAATTGTTGATTTTGCATAATAAGTTTTAGGAGCTTTTTATATGCTAGGGAACTGAGCTCTTTATGATAGGAATTGCACAGATTTATCTCATTTTTAAAAGATATTCATTTGACTGTATATATGGAGGTTTTTGCTATACAAATTTTTAAAATTTTTGTGTAGTCTAATTTATCAGTCTTCTCTTCCAAGACTTCTGATTTACATGTCATGCTTAGAAAGCTTTCTGCCCTTTTTTTTCTAATAATTTTGTGGTTTTCAGTTTTTACATTTAAATGTTTGCTCCATCTGTAATTTATTTTGTTTGAGGTTAGGGGAATGGATTCGATTTTCTGTTTTCTAAATGGCTACCCATTGTGTGAATACCATTTCTTTAATAATACATTTTTATCATATGTTAGTTTCCTATGTTTTGGGGTCTATTACTGGAATATTCTACTGATATGTCTATTTATGGGTCACTATTATGTTGCTTTAATTAATACAGCTTTATATCATATTTTAATATCTGGCAGGGCTAGTTTGACCTCATTACTTTTTTTAATAGGATTTTTCTGGCTAGTTTTACTTGTTTATTTTTCCATGTGAAAATAGTTCAAAAATACTGCTGATAATTTTTATTTGCATTGCATTAAATTTATATATTAACTTGGCAGGATTGACATCTTTATCAAGTTGATGTTGAGTTCTTAAGCATGGACATAATATACCTTTCCATTTGAAGAACTTGTGTTGTTTTTAAATTACTTTTTGCTTATTGACTGAATTTTTCCAACTATGAAAATCTTTCTGAGCCTGGGCCACTCGGTTCATTTCTTAAGCTCGTGTAAATTATTGTTTTTAATTGCTGAGACACAACCTGTTCCACAAATTGAGAAGATCTGTGTTATAATGAACACACACACAGAGCAAACATACCTTACTGTAGGAAATGATACATTTGTGGATTTTATCATTGCCTTGCTGTCCCTAAGTGTTTTTTGGTGATTGCTTCATAGAATAGGAGCAAGGAGATCATGACACAGAGGGAGGAGAAGAAGATCTGGAAGACCGATCTAGAGAAAGTGTTGGTTCAACTCTTAATCTGGAAAATTCTATGTTATTGAGCAACTTATGGTTGTGGGCTCACTTATAGTCTGGACCTCTGGTAAAAAGTGGAGAATATGCCTCAGAGTTGTCCCAAGGGCCCAAGGGCCAAAGTGTGTGGGGTATTTATGAAGTTCCATTTGTCATTGAGTAAATGCTGCTTCTGGTGCCATCAACTCAGGCACCTCTAGTTCTCTTTGAGTGTGCACCTATGGCTAAGAAAAGCCCCACGCAGAGAGTCAAAGATGCTTATAGTTGGAAGTGGTTAGCTTACAGAGGAACAGTGGAGGAGAGGCGCGATACAACTGTCTTAAAACGTTTTAAGTTTCTGCATCCTTAGCCATCAGATACCCGCCCATGTTGAAAGAAGATTAGGGTAGTTAATATTTTGGATCGTTGGTACCATCTATGCTCCTTTCTTAGGAAATTCTACCTTCACCTTGAGTGGGCATGTCTTCATTCTTTGCTTTGGAACTCTCTCTTCCCACTCTCCTTCCTACCGTACTGATTGGACCAGGGTCCAAACTAATCTCAAAGTTAGCAGTGCTATGGGCTTGTCAATAACCCATGACTTACTATTGGAGTTTGCTCCAATTCAAAATAGCAGGGCAGGTCATGTTCCTTATTTGGGGATATGGAATTGAGAAACAAAGAGCCGGTTGCTGGTTAGTAGTAGGAGCTAGAATTAAAATATTAATGTATGAAAAGTGGAACATGATAGCTACTTTCAAGCAGAAATCATGAAAGTTGGTTGTCAGAGGAAGATGGAGAATGAAAGGGTGGGGGGAAGAGAAAGAAAGGAGAGAGCTAAGAGGCCAATCCCCAAAGATGCCTTGTTTCTTGTCTTTCCTGAGTCTTACAATAACTACCTCCACCCTTTACTTGAGTTACTATAAGTGAGTTACTGTTATTTGTCTTGACCAAAAACACATTAGCAGAAAATTGAAGGATGATCCATCAAGAGTAATTTATGCATTTTCTCCTCCATTCTCTGGGGGCAGAGAATAACATGTTTATTCAACCCCTTCTGTGTTCAGGCTTTGTGTTAGGTCCTGGCAGCATAGAAGTAAGTGAGAAAGACTTGTTCCTGCACTCAGAACATAGAATCTATGGGAAAGATGGATACTGAATACATATTTATAAGCAAGAGTATAAATACCAAGGGGAAGGACATGAGAGCAAATCAGGGAAAGCCTCCCCAATAAACTTTATTTCTTTATTATTTTGAAGCTGACACCTGAAGAATGAGCAAGAGGAAAAGCCTTCTAGAAATAAGGATATTATTTGCAGAAGAGGTCAGCCCCCTACTGGGTTTCATATAATTTCTTTGTGCTGCTAAAACTCCACCTGTAATCCTGCACAGGACATTCTCAAGAGTAGGTCACTTTTTTGGAGGAATAGTGGTAGTTTTTGATCACCTGTTTGTTCTCTGCAGCAGATGCTGTTGGTGCCTGCACAGGGGACATCTGCAGACAGCTGCCTTGCAGGCTGAGGTCCTGTCCCCACCTACATGGGCTGTCTGGCTGCAGACA
This sequence comes from Acinonyx jubatus, assembly GCF_027475565.1. Classification (NCBI taxonomy): domain Eukaryota; kingdom Metazoa; phylum Chordata; class Mammalia; order Carnivora; family Felidae; genus Acinonyx; species Acinonyx jubatus. Next base: position 187,283,667 of record NC_069380.1, on the reverse strand, counting down.
CTATGGGGGTCTTGTGGGGGAAGCCAGCAGCACCAGAGATTTGATGCTTCTCACTAGTTTTCTACTAATATGGGACAGGGAGTTAGAGTTTCCTCACCCTTGAGTGGACTACTCTGAGGTGTGTTTACACAGCCTTTAAGAGGATTCTTGATAGGACCGAAGCCCCAGTAGCCTTCATTGGCTGTGTGTGATCTGTGCCTCAAGAAGTCCTTAATGGGGGCAACTGGGTGGCTCAGTCAGTTAAGTGGCTGACTTCAGCCCAGGTCAGGATCTCACAGCTTGTGGGTTTGAGCCCTGAGTTAGGCTCTGTGCTGACAGCTTGGAGCTTGGAGCCTGCTTCAGATTCTGTGTCTCCCTGTCTCTCTCCCCATCTCCCACTCATGCTGTCTCTCGCTCTCTCTCAAAACTAAATAAATATGTAAACATTCTTTAAAAAAAGAGTCCTTAATGGGCTTTCCTTCCTTCTCTGCCTACCTTCTCCCTCATTTCCTCACAATGCTTCCTAGGATTTCTATCTTGGGGTCTGCTTTTGAGGGGAAGCCACACTACAATGATCTCCAAGCTCTTCATTTTTGCTTTCAAGTTGATGTCATGATTGTATTTATGGTTTGTGGGGACTCCTGTGGGTGGAAAGGAAGGAGAGGACATTCTGGACCAGAAGCTTCTGCTCCTTTCATAATCAGAAGGCTAGGTGTGTGTGTGATTAAAAGTAAATCCTCTTTAGGAAACTGTTGAAAACATCTGTCTCATGTTATTCTTCTCCAGAAGGCTTATATTAAAAAAATAAAGAAAGTGGAAGCAAACCATGTTGGGGGATGAGCCCTGACCTGGGAGTCAAGGGATCTGAATCAGATTCTGTTACAGTCACTCACTGTGTGACCTTGGGAGGGAAACTTCTCCTCTTTGGGCATGGGTTTCCTCATCTATGAAGTGGCAAGGCAGGACTTAGTGGTCTTCAGGGTCACCTAGGGTGCCCTTTGAATATATTTTAACTCCATGGTGTGTAAGCTCTGCTCCAAGCCCAGGGTACGCCAAGGGTGGGGGAAGGAAGGAAAGATTGGATGGGGCCTCATTCACTCATCAAGTGGTTCTTGAAGCTTACCCAGTGCCAGGTACTCTTTCAGGTCTTGGAGGCAGAGGTAAACAAGGGAGTGTCAACTGCCTGCTCTGATTCAACCAAAGAAGGCCTTGAATGAAGAGAGTTTGGAGGTCAAAAAAAAAAATAAAACTAGTCTTATCCTCTTTTCATCATCTATTTGGCACCTATACATGAATGCAGTTTTTTTTTTTTTTTTAATTGGATTAACCATTTACTCTCTAGCACAAAACAAAGCCCTATGGGAAAATGACATGTGGGGCAGGGATATTTTAATGGGAAAAACTTGGGACTATGGGTGCTCTCCTGGAGAGTGAGATGAGGTGGGTAATTATAGGGGGCTTGGGAGAGCTCAGTGATGTGGGTGCCTGGCTGTGGGCAGGAAAAGTGGTCAGTTCAGAGGTGGAGGACTGGCCCTTATCTTGAGCTTTTCCATCTCGGGGCCTCTCAATGTAGCCAGTAGTTTGTACTAAAATTACTGGTCAGGTCACAATGGTGTTTTTTATAAATAGGAGATTGAGATGGGGAGTGGGTGAAAATAGAATGATTTATCATTCTAAAGCAACAGATTTGGGTGTAGGCCCAGTGCTACTGAAAGGGTCCTTTTCATGATGCGTGGGCAACTCTTTCTGCTTCGTAAGTCATCAGAGAGGCAATTGGAATGGCTTTTAAACATGGACCCTGTCAAGTGATACAAAAGTCCCATGATTTACAACCCAAAAAAGTTTATCTTGCTCTGGGAAAAAAGAAGACTTTGGAACCAAAGCTTCACATTTAGAAGCCAATAAAAACATCTTAAAATAACACCCCCTCCTCCCTTCTTTTCTATAATGAGAAATGGAGGATTTAGCAAGAGGTAGGGGGGCTGTGGGCAGGACTATTGCAATCACCAGTGATTGAGCTTCAAGGTCCAAGGACTTTGTTGTGGGCACTGGAGCCCTAATGATTTATAATTAACTCCAACAAGAAAAACCAAATGCCATGCACTTTCCTAACAGAGCTACAAAAATAACCACATTCATAGTGTTTGCAAAATTGGAAACAAATGTCCCAAGGAACATAAGAGCTCCATGCTGTCCTACCCGAGCTTTGGGGGAAGAAAAATACTGGCACTCAGTCACGACCACAAATGATGAGCCAATATCGTTTGTCATGGGAAATTCATCTGGGCAAAATCGGATTGCACCATTAGCCCTCAATGACTCTGAGAAATAACCATACTGAAATGCCTCAAATTAAATTCAGCCAAGGGCTGGGTCTAACATCCTCTTTTCTAGGAGTTGCTGAGTTTTGTTTCTTTATCCCCTCTTTTTAACATGGAAGAACTGAAAGGGGGAAAACAATCAATGCCTAATTGTACCCTTGTTCCTGAAATGGTTCAGACATGGCTGTTTTTAAAAAGTGGATACAAACAAGGGTAATGACCATGAAGAGTATTAGGGGTCTTTGAAGTGGTACACAAGGGCAAGGTGACCTTAGTTCACTGTGAAAGAATTATGAGGGGTGGAGCTGGTTATGTGGCAACTGGATTAATGACCTATAATCTTAGTTTACTAAAAAAAATTTTTTTTGGGATATATGAATCCTATTCCATGAATAATCTTAGTTCTTGTGCTAATGTAGAATATAAAAGGTTTAGTTACAGAAGTTTACTCAAGAGAAATTCTCTATCTGTAGGGACCTTTTGATGCTTTTAAACATCAAAGTTATGCAACAAAGGACAGAGTTAATGGTTCTAAAGACAATAATGAACTAAGTCTAGGCATTATGGCAAATACTTTACAGGCATCTTTGTAAATTTGCAAAACTCTATGAAACAGTCTAATTCCCATCTTATAGATGAGAAAATAAAGCCTCTGAAAGGTTTAATAACTTGCCAAATCGCAGTTAGTGAAAAGTAGAGCTGGGACAAAGACCCACTATTATTTGACTCCAAAGGCCATATTACGTGCTCACTCTTAGGTGGATTTCTGTGTTTTCCCCCTTTTGCTCAATGCTTTCCAAACTGTTTCATCAAATTTTCCAAAAGTTCAACTTTGAAGGCCACAGGAAAATTTCAGATGACCTTACCTTATTTCCCTAATTCTGTATGTCAGAGAGGTGGGGAACAAAACCCTTTCAATGCTCAAATCTCATAATCCTACCTCCAATTTTATGAAATAAGTAATGTACCTCCCCTCATGAGACCCAAGACAGTAATATTAGCTGAGTGAGAAGGAATACAGATGAGTGAACTTTCCAACTGACTTAGACATAGCAGCAATAAAATGTGAACTTGAAAAGTGCCTGAGAATATATTGTTTGAACTTTTGTCAGTTCATGTAAACTTTGTGCAATGAATATGCAAATCTCCTCCATATTTTCATGCTTATATACTTCTAACAGACCTGGATATAGCCTCTTGGGAAAATGCTGGTTTAAGCCTTTCTGCAAAAGTCACCTATGAGACTGATAATTTCCACTGGCTCTGTCTAAAACATGACATTAATTGAAAAAATTCCCATTCCTTGTTTTTTGCTTGAGAGAAATTAATTCTTCCTATGAGAAGTTATTTTTTTTAATGTCCTAAAACTATCTGAACTTTAGGAATTTGAACCTTACCTTGTAGCTACCTTCTTTCCTAAGAAACATAATCTATCCAAGCTGTTAAAGTGTTGTGAATGCCAATAATAGGACAATTTTATAGTGTTCAGGACATGAAGCTAAAGCATATTAGACTGCTGGGTGTATGTGTATTTGTTCACATTTAAAAACTAGTTAAACATTTCAGACCTCTTTAGAATTATACAGGGTTATTTTATTACAGGGCTCTTGAACTTTCTAGAGGCAGCAATCTTCCGGTGATCTTTATCAAGCTGTTCTCTTCTAGCCTCCTACATGGCTGCTTGTTTGGTTCTTTCTTTTTCTTTTCTTCCTTCTTCCTTTATCGCCCCTTGAATTTAGCCTTAACAGGGAAATAAAATGTCAAATATATGTGAAAAAATCCAATGGTAATTTGCAAATGGGAATATAATTTGAAGCCCATGCCAAAGTTAAGCAGCTAGGTTTTAAACTTTTTTTCTTTCTCTGCTAATTAGGCTGCACATTTTAAATCTTAAACATGTGCAGAGTTGTGAGGGATCTTGTGTGTAGAGAGAAGCTTAATTCCAGCACCTCTTGAGAGTCAAGTGTTCAGTTTTACAATACTCACAACAGACACCATCAGTAACTCACATCTGTTTGAGTGCCTTTTGCACAAATGGCAGTATGGAAAGAAGGATCAGAGAAAGTTAGAGCTGGCGTGCACTCTGATGTCATCTATTCCAGTGGTTTCTAATTATTTTTAGGCCAGAAACAAGTAAGATATTACCCAGAAGCCTGATATGTAAAGCAGATAGCCTTGAGCCACTATGTATGGAGGGTGTGTACATGTGGGTATGGGTATGAAAGACTGTGTGTGAATGTGGGTGCATTTTGCCTCACCTTCCTCTGTTAGGACAGAGTACCTATCAGTCTGGGAATGGGTACACAAAACTCTTAGATTTATAGTTTGAAAATTCTAGATTTTGGACCACCCTTTCATTTTATTGAGGAAGAACCCAAGTTCCAGAAAGCTGCAGTGAGCTGTTCAAGGTCATACTGCTAGAAAGAGGTTGAGTAGACTCTTGAACTAGGTCTTCTGTTTCTGGGCATTCTGCTCTTTTGTTTTGTTCTACCTGCTAAATTTATTATATTTTCTTTTACTTCACGCTGTCATGTCTATTTTAACACATAAGTTTATACATGTTTCCTGTTAGTTTCTTTGGAAACCACATGTATCAGTTTAATTATATTTCCTTCCTATCATAAGGAAGGACTACAAAGTACTGTTGGTATGCTTGCCTGCCTGTCTGTTTGTCTTTTCCATTTTTATTGAGATATAGTTGACACATAAGTGCCCTTTCTTTTCCTACTATAATGCACTGTTTCCTGGAATGCAGACAAATTATCCATGTGTACTAGTGAGAAATCCAATAAGATATGTGCATAAAAATAAAGTTAGTGTACATGTAAGGGTAAGGTTGAATACTTAAAGGCTTATTAATTTGGTCATTAAAAATATGTATATAACTGTGGAATTAGGAGTGTGAAAAATAATTGCAAAAGATTGGTATAACAATGTTGTAAAAACCATGGATGATTCTGTATCCATTTGATTTCTTAAAAAAATTTTTTTTAATGTTTCTTTATTTTTGAGAGAGGGAGAGAGAGAGAGAGAGAGAGAGAGAGAGAGAGAGAGAGAGAGCGCATGAGTGAGGGAGGGGCAGAGAGAGAAGTAGACACAGAATCCAAAGCAGGCTCCAGGCTCTGAGCTGTCATCACAGCCCGACATGGGGCTTGAACTCACAAACTGGGAGATAATGATCTGAGCTTAACTGGCTGAGCCACCCAGGTGCCCCCATTTGATTTCTTTATAAGTGTCTTTAAGATTTCATCACTCTTTAAGGAAACCTAAGCTGGAAATGGTAGACATTGCATTATGAATTTAGTGTATGCAAAAAATAAAATGACCAATTTCAATCACCATACCTATTCTCAATGAGCAAGAATGTGTGAATCAGGGAACAATGCACATTTATATATCCAAAGTTAAAACAAAATCAGGGTGCCTGGGTGGTTCAGTCGGTTGAGCGTCTGACTTCAGCTCAGGTCATGATCTTGCTAGTGGGTTGCCACCCCGCATCAGGCTCTGTGCTGACGCTTAGAGCCTGGAGCCTGCTTCAGATTCTGTGTCTCCCTCTCTTTCTGCCCCTCCCCTGCTCGTGCTCTGTCTCTCTCTCTCTCAAAATAAATAGACATTAAAAAAAAAGTTTTTTAAAGCTATAAAACAAACTATAAAAACTTTAAGAAACAAATAGTAAGTGCTATTATATGTAATTATTTATTACCAATTTATTACCAATTTATTACCAATTATTTATTACCAATTACCAATAATTTATTACCAATTATTTATTACCAATTACCTAAAAAAATTGTTTGGCCAACTACCAGTCTTAATCATATGAATATGAGAACTTCTTTACCATAGCCCTGCTGTGTGCCTATATTTACTGATACCAATTTTCTAGCCATTTGAATTATGATTTTCTCAAAGCAAATAGCATATTACTGGAAATCCAGAATATATAACTTCCTACTGAGTTCCATTATATAATATGCTGTATTTATAAACAAAATAATTTTATCTTTTGCAACTACAATTTAGAGTTACTTTTAATTCACATGTAATAATGTGATTAATTTTTTTTCCCTTAGAAAATCTCTATGCAAAGTATATATGCAACCTCTATTCCAGCAGGTCTGGTAATTTCTGCCGTTATGAAACTCACTATTGAAAATCTTGCCTTATATTATCACTAGGTAGATGGAATGTTGCATTGCCTTTGAAGTCATGAAGAAACTTCATCATATGGATATATGGATGGTTTGGGAGTTTTCCTGGGTTTCCCACCAAGCAAATACCTGAAGTTTTAGCAGGCTCAAATTCAGTAGGGGATGGAATAGGCAGGGAGTATAGGTAGTACAGAATTCAAGAAATCCAAGTTGTTGGCAAGAGCAGCACAACAGAGATTTATACTCTGCCCTGCCTAATCCCTTTCACTAAGGTGGTAGGGGAGGTCCCAAGTCTTCTTTCTTCAGGCAGAAAGGAATCAAGGGGTGCTAGGCTGGGAAAATCTTTCCCATGATTAAGCCAGTGGCAGAGATCCAACTCAAGTCGTCCTTGCAAGGGGCTGACCAATACTACAGAGCCAAAGCATTCATTTATGGGCAGGATTTGGTTCCTTCTGCTCTCTCTTAAGTAGTCTTTTTTAATTTTGAAAAATTTTAATATGTTAAATTTTTATTTATTTATTTTTGTGGGCAATGAGAAACCAGGCCCTACAGTTCTTCAGAGCTTGGGTGGTCCAATTACTAATTCTTTGTTGAAAGTTCTGCAGTGCACTGGCACTGGCCACGAAATCGCAGCAAGTATGCATACCTCTCCAGGCCTCTGAGAACATGTAGATTCCAGTGTGTATGCCCAAAGCCACACCCCTTTCCACTTCCTCTATTACCCTTGCAAAATGAGGATGAAGGCTGATCCCAGACAAAATGAATGAGTAGGGCATGGCCTTTGAGCATTTGATAGGTTCTGGAAAGCTGTCCATTCAATCCAGCAATAAATAAATACCACTGTTTTTTCTGTAGTCTCAGTTCTATATTTCTTTTCTTTTCTTTTTCGCTTTTATGTATATAAAGAGAGAGCGCGAGCAGGGAAGTGGGGCAGAGGGAGAGAGAGAGAATCTTAACTAGGTTCCATGCTCAGTGCAGAGCCCAACTTGGGGCTCAATTCCACGTCCCTGGGATCGTGACCTGAGCTGAAATCAAGAGTTGGATGTTCAACGAACTAAACCACCCAGGTTCCCTCTCAGGTTTATATTTCTATCATTAAAAATGCATCACCACTTTGATTCTAAAAAGCATCTTGTTTTTCTTCAGATATTGAGAAATCATACCTTAACTAGATTACCACTTTTGTGGGAATTACTTCATTTCTTTGTTCTAAGGTGCGTTTTCTCCCACATTTGAACACTTCTGTAATGCTCAGTTAGTGTACGGTGTATGTACTTCATGTGATATTCCATTTTTATTTCTTGGGAAGTTTTTACTAACTTGATGATTCATCTTAAAAGGATAACATCTTAGAATCAGGAGAATACCATCGCTTCTTTAGTTAATTTCTAATTTTGACCCTGAATGAAACTATGTAACCACAAGATTATGATGGTGATGATGGAAGAGGAGGAAATGTGAGGAAAGTAGGGACAGATTGTTGAAATGGGAGAGGGACTATGCTAGAGAAAATTTTACTGTCTTATTTCTACTTGGGATTACAGTTTTGACCTCCATTCAGCTGCATTTAACTGGGCATTTCCCCCACCAATTGGAGTGGAGAAGTTCAGATCTGTTTTATCATCTCTATCAAGAACCACTGATTTATTGCCTGCCATATAAATTTATGAAGAGATATAAAGCACAGCCTTTGAACCTCAGGATATATTGATTATTAAAAATTTGTGACTTCATTGGTAAAGCAGGGAAAGCCTTCCATTAAATATTATTTTTTGTTAACAACTTTATCTTTATATAATTCACATACACTACAACTTACCTATTTAAAGTGTATATTTCAATGGATTTAAGTATATTCACAGAGTTGGGCAACTATTACCACACTAATTTTAGAACATTTTCATCACCCCCAAAAGAAGTTTAATGTTCCTTGCAGTCACCACTCATTCCTCCCATCTCCCTTAACTCTAGATATCACTATTTCATTTAAATTTGAAGACCAAAAATACAGGGTGGTGGAGGGGCTAGACTAGGGCAATGAACTAGGAATTAGAAGTTTTCAGAACATTCCAAAATTTGGCATTGCTTCTTAGAAATTATGTAATTTCTTTGAGCCACATATTCTTAATCTGTATAATTGGTATAATGAAAGCCATATCACAAGTAGTTATTATTATTGTTATTATTATTTTTTTATTTTGCAAGCCCATATTCTTTAGGCTTCATTTATTCATATTTTGTTTTTTATTTTTTTAACTTTATTTTTTATTTTTTAAAATTTACATCCAAATTAGTTAGTATATAGTAAAGCAATGATTTCAGTAGATTCCTTAATTCCCCTTATTTTTTTTATATATATTTTTTATATATATATATTTTTTATATTATTTTTGCTTCCCTTCTCTTATGTTCATCTGTTTTGTCTCTTAAAGTCCTCATATGAGTGAAGTCATATGATTTTTGTCTTTCTCTGACTAATTTCACTTAGCATAATACCTCCAGTTCCATCTACGTAGTTGCAAATGACAAGATTTCATTCTTTTTGATTGCTGAGTAATACTCCATTGTGTGTATATATATATATATATATATATATATATATATATATATATATATACCACATTTTCTCTATCCATTCATCCATCAATGGACATTTGGGCTCTTTCCATACTTTGGCTATTGTTGATAGTGCTGCTATAAACATAGGGGTGCATGTGTCCCTTCGAAACAGCACACCTGTATCCCTTGGATAAATGCCTAGTAGTGCAATTGCTGGGTCGTAGGGTAGTTCTCTTTTTAGTTTTTTGAGAAACCTCCATACTGTTTTCCAGAGTGGCTGACCAGCTTGCATTCCCACCAGCAATGCAAAAGACATCCTCTTTCTCCGCATCCTCGCCAACATCTGTTGTTGCCTGAGTTGTTAATGTTAGCCATTCTGACATGTGTAAGGTGGTATCTCATTGTGGTTTTGATTTGTATTTCCCTGATGATGAATGATGTTGAGCATTTTTTCATGTGTCGGTTGGCCATCTGGATGTCTTCTTTGGAGAAGTGTCTATTCATGTCTTTTGCCCATTTCGTCACTGGATTGTTTGTTTTGGGTGTTGAGTTTGATAAATTCTTTGTAGATTTTGGATACTAACCCTTTATCTGATATGTAATTTGCAAATATCTTCTCCCATTCTGTCAGTTGCCTTTTAGTTTTGCTTATTGTTTCCTTCACTGTGCAGAAGCTTTTTATTTTGATGAGGTCCCAGTAGTTCATTTTTGCTTTTGTTTCCCTTGCCTCCAGAGATGTGTTGAGTAAGAAATTGCTGCGGGCAAGATCAAAGAGGTTTTTGCCTGCTTTCTCCTCAAGGATTTTGATGGCTTCCTGTCTTACATTGCGGTCTTTCATCCATTTTGAGTTTGTTTTTGTGTATGGTGTAAGAAAGTGGTCCAGGTTCATTCTTCTGCATGTCGCTGTCCAGTTTTCCCAGCACCACTTGCTGAAAAGACTGTCTTTATTCCATTGGATATTCTTTTCTGCTTTGTCAAAGATTAGTTGACCATACGTTTGTGGGCCCATTTCTGGGTTCTCTGTTCTATTCCATTGATCTGAGTGTCTGTTCTTGTGCCAGTACCATACTGTCTTGATGATTACAGCTTTGTAGTATAGCTTGAAGTCTGGGATTGTGATGCCTCTGGCTTTGGTTTTCTTTTTCAAGATTGCTCTGGCTATTCGGGGTCTTTTCTGGTTCCATACAAATTTTAGGATTGTTTGTTCTAGCTCTGTGAAGAATGCTGCTGTTACTTTGATAGGGATCACGTTGAATACATAGATTGCTTTGGGTAGTATCGACATTGTAACAATATTTGTTCTTCCTATCCAGGAGCATGGAATCTTTTTCCATTTCTTTGTGTCTTCTTCAATTTCTTTCATAAGCTTTCTATAGTTTTCAGTGTATAGATTTTTCACCTTTTTGGTTAGATTTATTCCTAGGTATTTTATGGTTTTTGGTGCAACTGTAAATGGGATTGATTCCTTGATTTCTCTTTTTGTCACTTCATTGCTGGTGTATAGGAATGCAATTGTTTTCTGTTCATTGATTTTATATCCTGCAACTTTTCTGAATTAATGAATCAGTTCTAGCAGTTTTTTGGTGGAATCTTTTGGGTTTTCCATATAGAGTATCATGTTATCTAAGAAGAGTGAAAGTTTGACCTCCTCCTGGCTGATTTGGATGCCTTTTATTTCTTTGTGTTGTCTGATTACAGAGGCTAAGACTTCCAATTCTATGTTGAATAATAGAGGCAAGAGTGAACATCCCTGTCTTGTTCCTGACCTTAGGGGGAAAACTCTGTTTTTCCCCATTGAGGATGATATTAGCGTTGGGTCACTTGTGTATGGCTTTTATGATCTTGAGGTATGCTCCTTCTGTCCCTACTTTCTTGAGGGTTTTTATCAAGAAAGGATGCTGTATTTTGTCAAGTGCTTTCTCTGCATCTGTTGAGAGGATCATATGGTTCTTGTCCTTTCTTTTATTGATGTGATGAATCATGTTAATTGTTCTGTGGATATTGAACCAGCCCTGCATCCCACTTGGTCATGGTGAATAATTTTTTCTAATGTATTTTTGGATCTGGTTGGCTAATATCTTGCTGAGGATTTTTGCATCCATGTTCATCAGGGAAATTGGTCTATAGTTCTCCTTTTTATTGGGGTCTCTGGTTTTGGAATCAGGGTAATGCTGGCTTCATAGAAAGAGTTTGGAGGTTTTCTTTCCATTTCTATTTTTTGGAACAGTTTCAAGAGAACAGGTGTTAACTCTTCCTTAAATGTTTGGTAGAATTCCCCTGGAAAGCCATCTGGTCTTGGACTCTGGTTTTTTGGCAGATTTTTGATTACTTATTCAATTTCCTTACTGGTTATGGGTCTGTTCAAATTTTCTATTTCTTCCTGTTTCACTTTTGGTAGTGTATATGTTTCTAGAAATTTGTCCATTTCTTCCAGATTGACCATTTTATTGGCATATAATTGCTCATAATATTCTCTTATTATTATTTTTATTCTTGTTGTGTTGGTTGTGATTTGTCCTCTTTCATTCTTGATTTTACTTATTTGGGTCCTTTCCTTTTTCTTCTTGATCAAACTGGCTAGTGGTTTATCAATTTTGTTAATTCTTTCAAAGAACCAGCTTCTGGTTTCATTGATCTGTTCTACTGTTTTTTTTTTTTTTTGGTTTCGATAGCATTAATTTCTACTCTAATCTTTATTATTTCCTGTCTTCTGCTGGTTTTGGGTTTTATTTGCTGTTCTTTTTCCAGCTCCTTAAGGCATAAGGTTAGGTTGTGTATCTGAGATCTTTCTTCCTTCTTTTGGAAGGCCTGGATTGCTATATACTGTCCTCTTATGACCGCCTTTGCTGCGTCCCAGAGGTTTGGGGTTGTGGTGCTATCATTTTCATTGACTTCCATATACTTTTTAATTTCCTCTTTAACTGCTTGGTTAGCCCATTCATTCTTCAGTAGGATGTTCTTCAGTCTCCAAGTATTTGTTACCTTTCCAAATTTTTTCTTGTGATTGATTTCAAGTTTCATAGCATTGTGGTCTGAGAATATGCACGGTATGATCCCGATCTTTTTGTACTTACTTAAGGCTGATTTGTGTCCCAGTATACGGTCTATTCTGGAGAACACTCCATGTGCACTGGAGAAGAATGTATATTCTGCTGCTTTAGGATGAAAAGTTCTGAATATATCTGTTAAGTCCATCTGGTCCAGGGTGTCAGTCTAAGCCATTGTTTCCTTGTTGATTTTTTGATTAGATGATCTTTCCATTGCTATAAGTGGGGTGTTGAAGTCTCCTACTATTATGGTATTACTATCGATGAGTTTCTTTATGTTTGTGATTAATTGATTTATATATTTGGGTGCTTGCACATTTGGCACATAAATGTTTACAATTGTTAGGTGTTCTTGGTCTATAGACCCCTTGATTATGATATAATTCCCTTCTGCATCTCTTGATACAGTCTTCATTTTAAAGTCTATATTGTCTGATATAAGTATGGCTACTCTGGCTTTCTTTTGTTGACCATTAGCAAGATAGATGGTTCTCCATCCCCTTATTTTCAATCTGTAGGTGTCTTTAGGTCTAAAGTGGGTCTCTTGTAAACAGCATATAGATGGGTCTTGTTTTCTTATCCATTCTGTTACCCTATGTCTTTTGATTGGAACATTGAGTCCATTGACATTTAGAGTAAGAACTGAAAGATATGATTTTATTGCCATTATGATGATTGTAGAGTTGGAGTTTCTGGTGGTGTTCTCTGGGCCTTTCTAATCTTTTGTTGCTTTTGGTATGTATGTATGTATGTATGTATGTATGTATGTATTTATATGTATATATTTTCATCTTTTCTCCCCTAGAGTGTCCCCCTTAAAATTTCTTGCAGGGCTGGTTTGGTGGTCACAAACTCCTTTAATTTTTGTTTGTCTGGGAAACTTTTTATCTCTCCTTCTATTTTGAATGACAGCCTTGCTGGATAAAGAATTCTTGGCTGCATATTTTTCTGATTCAGCACACTGAATATATACCGCCACTCCTTTCTGGCCTGCCAAATTTCTGTGGACAGTTTTGCTGCAAACCTGATCTGTCTTCCCTTGTAGGTTAGGGACTTTTTTTTCCCTTACTGCTTTCATGATTCTCTCCTTTTGTGAATTTGACTGTGCTATGCCTTGTTGATGGTCGGTTTTTGTTGAATCTAATGGGAGTCCTCTGTGCTTCCTGGATTTTGATGTCTGTGTCTTTCCCCAGGTTAGGAAAGTTTTCTGCTATGATTTGCTCACATAACCCCTCTACCCCTATTTCTCTCTCTTCCTCCTCTGGGACCCCTATGATTCTGATGTTCCTTTTTCATGAGTCATTGATTTCTCTAATTCTTAAAGTGTGCTCTTTTGCCTTAATCTCCCTCTTTTTCTCTGCTTCGTTATTCTCTATAAGTTTGTCCTCTATATCACTGATTCTCTGTTCTGCCTTGTCCATCCTTGCTGCCCCTGCATCCATCCATGATTGCAGCTCAGTTATAGCATTTTCAATTTCATTCTGGCTATTTTTTACTTCCTTTATCTCTGCAGAAAGGGATTCTAATCTATTTTTGACTCCAGCTAGTGTTCTTATTATTGTGATTCTAAATTCTGGTTCAGACATCTTGCTTGTGTCTGTGTTGGTTAAATCCCTGGCTGTTGTTTCTTCGTGCTCTTTCTTTTGGGGTGAATTCCTTTGTTTTGTCATTTTGAAGGGAGAAAAGGAATTAATGAGGTAGAAAATTTGAAATTAAAAAAATATTAAAATTAAAAATTAAACACACACACACACACACACACACACACACACACACACACAGAAATCAAATAAATGATGTTAGATCCTAGGTGTGTTTTGGTCCGGGTGTAGAAAGTGGTTTGACAGATTAGAGAAACAAAAAAAAAGGGGGGGGGGGGAGACAAAAAAAAGGAAATTGTTTGAGAATTTGAAAAAATGAATACACTAAAGTAGACTAAAATATACAAAAGTAGGGAATATAGTAGAAAAAATTATAGAAAAATATTTTTAATAAAATTAAAAAGAAATATGAATTTTTTCATTTTCTGTATTTAAGAAAAAGAAAAGAAACAAAAAAGAGAAAAAAGATAAAAAGAGAAAAAAGAAAAGACAAAAAAAGAAATCGCTTGAAAATTTGAAAAAGTGAATACACTGTAGTAGACTGAAATAAAATGATGGGAGTAAGATAGAATTTGAAAAAATTACATAAAAGCAAAATAATAATAATTAAATAAAAATATTTTAAAAAGAAATTGAAAGTAAAAATGAAGATTTTCTCTTTCTGCATTCAAGAAAAAGAAATGAAAAAGAGAAAAAAGAGAAAGAAAGAAAAAAAAGGAAATTTGTTTGAAAATTTGAAAAGTTGAGTACACTGAAGTAGACTAAAATAAAATGATGGAAGTAAAGTAGCATTTGAAAAAATATACACAGAAGTAAAAAATATGGTAATAAAAATTAAAGACATATTTTTATTTATTTATTTATTTATTTTAATTTTTTTTTTAACGTTTATTTATTTTTGAGACAGAGAGAGACAGAGCATGAACGGGGGAGGGTCAGAGAGAGGGAGACACAGAATCTGAAACAGGCTCCAGGCTCCGAGCTGTCAGCACAGAGCCCAACGCGGGGCTCGAGCTCACGGACCGCGAGATCATGACCTGAGCCGAAGTCGGCCACCCAACCGACTGAGCCACCCTGGCGCCCCAAAGACATATTTTTAATAAAAATTGAAAATAAAAATGAGTTTTCTCTCTTTCTGTATTCAAGAAAAAGAATTGTAAAAGAGAAAAAGGAAAAAGAAAAAAAAATTGAATAGATTAACCTAACAGAAGAAGTAGGACTGAAATTGCTTTGTTTTCCCCTAGAAGTCAGTCCATGTAGCTCTTTATAGTCCATAAATTAAACTGGTGGTGAGGTTTGTGTTCTTGAAGAGTGAAGTTGGCCCAGTTGGGCAGGGCTTGGTGTAACAGCTCCGCTCTCCCCTAGATGGCGCTGCTAGCCTACTGGGGTGGATTGTTGCAGTGCTCATCGGTGCGCATGCGCAGGAGTGGTGAAAAATGGTGCGACCCAGCCACCCAGTCTGTTCTCCTGGCTCAGCAATCGCACACTGGTCCTCCGTCTTCAGCTCTCGTCCACTCCCCGCTTTTCCACTCTCTGTGACCAGGCCCCAGGCAGTACCTCTCTCCCAAGTTTTGTCTCAGATGCGGCTGTTTTCTCCGGCCCCTTACTTCTGAAGGACTGCGGCTTTGACCTGCTCCGCCCCTCTGTGGGAGGGTTTCACTGAGCAATGGCGGAGTGAGCAATGGCCAAATGTCAGCTGCACCCAGGAACACTTGCTGGACCCTGCTGTTGCCGGTGCCCTGAGACCGCGGCCAGGTGCCAGCCCGCTCCCGCCAAAAATCGCCAGAGAGTGTAGCCTCAGCATTTCAGGGACCATGGAAAATTGCAACACACATCTGGCACCAGGCTTCACCCTCAACAACCTTGTCCCAGCACCAGCGAATGTGGCTGCCTTCCGGGGTCTGCTGGGACCAGGTGGCTTCAACAGTCTCTACCAAATGTCCTTCCAGCAGTGGAACCGCTTTTCCCTGTGTGGCCCGAGAACCTCCTGGACCCCATTCTGTTCCTGGGGATTCACCTTTCCCACCAGAGCACCACCAGGTATTGAGCTGCGGAGTTGCAGCCTTTGTGCTCCCCTTGTTTACAGTCTTAATGGAATTTAAACCCTCTCCTTTCTCCTTTCTCCCTTTTTAGTTTAGTCCCTACGGCTGTTTCCAATTTTCCACTTTCTCTCCAGCTGCTTTTGGGGAAGGGTGCTTTTCCCGTATGTTCTCCCCCTCCCCAGTCTCCACCTGCAAAAGGGGTTCCCTAACTTTCAGGGCTTCTTGCTCCCCACGTTCAGCTCTTTGTGTTGTGTACCTGCTGAATTCTGTGGTTCAGGTTGTGCAGATTGTTGTATTAATCTTCCAATCGGTTTTCTAGATGTGTAGGATGGTTTAGTGTTGGTCTGGCTAGATTTCCTGGATGCGAGACACATGAAAAGCTTCCATGCTGTTCCGCCATCTTGGCTCCTCCCCCCGCAAGTCGTTATTATTAATGTGATGGTTTTGAGGATTAACTAAGATAGCATATGTGAAAGCACCGGCACAGGGCATGTCACATAGTAGGTTCAGAATATTATTTTCTTCATCTTTTCATTTCTCTTCAAGATGGGCCCTGAATTGAGCTGCTGAAGGATGACTGGTCTCTCTCCTCCCTTTACATGAAGACTGAGTCCTTTGTAGATGCCAACCCAGTGTTCCCTCTCAGCAGTCCCCTTTTATATGTGGTTAAAGCCCAGTACTGCTGCTGGTGACATCTCGATTCAGCAGCTGAGCTGATAATACAAAACAGAGGGTCTGATTCCCATTTTCTCAGAAAAGAAAAAAACCAACAAAGTCATGTCATCCACTTTATTCAGACAATCGGAAGTCAGCCTAAGCTCTCAAAATTTCCATTAACCGGATGGTTTTCAAAGGGATTCGTAGCAGTTAGGAACCAAGGTGGTCAGCAAGGATGATGGATGTGGAGCAAATACAATGATCCTCTCAGTGCCCCCATAAGAATCTCCATGCGGTAAAAAAAGAATGAGGGTCACTGGACTCCAGAAACCAATCCCATTGGCGTTTGGCTCTGGAAAAGCCCACGGAGCTGTGCCAAGACTTTTCTTTGAAATTTCAGAGATGTCTGGCTTATCTTTATTTGTCCATCCTTGAGGAGTGGTGGAGAGATGAAGGGCATTTCTGTGTTGATGTGATAGATGGTGAAATTGAAGTGTAGGGTAATTTCCATGGTCTGAGACCCTGAGGTCTTTCAAAGAAAACATTAATGATGATCTCATGATTCTAGGCCCTCTGATCCCACTTCTGGCAGAATCGGGATGCCACTGAGAACTTTTGGCTCTCTTTATGTCTCTGTCGACTTTTGCCAACACCAGCTCCAGGTTATTCTACTGAAAACAATTTAGTCAAAAATAAGCTGATCAATGTAACTATTTGGCAAAGAAAAACATAAAATGAATGTTCTCCAGACACTATTCCTTGATAATTTTGGTCCATGATTGTGAATGCTTTGCATCCTTTATTTATCTTTAAAGATTTCTGTCCATTCTAAAATTTAACTTTCAGTATTTCCCTATATGTTTATTATTATACTTCAAATTCATTTCCAGCCCATTATTCCTATTCTTTGGTATTTGTTGAAGTGGAAATTTGGGATAATAGGATTTAGTTGAAACATCCAAAATATCCAATAATTCTTAGTCTGATAAAATAAACATACAGGTTCAACATTATATGTGATATAATCTTATATTCATAAGATAACAATAATGTATAGATAAGTATTTGAACAACTATACATCAAAGTCTGAGTAATGTTTGCCTGGGTGGAATTATTCTGCTTATTTGTATTCTGTTAATCCATTCAATAAAATTTTTATTAAACTCTTCTAAATGTCTTCTAAACTCTCTATGTTGGGGCTAAAGAGATAAAGAAGAAAAACAAGAAAGTTTTGCTTTCAAGAAGGTACAAAAGAGTAAGAGAGAAAGAGTAGACAGAAGAATCAAGTCAAATATATCATAGGGTTGATAGTGAAAAGTACTATGGAAAAAGAATGAAGCCAGGAAGGGGGATGGAGTGTTGGGGAGGTTTCCAATTGTAAATAAGGTCATCAAGGGAAGTTTCACTTGTCAAAGTAGCTTTTGAGTAACCATCTCAAGGAGATGAGGGTGTGAACCAGATATCTATCTGGGGCAAACACATGATAGTAGAAGGAACAGTAAACTCGAATAAAAGATAAAGAGAATAGTCATGAATGAATCCAATTTTTTGGCCTGGGCAACTAGAATATAACTGCATTAATGAGATGGGGAGGTCTGCAGGAAGATGAAATTTGGGAGGCAAGACCTGGAGCTCAGTTTTGGGCATTTTAAGTTTGATATCCTTGTTAGTTTAATGAGAATGCATTGTTTTTGAAATTTTGAAAACCAATAAACGATATTTTAAAAGACATTCTATTGTGGGACTAGGTAGTTCCAATGAATCTTCTGTTGTTGGCCTAAATTTCTCAGTTGACTAAATTTCTGTGGCCAAATTGTTTTCAGTCAACCACATGGCACCCTTGCTCTTAAGACCACCCTGCTTAAAAGAAATTTGAAAGCAGACTCAATGGTGCTTTGCTGTCTTGACTGTCAGTGCCATTGACTCAACTGACTTCCTAGATGCTTTTTTAAAACACCCTAATCCCTCAAACTCTGCCTGACTTCTTGGACCTTTGACTCTTCTGTCAGTTTCTCTGTTTTCAGATATTTACCTTAAGTCTTAAGGCTCCGGAGCACCCAGACCCTTAGTTCTTCCTTTCCCCTGATGGTCCTTGCCTGATCACATCCATCTTGTAATTGCAGCGCCCTTATAAATCAGTATACACTACATTTCTTGAGCACCTATTTTGTGCATTTTTGGGCAGGTGAAGAAGTTGAGATGTGGCACTGACAGTCTAGGAATTTCCAATGTTGTGGAGTATATAAGTATATATAATGAGGTGGTAATGACAAGCATTTAATAGAGGGGAATCTAGGGTGCTGACTTTTGTAATAATGATCTACTTGATCCCACCACCTCTACTCCAACATTTTATAGATTTTTCTCAGAGGCTTTTATGTACTTTTCACTATTTATCCTTTATCCCCCCTGCCCTACCCCCTGCCCCACGATTAAAAAGTAACAGATATTCATTGTAGAAAACATGAGAAAAACAAAAATATTAAGGAAAAAAACTACTAATCTTATCTAGAGACAGAATGTTATTGATTAATGTTTGAGTATATTTCTTATTCTTTAGAAAAAGTTTTATTGTTGGCATTTTCCCACATCATTAATATCCTTTGGAAGAATGTTTTTTTTAATAGCTGAATGAAATTGATGCTTCACTATTCATTTCCTGGCTTCCTAATGTTGAGTCTTTTCATGTTTTCATAGCTAAGTTCCCTCTTGCTTGGGTTACATAGGCCTAGTGTTGAGGATGTCCAGGGATACCTGGGGGAGAATAGTCTCATGAAATGGGAGTGTGCCCATATGAGTGCACTTGGTGAGAGGGGCGTAGCCACTTGGGGCATGAATAGCAGCACTGAATTAATCCATGCCTGTCTCCAAGCTCGTGCGTGCATGAGTATAGTAGATACCACAGACGAAATGTCAGAAAGGGACTGTTCTATATTTGAAAATCTGCTTATCATTGGTAGACCAAGGAACTTTGAAATCATATGATTTTAATGTAGTGCATTTTTTCATGATAAACATCAGTTGTTACATTTGTGAAGGAAGCTTCATAAAATAGGAATGACACAGGACTCTTCTTTTAAAAAGTGAAGAATGATCAAAACAAGATCAAAGAAAGCAGCATGATGGCTCTTCTTAAAATGTAGATGAGTCTCCCCATTTCAGTGAGATTCCTCCAGGGGAGTGAGTTTAGGGGCAGAGACAAGAAATAGGAAAAAAAATTGGAAAGACAATATTATATTCTTTTAGAATTTGAAAACCAATAATGCTTTTCAAGGCTGGTATGTGAAACTTGCCCTTCTCTTTTGGCTATTCCAGCCACAGATGAGTGTTTCCTTGCCAATTAGAACATTCTTGAGGTGTTTTCTTTTTCTTCACGTGATGTTGTTTGAGATCCCATGCTTGCCATTATTTATAAATTAATTTCTGGCATTGTAGTAAATTCTAGGAAAACCAGTATAACCACAAGTGTGCAGTTAAATACTTCTGTGTTTCTTTTTTTTCTACTTGTTTTTTTGTTTTGGGGTTTGAATCTTTTTTCCTATGGGAAAGACAAGAAAGGAAAAAAAAAAAACTCCACTAGTGGATAGGTGATTTATAGAGTACATTTCTAACCTCCATTATTCATTTATTAGTCTTTTCATTGCTGTGAGTGTGTTCTCCCATTTGCTTAAGGCTATTTGGCCACCTTTTTTTGATAGGAGTGGTAAAGAAATTTATCATAAGGCTCTAGATTGATGGAAAGGAAATGAATTTCTTTTGACAAGAAATGCCAAAGATGATTATTAATAAATACTTCTTTGAATGTATCCAAGCCATAAAGCCAAGTAGAAAACTGGTAACACCAGTAAAGTGGTCATGTATAAATGGTCACATATAAATGGTGTATTGGGCTGACATGAAATTGTCAGAGAGACTCAACTCTTTTTAAAGTGTGTTTTCAGCTGTTTCTGAGAAAGACTTTCTCAGGAATTTTGGAGAAGTAGTTCTGAGTGCTATAGAACAGCATCTCCCAAAGTGAGTTCTGTAGAGTGTTAAAGAGTGGAGTGGTTATCTGTTTACATTTCTTTCTGCTGGTAGTAATACCCTGATTTGCCTTCGAGGAACTACTTCTCCCTGCTGTTGGTACAAGTGGTTTGGGTGTGGCTGAGTCCAGAGGTGGATTGATGGCCCAGGACTGTTCAGTCAGCATAGTCTATCACAGCTGTCTTGGGAATTGGTGCAGGTATGACCATGTGACTAAAGACAATCTAGTGAGATTCATCCTGGGCCCTTTTTAGGACTACTGGGAAGGAGAAGCCCCTTTTTCATTGAGGTTGCTGAAAAGAGAGAATGTAAGCTTAGTGCTAATGGTCACCTTTCCACCTTGTGGAGAGAGCGTGTTGGAATGAAGCCAACACAAAGGACTGTAGAGCCCAGAAATGGAGACAGAGCAAGTCAACATGACATTGTCCAAGAGCCTGAGTCCTCTAGGCCTAAAGCCAGCCTATTCTTGGATTTAAATAAATTTTTCTGTTTTAGCCAGTTTGTACTGGGCTTCTCTCACTTGCCACCAAGAGGTTTATCTAATTGAAAAAGTGTTCTGTGAAGATTGATCTGTCATCAAACATGTGTGGGAAACCATGGGAATATTAGTTTGAGTTATCTCAGAAGTAGACCCTACAGTTAAATTTGTGTGCAAGTAGTTTATTTGGGAAGTGGGAAGTGGGGAAGTAAGATAGTGAAGAAGAGAAGGCATCTAATAACTGGCACCTCATCAAGCCAGCAACCACTGTGGGCAACAAGAAGTTAATCCTATGGGGGAAGCTAAGGGAGGTAGTATAAAGCACATACTTCAGAGTTATCCCAACCAAACAGCAGAGGGCTGGAATAATTATAGGCAGCTATTGGTTGAGGGGCTGCTCTTGGGGTATGAGTTCCTGGTACTTCAGGCCAGCTCTGCAAGCAGGCAGAACAGTCTTTTGAGGCTTGGGGTGGGAATTGGGAGTGGAGAGAGAGAGAGAGAGAGAGAGAGAGAGGAGGGGAGGGAGAGAGAGACCTTAGACAAAGAGGTGCAAATAGGGACAGTGGAAGGCAGTAGGAATCAAGGGATATGAGCTAAACAAAGCAAAAGTTCCTTTAAGACTTCTAAGTGCCACAAAAAAAAAAAAAAAGACTTCTAAGTGCCTTTAACATACTAATATAGATACTGAATATCCCTGGGGTTATGGTATTCTATGTTTTCCAAATTTATTTTATCATAGAATTTTTTCTTTATGGATTGTTTTTGGAACTTGTAGTCTGTAGCACATGCTTTGGGAAATGCTGTCTCAGAACACCTAGAGTAAAGGCTTAATGTAGCTATAAAAACTTGCAGGACTCAATAGCATCCACCTCAAAAATTTGAAGAAATCTATGGGTAAAATTGTGAAACCTTTGGTTATGTGATGGACTGAATGTTTATATTACCTCAAAATTTATATGTTGAAATCCTAACCGTCAATGTGATTGCCTTAGAAGGTGGGGCCTTTGGAAGGTGACCAGGTCACGAAAGTGGAATCTTCATGAATGTAATTGGTGTCCCTATAAGAAGAGGCATGAAAGAGCTTGCTTCTTCCTTTCTTAGCTCTCTACATTGAGAAGACATAATGAAAAGATAGCCATTGAGCTGAGAAGCAGCCTTTCACATATTCCGGATCTGCTGGCGCTTTGATCTTGGACTTCTCAGCTTCCAGAACTATGAGAAATAAATCTCTGCTGTTTATAGGACACCCAATCTATGGTATTTTTGCTATAGCAGCCCAAACCAAGATAGCCGATAAGTGTAATTGTTCAATTTTTTTAATTTAGTAAATTACTGCTGTAGATGATTCTATAGTCTCATCGCCATTTGAATGGTGAGACAACACATGTCCAGAAAGTTTCAGTCATCTTATTTAACGCTGTTAACTGTCTGTGCAGTTAGAACGAGAGTCTATACTCGGGGATTTTTTTTTCTTCCTTCTTTCCATGGATCAAGCATTTCCAGGCTATGTTGGAAATGCATTTTGTCCTATAATTGTCCAAACATGCTGCCAATCTCCTCCAACACTTATCTTTGTCTAAGTATTTGCTTTAGCAGGTAGCAGATTCTGGAGTTGTTTTTCAGGTCAATTTTGCAAATACAGGTCTTGGATACTGTGTACTATTCCCTAGGGCTGACTGGCAGGCAGCCTTCATTGTCTTTAGACTTAGGATTTGTTCTGGCTTTGTGAAGAAGTCTATGTTTCCACCCACTTGCTTTTCTAGATCATAGTCATAAATGCACCCAAGCTCATGGATACCAATGAATCAGAGAGACTAGTTAGGTCAAGAACTGCACTCATGGACCAGCTTATGGATAATTCTTCGTGCTACTGAGCATAATTGGAAACAGTAGTTTTAATGTGTGGCCACATCTATTAGGTGGTTATAGGCATTCTTATGGTCTTGGCAAATATGCATGTAGCAGGCATATATCTACACAAAAGCTTAGCAGGCTGACTTCTTATTGCCCAGGATGTTTTGCCTAAGTAAGTGGGGTTTTGTGTCCAGGAACATAGCCTTGGTTCTCAGACTGAGGGAGATAATGTGGAAGTGTTTCTGTAGAGATAAAAAACAGTGAATTATTATTTATTCTTATCCTCCATTCCTAGCATGATAAATGACAATGAACAAGGTTTTCTGCTGGCTGTTCCTGACCATCAACCTTTTTATGCTGTCAACTACTTTATACGTCCCTATATATTGATGCTCACAAATTTGGTGTGTAAATCACTGGAGGTCTGTATAGTAAAGGCAGTAGTAAAAGATCTTCCAATAATCAGTAATATCATTGCCAAGCATAGCCTCTCTTACCCATTTCTGCTCATCCTTTAAGACAAAGGAAAAGATACGTAAGTTCATTAGGTATCTGAGTTGTGAAAATACTTCAATTTTTCTCTAAACAGTAATAGAGATTTAAAGGCTTGTTTTCATTAAAATTGCTGAGTGGGAATGCTACAATGTATCTTTACAATGATTGGTTTACATACACTGTATTTAAATACCAAATATTTCACCAGCCATCTCTATCTGTGCAACTGTGGGGAAACTGTCTTAAATATGCCTCTTACTGTGTAGCTCTCGATACATAATATTTGACATGGGTCAAATGATGTACACTGAAATATAGCATCACAGAATGAAATCTCAATACAATGTGATATACTCATGAATAGTTTTATCAAACAATATTAGTGTTTTAGTGGAAAGGCTATTATCATTAAAAATATTTTGCAAGTTTTAGTTATCATTCATATGGACCCAGAATGGTGCTAATCTTTTGGTGGATGCAAAATTCAAAGGGAGATGTGGTGTCTACTTTCTAGAAGTCAAATGGCTAGACATGTATTTGTAATACATAGAAGATAGTAAATCCCAGATATCATCAGGCATTACATTGTGATATAGACTGTGAGGGAAAGACACATTCACAAGAAGGAAGAATCATTGTGAGTTGAGGAGGTTGGGAGGGACTTCCCAGAGGAGGGGGACTTTGTTCAGTATTTCATACCTCT
The DNA here is from genome assembly GCF_027475565.1 of Acinonyx jubatus. Taxonomy (NCBI): domain Eukaryota; kingdom Metazoa; phylum Chordata; class Mammalia; order Carnivora; family Felidae; genus Acinonyx; species Acinonyx jubatus. Next base: position 187,259,756 of record NC_069380.1, on the reverse strand, counting down.
GGGCCTTGAAATGTATTCCTGCGTTTACTCTTGACTCAATGCTTATGGATCTTCAGTCCAGTTGATATGTCCTCGTAGGTGGACATGATGGAGCTGATTCTCCTACAAACATTGTCTTCTCTCTACTAAACGAAAGGTGTTTCAACACCACTGTTCAGGCAGTATTTTGCATCTATGTTTTCTTTTCATATTACTTTTGGGTTGGCTCTACTAAAGAGTATGAAGATATACTCCAAAGTTAATTTTTTGGTTCTCTTAACATGAAATGGCAGTCTGTGGGTGCTTTTACAATTGAGTTTTGTGATGTAGAGCAATGAGATTGGGAGTCAGATGATCCAGATTTGCGTCCTGGCCCCAACATTTCCTGAGAGATGTTACTCAAGTAAACTAACTTCTCTTAGCATCAATTTTCTTGTCTCTAAAGGGGAAATATATGACATACTCTGTCCACTTCCTGTGTTGTTATAAGCATCACATGAGATAAGTCAAGTAAGAGTATTTTTATAACCTGCAGTATCTGATACAAGTATGAGGTATTAAGTGATGTTAGATAAATGCATCATTTTCCTCACCTGTTAAATAAAGACAGGGATTGTATGCACCTCATCGGATTATTCTGAGGAGTAAATGGAATAAAACATGCAAAGCCTTCTAGAACAGTTTGTGGCAAATAGTAAGTACTCAATAAATCTAGAGATTACAAGGGTAAAGAATTTATGGGATAAAAAGACTCCTGTTAAAGCACACGCGCGCACACACACACACACACACATATAAGTTTTTGCCTGTAACATTTTCACTAGTCAACATTTGCTTTTACCTTCAATGTTAAAAATGTCAGCTTCAAGTGAGGTTGATCATTCACCAAATAAAAGTTTCCCTTTTCAATCAGCGTTGCTCAGACTGAGAGAGCAAACTGGTCATGCGGTTCTGCCCAGATGGGATCAGTTTGGAATGGCAATCAATTATATTAGAGATTCTCAAAGTGTGGTCCAAGGGCTGTTCTCCTCTATTATTCATGCTGTAATGTGACAGCATCCATTCTTTAGTTTCTGGCATAAATTAATAATTTGATACTGAATTAATAATTATCCTATTGAATACAAACCAGACATCACCTCATTGGTGTCTAATTGAAAGCAGTGAATTTCCTGCCAGGTACTTTGGGAAGGTTTTCTGAGGATGACGTGGATGAACTTGGACTATGAATGGGTGCATGCCTTGATGAAGTGATCCCTAGATCAAAGAGTCTTTACGATCCTTGGATTAGGACTTCTCTGACTGTAGTTTTCTGTGGAGTGGACAACCAGAAGGAAATGCTGTGGGTCCACATTAAAGAAAGCTATTTTAACTCAGTATGGAGTTTATCCCTTATATATTCATGGGTGTATTTTTTGGAAAATGGAACAGAAAATTCCTAAAAGGGAAAAATCGCTTTTTCTGGAAAGGTGAAAGATCCTGGAAGATGAATAATTTTTCTTAAACTGAAGATAATTTTCCAGAAGAATCCATCATGTTTGAGAGTATCCAACTCTTCAGTCTTTATCTCCCCAAGGGTCATGCTTTTAGTCTGTTAAAGAAAAATATTCAGGCATACTTTATTCAGGACCACTGCAATAAGTATAGGAATGACTGCAATGGGATTTTACAGTGGAGGAGAGAGACTGGGTTCAGCCCTGAATATAGCATGGACCAGTGGGAATTTAATGCCAAGGAGCAGGGTGGAGATCAGTGAATGGAAAATTACTAGAGAAAACATCAGGTGTAATGAGGGGTCCTGGCTAACCCAACCTAACAGGATTGTTGCTGAAGATAGGCCAAGGTGATCAGACATCACCTGGGTGATGGTCAAGGCTGAGGAACCTGATCAGATATCCAGGGTGGAGAATTCTGGTTAAACTGATTTGGCAGGGTTTCTGCTAAAACTAGATTTTACAAGAAAGTGCATAGCTGGGCCTAGGAGAATGTTCAGGAGACTGACTAAAGTTTTGTCAAGCAAAGGATCTTTGTCAAGTGTGACAGACTGAAACCCACCAAGGAAGCTCTTAGAAAAGTCTTGAGTCTGGTCAGATATAGTCTGCGGTAGCCAGGGGTCAGTCATGGGCCTATATGAGTGAGTGTACAGCATTCAGCCTTCTGGGTTTCAGATGTGGAAGATACTGCTCACTATATTCTTTTACTTTGTCGCAATGCACGTAGCTAAATTACATTTCCTAGCCTCCTCTGCAGTTAGGTGGGCATACGACAGTTCTGGCCACCAGCAGGTGGGTTGGAGTGTTGTATGCCACTTCTAGGCCTGACTCCAGGACCTGGCTTAACACCATGTTCCTTCTTCCCAGTACCCCTGGCTTAGAGGTAAAGCCCTCTAACTTTGTCAGCTGTGGATGGATTTTCACTGGGTATGCCAATTGATTTCCAGCAGCTGCACTCTGATTTTTTTTTTTTTTTTTGAGAGCTTTGGTGCAGATAACTGTTATTTTTTCTAGCTCATGTACATATTCATTTTGTGTTTGTCAAGAAAAGACCCCACCTAATTTTTAGGATTCAAGGAGTCATTCAGTTGTATGGAACTCTCCTAAAAAGTTCTCTGGATTTCTAAACCCTGCATCCTCAGCATGTGTCATCATGCTGACTTCACTTTCTTCTCTGTGGGTCTTATATTTCTTGGGGGCAGGCTACAGGAGTGTATCAGATTGTGTGTTGTCATCTGTAAATAGAAAGAACACAATGAAAAATGATGTAAATAATCTGGACATTTTTATCTTGTCAAATAATAAGTTTGAAGATAGGGCAGTTGCATGGTTGGTTCATTTGGAGGATCAACCTAGTGAACTTCCTAGGTTATTTCCATCTTTCTCGCTCGGCCATCCTTACCCTATTTGGTTTAGTCCTTGAACTAACATATTTTCTTGATGGCAATAAAGCTGCAGCAGCTCCAGGCATCACTTCCTCACCCCCTAAACTGAGAGTGGAAAAATGGGTTTCTATCTTTTTGCACATTTGATTTTAGGCACAAGAAAACCTTTCTCAGAAATCCCTCTCCCAATCTCTCCTTAATCTTACTGGTTTGAACTGGATCACAGGCCTACTCTTAAACCAATCACTGGGAGAGAATGGGAATTACTGTGGTTAGCTTAGATAAATTAAGATTTACTCTTGGGAATTGGGAGGGGTCCTGCCTTCTTTGAAGCATACAATTGTGCCCCCCAAGGAAGAAGGGGAAAAAGGATTTTCATAATAAGTAAAAGAGACAAGATTCCAGGCTCCTTATGAAAGCTTTAACTTCAAGATTTTTTTTGAGCTAACTTTATTAAACATTCAAAAAGGAAACAAATTCTAAAATAAAAAGTTAATGAGTCTTGCTCTTTTCCCATGCCAATCCCACTCGTCAGATGAGCCAGTCATAAAATCTTACTCTTTTTCCTTCTAGACTCTATGGTGTCAGGTTTAATGAAAATACATGATCAGGACAAATTTAGGGGAAGAAGTGGCATTTTTGTAATTAAAGCTATAGTCTGGGCCCTTCTGAGTGATGTTGCTCTGGATTCCATAATCCCACATTGTGCAAAACACCCAGGGTGAGCCTAGACCTTGATGATGCCCAGAACTGGACCAGAGGGTGTCTCTCTTGGACATGGCGTGGTGGCTATTCAGAGTACCAGACAATGATGAATTTTTCCAGGACATTGCACCCACTTTTTATAAAACATATTAGTGTTGTTATAAATCAATGAACATGGTTCATAATAGCAATAATGCCCTTGAAATCTGTTAATCCTGTCATCAAAGAATGGTATGCCAGAGCATTTGCTGCCCTTGGCTTCACCTTGGGCTATTAACTAACAAATCAGTTATTAGCTGGTGGTAATGACCAATTTTCAAGAGATGATTGCTTAAATATTGCCCACCTTGAAAAGAGAATTATTACTCAACCGAGAACTGAACCCTTATTTTCGACTCAGTAGAGCTAATGATCTTATCTTACTCCACAGTGCTTCCCTCCCCTGATGCACCCCCACTCGACCCCCTTGCTTCATCTGCTCTCCTTCTATCTATGAGGTGTGCAGAGATCACATGGTTACATAACTGCTTTCCTCTCGGCCTCAGTGACTTGAGTCCAGGAAAAGTTCCATATTTAATATTTATTCACTAAGCAGTGGTGGATGAAGACAGATGGTAATGAAATCAGTCTTGCTGAAAGTGACCACAATGATAATAGATTCTTTATGATGTCCAGGAATTCTGGACTCTTAGTCTCTGCTTAAATGCATGTTGGCGCCAACTCTGTCGTCTTAAGCTTTAGTATTCTTGTCATCCTCCTGACCTCTCCTTAGACCAGAGAGGGCAGACTGTGCTAAAGGCATCAATCTGTCTTTCTCCTCGTATAAATGCTTTAAACACCTATGGCCACAAATGACTCACCAGCAAAGATTTTTTTTCTGAACAGGAAAAGTGAGAAGATAAAATAAAAGAGCCCCTTCAGAGCTGGCAGAACAGCTGGTACCCGTGTCCAGGCTGGCTTTGCTTTTGCTGCCCATTGCCTGCAACTGGTTCATCTGAACACCCAGCTGATGACCCAAGCTGAGCTTGTTGGGGATTTCAGAATTCCTCCAAACTGGGAGAGAGGGTGGGGCCAGGGGGAGGAAGGAAGAAAAACAGATATGGAAAACTGAAGCAGAAGCAGACTTGGCAAAGAATCCGTGCTCCTGTCAAATGAGTAAACTCAGACTGCTGATTGCAGTGGAGATAGCAATATCCTGTGCTAGCCAAGCTTTTTAAAGCAATCTGGCAGCTCTTTTTAGTAATAAGAGGTAAATCATTCTGATGATCCCTTGCTATTCAAAGCATTAATCATGTTGAATTCCTTTGTTATTCTGGGGTCTGGATCAAGTGTAATTCTATAGGAATTCCATTGTAATCTAGTATTAATTAATCTCTGTTTTATAGTGCCAGAAACCTTTCTCTGCATTTGTTTGCTTGTACATCAGTTATTAGCTTTGTCATAGTACCTAACTGGCTGGGGAACTCCGATCTCTCTCTCTCTCTCTCTCTCTCTCTCTCTCTCTCTCTCTCTCTCTCTCTCTCATTTTCTTTTTCATCTCCATCTTGGAAATTGTCTTTTTCCTTAGGTAGGAATTCTGGGCAGCTTGTATATTTTGTTACACGAAAGGGTTTTGAGAGGTGGGAGGTGAGGATGATGAGAGGGCTGGTTGCAGTCTCTTTGAGGAGCCAGAGAAACTGGGGTTCAAACTCCAGCTCTGGCACTTACTCACTGTGTCATTTTTGAGCAGGTTAGGTTACTTCAGTGTCCTTTGCTTTAAAACAGACATTAAAATGGTTCTTATTTTCTCACATTGTTGTGAAAATTAAATAACAATTTTTCTGTCTCCAGTGATGACTAAGCCTGCCCAGGGAGCGGATAGATTTCCTGCCCCATGATGGTATCATCCTCAGTCAGTGATGCTGTGAGTCTTTCTTCCAAGATGTAGGATGCAGGGTAGATCATTGCTAGTGTCACTTCCAACTTGAAGATTTGGAGTGTTTGCACAGATACCCTGTGTTACCGGCTCCAGGAAACACCTGCCTGCCCCTCGGCTCTTTCCAGAATATGCCTAAACAACAATGGAGGGTCAGAGGCTGAGATTCTTGGCTTTTCAGTGGTAAATAATGAATGTTGCACCAGCTGCTGGCAGACTCTGAAACCTTCTGTTTTGAGATGCAGGAGAGGGAAAAAAAATACCCAATATGCATTTATCTGGTCCATCATCTTTAAATAGCTCTCTTCAGATTTCAAAAAAGGTAACACTATCCTCTTTTCTGGCTGGTTCTCTGTATCCTACCACAAAACAGGACTACTGGCCCTAGATTTTGACCTGGTATAAAAAGCAGTATATTTTTATGACCTGGTAACAGTCACATTTCTACACCATAAAATATTAAAGCAGGCATGACAGTGCCTTTAAGATCTTTGAGGCAGGTGCTATCAAAATGTGCCCCTTTATTATTTATTTATTTGACTCTTTCTGTATAGTGAAGCTTAAATGCTTTTCAGGCCAAATAATTAAATTCCATTATGGAAAGTGAGGATTGTTGGCAAAATGTGCTCACTCTGGCTATTAGACCCTTGAGTCCCCAGGGGAAGTCCATGGAGGGGAATAAAAAAAATCTGGCTTATGTTTATATGTAAGATATGAGTATGACATATATTGAGCCCATAGGAGTGATGCCACATAAGAAACTAAATGGGGAGGGGCTATTAGAGATCCTGTTCTAGCCAGCATCCTCTTAGAGCAGGGAATTGCAAACTCTGGCCCTTGGGCCAAATACTGCATGTTTTCATATATCTTATGAGCTGAGAATGGTTTTTACATTTTTAGATGGTTGAAAACAAATCAAAAGGAGAATATTTTGTGGCATGGGAAAATAATACAAAATCAAAATTTCATTGTTTGTTAAAATTTTTATTGGGACATAGGCACACCCATTTGTTTAGTTATGATCTGTGACTGCTTTTGCACTGTACAAATTGAGTGGTTCTGACAGAGACCATGAGGTTGCAAAGCTGAAAATACTTACTTTCTGGCTGTTTATAGGAAAAATTGGCTGACCCCTGTCCTAGAGGAATTTGGACTTGGAGTCTGGAAAGGATAGCAATTGGGACTAGAAGAGTTTAAGGTCTTTTATGTTATTGATGCATTTGGATATTGACTCTTGATGTTGATGATCTTCATTATTTCCTGAAATGGACAGACAGGCAGGTTAAGGGAAGAAGACAGAGATTAAAAAGGTAGTTTTGGGATCCCATAACTCTCTCTCCCCCAAAGGCACCTCCCAGGGCTGCACAGTAAGTGACATCCATTTCTTCTCTCTCATCGTCTCCACTTCTGCCACCCAAGAATAAGCCATAACCATCTCCCTTAGTCTTTGAGAAAAGCCTTTTAACTTGTCTATTTCTGTTCTTGTCCAATAACAGTTCTTCCTCCACTGATTTTTTTTTTTAAACAAAAGCGATCGTATAACTTCCCTCAGATTTTTTCATGGGTATATGTTCTCTACTTCATTCAAGTCTCTGCATCAATGATACCCCCTAGCAAAGGCTTTCCTTTATTTTATTACCCCATTTTATTACTATCCTAGCATTTGTCACTGTCTTACATTATCTCGGTTGGTTTACTGGATTATGCTTCATTTCTCCTAGTAGAATGGAAGCTTCATGAGTAGGCACCTTGACTCTCTTACTCATTGCGGTATTTCTGATACTCAGGTATTTCCCACATGAATATTCATAAAATTTTGTTGAGTGAATTCCGGCAGAAGCTCCAAACAGCATTGGCATCACATTCTGCCTGTCTGCTTCTCTGTTTGTATAGTGACTTTCTTAATTTCCTTCATTGTCTCTTGTCCATCAGTGTCTCATAAGGCAGCATATTGACCAGTCAACTGCATTGAGGGCCAGCTTATGAGAGTTTAGTCCTGTATTTTGTGCCTTTGATCACTTGAAAAACCTGAAATTCTTTCTGGATGCTTTTCATCTTCAGGGCCATTATAAAGGTGGTCAGGATGTCCAAATATTAATATTAGCTTCATTATTAAGAGCTTGGGTCATGGAGTTAGACTGACAGGGTTTGCATCCTTGATTGCATCCTTGATTGGGCCAGTCATTCAACCTGTCTGTGCATCAGTTTCCCCATCTCTAAAGTGGGCTTAATTACAGAACCAGCATCACAGTTTGTTGTGAGTCTCAGATGAGACTGTAAATATTACACAGATGATAATATAGATTATATAAATATAACCCTGCCATATGGCAGACACTTGATGAATGTTGACATTGTTTCTATGATTATTATTAGTTGAATATCTCCCACTTAATTAATCATTTATTTATTCAACAATTCTTCTTAAAGAATTAATTGTATGCTAGAGACTATGTTAGATTCTGAGGGTAAACTGGCAAAGCATACATATCCCTGCCCTCAAGGAGACAAAAAGAAAAATCACTTAAATTTTGGTTTTATATTTTGGGGCACCTGGGTGGCTCAGTTGGTTAAGTGTCCAACTTTGGCTCAGGTCATGTGGAGGATCTGAGACACATGTAATGCATACTTCTCCCCTTTGAGGCTCTGCTGTAACCTGAATGTAGGTGTCGTCCCAAATTCATATGTTGAAATCTAATCCATAGCATGATGGTATTTGAAGATGGGGTTGTGGGAGATGATTAGGTCATGGGCTTGGAAGCTCATGAATGTGTTCAGTGCCCATATTAGGAGACCCCAGAGAGGTCTCTCACCCCTTTGTCAAGTGAAAATACTGAGAGAAGATAGCTATGGATCAGGAAGTGGGGTCTCATTAGACACCAAATCGGCTGGCACCTTGACCTTGGACATCTCAGCCTCCAAAAATGTGTGAAACATAGATTTGCTGTTTCAGTTACCCAATCTACGGTATTTTTGTTATAGCAGCCTGAACAAAGACAGGCACTTACAGTTTGTTTGACAAGCCAGATCAATACAAGTGTGAATAGTCAATGGCAATATTGAGTAATACTGAACCATAAGGTTGCACAGGAGAGAGTGAGACCTATAGTGTGAACATCACAGAGGAGTCAGGTAGTCTAGTAGAAGGTGAGAGAAAGAAAAGGGTGAGAGAAAGCATAACAGAACCTTGGCAAAATTAGCTCTTACCTTACCCCCAAATGGTATCATTGCTTACTCATCATGTCTCTCCCCTATAATGCTGACATAATTTCTCTGATTGATTCATTAAAACACTTTTCTCAAAAGTTATACAGCTAAATATGGAATTTTATTTTTTGTCTTTAACATCAGCTTCAAATCACTACTCTAGCAGGGAGATAACATTAGAGTATTTTTTATTTAAAAAGTACTTCAAAATGATTTTTGTGAGGGCTTCCAATTATACACGTTGACCAGTACTCTTATCTCCATTTTATGGATCATCTATCAGGAGTGAACTGACAAAAAGACAAAGGTCTAACAAATGAAGAGTGGCTTGAAAGGATGAGAAGCGCAGAATTGGGGTAATGATGAACAAGGCATGGTATTAGGCTGCTAAGTCTGGCTTTAAAACTTACTGTGAGACCAAGGCATATTATTAACCTACCTGAACTTCAGTTACATCATCTGGGAAATGGAGATAAAAGTATTCATCAAGGTCCCTATCAAAATCAAATCAAACAATATTTATACAAAGTGCTTACTGCAATGATTGGCATAGGTTAACTTCTCGATAACTGATAGTTGTAAATATTATCACTGAATTTCTTGGCTGCCTTTTGAGAGCCATGAGTCTTCCTCACATATTTTTATTTCATCTAAGTTTTGAGTGCAAGGATTGTTCAGTTGTGAAATGAACTCAATACTAGAGCAAGAAGGACCCTCAGTTTCCCAAAAATTAGTGCCCTGAGAGAAGATTCTAGATATCTGGACCCCAAAGAATCCTGTGGTCAAGTAAATAAAGAGCTCAACAGTTAAGCCAACTTCTTCAAGGCGGTACTTTTACTATGCTAATGTGGATTTCTAATAGTGTTTCCTAAACTATATTTCCAGAACTCTTTTCCATGAACACTTATTAATAGCTCATGAAATTCCACTGCTCCTTGTAATAGGCATTGGAAATTCCTAATCTGGTTAACCCTCATTTTACCAAGGAGGAAGCTGAGATGAAGGAGGGAAAATAGCTTATCCAAAGTCACAGTGAGTTCATGGGGCCTATGAGTAGAACCCCCATCTTGATCTGGTACACTTTGTCTGTTTTTTATTTTCTCCCTCCCTTCCACTCCTCAGTAGCTGTTTCCATGGATGTTTGTGTTGTATTTGGAGACATCCCCATGTCTTTCCACATCCTTTCCTTCAGCTCTCAAGTGTTTTTGACTGCACACCCCTTCACAGAGCCCCACCTCCTTTTACTCAGGAGCACCTCCTCACTTCTTGTCCCTTAACTTTTCTGACATCTGCATCCTTCCTCCTGGATCCTTTTCTTTTCTAAGGCTAGCCTGCCCATTTTGCACTAAACCTTTGATGGCTGAGAAAATCTTTATGTGCTTAGCAGACACTGTCATGTTCCACCCAGATCCTCTTGGATCTCTTTCACGTATCTTCCCCTGGGTGCTTTTTCTTCTCTGACCTGCCCTTGTGAGTGTTTTTGAAGGACACTCTAGGGCAATTGGAATGGCTTCACCCCAGTCCTCAGAGGGGTAGAAATCCCTGGCATTTATTTGCCCTTGCCCAGGGCTGCTCTTAGCCAACAACCAATTTGTGTAGGAGTATAAAAACCCACCTTCTTTGCCTCAAATTGAGACAAACTCTGAGGTATGTGATTCACACTCCAGAGTTCCCTGTGGGAACTTATTCTTCCTGAGATTTGCCAGAAATCAAGCCTTGGCTTAGCTTGTCTCTCTCCCCAGTTCTGCTTCTCCCTTACTGATTTCTCCTGGGAACATTTCTTTAACAAATCACTTGCCCCTGAATCATCCTCCCAGAGTCGGTTTCTGAGGAGCTCCACCTAACACATTAAGTTTCCATATCTTAGAGAGATACATAAGCATTTAATATGGAGGAAGTATACAAAGGGAATATCAGCCACTAGATAAAACTAGTGTTCAATACACTTTATTTTTTCTTTTGTGGGTAGGTAGTGTAGGAGAGAAGACAGGGGTACTTTACTGGGCACTGAAAATTGAGCCATGTAGGTGACTTACGTTTTAATGTGTTAGGTTTGTTCTTAGTAAAGGAAGGAAAAAAACAAGCTAAGAATGCTCTTATTTGGGTAACGGATGTGAAAAAAATCTAATCATATATTTGGTTTTATGGATCAGAGCACGGGTCAAGGAAGAAAAAAGGGTAGTTTTGCATCTAGGAAGTTCTGTCGGGGTCCATTTTGACAGATGTGCTAAGTTCCTCTGTAAGGATCACCTACATGCCACCAATCCTTTTTATCCTGCACATGCTGGCAGCTTATTTAAAATCACCATGCCCCAAATGACATGGTTTTTGCCCTCCACCAGATGGTTCGATTAGTCAAGATTCTGAAAGAGCCAACTGGAACATTCTTCTAGCCCATCTATTCAAGTCAGCCAACTCTTCAAAGCTGGGTGGGGACTCTGAGAGCAACAGATTTACCCAGCCCCAAGGCATCAGGGTTATTACTTTTTGATGGGCTCCTGGAAGGCTGGAGGAGGCTGCCAGTGTGACTTATATATTGGGCACTTCCAACACTAGAAGAAAACGGAGAGAAGACCTTTTTTTCTGTTGGACTGTTTGCAATGAACATGTTAAGGAGGTGTGATGGAAGAACCCAATTCCTGTTCTCCTGCCACGACACACTCCAAGTCAATGCAATCATGCTGATTTTGATTCTCTAGTATCTTGGTGCTACCTGGATGCCTTTACTTGAATGAAACATGGAATTAGTTCCACATTTCTTCCCTTGCAATTAGCATATCAATGTGGCAGATTGATAATTCTGGAAGGATGGATGGTTGAGCACACAGGCTGCCTTCTTCTGAGTGCTCCAACTAGCAGTTTCTTTTTTCAGAGTCAACCTCAGCACATTGGCACCAAGTCATAGGATTTAAAATGTGAAAGGCATCATTTAGTTAACCTTCTCATTTTACCTGGAGGAAAACTAAGGCTTAAATAGATGACATGATCTGATTCAAGGGAATCTTGTTGGGCGCATAAACTAGAAACTGATTGAATGGAACAATTTTCTGTTACAATTTCTTATGGGAGGCAACTTGGTGGTGATGAAAAAATTGAAAAGAATCTGTGCTTTCTAGTCAATAGACCTGGGTTCAAATCTTGACTTTGTATTAGGTATAATTTGGATTAAAAAAAAAAAAAAACTTCCTGAGTTTCAGTTACTTTACTCTTAAAACTGGGATAGAAGTACCTTCTAAGGGGAATTAAACTGAAAAAAATCTGTAGAGAGGTTTTTTAGCAGAGTTGGCTCACAGCAAGGACTGTACAAATGTTCTCTTGTTGCCTTTTCTTTCTTCCCAAAGACACAGAGCTGATTAATGGCAAACCTGAATTCCAGTTCTTTTGACTTCTGGTTTGGTATTCCTTCTACCCTACCTTTATTCTTTGATTCTTATGTAGTCTGAGCAATTTTATTCTTGTGACTGGGTTTTTCTGACTGTAAATTTTGGAACATTAGCAACTGTAAGATGGGGATGATGAATTGTTGTAAAGCAATACTCAGAATGGAGTGGTTTTCAACGTTTTTTATTTATTTTTGGGACAGAGAGAGACAGAGCATGAACGGGGGAGGGGCAGAGAGAGAGGGAGACACAGAATCGGAAGCAGTCTCCAGGCTCTGAGCCATCAGCCCAGAGCCCGACGCGGGGCTTGAACTCACAGACCGCGAGATCATGACCTGGCTGAAGTCGGACGCTTAACCGACTGCGCCACCCAGGCGCCCCAGAATGGAGTGGTTTACTCCAGATACAGAGTAGCAAGAATGGGTGATAATGGGGAATGATATTGACCAAATGATTAATTCAATAAACACGTATTGGGAACCTGAACTCATTGGGGCACAAGAGGTAACTCAGAGGTAAATAAAGCAGATACGGTCCCTGTGCTCACCAAGTCAATTGGGGTGGAATCAGGGAGGATTTGTTTTTCAAGCGGACCTTGACTGACCTTTACTCCCTTTGAGCTTGTGAAATATACGGCTAAGTGTAGGTTGAATAAAAGGAAGCCCTGGTCGACATAACTTGTGATCAGAATGTGGGACATGGAAGACATAGTAAAAGCTGAAAATGTAGCTTTTAATAATATTTAGGAAAATACTTTAATGTTAAATGGATAACTGGGTATGAGGGGAAAGAAAGACATTTTGAGTATATTCCCAACCTTTGAGATTAATACAAAGAAGGCAGACCTCTTTCTGTATGTCATTCTTTTTGGAACAGGATGGAGTCATGAGAGTTTCCATTAGTTAGCACTTATTAAGCACCAAGCATTGTTTTAGGTGACTTAAATGCATTATCTCACTTAATCTTTACAGAATGGGGTGGTACATTTCAATATCATTCCTATTTTTAAAGGTACAGAAGTTGGGATTTGGACAGTCTGACTCCAGAGCCCAGGTCATTAAACCACTTCTTGGCCCAAGTTTGGAGTTGAGGCACATGTCACAGGCTCAGCTGTGCAGTTTACAACCCTGCACACGTTAGTAATTACTGGATATCTCTGTGATTTAGTTTCCTCATGTGTAAAATAGGTTCAGCCACACTGTTGTGCTGAGGATCAAATGAGATAATAATAGTCAAAGTGTATGGTTAATTTGCCCAACAGGTAGGGTGACCAATTGTCTCAGTTTTCTTGGGAGTTTTTTATTTTTAGTACTGAAAAGTCCTGCATTCTTAGAAATATCTCAGGTCCAGACATATCAGGACAGTTGGTCACCTCTGCGCAAGTCCCATTCCAACCTGTAGAATATTTGGGCCAAGTGTTTATAGATTTTGGAGAACAGGAAGCATCCCAAGGAGGCAAGTGAATATCAGCTGCTGATCTAAGTCACTGTCAACTTCTGTGGGTTGAAAGGCTTAAGGGAAGTCTGCCTGATAAAGCCTGTGAGAAAAGTGGGGGAGTTAGAGCAGCATTCAGGAAACCGGATGCTTGCCAAGCCATGGTGCTAATGCTTTGAATCTGTAGCCTCTGATGCACAGCCTGGGTTCAGAGCCTGGAGATAAATGACTGATTACAAGGAGTGGGAGTGGGAAGGGGAGTGGTAGGGGGCAGGAGTCCTGGTGGCAAAGTCAGGCACCTTTGGCATCTCCAGGTATAGCTTTTTCCCTTTCTCCTTTTATAGAACATGCATTTTGATGAATTTGAATCTGGCTAGTAAATAATGCTGCTATAAACATAAGGGTATGTGTATCTCTTTGAATTAGTGTTCTTGTGTTCTTTGGGTAAATACCCAGTAATGTGACTGCTGGATCATAAGGTAGTTCTATTCTCAACTTTTAGAAGAACTTCCATACTGTTTTGCACAGTGGCTGCACCAGTTTGCATTCCCATCAACAGGGCATGAGTGTTCTTTTTTCTCCACATCCTTGCCAACACCTGTTGTTTCTTGTGTTTTTGATTTTAGTCATTCTGACATATGTGAGGTGATGTCTCATTGTAGTTTTGATTTGCATTTCCCTGATGATAAGTGATGATGAGCATCTTTTCATGTGTTTGTTGGTAATCTGGATGTCTTCTTTGGAGAAATGTCTGTTCACATCTTCTGCCCATTTTTAAATTGGATTATTTGTTTTTTGGGTGTTGAGTTGTGCAAGTTCTTTATGTACTTTGGATACTAGCCCTTTATCAGATATGTCATTTGTAAATATCTTCCTCCATTCCGTAGGTTGTTTTTTAGTTTTGTTGACTATTTCCTTTGCTGTGCAGAAACTTTTTATTTTGATGTAGCCCCAATAGTTTAATTTTGCTTTTATTTCCCTTGCTGCAGGAGACATATCTTCAAAGAAATTGTTACGGCCAATGTCAAAGAGGTTACTCCCTGTGTTCTCTTTTAGGAATTTTATGGTTTCAAATCTTACATTTAGGTCTTTAATTTATTTTGAATTTATTTTTGTGTATGGTATAAGAAAGTGGTCCAGTTTCATTCTTTTGCATGTTGCTGTCCAGTTTTCCCAACACCATTTGTTGAAGGGAGTCTTTTTTCCCTATTGGATATTCTTTTCTGCTTTGTCAGAGATTAATTGACCATGTAATTGTGGGTTTTTTATGGATTTTCTATTCTGTTCTATTGATCTATTTTTGTGTCACTACCATATTATTTTGATTATTACAGCTTTGAAATATAACTTAAAGTCCAGAATTGTGATGCTTCCAGCTTCACTTTCCTTTTTCAAGACCACTTAAGGCTATTTGGAGTCTTTTGTGGTTCTATGCAAATTTTATCCCCATCACCTCTTTCACCCATCCCCCCCATCCACTTCCCCTCTGGTAACCATCAGTTTGTTCTCTGTAGTTGAGTCTGTTTTTTAAAGTTTTTATTTATTTATTTTGAGAGACAGAGAGAGAGCATGCACACAGGCATAAGTAGAATTAGGGCAGAGAGAGAGGGAGAGAGAGAATCCCAAGCAGGCTCTGCACTAACAATGCAGATGTGGGCTTGATCTCAAGTACCCTGAGATTGGGGCACCTGGGTGGCTCAGTTGATTGAGCGTCTGACTTTGGTTTAGGTCATGATCTCATGGTTTGTGAGTTTAAGCCCCACATGAGACTTGCTGCTGTCAGATCAGAGCCTGCTTTGGATCCTCTGTCCCCCTCTCTTTGCCCCTCTTCCACTCACTGTCTCTCTCTCTCTCTCTCTCTCTCAAAAATGAATAAACATTAAAAAAAAAAAAGAACTATGGGATCATGACCTGAGCTAAAGTCAAGAATTGGACACTTAACCGACTAAGCCATTCAGGAGCCCCAAAGAGTCTGTTTCTTGATTTCTCTCTCTCTCTCTCTCTTTCTCTTTCTTTCCTTTGTTCATTTGTTTTGTTTCTTAAATTCCACACATGAGTAAAATCATATGGTATTTGTCTTTCTCTGACTGCCTTATTTTGCTTAGCATAATACTCTGTAGCTCCACCCATGTTGCAAATGGCAAGACTTCATTCTTTTTTTATGGCTGAACTATTTAACCTCTTTAATCCTTAATTACTGCATCCATAAAAGGGAATGATCATAATCATTCCCAACTTCCTGTGATGTAGTTAGGATTAAAGAGGAAACTGACTGACATGAAGGAAGCATTCAATAATTGTTGGTTACTGCTATTGCTACTACTATCTTATTCCTACTATTATTATTAAATATTCTATTAGGGTAGGGTTTCCAGATTTTACAAATAAAAATACAGCAGCATTTTATTTTACAAATAAAAATACAAATTGAGTTAGATCTGAATTTCAGATAAACAAAAATATTTCTCAGGACATTCCTAAACTAAAAAATTATTCATTGTTAATCTGAAATTCAAATTTAACTGGGCATTCTGCATATTGTCTGGCAATCCTATATTAGAGTGATGAAGCAGCAGAATCTGCAGGATTTCTTGGGACACAAGACTTTCAGTCTAAAATCAGGACAGTCACATGGGCATAATTGGTGATTCTGTTAAGGTAGCAGTCTGGTTGCTTTTTAGAAGATCACATTTGAAACTCAAATGGTTACAATGCACTGTTTCCCTAAAAACACACATATACATGAATGCAGTGTTTTGCATATGTTTTCAGGAATTTCTTGGACCCTTTGAAGCCCATCCCCTGAATTCCTGGTTAAGAATGTAGGCTCTGAAAAATCATCTGAGTTTGAAGGTAATTTTCTTATTCTTCTTTGGCAAAAACTGTGAATATATTTTGAGGAGACTCAGGAAATAGGTGGTGAGGGACCTGAGGACCCTCCAATGAGTTTTCAGTAGATTAGTACATTGATTGATAGAGGAAAGATTAGTGCCTATGTCCATGTAGCATAAGATGAGGTTGTCTCTGTGTTGAAATTCATCCACTTAGTTAATTCAAGCCTTCTTCTAAATCCACTTTGAGGTCACAGTGATCCGTTTTGATCTCTATTGATTGAGTTGATTGAACTTTCATATTTATTATTTCACCATATGAAGAATTAAGGCAGGTCATGGAACCATCCGAATCTGGGAGATATCATACAGAAGTTATGAAAAAGGAATATACTTACCTAGCTTTCACTCCTTTTTCCTTGTAGAAGTTATTAGTTTTTGTTTTCTTTTGGAAACTATCATGTAATATACACACAATTGGCTGAAAATAACAAACAAGGACAGTGTAAAGAGTGATAATAAATAAACAACCACGTACCCACCAACCAGCCTAAGAACTAGAACATCATCAATCATTTGAAGACATCTGTGTGCCCTTTGTTTTCACTGTTGTACGGTGTTCCTTTGAGTAAATATATTTTAACCTACTTATCCATGATAAAGTTGAAGGACATTTGGGTTGTTTCAAGTTTTCTTTTGTTCTCCTGTTACAAACAATGCTATCAACATTCTTACACATGTCTTCCTGGTACACAAGGACAAGTGTTTCACTAGTGTGTACATTTAGAAGTGGAATTTTTGGGTTGGAGAATAGATATAGCTTCCATTCTATGCTGATTGTTTCCCCAGGTATTTAGAGAAGTCACAGTCTCACCAGCAGTATATGGAAACCTCATTACTCCACATCTCTCCCAACACTTGGTATGGTTAGACTCATTACTTTTTGTCTACAGGTAGATGCAAAATAGTGTCTCATTGAGGTGAAAACTTTTTTTTTCTTATTACAAATAAAGCTGAATGTCTTTTCATATGTTTATTGCTATTCATTGTTTCTTTTTGTGTAAGACGCCTATTCACGTCTTTTGCCAATTTTCTATTTTTATTGCTTAGATTGGTTGCTTGTATATGTTGCAAATATTACTTCCTAGTTTTTGGCTTTTCTTGCTACTCTCTATGAAGAGTGGTTTGTTACCTGCTTGTGCTTGTCATATTTAAACTACTTCTTCAGTTTCTGCCCCTCTGACTGGACTGTAAGCTCCAGGAAGCCAGGCATGGAGTCTGTCTCTGTCTTTGATGCTAGCACAGCACCTGATGTACATAGTAGGTGTTCAATAAATATTAATATATAAGTATACTTACACATAAATATTTTGTATAATATGGAGTTATTGTGGTTGCTGTTTTTTAAACTGCCTTTTACATTGAAGGGCAGAGCAGGTTAGGTTAGAAAAACCTCTGCTGCTTACTAGCTTGGTGACTATTGGCCAATTAACCTTTTGTGCATCAAATCCTTCACCTGGAAAATGCTATCTCATAGGATTGTTGAGTGAATAGGTATAAGGAACTTGGAGCAGTGACTCGTATGCAGTGAGCACTACACAAGTATGAGCTGTTATTCTTATTTTTCTGCTGAGTGAAAACCCACGTTAAAGGTTTCTAATGATAAGTTTGGGACTCATAGAGTGCTGGCTTATTTTGCATTGCTGAGGGGAGAATATTTAAAATGACAGGGGCTGCTGGGTATTGGGTAGAGACAGGGCTGGGTAGGGGACACTCCAGGGATGTCAACAGCACTGTCAACTGTGTGTTCTTAAGACTAGCAGAAGTCCTTTAATCTGATATGACAGAAGCAGTTGTGCAGTTAATGAAAAAAAAAGGTTAAATCAAGATATCACTTAAAAACACGTTTAAACATTTTATTTTAATGTAAGACACATAAAGCAAATGTTCATCTCCTCATCATTTGATATCTGGCGAAGGCCTTTGTTTCCTGGCCAAGTTTCCTGCTATTGAAGTTCCTTGCTTTTCTTGCACCAAGTGCTCCATAATGCATCATCTGTGAATTCTAGTTTTTATTTTTAAAAACTAGATTATCAAATTAAAAAAAAAAACAACTTTGCAAGTAATATCAATACAGAGTCTTTCCAGAGGTTTACTCTACCCCCATCTTTTGTAGTGACCTTTTTTCTCAAAGATTGAACCTGACAGTAACTTCTCTAAAAGTGCAGCTTTATCAATTCTATATAAAGCATTTACCTCAGTTTTGATAGAGATGAGAGCTGTATTTTTATACTTATATTTTATCTGTTTGTATTTAATTAAATTACATAACTGCAATAGCAGTATAACTGTCCCAAACAAGACTGGGGATAACAACCTTTGGGCATCAGTTATGAGTTGTATATAGGTCATGGGAAGCTTGGGTCAACTCAGTGGGTGGTCAGATAGAGGTCAGTCAGTAGCTCTAATGTACCTCAATGGAGACCATGTGCTGTCTTTTAATGAAATTATCAGTAAAATCCTCATTGTTTGCTCATTGTTGTTCCTAGCTCTCTGCAATTGGATTCTTTGGGGGCAACCTGAGGAGTTGAAGTTCACATCTGGGTGTCTTCAGTAGAAAACTGAGAAGACTCCCTCAACACAGTAGTCAGGGAAGAGGGGGCAACTGAGTAAGTCTGAGGAAACTACAGGTATCTTAGGAAGATGTAGGCTTCTCCCACACTACAGGACTGAAATTTTGAGGTAATTCTATTGAGAATTCAAGAGTCAGAGAAGTCCCAGATGACATGAGAGAGAAATAAATGTGTTTGAGGGGCTTAGATATTAATTCAAAAGGAAATTCTCCTGTGTTTTTTCCTAGATGTTTGTATGTTATAAAGACCAGAGAGAGGTGATTTTTACAAGTCGTGTTTTCTGTGGGCCATAAGTTCTCTCCCTATGCTGTTAGGCCTGATCTACCTGTTCAGCCACTTTTGTCTTCTTCTCAGTCTCTATGTGTGGGGCTCAGCCTGGCTGAGGAGATTGGGGTGTGAGAAAAGAGGTAGGAGGCTTTATCTGCCCAGATCTGAAAGGTATCACCATCCTGCCTTGGTATGTGCAACAGCCTCCCTCAGTAAAGCTCAAACCTTGCCATATTTATGGAGTACCTCACAGTTTATAACCAAACCATAATTCCGATCCTATTTACTCCACGCCACGTTTTAGTCACTCATGAGGTAGGCCTAATGCTTGCCTCTTAGGATATTAAAAGCCTGGTAAAATGCAGATTTGATAAAAGTGATAATGGAAGAAACTTCCATCCACCCGTAATAGTTTAGAATGAATTAATTTTTCAAATTAGTGAAAAGAGAGTAGAGTCTCAAGGTAAGGGAACACTTGGTGGGTTTTGATTAGGGGGTGTGTTATCTGAAGGTTGAGAGTACATGAGTGTACTTGAGAAAAAACCTTAGCTAACTTTGAGACTCTGGGCACTAAAAAGGAAACATCACACACTGGGTTCCTCCTTGGGAGGATACCAAAAAACGGGAATAACAGAGAGCTGAATAACACCTTGATCTTTTTCACAGTCTTGTCTAATGGCTCTGGCCTTGACCGTTTGACTCTACTGGCTGACCTTGGCTGCTTTCTATTCAGTGGAATGGTCGACAACTGGCCTTGTGAAATTTCTTTCTCATATGTCTTATGTGTATTGGTTTCCATTTTCCTTGAGCACAGGGAAGCTCTGGTTCTTCCCTAAGGACACTGAGGGGCAAATAAGTATGCTGGATTTGGCAGAGGCTGGAATAACCACATGCGGATGCTGTATCCTATGCTTTCTTTAATATATGTTGCATGGATGAAATCACTCATTTAGCTGGTTTCATTATCTGGGTTCTGAATTCCCAGGGGGCCTGGGCTGTTTTCCATTAACAATAATTATTATTATTTTAGTAGCTAATCCTTATTTGAGTTCTTATTATGAGTGTGTACTGAATTAGACACTTTCTATGCATTATCTCATTGAATCTTCCCAGCAGAACTGTGAGATGGGCACTATTATTTTGAGGAGACTGAGGCTGCTTAGAATTTTTTTTAAAAAAGCTGATAAGTGGCAGAGCCAGGATTTGAACTTGATTTGTCTGGCTTTAAAGCTGGTACTCTTAATGACCATGTGGAAATATTGCCTTCTGAGCAATCAAGGAAGGCTACACATTTTCTTTCAGTTCTAGAGAGACCACAGGAAGTATCTTTTCACCCCATTTTCAGACTTGCCTGAGCTGAAGTCTGTTGCAGCTAAGAGGCTATCTATCCACTGGGCTTATGCCAGTATGTGAGGAACGTGCAGATTGCTGTGGCATCTCAGGATCATCGTGTCCAGGTCAGAGTAGCAGAGAAAAACTCCCAAACATTCTGGGACTAATGACACTGTAAAACCCAGGCCTCTGTCGGCCAAGGCTGCAGCAGTCATAGGAACAGTACAAACAGGAGTGGCCAGCTGAGAAAACCTTCCCAGATATATGCAACCAACAACAACAACAACAACAACAACAACAACAATGAACAAAACCAAGGGAGAAGTAATTTTTGGAGGCGGAGGGGTTGTGTATGCTTGTGACTTCTTGGAGCACTTGGAAATTACAGAAGTTCTCAATTTCAAGAAATATTGCACTTTCTTTTTTCCTCTCTGAAACAACCTAAGTGCCCATCTCACTTGCAGGCTAGAGATTCAACTTTGCTGAGTTGTGGGGACCATCTCTTGGAGATGGCCCCAGGTCATCAGCCATCAATGTGCCTTATTTGCTGAGATTCCCATGTACTCAGCTCACATGGTGTGATTCCTGCCCTGTTGCTTTTGTGCCACAACAGGACCAAGAACATTGTTGTCAAAGCAGAGTGCTACACAGCCATTCCTTGCTAAAGTCTTGTTATTTTTCCAGAACACTACCGGACAGCCTCCTCAAGTCTTTGCCGCTCATTGGGAAAATGTGGCTGTCTTTTGCTTTTAGGAATCTCCTTCTTAATCTTGAGATAATTTGTTTTTCTTGTTTCTATCAAATGAATTACCTCTAGTTTCCAATCTTACTTTCCTATTCATTGAGGATTCCTGGCATAGTCTCGTCAGTACATTCAGGCGAAGAATCGCAAACTCAAATGCCTACAGAGGCTGGATAGGAATAGAAGTGAGTAAAGCAGCTTGGTAAGGACTTGGCACATAGTCTGTCTAAAGGGGAAGCTGCTACTTAGTTCTGGCTTGCTATTGTCACTCATGGTGCCCTGTGTTACTGGATCTTCTGATTTTTCAAGAAAAGCTAAAATCCAGATTTTTATGAGCAATCTCCTACATGTCTCCTAAAGTCTTTAAAATTACTTTGTGCAGGCCAAAGTAGATTGTCCGTGGGCCATCAGGTTGCCATTGCTAGTATAGGCTTTTGAGAACAAAAGTCAGGGAAGAAAGTGTTTCAGTCACAGACCTTCTCTCAGGGAAGCACAGGGCTTGGTACTTGATTGGATACAGGGGAAAGGTAAAAGTAAAAGACAGGAAAGAAAAACACATAAATGAATTTCTCAAACAGTTGTCCTACTACAGAATGCACCGCTTTGACTCACAAGGTCTGCTTTCCTGAAAAGAAGTCTTTTTTAAGTCTTACGCTTTGCTGTTCTCAAATCATTTGCTTGGGGGTTAGTAAGTCAACCAATTTTTGGTTCAACATAAATTTCACACACTCATGATACACTTAGTTGTGAGTGATCTTGCATTATGAACATAGAAAGAGTTTATACCTACTTGGTTCTAAAGTCAACATTATGTTTTGCATTGCTGGAGTTAAGATTTATTGGAGTAAATTTGGTTCATTTCTAGTTTTTAATGCAAATTTGGTTCATTCTGTTTTGTAGACAGCATTACCAACTTTGGAGAGATGTTTCACAGGGATATTGCCAATGACTCAAAAGATGAGAAGTGTGGAAGAATGTATACAATTGATTCCAATTTCTACTACTATTCATGAATGAATTTTTATTTATGAAACCCTCTATCAGTCCTGATTAATTTGGCTGAATTTGATATATACTTAATTCAAACTGGCTTAAGCAGAGAAAGGATTTTTGTGGAAGAATGAAAAATTGTCTCTTTCCAGTGGTATGCTTCAGGAGTGACATGGTCCAAGGGCTCAACTGATGTCATGAGGACTTGGTGTCTCTTCATTTCTCAGCTCTGCCTCTTGCCATGTTGGCTTCATTCCCAGGCTTCTTGTGATGGCCCTGGAAGCTCCAGACTCAAATTCTCTCTGCTGCTAGAGACCCATGGGAAAACATGATGCCTTTCTCTCCTCAGTCCCAGGAAAACCTCTCTGGCTCTGATTAGATTACAAGCCCATCCCCAAACCAGTCCCTTGGCTTGAAGAATGCAGCTTTTTGAGTAGCTAAACCTGCGTTAACATCACTGTTATGCCCCACCCCCTCAAACAGGGCCTGTTGGAGACCAGAGTAGAATCAACTCCCCACAAAGCACATGGACTGAGAGTTAGAGATGAGGGTACCAGAGCAAAGTTGGGACGCTGTTATTTGAAGAAGGATATATGGATGCTAGGTGGAAAAATAATAGATGTCTATGCTGAGTAGACTAGTAAATATATAGTTTTCACCATCGTATCCCAAATACATCAGATTGTCTTCAGAATTTCTAATTAATATGCTGATGGTGAAAAATGTTAACTTCATGGAATGGAGATATGGTTTGGGAAAGTCAAAATGGGGGGGAAAGTTGAGTATTTTATGTGGAGGACTCTGGTTATTTCTAGGAAGATAAAGAAATGGGAGCAATAACTCATCAGGTGCTGGTGTCTCATTTAAACAACAAAACTAAAAGCTCTATGAAGGTAAGAATTATGCCTTATCCTGCTTTTTTTTTTTTTTCTCACAGACCCTGGCTTCACAAAAGTAAGCATGTAAAAAATACTTAATGGCTTGAATCATTGAGGAATCAGTGATACAAAAGGAAGTAACAGCTAACATTTACAGAACATTATGTCCTACACTCTATCAGACTTGACTTAAAATCTCAACTATGCCAGCAAGTGACTCAGTTATCTCAAGCATTGTCTGTACAATGGGACCAAGAACAATACTTAGGCTGGATTGTGGTGAGACACAAATACGACATAGTATGTTCTTGGCATAGTTAGCGCTAAGTGAATACTGGATATTATTATTTTTATATTATCTTTTTAATGATCAACACTTTTCATATTATCATGTTTTATTCTTCCAACAAATAATAATGAAAATACTATTTTTATTTCCATTTTATCCATAGATCCAAAAAGTGTAGGCTACTCAATCAGGGTCATATGTAAGTGAGGGATGGAGCTAGAATTTGAACCCAGTTTTGCCTGACTCCAATTTCTGTGTCCTTAATTATAATTTTATTCTGCTTTATTATCCTCTAATATACCAACTGAGAAGATGTAAGTTACTCAATCCCTGAATTCCTGTTTCTTTGTGGGGAGTGAGGCAAACCGCTGGTAATGCAGAAAGAAACCAAAGAACCTCTTGCTTTGTTTAATTAATTTGTTTTTCTCCACATAGGGCAGTTCTGCAGAATCCCAACACTGAGGCTTCCCTAACAAATGCAAATGAATGTACATCATAAGACTGTTCTTCAGTTAGACCAGAGCCTTTGGTAAATGCTGTGGCCTCAAACATCTGGCAACCCACACATGGTTCATTCATCTCAAAGCTGTGATTGTTGATGCAGGGATGACGTTGGCTGCGGGAGCCCCCTTCCTCTCAGTCATGGGCAGCCAGCAGGGGATTTCACTGAACAGTTAAGAAGTACTTACTTGGTTCTGGGCACTGTTCTAAGCATTTTACAAATATTATCTTGTTTAAGCTTTTCATGAACCCCTTTGAACTCAAGAAACCATCACCTGTGCTTTCATTCTGAATCCAAAATAGAGTGCTTTGTGCTGAACACTATTTTAAGTGCTTCAGATACACTGGGTTATCTATTTAATCCTTACAAACAACCCCATGATGTAAGATACTTTTATTATCATCCCTGTCTTACAAGTAAGGAGATTGAAGTATGGGAAGAGGAAGAAATTTGTCTAAAGTCACATGGTTCGTAATTAGTAGTTCTGGGATTTGAATCCAAGCAGTCTGGCCTCAGAAAACACACTTATCTACTAACTACCCTGGGAAGTCATCTCCCTTCCCCTGTTGTTTAAAAATAGGTAACTCTTTTTGCTCCTGAAGCTTTAAGAAAATAAATACAGTAGCTCTGCCTAATGTGAACATTGTTGGTCCTCAACTTAAACTCATTGGCTAAATTTTCTAGAATATTTAGCTGAGATAATTAGAAAAGGAGGAAGGTGTGAAGGGTGTAGACTGCTATGAGCCATTTATTGGCTGTATGACCTTGGCCAAGTTACTTTACTTCTTTGAATCTCAGTTTATTAATCAGTAAAATGGGGCAATAATATGCTTACCTCATGGAGTATAGTGAAGAGTGAATGAAAAAACCTTGTAAAGACCTCATATAGTGCCTGAAATGAGGAAAAACTCCAGTAAGTAGTAGATATTTTTATTATTACAGACAAACATTTTGTCACCATAGGGATGGTGTTGTTAGGTAGCCTATTAAACAT
This sequence comes from Acinonyx jubatus, assembly GCF_027475565.1. Taxonomy (NCBI): domain Eukaryota; kingdom Metazoa; phylum Chordata; class Mammalia; order Carnivora; family Felidae; genus Acinonyx; species Acinonyx jubatus. The sequence goes on along the minus strand of NC_069380.1, from coordinate 187,234,800 downwards.
GCCCTATGAACACTATTCAAAAAAAATCTTCATTTTGTAATTAATCACTTGATTGTGTTATCTGATGAATGGCAGTCCCTTTCACCAAACTATAAACTCCTCTAGGCTGTAAACTCTATTAGTGTGTGAACTCCATGTATGTGTTTATGTTGTCTGGTTTTGATGCATAGCCTTATTGGATACCTTGGCATGCAGAAGGAATATCTGTGTCTAGTGACTTGAACAAGGGTCGGACATTTTAGAATATGAAACACTTAAGGACAACTCTAGGTATAGGAATATTAGTTTACAAAACACAGTCGAGGTTTAATTCTTTGTTGGTTGGGACCAACATCATCTGATGGGCAGTTTTCTGTTTGAAGTTTGGTTCAAGACTGACTCTTTGCAGGTTTGGGTTTAGGTGACTGTCCTCTGGAACACATCTATTTGCACATGAACTTTCTGTGTCTGGAGACCCTCTGCTATAGCACCCAACCTAAAAAATCCTCCCCAGAAGTGGCCCATCCTCTATTTTACTAAAAAATTAATTGTACTTGGAGGGGAAAACATTTAAATGTTAACAGTGGTTCTCTGAGGGTATAAAGTGCTTACATGGAGCGTGACACGGTTTTTATTAAAGAGGAAGAACCAAAAAAGAGAGAAGAAACCCGAAGAAAGAGTTAGAATTTTACATGAAACTGAACAGATATCCTTTCCCACTTTTGCCCTCATAAAAATGAAACTTTTTTATGGTGACATTTTTAGCCCACTCTGAAATGTATTGATTTGTTTCCTGTGACTCATTGTCTGTTTCTTCTTTCTATGTTAAAAAAAACATATTAAATATCATTGTGATAATATAAATATATATGTGTGGGTGGATGGAAGGGTGAAGGGAATTTTCTTTTAAATTCTAAGAAGGGAAATAGCTTTCTCATGTGTTCCCACATCATCAATCAACTCATCACATCCTTAGTCTACTTCATTTTTTCCCCCAAAATAATCACTTCTGATCTCAAAGCTTGAGAAAAAAAAAGTTTCAGAAAGTTCTGGAGGTGGCCCATTAGTTGGGGCGACTGTAGACTTTTTTGTACCTTTAATTCCGGGTTGAAGGGACATCCAGCCGCTATTTCCACTTTGGGCAGTAGAGGGCAGACGTCTCTACTCCTGCCTACCCAAGATTACCCGGCAACATTATGTTTATGCAAACAGCCTTTGACATAATAGCTTTGAAACAGCTGAAAATTGAATTGTGCCTTGAGGCCAAACATCTAGACCACCACCTTTGTTATATTCATCTGCCACAGTAAATTGGGTTCACCATTGGCTCCGGGAGCTGCTTTTTCCTAGATTCTGGCCCCACAATAACTTTGCGTAGGAGAAAGACAAATGTGACTTCCTCACACAAAATGTTGGCAGGGTTTCATTTCACAAACTTATCCGAGGGGCTGGAGATTGCAGTGTGGATTTCTCCAGCCATCTGCAGACAAGAAAATAAAAGGAAAACTGGAAACCTAAACCAAACCCATCTAATTCTGGAATCTCTCTGTGTGTTTCCATAGCTTTTTAGTTTCTCCACTTAATCTAATTAGGACTTCGCCTCCCGAAATAAATACCTAATAAAGAATGAACCTATTAAAAGACTAAATTTACTACACACCCGTTTGTGCAAACCCGCTGCATGTTTCCTTGAAGCGGTAATGCCAATGAAATTGAACGTTGTTTGACTGGATAATGGTCTCCCGCTGTAAGACGGATTATAGAAAATAAACGTCGAGGGGGGGAAAGCCAGTCGCTTTATTGAATTCCATCGATGATAATGCCATCACCTGAAATAGCTGCCTGAAAAGAGTATAAATGGGAGAGAAGCAGCAGCATCCAGAGCCAATTTGCAACTGGGGAACAGTTCATTTTATTGGAAGTAATTTTATTCTGTTTTGGGTTCACTGCCCTGTTTGGGGGTTGACATAAACTAGATTTTTTAAGGAAATATGTTTGTGGGCACCATGAGTGCTTTTCGCAGGAGGGCATTTAGGCATTGATTAATTGATTCATTTGTTTATCAATTAATATTTAATGGGGACCTACTGTGTGCTGAGGACTGTTTAGAAGCTGAGGATAGGATAGTGAGCAAAATAGGTGTCATTACTCTCAGGGAACTTATGGTCTAGTGGAAGAGGTAGAATCCATTCAGTAGCAAATATTTATTAAACACCTACTTAGGATCTGGCTCATGGTCACAAAATAACTATAGATTTGCAACCCAGACAAATAGTATGAGGGCAAGGTAGTGAAATTGGTAGCATACCATGCGTTTGAAGAATAGTTTTAAAAGAAATCATGTAACATCAAAAGGACTCCCGGATCAGTATGGAGATGGCTTATCTAAAGAGTTTAGTAGTATGTTGTGAGTTTCCTTAATGGATAATGGGTTCAAATCCAGTCACCGTACTTTTCTGGGACTCAGTTCTTTGTTTTTCTTAATAGAAGTTTACAGTAATTCCTGTCCAATTTGCCTAATAAGATGCATGTTTTAGTAAAATAAGGGAATATGAAAAAAAAGTGTTTTGTAGTTGATGAAAATGGTAGGAATTATTATTGTGAGCTGGTGCTTTTCTAGGGCCTACCTACAAGGATCCTACAGAATTCTTGGCTAGACAAGAGGAATATAGCTTGATCAACAGTGAGCAATTCAAACAGTTTATGGGTAATAAAGTATGTGGCACAGATGAAAAAAAATATGTTGCATGAAGTCAGAGAGAGGTTTGGCCTTGAAGAGTAGATGGGGTTTAGAAAGAGGAGAACAGGACCCCAGAATAGTCTTCATTTTGGGCTTATGAGATGCTGATGTACACACTAGCAGTTGGAAAACCCTGGTGGTGGTGGAGGGTTGTTTTACTGGATACAACTCAAGTTCAGGGTTCTTTATGGACCAATGTATTAGGTTGACATCTGACATTATGTTGGATGGTACTTCAGTGACCTTTTGTAAGGCTCTCCTTTGCTCGTTGGTGCCTACCCTTCCCTTGCTCCTCATGTGTCACCTGGCTACTCCATATTCTCTATCACTCCTCTTCCAAGCCTTCTCTGCACCTTGAGGACCCTGCTCTCCAAAGTTGTGGCACTTGTTACATAATCAATGCCAAGACACTGATGGGAGATCATAAGGGCATTCACATTTTATCCCACTTTCCTGAAAAGACAGTGCTTAAAACCAGGGCTTCTTAAATTTTTGTGATGTTTAAATTTTGGACCTCTCTTCCAAAAAAGAAAAAAAAACTTCTCTCAACTCTAGAGAAGACAACCCTATTTGGAAAACACTGACTTAAACTTTCAATTGTAAACTATCATTGCTAAAGAGAAATTTTGGTCTTATAGTTGCTAATTTTTCTCTTTTGAAATTATCATTGAAATGAAAACACATAGTTGAAAAATGTTTTTGAAACTTTTAGGCGCTGGGGAGGAATGGGCCTTTCAGAGTCCATTAAATTAAGCACTTCAGGGGAATCCCTACACCCCCAAGGTCTCAGTTCCCCATTCATTCTCCCCATTTTTCTATTATGTTTTTTCAGACAGCCAAGTGGCATTTCTTTGATGATTAATGATGCTGGGATCTCTCAGGAGTCCCATACTACCTCCTTGTAAGGACCCAAGAAGCAACAGATCCCCGAATTTCTGTTCAAATGCACTGTTATGTTCAGTGCCTGTTCCAGAGACCAGTTCTACACTTAGCTAAAAGAGAACTAGCCCTGTCTAAGGCTCCTGTGAAGTCTCAGAGTCAGCTTCATTGTGTGCCTCAAAGTTAACATATTCTCCAGCCTCATGGAGAAATCTGGGCAGAAGAGGCAGCCATTTTGAGGCAATTTCCCTACATTCTGACCGTGAGTTCTGTAAGCTCAAGAGAGCATCTTTGAGTGATTCAGTTTGCCTTAAGTTATCCTTGCTCATACCTTCATTATGTCTACATCTTGGGCAGCAGGAGAGGAAGATAGGAAAAAGGCAAAGGTAGAGTATAAGAAACATAGAATGATTTGAGGAACAAAACATGGTAGAAAAGAAAGAAAAGAAAAATGTTTCCATGTGGTGTCATCAAAAAAAGACATCGGGCAGTGGGACTAAAATATGTTGAGTGTCTGCTACATACCAGCTGATTTACTTACAATGCACCTTGCTGTATAGTGGAGAGGACTCTTCATCCAGGAAATAAGTTATATAATAAGTCAATTTAAATCCAGCTATAAGCCCTGAATCCTGATGGTTGGAGGGAAACCCAGCCTCTATCATTATGGGAGTTCCTTCAATCACCACTGTTGCTCCCCCCACACTCCACCAGGGATTTGCCAAGGTCCTAGGCTTTTTCTCAGTGCTGGGTAGAAGTGGCCACATTGGTCCATATAGGTTAGCTCTCAGTGCTTCTATAAGCCCTTTGGGGCTTGGCTCTTGGGGTTTGGACCCTGATGAGCCTGGGAACCCTTCTGTTCTGTGTTGAGATCCCATTAGTCTACCAAATATCTATCCCTATGAACTTTACTGTTGGTGCTGCCTGACCTTTACTTCTTTCTTATTACAGAAACTTTCTTCTTCCCTTTCCACTCCTTTCCTCAAAAGCACACCTCTTTCTTCTTCTTTGGGTCTATTGTCATGATCTTTTCAAAGTTCTGGGGCTTTTACAAAAGATAGAATCATTGACTTAAGCAGCTTCTGTTTTCTATCCTGTAGAATTCTCTAAGGCAAGGAATTATTAAGGGTCTGAACACATGTTTGGGAAAGGGGAGGAAGGAAAAATAAAGCAGAATACTAATTAATTTTTTTATATTTTATTTTATTTCATTTTAGAGGGAGAGAGAGAGAGTGAGAGCATGAAAGTGGGGGAGAGGGGCGGAAGGAGAGAGAGAGAATCCTAAGCAAGTTTCACATTCAGCACAGAGCCCGTGACCCTGGGATCATGACCTGAGCCGAAACCAAGACTGAGCCAACCAAGCTCCTCACTAATTCATATCTTAAAGATATTTCCTGCCAAGTGGTAATACTGAAATCATGCAGGAAGAGACTTGTCTTCAGGATCTCTTTAGAGTATGATGACAGAACTTGAATATTTATCCAATTTTCTTTCTCTGGCTCTTTAAAAAAAGAAATCTTTTGAATAGTACTACTTGCTTGCAGTTCAGAATTCAAAGGACAAGATATATCATGAAAAGTCACTCTTCCAACCTTATTCCTAGCTACCAGTTCTCCCCAGGGGCAATCACTGTTACCTGTTTGTTGTGTTTTCTGCTGAAATATTCTGTGCATGATAATCATATATGAACACAGTATGTTATTCTGTACTTTTTTTTTTGCTTAATACTTATTTTTAACTTCTTTCACATAATAATACAGAACACTCTCTTTAATTTTAACCTTAACTATATTTTACTTTATGTATTTACCATAATTTCTTTTACCGGCCTTTTGTTGATGGACATTCAGGATGTTTTAATTTTTTGCTAATATAAGTAATGATACCATAACAATCCCAGTTATTGTATACAGATTTAGGTAAATTTCAAGATGAATCACTAGAACTTTAATTGTTGATTTAAAAGATATATGCATTTTAAATTTTGATAAACATTATCAAATTTTGATAAACATTATCAAAGGTAAAAACTAAATTACCTTTCTCAGAGGTTAAATCATTTCACATTCTTATCAATCAGGTTTTAAATGTATCTGTTTTCTTACCTTCGAAGCAAGTTGCTATAATTTTTAAAAAATCTTTATCAATCTGAGAGGTGAAAGATGGTATCTCAGTATAGTTTTTAATGTTCATTTCTCTTATTGTGAGGAAGTTGTGTAAGTTTAATATGTTTATAAGTCATTTTAGCTTTTTTTTTCTTTTTCCGTTTTTTAAGTTTATTTATTTTGAGAGACAGCATGCACACACAAGTCTGGAAGGAACAGAGAGAAAGAGAAACAGAATCCCAAGCAGGCTCTGCGCATCAGTGCAAAGCCCCATGAGGGCTTCGAACTCATGAACTGATGCCCCTAACTAATTTTCTATGAAGTGTATAGGTCTTTGCCTATTTTTTCCTTTGGTAGTTGGATTTTTCTTATTGATTTCTAATGGCTTTTTGTATATTAATGAAAATAGGCTTTGGTCTACGATATGAATTGCAAACTAGCTTTTCTCCAGTTTTTTATTTATCTTTGACTTTTTCCCCTTGATTTTCTTTCATATAGAATTTTTGTAGTGAAATTCATCTATAATTCATTTTGACATCTGAATTTTATGTTATATACAGGAGTGCTTTTTCTGTTAATGTTATATTCTAGAACCTTTATGGTTTCATATTTTGCACTTTAATCTTTGGCTGCTCATCTGGAATGCCTTTTGGTGTTGGGAATGATTTAGTAATCAAACATCATTTATTTTCCCAGATGATTATTCAGTTTTCCCAATACAGTTTTACTCATTTTGCAGGTCTTTAAAAAAATAAATAAGAATTCTTTGGAATGTATGCTGTTTCTGAATTCTGATTCCAGAATCTGAGTGGGAATAGTTGGCAGGTAGGTTGAGTTTCCCAGGTACACAAATAATGAATGACTGCTATTGAGAAGTCAGGAAATGAGTCCCAGTGGTAGAGGTGGGGGAGGAGTCTATCTTCATTTCTTAACCCCTTTCATAATGTTTATAGCCTTGAGAAGAAAGGGTTGGCTAGAGTTAACACTCTTGGTGCCAAACTTTGGCAGCAAATAAAAAACCTAGTTAGAACTGATAGTAAATAAGGTATAATGAGCCCATGTTAAATATATACTTTGCTATCATTTTGGAAGGCCATTTGGTTTTTAATAGCTTTTTTCTACTATAAATTATTCCTTAATATTTCTAAGGACGTTTTTTACAAAAATATCTCATAGAGGTGATTTTTATCTCTAGAGGCACTTATTCTGAACTGTTTCCGTTTTGTTTTTCCCCATGGAGTGATTTACTGTACTGGCTGCATTTTTTCCATAGTCAACTCTGTTATATGAAATTCTTTGTCCTATGTCACAGTCACAAACCATTTATCTTGGTTATTTTGGGGTAAAGATACTTTCCAATAAAATGTAGTTATTCTGTCACATATCCCCCCTGCACTGTCCTTGTCTCTCTCTGGGCCTGTGTCTCCATGAAACGCTTGGATCATCAATCAAGTTTTGACTGTCCAGTTCACTGAGGCACAGATTTATCCAGTAGTTTTGGTTGGGTAGACCAGGAATTTGGCATTGTGCGGACACAACACAAGTATCTCTCAATAGGTTAATACTCAAATGTTCAGTAAGAATGCATTGATCTTAAAGTCTTTAAATGGAAAATATGTGTGACAAGGGAGCCATCTGAGATAAATACTTATTAGGAACTCTCACTTGGGAAAAGAGCATATTCTCTATCTAGGTCAGTTCTAAAAATTAGTGACTATATTGGGCGCCTGGGTGGCTCAGTCGGTTGAGCGTCTGACTTTGGCTCAGGGCATGATCTCCCAGTTCATGGGTTCGAGCACCACGTTAGGCTCTGTGCTGACAGCTCAGAGCCTGGAGCCTGCCTTGGATTCTATGTCTGCCTCTCCCCTGCTCATGCTATCTCTCTCTCTCTAAAATAAATAAACATTAAAATTAAAAAAAAATTAGTGGGTATAAAAAGCACCTGGGGAACTTGTTAATGCTGATTCTTTGACCCCACCCCTAGAATTCATGACTTCTTAAGCCTGGGATGATTCCTAGATAATTTTATGTTAACACACTCCTCAGGTGACTATGATGTAAGTTGTCCACAAACAACACTTTAAGGTTCTTCACTAAATTATATTTATTAGACAGTGCTTGTTTTTAGCAGAGTAGGTGAGAGACCATGTTTGACTTTGGACTTCCTCCTTCATGTTTTCTCCATGCTCTTCTGCTCTTGGTCTCCACTCTTCTATCACCTTCAATTCCACCCTCACCCCAAGTGCTCTTGGCCACTACAGTGGCCAGTTTGTCTTTGGGTCTCAGCTGCTAGCTACAGCCTTTCTCCTAATGAAAGGAGACTGTCTTGTTTTCCTCACCTGAGAGTCTTGATGAGAAATGGAATGGCTATTCTAGTGGACTCATGATTTCAGGTCAACCAGCATCCTTTTTGGAATCTTCAATATATGTTAATTCAGTTAACATTTATCTGCTTTTCACAAGGTGGTGGGGATAAGAAAATGAAACACACAGCCTCTATCTTCAAGGGTCTAGAGCAGAATTTGGTGATTTCTTTTTTGTAAAAGCTTCAATAGTAAATGTTTTAGGCTTTGTGCGTCATAAAGTCTCTATTACAACTACTAAACTCTGCCATGGACAATATGTAGACAATGAGTGTCACTGTGTTCCAAAACATTTTTATTTGCAAAAATAGTTGGTAGATCCATGGTCTAGAGGGCATGGGCATGCAATCAATTATACACATCGTGATAATGCTGGAATAAAGGCTAGAACCAGGAATAGCTATTGTGCTTCATCTCAAGAGCCAGCTCTGATCAGCTTGGAGCACTCCATTCGTTCATTCAACACATATTGACTTATTTGGTACCTTTATATGCTGGATTTAGTAGAACAAACTACTATTATTTATTCACTTTGTTTTCCATGGGCAGGGAGTTACAGCATTAGGGCTGTGTATTTGCCACCAATGAACTGTCTTAAGGATACACAAATGAATAAGGAATATTCTATATGTATAAGCCCATATATTCAAGGAATTCAGTTTTGTGCTAACCAATAAAGCAAGTACTATTATGCCCCTTTTACAGATGTTAAAGGAATGTTAAGGAATGTACTAAGATCACTCAGCTAGTGAGCTGTGGAACAGCACTTCAGCCCATGTTTCCTGCTCATAAATCCAAGACTTTTCTACTACACCCCAGCTGCTTTTAATAATAATGATTTATAGTACAGAGTTCATGGCTTGAACTTTAGTGTAAACCAGAGGTCAATGACCTTTAAAAAATTTCAATCTCTTTCCTTCTGACATGCCTAGACAAGGTTAACATTGAAGCTGATCATGACAACCTTGTTACCAAGAGTAGTTGAGCTTTTGCTGTTTGTGTGTGTCTGTGTGTTTGTGGATGAGTGTATAACCCTACTGAAGACAGGACTCACATAATCCAGTCTCAGAGCTGTGTTGCAATCAAAGAACTTAGTTTAAAGAAATGTTAATATCAAACAACTCAAGTTCTTTGTTTAAATTGCTCAAACATGAAGAAGGGATACATATGCCACAATAACTCTTTTAAAAGTATCCCTCTTACCTAATCATCTAATTCCGTCATACCTTGTGGCTTCTCCTTTTCTACAATTTTTATAACATTCCCAGGAAAGCTTCACCTCCAGTGCTAGTAGCCTTTGCGCTCTTTTGTTTATCCACCTTCCCTGCTTCTATCACAAAATTTGAAGAACTGTTCTGACAATGGCAGAACCTACCTCAGAGAGCTGGGAGGGGAATAAATCAAGTAAGCAAAACAAAAAGTTGTTTGTTAGGTACTCATGTACTTGTTTGTTCTCACAGGCAGGTCTTCAGAAATCCTCCTGAAGCACCCTATGTAAAGTTGTATCCCTCAAGTCTTTCTATTCTATTACTTTGTTTTCTTTTCTTTATAGAACTCATCATTAACACTAATTAGTTACAGCACTAATTGGTTTGTTTACATGTTTATTGTCCATCTTTTCCCCCCACCCCGTCTTCTAAACACTAGACTGAGTTCAAAGAGAACTATCTTGTTTATCCTGTCTTTTGGTATATAGTATATGCTCAATAAAGATTTGTGGGAAAAATGAACAAATGATACAACCTTAACATGTTAAATATCTTAGGGTTTTATAGCTCTCTTGCAGTTTTATAGGTAATAATGCCTTGATTCAAAGGAATTCCTAATAATAAGATACTGGGTGTCAGAATCAGGCCTGTGGGGAAGATATTTTTGGTCATGGGACCTTCTTGGTATGCTTTTAATCAAATAGGTAGATAGTGAAGGATCTTGTTAATGGTATACCATGGACATTACTATGAGAGTTGTTGTATTTTGACAAATGTCAGGAGTTGTAGGACTGTCCTGTAATTGTATGTAGCTGTTTTGTGTATTCACTATTCCTTAGAGGAAGGTCCACAGCTTTCCTCAGATACTCAGTCCTTCCAAATTTTAAGAACTCCAGCTTTCCAGCACTGTTACACTTGTATCCATGATCTTTTTATTAACATTCTGCAGGAGCCAAACATAGCTGGGTTTTTAGGAGAACTGGAACAATGATAGCTAGAATAGTAGGAGGATGAGTCTTCTCTCTTTTTCTGTTTTTTTTTTTTTTTTTTGCAACTTGTCATGTACTCATGATACTTGCATTTTTTTCAAAATGGAAATCTTTAAAAAATTTATAATAATGGAATATATTTGTAATTTAATAAAATCCCATAGTGTTGCAAGTCTAACGTGAAATTCTCCTATTCCCGCACTTTAGAAATGACTCCTAATACCTTGTGTATATACTTTCCAGTACTGACTTCAAATATTAATAAACTTGCATTACTCACAATTTTTATGATAGAAGATAATTAAGATGCATAAGGGAGAAAATGACTGTTGAACAACAGGATGAAAGAATGCTTATTATTGTGGTCACCTCTGATTTCCAGTTCTAAGTGCACTGAGGCAGGGATATTGCAGCTACAACAACTACAACAACAGGTAACATTTATTATGTGCTTACTGGCGTCGTGTTAAGTGTTTTACATGCCTGATTTTTAAGCCTCACAGGAACCTGTGATTCTGTTATATAACTTCCTTTAACAGCTCAAGAAACCAAGGTGCAGAGAAATGAATGCACTTGCTTGAGTTAAGTAGCAGATCCAAGACTTTCAGGCAGCGAAGCCCACCCTCTTAGTTTTTCACTCCAACTCTGGCAGGATACAGGAGTAGTGTGTGAGGAGTAAAAGGAAGTATTTACTCCTCCCTGAGTTCTTCCCTGGTGTAAGGTCATGGAGTATAGTTCTCTGAACCTCTGCCCTTGTCTCCATCTGCTATTGTTTGAGGAAAGAATGAATTGGACTCAACGCAAATTATATTCCTCAAAATGGGTGGTCCAGAAAAACTCAGAAGGGGGTACAAAAATTGAACTGTGCATCTCTGAAATTTTTATATCAAATTACTTTTAAAATAACTGTATTAAAGCTTCCCATGGCACAAGAACTTTCTAAGCAGGAATGGGACCTGTAACTAGTTCAGGGAGAAAGACGTTAATGATGTGATGTGATGTGGTAGCCAGTGGAAGCTGGGATTTCTACTCTGGTTATTAATGATAGTAATAAGGATGATGATAAATGAAGTGTATCTGTTAGATTTCAGCAAAATCTTAATTAAAAGATGAACACAAAGACACCCTCTTTCCAACAAAGGCATTGGTGTATGAATGGTGATCACTAATTAGTCGCCCATTGACTATACTTCTGGTCTGAGAAGAAGAGACAGCTTCCCAGCTTCTGCTCTAGGAAGGTTGGTGAGCAGGCCAATTCCAGGTTGACAACCTTATAAGTAAGAGGTACTGTTTCAAAATTCCACTCTTAGGCAGCTAAAGTCCTGAGAGTTTAAGTGTCATGAATAGGAGAATTTCCTAACATGTAGGACCCTTGGAAAATATCTTGTCCAGGTCCTTCATTTATACATAAGTAAGCTGAGGCCCAAAGTGAGAAATTCCTTGCCCAAGGTTACACAGTTGCAAGGTCAAGACTCCAGATTTCTAGACTTCCTTGATTATATACCTTTTATCTTTTCAATGTTGCCTCCTTAGGATTTGGACTATAAATGGTCTTTAACCATTTCTTCAATAGAAAACTATGCATTGTTTAGGGCATACCCTTTTAGGCTGTTTGATTCTCACCTTTCATCACCCTTAAAGTGTTTTATTACTCTGTAAAGTAGAGATAACAGATAGCAAGGCAAAAATAATTCTTGTTTCTTGATATGCAATTGAATATGCAGTTGAATTCTGTCTGGTGGACAGCCATGCAAAAGTCATTTTGTGTCCATTTTCACATTTTAACATTCTTTTAAATAACACAAATTTGTGCTTTTACGTTTGAACTGGTTATATCATCCGTTTGGTTTATTAAATAATAAATAAAATCTTTAACATGTTATTTTATGTGTGTATAGGTTATAATGATTTTACTTTTGTGGTGGAAAATATGTTTTAACACTACCATTTTCATATGTTTTGGACATAACCAAGAACTATCTTTTACTTAATATCTTTCTTGAAATTCATTCACTTTAAAATACTTAATCTATTTTACAAGGACATTTGGTATCCATACTACAAATGGAAACTATTTACCATAAATAAGATTTAAGGATAAAAAATAAATACAATGAAAATAGAACAATGTTATTGAGTTTTAATTAGAAATGGTTTGTGGGCGTTCTGAAGCCAAGGCCTGCTTTATCTCTGTTATAATGAATATTAGCGGGAATTAAGGACACTCTAACATCAAAATGTATCTTTCTTCTTGCACTGGCCGGGTCAGAAGAATTAAAAGAAAATGGAAATGAAATGAACTTTCTTACAATGAGAGTCAGTGTTACTTAGTGCCATGTTCAGAGAGGAGTTAAGATGGCGGAGCAGTAGGGGGACCAGGATTTCCCTCCTCCCTCAAACACAGCTATTTTGAGGTCAGATCACTTGGAACACCCAGGAAATCAATCTGTGGAGTGGCAGAAGGATCTCTGTAGGTGGGAGGAGACCGCTTGGCAGACCGAGGTGCGTGTATGTGAATTGGGGGAGATAAAACAGGATAGGCACGGGGGGAAGGAACCCCTTCTGTGGAGAGACAAAGGGGAAAGACAGGCTGTGGAATTACAGTATTGTGTTAGTATAGGAGAAAAACCTCTACGGACCATGGACTGGAGAAGGAGAAATACAGAGAGTGCCAGTTTCTATTTTGCAAACACTTTCAGGAGATGAAGATCAGAGTTTTCAAAAGTGCAGGACTTTCTCTGCACCAAAGCCACTGCCCTGTGCACTCGTCTTGGAGGTGGGGCGGGGCGGGGAGGGGAGCTACCCCAGGTACAGTAGCTATCTCAGGGATGCACTGGGAGGGAGCAGTCCCCTTCCCTGAGTACTGTGGGAATAGGGTTTATTGCCTCCCCAAGGACAGAAGACCCTGCAGGCGCCAGCCAAAGGCCTTTTATCAGCAAGGCTGAGTGGTGCTACACCAGAACAGGGTCCAGGCGGTGCAGGGCCCTTTGAGACATTGGGTTTTGAATCCCAGCAGAGCACATAGAAGGCTTGGGAGGCTGTGGAGCCCAGCAAGTGGACTGCCTGGGCTGATCCGGGAGGACGGCCTGAACGGCATGGTTCGAGACACCCAGTCCAGGGAGGAGACACTGGGGTATTGCCATTTTTCTCCCCATCACCGTCACAGTGGGGCTTCAGGAAACAGCACAGGGGCCCCGAATGGAGGCAGGACCTGCTTACACCTAACGCCACCCCCCTGTGCCTGGTAATTGCTTATTTACTGGAACAAGACTGACACAGAATTAGACTGCCTCCCCTCCAGACCAGCATAGCCACCAGTCCAGGAACCAACAGACAGCTGCCTTGTGTTTTTGCCTGTTAGTCTGTTTGCATCTTCCCTTCCCTTCCCTTCCCTTCTCTTCTCTTCTCTTCTCTTCTCTTCTCTTCTCTTCTCTTCTCTTTTACCCTCTTCTTCTTCTTTTTTTTTTCCTTTTTTTTCCCTTTGGAACCAGGCTCATAGTTTCTGATTTGATTTTGGTCAGTTTTTAACATATATATAAAATCTGGGGAAGGAAACAAGCATCCAAGTCCAAGAGGCACAGAGAACTCCCTTCAAAATCAACAAATATATATAATGTATTTTTTCTGGTTTGTTTGTTTAATCAGAAAATTTTACTCTATTCTTTTTACACCTTTTCTATATCTCTTTCTTCTTTATTTTCCTTTCTCTCTCTCTGGACTAAGACTTATAGTCTTTTTGATTCTCTGATTGGTCTTTTTTTTGCCCCTTTCATTTTTCTCTTTGTATGGGATCAGGCTCCCCACCTTCCTTTTTTCCTTCGTTTTTTCAATGAACAAATCAAAGCACACCTGTTGGAAGGTCCAAGCACTCCACCACTACACAAGGAGGAGCTTTGTAGAGGACTGACCAGTGGGATAGAGCAGCCAAAATGCAACAGCAGAGTGCATGCAACAGTCCAAAAACACCTTCTAAAGTGCCAGGCCCTGGACCTGTGTATGACTTCATATTAATATGGTAGTACTCTCAAGTTCAGGACACATAACAAGTTTTAAAACACATAAAAGACAGAAACCTAACCAAAATGATGAAACAGAAGAATTCTTCTCAAAAGAAAATCCAGGAAGAAGTGACAGCCAGAGAATTGCTCAAAACAGATATAAACAATATATTTGAACAAGAATTTAAAATAACATAAGACTAATAGCTGGGCTTGAAAAAAGCATAGAAGGCTAAGCAGAGAATCTATTGCTGCAGAGATCAAAGACCTAAGAAATAGTCACGATGAAAGAAGAAATGTTGTAAATGAGTTGCAAAATAAACTAGATACAGTGATGGCGAGGATGGAAGAAGCAGAGGAGAGAATAGGTGAGATAGAAGATAAAATTATGGAAAATTATGAAGCTGAAAAAAAGAGCAAAAGGAAATTACTAGACCATGAGGGCAGAATTACAGAGCTAAGTGATTCCATGAAATGAGATGATATCCATATCATAGGAGTTCCAGAAGAAGAAGAGTGAGAGAAAGCGGCAAATTTATTTGAAAAAATTATAGCTGAGAACTTCCCTAATCTGGCAAAGGAAACAGGCATCCAAGTCCAAGAGGCACAGAGCACTCCCTTCAAAATCAACAAAAACAGGCCAACACCATGACATATCATAGGGCCATGTTCATGTACCATCTAAAATCACTTCCCGTACCACCTAAAAGCATCTTCAGGGTACAGGGAGGGATATGTGTCCACATTTTAGGAAACACTGCTTTAGATAATTAGCTTTTTGCTAATCTTGTAGATGGAGACAGACAATGCTTATATCATTTACAGTAGCACATGATAAAGTTGTTTGCAGTTAAAAACTAAAATGCATTTTATAATAGCATCATTTTATCTAAAACCTTAACAAGAATTTATCCATAAAATTGAAAATAGAAAATGTCTCTGAGTTGCTGTGACAAAGGTCCATTATTTTATTCTGCAGGTCTAGCTACTTTCATGCCTTTATACAGATAGAGTAAATGTAAAATAAAGGTAGATTTAAAGTAAGTTCTGTAGAATCATGGGGACAACTAAAGTCAAAAGAAGGAGTCCTGGGAAAGCAGAATGGTCTGGACCATTGACTGTAGGAGCAGATAGCACTATTACATATCAATGAATTCCTTCGACCCTGCCCATGTTTCAGCAGTAACTGTTTGGAATGACTCCCGGGTCTTTAGTTCCAGTTCAGAGTTCTTTCTTTAGCTCCTGCTCTACATAAACCATAACCTTGGAGACATCCTTACTGTGAGAACTCTATCGAGGTCCAGGAACCAACTATCATCTTCTGCCCCAATCGTGTTTGTCCTCTTGAGTTCCTTAGCTCAGTGAATGGCATGTCTATCCTTCTAGTTACCTGAGCCAGGAAACTGAGGTTATTTTTTGACTCCCACCCCTCTCCCACTATATTCAATTGATTATCAGGTCCTTTGGGGTCCACTGCTTCAAAAATTTCAAATTGGTCAACTTCTTTTTATTCCTAGTGCCATTATTTATGTTAACTCATCTTCTTCTATTATGTAGACAACTTCAACATCTTCCTAACTGGTCTCCTTTCCTTTAGGTACCCTTGTGCACCTCAAAGTCTATTCTACATATTTCTGTGAATAAATTTTATGATGTGAAAATCTGCCTAAAAATTTAATGTAGCTGTGTATTGCACTCAGAATGAAGTCTGGACCACTTATGGCAATTTATATGATCCTTCATGGTCTGGCTCTGCCTCCTTCACTAGTCTTTATTGACAGCCCCTCTCTCAAGCACCTATCTGTTACCCTATCTACCAGTATCTGCACCCATATACAGTTTTGAGCCTGTTGTAATAAGAATTACTCATGTATCTAAAGCTAAATTCTTTTAATTGTACCCTAAATCCTGACATCCTGCCACTTAGGGACATTATTTTCACAATTCTCCCCTTTCTCTCCTACAGCCTCAATCTCTGTAGGAGGTCATTCCATCAACATTTAAATATGTGGTTAGTTTTCACATCTTCTCTTGATTCTGCCTTTTATGCTAATTGTGACTCCATTTATTTTTCTCTCCTGTGCTGTCTTAATTTTCTTCCTTCCTTTTCTCTCTTAAACTCACCCCACTCAACCTTTTGCTCCTATATCCCTCATCAAAATAGTTTCTGTTAAGGTTACCAAGTGACTTCCATACTGCTTAATTTAGTGGTTGTTTTTCAGAACTCATGTTATGTGACCTATCAGCAGCTTTTGATCCAGCTGAATACTTACTCCTTAATGCTTTCTTCCTTTGGCTTCTGGAACATCACACATTTGCTTGGCTTTCCTCCTACCTCACTGGTTGGTTCTTCCAAATGTCCTTTCCTAGTTTCTCTTCTTCCTGACATCTAAATATTGGAGTGCCCTGTGGCCATTCCCTAGTCTTCCTCTTTTTTCTATCTACATTCATTCTTTTGGGGAGTTTGGCTGGTCACTTGGATTTACATGCCATCTATATACTGGTGACTTTCCAGTTTATATATTCAGTCAGACTTCTTTCCTGAACCTCAGACTCATACATTCTGCAGCACACTGAGCTTCTTCACTTGCATACTGGATAGACATTTCAAATTCAACTTGTCCAAAACTGAATTCCTGACCATCCTTTTCACCTCTGTCCCAAACCTGCCTTATCCACAAATTTTCCCTTCTCAGCTGATAGCATTTTATCCTTCCATATGATCAAACACAAAGTGGGGAGACATGCTCAAATACTTTGTCTCTCACATCCCACAACAAAGCTGCAGGAAACACTATGGACTTGGCTTTCAAAATGCATCCAGAATTTAACCCCTTCTTATCTCTACTGCTGCTACTCTAGCCACTGTCATCTCTAGCTTGGGTTAGTGTGGTACCCTTCTAACACATCTCTCTATGTCTACCTGCCATGGAGCCTCCCTCTGTCTGGAATGCCGATTCTTCAGACAGCAGCATAGCGAGCTCCTTTAAGTCTTTGCTCAAATGTAGCCTTTTTGATGAAGCCTATCCTGACCATACTAGTTACATAGTACATATTATACAAAAATTCATCTATTAAATTTATTTTTTATTCACAGTCTTCTGGAAACAGGGGAAGTTGTCTATAATGAAGCTATGCCAGATATGATGCCCTCCCTCTGCTTACTTTGACTCATGGATGGGATGTCTAGCTCAGGTGAACAATGGATAGTGGGCATGAGCTAGTGTTCCTCTTACCTTCCAGAACATGGTCCCAGAATTATGGGGGCACCACATCCCTTGGATGCTATGAAAATGGAGTCACGTGGTAAGGATGGAAGGACATCCATGTTCTGAGCACTATTTGTCTCCTTCTTCATGGGTGGCTTTGGATAAATCCCTTGACTTCTTAGGCCTTACTTTTCTAACTTAAGAATTTCTTTTGCAAGCCTAAATTTTCCTTCTGTTCTTATGTTGATAAACTAATTAAAAATATAGCATATCAAGAAATATAGCATAGTGGATACAAGTGTAGACTCTGGTATCAGGCTGCTTGGATTCTAATCCTGACACTGTACTTATAGGTAGTATGACATTGAACTTCATCCCTCTGAGTTTTTCTATCTATATAAAACACAGTTACAAGACCTCATTGTCATTTCCAGAGATAAATTACATTATTTTGGGTGTAGGGGTTGGGAATGGAAGGATATGGGTAGAGACACTGAGGGGAGATTCCAACAAAAATTTCTTTAGAGTCTGTGTCTGTGGGAAATTGAGAACAGCAACTGTCATCCTTTGACTAAATGAGTTCATTTGGGATTGACTAATTGGTGGACACTGCTCAGTAAATGCTATTTGAATAAATAAATGAATGAATGTAACTGGAAAATAATACTGTACCTGCATCCTAGGACCCTGTGAAGTTGAATTAGATATCTAGGTAGGAGAGCAATTTGAATTTATATAGCCCTTTTTCTCTAAGTATATCAAAGTACATACAGTCAGTTCTGGTTTATAGGTGTGTGGTTAGCTATGGTAGATTTTTAATGTCCTGCTGTCTTTGCAATGCATGTCAATTTGGTTTTGGGCTACTTCTCTTTGTTCTCAGGTTGGGAATAGTGGGGAGGGCACCATGAGGCAATGCAAACTCATTTTAGTAGCAGTTTAGAAATAATGATGAAGACAAAATGGGGTTTGAAAATGTAAACTGAGTATTCCAAAGCTGAATGAGAATGAGTTTTGTATTATCTGTTCATTTACATTGTTTACATAGCACTTCCCTTCCCACAGTGTGAATAATTACTGTGGGGAAGTGGAAAGAACATGGGATTTAAACTTGGATGCATCTAGGTCTGAGCCTAAGTTCTTTTACTTTATAGCTGTGTGCCCTTAGCAAGTCCGTTAACTTCCCTGAACCTCAGTTTTCTTATCTTTAAGTATAGCTGTTGTGGACTGAAATTTGTAGATTGAATCTCTATGATCTTATTTGGAGATAGGGCCTTTAAGGAGGTAATTAAGGTTAAATGAGGTCATAAGGTCGAGATTTTCTCCAATATAACTGGTGTTCTTATAAGAAGAGGAAGAGGTACGGGGATGTGCATGCACAGAGGAAAGGCCAGGTGAGGAATTTTACATGTATCATTTAAAATTGCAGAAGGCAGCTGCCTGCAAACCAAGGAGAGAGGCCTCACCAGAAACTAAGTGCCTGCTGGCACTTTGATCTTGGACTTCAAGCCTCCAGAACTGTGAGAAAGTACATTTCTGTAATTTTTAGAAAAAGTTTATCTATTTTGTGGGAGAGAGAGGGCTCCCAGCGCAGAGCCTGACACTGGGCTCAATCTCATGAACCATGAAATCTGGGTCTGAGCCAAAATCAAGAGTCGAACACTTATCTGACTGAACCACCCAGGTGCCCCTAAATTTCTGTATTTTAATTCTGTTTTATTATGTTATGGAGGCCTGAGCAAAGTAATCCAATAGGTAATAATGCTGCTGCTGCTGGAGACTGTGATGAGTCACAATAAAACTGCCACCATCAGAGGAGGTATACTCTAAGGGTTTAGAGTGAACTTTTGAGGTCAGAATTAACTAGGCTCATCATAGTTCTGCCATTTATTGGCTCTGTAATTAGATTTTTAACCTATCTGAGCCTCAGTTTTCTTAGCCATAAAATAAGCATCAATACAACACCAATCTCAGAATGATGTCATAAGACATCATTGAATAAGTTATTGTGTATAAAATGTTTTGCACACTGCTTGTATATGCCATGAAACAGGATATATGCTTCCTACATACTGGTTTAAAAATCACACTTGCACAACTTACCTTATAGAGTTTTGTGAGGATGAAGTAAAATATTGCACGTGAAGGTGCTGTGTAGAATTAAGTAATTTTATTGTTATAATAAAGATGTGACAATTTTGGACATTAGTAAGAATTATTCATTTAACAAATACTTAATGTGTTTATATTATATATAAACTCTCATTAATAAATTCTAATTCTATGGTATTTATCTCCAAGCTTCTCAGATAAGTGCAATGTTTTTGAATAGTTAGGTGGCTGTGCTGTTGGTCAGAGCTACAGCAATCTCAGAACCATATCCTTTGATTGGCTTTCAGAGACAAAAGTTAAAACTGCATTCTGTTGATCTCCATAACCCAGAAATGGTTGGTTGTTAGTGAAGCAAAATCATTATTTCCATGTAAAGAATTCACCAAGAATAAAAGTTAGTGACAGAAAGGAGTTCAGATCTACAAGCCCTTTATAGCATTATGTGTTTGAGCTTCAGATTGCTTGATGCTTTTCAATCATGCCTGGGTTTATTTAAAAGATTACAAAGATATTGGTCTTGATTTTTTTTTTTGTTAAGTGATTCATAGGAATTTTACCTTTTTAATTTCTATGTAAATGGGATCTTTCTTTAACATGAAATATTCTAATGGATTTTTGCTGACATACAGTAAAGCTATTAATTTTTGTTTATTTATATTTTATCTTACTCCATGTTGAAGTCCCTTATTAGCTTAAATGGTTTTTCAATTAATTTATTTGGATTTTCTAGGAAGATAATTATTATTACAAACAATAATTTTGTCTTTTCCTTTTTAATATTTATTTCATAATTCTTTTTCTTGTCCTACTGCATTGGCTAAGACCTCCAGAACAAATCTCAGTGGTATTGGCATCTTTGCTTATTCCTAATTTTAATACAGGTATCCTTAGTCTTTCATCATTACATAAGTTTACTGTTACTATCTGATATATATTTTAAATACCATGTTAAGAAAGTTTCCCTTGATTTCTAGCTTAGCAAGTGTTCATAGTTTGATTTGTTTGTTCCCTTTAATAGAAGTCACTATTCTCATTTATTCAGACTAGGGCCATCATCCCATTCCCCCTGGACCCATAAGCCAAGGCCTAGGAGGGAGTTGTTGGAAAGTTTGGGTCAATCTTAAGCAGCCACAATGCCTCATTGTATAGATTTTTCAAAGTTAGGCCAACTGTAGGAACTGGAACTAAACTGATTAAATGAATCACTGACAAAAATGAGGACTAATTTTTTTGAACTCTCAAACCAAACCCAAATGTTATTTTTTAATTGAGTGAGAGTCAAAGAAAAGGTCTTTTTTTCTTTTTAAAACTCCCTAGGAAATTAGTTCAAAGCAGTCCCAAAGCTATATATTTTTGAGTACTGTTGAAATGGAACAAAGGGAGAACTTCAAATGTCTCTAAATTCAGTCTGCTGGGACAAATGCTTCATCCATGCAAAGTCCCTGGTAACAGGAGGCATACTGCTGGAGTTGGTGTGGCCAGACTCCGGAAATGGCAGCAGAACTCCAGCTCTTACTTCTGATGTTGCAGTGTTACTCCAGCATCACCCCAGAACGTAAGTAGAATATGAACCTTGGTCAATCTGGTATTAGGAATCCAGCTCAAGCCGTCACTTCCTAGAATATATTCTTGAGGAAGGATAAATAAACTGCACACACACTTATATATGTAATTCATCTGTAACCACCCCCCTACCTCTTGTCATAACAACAAAGCAAATGAAATTAGTTACTTTTCCATGTAGGTGCTTTCCTATGAAAAAGTTGAGAAATAGGTAAAATGTCTTCAGTCCTACAGTTTTGCATCTCTGCCCCCTTCCATTTTCTCAGAAGACAGGTCTTATTCACCTTTGCAGTACTAAAATGGTCCCACGATTTAAAATTTTAATTTTTTAGGGAAAACTTCTTTGACTGCTATCCTAACCCAGTTTAGGTCAGTTTGAATCTTCTGACTGGTTCACATTACACACTGTGTTCACATTACTATCCCAACTGAAACAAAATTATTTCTATATGTTTGCACATTTCTCAGTTTACTATCTGTCTTCACAACTAGCAGTTAAGCTCAATGACGGAAGTTATTTGGAATGTGACTCATCCATAGTATGTTACCAATAGACATGGAAAAATGGTTGGATGGATGACTTGGAGGAGCACAGGGAGAGAACTCTAATATGGCCGTGGTTGCCAGCCTTTTTGGATATGACCATAACCTGCTCTCTACGTGTTTAAATATTCCTCAGTTTATAATGTCCCCCCACTCCATGATTATAATAGTAACCATGCTAGATGTACTTTTGGGGCACATAACCTTTGTGATTAATCTGCCGTGCCAAGCACTGAGTTCCGTTGGGCTAACAGGTGAAATGCAATTCCTGAAAAAAATTTCAATTCAAGCTCACCCACAGTCTGGTTTCATTCTTATATCTTACCATTTCCGTAAGGTAAGAACACACTTTGTACTTTCTGCTCCTTTGCCTTTGCCCAAGTTGCTTCTCTCTAAAAAGCTCTGTTTCCCCAGCTATGTAATGCTAACTATCATTCCAGGAGTGTGCAAGTGCTCCTGTGTGAGCACACGTGCACACATATGCACACACACATGAGTAAGGGAGGGCAGAGAGAGAGGAAGAGAGAGAATACTTTTCATGTTCATTTATTTTTGACAGAGAGAAAGAGAAAGAGTGCGCGAGAGCGCTAGTCGGGGAGGTGCAGAGAGAGATGAGGACAGAGGATCCGAAGCAGGCTCTGTGCTGACAGCAGAGTCTGATGCGGGGCTTGAACTTGGGAGCCGTGAGAACACGACCTGAGCCCAGGGCAGATGCTCAACCAGCTGAGCCACCCAGGTACCCTGTAAGAGAGAGAATCTTAAGCAGGCTCCATACTCAGTGTGAAGCCTGACACGGGCCTCAATCTCACAACCCTGAAATCCTGACCTGAGGTGAAATTAAGAGTTGGATGCTTAACAGACTGAGCTACCCAGGCACCCCCCAGATCAAGTTTAAATCTCACCTTCTCCAGAAATCCTTCTCTTACTGCTTAATTCCTCCCTCTTTCCAAAGAGTCCCCTTAGCACTTACATTCTGATGCTCTTACTTAATACATAGCCCTGATGGTGTTGACTTTAGCTCTGCCACAGGCTGTGTTCCCTGGGAAGCACATTTTGAGGTGGGCTTGAGTAAGGTAAGATGTTTGTTAGGGATTGCCCTTTGGACTAACAACTGTAAAAGGGAGATGAAAGAGTGGGCTGAGGGAGAAATAGACCTGAGATGTAGGTAGACGTTACTAGAACCTCCACTGACGAGGGGAGCTATGACCAGCCAGAGTTGCTTGGCATTGACTAAAATGGCCAAGCTTTTACACTCCTATGGTTATCAGTCACTGGCTGTGGCCACCTTGGGCAGGGAGTGGTCTTGGGCAAGGCAGCTCTCTGCAGTTGCTATATTCCCCTGAGTGGGGGCAGCTAAAGGATCTCTGCACATAGCACTCCCAGCAGGGGGGACAAATTCTTTCTTGAAAGGCAGTCAGTGCCTACCACAAGTTTGTTAAGGCACAGACCGTATCTTATTTACTGGTGAAATCCCCATAGTGCCTAGGTCTATGCTTGACACACAATCAATGCTCCGTGCATTAATAGATGCTAAATGAATTGCCAGTTGCTTGTGGTCTAGATTCTTATTTCTGATCATATAGTGAGTTCTTTGAGATCAAGAACACTTACTCCTCCACAGCTTATTACTAGGCTTTTCACATAATGTGGGAGATTGATCTGGCTGTCTCTTAGAGCTAATGCACTGGTATGTGTTTCATAGTTGGGTGTGTGTCTGATTTGGGTTGCTTTATACATCAAGGTACATATGTCATGGAGGGTGAATGCGTGTTCTGGTTGGCGTAGGTTGTGGCTGAGGGCTTGGGCATATGCCTGTGATATAGCTGAATGTTTATGTTGGTGTAGTTGGTTGGGTATGCTAAGTTTTTGTGGTGCCTTAGTTGGCGCATATCTTGTCATGACTTGGTATACGTAAGTTGTGATTAGAAGTGTATGTGGATCGTGGATGGTATTGGTGTTTGTGGTGGTTGACTTTGGGCATGAGGACTGGGGATGAGAGAGAGATGAAGTTGCCAGTGTGTACGTATGTTGTGAGGGCTGTGTGTATGTACGTGTATGTATGTATATGGGTGTGTGTACACATAGATATGTGTGTTCATGCTTGAGTGTGAGCATGTGGTGTCTAGAGTGCATCTGCCCTGGGGTGTGGTGCACAATGTTGGCTGCAGTTGGGAGCCCAGATTCAAAGCTGGAGGCCTTTCTCCTCCAGCCTTGCGAAGGCCGGGCAGGCC
This sequence comes from Acinonyx jubatus, assembly GCF_027475565.1. NCBI lineage: Eukaryota > Metazoa > Chordata > Mammalia > Carnivora > Felidae > Acinonyx > Acinonyx jubatus. The sequence continues at coordinate 187,210,884 of NC_069380.1, read as the reverse complement.
GCATCCCCAGGACTAGCAGCATGAAGTCCCTCCACTTTCAACAGACAGCAGTATCAGCCATAATTAAAGCTAATTATTCCACAGTGCTCTGCATGTGTGTTGGCCTCCAAAGTACCCTGCGATGAGCAGGGAGGCAGCAGGGCTGTTTTTCTTCATAAAAACTTATGAGGAGCGCTGAGCAGATTAACAGCTTTAATGACAAAAATTACCGCTTACAACACTGACTTCAAATCAAAGAACAATATCCGCAGACAGATATTTTCATGGTTTTCATAACAATTCATTATAGGTGGCACCAAGGGATTACATTTTTATTTCCCCTGTGTCGTCTTTCTCAGACTCAGGTTCATTTCTCTTAATGAGGCGGCGGAAGATAAAGGGCAGAGACAGTGCCTCCATGGCGGCTGCTGCGCGAGAGGCATTTAGGGTCACAGAGCCTTCAGAGCTTGGGAGAGGAGGGGCTGAGGAGAGAGAGTGATGGGAGCAAGAGGCTTCCTGCCATAATGAACCAAAATTAAGACATAAATTCTCCCACCTTTGTTTCGACAGCTCCAACTTGGGGATTCAGCTTTTTAATGAGGAATGGATCAGAAGCAAAAATTATTAGCTAATTAATTGTACAGAGAACAAAAAAAAAAAAAAAAGAAAAGAACCAAAAAACCTTGCAGGAAGGATTGGGAAAGGGGAGCTGTCCCGTACCAGTAGTTCTTCAGAAGCAGCACTGAAGAGAAAGTTTCCGTGTTTACACAGTGGCGTTGGGGAGTGGAAGTGGGTATGTGTGTGTCTGGGTGGGGGTCTGGTTCTTGTTTGTCAGGCTTGGCTTGGTAAGACAGAATGTGGTAGCGATCCAAAGGGCTTTTGGGGAGGAGCCTCCCATAATGCCTTCTTGCTGACTTCCTTTAGACTCTTGCCAGTGTGGCTTTCTGATTAAGCCAAATGAGCAGAACCATTTGAAGAGTCAAGTGTAGTAGCTTCCCACGTGTGGCTTCTGACCCCTAACCATTGGATCAGTGGCTCTCAAGTTTAAGTGTTCATAAGAACCACTGGGGAAGCCTGGAAAAGGGTAGCTTCCTGAGTGTGACTCACCAGGTCTGGGCTGGGGTCTAGGGATCTGAATTTAAAACAAGTGTACCAGGTGATTTTTCTGCCTACTTAAGGTTAAGAGCCACCGGTCTGTGCTCAGAATCAGGAATTCTATTTCATTTCTTATTGTCCCCTGTTTCTGCCTGTGACTTTGGACTGTTTATTTCTTTATTCTATGTCTTGGTTTCCTTGTCAGTGCACCAAGTACAATAATTCCAGTTGAGAAATTGCTTTGAGATGAATGCCTCATTTGCTTTCACTGCTTGTAAAACCCAAATTAAATCTCGAAATCCTGGTATACTCTTTACAATCCATTCAGATCTCTAACAGGTTTATAAATAAAATAATTAAAACAGAAAAATATATTGCTTGTCATCAGCTTTTCATTTTGAATTTGGTCTTTCCTTTCTTTGCTGCTATGTTTCTGGGTACTGGTATGGTAAAGATTTAAAAAAAAATTTATTGTGGGACTCCAGAAATAGAGAAACAAAATGGTTGTAGCAGGAATATAAGAAAAGGCAGATGGGTCTATAGTGCATTTAGAGTGCAGCAGACAACATGTGAGTGTCTTGATTAAAATTTGTCAGACTATACACCTCCTTCTATCAATTTCAACAGGTCAAAGAACATTACCACTGCAGCTATCTGTGAGGGACAAATGCAACTGCATATGATTATTTTTGTGTATGAGTCAATGAGGGGATTCTGCCTTATAGAATTCTGATTATAGCTTGTGTGCTGGACATGGTGCTAGGTATAAATATTATGGAGATAAATAGGACATATTTCTTGCCAATAAGAAGTTCATAGTCTAGAGGAAAATAGGTAGAGGAACTGATAATTATGATATTGTGTGGTGATACATGCTGGGTACCATGGAGTTATAGAGGAATGACACATCATTTTTGGTAGGAAGCAAAAAGAGGCTGTGGAGTGTTTGGGAGGATGTCACCACATTGGAAGGCAATGAAGGGAGATTCTTATTGGCAGGACCACTTGGCACAATTGTCAAATGGGTAAAGATTGTTTCTCGCACATCCTCAATCTCTTGTTTCAACAACTCTCTCCACATCAGGTGTCTCCTGATCCCGGGGGAAACCAGTGACTTAGATGCCCGGGGATTCTGCTCAACACCACCAGAATGTGACCCTCTTTATACTCCCACTCATGATGAATGCTTCCTAACCACCAACACTTCACTGTGTTGTTCTCTAATCACTTATCTTTCTGACATGATGATTTGGAACAACTTTAACTCTTCTCTCTTTTCCTTTTGCCTGTGACATTAAACAGTCACTAAAACCCTTTGCTTGTATCTCTTAAATGTCTTTTTATTTTTATTTATTTTTATTTTAGGGAGAAAGAGAGACCACAAGTGGGGGAGAGGGCAGAGGGGTAGAGGGAAAGAGAGAAAGAATCCCAAGCAGGCTCCAGGCTCAGCACGGGGCCCAACAGGGGGCTTGATCCCATGACCCGGGGATCATGACCTCAACTGAAATCAAGAGTCAGACGTTCAACCAACTGAGCCACTCAGGCTCCCCTGAAATGTCTTTTGATGTCTTCTTCTCTCCCTTTTGACTTTTCTATCATCTGACATCATATTTTTTATCATCTCTGACCTAGATTCTTAGCAACCTTAAGGTAGCCTTTTTGCCTCTAATTTTTCTGCCATTTGATACATTCTCTATATGGCCATATATACTATTTAAAATGAAAATAGGAAGAGTTACCTTTTTTCTTACATTTGTTGGATAAATGCAATCACTTCTTTGTGGCCTTAGAGGACTTGAATATTTTGACCCAATTCCAGTCTTTCTAGGATCATCTCCTTCTGCTAGTTTCTGGCTTCAACCATGCAAAATGCTCTAATATTGTCTCCAGTGAGCCATTTGTCCTCCTTTGGGCACACAGTATACTTCCATGGTTTTATGCTTGTCTAATATGATTCCTTCTGCTTGGAATGCGTTTTAGAGAAATTTATACTCCAATTCTTCCCTAGAGGAGTTAAAAATAAGATCGGATAATTGAAATGATTAGATGATTGGATGGTTGAAATGATACATACTATCTCCTCTATCATAAGTCCATGTGATGGCTGAAATGAAGTTCATATGGTTTGATCTAGTCCTTGATCTTAACAATTCAACACATTAAGCAGCGTTTACTACTTTATTCTGGCCATGTTCCCCCTAGTCCCATACTTAAATATATGTTGAGGAATGTTAAATATTTACAGTTGATTTTGTAAAGTATTTCATTCCTTTTGGACTTCTTCTGTAATGCTGTTGGAATTTAATGAGTTTAAAAAAATTTTTTTAATGTTTTATTTATTTTTTGAGAGCAAGAGAGACAGCACAAGTGGAGGAGGGGCAGAGAGAGAGGGAGACACAGAATTCAAAATAGGCTCCAGGCTCTGATCTGTCAGCACAGAGCCTGATGCAGGGCTCAAACTCACACACCATGAAATCATGACCTGACCTGAACCGAAGTCAGACGCTTCACCGCCTGAGCCACCCAGGTTCCCCTAATAAGTTTTTTTTTTAATTTTTTTTTTCAACGTTTATTTATTTTTGGGACAGAGAGAGACAGAGCATGAACGGGGGAGGGGCAGAGAGAGAGGGAGACACAGAATCGGAAACAGGCTCCAGGCTGTGAGCCATCAGCCCAGAGCCTGACGCGGGGCTGTGAGCCATCAGCCCAGAGCCTGACGCGGGGCTCGAACTCACAGACCGCGAGATCGTGACCTGGCCGAAATCGGACGCCCAACCGACTGCGCCACCCAGGCGCCCCAATAAGTTTTTTTTGAACGTTGATTTATTTTTGAGAGAGAGAGCAAGCGCGCGCGCACGCGCGCGCACACACACACACACACACACACACACACAGGTGCGCGCGCGCGCACGCGCGCACGACTCGGGGAGGGGCAGAGAGGCAGGGAGACACAGTGTCCCAAGCAGGCTCCAGGTTCTGAGCTGTCAGCACAGAGCCCAACGTGGGGCTCGAACTCAAGAACCATAAGATCATGACCTGAACCAAAGTCGGATGCTTAACCGACTGAGCCACCCAGGCGCCCCTAGGTGTGTGTGTGTGTGTGTGTGTGTGTGTGTGTGTGTGTGTGTGTGTGTTTTCTTTAAACTTAAGCACTCAACTTCTTTTTTCACCTATTACAAACTCTAATGATAAACGTTTATTAAGTGCTTATGGTATCTCAGGCATAGTTCTAAATTACTTACCTGAAATCAACTCATGAAATTCTCACATTAATACAACAATGTAAGCTCTACTATTATCACCATTTTACTTATTTCATTAAAAAATTTTACATTTATTCATTTATCTTTGAGAGAGAGTGAGAGAGAGAGAGCAGGGGAGGGGCGGGGGGTGGGGGAGAAAATCCCAAGCAGGATCCACACTGACAGCACAGAGCCCAATGTGGGGCTTGAGTCCACAAACTGTGAGATCATCACCTGAGCCCAAATCAAGAATTGGATGCTCAACTGACTGAGCTACCAGGTGCCCCTATTATCACCATTTTAAAGATGAGGTCATTGGAGCCGCAGAAAGGTCAAATTACTAGCCTAGTAAGTAGTTGCCCTCTGGCTCCAGGACCCATGGTCATATACACTGAGCTGGTAATTATGTGCAAATGGATAGGGAACTGTCTAGTGGAGGTATTGTAGGCATCCAAATTCTGTCTGGTCTCAGCCATTCCTCAGCAAAATTCTTAAAAGATGTATGCCCATAACAAAGCCATTTAAAGGGACATTTTATTACCATCTTGAGCTTAGCCTCATACCTTATGTAGAATCCTTTGGGCCACATGGGGGACATGTTTTGCCTAAAGCAGAAGATTGAGGTCTAGAATGTAAACTGGCAAAGAGGTCTCCTTTGCCTCCTTTTCTGAGCCCTTGACTCTATTTTATTACTCTTGGTAAGCAAAGGTCAGTGGTGAGAGGAGTAAGTCAGAGAGCAAAAATAGCAAGAAACAGGCATTAGTCTTGCTGCCTATAGCAGAGCTGACTTAGGCTGCTGGCAGATGGGACCATCTAGAGAGCTGTTGTATACAGCACAGTGCATATTCTTTGTATTCTTAAGGATATTAATATGCATATCATATCCATCTTTGGTATATTGTAGTAGACTAGAGAACAATGCTGGGTTCATAAGAGGTCTCAATAAATTTTTATAGAAATGAATGCAAGATTCTATAAGTAGAAAAAAACACAGCAGCAGCTTCATGCATAATTAGGTAATGTTTATGTAAATTATGGTTTACTCATATAGTAGAATGTTTTGCCATCATTAAAATGTTTTTTTTTAATTTTTACAAATAATTTTAAATGAAGTAAGAATTTTTAATGATGTAATATTAAGTGAAAAAAGCAGGATGCAAAATTATTATACGATGTGGTCTCAGCTATGTAAAAATAGGCATTAATAGTTATTAAAAAAGAATAAAATTATATATACTTGCTTCTTCAGCATATATTGTTAAATAATAAAGAAGGAAGCAGAATAGGTTCTATAGAATAATATCAGTTTAGGTAAAAAATATATTTCAAGTCCACACAAAAAACTGATACTCTGGGGAATAAAACTGGGGGTGGTAGTGGCTACAGTGGAAGAATAGAGTGGAAGAACTTAGTTTTTGTTAGACATTTTTTCATGCCTTGGATTTTTTTTTTTTTACCATGTCCATATAATGAAAGTTTCTTTTTTATAATGGTGTATATATCTATGTATATATATATATATATATACACACATATATATGTATATATATATAGCACTAATGGAAGTATGAGTTTGTGAACAATTTTTCTTCTTTTATCTTTTTTTGATTTTTTAAATGTTCTACAATGAATACATCTTATTTTTACAATTAAAAAATATTAAACATGATTTGAGACAAGCTGAAAACCTGGAAGGGTGGCTAGGGACAGAATTATGAGAGAAGTCTCTGATGTTCTCATGGAGAGCTCAAGTATTCCCTGGGCATGTACTCAGAGATTGCCTCCTCAGAGAGGCCTTGTCCTGAGTCCTTGCTCCTAGCTGAGCTTCTTCGATTATTCTCTCCACTGCACCTTATTTGTTGTCCTTCATTGCATATTATCATTTTGTTTGTTGATGTGGTTGCCTATTTTATATTTGTGTCACCCTCTGGGCTGTAGTTTCTGATCTGGGATCACGTCTGGTTGTTTACTATACTCCAGCACTCAGGTCCAATGCCTGTTGCATAATAGGTGCTCAATAAATATTTATTTAGTTACTAAATGAATGGGTGAGCATTCATCCTCTTCATGCTCCTTACATCCTAGAACCCATTAACAAAAGTCTTTGTAGATGAGAAAAGAAACATTCACAATGGACTTATGCTTTAGCATGTTGGCTAAGCATGGTCTCAACAAGGCAGCAAGAAGACAAGGGTGGGCTGCAGGAAATGGGTGAGAGGAAGGAGAGGGATGCCTTATACTTAGGATGGATTTGTGATACTGTCAAATGGGCATCCTCATTGGCATGGTGGCAGGTATCAGCTTGTCAGATTTATGGTGGAGGCTCCCCTGTTGTCACATGGGCACATGTGTTGGGAACGAGGGATAGAAAGTGGACTAACAACTGTTATCATTAACCCTAGTGAAAGCCCACATTTCATTTGCAAGGAAGACTGTGATATTAGAGGTAATGGAGCATGAAATGGTAGCAAAGAATGGGGAGCTGAATTCTTCCAGACTTGGCTAGGCTAGGAGCTGGCTGTATGTCTTTGTTGTAGTCACTTCACCTTTCCAGACCTTGTTTTCTCTTTTATAATGGGGGGAGGGCACTGAGTGATGATCTGTGGGGGTTTTGGGGGTGTACCATTAAATGTTTGTACAGATTAAGAGGTTTTGAGGGCTTGGCTGGAGAAACTTTTCAGTATAATTTCCAGCCACTGCTAACAGCGTCCCAACCTAAGACGTGGTGCAAATGTGGGATGTGAGTCTGGTCATAGATGAAGGGCTAATATGTGATAAAAGGTCACCCCAACATCTTTCTATAGAGAAGAGTTAAAGTCTGGAGTGCCTGGGTGGCTCAGTTGGCTAAGCCAACTTAACCTGACTTTGGCCCAGGTCATGATCTCGTGGTCCGTGAGTTCAAGCTCCTTATCAGGCTCAGTGCTGTCATGACAGATAAGAGCCTGGATCCTGCTTCAGATTTGTGTCTCCCTCTCCCTCTGTACCTCCCCTGCTCATGCTCTGTCTCTCTCTCTCTCTCAAAAAATAAATAAACATTAAAAGAAAAGAAAAGAAAAGAAAAGAAGTTAAAGTCTTTAGTGACCACAACCAATAAGATGCATGAAATGGATCATGTATGTGCATAGGTAATTTCAGCTCTACCATCTACTATCTGAGTGACCTTGGGCAATTTTATAAGTCTTGGTTTTCTATAAAATGGGGGTAATAATAGTAACACTTATTATTATAATGATTTCTCTAAGAATCAAATAAGAGGATGCATGTAAACACCTAGAATGGTGCCTGGTCCATAGTACTGCTCAATAACCACCAGCCTTTATAATTTAATATAATATCAGCTACAATTACAGAGTGAAAACCATGTGCAAGCATTGTGTTGGTTCTCCATGGCCCTGTTTATACCCTATCTGCTATCATGGGAAAATGCTTCCTATTCTAGAGAAAGACCTCTATCAAAGATGTACATATTATTAATAAAGCCACCAGTTTCACCCTCCAGGTGCTTGGTCTCCATCAACTCCTTTAGGCCTCACAACAACTCCTATGGGGTCAATCTTCCTCTCCCCAGTGTGGCTAAGCTTCAGCGAAGTTGCCTGCCTGAGTATGGGGCAGTGTCAAGAATGGGAACCGAAGCCTGTTGGACTTCAAAGCCCATGATGCATTTAACTTCTGGGCTATACAGCCTCTTGCAACTGTTATTTGTCTTTTCTCTAAGCTCTTTTTTCCTGTAGCCAAAGGTCACTCTCGTCCTTCCTTTTCTGTTGTAGGCTCATGAGTCACAGAGGGTAGGGGTTGGTCTTCTTCATTCCCCATGGATTTCCTGGGCCTGTCTTCCATCCGTTGAAGCCTTAGCTGCAAACTGTGTGTAGGGTCTTCAACCCTAAGTTCCTCCTGACACTTCCAAATGAGAGAAGGTGACCCCAAGTTCAGGCCAGCATGGGCTGTCCACAAAGCGTGGGAACATTATCAGCAGAGACAAAAAAAATTTTCTCCCTCAAGAACTGTTTTTGTAGGGCTGCATTTTCCGATGTGAAGAGCACATTTTTTGTTAATCTGCTCCCAGTGGCAGAATCGGGGAGAGTGGGAACAGGGATATTTTATCTACCCAAAACAATTCATCAAACAAACCCAGGAGATCCGAGATAGTGTCTAACAAGTAAAAGTCAACATTACTCCCTTTGTCTTGGGCCACACACGCAAACCATTTCTTTTAAAGGTAAGAGGGGTCATCTTGATGTTCTATGGATGTCAGCAGGCACCACATGCTTTCTTTTACCCCCTTCCTGTCCCCCAGGGAAACCTGGTGATCTCAGAAGCTGCTTAGGAGGAAGAGTGGGAAATAAATGAGTGTCAAGGGAAGGCAAAAAGAACTTGGTCATTGTGGAGAGTTTGGGCTTCTGTGGGGAAGAACTGGCTAGGCCTCTGGCAAAGCACTGAAGAGCAGAGACATGGTTCCTCCCACAGAAGGCCCCCCTCAAAAACATGTTTGCTTTCCTTCTGCTTTGGGACAGGAAAGGTAATAATAATGATTCCAGCTAGTGTTCCCTGAGCACTTCCAGAGTGCCTGGCATGAGGCTAAAGGCCTCCATAGACTCTCTTATTTTATTTTTACAATGGTCCTGGGAAGCAGTGACAATTATTATTCCCATCTTCTGAATTGGCAACTGAGGCTCAGGGAGATTAAGTTGCTGGCCTTAGGTCACACAGGTAGAAGGCAGAAGAGGCAGGATTTGGACATGGGTGATTTGATTCTAGTCCCATACTCTGAGGCCCAGAGAAGCTGTCATTTGGTCACAATCTCAAGCTAGTTAGAGAGCAGAACTAGGAGTAGGATTTAGGGATTCTGATTTTCTATTTTTCTGGAAATATTACACTACTCTTTGATCTAAACTGTCTGTCATAGGAATGACATTTCAAAGGAGCAAATTCAATGTAGCATTCAATTCATTCAAATTAGTCTCCCAAATGAATGGACAAGCTTGGTAGTCTCTCTTAAACATTGTCAAAGAACAGTCAAGGTGATTTTGTTGTTGTTAAACTCTTATTTTTTTCTGAGTATAAAAGTAATACAGGTCAGTTGCAGAATATTTGGAAAATATAAGAGTAAAAAAAAAAAAAGACCTGTAATTCTACCACCCAGAGATAATCTTAGTATTTTATCATGTTTTAAAAAGCATAGCTAGGGGCACCTGGGTGGCTCAGGAAGTTAAGCAACTGACTCAATTTCGGCACAGGTCATGATCTCACAGTTTGTGAGTTCAAGTCCCACATGGGGTTCTGTGCTGATAGTGTGAAGCCTGCTTGGGATTCTCTCTCTCTCTCTCTCTCTCTCTCTCTCTCTCTCTCTCTCTCTTCCTCCCTGCTGTGTTCTCAATCTCTCTCTAAAAATAAATTAAAAAACTTAAAAAAAGCATAGCTAATATCATGTTTGTATATATATTATTTTATATCCAATTTAAAATTGTATTAGCTATGACAAGTAGGGTTTAAATTTGATGCACATACAATTCATTGATATTTAAAAGACTTCTGAGGCTTCATATGGGTTCTTGGTGTTGTGATGAACTAATGATAATTGCTATTGGTTCATGGTTGAGTACTGCATCTGGAGAAACATTTATTTGCCATACTTTCAAGGACTGCATCATGGCTGCACTCCATTTGAAGACATTTTGATGATAGTTTTATTTCCAGGAACAATGATGTTGGGATAAGCTGAGGGCTTACTCTCATATTGATGAGGTTTGCCTCATGGCCTGGATTAGAGCCAGGATTTCCCTTGCTGCCAACACTCCATGTGCCAGAAGGATATGGGTAATTTCTTGATAGGTATGTGGAGGCCCCATTCCTGGGGACAGAGGGACTAGCTGCAGATGTAACTACTGCCTTATAGACTCAGCCCAGGACATTGCCATCCTGGTAATTGAATAGCACGCCTTGCAGAGTTTGTCAGTGCTGCCTTACTCCATCCCATGTTTGTCTGGATACTTGTTTTTCATCTGGCCTGTAGTCTTCTGCACAGCCAAGAGGAGAAGTCAATCACTGATGTCAGAACCCTTTACTACCATTTATGAATCTTATTGAATCACTGAAAGAGTGATCGCTGGAACCTTAGGGCTGGAAAGTACCTTCAGGTACATTCCCAAAACCTTATCTTATATAAGAGGCCACCAAATCTCACAGTGTATGTCAAGGACAGGTTATTCAGCTAATCGCAGAGCCAGACCTGGGTTAAGTTCTCCTGACCTGTGTTCAGTTATTATCTTTCCTTGTTGATTTGTTTTTAAACCCTATGGCATTGCATTTTTTATAAGGAGGAAAAACAATTGATGGATAGATTTAGAGTCCTACAGAAATGATGTACTTAATAGAGAAGAGCATTGTTGATTAATTTACATTTTACATGTTGATTCTTCCAGTTATCTCTATCTACTATGACTAGTTTCCAAATCAAAAATTAGATCTTGTGGTCAAAGTGTTATTAGATTTGAGAATTTATATTTTTAAAAATTTTTAATGTTTTTATTTATTTTTGAGAGAGAGAGAGATATCAAGCATGAGCAAGGGAGGGGCAGAGAAAGAGGGAGACACAGAATCTAAAGCAGGCTCCAAGCTCTGAGCTGTCATCACAGAGCCCGATGCGGGATTTGAACTCATGATCCATGAGATCATGACCTGAGCTGAAGTCAGACATTTAACCGACTGAGCCACCCATGTGGTCACCCAGGTGAATTTATTTTTAATCAAGGTCTCATAAAGGTTTAAAAATAAAATCATGTCTACTTATATAATGATACCTGATATTTATTGAATAAATACTGTTTTTAGTTTTTATGTGATTTTTCTCCTTTAATTTCCCCACAATCCTGTCAGGTAAATATCAAGAATATCTTACTCTACAGATGAGGAAAATAAAGCTTAGAGAAGTTAAGAGACTTAATCAGAGTCAAAGCTTATAAATGACATTTGTCTTTCTGACTCACAAATCTATTATCTTGATCACTATACTATTCTGGTTTCTGGTTCACGTTTGCATACACATGAGATATAATTTAGGAATCAACTGACTTACTGAAAATAATAGAACTACATGAAATCAGATAAATCTGGAGTACAAGGTCACCATCCCCATGACTAAAGATCTTTGATTATTTGTCCTGATATACTGTGAGCTGGCACCTGGTGGCAGGTCCTCCAAAGTCAGATTTGACTATGCTTAGGAGACTTGATGCCACTTATGTCTATTGTAATTGACTGACCCAGGTTGACTTTTGAACTTTCCAGTGTTCAGACTCTTTTATCCAAACCACAGTCTCCATTCCATGGGTTATGGGCTTTGGAATTGGTTGAATTCATGGAGGAGAAAGGGTGAAGGTGGCAGGGGATGGGGCTAACCTATTGGAAGTCCTGCTTATGATTTTGGGACCATATTCCCCTTGAGGTCCTGGTGCTCTCTTATCAAAGCCTTGGTAACTTAATCGTTAAATGCATTTGCTCACCCTTTAAAAGACAACAGTTTCATCACATTACTTTTAGGCTGTCTCTTCTTGGTGACTTCTTGGTGTCTGGGCTGTGTCATAACAAGACCAATTGAAAAGAAAAAGGTGCACAAAGCCAAGGCACATCCCCTACCCTCCAAATCAGATCACATTCTTCTTAGGATGTGCAAATCTTCTGCTCTTCTGTAGCTCAGGGTTGCTTCCTTGGAGTTCGTTGTGCAGTTTTATGGCCTGTGCTGACTTCATGATGTCATTTGGTCATCAGAGAAGATGCTAGAGGTTAAGAACACTAGCTCCTAAGAAGCAGGACCAAATATAGAGGGTCTATGGAGGGGCCTAGAAACAGTTGTAGGGGGCCAAGGAAAGGAACTAGGGAGGATCCTCAGGCAGGATTTTGCCACTTGCAGCGAGGAAACTCTTCTTACTACACTTGGGCACATGGACATGATGACTATCCATCAGCCAGCTGTTTGTACCTGAGCATGAGATCTGGCTCTGAGGGTCTGGACAAACCAATTAACCAACCAACCAACCAACCAACCAACCAACCAACCAACCAACCAACCACAGAAGTAGCTGTGCTGCCCAATAGACTGTTAAAAACATTTAATTAATGTGTAATTCCATTTTAGTCCATTAAGTGTAGAGGTCTCATTGATATACATCACATAGGACATAGGCAGATAACACTAAGGGATGCCTCTGGTTCTAACAATGCTGGGAATTTATTCTGCTTGTGGCCATGTTTATCATTTCCAAGGCAGGTTTTTTTTCTAAGATTTTTTTAAAGTTTATTTATTTATATTGGGGTGAGGGAGGAGCAGAGAGAGAGGGAGAGAGAGAGAATCCCAAGCAGGCTCTGCACTGTCAATGTCAGTGCAGAGCCTGATGTGGGGCTTGAACTCACAAACTGCAAGATCATAACCTGAACCCACATCAAGAGGTGGATGCTTAACCAATTGAGCCACCCAGGTGCCCCATAATAATAATACTAAAGAGAACTCCATCAGGCCCATTTCTCCAGGAACTCTGGAATTCTAGAGAGTTAGGAGAGAGATGTTTGTTTTGGTCAGGAGCACTGTCAGAAAAATGATGGCCGATAGAAAGAACATTGGGTTGAGAGATTGAATATCTCTGTTCTGAAACCCTGTCATTTTGTGGAGGACAGTGGACAGATCCTAACCCCCTATGGCTTCAGCTTCCTGCTCTAAATGTAAGATTTGGAATAGCTAGCTCTTGGAGTTTTCATGTAGCTTGAAGACACCAACCATCTATTTCTTTAGCCTCTTTGTGATGTAATTAAATAACCCTTTCCAACTCCTGTGGCCGGTGGGGAATGCTCTTTGCAAATATGTATTTATCCAGCCCCTAACTCATAGAATCTCTGTGAGCTGGATTGAAAAGCCTTCAGAGGTCACTGGGAATCACTTTTGTGGATTAGTATCAATATAGAGGTCCGGAGGCTGAAAGGAATTAGAGAAACAACAAATAATAAAGCAGGCTGGACATAGTGAGACTTGAGTCATTTGTTGATAATAGATGGACTTTTCCCAACCATCTTCATCTTTATGATAGTTTCATTTACAGATAGATATTTATTTATTTAATAAATGGAACATGGCTGAATTTGGTTGAAAACAAAGTTTGTTTAAAATATTTTGTAACCTTTGAAGATCATCCCCTAAACAACAACTGAGAAGCCACATGTGATATAGGCAGAGACGGGGAGTGCTCTTGGTGAGCACTTCACTTAATGGGCAGCCATATTTAAGAATCTTCAAATCAGGGACTCTTGGATGTCTCAGTCAGTTGGATGTCACTGACAGTGCTGAGCCTGCTTGGAATTCTCTCTCTCTTTCTCTCTCTCTGCCCCCTGCCCTGACTAGCAGGTGCATGCATGTGTTCTCTCTCTTTCTCAAAATAAATAATAAAAATACACTTAAATTTTTTTTAAATTTAAAGAAGTTAAACAGGAAAAGAATCTTCAAATCAAATTAAAACAACAACAAAAAAAGGACTTAAACTCTGCCTCCCTCCCAAACCACTGCTCTGTGTCTCCCCTATGTTTCCAGATGCTCTTCTGAAGAATAGGTGTTATATGTTACCTTTCTTTTAGTTTTGCCTTACTTTGTGTTCTGCTCCCAGGACTTCCCTGATTGCTGTCACTTCTAGGCAGTTTCATTGTTGCAGCTCTGTGTCTCCTGTATTCTGTTAGCCTTTATCCTACTTGCCCTCGTGAAAGCTTCCAGTATTATTGGCAAAATTGCCTCCTAAGCCACTTCCCATTCCCTTTAAAAAAAATACTATTATTACTAAAAACATAATCTTGGTTCATTGTAGAAAATTTAGAAACTGAAAGACAAGCAAAAAGAAATACAGAAATTACCCATAAGCTGATGACCCCGAGAGAGCCATTATTAAGATGCTATTCTGTTTTCTGGCATTTATGAGTGGAGAGAAGAGAGTGAGGAGAAAACAGTGCAAGATTAGGCTAGAGAGAGGGGTGTGCCAGGCACAGGGCCTGGTCCATGTACTAGAAATTTGGGACTTTTTTCTGAGTGCAATGAGAAGATGACGAGGGATTTTAATAGGGTCAAGAGAAGATCATATATGTGTTTTAGAAAGATTACTATGACTGCAGTGTGGAGACCAGATTGAGGGCAAGAGACCAGTTAGGAAGCCATCCAGGACACAGCTCGTGTTTATTCTTAGTACTTCACCTTACATCATTTCCCTCTTCTGGAATATTATTCTTTCTCCCTGGATCCATACAAACTCTCCTCTTCCTTCAAGCACCTTGAAGTGACCAGGTATTCAAACCCTTCTTGACTTCATTCTTCCCCAAAGTTTTACTCAGTTCATGGGCCCACATTTTACTTACTGCTCCATGGTGTATAACCCACAGTTGCACCGAACCACGGCAGGATTTGTGGAGCTGAGCATAAAGCATTTCATCTTTGCTTCCCCATCATCATTACTTGCATTGTCTCTTGAAAGATCCTATCAGACATAAATTTATTAATACTAAAATGGAAATGAAACTAACTCTATTAATCCTCCCAGGGTAACAGCTTTTCAAAAACTTCAAATCCATTGATAGTGGAGAGATATTGAGCTGGGGAATACCACCAGGTTCCACAGTAATCAACTAAAAGCAGATCCTGGTTCTTTTGCACTCCCACCCACTCCACACTTCCTAAGACATCTTCCATTGCAATTGAATTGTAATAAACAAAATAAATTAACCCAAAAGAATGCATCTTTAAGGGGGAACTACTGGCATTTTACCAGTAAAAACAATTTCCATAGGTGCTTTTTTAAAAATCATGTAACATACAAGGAAGTTCAGTTCTAGCACTGAGTGTTGGGACTCGGTGTGTATATATATATATATATAGGACCATGAGACACATAATGCTTTTGGGAAGGAGAATGTTGCCATAAAGTCTAGCACATTTTTCTGGGGGATTTGAAATAGCATGTTAAAAAAGAGATCAAACTACTCTTTTGAGGAGAGGTGCCCAGCAAAGAAGAGCATGCCAAACAGAATGACCTTTTACCTGTAAAGATATTTGAGGACAGGAAATGTGCTGAAGGAGTCAGCTCCCACAAAACTTGGGTAGTACTGGAGAGTAGTGCTCAAAAAGGCAATCTTTATTTTTTTTCTTTAGGCAATATAATTAAATGATAATAGTACCATGTAGCACAGTTTTATGAAGCAATAATCCAGTTCCCAAATGGGTAAACTATAAACCCGATGGCCAAGTCATTTATCCCAATGAGGGAGCCTGATTATTACAGGGGAAAGCAGGGGATCACCCTTTATAATGATTTTGCTACATGAGCTCAAATAGGTCTAAGACACTTGATGCAGATTCTAACCCTGGGTAGGGAAGCTGAAGCTTTGAATCTAGGAGACAGATGAAGGTAAGTGGGGTGGGTTGGGGGCTAGGGGTATGTTGGAGAGAGCTCAGGGAGGGTAAGACCCTGCAAAGGAAGTTAAATGGTTGGAATCACTTAGCAGGGGTGGGTGAAATCAAGAAACTTACAGTTTCAGAAAAAAACCAGACCACAATTGCTTACACTTCCTTGCTCAGAAAGCAAGAAACTATTTTCTAAGGAAAATGGAGAAGGGAAAGGAACTATTAAGTTTTGGGGCTCCAATTATGTGCCAGCATTTTTATAGATCTTATGTCATGTAATCCTCACTGCAACGCTGTGAAGTGAGAATTACCTTCTATATTTTATAATTGAGGAAAAGGAGGCTCCAAGAAGGTTAAGTTATTCACCTAGAGACACAGAACTCATGTTTTGAGGTCAAAATTCAGACCTGCTCCTTTGACTACTGTAGTTTGTCTCACCAGGGCAGTTCCAAAAAAGAACCTCTGAAATCTGACCTGGTACTGGATGGATGGTCTCCAGGGTACACTTAGTGGTTCCTGATGACACAATGTTCTTATACTCTGGGTAGTATGCTGAAAGAATGCTGAACACATTTTTTTTCTAATGGGATCTTTAGAGCCAGGAAGGCAGCCTCCCATGTTTCACTGAGCCCAGATCTGTTCTCTTCACTGGCCAAGCACTGTTCTCTTTCCCCTGCAAAGCACTTATTTTAGTCTGCCAAGAACCCAGCAGTTTTCCAGGCACCTGATAAGACATCAGTAAATCTTGCGCAGTAAATAAATGCACAAATAAGTGAAAACATCATCCTCACATGTATCTCTGCACATAGAGGAGTATTCTACTGTATTGCCATATTTTGGGGGTAAGGTTCAAATGTCACCCCTCTTAACTTCTTCACCTTACTAAAGTCTGCTGTTATGTTCTCTTCCCTCCCGCCCTGCCCCATCTTCCAAGAGCACTTATTATCCATACCCTCATGTCTCCAAGAACTCATATACTGTAGTCTTTGTTCTTGGTTTGGCATGTGAAAATCCTGCCTTTCCTTTTAGACCTAAGGATATGGACTATGTCCTTTCCTGTGTCTCCGTAGCAACTACCTCATCCTTCCATTAGAAGGTTCTGGTGAATATTGGTTGAATTGAAGAATATAAGTGAATTTGGGGAGGCAGAAGTTATAGTAGTTAAGAGCATGGACTTCAGGGAGAAACAAAACTGTTTTAGAAAGCTGGCTTTATACTTGCTAGCCTTGAAAGAAGTTATTCTCTCTCTGAATGGCATCTTCCTCATCTGTAAAATTTGGATAACAATAGCAGCTGCTTATAGGTGGATGTAAAGGTTAAATGAAGCAGAACATGGCAAGCACTAAGCACAGTGGTTGGCATATGCTCGATGCTCCAGTAAGTGGTAGGAAAAGGAAAAAAGGAATGTAGAAGGAAGGCGACCTCAATTTTCTTATAAGAGAAAAGGGTGTGGCTAAGGAGGGGAAAGTGCAGGGAATCAGTTAACAAGATCCAACAGTGATAACCCCTGGAGGTGTGGATCACTTGCAAAAGCCACCTATTCTTAAAGGTAATAGCTTTTGTTATTTACTCTCTTCTTGTGACTTTGAGATGTTATTAGTCATCTGTGTTCTCTCTCTCTCTCTCTCTCTCTCTCTCTCTCTCCCTCTCTCTCTTTCGTTTGGGGGTAATAAATTAGACCCACACCTGGTGCATCCCTACTGTTTTCAAGTCTGAGAAACTAGAACCAGTTGTTCCTTACAGTGATTAAGGAATCCCATCTGAGAACATCTCTCCACAGCCAAAGCCAAAAAGCCAAAAATCCCCCCCCCCAAACCCACCACCACTAGCAAAAAACCAAAAACAAAACAAATCAAAAAAACAAACAAGAAGAGCACACACACAAAAATCAAGACTTACTGAGTGCTTCCCATATAACTAAGCATTTATTGAGAATGTGCTATACTGGATTTTGTGAATAAAAGTAGGACATTCTACTGGGAAAAGCAGGAAATAAAGAAATAAGTAATATATTTAATGTCAGATTAGTAGTCTGACAAGGAAAATAAAGTAGGGTAAGGGAACAGAAAGTGCTAAGAATACTGTTTTAGATAGTGGATTCAGGGGGCGGCCTCCTCGATAACATGACATTTGAACAGAATCAGAATATGGAGGGAGTGAGTTGCATCAATATCTAGAAGAAGGACACTTCAGATGGAGGAGACAGCAAGTCCTTGAAGGTGTTCAACACGGCTGTTGTGATCAAGGAACTGCAAGAAGGCAGTTCAAATCCCATTGAATTGGCATGGTAGCGGACAAGAGTGACAAGAGAGGATGGGGAGGTAACCAGGAGCCAGATCATATGGGACCTATGGGCGGTATTGCCCTTATCCCCAGGCAAGAGCATTAAAAGATCCTACGTGCCACAATCACAGAAAGCATCAATTTATTAACAAGCACACTGGCTTCCATTCCTTGTGAATCAGCATTCAGAGTTAACACACAGCAACCCAAACTTGAAACATCCACTCCTGCAGCTAACTCTGTTCAGGCCCCAGAGGAACACTTTCCCACATCTCTTGCCCTGTGTCCTCAAAGCAAAAGGTCAACAATGCATCCAAATGCTGTAAAGTTTTGAGTGAAACTTTACTGCTGCTGACTTTGTAAATAGACACAAATTTGGAGTGTGGCAAGGATTTGACTAGATGAAGTCTTTAGGTAAAAGAAAAGACAAATTAATTTGATAAGTTCTACCTTTCAGATATCAAAAAACGTTTGCATAATGAAGTGCAAAATTATTTCCCAGTTGTGTGAAACATCTCTTTTCTTGCATCACCTCAAATTCAAAAATATGCTTCTGGAACTATTCATGGACACAGTTGCATGGGGTAGCTGAGGAAGATTTTGCACTAGTAAGAAATCCATATTACTCTTAAATTTGTATCTATATTTTTATATATAGTAGTGAAAAGCGTGAAACATAGAGTGATTCTGAGTCTTTATACTGGTGACTAGATGACCTTTCAAGCCAAATCTACAAATGGTTTCATTTTAATAATAATATTTGATAGATTTAATTAATTTTTCAAAAAAATAAATAGATTTCAGCTTCATTTAAATGATTTAAAATATTGACATTAATTACTATAATTAACCTTACACCTTTTAATTTTAGTAAATAATTTTGAATATTTCAGGATAAAAACAGCATTTTTGCGAACAAAAATTTAAGTGTTTTGTTCTTTTTATTTATATTAATTAAATGTTTTAATGAAAGTTTACTCAAATATTATATACTTTCAATATAATTACCTTTTAATACTTTAGATTATTGCTATCAATAGAACATAATGATGTGAAAATCTAGATTATTATGACATGATGATTAATTTTGTTAAAGTTAAGACAAGAAAAACTTATGGAGTGAATACATAATAATTCATAATTTATCCACATATTTACTTCTTATTCATCCAAACAGCCAAATATTCATAATAACAATTAAGTTGAATAATCTTTGATATTTTGACAATTTTTAGGCATTTAATCATAGATTTATACTTTTAGTCATTTTAAAGGCCATAGATTTACATATATGTATATATATGTATATGTATGTATTTTTTTTTTAATGTTTATTTTTGAGAGAGAAAGACAGAGTGTGAGCAGGGGAGGGGCAGAGAGAGAAGGAGACATAGAATCTAAAGCAGGCTCTAGGCTCTGAGCTGTCAGCACAGAGCCTGATGCAGGGCTGGAACCTATGAACCATGAGATCATGACCTAAGCTGAAGTAGGACACTCAACCACTGAGCCACCCAGGCACCCTGATTTACATATATTTTTAGATCTCACCATTTTATGGATTTATCAATAGATAACAGAAAAAAATTTTTAATTTATTTTTATTTATTTATTTTTTCAATATATGAAGTATTGTCAAATTGGTTTCCATACAACACCCAGTGCTCATCCCAAAATGTGCCCTCCTCAATACCCATCACCCAAACTCCCCTCCCTCCCACCCCCCATCAATCCTCAGTTTGTTCTCAGTTTTTAAGAGTCTCGTATGCTTTGGCTCTCTTCCACTCTAACCTCTTCAGAAAAAAATATTTTGAAAACACTTTTTATCTTGATTTAAAACTTAAAAAAAATTAAATATGGTATGTGGACCCTCATTTGAATTTTTGCCCTGGTTCCTGCAAATGTTAGCAGAGGCTGACCTGTAAACTATGGACCTAACTTAGGTTCTTTTTTTTTCTTTTTTAAATTTTTTAAATGTTTTATTTATTTTTGAGAGAGAGACCGAGTGTGAGAGGGAGAGGGAGACACAGAATCTGAAGCAGGATCCAAGTTCTGAGCTGTCAGCCCAGAGCCCGATGCGAGGCTTGAACCCAAGGCAGCAAGATTATGACCTGAACTGAAATTGGATGCTTAACTGACTGAGCCACCAGGCGCATCACATTCTTAACACGACTGCTGTGACTCCTGGTGGGGAGCAGGTGAAACGGGGCCGAGCAAACATGGTAGCAAACTAGGCTATTGCAGTTCTCCTGGAAGAGTGGTGGAGATAGAATTGGTGAGAATTAGTCTGAATCTGTTTTTTTGAAGGTAGAGCCAAGATTTGCTTATGGATTGGTGTAGAATGTAATAGAGAAGATGCAAAAATGACTCTAAGATTTTTGACCTGAGCAACTGGTAAGTGACAGGGCTATTTAATTCTTGCCTTTTAGGATTGTTGTGAGGATTATTTAACTGAAATAACATATGTAAAATCTCTAGTACAGAGCCTAGTACCTAGTAGTGGCTCAATAAATGGTAGTTGTGAGCATTTAATTACCTTATTTGCTCATCTCTAAAGCCATGCAAGATACTGATGTTATATTGTGTGTGTGTGTGTGTGTGTGTGTGTGTGTGTGTGTGTTTTCCCAGAAAAAGAAATTGGTCAAGAAATGGAATGAATTGGTCAAGGGCATATAGCTAATGAATTGAAAAAGCCAGCTTAGAATTAGACATTTCTCTATGGAAGGAGCATGCAGAAAGCCTTTGAGGGCAGCTATACCAGGACAGGAATTGGTGTTTGCCAAGTGTGGTTTGGGAACCTGGAATTTAAACTTTGGTTGAGGTCTATCCTGAGGGGGCTTTTTCTGTAGACCTACATCATTGGAAATGCCTCCTAGAGGATATGTGTGGTTTCCTTTACTCACAGAACTATGTGTTAGATCTGTGGGAAAGAAATACAAGACATCTATCTGCTGACACTCTGAGAAAGATCTAATAGTCAGATTTTTTAAATCTTAGGTATTGGGGTGTTCCAACAATCTGTATAGTTCTTGGGTGTGATACTTTAGGGGTGAATATGATTTGAACTCATTCATGTTTACAGGGCGTCTGACATTAAAAACCGGGGAGATTCATCTACTCTGACCCTAAATATGGCCTTAAAGTAAAGGAATTGGATCCCAAAGATTACAGGTGGGGAATTTTTTTTTTTAGATTCTTTCTGCCCCTCTTTATTTTTAAAGTGAGTAATTATATGCTTACTTTGTAGGTTTGTTGGAAAGATTTATATCTTTTTTTTCACCTTCAAAAATTTTTTTAAATTTTATTTTTAAGTTTTTAAAATTTATATCCAAATTAGTTAGCATATAGTGAAACAATGATTTCAGGAGTAGATCCCTTAATGCCCCTTACCCATTTAGCCCATCCCCCCTCCCACAACCCCTCCAGTAACCCTCAGTTTGTTCTCCATATTTATGAGTCTCTTCTGTTTTGTCCCCCTCCCTGTTTTTATATTTTTTTTGTTTCCCTTCCCTTATGTTCATCTGTTTTGTCTCTTAAAGTCCTCATATGAGTGAAGTCATATGGTTTTTGTCTTTCTCTGACTGACTAATTTCACTTAGCAAAATATCCTCCAGTTCCATCCATGTAGTTGCAAATGGCAAGATTTCATTCTTTTTGATTGCTGAGTAACACTCCATTGTATATATATATATATATACACACACACATACATATATACCACATTTTCTTTATCCATTCATCCATCGATGGACATTTGGGCTCTTTCCATACTTTGGCTATCGTTGATAGTGCCGCTATAAACATGGGGTTGCATGTGTCCCTTCGAAACAGCACACCTGTATCCCATGGATAAATGTCTAGTAGTGCAATTGCTCGGTTGTAGGGTAGTTCTATTTTTAGTTTTTTGAGGAACCTCCATACTGTTTTCCAGAGTGGCTGCACCAGCTTGCATTCCCACAGGTGGGGAATTTTGAAGTATGTCCATATTCAAGTGGTGATCAAAGAAGCCCAACCAAAAGAACTCTGGACTGATAGTGACAACTGGATTGAACACAAGTTCTTCTTTTCAAAAAATTGTGTGTTTATTTATTTTTGAGAAAGAGGCAGGGTGAAAGAGAGGCAGAGAGAAAGGGAGACAGGGAATCCCAAGCAGGCTCCATGATGTCTGCACAGAGCCCGATACAGGGCTTGAACTCACTAACTGGGATCATGACCTGAGCCAAAATCTACAGTTGGATGCTTAACCAACTGTGTCACCCAGGTTCCCTGAAAGTTCGTTTTAAAAGGACTGTTTTAGGGGCACCTGGGTGGCTCAGGCGTTTGGGTGTCTGACTTTGGCTCAGATCATGATCTCACCATTCGTGAGTTCAAGCCCGGTATCAGGCTTTGTGCTGACAGGTTGGAGCCTGGAGCCTGATTGGGATTCTGTGTCTCCCTCTCTCTCTGCCTCTCCCCTGCTCACGCTCTGTCTCTCTCTCCTTCAAAAATAAATAAACATTAAAAAAATAAAAGGGCTATTTTGAAGGTTATGATTCTGACTTTGGAGCAACTGTGGTGATTGGGAGTGGAAGGAATCACAGGTAAAATTTCTTAAATAAAAAACTTACAGTCTTAAAAAAAACAAACGTTAGTATCTGCAGATGTGTTTTGGAAGAGGAGCAGGTAAAAATGCCTCTTCGTGGAGGTAGGGATCAGCATTTCTGAGTCTCTGGAAGAGTCAATTAGTGGTGAGGCCAACTCATCAGGAAATCAGAAGCTTTTCACCCTAAGTCAGCTTAGATTACTGCTTTGTCCTTCTTGCATCTGTTAGTTTCAATGAATTGCAGCCATTTTACAACATTTAGTAGCAGCAGCACCCAGTGTCTATTGATTGTTGCATTCCGGGCACCATTATAGGCCCTTTACCTATATTATTTTCCCTTTAATCCTCACAACAGCCTTGTGAGGGAAGTAGTATAGTTATTCCTAGTTCACAAGTTAGGAAACTGAGGCACACCCTGGTTAAATAACTTGCATAAGGTTACACAGCTAAGTAGTAGCAGAGCCAGGGTTCAAACGTGAGCAGCAGAATTCACCTGGTTTCAAGTTAAACCTGTTCATTTTATAGTTCCTAAAACTGAAGCTCAGAGAGGTTGAACACCTGGCTGAGGATCACACAGCTAGTTGATGGCAGAACCTTAGCCCAAGTCTGTTTCACCATCCTGGGCTGAAAGGGGCTTTTGCTTGCCCTTTGGAGGCTTTGGCCTGCTTGAAGAATGGATTCTATATCTGGGCACAATGTCCGATTTTTTGCATGATGGTTTTGATATTATGGCTTTTTATAACTTTTTCAATCTTGTTTTATGAACCTGGTTGCAGGACCTTATTCACAGTTCTCTGCTTAGTTCCCCCCTGTAATCAACAGCAGACTCCTGCAAATGTCAGTTCCAAAAGTTTTTCTTTAAACAGTAGAATTACAAGGAATTTTGATGGAGTTAGGACTTGCTTTCTCCTCTCCTCCTTCCTTTCTCACTATAAAACTGTAAGAGAAAGGCTCACTGGCATAAAGGAAATGGAGTAAGTTCCTTTTAAATTTGCATCCCCAAATTAGCCCCCAAAATGAAAGCCTCACACTCAGCCTGATCCTATGGGCTTAGGAAGTCCATTTCAACTTCTTAGAGGACAGGAGAAAGAGGCAGAAAGGTGGCCGGGATGGAATCGTGAGGATAAACCTCCAGTGGATATGATCCAAACTGCAGTGAACTTACAAATTCCCTGCCTTAGTTTCTTCACATGCAAAGTTCTTGCAAGGGTCAATGAATTATTTCCTAAATTTTATTCCTAAATAACTCACTTGTTGTTTAGAATAAAAAAACCCACAAACCAATAGGCCTTGCTTCCCCCAACACCACCCCACCCCAAACTACTATAGTTTCTTACTGAAAGTCCTCTTGTTATTCTTTGCTTTAACAGCGGTGAGATTCAAGAAGCTAATCTTTGCTATAACTCTTCATCTCTGTAGAATATTTTCCATTTGATTTTTGACTTCCAGAATGCCAAATGAGATTACAAAGGATCTATGTGTCTAAAGAGTATAATCTACCATGCCCAGAGTTTCTAGGAGATAAGGGGGGGAAATGCTTAGCCACTTGCAATGGCTAGTACAAGGTTCACTCTTGGAGCTCTGCCCTCTATGAGACTGGCTGAGATGTCATCGTGTCTTATCTAGGTAAAGGGCAGGCCTTGTCCAATTAGAGATTTAATTTTAAATAAAAACGCCAGAGCTTGCTTGAGATTTCCTTTTTAAAGCCCCATTGGGTGTGATTGCATTCTGGGGACATAAGATGGGGCTAAAAACTCTCCAAAGCTGCTATTCTAGGTGTCTAAACTCACTTGCTAAGATCACAGCAGGGACCACAGACGTCACACCTGGAATCTGGAATGAGCATTAAAATTGGCAAGGCTGAAAAGGCATTAGTAAACATTATTAAGAATTCCATGCAGGCAATTAGACTTCAACAGTATCTTTGGAGTGGGTGTTTTTTCCCTTTTCTTTCTTCCCTTTTTTTTTTTTTTTTTTTGCATCTTTATTTCTATCTTGCTAATGAGAGAGTAATGAGCCACATACTTGTTACCTAGAAGGAATATCTCAGCAAAGCTCTAGTGAACTTAAAAACAGTATTTACAAACTGATTATTGTTCGCATTCATTATAAATTTTAAATTAGAAGGAATTGTAATAAAGAGAGCCAGGAAACGAGTTGTTCTTACTTGGAGGTTTCATGGGCTCTTAAACAGTGAAATGCTGATTTCTGCCACTGCCGAACTGGCAATGGGAGATGTTCGTGGACTCCAGAAGAGGATGTTTCACAGCTC
The DNA here is from genome assembly GCF_027475565.1 of Acinonyx jubatus. NCBI lineage: Eukaryota > Metazoa > Chordata > Mammalia > Carnivora > Felidae > Acinonyx > Acinonyx jubatus. Next base: position 187,186,012 of record NC_069380.1, on the reverse strand, counting down.
TGGATTTGTTTGTTCCCCTTGTTTATTTTATACAACACGATTGTCCTAACTCACATCCAAGACAACGATGTCTGGTATGTATAGCCGAAAGATTGGCTTTCTGTTGAAAACACATCAGAATTTTCACTCTCCACTAACTCATACTACCCTGTCCCTTCCTGTTTACTTATTCATTTCCTTCCTGAGCTCCCTTCTCTAAAAGAGGGAGGAATTTGGTTAATAAGACCTGGCTCTTGACCATGGCTGAAACACTTCCCTCCTTGCCTGAAGGGCTTATGCTTCACTGACCTGCAGGGACAAGGAGATAGACATGCCAACCCTTCACAGAAACTCCATTTTGAGTCCTAACGCCATTTAGAAGGGCTAGGAAAAGATGAGCTTTATTTCTTCTCTGCCCTTTAATTTCCCTTTGGCTGTGGCAGAAAAATTAGAGAAGTACAGCTTTGCTACCCAGCATCACTTTGGCCTTCTCATTGCCTTGATTTACTTATTCTTGGTTTGGTTTATTCTTGGTTTATTCTTATTTTTGGTTTGGTTTAGTTTAGCATCTGAGTGTAATTTACATGTGTTATTTCATTGGATACTCATGACAGCTAAGGAAGCTAAGGCTTAGGGAGATTTAAAAAGTTGATGAAGCAGGGGTTTAACCTAAGAGGTCAGACTTCAGAACACTTGCTCAAGTGTCAGTTGAATTGAAGCAAACACTGTTAGATGCAGATACTGTATATTGTTTCTGTGACATGAATGGGTTTATTAAAATACTCTGCCACTTAAGGAGTAAACTGATGGGCAGAAGGAGTACTGAAATGGATACAGGAGTCTAGAATGGGACACTCCGGCTTCTAAATATTGGGTTCCGATATCCAGAAAGCAGATGAGTCCTATTGACTGATAAACAAACAAACAAACAAAAACAACCTACAATGTGTCTTCTCCTTTATGTGGGAGATCCACTTGCATTTGGTTCTTTTCTTTGAGTTGTATTAACAAGTTCTCTTGCTGTCTAATCTCTGACAGTAGCTGTGTGTCAACATTCATGGATTGGTGACCAGAAAACAGTGGTTTCACAGGACCTTGAACCAAGTTGCCAGTTGACACAAAGCGTAGGCACAAGATGTCCTATGTGTAGTTCCCCTCTGGGAATATGCTTGATCTGGGAGCCAGGAGACTTCTGGTGAATCTGGAGTTGGAAAGCCTTCATTCATTTCAAAGAATAAAAACAAATTATCTTAGGGTGCCTGGGTGGCAGTCAGTAAGCATCCAACTCTTGATTTCAGGTCAGGTCATGATCTCAAGGTTTGTGAAATCAAGCCCTGGGTGGGGCCCCCTCACTGTCAGCACAGAGATTCGCTCTTACCTTCTCTCTCTGACCCTCCCCCACTTGTGTTCTCTCTCTCTTTCTCAAAAAACAAAAACAACAATAACAAAAGTATCTCTTGTATTAACTAATTAAGAGCATATGGCGTTGGAGACACACATGAGATCCAATTTAAACCTTTGCTTGGAGGGGCGCCTGGGTGGCTCAGTCGGTTGAGCGTCCGACTTCGGCTCAGGTCATTATCTCATGGTCTGTGAGTTCCAGCCCCGCGTCGGGCTCTGGGCTGATGGCTCAGAGCCTGGAGCCTGTTTCCGATTCTGTGTCTCCCTCTCTCTCTGATCCTCCCCCGTTCATGCTCTGTCTCTCTCTGTCTCAAAAATAAATAAACGTTAAAAAAAATTAAAAAAAAAAAAAAACCTTTGCTTGGCATCTTAGTTGTGTGTTATTTTATTTTATTTTATTTATTTTATTTTTTTATTACATTTTTTTAATGTTTATTTATTTTTGAGAGGGAGGGAGGGGGAGAGAGAGAGGGAGACACAGAATCTGAAGCAGGCTCTAGGCTCTGAGCTGTCAGTACATAGCCGACACGGGGCTTGAGCTCATGAGCCATAAGACCATGACCCGAGCCGAAGTCGGCCGCTTAACAAACTGAGCCACCCAGGTGCCCCTAGTTGTGTGTGATTTTAGGTACATTCTTTGTTTGGTTCTGCCATGCATTAAATGGAGATAACAATTCTATATATCTCACAGAGATATTATGAGGGTAAATGAGATAATGTATGTGAGATGCTTAGCCCTGTGCTGGGAATATAGTAAATGCTCAAGTAGTATTAGCTATGATTATGTGTCCATTTTCCTTGGACACAATAGAATTTTGTTGTTGGCGATATAAACATATGATAGGAAAGGCTATTTCAAGCTTTTTAAAAGGGTACATAGGGACAATTTAAAGGGCAGTGCAAATCAGTGCAAAGGACATAGGGACATATGAGACAGCCATAGAATGCTAGGAAAGAGGATGCTTCATAAAGAATTTCAATCAGCAAGCCAGCACCTTGCCACTAGGTCTAGCACAGAAATGACCCCAGGTCATTTCCAAATTTGAAAGGAACTAGAATTGGGAACACTCAGGCATACTGCAGATGTATGAAGACTAGCCTAGGAGGTGGACATTACTCTGGTTGGGGACTCTGAATTTCAGGTGAATGCATCCAGGAGAAAGGCAAAGTCAGAAACCAAACAGAAGCAGAAATGGATGCAACACACAGACACAGACACACACGCTATTATGGTTTATGAAATGCTTTCATAGTCATTACCATTATGCAGAGTATAACAAGCCATGAGTCATTCCTGGGTGAACAAAAACCTTGTAGTCTGAAAAAAAGTCACAGCTTTTAGGAGCAAGGAGATCCATAAGAACAAAGGACAAGTAGGGAAGGCAGGTGACCAGATGTGAAACATCAACATTGACAAGGTTACCTTTAATCAAATCATATGATTTTGCTGAGCCTCAGTTTCTTTATTTGCTAAATGGGAATAATTATGGTATCTACCTTACCAGGTTGTCATTAAGGTTGGATGAAGCAATGAATGCAAAATGCTTAATGGTAAATAAGTTCTTACATAGTTTTGAACTGGTCAATGGTGAGGAATGTCTGGGATGTTTCGTGAGGACAAGTACCTGGAAACAGATTCTGAGAGCAATGAAGGAAAGAGAAAGAGAGGGCTGTGGAAGGAAAGTGAACAAAAAGAATTGTCCTACTTCGTAGTTTTGGCCTAATTTTGGAATTAGCAAAGCTAGAAGCAGGACTCCCTGTCTAATGTTTCTTCTCCTGTATCAGTCTTACTTTCTAATCAGTGTGCTTAAATAAGAGACCTCTGTACCCCCACAGACTGCCTGGCACACCAGACATCCATCTGACCTCACTTTGTCTCAGTGAATTCCTAATGCAAAACACTATGTTCTTGGTGTGAGATCCTAGGCCTCTGCAGAGGATTAGCCTGAAACATTCTGTCCCTCTGATTTAGAGAGAAGATCTTTCTGCACATTTCTGAAGAAGTTGGCAGTGCTTATGGAAATATCGCTGAGTGGCCAGAGCTTTGGCTAGACCTGGGAGCTCACTCTGAAAGTTTCCTTGGAGAGTAAGAGCTTACCCCTAATTCTAGGCCTTACTAGATCTCTGGTAAGGTGTCTCAATCTCTTAGGTGACAGCATTCACTAGCAGTGTTCTCAACAACTTCTGATTGTGATCATCATCAGGATTCCCATGGCTACTCCTTTTCCACTCTCACCTCTAGGACTCTCCTTTTTGAGATTGTATCTCATCAGCAGTTTTCTTCTTAACTCATTATCTTTCCATCCATCCATCCATCCATCCATTGAACCCTTCATTTACCATTAATGCTTACTTTATTCATATTAGACTTTTTTCTCAGGTTCTGAAAAAGTCTTCACTGTAGTTTCCACTGCTAACCTCTATGGACTTGTCAATTTCCCTGGTTTTTTTTTTTTTTTTTTTTTGTCATCTTCTAACCTCTTTCAATTTAGTACATTTCTGGATCTCATCAACTTGCTTTCTCATATCTCATGGTTACCTAGGCTGCTAGTCTAACACTAGCACTCTTAATTTTCAGAGGTGAAGCTTTTAGAGGCTTCAAAGAAGTACTGAATTTTGGAAATATGTTGAATTTTTCCTTCATTTTAAGCGAAGAAAATAAGCTTGCTTGTCCAGTCTTTAGAATGGGGTGTGACAATTGAAACTTGGGTGGCCTGCTCTTTGCTATCAATTGGCAGATAAGAAAATGCTGAAAATTTCTTCCTAATTTTACATTTCTGGGCCCTTTTCCACAATCCCCAAACTATAATATTCTCTTCAAAGGGACTAGTTTCCTTTGTGAGGAAAGCAAAGTGATCAACCAAGATGCCGAATATACCAGTCATTCTAGCCCATCAGTTGCTTTTACTATCTACAGAACAGATGCTAAAGAATTTTCATATCCATAACTTCCACATCACCATATCCTGTCATGAGGGGCCAGGGAAGGAGCTTGATTTCTTGAAGTCCAAATCATTTTTTTTCTAAATTGTAAGATCCAGTCTTTATTTGTGTCCAGGAATCTGCAGTGATAATTTTATTAGCCATTGATTCTTACCTATCCTGTAGTTCTCTTTCTTTAAAAACCCCAACTGTGTGGTCACTATAAGGAGATATCTAATTTTGGGAATTTCTTAATTTTGACACATACCTCACACCACCACTGACTTGGCTAAATTCAGGCCTCTGTAAAGAGTAAAGTCTCTTACTATACAAAATCATCCAGTTCTAGTCTGGTCACCACCTCTTGACAGGGCTTGGGCCCAAACCCCAGTGTGGCCTTCCCACCTGTTCCCTGGTTTTCTTGCCCCATTTGTGGTTCTCATAAAGACGGTAAGCAATTAGGCTGTTCAGTTGTGGCACATGGTAGTGTAAAATTATGGAATTTAGGATTTTAATGAGTTCAGGTGCCATACAAAAGAACTCCCCTACTCCTACCCCCATCCCTTGTCCATAAAATTATATGGCTTTAGAATTGGGGCTTTTTGCAGCCTGGACTAAGCCATTTTATTTAAAGAAAAAATATAGGCCAGGGGGAAAAAAAGAACCAACACAATTATATGCAGATTTGTTCATAAATCAGGCACCGCAGCAGCTGTGCGGCACATGTTGGCGACCCTGAGTTTGTTGCTGGAACTTGAAAGATAAACATGAACCTGTTTCCACAGAGGAAAATCTGTTCACAGCAAGGAGCTGACCTTGTTCTTTAAACAAGGGTGATGGTGTGGCAGCCTGCTGTGCCCTGCTCTGTGTTGCTGTTTGGTGGTGAGGGTCACATAAAGAAGAGAGCAAAGAATGAGAGGCGATTTACCTGGGGCAAAAGGAATCAGCAACAGACCCCAAACAGTAGTCAGAACTTGACTCTTCCACCCAGCATTCTCGGGCCCAATTAGCTAGGTCACTGGAGCAGGACAGATTTTTCTTATGTATTTTCAGAGGTGAAAGATCTTTTGCCCTTGAGCTAAATAATGAAGAAAAAAGGTATGCAATTTATGTTAAAAGAGTAGTTCTAAGACTTATGTCCTTTTAAATATATGTGCATGTCCCCAGAGCTCCTGCCAAGCCCTGTGCTTGCCCTAGGTGTGTGAAGAAGGGAAGGACAAATGGAGGGGATCCATCTGTTTTAGGATTCACCGCAAGGCTGATTGCTTTTGCTTTGGCTTAGTGCCAACAGTAACTCATTGCAAGGTCCAGCTGTTTCCAGTCGTTTCCTTGGTCCAGGTATTCCTTTGGGAATGGAATGTAGTGCAATATATTTCTTAGCTGGCTTTTTGTGGGACTGGGTACCTTGGCTCAACCTGCCTCTGTCTGTTTCAAATGAAAGGAGTAGCATCGCAGGGAATCGTGAGGGTCACTTTGTGACAATATGGTGGAGATTGATACTTACATCTGTGAGGTCAGTTAATTAACTGGGACTAATGGTGATGTAAACTGCCCGAAGCAGATGTGGCTAACCTCCTTTCTTCTACTAAATAAAAGGAGAGTGTTTTGAAGAGAGTCTGATTGTCTTCTTTTCCCTCTATTTTTTCCCCTAGAACTCTGCCTTGGTGATCCAATTGAGAAGAGTTAATACTAGGAGAGCCCTTTAAGGAATTTTAGGCTAAAGGCATTGGGTGGTTCTGTGCCTTTCAAGATCTTTATCCCAGCACGGTCCTCTACATTAGGCACTGACTGAGTGGAAAGGTCTGTTATCCCTAGATGATTTCCTCAACCTGGAAAAATGGTAATGATCTCAGAGGCATGACTTTTTGTCCTTTCAGATGACTACTGTTCAATCTGTCACCCCAAGGCTCTAAAGGGAAACTCATGTACTCGAGACAAACATACTATCACACACACATACACACCCACACACACGTGATGCATCATTATTAATAAATGAATGGAGCTATTTGTTATTTATTATTTAAACCTTCAATACTGGCTGGCCTGAGTGATACATGAAATATAGGCAAGTAATTTATTTATTAGGGAAAATAATGATTTTTCCCCCCACAGCATAACCCTCTCTGACCCAAAACAGCAAGAGCTTTATCAAATACAAATACGATGGCTTGTAATTTTAGAGTTTTCCAGAGCATTGTAACTGACAACCTTTTTAACATAAGTACATTGAACAAATAATTTATAGACATATTCTGGGAATATTTTAAGGTATTTTATTACTACTTCTGAAAGCTATGGCATGTTATCGATTTTGGTATATTAATATAACCTAAAAGGGAGGGCACATGCTCAGCTTCTAATCCACATCAGCTTTGATGGCAAACAATATATTTTACTGAAGGGAGCCTTGAACCAAAGCAGTAGAGGTTAACAATTACACATCATAGCCAAAAGTTTAAGATAATGAATTTTACTCATTACAGAAGTTGCATTTTGGGGACTGAAACACATTTTCCACACTTAGGATTTCATCCAAATTTCTCAACCACCGTTTGTCAGCATGAACTTTCCTTTCCTTAAGCCCAGTTCTCTCCTGCCACTTCCTGAGGATTCATAAAGCCTACTTCCTACTGAAAGGACCACTATTCCCCCTTTTCCCAAAACATATTTTTAGAGTGGGTTTTGGGGGCTCATTTAAAAGAGGTTATGATGTCCTTCCTTGTATTACTTTCTTATTTTAGGTGGTTTCTAGATGGTTAATGCTTAAACTATCAACATCTTGTTCATATTTGGTATTTTTAAGTCACTATCTCCATGTTATGTTTTAACCCAGAACCTTATTACACATACATTATTGTCCAAAATTCTGACCCCAGCACGGAGGCTCCTCCTTAATTGGTCCTCACTACCTTCGGCCCTCAGTTAGAACTCGGTGCTTATGCCAAGCTGGCCTCTTGCTGTCTCTGAAACCCACCCTGATCATTCCTGCCTTTATGCCTTTGATGCTGCCGCTCTTCTCTTTTCTGCCATCCCATCTTCTTTGTGTGTGAAGATTTTCCCGACCCCTCCAATACATAATTATCTTCTCCTTCTCTGAACCTCTGTATAACTCAGCAGCTCTCCCTTATTATTTAGCACTTTACCATGAGTGGCCTTGAATTAGTCTAGTATCTCTTTCACATATATCATTTATCCTGGATCGACTATGAGTAATTTGAGGAAAGGAATCATATAGGTTCCATTTTCATTGTAGTGGCACATCACTCAGGATGTAGCTAAGCAGATATTGGCAGCTCAGTCCACACTAAACTCAGTAGACAACAAATTTAATTTATACTGAAATCTAAGGAGAATCAACAACAATTTTCAAAGTATAGCTCAGCCTGTCTCCCTCTAGTCATTCAAAAATTACAGGATGATCAGATATTCTATAAAATTTTTCTGGGCATAATTATAGGGGATGACCTTTCTTTGCCTTTATTATTATTCTTAATGTAAAAAAAGTCCATTATAAATATAATAAATGCTGTTAGAAAGACTTGAAAATTTGACAAAGCAAAAAGAAGAAAATAAAATAGTCTCCCATAATCCCCTCATCCATAGCAAGCACTAAATACCTTGGTATCTTTACGCTTCCAGACTATTTTGTGTGCATATATGTAGGTTTATGTGTATATATACATACTTTTACATATGTTGCTATTACTACCTTCATTCATTCCTAAGGATAAATTGCCAGAAAGAATTTGCTGGGACAAAAGGATATCTGTAACATGAAAAGACAAGTGTGTGTGTGTGTGTGTGTGTGTGTGTGTAAGTAGGTACTTTGAAAAGGCATCATACACTGTGCAGTCTTTTGTAACCTATTTTCCCACATGTCAGTAATGTAGCTTTCATGACTCCATAGCAAGTCATTGTACCTTAATTTAGTTAACCAATTAATTATTTTTGAACTTTTAGGGTTTTCATCTTCTTACTCCTAAAAACAGTGCTGAAAATGAGTTTTCTTATAGGTAGATATTTGTGCACGTTTTCTATGATTTCCTCTGGATAGATTCCTAGAAGTGGAATTTTTAGGGTAAGAGGGTGTGCCTATTTTAAGACACCTAAGACCCATTGCCAAACTGCCTTCAGAAAGGTGGCATTTATTTATAGTACTAGGGGTGGTAATTGAGGTGGGCATTTTCCCATCTCGGCCACTTCAAAGTTGTTCCAATTGAACATGAAGAGCCACCATTAGGAGAGTAAAACAGGGTTTACAATGAGGGAAGTGAACAACTGCCAATATGCTGCCATTGCAGCTTCCTAAAAGACAGACCTGATTGCCACTCACCTGCTTAATTAAAGTCCCTGTTTGCCTCTGATCCCCAAGAAATCAATTTTTAACCCCTTGGCTGGGCCTTTTGTGATCTGTCCTCAGTGTATGGCTAAGCTCTGCTGACCTCCATTCCCCCACATCCATGCACTTTAAGCTCCTCCTGTGCTAGGAACCTCACCTGGGCCAGAATACACCCTGCCCTCTCATACCTCTACATCTCTGTGCCCAGGGGCAACACTCATCTATACAGAAGCATTCGTTACAGCTATGGATTAGTCATAGTTCAAATAGTAATAGCCAGTGCACTTGTCAAAAAAGGAAAGTAACTATGAGTCAGTGAAAACTCTGTTACAAAATCTCGATTGTTTATTGTCACATGAATAAAATAGTAGCTAATATTCTTTCTGTGCTTAGTAATGTGTCATGTGCTTTCCTTGGATTATCATCTGTGGGTATATTATCATTCCATATTATAGATTAGGAAACTAAGATTCAGAAAAATTAAGTAACTTGTCCAAGGACATGACTAGAAAGTGGCAGACTTTGGATTTGAAACCAGAAAAGAATACTGTTAATAATGCTGATAACAATACTGTTAACCACACTACATAATGCTGTCTATCAGAGATGCCTCATTGGGTCTCTTGACAGCCTGCTATGTTCATGCCAGGAACTATCCACAGGATGAAAGAGTATCTGCTGGCATAAAAAAAAAAAAAAGCAAGGAGCCTGGTGTATCTTTGGAATTTAAGACTAAGAAGTAGATAGTTCAGGCTTTAAAGTGAAAAGTTAAATATCTAGTGGAAACTTTATCGTATCCATGTAGATCAGGGTTTCTTAATAGTTGCACTATTGACATTTTTGACTAGAGCATTCTTTGTTGTGGGGGGGGGGGCGGGCTTTGGATCCCCTGCCCCTAATTGTGACAACCAGAAATATCTCCAGACGTTGTAAATACACCCTAGTAAAGGCAGGCATAATCATTCCCAGGGGACCACTGGTCTAACAGGAAAAATGTAGTGGACTTTTGTCATTATTTCTGGCTATGAGCAGCTGAACCTTTTTCCTGTTATTCTGGAATCCTCACCTTACGGCATGAGGCATTTCTGATCGTCACAACTGGGGGCGGAAGGTGCTATTGGCATCCAGTGGGTAGAACTACAATGCACAGGAGAGCCCCCCACTATAAAGAATACTCTAGTCCAAAATGGCAATGGTTCCTTTACCTTTGTGAGCCTTCTGACAAATTTCTTGATTTTCAACTTAGGCTAGTTCAGTAACTGGAAACTGACAAAGAGAATCTCATGGCATTGATGTCTTCAGAGTCTCAAAAAATCCAGAAGCCCTATAAGAATTGCTTTGTATCTGGCATTGTTTGTTTAGTCAAGTAATAGTTATTAAGCATCCTCTATGTGCCAGGCACTAGGTGCTGGGAACATAATAGTCAACTGACAGACAAGGTTACCACTCCTAGTCAAAGAGACAGCTGAAGAGTAAGAGGGGAAGCACAGAGTGGGAGGGGCATAGTATTAGGGGATATTCACTTTGTTTGGGGGAGTGTTATTGTCAGAATGCCCAGAAGAAAAGATGTTTAAACTGAGGTCTGAAAAAGGAGTAGAAGTAATCCAGGAAAGACTACGAGGAAGAGTGTCCTGTGCAAAAAGAACAAAATTAGGAGAGAGGGGACAGGAAGAAGAGGGAGTATTGGGTGTAGGAGAGAAAAATAAAGCAAAGAGAGGAGAGGAAGGGTGGGAAGGAGGAGGGAGGGAAGAGGGCAGGGATAGATATAGGGATGGGGGTGGGGAGAGAGATTGAAGAGAGACAGATCTCCTAGGAAAGAACTGAAATCTGGAGTGGTTGGAGCAGGATCTCAGTGCATTCTCTATAGCTCCAGAACCAGCCAGGGGAGGTCTGTGAGTTATAATTCCCACAGACTATACATAGGACCCTCAAGCAACCTACCTTGAGGGCCAACAGTCCCCTGCTGTGGCAGTGCAACTTGAGAATAATATCTGGTGCTTGGAGCTGAGAAGGGAGGGAAGAGATTACAATAGACATTTATTTATTTTTCATTTTGCATTTAGCTTGGTGTGGGCTGACTGCTTTTCAGGATCTGATTGTTCCCTCCCTGAGGGTCCTGTGGTCAGACGCCAGCTGTGAGGATCTGTTACCATGGGTGACATTTTCATCCAATGGGGGACCGTACAGCTTGTTTGCAGAGTGGCAGATGGAGCAGCTAATCGATACAGTCTGGGAGGTGGGCGTCCCCACCTCCAGTGGCCCTGCCACACAATGAGAGCTGGGCCCCAGGGGCTTGTGGAACACACGCCAGTGACTGGGCCTTTGATTAGAAAAGACCTCACTCACTAGGGGTTCTGGCCCCAAACAATGCCCTGTTCTTTACTAAGGTGGCCTCAGCACTTCCAGGATTTTTACAGTCCCTGCCTCAGGCAACACTCCTGGGAAAAGCTGCTGCCAAACCCTTCTCGGCTGTGTGTGGATGATACTGAGTATTCTATTCCAGTAAAACTCAGCAGACATTTTTTTTTTTTGAAGCATCATCTGTGTTCAAGCAATATACTGAATGGAGGAAAAGAACAAGGTAATGTCCTGCCCTCAAGGACCTTATGATGTAATTGGGAGCCTTCAGTCTGGTCATGGAATAGCCAAAAACCCCTCAGGCATCCATCCACGTCATTTACTGAATAACCCACGACGTATTAGAGGTTGTGATACAAAGAAGGCTAAGATGTGGTTGGTGCTCCTGGTACCATATTTAACTCTATATGCCATTGAAAACTAGGAACAGCTAGTATTTACTGAGTTCTTTCTCTGCACTACCTATTAAGCATTTATAACTCTAAGAGATGGATACCAATATTGTCTCCATTTTTGGATGAGGAGACTGAGATCTAGAGTAGAGGAGTGATTGGTACTGATCAACAGTTTAGTATTATTTCCACTGATGTCTCAAGTGTTTTGGCATTTGAAATTCATACCCACACACGTGTGTATGGGTATACACGTGTATATATATGTAAATTGTCTTTTGGTAAAATATACTGAATGCCTAGTAACATGTTTGTTATGTTACAAAACAAAATCTAACTGGTAAAATTTAAGGATATTATTGGCTTTATTAAAAAATTCATGAATCAGGCAGCATCCACTCTAGAAGACAGGGGCTCTGAAGAGCTGTACAAAATGAAAGACTTTTATAGGCAGAAGAGAGCAGGAACAAGGATGCAAAAAAGCAGATTGGTTATTGCAAGGTAACTTTCCTCTACCGGATGGCAGGGATCAATTGGGCAGATTACCTAACTAATGCTGATCAGGTGATTCCTGATTGACTGGCTTAAGATTCCATCTCTGGGAGAGCCAAAATTGTAATGAAGTCTTGGTTTGGTGACATGGGGCTTAGCATAATGACTCTATTTTGGGAATGTTGTCTTATTTTTAACAAGTATTTTGGATAACTTAAGATCAGGTGGTAAGAAAAAGTTTATTCCTTGATTTCTTAATCCCAGTGGATTAAGAGTCAGGAAACCTGGGACCTTGTACTTGTGAGTGATGTAGGACTAGGCTGTTCATCAAACTGAACTTCAAATTTCTCATCCCCAGGTAGGACTATTAAGATTGGCCTTGTGTGTACCATAACGGGGTTTTGTGATAACCAAATGGAAATCATATAAAGATGTAATCCATGAACCCAGTATGATATCCCGTATTATAATCAGGAATCTTCTGGGCTTTATAAATGCAAGTTGTGGTGTTCTTTGTTGCTTTTGTTTCCATTACCATTTCTGCTGTTTTAATCAAGGAAGCTTGCACATAAGACATTTCTAGAACTGGGAGGGTAGTTCACCAAATAAACAAGGAGATTGCACTTCCCTCTCCCTACTTTTACTAGAAAAATATGAAATTAAACACAGCCAAGTTTTCATCATCTCCCTCCTTCCTCTTTATGTTTCTCAAGTCTTATCCCATACCCACTTCTTCCCCACTGCCCCAAAGTTGTAATTTATGTCTTTTAAGGCACTACACATATAAGCATCACTATTTTAATTAGTGAGGAGCAAAGGGAAGTAAGGAGCTAGAAGGCTCAGCAAGAGAGCCCACCACTCGCATGCTTTAATTATTCATCATGGTAAATAAAATTAAATATTTTCCCAGCAATCCAGAGCAGTATCTGAAGTAATTACACTGTCAAATTCATCAAAAATTCCCTCATCAAAATAAAAACCTTGATGTCATTTAATAATTTATAATACAAATACACAGAAATTGTAAAATATTATAAATAGAAAACTGCAGGGTAAGTGAACATGAATTAGTTAGGGGTTATGTTCTAGAAAGAGGCTGTCATGAGCTGTATAAATTTTTAATCAGAAATATTTTTGAGGCCTAATTTAGAGTATGGAATATACCAAGACTGTAGAATACAAAGAACACAAGAAAACAACATTTTCCCGCTGCTTGAAGATTTACAAATTCACGGCTTTTTGAGAAAAACAGAACTCAAGATGATTGCAGGCAGAAGGAAGGAATCTTGTCTTTGATGCTTTGTATATTCCAGATCACCTGTGGCACCTTACATGTTGTCTACATGGGAACAAATGAATTAGTTAACCTGCAGGTATTGACCCTGAATAGCAAATGGAAAAAGTCTGCTTTATTTCCACCAATAGAGAAAGGCAGTCTCAACCACTGAACTTTGTAAAACAATGTGTGATTCTGGAAACCATATGGTTTCATCCCAGTTTGGAATGGTTTTGATCTGTTGAGTTTCTGTCCGGAAAAAGCTTGGAGCAAATAGAGTAAACCAGATTTTTCTTCTCCTTATTCTCAGAGAAGTATTTTCATACATGCGTGTCCTGTCTTGCTTTAGAAAATGTCTGTGGGGACTTACCTGTCTCAGGACAGGTAAGGAGTGGCCAAGACTTTGTTTTACAAGAATGAATGGGAGAGCAGCTGCTCCTCTGATCTCTGGTCACCTCCACTGGTCAGGAAGGGAGTTCAGAAAGGAAAAGTGGGCTTTCAAGGTGCTAATTAATTAGAAAAGAAGCAAGGGCAATTTTTAAAAACAATTTTGCTTTATTGTGTCATCTCAAGGATCTAAGAGGTTGGTATGGACGGTGACATGGTAATCAGAGAGATCTTTTCACAAAAAAGGTAAGACTGATAATTTTTAAACTTAAAACCTTTCAAAAACTGGGGTGCCTGGGTGGCTCAGTTGGTTAAGCATACGACTTCAGCCTAGGTCGTGATCTTGCCATTTGTGAGTTTGAGCCCTATGTCAGGCTCTGTGCTGACAGCTCAGAGCCTGGAGCCTGCTTCAGATTCTGTGTCTCCCTCTCTGCCCCTCCCCTGCTCATGCTCTGTCTCTCTCTGTCTCTCAAAAATCAATGAATGTTAAAAATTTTTTTAAACGTTTCAAAAACTTCCTCTTTTGCTTAAAAGTTGAAGACCCTTAAACATTGCAAGGCCCTGAGGGTTCTGATTCCTGTGGGCTTCTTCAGACTGATAGCATACCCATCTGCCCTTTGCTGTCTGTGCTCTGAGGACATAGCCCTTCTACCTCCAACCTCCTTGAACACACCCTGTTCCCTCTGCTTGGCACATTCTTCTTCCTTTGTTTTTTTTTTTTTTTTTCTGGGAAAACTCCTTACCCTTCAGGACTCAGCTTAGATGTCCATCTTTCAGGAAGCCATCCATGATCACCAAATGCCATCAGTTGTCCTGTTATATCTCCCATGGCACCTTGAACCCACCCACCCCCCTTTACAAATGTGCTACATTTGTTACATTTAGAGTGAATTATTTATAATATTGTATTTACTCTTTATCTTCCATTATAAATAGAAACTTGGTGAAGGCAGAAACCATCTATGTCAGAGATTTTCTTTTGATCCCCACTATGAAACACTTTATGATCTGTAACCCTGATCCCCTAAATCTACCCCCTTTCTTCATCCTCTGCCTCATCTTCTATACTCCCCAATTTGTCCACTAGGATCGACCTCTTCACTGTTCCTGACCTGCTCCTGCCTCAGAACCTCTCTCTGGCGGCTCTTCCGCAGATATCTGAATGGCATGCTTCTTCACCTTCTTCAGGTCTTTAGTTACATATCATCTCCCAAGTAAAGTTTTCTTTTTTTTTAATGTTTTATTTATTTTTGAGAGAGAGAGAGTATGAGCTGGGGAGGGGAAGAGGATCCGAAGTGGGCTCTGTGCTGACAGCAGTGAGACTGATGTGGGGCTTGAACTCACAAACTATGAGATCATGACCTGAGCTGAAGTTGGACACTCAACTAACTGAGCCACCCAGGCTCAGATTTTTCTTTTTAAAATTTCTCTCCACCCCCCTACATTCAATGCTGCCTGTTCCCCTTTCCTGCATTTTTGGGGTCCCCTTAGCATTTGTATCAGCCCACTTGCTTCTCATCTGTGTCTTTTCCCTCAAAGTAAGCTCCATGAGCACAGGGGTTTTGTGTATGTTGTTCATTGCTGTAGCCTCAGTCTGTAGAACATGACCTGGAGCATAGTAGGTGCTCAAGTAAATATTTGTTGATATAATGAGTGGAAGTGACCACCTCTAGGCAGAGGTAAAAACAGATGAAAAGCTAATATCTTTGAAGGAACTCCTCTTGGATGTGGGGGCTTGGAGGAGTGGATGCTATAATGGGTAAAGGTGGCTTCCCCCCTTCCTGGTGTGGGCTGTTTAGGTCTGTATGAGGTCCTAATGGCTATGGTTTCTTCTGAGAAAGGCTTATGCTTGGTGAAGTAATAGGTGGGAGAAAACACTGGTGAAGAAAGGACTAATCTGTTGCTATAAATCAGGGATGACAAATGGGCTTAAATGCCCATGCCCATTCCATTTGATTGGTAATGGTTGCTTGGAAGGCTGTGTTGAGAAGGATTCTGAGGGCTTTCTAGATCTAATGGAAAAGAGTGTTGCAATCAGAGATGTCTTCGGCTTGAAGGGAGGATGTGGCAGCATTTGCTTCGTGCATTTGTATCCTGACCCCTAAGCTTGAACTTGGTTCTTGTCTCTCCCATGAAACCAGGCTCACAGAGGACCTAATGATACCCCCAGTAGTCTATTTGTTGTGCAAGCTAAAGGTTAAGGTATTCAGGAGGGGACTATGAATCCAGATCCTTTGGGGATTTGGCTCTATCCTGTTGATGGATTTATTTTTTTCTCCAGGGGATCAAAAGGCTGAGATATAGTGATTGTTTATAGCTTAGGGACTCTAAGCAAGAAGGTAGAACTCTTCTAGTCTCACTTATTTAGACTGGACATTCAGACCAGTTCCCTGTTGCTAAGAGAGTCTACAGACAATTACCCAGGACAGATCTAGTTATGTAAAATCTTGGCCTGAAAAAGAGACTCTGACCCTAATGTGATTTGCCCAGCACACCGACCCTGTGAGCTCATTTGCCCATACAAGCTATTCTTTCCTCTCCCAGTGCTGTCATCAACCCCATCTGCAACAGTCTTCCAAGGTTCAGCTCCCCCTTCTATCAATTGTAATGGATGACATTGCTTCTTTTCTGAAAAGCTCTTCTGTCCCTACACTGACACCCTTCACTTCACTGAACATTCTCTTATCACATCTGCTTCCTTGCAGCTGTCTCAGACTGTGCCTGATTCAGTTTCTTATACTAAGCATTTATGTATTTTTAGTATTTTCATATGTCTCTGTTTTCTCCCTCACTAGATTTAAGCTCCTTGAGGAGAGGGGTCCATTATAAATATGTCCAGAATCTTTTTATACCGACTACATATAATGAACACAGCACTTTGTGTGTGTGTGTGTGTGTGTGTGTGTGTGTGTGTGTGTGTGTGTCTGTAAGGATCACTGTCTAAAACTGTTGGCTGGATTTAGTAGGCCCACCAGTTTAAAGGTATAATTGATATAATCTTTTTTTGGAGGACCATTTTACAATACCTGTCAAGTTTTTGAATGTTTATGTTTTCCAGCAATTCTACTTCTTGGAATTTATTCTACAGAAGTACTCATAGGAATATGAAGATATCTATATCAATATATAAAAGAGTGATATAGATATCTGCATACTCCTAATGAGTACTTCTGTACAGACTTATTTGTGATGATGAATGTGAGAATAACCAAACGTCCATCCTGAAAGAAATTATGATATAAATTATGGTACATACACACAGTGTACTACTATGCAATCATCAAAAAGAAAAGTAATTAGCTATATATTGATAAGCAAAAATGTTCATGACATTATGTATAATTGTGTAAAATGGTATTTTTCTTTGCAATAAGCCACAAATATATGTATAAATCTACATATGTATACAGATGTGAACATACATAGAAAAAGGACTAGAGGACATACACCAAATTATTAGTGATTTATCTATGGTGGGTAGAATTGGGAAAGCAAGACATTTTATCTTTTTTAATCTTTCACTGATTTGGACCTTTTTATTCTCTTTTTTTCCCCAGCTTTATTGAGATATAATTGACATGTAACATTGTATAAGCTTAAGGTATAAGGTGATTTGATACATTTATATGCTGCAAAATGATAACGACCATAGCTTTAACTAATATATTCTTCCCATCACAAAATTACCATTTCTTTATTGTGGTCAGAACATTTAAGATCTGCTCTCTTGGCAATATTCACTAAATACACTATTACACACAAATACAGTGTATACATAAAATACACTATGGAAAGAGTTTTAATGGGCATGTAATCATGCTAAAACAAAAGATATTTTAAGAGGAGTTTATTATAAAAAAGGCATGGCAGTTGTGTTTGCTAAAATATCCTGAAGTTTAGAGATGTTATCAAAATAATTCAGTACCCATTTTAGTTAACCCTAGGGTGCTCAGCTATTTCTTAGAAGAATTGAATACAGACTAAATGTAATATTTACATAAGAAATTGTTCTTTTTCCCTTCCTCATTGATATCAAGCTAGACTATGTGACTTGCTCTGGTTAATGGCATGTGACTGAAAGTGATACACATAATTTCTGAAAAAGCTTTAAGAGCCAGTTCATGGTTTGGCATGCTTTGTTTCTCTCTTTGTCACAAAATCAGCAATATTTCAGAAAAGAGTTTACTCATTGGCCTAGGTCCCAGGAGCAGAGTTTTGGCTAACACTGATGGACATGTTACACAAGCAAGAAATAGAACCTTGCTGTAGTAAACCACTGAGATTTGGGGTTGTTTCTTACTGCCACATAACCTAGACGGATATAGCTGCTAACAGACTTCACCACGCCTTACATGGAGGCTTTCATTGGCCTGGAAATGATGATGTCTGGTTCTAATCCTAGCTTTACCATGAGCTTTCTGAGAGATTGTAACAGTGAGGATGTTTTACGTTGAAAGAAATTGAAAGTACGGCAAAAAAGTAACTTAAACAAGGTTATTTACTATCATGCATAACAGGCAGCCCAGATTTACAGCTTCATTATATCACTGGGGACTTAGAGTTTGCCATCTTTCTGCTTGGACTTTTTTGTCATGGTTGTATGGTGGATATAGAAGTTTCAGGTGTCATAGGCAGACATAGTATCCCATGAAGAAGAAGAATGTTTCTTCCTATGTGTTTCTTTTTCTTCTTTTTAAAAAATGTTTATTTTTGAGAGAGAGTGTGCACATGTGTGCATGAGCAGGGGAGGGGCAGAGAGAGGAACAGAGGTTTCTAAGTGGACTCTGCACTGACAGCAGCCAATGTTGGACGTTTAACCAACTGAGCCACCCAGGCACTTGGTTTTTCCCTTGTTTTTATTTGAGGAAAGTATTTACTGGAAATTTCCCTGGAAACTATCCCCAGATCCCATTGCCTAGGATTGGTCACATGTCTGTGTCTAACCAGTCACTGCTACTAAGGCAGTGATGTGGCTGTGATTGTCTTTGGTCAGCCATGGTTCATTCCTTTTGGGGGTAGCAGTGGACCCCTTTTCTGAATACATAGCTGTATGGCAAGTGGTTACTCAAAAAAATTGCCCTCTGGGAAGAAGGAGAAGAAGAGGAGGATAGAATTAGTGTTTACCTCAATGACCTTAAGCAAGTATGTCCCTCCTTGGACCTTAATTCTTCCACTGATAAACTGAGGATATTGGACAAATGGGCTTCTAATGCAAGGATTATTATCACAGAGTCCACGGACATTTCCCCTTAAGGAATGAAATTGAAACTTCCTTACAGGGCTTTGGATACGTCAAAGCAATTGTCTATGCCCCAGGGTGCCACTGGCTTAGGTCATCAAAAGTCTTGTCTCATCAGCTTCCTGAGAGGCAGACACATTATGGCTTCCAACTCCCATAAAATCTTGCATCTTGGATTTTACATGCCCAATGTGAATGTGATCTAGGTGAGGGATATATATGTGCAGTTTTGTTAGCTTTTACTTACATATCAGATTGACTTTAAAAGTACTTTGAAAACTTATAAAGTGCTTTGTGCTTGGAGATTTTTTTCCAATAGCTCCCTCTTCTCCCATGTGCCATACTCCCAAATTTCTGCATCCTTTCACAATTTGAATCAACTCAAGACACTTTATTGGCCAATTTAATATAAACCAGTCTCAAGTGCTCTTGAGTCATGAACTCCAAAAATAATTTATAATCATTATTATTGAAAATAATAGAAATGATTTTGGGTCAGGGAGCTAAAAAAACCATTAGGGAGATCTCGTGGGATTGAAGCTGAGGTCTTCACTTCTCTTTTCAAGGCACCAGTTTTCTTTTATCCAGGCATTCACTGAAAACTTCCTGGGAATGAGATGGGCTCATCTAAGAAAAGTGCCAGAGCTCTTATTTTATTAGGCAGGGTAGGCACGTATACAGCCAAGACCTGTTCAGGCAGCAGAAGGGGGCTGGAGAAGGATCTGTAAAAACGGATACAGTTGAAACCATCCTGTCTCCCCCACCCTACTACATGCCCTGAAAGGCTTTTATGAACTGTTTGTAGCTTTGTCACTTGGTTATAACTGTGAGCAGTTGTCCTAAACAGTGTATAATTTCTTGATTGGCTTTGATAAGTTCTTTTTTTTTTCATGTTGATAATGTGCTAAGATGCTGAAGTCACCCTCTTTTTCCCAAGAGACACACTGGTCCATGGGAAGGATGACTATTCAAGAGAATGACTCTGGCCATCTCAAACTATCAGTCCTATTTGTCACCACTAGGAGATAGCCTACTAGGGCTCCTGGATTGGGTTTGCATTTCTGGAAGGAAGGCCTCTTAGAAATGTTGCTTTTGGGCCAGATTAGTTCAAGAGGTTTCAGTCAAATCCAGATCATCAGATTAAAAAGGGCATAACCCATCACACAGTTGTTCCAAAATATCATGACATTGAGCAGTGATTGAATGATTGGCTGATTGGCTGAGTCTCTCTTTCTTTCTCTTTTTTAACAATGTTTATTTATTTATTTTGAGGGAAGGGATGGGGAGAGGCAGAGGGAGAGGGAGAGAAAATCCCAAGCAGGCTTCACACTCAGCACAGAGCCAGACATGGGGCTCAGTCTCACAGCCATGAAATCATGACCTGAGCCCAAATCAAGAGCTGGATGCTTAGCCAACCGAGTGGCCCAGGTGTTCTGAGTTTCTTATAGAGGTAAGATGTCTTCCTCAGGTCAAGTACTCGTAAAACAAAACCAAAGTGAAAGAGGAAGAGTGGATTGCTCAGTTTGTTAAATCAAACACGGATACGAAAAGTTGCACAAAATAGCTATGTAGTTTAATAAGTTATAAGGCAGCACCCTTCTAACTGTTATTGAAGTCAAGAGAAAAATTTTGTCATCCACCCCAGAAGGCTATCTGCCCCATCCAATCTCACCCCTCCTTTACCCCCAAAGTAACCTCTATCCTGGTTTTTATAACAAACACTTCCTTGTGTCCTGTATAGTTTTATCATCCAAGTGAGCATCCCAAGATGCTCAAGTTTAGTCTTGGCCATTAAAAAAATAACATGTCTTTCAAGTCTCCTTTAATGTATATGTTTCTCATCTAGTCCTTTCTTTTTCTTACAGTTTACCTTTTGACCTGTAGAGTTTTCCTATGATATGGATGTTGTTGATTATACATTCGTTATACAGTTCAGTATGTTCCCCTGTCCTCTGTATTTTCTACAAGTTGGGAATTGTATTGAGACATGATTAATTTTAGGTTCATTTGGCAGGTGGCATTGAGTTGTTTCACCAGGAGGTACGTGGTGTCCAATTTTTGCTCTTTTTAAAATGTTAACATCACCCAATGCTCAATGTCTGGATCCATTAGTTTACTGGGAATTACTAAATGGTGATGTCTAATTCTACCATTTCCCTTGCATTTATTAGCTAGAAAACTTATGAGCAGATGCTTTCCCTCATCTACTCTTTGATTACCCAGTGGTACAGTTGAGGCTATGCTTAATTGTTTCTCCTTATTTACCATAAAGATGACAAATTGGTTCCTATCCTCCTCTGAAGGTAACCAATTAGTTTTTTTAAATATCACTATAAATTCAAGGACTTGAGCATTAATTGATGGGTTCCTAGACTGCATTTTTAATTTATATTTCCATTGTCTTTAATGTTTGGAATACATGGGTCAGTGTTTGTGCTTTGGAACTTGGCTATCTCCCTGGCTCCAAATCACCTGGAGAGGAAGCAACCAAATTCTCCATGGATTGCTCAAAGACCAGTAGGAGAGGCTTGATTTTAGTTTTGTGTTTATTTTCAGCTTTAGTTACAGGTTAGGGCTAGTGGCAATGAATATAAAGAATTCTAGCTGAGGGACTTTGAAAATTTATGGTCCAATTGTCAACATCTTTGTCACCATCAGATGGATGCTAGTAAAGATCCCATTCATCCATTCTTTTCTCTTCTGATTTCATGAACTCCAAGCCCCTTTTGATCCTCATGTTTGACTTTCTGTGTGGCTTGACAAGAGGAGAATGCCCCAATCATACCAGTATGAATATTTTCTTTTTGCTCAATGATTAGTTTCTCACTAGAAATGAAAAGAATTGGCATTTTGTTGTCAAAATTATATTTTATATTCTTTTCCAAGGAAATGTAAACCCTAGAAATGCTTTCATTATAACCTTGTTTCTATCAAATAGTTCTGCCCAGTTTTAGGATAACTTTATACGTGGACTGCTCTTTTTCTAAGTTTTTTCCAAGGGAGAGACGTACAGTCCTTCCAGGTAACTGAAGAAAAGCGCATTCTTTTCAGGCTAGGTTCACCCACCCACATGGCCCTGAGACAGGCCATTGATTACTCTCACTCCAACTAGCAATGAGGTACTACTGTTAGAAACCAGGTACCTTTCCTTGGCAACAGCAGCTGCTAACTAACAAGTAGGTCATTAACTAAGGGTAATGATGGATATAACCAGATTGCCTTGCTGGCCTTTAAAAAAAAAATCACTCCTTACCAAACTCCCACCATCCCCAGAATGAATGAGAATGTCATTTTGATATTTGAGTCTGGAAAGAAGCATTTAGAATCCACAGATTAACTAAAACACATTCTTAGTTCATCTCTCCACAGGTGGAAAAAGCCAAATTTTGTTTTTCATTTTCTTGCTCTTTTTTGTTGTTGTTGTTGTTGTTTTCTGGACATACCTAGGCACAAATTACAAAATTGCTTACTTGGGGCAATAAATCCAATGTTTTCTGTTATCTATGGGGAATTGGTTTGTAAAATTTCAAAACCCTAGTCTCTTTGACTGGCTGAGTCCTATGGAAAATAAAAATTATGAAAAATAGTAATAAATACTGATTTTCTATAATCCAGTAGGCAAAGGCTAAATTAAATGACTTTACTTAAAGCTTTGTTGGCAGAGAACTAATTAATGAAAAACACCAGGCTTAAACAATAGGCCATCCATCTTTAAGCACAAGTGAGGGACGGAATCCATATGACATTTCGCTGAGGATGAAAAATGAACAATTGCTTGGGTCCTGGATGATCCTTATTTGACAGAGCACCCTGGAGACTTTTTCAATGTCCCCTTTTTCCTGAGACATATGGACTCTACACCATTGTCATATTTAATCTAAGAAACTGGGTTCCCATGCATTCTATTTGTTTGTTTCCTTGCTTGAGGCCTGTGGCTGGGGCCTCATGAGTTTGTAGCAATTGGAGTCAGCTTTTGTTTGGCCTTTAAGATGAAATAAGACAAAACCATAAACATGCTACAAAACACCAGAATATAAAGGGAATTATTGGTGCCATAATTAGAGAACTAGGAGGTCATTATTCCAGTTGTCCCTCCACCCTCCCAACCACATGCCTCTCTGCTACCCCAGGAACAAAAGACATTTAAAAATCAGTCCTGAGTTCATTTTAATGGGAAACTTCTTAAGCCTGGGCATAGTTGGGGGGATTTACTTGACAAATGAAGAATGTTTACTCTGTCTTGGAGTCTCAGAAATCAGAGAGGCATCAAAATAAGTCAGCCTCAGATAACCAAAGAATCTGAGCATCTTGTTATGTAAACTTGTCAATTGTGTGAGAAAAGAGACTCACCTATGTGCATAACCCTTCAATTATTTGAATGTGCACATTCTCCTTCAACTCTCATTTCAAAAGTCTGACAGCTAGAGGGAACTGCCTTCTCCCGAGAAAGTGAGTTGTCCATCACCAGAGGTGTTTAACCAGAGATCCAAAAGCCATCTGTCAGGGATAGTGCACTTAGGATTCATTCACACAGGGAGTAGATATTTGAACAAGATAACTCAAGACACTTTCCAACTCTGAGCAGTTATTTGTGAGAATGCAGGCATGCAAATTTAAAGGGAGATTAACTTTTGAAGACCATAGAAAATACCCTTCTAGGAAATATGTTCCTAAGGGATTGAGTAACAAAGAACTGCTTTTGGAGACTAGGATAAAATATAAGACTTAAAGCAAGTGTGGTCATATTGGGAATCAGTTGGCCATTGAATTAAATTTTAATATTTCTGTACACCTCTTGTTCTTCTCAGTTTCTCTTACTGTATATTGTGCCCATTTGATAAAGTAGCCTCATTTGACCTTCAATGAAAAAGAATAACTGTACAAAATACATCAATATGTGAAAATCTCTCTTATCTAGTTCTGACTCCCAGGGAAGAAGGAGACAGGAAATGGAAGTATGCATCACATAGTCAAACGTTGATTTTTTTTCTTTTTTTTTACTCTTTTGAAGGCTCTTTGCTTAGTAAGTTAGTTATTCAGAGAGATGTGCTATCTTCTTAAGACATACAGAGTTCTTTCAGGACTCTCATAAATCACTTTAATGGCACACCGGCAACTGGTTTAAAACTATCCAGCTAGGGTGTAGAATTTAATAAAACATCTTTTTCTATTCAAGAATATTGGGACATTGGAAAAGCTGAAGTTTAATGGAACAATACTGAATTAACTGTTAATGAGTGCCCCAAATGGGTGATAGCATAAAAAAGATATGGATAGCTAAATAAATATAAAGAAAGAAAGAAAGAAAGAAAGAAAGAAAGAAAGAAAGGGAAAGAAAGAAAGGAAGGAAGGAAGGAAGGAAGGAAGGAAGGAAGGAAGGAAGGAAGGAAGGAAGGAAGATATGGAATGAGCCACTCTATATCCTGGATTAAAAATAGTAAAAATGTATCCTATATACCACTAATTCCCGATCTCGCACTCATGGCCGACATCACTAATTGAGTACAGCACTCTTTAAACTCCAGCTTAATTTCAGAGTCTTAGCATAGAGCTCTAGGCAGTTGTGTCATTGGAGTAGCGTCTGTTCTGTTGGTCTTCCATGAACCCTTTTTGCAGGCTTTCATCTCTACTACTGACAAAAACAACTCTTGTCAAAGTTACTGGTGATTCAGTTCCATATTGCTGAGACCAAATGCCACTTCTTAGGGTACATCTTGCTCAGCTTGTTAGCAGTTGATCTCTCCTTGTTTCTAAAAGTACTTCTTTCACTGGGCTTCCAGGACACCATACTCACTTGGTTTTCCTTTTACCTCATCCTTGTTCCTTCTCAGTATTATTTCCTGGTTCCTTATCATCACCTAGATTTCTAAATCCTGGAGTGCCCTCAGACCCTGACTTATCTGTCTCCACTTACACTTGATGGTCTCATCAGTTTCATGGCCTTCAATACAATCTGTATGCCAATAATGACCAAATCATATCTTTAGCTTGGACCCCTCTTCTGACCTTGAGTCCTAGCTCCCTATTTAAAGTTTCATTTATGTGTCTATTAGGTGACTCAAACTTAACATGCTTAAAATGTAACAATTTAATTTTATCCCCCAAACCTATTTCTCCCTGTAATATCTTTTATTTTAGTTGCTCATACTAAATCTTGATGTCCTTGTTGACTCCTTCCTTTCTTACTTCTTTCCTTCTTTCCTTCCCCTTCCTTCCTTCCTCTCAAAACCATGTATAATCCATCAGAAAATCTTAAATATGTATCTGGAATCTAACTACTTCTTACCACCCTTACAGTTGTTTTGTCCTTGGGTCTTTTGTTAAATACCTGCTGGGTGGACAACTTACTTTGAGAGAAAGTAATTCCCTCCAGCTGACAGTCTTCAGAAATGAGAATTGAAGGGGATAATATTGTGGTTTATAATAAGAAAAAAAATATATATATATATATATTTGTTCTTTGCTCCAGTTTCTGGCATAGTCCTGAAACCCTTGGAATTTCCTAAGAGATGAGAACATAAAGGTGTCTGTTGTTAGGTTAATGAGGTGACTTTTGGAATGCACCCAAAGCACCTAAAGATGGGGGCCAGTTGCCTATGGGGCTAAACATGTGGTTAGAGAGTTGGAACTTTCACTCCTACACCTCTGACCTCCGGGGGGGTGGGTAAAGAGGCTGGAGGTTGAGTTTACCTGTCAATCACCAATGATTTAACTAACCATGCCTGTGTAACAGAGCTTCCAGAAAAATGCACTGCCACATCTCTGGCACTTAGAATGATTCTGTCTTCGATCAGATTTCCTGAAAATAGGCTTTGAAACTAGTGTGCAAGAGATTTTCTGGGGATGTGTTTGCAGGAGCAACACCTGTGAGGGAGTGAGGCAGTAGGATTGGATAGAGGTGGATGTAGAACGGACTGGTAATTACAGCAGAGACTGTGGCCTCAGGACTGGCATAGTCCTTGGGTTGCGCTGAATTGAGGCAAGGGGGCTAGACCTTTGCATTGCAGAAATGAGCAGTCATTGGATGTAGGCTGCTACCAGAGAAGGAGCCAATATTCCTAGCAACTATGGGAATGAATATGTCAGTTTGGGTGGTGTTCCACAGCATCCTCTATGTGTGATTGAAATGTGACTGATGTTCTAAAATATTTGCTTTCTAAAGCCAGGAGATAGAGTGGAGAAATGCAGAGGACATAGGCAGAATTAGCAGAGGACCAGCCTTAGAAGCCAGAGCTGGCTTTTGAGCTTTAGAAAGCTGATACCGGACAAGAGAGTAGGAGACATCTCTGCTCTATGCCCTTGGGAACAAGATCAAGAGAGAATATTTCCTAAGAAGGGAACATGTTGTTTTTGGGCAAATCTTTCCTAGAGATTTTTAAAAATGGAACCATTAAACTTGATACAAACCAGCTGAATATAAGTTTAAAAATATATCTTTAAAATATAAAATATAACTTTAAAAAGTTATATCACACTCCAAGTTAATTTTGAGTGTCTCAAGACTCCAAGATTTATGCCTCATGGAACACTCAAAGCAACATAAGCAAAGTTATTATTCATTCATCCATTTATTCACTAATTTATTCATTTATTCACTCATTCATTCAACAATTTCTTATCAAATTGGTAGGTGGTAATTATACAAAACTAGTATTATTAACTGCCTTTTGAAAAAAATTCTTACATTGTGCCAGATACCAGGCTAAGTAGTTTGCTACATGGATTATTTTAGTTGATCTTACAACAATTCAATAAAGTAGGTGTTATGGTACTATTTTTTTGTTACTTTTTTTGTTGTTGTTAGAGTAATTAAATCATTTGCTCAAGATCACAGAATTAGTAAGTGGCAGAGCCTGGATTGCAATCAAGATGTTTGAGTTTGTAAAAGACTAGTACATTCTCTAGATAAAGAATAACTAGACATATTCCTTATCCTCAAGAGGCCTACAGTATATTAGGGAGACAGATAAATCAATAAAAAAGCTACCAACAGAGTAAAGATGTGCATCTAGGTCTATGTGTCAAGTACATTTTCTTTCTTCTCTACCTATTTGTATAGTTTGAGGATGGAATATTGTATTATTTCTAGTGATTAATCAGGATGCTTTGACTATCCAACAGAAAGTGGTTTAAACAATAGGATTATTGCACATTAAGAAGAATTCTGGAGGTAGGAAGTGCCAGGGTTGGTTGGTTTGGTAGCTTGGTGAGGTCAGACCTTTGGGTTACCTTCCCCAGATGCTTGCCCCAACTCTGGACTAGTTATGGCACAAATAGAATAAAGAAACGTATATATAAAAAGACTAACAAGGATGTCTTCCTTTCCTATTTCCACACAGCTATTCTCAGGGACTGGGTTAGGAAGGATGACACTACCTGGGTTTTGTCCTTTAAAATGTTCAGAAATGTACCATAGATTATCCATTGCTGAGACACACTACTTTTAATGGAAAAATATTCTTGGACAAAATCTAGGGGGCTACGGAGCACTAAAGCAGTTTCTTGATTTTGAGGATCTTGATGGAGTGTGTGAAACATTTGCCCATTAGTCCTGTAATTGCACCACACACTGATTCTAGTACTTACCGAAGGAAGTTGCCCTGCGTTTCTTCTTCCTGGAATAAAATGTTACTTACCACTGTGAACATCTTTCACCGGGTTCGTGAACAATGTAGCGGAACTGAGTAATAAACAGAATGCTGTCAAATATATATCTTCCCATAATAGATCCTATACCTTAAAATGCCTACAGGGAATCACTTTTTAAAGTCTATAACATGCAGTAGTTTTGATACGACTGGTTGAGCCATGCAGAAATGATTAAAAAAAGAGTAATAAATTCAGATTTTACACCAGGCACCGAGCATTAAGCCAAAATGAAACTACCATAGTCAAATCTTCTACAGCTTAGAGCTAATTAGACCTACATTTCCAAATGGCACAAGCATCATGCAATGCAGCAATTGTTATAATAACTATATTCTCATCTAGTGCTGGGTGGTGATTTACACCAGCAACGCCTGCCAGGGCTAATGGATGTTCTAGGAGGAAATCTCTGGGGGCTCTGGAGCAAGACTGGGAATTTTGCCCCTGGGCATCTCTCTCCATTGGATTTCTGGTGATTGTGCTGAGTGTTTGGCAGGGCAGAGATATAGCCCAGGGGGCAGTAATATCTCTGTGCATTTTAATTACCACTGAAACAGTGGTAATGACTGGGTTTATATAGATTTAAGGAGAAGCAGTAGTTCATACTACCTTTTGAGTTTGTTGGGAGGGTAAAGTATGGCTATGTCTATTAAGTTCTTAGCATAGTGCCTAGCACATAGTAAGCACTCAGTAAATAGTAGCTGTTTTCAAAAATAAATGCTCCATCTATGGGTTGGAATGTATGGTTTATTCTAGATTGACTTTTGGCTCTAGAAGGAGACACTATTTCAACTGAAGCAGGGTGGTTAGTGACTTTAATGCCCTGGATTTCCCCAGAAAATTACATAAGCAAGGGTAATCCAGGGTCTCTGTTGATCCTGGCTGACGTTCCACATGTCTAAGTATGCTTAGCTCCTGCCTGAGAAATACAGGCTTGATTCAGTGGAAAACGTGTTTGAGCATTCCAGTCTCCACTCCTCCTTTATAAAGAGAGCCTGTTGTGCTAGTGAGAAGAGCTCCAAATTACCTACAAAGGGGGTGGTGAGAGTGTAGAAGGTGGGTAGTAGGCTAGGAGACTAAGTGGGAGGGAAGAGGTGATTCCTCATAAATGCCGCCCAAAGGCATGATTCAAGGACTTGGTGTGGACTGTCTTCCTGGGAAACCAGATTGCCACACGATGATGACTTTCTGAATTCTTTTCAAATTTATTATTCATATCTTAAAATGAAACTCAGATATTTTGAATGTTTCTTTTCTGCCCAGAACTGGGCCAAAACTTTTATATGTGTGATCTTTTCTAATCCTCTCCATAATCCTACAATGTGGATATTATTAGCCTCATTCTTTATGGGGAGGGACACTGACATTTAGTGTGGTTACATGACCTGGCCATTAGGCCACCCAATTAATCAATAGACTGGAGTCTAGCTCAGTTTTGTCTTACTCAAAAAACCATGATCACACCACTGTCCCCATGGTCCCTGCTGGGGAGACTGTGGGATTGTATTTGCTCATTGTCCCCAGATGATCTGAGTTTATAGTACATGACCTCATGCTTTTTGGCTACCAGTCAAGGAATGAATTAATCCTCCCACCAGCCTTGATTGATTCCTTGCCTTGTGCTCAGCACTCCACTAGTTAGAGTGGGCATAAATAAAAAAATATGAAATGAGGTCCCTGGTTTCAAGGAAGGAACACACATGAAGCATTAAGTGAACAGTGTAACACCTTACATGATCAAAGACTAATATGGCAAGCATCCCAACCATATACCACGTAGCTCACAGTATCTACTTCTTGCACCGCATGCCAAACACTCTAATTCTTTTCTTCCTGATTCTGGACATGGTTTCAGTCTCAGAATCCTTCTCAACATAGCACCCCAGGTGGCCACAACTGGTGGATACAGTCACCATCTGTCCTGTAAGTGTTGTTTTCATGCAGGAGATTGAGGAGGTCTGGAGGGGCCAGTGAAGGCTAAATGGGAGTGGTGGGTTGAAGCCCAGCCTTTAAAAAGGGGGAAAATTTAGTAGTGGGATTTCAAGAAAGGTGGATATCCAGGTGGAAAGAAATACATTAGCAAGGGGCCCGAGATGAGATTGAGGGAGTAGCCTCCTATGGTTTGGGGGCAAGAGTGAATTTCCTGATGTGATGCTCTTGGGGCAGAAACAATGAGATTGAATAAGACCTTTTTTTTGGACTTGATTTAGACCTATTTGTGAACAACATAGCCTATCAGAGATAATAAGATAGTAAGAATATTAACTCCTATTTATGAGGGTTATTGCACCCGTTGTACCACTACTGCATACCTGCATTGTCTTATTTTATCCTTGGAGCAACCCTGAAAGGAAGTACTAGTATTCACATTTTATAAAGGGGATTAACTAATGTTTAAAGATAATGGGCTATGTAGCTGGTTACATAGCTGGTAGGGAATGTTACTGGAGTTCAAAAACATCTTAAAGACTTTGCCAAAAAATATCTGATATCGTGGACTTTATCTTCCCAGCATGTCCTCGCACATGTGCACAGTCATATATATATATATATATATATATATATGCACATAATACACATATATACATACAATCTCATATGTATAGCCTCATACACACATAACACATACAGATATAGCTATACATATACACACATATATGCACATACACACATACATATTCATTCATACTTATACCACACATATAAATATATGCACATATACATACACCATATGAACACTATTCTGCTGGGAAAAGTCACTGCTCTTTTTGATTGCAGTGGTAAGTATATGGCCCAAAACAGGCAAAATCAATTTCTCCTCCCAGCATTTGAATCTTGAGCGGAGATACATAGAGACAGGAGGAAGCTGAGTCATCTGATAGCAGTGCTCTTGAGAAAACATGAGTGACTGATATCCCTGAGCTGCCTGTTTCTTGTCCTTCTTGTGCTTTGTCTAGCTCTTCCTTTTATTCCACAAGCTGCACAGTAGACCTACAATAATTGCTTTTTTATCCCTTAAGTCAACTTCTGTTGCTTGCCACCAGAAAGTGCTAAATGATAGAAATCATCTCTTCAGTTTAGCCAATACCAGTGATGGGGTGCATTCCAGTGAGAATTGTGGCCAGTGAAATGCTGAAGGAAAGAAAGGAGCATTTTGTTGCTTTGTTACAACACTGTCTGTGGGGTAGGATCATGATGTAAATGAGACTGATATATGAGGGCCTTCTAGAATTTACGGTAATAAACCATTTACAAATAGGGGCCAAGGCAGAGTGCCCTTATTCTGAATCCATGAATTTCTAACTCATGGTTTGATGTTAATTCTCTTGGTTATAACTTGCCTTCTGTTTTCCTCACTCTTTCCTTTTTGGTGATAATATGATGGCTAGGTAATATATTGTTTCTTTACCCTTCAGTCCTTCAGGAGATATTTATGAGAGCACTACACATAATGGTAGATGTTTGGGAATAGAGAAGAAGTTCAAGATACACAAACAGAAATTTGGAGCTGGCAGATACATTTAAAGTGGTGTAGTTCAACCCTTCGTATTCTTAGAGAAGAGAAAACAGAGGCTCAGTACAGTTCAGTGACTTAAGTAGGATCACAAAGCATAGTGGTAAGTCTATGTTTTGGGACCTATGACCTAGGTCTTTTTGCCTAGGTCAGTGATATTTATGGTTTCTAATCAAATTCTTGGAATCTGGGTGAGAAGATGAGGCATGCAAAGAGGGAGCAATTGGCAAACTCAGCCCTGCATCAAGTGGCACTCCTCTTTTTTCCACTCAGTAGTTCTGCAGAAACCAAATAACCCAAAACTCACCCCTCCCCCAATACAGATGGAGGTCTCCAGCTTAAGCTGAAAACTTAGTTTGGAAACTTGATATGAAGTCTTTCCATAGCATCACTATTACTTTCCTCCTTCATTCCCAAATTGGGATTTTTTTAAAGGTATAATTGATATACAACATTATATTAGTTTCAGGGTATAGCACAATGATTTAATATTTGTATATACAGTGAAATGACTACCACAATTAATCTAAACACCGTACATAGTTACAAAAATTTCTCTTTCTTTTGATGAGAACTTGTAAGAGTTACTCTCCTAGCCAACTTTCAAATATGCAATACAATATTATTAATTATAGTTGCCACGATGTACATTATTATATCCCCATGATTTATTTATTTTATAACTGGAAGTTTGTACCTTTTGACTCCCTTCACCCATTTCTCCTCCATCCCCACCAAATTGGGGTTTTAAGGTGATATCACTCAAGGGGAGAGTAAGATCTGTTACGCCAGTGGTACTCCAATGAGCCACATAGAGTGCAGAGCCCGCTTTTACTCTGTAGGCACAGAGAAACCCAACAGTTGAGAAAAAGAGACAGGTGTCTTGTATTCAATAACTTTTGACATGTTAATTCTGCCCAATAGAGAAATGTGGACCAGTCAATGTCAGAATCTTGCCATCTTGTCAATCAAATAAGGATCCGAAATTTTAATTACTACCTTAGGCTCCCTCGATCTTTGCAGTATAAGATAGAATGTTTCATTTATTCTTCCTTGAAATTCAATTTTTCCTTGACTTCTATGACACCCCATGACTTGATTTTCTCATTTCTGGTGGCTTCTTCTCAATATATGCTCTGTGGGTTCTACTTAACCACTTATCTTTTAATGTTGGTACCCTACAAGTTTTTATCTCTGATATATCTCTCTTGGCATATGAACTCTTCCCGGTCAACTTTATTATGGTGGCCATCTGCTGTTTTGGCCCTCCCAGTATCCATCCCACCCTTCCTTTAGTTAAAGCAAATTATTCTGTTGTGATGGAAAAAGCAAAACCTCTCCCACTCTCAGTATATGTGATTCTGGTGTGCTGGTGAATTTTTAACAATCAGCATTCAGGGGGAAAAAGCCATGATTTTTAACATTTCCTTGGTGTAAATACTCCTACCATGCTCAGAGTGTATTAATTTAAGACATATTTATCAAACACCAAATATGTACCAGGAGGTACTGTTTTTAGTACTGGGAATCCTGAGGGTGAATAGAACCTAAATAGTCTTGGTGCTCGTGGTGTTTATATTCTAGTTGTGAAGATCAATAAAAACAATTAAGTGCATAAATTAATTAACAAGGTGATATCAGGCAATGACAAGTGCTATAAAATAAAGTAGAATAAAGGTTAAATGAGTGAGGTAGAGAGCTATCTTAGATGGTGGAGTCAGGGAAGTCTTCACTAGAGATTGACATTTGAGCTCAGACCTGAATGAGGGAAAGTGAACTAGGTAAGAGCTTGGAAAATAGCCCAAACTTGCAGCCCTGGAACTTTTGCTGGATCTATTTGGAAAGAGGTGGTCTTTTTTCAAGGAGGTAACTTTAAACTTGTAGGATGTCTGCCTGGAAGTGCTGGTGTCCACTATCCCACCTCGAAAGGTGAGAAACACTAAGATAAGAGGTGGAGAGAGACTGATTCCTAGTGGTAATATTTGGACATTTGGATATTTGAACATTTGGACATCCTTAACCCTCTGTATCTAATGCCAGCATATTCTTGCACTTTTTAAACACATGAGCCAATAAATACTACTGTCCCCCCCCCCCACTCCAACGTTTTTTTGGTTCAGTTTGTGTCTTAACTAATGTCTTAATTAATATACATATCTACACTTCATGTCTTCAAATCCTATTTATGAAATGAATGACTCCAAAATCTCTCTCTAGATTGGATCTGATTCTAAACTCCAGACATATGTAGCAGCCACCTACTAGATATATTCACCTACGGGTTTTTGGAAACATCACAAATGTAATATGTATAAATTTCAATTAATCATCTTTCTTTCCCAAACTGCCCACTCTGTTTTTTATTTCTACTTGCCAAACCAAGCCAAAACCTGGGTGTCATTCTGTACTTCTTACTCTCCTTCAACCTTTTAAGAAATTAACTATTAATTTCACGGACCATGGCTCATAAGTGTTTTGGAAACACACCCTATTCTCTCCATTCCCACTACTCAACCTTAGGTACTTGTTTCTCACCTAGATTTCAAGACTTTGTCTACTCTTCCTACTCTTTAGTATTAGTTTCCACCATGTGGCCAGAGTAAACATTCCCTTTTTTTTATTTTAAGAAGTTTATATAGTAGTAAATGTGACTTAAGACCTTGTGTCAGTTAGGATCCTTGAAAGAAACAGAAGGAGGAACCTCTAGGAGTTTTATATGTATATGCATATATATTTGTATATATGTATATATACATGCATATATATAATGCATTAAATCAGATGTATTTTAAGGAATTGGCTCATGAAATTGTGGGGGTTGGCAAGTCTGTAATGTGTAGGGCAGGCTGGCAGGCTGGCTGCTCAGGCTGGATTTCTGTTATAGTCTTGAGGCATAATTTCTTCTTTGGGAAGAAATTCTTCTTAGTCTTCTTAGTCTTTCTTCTGAAGGCCCACAACCCATTGGCTGAGGCTATTTCATGTTATGGAGTATAATCTGCTTGACTTAAAGTCAACTGATAGTAAAAGTTAATCATATCTACAAAATGCCTTTACAATATCTAGACTAGTGTTTGACCAAACAACTGGACACCATAGTTTAGGTGAGTTGACACATAAAATTAACCCTAACAGACCTAGAATAGGCATGACAGAGCATGCCACCTCCAGACTTTGAGAATTCCTGGATGATTTCAATAGTTCCTTTAGAAGATAAGTTGAGGCAGCTGAGGGTTGAAGGCACAGTTTAGTGTGCAAAAGAATCATCAGTGTGCTTGTTGTTAAAATGTTGGTCTCCTGACTTCATTCTCCGAGGATTCTTATTCCCAAGGCCTACAGTGGGTATGAAATTAATTTTATGGGTCTTTACCAAGATTTTTTTTTAAAATGGAGAATTAGGAAGGCCTGGGTAGCTTAGTTAGTTGAGCGTCTGACTTCAGCTCAGGTCATGATCTCGTGGTTCATGAGTTTGAGCCCTGCATCGGGCTCTGTGCTGATAGCTCAGAGCCTGGAGCCTGCTTTGGATTCTGTGTCTCCCTCTCTGCCCCTCCCCCACTCGTGCTCTCTCTCTCTCTCTCTCTCTCTCTCTCAAAAATAAATAAACATTAGAAAAAATTTTTAATTATAAAATAGAAAAAGGAGAATTAAAAGATTATAGAAAGAATTGGAGGGCATCCCGTGTGGTAAAAGTGAGTATTTTTTCAGGGAAATATGTTTGTTTCACCTGTGAGTTTGTGCATGGGGGGTTGGGGCATATTGTAAAATGCATTTCTAACTGTGGGTCATAGTCAGGGTCAAAAACGTTTGAAAGCCCTGGTGAGGAATATGGTCAGTATTCACCCTTGTGGCATGATGTGGCAAGTGACTCTTCTCTTATTACATGGACTTTTATTGCCATTGACAGCTCCATCCATCCTTCTGTGGGCAATTTTTTCATCTTTTGGTCTTGCCAAGTCCAGTGGTTATGGAGTAATGAAAGGTTAAGGCAGAGAGGGTACAAAACAAGAGTTTGAAATCCCCACTCCAACAAGCTCCTGCATTCTCCTCCTTCCCGTCAGTTCCTCCTCACCCTTCCCTGGAGTCTCTCTTTGCAATTTGTATGACTTTTTGTTGCCTGTACTGCAGGGACAGGAGAAGCCTGCAGTCAGATGTAGGGTCAAGCACCCCACAGAGCAGATGGCAATAGCAAAGTGTACTTTAATAACTCTCTCTTCCCGAGCAGCTCTGGAAACCAAGCGCGAGATTTCCCGTGCTGTTTCTCCTCAGCTTCCTGGCCCGGGGGGAAGACCTGACTGATGGCTTTGAATATCCATCAACAAATAATAAATAATAATAATAACCTGCCTGCCGCGGGCTTGTCAGAGCCAGGGAGGTTGGGTTTGCTGACGCTTTCTCGCTTCTTAATACAACCTCAAAGTCAATTTTAAGCAGAAACCATAGCAGCTTTGCACTGCAGGAATTTCTCCTTGCCACCGTCCTTAAGTCTGATTCCCAGTGTTGAGACCCATTTGGTAAGATTGTGAAATGGCTGGTGTGTCTGTTGTGACCTGGGATTCTCAGATCTGCAATTTTTTTTTCTCTCCTCAGATATACCCTATCTCAGGCACCATGCTGTTCTCAAATGTCCCAGTTTACCCCCTTTCTTCCAGGTTATAGGTTGGAAAAGACCCAGATTGACTAAATGAGTCCTGGGGTGTGAGAGGTATCCCCTCAGGAAGACTTGCCCTCCATAATGATTTAAGATCCTGGGCTTAGGGGTACGAATGCCTAGGTTTGAATGTGAATTTCTGCTCTTTCACCTCTTTGTGTGTGTGTGTGTGTATGTGTGTGTGACCTTAAGCATATTACTCAACTTCTCTAAGTCTCATCTGTAAGGCAAGGATAATATTAATAGTAGTAATTATAATAGGTAACATTTATTTGCTTGTTGTGTTCCAGGCAGTGTTCTAAGTGCTTTACCTACATTGGCTCCTTGAACCCCATGAGGAAGGTAATATAATTGTCTTTGGCTTACAGATGTGGACACTGAGGCAGGTGTGGTTAAGGAGTGTCCCCCAGGCCACAAGCTAGTAAGAGTGAGCCAGGATTATTCACTGGGCTGAGCCTCTGCTCCTGCAAGCTAAGTGGAAGTAAGCATAACCAGGCTTACTTACAAATCCAGGCTTTGGGACAGGGGAATTCTCCCTTTAGGATTTTGATTAACCCAAAGTAAATATTTTGAAGTCCACATTTTCAGGCACAGGGAGATTGTTGGTACAGATAATTATCCCTACTCCACTCAACCTCCAGACCAGCCCTGTACCTTAAAGGCAGGTTTGGGCTTTGCCTCTCCTAAATGTCAACTCATTGGCTGGACAGACTTTGCATTTCAAGATTCTTTACAGCCTCCAGAGCATTGAAAAGTTTATCCTCAGTGTTGAGAGAGTTTTAAAGTCCACTCTGCATGATGGATGAACTCCTGTGTGAGAGCCCTGACTCCCAAGCCCTTCCTCTCCCGTCTGTGTAAAGCGTGGCCTGCCCATGGCAATTCTCCTTTAAGCTGAAAATATTCTTGATTGGAGAAAACTTTGAGACATCAACTCTTCAGGTGCCTTCATTTGTCAGATCACTTTCCTCTCTGTTGTGAGGAGCCAGTCACTGTACCCAGGTAGAAGAGAAGTTGGAATTAGGTGTTGACTGTCTGAGTTTGCTTTGTGCTGGCCACCCCTGGCTGGCCTGGAGCACAGACTCCATCTGAAAAACTGCCCTGGGTTGTGGCATAGGATGATATTTCTTCTTCAGTCATGGAAAAGACTAAGGGGGCCCTCTTATATTCTTGACTAGCTGGGTTCTGGGCTGGGGATCTTGCATTTGTTGTTTTCCACACTCGCTGCTGCCTCGTTGCTCACTTGTGGACCTCCTAGAGATGAATAATTTAGCTGGCATAGGAATAAAAGTCCCAATACTCTCATCTCACTTCATTTCAGATTCACATTTAGCTACTAGAGGTAGAAGGGGGCTGGGAGAGTGACTGAGAGAGACCATAACCCGTGATATGTCACAGCTTTATGGCCTCTCTCATGAAGGAAGCTTGCCAGTCTCAGGCATGAAATGGCCCAAATCCCAACCGTGGGAAGCACGTTCCAATAGGACTCCTGGAAAACGATTCAGCCACACTCACTCCTAATCCAATTTAATGATCCTATTTTGATAGTATTACGTATTTATTTGCTGGTTAGGAGAAAAACCACCACCTCACAAGGTCTCCCTGCAGGTGCTCTAAAAACAGGGCTACTGGAGGAGCCCTCTTCTTGCTCCATGCCAGGGGCTTAGGGCTTTAATGTGAGAATGTGGCCTTCAGACAGTCTGGGATGTTTGAAAGGGCAGGGACCAGGGAGTGGGGTGGCAGTGCTAAAAGTTCTAAACAAGCCAGCTGGGGCGGGAGCATGGTCGTGAGGGAACATTATCTGGTGTGATTCTTTGTTTTCACGGCATCACCTCCTATTCCTCAGCCCAACAGAATCACCAAGCTGTAAACGGCACACCTTACAAATCAGGGTTCCCTGACGTGGCTGGAGCGTTCATTACCAGCCGTAAAGGCACGCCAGCAAGAGAGGTTGCTGTTCTGTAGCCCAATTTTCCATCGCAATAACCCAATTAACTGGTGTGTGTGTTTGTTTTACAAAGCTCCAAGCTACAATAAACCATACAGATACGTGGGCTGCAGAAAGCTCTGTAATTAGGACAAGGTGTACAAATTAAACTACTCTTTTTAAACTTCAAACCAGCTAACTTCTGACATACTGTACTGCTGGGGCTTCTGGGACTGAACCCAATTAACATCTTAGTATTTTATAAGCATCATTTTAATTGCATTTGTATGCAATCTTCTCTCCAAGTGCCTTTCAAGGTGCTAGTCCTTGGTTCTGCTTTTATTACTTTGGTGATTTAAATCTTCTCTCTCGGAGGTTCCCGTTAATAATGACTACTGCTACTTCAAATGCTGGTCCAACATAAAACTCGTCTCTCAAAAGAATTATGCATTAAAACAGTTACATTTAACTTTATTATTACATTTTTAATTTTTTCTCTGTTTGAACATTATGCCTTGAAACATTTTATCAACCTGTCAGCCCTCGTAATGGCTAGAAAAGAGATTCTTTTTGGAAGCTAGGATGATGGCTTTTTCCCCACCTCCTTACCTTTAGTCTGGATTAAAGGTCTTTGGTGCTGTTGGATGGTGTGATGGTGAGGGGGTATTTAAACAAGTAGATTTGGGGTCTTTAAATTTCCTAGAGGGTTTTGGAGCATCTTAGTCTATTCTGGGGCTAGGAGTAGGATAAGGCAAGTGAGACATTTTATTTCTGGGTGAAATTTAAGTAGGCACCAGAAAAAATGCAGGGATCAAGATGAATAATATTTTAATGCAATATTAAGAAATAAAATCAGTGAAATATAACTTGCAGACCAGCTGGCCTGTTTTTGTAAATGAATCTTTGTGGGTCCAGGGCTGAAGTGAGTGAGACGACATTGTACAACTATAGACTGGGTTTCTGTTTTTATTTAAAATTCTGGTATTTTGTTCACTGTGGATTTTTTTTTTTTGGCCTTCATTTCTAATTTTTTTAAAAAAATGCATTAAACTACTCATTTTGGTTCCTGAGTTTTTGGTGTCCTCTTAAATTTTGCACCTGGGTAAGTGTCTCATTTGCCTCCCCTGGTTTAGACCCTCCTATAAATCTAAGGGCAGGGAAGACTTTTAAAGGGATTTAAACATATGAAGAAATCCCGAAGGCAGGTTTTCATGCAGTGAGTCAAAAATGTAGGGAAAAAGTCAGCTCTGTGTGTGTTTCTTGCTGAAAACGGTGTCCACAGACCTCACTTTCTGCTTAGAAGCCCTCAAAGAAGTGACCACGCCTGAGTTTATGAGAACAGCCGAATGGCGAACTCTCCTCTTTCATAACCCCAGCCTGCAAAAGCAGAGTGTTTCCATAATTTTCCTTTGGTGCTTCTTATTTCAAGAAGGAGTTAGGAAAAATGAGTACTAATGTTGTGTTCAATTAGGATTTCTGTTATCTGGATAAAAATATACAGTCTTGAGCAGGCAGTGAGATCCTCCTGGAATATTTTAAACCTTTTTGCTTGATTGAGTGTCTTGTCAAACAAAACTGGCAACCTCTCTCCCAGAGCTGCCTGAATCTATGCAGATATGATTTCTATCATGCCTTTATTATGTGTAGTCTGTAATAAGGATGAGCACATATAAATCATCTCTGGATGGCAGTTAGGATGCAATACTCAAAGGAGAAAGACATTTCTGCTTTCAAATGTCTAGTGATTTCAGATATTATATAGCAAGTCTCCCCCGAACTGCACAATCTTCAATTCTACTCAAGCTCTTCTGTGGAAGAATGAGACTTTCATATCTTTCTTTGCAAGAATCACTAGTGAGATAAGAATTGTGTCACTAAGACCAGAGCACTGTATCTTCTTGGCTAGTCTGATATCAAAGTTGCATTTGAAAAGATGATCCTTCTGTAATTTGATTCAAGAGGCTGGTCTTGAGAGATGGTGGGGAGACCTCAGATTTTGGGTCTGCTTTGTTCTACTGGGAAATACAGAAGATGTGGAGAGGTACAAAATTCTGCAGCAAGGACAAAGTACACTTCTGGTGACATTTCAAAGGGTTGTTCTTTCCCCTGCATCAGGAACTGAGTCATAAGTATCTCAGGCTCCTCTCCATGACACAAAGGGAAATTTGGTAAAAACACAAAGCAAAACAAAACAAAACAAAAACTGTACTGCAAATCCAAAGGGAAAGCCTCCAGACCTGACTACTAATATTGTTGAATGCTTATCATATTCCAATAAGCATCTTCTTGTACTATTTCATTTAGTCTTCAGTAGACTACAACAATGTAAGTACTATTAAAATACCCATTGTACAGATAAGGGAAGGTAGACAAGTTAAGTAATAAGCGTATGGTTGCAGGATTAGTAGTAGGTGATGGGCCAGGATTCAAATCCAGGTACATTGGTGCCTGATCTAACTTTTCATTCACTTTATTTTCACATGCTGTGTGGTCTTGGGACCCTTTACCCCTCAGATCTTGGGAGAGCCAAAACAAGAGTGAAATAGCTGGCTTGGAAATTGAAGCAAGTGGGAGATCAGAGGCTCTCAAGAGCCCTGATCTCAAGGTCAGCCTCTGTTAAAAGACAGTCCATAGGAATTCTTCAGTTGGGTTGTGGTGTGTGTGTGAATGGATTGAGGGTGGCAGTGGGGAGTCGAGTAAATCCCAGACCTATTGTGAAGTAACAGTTATCTTTAGGCTCTCCAATTCTCTGGTCTGGGGTTGTCTTTCCCTTTCAGTGCCTTCCCTTCCTCTCTCTAGGAGCCTTGGATTTGACTGCTGTAGGTCCACCAGATCAGCGCTCAGCCTTTCTCATGATGCAGCACACATAGAAAATGACAAATGAGAACTTCGTATGAGGGACTAGGCTGCCCTTGTATCTGCTGCCCAGCTGCCTGGAGACTGAGAGGAATTAGGATATGCACTCCTATATCAGAGTTGAGGGAATCTGTGTATCAGACCAGGAGTGCCAGGAGGTCTGGAGCCATGTATCTTTATGCCTATCACCATTGTAGACTAGATACATCACTAGATCCACTCCTGGTACAAAGGGAGACATTGTGATAAAATAATTCCCACCAAGTTGCTAGAGATTTAACTAATCAATATACATATGTCAGGCTGCCCTTCATTTTGGGAACATTAACTCTTGCAAAAGGGAGATTTTTGGGGGCAAGGGACTTTTCCCAGCACCTGTCATCATGTGAGTGGCTTCTCTGCCCTGCAGTGAGAGGTGAGAGGTGAGAGGTGAGGACTAGCATGCCTCTTATCTTATCGGTAAGATAAGGAAGGAGGCTTGGGGAGAGAGCAAAGAACAGAGAGGAGACAAAAAGACAGGAAGAGAGGAGCATTTCATGGCTGGAGTCTTTTTTAATGGGACTATGGGGCAGTGGTTGTCTGAACACAAACCCAGGAAGTAACTGTGACGTGCACTATTTTCTACCTTATCTTCAGGCAGCTCCGGCCAGATAAGGGGTGTCACTGTAATTTCTCACTCTTGGCTGCTGTGGCTGTGCAGCTGTCCAACCCCCAGCCCTCAATGTCTGTGTAGAGCTTCCCTGGGCTTTCTCAGAAATCCAAGTGGTTGGCATAAGGATTCAGACCTTGTCTATTGAGCTACTGAGAGCTGAAATCCCAGCTGGTAAAATGCATGGCTCTCCACAGCTTGATGGAAGAAGCATTGCCCTGTCAGGGTCCCAAGATCTCATTCTTCATTATAAACTGGAGATAGTAATTTCTTCCCAGACTACTTTCCAGAATTGTCAAAGATGATCCAATCTCCATAAAAGGCTTTGAACACTGTAAAGTCTATACAGCTGTAAGGTATTACTATGATTTGCAGTGGCAACATAATTTCAGATTTGGAAGGGAGGCCTGTATCAAGGTCAGCTGACATACCCCTTTATCTTAATGCAAGGTAATTTGCCCTTAAGCAATTTGATACTAAGGGTTGCAAATCCTACTCTGGAGCTCTCTAGGGGTGGGCTTTCCATGGCCTCATTCACTCTTGCATTTGGGAAGTCTTCTTCACACTTAACCTAAAATTTTCCTGTTGCAGTGGGAGCTCTTACCTTTCTTTACTTCTGATACAGACAGAAGAAAGAGAGTCTAAATCATCCACAGAGACATGTACCTTTGTGTACTTAAAGATCATGTGGAGTGCCTCTCACAGATTTCTTTTCCTTCCAGTAGGGGACCCTGATCTGAGAGGTCTTTTGACTCATTTCCCAGTCTCATTTTCTTTCCTTCAGTCATTTGTACTGTTCTTTGTGGAAGCTGAGGGTTCCAGTCTTTCAACTTCTGTCATGTCTGGTGGCCAAAGAGTGAGGACATGCTTAGCCTACTCTTGGCAGAGAGGAGGTGTGGTTGAGAAGTTGGTGTGGCCAGCAGTTGGTAATAGAGGAGGGGTGGGCCATTTTGGTCCACTGTGTTGCTGATTGTTGACTTAAGAGAATCCTAGTGGCAGCCTCTGGCCAGATTTAGCCCAGCCTCTGGCAGCTGGAAGCCTGTGGCAGGTGATAGTTGCTGAGCAGATTAACTTTGCTAGCTTGATGCAGAAAAACTCTGGGGCATGGCCCAGATAGACTAAACTCAGTGTATGCTGATGTCTGCATATGGAAGACATTTAATATGTGATTCAGTAATTGCTCAGATAGCAGCCTGAGGTCAGCAAAAGAATTCTAGAGAAACAGAATTCGAAGCTAGTTCTAGCCTTTGACAAACACTGTGACTTGGGCAAGTCACTTGGCCTCTCTGAGCCTTGACTTCCTGATCTATAAAATGAAGGCAATATCTATTTCACTGGATGATGTGCAAAGTCTAGATGAGGTCACATGTGTGAAAATGTGGAGGACAGTTTAATTTGCAAATTATATAAAGGACTGTTTTTATTTTTATTAACATTCTCATTCACCTCACTAAACAAACTTTGCTATCTCCTTAGACAGAAAGGAAGGGAAACGTAAATTTGTGGCCAAAAAGTCATTGTGTCAGCTTAGATTTCCCATTCAGCACCTAAAACTCCCACCAAGTGGGGGCATTGCCTTTCCATGGTGGAGACTCTGGAGCTTGGCAAAATTTCCTTGTCTGTCTGGGCCTGGAAGGGCCAAGGCTGGTTGAGGTGCCCAAGCCTGAGGGGGACTGAGCATTGATTTATCAGCTGGCCTTTTGAATGTTATGTCAGGGTGGTTGAGGGTCCACTGTCTTGGAAACTCTCCTGAGGCCACAGAAATGGCTCTGACACTGACCGTGCACTCGAGGACTTTCCAGGGTTCAATCATTTCTTCATTAAACAGGCATTTATTATGCTACTATGTCTCAAGCATTGTGTTAATTTTTGGGATACCATTGTAAATAATACAGATACTGTCTCTGCTCTAGTGGAAGCCACATACTAAATTGCTGTGGATGGACTTTAGGGCATCCATGAACTTCCTGAAATTGGATACAAAATTACATGTGTCTGTGCACTCTTTTTTTGGGGAAATATTTGTATCTTTGATAGGATTTTCAAAGGGGCCCAGGACTCCCAAAAGGGTTAAGAACCATAGTCTGGTGGGAAAGATAAGCTATTCACATGAAGCAGTAACTACAAGGCAGGAAGTGTCTTGTTGTAGAGAATATACTGTGGGAGTACACTATATACAAAAGAGGGAATGATTCCTGTCAGCTGGGCTGTTTGGGGGAAGGCTGAGTGGAAAAGGATGTATCTGACTTGATCCTTAAAATATGGGAGAGTGAAGTTTATGGCCTCTTCATTGAATAACTCCAGGAGAAACCATTTACATCATACTTTATTTGAATAGTGCCCCTTCGAGTTGAGCAGTGTACAGCCTGAGTAGCCATATATGACGACCCTGATTTGATTGGAGGAGAGAAACCATCCTTGTGTTGGTGAGTTATGACTCTCTTGAGCAAGTTATTCCAATTACTCCTTTGTCATATTTTGCCAACAGAATAGAAAGACTAATAGGAGAAACACCAAAGAAGAACTCTGTAATATCACTGCTTGTGGAGCAACCTCAGTATGTAAATAGAATCAGTTTTCTTATTTTTCCATGTAATTGCTTGAAATCCTCACATGACTTATTAAAGGAAACCCAGAGTCTCCCACCACCCCTTAACTTATCCCAAATCCCAGGGCTAGCTTACTTAGCCCGAAGGGTGGTTAGTCTTTGTTGGATACTTACTGAGGAGGGAATTGGAGTATGGTCAGTCTTCTACTGATGTGGTTTCTCACTGGCCCATGGTGTGACTGGTAAAGCATAATTCTGCACCATTCTTGGGGGGAGGCTTCAACTCAAGTCCGGTCATGGTTGCACTGGGAACTTAGGCTCTCTTAGCTTGTCCTCACTTGCTCCAATGTCAGAGTTGTCAATAGTATCATTGGTTAGGGGCAGACTTCAAAGTCTACCTTTTCATCAGCCTAGAACAATGATCTCACTTTCTTTTCACTGACCCCCTCCCCTGGGGTGGGACTGCTTCTTTCTCAAACCCTCAAAAGGCAGGAAGTTTATTACATCCCTATGTGAGAACAGTTGAGTACTCTCACAACACCTCCCTTTTAAAGAAAGTTCCCTTCAGGGATTTATACTGTAACACAGCTGGTAAGAAAGAAAAATAACTTAGCTGGAGCTCAGTCTCTGGTAGGCAGTTGTCTGATGGGCTCCCTCTCTACAAACAGGCTTCACAGACAAGGTTGTGCAAAGTTTAGAGTATGACTTTGGATTTGTATGCTGTGTCAGATCTGTGACCTTGGGCAATTTATTTAATCCTCTCTGAACTTTAGTTTCTTCCTCTGAAATCTTTACATATACTCAGAGGGTTGTTATGCAGATTAAATAAGATGATGCATATAAAGCACTTAACATTAACTTGCCTCAGAGGTAGTACTCAATAAATTTTAT
This sequence comes from Acinonyx jubatus, assembly GCF_027475565.1. Lineage (NCBI taxonomy): Eukaryota > Metazoa > Chordata > Mammalia > Carnivora > Felidae > Acinonyx > Acinonyx jubatus. The sequence continues at coordinate 187,141,551 of NC_069380.1, read as the reverse complement.
CTAGAAGTAGTAGTAAGAGATGAGGAAGAAGAGGAAAAAGAGGAGGAAAAAGAAAGAAAATTGGACAACTGGCTAGAATGCTGAGGGGGTAGCAGGTAGACAGCCAGCACCCTACTCTACTCTTACTTTATGTACCAGCAGCTATCTCCCCATTCCTTCTTTTCCTCAAGAGTAGAAAAGAATTGTAACCAGGGTTCTCTCCCAGTTCTGGACCATCGTGGGTGCCATTTTTGCCTTGGGAGCTTTTACCTCCTGGTTTTCTCAGTGGATAACATTCCTTTGACATCCCAAGCTGACCTTTTCATCTGTGAAGCTTCAGTTATCCCTGCCCCTGGGCAGCCCAATGCATCCTCCACATTCTCCCCAGTAGGTCTGCCCTGGGAACCCCAGCCAGTCTCCCAGTCAGCTTCTCACAGCTGATCCTTCCTGCTTATGGCATGGAGGCATTGGTAGTCTTGGTTCCCTTAGCTCTGTTCTGCCAAGCATCATTGTAGGGATTAAGGGAGCTCTTTCCAGGAGACTTGGGCCCTCCAGTGGGGTGTCTTGTGGGACTGGGGCCTATGGCCAAGGGATGATCCCAGTGACATAGCGACAGGAATCAGACATGTATTCTGTGCTCTGGTTGCTGCTTCCTGCCCACCACAACCCCACCCCCACCCCCGCTGACTCCTGCCAGTCCAGGCAGTGACCCAGGGTGTGTTTCAACAAAACTTGGCATTTGGCTATTGAGCTCTTCTTGGCACCCACTGGTCAAAGAAGAGTGATGTGCTATGGCTATGATCTCCCTGGTAAAGGACAGAAGGACCCAGAATTCTCTGTGCTTCTTTAGGGGTTAGCAAGCCACTAGACTCCAGAAGGGCACTGTTTTGCACCCTGAATCCAGTTGTGGACATGGCATTACTTGGTGCTGCCATTTCTCACGGTGTCTAGCCAGATCCCATGATAACTAGAAAATAGTTACAGCATGTCAAGAGGTGGAGAGGAGGAGCACTCTCCCTTGCCCTCACTTACACATCAACATTAGTTCTGTCACCTGGAGCAAGTCACTTCCCTTGTCTACAGGTTTTCTAATCTGTAAAGTGGCAATGGTAATGGTGATTGTGATAAGATGATTGACACAGTGCCTGGCATGTAGTAAGTGATTAGCAAACACTTGTTACTTATTATTATTTGCTTGGATAGCTCTTTTAATTCCCCAAATCTTTCATACACCTCTTACTTAAAATTTCAAGCCTGGTAGAACCTCTTGGTGGGAAATCAATCTCATTTGACTGTTGAAGAAATGGAGGCATAGAGAAGTAAGGTGGCCTGACTGAGATAACACAGCAAGCCAGGATCAGGTCAGATCTCCTGACTTCAGGGGTGCTCCCTTCTGGACCCAAGAGAATAAATCCAGGGACTTGACCATCTCTAGGAACAGCCCAAATGCAAAAATTTCCACAAGAGGTTTTGTTCCTCTGGCATATGTTGATGCTTTGGTGAGAGCTTGCAGTAAAATCTTATTCCTTCCTCAAAATCCTGCTCAAATATTGTTGACTATGTAAAGGGAAGTTTCCAGCTCCCCAGGCTGAGTTAATCCTTCTTGCCTTGTATTTTGGACAAATATCTTGTGAGACACTTGATGTTATACTAGAACTGAATTATGATTGACTATAAATTTTGTAAAATAAAAAACAATGTTTTATGCATATATGTATCCTAATCAGTTCAGAGTAGGTATTCCCTAAATATCTATTGAATTAATTATACTGATAATGGTGCCAGTAACTATGGCCCCATTTAATCTTACAGCAACCCTATGACAACTATAATTATTCCCATTTTTTGGACAGGGATACTGAGGTCTAGGGAATAAAAGAAATTAAGTAACTTTCTGAGGTCACACAGCTAGAAAGTAGCAGGACTGTGACTTAAATCTAGATCTTATTATCTTCAGCATTGAGCTCTTAGCCAGTTTCAGGTTCTCATACCCATTCATATAGAACTTTTTCTTCCAGGTGATAAATACCTATTTCAGAAGTTGTCCAGGCTTGCCTGCCAAGAGGGATAAGTAAGAGGGAGCAGGGGAGTTGTGAGCTGAATGGAACAGAAGAGCCTGAAAAAGGCTCCTTTTCTCTGTATGAAGAGGCAAATGTCTTCAACTCCTCCAAAGTGCCTCTCCCTGAGCAGCCTCATGGCTCAGCCACATATCAGGTTGTAGCATGTTGGAAAGCCTTTGAAAAATAGTATCTATTCTCTTGTAGTTGACCTTTTCCAAGGCCCATGAGCCAGCCAGCTGACCTTTGCATGCGCCCTCACCTGCAGTGGCTGAGGGATCACTCTTCAGCAAACATTCCTTGTCTTTTGCTGCATCAAGTAAATGGAAGTTTCCAGTGTTTCGTCAGGACTAGGAGTTAGGTCTCCAGAAAGGAGATTCTACAGGGAGAAATACCAGTGATAAGTTCAGTGAGACTGGAACTATGGTTGGGTAGCTAGAGCTTCCAGGTCAGGAAGTGACAAAGAAGGCGCCTGGCAGAAAGCCCTTGGATTAAGTCACATAATTGTGTCTGGGCATCAGGATCATCATGACATATCTCTTAACCCAACTTTCTAGTTAAGGTCAAGGAAGAAACCCATGGCATCTGCCCAACGCTCTCATCATAGAGTCTTTGGACTGGAAGGGACTTTAGAGATTATCTAATCTAGCATATATGTAATATTCATCTTCCCACTCCCCAGTCCTGTGCCCACAGCAATGGCAGACATCACTAACTGATGGCAGTATTCTCTCTGGAAAGGCCTAGATACAGCCTCAGAATCCTTTAATACTTAGTGGTCTGTGCAATCATGGAGTTGGCCATAGATGCCAACCGAGACCTTTAATTTTTAGCTTAGTTCTCTCTACATGGTGCCTTCTTAGGTTTGTGGGAATAGGGGACTTGGGGAATCCTTGGGAAATATAGGGGTTTGAATATTTATTGGATGTCACTAGGGGTAACATGAGGTCTTGGAAAAGACACCAGATCAAAGATATGAAGTCAGCACCTAGCTCTAATGTTGTCACAAAGGAGTTGAGTGACTTAGGCAAGGCATAACCTCCCTGGATCATTTGCCCCACCTGTAAAATGAAGGGCTTGAGAGGAGTGCATGATTGCCATGGACCCTCTTTCAGTGGTGTGGCTATGTTGAGATATGGCATGTCCTTGCTCCTAGGGGGCAGTGTCTATATGCATGTGGACATTCACACTTCTATTCCCCACTCCCATGCCTGTAGCTTACATTAGCAATGTGGAACCTGTGAAGACTTGGTTTTAGAGTCCTTTTCAGCCTTTTTGGCAAGGGGTATCCAGGCAGCCACTACCAGTTGATCAACGCTTGCAAAGAAAATAAAAACCATTTGCCTCTGCTATGGGCTGAATTGTGTATTCCTCAAAATTTCATGTTGAAATTTGAATCCCTTAGTACTGCAGAATGGGGCTGTATTTGGAGACAGGGCCTTTACAGAGGTAGTTAAATTAAGATGAGGTCAATAGGACGGGCCCTAATTCAATATGATTGGTGTCCTTATAAGAAGACAAAACTTGGACAGAACAATGTACAAGGGAAGACGATGTGAAGACACAGGAGAAGATGGTCATCTGCAAGCCAAGGAGAGACACCTAGAACAGATCCCTCCCTCATGGCTTTCAGAAGAAAGTCACCCAGCTGACACCTTGATCTTGGACTTCTACCCTTCAGAACTATAAGAAAATGAAACTCTGATGTTAAAGTCATCCACTGAAGGATATTTTGTTGTGGTAGCCCTAGCAGAATCATACACCATCCTTGCCTACACGGAATCTGGCAGGCGAGAAACAAACAAAAATACAAAATAACCAGACCAAGTTTACTTTTGTACTCATTTGCTTTGTAGAAGCCTGGCCTTGAACACCTGCTGAGTTTTGGATTTTACTGTTAAGGAGCTAGGAAAGGAGAATGTGGAGAGCTATTCCCCTGTTCTATGGGCTTGGGTAAGTCCTTGAATTTCTTGGGACCTCATGCTCCTCATCTGTAGAGGGAGACATTTAGATTGAAACAGATGTTTTCAAACTTCTTCACAAGCATCAAAATTCTTTATTCAAATAAAATTTAGGCAGACATCGAATAAGTAAAAGCTAGATAAAAATAAAGCTGCTCTGATAGAGGTAGAAGTGTGTGTGTGTGTGGGGGGGGGTGGTGGGTATCTTAAGCCTGTCTTCTCTTCTCTATTCCATAGACCCTTAGCACAGCCAGAAATACAAAGTCCTTATCCCGAGTCAGACGTCCTGCAAATCTGAGAGTCTAACATCTGAGTCCATTGGACTGTGGGACACTTGAGGGAGGAACTGTCTCTTAATTAACTTAGCATAGTGCCAGGTATACAGCAGGCACTGAATACATGTGAAAGGAAGGGAGGAAGGCAGGAGGAAGAAACAATTGGAAAAAAAGGAAAGAATAGCAAATGTTGCCACAGAATTCCAGAGGTGGCCTGAGCAGTTCTGCAGATATATCTTTAAGACGTTCCAATTTGTTTGCTTTGAAGTCACCTGCAGTTCCCCAGCATCAGGCAGAGCCTGTTGGTTCACCTAGAACTTCCTTGCCTTTTCTAGGAACGAAGGCCACAAACTGAAACTAAATCAGGTACTGGAGAAATAGGCATGCTTGGAAATGGACTAAAAGCTCCAACAAAGCCAAAGGTTAAACTGTTGTTTCAGATCATTGGGGTTTGACTGGCTGAGAGTTAGAAAGAGAAGCTGGAAGCCTGGGGTAGGTGATTTTCTTCTCAGCTCCTAGCTAAGGGTTTGGCATTTCACCTGCTAGATGGCGCTGTCCTCTAAGGAAAGACACTAGCTCTGCTCCACTGGGGACTCAGTCCAGGAAACAGGAACAACTGAAGTTGAAAAGAATTGATGGGGAAGAGGTAGAAGGGATGGAATAGGGTCCTTTCCCTGGGGCAGCAACATCTCCTTTTGTGGTGGTTCTGGTTTCCTTTATAGTTTTTATTTTGCAGTATGGGTGTTTCACACACTTCATCTGAAAAGTCACAGGGTCTTTTGCTCCTAATAAAAGTGAATAAGAAGTGAAGTGTGTGTGTGTGTAGGGATGGTCACTGGGGTTCTACCCTAAGGCTGCAGCTTAAAAATGACATGTCCTGGCTCTGGTATTTGACCTTGATTTAAAGATCAGTTGGGGGAAAAATAGTCCTTTCTCCATTCTGCTAGCTGAGCTGTATCCCTCAAATTCTGGGTACTTTCTTTATACTGAACCCTTAAAGTTCAGCTCCAATCTGTGTGTAAGGGGTGGGAACTGCATGTAGGGACTGAGACTCCCTTTCTCTGGGCAATGTTAGCTGGCTCCATCCGGGTCTGCCTGTGAAATCAGGGCAGCAGCCTGCAACTACTCCCACTCTATCAGCGGCCAGAAGGAAGGAAAACAAAGATAAGTGGGGGGGGGGGGGGGGGGAGTATGGAAACCAGGAGGGGACCCAAGAGGAGGGAGGGGAGGGCTGAGGAAAGACAGGAGACAAGGGAACAAAGACCAGAGGTGAAGGGTGAAGAGGGTGGGGAAGGGCAAGAGAGACACGAGGGACCAGGTGTCCAGAAAGAAAGGGAAGGGCCATGTAGAGGAGCTGCAGTGGAGGAGAGAGAGTGGACCAAGCAGGGAAAGGGGAAGACAAGGAAGCTGGAGTGGAGCTTTCAAGTCTGTGCTAAAGCCGGGAATCTGCACAGGCAGGGGAAGGACGCTCTGCCAGGCAAACAGGAAAACAGAAGGAGAGGAAGTGTAGTAATTAGAGAAAACCTGACCAAGGGCCTGAAAGAAGGGAAAGCCACTGCAATGGGGACATTGCAGGAAAGCAAGGAGTGAGACAGTGGTGAGGAAGCTTTGAAGCAGGAGGGTGAAGCAAGGGAGGCAGAGAGCAGAGCAGCGAGGAGGTGGAAGAAGCAAAGCAACACAAGTGAGAGTGAGGGAACAGGGAAGGAACCATTAAAAGAATGCTTACCTTATAGTCATAAAAACAGGAATGTGTGTGTTTTGGCCTGTGGCCATAGTCCAGGAAACACAGTGTGGCTTTTAGGCAAATTGTGGAGTGCTTGGTCCACACATTGGTAGCTTGCCCTGGTCTGCTGCTTTGAAATGCAGCTGCTCTGAGCTGCCCACTTGTTGGCAGGCAGACTGCTACTAGGGACATCAGATGGAACCTGCTGTCTGTACCCAGGGTCATTCCTGCTCGATTTATGGTGCTCTAAGTTCAGAGGCACCGGCTTCTCTTCCAGGGCACTTGCTTCCCTTTGGGGGGCAAGAGCTGAGATGTGTATCATGTGGGTGACTTGCTTGCTGTCTCCTGAATCAAGGGTTCCTTTGAGGATGTTTCTTGGTGGGACTGGCTGTGGGAGGGCAGAGGGGGAGACATGTTAAAGGCAGTGAAAGATGGATGTTAAGGAAAGGGCCCCTGGAGTCTGACAGCCATAATTCGGTTCCTAGTTTTACCATTTGACTGTGTGAACTAGCATCTATTCTTTAATGTCTCCGAGCCTCATCTGTAAAACTGAGCTTATAATCACACCTGTCTCACAGGGTTCTGTTGAGACGTAAATGAGATGATGCATGTTGCTGGCAGAGTGGCTAGCTCGTATTAATGCTCACTAAATGTTAACTGTTCCTGTCTGTATTATTGTTAAAGACCAGATAACCCTGTGTGTATGTATGTGTGTATGTTTGGAGAATCAGCCCTTGAATGCAGAGTCATGGGCTTAGATTTGAAGGTATTTTAGCAAGGGAATGATTGCTTGTGAGGACAGATCTAACAGTGATAGGTATGCTGCTTTGGGGAGTAGGTGAGACCATTTTGGTGACCAGAGCATGCATGAGATAGTAAGGAACTGGATTAGGGATGGGGGGAGCTGGAAAAAATTTAGGGGGTATTTTGAGACGCAGCCCAAACCTAAAGATATTTATGATGGACAGGTGGTGGGAAAGGAACATTTAAAGCATGACTCTAAGGTTTGTGGGCACAGGACAAGGTCAGAGGGAGCTCTCAAGCTAAGAATGACTTTTTATGTTTTTGAAAGATTGTAAAAAACAAAAATGAAAACAAAGAACACAAAGAGACAAAGAATATGGTGACAGAGACCATATGTGGTCTGCAAAGCCTAAAATATTTATGATCTGGCCCTTTATAGAGTTACTCCACCTTTGGCCTGGTCTGGCCTAGGGTATCAAAAGAAGACTCTGCCCCCAAATTGGGAAGCCTAGAGGGGTTTAGACAGACAGCAATGTCCCCAGAAAACTAGAGCATTGAGACTAAAGCAGGAATGAGGTTTGTGTGAATAATATACCAATTCAAGAGTCACATAGTGATTCCCTAAATATTTTTTGAATGTGGGTTCATAAGACAGACAGACCTGGTTGAATCCTGGCTCTTTCTTCCTACCTGTGACCATCACCAGGTTATCAACCTCTGTGTGTCTCAGTTTCCCTACTTGTGGAATGGAGATGATAACTCTACTTACCGCCTGGAATTGTTTTTGGAAGATTAAATGCAATAAGACATGTAAAGCATTTAAACAGCGTCCAGTGCACAACACACAAGAAATACTAGCTTTTAGAGTTTTGAGAAGATAGAGACCTGGAGATGGAAATGAACATGGCATATGGTAAGCAACAGTAAGATGGTGGATTGGTTTGGTAAATAACAGTAAACAAATATCACTTATCATTATTACCATCAATGCTATGACTCTGTTGCTATTATTGGAACTCAGGGTCTGGTTGAGGGAACCTGGTGTTCTCTTCCATAAAGCATGGGGGTTGCTAAGGTCCCTTCCAGCTCTGTCTTTTTAATTTTTTGCCAGTTTCTCCCTCCTTCCTTCCCTCTATGCGGAACATGCTTAATTCTCTTTGACGTTTCTGATAGCAGGGTAATTTCTTCCCCATCCTCTTTAAAAATCCTGATCATGTAAGAACTGATTCTGTTTTTCCCTTCACCATTCCCAGTGATCTCTCTTCCTTTTGTAGCCCCTCCCCCTCCAGGCACTTCCAACAAAAGAGTCAGGTCATTTTTCATGTGGTATCAGCGGAGCGTCAGCCTCCGAAGCGTTTGTCCTTGTTTCTCTGAGTGTCGGAAGTTCTCCGTCTTCCCACTAGGACTTTCTGAGAGCATGGAGTGGCTCCCAGAATTTCTAATCCTTCCTGCTGCAACTGACCCTCTTCCAACACTTTGAGAAAAAACGATTGGGGAAGAAAAAAAGGCCAGCAGAGGAGGGAGGTATGCAGCCCTGGCCCACTCAGCTACACAAGGTCTGTGCTGGTGAACAGGCTGCACCCTGCCTGTTACTCATGGCTGCCTTGAGAGGCTGGTCCGGGGAGAAAGATTAGGGTCATCAAGATAAGGCAGAGAATATTCAAACTGGAAGCAAAGAGGGGCTGTTTTTCCAATAGTAAGCAATCAGGGAACAGGAGGATGTAATTTGCAGATTAGGAAAGTGAACAAAGAACATAAAATTAACTTTATAGCAAAGAGGAGCACAGTCTGTTTGAAGAAATAAACCTCCATAAAGCATTATTGTTGATAAAATCAGACTGTTGATTTAAACTAAGTAGGAAATATGACCAAATCAGGGAGACGATGGGGGCTCAGTGGAAGCTGAAGTTGAAACTTCAGGCAGGGATGGAAGGCTGGGGTGGAAGGCTAGGGTGGGCTGGAGAAGCCTACTGGGGCATCTCCGCCCTGGGGGAGAGATTTAGGACCAAAGCAAGGATGCCTGTGCTCAGGGCATAGATAGGAGGGACGTGCCTTAGCAGGATGGCCAAGCCGCCTTCACTTAGGGATTGTCTTTATTTGAAAAGTGGCATTGATTTCTAAGAACTCGTAAATAGCAAACATGCTCCTGCACACATGCATTCCCTTCCTCTCCCTTCTGTTTTTAATTCTCAAAGACCCACAAAAACTCATCTGAAACACCAGCAACTCTCTGCTTGAACGCCAGTAGTGATCTTTGTACCAAAGCAGAAAAGTCCCAACACAATGCCTTTGATCCTGAGGTGATTGGAACAGAGTTTCTGTCTGCCCCCTTTTATCATACACAAGTTGGCCAGACTAGGATAACACTCATGCAGTGGGTAGTGAGAAATTCAGCTCTGTGCTGTGAGCTGCACTTTATTTCCCTGTGCCATGCCTTCGTGGCTCCACATTGACTGGCATGAGAGACTTATTATTGTTTTTTTGCTGTCTTTGACCTGTGGAGGCAGGACTCTTCCCAAGGACTGAGGTTCAGAGAAGCATCCCTGTGTAGTAGTGCACTCAGAAGTCTTAATTTGCCTCTCCCAGTCCAATCTTCTTCCTTTCCTATCCTGCTCTGAGCCCTGGAAGCTGCCTTGGAAACCCCTCACCTTCTGGCATTTGGTAGAATGCCAGTACAGCTTATGGGAGGCACCACTAGGACACAAGTAGACTAGAGAAAGAGGGAGAGCAGAGTACTGTGGCCTAGATTCCCTCCCTGCCAGCCTGCAGGCTGGCAGTGCCTTTCTTTACCAAAGTTCAGAGTGAGTTAAGGGCCCTGGCCTTGTCCCTTCAGGCACAGGGGTGTTCATAGCCCCCTTTATAGCTCCTACACTTGGATTTCTTCACCATCCTTATTTGGCTTCCCTTAAATGTGCCCTTGCATAACAGTCCCTTCATTAAGCTCCCCACTAATGCTCCCATTTGAGTGTGCCATTCTTGTAGGACCTGGAAGGATACAAATAATGAGAGCTCCTATTTGGAAATCAGAAGGTGTGGGCTACAGCTGAGAACCTCTTACAAGTTGACCATGTGAACTGGGCAAGTTGCTTGTCCTTTCTGGCCTTGGTTTCTTCATTTGTGAAATGGGGATGATGGTGAGGTCATCTTTCAGTTAAAACAAGCTATAATTCTGTTTCCACTAGAGGTGTAGTGGGCAGGGCTCTGGAGGAAAATAAACATTAGTTTCAATCCTGGTTTTTATACTTTCTAAGTGTGTGGCCTTGGCCAAGTCTCTCAATCTCTTTAAATCTGGGTTTGCATCTTCAGTAAAACATGGAAGGTAACTCTTTCCTTGCAAGTTGAGGTGGTGCTTGCTTTGGCAGCACATATACTAAAGTTGGAATGATACAGAGATTAGCATGGGCCCTGAACAAGCATGACACACAAGTTGAGGGGGAGGATTAAATAAAATTACATGTTTGAAAGCAGCTAGGATAGTTCTCATTACACAGGAGGCCTCCAATCCATGGTAGAACCTTTCTCTTCTTTCCTGGCTTTCTTGAAGGGAAAATGCCAAAGCACGAGGGAAAACAAGTTTGTTGGCTCTGGGATTTCCATTCTTTCCACCTCTAATTCTGTTTATTTATATTTGCTTACATCTTAGCTCACAGACTCCAATTCATTTATCCCTTCCAATCTGTCTGCAGATTTCTCCCTGGAGCCATTGCTTCAAAAGGAGGGCAGGTCTGTGGTTCGCTTCAGCCCTCCTTCTGAAGCGAACCAGAAGGATCAGGCTCCAGGTACTATGCTACTCGGCTGACCTAGTGTTCTGACTAGGACAAGGATTTCTTTCAGCTCAGAGCTCCCTGGGACAGCTGACACATTTCAGGGACCTTACTTTTCTTCTTTATGCAGAAGTCATCCTCATAACTGAAGGATTGGGCCTCTAATTTTTCACGTAACCATTCATACCTGGATTTTAGGTCACAGGGAACTCTCCTCAAACTCAATTATAGTCCTGTTCACCCCCAAACTTCCCATAAGTGATTTTGTAAAGTATATAGAGTGGGACTCTTAAAATTTTTGCTTCAAGTTTCAGTATTTAAGTGCATGAACTGCCAAAGATAGGTCTAGATGTGGACAAAGCTGTGAGTGAAAAAAAGTTTATTATTAGTTTCTTCCATATATTTTCAGTGTTCTCTTCTTACATTTCAGCATCTCAGCCTCCAGGTACCCAATATCTGTAACTGCCTGTAGTTCACCAGAGACTCCTTGCAGTCAAATAGACCCCTGTAATTCTACCCCTACTGAGTATATAAACTTATGTGTCTGCCCGTACCCACTGAATGCTCTCAAATATGTGATAACTTGATCTGTTCTTTTGCCTATCCACCCATTCATCCGCCCACCCACTTTAACAGTTAATTGACATATGCTGATTGGAGATGCACGAAATGTGGTGATAGGCTTTGTGTAATCATTTTTTTAAAATGTCACACATAGTTTCAGAAAATATCGAGTGTATTTGCAGGCCCAAAACAAATTAAAAAGATAAAAAATTCTCTCACAATAATACTAGTGCAAGTAAGGGCTAAGTATCCAAAAGTGAGAATAGACATTGTTGAGGTTCAGAAGAAAGAGGAAGCACAACAGGGAAAGAGTAATCAGGACTGTCTTTAGAGAAGATATGGGAATAGAGCCAGACCTTAAAGGATGAGTAGAGTTTCTGTCAGTAGAAAGAAAGGGGGAAGGTACCAGGGAAGGGATGGGGGCAGGGGAAATGAGAAAGATAGGAGATAGAATTCTAAAAGTAGACCTGTTTGACTGGAGTATAGCATTTGCAAAACTAGCTGTGCTAAGATTGGAAAGGTTGGTTGAGACTGGTTTCTGGAAAAGAGGCTGGAATGTGAAGCTGGGAAGCATAAGCATTTCCTACAGGTAATAAAGAGCTCCTGAAGATTTTTCTAGCCAGGGAGAGCTATCTAGTAGAAGTCTGCAGAATGACTTTGAATATGGAGTGTTTGCATTGTCTGTTGACTCACTGATTCACTGATTTCATGCAACAAGAGCTTAATGAGCCCTCCTAAGTGCTTAATTCAATGATCATAGCTGGACACTAGTTATTATGTCCTAGTTCCTTCAGAAATCAAAGGAGCCCTTGCTTTGGGGAGAGCTTCTTAATTCATCATGACCAAATATTTAACCCAGAGAGAAGGAATACAAATAACCACTACAGTTAATACTTTTTTTAAAAAAATATTTTTATTGTAAAATTAAACACAGACACAGAAACCCAAACCAAACCAATGTGTGGCTTAGTGAAATTATTATACAGTGAACACTGTTATAACTACCACCAAAATCAAGAAATAGAATTGCCAGCCACCCCTATTATAACCCCTTCACATGCCTCATCCCAACACAGTCCCTTCCTATCTCCAGAAGTAATCACTATTGTGACTTTTATAATAATTACTTATTTGCATTTATTTATGGTTTTATCACTCAACTGAGCATCCCTAAACCCTATAGTTTATTTTTTCCCATTTTTTAAAACTTGATATGTTTTTTAGGTCTCTTTTAATTTATGGTTTCCTCCTTCCACATCTTTCTTTTCCTTATAGTTTATCTGGTAACAAATTTGGGTCATTTAGCCTGTCAAGTTTCCTACAGTCAGATTTGCTGACTGCTCACTCATGGTACAGTTCAGTGTGTTCCTCTGTCTTCTCTATTTCCTACAAATTGGGAGCTGAATCTAGAGGCTTGTCCTGACACAGGTCTGATGCCTTTAACAAGGTTAAGGTAGTATTATGTTTTGTGTCTGGTTTACGTTGTTCTTTAATGTTAGTCCTAGCAGATCTTCAATGTCTACATCCATTAATTCATTGGGAGTTGAAAAATAGTAATATTTTAATTTTATATGTCCTTTTAATTATCACCTGGCATACTTTTATAAAGAGACACTTTCCCTTATCTACTATTTTGTAACATAGTACTATAATTCATATAGGATAGCTAGGATGAGGTTTGATTATTTCCTTTTATTCACCCAGTTTTCAAGATGACAGTTGGATCATTGTTTCTTCAGAAGGTGACCAGTTATTATTTTTAAGATATATGTCATAATCTCTTGGATTTATATATATTTATATTTGATTAGTTTCAATCTGTTGTAAAGCTCAGATCTTTGGCCAGTGGAAAACTCTTCAAGGTGCTTCCTGAGATCTTCTGACATGACCCTAGTAGTTTTTGATAGCTTCCTTCTAACTGCATGTCAGGATGTTCCAAACTCATCATAAACATTTCCTGCCTTAGACCTGGAATTAGCCATTTCTCCAAGAAATCCTGGTTTAGTTCAATGGGCTATGTCATTTGAAGATCAAATCTGAATGCTGGAGATGAGCACTGCTGTTGGGTTGACTTTGTTTTTAAACCCTTTTAGTGAAAAGAGCTGGAACAGACAAATACCCCATGAGTTTATACTGATATGTCTAATTCAAATTCATATCTACATTGTTTATTTAACATCTTCTATTATCTACATAGTTCCTTTAACTAAAAAATCCTTTGAGGCATGGGAGATGGTAGAATTAGAATGTCCCATAATTAGCATTTGCTTTTTTCTACTTTATATATACAACATCCTCAGAATAATAATATTTGTACTATTACTGACATTATTGTTAGTGAAAGCAGATAAAATGTTTTTTGCATATGCTAATCATCTCCCCAATTTTTATAGTTGTAGTATATTTGCAGTTGAATCATATACTAGACTGTCTACCTTTCAACCCTCATTTAGTTTTTTATCTACAAGTAACTATATATCTGATATTCACCAGCAGTACCTGACTGAAACTTGTTCTTTAGAAGACTCCTTAGGAAGGGCTCATGGGAATAATATTCTCTGAGTCTTTACATGTTATTAGCAGCTTGTGATTTCCTGGATAAAAAATCCTTAGTTCACATTTTCTCTCCTTGAATATTTTAAATACATTACTCTAATTTCTTCTAGCAAAAAGCTTTGCTGTCAAAAAAAATCTGAGGATAAATTAATTTGATTTCCCTTGTAAGTTATATGTTCCTTTTGCTTAAATATCTATTTTTTCCCCTTTTCTTTTAAATACAGTTTTTTTTTCCTGGAATATGTCCTGGTTTTGGTCATTCTGGGTCAATATTCTCAGGTACAGGGTATGTTTTTTCAACATATAGTTCAAATCACTTTATTAGGAAAACTTTATTGAATTACAGGTTTTGGTATTTTCTTTGTTCTCTTTTTCTTGAGATTCTTCTGTTCCTTTGCTTTCTTCTTTAGGGTTTCCTAGTAGTTGAATATTGGATCCTCTTTGCCTATCTTCCTGTTGACTCTTTTTAATGTAAACTCCTGTTGTTTGGATTTTACCATAATTCATAAGAGGTCTGGGCAAATGTGCACCTATTCCTAACTGATTTGTGATTTGGGGATAATGACTGACCATGGTCTTTTATATTATTTTCTTCCTACTGCGGGGGCAGGAGGGGGGACACTGGAAAAACTGAGCTGTAATCCCCAATGGATAGTATACATTTCCAGTAGAATAGTAGGCCAGTAGAAAAGACAGTTTGGTGTCCTGAGACTTTTGTTTTCACTCAGACCATGCAGTCTAAAAATCTGAGATTGACACCTCCTATCTTTATGAGATTAGAAATCTTTGCTTTTTCTAAATACTAATGCCCATGGGGCACAGAAAACCTCACTTTCATCAAGCTTATAAATTTAAGAAGATTTCACTTATTTGTTTCACCATAGAACCCAAAATAGCAATGATGAGAATGGCTCTCGAGGCTATTCTTGATATGAACAAATGCATGGAAGCCAGTCTGAGCAAAACATGACTTATGGCTTAATAGAATATTTTCTAATGGAGAAGGGATAAAATAATTGTCCTCCAACATCCTGTGTTCTGTGTGGTTCAGAGAAGAACCACTCATTATAATAGTGTGAAGTTGCTGGTCCACATGACCTGGACTTTTGTTTCTAAATTACAAATTTAGTGACTTAAACAATACAGATTTATTCTCATACAGTTCTGGAGGGCAGAGTCCAAAATGGATTAAAATCGAGGTGGGTTAAAATCAAGTGTTCCTTCCTCAGAAGGAACCCTTCTGAGACTGGGGGCAGAATTTGCTTCCCTGCCCTTTTCAGCTTCAGGTAGCCATCAGTATTTCTTGGCTTGTGGCCCTTTCTTTCCATCATCAAAGTGTATCACTCCAATCTCTACCTCATCACTTCACTTTCTCTCTGCAGCCACATCTTTGCATTCTTCTTATAAGGACACTTGTGATTACATATAGGGTCCACCCAGATAATTCACAATATTCCCCCTATTTCAAAATCCTTCACTTAATCAAAGTCCCTATCGTCATGTAAGGTAAAATTCATAGGTTATGGGGATTAGGACATGGATATCTTTGGGTGGCCACTATTTAGCATACCATATGCATAACAGTTTTGCACCAGAGAATCCCTAATAACAGAGGGAAGTACACTCATTTCCAGGTTGGTGATAAGGTTGAAGCTCAAAATAGTCTCCTGGAAGCCTGCAATTTCTTTGAAGACTTACATTTTACTTAAAAAATATTTGAGTTTTGCAGGGTACTCTACATGTATGCTTGCTTCCTAATAAGAATAATCTCCCTAGCATAATTTTCTGCAACAAAAGAAAAATTGGTCTGGGAACATGTGCCATAATTCTTCCATGGCTGTAAGGACTCTGGAATACCACATTACACCATAGTAGGAACCGTATCTAATTCGGATGGCATGACATCCCACCATAGGAAAGAGGGCAAATTAAGAGGTGTCATTAGCCTCAACTACAACTGACTCAGGCCTAACCCAATAATTGGTGGGGAGAGGATCTCTAATAGATTCTGATTTTCTCTTGTTCAGAATCCCCAATCATGCCTGAGTCCCATGAATGAGTCAGGAAGTCTCAGTGGGGCATGAGGTAAAGATGGCAAGTCATACTTGTTCTTCAATTAGAAAGCGAGTCCCAGGAGATCATGGATACCATCCACTCTACAGTGTTGAGTCAAGAGCTGATTCTCATGGAATGCTCATCTGTGGAATGAGTCTCAGAATGGACCTTCCTTGTTTTCCTGACCCAGAGTTCATGGATGGGATCTCCTGCCTGTCACAGGACTTGTCATACACAGAATCAGCATTCTAGGCTTGACTTCTACTAAAGGAGAGGGAGGAGCTTTTTTTCTGTCCTGCAGTTCTTTGCATGATAGGCCATGCATAGTTATTATGCACACTTCTCTGAATCCTTCCTACTCTTCTCCTCCCAGCCCCTTCTGCTCTGTAACTGCTCAGGGTCCCAGGACAGTTGAAACTGGACCATCTGGGGTACTATTTTTAACTTCTTTGCGCACAGCTGAGGACTTGGCCCCCACACCGTTGCATCCACCGTCTGTTTCTTCCTCTCTGAGGATATAGACAGAAGACCAATACCTGTGCCTGGAGTGGAGGGGGCATGGGAGGCAGGAGGCCCAGTTGTTGTCTCTCAACCTCCTGGTCTACCCACCTCTGCTTTTACTGCAGTGTGTAGTGCAATACGGCAATTCATAAAATGTGACATTCATGTGTGTGGCACACTGCTGTGAGCCTGTTTTATTCCATGATAAAGGCTACATCTGTCAGCCTCTATCTGCTCATGTTGGGGTCAGGAAGAGAATTATATTGCCCAGAATTGCTCTCTCTTTTCCTCTTACTAGAGGCAGACTTCTCCTCCCTCCCTCCAGAGTCAGCTGAGAGGACCTCTTTCAGGGGGCGGAGGGAGTGGGCAGAAATCTACCCACTGGGTGGATATCCCAGTATCTAGAAAAAGATGGATCAACTTCAAATTATTTCTCTCTTTAAGGACTTGCCCTAAAGTGTCAGAGAGTCTCTGTGACCTATTAAAAAACTGATACCATATATCTATATGCACACATAGAAACATATATACACACATACTATGTATGATGCAATATATATTACATATCACATTATTACGTATATATGTGTGTATAATACATGTACATATAAAAGAATTTTTTAAACTGATTTTAGTTTTGAAACTTTTCACCAGGCATTTTTGTTTCAGTTAATCACGTTTCTATTGCAGCCTGGGGACTTTTTAAAACATTTCTAGAACCCTCTATCTTGCTCCCAAAGGCTTAAGCATTATTTGATAATTAGCCTTCACAATTATGTTATACATTTTGGAGAGAAGTGTGGGCTGGGGGAGGGTGGGAGGAAGAAAGTTGTGTGTGTTAGTTAATGTGGGAGGAATGAGGGTTATTATCTAGGGATTGGAGGGATGCTTATGAGAGAAAGAAGTTCACTCTGTCAAAATTGTGTTGGTTGCCAGTTCTCTGTGAAACCCTCACTTAGACACAGGGAAGGATGGTGGGGGGAACACTGGGAACTTTCTCGCCTTTCCTAATTAAAATGATGCCAGAAAACAGGATCCACATAGGGGCCAGCTACATGCCACTTAAAAAGAAATATGCTTCATTATATTTTCTCTCCATTTCCTGGAACTCACAATGGGAATGAGAAAAAGGAAGAAGACGTGTTGAAATTCTGGACATAGCATTTTGGTACTTACCCGACTGTTAACTTGAAATTGCAATAAAGTAACCACTGCTAAAATGACAGTTTTTCTCTCTTTCTTTCTGCCTTGTGTTCCTATACTTTCTGCCTCTCAAAGTCCACACACTTACATAATCAAAATGTGCTATCCTGTGCTCTTGAAGTCTATTCCTTTGGTTCATGCTCTCTCTGACCCTCCAGAGGAAACCATCACATTTTCCTCTTCAAAGAGGTATATTTGCTCTGTGTTTTAATTTTATGAAAATTATTGTATTTTTTTTCTTTTTTAAGGGGAAAATTTCATTTTTGTTGATTGGGTCAGATTTCAACAATGTTGGGCATGTGGCTGATTTTGAGAGAGAGGGAAAATGAGAGAAGGAATTGTGTATTGTACTGTATATTGTGTGTATGTACACATAGAAGGTCTGAGCATTCTTAGTAAAGAATTGCCCTCAGGCAAAATATTAAAGTAGATGAACGTGTGTGCTAGGAACCACTTCCTTCTTCATCACTGTTATTCCAAATCCAAGATGTTAGAGAACCACAATACTTAACCCAAGCTACAGTGGGATTTCAGGCAGTACCAGAAAATGAGAAAGGCTTTTTTGTGTGCTTGTTTGCCTGCAATTTATTGTTATTATTATTATCATTATTATTATTATTAGGTTTTGGTTAGGGGTAAGGTGAGAGAAATTACTGAATTTAACAGTTCCTCTAGAATCACATCACTTACAGTGCTGCTTGAGACTGGACATGCTAAATGGTTTTCTTTTGGCCAGGGCAAGAAGCCTGCTGAAAAGTAGGGCTTCTCAGTGTAAAGACATAGGGCCATGACTGTGATGGAGATGAGTGGGGCCAGCTGAATGTTAGGCAACTGAGAGTGAAGGGGACTGTGCAAACAGGAGACCATGCCACCCAACTCCAACCATTGCTGGAGTGTGAGCCCAGGGTTGGCAGATGATTGATTTCTTTCCTGGATTATTTTGTGAAGTTTCATCGTTTTAAAATGCTGATCACTCTTCAAATTAAGATTTGGGGAAAACACTGTACCAGCCAAATAAAACACATCAGAGGTCTGTCTGGATGTCTCTGCTACAGAAGAGAGAGGGTTGAGTGCATTATGATCCATTAACATGCGACATGACCTTGGAAAGTCTGCCTACTCCTTTATGAACCAAATGAATTGGGATAGATGAGCTCCACAATTTCTTCTTGCTTGGACCCATTAGGATTTTTTGATTCCTGAGTCCTGTGTTCAGACCTCCAAGATCCTTTTGTCTGCTAGTATTTCATGAAGAGCTCCATAGATGCCCAAACGAAGAAAAGAGGAGAAGAAACATATATTGATGAGGGTCAGAAAGGATTATGTAACCTGAAATATTGCCTGCTCATGTGCCACTATGTGCTTTTGCAGAAAAGCCTTCCTTCTTTGAATCCTTTATGATAGCCATTTTTTCCCCTCCCCTTAACATCCATAGTCCTTTTCCAACCCTCTCCTTCAACAAGTATGTTCATTCAATATATTTATTAATTGCCTGCCTGGGGCCAAGTGTACTCTTATGGCTTCCATCGCTTTCCTGCTTGTATTATATTTATTTGAATAAAATGATGGAGAAAACTTTATTCCCCCAATTCCCAGGATACCAGGGAAGGAAGACTGGTCTGTGAGATGTGCTAGCCATGAGAAGAGCAGGGTGGGCTTACACTTCAGGGGAATGTGCACGGTGAGGCAGGCCATCTCCTGGAGAGCCCAGACTTTGGGAGCCAGCAGAGAATGAGGTAAAGAGCCACCAAGATGGCAGAAGACCATGTGGTGCTTGATGCCACCCCTCTCCACTCATTTCAGTTCTTCCACAGAATTACCAAAGTCATTAGATGCTGGTGCCCAATCACAGCAAGAGGCTTAAATGCACATCAGAGAAAGAGGGCTGGGGGTTTGCAGAGCTCATAGGGCCAGCTATGGATTCCAACAAGCCATGATATTGTCTGAACCAATTTCAGAGGTGGATGAGGCCCCCAGGTGATATCTGGGTATATTTGGGTACATCCAGGCATGTTACTGCCTTGGCTAGACTGTGAGCAATTTCAGAGCAAGACCCTTAGCAAAGTTGTTTCTGTAGGTTAAGTGCAGTCAACATAGTGCTTTGGTACACAGTAGATTCTCAGTGAATACTTGCTGACTGACTGACTGACTGACTGACCAACTGAATGAATGAATTAGTAAAGGAGAAAGCTGTTAACTCTAGCCATGAACGTGAATGCAGGCATTGCATGGACAGACAAGAAAGGAACCAGTCAGGAAAGGGTTAATTTCTGCCTTCAGCATTCACAGGAAGGATAATGTATGCTGGGGAGGGAAAACATTAGTCTTTCCCTTTTGAAACCCTGAAAAGATTTGTCTGAAGCATGTATTTAAATGGGCAGCATACAGGTGTTTTCAGAGCTGTTCCAGCCCCAGAGAAGGCCTCAGGCAAACCAGAGAAGACGATACTTAGTAACGAGAAACACTCCTCAGCTACTCTGCATGCTTCAGTGGGAAAATGCAAATCAACTCATTTTCGCTTTTGAGGACAACTTCAGATAAAGGGGTCCCCGGGCAAAGTAACCCCTTCAGTGTGCCTGGCTGTCTTTCCCCATTGCTATCTTTTCCTGCACTACCTGCTGAGCAGAGCTGTAGGGGGTAGGGAGGGGCTGTGGATTGACTGCACAGGAGAAGGAGAAGAGATTGGAAGTGCATAGTAATAAGGAACTGAGGGAGGAGAGAGAAGGATGGGGCGTTTGTGTGAAAGGCCTTGAACTAGGAGGTGGAATCACCTCCAGTTCTGTCTCTGTGGCCACCAGCTGAGGGTGACCTTGGGCAAGAGGTGGGATTCACAGGCAGTCAAAGCTAAAGTGAATGTTGAAAGTCATGTCAATTCCACCGTCTAGGTTTTTTTTTTCTCCCCCACATCGAGTAACTGAGATTTGAGGTATCAGTGAGGAGTAAGTAGAAAGCAAGGATTAGAATACAGGTCCCCTGGCAGCCAGAACAGAGTCCCTCCGCCCTTCCCAAGTGTCATGCTAAGAGGCACCTGGATAACAGGCATGGGTTTCCATGTTTTATAAATTTGGATGTGAATGTTTGCATGTGTCTCAGGGCTCAATTAAGATTTTAAAGATCTGAATAACTCAAAAATTGTGGTTACCTCTCCATTCCCAATTTAGGTGATTGAAAATAAAAACAAGGCAAAGCTATGACAGAAGTATAAGGAAGTAGAATAAATATTTTTCCCATGATGACTACTCTGATAATTTTTAAAAAATGTTTATATATTTATTTAGAGAGAGAAAGAGTAGGTGTGTGCAAGCAAGGGAGGGGCAGAGAGAGAGAGAAAATCCCAAGCAGGCTCTGCGCTGGCAGTGTGGAGCCTGATGTGGGGCTCGATCTCATGAACTGTGAGATCATGCCCTGAGCCCAAATCAAGAGCTGGACACTTAACTGACTGAGTCACCCATGTGCCCCTACTCTGGTAATTTTCAAGTAGCAAATTTTATTTAAAATTTTTATTTTGAGTGCTCCTGTTTCACAGGAGGTACATGCTTTTTCTGCTTATTGGGAAATCCAGTATATTACTTCATGTCATCAGGTACTTATTTTTGAAGGGGTGCATGAGAGGGTTGTATGAACACACATTTGGGCAATTGTCTGTCATTTTTGTGTTTATGTGGTTTTCTATGGTATTAAGTGCATATGTTTTATTTTTGTTTTTGCTTTTTTGGGTTTTTTTTCTTTTGGTTGAATATGTATATATACACATGCAGTTTTCTCTTTTCTTTTTCTACAGAGTGAGACTATCAAATGATTGCTAAAATTGGCAGCCTCTAGTTTGCCAAATGAAATAACGTTTGTAAAAGAGTCTTGCACACAGCCTGTATTCAGTGCATGAAGGTTACTTTTTCTCACCAAGTAAAAGAGAGAGCCACTCTAAATGAATTTCAATGTAAACTTGAAATAGTCTGAGTTCTAAAAGCATCTGGGACCTGAATTTTTAGAGAAATTTGTGTGTCATAGGAGTCAAAGATGGGGCAGGTCAGTTTTAGGCTTTAGACATTTTCATAATTTGCTTTTTATGGGTAGAGGAACTTACAATTTTCTGTCAATCAGCAGAGTTCACTGTAGTTTTCTGTGCTTACATATTATAAACTTATGTGTATGATACATTTATATACCCCTATCTATATCTGTATCTATGTATATAAACACATACAGACCTACATTACTTTATATTGGTGGCCTTTGGTTTTTGGCTTGGTTTGTCTCTCCAGGAACTGGAGGTAAGATGGCGCCTGCATGTCTTGGTCTGTAATCCATAACCTGCAGTCATTTTACCCCTACTTGCTCCCGATGTACTTTGGAGACTTTGGCACCTCTGGAAAGAGGTTTCTGCATGTTAGTGTGAGATACTCAAACTAAAGCCTGGAATTATTCCCAGTGATCATAACAAGAGCTGGCGGAATTCACTGTGGGACACCCTACGGTATTACCCCCCACCCCCACCCCCGGAAGCAGCTTTCTCATTTCTCCTCCTAGGTGATTCTCAGAAAAGATCATCCTAACACTGAGCTAGTGTTTTTTGGGTCTTTAGCGTAGACCAGTGGTTCTCAGGGGTGGCAGTTTTGCCTACTACGTCTACCTTCCCCTTCCAAAGGATACTTGGAAATATCTGGAGACAATTTCAGTTGCCACAACTGGGAGGGGAGGAGTGCTATTGGCTCCTATGGCTAGAAGCAGAGATGCTGCTAAACAGAGCGCAACGCAGACATTCCCCCACCCAGCAAAAAATGTCAGGGATACCGAAGTTGAGAAACCCTGGTGAATGCCAAGCTCTGCGTTCCTTTATTACAGGCAAGTGTCCGTTAATCTCACAGATCCAATGGGCTAGGTACCATCATCCTCCTTCATTTGGAAGTGAAAGGTAATATGGAAGGAAGAAATGACGTGACCTAGGTGTAGGACTGCGTGGGAGTCAGATGCATCTGCTTCCAGACACTGTTTTCAACAGCCTTCTGTGCTGCAGACCTCCTTAGTTACGTCTGACCAGCATCCCAGAGAATGAGCTATTTCCACTCAATACACTGGCACCCCTTGTAGATGAAGATGAATTGTTCCTGCCTTGGAGAAACTGGTCTAGATTTTGTTGTTCTCTCCTACCAGATAGTGCGTTTCTCTGCCAAAAGTCACATTGTAGTGTAAACGTTGTCCCTGTTACCCCCTTTATTTTCTTTCATTTCTTTACCTTACCCTTTTGGCTTGGCTTTTCTTGGACTGCAATAATTTAGCTCTCCTTCAAAACTATAGCCCCTTTCTTAAAGAGCCGTCCATGTAGCTGGAGGGCCAACTTCACTGATGGCTACCTGAATGGTTGTCCTGGGGGAGAGGGTGTTGATGATTGCCACCAGGCAGGAGAAGAGGACAATTTCCTGTGAAACAGGACAGTCCCTGACATTCATTTAAAAATTTTTTTGATGAAATTCTCTGCCTGTCCAGATTCCAGGAAAACAAAAATAAATCTGAATTTAGGTTCCAGATTGTGCCAAGGTTTCACGGGAAAGCTTTCTTCCATAAAAGCCTTCTGAGGAATTCCTTTATCAGGAGAGAAAAGCATTCCTGGAGATCTCATTAGGTAAATTACTCTCAGATTAACATATTTTATTAATTACCTATTATGAGACCCCAAAGCTAAACAATCATAAAAACAACAAAAAGAAGTAAATATAGTTCCCAGTGACTAATAGATGCCATAAAAGACATAATCAGTAAAATCAATTATATGCATTATTATAATGAAAGGTACAGTTAGTGCTTTAAAAAAATAATTAGGTTATTGGCTAAGAGGAAACTAGCCCCCTCCATTACCCCTGGAGCAAGCCCCGGAGGCTTCACTCAAAGGCTTTTAGTATAGAAATCATTGGTTTTATTGGCCAGGCAAATTAGTGACTCCATTAGCTTCACCAGTGGGGGACTCTGGTTTTCCTAAGTCACCAGGTGCTTTTGATCTGGTTGTGCATTTTCTCGAGTGGAAAAATATAGGGTTGGAACAATGCATCGAGATGTGTACAAAATATCTGCCAGTCTACATGTGCAGCAAGGGTAGGAATCAAGGGAAAGGAAGTAAAATAGGGGGTGATGGTTGGCCTGTGTGTGGACTGTGCAGTTTGTGTAGGGTGTGCGGTATGCCTCGTTTGTGCACTGGGGGTGCATGCCTGCCCAGTGCACACGTATGTGCCACTCGAGAGCTTATCCACAACATTTCCAAACCTCTGTCCAGAGCTCAACTTGGCCATCTTGCTTTGTATGTAAAAAATATTCCACTTAAACCTGTAGCAAAGCTACCTCCAAAGTGCCAATAAATAATATATGCAAAGTTTTGTTTTTTTTTTTTCTTATCAATATAAAGAAATGTGGAGTTGTGAGGCTGGTGAAAACTCGCATTAGACAATGTAATGAAGCAGGAATTAGAACAGCGTAGTTCCTCTGGCCATTATAAATGAGGACGGCAGCTACCTGGAGAATGGGAAAACTGATGAGTACAGTCTGTTGGGGAGAGCAGGAGGAAAATTTCCCTCAGGAACACATTTCAAATTACTTATTTATGAACTGATGAACTGGGAGACCACCTATCGAGACATCGGCGTAAGCAGTCTGCTCCAGACAGCTACAGAACTCCAGCTAATTGTGCGGCTGTTTTCTGTTAGAACTTGTGCTATCCAGCTGGGCTTTGGAGGCAGGAAATTTAGGCTGTGACTAGAAGTTACGCTTTTCCTCTTTCTTGTCCTCATAAATATATACATACATATTTTAATCCACTTGAATCGTTTGGTGGGGGCCTGGGAAGAAGTTGCTACAATTGGCCCAGGAAGGGCTGGAGTGGAGAGGAGGTTTTGGTGTTGAAAGGTTTGCAGTTTATGTCCCTCAGTCTGGGAGGGAGTTGAGTTCTGGACTCCTGCATCCACTCTCTAAAGGCTATTGGATCAGGCGGTGGAGAGCCATATCTTCCTCTTTCCCTTCTTGGTCAGTGTCCCTCTCCCCTTTCTCAACACCTTTATTGCCATGGTGACAGGGTATTGAGTGCTTCCTTAGTGCTGGGCTTTGTGCGATGTTTTACATGAGCGATCTCATTTTATCCTCCCAAGAACCCTATGGCAAAGGTACCATTGTTCTGCCCTTTGCATTCGTATATAAACTGATGAATGAGGGAAGTGAAGTGATTTGGGCAAGGCCATGAGTCCAAGTCCATCTGACCCCATAATTTAGCCTCCTAATCACTTCCTGGATGATTATAAATGTTCGTGGGAAGCAGTAGCATCTTTCACTGGGGTGTGCTATGGACTTTTCTCTGTGCTGCAGGCAGTGGGGTGAGGGGAAAGGAATTCAACAATCAGGAACCATGGGTATTGTTGGGAGACGGTGTAACTGACTGGTTAAGAGCTAAGTCCCTTAGGGATTTTTATTATTATCTCCGTTGTACAGATATGGTAACAGAGACTCAGAAAAGTGCTGAAAACTTGTCCTTTACATATGCAAGTTGGAGAGATAGGATTTGAACTGGGTCTAGGCTGAGAGCTTCCTACTAGGTAGACTAGCTCCTTGAGGGTAGAGTCTAAATCTTATTCAAACTTTAATTCCCAGTACCTGAGAAAATGCCTTTGGAAATGGATCCTCAATACATATTTGCTGAAATGAGTTTTCAGCCTTAAATCCAGCAAGCTTATGGAGTTTGTGCAAAGATCCCCATTCCTTGGCCAATACTGCAATAATAGCAGCATATATTTATTGACCATCTAACTGTGCCAGGCCGTATGCCACACCAGTACCTGATCATTTCATTCAATCCTCAGAACCTGATGAAGATGGTATTTTTATCATTATTACCTCTAGATTATATTGAAGTCATTGAAACTTGGGGATGGTTCTCCAAGTGGTTCTCAACTGGTAGTGATACCCCCCATTCCTCGCTGCCAACAAAGGGGACAATTGCCATTTTGGACACACAGCCAGGGGCAAGGGAGGAGGTCAGGTGTGCTATTGGCATCTAGAGGATAGATGCTAGGGTTGTTGTAAACATCCTGCAATGCACAAAGTGTCTTCCTACAACAAAGAATTATCCTGCCCAAAATGTCAATATTGAGATAATCTGGGTTAAGCGCTTGCCCAAGCTATTAAGTAGCAGAGCCAGGATTCAAATTCCCTATCTGACTCCAGGGCCTGTGTGCTAATCATCTACTGAACAATTATCCCAGTCCCTGTTTTCTTGGGCAGGCTATGGTTTGCTCAGAAGACATAGTAACATTATAATGCGAGTGAGAGGGTGGTAAGTGCCTCGAGGGAACATATCAGGAGCCTCTGGTGTGGATCGTTTTGCAAAGTAAATCTTTAATCTCAGCCTGATCTTTGGGTCCTGACTACACCAAATAAGTAACTGCTGTCTGCATGGCAATTCTGTCAGGGCCAGATGAAGCTGGAGCCAGGAGGACTTGGTGGAAAGACTACAGGGCTGGAGGACCCCAGATGGCTGACTTCAATCACTCTTACTGTGTAGCCTCTGGAAATCCCCAAGCACTCCCTGAGTTTTTATTTCTTTAGCTGTGGGACAGAGAAGGCTCCACTCCGCCTGTTTCTCAGAGCTGTTTACAAAAGTCACATGAGAAAATGGCTGCCTGAGAGTTTTGAAAAGGGCTTACACATCGACTGGGATTCCCTTCATTACTTTGACAAACATATAATGATAACAGTAAAAACTTACACCACTACTATTGAGTATTTGTTCTTTGCTAGACATTTCTTTAAGGACCAGATGTACTCATCTCATTTATTCTTCAAAACAATTCCATGAGGAAGGTACTAACCTAGAATGGCCCCATGTTTGGTTCAATACCCTGATGTAACCATAATTCTGGTATAAATTCTTTATAATATTTGAACAAGAGGCCCTGTATTTTTATTTTATAATGGCTCCTGCAATTTATGTATCTGATTCTTCCCTATAGATCTGTCTGATTCTAGCCTAAGTGTATATTAACCCCTCATTAGTGCACCTCTCAGAAATGGCCTGTTGCTCACTGTAGGGTCAGAGGTATAAAGGTTTTGAAAGTTGATTCTTTCCCTATGAAAAGGAGCAGTGACATTTACCAGGCTTATCAATCAGTTCTATCTACACATTGATCAGGTGGAGAGGACAGGAAACTAGACCAGAGGCAATAAAATAATAAAGAATTAGTTAAGTAGTTAGGCTCTGAGTTCAGATAGCATCATGACAACAGCCATGATAATAATGATAACAGAAATAGTATAATGTACAGCAAAACTTTCTTGAATTCCCTGTGTACATAGCCCTATGCTGTGCTTTGACATGCATGATGCTCTTTAATGCTCACAGTAATTCTTGGGGGTGTGCAGTATATTATTATTCATATCTTTCAGATGCAGAAGTCATGGCTGAGTGTAGTGACTTATCCACCACATCATGTAGCCTGAGATGGAAGCCTGGCTCCATTTGCTGGCTATAATGCCTTGGGCAAGCAACCATTCTGTGCCTCACTTTCCTTGTGTGTTAATGGGAATATAGCATACTTTGTAAAATTATTATACATTTTGAATTAGATAATATAATCTGGAATACAGAGGAAGGGCTTTGCCCATTTTGTTTATTGCCCTATGCCATATTTTAGAACAGTGCCTGACATATGGTTGGTATATCAGCTATCCATTGCCAAAATGCCATGTAATAACTAGTCACAAAACTTGAATGGTATATAGTAATAGACAATAAAATGTGATATTATTGCTTTTATGTTAACAGTCAGTTGATATAGGCCCAACAGTTCTTTTGCTTTTGTTTTTCTTGTGTTAGGAGGTATACAAAGAAAAATGTTGCTATGGCTAATGTCAAAGAAATCACTACCTATGTTTCCTTTCAGAAGTTTTATGGTTTCGGGTCTCGCATTTAGGTCTTTAATCCATTTTGAGTTTATTTTTGTGTATGGTATAAGAAAGTGGTCCAGTTTAATTCTCTTGCATGTGGCTGTCCAGTTTTCCCAGCACCATTTATAACAGAGACTGTCCATTCCCCATCGTATATTCTTGCCTCCTTTGTCATAGGTTTATCGACCATATAAGCATGGGTTTCTTTCCAGAGTTTCCATTCTGTTTCATTGATCTATTTTTATTTTTGTGCTGATAATATACTATTTTGATTATTACAGCTTTGTAGTTTATCTTGACATCTAGAATTGTGATATTTCCAGCTTTGTTCTTCTTTGTTCGGAGTCTTTTGTGGGTCCATACAACTTTTTGTATTAGTATTTGATAAGGACTGCATTTAATCAGTAGATTCCTTTGGATAGTATGGATATTTTAACAATATTAATTCTGGGACTACACCAAAATAAAAAAAAAACTCTTACACAGTGAAGAAAATCATCAACAAAATGAAAAGGCAACCTACTGAATGTGAGAAGATATTTGCATGTTATATCCAATAAGAGATTTTATCCAAAATACATAAAGGACTTATACAACTTAGCATCAGAAAAATTCAATTAAAAACGGGCAGAGGAGAGGTGCCTTGGTGGCTCAGTTGGTTGAGCATCTGACTCTTGATTTCAGCTCACATCATGATCTCACAGTTTGTGAGTTTGAGCCCCACATCCAGCTCTGCACTGACAGTGTGGAGCCTGCTTGGGATTCTCTGTCTTCCTCTCTCTCTATGCCCCTCCTGCACTCACATTGTCTCTCTTTCTCAAAATAAATAAACTTAAAAAAAAAATGGGCAGAGGAGCTGAGTAGACATTTTCCCAAAGAAAACATACAGATGGCACACGGACACATGAAAAGATGCTTGGTATCACTAATTATGAGGGAAATGCAAATCAAAACTACAATGAGATTTCACCTTGCACTTGTCAGAATGGCTAGAAATAAAAAGATAAGAAATAAGTGTTGGTGAGGATGTGGAGAAAAAGAAACCATTGTACATTGTTTGTGGGAATGTAAATTGGTGTAGCCATTGTAGAAAACAGTATGGAGGTTCCTCAAAAAATTAAAAATAGAAATACCATATGATCCAGCAATTCAACTACTGGGTATTTGCCCAAAGAAAATGAAAATATTAATTGGAAAAGATATATGAATCCCCATGATTATGGCAGCATTATTTACAATGAACAAGATATGAAAACAACCCAAGTCCATTGATAGATGAATAGGTAAAAAAAGAAATGGTAACATATATACAATAGAATATTACTCAACAACAAAAAGAAAAAGGATGAGATCTTGCCATTTCTGACAATATAGATGGATCTAGAGGTCATTATGTTAAGTGATATAAGTCAGAGAAAGACAAATATTATATGATTTTGCTTGTATGTAGAATCTGAAAAAACAAAACAAATGAATAAACAAATAAAGAAACAGACCCATAAATACAGAAAATAAACTGATGGTTGCCAGAGGAGAGGGGGTTAGGGGGTTGAGTGAAAGGGATTGGGGATACAGGCTTTAAGTTATGGAGTGAATAAGTCATGGGAAAAGGTACAGCATAGGGAATATAGTCAGTGTATATTGTAATAGCATTTTATGGTGACAGGTGGTAGCTACATCTATGGTGAGCATAGCATTAAGTATAAGCTTGTTGACTCACTATGTTGCACATCTAAAACTAATGTGACATTGTGTGTCAACTACACTTCACTTAAAAAAAAAACGAGTCATTTTGACTCTATCTAGATAGGTCTGCTGACCTTGTCTGGGCTTGCTCATGGGTCTGAGGGTCACCTGTCGAGGGTACCTGAGACAACTTGGTTATACTCCACATATCTTTTCTTCTGCAGAAGGACAGCCTGGGCATATTCTTATAGTAATGTTAGAGTACTAGAGTGCAAGTGGAAATGCACAAATGCTTTTTCAAGCCCCTGGTTGTTTCACATCGGCTAATACCTCACTGGCCAAATCATTGCCTGGGCAAGGAGTCAGGGAGTAGGACAGGTCACCTGGACCAGCGTAGTAGAGGTGAAGATTGGGGCCAATATGCAATCAATTTACCACAATTGACTCTCAATAAATATTGGAAAAAAGGATTTGAAAGTGGTTAGGCATGATAAACGATCAAAAAATGGTAGTTCACCATTTTGGGCAAAATAGTTGAAGGGAATTAAGAGGTACGAACTTAAAATAATAAGTCATGGGGATTAAAGTATAGCACAGGAAACATAGTCAATGATACTGTAATAGCTTTGTATGGTGAAAGATGGTGGCTATGCTTATTGTGGTGAGCATTTTGTAATGCATATAAATGTCAAATCACTATGTTGTATACTGAAACTAATACAATATTGTATGTCAACTATACTTCAATTAAAGAAAAAACCCTGATGGTTAAGAAAAGCATAATAAAATAAAAAATGGTAGTCAAAACAATTATAATAATTATCTGATAAACAATGGATTTTGTAAAAGTGTTAACCCAAGAGAGGGATTTGACCATACATACTTTTTTGACCTATTATGCATTTTTATTGTTGTTGTTTTTCTTTACATTTTCAAAATATATTGGGGGTGTCAGCTGGACATAGTGCCACTTTTCCTTCTAAGAAGAACTAAAATTTCACAGGTCACAAAAGTAACTGATGAAACGGTTCCTCCAGAACCAAGGTAACCATAGGGCTCTTTGAATTTGTCAAAATAAATTCCATTCTCAGCAAATTTCCCCTGATACCTTTTCATATCATGGTTCCATTCCTTTGTTTTAATCCAGTGGGGCATGGACTTGGGTTCTGAGAGTAGTGATTGTTTAAACTTTCCTTTTCACAATTCCTGACACAGCCTAGGGTGGAAGCAGCTCACTTTAAACCTGAATTTGGCCGGGCCCCTCTTGCCATGCCGTTTCGGGCTGCTCTTGAGTGCTGGCTGTGGAGCAACAGCCCCCCCGCCCCCCGCCCCAATTCTAATTTCTTCTAACGGGTTAAGGAGTTTGCTTCTAAGTGAGTGTGTGTGTCTCCCTCAGAGCTACTGCTCTGTGCAGCGACAATGATGACAGGTTGGTTTAATGCAGCTCTTGCCAAGATTAAGGGGTTGTCAGACAAGTATCATGGGAGACTGAGGGATTACTCTGAAAAATCACTCTGAATTGCTAACTAACAGAGAGCTGGCATTCAAGTGGGGGTAGGCTTCCTCATATTTGAAGAGCTGCAAAGAGGTCCTTAGCAGATCTGACCTCTCTCCTTACTCTGAGAACAGATTAAGTGAGCCACTGAGATGCCCCCAACCTAGGGTTATATGTCCCAGGAGGGCAGGAGGGCTCAGGATTAGACAAGGGGCTCCATATCAGCCTTATAAAACAGCATGCAGAAGTATATCCTCATAAACATATGACTTTTTTTCTGGGAGAAAGGGCCATAGCTTTCAGCAGCATCTCAAGGGTTTGTGACCCCCAGATATAGGACTGTCCTGTTCAGTGCTTCAGGCAGGGCTCTGTAGTTAATTTTAAGGAGTTTTGTCTGGACACTAAAAGTAACGAGCAGCCAGTAAAGAGTTTAAAGAAGTGAGATGGCATGAGTAGGCCTTATTTTCAAAAAAGGTGACTTTAGGTATAAAACTGATATAAAAATTGCTATAACTATTTTTTTTTATCATTTGTGTATTCCATAAATATATATACTGAGTGCCTTTCCTATGCCAGAGACTGGGCAATGAGAATGATACTTAGCGAGATTCTGGCGGTTGGAGTGTCTGCCCTCATGAAGATTAAAATCTATGTAGAGAGCTGAGTAATTCAAGTACAGCTGGAAATTCTAGTACAGTATGAGAAGTGATATTTGTTCATCTATTCATTCATTAATTTGATAAATACTTACTAAGCCTCTACTGTGTACCAGGCCCTGTGCTACATCTGGTGGACATCAGGGAGTTTTAGATAAGCATAGTCTCTGCCATCATAGAATTCACATTCAAATGGGGGATACAGACAGGTGAACAAGCCATTAAAGCACATGGTAACATATACTAAGAGGATGTACAAGAGCAGTGAGGACATAGGGGTAATACATCCAACTTAGCCCCCAGGTCTTGGGGACAGTGAAGGTTCACACACCATTTCATATAGAGACAGAGGGAACACAGTTGCACACTATCCGTGCATTTCCTGCTTAGTAGAAACTTGGGTACTTTGAATTAGATGTCTCCTTTCTTGCTTATCAACAGGCATGTGGATTTGCTGAGGGCAGAATGAAGAAGGCTAAGTAAGTTTAGTAGTCTAACTCACAAACCATGAACTGAATTTCAGAAGGCTTAAGTTCAATCTTATTTTTATGTGTCACTAGCTGTGTGACCTTGGGCAAATCATTTCACCTCTCTGAGCCTTACCTGTGAAACAGGGTTAATAATGTCTGCTTTGCCTATATCAAAGGGATATTCTTAGTATTCCTGTCTCTCTGCCTATGCAGAGGCTGTTAGCACTTTACAAAGAGTCTATTGCTCTTTTTTCATAGCTGAGGCATTCCTGCAGCCTCTGCTCCCTGACTTTCCACTTTGTCTCTTCTAACCAGGATCTGTTTTCTCTGGATCCATCCTATGAACTTATGTGTGATTTCTCTCACCCTCTTTGATTGCTTTTAGATTGGTGCTGGTTTCAGTTTCAACCTTGGGATGTTGCCTCTCAGAACACTCACCTCAGTTTCATATTCTGTAGCCAATTCCTGACCCCATACTTCAGTTAGGCTCCTGGGACCCAGCAGTCCAACTTGGGTCAAGACACCTGGGCTCCTGCCGGTCTGGTAAGAGACTGAATACAACAAACAAAAGGTGTGGCAAGGATAACATCTTACTCACCACATTGTTTCCTTTTTGTGAGCCTACAGGGAGATTACATTTTCCAGCCTCCCTTGCTGCTAAGTTGGTGCCATGTAACTGAGTCTGGCTAATACAATGTGGGCCGATGTGATGTACACTATTTCCAAGACTGCACCTTCAAATTTTCATGTGTGATTCCCCCAACCCTTTCCTTTTCTGCCACGGGGACCATGTGTTCCAAAATTGTAGCAACAAAGTAGAGAAGAGTCACCTAAGTCCCATGGACTATGATGTGAATGAAAAATAAACCTTTGTGGTGCTAAGTTTTTAGGGTCTATCTGTTGTAGCAGCTTGTATTAATAACCTGATATAGGTGATAACTATGAAAGTTCTTTGTAAACTTCAAAATAACTTATATTTTATATTTTAAATTATTCATATTCATAGTCTCTCACAGATGCCCGGTGGTTGTCACATTCTCCTAATTGCTCTTGTTTTTGCCTCTTTATGTTGCAAATGATAGAATCCCAGGGTGCCTGGGTGGCTCTGTTGGTTAAACTTTGGACTCTTGATTTCAGCTCAGGTCTTGATCTCAGGGTTGTGAGTTCAAGCCCCATGTTGGGCTCCATGTTGGGCATGAAGCCTATTAAAAAAAAAGAATTAAAAAGACAGAATACCACTCACATAAGGTCTACAGAAAAAGGGGAATTTGGGGGGATGGTGCATATGGGTTTGGGTGGAGAATTGTTCAGGCCCAGGGTTCCAAATGTTATCATGAAGTCTTATTGTTTGTTTCTGTCTCAGCTCTTTCTTCCCTTCCGTTGACTTTACACCCTCTCCACAGGGTGGCCCCTGCCTGCTCTAAGCTTATGTTCAACCAGCTTGGAAGAGAAACAAAAATCTGAGACCACTTTTTTCTGTTTTGTTTTGTTTTTCATTTTTTTAAAACAAAAGTTTATTTATTTTTGAGAGAGCACAAGCAGGGGGAAGGGCAGAGAGAGAACAGAGAATCCCAAGAGACTCCATGCTCTCAGTGCAGAGTCCAACGTGAGGCTTGATCCCAAGAACCATGAGATTATGACATGAACTGAAACTTAGAGTTGGACCCTGAATCGACTGAGACTCCCAGATGCCCCAGTGAGCATACCTCCAGGGAGTGCTTTTGTCACCAGGCCTGGCTTGGGTCACCTACTCATCCCTGAACTGGTTAGGCACTGTGCAGTTATTTGCTCAGGCTTAGATTATGGGGTCACCTTTGGGGCCTGGAGATGGTGACAGCTGTCCACTCCCAATCATATGGGTTAATATTGGTGTAGAAATGTTTTTGAAAGAAAACTGGATTGTTTGTATCCAAATGGATAACAGATGTTCTCGATAGCCAAATTATAATAATTAGAGCTAATGTTTACTAAGTACTTATTGTATCTTAGAAAAGTACAAAACATTTTTTATACAATATTTCATTTAGACTTTCTAAGAACTCTAGGAGGTAGCTTGTTATTTATGGAGTAATGGCAATGGGATCATTGATCATTTTCCATAATGTAGATTTGATGTGAATTTATACATTTTTTGTAGTTCTAACATGATTGCAGCAGTGACTGTATCCATTGATAATCTAATTGTTCTTGCAGCAAAGGAACAATGGAATTCCAAGGGGAAGAATTGTCTGGCATAGGAATGTTCTTGCTTTAGTGATTCAGGCCGTTCTAATGAACAACAAGAAATATGGGGCTTACATTGTATTTATTTGTGGAAAGATATTCATATAACACTGTTCCAGTGTCATCAATACAACCATAATTCATGATCCTGACAACAGAGCAATGGATTCTGTGTGGTCTCACCATCCAGGAAACCTGAATTTGAAGCTGAATCTGCCAAAACAAAAATAAAAGCCATAAATCACAAATATTCAGATTCTTCCTCCTGTTCTGACATGTACAACTTTAGCATTTCAGGGCCACTGAGATGAAAGGAACCTCCTGTTTCACACCTCCTAAATTCTCCCTTCCAGCTGGACTTAGGTTGTCAAACGGTTGGGCACACTTTGAAGCTGATCATTGAGAGTAGAAAGGGGATGGGGAAACAGTCACAGCTCAGCCTATCAGCCAACTCGCTGAGAGATGGGGACTATTAGAGGGTCACTTAATGAATGTGTGAAAAAGAATAGTGCAAACAGGGCAGATTTCTTTCATCCACAGGCAAGGAGACATTTTCTCCTTGGCTATGAAGGGCATTCTGTCCTTAGGTGTTTGCCATGAATTTACCCTCTGATGTCCTGTTTGGAGAATTGAGTTCAGTGACACTTTGATTAATGCTATTCCTATTTTCACTGACAGAGCAGTAGCTTTTACTTGGGGCCATGTATTAGGTGCTTTCCTTAGCTCAATGTTAGAATCCCAACAGAGGGCTAGGGTTGGTTGTGGCAAAGATGGATAGCTGTCCACCAGAAATTTGTTATCCTCTTTTTATGGTGTGTAGTTATCACTGGGAAGCAGTTGCTTAGTCAGAGACTACATTTCCCTGCACCCATTATATCCAGTGGAATGTGAAGGAACCTTTTTTTGGGGGAGGGGGGAGTTTACCAAGAAGTCAGTGTGACATTTCTATTTTCTCTCTTTCCATGTACTGCCTAAACACAGTGGCCACCAAAATTTTACAGGATGCTGTAAAGCTATCAGAGGAAGGTGCCTGGGTCCTGAATCACCACATGGAGAAAGAGAAAGCCCTCCAACTAGGAAAGTCCAAGCAAACTTTCAGGACAATGGCAAAATTTTGGAGAGTCTGACACCAGAACACCACAACCTCACAAATCCCGAGTTCTGAGATCTCTTCTCAAGACTTGTCTCTCCTGGAAACATTCTTAATTCTAGACCTGTGCTGTCCAAGATGGTAGATACTTGCCACATGTGGTTACTAGACTTAAATTTAAATTAATTAAAATAAGTAAGACAGGGGCACTTTGGGTGACTCAGTCCGTTAAGTGTCTGACATGCTCAGGTCATGATCTCATGGTTCTTGGGTTAGAACCCCTTGCTGGGCTGTGTGCTGACAGCTCAGAGCCTGGAGCCTGCATCAGACTCTGTGTTTCCCTCTCTCTCTGCCCCTCCTCCGCTCACACTTAGTGTCTCTCTCTCTCTCTCTCTCCCTCTCTCTCCCTCCCTCTCTCTCTCTCAAAAATAAATAAACACTAAAAAAATTTTTTTAGTAAGTAAGACAAAAAACTCAGTTCTTTGGTTGTACTATCCATATCTCAATTTGACATGTGGCAAGTGACTATAATATTGGACAGCATACATATGGAACATTTCCATCATTGCAGAAAGTTCTGTTGGGTAGTACTTCTCCAGACAGTGGGAATTCTAGATGGTGAATTTATCTAGAAGGAGTAGCAGGGAAGTCTGTAAGTAGTAATAGGGCTTCAGCATCTGGGCTACAATTCATTTATTTTTTTTTTACTTGTTCCTCTTCTTGCTAGAGGTTGTGAAGTGTTTAGAGCAGGAATTACCTCATGCATCTTTGTAGCTCTAACATCTAATGTACAGGAATGTTTTTTGAGCAAATGAAAGAAACTCAGTTATCAGTATAATTTGGGAGGGAATTCCAAAGAATTGGTGACTGGCATTGCTTAGATCCTTCCTGTTCATATATGGTGAAGACTGGTCCTAGAGATGGAGCTAAACCAAATTATTTCAGGTGCAGGGAAGGGAGACACAGAGAGTCAAGAAACTATAGAGAGCTTGACACTATGTGAATTTCTTTGAGGTTTTTAGCTGGCTCATCTAACAAATTAAATTATTCTAAATGACCTCCCGGATAACCTCTCTCAATACCTATGCTGACTTTATACATAATAGGCTCTTCATTAATATTGGTTGAATGAAAGTATTTTAATAGTATTCTATTACTTTTGTTTATTTCCTATTTCCCAACACTTCCATTTGTCTATTCTTCCATCCCATAATGGAAGGAAAGCTCTGTGATGGTAAGGTCTTTATCTATTTTGCTTATAGCCTCATCTTCAGCACTGAGAACAGTGTCATAGCTAATATGTCATAGCTCAATAGATATACCTGAATAACACTGGGAAAACCTTTAATAACTTAAACCAAAGAACTGCATAAAGGTGGAAAATTTGGAGACTGTTGCAAGACAGAGAAATAATTTTGAGGACAGAGGAGACACTTTTGAAGGTTCTCAAATAACCTCTTAAAATGATCCACTGACTCTGCCGATATACAAGCCTAGGCCAGCCCTCATAAATGATGTGCCTCAATTTGAAATTTAAATCCCCATAGGACTCTAGGTGCATACACAGCGTAATACTAAATGGCTGATAACTTATGACATTTATTTCCCCACATGAAGAACCACAGGGCAGCATCTCTTGTCAGGAAGGAAACAGATTTGTCAGAAAGGAAACCAGCCATCATATGCTCTTTGTATTTTTATGATTTATGTATTTATTGGATGCACCCACCACTTAACAACCTCTGGGTATTTTTATATGTTTCATAGACAAAAGGCAGACACTGCTCTTGTGGATTATGAGGTGGAGAAGTACCAACAAAATAACATCCATAAATCCCAAAGCACATCATAAAATCATCAAATGCTACAGAAGCTGTATTTAGACTCCCCCCATGTAATGAGACACCTAAATGGGAAATACTGAAGACCTGAGCTGTAGTCCTGGCTCTGGCACTTATTAGATTTCATGGACTTAATCCCTCTTAGCCTCATTTGTTTATCTCTAAAATGGGCATAATAATAACAGTAATTGCCTGGCTTATCTGGCAGGGTTGAGGAATCAAATGCTCATGGCTGTGCTTTATGAATCACAGAAGTCCCCAGACGTAATAGACTAGCATTTAAAAAAAATTAAGTTCCTTATCTGTGTGAATTTGAATTTCCTTTTGACTCTCTGTGATGTGAGCCCCAAAATGATGTTTTGTTATTATTTTGTTTTGTACTCTTCCTTAAATGTGATCTGTGATCCCTTCCTTGATGACTTTGATCATAATTTCTCTGCCTGCAATTTCTCTCCCTGTCATTCTCAGTTGTTGAGATTCTTCACAAGAATTTGACTTTAGCCTCTGGATTCATACCTGAACTACTAAAAGGCAACAAATTGTACTAATTGGTATCATTTATTAAGTCCTTAGTGTATGCCTGACATTATGATTTTATGCACATCATCTCGGTTCATCCTCATAAAAACCCTATGAGGCAGGTGCTATTATTATCCCATTTTATGAATGAAGAAACTGAGGTTTAGAGAAGGCAAGTAACTTCACTAAGGTCATGTAGATAATAACTGGCCAAGTCAGAACTGCAGCTTAAAACTTATGTTTTTAACCTTTAGTTTTTTTCTACAATATTAATGACTATGTTCTCTATGCTGTACTTTTCATCTCCAAGACTTATTTATTTTATAACTGGAAGTTTGTACTTCTTAATCTCCTTTATACATTTTGCCCATCTCCCACCCACCTCCCCTCTGGTGACCACCAGTTTGTTCTCTGTATTTGAGTCTGTTTTTTTTATTGTTGTTTGTTTGCTCATTTGTTTTGTTTTTTAGATTCCACGTATAAATGAAATCACCTAGTATTTGTCTTTCTCTTAGCATTTCACTTAGCATTACAGCTGCTAGGTCCATCCATGTTGTTGGAAATGGCACAATCTCATTCTTTTTTGTGGCTGGTAATATTCCACTGTGTGTGTATGTGTGTATGTGCATGCGTGTGTATTACATCTTCTTTATCCATTCACCTATCAGTGGACACTTACATTGCTTCCTTATCTTGGTTATTGTAAATAATGTTGCAATAAAGATAGGGGTGCAATATCTTTTTGAATTAGTGTTTTTGTCTTCTTTGGGTAAATACTCACTAGTAGAATTATTGGAACATATGGTATTTCCATTTTCAACCTTTATTTATTTGTATTTATTTAATTTTTTAATGTTTATTTTTGAGAGAGAGAGAGAGAGACAGAGCATGAGTATGGCAGGGAAGGGGCAGAGAGAGAGGGGAAGAGAGGGAGAGAGAGAGAGAGAGAGAGAGAGAGAGAGAGAGAGAATCTGAAAGAGGCTCCAGGCTCTTAGCTGTCAGCACAGAGCTCGATGCAGGGCTTGAACTCATGAGCCATGAGATCATGACCTGAGCCAAAGTTGGATGCTAAACCAACTGAGCTACCCAGGTGCCCCTATTTTTAACCTTTACTTTAAAATGTCTTTCTGCATGAAATAAAAATTTCTCCCTTTTGACTTTGGTTTAATGTACTATAGTTTTCCACACAAGGCACACATATAGTATGAAGAGAGAGTACTAAATTGGGCATTCCGGTTTCTAATTTTATTTCTACACAGATAAATTTTCTGTCTTTGGACACCTGATTTCATCTCTTTCAGTCTCAGTTTCTCTACTTCAAAAATGTCAGGTGAGTGGCAGTTGAGGTTGATTAGATGATCTGGGGTTCTCTTTATTTCTAATACTTCTGATACTAACTTAAAAAAAATCAACTCCTCCATTATGCCAGAATATTGGCAGTATAACTACTTTATTCTTTAGGTTTTAGTGGAATTGGATAACCATCTTACCTCTGAAGGGTCAACTTGTTCTATCACTTGTTCTATCACAATTTTAATAGCCTCCCATTGGTCTTCTTGCTTCTGTTTACTCTTATGGATGAATTTCCACACACATATCTGCTCCCCTTTATACTAAACATCTCAAAAGAGTTTACTATGTTGTATTTAGTACGCTCTCTTTTCTTTCTAATCATGTTAATCTTTACCACTCCACTGAAACCTTCTTGTCAATGGCACAGTGTCTGCCGTCTTGTTAAATTCAATGACTAATAATCAGGCCTCATCTTACTCATCCTGTCAGCAATGTTTGTTACAGTTGACCACAGTTCAAGAAACTTCTTGAAAGTTTCTTTACATGACTTGTGCTGTGTCACTGTCTCCTGCTGTTCCTCCTATCTCACTGCCTCTCTCTTCCCAGTGGGGTTAGTTGCCCCTACGGCTCTTTCTTCAGCCTTCTTTTTTCTCTCTGTTCTCATCCCCTAAGTAATCTGATTCAATCCCTTGGCTTTAAATATCATCTCTATAGTAATGACTCACAAATTGATATTCTAACATCAATATCTCTCCTGAGAGCCAGACTCCCACAATTTCCCTCTTCATTGGTCTATTTGGATTTGTAATAGGCATCTCTAATTTAACATGGCCAGAACTCTTGATTTTCCTTTCACACCCGACACAATTCTCACATCTTCCTCAGTGTCTCCTGTCTCAGGAGAGAGCACTGCCATTCACTCACTCATTTACTCCGCAAACCTAGGAGTCATCCTTGATTGCTCCTGGCTTCACATCCCCAAACTAATCCAGCAACAAGTCCTGTTGGCTCTCCTTTCAAATAGTTTCTCCCCCATCAGTGATAAATACCTTGTATTTTAATATTATTTGACTTTTATCATATCAAGATTGGTATCTGCAATGACTAGGAAGCAGACATTAACTGCTAATACAAAGAATTTACTGCTGGGAATTTTGAGGTGAAATCCCTCTAAGCCTTTGGGTAATTATGAAACATTCACCATATCATATGGATCCACATGGCAATGACTGCAGGAGGAAAAGCTGCACATCATTCTGTCTCTGCTATATTGAGGTTGTTGTGTTAGTGTGCAACAAGATCACTTTCACTGCAATGTCTGGGTAGTTTTGAAACATCTACCACTTGATAGCGTGGATTACAGAAGAGTGGGAGTTTATGCTGTAGTTGAGTTAGTCAGGGAAGGCTTTGTGGGAAGAGTGGAACTTGAATTAAGCCTTACTATATGGATTAGAGTATATTAAATACCTAGAAAAAAAGAGTATTCAAGCAAGAGAAGAGTTTTGGGGACAAAAGTATAAAATGCGGGGCTATACAATTTATATTTGGCTAGTCTACAGGAGCAACAGGAAGGCTAATGTAAAAGGTTTAAACAAGATATAGGTGAAAGTTTCACATTGTAGATTTTGCATTTTTTTAACCTGTTGTTTATGGAATATATATTATATAGGCAATCACTGTGTTTTACATGTGTTGTTATATTTAATTATTGCAAGAGTACTACGATGTGGGTACTATTTTATTTTAATTAATTAATTAAGTAAGTAAGTAATTTTTGTGGGTACTATTTTAAATCTCATTTTGCACAAGAAGAAACAATGGCTCAGGGAGGTAAAGAGACTTGCCTAAAATCATGTAGCAAGGACTAGAACAGGCACTTAACCCCAGGCATTTGGATCTTAGAGGCTCTGCTCATCACCACTCTGCTATACTTCCTCTTAAAGCAACATTACTCCATAGGGATGCAAGTGTAGAGACAGTAGAGCTTTGAGATATGCAGAAGGAACAAATTTTTGCCTTTAATACTTCTAAAAAGAGACAAGCTTAGCCTATCTTTAGAAATAGGCATTGTTGCGAATTTTAGTCACCCTTCATGGACACAATGTTCTGGATTCTGATACTTTCAAAACTGGGATATATGGCAGACCTTATGGAAAACTGACAGCTATTTCAAGCCGCTTCACAGATATGTCATACTTTTCAAGAGAAAGAATCTAAATCAGCCAGTTTGTCACCACTCAGCATGAGGCATCTGTTGGGTCGGGTTTCATGTCAAGCCAATTGGAGATGGTTTTGACTTTGCCCATATTCAGTCCTTAACATAGACTCTTTGTCAGTACCAGGGGAATAGAAGTGGTTTCTCTCTATACAGGCACTTCATGACAGCAGTTGCAAGTCGTTGCCTGAAGAGGCCAACGGTTAACATAACATGCCAGGAGGCCAGGTAGAGGTTATGGGGGTTGCATGAAGATGTAGCCATTATTTAACTCCTGCTGTTAGTCACCATGTGGAAACAGAAGGTCAGATGATCTTTAAGAGATGCAAAATCTGAGTTAAACATCCTGATTTTTAAAAAAATATTGACAATAAATTAAAATGAAAATAACAAAGCACTGTTTGGGCTAAAGAAAATGGGCCAGTTTGTTACTGCTGACTTTAATATGCCTCTTCAGTTTTGGGAGATATCTAGCTTTTCAAAACTGGCTTTGGGATTAGTTCCTCCAGGAGACTTCTTAATGGAGTTTTCAAGAGTGATTTAGAGACTAAGTTGGATTGCCCTTGGTGTATA
The DNA here is from genome assembly GCF_027475565.1 of Acinonyx jubatus. NCBI lineage: Eukaryota > Metazoa > Chordata > Mammalia > Carnivora > Felidae > Acinonyx > Acinonyx jubatus. The sequence goes on along the minus strand of NC_069380.1, from coordinate 187,100,190 downwards.
AATCTGATGCATCCAAAGCCTTTTCATTTTATTTTTTATTTTAGAGAGAGAGTGCACAAGTGGGAAGAGGGTGGAGGGAGGGAGAGAGAGAGAGAGAGAGAGAGAGAGAGAGAGAGAGAGAGAGAATCCCAAGCAGGCTCCACACTTATTGTGGAGCTCAACACAGGCTCAACCCCACGACCCTGGGATCACAACCTGAACCAAAATCAAGAGTTGGGCACTCAACAGACTTGAGCCACTCAGCGCCCCACTGTTTCATTTTCAAGGCCACCAATTCTCCTATGTCCATGCCAACTGACCTTCTAAATATCCCTCTGTATTTGTGGAGGTTTGAAGAGTTTAGAGTCAATGACCCAGTAGTGTGTTTCAGGAGTTCCACATCCGGAATGAATCACCCTTCATTCCCTTTAATAGATCAGTCATCAGGGGAACCTGATTGCTCCCCTATCCATATCATACTTTGATTCATTTACACTTAAGTGATGAAAGTGGTCTTTTTTTCCTCTCTCTTTAAATGGCTACTAACCCAGGAGGGGCTTGGGGAGTTGTAAAGGGGAGTGCTGACTCCTTGGACACGCTCTTGGTTGCATTCTCAAATGACCCACTCAATTAGGGGTAATATTTCATTGACTTATGTGTATGATGACTCCCTAGCCAGCAGTGTTTTCTAAATGGTCCTGAGGCAAGACTTTGGGCTTTGAAAACAGCCCTTCATCACCTTTATGTCTGGGGCTGCGTTGGCACAGCCCAGATTGAAGCAGTTGTTTTCATCAGGGGGAGAAGCCACAGTCTCTGGCTGGAATGTCTTGACTTGGCTGTTTTCACTTGTCAAAAGAATGGATGTTCTGACACTATCTGGAGCTGGGTTCATGCAACTTCATTATCTACATGTTGAATCTTGCCATTCAGGTACCTGTCTGGATTTTCTATAAAGGTAAAAAAGAAAAAAAATTGTTGGATCAAAAAAAAAAAAATCAGGCTTCTTATATCCCTTCTTACACAGATGGTATAGCTGCATTTGGATAGCCAGTTGTTCCTACAGAAGACTTTAGGTCAGTGCTTGATCCAAATTGACCTCAGGTTCAAGAGTGAAGCATGCAGTTGCCTTGTTTGGTATTTCCATTAACAATAAACTTTCACAGAATGAGAAAGTGTGTGTGTCTATCTTTGTGTGCTCTAGGTGTAGAAGACAATGATGGAAATTTTCCTAGTGGTTGGGAGAATGTATGATGTAGGTAACCTTCTACTCTAACTATAAGACTGGCTTTATCTGAATCTATATTAAGTAATTGATTTGATTCAGTGATAAAATGTTTTCAGTAGAGAAACGTCAAACATCCTTATATGGCTACACCTTTGTCTCTGAATTAGTGGCTAGGTATAATCTGTGGCAAATACAAAGTTTGGAAAGCAGCTGCCATTGGAGGAATATGGTAGTCTTGTGAGGGCAAGAACTACAATAATAAAAACTAAGATAAACTCAGTGTACTATGTAAAGATACCTTTCTGATAATGTCCATGGATTTATTTAATCATCACAGCAAAGCTATGAGATTATTATTATTATTATTACTATTTTATAGATGAGAAAACAGAGGTATGGAAAGGTAAGTCACTTGTTCAAGGCCATACAACTAGAAGCAGCAAAACTTGGGCTTGAAAATAGGCCACCCGATTCTATGCTCAATTTCTCTACCCTACCTACCCTGCAGTCATGCTTTTCTTGTTCCACAGTTGAATCCCCAACTCTTGCACAGTGCTTGGCACCTAGTAGATGGGTTGGATAAATGTTAATGGTTGGATAAAAGCCATTTAAAAGATGTGCATTTCCATATAAATGTCAATTTTTATTGTTATTGCTGATGCCCTTATTGTTAATAACAGTTACTATACATTGGGCTCTTTCTTCTTGGTGCCAGGCACCAAGCTAGCAACATTATTTAAACATTGTTATTATTGTTATTGTTATTATTAAACAATGAACACTGTTTATTTAAACACTGAAAACATTATTTACTTTCCTCCTCATATCAATTTCATTTGGCAAATAGGAACACTGAGGCACTGAACACATAATTATTTACATTTAGGAGTTCTGCTAGAAAATAGCAGTACCAGAATTTAAACAGTGGTCTGCTGTTATTCCAAAGTTCATTGCCTTGGCTTTCGGTGGTTATGAAAGCTTTTATTTATTTATTTGTTTTGTCCAATGATTTTCTTCTCGATATTTTCTCAGGATTAAAAAAAAAAGCTACTGGGATGATAAGCAAACAATAGCATTTGAGATACATTCAATTGACAAATATATGTTGGATGATATAAAAAGTATTGTGCTAAATGGCATAGGGTAGCATTTTCCAACGCTTCAGTCTTTGTGCATCATCTTCATGATTTTTCCCATTTCTAATTTCCATGTGAACTTTGACTTAATATTTTTCTACATAAGTTCATTTTTGAAAACTATTATATATTTATATTCCATTGTCATGTTTTGAGGAATTCTTAATGTGTATATTTCTAAGACACATTAAAATAATATTGATATCAACAGAAAATGCTTTCTACTTAGTATATAGTAATGTTTACTCTTTAGTGATATTTTCCCTTTAGAGAATATCCACTTACTACCATCTAAAGCCATCTTTCACACAACCTTTACTTCACTTATCACTCCGTAGGAAACACAGAGGATACAAAGATACATAAAAATTCACTCTACCTGCATATAAAGCCAACCTCAGGGTACTCTGTGAAGCAAACAATAGTTTGGGAAGAGGGAAATGAACCATGCAGGCTCTTAATAGCTTCCATTCAACTGTCCCTCAAGGAGCTCACACTGTCTTTGAGGGAAGCAAGCTCTATGAACACAGGGATGGTCCAGATAGCAAGGAAGGAGTTCATAAGAGGCAGTAGACACTGGGCCGGATAGTAGAGTTTCCTGCAGGGTGGCAGGGTTAGGGAAGAGATATGAGGTGTTTACTATCTCAAAGTGCCCTTAGGAGCCCAGTTTCCTGCTAGATAGTTCTTTAACTTCCAATTTGCACCCCACTCCTTCAGTGTATGCAGCTCTGGCCTAGAGTCACAAATCAGATCCAAATTCAAGTCTCAAGGGCAAAAGGGTCATATTTCAGGTCATCTCCCCTTTGCATTACACTGAAACTGACCTTTTTCACTTTCTTTTTTTTTATTTTTCAGTCTGTAGCGTATACATTTTGTTTTTAGTTTTGTGAAGAATAACAAAAAAAATCTAATCCAGTTTTTCAAAACACTTAATTTTTAAAGGAAAAATAGTCTTTTTTTTTCATTTTAATACTTTAGTGCTTAACAAGTGGTATTTACTTACCAATACAATCTATACAATTTTTCACCAAGATAATGCATCTGTTTTTCTCTCGTCCATTCTAACACTTACTGTCTTCTAGTGCTTGCTATTAAAGATTGAGAGGAGTTAAAGATGTAAGCCAAAGCAGGTAATTTCCTGAAGAGAAGAAATGTACCTTAAATGATTTCTCTTTGTTAGATCTTTTTATTCTCCTTTCATTTGGCTCTTTGTGGAAAACAAAAAAGGGAAAAATGGGTGACAAATGTATTTTGGATCCAAAGAGGTGACAGGAAACCTCTGAAAGCAGAATTTAAAAAAAATTAAATTAATTTCCTAGAACCAGAGTTGGAGCTGGCCTTTTAACACTGTTGCACATTAATGCTGCTTCCCCTCCCACTGGGGAGCTAAGGCCCGAGTGGCAATCATTACTGCCAATAGCACAGTTACCCAATGGATTCCTGGAAGGGCTCACTTAAAAGATTCAGCCAGATCCTCTCCAGGGGCTTCCAGTTCCCATCATCCCAGGAATGAAATATTTAGTATCATCTTTCTGCACCTGAGGCTGCCATGGATTAAATTCTTGCTGCCTCCATTACTGGGGCAGCCAAGAATTCAGGCTGTAGCTATTGGATGTGAAGTGCTTAATGGCTGCACTTGGCTGAGAAAAGGAGAAGAAAAGAATAGGCCAGAACCATAGTCACTAGTGTTGATGAGAGGCTGGAGAATAGAACTTCCAGAGATGCCATGGCCCAAGAAAGAATGTACCTGAATTCCCCCTCTTTCCCCCCCACCTTCCTGCCACCAGACAGTATAATTTGAGATCATATGCTTTCTATTATCTATCTATCTATCTATCTATCTATCTATCTATCTATCTATCTACCTACCTACCTACCTATCATCTATCTATATCTATCTAATCAACTATGGTCACCCATTAACACAAACAAACCTGTACAAATTGTGCTGCATGATAGGTCTTAAATCTGGACAAGTTCACGTTAGTTTTCCTTTTCTTGTCTGTTCCAGAAATGTGTCCATTTCCCCCAAAATGTTGTCTTCAGTTCTCTACTTTTTACTCTCTACACTCTCTTTACATAGACTCCCATCACTTATGAAGTATGGGGATGAGTTCCAAATCCACTCCCTTGGTGTAATTATCTTCATAGCACATATTCACTGCTGAACAAATGTTTATTGAATGGTTGAATGGATGAAGAAATATCATTTACCCCAAGTTCCAGACTTACCTCTCTGTGTATAGAACATCTCTTTCTGAATGTCTGTGGTAGGCTAAATAATGGCCTCCCCAAATATGTTCATGTCCCAATCCCTGGAACCTGTGAATATTAATTTAGATGACAAAAAGTGCTTTGCAGATGTGATTAAGTTAAGCATTTTGAAATGGGGGGATTATCCAGGATTATCCCAGTGGATCTGTTGTAATTACAAGTGTGGTTACAAGGGGGATGAAGGAGGACAGAGAAGAACTATGTGATGAGAGAAACAGAACTGGAATGATGTGCCCAGGATCCAAGAAATGCTGGCAATCCCCAGAATCTAGAAGAGGCAAGGGATGGATATTCCCCTGGATCCTCCAGAAGGAACCAGCTCTGCACACACCTTGAGTTTTATTCCATAAGACTCACTTTGGGGTTCTGATCTCCACAACTGGAAGAAATTAAGATGGTGTTGTCTAAAGCCACTAAGTTGGTGGTAATTGGTTATAGCAGTAATGGGAAACTAATACAATGCCTTAGGACAACTCTAACTTAACAATCCTGAAGACAAACTCACTACTTCTCCAAATTCCACCCGCCACCCTTACCTAATGGCTAGCTCGTCCTTACAGTCTCTTGCACCAGGAAGATCGAAGTCTCCTTTGCTTTCCCTCTGTTCCTTAACCTTTCAGTCATTCTATACCTGGAACGATTTTCAAATCTGCCCCCTTTATTTGTAACTGTGGCAATATCCCCAGTAGCTAGAACATACTGCCTGGCATATAATAACTTTTCATGAAATGTTTGTTGAATGAATGTGAGTTGTGACTCATCTTTCCTGATTCCTTTAAAATGTTCTTTCCATTGTGTGTAATTACCATTACGAAATCTCTGAGGAGAGAGGCAGTGTCTTCTCCTAATATTCCATACAGTTCTGGAACATATGGTCACCCAAATATGGTGAGTTAATAATTGGACTTACTCCTTGTCACCACTCGACTAGTGAATAATGTTAGTTGGGTGGTGAAGAGCACCAGTTTGGGAATTACATGGAACTGGGTTTATATCCATGCTCTGTAATTATCTTGTTGTGTAATTCTTTCTGGAAAGATACTAACCTTTTCAAACTGCAGTTTCTTCAACTATAAAATGGGATACCGATTGTAGTCACCTTTTGGGTTATTCTAAGGAATGCACTGGGGTCTGGCTCAGGATAATAAATGGTCAATAAGTATGAGCTCCTATCATTATTTCCCTGTGGACGAGGGAGGACCCACATTAAGCCTCTTAGTTAGCCAGTGGCTGGAGTGTGGGTTGTATATTCATGTGTATGTGGGGTGGGTTGGGGGGGTACAGCAGCATTAGCAGAGAAGGAGGGCAAAGCATGGGGGTGGGGAAGGCAGAGAGGCATGCATTTTGCATTCAGTAATCGAGTACAATTTGGAAACACTTGCCTTGTGTAGCCCTCAGCTGCCTGTGAAATTCATCTGAATCTTGTTCCGTTGGCCTATGGGGTATTTTCAAATACAAATTAGGTTGGCCAGAATTCCTTTTCTGCACCAACTCTCCTGGGTGCAACTTAGAGGTTATTAAGATGCCTAATAAAAGGAGAGAGCACATTTAATAACATTACCATGAGCTCGACGGAGCTGAGCTATGCGGGCCCACAGTGCCCCAGAGCCCACAGCCTCCTGCCACTGGTGCACTTGCTTAGAAGAGGCCCTATAATTATCCACATTTAAAAAGCACCATTAAATCCATCGAGGCAGTCATGTCCCATTTGCAGGGCCTTTCTGCCCACATTCCACGGGAGACTCAGGGCCTTGCTTCTCTAGTTGGGAGGAGGAGAGGGAATAGATGAAGGTTCTTGGGCTAACATGATGGCTGGTTAAATTCACAAAATGGCAGATCTGCTAAGCACCATTGTCATCCCTGTAGGACTTGTCCTCCCTTTCTGTATTTATTTACCAGATGTTTATTGAGCATTTGCCAAATTTCAGCACTATACCACCACCTCTCCTGCAGAATTCTGTTTAATCCTTACAACAACTTATTAGGTAGATCAGTAGTTCTCAGTAAGCCGTGATTCCCCCACCCCCACCTCCAGGGGACATGTGGCAATGTCTGGAGACATTTGTGGCTGTCACATATGGGGTGAGGGGTGCTACTGGCATCTAGCGGGCAGAGACCAGGGATGCTGCTTCACACCCTGCAGTACACAAAGCACACCATGACAATGGAGACTTATCTGGCCCAAATGTCAATAGTTGGGCAACTTGGTGGTAGATGCTGATCCTTCCCTCATTTCCCAATGAGGAAACTGAGGCCCAGAGTGTTTGTGGCATTGTCTGATGTCACACAGTGGTAAGTGGCGGAGCTGTCAGAACCTGAGGTCTCATCACTGTGCTACATGGTTCCTAGTGGCCCCCTCTGCAGCCACGATTGCGGCTGAGTTTCCTCTCTGCCCTCACAATAGCCAATTGCAATTACATTTATTGGGAATAATATGATGTTTGCTTTGATGGGAGCTATTTCCTATAAAGAAGATTCCTCTGAGCACACATAAAATTGTTGCACAGCTTGAATGAATTAGAGGCCTGTGCAAGAGTGGAGTCTCCATTTAGCTTTCATCTACATGAAATGTGAACATATTATTCTTTTTCAAGCCCCTGATATCTGATTTCAGAGATATTTCATCCCAAATAAAGAGCCAGTAGTGGTTTTACAGGTAGTGATCTGTAGGGGGAGCATTTGTTGGCTTGGAGCAGAGAAGCTGTAGCACACTGGAAATGATACCCATCTGGAGCTAGGTGCTCTGCTGTTTTTGGCCTCCGGACCTTTACACAACCTTTTCCTCTGTTAGAAGCACTCTTCCTTCTCTTCTGGCTTATGTTTTTTCTTCCTTCAGATCTCACTTTAACAATCATCTCCTGGGAAGCTTTCCCTAGATCTTGGTTAGGCATCTTGCTCTCTGTTTTCTGAGCACCCTAAGTCTTTTAGATCAGCTCTATCCATAAGGAATATAATGAACTACATATGTAGTTTAAAATTTTCTGGTAGCCATGTTTAAAAAATTAAATAAGGGACAGATGAAATTAATTTTAATAATCCATTTTATTTACATTAACATTAGCATTTCAACATATCATCAATACGAAAGTTATTAATGAGATATTTTACATTTTTTGAACTAAATCTTTGAAATCTGGTGTGTATTTTATACTTATAGTTCAACTCAATTTAGATGCTCACTTTTCAGTGGTTAAAGTAAAATATAGTCCTTCCAAACAACAAAGCTGCATTTAATAGAAAAATATTTTACACTGCCTTAGTTTTTAAATTTAAATTTATTAAAATTAAATTAAATTAAGAAATTCAGTTTCTCTGTTTCAGAAGCCACATTATAAGTGTTTAATAGCCACATGTTCTAGATTATTACAAGTTACAGTTAATTGAAATTGCCTGTGGATATGCCTTTTCCTCCCACTAGATTATAATCTTTTTGAGGTCAAGGATCAGGTCTTGTTCACTACATTTGCCAGTGCCTGGCACAGATTTTGGTATATAGTAGTCACTCAATAAATATCTGTTGGATGGCTTGAGATAATACTTCTACTCATGGCTCTGCCATTGATTTACTGTTTAATCTTCATAATTCAGGATAGTCTCTAATAAAATGGGAGTTTGGGACACTTTTGCAAGTCTGTCCCACTGAATGGTACCAAATATTATATGATCAAAGGGATTTGTGGTCAAACAACTGTGAGAAACACAGAGCTCAATAAAAGGAGCAGGCTTCTTTACTGTACGACTTCTCAGTACACTGTGACTTGCCAGGATTAAATTTTTAATTTAATTTAATTTTAATAAATTAAAAATTTTAAATTAAAGAGGATGCCCTATTACCCTAACATATATGACCATGGACATTTTTATTCTCAGAGCATTTGCAGGACTGATGTTCCCTAGAACACAATCCAGGAATGCCTGTGACATCCCTCCAGATTTAGGGAGATGGTTTTAAGTTTTATTAAATCTATCCCTTGAGAAAACAGGGGTGGTAGAGGACTGACTCACTCTTCACCATCCTGTGACTCAGGATCAATGTCTTACCTTACTTAAGAACAGATTGTTTCCAGGTTAGAAAGTAGGAGTTCTTCAAGTAATTGCACATTGTCAGAGGGGCAGTTAAAACAATCTTCATCCATTTATTTCCTCCTCCCATCCTTCCTGAAAAGGTGCACAATACAAACATGTTACTTGCCCTTTTCTTAATGGCCAACATAGTGCTTGCAATGGAAAGGCAATGTTTGATTCCCATTAGGAATGAATTATTAGATTGAACTGTGTGAATTTACCAATGTTCAACCACTTTTGCCCAACAAATAGGACAATTTCATAGGTTCAACCTACCAGTTAAGTCCCTCTACTCATAACAGTTAGTAGAAAGCTAAGGTGGAACTATCTTTCTAAAGAAAAATAGTGTAGGGGCACCCAGTGGCTCAGTCTGTTAAGCATCCAACTTCCGCTCAGGTCTTGATCTCACAGTTCATGAGTTCGAGCCCCATGTTAGGCTCTGTGCTGACAGCTCAGAGCTTGGAGTCTGTTTCAGATTCTGTGTCTCCTTCTCTCTCTGCCCTTCCCCCACTCTCTCTCTCTCTCTTTCTCTCTCTCAAAAACAAACGTTAAAAATATTTAAAAAAAGAAAAATAGTTTAGAAATCCATAGCAAGGTTTTTTTTTTTTTAGATGTGAAAGCACTATATTTAAACCTTCTTAAGAGCAAGTGTTGAGAATTATGTATAAAGTAACAGATCAAGCCATGTACACATCATGGATTCAGACTGTAGCCCACAGAATAAATTTTTATGTATCATAGAGTCATTATTGAATTATTACCCACTCCTGTTTTCTTCACGTTAAGAAAGCCTAAGTTTTTCATCCCTCCTCCACAGGTCTAATATTTATCCTCTAATGCTTTTTCAGGTTCCCAGCATTCCACAGCTATTTTTTCCTGTCTAAACATGTACTTAGTGGTCTTAGTAATGTTTGTTTGGCATCTTTAATCAACGGTCTTCATCACTGTGAACAATATTGTTCCAATCAGGTCAGTTAATAACCACTCAGCATCTTTAACTTGTTCACACTGGCCACAGTCTCCTCATCGTGCAATTTTGTACTCATTAGGCCAAATGCCAGGACCTGAATCTTGGACCAACAAGCCATGAAGAGGTCCAGCAAGAGCAGAAAGGACGTTTGGCTTGATGTCCAACAAACTTGTTTTCAAGGCCAGCCCTGCACTTGACCAGTGATAGATCTTATTCACGTTAATTTTCTCAGCCCCATGTTTACCAGCTTATTACGAAAGATTTTATAAAGGATACAGATGAACAGCCCAATGAAGAAATACATAGAGGGAGGTCTTCAACAGTCCCTAGAGGAGAAGCTCTGTCCCCATGGAATTGGGGTGCACTTCCCTCTTTGCATGTGGATGTGTTCACCAATCTGGAAGATCTTACAGCAAAGTTTTAAATATGTGTGTATATATAACTCTGCAATTCTATATCCAGGAATTCATCCTAAGTCCTTAAAGAATAAATACACAAAGATGCATGTACATGGACGTTTGTTGCAATGCTATTTATGATAGCAAAAATTGGAAGCCATTTAAATTTTGACTTGGTTAATCATAGTAAATCTATACAAAATATTAAGGACAGCATTAAAATGGTGATGTGTTTTTGCATTTATTGGCATAGAATGATGTCTATGGCATATTTTTAAGGAAAAATAGATTTCAATTTTAGCATCTGTAATATGTTCTCATTAAAATATTTTTTTGTAAGTGTAATGTGTATAGGTACAGAAACATATCTAAAAGGATTTATGTAAACTTATTAATAGAAATTCTATCTGGATGACAGGTGTAAAAGAGATTATTTTCCATATGGGATAATACCTAAATTGTCCTTCATATGTAATGCCCTGACATTCCTATTGTAGGAATTTCAAGGCTTTTGGCCCAGGTAAATTGGGTTGGTGGAAGATGGAGACAAATTTGTTTGTTTTAACTCTATGGACTTTTGACTCAAGCTCTGTGTGAGTTTAACTTAGGGGGAAAAAAAAACTCTAGGTTAGCTTTATAATCTTGGAAATGATTCTATGTTACTCTAACATATATTAATACTTTATATGAATAATAATGTCTTGCTTTCAACTAGCTTTTTGGAATGCTGGCACACACATCACATCACTTCCCTTTACTGAGTAGTTGGTAGGTGGCTGTGTACACATTGCTGTTTTTGTTATCCTTATGAGATAGGAAAACTCTCCATTCTGCTGGTGAGAAGACTGAGCCTCTGGGAGGGCAAGTAACACAAAATCCCACTGCCAGTTGGGACTAGGTTGGTGTTTTTTCCATTGAGTCATATTTTTACTTTGCATTATTTTACACTAAATCGCCCTCCCTCTGATTCTCTCAACATACTATAGGAGGCTCGCACTTCTGCAAACTTTTCAGCTAGGCACGGAGAAGCACCACGAAGATAGTATTGCAATAAAACACACATCTTTGGCGTCAGACTTCTTGAAACTGAAGCCTACTCCACCACTTATTGGCTATGTAACCCTGGGAAAGTTACTTTACTTTTTCACTCCTCCATTTTTCCTTCTGTAAAATGGGGTAATGATAGTCATGAGTACCTTGTAGGCTTATGAGAGGAGAAATTGAGACAACTCAAGTAAAGCAGTGTAGCTTAGTGTCTGATTCATGGTAAGTGGTAGTGGAAAAACATTAGCCACTGTCAGTAACCTCCTTTTTTTTTTTTAATCATTATCCTTATAAGAAACCTCACATAGGCCAAGAGGTAGAGTCAGAGGTTACATGCCTTGTCTAAGGTTGCATACCTGATAAAAGATGGAGTAGATCTTTTAGTCTTTCCACTCAGCAGAGGGCACACATGTGTTGTTCTCAGAGGGTAGAAGGTGTAACAGGGGCTCAGGGTAGAAGGGTGTTTCTCCTGGTACTACATGCAGTAGGTGAATGGAATGAAACAGCAACTAATCCAGCCCAGCCCCAAACCACAAATGTCAACAGATATTTTATGGCAGAGAAGGTGCCAACGAACATGTCACATGCTCTTTTGAAAATAAATGAAGCCACATAGGGACTCTAAAGTAAAAAATAAGAACTGTGTTGTTTATGGATCTCCTCTGGCTCCAGTTTTATGGTGTTTCAAATTCCACAGCAGGAAGAGGCACTGTAGGAGGAACCCTGCCATATGATTGAGAGGTCAGTGGGGTCTGCTGTTATCTAATTGCATCGCACCAGGCAAGTCATTCAAGGCCTGTGCTGCTACATCATCACCAGTGGGGTAAATAAACTGTTCGTGGGTTTGTTAGGAAGATAATTTCAGTATTGAGGTCTTGGTTTTGCTTCTCTAAGCTGAAGTTCAAGTAAAATAAATACAGTGGTCAGTTCCCCAGAGGGATTGACACCTGCTTCCCCTTGGAAGCCATGTAGGAGGTGCCTCTTAGAATCAGACAACAAAGTTCCTTGCAGATTATCTAGTGATCCTAGTTCACTGATTATTTATTTATTTATTTATTTATTTATTTATTTATTTATTGTCAGTGGTAGATCATTTTTTAGAGAGGAAATTTAATGTAGAACCTCAATATATAAAACATAAAAGGAGAGTTGCTTTAGTTGAAACAAGAGGGCCACCTTTGTCAACTTTTCTTGCACCAGAGGCCATCTCTGTGGATCCTCTCCAGGACTAAGGATCCTAAGAACGTAAGTTGAAAATGTGCTCTTAAAGCTTAATAGGTACAGAATCACTGCTGGTTACAAAGCAGATGCCTGGGCCCTACCCCAAAATGACAGAATCAGAATCTGAACTTTCGACAAGATCCTCAGGTGATTCTGACATTCTCTACAATTCAAGAATTGTTGGGCTCTTCCAGTGCTTTCATTTTACAGGTGAGGAAGCTGACATCCAAAGTAGGGAGGTTACTTGTCCCTGCAGTCACACAGCAACAATGGGTCCAAGCCAAACATCCCGTGGGCTCCTGGTGGCTCACTTAGTTGTAAGCAAGAGAAACTCTAGCTAACACAAACAAAAGAACCCAGTAGAAGGCTATTTCATCGTTCATAAAATGGAAGAGAAAGCATGAGACCCAGGAGTCAGGGAAGCTCCGCTGAAATAGATGGCAGGAATCAACAGAGTGCTTTCAGGATACCACTACCAGGAAAAGTCAATTTCCACCAGTGTTGGTCCTTGTGACACTTTATCAGTAGTCAAAATCTCGGGGTGGGGGAAGTCTGATTGGTACAGCCTGGACAAGGAGGTCTTTTGGCTGGGGATCACAGGGAACCTTGACCAACAGTTCCAGGAAGACCTCACTCACTGGGTGTGGTAGATCTCACTGAGGTGATGCTACCATAGAAAGTGAAATGCATGTTAGGAGGAAAAAATGACAAAAACCCATGCACTCAGCCACCTTTTCCACCATACTGTGCTGTCCCTGTGTTTAGGGTCAATGCTTCACACACACACACACACACACACACACACACACACACACACACACACAATCCAATTGAAATGAAGGGGTTAAGGTAAATTCTGTGGCTTAACTATCAGCCAGATGACATTTTAACAGCCTTTTTAGCATAGCCTGGCTGGACTGAGACCTTCTCTGCAAAATACCTTAATCCTTGGCCTCTAAATAGAGAGTTATTTTCAATTTCTTCAGTTCCTAATGTTTTAAATGGAACTACTGTTCCCCTTAGAGCACCCAGTGGCTGGCTGGAGACCTTTATTGATATATATATAAATTACCCCAATCCCCTCTGCTGCCTACAGATCCAATCATATTGAACTAATGCGCATATAAATAAAAACCTGAAAGTGTGGTTTATGGCAATAAGTAGTGCAGCCGAAGTTTATACCATTCTGCAAAGACACCTTGATACATTGCTGATAATCTTCATAATGTGTTTAAAGAGGCAGTGTGTCAGCTCAGGCTGGAGCACCCTGGAAACTGAATGGGAAATCTGATTCCCAAGCTTCTGATTGACCAAGAGAAGAATCTGTCCTGCCAGGCTATAAGGAGCCCAGAGGCTGGAAATATTTTCCCAAAGTCTCCATAAAGAGATGGGCTGGCCTGCAAAATGTACAGGGGTGGACTATGCATTCTCCTGCCATCTTTTTGCAGCCTGTGTTCTGTAGTTAATCCTGATAGCAGGCTGGCCCCAGAGAAGCTGGGAATAGGCTGGGAGTGCTTTGCAGTGCAGAAGTCTTTTACCCCGCCAGGATGTTTCAGGGAACACCCTGGAGTGATGTGTTTATTCCGGGGGAGGCCAGTGTACCCTCCCTTAGTGATGGACCTTCTCTTACCTGTCTTCAATATGTTCTGTGCACTGCAGCCAAAACAATCTTTCTTGAAGGTAGATCTGATTAGGGCTGCTCTGCACACTTTCTTCTCAATGACTTACCTTGTGAGCCTTGCCTTGTGAGCCTTTCAGGTTTTGAGCCAGGCCCACGGCTCAGCCTCATCAAATTCTGCACTCCCTAGCCTGCCTACTCCAACCATTCTACTCTTGTCTTCTTTTACTTTGTTGTGGATGTTGTGGTCTCTGCCTGGACTGCACAGTTCATATAACACAAGATCAACTCCCCACCTGTTGGATCATCATTTGTGCATATCTTCTGTTCCATTTAGGAAGATCCCCTATTTATTTGCCTTCCCCCCTCATTATCCCATGAGTCTATAAAGTGCACTTCCTGCCATTTCTGAGTGCCACCCACCTGTGTTCATGGTCTCCTTATTCATGTACATTTTCCTTATCTTTTCACCTAAAAATCATTTCTCTCATGTCTCTCATAACAAACGTATTACTTTTAACTTAATATCATGTTGATTTATGTGTGTGTATTAAATCCCTTTCTGGTCTGGATATGCCTGGGACTGGTTCATCTTTGAATTTTCTGAGCTCCTACAGTGTTGTCCCATAATAGAGGGTTACTAAGTGTTTAGAGGTTGTAAGAATGAATGAATGTATAAATGCTTGGCTGTTGGCCATAGCAGGAGATGCCAAACCTGGGCAAGAACTCAAAGTGGGGGACTTGGGCAGGGGGTATGAAAAACAAGAAGCTATCTGTGTGCCTGGGAGCCTGGGTAGAAGGCTGGGAAGAAGGGGTAGGTGGCATGGAGGTGTAGAGTGGGCTATGGGGTGTAGAGGTAGATAGGGGAGGGTGGGAAGAGGGAGTGGTTCTGTTTCTGAGAATTTTGCCCAGGGCAAGCCCTGAAGCTGAGCCCAAAGAGGAAACAAGGCAAAATAAGGAAAACACATCACTCTTTCTCTGTGTTGTAAGAAGTGGCTATGTGTGCCTCAGAGACTGGGGACAACAATCCCTTTGGGGTTGGGTAGAAACTATTAGAATTTGTATTTGTATAGATTTCTCACTTAAAAATTTTTAATTTTTTATATGTTTTAATATGTCTCTATTACATTAGTGTTATATGTATGCAATATGAAAATAAATGCACACATATATAAATAGATATCTATATATTGGATTGGATGACACAACGTTTTGTTTTAACTAATGGAATATGCAATCAAAGAAGTTTACACACTGCTACTTTAAAGATTCAATCCCTGTGCTGAGCTGAAGGCTGCCAATACCTTCTAACCTTGAGCTGATATTAATTTCACTTATGCAGGAAAAAATGTAAGGAAGTTGCTTTAGTTTACCTGTTCGTATGCTGTTTTAGGATCTCAGCTAAAGTTCAGTGTAATGTCACAAAGTACACTGGCCTTGTGATTGTTCATCATTTGTTTGTAATTCTAGCTCTACCACCTGCTAGCAGTGTGATCTTAGGCAAGTCAGTGTCTCGGGGTCTCAGTTTCCTCATTTGTAAAATGGGATTAATATTAGTACTTACTTCAAAAATGAGATAATTCTTATGAAACACTTAGTAACATGCAGGGCACATTATTCAGGCTCATACCTCAAAGCTACAAAAGGACCTTGTCTAGGAATGTCAATCAGCTGATGACCACTTCTTTCCAAGCCCATAGCAGACATCACTAATTGATCACAGCCTTTTTCCTTCTGGACTTAGACTAGACCTCAGGATTAGGTCACATAATGATTTCCGCCCCCCTGGGGGCAATTGCAATCTCTGCAAAGCATTTGCTATGAGAAGCTGCTAATGTACAGAAACAACCTTGTGGACTTTCTAGCAGCAGGAGAGATCCCAGTGAGACTTGAGGAAGAGCTTTTCCTATTTAGGATCCCAGTGGGATGTTATCAAGCAGGTCTTTGAAAACTTTCCTCTAGGGATTTTTGGGGCTATGGCAACAACAATGAGGATAATGCCTCACATTTTGAGCAGTGCTTTATAGTTTTCAAAGCACTTTCATGCACATTTTCTAACTTCATCTTCATAGCAACCCTGCCTGGCAAAGCAGAGCAGGCATTAGAATCAGAAAAATAGCAATTTTTTTTTTTTAAGTTAAAAGAACCCTAGAGACTTTGTCCAACCTTCTCATTTTATAGACAAAGAAATTGATGCCAGAGAGGGTGACTTATTCCAGGTAACTTACTTGAAGCCCAGGCACTTGTGTTCTGTTTCTTGGTATCACCTACTGTTCCTAGTAAATGCTTAATAAAGATTAGTTGAATAAAGGAATGAATGAAGGAATGACTCTAAAAATGAAGGTAGTCTCTTTGTGGCTAAATCAGGACCACTAGAATCTTCTATCTAATGGAGGGGGCAGGGAACATTTTCCCCAGAGCCCCCTATACCTATCATTGCCATTACCTGTATGTTCACCTGGAAGTAGCAGCAGGTTCCAAATATGAGAAATGGCTCAGCACAGGTTTTGGCCTATACCAGAAACTTTAAGCTCTTGGGGAGGAAATACTACCATTTTGAGGAAAAGTGTAGGTGGGGAGTCTAAAATTCCATTGTGTTTCAGTTGGAGATGGAGAAGGAGCATTTGCTGGGGATGATTTTGAAATGCTAGTCTCTTGAGAATTTCACAATCCCATAATGTTGAAGTTGGCTTTACCTGTGGCTATAGCAGTACCTGGGCCCTCTTTCCGATGCTCATGCCTGTCCTTCCCCACCATTGGGTCTAAGGAGGTCCCACCTCTTCCATGTTGCATGTTTCCCTTAGTGAGGAAGGGGGTCCATACATGGCTGGTCTTCTAGGAAAGCCTAATTTGGGTTGGCTCTGTGATATCACAGGATCACATGGAAATAATGAGAGTGTGGTTTATTGGTATTTGGGGAAACTAGACTAGCAGCATGAATATTTTCCCTAGGAGCTAATGTAAATTAATTCCCTCCTTTCTTGCTTTTGAATTGAATTCTGACTCTTCCTAGGCACTCTAAGATCATCAGGAAGTAACAATTGGGAGATGAGGCAAAACCTCTACAAGTGAGGTAATGAAGTGATAATTTGTAGATCTGACCAGGATTAAGATGGGTCACAGTGATACCATTAGGAGTGCAGGGAATGAGTTCACTATGGGCTGTCATGCAAAACTTGAACTGGATGTAGAAGAGCAATATCTATATTATTTAACAAATACTATAAAGCACTTTTTACACGCCAAGCACTATTCTTAGTAATTTATAAATATTGAATCATTTAATCCTCATAACAAGCTTATTAAGTAGACAATATTGTCACCACTTTATAGGTTAGGAAATCCAAGTAGATAGAGCTTAGGTAACTCACCAAAAGAGGAGGTGGGATTTGAATCCAAGCAGCCCAAGTTTCCCAAATCTTAGCTACTACAGTGCTACCTCTCTTGGAGTAAGGAATTTGGAGGGCAGAGGATAGGGGGAAAGTGTGAGCAACACATGAAGAAAGAGTTAGTATTTATAATGGGTACAGCATATTCAGGAGAGCCAGCTGGGTTGGAGTATAGAGGTTAATACTGTAACCAGCAGAAAATAATGAAAATAGGTAAATAGGGTCGAGTCTGATTATAGTTAGTGGTGAATGGAATGGAATGGAATAGAATGGAATGGAATGGAATAGAATAGAATAGAATAGAATAGAATAGAATAGAATAGAATAGAATCTGATAATAGATTTGTGGCAGTTTTAGGTTAAGTCCATGGATTCTTTGATATTTCTGCCTTCAAGAGGTAGAGCTTAGTTGCCCTCACCTTAAGTATGGATTAGGGACTCACTTGTAATAGAATACAGCAGAAGTGAGGGTGTGTGACTTCCAAGACTAGTTCCTAAAGGCACTGTGGCTTCCTCCTGTTTATCTCTCTCGGGTCTCACTTCGAGGGAAGCCAGCTGCCAGTTTGTGAGGACACTCAAGAAGCCCTATGGAGAAACCCACCTAGTGAGGAATTGATGCCTTCTGCCAACAGCCATGTGAGCAAGCCTTCAGCAAGTGGATCATTCAGCCTTGGTTAGGCTTTCAGATTATTGTAGCCAGGCCAACAACTTGACTGCAATCTCATTTTAACAGCCAAGCTTCTCCTGGATTCCTGACCACAGAAACTGGAAGATAATACTTGTTTATTGTTTTAAGCTGCCAAGTTTGGGGATAACTTGCTATACAGTGGTAAATAATGAGTGCAGTCCTCAGTGCTATGTTGAGTTTAGACTGTATCTTATAATTTTAGCCCTGTGCTAGGATATGGAGTGCCTGGTTGATAAATGGGCCCTAAAGTGAATTAAAGATGATAGGGAGCTATTGGACATTTTTAAGCATGTGAACAACATGATGACAGTAATCTTTAAGAAAAATTAATGCAGAATGGGTGAACAATGAATTAGGGGTGGAGGACATTTGTGGTAGGGAGGCAGTTCAGGCTGTTGTGAAATGGCTTAAGCATGTAAGGCTTAGGTTTAGGGTGAGGGGAAGGAACAAAGCAAATGTAGAGTTGGCCCTTTCTTGTCTCTCTTTACCACTAGAGTCCCAGAACCTAGCATAGTGCCTGGCACATCATAGGCATTCAGTAACATTTATTGAATGAATGATTGGATCAGTGCATGAGTAGGTGGGTGAGTGAACTGAGTGAGTGGGTGAGCGAGTGAATGAAAAAGATAGAAATGTGCTCTAGAAAACTTTGTTTCTACTTTTCTTTAGAAATGAAAACTCCCCGAAGATTCTATAGGTAATAACCGGAATAGATCTCAGTGACCTCAAACTCTGTTTTCTATTTCTGTGATCCTGATTGGGGCTAGCTTGTTTTCAAAGCCCATTCCCATTCTGAAGTTGATTTTTAAAATATTCCTTTTCTTTTCACATCATTCATGCCACAAACATTTATTGGGCATCTGTAATGTACTTGGCATTGTGATTGTGATGGGCCCCAGGGAGAGAAGATGAGTGAAGGATGGTCCTGTGGTGTTTCAGTATTTCTTTCTCTGCTTTTATCTCTAGTCATCTCAGAAGTTTATTTTTGAAATAAAGATTCATTTTCTTAGTGGAATTCTTAAGTGGGGAGCGATGAGATGAATTCGGGCTTTTAGGAACTGCTTTTAGAACTTGTGGATGACTTCCACTGTTTGCTGCTCACCCTTGCTGATATGCCCTATTAATATTCAAAAGCTGTCACTTTATTTTATCTTTGTTCTTTAGTAGACTAGACTGCTGGCTGGGAGAACCTGGTTTGTCTGGTTTAGTCTTGTCACACTGTGGGGTAGGACAAAAAGAGACATGGCCCAAGGTTGTAAGTTTTTAAAAAGATTTTTGGGAGTTTCTGCATATTACTCTTGGTATCAAATACTGTTAATTGACTTCTGTCCTTTTTTTCTTGTAAATAAGATTCAACATTGTCAGGAACAATCCCAGGCATGGCCTGCTGTTGAGTGGACAGTTGCTAGAAGGCACACAGTCTGGATTTAAGGCTGAGGAAAAGCTCTAGGGATGGCACTTATATATCAAGGCTATAGTCCTCTTGAATAGCAGTGACTGTCTGGAATGTTGTGTTAGAAAGGATTCTAATGTGTACTTCAGCATGGTAGGAAAGAGCACTGTTAGTGATGGCTGCCCAGGGGCAAGGGTATGGGGACTTTTAACATCTGTTTGGAGCAACTGTTGAAAGCCTGGGCCTCAGTTCAGGTGTTCAAGGTAAGGAACCAGATGAATGGAAGCTAAGAAAATTTTTGTTTCCCTTGACTAATCTTTTCTCCACCTCTTTATAATCTTCTCTTTCATTATGGCCTTCCTTTCTCCCTTCTACTTCCCTGCTCTTTCTTCTCATGCTCCATTGTTTCTCCTTTTCTTCTCTCTGCCTCCACATACTCTTTCAGCTGATTTAAAGGGTACCTCTCACACCAATCCAGCTGCACACATCTGACATAACAATGGCACTTCTGGGCTAGTCTAAATATAGTTCAGGGCTAGTTCTGGGCTAGTCTAAATATAGTACAGAACTACTTAGTGGTTAGGATGATGGAGGTCAAGGGCTATACAACACCCCCCAGGCTCCATTTTGCCTCTAATCCCTCTGGCCTTCCTGTTATGTTGGCAGAGGCACTAAACAGGGCAGGTCATCGGGTTTGCAAGGCCATGGTCAAGTACATGGTCAAGAAGGAGCTCTCAACACGAGGAAGATGTACACACATGTAACTCTGCTTCCCCTCTCCATATTGTGCATAGATAGACAAGTGAGTCTCCCCAGAGTCTCTCTTCTCTCTGGTTCTTCTCATCAGAATTAAATTCACTTAACGTTTTAAAAGAAAAAACATCTGAAAATATTCACACAATCGACTCCAAAGGATGAACTGTGTTTCATTTACATTTGTTTTCCATTTAAGTCAAGGTGCACACACTCAAATCTGCTTCCTCTAGCAGAGGCAGACTCAACCATTATCATAATGCTTCCTTTTTTCCCCTTCTCCCCGTTTGATAACCACATTTTACTCTTAAATATTTAGTTTTCTTTTATTCAATCTTTTAGGTTACTATATTGGAACAGAAGGTAGTGAGAAGAGAGTCTTTTTCTCATCCAGTTGATATTCATCTGTCTGCCTAAATTTTTTTTTTTTTTTTTTGTCATTTACCACCATTTTGGCTGGTGGATATAGGTTTTTTTTTGTTTTTTTTTTTTATTTTTTTTAACCTCTAAGCACATTGAATGTCTTTAGGCTTGCATGTTAGACAGGAGACTGATAGGATAATGATGATGGAATGTTAAATGCTATCTATGTAAATCAGCTCCATCAATGGGTACAAGATTTAGCTACTTTAGGACTTTTTTTTTTTTGACATACATTTTCATTTTTTTTTTTAAGGAGAATAATATTGGATTGTTATTAACCTACTTTAGAAGAATCTTTGTATTACTAGACACATTACTATTTTGCATAAAGTCATATTAAATTTTGGTATGATGTACAACATGATTTTCTTCTAAATGCTGCTTTTAACCTCCAAGTGGTTTCTTTTGTATTTTTGGTGGAGGATTGGTTTCTAATAGCCAGATCCCAAATAGGAAGTAGGAAGAAAAAAAATGAAGATCTTTACATGCTCTCTGCAGGCAGGGAAAAGGAACTTATATATTTTTTTTTCACTTATTTGAAATATGGAAGTCAACTGGATAGATTCAAGAGTGATTATGTTTTAAGGTTATCAGTGAAACCTCTGGTTCATCTTTGAGTTCTAGAACACAGCCACTGAGAGCTAAGCTTGAAACAGGAATGTATTCGATTAAGGACATTAGAGTGGTCATCACTCTTGGTTGCAAGTAACATAGGATCCAACTCAAATTTTGTTATAAAGTAGAACATATGAAGATTCAGGTGACCTCAAGGGTGGACTGTAAGCAGGACCTCAAGCGATGTCATCAGGCTTCTGTCTTTTCTCCCTCCCCACTTCTCATCTCTTGCTTCACATCTGTCTCTCCCTGTTTCTTTCTCACTGATTATTTTTACTTTTTTCTCTCCCTCATTTATCTCTTTCCCTTCATCCCTCCCTCCCCATCTTTCTCTCCCCATATCACTCTATATTTAATTTCTCTCTTCTCCATTTCTCTCTCTCCCCACTCTCTCTCTCCTGTTGTGCTCTCTCCATTTTCTCTTCTTCATCCTTCTCTCACCCCATTTCTACCCACTTCTCCATCTTTCTGTCTCCCATTTTGTCTTTCTCTCTCCTCCATCTCTCTCTCTTCTTCCATCTCTGTCCCCTCATTCTTTCTCCCCAACCTCTCTTTCATCTGTCTTTCTCTTGTCTCTCTTCCAACTCATTTTTCCTCTACCCCATTTCTGTCTCTCTCCACTATACCTTTCCCATCTCTGGACCTCTTCATAGAGACTGTGTAGTGGTTTCCTCTACATAGCAGGGGGCATGGCACAGGCAGCTTGCATTTTACATGTTCCCATGTAACATGTTACATGTTCCTTGATGGCACCATAGGAAAAAGAATGCTTCTCTCCTAGACACCTGTTTTATATACATTTCAGGGAAGGTTTTCATTAACCTGGCTTGGGTTACATGCCTATTTCTTGGGATTAATTCACTTACACCAGCAAAATGAGAAACTGTCTCATGTACTTGGGTCCAATGCCTATCCCTGTGGCCAGGGATGACAGGTGGGGGGACAAGATGTTAGGATTGGCAGTCCCATAACAATCACCTAGAATAGGAAAGGAGCCTTCCATTGAGGAGAAGGAAGTGTTATTAACAGAAGAAATGGGAAACAGACTCTGTGCAGAGAGGAACAGCAGATGTCTACCACAACTACCAAGACCGGGGTATGGAAAGAAGAGAACAGTTCTCCATACAAGTATCTTGTTCTGGCCAGAAAATATATACTGAAAAGAGGACAGGGGGGTTATATTTCTTGCTAATGCATGTGGCTGGCCTTTTCTCTTTGTTTTTCGAGATCCTTCCAGCTTGTTGAAAAGACCCAGTTTTTAATTCCTTCAGTGACCTTTCCTCCTTGTCACTAATGTCTTCTACCTCCCAGCCTGTTGTAAAGGAATGACTCAGGTGAGCCAAAACAACCATCCATCTGCCGCCCTTGGTCTCTATCCCTAGGCTCCTTTTCATTCTTACTATACTAACTCCACCTAGTTCCTTGGGGTTTCTTGATTCCCAAAGCAGATGTGAGCTCTTTATCCATGATTCAGCCCGAAACGGGTGGGCACATTTCAAAAAAAGAAGCAAAAAACAGGAATAAAATAATCATAAGCAGGAAGGAATAATATAATTTAATGACATTCAGTATTGTAATGAGCAACTTGGGGGACTGGAGTGTAAAAGGAGCATACTCAGTCTCATGGTGCATCAGTAGTTTGAATTGATTTACAGAGACAGAGCTGGGGACTACAATAAGATGGAGAGAGAACAGAAAAGTGAGACCAGGAAGCCACAGACACTCTTTGCTTTCTTTGTACTAGGCTGGAGGTGAATGTCCTTCACTCAGTATAAACAAGCCAGAAGTTGGGAGCTTTGGTGGGGAGAATGACAAGCACACCTTTAATTGGTATGGAAAGCATTTGGTTGGATTTACTTGCTTCAGAATGCTTTAACTTAAGAGAGTCAACCCCAAAAATGAGTTGAGGCCAATTCAATTTCTCCCTGATAAATAGAGCCAGGGGTGTTGATGATGTGCGTCAACGGAGAAACCAACCTCATGGATCCTTCTCAAGATGTTTATGGAAGGAGGTCATGGGGCAAGAGGGGAAACTGGGCTCAGAGGGTGGTGCTGAGAGCTCTATTTCCTCCACCAGGATGTTAATAGCAATTTCTGGCCGAGCTTGTGGCTTGAGCTGCCCATTTTGGATTTGGCTGGTGACTCTTCTGGGCAGGCTTTGCGTCTCTGCCTGTTTGTGTTAGAATGCGACACATGGACCCAGCAGTCAGCCAGGTGCCAACCATGTAATCTGACACCATATGTTCCCAAGTCAGGAGAGAATAGAGCAGATTTTTTTTTTTTTCAATTTTGGAAGTAGGTTAATTACATTCATCTATATTTTCAGCTCTAAGGGTCACAGATGCAAGATTATTTCTGACATATTTAGGTGGTCATTTATGACCAAAATTATTAAGTATGAACTTTACCATTTACAAGACGGGGCAGAGAATATTCTCAGAATGAGACCACAGCTCAAAAAGATATTCCCTTAGTAAGACTCCTCATTGGCACAACTTTTAAAAATAGATTTAAAGTGTTGTTTTGAGGGGAAATCGGTGTTGCTCATTTTATTGGCATCCTTCTCTGCCTAGATGTTGGTTTATTTATGATATTTCACTGTTTTTTCACTTGATATTGATGAATGGAGCCAGCTCTGTCATTTCTCTGCAGCTTTTGGTTCTTTAAGTATCAAAGCCAAACTTCTTACTAAAAAATGAAGTCTATTTGATTCAGGACGTTTAACCAATGCAAGCTAATAACAGTCTTTCACATGGCTAACATTTGTTGAGAGTTTGATCAATGCCAAGGAGGTGCTGAGATGTTTACAATATCTTATTCAATCCTTGAGCAACTCTTGTGGCAGGGGCTCTTATTATCCTCATCTTACAGTTAAGAGATGGGATATGCCTGTCATCTTGCATTAGCCCCTCCAAGTGTGTACCTTACACTTCTCATCCACCTGCCCTCTGGCTTACTTTTGGGTTTGGCCAGTGAAGATCCCTGACAAAGAAAGCTAGAAAGATGAAAGAAAGAAAGAAAGAAAGAAAGAAAGAAAGAAAGAAAGAAAGAAAGAAAGAAAGAAAGAAAGAAAGAAAGAGAGAGAGAAAGAGAGAGAGAAAGAGAGAAAGAGAGAGAGAGAGAAAGAAAGAGAGAAAGAAAGAAAGAAAGAAAGAAAGAAAGAAAGAAAGAAAGAAAGAAAGAAAGAAGGAAAGAAAGAGGGAGGAGAGTGACCTAGAACTAGAATAGTTTGGATATAAACCCAACCTCTTTATTCTGAGTAAGCCACTAAACATCTCTGCTCCTCAAATTTTTATCTCTGAAGTAGAGATGCTTTTACCTATCTCTTAGGTGGTAGTCAGAAGGATTACATTAGATGATACACATGAAACTACCTGGCCAGATTTCTCCATTGTAAAGGTATATTTTTCCTTTCCCTTTGCATTTTGCAAGTAGTCTGTGGGGGTGATATTTTGCAGCGTGTTCCCTAATGCAGCAGATGCCCACCTGCATACAGTGCATTCTGTCATAGCTACTTTTGTCTTCCTTGCTGGAGGGAGTGTGCCTTGTCCTCAGGAGGAGCAGGCCAGGAATACCAATATTTTTATTGGTTCCCGTATTTTAAGTTTTTTTTTTAATTTGCAATTTTATATATTTCACAAAAATTTGAGTTTTGTTAAATGCCTTCTCAGTGTATATACTTCTATGATTTCCCCCTTTGATTTATTAGCATGGTGAATTATATTAATAAATCTCCTCATGTTGAACTCTCCTTGCATGGCCAGAGCATTACTTTAATTAGCTATTTGGTTGTGTTCGCTAATATTTGATTTATTTTGGTGTCCAAGTTTACAAGTGAGATTGGTCTGTAGTTATTTGGTGCAATCTTTACCAGATTCAAGTGTCAATGTTATACTTGTCTTATAAAGGGAATTGAGAAGTTTTCCTTCTTTTTCTATTTTCTAGAAGAAGTTAAATAACACTGGGATTATGTTTTCTTTGAGGGTCCAGTTTCTATATGAAATTATTTAGGCCTGCTGCTTTGTTTGTTTGTTGCTTTGTTTTGTCGTTTTGTTTTGTGGTAGGTCTTTGATAATTTCTTTTTTTTTTTTCTTCTAGGAAATTGGTCTGTTTAAATTTTGTCTATTGGGATCACATTAGTAAGTTGTATTTTCTTAAAATCGTCCATTTATTTAGGTTTTCAAATTTACTACACAGAATTATACAAAGTATTTTCTAATGATGTTTTCAGTTTTCTGTTTGCTTTTCACTGTTTCTTACTTTGTATACTTGTGTTTTCTCCCATTTCTTTTTCTTGATTAACTGAGCTAGTGGTTTGTTTATTTTATGAATTTCTTGAAATGCCAGCTTTTTAATTTGTTTATTAGTTTTATCTTTTCCTCTTTTCTAAAGTATTAGGTTTTTGCTATTTGTTTTGTTCCTTCTGCTTTGTTTTGGTTTCTTTTTCAAACTTTTGATTTGGTCATTTAATCTAATTTTATTCTTTCATCTTTACTACAGATCTCTGCTTTAGTTGTATTTGATAAATTCTGACATATATAGCTTCTACAAATGATCACCATAGTGTGTTCTTTATTACACATTAAATTTTCATGCATATTTGAGCCTATTTCTGTTCTATCTTGTCTATATCATTTGTCTGCCTTTTTTTAAATTTTAGTATCAAAAATTTTAAGTTACTAGAGTTTTAGTTAGTTTATAAGAATAGTATGGATTTTTGTGTATTTCTTTTGTAAACAACCACTTTATTAATGTTTTTCTTTTATTTTTTGTTATTTTTTTAGAAACCAATTTTTTAGTGTTTATTTATTTTTGAGAGAGAGAGAGAGTGAGGAAGGAGCAGAGAGAGAAAGAGAGAGAGAATCTTAATCAGGCTCTGCACTGTCACAGAGCCTGATGTAGGGTCCAAACCCACGAACTGTGAGATCATGACCTGAACTGAGATCAAGAGTTGGATGCTTAACTGACTGAGCCATCCAGGCACCCCTATATTTTGTTTATTCTTTTGTGTTAAGTCATGGGGATAAAAGATACCGTGTAGGGAATATAGTGAATGATATTATAATACTGTATGGAGACAGATGGTAGCTACAGTTGTAGTAAGCTTAAGTATAACATACAGACTTGCCAAATCACCATGTAGTATGCCTGAAACTAACATAAAATTGTGTGTCAACTATACTTAAAAAAAAAAAAAAAGAACACTGCATGTCATATTGGTGGCTTTAATGGGGATGTTTCTTGGGTCTCACTAGTTACTATGATTGTTAATTTGGGGGGACATGTATGTCTTTTTTCAAAAAGTGATTTTTTTTAACTTGCAGATGGATTTAAATTTTATCAAATGCTTTTGACAGGTTTTTTTTTTTTTTTTGGTAATCATAGTTTTCTCCTTTGACCTATTTGTATGATGAATTTCATTAATGGATTTTCTAAGATTAAAATACTTTTGAATTCCTGGAATGAATCAATATGCATAATGTACTTCAGGATTCTCATTGTTAATGTTTTATTTAGGACTTTTTACATTAATATTTTTAAAGTTAGGTTGGTTTGCATGTTTTCTATTTATAATATTTTAGCTGTCAAAAATTTAATTCTTAATGGATTTCTGATAGTCTGTCATGTGGATGTTCCACAAATTAATGTCACAATGGTTCCTTTATAGATACATTTATGTTGCTTTCAGTTTTTCAGCATTGTAAATAAGTGACAATGAATACTCTTGTTAATCCCTCTTCCCCAGTCTCAGGTCATTCACTGCTTCCTGAGAGAATCCCTTTCTGACCCTCTGACTACACCAAACCCTTCAATGATCTGGAGTTGTCTTTTCTTCACAGAGCTTGTTATGACTGTAATTTACACGGACTGTATGTTTAGTTGATTGCTATCTATCTTCTCCTATTAGGTGGTAAGTGCCATGGAGTCCAGGATTGTGTCTGATATTGTACCCTTCCAGGAGCTCAGTGCCTGACCCAAAGTATAAATACTTTCTGAATACTGATTAACATCCATCTACATGAATTTACTTCTAAGGAGAGTAGACCTTTTACATAAAGGGGGATTTTACATTTAATTTTATTTTCTGACTCTGCATGTTGAGATACCATTTTGGTTGGAGCTGGGAGTGAACTGTATTGTTGTCATAATAGAGGAGAGAAGAATTTGGTTGGAGTTGGGATGGTGGAGAAGGGTCAGGTGGGCAGGAGTTAGAAAAGCTGTGATCTGTGAGGGGAAGCTGAGACACAGGTCCTAGAGTTCGTAGTGAGGAGAGTAGAGAGTTTCAGAGAAAAGATTTTTCATATGAAGTGCCATACAATGGAATCTTTCTCCACAGCTCTGAAGTCTTAAGAAAAGACTATTCAATTTATCAAATGCTTAGTCTGAAAAGATTTCTTATGAAAATTATTTTTGTGAAGCTAAGACAGGTTATTCAATGAGTACAAAGATGACACTGTGATCTGAGTTTCACCAAGATTAACAGAGGGAAATGTAAAGCCCTGCATGCACATTAAAAAAAAAAAAAAGATTAGTTGTCCAAACAGAGGTTTGAGGAGCACCTGACTTTGAAAACATGGGTAATTAGCTGAGTCTAACATGAGCCAATTCTGTGTGGTGAGTATTGAAACAAAAACAATAAATGCAGTAATTAATAGGGGCACAGGGTCCTTGTCAAGGTAGGTCATGGTTCTACTTTACCTTACTGGTCAGACTCCATTTAAAGTATTCTTTGTAGGTTTTTACTTTAGTTATTGGCAGACTTGATAGAACCCCTAGCAGAAAAGAGTTTGGGAATCCATGGCCTAAAACATAATGTTTGAGGGTTTCATTTTATTTTGTTTCTTAAATTTTTTTAATGTTTACTTGTTTTTGTGAGAGAGAGAGAGAGAGAGAGAGAGAGAGAGAGAGACAGAGCGTGAGCAGGGGAGGAGTAGAGAGAGAGGGAGACACAGAATCCGAAGCAGGCTCCAGGCTCTAAGCTGTCAGCACAGAGCCCGATGCAGGGCTTGAACTCAGACCGCGAGATCATGACCTGAGTCGAAGTTGGACACTTAACCAACTGAGCCACCCAGGTGCCCCAAGGAGTTTAGTTTTAAAATGAGAAAACTTGAGGGTCACTTGTTGGCAATCCTCAAACATACTGAAGGACTACTCTGTTGAAGAGGGATAGATCCTGTTCTGTGGGATGCAGAAGATATATTTGAAACAATGGCAGATATTACAAAGCAGAAAGTGTAGACTCAATATATGAAAAGGCTTTGTAGATTAAACTGGAATGCACTGCTGTTGGAAGGGGGAGCTTTCTGGAATTGAGGATTCTAGCAGAGGCTGCATGACCATCTGTAGGAGAGACTGTAGAAAAAATTTCTGCATCAGTTGGGCCAGATATATGACTTCTTCATTCTCTTTCAGTGGAGAGTCTATGAAAAAGGCTAGCTGCCTCACTGCTTTCACTCTTAATACTAGCTTGGTATCTACTCTACCCTTCAGGCTATAAGCTCTACGAGGATGAGGCTGTCTATCTTGTTCATACTGAATTACCAGACCCAGGCACAGAGCTTTGTTTTCAATAATTATGTGGTGAAGTGAAATGAATGGTTGCCATCCTAGGTAGCCAAGGCCAATGGAGCAGTTTAGCTCCAATGGAACAAAGGAAATTAATCAAAGGGACTGGGTCAGTTGATTTTTGTCTTTCCCTAGGCCCTGTTCTTAATATGCCAGGTATTGAGCCAATAGGAGATCTTTTAAGTGTAGCCTTCCATTTCTCCATTCATGAGTTGACAGAGAAGTGGTGTTATGGAGTAGTGAAGAGCACAGTTCCTAGAGTCAGATTCCCTTGCTTTACTTTCATAGGGTTATTATGAGGATTGAATTAGTGTGTGTGTGTGTGTGTGTGTGTGTGTGTGTGTGTGTAAGCTGTTATAAATTGGTATAAATTTTTTTTTTAATTAAACTGTTGGAAAACATAGGACACATAATAGGACTTTGAATAGTACACATGATGATGAATTCTCTCCCTATATATAGGAGCTTATGAAGTCTTCTAAAATTTTTATGTGTCATAATTTGTACACACACTAGAGGGGTAGAAGGGTGGATCTGAGTCCCAGTTTTGCCATAAGCTGTGATCTTAGGCAAGTCATTCTCTTTTCTCCAACATCAGTAACATGGGGCTGAAAATACCAATGTTGACTACCTTGAGAGTGAAATGAGCTCAAATATGTGGTGAGGTCTTGGTAACTATATAGAATAAAATGCACACCTTTAGTTCTATTATTGTTTATATCTTTGCTCCCTTAAACCCAATGTCCTCACTTTGTAGTGGAGGCCTGGCTCAGCTACTGGTTTGGAGGAAAAAGATTTTCCCATTCTTTTAGGTTTGGCTCTTCTCCTTCTCATAATCCTTTCCTAGGAGGAGGGGGAAGGGAATACATCCTCTTTGCTTAAAAGCTGATCAGGATGCTCAGGTGTGAGGTCCTAGATCAGAAAGATAAATTGTTATTTTGATTTCCACACTGTTCTTCCATGCGTTTCTTTCTCAGTCCCTTTTGAAATTTCCCTAGTTCTCCTGTGGCATAAAGTGAGTCAGAATGGCAAATGAAACATGCAGAAGACATAAATTCCAGGCATAAAATATATATCAAATATACATCTATCAATTGGCTTTATGCTATCTGAGCTGCCCCCAGGGTGTCAGTGGATCAGGTGAATGGATTTCTGCCACTGTGGGTAATTCCATAAGGTAATAGGGCGGGCCCTAATGCAGTGGAGAGGCAATATTCTCCCAGTTATATATCATGGTTTAAAAGGGGAATTTGTGTATTTTGATTTTGCGAGTCAATGAAGTTGAATCCCCAAGGCACTCTCGGAGCTTGGGCTTTTTGAGACTGTGGAGACAAACTGGCTCAAAGCCAGCAATGTAGCCTGAAGAGAAGGAAGCCACTTCGACTCCAGAGGCCTGGTCCAGAAAGGCTCAGTCCTACGACCTCCCAAAAAGCTCAGGGTAGAGACAATTACCATATAAATGTTATATATTTTTCCCATTTAATTGGCCAACCTAAGTATAATACCAAATAGTGAATTTGTCTAACCAAATGGGAAAAAAGAAATTCAAGCTATTTGATTGACTGACAACACCCAATCAGAAAGGTCAGTCAACTAACTCTGCTAATTGTGATAATATCGTGAGCGAGAGAAGATGGAGATAAAGAGAGAAACATTATGGATAGTTAATACTTATTGAGATAACATTTTGTTTTCTTGTACTATGCTTTGCACTTTCCATGCACTAATTTAATACTTTCTACAAGTCTATGAGGTAAGAACTATGATTATCACTTACATTTTATGGTTGAGGAAATTAAGGCATAGAGAGGTTAAGCAACTTGCCCAAGGACCACCTAGTTAGTGGAAGAGCAGGGATTTGAAACCCCTCTTAACCACTATACCATTACTACCTCCAAAGAAGAAAAAGAAGCTCCTTCCAATTTGGGGAATCGCTTCCTAAGCTCCAGGAAGTAATATAATTTACATTGAGAAAAGTTTGATCGGAAGTGAGAGTATTAGAAATGTGCCTAGAAGCAAGTTAGTACTTCTGAATATAGCAATATGCTTAAGAATTGTTTCTACAGCTCTGCAAAATTAGTGGGAGGTAGGAAGAAACCTACTTTGACCTTACTTAAATAAAATCTGTTAGCAAAATCCACATTTGGACTGAGCCCAAGCAGTGTTGTTAGAGCTTTGACTTGCCTTAGATTTAAGAAATTTTAAGATTCCAAAAATAGGGTCCTGAAGAAGGATGCAGATTTTAATTTGATTACTGAAGTAGAGCTGTGCTAAATGTTTCTATCACTGAGGAGTCCCAAGTCCGGTACACAGTACACAGTGTGCATTTGGTAATAAGCAGGATACGGCACATGAATACCTAATATCCCACCTCTTCCTGCTAACAGAACTCACTTTTATTCAGGCAGTCACCCCTCCCCTATGCAGCCAGCTACCTCAGTCACAGTTGATCTCAGCCCCAGACCACAGGGGGAAGTCTGAATGGATTTAGGGTAATCCAATTCCTCTAGCTTGTGATTGGTTTGACTGTAAGCATATGACTCATTACTGGCGAATCAGAATTGAGAGAAAGTGGGGTAGGAAGGAGAGAGGTTAAGTTTTATTCTATTTAAAAAAATTTTTTTTAATGCTTATTCATTTTTGAGAGACAGTAACAGAACATGAGTAGGGGAGGGGTAGAGAAATAGAGAGGGAGGCACAGAATCCAAAGCAGGCTCCAGGCTCTGAGCTGCCAGCACAGAGCCTGACTTGGGGCTCAAACTCATGGACTGTGAGATCATGACCTGAGCCGAAGTCGGATCCCTAACCAACTGAGCCACCCAGGTGCCCCTAATTTTATTCTATTTTAAAAGAAATCCTTAGATTTTTTTTCTTTCCTCTGGAAATAGCTGTGTTTGTATAGTGATAACTATATATATCTCATAGTGCTTTATAATTTTCTGAAGACCCAACTAAAATCAGCTTTATGGGTTTATTTTATAATTTATCACATAGCAATGAGTTCAGAGGTAGGACAGTTCCAACATTGGTTAATTACAGGGGTACACATTTCCTTCCATATTTCTGTAATGTGTGTTGGTAGCTTTCTTTGTGGTGACAAGATGGTCATAGCAACTCCGGGAATCATTTCACACAGGAGAGTAAAGAATGTTTTGAGGCAGGAAATGGGGAAAGTTCCTGACTTGTGTCCCTTTGTAGGAGTGTGGAAAACATTAGAAGGGCCAAGGCTGACTTCCCCTTACATTGCCAAGATTTGTTACATGTGCGTTCTTCAAACAATTGTGGGAAGACAAATGGAATGCCCATAATTGGCTTAGATAATTAACAACCAGATTTAGGAGGAGTTAATGAAGTACACTGATGCCTGATACCTGAACAAAGCTGGGCTTCCTTAGAAAGGAAGAAGTGGGAGAGAGTGTAACAGAGAGTTGGCCACAGCCTGCAACAATTGTCATCAGGCTAACAGTGTGAATGAAGCCAACACCAAGGATGACAGGGTGGACAGATGGAAAGAATCTGGGTCCTTGATGACATAATGAGCTGCTGAATCAAACCAAGTAAGAAGCCTGCAGAAGGACCTGTGGACTTCCTGTTATGTGCCATAGGTTCCTTATTACTAAATCGGTTTGAGTTTTCTGTAATTTAAAACTGAGATCACTAAACACAGATAAAAGGTCTTTAATAAACACTTGCTAAATGAACAAATAAATGAAAGAACAAATGAATGCATTTGAAGTTTATGTTCTAAGGATGAAAGTCTCTATCATATCTGACATTAGAGAATGGGTGAATTTTAAATAAGAATAAGTCAAATTTTGTTATATTGAGAACACACAGTGAATCCTCTTGAAAAGACATATTTATCTTATAAAATTGTTCCTTTTTAAAAAAAAGTTAGGGAATATCTGTGGTTATTATGGTTGAAAGAAAATTTCTGTAAATAACCAGGCCTCTTCTGGATAGATACAAAGTGAGGAGATTAGGTAGGTATAGTGGGGAAGTATTTAATAAAACATTTTTCAAATATTTGTTAGGTGGTAAGTGTGTGTCAAGCATTGTGATTGGCTACAGGGATGTAATAATGAGCAAGATGGACATGATCCTGGCTTTCAAGAAGTTTGGAGCTTGGGGGTGACTGGGTGGCTCACTTGGGTGGGTGACCAACTTAGGCTCAGGTCATGATCTCATGCCTCATGGGTTCGAGCCCCACATCAGGCTCTGTGCTGACAGCTCAGAGCCTAGAATCTGCTTCTGATTCTGTGTCTCCTTCTTTCTCTGCCCCTCCCCCACTTGTGCTCTGTCAAAAATAAATTTTAAAAAAAGTAAAAAAGATTATTTTAAGAAGTTTGGAGTCTGACATAACAATTATTTCTTCTAGGTTTTAGGAATCTAGACCAAAATATCCCCAATAGACTCTAAACCAGTAGAGAACTATTACTGACAGTTTTGTTTTACTAAAAATTATGTGAATTGAATAGGTAATATTTGCTGGTTATATAGCACTTATGAAGAGTATATACGTGTATACATATATATAATATAAAAATTATCTACATTAATATACACCTACCATTGATTGAGGACCAACTATGTGCCATGCACAGTTCTAAATGCTATAGTGTATATATATATACTATGTGTGTGTGTATATATATATATATATACTATGTGTGTGTATATATATATACTATGTGTATATATATATATATATAGCCATGTACTTCTCATAATAATCCTGTTATGATTATTACTATTATTACTATTAATAATTATGTTTTGCAGAGGATATACTTGGAGAGAGATTAAATATTTTACTAAGGTTACATACCTCATAAGTTACTTAGCTGGGATTTGAACACTGATATTTTTGTTCCAGGGCCTATTTTCATAACCACTGCTATATGGGCATGGGATTTTATTCCCAGTGGTAACAGATGTGAATATGAGGCTCAGACAGAGAATGTGATTCACCATCTTTACAGTGAGGCAGTCTGTACCTATCTCAAAGGATGTTCTAAGTATTAAATGAAAGAATATGTGAAAAAGAATATATATAAATAAACCCAGTGCCTGGTATATAGGAAGCCTTAAAAAAATGGAAGGCTTTATTATTATAAATCTAGATCTTGGTTTTCTGGTCTAATGCTCAGGAATCTCTGAGCATCTTCTTTTTTTTTTTAATGTTTATTTTTGAGAGAGAGAGAGAGAGAATGAGTGGGGAAGGAGCAGAGAGAAAGGGATACATAGAACCCAGAGAAGGCTCCAGGCTCTGAGCTGTCAGCACAGAGCCCGATGTGGGGCTCAAATACACAAACCGCGAGATCATGACCGGAGCCGACATCAGACGCTTAACTGACTGAGCCACCCAGGCACCCCAGAAATCTCTGAATTTCTTAAACCCACAGTATTTCTTTACCACACCCATTTCTTCTAAACCATCACAACTTATAGGAAGTTCCTACTTGCTTTGCAGGTGGACATTATGAAAGGTGATGCAGATTCATGACTCTAAGACAGAAAGATGGTCTTCTCTAATTGCCTCATTTCACTCTTCTGAGAATGGCTGAGGTTAGCACAAGAAATCCAACTGGACATTGAGTTCTCTATCAATGTTCAAAAAGGTTAGTTATCACAGAATTTTAGGATTGAAAGGAACTTGAAAGGACAAGTAGTCTAACTTCCTTCTTTGGAATCCTCACCAAGTCTGAAATTTGAATTTGGAGCTGGGGTATATATGAAGATGTTTACCACCTTTCAATCACATGGAGAAAAACAAACCAGGTTAATTCTTTTTTTAAAAAAAAAATGCATTTTTATTCAAACTACCACATATATACAGAAAAGAGCGCTAGTCATATAGCTCTGTTTTCCCAAAATGAAACAATAGAAAATAGCTTTATGAATCTCACAAAGTGAATACACATGTTGTAACCGTCTTCCAGAGAAGAAATAGAACTTTTCCAGCACCCCAGAAGCCTTCTTTGTGCCCTTGTCCAGTCACTAACCCTTCAAAGGCAATCATTATTCTGACTTCAGTTTTGCCCATTTCTGAACATAATATAAGTGGAATCACACAGCATGCACTCCTTGTGTTTGAAGGACACATGACGGGTTTCATTCCGTCAATATAATGTTTGTGAGAGTTATCCATGTTGCATAATGCTATGCTTTCTTCATATTCACTGCTATGTAGTTTTTCATGTTTTTCATTGTATGACCATATACAATTTATTTACCCATTCTTCTGTTGATGAGCAATTAGGTTGTTTCCAGTTTGGTCTATTAATTACAGTGCTTTTTCTTTTTTTTTTTTTTAATGTTTATTTTTGCGAGTGTGAAAGCAGGGGAGGGACAGAGAGAAGGGGACAGAGGATCCAAAGCTGGCTCTGCGCTGACAGGCTGACCTCAGTGAGCCTGATGTGGGGCTCAAACTCGTGGACCACGAGATCATGACCTGAGTGGAAGTTGGATGCTCAACTGACTGGGCCACCCAGATGCCCCACAATGCTTCTATAAATATTCTTGGACATGCCTTTTGGTGAATATTTGTTTACATATCCATTGGGTGTATACCTGGGATTAGACTTACTAGGTCATGGGAATGCATATTTTTGGCTTTAGTTGATGCTGGCAATTTTCTAGGATAGTTTTCCAGTCTACAACAATTTAGTTTAGTGTTTTAGAGGACAAGACCTGGTGGGAAACATTGGAAGTCCCATTGTAAGTTATGCTACATCTGGGCTGAAGCATCAGAAACATCTGGTTAATAAATGCATTTGCTCAACATATATTTATTGAGCACCTACTATGTGCTAGGCCCTATTTTAGAAGCTTTAAGGTTTTGAAGACCATATGGTCTAATGGGGAGAGAAAATTTGAACATATAACCCCATTGATAACACTATTTATAACTGTGGTAAGTATACTATGAAGGAAAAGTGCCCTCCCCCGCCTTTTTTCTTCCTAAAGGAGGCCATAAAGCCAACAGACTAGTGCTCTCCCCCACTGTTTTTTCTTCCTAAAGGGAAGGAAAAAAAAAAAAGAAAAGAAACCTACCTCTAACTGTAATAGCCTTAATTGTGAACCAGCTTCTAAGCTGTCAGATTGGAACCTAATTAATCACCAGGGGTGGTATGGAATTGATGAATTGCTTTGGTGCTCTTTTGCTAGTATAAATCTTTGATTTAATGATTGCTGCTCTCTGATTCATACCATACTACCCCAGTGATCAATATGCATGATGAATGGCTGATTTTCAAGAACCACCCACTTGCTAATGCTCCTTTACATATGCAGTGTATGTATATATGAATTAGTACACAAGACAGATTTCTGACAAAGAGGCAGAGGGTGAGGTAATATTATGGGTTGAAGAAGAGGAGGGGTACAGATGGGGGAGATGAATGAAATTTGCTAATAGTAGTTGGAAGGAAATTTTCAGAAAGGGCAAAATAAAGCATTCAGTGGGAGAATCTTTCTCCATTTACTTT
This sequence comes from Acinonyx jubatus, assembly GCF_027475565.1. Lineage (NCBI taxonomy): Eukaryota > Metazoa > Chordata > Mammalia > Carnivora > Felidae > Acinonyx > Acinonyx jubatus. The sequence goes on along the minus strand of NC_069380.1, from coordinate 187,063,943 downwards.
TTACCAGTCTCCCTCAACTTAAGTCTTTCAGTTAAAGGATTTGATATGGCTTTGGAGGAGACTTACTATCCACAGCTCCTTCAGAATGAGAAATTTATGGTAGGATAAGAGCTATATATAATTAGCTCTGAATATCTTTGCTTCATTTCAGAGTTTCCATTGTTGAGGGGGGTGGGCACACGGGTGGGAGATTGACTGTGGTTTGCAGCAGTCCATGAAGACCTGTTTTGTGGTTTGTTCATTCGATCTAGAACTATTTATTATATAGAGTACCTGTCATATTCCAAGCCCTAAGCTAGGCACTAGAAATACATTGGTGAGTAAGATAAAAACCTCGATCCTCAGGGAACTTTTTATCTGGAAGGATTGGTGGGGCTCCTAGAATCTTCTTTTGGTCCAGTCGATATGCACATGCTATACCTCACCCTGGTGTTGTTGAGATACATATTTTCCAGTTTCAGAGAATTATCTTTAGGCCTGTCTTTCTCCATCGGTTTCATACACACATATATTTTGTAATTCAGTTTCCTCCTCTGTCAAACTTTTTAGGGAAAGCTGAATTTATGCAATATAACTGTGAATGAGACCAATTCTGATGTGAGTTTTACAGAAACCATGCTATAAATATGACACTAACTTGAATAGTGAACTATTACATAAATATAAGGTGTTTTGAATTCCCAGTGACTTATTTGGAGGACATATTCAAAGACATCTTGAAAGTTTTCTTGTTGCATAATTGTTTTTGATAGCAAGAAGTCACAAAAACCTTAAAGACCCATCATTGGGGTTATGATCAAACCTGATGAAATGATTCAAAATAATTATGCAGACCTCTTTGATATGAAAATAAGTTCACATCATAATATTGAATTAAAAAAGGTTAAAGAATACCATGTATAATTATGATTGCTGGCACATAGTATGTATTCAATAAATATTTGTTCAAAAAACTAATAACTGGATTTTCGTAGCTGTCCACTACTTACCAATAAGCAAAAAGAGATGTATGGAATGATGCTTCCTATAATGTTAACAATGGTTAACTTGGGGTAATGGAATGGCAAGTAAAAAAAAAAGCATTTTTAAAAATGTGTGTTGTAAATCGGTTGATATTTTTTATAATGAGTGTGATTTATTTATATATCCAGAAAATATGAACTATTTTTATTTAAAAAAAACACGACAGTCTTTTGAGTAAGAACAGTTTCCATCTGTTCAAAGGGGGGCTCGAAACCTCTCTTCTCTGGGATTTGATCTTCCTCAGTATGGGGGAGAATTAAGAAAAGCAACTCCTGGGCAACCAGTAGAGTTTCTTTGCACAAGGCCTGGAGGGCTGATTCCGTCAAAGCCCCCTTGGAGAAATCTTAGTGATTCTGCGTCTCTCCTCCTGGGAGCTGGTTTGTTCTCCCTCTCCTGAAACTAGGGGATTCTCACATTTATTACTACTGTGGCTTTTCGTCCCCTCTTACCCATTTCACCCAGGCGTATTTCTTGTTTTATCTGGCACCCAGTAGAGCTCTGCCGAGCTGAGGGCCTGTCTTTCGCACCAATCCTCATCCAATTAATTGATAAAAAATTAATAATTTAATTTTAGTGATGGGAATTACACGCCATTCTCCAAGCTCTCTCTTCACCAGGCATCCCAGAGTCACCTCATACAGACAAGCACCTGAAGCAAGAGGAAGGAACATTTAAAAAAAATATTTTAAGTGGATTTGGCCACTTGAGCATCTTTGATTGGAGAGCAGGTGAAAGAACAGGAGGCACAGAGCAAAAACGGTCCCCCTAGAAATCAGGAGGTTTAAAGAAAATTGGTAGAGAAAAAATCACATTTGTTCCCTCTGTGCTTGTGGATATTTTTGGGACTTTTGCCAACCTACTTACTTATTTTAACCCTGAACTGCATATATGTGACACAACTCCATTGATTTTTGGATTCATTGAAAAGTAGGAGCTCTGAATTCAGTCTTCACTAGCTATGGGACCTTTGGCTTCAATGTTTTCATCTGCAAAACAGAGCTAATAAGACAACCTTCCTTGTAGGGTTGTTGTGACGATCAGTGAGATTATGTGCTTATAGCATTTAGCTTCACATTTGACACTTCACAAGGGCTCAAAAAGTTCTAGGAATTATGATGACTATTCTTTCTGCAAGTCAGTATTAGTGATTATTTACACAGAGGCTGAGCTAAAATTTATCATGTTATTAGAAGAGGATGTTTCTACTTACACTAATGTTAGTCTAGGAAGGAAGATTACTTGGAAAAAAAATTTTCTCTATAAGGCAATGATGTAATATGATTGCAATGGTTAAACAACTCAGAATAGTTTTCAACTCCCCTCATGTGTCTTATAAACCCTGCTTTCAAGCAACCGACATAGAAATCATACATTTTTGTCAAGTAGTTATCCAAGTGCACCCTCTGCTAAATATACTGTCAATACTAATTTGAATTACTACAAGTTTTAAAATATTACTTCATTAAATAGGTTCTCTAAATCAGATGTCTACTTAAATCAAAGGGGCCTTTACCTGTTTTGAAAAAATTGGTGGGGTTTCAGTGTACAATAGAATTGGCAGTTTAGACTGTATTAAACTGATATGAGGATTTGAATTAAACTCTTTTGGGTTTTATTCATATAAATTCCATGGTATAAAGAGCCTTGATGTTATTTGTAGGTATCTTCTACCTCCTCTATTCTACAGTAAGCCCATAGGGATCAGTAATTTCTCACTTTTTTATCACACACAATACGCACACCATTTGTAGCCTGATGTATAGTGTAGAGTAGGTGCTCAAGAAATGTTGAATGAATGCTGGCCAGAAGTTTGTGTCAACATGTGTTTGCAGGGCTGGTTAAGGCGAATATGGTCTTAAACATGAGCATTTCACGTCTGCCTGCTTTTGTCTCCTACAAAGATGAAAAAAACCCTTGTGCTCCCTCTGTGGTTTGTATTTTGTGTCTTTTCTGAGTGTGTCTAGAATGGTGGAGATTTAGTAAATATGTATTGAATTGGACCAAAGTAAGTAGAAGGAGGCAAAAGTAAAATAGGCTGCTATTGGTCTTAAACCAAGAAAGCAATGGCACTGATTTAAGACCTCCCGTAGAATTTTTGTGAGCCTTCCCAGCTTTCCAGAGCATGGAAACAGAAGTTGGTTGCCCATGGAAAGCTGGTCATATCAAGAGAGAATCTTATCTCCCCCACTTTTTGCACAAAGAATTGTGACTTATTTAAGAAGATCTACTGTTGACACACAGTTTGGATTTTATAGCTAACTGTCCTATTTTCTCAGACTCTGCTTTCAGCTGTGGAAGAACCTTGGTGCAGTTACCCAGCTAATTATATTTACCAAGCTTCTCAAATGGAGACAGAGGAGAGCTTTGGGGGAAACATTTGCTGCCCTTCCAAACTGAGATTTCTCTGCTTGTAAAGCAGAATGAAGCTACATGCTCAGCCTCATAGACCCAAGCTGACACGGACTCTGTCACTGGAGGGACACTGAACTTTCCCTCCCAACTTGAGTTGATACGTCGGCTTGACTAGGCATCTCAAAGCTTCATAGCCAGGTAGATGGAACTGGGGACCTGGTAGGAGAAGGATTTGAAGGAAGTTTGAGGAGAGTGGGGTCACTGAGCAGCTGATAAGAATGGTTCATCCTCTATGTTACAGGGAAGCAGGCTGCTCCAAATCCTGTAATAAAAGCCATATTCTGTGTAGCAGGGAGAAGTCATTTCACTCATGAAAAGTAGCTGGGAAGAGATAGACAATGGGAGAGAAGTCAGGCCTTTGAGATGCTTTTATCTCCCCATTCCTAGAGAGGAATTAGTGTGGAATTGTTGGATGAGAGTGAAGAAGCTACTGAATTGGATACCAGCAGCTGAGGGAACGCAGCCTCTTGAGCAGTACAAAGCTCACTAGCCAGTGTTGCCTTTATGACAGCTGCAAAAGCAATGGCTACATAAACTTTCTCAAGGAGGGGAGAAAACGGAATGAGAGAGACATTCTTGCACTAAGAAAAACATAATAAATCCAAGAGCTACACATAGCTTGGGGGTTTTATGACCAGAGCCAGGCATGAAGGAATGACTGAACTTAACTAAAGCTGTTAATTACCTGGGTGAGATCAAAAGCCCAAGTAAGGGAATATATTTATGATGCACCTTACAGGATATGCTTCAACTTCTTACTTTTTTTATTAATTGGTTTGATTAAATAGATTTAAAGAGCCTGAGCGGAGCCTTTTAAATCATATTCCATATTGATCTAATGAAATAGTCAATAAATTTACTAACATAGCCCCTTTCCTTTGTACAGTCTGGAGGGAAATGCTTCACTGAATGGTTATAACTCAACTCCAAACCTCACTGCTATTCCCACAGTGACTCATAGAGAGCAGGGGGATTCTGGGAAAATCTTTCAGGCCATTCGTGGGAGTGCTTGAATAAGTGGTTTAACACCTGTTATAGACTACTCACCACCTCTATCCTACCCCCACTCCCAAGCCCTTTGGCACTTCATGGCAGACTTTACTTGAGCAGGCCAGTGTTGGGTGCCTTGTAAATTCTATGCATAACTTACCAAATTTGCTTATGTGGGCTACCATTTGTTATAGCCCTGATTCTGGGGTTTCAGAACTCCAGTCATATTTCAGAGCCTTTGTCTTTATTCATTTGTCCATCCAGTTCTGTATGTATTGACAAAATGAGGTTCTGTCAATAAACACAATATACTGTGCTGGGGTAAATAACAACTCTATAATGAAGATTCCTTAATCTCTCTATAAATCTGGACTAAATCATGGGAAACTTTAAAAAAGTAGCTTCTCTATGTCTCTTTTCCCACATTCTATGGCAGTGAGGGGAACCTAGACACAGGAAGCATATGGATAAGGGGTCTTTGGTGTCATTTTTTTAGACACTGACATTTCAAAATTTCTTCCACTGAGTGTGGAATGGAGCAAGATTTGGCATTTGCCTTATAGGCACTAGTCCCAGAGGTAAGCCTGAAAGCAATGTTCCAGTTCTGGGCCTGGGTGTCAAGTCAGCACAGAGGTGACAGAATTTGACAATCCCTTTGAAGATCCCTTAATGCACTCATACAAGACCATTAGTGGTTTTGTGCTTCCAATTCTGCAAGAAATTCTTGTGTTTCCTCAAGTATGAGAATGACTGCAGAAAGGAACAGGAGCAGGGTAGGTGTCCAGCTCTGAGGAATTCAAACCATTCTGTCTTTAAAATCACCATCAGATGCTTAGCTGTGACTGGGGGATAGGTTGTAGCTCCCAAAGCAAGCCTGGCTGCCTATAGGTTTTAGCAGACCTTATTTTAATATTAAGCCTCTCTACCCTTAATGCAGTGTCATAGATTTAGTTATGTATTTAGCGATTGTGAGGCTTAAGCCAGGAAGTGGAGTCTTATCCTGGAGGACGAGGGTGGTGGACAGTGGTGGGCTCAGGCTATAAAGTCTGCAGGCCTACGTTAAATTAGGCCTTGATGCAGTTTCACTATACTCCAGACAGGGCAGTTTATGGATGTAAAGTGACTTTAAAAATTAAACACCATGGTGAATTCAGATGTTGAACTCATTCAGAGTGAAGGAGAAACCCGTGTAATTGAGGTCTTTCTCTCTTTTTCTACTCTCCCCCCTCTCCCTCATTGTATCTTCAATTATCTGGGTAATTTGGTCCTGAGGGCATAAATTCCTTTATAACTCAAATCCATTATGCAGAGAAGAGTCATCAGGAAATTACTCAGATTGCATCCCAGACACAGTGTCAGGGTTTTGGAGCAGATCCGGCCTTCCATTAGCCCAGCGCTGCTCTCGATTTTAGATTTGAGCCTGGAGGCTGGACATCCACAGCTTCCCTTCATCCCTCTTTGTTTCAGCAAGAACTGCCTGTAGGGAAGCCCCGTGCTGGTACTGGCTGGCAGTGGCTTCTCTCCATCCGAGGCCACCGTGGCTGCCAGCTTCCCTTGGACGTTGTAGACATACTCATTCCAGGCCAGGGAGAGCTGTTGCCAGGCGGGCAGGCATATGTTTCTGTCTTGTCTCGCCATCTCCAAGAGCCAGGGACCCAGGCCTTTTAATTCCTGTAAACCTCAGGCCTTCTGGTGGAGAGCTGGTTTTCATGTTTGTGCCCTGACAGGCACTGTCTTTGTGCTGTCGGTGGTCTGTGAGCCGCCTGCCTTTGGGCTTCCAGGCACTCAAACCAAATGCAAACATTTTTTATTTAGATTTTGGAAGAGGACATTTTAGTGTCTGGCAACCTCTTTTATCTGGCTTTATTCTTTCTCGATTTCTGGTTTACTGGGGATATTAATTTGGGTTTGTTTTGTGTGTGTGTGTGTGTGTGTGTGTGTGCGTGCGTGTGTGTGTGTGTATTTTCCCTCTTGTTTTTTTTTGTTGTTGTTGTTTTTGTTGTTGCCACATAGTGGTGACCCATAGGAAGCATCTTGTGGAAAGGTCTTGGGTTTTTGGTGTTAGGCAGACTTGCATGTATGCACAGTTATGTAAACACCATGAGAAAGAGATTTTTGTCTATGTCCTGTTGTATCCCCAGTGCCTAGCATTGTGTCAGACACATATTAGGTGCTCAGTAAATACATAATGTGAATGAATGCATGAATAGGCTCAGTTTTCCTCCCCAGTTAGAAGCTTTGTGATTTTATGCAAAGTATTTTTTAAACATTCTATTTCTCAGTTTGTCACCCACAAAATGGTCCTAAAGTGTATACGACCATGTTGAAAGTAGCTGACATAATCCTATGTTCAATGAATGTTAGGGGCTCCCTCTTCTCTTGTGTGTCAACCATAGGGTAAGCTCCTCAAGGACAAGGATCTAGTTTTATTCTTCATATCCCAGGACCTATCACTGTCCCTATACATAGTAGGTATCCAATAACTATTTGATGAATGAGTGAATGAATGAATGAATGAATGAATTTAATTCTCCATGAGGAGAGGGGTGCATGTAAATAAATGAAATTAAATATTGAGATCAGGCCTACAGAAGATACCTTTAATTTGTGTCTCATTCTTGTATCTCAGTTTCCATGCAGCGGAAACAAACATAGAATTCTCCACCATTCATCTGGATCTGTGGATTATGTGGGCCATTTGAAATGAAATTTTATACTTGAAATTTCCTTTCAGCCAAAAAAGACTATTCATTGGATAAAACCCCAGGTGATTTGTTGGCCATAATTCTTTACATATTTAAAAGGTTTTATACTTTATATGTAACTTTTGCATATTTGTGATGTTATGCTATTTGACCCACTCTATGAGGTAAGTACACTTGCTACTGTTACACCCATTCAGCTGGTAAGAAAACTGAGGCAGAGCATGGAGATTTGCCAAAGTCAGACCATAGCTTAGTGGCATCCAAGTTAGAAACTCTGTTTCCTTGCCCCAAACACTTTTCCCTAGATGAGGGATCACATAGCTTCCATGATTATTGAGCTGAAAGGAGGATACAGGTGTTTTGCTCTTTTATTCACTTTGTCAATATTGCTTATTTGCAAAATCTCCTTGCTTCTTTTTTTTTTTATATGACCTGAAGTCTGTATCTACCACACCATTTACAAATTGCTCCACACTCTATTTTTATTGTTATTTCTGACATATAGTCAATTTCTTAGCCTGCAGCTCAATTAATCATGCTTGAGTAATTTTGAAAGAAACTTTTGTTTAGTTGAGATTTGGAAGGTGTTGAAGAGTTGGTCTTCCAGATTCCAGCACTACTTTTCCCAGATCTAACCCAGCTTAGAAATTCTGTGTTACTTACCATGTTAAGGTGTGTTTATTTCAATGTGCAAGAGTATTATCATTAATTATATCTCTCTTTGGGGGAAATAGAGAAGAATCTTTTTGTTCCTGTCTCAGAATAAACTTTCCAAAAGATATTCCTGTGCTGGCAACTTGAGGCTTTTTTTTTAACCTCTGATACAATAACATGTAAACCAAACACAAATCAAATGTGACATACAATTTATTCACCATTGACAATCCTGATCCTGTCCACAGGGTGATAAATTAAGTACTTCTTCACTTAGTACTGGAGATGTTCATGCAAAGCTGTTTGTTAAAAGATGAGTTGAACATTTTTATGAAGGGGAATTAATGCAATACAGTAACCTAACTGTGGAGACAATTACCAGAATGGAGGTGATTTTGATTCTTCCAGGTTATTCTTCTCTAATGTTGCCATAGGTATGGGCATTTGGATACAGGAGGAATCCTCAAACTATGGAACATTAGTTCAAGGATATCCTTGGTTAATTGCTGAAGCATAGACATTCCAAAATCTGGATTCACACATTTATGCTTTACTCCATTAGACTAAAAGCTTCCTTATCAAGAATGTGTTTTCATGATTTAAGTGTAAATCCTACCATGGCCTGCAAGGTCCTTCCTGAGCTGGCCCCTTCCCAATCTCACCTTGCTTTAGTCTAAGCTTTGCTCACTGCACTCCATCTACATTGGCCTCCTTTCTTTTTCTGCCAGAGCAACAGGCTCATTTCCATCATAGGGTTTGTCTCTGCTGGTCCTTTTGTTCTGGAATGATTTTTCCCTAGGTCTTCATAGAGTCCAGTGGTTCTTAAGCAGAGGTGATTTTGTCCCCCAGGGGATATTTGTCAGTGTTTAGAGACATTATTATTATTATTATTATTATTATTATTATTATTAATTTGTTTATTTTTTAATTTACATCAAAGTTAGTTAGCATATGGTGCAACAATGATATCAGGAGTAGGTTCCTTAATGCGCCTTACCCATTTAGCCCATCCCCCGCCCACAATCCCTCCCGTAACCCTCAGTTTGCTCTCCATATTTAAGAGTCTCTTCTGTTTTGTCCCCCTCCCTGTTTTTATATTATTTTTGCTTCCCTTCCCTTATGTTCATCTGTTTTGTATCTTAAAGTCCTCATATGAGTGAAGTCATATGATATTTGTGTTTCTCTGACTGACTAATTTCACTTAGCATAACACCCTCTAGTTCCATCCACATAGTTGCAAATGGCAAGATTTTATTCTTTTTGATTGACGAGTAATACTCCATTGTATATTATATACCACATCTTCTTTATCCATTCATCCGTTGATGGGCATTTGGGCTCTTTCCATACTTTGGCTATTGTTGACAGTGCTGCTATAAACATAGGGGTACATGTGCCCCTTTGAAACAGCATACCTGTATCCCTTGAATAAATACCTAGTGCTGAAATTGCTGGGTCATAGGGTAGTTCTATTTTTAATTTTTGAGGAAAAAACAGTCATACTGTTTTCCAGAGTGGCTGCACCAGTTGGCATTCCCATTAGCGATGCAAAAGAGATCCTCTTTCTCCTCATCCTCGCCAACATCTGTTGTTGCCTGAGTTGTTAATGTTAGCCATTCTGACAGGTGTGAGGTGGTACCTCATTGTGGTTTTGATTTCTATTTCCCTGATGATGAGTGATGTTGAGCATTTTTTCATGGGTCAGTTGGTTATCTAGATGTCTTCTTTGGAGAAGTGTCTATTCACGTCTTTTGCACATTTCTTCACTGGATTATTTGTGTTTTGGGTGCTGAGTTTGATAAGATCTCTATAGATTTTGGATACTGACCCTTTATCTGATATGTTGTTTGCAAATATTTTCTCCCATTCCGTTGGTTGCCTTTAGTTTTGCTGAGTGTTTCCTTCACTGTGCAGAAATTTTTATTTTGATGAGGTCCCAATAGTTCATTTTTGCTTTTGTCTCCCTTGCCTCTGGAGACCTGTTGAATAAGAAGTTGCTGCGGCTGAGGTCAAGGAGGTTTTTGCCTGCTTTCTCCTTGAGGATTTTGATGGTTTCCTGTCTTACATTTAGGTCTTTAATCCATTTTGAGTTTATTTTTGTGTATGGTGTAAGAAAGTGGTCCAGGTTCATTTTTCTGCATGTCGCTTTCCAGTTTTCCCAGCACCATTTGCTGAAGAGACTGTATTTATTCCGTTGGATATTTTCCCCTGCTTTCCCCTTTGTCAAAGATTAGTTGGCCATACATTTGTGGGTCCGTTTCTGGGTTCTCTATTCTTTTCCGTTGATCTGAGTGTCTGTTTTTGTGCCATAAAGACATTTTTGATTATCATGACTTGGAGTTGGGGTTGCTACTGGTATCTAGTGAGCAGAGGCTGGAAAAACATGAAATGCTGCTGAACATCCTACAGTGCACAGGATAAGTCCCCACAACAAAGAATTATCCAGTCCAAAATGTCAACAATGCTGAAATTGAGAAACCCTGAGTTGTAGCTGAGCTTTCTCCATGTTCAATTGTTAGCTCAAATGTCACTTCTCCCTCAGACAGGGGCCTTTCTCACCACCTTCTCTAAAGCAGCCTCACTGTCTCCCATTACTTTGTTCTCTTTCTGCTATAGCTCCAAACATTATCTGAAATTTTTTTCTTTATGTATTTGTTTACTAGTTGTTTTGTTTTGTTTTGTTTTTTGTCTGCCTGCCCTCTATAAAATGTAAATAATGTAAATGTAGTAAATGTAGTGTAGTAATGTAAATGTAAATGTAGTAAATAAACTACACTGGAGGAAGTACCTTGTTTTTCTCATTCACCACTGTCTTCCCAAAGCCCAGAACATTGCCTAACATTTAGCAAATGTTCAGTACACATTTTTTGGATGGAAGGAAGGAAAAAGAGAAAGAGAGAGAGAGAGAGAGAGAGAGAGAGAGAGAGAGAGAGAGAGAAAGAAAGAAAAAGAAAGAAAGAAGAGAACGAGAAAAGATTAGATGGATGGAAAGATGGATAGATGATGGATAATGAATAAAGACTGAAAAAGCTTATGGACATTATCTCCCCTTTTTGTAATGATAGATAACAAAAATTTCTTATAGACAAACCCTGTTTGCTCATCACATAGAATTTTATGTGGTCATAAGAATACTATTGCTAATAGTTCCTGGTGGATCATGGAAGTAGGTACTGTAAATAGTCATCAATATGACTACATTTTTCAGAAGAATCTCATGAGGTCCATTAACACTGGTTTCCAGTCTGAAGGAGTCATGGCTTCACTAGTTAATAGCACAGATGAAATCCAGGAGACTAACTCTGGGATCTAGTCATTTATATGAGTATTGATGTTTGTTGCTGAGACTATCTAAATTTCTTTTCCATGCATTTATTCTGAGGGTTAGGGGCTTTTATTCATTTATTTTCTCAGTTATGGCTGTTATTAATTTTCACTGCTTTGTTTTTATTGCTGCTTGTCATTGCTTACTGACCTCTTTTGGTGATTACATGTTAGACTGAACTTTTGAGGAACCTCTTTGTTCTTTGGCATCATTTATGGATAGTTCAACTAATGAACCATTTTACTTAAGAGAGAATTACAAAAAGTCACTTGGATTATCAATTGTGAAATAAAGTTAATGCAATGTAATGTACTTAGTGCTGATATTAGACTGAATGTAACTGAATCGACATTTTATAATTGGGAAGGTAGCTCGAGATAACAATGGCCTCACAATCATCATAATGATTTTGAATTGTTCTTGCCCCACAGGTGGGTGAGAGTGCCAAGTCACAGAGAGAGATTCCCTGGGTTTAATGGCAAATGCGTTTGCTCTACCATGGAAAACACATGTTTCATAAAGACATGACTTTATCGACTTTTCCTCTGGCTTCCTACTGAGCCTTTAAACTCTGGAACTTTCATCATGCTTCCATCCCCCACTCCCAGCCTCCGTCTTTATCCCCTAATTACATGAGCTTAACTTCCCCTGACCTACACAGAGTCAAGAAAAATTGGCATATAAAGCTCTGTTGTGTTTTGGTCTGACCTATGGGTCCTTTAAATGAAGCCAGGGTACAGTGTGGGGGTTTGAGCTGTTAATGTCTGAATGCCCTTAAGAAGCATAAATCTCTCCAAACCCAAGGGGGACTTGAATGTGGTGATTTCCAACCTTCTTGGATTTGTGACACCTTATGGTTTGATTTGCTAACACCTTTGTCCCCCCTTTTAAAAGTAACAGGTGTGGCATATGTTTATTTAAAAAATTAAAGTAAATAATTATTTATACATTTTTATTATTATTTTTCTTTTTTCTTTTTTTTTTTTTTTTTTTTTTTTTTTGAGGGTGAGGGAAGACGGAAATACTTTGGAGACTTTTTAATGACCATAACAGTTGATTCCTTGGAGTTAGCTCAAATTTAATCCTCTCTTTATCCCTGACCCCATTACCATGATTCTAGCTTATTTAACCTGGCGTGCTTTGAACTGTCTTTTGTACTCTTTTGTATGGCACTTGGCGGTATGCTGTTCTCTATTGTTCTCTAATTGCTTCTAGTATGTTCTTTATCTCCAGTGATATCATTCTCCTCAGATATGACTCATTTCTAAGCAGAGTAGATATGCAGTTTAAAAAAACCAACTGAGTACTTGGAGACATCCTTGGTTGGGAGTAGGGACACAACCCATGATTAGAAAATAAACTCTCAGTGTTCACTGAATAACTTCTCCAAGAACAGAGAAGCAAATCTTTCCTATGTTTGCCTAAGGATGCATCTGTATAAATTCTGTGGGAAGAGCAGTGCTAGCCCTACCACCAGACCTATGGATATCTATTCTTTGTGTACCTGGATGGAAATTTGATCTTCTGCAATGGAATTTGGAGGCCATCAAATGATTCCATTTAGAAGGGCCATGATGTATCCAGGAACTCTTACTTATTATTCTAAGCTTGTTTCTACTCTTTGGTAATGTAGGAAAGACAACCATAGCCATCCTGGCTCTCTTGGTATCTTACCAGCCATGATACATGGCCATGGCCTCATCCCTCCTCCCCTAATATATCATTCTTCCCAGTGAGGTTGGAGAAGGACCTTCTCCCAACTGGCATCTCATTCCTTGGATGAGGATTCCAAACAGTGTGGCTTTAGTTTTTCTTACATCTCTCCCAGTATTACAATTTTGCATTCAATTTATTTCTTTAGTTCTTATCTCAAGTGTCTTGGGTAAGTTTCTGTAAATGAGATTGGACTGAGAGATACACAAGAAACATTCAATTATGTAACATGTTACAAATCTCTTTTTATATCTATAATAGATCAGTGACCTGGGGTTTAATCACAACATCTCCAATCCTTCTGCCTTCAGGATGAACTTTCTGCCTGGGTACTTTCCTGATAGTTAGAAGGTAGGCATTTTACTTGATTTTCTTTGAATTCTAATCCCAATGTTATGGGAACCTCCCTGTACTAGAAAGTTCAGCTGATACCTTCCTACTCACAGTACTTCCTGAGGGAAATTCTTACTCTTTGTACCTTCCTGCAGTGGGTCACAAATAGATTAGGGATGGCCACGGGACACAAGGGTGACCAATTAATAAGTTTCCCTATTAAACATGTTAGTGTGAGAAATGAGCTGAAGAAATATGAATCTCATTTTTAGAAGTTTAAACTGAGAAACTTGGAGAGCCCAGGGTCACTTGCTAGTAGGGACACAAAATGCCCCAAGCTAGTCATGGTCATCCAGAATTATATGGAAGTACAGTTTAGAATGGAACAGAAACTATGAGTACAAGGAGCAGCCAGTTGATAGATGGGGAGAATGGTGCAGAAGTGCAAAGAGTAGCTAAAGTAATATGAGAAAAAGACCATTAGACCTGTGTGAAAGCTGGGGAAAGTATTCAGCCCCTAGATATGACGCCATTCTTCTTCTTTTTTAACGTTTAAATCCAAGTTAGTTAACATACAGTGTAGTAGTGGTTTCAGGAGTAGAACTTAGTGATTCATCACTTACATATAACACCTAGTGTTGATCCCAACAAGCACCCTTCTTAATGCCCATCACCCATTTAGTCCATCCCCCCCGCCCAATTCCCCTCCAGCAACTTTGTTTGTTCTCTGTATTTTAAGATGTCGTTATGGTTTGCCTCCCTCTCTGTTTTTATCTTATTTTCCCTTCCCTTCCCCTATGTTCATCTGTTATGTTTCTTAAATTCCACATATGAGTGAAATTATATGATGTTTGTCTTTCTCTGACTTCTTTCGCTTAGCATAATATACTTTAGATACATACACGTTGTTGCAAATGGCAAGATTTCATTCTTTTGGATTGCCAAGTAATATTCCAGTGTGTGTGTGTGTGTGTGTGTGTGTGTGTGTGTGTGTGTGTGTCACATCTTCTTTATCTATTCTTTGTCTATCTTCTATATCTATTGATGGACATTTGGACTCTTTCCATAATTTGGCTATTGTTGATAGTACTGCTATGACACTGGGGTGCATGTGTCCCTTTGAATCAACATTTTTGTATCTTCTGGATAAATTCCCCATAGTGCAATTGCTGGGTTGTAGGGTAGTTCTATTTTTAATTTTTTGAGGAACCTCCATACTGTTTTCCAGAGTGGCTGCACCAGTTTGCATTCCTGCTGACAGTGGAAAAGTGTTCCCCTTTCTCTGCATCGCCAACATCTGTTGTTTCTTGAGTTGTTAATTTTGGCAACTTTGACAGGTGTGAGGTGGTATCTCATTGTGGTTTTGATTTGTTTTTCCCTGATGATGAGTGATGTTGAGCATCTTTTCATGTGTCTGTTAGCCATCTGGATGTCTTCTTTGGAAAAGTGTCTGTTCATGTCTTTTGCCCATTTCTTCACTGGATTATTTGTTTTTTTGGGTGTTGAGTTTGATTAGTTCTTTATAGATTTTGGATACTAAGCCTTTATCTGATATTTCATTTACAAATATCTTCTTCCATTTTGTTGGTTTCTTTTAGTTTGTTGATTGTTTCCTTCACTGTGCAGAAGCTTTTTATCTTGATGAGGACCTAATAGTTCGTTTTTGTTTTTGTTTCCCTCACCTCTGGAGACATGTCTAGTAAGAAGTTGCTATGGCTGAGGTCAAAGAGGTTGTTGCCTGTTTTATCCTCTAGGATTTTGATAGTTTCCTGTCTTACATTTAGGTCTTTCATCCATTTTGAATTTATTTTTGTGTGTGACATCAGAAAGTGGTCCAGGTTCATTTTTCTGCATGTCTCTGTCCAGTTTTTTTTCCAACACGGTTTCTTGAAGAGACTGTCTTTTTTCCATTGGATATTCTTTTCTGCTTTGTTGAAGATTAGTTGGCCATACATTTGTGGGTCCATTTATGAGTTCTCTATTCTGTTCCATCGATCTGTGTGGATATGACTCCATTCTTGGTGGCTTCCCATTTCTACTTGACATATATACTTATAATAAACTTTCCTTTCCATGAGCTTACTTGACTGAGAATTCTTCTTGATACCGAAGCCTGACCTCACACCTACCCAACACTGATACAACACATGATTATTTTCTCCTGGAAAGCTCTTTGGCTTCTTATAAGGGTATGACTTGTCAGGGCTGACCCTGGCATGCTGGAGTCTTCAAAAGGGATGGGCCAATCAGATCACTGGCTTTAGGTGTTTTAAAACACACAAAACAATATTTTCATCTGAGTTGGCAATGTCACTTTTTACTTGAGGATGATATTAAGCTTGTTATGAAATTGCTTCAGCCACAGTCCTAATTCTTGTCCCTATTAATCATTTCTCCACTCACTGGTGTGGAGCTCAGCCTTGAGAGTTACTTTGGCCAATTGATATGGGCAGAAGTGGTAGAGCGCCAGTCTTAAACTAGGATTTAAAAGGCATCGTAAGCTTCCATATGCTCTCTTGGGCTTCTGCCGTCACTGGGAAAAGACTATACCTAGACAGCTTACTGGTCCCAAAAGAATGAGAGACATATAGAGCAGAGCAGTCCCAGCCAATATGTACCCCTGCAGCCTGAGAAGAGCCATTGTACCTGAACATGTGAGTAGGTTAATAAATACTTATTTTGCTTTCTTACTGAGATTTTGTGATTGTTATGTAATCATAGCTGATTAATAATATCTGCCTTCTGGAACTTACTGTTTCTTTTGATGATACTTCCTTTGATTTTACCCTCCTCTCTGGCTATTTCTCAATTTTCTTTATGAGATTCCCTTCCCTTCTTTTTCCCTACCCTTGAAGTGTTGGTATTGTTCAAGCTTCTGGCCAAGCTCTCCTCTACTTTTTCTTTTTTAAATATACATTCTCTTTGAGTAACTTACACACTTGTGACTTCAATGCTTTTTATAATCTGATGACTTTCACATTTCCTTTGGTCTAGACTTCTCTTCTATTGGTCTAGATGTCTATTGGTCATTTCCTAGATACTTTGCAGGCTCCTTGAAATCAACATGTCTGCAATGGAATTAATCTTCTTTTCCCCCCAGCCTCAACTTGCTCCTTCTCCTAAGATTTCTTTTGATGTGACTAGCTCTATCCTCTATTTACTTGTCCAAGCCTTGATTTCTCTCCCTTCCAGTCCTTCATTTTCATACACAGGTGGTCACACTGTATAGATTTCCACCTACTAAATGGCCACTATGTTCCATTCACAATATTCGTGGTGATAGATCAGACCTCTGTCCTTTCTCACCTGGAGTACAGTAACCCCTTCCCAAGTGGTCTTGCTGCCTCTAGTGTGGATCTTTTACCATCCATCCCTTTGTTCTTTGGAAGTCCATTCTCTGATATTTCTTCAAAGTTATCATTACAAAAGGTATATATGAGCATGACAAATGTCTCCAATGGTTTCTTTTAAAACCCTTCAAGGTAAAGTCTAAACTTTTTAGCAGGGCATATAAATCCCTTTATGACCTGGACTCCTCTACTTTTTACTATGATTTTTTATTGTAATTATTGTAAGTCACAGTTCTTGTCCTCAACTCTGGAGACTAACAAATACACAGAAAAGTACTTCGATTATAAATACTACAAAAGGACCAGGCAAGCATAGGATGCTATACATATAAAAGGTCCACCTAATCCATGATGGGGTGGGAGGAGCAGAGACTTCCAGATCCTCCAAGCTAATCAAAGGCCTGAAGGAAGAGGAAATGTTAACTGCACTGAGGGGTGAGTGAGATAAGGAGAGTGGAATTGTGGCCTAGGCAGAAGGACCTGCATGGGCCAAGGTCTGGAAGCAAGCACAACGTGCTTGAAGAACTGAGAAAATCAGACCAGTGGAGCATAAAGAACAGTACTGACTTCAACTGCAGCTATAATGGGTCTTATGAGCCATATTAAGGAGTTGGACTCTATTAAAGCAGCAAATGACAAGCAAGATTAAAATGTTGACCAAGCAAAATAAGTTATATAATTACGTAGAAGAATATTTACTTTGGGGATTTTTGGAACAGACTTGATTACATCTTAGGTTTGTAGTCTTTTTAAGGATCGTAGTACGATTAGTCTAAAATGAATTTTTATTGACTCTCAGAGCACAAAGGTGAAAGAAAACTCCAGAGGTCATTGAGATTTTAGCCCTGCCTTTAGGCAGAATCATACATAAATCTTTCCAGACAGATGGGTGTTTGTTGGCAAAGGTATTCAGCTGCAAAGAAGTAATCGCTGCTTTTGTTGACAGATTTAGAGATGTTTTGCCAAACACTATCTTAAAATACTATGATTAGATGTAATTTTGCAAAAATGAGTCTATAATGGAGGTGATTCACTAGCTGTATCAGCTAAGGAGTATCTCTTCTATTTACAGTTTATTTAATTTACATTTGATTAATTTACACTGAGTGCAAGCAGTTACTCTATAATTATTTCCTTGCCTGCATCAGGATACATGCAACATTATGTTTGGAAAATTGTGAAGTCAGAAGATGTTAACATAGAAAACACCCATTAAGTAATCTCTTTCACCTACTTACCATCAAAGCAAATCTTTTATGACTTTAGATTCATGGAGAGTTTTTTAAATCTGTATTTCCCACACGTCCTAACACAAAAAATTATTTACCTTCCATTTTCACAGTTTAGTATCTAAGCTGTCACAAACCACAATTTTTGTTTGTTTAGTCCTGCTAACTCTACCATCATTAGGGAAAGCAATTATTTCAAAAATATTTTGGGGGAAATCATATACATGTATATCCTATGAACTTCTCCTAAGCAAGAACTGTGTTCTCTTTAATCATTTATTTCTTTAATTTTTTAAAGTATTTATAATGCACTTTGGAAATTATGGTGGATGGCACTTAAACATACATTTGACTCCAAATAATGTAAGCCAAGGGTTGGCAAACTATAGATCTTGGGCCAGATCTGATTTGTTGCCTGTTTTTATGTGGCCTTTGAGCAAAGAATGGTTTCAAGATTTTTTTACATAGTTGAAAAATATTCAAGAGAAGACTATTTCATGACACATTAATATGATATAAAATTTGAATTTCAGTATCCGTAAATAGTTTTATTGGAACATAACAGCACTCATTTATTTACACATTGTCTATGGCTGCTTTTGTGCTGTAAGGGCACATTGAATAGTTGCAATGGAGACTGTATGGTTCTCCAAGCCTAAAATATTTACAATCTGGCTTTTTACAGAAAAACTGCTGATCCCTAGCCTACAGCAATTGTGGTAATCTCATTTCCCCTGCAAATGAATGATTTGGGAATGAACATAAAACCTAATCCTGGGAAATGGAATTTCAGAAGTATGTTGGAGACAGGGTTCTGGCTACTCTAAATAAGACACAGGAAAAAAAATGGTTCTTCCTTTGTCATTATTGTACCTGGATGGGAGGCCTGGAGTAGGGCAGCCATCTTATGCCCATGAATAAGGCAAGGCTGCCTCATTGAGATGGCAGCAGGAAGGTGGGAAGAGCCAAGTTCCTGATGTGGATGTTGAGTCATCGAATGAGCCCTGGGTCCTACCCTGCCTCTGTACTTGATGTTGTATGAGACGACATGCTTCCTTAATGCTAAGGCAGTTTTAGGTGCGGTGTTCTGTTCCTTGGTGCCAAAGCTTCTACATATGTCTCTACAGTATACCAGCCACTATGCTGGGTATTGGAAATATAGCACCAAAAATAAAATAAAATATAGTCCCTGTTCTACACCAGCTCAGTTTAGTAGGGAGACACTTCTAAGAAAAGTGGGATAAGGAATATTCAGGGCTGTCTTGAGGAGTTGGGGTGAACTTCACATCACTGCAAATATTTGATCTGTGATTCAGACAGTGATTTGGACTTCATTAGGCCAGTTTATAGGGGACTGAAATTTCCAGGAAAAGAGAATAATATATAAAAAGACACAGGAGAGATGAAACACTATGGTGTTTGGGGGTAATTGCAGTTTGGTATGGCTGAAGAAGGAAGGAGTAGTCAGAATTTCCCAAGTACAGAACTTGGATGTGCTGTTGCAGCAAACACTACTGCAGCTACTTCTAGGATAAGAGCAACAACTGTAAAGAGTTGCTATTTTTTTTTTTAATTTTTAAATGTTTATTTATTTTTGAGAAAGAGAGACAGAGTGCAAGCAGGGTAGGGGCTGAAAAAGAGTGAGACACAGAATCCAAAGCAGGCTCTAGGCTCCGAGCTGTCAGCACAGAGACCGATGTGGGGCTCCAACTCATGAACTGTGAGGTCATGGCTTGAGCTGAAGTCAGACGCTTAACCAACTGAGACACCCAGGTGCCCCTGTAAAGAGTTGGTATTAACAACAACATGATACCATTTTTGGTGTGCATCCTAGATTAGGCACTTTAAATGTATTCTCTCATTTGATTCTCATCAGAATTCTACAGGGAAGGTTCTATTTAATCATTCACATTTTAAGATTATTTACCAAGGCACGATGAAATTAAATGACTTGTCCAAATTCACTTAGTGAGTAAGTGTGGAGATGTGAACAAAACCTTGATATTTCTGACTCAAAGTTGGCATCCAAACTAGTATACCTAAAGCCTTAGAGGTCCTATGGGACAGAGTTTGGTCAAATCTTGTTGCATATTGCATATCCAGTGGATTCAGTGATTCTTGAATACCTTGTATAACCATGATTATAGCTTCAGCAACTGCAAAACAGTTGAATTTCACAGTTTGTTTTTAAATCTTTTTATTATTTATTTATTTTAAAAAATGTTATTTATTTATGAGAGAGAGAGAGACATAACATGAGTGGGGGGGGGGGCAGAGAGATAGGGAGACACAGAATCTGAGGCAGGGTCCAGGTTCCCAGCTGTCAGCACAGAGTTCAACATGGGGATTGAACCCACTAACTGTTAAGGTCATGACCTGACTTGAAGTTGGATGCTCAACTGACTGAGCCACCCAGGTGCCCCTAAAGTTTTTTAAAGTTCACATTTGGAAGAGAATATGGAAATTTTAGACATGAACTTAGACTTACCACTTCAAGTGCTATTCATGACTGTGCCAGTGGGCACTCCTGACAATGTAGTTTGTACAATAGAGAATCCTGGTTTGTTTTGTTTTTTAAGTGCCAGTGTCTGTGTATTCTAATATCCAGTTGCAGATAAATATATGTTACTCTACCTAGTTGCATTCTATATATACATGTCCTAAAATGCAAATTTCCAATACCCTGCTTTATGAAGCAAAAATTTAAGGTGCAAGGAGAAAGAGGACAATTTTAGCATTCAGAGGCAGTGGCAAATAGCTGGATCAAATGAAAAGCAGAGCAAAAGCTGAGCTGTCAAATGCCTGGGTGTCAGAGGCAATTAAGAGAAGTGGCTTCAAATGAGTGGGCTGATGGGAGAGTGAAAAGGAAATGGGAGAAGCTCTGGGGTCACATGGGAGTAAAGTGACAAAAAAGGATCAGGAAAGGAGGTGGTAGAAAATGCAGGAGGTCAGTCGTGGGTAGGTATGAAACGAATGGGGTGAGTTTACAGATGGAACAGGTCCAAGCAGGAGTGAGGGCAGGCTTCTGTGGCCATGGGGTCATATGGCCTGCATTCCAGTCCCAGCTCTGCCACTGTACCACCCACTGAGGGTAAATAAATCTTTTAAGCCTTTGTTTCATCATCTGTAAAATGGGGATAATCATGGCACCTACCTTGGAGGGTTGTTAGGATTAAATGAAATCATCTCGGTTAAGACACGTAGTAAAGTATTCAATAAATACCAGCTGCATTGATACTATTATTGTATCTGGCAGGATAGAGCCAATCAATCTTCCAAACTCCACACAGAATCTTCCTCATGAGGCAGAATTCTGATGTCTGTCCAGGACAGCCATCTGTTGAATGAATGAATGGCTCTTACTCTTCGAATTGTTATCATTATTATTTTTTGGTTGGACCACTTCTGCAGTTGATTTACCCGTCCTCTCGCAGAGTATACAGTGGTGAGAATTTTAATGCATGAGTGGTTTGGGCAACAGCCTCAAAATGTCTTATTTTTACTACGTATTATTATAGCATTACATTCATAGTTAGGGGTCAGCTGCCATTTCCTGAGGTTTATAACATGCCTGTTTTAATTAACATCAAGCTAAATTTTGGCATACAGGTGGTCAGCCCAGATGTGAATGTTATTTTTAAAAGTGCCTTATGGCTGTTAAATCTCTTTCTTTAAAATAGCAAAACATATATGAGTATGTGTGTGTGGTGGGGGAAGGGGCTGGAGTGTACTAAAAATCTGAAATACTGATTATTCCAGGCCTTCTTTAGACAAGCTTCCATGATGAAAAGATTCCTTCAAAATTATTAAAATATGCTTTCATAGACCACAAGCTAATAAATTGAATAGAAGCCAGAATAACAATAAAAAAGAGGTGGCCACACAGTGGATAGATAAAAGAAAGTATATAGAGGGTTGTATATATACTCTGCAGCTTAGAAAAACAAGCACAGAATATGAGTAATATGTCACAGGGATGCAGTTTATAGAGATAGGAGGTGAGCATAGGATTTCTAACTTTTATTTAGAGATAAAATAGTGCTCAAAGTTTTAGTTTATATAAATATATCCTAGATACATGTGTATCAACACAGAGTATACACACAAATACCTTTTCTGTTTCTCTCTTATGTATATGTATCATATGTATAGATACCATATACACGTAGCACATGTTATGAACTCTGTCACTAATAGGCATATGTTGATTTTTGGAAAATCAATGCACTCTCCTTGAGGCTCATTCTTTTATTTCTAAATGAGGGTGCTGGGCTCAGTGACTCATGCAAGTCATCAGGGATACCCCCTTCTTCTTTATCCCCGTATCCAATCCATTGCCGATTCCAGTTAATTTTACCTCCTACACATTTATCAAATCTTTCTACTTCTCTTTATCTACCAGCACTTCATCTAAAGTCACTGTCATCTTTGTCTGGGCCACTGCAATACCTTCCAGTCTGGTCTGACTGCATCTACTCTTGCCTGCTTCCCAAGCTACTTTGCATATAATTCCAGAGTTAATCTGTTTAAAATAGGTCTAAACAGATTATAACTCTGGTTAGGACATTGGCATTCCAGTCATTCATTGCTCTTTGGGTGAAGACAAGAACTCTTCACCTTGGCCTTCAAAGGTCTGCAAAGTCTTGGCCCTGCCTATTTCTCCTACATGACCTTCTGGATTGCTGTGGTCTGAATATACTGAATTTCTTTATTTCCCATACTCCTTACTAATGCAGAGCCTTGCTTAGGCTGTCCGTTTTGCCTAAAATGTTCTTTTCCTTTCTTTCCCTCTTGACCCAATCAGTTGGACTTAAAATTCCTTAACCTGGGAACAGTCTTTCTCTCTATGGTGAAAAGGCATGTACAAATGCAGGTACCTTTGGGGCACGGAGCACACTGATTGTATGATGGTGTAAATGACATATCCTGGTTTTCTTGCAAATAGTATGTCTTGATGGAGGGGAAAAAATAAAAAATGACTGAATTTCTAACCATTATTCAAGAACATTGACTCCATATAAATTCCAAGTTGTATGTACCTCTCCTACCCCAGGATCCCATCCTGATCTATAATACGAGGTAAATACTATTATCATTCTCATTCTATGGTTGAGGAAACTGAGGTGAGGAAAAGCTGAATAACTAACTAGGAAAACCATCTAGTTACTGACTGGTTGGTCTGGAATTCAAACATAAACTCTGACCGTAGAATTATAGCTCATTCCTGTTATTGCTCAGCTACCTTCATGTGAAAGAAAAAAAAAGGCACAAGTGTAGGGCTTTAGATGCTAATGCTAACATCTATCAAAATTCAATACGACTTCTAGTGTCTAGGCTTGTAGGTCAATTGTTTATCTGGTGTTAAAGAAAAGCAATCCAGTAAAACATGACCAAATGACAGGGCATTACCATAGGGCTCCAGAGTCTTTTGTGTAACTGGACATCACTTGTTTCCAATAGACCCTCCCAATGAAGGTTTCCTGATCCTTGCATGGTACCCTGAAAAAAGCAGCGGGAGCAAACCCCACCCACAGAGAGTTTAACTCCTGCTTTCTTGCCATGTTTATGGCAAACAGTCAGTAAGCCTGCTAGAGTTAAATGGCAAAATTCATCACAACTAATTTCTATTTGTCATCTATTAAGCTACATTGTTTTGTCCTCAACGTCAGGTTAAATAATGAACCTCTCACAATGGAGTAAATTAACCTCCATAAACCTCTGCTTTATGTTCATGTCATTGTCAAATGGAAACATCACTTGCACAAATGAGAAAGATTCATTAGTAACACAAATGCACAAGCTCCACTCTAGTAAAAGATAAGAGCGATTGAGACCTTGTCATAATGCACTGTCACAGAGCCCCTTGTTATTTATGATGCCTGCTGGAATATGTGGAGATTATTTTTGCCAGTGGCAATTAGCCCACAGTTCATCGGGGCAGTTATGGGGCAGAGTCTGCCTCTGACAGGTGCGTTGCCCTGGCTTCAATGGGTTGTGATCTTTGAGAAACATGAGAAACATAATCCCATCTGCATGCTGCCGGGAGTTCATCTGGTTTTCTTGTCAGAGGAGACTGGGGAAGTAAGCTATGCATGGCCAGCTACTTCTAAATGCTCAGCTGCCTGACATGAGGGACACTTCTTATTCACATTGCTGCCTGATTCTGAAAGGTCATGGCCGTTGCTCATAGATAAGTATCCAGCATCATCTATCTTTTGCCAGATTTCATTCATACCTCATCAGGACAAACATTTCTCAGTTCTAATCTTGATTGTTTAAGTGGTAATTTATTTGGATCTTTTCCTTCTTCTCTTTTCTGTCTCCTATTGGCCATTTTATGGTATGTTTGACTTTTCTTTAGGAATCAGATAAAAATAATAATGATAATACATCCACACACTGGTAGGGATGTAAATTTGTACCCCCTTTCCGAAAAGCAGGTCAGCAAAGAGGATCAAAACCCTAAAAAAATGTGAGTATCATTTGACCCAGGTGTGCCTCTGCTAAGATTTTACCCTAAGATATCAAGTGTGTGCACACACAAAGATTTAGGGCCAAGTCATCTTTATATTAGAGGGCTTAAGACAGGGAGAAGATAAGATGTGTGCATTTGGCTACCTCTTTTTGCTGAGGTAGAAGGTTTATTGAAGACACAATTTGGGATGGCTGCTCAGGCCACAATTCCTCTGCTGGTTATATCTTGGCTAATCATCTTTTTCTGGTGGTATTCCATGCTCCCATTGGTCATGAAGGGTGACACATGTGGCCTAGGCCTGGCCGATCACAGTATGCATCTCTCTAACCTCAGCAATTGGTCCAGTGTGGGCATGCAAACCCAAACCACTCAGTCAGAATTCTTCCTTGAGATTTTTAGAAAAAAGAAGCTTGGATAAATGCACTTTCTTTCCATTTTTGTTTGTATAATTGTAAGGATGTAGGCTATTAGCTGCCTGCATGTTTCCAATCTTGTGGCAATGGCATACTGGCCAGTGAAACTTGACATCTTGAGTAGAGTATTTGCAACTGAAATATGCATGACATGATATCTCAATCTGAGGCAATTACAAAGCCTATGATCTAAATGAGCCACATTTTCCTCTTAATTCCTCTTGAAGTCAAAAATTGGAAGCAGTGACATTCTCGTCTTTTTTGAGTAGGGCCTCAGTTTCTCCATATTGTAAAATGAACTCAACAATACTGATCTGTTCCCACTAAGGGGTAAAGCAAGGCTTTGTGAAATAAGAGTTCATCAAATACTTTGAGATCCTGGACTGAAAAGCACCTGAAGCTCTAAAGTGCAATTAACACCTTGCTCTTTCTTTTTCTTTTTTCTTTTTGGCATAAAGTTTTGAAAAAGTTCCTTTAAAATGTTCTATTAAATCGATTTTCAGGATCGTGAATGCTGGAAGATTGACAGCTCTGGGAAGAGCGCCATCTCTCAAGTGCACACTTTAGGAGTAGCAGTGAGTTGAAATTGCCCCCCTCTCACTACCTTATGAAGCCTCTGCTGACATGACGTGATGTGCCCAGCACTCAGCACGAGAGGGAAATGTTTGCGTGACTCCTTCGGCTCTCATTTTTTCTGCCACTTACTCCAAGTTACTATGATTTCATGGTGCATCTTTGTGAATGTGAATCGAAGCACTTCTAACTTGTGTTATCTGTGTCACTGAATACGATAACTAGGGAGGAATTGGGTAATTGGGAAGCAGGTACTAATTGAATTCAACCTTGGTTTTCTGACTTAGGAACAGATTTTCTGCAAAACCCAGAAAGAGCCCCGCTGGCAAAAATAAAGGTGAAAGTAGAGTTTTTATTACAGTTGGCCATTATGTGTTTACACAGAAAGCAAAGTACAGTTGGGCCCCTCAAAGAAAGCCAGGAACTGAGGGGCCTTTGTGTTTCTCAAGTGTCACAGAATCTCTCTCATTATTGCTGGCCTCTCTGCTTCAGCTCTCCCTGCTTGCACAGGGTCTGGATGGACATGTCAACTTCTACTCAGTCTCTGTAAACCCCCTCAGACATCTAACCAGTGGAGTCTCTGTGTGCTTTGTTCAAATGAGAGAGAGACAGAGAGACAGAGAGAATAACTGATGGTTCATTGAGCCCATGGATTGATTTTCCTTGGGTCAAATGTCTTTCCTAGTCCAATCATCTGTATCTAGAGATGGCCACAGCTGTGTGGGGTTATAGAGGGGAAAGGAGTAGCAGGGGGTGCTGGTGAGTAGGCAAGAACTGGCATTACTAGTCCATCTTTCAGTTGGATGGCTTTGTAATATAACAACTTACTAGGTTGAACCTCGTGTTCCCAAATCTCCTCCCTGTTTTGTATCCAGTTGTGGTGGGCCGCCAGAGAGGTTCCTTGTGTGAGGTTTGGAGGTTGGAGATGAAGTAGTAGCCATTCTGTAGCTCTCACACATTGTACCTTATCTGAAGGATCGCCTCCTTTGCATGAGGCAGCAGTCAGGCAGGTCTCCAACTATTCCTTCTTCTTGGGGACTCTCCTTCAGTTTTTCCAGCTCTTGGGCATTGCGTGTGTTTAGATCCATGATGAAAGACCTGTGCTTCTGCAGGAAATCCACACCATGTAGGTCAGAAGCAATGGGAACTTACATAGGTTTTGGTTCTTCCTTGTGGGCTCCAGTTCATGCAGTGGCTTCCAGCTTTGTCTTTGTTCACTTTATGCCCATCTTCCCTTTCCTACTGCCTGCCTTACAGGCTCCATGATCCAGCATGAGATATGAAGACCACAGCTTTACAGAGTCTGTTTAACAAGCTACCACAATTGTATAAAGTTAAATTCCTGTAATACATCATATAATATACACATATACATATGTACATACATACATATCCCTTCTCTTGGTTCTAGTTCTCTGACTGAATCCTGACTGATACAGTTGATTGTCAGCAGCCTCACCTAGCTGACAGTATTCTTTCTTTCTAGCAAAGTGCTCAGTGCCCACTGTCTTCTTTTTGGTGTCCAGATCCTCTATTCAAACATAATTCCTTGGGGGAAATTTCTTATACTTTTTGTCTCCTTTGTATTATCCTCTACATATTAATATAGTAAGTTAATTCACACTAAGGTATTAGGAGGTGAGTGAATGATAAGGGACAATGTCCTGAATTCCTACCTAGTCCACCTTATCTCCTGCTTAAGTCTTATCTCCTATCTTTAAGTCTCATGTGTAATGGACTCTGCTTCAAGAGGCTTTCCCATATCACCACATATTATGTTGGACTTGTTGATGGGGGAACAGCTGCTTGGACCATGGTCTTGAGAAGGATTCTGAAACTGAATCTATGTTTGAAAGGAAAGTGTACTGTGATTGATTAGTGATGCCTTCCACTAGTATGGGCTAGAGCACTATAGAATACTTCCTGCATAGTTTTCTTCTAGGGATGAAAGAATTTTGCATTAACAACAACCCCCAGATTCTGGCAGTGCTGCTGACTTGTTATATGCTTTTTACTTAATTATGTGAACACTCTGCCTGAGCACCCTCACCAACAAGTACCCACAGTGATCTCATAGATCACCAACACGTGAGCAGTGGGGGTGGGGGTGGGGGTAGAGGTGGATGTTCAATAGATAAACATGAATATTCAATGACATTTGGAGTTCATGAGCAAGCAAGAAAACTTTAATGCCATATTTTTAGAAATAATGACCCCTCACCTATATTTCTATGCAAATATTTATAGGAAACAAGTATTAAACTTGGCTTTTAAAAAGCTAATAAATAAAAAAAAAAAAGGAAGGTCCATGTGAAAACGCCTTCTGGTTGCCTAATTCTCTGAGGGTACTAGAGAAATGGGGTGTGTCTCTGGGTTATGTAGTTACTAACCAGAACTGTGACCTTTGAGCAAGTCTGTTAACCTCTTGGGGCATCAACTTTCTAATCGGTAGCAGACCTATTGCACTTCTTCTAAGATACAGTGTCAAACCGCCTATAATAAAAATGTTGGCAAGATGGAGAGACTCTAGAAAGTGGTGAAATTAAAGGGTAGGAGAGAGATCCTCTGGGGAAAACAATGGGGTTTGTTGGCTGCTGATGCAGGACTGCAGCATCGCTTTAGGGAAGACGGGGAATCTTCAAATCTCTTTTCCCTGGTGTCTCCAACCGGTTTTGATCTGTGACTTCAAATTAGTGTGTGAATGACAAGACACTACAAAGAAGCATTAGGTGCTTTTGTGGGAGCCTTCATGTGTCCAGGGTGGGAGAAAGGGCAGGGCTGGGGATCAGCCTTGGTCCAGAGAGACACTGCTGCCTGCCAACTGCCCCTTGGGGAGCCCAGCAGCAGTCTGGGGAGTTACATGACTCCAGGCAAGTCTGATCAATAAAGGGCATCCTTACTATAGCAACACAGCAAGGTGTCAGGGCTGCCTGTGGATCACGTGCCCTTCCCCAGACACTGTGGAGTTGGGAGCAGGCAATTAGAAGTTGGGGGCAGCTTTTCTCAGAGGCTGAAGAGCTGACAGATGAGCAAAGAGCTTTTCTCCTCTTCCATCCTGGTGTGGGCATGGAAAACTTTTAGCCCACTCACCTTTGGTATTAGCCCTTCTTGGATTATATCAGAAAAATCACAGAAAAGGCTTAGGAGTAGAAGCATGGAGAAGTCCACAAAAGGAAGAAATTTTCTTATTAATAATAACAACAATAATGACAACCAATTTTTATTGTTTGTGTGACTTTTTTTTAATGTTTATTTATTAATTTGAGAGAGAGTGTGTGTGTGAATGGGAGAGGTGCAGAGAGAGAGAGGGAGAGAGAAAATCCCAAGCAGTCTCTGTGGCATCAGTGTGGAGCCTCACACAGGGCTCGACATGGGCTTGACGTGGGGCTTGATCCCATGAACTGTGAGATCATCATCTGAGTCAAAATCAAGAGTCAGTCGCTTAACTGACTGAGGCTCCCAAGCGCCCCATGTTCGTGTGACTCTTTGATTAATGTCTGTCTCCCCCTGTAGATTGTGGTTCTCTGAACACAGAAACAATAAGGGTTTTACACACTGCTATGTTCACTGCATCTTGTGACTCAATATATATTTACTGAATGAAAGATTCAACTGTTTAATATGTTCATATGTTTAATATATTCATTGCAAGACAGACACTATACTGGGGCTTTCACATAGATCTTCTTGTTCAATCCTCACAATGATTTGGTAAGGTAGGTATTATTATTACCCCCATTTTATTGACAAATCAAAAAGAGGTTCTGAGAGTTAAAGCGAGTTGCCTAATGTCAGCTAGAAGTGTGTATGCTATTACAGGAGGCACCTTAGTTTCATAGGTACTAAAGCTGGGATTCTTAATGGTGACAATAGCTAGGTTTGGGGTTGGGTTATTTTTTGTTGTAGGGTGCTGTCCTGTGCTGTGTAAGATGTTAGCAACACCCCTAACTTCTATCCACCAGCAGCCAGTAGTACACTCCTTCATTCCCATTTGTCTCTGGATATTGTCAGTTGTTCCCTTGGGGGAAAATCACCCCCAGTTGAAAGCCACTGTACTAAAGGAAAGCCCAAACTGGGCTGACCTCTGAAAGATGGTTTATTTTGCCTGCCCTTCACGGTGTGTATGAACTGATGGTGTGTTTGTTATGCTTATTATAAGTGAAGGTATTTCTTGGTGAAGTTTTAATGGGGTCTTTCGTAAAGCCACTTCAGTGTATTTATGTGTGTGTGAACAAGGGAGTCATATCGTATCAGGGCTTTTGGGTCATGGCACACTGGTTATAAACTGGGAAAGTCCCTCATCCTGGACCCTAGAAGAAGGGAGAAGACTCCAAAGCATCCATGAGGTTACGTCTGAGATTGACGTTAGCTCTAATATAAAATTGGATTTGTCCTAGAATGATGGGTGTAGGCAGCCTGATATATAGAGAGAGCAAAGGCTTAGGAGACCTTTAGGCTTTGATGTGAGTTTTCATGGGCAATTCATTTAATTTCTTGAGCTTGCTTCCTCATTAGGGATTCTGGGAAGATTGCCTTAGATAATGGTCACTTCCAAGGCACCCAGGATGACAATGGCTCCTACTTGGAAATAGTGTTGTTAATGTGAAGGCAAGGAGATGGGCCAGTCCAAAGGTTTCCCAAAGATGACGTATTTATTCCCATTCCCATACTCATAATTTGTAACCTGCACTGAGCAATTTTTGTGTCACTATTGTGAGAGTTTCAGATGTATTAACTCACTAATCCTCATAATTCCTGATAAACACAACCATGTAAAAATCCTTGGCTAGCTGATCGCAGAACTGGATTCCAATGTCTTTCCCTTGATGACATTATTAGAGAACATGGTTTAGGTTCAATGAATTATCAACTGAATTTCAAGAAACAATTTTGTTCCTATCTGCTGTATATGGAATTTTGGGACCATTGACATTTTTATTCCATATAACATACATGATAAGATAGTTTCATAATTATTCTTGAAGCAAGATGGGACCTTCATGCTGATGGGAGAAACAAAATAATTTCATGTGATTCTCCCACAATATAATACGTATTGTATAATTTTCCTATTGAGAAGAATGATGTTTTCCAGATGCAATCATATATAAACCTAATTATGAAATGCCCACCAGGGTACAATTTAAATTAATCTATTCTGTTTTTTAAAAATGCATTCCTTCCACACTGAGATATTTTATTTATGCTTCAGAAAACTATATAATTTGAATTTTTAACTATCATGCCTACTTCCTCAAAAGAAAGCAATTAGTCTTTGGAACTTCTTTCATTTGCTGTAGCAAATCTTCTATTCATTTTTAAATTCTGCTCAATTTTTCCGGTTCTTTGGGTTTGGGGGTCCTATAGTCTAGTTAGGGATACTAGTGTTCACAGAGCTGTATTCTAAACTATTCTCTTCTACCATTTTGCCTAAAGCAATTGTTTACAAACTTTTTCATGTCACATCACTATCACTAAAACATCTTTGAGCATGCATCTCTAATGTATGCACAATTGTTATAAATTATATACATGTTACTTGCTATATATTGATATTAGAAAAGTTCTACTTGTTTCTTTTTTTTTTAAAGAAAATAATGATAAATATAGGCTGTACTGTTTCTATATCCATTTAAGTCATTTTCCACACATCCCATTTGAGAGTCCACTGTGACAGGAAAGTAATACAGTCTATTTTCTTATTTTTTTAATGGGGATCTTATCTATCTTGCTTATTTCACAGAGTTGTGAAGAGCATCAAATAAAATGATAGTGATTATAATAACTGTATCAGTTGGCTATTACTGTATAACAAACCACCCAAAAGTCAGTGGTTTAAAACAATAATTATTTATTACCTCATGATTCTGTGGTTCAGCAATTTGGACTGAGTTCTTTTGCTGGTCTTAACTAGACTCATTCTTGTGGTCACATATCAGCTGGTGGTTTAGTATGGGCTAGTGATTCAACATGGCCTCATTTACACATCTGGGGATGTGGCCTTGGAGGCCTCTCATCTCCAAGGAGACTAACTTGAGCTTCTTCACATTGTGATGGGATTATTTCAAGAATATGAGAACACAGTGACAAATCCTCTTAACATCTATTCTTAGAACTGATCATTCTACTGATCAAAACAAATCACAAAGCCAGTGAAGATCCAAGGGTTGAAGAGAAAGATTCCATTTCCTTTTTACTTCTTTTGATATTTATTTTTGAGAGAGAGACAGAGACAGAGACAGAATGAGTGAGGGAGGGGCAGAGAGAGAGGGAGACACAGAATCCAAAGCAGGCTCCAGGCTGTCAGCACAGAGCCCAATGCAGGACTCCAACTAATGGACCACGAGATCATGATCTGAGCCAAAGTGGA
The DNA here is from genome assembly GCF_027475565.1 of Acinonyx jubatus. NCBI lineage: Eukaryota > Metazoa > Chordata > Mammalia > Carnivora > Felidae > Acinonyx > Acinonyx jubatus. The sequence continues at coordinate 187,032,378 of NC_069380.1, read as the reverse complement.
ATGCTTAACTGATTGAGCCACCCAGGCACCCGGAAAGATTCCATTTCTTTATAGGAGTTGCAGAGTTCTTGAAGCTGGGTTATTTTAATGATTCCCCCACATAAACTTAAGATATATTGCTATATTAAGATGTTCTTAATAGTTTAGGTTGAAAGTCTTCATTTAGAAGACTTACCATAATTTTCAACTATGTTTTGCTAGAAGTTTCATTCTTTTTTGCACCAAAGAATAATCATCTAGTGTAACCTTTACTTTGACAGATAGTGAAAATGAGGCCCAGGGACATTTGTTATGATTACTTTTGCCTCACATACTTTCCAAAGATCTGAGTAGGCTTATAATAGAAAATATAGATATAATAGAAGTGAATACATGGATATAAGTTTTGTTTGTTTGCTTTTGTTTTTTGAAGTAAGATGGAAAGAAGAATGGTTGAATCAAAAAGTCTAGACTGAGGAAAGCTATAGTACTTGAGGATAAATATAGGTTCTAAGCTTTCAAAGGAGAACGTGTCTGCGTAAGTATTATTATCCAATGAAAGATGGCATTATAAGAGAAAATCTCTTTTATTCCTTAAATTTGAACTCGGAGTGGGGGGAGCGGATTTGCCTTGCAGTTGTTTATATAAGGAGCATCATGTCTTGATTACTGTTGTTATTATGAGATATTTTACATATGTCTGTTTTTTATGCTAATCTTCTATGAGAGGAATTATGCTGAAAGTAATAAATAAGAGACTGTAAAACTCTTGGGTGAATTTGAAAAAGAAAGCAAATAAAACTTCAAAAAACAGAATTATTGAAATAAAAAGTTAATAGATGGATAAAATTGCAGATTAGACACAATTAAAAAGCAAATTAGTGGATTGGAAGATAAACTTGCAGGAATTACACAGAATGCAACACAGAGGAAGAAACTGAAAATGTTAAGAAAATGGAGTGATAGAGTAAGAGTGTCTAAACTATGTCTAAACAGAGTTCCAGAAGAAGAGAATAAGAAAGGAGGCAATATTTGAGTAGATAATAACTGAGAATTTCCTAGAGTTAATAAAATTCTCAGCTTAAAAAAGAATAATGAACAAGATAAATAGAAGTAAATCTGTAGCCAAACACAATAACAAAACAAAGAGATATTAACAGCAATTAGAAAAAGACCTCCAGATTCTCTATACACTTAGTTATAATTTCTACAAATGGAACATAAACAATGAAGACTGACTTTCAGTAGCAACAATGGAGTCCAGAATATCTTCAAAGACTGAAAGCAGAAATCTGTCAACCTAGAATTATATATCCAAGTAAGCTATCTTTCAAGAATAGTTGAAAACAGGGGTGCCTGGGTGGCTTAGTTGGTTAAGCATCCAACTTTGGCCCAGGTCATGATCCTGTGCTTTGTGGGTTCAAGTCCCGCATCTGTGCTCTAATGCTGACTGGAGCCTACTTCAGATTCTGTGTCTCCCTCTCTCTCTCTCTCTGCCCCTCCCCTGCTTGCACTCTGTCTCTCTGTCTCCCAAAAATGAATAAATATTTTTTAAGAAATGGTTGAAAACAAAAAGAAACTTGCATAAAATCTATCAACCTAGAATTATATGTCCAAGTAAACCATCTTTAAAGAATGGTTGGAAACAAAAAGAAACTTGAGTATAGACAAAAACTAAAAGTGTTTATAAGCTACCAACAATTCCTAACAAAATCACTTCTAAAAGATGGGCTTCAGAAGGAAGGAAAATAATCTTAGAAAAAAAAATTGAATGAGATAACACAAGCAATTGAGAAGGAGAAAGGAGAAAAAAGGAAACCAACACATATATAAATCCAGTTGTTTGTTTTTTGAAAGAGAGCCACCTAAAATTATAAGAGCATAGAAAGGGTGAGAATAAAAGGATAGAAAAAGGTATACCTGGCAAACAAAAGAAAAATTATAGAGCTCTGTTAATATCCAATGAAATAACAGTTTAAGAACAAACCATTACTGAAGATAAAGAGTGTTGCCATTTAAATGAAAATGTTTCAACTCATTAGGGGAAGATAATGTTCTTAAATTTGTGTGTACCTAATAACATAGTTTCAAATTATATAAAGTCAAAACTGAAAGAATTACAAAGAGAAACTGACAAACATCATAGTGGGAACTTAAATATAACTTTTCTCAAAAACTGACAGATCAAGGAGATAAAATATTGGTAAGAGTAGAGAATATTTGAGTAATAAAATTAACAACATTGATTTATGTATCACATGTAGTTCTATAACCTAACAATGAAAAGATAATCATTTTCAAAGACACATGTAACTTTATGAAAATTGACTCTACTAGGCCATAAACCAATCCCAACAATTTTTTAAGAATCATCATAAAAAAAAAAAAAAATCAGTGCCATGTGGATACTGATTCATATAGACTGATTCATATTTTCTTACCATAGTTAAGACAAACAAAATTAATCTCCCCCCCCAAAATATTTGATGTATAGAAACTAAGAAGAGCATAATTCTAAATAACTTGTATCAAAAGGTAAACTATAGTGACAATTAGAAAATTCTTGGATCTGAACAATAACAAAAACATTACATATTAAAATTTGTGGGATATAAAAGAAAGATGGTGCTAGAAGCAAATTCAAAGCTATATTTATAATAGAAAAGAAGAAAGACTAAAAATTAATAAGTAAACATCTCATTTAAGTTAGAAAAACAGGGGTACCTGGATAGCTCAGTCAGTTGACTTGATTTCTGCTCAGGTCATGACCCCAGGGTTGTGGGATCCAATCCCTTATCAGGCTTTGTGAAGAGCATGGAGCCTGCTTAAGATTCTCTCTCTCTCTCTCTTTCTCTCTCTCTCTCTCCTCCTACCCCTCTCTGCTTGCATTCTCTCTCTCTAAAATCAATAAATCAATCAAAATAATTTAGAAAAAATGATCAGAATAAAGAGATTATAGAAGCAAGTAACTAGTAAAAATAATAAAAAAATTAATGTAGGAGGAAGCTTGAGCTTTTTCACATGCTAGCTGTGATTGTCACAAGTGCCATCCACCAAATATTTCTGGTCCTGGGCTAATAGGGTGGCATTTGCCTCGACCTTGGAACTATGTGTGGCCTTGTGATTTATTTTGACTGACGAAATGTGAGTGGAAGGAGGATGTGTCATTTCTGGGTGGAAGCCTTGTTTGCTAGTGCATGGTTTACAAAAAACTCTATGTTTCCCTTTGCCCTGCTGAATAGCAATACTCCAGATGGTGGCTGCTCCATTAGCCTGATACTGAAGCGGAGCTCCCAGCATACCTACGATGGACATGTAGTGTGAGCAAGACATAAAGGTCACTAGTTGTGATTTCGCAGTTGTTTGTTATAACAGCATAATCCAGTGCAGTGATTCCCAACCAGGGGTCAACTTTGCCTCTGAGGAAACATTTGACAGTGTCTGGAGACATCTTTGATTGTCCCAACTGGGGCTGGGGGGTGGGGGTTGTGCTATTGGCATGCAGTGGGTAGAGTCCAGGGATGCTGCTGAACATCCTACAATGGACAGGACAGTCCACAGGACAGACAACAAAGAAATATGTAGCACAAAATATCAATAGTGCCAAAGTTGAGAAACCCTGATGTGGTGTGTATGGCTTGATAAAATAGCGTGAATATTTTAAAAGTCACAATTATGCTCTATAGGAATGGTAGAAATGGCCTTGAGTTGACGATATTGGGATAGTAATAAGAAAATGCTTGCCAGAACAAGTGGAATCACACTGAGTTTTTGGCTTCTATTCCATGGGGACGCTTCAGTAAATCCCCCGGATTTTGTTCAATATGTTTAGGCCTATTTATTTCTTTTCCCTCCAGTGAGGCTTGGTGAAAATTAAGCATAATGATTGGACCAAGAGTGTTAATGTGGAGTCACTATGTACATAGTGATGTAGGCACAGGTCACTCACTAGTTGGGGATTCTCTTTCTCTACCTTTCCAGGTAATTATCTTCACTGGAGTCATAAGGCTACTCTCAAAAGGTGTCTGTACCTACTCCTTTCTCTGTCTCTGTGTTTATTTATTTCCTCTTGCCTTTCCTCTTTTTTGCTTCTTCCTTCCATGCAGCCAAAGTAGTGGCATGGCCAGGATCTTTTCCTCAGAAACAAGATGAGTCATGTCTGCAGTTTCTTCTCCCATGTAACAAGTCTGCGAGCGACTTCACTGACCACAGCCCAGGCCAGCTTAATTTTGGGCATTGCAAGCAAGCATGCTGTCTTTTGTAGACTGTGGATGTCTGGGTTTATTCATTTTGGAGCTGGCAGGTGTGATGGATTGATTGTCTAACTAGACAAAAGCAGTGTTCCACATGGTCCAGTCCAGTCCACTTGAATTCTCTGCATTGATGTTTGGAGCCAAAGTCTCTACTGATAGCGTTACTTCGATTTCCACCTGCCATTATTCCTTGAGCATATAAATCCCATGGATGAGGCATTTGAGAGGACACCTGTAGTTTGGGGTAAGATTAGGGTATTTCAACATTCCTTGGCCATAATATTATATAATTTCAGGCCAAATAAGCCTCATTTCTCTTCAGCAGTTTAATTATCCAGTTTAGCAAAACTAAGCTCATGATTGATATCATTAGATAACTTTTATACTCTTGCTCAATACACTCAATGATGATTAGTTATCAGCCAGCATTTTTGAGCACTTACTATTTACTAGATGGTTATAGAAGCATTTTACATGAATTATATTATTCAGTTCTCAAGAACCCAATTTTAAGCAGGTACTATTATTATCCTTACATAACATGTAAGAACAGTGGAGAGCAGAGGATTTAAGAAATGTGCTAGTAACTAGAACACCTGGCACTGTAACATGCCAGTTTTGGACTCCAGAGACTGTACTGTTAACCTCTGTGCCATATTGCTTGTCCTAGATTATAATCATCCCATTTTCCTTTCGGGCTGGAAGGCGGTGGTCTTCCTGTAGTGAAACATGTAGACAAAGTAAAGACCCACACTAGGTGGAACTGGTTCTGCCCCTTCGCTCAAACGTGTCCTGCCTGGGCCTTGGGAACAGCAATTTGAAACACTAAGTCTTGGTATGTGTCACCCAAACTCAGAAGTCAAAATGGAAAACTGACCTTGTGCAGTTAGAACACTGGTTTCTCTTGCACGGAAGACAAAGTCTTTGGGAGTCTCTCAGGGGACGTCAGGTAGAAAAGCAAGTACATCAGGCTGATTTGGGAAATTGGTGCTGTAAGCTCCTCAGAATCACAACCCTCGTGTTTCCTTAAGTAGAGAGGTGGCCCTACGATCAATATTCTTGCTATTCCTTGCTATGCCATTCCCCTTACTTCCCAGCTAGCCACTCTGGGGGTTTTGAGCTGACGATGGTGCAATCCTCCTGGGACTGTGCAAGGCACAGAGGGGGAGAGGGAACATAATTTGTTGGCCTGTTATATGGGGTTGCTAAAGCATAGGACTGCATACATCAAAGCCAGCATGGTTCCTCTGCAATTTTACATTCAGAATGCATGTTCCATGGTTCACTTACAAGTGATGGCAGGATGTAGCAGATAGGCTTAAAGCATTGTCTGGAAATGTTTATGCATTAAAAAAATTGTTTTTTCCTTTTGCTGCAAAAAGAGAATATGCAAAACTCCAAGTAAGAAACACTGTCCCAAGACCTGCACTCTTCCCAGATGTCCGTTACCTGCTGCTTAGGAATGCACAAGTACTTGAGGAAGAAGGATGGAACTTTTCTATCACTTTGGGAATCTGAAACTACTTTATATCTTCTTACCCAATGAAAGAAACCGAGGTGAGAAGAGAGAAAATAACTGATTAGTCTTGAGGCATGGTCAAAACAGGGCGCCTCAGCTGTGTTTATAGGGATAATATAATTACAGCAGTTTTCAAAAGTGTTCAGCCTCCCCCAAAATAAATATTAGTGAGGAAAGATAAGTTAGGAACCCCAATTAGCCAGATTGGAATGGTTTTACTGCTTGGATACATAACTCTCCAGTTCACTTTTCTTGTATAAACACAGCTGTGATGTACCAGCACATGCCTTGGCATGCCAGGATGCAGAGGTAAGATGGAAGTTCTTAAAGAGAATTCTGGAAGCTGTGTTTATCATCTTGTCCCTTGCCTCCGTGCCTTAGGACCATGTATTTATTTGGCATAAAATTGACAAAGAAAACACAAGCTCAGCTAAATGATTCCTTTATAACCTGAAGAAAAGACCTTGAGTTGTGACCTCAAAAGAGTTATATCAATAAAAAAAAAAGTCCCTTAAAACACTATTCTGTAATTTGAGCTATTTCACTGGTGTTATTGTTAAAGAATGAATTGGCATATTATTTCACTTGCTCCCCATCTTGGGACAGAGAATGGTCTAATAAAATGTGAGGTTGCTCTTCAAAAAGGCATTGTCCAGCCTGAAAATATACACAGTTCCTGAAACTTAGTCTTCATTTGGGAAATTAGTGAATGACAATCAAAGAGAATGTTTAGAGAAGTGGTGAAGAGAAAGGAAAACAAAGGGAATTAAGTTTGAGCATGGGTGAATTTATACACTCCAGCTTTGGGGTTTGAAACAGCATGAAATCCAACAGCTATTCATTGAAGATCTCCTCATTGTAAAGGATTGATGCTCTGCATTGGGGACAAAAACATGAGTTTGTTAGCTCTCAGTATTGGCACTCAGTAACTTTATAACATGAAGTGAATGGAAGCTTTCAACTGAGTAGTTGAGCGTAATGTCTTCCTTATTTAAAAAAAAAAATTTTAATACAATTGTCTGATGAAAAAGTGTTCTTCCCTGCGCTAAATTAGCACAGTCAAAAGAGGGAACAAGATAAATATGGAATGGCAAAAGATTTCCTTTCTTGTGACCATACTGATTGGTCAAGTCAGCTTTGAGAAGATGACTGAGGCCAAGTCTGGGTTTGATTAATGATACCTGTCACAGGCATGGGAGGAGGAAATTGTGGCAAGATATGGTATATTTGATATCCATGATGTAAATTGTATGGTTTGAGCTGTAGCAAAAGCCGTCCCTGCCCCCCAAATAACTTCTTCACTATTTTAGTGAAGTACTTGAAAACAATCACCTCTTATTTGCTGCTTGGCCTACATTATTATTATTAAAAAAAGAAGAACTAATATGTATTGGTTCTTTGTACACTTGCACTTTGCACATATTATATTATTTATTCCTATTTTACAAATGAAGACAGTGGGACTCATTCTCTAGAAACTGAATCAAGGTCCTCTGGGCTCCAAAGTCTGTGTCTCTAACTAACCACTGTGTTTTTATACCACACTCTTTTTGTGCTTTCACTGAGGCCTTTCATGCCCCTCTTCATTATTTTGAGAGAACATATCTTCTGAGAAACCAGGAGAATGTTGAGCAAGAGCGTGGAGAACAGAAAATGAAAAACACAGACCTGGAACAACTTTGACGCTAATATGTTGCTAGCCACAATTTCCCAGGTGAAGCAAGCCACTGATTCTTCAAAAAGCATTGGTCTCTTTGGTGAAGGCCCTCCTTAGAGATCCAGTGTATTTCCTAAAATGATGAGGTTGTAAAATTTGCTTTTATTAGGGAATAATTTAAAATTGCAGAGAACACAAAACGGGGCTATATTGGGTACAAGGCATGAGACACTATAGTAAGACAAGTCGGAGTAGCCATTGCAGAGGAGCACAGTATCCCATTCACTTCTTTATTCAGTTGTTCATTTATCCAACAAAGACTTATTGAATACAGCAAAGATTATTTTGCTGTCAGCATTGCACCAAATGCTGGAGATGTACACTCCTATTCACATGGAGGTTTCAGAAGGGAGGAGACTAGCCCTGAAAAATAAATGATATACTTACAGAGTTTGCTTAAGGTTGTACTGACTTCCACCCTTTCCACTTGGAGACTCTGCTTTCTTCACTATTAATATCACTATTATTATAACACTCACATCACCATTTTAATTCTAAACAACATAGATGAGACATGAAAATATGTATGCATCGTATTAAGAAAGGTCAAATGCAATATTTTATCTGCAATAGGATCATAGCCATGTAAAAATTATATGAGTGTAGCAGGATGACCTAACTAAAAATGTGTCTGAAGATTTTGAAACATTTATGAGTAAAAGATGAAAAAAAATCCTGTCATTTAAGAGCTGCAAAGATTTTCTGCCTTATGAGAAAGTCAGCTTTCTGAACTTGTCTGATTCAGACTGGCTTTTTGTTCTAGGAAAAGCACTGAATTGTCTCTATGTAACCCAAATGTAAAGCAAAACTAACTCTTCTTTTTGGGGTGGGGGCGGTGTAAAATCACAGAGAAGCTCTTGACTGAGAAACCAAATGCCCTGTATGGTCATGTACATTTGTTGCCCATGTATGAGCCAGAGTTCCTCATGCTTCTTTTATCTAGGTGGTTTAGACTGCACGGTGCCTTAAATACGGTTACCAGTATCTGGGGTGGCCTGGAGATTACTACTGAAGCTGCTGCCTCCCAGGGAGGGATAAGCAAACACGATCTCCCATTTCATTCTGGGAGGACCAGACTGGGCTGGGGTGAGGGGCTGGACTGGACTTTTGATGATCTGTTTGAGATCTGGTAATCCAGACTTTGAGAAGCGCTCTGATTCTGGATTATTGTTCTCTTATATTAATTTCATGTTGGGACCACAGTGTGGGGCCACATTCTTGTGGGTGAGAGTAGGGTTTGCTCTGGGTGGGAATGATATAGCCTCTGTCAGTCACCCCGGTAAAGAGTGGATCTATTAGGAATGGAGATTATGGTCTGGAATGAGGAGCCACTTCTTTTCTCCTTGGGAGACATGGCTGTGGGAACTGGACTATAATAAGGAAGTCGGCTTTGAGAGTTCCAGACTGAAGAGGGGAGACTCACAGCAGCTTTCCATCTGAAACCACTGTGATGAAGTAGAGACCTAAGTTCCTGGAACTGTAGGAGAGGCAGGCTGCAGGGAAAGTCAGGTAATTGACACCTCGTCTCCCCAACAGGGCCCCTCCTCCACTCCTATTTCTCCTAGATACAAAAGTGAAGGGAACCTTGAAAAGAGGGCCTCCTAAAATTTAGCAGTCAAGCCGATAAGGCTTAGAAACCTGGGCCAGGCAAACTCCTTTGTGAACAATAAAAAGGGAAGAGTTGGTAAATTTTTTTAAAAAAGGAAAAGAAAAGGAAAATAGAAAAATGAACCTAGATTTTTCAGCGCCTATTCTGTGGCTTCCCAACCCTTGTACTTTCCAGGTCCAGGCTGTGTTATTCCAGTCTCTCTGTCCTTTTATCCACTTTCATTTTCATCGTCAGTGTCTTGTCTTCTCATCATAAACCAACCCATGCTTATTGCAGACAAGTTGTAAAATGGAGAAATACATGAAGAAGAAAATAGCTACTATTCTGAAATAACTGGTGCTAACATTTTGTCACCTTCTCCTGACTTTGACCTTTGTGTTTCTGATTGCTGGAACTTGATTCTTACTTGGTGCCTCTGTTTTGCCTTTGGACTTTTTACTCTCTGGTTTACTTGATGTTTTTCAGTACCTTTCATTCTGCCTGTTCACACAGGAATCCTAGCTTGACATGGGTTGCAATTAGCCCAATTTTAAAGCACTCAGGTGTAGCATCAGCATATATGGGGAGAAAATGATGTCGTCAGCTTTATCCTTGAACCAGGTTCAGTGCAGCAAAAGGCTCACAATGTGAGAGGCACGAGGAAACCAAAACCAGAGATAGGGAGAACCGCCGATTCAGGTTGCCTGATTCACCGCCACTGTGTTACTTGTGTCTTTGGAGAGGAATGGAGGGCAAAAATCACACACGCTGTGTATGTGATTCTTATATCTTTCCCTATCATTACTTTTCCCACCAAGATCATATACAGTGGTTGAATTCATGTAATTGAATGTGCAAATGACATACTTTCTTGGGAAAACGGAGCAGCCATGGCTGCTAAAACACTTAGCTTTCCAAAACATTGAAAATCAGTTGCTCAACATTAGTGCATTGTTCACTTTAGCTGTGACAGCTACCAGAATATTATATTTTATCTCTAGAATATGTCTGTAAAACAGTATCTGGCTATGTGTGTGCATGTGTGTGTGGGTATGCGTCTTAGTATATATATAAAGCCAGAGTAGTGGGTGTTGAGGAGGAGCCATTTTCTTCACAGCGTTTCAATAATGAGTAAATGGCATAGAGAAATACAGGTTGTCCCGAGAGGCAGAGCCTGTCCTTGGCTCTGGGCTATGCAAGCCCTGTAGGTTCTGAGCACCAGTGATACAAATTGTGCCAATCTGTTAGAGCAGACCCAGCTTCCCAGTGGTTTTGTGACTGTCGCCTGCCTCTGCATCTCTTATAATGAAATGGTTCTTGGACAGCTGGGTTATCAGCAAAGAGCTATGTAGGAAGTGCCCTTCCCAATTAATCAGATGTCATTCTGACCAGATTTCTTTAGCACATTGCTCCGTAGTGAACAGCAAAGATTAATAAATGAAAATCAGAAAGAGACAAAGAAGAAAGGCATTATTTTTATGTACGCTTGTCTTAAGGCATATTTTTCCATTTCTGAAACTTGAAAAATAACCATCTGGAAAGAATCATATTATAGACAAGGCATGTCATGACATTTACAGCAAATATTTTTGCTGTGAGGATCAGTGTTCTCTCATTGCCCCATCAACTGCCATATAATCAGATACCCATAAAGTATTCAATAAATAAAGGGTTCCTGAAATAAATCAATAGTGCAGGAATAATACGTTTTAAGTGTTCACAATTTCTTTTGTTTATCCTTTTTTTTAAACACACATTTTTGCATCACAAACCTCTGTAAACGTTTGTCTTTGTTTCTTTGCCTCTCAGCCACCCAGTCTCAGGCAAATGACATTAAACTGCACCACTGCAGAGAGATCTCTGGCATAAATAAATGTATCAGGAGGTCAAGAGGTCAAGAGCATAAATGAGGCAAAGATTTCAAAGAAATCACCGGCCAAATGATTTATAAATCATGGAAAATACTGCTCTGGCCATAAAAGAGAAATTAAATTTATACATCATGAGCTTCAGGATGCTTTGGGTTCTGGTGGGTAACTGGGTTAGAAATGGAAGAGCTTATGTCATCCTGTTGTTGGTTTGGAGCCTTGTTACAGTGGCATTTACCCCAGGACTCTAAATCAGGAGGATTGAGATTAAACTCCCCCTCCCTTCTCCAGCGTCTCCAGAAACATTTGCTTTTACCTCTGACCTGGAATTCCCACCACACCAGGCTCAGCTCTGGAGTGGGGTAAGAATCAATTCACTGTTGTGCAGAAATGATAAAACCCATGAGTGAAGACAGCCCTCCTGTCTGTTGGTGAAAGGCTGACAGTCCTACCTTTGTGTATAGGAAAGCAACGAAGAATTATAGCATCTGCCCTGGCTGGCCAAGGAAGCAGTGAAACTGGGGACTTCTGGAACATAACAGCTGAACTATCTATAGGAGAGAGTAAAATGAGCCAGTCTCTGTAAAAAGAACAATAATACCTTATGCTATAATGACCTGTAAAGGGAATCTGTCCAGAAATTTTACAGCTTCAAAATAATCCTTTCTACTTTTTGCCATATTTTCTTCAAAGGCACAATGTTCAATCATTTCTCTCTTCTCCCCCCTGCCCATTTCTTTTTCTCCTGTATTTGGAAAAATATCAGATTGGAAACTGTGAAGCTTGAAAGTGTCTATTTATTTTAGCTCTCTATGAATTCGTGAAATGTACACAATGATCTATACATAAAACTGAAGTCATTTCATGGGGAACTTGCTGAAAACACACTCAATTGGGGACGTCACTTCCGAGTTAAACAGATGTGAAGCAGCAAATGACACTATGAACAGCCATCAAAGTTTGGGAGTGATTGCTTCTCTTTATGACCTAACTGACGGAGACTTAAACTTGGGGCTAGTTTTAAAGTTTTCCTGGAAACAAATTTTGCTAATCCCACTCAATGGAAACAATATGCTGGTTCCGAGCTTGAAATATAGATTTGTGGTGATGACAGAGAAAAACATTATACTGTGTCAGAATTCCTTTGCTTTCACAATGCAAGGTAGGATTTCAATGAAGCTCTAAGTTTTTTTCCTATTCTCTCTTTCAGTCTTTCCTTCTCTCTTCCTCTCTCTCTCTTTCTCTCATGCTTCTGTCTTTGCTTTCAGATATTTTAAGAACAAAATCTGTTTGAGGTTTGTAAATTTTTGGTTGTGTGTTTTGATTTTTAATGTCTTCAGGCACTTTTTACTCGAGCATTGGGAGAAGGAAATGGAAAGCACATTTTTCCCCCTTAATCTCCTTTTTCTAGTATTCCTAAACCTAATGGATGTTAAAGGAAATTTAATCCACAGCTTGCTGATGCACTTATGCTTAAGTCATCAAAGCTGGATTTTGAGTCACCTTGCTTAATAAGTCTCTCCAATCCTCTTTTTCTTTATAATTGGGAACTTGGGCCTCATGGGTGGGGTCACAAATTCATGTTGTGTTTGGAATTGGTTGGCACCATTTTCTTTATCCACTCTAGAAGGATACTTTATCTTCCCTACCTTGGAATCACTCTAAATAACCCAATGAGCCCTCTATCCTTAGCATCATTCCTTTCCCCAAAGAGATTTAGTATAAAAAGTTGAATAGGTTAAAGAAAGGTAATCTCACATAAACTGTATCTGCTTTTCTCTGGATTAACTGTTTTCACTTTAAAGAGAGGCAAATGTGAAAATAAAATGGAAATTTTGCAAAGATCTGAACATGATATTGCAAACCTTTTCAATGGTTTCCCCCAGTATTTTCATAGACATTATCTTGAGTTAAGTGTTCATTACTCTCTATTAAGGACAAAAAAGAAGATATTAATTCACATCTCAGCAAAAATGTATAAAGTATATGTTTGGAGAGAACCTTTTAAATTTAGGACTAGGCTGATGATTAGTTTATTTGCATTTTTTGGTGAATTGTTAGGAATTTTGAAGATTTTCTATAGAGCTATGGTTGGCTGCCCTTTTAATCTCTTCCCACACCGTGGCTCCACTGTTTTCAGACATAGCTGTATGGCTCAGAGTTAGGCTTTCACGTAGTTGGGTCTGTTGTAGGAAAGGTGATCTCTGCTGCCACTAAAAGAAATTGCTGACTTTGTTACATTTTAACATTTTATTTGTTTTCATGGAAGTGAGCAACTTGTTTTGCTATATTTGCCTTTTTTGGCCCATTGGCTTTTAATCACATCTCATGGCTTTTTTAGCGCATGATTTTTTTCTTTCTCTTTTTCTTTTCTTTTTTTTTTTTGACACACACACACACACACACACACACACACACACGTGCGCATGGAATCAGGTTAGGGGCAGAGATAGAGGGAGAGAGAATCTCAAGCAGACTCTAAGCCGGGAGCCCAGTGCCATGGGGATCAATCTTATAACCAGGAGATCACACCCTGAGCTGAAATCAAGAGTCAGATCAAGAGTCTGACTCTTAAACGATTGAGCCACCCATGTGCTCCAAGCCCATGCTGTTTTATTTGCAGTATTAAAATTGTAATCTTGGACATGCAAATAGAGAGGGTACTGAGGTATCCTGTAAACAGACTGTGTGATGGGATTTATCTATTATTACACAGCTGCTATAAAATATAGAATACATCCTGGATGACAGGCAGGCTGATAGTATGGTGGGAATCCAAGTAGAGAAAAGTAACACAGTAATTCAGTAGTACTAGTCTGATTAGGGGGAAAAAAATCCCCTAATCTCTTTTTCTGATTTTATCATGGAATGTCTTTAATATTCTCTGACTTGAGAGTATCTGATATAATTTTTCAGGGCTTGCTTTAAAGAACAGAGAATTCTTTATACATAGTGCATCATGTACAGAAGACTGGTTTAAGAGTTCTTGATATTTTTTCTTTCGTTGTTTAAATATCTGATTCTTCAATTTCCCTTTGTTCCATTGACCTTCTTATTTAAATTGTAGTGAAAAAGATTAGGAGAATGGCCTCTGTGGTTAAGAGTTCGAATCCTGCCTCAACTACAAACTAACTGAGATTTTATGCAAGCTACTGGGCTTCTTTGCCTCAGTTCTCTTCTCTGTAAAATGGTAAAGAGAGTATTACCCACCGTGTAGAGTCATTTTGAAATTTAAGTTCATGGAAGGCATAAGAGTTCTTGGCATAGGGTTAAAACTTATTAAATGTTAGTTGTTACTACTCTTATTACTGCTGTTTTTTAGCAAACTGTTTAGCACCCGCATTTGCAGACTTAGTTTAAAAGCAAGTGAACCAGTCCATGTTCATATGATTCTAACCTGGTTCTGTGCAGATTACTAAAATTACTCTAATAGTCCTAAGTTAAGGCTCTGAGATCCCCAAAGGTATACTGTAAAGTCAAGCTTTTGGTTATGTACCAAGCGGTACCAATGTAAGCATGACTCTTTTATGGGTAAGAAAAGTGAAAATGAGGAGTAGAAATCTGATCCCGAGGGAAGAACAGTGGATTTTGAGTTGGAAGATGTGCCACAAAAAACAAAACAAAACAAAAAACAAAAACAAAAAATCAAAACAAACGGAAAAAACAAAAAATATGTGACCTTGGGCAAATCATGTATCCTGCTTGAATCTCATCAGCCAGATGAGAGTGGGAGTGATGAGGCCCACTGTGTGTTTCCCAGGGTTATTATGGGATCTTATTAGAAGACGCATGGACAAAGAAAGTCACTCCGAAAAGATGAATGTGCTGTTCAGGCAGGACGTGATGCACCTTGAATGACAGAGCAGGCTCCTGCCCATCAATCCTGCATTTCTGCCTGTTACTTCTCCAGTCTGGGTAGCTGGAGATGGCTCAATTGCAAATTCTAGGGCATGCATGTGGCCTGTTGATTGCACTGGTGCCTGCAGTGCAAAAGGAGCTGGGGTACATTTTTATGCATCAATTCCAGGCAGATAGTTTTGCTTTGGAAATAAAGAGGCTTTCCTGGGTGAAATGGGACAAATGGATAGACCCCAAATCCTCCCAAAGAGCATCCAAATGTTTGAAGCATTGTGCCCTTTGGTGTCTGACTGATACCTAGCAATTTTGTGACAGTATTCCTTAGTCAGAGTCGTAGAGTTCAGCAGCCACCCCCTAGAGCCCTGGCAAAGGCAGTTTCTGAAAATGCCAGAATGGAGAGGAGTTAATGTACAGTGCAGTAGAGCAAAGGCCCAGGGAGCCCAGATCCAAGCCAGGAGACGATGTGGAGAGAGAGGGAAAATTTGAGAGAGAGAGAGAGAGAGAGAGAATATGAATGTAAGGTGCAGATGAACAAGGAGGACCAGAAATCAGCCTAGGCCACCAATGCAGATACAGAAGTAAGAGGAGGGGGCTTGGCGGGGGCCCTAATCCATCACTCAGCCTGGTGCGGGCAGGGAAGTCACGAGCCTGGCACCAGCCGCTGCACTCTGGGGCCGCCTCCCCGCCTTGGGCGGCAGAAGGGCTGCAGGCTGAACCGTGACGTCCTGGGCCTGTGCTCCTCAACAGATGGCACTGTAAATCTGAAATATTCCACAGGAGAAAGACAAATGGGAATCAGCCGAGAAGGCTTGGAGCCTGGCATACGGAGTGGAATAAATAGAGGCCCGGCATCCTTATGGAGCCGTTCCTTCCTCCCGCTCTTAAATATCACACTTCTGAAGTCATCTCCCACTGGAACTCCCAGCAGCTGAATAGGTCCATAAACACAGTTCTCTCCAGGCAGAGGGAAACTGAAAACCAAGGCGATACTCCTATAATTCCAGTCCGTGGATAGGTGAGGGGATGTTTACCTTGAACTTTGAGTAATTTCATCCCCCACCCAGCTCCCACTGGTGACTCTCTGCCCTGACCCCCAGGCCCCAACACTGGGATACAATAAGCTCTTCCCTACTGTTTCCTTCGGATTTTCTCATTCATTGATCTGTGCTATATCCAGGGCACTATAATTTATTAGTCATTTATTCCTCCTTTATTGAGCAGCTTCTGTGTGCCATGTACTGTTCTAAGGGATTGAGGCCACAAAGAGGACTATGATGGTGACTTCTCTTCAAGAAGTTCAGATTGGGTCTCATGGATTGATGCTAAACAGGCTTACAAAACCAAATAAAATGGTTGAAGGGCTCTCTCTGCAGAATTAGAGAAGCTCTGTAGGTACTGATTAGCTTGGAGTTCAGTATTAACCTATCAGTGGTCTAATGAGTCCATTGATGACAAACTTCAACTGCGATGTTTCAGAATCTCTGGTTTGGGACTGATACATAGTTTTAAGAGCACATATTAAAAGGTTTTCATAGTCAACATACAGAAAATAAAGTTCATCTCTTATCAGTTATACTGCTGCTTTGCCTGCCTTCTTGCCTGCCAACTGCTTTGTTGCCTCTGGATCTTTATGCACGCTGTTCTGATTTCACTGAACACTCTGCCCTTCTCCTTGTGTAGGTACCTCACTGCACACTTTCAGGTGTCAGCATAAATAACATCTCTTCGGGGAGGCAGGATAGTGTAGTGGTTGAATGTAGACTCCAGAGCAGGCCTGCCAGGATTAAAATTCAAATCTGCTAATCACTAGCTATATGATCTTGGGCAAATTCCTTAACCTCTCTGTTATTCAGTTTCTTCTTTAAAAAAAAATGTGGGTTATGATGATATCCATCCCATAGGGTTGTTAGGAAGTTTAAATAAGGAAAATATATGTAAAGTAATTATGGCAACATTCAATAAATGTTAGTTTTTATTCCTCCTTGGCCATCGTATCTAAGTTGGTTCTCTCCTGTTATTCTGTTAGGCTCCCTTTTGGTTTCTGCTATAGCATTTACCACACTTACATATAGCAATTATGTAAGGCAATTCTGTATTTATTTACTTGTTGCTTATCTGTCTTTCTCACTAGATTCTAAGCTCCACAAGCCTTTTTACCATACCAAAGTATCCCTAGCACCTAGTATAATACCTGGACATAACTGATGCTCATTTGTCAAACAAATGAATGAATGAATGAATGAATGAATGAATGAACAAATGAAAGCTAAACCAAAATACCCTTGGATAGTGGAGATATATATATAGAAGATGCAATGAGAAAGCTTTGTAGTGGGTATGAATTAAAACAAAAAAAAATGGAGATTGATGTCTGAAGTATGGGGCTTGGAAAACATTCTGTCCTGGTTTCCTAACAAAGGAGAGTTCTGGGTGTCAAACAAACTTTCACAATTTTTCCATATTGTAATGGGCTTCTGGAGATATTCTGTAGATAGCATGATATATATGTGAAACATAGCATGTCTGAAAAGGGAAAAAAATAGCTGAACCTTTTTCAGATACGGGTGGGAAGTTTGCATTGAATCTTCCTAATGAAAATCAATATCCTAAAAGTTAAATTAAGTTGATGCAACTAACAATTCATTCAGTCCAACTTGCTTATTAGCAAAAGCACCCAATCCACCACTGGGATCCCTGTTGCTAAGTTGCCTCAAGAAACAAATTGATTAATGGATTTTCTTTTTTCTAAAGGCCTTTCAAGTTAGCAGGTCAAATAGCTAAGATTTCATTAGGTTTACTCTAGTCAGTGATAGCTGTGCAGTTTGGTTTCACACACCCAATTTATAGATTGGCCTAAGCCCCACAGAATTGATTGTGTTTGGGGGGTTTGGGAAGCCTGTGCATTGTCATTAACTATCTTTAAGGAATTTGGGGTCAGTAAAGAGAGCAAGAAGCCTATGGAGAAGGGCATTTCAGTGCAATGAAGGACTAGAGTTAACACACTTTTCCTTTCACCCTATGCTCTCAAAGCCCCAATATACATTAAAATTGTCAGTAATGTTTTTAATAAGAACTTCTTCAGTGGAGAATTGGGAGTCAACTACATGCAATTTTATGCCGATAGGGGATTTGGAAATAACAAAGGAGATGATAGTAAAACCCAATGGCTGAAATTTGATAGAGGAAAAAGTTTATTTTTGATAACTGAGACTTTTCTTATTAAACTTAATCACGTCTTCAACTGTCTGCTTCATTTTGGTACCAGCAGGATTTTAAGGGAATAACATTAGGACAGTAAAGGTAAAGATACAGATAGATAGGTAGATAGATAGATAGATAGATAGATAGATAGATAGATAGATAGGCATATATATATCCATATGTATATATGGATATGTATATCCATACATATATTTATCCATATATATACCTGTATCTATATATGTACCTCTGTCCTCTATGTCTATGGCTCTGTATCTAACTGTATATAATTGTGGTTTATATTGTGAACTGATGTAGTAAGCACATAAAAATGATTTTCTATGTAGTACTTTCAATTCAAAAGAATTGAAACTGGGAAGACAGCTAGAAGACCCATGGTAAAGAAGGATCAGGAAAGTAAGGGTGGCTGAAGAAACCCAAGGTTCTACCACAAAAGATACCCAAAGTAGGAAACCCCAGGATCCAGATGAGCTTAATTTTATAAGATAAGGCAATATCTGAAACAGTTTCAAAAATTAGAGTTTTCTTCTGTGAATTTCCAGATACAGTTGAAAGTCCGTAAATGACAATTACCAAGATAATTTTTTAAAGGATAATGTCAAGTGTATTTTTTAAAGCTGAAACAGATTTTATAAATTCTATTTAAAAATTTTTAATAAACTTTTAGAATTTTGCATAGTTTTACATTTATAAAGAAGTTGCAGGAATTATAGAGAGTTCCTGTGTATTCTATACTATTTCCCCTGTCGTTAACATTAGCATCGTACATTTGTCACAACGAATTAAGAAATTTTAATTCAAATTCTTCTGTTACAGACAAGGAAACTGAGTCTCAGAGGATTAAATGATTTGTTCCTTGCCATGGAAAGGGGAGAACCAGGACCCGATTTCCTTCACTGTCAGCCAAGGGCTCTTTCTAGTAAACTGTGCATCTCTATCTTGTGATTTCATACTTTTCTCTGTTATTGCTGATGAATCTTTACAAACAAATCTGGTTCAGAAATTCAAGGTGTGAAGTAGATGAAAGCAGAGCCCTTGTGGGTAAAGTGTCCCCTGCCCCCTCACAGCCTGTCCCTTGGGGGCACCTGAGGCATCTTTGAGTAACTCATAGGGCTCAAAGGAGGGTAGTTTGGCAACAGCTCAGCGCTTCAATAGCAGAACGTGTAAGTTAACCATCTGGCACCATCTGCCCTGTAAGGCTGGGGGTGGGACTGTCACTGATTGAACTAAGATCAGGCATGAGAAAGGAGGTAGATCAGGTACACAGATCACAGGTGGGACATGCTATTTGATAAGAAATATATTCTTAATCCTTTTCAGTTAAACTGATTAAAGAAATGGAGAGTCAAATAAGCATATCTGAGTTCATACAAATCTCCTAACTGTATCTATAGTATTGTGCATTGCGGGGAAGATTGGCTGAAAGTATATGTATGGGTCATCTTGTAATGTATCCACTTTCTCTGTTTTCCCCATTCCTAGAAAAAAATTACTTCTTCCCCTTCCTTAATTTTTCCTTTTACTGGTATGGGCCAGAGGAAAAAGGAGTAAATAAAAGGCAAAATAAAACAGAGAGGAGAGAGAGAGAGAGAGAGAGAGAGAGAGAGAGAGGAAGAGAAAGAAAGAAAGAAAGAAAGAAAGAAAGAAAGAAAGAAAGAAAGAAAGAAAGAAAGGAAACAAAGAAAGAAAAAAAGGAGAGAGGAAAAGAAAGAAAGAGAAAGAAAGAAAAAGAGGATGCAAAGACAGAAAATATGACTTAGAGCCTAAAGTTGTAGCCCAGAATGAGAAACATTTGGGTTGAATGCTCAGCCTCGACACACACGAACTGTGTGATCTTGAGGGAATTATTCAATCTCTCTGTGAAACAGGAATGATAATCTTGTCAGGTGCTCCAGGACGTTGCTGGGGGCATTAAGTAAGATAATGCATCTAGTTTTGTCCCATGCTTGGTACATTGTCAGGTCTTGATAAACATTAGCTATTATTATTTTGACTAGTACTAGAACTGTTTGTATTATTATCAGAAGGGGAATAAATGTATGAGAGTGAATAAGCAAATTTTCAGAGGGCAAGCCTAGCAATCTTTCGCTTTTAGTAGGCTTCTATAGGATGCTTACCTTTTCCAAAGTACTTGCTTTTTCCTTTGAATCTTTTTGACAACTATTTATTTAACAATAATAATAATTATTCATTACCTCATTCAAACAGCATGATTAAGTTGCCAGCGTTGAATTGACTAATTTTATTTTATAGCTTTTTTTTTTTCAATAGTCTCATGCTTTACCAACCAAGCTATCTGGGCTATATGATCTTTTTAAAAAACAGAAATATTTGACCTTCAGTAATTTTGAATCAGTCATTTATTCAACAAGTATTTATTGAGTGCCCACCATGTGCCCACCTTGGGACACACAAAACAAAGATCCATGCCATAAGGCGTAGCTAAATCTAAGATAGCATGATAGTAAATTATATTGTATGTCAGAAGGTGGTAAGTGCCATGGAAAAAGAAAAAAAAAAAAAGTAGGGCAAGGTAAGGAACATTGGGAGCACAGAGGCTGGATTTTATTTTGTTTTGCTTTTAATCAAATCTGACCCTCTTAAGACCTCTTTGAGCTCTGTAGGCAGGTCTGAGTGTCTGCAGATAACTAGATGCTGAAAGAGCTGTATCTCTACCACTCTTGCCTGGTTCTCCATTCTGCCTTGGCAGCCTATCTCACGTACATAGCTTAATTATTGTCTGCTACCAATTCCAGCTGATCCTTTTGGGGGTTGAAGATGGGGACAAATCAGAACTAGGCCCGTACAGTTACCCCCACTCAGAACGCAGCCAGAGGTAAATGAAAAGTGATATTCTAGAGCATGAACAATTCCTCTCCTCCTGGTGGTTTTCCAGGATTATGTGCAAATGAAAGGACTCCATTTGGGTGTTAGGTGATGGCCCCTGGGTCTTCTCGTCCCTCTTGTGGGAATTCCAGCCTTCATTCCCAGGTGAGCTGCCAGAACACTCAAGTGCAAGGTAGCATTATCATTAATCTCCCAACCCAGGTTCCTATTAATGTGTCACTGAAGCAACCTATATATTTTTTTGTACCAGTTCCCACCCCTTTGATATACTGGACATGTGTCAAAAAAATCAGAGGCCACCCATATCTTATCTTACATTAGGAAGAGTCATGTAGAAATGTCCCTTCATTACCAGGACAGTCATGTCAAAAAGAATCGACTTATTGTCAACGTTTCTAACCTAACAATGTTAATGGAGCCTTTAGACATCCTTTCTCCTCATTTGTTTCTTAGATGCCTATCAAGGAGACAGTTGCACGAGAGTTTCCAAGCTCTGGGGAGCCGTGTGTATGTGTATTAAATGACAGCACTCTAGGCTGCTTATTATAAAGGGATATAGGGGTAGGTGGGAAGATTGAGACAGTGGCAAGAAAGCGTGTTTTTGGCAGGGTGTCAGGGTGGTGAGGGACTCTAGGCAAGACACAGGCTCCAAAGATAGCTATTGTTTCTCCTCTTTCCTGTCCTTCCTCCAAAATTTTCCAGCACTGCATAACAAATATATTTATTGAGTGAAGGTAGCCTTTAACAAGTTCCCAGCAATGTTAAAATACTTCTCTCCCTCAATTCATACATGTTGTGCATTTCATTTTTTCCCCCCTGAAGCAGAGAAGGAAGTAGGGGAAGAAACCATTGGCTGGAAGATTTTCTAGGGCTTCAGAAAGTACCTGGTTCTGGGTAAGAAGATTTGCTGGTCAGCCAATCTTGGAGGAACCAGCTCTCTGCCAACATGCCGTCGGCCACTCAGTGCTAATCAATAGTAACGAGATGACAGGTTGATATTAGTGAATAAAGCAATAAGCCATTTCCCTGTAGAAGTTACACAAATGACTTTTCCTAACAGCATGAAACTATTGGAATTTTTCTAGGAAATGCCCATGGGCTCTTACAGTAAATCTCTTTCATATATGGATAATTCATCCTTCTTTCTCTTAAAACACAATAGAATGTGCTCCTTAGGTCTGTAAGTCCTAATCAACCCCACTCATAGGCAGTTGAACTCTGTCCAGTGAGTATGATTCAGAAAGATATAGCAGTCAACTGTGTGCAGAGTACTTTTATAGTCTTCAAGGGATATTTACTATTTAGGGGAATGTTCAGCAACCAAATACCTCTCCTCTGTGGAGATCTCTCCTGTTAAACTCCTGGAGGAAGGTAGTGCTCTCCCTCCCATGTTGGAAGCTGATAGGATCTAGATTCCCTTCTTGTCAACCCCTGACAGCTAGGGAGTGGGCTGATGATCTCAGTTCAGCCATCTGGATGTTCCTGCTCAGCCCTTTGGGTTGTGAGCTGGGGATGTCATTTAGATAGAATTATTCATAGTAGTGGACCTACTGGCAATGGCTGCAACTTTCTGTGGTGGTGGCATTGGTTACTGGTAATGGTCATATTCTCCCTGGGGTGTTCCTTTTGAAATCAGCTGTGGATCCCTTGGCTATGGGTTGTTTTCCTGATTTTTGAGTTTGGGGGCTAATACTCTGAGTAACTTGACACCCTTATAAAAGTACCTTTCCACTTATGTTAGCCAGAGTTGCTTTCTGACCATTAGAGAAACTCACCTTGTTCAAGTCCTATTTCAGTATGAGAGTATGGGATTTCAGACATCACTTTCTACATTCTGTAAAAGAGAAAGCTGAGGTTCAGCAAGGCGAGTAACTTGCCCATGTTTTTGCTAGTGAGTGGCAGAGTTGAGAACTGAAGTGAGCCTATGAGACCCATGGAGGCAGGGTCCATGTCTTATTTAATGTGGTATGTCCAAGACCTGGTGAAGAACATGCAAAGGACTCTCCAGAGACTTCTCAAGAATATTTGTACTCCACATTCAGCTTACAGGATATATTATTTTCTCTATTTGATGAGAAAAAGACTATGACCTGTAGTACATCAGGACATTTCTAATACAGAAATGTTTGTCCTTTATCAGGAGAATGGGCTCAGGAAAGCTGGAGCACAACCACAATCACACCTATATTTCTGTCCAAATTGATCCCATTATTCAGCATTCTCAAAGGGGAGCATAGCATGGAAAGATATTGTGGGAAATGGAGACTAAAACGCGGGGAGGGTGGAATGTCACTTATTTATGTAGTTTTCCGAGAATGTGCATAGAATTGTTACTCTGCTTGTGTTATGCTAGGCACCTGACATATATCCATCTCATTTCATCCTAACAATGGTTAACAATATGACGTAGGTGCTATTATTGCCCTTATTTAACAGATGAGGAATCTGAGACTTAGGGAGGCTAAGTTCCTTGCTCCAAATTCATGGCCAGTAAGCCACAGCATCAAGAACTGACATCATGGCCCAAGCTCCTAGCCAATATACTGTACCAATGGGGCTTGTTGACATTTAGATCTGGGGTTTGTTGGTGATGGTTGACTGCTTTGTAGCACATTTCATTTTTTTAAAAATGTGTAGAATTGCTTATGTAATTTCAAGATTGTGGTCTTTGAGAAAGATATTCCCTCCTCCACTTTATTTATTTATTTATTTATTTATTTATTTATTTATTTATTTATTTTGTGGGAGAAAGCTGAAATTTGGAAGACTTGGCAAAGAGAGTGTTAATGTGCTAACATCAAATGAATTCCATGGATTTTCTATTCATTAAGGCCCATTTCCCTGCACATAACTCACCTCAGCTTGGTTATACCACTCCAGGGTATGCTAGTAAAAGGGAGAAAAATGGGGAAGCCAGCCAGAAAGAGGTGTTTTTGGCTGCAAAAATCAACTTACACCTACCAACAAAGAAAAACAGAAAGGCTTTGCCAAACAGTAAATATCAAGTTCATTGCCTAAGCCCCAGAAGAAAACGTATTAAGCAATTTATGATACCTTTTTGAGTCTATGGTCACCTGATACTACTTGGCTGTGAATTGGGGGAATTGCAACTCAGCAATTGGGAGATGAATCACAGCAAAAATTCTAGTCATTTCACACCTCCGATAAAGTATTGAGGGCTGGCAAAATATGAGTTTCCTTTGCCTTAGATAATGTATGTTTAGTCATTCACTGAATTAATTTACTGACTACCAGGCAATCTTTTAGCACTAGTGATAGAATAGTCACCTGGATTTGCAATAGCCCTCTCTTACTAGCTGGGGAATATGGATAAAATTAAGAAAACAAAAAAATGAATAATTTCAGAGAGTGATAAGTGACTTAAAGAACACCAATCAAGTGCTGTCATGGAAGGTGACAGATGGAGAGGTAGCAATTGAAATTGGATGGTCTGGAAGCTCTCCCTGTGGCCTGAATGTTAAGAAAAAGCCAGCCATTCAAAGTTCTAGAGCAAAACATTCTGGACAGGAGGGTGAGCAAGTGCAAAAGGCCCCATGGAAAATGGAATTTGATGTGTTAGAGAACCAGGAAGAACTGTAGACCAGAGTTTAGTGAGAGAAAGGAGACAGGGAAGAATTGAGGTCAGAGGTCAACAGGACAGATCATGGAGGGCCTTTGGCCGTGCTCAAGAGTCTATTCCTTATCCTAAGAGCAGTGAGAGGCACTTGGGAGTATTCAAGCAAGAGCGTTGGTGTCTGATTGACAGTGATTGAAGGCTCCTTGGGAAATCTCAGTAGAAGGTGGTGGGGAGAGGCCTAGGGTGTTAGACATGATTAGGTATTGGGAGATGAAGATGCTTCCATGAACTATACTCTAGTGGGTGTCTGTTGTTTTTGGTTGTTTAACATCCATTCCAATTTCTTTTTGGAGAGAGAGAGAGGTGGGGATGTGTTCTCCATTGGCTCCTCTGCCAAGATGCTTTGAGTCACCTGGGTTCTATTCATTTTGAGCGTGGTTTTGCAAACTTCCTTTGATCCTGGGATACCTCTATATCTTTCAACAAATCTCCTTTTTGCTATAGGCATCCAGAACCAGTTTTCATTGCTTGCAACAAATTACTCCTGTTCCTGTGTGATGTGGTGACCATTTAGAGAAGGAGGACTAGATGTGCAATACCCTAAGTTGGCAAATAGGATAAATTTGCATTCTCCTATTCCACTTCCCACAATCATCCTCTCTAGGTCTCTCTCTGATTTCAGCTTTTGTGAAGATCACTGACTTCTCTTCCGGGACGCATGTCCTCCTCCATTTATTTACAGTGAAATGAGTGCCAACACAGAAAGACAATAGATACTCAAAAAGGATCATACTTTCAATCTGTTCATTTAGCAGCCAGAGAGATTTTTCCAAAATGGAAATCATGGCACTCCCCTGCTGAAAACTCATTAATGGCTTCCTATTGTAACTAGGATAATGATAAATTCAATATTAAAGTGCCTATCAGGCCCCAGGAGATGTGATGCATACAAGAATTCAACTTAATCTTGCCCCATCTTTGATATCTATGCTCCAACCACACATGCATTTTTATAGTTTCAGGTAGGTACTGCATTCCAGCTGCCAGAAGGCCTTTGCACATTCTTTTCCTTCACTCAGACTCTTCTTTTCCCATTTTGCCCAGGAAATTCCTTCTTTACACTTCAGAACTGTATTATTTCCCCAGATAAGCCTTATCTGACTATCCTGACTAAAATAAATCCCAGTTCTCTACCCCTCTACACTCCTCTGCTCCGGCCCCAGCGACCATACTTAGCATATCTCATTTGAAGCACTAGTCACACAATGACAATCTCGCAATTTGTTTTTGTGGTTCTCCATATTTGATTAATGTTTAGGCCCCCACTAGTCTGTAAACTTTGTGAAGGCAGATCTCTTACTGTTTTTTTTATCATTGTGTTCAAAGTTTACAGCATAATGCTTGGTACATAATGATAAAAATGATAAGAATAAGAGTAACAATAAAAGTAGTAGCTACCATTTTTATACTACAAGATGTTTTAAGCCTCTTACATGTGTTCTCAACAATCTTATGAGGCTCCATCATTATTCTCACTTAATTTGGGGGAAGCAGATACAAAGAGGCTCTGTGACTTAATAAAGGTCACACAGCTAAAAAGTATTGGTAGAAAAGGAGAGGTTTACTTTTTTACTCTTTCTAGTTATTTGACTTTTTTCTTTTCCTGCAAAGTATCATCTGAATAACTTATGCAATATGGTTCCAAAGCTGGCACTTTTAACTATAATGTTATCTTTCTTCTGTGCATAATAGTTGTTCAATAAGTGTTTATTGAATGAAGAAATGGATGAAAATATGAATGAATGAACATGACCCCAGAAATCTGGAATAAAATTCCAGAGACCTAAGTGCAGTACCAACTCTGTGCCTGACACCTCTGGGTAATTTCATCCTTGAAGACCTCTGTTCCCTTTGTGTGAACAAAGGGGAGTG
Organism: Acinonyx jubatus; assembly: GCF_027475565.1. Taxonomy (NCBI): domain Eukaryota; kingdom Metazoa; phylum Chordata; class Mammalia; order Carnivora; family Felidae; genus Acinonyx; species Acinonyx jubatus. The sequence goes on along the minus strand of NC_069380.1, from coordinate 187,006,018 downwards.
AGACAGGCAAGTGTTAAACACAAACACTCTGGGACTCTAAGCTGGCACGATTTAAAAGGCCACATCTGGATTCAGCTCTTGGGCTTTGAAATCTTAAGACAAAAATGACCAAGGTAGAGAACTTATTCCCCAGATCATAAGGGAATACGTGGCCCCTGGAGATGAAACAATAAAAGGAAAGACCATATGAATGGAACCTACATCATGATTGCAGACCAAGGAAACAGGAAGTTGTAGGCCTTTCTCTGCCCATCACTTTAGGTATTGCACAAGGTGCGATTTAGGGGATAATTATCAACAATCACTTCCTTCTTGAGATATATTCATTATTAACAGTTATGAATGCCTGCTGGAGAAATTGCAGAGTTAAATTTCCCCTTTCTTAATGTAGTTATACAAAAGTCTCGTTGCATTAATACTTTTGCAATTGTGCTGTAACTGAAGCCACAGAAAACTGCTCACCAGGGATCCTGAGCCTTGCAAACAAGTCTCCCTAAGCCTGCATGGAAAATGCAGACATGCTCCTCTGTTGCTAGTTAAGCTTGCTGGGATGTTAATGCATGCCTCCTACAGTATTTTAGACCCAGGCCCCAGGCCCAGGCCCCCTTCCCCACCCCCAAAGCTGCCACCAGGGTCCTATGTGCCTCCTAAACACTTGGCTGCAGCACTTGGGACATTTTATTGAGGCAGCTTTACTGGAAGGATCCAATTACAGGGTATAGCAAGTTAGATTCAGTGCCCCGGTTAACAATGCTATGGAGAACACTGAGGTTCCTTTAGCCCTTCCTGGTATAAAAGAAATGAACAGAGGTAATGGCAAACAGGCCCTGAGATGGCTGCTGCTTCTGGACATGAACACTCCACTGGGTTTTTAAAAATCTTTATATTTTTATTCATGTATAAAATGTAATACATCCTAGTTGCAGGAAAAAAAAAAGTCAAACAATAGGGAGTAGAAAGAGCAAAAAGTAAACCTCTCCCTTTCTACCCTTAAAACCCCACATACTTCCCCTGAGGTAAGCACTGTTTTCAGTTTCTTGTATATCCTTCCCGATCTTTATTTATTGTATTTACAAACAAAATCATATTATACTTTAAAAATTTCTGTCCACACTTTTCTGCAACTTTATTGTTTGCCTTAACAATACATTGTGGACATTTCCACATCAGTGCATATAAATCTACTTTATTCTTTTTAACTGGTCCTTTGCAATTTCTAGTATGTCTATATTACAGTTTTCTTAACCAATTCCTCTTGTCAGTGCATATTTAGGTGTTTCCAAAATTTTGGCTATTAAAAATGATGCTGCAATGAATATCTTTGTAGTTTCCTTAAGTATACTGTGCATGTATGAAAGTTTCTTCAAGATAAATTCCAGAGGGCTCTTTAGAGAATTAAACAAAAATATTGTATTAGTTCTGAAATGTTCAAGTTTGGGTTTCCCTTAGAGGTGAGACAAACCTTCTGAAGGGCTTATTTTTTTAAAAAATTAAAATTAAAAAATAGAATAGTGCTATAATCACATGACAGATTTACAATTTGCTTTCTTATTAGTATCCTCATCCAGCCAATTAAACCACCAAGCCCACAGGTAATACTGCTGTTAGTTTCTTAGATATTCTTCTGAAGCTTTTTATGCATAAACAAACAAATATGAATGTGCTGTCTTTTTTCCCCCATTTTTACATGAAAGACAGCATATTTTATACATTTCTCTGCTATTGCTCTGTTCTCTCACTCATACGTCTAATAGATCTTTTCCTAAGAAATGCAGAGTTTAGCTTTGGCATTACTTTTAAAATTTTTAATTAATAGATTTTATTTTTTTAGAATGGCTTTAAGCTTATAGGAAATTTGAGTAGAAACTACTGAGATATAGAGAGCATAGGGTTCCTGTATTTTCCCCACATTTTCCGTATTATTAACATCTTGCATTAGTGTGGCACATTTATTAAATTGATGAATCAATACTGATATGCTTTTTTTCACAAAAGTACATAGTTTCTATTAAGGTTCACTCTTTCTGTTGTACACTTCTATGAGTACTGAAAAATGCATAATGTCTTGTATCTACCCTTACAGTATCATACAGAATAGTTTAATTGCCCTAAAGATTACCTGTATTCCACCGAGTTATCCCTTTTTCCTTCCCTGACAACTATTGATCTTTTCATTGTCTCTATAGTTTTGCCTTTTCCAGAATGTCATGTAGTTGGAATCATATAAGTATGTAGCCTTTTCAAACTGGCTTCTTTTACTTAGCAAATGCATACCAAATTTCTCCATGTTTTTCCATGGCTTGATACCTTTTTTTTTTTTTTTTTTTTGGTATCACTGAATATTCCATATGGATGTAATGCAGTTTGTTTACCCATTCACCTATTGAAGGACATATTGGTTGTTTCCAAGTTTTGGCAACTTTAAATAAAATTGCTATAAACATTTTTGTGCATGTTTTATGGAGTTAAGTTTCATACCAAGGAGTACAATTGCTGGATCTTATGGTAAGTGTTGTTCAGATTTTTAAGAAACTGCCAAACTGTCTTTCAAAATGGCAATACCAGTTTGCATTTCCATCAGCAATGAATGAAAGTTCCTATTGTTGTGCATCTTTGCTCGCATTTGGTATTGTCAGAGTTTAGATTTTAGTCGTTCTAAAAGATGTGTACTGGTATCTCAGTGTTGTTTTAATTTGCAATATCCTAATGACATATGATGTTGAATATCTTTTCATATGCTTATTTGCTATCTGTATAACTTCTTTGGTTAGGTGTCTCTTCAGATTTTCTGCTTGTTTTTAAATTTGGTTGTTTGTTTTCTTATTGCATTTTAAGAGTTTTTTGTATATTTTGGATACAAGTTTTTTATTGGATATGTTTTGCAAATATTTTCTCTCAGTTTGTGACTTGCCATTTCATTTTCATAAGTGCCTTTTGCAAAGCAGAATTTTTAATCTTCCTTAAGTCTAACATAATTTTTTTCTTTCATGGGCTTTACTTTTGGGGTTGTATTTAAGAACTCTTCACCAAACCTAAGATCACCTAGATTTTTCCTGTGTTTTTACCTAGAAGTTTTATAGTTTTGAATTTTACATTTAGGATTATGCTCCATTTTGAGTTAATTTTTATGAAAAATGCAAGGACTGGGTTTATTTCTTCGTGCATGAATGTCCGGTAGTTCCAACATGATTTGTTAAAAAGAATATTCTTTCATTATTGAATTATCTTTGCTCCTTTGCCAAAGATTAGTTGACTGGATTTGTATGAGTCTATTTCTGGGGTCTCTGTTATTTCTATGATCTATTTATCTATTATTTTGTCAATACCACACTATCTTAATTACTGTAGCTGTGTAATTGAGTCTTAAATTCAGGTAGTGTTGGTCCTTTGACTTTATTATTCTTCAGTGTTGGGTTGGTTATTCTAGGTCTTTTGCCTTTTTATATAAACTTTAGAATCACTTTGTTAATATACAAAAAATAAAGTACTAGGATTTTATTGAGATTGCAATGAATCTTTAGATCAATTTGAGGAGAATTGATATCTTAACAATATTGAGTCTTTCTATATAACAAACATGGAATATATTTATTTAGATATTTAGTTTCTTTCATCAGAGCTTTGGAATTTTCCTTATATAGATCTTGCACATAATTTGTTATATTTATACCTAAATTATTTTAATGGGGTGCTAATTTAAATGATGATATGTTTAAAATTTTAAATTCCAATTGTTCATTGCTGGAATATGGAAAAGTGGTTGACTTTTGTATTTTAGCTTTGTATACTGCAACATTGCCATAGTTACTTGTTAGTTCCAGAATTTTTCTATTGATTCTTTGGGGTTTTCTACATAAATACTCCTGTCATCCAGGAATAAAGACAGGTTTATTTTTTCCTTCCCAATTTGTGTACTTTGTATTTCTTTTTCTTGCCTTATTGCATTAGCTAGAACTTCTAGGAGGATGTTGAGAAGCAGTGGGGAAAGGGGACATAGTTGCCTTGTTTTTGTTCTTGGGGAAAGTATCTAGAAACTCACATTATGTATTATGTTAGCTCTAGGTTTGTTGCAGATGTTTTTTATTAAGTTGGAAAAGTTTCACTCTATTCCTAGCTTGCTGAGAGTTTTTATTATGAATGGCTTGATGTTTTTTTCTTTTGTAAGTCTAGTAATTATTGATTTAATTTCTGTATACATGTAGGCATATCAGATTACTTATTTCTCCTTGTATGAGTTTTGACAGATAATGCCTTTCAAAAAATTGGTCTATTTCATCTAGGTTGTCAAATTTGTGGGCATAGAATTGCTAAATATTTATTTATTGTCTTTTTAGTGTTCATAAGATTGATAGTGAGGCTCATCTTTCACTTTTTATTATTAGTTACTTGTGTTTTCTCTCTTTTTTCCCCCTTGGTTTGCCTGGCTAGAGATTTATGAATTTTATTGATTTTTTTCAAAAACACAGCTCTTGGTTTTATTGATTTTATTATTTTCCTGTTCTCAATTTCATTGATTCCTGCTGTATTATTTTTTATTATTTCTTTTTTTCTGTTTAATTTGGATTTAATTTGCTCTTCTTTTTGTAGTTTCTTAACATGGAAGCTTAGATTATTAATTTCATATTTTTCTTTTTTTCTAATATATTCAGTGTTATAAATTTCCCTCTAAACATTGTTTTCACTACACCCCACAAATTTTGATAAGTTGTATTTTTATTTTCATTTAGTTCCAAATATTTAATAAAATTTTTTGATACTTCTTTAACAAATGTGTTATTTATAAGTGTGTTGTTTAATTTCCAGATATTTTGTGACTTTCTAGCTATCTTTTTGTTATTGATTTCGAGTTTAATTCACTGTAGTCTGAGAACATACTTTGTTTAATTTCTGTTCTTTTAAATTTGTTAAGGTGTATTTTATGGTCCATAATATGGTATATCTTGGTGAATGTTGCATGTGAGCTTGAGAAGAATGTATATTCTGCTGTTGTTGAGTGAAATATTCTTTAAATGCCAATTAGATCCAGTTGAGTGATGGTCCTATTCAGTTGAAGTATACTTTCACAGATATTCTGTCTACTGGATCTGTAAATTACTGAAAGGTGTGTTGAAGTCTTCAAATACAATAGTGGATATGTTTATTTCTTCTTGCAGTTCTATCAGTTTTACCTCATATATTTTGACACTGTTAGGCACATATACATCAAGAATTGTTAAGTCTTCCTGGAGCATTGACCCCTTTATCATTATCTAATACCCTCTCTATCACTGATAATATTCCTTGCTCTCAAGTCTACTTTGTCTGAAGTTAATAGTTACCCTAGCTTTTCTTTGATTGATATTCACATGTTTTGTCTCTCTTCCTCCCTTTACCCTTGGTCTATCTGTTCTTTATGCTTAAAGTGGATTTCTTGTAGACAGCATATAATTGAATCTTTATGTTGTTGTTTTTTTTTAAATGTTCTCCAAAAGTCTTTGTCTTATATTTGGTGTATTTACATGATTCACATTTAAAGTGATTATTGATAAATTTGGATTAATAACTAATATATTTTTAATTAGTTTATATTCATTTGTATCTTTTTTCTTTTCCACTCCTTTTCCGTCACTGGCTTTAACTGAGCATTTCATATGATTTCATTTTCTCTGCTCTCTTAGTATATCCATTATAATATATAGCAATATATACCAATATATATTATTATTATTTTGAACACATTAATAATAATTAATTAACCTAATAATGAACAATCTAATAATTAATTAGTAATAATTAATTCATCTAACAGATGATTTAAAATGAATTAAGAAAAATGTTAGATGAATTAAGAAAAAAAATGAAAGATTTTATTTTACCTTATTTCTTCTCTAATGCTCCTTTTAAAATGTTGATCAGAGTTTCATATCATTTTTCTTTTTTCTATAGAACTTCTTTTAGCATTTCTTGCAACTCAGGTTTAATGGTAACAAATTCCCTTAATTTTTGTTTGTCTGAGAAAGATTTTATTTCTTCACTTCTGAAGAATCATTTTGCTGGATACTACATTGGTGACTTTCTTCTGTCAACACTTAAATAGCATTATGCTGATATGGAGTCTTTATATTTTAATATTTGATAAGGATGGAATCCTCTCATTGCTCTTGAAAGAGATTCTGCCCTCCTTCTCAATACACACACATATACATGTATGTAAACATATGTAATGCATATATAATACATATTTAATAAAATGAGAATGTCTAATTCCAAACTATCCCCACAAAAAAAACCTTATTCTTTATTGGCATTACATTACATTTATAAATTAACAAAAGACGAATTGTTATCTTTATTATGTTGCATCTTTCCACCAAATAATACAGTGTTTTAATTTATTTAAATATTATTTTGTATATTTCAGTTCTGTTTAAAAATTTTCTTCTTATTTAGTGTCACATTTTTATAGTTAATTTCCCCCCATAATTTTATTTATGTTGTACTATTAATAAGGTCTCTTTTTTTCATCATAACTTTTAACTGATTGTTGTTTGTTTATATGCTTATTCATACATCTTATTGATTTCTCTATACAAATTTTCAAGCTTATTATTTCAATCAGCTATTAATTTTTATAGTCATTTTTAATAATTCTCTTAGGGTTTCTAGGTATACAAATGTCATCTTTGAAAAGTAGTATTTACTTCAATTCTAATTTTCATATACATGTTTTCTTTTTCTTTTCTAATTGTGTATTCCAGTACTTCTAATACAATGTTAAAGAATAGTGTGATGATAGCGCATGCTTGTCTTGACTGTCACTATAGTGGAAATACTGTTCAGTGGTTCTCACATCAGGGTAATATCACTTCCTTAGAGGGACATATGGGAATGTCAGGGCATATTTGTTTCTATAATTCAGGAAAGTTGCTTCTAGTATTTAACATGTGAGTGACTCAGAGGTAGAACATTTGTTGAACAAAATGACTCTAGTGCTTCTCAGTGATCATTGGCTTGAGATGAAATAGTGTATTCTTATCTTATTGGATGTTTCTGTTAAGAATGATCAATTTTTTTTAAGTTTAATTATTTATTTTGAGAGAGAGAGAGAGAGAGAGAGAGAGAGAGAGAGAGAGAGGTGGGTAGGGGCAGAGAAAGAGGGAGAGAGAGAATCCCGAGCAGGTTTCATGCTGTCAGTGCAGAGCCCAACATGGGGCCTGATCTCACCAACCATGAGATCATGACCTGAGCCAAAATCAAGAGTCAGACGCTTAACCAACTAATCCACCTAGGTGCCCCAGAGTGACCGAATTATTTAAAATTTTAAAAAATGCTTATTTCTTTTTGACAGAAAGAAATAGCGTGAGTGGGGGAGGGGCAAAGAGAAAGAAGGGGACAGAAGATCTGAACTGCGCTCTATGCTGACAGAAGCCAGCCGAATGTGGGACTCAAACTCACAAACTGTGAGATCATGACCTGAGCCAAAGTTGGATGCTTAACCAACTGAGCCACCCAGGTGCCCTGATTAAATTTTTTAAAAAGTCCTCTCAGCATCTATGGAGATGATCATAAGATTTTTATGCTTAACAGCTAGAACTGATAACATGAATTCAACAAAGTCGCAGGATATAAAAGCAATGTACGGAAGTTGGTTGCATTTCTACACACCAATAATGAAGCAACAAAAAGAGAAATCAAGAAATCAATCCTATTTACAATTGCGCCAAAACCATAATATACCTAGGAATAAACCTCAGCAAAGAAGTAAAAGATCTATATGCTGAAAACTATAGAAAACTTATGAAAGAAATTAAAGAAAACACAAAGAAATGGAAAAAAAGTTCCATGCTCACGGACTGGAAGAATAAATATTGTTAAAATGTCAATACTACCCAATGCAATCTACACATTCAATGTAATCCCAATCAAAAATGAACTGGCATTTTTCTCCGAGCTAGAACAAACAATCCTAAAATTTGTATGGAACCACAAAAGATCTCAAATAGTCAAAGTAATGTTGAAAAAGAGAAATAAAGCTGGAAGCACCACAGTCCCCAACTTAAGCCTTTAATACAAAACTATAATCATCAAGGCAGTATGGTCTTGGCATAAAAACAGACACATAGACCAATGGAATAGAATAGAGAACCCAGAATTGGACCCACAATGTATGGCCAACTAATCTTTGACAAAGAAGGAAAGAGTATCCAATGGAAAAAAGACAGTCTCTTTAGCAAATGGTGCTGGGAGAACTGGAGAGAAGTATGCAGAAGAATGAAACTGGACCACTTTCTTACACCATACAAAAAAATAAAATGGATGAAAGACCTAAATGTGAAACAGGAAACCATCAAAACCCTAGAGGAGAAAACAGTCAACAACCTCTTTGACCTCAGCCGCAGCAATTTTTTGCTCGATATGTCTCCAAAGGCAAGGGAAATAAAAGCAAAAATGAACTATTGGAACCTCATCAAGATAAAAAGCTTATGCATGGCAAAGGAAACAATCAGCAAAACTAAAAGTCCACTGACAGAATGGGAGAAGATATTTGCAAATGACATATCATATAAAGGGTTAGTATCCAAAATCTATAAAGAACTTATCAAACTCAACACCCAAAAAACAAATATCCCAGTGAAGAAATGGGCAGAAGACATGAATAGACACTTTTCCAAAGAAAACATACAGATGGCCGACAGACCCATGAAAAGATACTCAACATCGCTCATCATCAGGGAAATACGAATCAAAACCATATTGAGATACCACCTCACACCAGTCAGAGTAGCTAAAATTAAAAATACAGGAAATGACAGATGTTGGTGAGGATGTGGAGAAATGGGAACCCTCTTGCACTGCTTGTGGGAATGCTAACTGGTGCAGCTGCTCCGGAAAACAGTGTGGAGGTTCCTCAAAAAACTAAAAATAAAATTACCCTACGACCCAGAAATAGCACTACTAGGAATTTATCCAAAGGATACAGGAGTGCTGATTCATAGGGGCACATGCACCCAATGCTTATTGCAGCACTATCAACAATAGCTAAATAATGGAAAGAGCCCAAATGTCCATCAACTGAGGAGTGGATAAAGAACATATGGTTTACATATATATAATGGAATACTATTTGGCAATGAGAAAGAATGAAATCTTGCCATTTTCAACAACGTGGATGGAACTGGAGTGTTTCATGCTAAGTGAAATAAGTCAGACAGAGGAAGACAGATATATATTTTCACTCATATTTGGAATTTGAGAAACTTAACAGAAGACCATGGGGGAAGGGGAGGGGAAAAAATAATTTCAAACAGAGAGGGAGGGATGCAAACCATAAGAGAGTCTTAATATACAGAGAACAAACTAAAGGTTGATGGTGGGGAGCACAGAGGGAAGGGGAAAATGGGTGACAGCATTGAGGAGGGCACTTGCTGGGATGAGCACTCGGTACTGTATGTAAGCGATGCATCATGGGAATCTACTCTCAAAGCCAAGGGAACACTGTATACACTGTTAGCTAACGTGACAATAAATTATATTAAAAAAATAAAAAAAACTTTACAAAAATAAAAGATTTTTATGCTTAATCTACATTAATATGGTAGATCATATTAATAGATAACTTAATATTGAAAATTCCTTTTATTATTAGAAATAAACCTCACTTGGTCAGATATATTATTTTTTTAATATGCTATTAGATAATTTTTGTTAATAATTTATTTAAAAAGCTTCAATATTCGTGGTGCCTGAGTGGCTCAGTCGGTTAAGTGCCTGACTTCAGTTCAGGTCATCATCTTGCGGTTCATGGGTTCGAGCCCCGCGTCCGGCTCTGTGCTGACGGCTCAGAGCCCGGAGCCTGCTTCGGATTCTGTGTCTCCCTCTCTCTCTGGCCCTCCCCTTCTCGCACTCTGTCTCTCTCTCCTTCAAAAATAAATACACATTAAAAAAATAAAAGAAATAAGCTTCAATATTCATAAGTGAGGTAGGCCTACAGTTTTCTTACTTGTTTGTATATGTATATGTGGTTTATAGGTGCACATACTTGATATTTTCCAGGTTTTTGTTTCATTTTAGGTAGTGTTGAAATTAATTTTAAAGATCATAAGAATTGCACTATGAAATCATCTGGACATGTAGAGATGTGGAGGTGGAGAATGATTATAGCCACACTACTTTCTCTATGTCTTCTCTGGAAATCAGAATTTACATTTTTCTATCCTTTCTAGAATCTGCTTTGGTAAAGTATATTTTCCAAGAATATTATCCATCTTATCTATGTTTTCAAATTTATTAACATAGATTTGAGCAAAATTGTTTCTTACTTTGTAATTGTTTACCTTTTATAATTTTATTTAAAAATTGTTTTTCTCCTTTTCTTGATTAGGTTAGGTAGGGTTTTTTTTTTTTTTTTAGTTTTAAAATAATCAGTTTTTGAAAGGTCAAAAGAATATTCATACTTTTCAGGTAAGAAATGAAAGGATACTTTAAAAGTATGTGTATCTGTTTATTTGGTCAAAAGAAATACAAGAAGGGTAAACCATAAACTAACGAGATTGGTTGCCTATAGGGATGGGTGGTAATGGAGTGAAAAGAATGAAGGAATAATGGGGTAGGAGAGATGAGTGGGGAGCAATGCATTCCTAAGTGTTTTTGTATAGCTCTGAAGGTTAGAACCATAGTAATACCTCACATACTGAAAAAAAAATAGTATCTACCAGAATGTGGGGGGGAATCCAAAACAGAATATAAAAATAACAAATGAAACTAATGGTATTACAGATGAATAGCAACCACATTGAAGGGGATGGGGAAGAAGAAAACAAACCTAAATAACTTTGGAAACAGTATTTTTTTGTTTTGTATTATTTGTTTTATTCGTTGTATACTATGGGGCTAAAGACAGAAAGAACTGTACACAAATGTTGTATACTAGCCCCTAAATCTGGTTCTCATACAGATGTGATGAACAAGTCTGAAACTATGTACATCCTAGAATTGAATAAATTAATACATGTAGTATAAATAATGAAAGCAGGTTTCATACTTTCAGAGAAACAAGTTAAAAATAAGGAAAGGAAGAAGGCAATGAATAGGCTGTGTGGTGTTGGATTAAAATTAGAGATACCAATATGAACTAATAGTTTTTAATAATATATACATAGATACAGAAGTAAATATAGATATGTGTATTGCAGGCATTGGTATACATACATATAGTTCCTAGGTGTATCCACAGAGAAGGGCTAGTCATTCCACTAGCCAAGAGCACACCTTGCACTTAGGTTGTGCTTTCCATAGATCATTCTCCAACAGCAAGAAAGGGCTTCTTTAAGAAATAGTGAATTTCAGGAATGCAGCAGAGAAAATACAAGATGAGCCTAGAAAATATTGTGGCTCTCGGTGTAAGGAAATATTAATTGATGGGTACATGTTTGAAAGGTCATTGGAAACAACTTGAAGAAGCTCCCAATGTCCAAACAGACAATTTGGAAAAGAAAATTAATAATGGTTAGCACTGGGTGTTATATCTAAGTGATGAATCACTACTTCTGAAGCCATTATTACACTATATGTTAACTAACTTGGATTTAAATAAAATTCAAAACAATTAAAAAAAGAAAATTATTAATGATAGATTGTGTTACAACCTGTAAAATAAAAGAAATCACCCATGAGTCCCTCTTGATATAAGTGAATTTTTGAATGAGTAATTTGGGGAGAGAATAGTAGCATTCTATTAATAGATGTAGAAGGAATGATAGAAGTAGAAAGCACGATTAGCCAGGCTGTAATAATTGTAGTCAAGACCCTCAATGGGCACTAAAATTAATCAATGAAAGTATTATGAGAAACAAGATATTTACACAGTCTCAGAATATTTCCCCACAAGATATTTACTAACTACAAGGGGAAAAATAGTAGCTTTATAATGCAGAAGCATGGTATAAACCTCCTTACCAAATTGATAACATCAGTAATAAGACCCACAGACATCAGGTCTGTTCTGATATGGTGTACTTCTGAGATAATTCTTGCCAAAGCTGCAAACCTCAGTCTCATCATGAGAAAATACCAGAGAAACCCAAATTGGGGAACATTCCAGAAAATCGCTAAAAAATAACTCATCAAAAATGTCAAGGTCATGAAGTTAAGAAAAGGCTAGAATTATCACATATGAAAGGAGACTAAACAACTAAATGCAATGTGGAATCCTGGAATGAATCCTGGGCCAGAAAAAGGATATTTGTGGGAAAACTGACAGAATTTGAATGAAGTCTGTAGATTAGTTAATGGTATTGCATTTGTTTAATTGTCTGGTTTCAATAGTTGCAGTATGGTTACGCAGTGTGTTAATATTAGGGAAGAGGAGTAATGGTTATACAGGATCTCTGTGTACTGATTTTGCAATTTTTCTGCACACCAAAAATTATTTCAAAATTCAAAGTTAAAAAATAACTTGCTTTTGATTTTGTCATTAGTTTGTATAGCCCCTTACTTTCTGATTTTATTTCCCTTAGTTTCTAATGCTGCTTTTTTTGGTTTTATTTATAACTTTTAAAATCATATAAAATTCTTTTGTTTTCATTCTTTATCTTGTTGTTAGAAATATTTAAGGCTAAGCATTAACAACTCTCAGATGTTGGGAAAAGCTAAAGGGCTAAAATAAATATCTCATATTCTCACCATCTGGATTTTACAATTAATATTTTAATGTATTTGCTTTATCACATACCTAGCCATCTATCCATCACTATATTCATTCTTTAATCTATTTCATTTTTTTCATGCATTTAAAAATAAGTAATAGACATTAGTACAACTTGTCTCCCGAATACTTCAGCATGCATATTATTAACCAGAGTTCAATATTGGTTTACCCTTTTTTTTGTGTGTGAGGTAAAGTTTGCAAACAAATGATATAGGTATTTCTCAGCATTTCTTGCTACTGAATATTGAAGTGGGAAAATCTGGGAGCATTTTTCTTCACCTTATAAGTGACAGTGTTTTTAACTGACTCTAGAAGATTCTTTCTTTGTGTTTGAAACTCACGAGTTCCCCAAATATGATCATTGTTTATCTTCTCATATCAGTTTTTTTCTGATGCATGCTACCATCTTTCAATACGTAAATTCAAGTCATCTTTTTAAAAATAAAGTTTTCTTAGATCATATTTTCCATGTGTTTTGGTCCATTGCTTTTGTTTTCTTGAACGTGGGCTCCAATTACATGATCGCTGCCTCTTTTTATCCTATCCTCTATACCTATCTTTAATCACAAATCCTTTTAAACTCTTGATTTCATATTATTTGCCTTTCTTGTTGTTGTCTGTTATTTCTGTTACTGAGCATCCTACAGTGTCTATTCTACCATTTGCTCATTCAACAGTGGATGGTTTTCATTCTTTAAAGTTTTCTTTATATTTCTTGCTGAGTTCTGCCAGTTAGTCTTTCATCTTCTACAGTCTTATCAACCATTACCTAGCATTCTGCATCTCTGCTTTGGAGTATTCCTTTGTAGGCATAATTGCTTTACTACTGGTTTTAAATTCATGAAATGAAGTCTGGTCATTTAAAAAAAATTTTTCCTTTAAATATGTTTCTAGTGTGTGTTCTTTATCTATTGGTGAATTTTGCTACTCTTCACCTTTTTCCCTCATGGTATTGCTGCATCAACACTGTGCTTATTCCTTTTTTTTACTATTCATCATTAAATCATTTGGATTTTCCTTGGCTAATAGTTCTAGGAGGTTCTGAGTAGGTGTGCCAGACAGTCCTCAAAGTCTGGGACCATGTCTCAAGCTTTTCCGGATCCCTAAGGATCCACAAAGAGGAACAAACCCTGAAGTAGTATGTTAAAGATAATTACACATGAAGGAAAAAAGAAAAAAAAAACATGAGTTTTCCCTAGAAACAAACAAACAAACAAACAAACAACTATATGCTGCTTTGCTGTTGGTAATAAATACGTCTTTATGAGGGGAAAGCTTTGTTACTTTAGGCCACCTGGGGTCTTTTTGTGCACATCTAACACTGTCATTTGCTCCTAGTAGGTGTGCAATGATTGTACAATTGAATTCTTTGGTAGAATGAATTATAATAGAAGAAAAAGAGAAAGAGTAAAACTAAAGCTCTTTCCTTTAACCATGTAGATCATTCTCATCAGCAGTGAGTGAGGAGCTCTTCTATATTAGATCCCATGCCAGACTGTATAATTTAATGAAAAAGCAGAGATCGCATCCTTCAGCTAGTTGACACAAAGAACATGAAATAACATTGGATCGTTTCTAGCATCAGACCTTAGGTTCTTTTTTTTTGTATTTTAGAATCCCCTTTTATGACCTACAATTAGCTTATTAGAAAGGGCAGAGTTTACTCTCAGTTCCATAAACTCTTATTGTTTATTATTTTCTAAGTGATTCACTGTGTGTTTATGCTGAAGGACACATTCTGCAAACAAATTTAGTTTTTGATTAAAAAATCCAATTGAGGTGAGTGAATTCATGGGAATCTTTTCGTTCTGCCTCTCACTCCATTGTTATTTCACTCTCTAATCATAGTGATGTGTTTCAACATCTGACTTGGAATCTTAGTGTATGAATTTTTTAATATAGGAGTAAATTGTCTTTTTTATTTTCTTCTTTAAAATAAGGAAGTCTTCTCTTTGCAGTATATTTTTACTTGCTTTATTCAAGGATAGAGAACACAAGCAAATAACCAGCCACCAGCTGATTTTAGCTTTTCCAAGGTTCAGAATCTTACCTGGGGTGTGAGGAAACAGAGCAGTCTCTTGGTCTGCAGATGAGATGATTATTGAAGCTATTGCATGCTGGTACTGTGAACATCTCCAGTTAGAGCATGTATTGATGCAAAGAATAAAAAGCCATACTGGGAAGGGAAGGGTGATCAAAATCTCTCTGGATCATGGGTTAGCGGGTGTCAGACATCGCTTTCTTAAGAGAACTGCTGTGTGTAGACCAAGGGAGTGTGCTTTTTTATTTATATGATGGATTTGAGATTCTGGGATGTGTGTGTATTTAGTTTTATGATAAGAAGTGGTCTGATAAGAAAATGCCTTCTCATTATGGTAAAGGCAACACCTGTTTTGCTGGGGAAGGGCAGGAAGGTACAGATGGACCATGTGGCTAATTCAGCTAAGTGGCCAAATCAATGCTCAGTGGCATATTTGAAAGCAACCGGTTTGAAAGTAGAAACTGATTTGTCTATTTAAAAAAGGGGGTAGTGGCAAGAAAAGACATCTTTGGAAATTAAATCTTCTTAATATGGCTTAAAAGCATTAAGGATAATAAAATAACAATGCCGTTTCTACGGACTGACTCTTGCTAAACCAACACCAAAGCATCATTCAATTTTCCAGATGCAGGGACTAGTTTTCAAAAGATGGATTCATGTTACTCTGGAAAGCTCCCAAGCAAGTAATGTCTCTTTATTGGAAGCAAATGAAGAATAAAGAGGATCTGTAGGGGAGTGACAGCTACCTAATTGTATTAAAGCATAAACTTAGCAGTTCAGATAGGGATCCGTGAGAGAAATAGTTGCTCTGGGTTTGGGTGGAGAGAAGCTGCAATCAGAACCCCTCCACAGAGTAGCCTTATTAGTGAGTGAGATGATGAAGGGTAACATCGCAGAGCCCAGCTCAAGAATTCAGCCAGGATTGGATTTAAACTAGTTTTGTTGCACCTTGGGGACCTGGAAGAACTTGGAGGTTGATTGTCTGGCAGGGGATCAAGGAGTGGGAATTGGTAAGATGGGAGCATGTACCTTCTAACAATTCAGGCTCTGGGTTCCAGGAGACTTGGACATGAATTATGACTCTGCTCATGAATAGTAGTATGGCTTTGGACAAACAGCCCAACCTCTCTGATTTTGTTTTCTTATCTGTAAATGGGGATAAAACCTGTATTGATTTCATAAAGTTATAGGGGAGATTAAAAATGCTAATATGCACAAAGCACTTAGCCAATTGTTAAGCATAAAGTTAGAATACATAAATGTCAGTTGCTATAATATGATATTGCTAAAATAATACAATAATAATAATAATAATAATAATTATAATAGTCATAAGCCCAGGATTTAAGTTTTAGAGCCTTATTTATTTTATTTTATTTTTTAAATATTCAATATAATTTATTGTCAAATTGGTTTCCATTCAACACCCAGTGCTCATCCCAACAGGTGGCCTCCTCAATGCCCATCACCCACTTTCCCCTCTCTCCCGAGTCTTCCTTGTTTAAAATGACTAATTGCACTGCACAATTCTCTCTTACATATTTGCTACTTATTCCATCAGTTTAGTCTTTGGAAAACTTTCCCCACATCTCAGTCCCCCAAATAGGACCCATATTAAAGAACTTGTATTGAAAGCATGCACTTATTCATTTGTCAGTTACTCATCCATCCATTCATTCATTTATTCAACAAGCATTTATTGAGAAGCTACTATATGCTAGACCCTACTAGGAGAGAGGGATACATATAAAATGGTGAAAAAGGCAGATATTTTCATTCTAGGAATTTATGACCTGCTAGAGGATATACATTTTAAAGTAGACTAATTGGATGAGGTTCTGAGTATTTGAAAGGACAGTGGGTTTGGGCAATGGCTTTCTAGAAGAAATTTCTGAGTTGAAACCTGAAAAAACAAGTAGAAATTACTCAGATAAATTGGAATGGGGAATGGATAAGAGCAGGGATAACTATTCCAGTAAGGAAGAAATATGTTAAAGCAATAGATGTGAGAAAGAGAACAAGGCACTGTCCAGTGTGACTGGATAAGGGATGTGAAGAGAGGAGTGTCCAGAGATAAGAGGCAGGTTGGAGTCAGATATGAAGGGCTTTGTTAAACATGTTCAAAGAGTATTAATTTTATTCTGAGGGCAATGAGAATGGAAAAGAGAAAATCCTAACATTTCATTGAAAACACTGGTCTACATTTTTTTACACCATTTTTATTTTAGTTATTCCATTTTTTCCTTATAGAAAGCCTAAGACATGAAGGAGGGCAGCTATCTCTCCCTTTCTGTAGCCAAGGAAACAGTGTCAGAATTATGTCCTCCCAGGTGACTGCCAAGTTCCATTTTATAAGGTAACCAGATGATAAAAACAGTCTCTTCCCTTACCTACCAATAAACACTGTTTCTCCAAATTTAATTGATGGGATGTTGATGCTGAGATGTTGTTCAAGGAGAAAAATGTATAGTATAGGGCAAGCCCTTTAGGAAGATAGGTGACCTGATATGAACCCCTATAGCTCCCAAATCATTTGATTCCATGGAGCTCAACATGCTTTGGCCTGCCTTCTCCATTTGGAAGCCTGGGAAGGGTCTGTTCTTGAAACCCATTGAGGAAAACATGTGAGGTTATCTCCATTATTCCCTCAAATCTTCCTCCCTTGGCACAAAGAGACAGTTAACACGAGTGGGAATTTGAGAAAGGTCCAAGTGCCACAGCGCATTGATCACAGATCTCAGAGAGAGTCCAAAAGCAGTGAAAGCAAACAATATTTAATCCAGAGATTCATGGCTCTCATGAGGTTCACGTGACTATAAGTACATACATATATACGTATGCAAGTGAGCAATAACAGACATTAAAAATAGGGCTTTGCCAGCTTGGAATTTTTCCAGCCAACAGAATACTCATTTTCCTCACCTCCTTAATGATTTCTTCTGAAAAGTCAATGGATACATAAACAAGGATAAAATCCTAACAACCTGAGAGAGAGAATGAATAGGAAATAATTGTTATAGGAGGCAACTCTTTTTTTTTCTTTAATTGACAAGTTTCTGGTATGGAAGATACCTGGAAAGCAGAGAACAGGATTTTCCCTCTAGATGTAATAGATAATTTGGGTAAACATATAAGGTGTTGTTTACTTTTGAAAAAGTATTTTTATTTTGAAATGATTTTAGATTTACAGGAGAGCTGCAAAAATAGTACAGTATCCTTCATGCAGTATACACTTATGCTAACAGCTTATGTAACCAAGAAATTAATTTTGGTACAATACTATTAAATACAGTATAGAACTTACTCAGATTTAACTAGTTTTTCCACCAATGTCCTTTTTCTGTCCCAGGATTTCACATTGCATTTAGCTTTATGTTTCCCTAGTCACTTCCAATCTGTAACATTTCCTGTCTTTCCTAGTATTTCACGACCTTGGTACATTTGAAGACTATTTGCCAATTATTTTGTAAAATGTTCTGCAATTTGAATTTGTCTGATGTTTTCTCTCGATTATACTGAAGTTAGAATATAATGGAAGTGATGTGCCCTTCTCCAGGCACATAATGGGGGTAGATGGTATCAATGTGTGTTATTGGTGATGTTAACCTTGACCAGTTGGCTAACATCCATCACCTGGCTGCCTGCCTGGTCTTTCCACTGTAAGCTTACTATTTTCCCTTTGAAATCACTAAATATTTTTGAGAAGATACTTTGGAATCATGCAGATATTCCGTTTCTGCCTAAACTTTTACTCACCGATTTTAAGCATCCATTGGTGGACCTTGCCTGCAGCAATTAATACTGTGATGCGTTAATTGTGATTTTCTATTTCTCTCATTCCTTTTACATGCATTAGTTGGAATTCTTCTGTAAGGAAGAGTTGTCACTTCTCCTTTCTGTATTTATTTATTTAGTATTTTTTGTTACTTGAATTTTTATTAACAATGTTAAATGTTTATTAAGATTTTTTTGTCACTTGAATTGTAATCCAGTATTATTGTTATTTATTTTGTTGCTTGATTGTTTGAATTTTGACCATTGGCAGCATTTTCAGATTGGCTCCTGTGTCATTTCCATTTGCCATAAGTTTTTTGTTTGTTTGTTTTATTTCGTTTTTGAGCACTTGGACACTTTCTCCCTTTTTAGCACCACAAGATACTCAAAGCCCGTGGTGCATATTCCTTTACCCCAGCCCAGAAACCAACTGGCTCTCCAAGAAGCCTGGTTCCTTTTATTGGAGAATGTAATTTAGAGGGCCTGGGTGTTAGGTCTGATTATTGTTACTGAAGTCTTACTGTTTCTAGGTCCTCTCAGTGGATGGAGCTAAGAAATATATGTATGTGTACTAAATCATGCATACATACATAGTTGTTATCTATTCCATATTGATACCTTCAACTTTAATTCAGCACTGTAGGGTTCATTCTCGTCTTTCCTCTTTCATTATATTTAATTACTTTCTATGACAGTAAGAAGCTTGACTCTCATTATGTATATAATAGATACATTTATTTGTACAACCTTATGCACAAATACAATGTTTCAGAATTTCTAACCTATGTTCCTGTCCTAAACAAATTTACCAGATAGAGTACAGTATTTGTGTATACTTCTTTCTGTCTTTAGCCTTATAGTGGTACTAACTTCTCAAAACATTGTTTTCCAAAGTTACACAGGCCAACTGCATTCTTCTCCAACCCCTTCAGTGTGGTTATGTGAGTCATTTGAAATTCATTAAAATTTAGTTGCCACAGTCTGAGTTCCATGTTTCCTGTCACATCCTAGTTTATTTACTTATTTTTTTACATTTACATAAAGTATGGTAGTTTTGTGTTTAACTTTGTAAGAAACCTCCAAACTGTTTCCAGTATGACTTTCCCATTTCATGTTCCCACCAACAACATATGAGACTTCCAGTTGCTCCACATCATTGCTTAAATTTAGTGTTGTATTTATTGTTGTGGTTTGTTTTTTTAGCCATCCTAATAAGTATTTGCATTATTAGAGCTCACGGTGGTTTTAGTTTGTACTTCCTTAATTATTAGTGATGTTAGACAACTTTTACTATGCCTCTTTGCATGTATATATCTCTTTCATTGAAGGTATGTCACCCAAATTTTAAATGACATTGATTCTTTCTTGTTATTGAGTCAGGGTTCTTTATATGTTCCGGATATAAGCTCTTTGTCACAAATATGAGCTGCAGACATGCCTAGTCTTTGGCTTGTCTTTTCATTCACTTAACAGTTTCTTTCACATAGCAAAAGTTTGTAATTTTATTCTTTTTTTTCTCAGTTTGTAGAGTATCTTTTTTTATTAATTTTATTTTTTTAAATTTACATCCAAATTAGTTAGCATATAGTGCAACAATGATTTCAGGAGTAGATTCCTTAATGCCCCTTACCCATTTAGCCCATTCCCCCTCCCACAACCCCTCCAGTTACCCTCTGTTTGTTCTCCATATTTAAGAGTCTCTTATGTTTTGTCCCCTTCACTGTTTTTATATTATTTTTGCTTCCCTTCCCTTATGTTCATCTGTTCTGTGTCTTAAAGTCCTCATATGAATGCAGTCATAAGATATTTGTCTTTCTCTGACTGACTAATTTCTCTTAGCATAATACCCTCTAGTTCAATCCACATAGTTGCAAATGGCAAGAGCTCATTCTTTTTAATTACTGAGTAATACTCCATTATATATATATATATTATATATATATATATAATGTGGCATATATATATATATATATATATATATATATATATATATATATATGCCACATTATTTATATATACCACATCTTCTCTATCCATTCATCCATCAATGAACATTTGGGCTCTTTCCATACTTTGGCTAAATTGATAGTGTTGCTATAAACATTGGGGTGCATGTGCCCCTTTGAAACAGCATACCTGTATCCCTTGGATAAATACCCAGTAGTGCAATTGCTGGGTTGTAGGGTAGTTCTATTTTTAATTTTCTGAGGAAACTCCATACTGTTTTCCAGAGTGGCTGACCAGCTTGCATTCCCACCAGCAGTGAAAAAAGAGATCCTCTTCTCCACATCCTCACCAACATCTGTTGTTAATGTTAGCCATTCTGACAGGTGTGAAGTGGTATCTCAATGTGGTTTTGATTACTATTTCCCTGATGATGAGTGATGTTGAGCATTTTTTCATGTGTTGGTTGGCATCTGGATGTCTTCTTTGGAGAAGTGTCTATTCATGTCTTTTGCCCATTTCTTCACTGGATGATTTGGTTTTTGGGTATTGAGTTTGATTATTTATTTATAGATTTTGGATACTAACCCTTTACCTGATATGTCATTTGCAAATATCTTCTCCCATTCCATCGGTTGCCTTTTAGTTCTGCTGATTGTTTCCTTTGCTATGCAGAAGCTTTTTATTTTGATGAGGTCCCAATAGTTCATTTTTGCTTTTGTTTTCCTTGCCTCCACAGACATGTTTAGTAAGAAGTTGCTGTGGCCAAGGTCAAAGAGGTTTTTGCCTGCTTTATCCTTGAGTATTTTGATGGCTTCCTGTCTGACATTGAGGTCTTTCATCCATTTTGAGTTTATTTGTGTGCATGGTGTAAGAAAGTGGTCTAGGTTCATTCTTCTTCATGTCTCTGTCCAGTTTTCCCAGCACCACTTGCTGAAGAAACTGTCTTTATTCCATTGGATATTCTTTCCTGCTTTGTCAAAGATTAGTTGGCCATGCATTTGTGGATCCATTTCTGGGTTCTCTATTCTGTTCCATTGATCTGAGTGTCTGTTTTTGTGCCAGTACCATACTGTCTTGATGATTATAGCTTTGTAGTACAGCTTGAAGTCTAGGATTGTGATGCCTCCTGCTTTGGTTTTCTTTTTCAAGATTGCTTCGGCTATTCTGGGTCTTTTCTGGTTCCACACAAATTTTGGGATTGTTTGTTCTAGCTCCGTGAAGAATGCCAGTGTTATTTTGATAGGGGTTGCATTGAATATGTAGATTGTTTTGGGTAGTATTGACATTTTAACAATATTTGTTCTTCCTATCCAGGGGCATGGAATATTTTTTCCATTTTTTTTGTGTGTCTTCCTCAGTTTATTTCATAAGCTTTCTATAGTTTTCAGTGTATAGATTTTTCACCTTTTTGGTTAGATTTATTTCTAGATATTTTATGGGTTTTGGTGCAATTGTAAATGGGATAGATTCCTTGATTTCTCTTTCTGTTGCTTCATTGTTGGTGTATAGGAATGTAGCCGATTTCTGTGAATTGATTTTATATCCTGCAACTTTGGTGAATTCATGAATCAGTTCTAGCAGGTTTTTGGTGGAGTCTTTTGGGTTTTCCCTATAGAGTATCACGTCATCTGTGAAGACTGAAAGTTTCACCTCCCCCTGGCCAATTTGGATGCCTTTTATTTCTTTGTGTTGTCTGACTGCAGAGGCTAAGACTTCCAATACTATGTTGAATAACAGTGTCAAGAGTAGACATCCCTGTCTTGTTCCTGACCTTAGGGGGAAAGCTCTCAGTTTTTCCCCATTGAGGTGATATTAGCATTGGGTCTTTGGTATATGGCTTTTCTGATCTTGAGGTATGATTCTCCTATCCCTGCTTTCTTGAGGATTTTTATCAAGAAAGGAGGATGTATTTTGTCAAATGCTTTCTCTGCATCTATTGAGAGGATCATAGGGTTCTTGTCCTTTGTTTTATTGATGTGATGAACACATTGATTGTTTTGTGGATATTGAACTAGCCCTGCATCCCAGGTGTAAATTCCACTTGGTTGTGGTGAATAATTTTTTAATGTATTGTTGGATCTGGTTGGCTAGTATCTTGTTGAGAATTTTTGCATCCATGTTCATCAGGGAAATTGGTCTGTAGTTCGCCTTTTTAGTGGGGTCTCTGTCTGATTTTGTAGTCAAGATAATCCTGGCTTCATAGAAAGAGTTTGGAAGTTTTCCTTCTGTTTCTATTTTTTGGAACAGCTTCAAGAGAATAGGTGTTAACTCTTCCTTAAATATTTGGTAGAATTCCCCTGGAAAGCCATCTGGACCTGGACTTTTGTTGTTTTGGGAGATTTTTCATTACTAATTTGATTTCTTTACTGGTTATGGGTCTGTTCAAATTGTCTATTTCTCCTGTTTCAGTTTTGGTAGTGTATATGTTTCTAGGAATGTGTCCATTTCTTCCAGATTGCCCATTTTATTGGCATATAACTGCTCATCATATTCTCTTATTATTGTTTTTATTTCTGCCGTGTTGGTTGTGATATCTCCTCTTTCATTCTTGATTTATTTATTTGGGTTCTTTCCTTTTTATTTTTTTTAATCCAGCTGGCTAGTGTTTTATCAATTTTGTTAATTCTTTCAAAGAACCAGCTTCTGGTTTCATTGATGTGTTTTTTTGGTTTTGATAGCATTAATTTCTGCTCTAATCTTTATTATTTCCTGTCTTCTGCTGGTTTTGGGTTTTATTTGCTGTTCTTTTTCCAGCTCTTTAATCTGTAAGGTTAGGTTGTGTATCTGAGATCCTTCTTCCTTCTTTAGGAAGGCCTGGATTTCTATATATACTTTCCTCTTATGACTGCCTTTCCTGCATCCCAGAGGTTTTGGGTTGTGTTGTTATCATTTTCATTGGCTTCCATGAACTTTTTAATTTCCTCTTTAACTTCTTGGTTAGCCCATTCATTCTTTAGTAGGCTATTCTTTAGTCTCCAAGTGCTTGTTACCTTTCAAATTTTTTCTTGTGGTTGATTTTGAGTTTCATAGCATTGTGGTCTAAAAATATGCACGGTATGATCTCGATCTTTTTGTACCTGTTGAGGACTGATTTTTGTCCCAGTATGTGGTCTATTCTGGAATATGTTCCATGTGCACTGGAGAAGAATGCATATTCTGCTGCCTTAGGATGAAATGTTCTGAATATATCTGTTAAGTCCATCTGGCCAGGGTGTCATTCAAAGCCATTGTTTCCTAGTTGCTTTTTTGATTAGATGATCTGTCCATTGCTGTGAGTGGGGTGTTGAAGTCTCCTATTATTATGGTATTATCAATGAGTTTTTTATGTTTGTGATTAATTGATTTATATATTTGTGTGCTATCACATTTGGCGCATAAATGTTTGTAATTGTTAGGTCTTCTTGGTGGATAGACCCCTGAATTATGATATAATGCCCTTCTTCCTCTCTTGATACAGTCTTTATTTTAACGTCTAGGTTGTCTGATATAAGAATGGCTACTCTGGCTTTTTTTTGTTGACCATTAGCATGATAGATGGTTCTCCATTCCCTTACTTTCAATCTGAAGGTGTCTTTAGTTCTAAAGTGGGTCTCTCGTAAAGGGCATATAGATGGATCTTGTTTTCTTATCCATTCTGTTACCCTATGTCTTTTGATTGGAGCAATTAGCCCATTGACATTTAGAGTGAGTACTGAAAGATACGAATTTATTGCCATTATGTTGCTTGTAGAATTGGAGTTTCTGGTGGTGTTCTCTGGTCCTTTCTAGTCTTTGTTGCTTTTGGTGTTTGTTTGTTTGTTTGTTTTTTCATCTTTTCTCCCCTCAGAGTGTCCCTCTTAGAATTTCTTGCAGGGCTGGTTTAGTGGTCACAAACTCCTTTAATTTTTGTTTGGGAAACTTTTTATCTCTCCTTCTATTTTGAATGACGGCCTTGCTGGATAAAGAATTCTTAGCTGCATATTTTTCTGATTCAGCACACTGAATATATCCTGCCACTCCTTTCTGGCCTGTCAAGTTTCTGTGGAAGGTCTGCTGCAAACCTGATCTGTCTTCCCTTGTAGGTTAAGGACTTTTTCCCCCCTTGCTTTCATGATTCTCTCCTTGCCTGAGTATTTTATGAATTTGACTATGGTATGCCTGGTTGATAGTTGGTTTTGGTGAATCTAATGGAAGTCTTCTGTGCTTCCTAGATTTTGATGTCTGTGACTTTCCCAGGCTAAGAAAGTTTTCTCCTGTGATTTGCTCACATAACCCTTCTACCCCTATTTGTCTCTCTTCCTCTTCTGGGACCCCTTTGATTCGGATGTTTTTCCTTTTTAATGAGTCACTGATTTCTGTAGTCTTAAATTGTGCTCTTTTGCCTAAATCTCCCTCTTTTTTTCGGCTTCATTATTCTCCGTAAGTTTGTCCTCTATATCGCTGATTCTCTGTTCTGCCTCATCTCTCCTTGCCACTGTGGCCTCCATTTGAGATTGCAGTTCAGTTATAGCATTTTATATTTCATCTTGACTAGCTTTTACTTCTTTTATCTCCACAGAAAGGGATTCTAATCTGTTTTCAACTCCAGCTAGTATTCTTTTTTTTTTCTTTT
Organism: Acinonyx jubatus; assembly: GCF_027475565.1. Taxonomy (NCBI): domain Eukaryota; kingdom Metazoa; phylum Chordata; class Mammalia; order Carnivora; family Felidae; genus Acinonyx; species Acinonyx jubatus. The sequence goes on along the minus strand of NC_069380.1, from coordinate 186,980,980 downwards.
AAAATTTTTTTATTTTTATTTTAAAATAGTTTTATCTTTTATTTTTTAAAAATTTACATCCAAATTAGTTAGCATATAGTGGAACAATGATTTTAGGAGTAGATTTCTTAGTGCTCCTTACCCATTTAGCCCATTCCCCCTCCCAAAACCCCTCCCGTAACCCTTTGTTCTCCATATTTGTGAGTCTCTTCTGTTTTGTCCCCTCCCTGTTTTTATATTTTTTTTTATTTCCCTTCCCTTATGTTCATCTGTTTTGTCCATTAAAGTCTTCATATGAATGAAGTCATATGATTTTTGTCTTTCTCTGACTAATTTCACTTAGCATAATACCCTCCAGATCCATCCATGTAGTTACAAATGGCAAGATTTCATGCTTTTTGATTGCTGAATAATACTCCATTGTATATATATACCACACCTTCTTTATCCATTCATCCATGATGGACACTTGAGTTCTTTCCATACTTTGGCTATTGTTGATAGTGCTGCTATAAACATGGGGGTGCATGTGTCCCTTCAAACCAGCACACCTGTATGCCTTGGATAAATGCCTAGTAGTGCAATCGCTGGGTCGTAGGATAGTTCTATTTTTAGTTTTTAGTTTCTGTTTTTTAGTTTTTTTAGTTCTGTTTTTAGTTTAGTTCCATACTGTTTTCCAGAGTGGCTGTACCAGCTTGCATTTCCAACTCCAGCTAGTATTCTTATTATCATTATTCTAAGTTCTGGTTCTGACATCTTGCTTGTATCTGTTGGTTAAGTCCCTGGCTGTCGTTTCTTCCTGCTCTTTCTTTTGGGGTGAATTCCTTCATTTCATCATTTTGAAGGGAGAAAAGAAATTAATGAGGTTTAAAAAATTAAAATAAAAAACAATTAAAATTAAAAATATTAAAATTAAAATATTAAAATCACACACAAAGAAATTGAAGAAATGATGCTAGATTCTAACTGTGTTTTGTTCTGGTTGTTGAAAGGGGCTTGATAGATTAGAGAATAAAGGGGAAATAAAAAAAACAACAAGGAAACCATTTGAAAATTTGAAAAAATGAATACACTATGGTTGACTAAAATGAAATGATGGACGTCAAGTAGAATTTGAAAAAATTTACACAAAATTAAAAGATATAGTAGCAAAAATTAAAGAAAAATATTTTTAATACAAATTGAAAATAAAAATGAATTTTTTCTCTTTCTGTATTCAAGAAAAAGAAAAGAAACAACTAAGAGAGAAAAGAAAAAAGAAAAAGAAGGAAAGAAAATTGAATAGATGGACTGGCAAACAGACTGAAATACAACTGAAATTAAGGCATTTTCCCCTAGAAGCAAACTATGAAATGCCTTATAGTCCATAAACTAAGCAGGCAGAGAAACTTGTGTTTCTGAAAAGCAAGGTTGGTCCAGTTGGGTGGGGCTTAATGTAATGGCTCCATTGTCCGCTAGATGGTGCTGCTTAGCTTACTGGGGTGGATTGTCATGGTGCTTGTAGGTGTTTGTGTACATGCACACGCGTGTATGTGCACACACACATGCACAAGAGTGGTGAAAATGGCATCACCCAGCTACCTAGTCTCTAGTATCAGAACTGTGTTCTTCCCAGTCAGCAATCGCGCACCCATCCCTTGTCTTTGGCTTCTGTCCATTCCCCGCTTTTCCACTGTCAGTGACCAAGCCCCAGGTGGAACCTCCCTCCTGAGTTTTATCCAGTGCTGCTGTTTTTCCTGATCCCTTATTAATGAGGGACTGCAGGTTTGACCCATTCTGCCCCTCTTCAGGAGGGTTTTCCCGAGCAATGGCTGGGTGCCGGCCATATCCAGGAATGCTCGCACGACTGTGCTGCTGCCAATGCCCAGAGATTGCGGCTGGGTGCTAGCCCGCCCCTGAAAAAAGTTCATGTTATTGTGTAGCTGCAGTGTTTCAGGAATTCTGGCAAATCACTACACATATCTGGCACCAGGCTTCACCCCCAGCGACCTTGTTCCAGCACCAGTGAATGTTGTTGTTCTCCCGGGTCCGCTAAGACCTTTGCCTGGGGGTGGGGGGCACACAGACTCTACCACATGTCCCCCAGCAGGGGAACCAGCTCTCCCAGTGTGGCCCAAAGACCTCCAGACTTTACTCTGCTCCTGGGGATTCACCCTTCTCACCACAGCACTGCCAGGTATTGAGCTGCAGAGTTTCAGACTTTGCACTCCCTCTGTTTATAGAGTCTTAATGGAATTTAAACCCTCTCCTTTCTCCTTTCTCCCTTTTTAGTTCAGTCCCTGTGGCTATTTCCACTTTTCCATTTTCTCTCTAGCTGTTTTTTTGCGGGGGGGGTGCTTTTCCCATATTTTGCCCCCCATCTCTGTCCTCTCTCCACACACAAAAGTGGCTCCCTGCCCTCCATGTTTTCTCTCTCCCCCAGTTCACCCATCCACGCTGCATACCTGCTGAATTCTGTGGTTTAGGTTGTGCAGATTGTTGTGTTAATCCTCAGATCCATTTTCTAGGTGTGCAGGATGGTTTAGTGTTGGTCTGGCTGTATTTCATGGACACAAGACACACAAAACACTTCCATTCTGTTCTGCTATCTTGGCTCCTCCAAAAGTTTGTAACTTTGATAAAGTCCAACCTATTTTTATTTTATGGATCATGGTTATATTGCTATATCTAAAGACTTTTGCCTAGCCCAAAGTCACACATATTTTCTTCTATTTTTTTTAAAAGAAGTTTCATAGTTTTACATTTTATATTTAGGTACATGATCCATTTTGAGTTATTTTTTGTACAAAGTGTGATGTATAGGTCAAAGATCACTTTGTTTTGCATATGGACATGCAATTATTTAAGCACGATTCATTGAAAAGACTATTCTTACTCCATAACTGCTTTTGAACTTTGCTAAAATTTCACTTGATTCTATCTGTGTGGGTTTATTTCTGGGCTCTCAGTTCCATTCATTGATCTTTGTGTCTATCATTCACCAATACTACATAGTCTTGATTTACACTAGATTTGTATCTCAAAAATGGAGTAATGTGAGTCCTCCAACTTTATTTTTCAAACTTATTTTTCAACTTATTTTTCAACTTATTTTTCAAAAATATTTCGGAGACGACTGAGTGGCTCAATCAGTTAAGTGTCTGACTCCTGATTTTGGCATAGGTCATTGTCTCACAGTTCATGGGATTGAGCCCTGTGTTCTGGCTCGCACTGACAGCACAGAACCTGCTTGGGATTCTCTTTCTCTCCTGCTCTCTCTGCCCCTGCCCTGCTCACACTCTCTCTCTTTCTCAAGATAAATGAATAAGGTTTAAAAAAAAAACCAAAAATATTTTGCCTATTCTAGTTCATTAGCTTCTTACATACATTCTTACATTTTAGAATTCTAGAATCAGCTATCATTTTTTAAAGATATTTTTGAAAAAAGTCTGCTTGGATTTTGATAAGGATTGAAATAAATCTGTAGATCAAATTGGAGAGAATTGACATCAAAACAATATTCACTTTTCCCAGTCAGTTCACATTTTATGTATTTCTTCTTTAAGTGTTTGATAGAAATTGCCAGTGCAATGATCTGGACCCAGAGTTTTCCTTGTGGAAGATTTTAAACTATGAATTCAATTTCTTTAATATATATAGGGCTTTTCAGGTTATCTCTTTCTTTCTGTTTTGATGTGTCTTTCAAGGAATTGATTCACTTGGAATGTAAGGATACAGAGTTGTTTATAGTATTCCCTTGTTATTGTTCTATTATTTTATTTATTTTTTAAATTAAGGTTTTATTTAAATTCCAGTTAGTTAACATACAGTGTAATATTAGTTTCAGGTGTAGAGTTTAGTGATTTATCACTTACATACAACCCCAGTGGTGATCACAATTGCCTTGTTATTTCTTTAATGTCTGTTGGTTATATTGTGATGATCCCTCTTTTGTTCCTGATATTAATAATTTTTGTTTTCTTTTGGTTAGTCTGGCTAGAGATTTATGAATTTTTATTAATTTTATGAAAGGACCACCTTTTGGTTTTATTGATTTTGTTTCTATTTTTCCTCTTCCCAATTTCATTGATTTTTGCTCTTATGTTTTTTACATTTTTTTGTTTACTTTGAGTTTGCTTTTCTTTTTCTAGTTTCTTAAGATGGAGATTTAGATGAATGATTTGAGAATTTCTTTTCTTCAATAGGCATTAAATGCCATTAACTGCCCATTAAGTGCTGCTTTAGCTGAATCCCACAATTTTTGATATGTTGTTTTGTATTTTGACACAGTTTAAAATATTTTAAAATTTCTTTGAATATTCCACTTTGATCTATAGGTTATTTAGAAGAATCAATTTTCAAACATTTGGGTATTTTCCAGGCATATTTTTTGTTAATGATTTTTAGTTTAATTCTGTTATATTCTGAGAACATTATATCATATGATTTCTATTCTTTAATTTGTTGAAGTTTCTTTTATAGCTCTGAAAATGGTCTGTCTTAGTACCATGAAATTTAGAAATTTAGAAAAGTGTCTTCTGCTCCTTTTGGGGAGAGTATTCTTTTATAAATGTCAATTAAATCTAGTTGGTTAATAGTGTTGTCCAGGTATTATATACCCTTACTGATTTTGTCTACTTGTTAACGTCTTCAGCTATCATGTTTTGTTGTCTACTTCAGTTGAATCAGTTTTTGGCTCCTATATTTGAAACTCTTCAATTCAATTTGGATTTAGGATTGTCATGTCTTCTAAGAAAACTGACTTAATGTCTCATTTTTATCCCTGATAATCTCTATTGTTCTAAATTCTACTTTGTCTGACATTAATGTAGTCAGTTCAGCTTATTTTCTATAGTGTTTGTATAGCATATCTTTCTCCATACTTTACTTTTAATATAGCTATGCCTTTATATTTAAAGAGAATTTCTTTAGAAAGAATGAGTTGAGTCTTGCTTTTTTATCCAATGTGACAATTTTTGTCTTTTAATTATTGGGTTGAGACTATGCACCTTTAATGTTATTATTTATAACATTACTAAATACTGTACTAAAATCTATCATCTTGCTAGCTGTGTTCTATTCTTTCCTTGAGTTATTTGTCCCTCCCCCTTAATATCTTTTCTGTTATTAATTAAACATTTTAAAATTATTTCACTTTATCTTTCCTATTAACTTGTGTGTAATGCTTCCTTCTTAAAATAATTTTAGTGGATGCTCTGGGATTTAAAATATACATCTTTACTTAGAGTCTAGCATCAAATAATACATTACTTCATGTGTAGTATAAGGATTTTATAAGAATATATTCCTAGTATTTCTCCTTCCCATCAATTGTGCTTTTACTTTTATGTATACTATAATTCCACAGTCCACTGCTACTATTTTTGCTTTAATCAGTCATCTTTTAGAGCAGTTAAAAGTAAGAAAGAATGAGGAGCACCTGGGTGACTCAGTTGGTTAAGCATTTGATTTCAGCTCAGGTCATGATCTTATGGTTCATGAGTTCAAGCCCCACATCACACTCTGTGCTGACAGCCTAGAGCCTGGAGCCTGCTTCAGATTCTGTGTCTCCCTCTCTCTCTGCCCCTCCTGCACTCATGCACGCTCTCTCTCTCTCTCTCTCTCTCAAAAATAAACATTAGAAAAAAAAGTAAGAAAGAATGAATTTGATTTTACCTTCACTTATTCCATTTCCAGTATTCACCATTTTTTTGTGTATGTCCAGGTTGTACTCTGATTTGCCTTTCTACCTAAAGAACATATATATATTTTTCTTCCACATCTATAGAGGTATAATTGATATTTAAAAATTCACCATAGGGTGAATTGCTTCTGAGGGAATCTTGGCACTGAGCTGCTCCAGACGGGGACTTGGGGTGATGCAGGTAAGTACTTCCTACACTTCTCTGTGCCACAACACTCGGTTTTCATACTCTCCAGTTTCTGCTGCTTCTTCACTATAGTTCAAAGTTCTCCTAGAGCTATTTTCATCAGTTTCTAGCTATCTTTTGTTTTAGTTGTTTTCATGGGAGAGACAAGTGTTTGAACCTCCTGGTGTACCATCTTGCTGACATCCCATCTTGTGAAATTTCAGAGTATGTGAAGTACTTAACCTGCATCACCCTGAGTCCCCGTCTGGAGCAGCTCAGTGCCAAGATGCCCTTAGAGGGACATCTGTAACCTGTGCTACTGAGAACCCTACAATCTTCACTGAACTCAACTGATGGAGCCACCTGGAGTCCCTACCACTGCATCTCCTTCCTGGGGCTGGAGGTGTTCCTATGCTGAGACCTGCCCAAATGGCCCAAGTTGTTGCTGTGCTCTGCTCTGCTCTTCTTGATTGGGGTACCATAGTACCTGCCATTTTTAGAATTAGGGCTGCCACTGCCTTCCACTCGCTGCCTCTTGGGTCCTAATAACCCTCCACCACTGAGACTGTGCAGCTAGTGCTCTGTACTCTTCCCCGTGGGTCCTGAGTTACAGATGTGACCCACCATCACCAGAGCTGTGCTGCTGCTGCTCTGCACCCTGCCCTCTGGGGCCTGAGTTGGCACTGGAACCTACCATATCCAGGGGGTTGGGCTGGGTCCAGGCTAGTGGTACCCCCTATCATCCCTGGGCCCATACCCATTGCTGTGTCCTGTCTCCCCTCCACTCTCAAGTGGTCACCATGGTGAGTCCCAAAGACCTAGATCCTAGTTCTGTGGGTGGTCTGCACATGCCTATACCTCAGACACTGGTGCCAATGATACAGTAAATATGCCTGTGCCCCAAGCCCCAGACATCATAGTAATTCCATGTGGCACTGAACCCAGGACACTGGCAGTCACTTCATTTTCTGAAGTTTGTCTAGATCTCCTTCCCCTTTCCCCAACACACATATACACATACCTCATACTTGGTTAAGATCATTTCCTCAGATAGGTCCATACTCCATCCCCATCTATCAGTGCTAGGGAAATGGTCTCTCTCTCTCTCTCTCTCTCTCTCTCTCTCTCTCTCTCTGGATTTCTCTGCTTCAGTCTCACACAGGTGGGCTAACTTCTTCTAGAAGTAAAGTAGCTCTATTGTTTTATCCCTTGCAACTCTATCAGAACCAAAGGTGCTAGCCTACCTTTCTAGTGCCATAATTTGCAGAGACTGAGCCTTAGCAACATGACCAGTTAATTGTGCCCTCAAACAACCCAATTTGGATCTGAGGCTGGAAAAGTTCTGCTTTATGCTATTGTTCTCCTGCCCTTTAGAATTACAGAATCATAGTGTCTAAGGTTTGAAGGAAATCTTAAAGGCCAAGCATATACTGGTTCTCAAGTTCCATTCTGTTACAATAAAAGGAAGAATAGTGTAGATAAGGATAAGAATCTCCCATTGATGCAGGTGAGTCAAGTTTACTCACTAAAAAGATAATTTGGTTTGTGTGTATGTGTAATTCTTTTCTTTCAATTCTCTTAGCTATTCCATATCTGTCCAATAGTTTCTATTGCTTGTTACCAAGAAACAGACACTGAACCACTTTAATTGATATATTTCAAAAATAAATAAAAAATATTATTCTATATTAGTAGTGTCGAATTACATGTGATATACCATAGACATGATTATGGCCATAGAAATGTATCAGAAAGCAAAGTTGAAAACTTCCAAACTAGTTTAATTCTTCATCTGAGTTTTGAACCCCCTTCACATTTCTGTCAAGTGGTTTTTCATCCTCTGCTTGCATACTTGCAGTGACAAGGGATCTCACTTCTTTCCTGAGAAAACTACAATTGTTGATAAGCTTAGTGCAGATGGAGCTGAAATCTCTCTCTCTGAAATTTTTTTCCCATTTGTTTTATTGTATATTCTTAGGCCAGGTAGAAAATATATGTGAAGAGGTCATGGCACATGGCAGACTTTTGGTTCTTTCCCTGTGGTCTTAGCCAAACCTCTGATGCACCACTGGACCAGTCTATTTTTTTTTTTTTTTTTAAGCAGGGAATTTTTCTTGATGATTCAGGCTTATTAGCATTATAAAGCAGGGATGAAAGAGAACATTTTGGAGCACATCCAACCAAGAGAAGCATTTTGAGCTGGTCTACTGGGAGAACTTAGAGGTGAGGAAAGCACAGAGCAGATGCCCTTTGCCCTCTCTAGACATCACTGAATACCAGTCTCACCCAAAGGAGTAGTAGAGTCTAGGAAAGGAAATGCATCTCTACGGAAATGCATCCTGATCCACAGCATGAGGGTAAACAAAATTATTTTCTAGATACAGCAATAGTTTATAGATGGATTAGCAGTTTCAAGAATCCAGATTTCAGATAGAGACTGCCTGGATTTGAATCAAAGCTGTGCCACTTACTAGTGATGTGATTTTGGACAAATTCTTTAATCTTGAAACATCAGCTTTTTCATCCGTGCACTGAGAATAGTAAACACTATTTCATAGTATTATTATGAGAATTAAATGTGATAAGTTATGTAAAGGACTATTATGGAGAATTATTATTTACTTATTTATGTATTTATTTATTTATTTTTAATTTACATCCAAGTTAGTTAGCATATAGTGCAACAATGATATCAGGAGTAGGTTCCTTAATGCCCCTTACCCATTTAACCACCCCCCCCACAAACCTTCCAGTAACCCTCTGTTTGTTCTCTATATTTAAGAATCTCTGATGTTTTGTCCCCCTCCCTGTTTTTATATTATTTTTGCTTCCCTTCCCTTGTGTCATCTGTTCTGTGCTTTAAAGTCCTCATATGAGTGAAGTCATATGATAGTTGTCTTTCTCTGACTGACCAATTTCGCTTAGCATGATGTCTTCTAGTTCCATCCACGTAGTTGCAAATGAGAAGATTTCATTCTTTTTGATTGCCGGGTAATCAAAAAGATCACATCTTCTTTATCCATTCATCCATCAATGGACATTTGGGCTCTTTCCATACTTTGGCTATTGTTGATAATGCTGCTGTAAACATTGTGGTGCATGTGCCCCTTTGAAACAGCATACCTGTATCCCTTGGATAAATACCCAGTAGTGCAATTGCTGGGTTGTAGGGTAGTTCTACTTTTAATTTTCTGAGGAACCTCCATACTGTTTTCCAGAGTGGCTGCACCAGCTTGCATTCCCACCAGCAGTGAAAAAGAGATCTTCTCTCTCTGCATCTGCACCAACATCTGTTGTTGCCTGAGTTTTTAATGTTAGCCATTGTGACAGGTGTGAGGTGGTATCTCAATGTGGTTTTGATTTCTATTTCCCTGATAAGTGATGTTGAGCATTTTTTCATGTGTCAGTTGGCCATCTGGATGTCTTCTTTGGAGAAGTGTCTATTCATGTCTTTTGCCCATTTCTTCACTGGATGATTTGTCTTTTGGGTGTTGAGTTTGATTATTTCTTTATAGATTTTGGATACTAACCCTTTACCTGATATGTCATTTGCAAATATCTTCTCCCATTCCATCGGTTGCCTTTTAGTTCTGCTGATTGTTTCCTTTGCTATGCAGAAGCTTTTTATTTTGATGAGGTCCCAATAGTTCATTTTTGCTTTTGTTTTCCTTGCCTCCAGAGACATGTTTAGTAAGAAGTTGCTGTAGCCAAGTTCAAAGAGGTTTTTGCCTGCTTTATCCTTGAGTATTTTGATGGCTTCCTGTCTGACATTGAGGTCTTTCATCCATTTTGAGTTTATTTGGGTGCATGGTGTAAGAAAGTGGTCTAGGTTCATTCTTCTTCATGTCGCTGTCCAGTTTTCCCAGCACCACTTGCTGAAGAGACTGTCTTTATTCCATTGGATATTCTTTCCTGCTTTGTCAAAGATTAGTTGGCCATACATTTGTGGATCCATTTCTGGGTTCTCTATTCTGTTCCATTGATCTGAGTGTCTGTTTTTGTGCCAGAGAACTATTATTTATATTTAAAACTTTACATTAAATTAAAAGAAAGTTTAGTTTGATAAAAAATTGAGACATAAGGTTTTTTAAAAAATAAAAAATAAAAATTAATTAGTTATTTATTTATTTTAACATTTAATTATTGTTGAGAGACAGAGTGCCAACAGGGGAGGGGCAGAGAGGGAGGAAGACACAAAATCCAAAGTAGGCTCCAGGCTCTGAGCTGTCAGCGCAGAGCCTGACACGGGGCTCAAACCCACGAACTGTGAGATCATGAGCCAAAGTTGGATGCTCAACTGACTGAGCCACCCAAGTGCCCCTAAAAAAATAAAAATTTAAGTGGACTCTCTCTTCTCTTTTTCTTCCCCTGTTGACTGGTGTTTAGAAGCAAAAGATATTTTTGCCAATCTCATCTGGACAGCTCTTTTCAAAGAATGCTGATAACTGTGGAAATACTGTATTTAAAACATAAAGGTTTAATAATGAGTATCATCATGAGACTGCTGGTTTTAACTTTCTCAACATAGGGACTCATGGGGTCTTTTCTTCTCTGATGTTATATACACAATCTAAAAAATATTTTGATTCAACTAGGTATTCTGTGTAGACATAGCCAACATTGTTGCTGGAGGGAAAATATAAAGAGGCCAAAGTGAGAAAAATCATAGCCTAGGGATAAAAGAAGAATAAAGAGGAAAAACAATTGTACACTTTATGAAGAGCATTGAGACCAACATTTGAGCTGTCTCCAATGTTTATTGTGATCTGGGGCCAATAGAATATATGTTCCTTGATAGTGTCATCCAAATTTTAACTGATAGGCCGAAATAGTGTCTTACTGTTTGATACAACTAAAGTTGAGCAAAGTATTTCTTTTACTGTGGACTTTTGTTCTTAATCTTCTGCCCATTTTTTATTGAGTTGTGTGTTATTTATGTTAAATTGCTTCATTGTTATTCTTGTGTTGTTTATTAAGCTTATTCTTAGTGGTTTGTAAAAACTCTTTACATGTCATGAAAATGATGCATTTAACATGAAGAAATTTTTGTATTTCATATAGTCAAATTAATGGCATTATAGTGTCTAAGATATGAATCAGGAAAGCATCAATGTCTTAAGTTCTGGAAAATGTGTGTGTGTGTGTGTGTGTGTGTGTGTGTGTGTATACCTATTTGTTTTATATAGTTTATTTGCACTGTAGGCATGAAATATCACAAAATTAGCACTTATTCCTAATTAAAAGAAAGCAAAGAAAAAACAAAAGTTCAAATTTTATTATTGTTTCTTTTTTTTTAATGTTTATTTATTATTGAGACACAGAGAGAGAGACAGAGCATGAGCATGGGAAGGGCAGAGAGAGAGGAGGAGACACAAAATCCGAAGCGGGCTCCAGGCTCCAGGCTCCAAGCTGTCAGCACAGAGCCCAACTCGGGGCTTAAACTCACAAACCGTGAGATCATGACCTGAGCCCAATAGGACACTCAACTGACTGAGCCACCCAGATGCCCCTATTGTTTCTTTTTTAAAAGCATTTCTTTCTTATGAACCTCTATTAACAAAGATGTTTGATACATGTGTGCCACTTTTCTTCTGAGGTTCACTAAGAGTTTTATTCATACATTTTAGTCTTAACAACATGTCCAGATTGGATAAGAATTCAGTTAAGAATGCCACAGTATTTATTTTCTCTGTTTTTCCTTCTAGATATAACATTGAGCAACAATAGTATTTTGCTTAGGGAAGCTCACTGCATACAACTTCTCCCAAGGTACTATCTTGTGCCCTTACACTGTTTGGATATATTTGAATGTGATTTCTTGTTTTTCTTTTTTTTACCAGTAACATCTAACACTATTTTCAACTTCAGGTGTGTAATAATACTTATTAAATAGTGAAATTAAACTAAGTCCATTGATGCATTATTAATACTCATTATAGGAGCAATAGTAGCAGAAGTAATATTTAGAGTTACAGTTTTTAGTATTTTTTCCATAGGACATAAGAAAAGAGGAAGATATGATCAATTTCCTAATTGGTAAAACAGGAACACTAATAGCATTTTCCCTAGGAGAAAAGGGTGTCCTTTCTCCATTCCCAAGAAAATATACAGTGCTCAGCAATGCTCAAATCACTCCCCAAATCTGCTAAATTAAGTCCCTTTTTAAGAAAATTACCCAAATGGAGGAAGGAAAACAACTACAAGCTATCCAGTATTTATTGTGTGCATACTGAGGACATTAATTACAAGGAGTTTGGTCCTGTGCTTGACCAAGAGAGAAATGAGATTCTTTCTGAGTTGAGCACATAGGCATTTAGAGACATTTATCGTCAAAAGTGCTTCGGGAAGAGTTTCCCCTCCATTGTCGTGGTTTATTATTGGATTATATGATTTTCATTTTTCCATCCCCAGACTTACCACTTTAAATGCTCCATCCTTTGCAATCAAATGCAATTCTTAAGCTTCATTTAGAAGCAACAATAGTGATGTTCTATGGAATGGAAAAAGAAAAGGAGGGAAAAAATAGAGAAGAGATCTAATTTACCAGAACACATCTTAAGAAATGAGAAGAAGATAAACCTGTCCCTTGGAACTCACATGCTCCAGTACAGGGCCCAGTGTGGGTTCACAGGGGTTTGGGTTTTACAGGCAGATTTCTGGGAAACAGGGTTTTGTTGGAATGGGAAACCACAGAGCCACAGACCTGTTGCAAAAGTGTTGTGTGGCCCTGTCTCCATAACAGCTACTAAAACACTTCCAAGAATAAGAAATGCTAAAAATAATAAGCAAATATTACCAACCTCTCTGAGTTAGGAGCAAGCTTTGGAAGTGTGAGGGTCATAGAAAACTAAGACCCTGCATATAGAAAAAAAGTCAATTTCCTTTATAAAGCCTTGTTTGCTACATCTGACTGTTGGTTCTTGTCTGTGACCATACAGAGGGGAGAGCACTTAGGAGTCTGAAGAACCAGGGGTTCATAACCACACTTTGATCTCAAATTATTTTCTCTATGAATCTACAACTTTGAGGGTCCTCTTATGATGGCCTGTAATCTGTGATCCTACCTTGCAGGGGCCAGATCACAATGTTAAATGTTAGCAGAGCCTTTCCAAGCAAGTTAGGCTATTTTGATGAATATGCTTTTATGTGAAGTCCTGGACTTTGTGACCACAAAGTTATTAGCTTTATCAGAGTCTCGGCTGCCTCTACCTCCCATCAACCCACCCATTTCCCATGCATTTTTAGATTGTTTTAAAACCAGCCTGAGACATGCTGACAGGGAAGTATAAAATATAAGGTTGTTAGACTAACCCTTGTATCTTAGGATTTCACAGTTGGTTAGGCCCTGAGGGATTTTCTGGTTCAGTTTCCTTATTTTAGAAAGAGCAGCAAAATGATTTTTACCTACAGATCAGATATTGCCACTGCCATACTGATAACCTTCAGGACTTACCATTTCAGTGCAGTCGGCCTGAACGCTGACCAGGAATGCATCTCTTTGCCTAGGGCTTTCTCTGGTCTTTGAAGCCCACTCTGTCCACACATATGACAAGCCAGAAATGCCTGGGGAATTACTGCCCCATACTCCAGCAGCCTTTTGTCAGCGATAGACAGGAATTCATAAATAAGTACCCCAATTTTTTCACCATCAGTCTCCCTCTTGCCTGCTAAATAATTGAGGCATGTGTTCTATACTGGCCCCCAGGGTTCCCAACAGATTAAGTTCTATTTGCTCACAGTGGTAACTTGTATAGTTACCACCTATAGGATATAATATGTAATATCAAATAATAGGTGGTAACTATAAAATATATATAATATATATTATAAATATATATAATATGTATAAATAATTATACATATTATCTATAAATAATCTATAAATATAGTAGAACACTTCCTCCCTTACTGGCATCTTTCCTTTCACAGGTCATTTCCCCATTACTCTAGCCCTGCTTCCTAGATTGCCTTCCAAATACCTGTCATTTCCACTTGATCCTAACCACGGGATTAGGGGATCCTAACCCTTGCTTCTAGGGGAATTCAAAATTAAACCTCCGCACCTTGCATGTTAACTTCTACTCCTTTTTTTCTAGCACGAGGTTTCCTAGTAATTTGTTTTTGTAGCTGTTACTCCTATCAGTTAGCTGATTTGTTGAACATTGTCAATAGCTTTTCAGCTTTGCTTTCTCATGTCTTAGCACTAGCACATAGTAAGATGCAGTACATGCTCATGGCAGTGAATTAAATTGAATTTGTAAGACTTCCTCACTGGTTACTCCAGAGCTGGAAGAGAGTGTGCAGGGTTCCCCATGGTTGTCTTCATGCAACAGTGCCATCCATGCCTTTTGTGGTGGATCTTTACTGTTGATGCCCACCCAGCAGGCATTCTACCTTGGCCAATCTCTGTTTTGTTTTGTTTTTTTAGAGAGAGAGAGCACGCGAGAGAGCATGGGAGTGTGTGTGCACACACGTGCACGTGCATGTGCCTGTAAACACAAGGGCAAGCAAACCGGGCAGGTCAGGGGGAGAGGGAGAGAGAGAATCTTAAGCAGGATCTGTGCTCATCCCAAAGCCCACCTCAGGGCTTAATCTCACCACCGTGAGATCATGACCTGAGTGGAAATCAAGACTTAGTTGCTTAACCAAAGGAGCCGCCCAGGTTCCCTAAGATAGGACTTCTGATCCATAGTGATTTGCTCAGAGATCCAAACTGATGGAGCTGCTGGGAAAGAGAGGCTTGTTCTTTCCCTCTTCTTATTTCCTTTTATCTTTCCTTCTTGCTTTCCTTCACCCCCCCTCCCTTCTTTGATTTTTCTCCCTCTCTTCCCTCCCTTCTTCTCCTTTCTCTCTTTCCTCTCTCCCTCACTCCATCCCCATCCCCCTCCCTCCCCTCCCTCCCCATCCCTTTCTTTCTTTTTCTTTCTTTCTTTCTTTCTTTCTTTCTTTCTTTCTTTCTTTCTTTCTTTCTTTCTTCTCTCTCTTCCTTATTATTAGAGTTACTGAGCTTGGAGGAATAAAAGCATAAAGTTTCTTGATGAACAGCTGACTATCAACAGAAGACAGTCTGCTTATGGTAAAATCAATAGAGGGGAAGGCAGAATGAATGTTTAGAGGAAGTGAGGGACAGGGGCTGAAACATGAAGACGCTTAGTTTTTGCATACAGATGTGTCTAAAGATCTTGAACTTTTCAACTATGTAAGTCAGTATGTTACCATTTTTGCTTAAGTCAGTTGAGTTGAGTTTCTTAGAGTCAAGTACAAACTTTTGTTAAATTACCCACTTTGCACCAGACCCTGGCCAGGGACTGGAGACACAGGGATATACATACTATCACTTTCCCCATAATATTTGCATATTAACGGGTGATTTGAGGAGTAATAGTATATACAACACTGCTTTTAATCTTCTTGGCTTCCTTTTTTGGAGCCACCATGTTTCTTCTTTTCATGTCTTTCAGAAGAGACAAAGAAAGCTGGTTTATTTTCCTTTCAATTTCCTTAGTAACACAAAACTCCCTTCTAGTACTTTTTTTAAGAGGCCAGCATATCCTGGTTGTTTGTTCCATATGATGAATGTCCCCATTGCTTATTAACCTCCAAAATAGGCAGCCCCCACCATTAGGGCTTATGGTCTATATGAGACAACATAAAAACAAGACACATTCTCCCCCATGCACATTTCAAATGAAATGTAACGGAAGAGAAATAAATAAAAATGGGAAAAAATGCCTTAAATGGTTTATGTTAGAAAATGTTATATGGGCAATAATGGTGCTTATATGGGCTTTGGGCAGAGACTTTGATAATGAAGGTTAAATGAGGGAATGTTGCAAAAAATGTTCACTGTTCATAAAAATAAATCTCTGGTATGAACCAGAATGAAATAAACAGAGTTGCAGGCGCCGGGAGCAGCTGGGGTGACCTCAGCTTCAGGTTGGTAATAGCCAGACTTGCTGGAACCACACACTCTCACCTCAGCAGGATTCACTTAGCTCTCCATCACAGGACATTGAGTTCTACAGCCTTAAGGGTGGCTCTTCAGCTGTCTCACTGAAAAACAAAAGCCTTGTCGTTTCCGGTATTTTTCCTCCTTGGGTCCTGGCAGGGTTTCCAGGAACCCTGCCTTTCTAGGTTAAGTATCAGCCCAGGAGTTTCAAACGCAAATGTCCATGGGGGCAGCAGTGAATGAGTGAAATGGACTTGGAGAGGAGAGTGGCAAATTGGAGAAAACATGCCCCATTTGAAAGGGTCACCACCACTCAGCTCCAGCTGACAGTGGGAATGCTGCTAGCTCAGTGGGGTCAGATCTTTCTATTTTTCAAGGGTAAGCTGGAAACCTGAATTTTATATGAATTTTTCTGATTTTTAAATGTGGCAACACATTTCTCTCTCTCTCTCTCGTGTGTGTGTGTGTGTGTGTGTGTGTGTGTGTGTGTGTAGTATATATAGTAGTGGGGGTAGGGTCGAAGGCAAAAGAATACATGTTTATGGGACAGAATTGGCTTAGCAGCAGTCAGTTTCAATCCCTCACTAAGTGAATGCTGAGATTGAAACTATCATTGTTTGGTTTCATTGGCTGTTGATGCAGATCTGTCATATAAAGGCCTTCCATAGTATTCAGTCTTGGAGGTAAGAGTTTATATTAGAAACAGCCATTCATTAGCATGTATTATGTGCTGGGCATTTTGCTTTAAGCTTTACGTGGATTATTTCATCATAGTCTCCCTGCATTCTTAAAAGGGAAGCACTAGTGTTACCTTATTTTTTAGAAGGGGAAACTGAGGTTTCCAGAAATGAAGTAGTTGGCCACAGTCATTACAGAGGACACCCTGTGTGTACCACCTTACTTCTTCTTGGCCTTGCCATTGATGCCAGCCAAAGCTTCTCTCCAGCTTCCTCTGGTTGCTTGGGGATGGTAACACATCATGGGGCAACCCTCAACCAATGGGGGTAGGAGCCAATGGATAAAAAGGTTTTCATCCCTGGCTGACAGTTTTGACACATATTCCATAGGATTCCTCAGAAAGTCCTGCTTGAAGTAAGCAGTTGCCTTCAGCAATTAGTCCTTTCTTGTATTGTTTTTTCCTCCTCTGTTCAGTTCCCTGCCTCTCGTTTGGAGGATCACATTCTCCAATAAATACACACATCCTCATCTCAGTCTGTGCTGTTGGAAAACCCACACTAAGACAGTGAATGGTAAAGCTGGAATTTGAATTTAAGTTTGGCTGGTCCTCAAGTGAATACTCTATCAAACAGTCACTAAAGTCTCTATGTGATTCCTTTACCAGGTCCTTTTAGTATGATTGGTCCTGAAATAAAGCTTTAGAGCAAAAAAGGCTCTAAAAGGATTCTTAAACCCGCAAGAAGAGAGGATGGTGGTGGTGGTAAAGGGGAGTTGGTATACAGAAATCAAATGGGGAGGGGGAAAAGAGTAAAATATAATTTTAGTTCATAACACATTTTATTTTTTGGCACCCACTATATGCCTGGAACTGTGACAAGAACTAAAGAGGGCACTTGGAACTATGAATGAAAAGTATCAGGGTAAAGACCAATTTCCAAAGATTTTCAGTGACTTTCAGCAGCGATGTCAACCTCAAATGCCCACAAGGGCCAAGTGAGAAACTTAAGTTAAACCAGCCTGTTTTTTGTTTGCATATCAAACACAAATGCACAGTTTTAACTCCTACAAAGAATTAGGCTTTAAGTTTTCTCCCATTTTTCTTCCAATATGTGGCTATCCCAGTTTGCCATTAATTTTCCCACTTTAGACAGACATGTGGGTATGAAAAATATTTCACTTCCTTTTCTTTTTAAATTAATTAACTAAATTTTTAATTGAGGTATAATTGACATATAGCACTGTTTAACTATAAGGTATATAACATGTTGGTTTGATACATTTATACACTGCGATATGATTATAATAGCGTTAGCTAACATCTCTATCACATCACATAATTGTCATTTCTTTTTTATGGTGAGAACAATTACAATTTAATCTCTTAGCAACTTTGAAGTTTATAATACAACATTATTTATTATAATCACTATGCTGTGCATTAGATCTACAGAACTTATTTATTGACTAGACCAAAGTTTATATCATTAAACAATGTGTCCTCAATTTTCCCACCCACAACCCCTGGTAACCACCATTCTACTCTGTTTTTGCAAGTTCAACTTTCTGGGGTTTGACATACAAGTGGTAACATAAGTATTTGTCTTTATGGTTCTGATTTATCTCACTTAACATAATAGTCTCAAAGGTCTACCCATGTTGTTGCAAATGGAGGGGTTTCCTTCTGTCTCAAGGAATATTATTCGTGTGTGTGTGTGTGTGTGTGTGTACACCACATCTTTATCCATTTATCTTTTGACAGGCACTTAGGTTGTTTCTGTATCTTGTATATATGAATATTGCTGTAATGAACATGGGTGTGTAGATATTTCTTTGAGACACTGATTTCAATTCCTTCAGATATGCACCCAGACATAAGATTGCTAGATCATATGGTAGTTCAATTTTTAATTTTTTGAGGTAATGCCATAATGTTTTCTATAATGGTTCTACCATTTTACATTCCTACCAACAGTGTATAAGGATTACTTTTTCTCTATATCCTTGCCAACATTTGTTATCTCTTGTCTTTGTTAATAGCCATTCTAACAGATGTTAGGTGATATTATGGTTTTGAGCCCTGATGATTAGTGATGTTGAGCATCTTATCATATACTTATGGTCCATTTGTGTATCTTCTTTGGTAAAGTGCCTATTCAGGTCCTTTCCCTATTTTTCAAGTTGTATTATTAACTATTTTGCTATTCAGTTGTGTGAGTTCCTTATATATTTTGGATATTAAGCCCACATCAGATACATGGTTTGTGAATATTTTCTCTCATTCCATAGGTTGCCATTTCAATTTATTAATTGTTCCCTGCTGTGCAGAAGCTCTGTAGTTTAATGTAATCTCACTTATTTATTTTTAGTTTATTTTGCTGTCTTGTCCAAGAAATAATTGAAAAGACCAGTGTCAATGATCTTTCCCCCTATGTTTTCTTCTTGGGGTTTTATAGTGTCAGGTCTTACATTTCAGTTTTCTACCAATTTCGTGTTAATTTTTGTGAGTGGTGAAAGATAGTGGTCCAGTTTCCTTCTTTTGCATGTGGATATTTGGTTTTCCCAACACTGTTTACTGTAGAGACTGTCCTTTCCTCATTGTGTGTTTCTGGTGTCCTTCTCAATAATCATTTGACTATATATGCATGGGTTATGTCTGGGATCTATATTCTGTTCCACTGGTCTACGGGTCTTCTGTTGTACTGGTCAAATCTAAGGAAAGTAGAAAACCTCAAAGGATAATGACAAATGGCAACTGATCCTGTCTTTATGACAAGGAAACATGATGAAGTCTAGGAACTGGGGTGACTGGCCCCTGTGTGAGCTAAGACTCAGCTCCAGCTGGCTGTCACTATGCAGGAATGCAGATCCTATCATGCCAGATCTCCTAATTGTTCAAGAGAAGTCAGAATTCAGAAACACTTGTGATATCTCCAGATTTTTAAATATTAACAATGAATTCAAATTTCTTAAAAACAGTAGGCAAGCCAATACTGGCAGACCAAATAGAACACATCTGCAAGTTGTATTTTACACATAGGCCACTGATTTGCTTTCTGTTATAGGTTCTGCGCTCTTTTTCCTCCCAAATCCTTGAGCCATGTTTTCCTGGGAGAGATGCAAGACTTGGAGGAGTGCAGAGTACGTGGGAGGCCACTGCATTTGTCACTTAGGATTCTCTTCACTTTTTATTTCTCGGGGAAATAGGTTAAGACATGTTTATGTATTTGTGTGTTTGTGTGTTTGTGTGTGTATGTGTGTGTGTGTGTGTGTGTGTGTGTGTTTGCTAAGGATCCAGAAAGAGACCTAATTCAAGAGAAACAAACAAATATTACATTGACTTTCCTCAGATACTATGAGAAGGCCAAGGAAAAACAAATTAATTATCTAAATAGGTGTCTTTTGCTGATGGATGGCAATATTTGAGTATGGTAGGTAGAATTTTTTAAAAAGCATTCTTAAATCATCAAGAAGGGAGTATATGACTTTCATTTTTTTCTTTGTGTAAAATTATTGTGTCCCCTGACCAGATTTCTATTGGCCTTGATGATTAGTTGACTATTTTAGCTGTTCATTGTGTCAGCCTTTAGTAAGAGCCTCTTCTGAATGGGACTCACTATGTCATAGCTATATAAAATATTCATTAACATGATGCTTTTAATGGATTTGTTTGGAATGAACTTAAGTGGAGGGAGCCGCCACTGATTTGTGGAGCAGGAGGGCTGTTTCAGGGCTGTGTCTGCCCCAAGTTTGGCCTTGTCCAACAAGCCCCTCCACCTGCCCTCTTTGCCTGCAGGCTCCAGTCTGAGAGGGGACACTGATACCATTCTGATGACTAGAAATTATATTCCTTTTGAACGAGTGTGTTCCAACTTGGAATTTTTTTTTAATGTTTATTTATTTTTGAGAGAGAGAGAGAGAGAGAGCAGGGAAGGGGCAGAGAGAGAGGGAGACACAGAATCCGAAGCAGGCTCCAGGCTCTGAGCTGTCAGCATTAGCCGATGTGGGGCTCAAACCCATGAACTGCAAGATCATGACCTGAGCCAAAGTTGGGCACTTAACCCACTGAGCCACCCAGACACTCCTCAACTTGGTATTTTTATATTGTGTTCAATAGGGGTGTGTTTCACCTTTTCTGAATCATACTAAAGTACTTTTGCCATGTAGAATCGATTGTCCAGTGTGTGAATGCTCAAGCTCTGGAATTAGACAAATGTAGCTTTGAATTCTGGCGTTGCCACCTACTAATTGTGTGGCCCTCAGGCAAGTATCTTAACATCTCTGAGCTGCAGCTTCATCATCTTTTAAACTAGAGAAATGCTAGTGGGTTTTTTTTTTTAATTTTTTTTCAGTGTTTGTTTATTTTGAGAGAGTGTGAGCAGGGGAGGGGCAGAGAGAGAGAGGGAGACACAGAATGTGAAGCAGGCTCCAAGCTCTGAGCTGTCAGCACAGAGCCCCACACAGGGCTCTAACTTACAAACCATGAGATCATGACCTGCGCTGAAGTCAGAGGCTTAACTGACTGAGCCACCCAGGCGCCCCAAGCAATGCTAGTTTTTAATTCATACATTATTTGAAGATTGAATGGGGATAGTTTGCAAAGTAACTTATTGCTTGAGACAAATCAAAAACTTATTAACATTAGCCATTATTCTCCAAGTGATAGGCATCCAACTGCTGTCACACATCTGGGTCCATTTGAAGTTTGTATGGAAGCTTCTGCTGGACAAATACCATTTGGTTCTTAATCATACCAACCCTGACAGTAGAGCAGGTATAACTGAGCACCTTTATAATTATTTTTTTAATGTTTATTTATTTTTGAGGAAGAGAGAGAGAGAGAGAGAGAGAGAGAGAGAGAGCATGAGCAGGGGAGGGGCAGAGAGAGAGGGGGGGAGACACAGAATCTGAAGCAGGTAACTGAGCATCTTTAAACAAATGAATGAAATATGGACCGGAGAGGTTAACTGAAATGATCAAGATTGCAGTGCAAGGTGGTGATGGAACCTGGGAACAGAATTAAATATTTTGACTTCTTCCTTGGCATTAATTTCAATCTTTTATATTAGATTTGAACCTTTTCTTTTCTTTGTATTTTTTTCTATCCAGAGGATATCTGAATTTGAAACATGCCATTGTGAGTTCTACTATTTAATTTCTATCTGTGTACCTCTGTACTTTTCAGTCTTGAGCACCCACCTTTTTTTCAATCTTTTGAAATATGGTGATGTGAGATAAATAATAATAAAGAATCCTCCCTGTCTTAACACTACCAGTCTCAAAATCTGGAGTCTTGAGGCCCAGTCCAAGCATCCAGCAAGTATGCTATCATTTCAGCCCATCTCACTCTGTTCCCTCCTGGTTCTGTAAACTGTGTATCTATTAGGGACCTGTAACTCATTTGGGACGTGACCTTGGACAAATAGCTTCACTTTTTGGGTCTTTGTTTCTCTATTCTTAAAGTGGAAAAGATTAGTAATATATGAATAAGGGGATAATACTTCCCTATAAAGGTATGGAAGACATTTAACAATGATCATCTTTGCATGTTGCAATCTGGGGCTGGGTGGGGCTAAGGTTTTATTTTCATAATCTTCAAACTGGAGTCACAAACAATTTTCATAAGATTGCTGGAATAATGAAACAGCTGTTTCTCAGGGCAGGGTCCAGGGAAGTGGCAAAGGATGGATCAACCACAGGGGAATGGGCCGGAGGCTGCTTCAAATAGACTCTTCCTTGGGCCTTAGTCCTGGGAGGGAAAATACGCTCATCAAGATCCTGATTAAGCAGGGATTGCCAAGGGCACTCTTTGTAACCAGGCAAACAATAGCTGCACCGCCCTCCCCCATCCCAACTCCTTCAGCTCTTAAAACAAAAATCTATCAAGATTTAATCACATTGCTTTATCTCTAAGATCTAACCTCTGAGTGTTCATGAGAACATTTTGCTTTGTCTCCAGGCCCTAAGGCATGTGCCTCTCTGGGAGTCATGGTCCCTTTAGGGTTTTTACTTGAGTGAAAGAAGCAAAGATTGCTTTTTGTTCCCTTTTGACTCTCTTCTGAATTAACATGAAATTGAAGATGACTGTAGTTAGGGGGGAAAAAAGGAGTGTGTGTGTGAGAGAGAGAGAGAAAGAGAACAATGAGGAGGGGGCAAGGGAAGAAGGCTGGGAAAGCCTGTGTGAAGAGAGTGTCTTGGAACCCAAGGGAAGCTCTGTGTTCATCAAGCTGATAGTTCCCTTCCAGGCCACCAGCAAAATGAAAATGCCTCACCCAAAACCATTTAAATCCTTTCATCTAGGTCTCTAAAACCTTTCTCTGGGGAGTGCACATTGGAGTATGAATTTCTCCAAGTTGATTATCTTGGTGTAAGTGCCCCATGCCATCCTCCCCCCCGCTCCCCGCCCCCACCACCTTTGGTGGCCCTTCTATTATGAGGGACTTTCTGGGGCTTCAACACCAAACTCATGCCAGCACAAGGGGGCTGCATCTGAATGTGTAATTGAGGAACAACACAGACACTGATGTCTCAGCATTAATTAATGGAATTTGATGTTTACTGCTGTCATGTCAACCAATCACTTGTCTCAGAAAATTAATTAAACCACGGGTAGGGGTTTAACAGCTCCCTACACAAGGCCGAGGGCTGATTGGGAGCCTTTGGGACTCGGGAAGGGAACTGCATCTGTGGTTTGAATTGTGTGTGAGCCTCGTCTAAAACCACAGACTTAGATTCCAACGCTGAGAGATTGGAGAGGAATGTGGGGAAGGGCTCCTTTCTGCCTCTTACCTTAAACAATTCTCACTTTCTTCACTGGATTATTCTTTCTCGCTTCATTCCACTGACTATCCCTGTTCTGTGCAGGGCAAATCCACCCATTTGCCCACTGAGATGAAGTGTGGAATTAACAGTGCAAAAGAACTCTCAAGAAAAATCTCAGTAAGGCTTGTTCAGATGCAGTCACCAGATGGCTTGTATTACACAGAAAGGCCTGGATTTCAACATTCTGTTCTTCTAAAATGTTCCTCATTAGCATTTTTGAATGCTTCCTTCTTTTCCTCTTTCTTCCTCCATCTCTGTTCTTTACTCTTTTTTCTTTTCTGGTTAAACAGAAATTGCATTTATTTCAAGTGTTTTGGATAATGTCATTTTCTGATTATAAACTGAAATGACATATATTCATTATAAGAAAATTGATTAAAAACAGAAAAGTGTGAAAAGAATGCCAGTTGAAGTATAATAATTAATGTTCCAGTGTTTAGCAGGTGATAAGCTCTGTGCTAAGTGCTTTATGTATATGATCTTATTTAATCATTTTAACAGCCACGTGAAGAAGATACTGTTTTTATGTGTTTTGTAGATGAGAAATTGAAACAGAGAAGTTAAGTAACTTTTCCAAAGTCACACAGCTACTAAGGAGTATCATAGGCTTTGAACCAAGGCAGTCTGACTCCAAAGTCTACATTCTTATCATATGCTATACTGTCTTGCAATGGGTTGTGCCAACTACATTCTGGCCTAGGCACACACATCAAGATAGAGGGGACAAACTGAAGAGGTCTCCAATCACTCAGACCAGTTCTCCTGGAAGACAT
Source organism: Acinonyx jubatus (assembly GCF_027475565.1). NCBI lineage: Eukaryota > Metazoa > Chordata > Mammalia > Carnivora > Felidae > Acinonyx > Acinonyx jubatus. The sequence goes on along the minus strand of NC_069380.1, from coordinate 186,956,933 downwards.
CTAGTCTGGGAAACTCACCACCCTCCACACTCAGGTTCTCTGTCTAATAGGTTCAGAAGCCTGTTTTTCACAAGGATGAATTAACATGAATTGGGTTCATAGTAACAGCTATGGTACCCAGAATTTTAAGCTTGTTGAGTTACAAGAGCAAAGCCACAGTCTAGAAGGACTTGCGTTCACTTATCAGTGCATCATCACCCTGCAGCGAGGCTGCAGAAGCTAGCCAACAAATGTTTTCTTGGACTGGGTGTCTGGGATCAGTGCCTGGGGACTTGTTTAGCTAACTCTTAGCTGAGTTTTCTTTTCAGTACCACCTCTTTCGTCTCCTCCTACCTGCCTCATGACAAGAGTAATGGAAACACCAACACAATGATACTCTCTAAGTCAAGACCATCTCTCCCCTTTTTGTAGTCCCAAAACTGCCCACCCTCCATTTCGATAACACATTCCTTCTGTAGATTTCTTCCTATGTTGTCAGGTTATCGTCAAGTCTTGTTGGCCTGGGAGTCATTCTGTCTTCCAAAGGTGATTTTGTAGATCTCTGCTGAGGTCTACTAACTTAATTTAAAGCTCATCTTTAAAAAAAAAAATTCAATTTTTAAAAGTTTTTATTGAAATGTACTTTACATATCAGAAAATTTACCCATTTTAAGTATACTGTTGAGTGATTTTTATCAAGTTTACTGGGTTGTGCTTATCATAACACATTCATCTGTTCAGTAAGATCCATAATACTCATTTAAATTTAATCTCTGTTCCCATTCCCATTTCATATAAATAAAATCCTATAGTATATGGTCTTTTGTGTCTGGCTTCTTTTGGTTACAATAATGTTTTGTAGCATGCATCATGCATTCCTTTTATAGTGTTTTATTGTATGGATATGCCATATTTTGTTGATGGACATTTGAGTTGTTTCCATTTAGCTATTATGAATAACGCTGCTATGAACATTTAAGTGCAAGTCTTTGTGTGGCCATGTTTCCATTTCTTTCGGGCAGATACCTATGAGTGGAATTGCTGGGTTATATGGTAAATTTACATTTAACTTTTTTTTTTTTCAGTGGGGGATGGGCTAAGGGAGAGGGAGAATCTTAAGCAGGCTCCACACCTGGTGTGGAGCTCAAACTCACAACTGTGAGATCATGACCTAAGCAAAAATCAGAGTTAGACACTCAACTAACTGAGCTACCCGGGCTCCTCACATTTAACTTTTTAAGAAGCATCCAACATATTTTCCAAAGGAGCTACATCAAAGGGCAGTTTTAATGCTCTAATTTCCAACCTGTTGGGGTATCCATCATGCTAGAGCCCCATGACTGGTAATAAAAGGAATAAAAATGACCCATAATCATCCTTCTGAGCATTTTACTGATACATATAAAAGTATTATTTTATGTATAATATTTTATAAATATAAGTGTATAAAATTTTATTTCATTCATAACAGAAAATATATGTTTATATATGTATACCTGTATTTTGTGTTGAAAACTATATATTTATATACATATATATGAAAATTATATATGAGAAGATTTTATATATATGTATATACAAATACATACTTGAGATCACATTATATTAATAATTGAGCTTTTTTAAACTATAGTGGAATTTATGATCATTTATCTGTTACTAAATATGAAGTTTGATTTTTAATATCTTCATAATATCCATATGGATATGCCATAATTTTTAAATCCATTGTCCTAGTTTTTATTTTTTTAATTTTTTTTTTTTTTTTTTTTTGAGAGAGACAGAGACAGCGTGAGCAGGGGAGGGGCATAGAGAGGGGGAGAGAGAGAATCCCAAGCAGGCTTTGCACTGTCAGTACAGAGCCTGATGTGGGGCTCAAACCCACAAGATCATGACCTGAACCAAAACCAAACATTGAGAGTTGGAAGCTTAACTGACTGAGCCACCCAGGTGCCCCTCCATTGTCCTATTTTTTAACTTTTGGATTGTGTTTTTACTTCTAAATCATAATTTAAATATGTTATACTTTCAATTTCAGATTAAACTTTTAGCTGGTCCCATTCTCATGCTTTTCTTTAATATTTTATCCCTGTGACTTCTCATGGACATATGTTTGTTCACCCTTCACCAGGTTTTCCCTCTCTGTTGTCTCTTATGGTCCCTTCACCAGAGGAGTGATTTAGAAAGCAAATTCCTGTTGAAAATGCATTTGTTGCTAATAATATCAGAGCTGATGATCAATTAAATTATAATAAAGAAACAATAATAAGCAGGATGGTAGTTTAATGAGTATAGATAGATTGGCTGAAAGATTTTACCCTACAGTAGGGTTTTATATATACTTCATCAGAGGATTGTGAAAAGGAGGTCACTTTTTAAGATTCTCATAGAAAATTTGGACATTTTAAGAATGGTATCTTAATTTAAAATACTAATGACAGTATAATTCCTTCAGTGGCCTTCTCCCACATTGCAACCTGTAAGCCATTCTCCTGACAAGGCTTGCTACTTTAAGAATAAATCCTAAGTGCAGGTCTGATCGTGTGGCTGTTCAGTTCTCTCTACAGGGTCATTCAAGGCTCATCATAGTCTCCCACTCTACTGCACAAAACTTACCCAAACTGAGAAATTGTTCAATAAGAAGAGACTTAACCCCTCAACTTTTTTTTTCTTTTTGGGACATTTTATTGAGGTGTAATAATTCAAAACCCCCAAATTTCACCCTTTTAAACTATATACTTTAGTGGTTTTAAGTACATTCATCGATAGAGTTGTGCAGCCATCATCACTATCTAAATTGAGAACATTTTCACTTTCATCATTCTGAAAAGAAAATCTGGTCACTCCTTGTTCCCCTCTCCCCTGGATCCTGACAACCACTAATCTGCTCTCTGTCTCTACCGATGTCTCTGTCACCTTTTATATCTGGCTTCTTCACTTAGTATGTTATCAAGGTTCATACACGTTGTAGCATGTATCAGTACTTCATCAGTTTTCTAGGTCAAATAATATTTAATTAGATGGTTACATTATCTTTTAAAAAAATTTTTTTTAAATGTTTATTTTTTTTGAGAGAGAGACAGAGACGGAATGCGAGTGGGTTAGGGGCAGAGAGAGAGGGAGACACAGAATCCAAAGCAGGCTCCAGGCTCCAAGCTGTCAGCACAGAGCCCAATGTGGGGCTCGAACTCATAAGCTGTGAGATCATGACCTGAGCCAAGTCAGATGCTCAACTGACTGAGCCACCCAGGAGCCCCATTACATTTTTTTTAATCCATTCATCATTTGGTGAAATTACTTTTTGACTATTTGTATAATGCTTCCATGAATATTTATATACAAGATTTTGGTTGGCATATACTTTGGAAGTTTTGCACATAGCACAGGTTGAGTGGATACTTGTCATTTGGGAAAATAGCAAATTTATATAGTAGAGAATGAGTACAACTGGAATTAGGTTAAATGTTTCAAAAAGATAACTTGCCTCTGACTTACTTTTTTCTTCTGAAAAAAAATTTATTCCCTTGAAACCTTTCTATAGCAGTGTGCACAAGGTAAGAATTAGTAACTCCTCGAAGTAACTGCTCAAAAATCTTCTAGAAAAGAAACAATGTCAACCACAAAAATATAAAGAGAAAAATTCTTAGAATCAGGAAAGAAGTGTTGTGGCAAGATTATTGATCTGTTAAAACTGGGTTGGACCTATTACTATGTTTTTGTTCACTCAAGATACACTGCTTTTTTTCCCTCTTGCTGCAGTTGACCAGAGCTAGAAAGGGCGGAGGGCAGTGAGGAGACAACTCACCTCTCTGAGAGTGACCAGCTGACTGCATTCAGAATTAACACACAGGACCAAGTAACTCTCTGATGACTATAATGCTGACCGTGAAGTACATGAGGGATTTTTACCCACCAAATTTTCGAGTCAAACACTATAGTCAGAAGATGAAAACTACTAAACAGTATATGGATATAAAACTTGAGCCTGAGCAAAAATTTACACCATTCACCTCATCTTCTAGATATCTACAGCAGTTTTCCTTGCTCTCAAATTTGAACATCAAAATAAACTAGAACACTTTTAATACACATGGTCCCTCCACAGACTTTCTATTCAGTAGATTCCTAACAAATTTCCAGGCAATTCTAATGCTGTTGTTGTAGGGAGCGTACTGCTCTAAAATTGTCATGCTAATCTCAACTCAAGCCCATAAAATTCCCTTTTACCACAGTGTTGCTCTTATTTGGCTGTGTGGATAGCAGTCTGATTAAACAAGTCTCTTTGAAAGCTGACTGAGTTTGCTTATTTTTGTATTCACAGTCTCTAGAACAATGAGCTTTTGTCTAGGTGCTTTTGTCTTTTAAATGAATGTATGGAACTAATTTATATTAAGTTATCAGTGCTCTATAGCAGCTTATTATTATATATATTATTATTATTATTATAGAAGCTTATAATTCTGGGATATTTAAATTTTAAAGGCAGATCAACATAAATTGAATTAATCTTCAAATTATAAGAATATCACTAAACAAATGACACAGTGTAATTTTTTTAAATGTATAGAAGATTTGGGGTACCTGGAGGGCTTAGTTGGTTGAGTGTCTGACTCTTGATTTCAGCTCAGGTCATGATTCCAGGGTCCTGGGATTGAATCAAGTTTTGGGCTCCACACTAAGTGTGGGACCTTCTTAAGATTCTCCCTCCCTCTCTCTCTCTCTCTGCCCCTCTCTCCTGCTTGTGCTCTCTCTCTCTCTCTCTCTCTCCAAAAAAAAAAAAAAAATGTATAGAAGATTTGAGAGACACTTTACCAGAAACGATATTTGGACAGCAAATAAACATATGAAAAGATACTCAACATTAGTTAGCTGAGAATTGCTTTAGAGCCATGATGAGATTTCGCCACACATCTATAAGATGTTACAAAGAAACAAACAGCTACAAACAAAGAAATGAACAAAAAACCTTGACAATATCAAGTGCTGACAAGGATGTGAAACAACTGGAACTCTCATATGTTCCTAGCAGAAATGCACATGTTACAGTCACTTTGGAAAATAGTTCGGTAGTTTCTCATAAAGTTAAACTTACTATATAACCCAGCAATTCTGTTCCTAGGTATTTACATAAGTGAAACAAAATCTGTTTTCAAAAATACATTACACAAAGTTTTATACCAGTTTTATTCATAGTCCTCAAAACTAGAAATAATCCAAATGCCCCTCAACTGTCAAATGGATTAACAATCTATGGAATATCGAGAGGTGAGGAAGCCGGGGATAGAGGAGAAAGCTGTTTCTCGCTAGCCTTGGTTCTCACGCGCCATGGCGGCCCCTGTCCAGCAGCCTCCTCGGTCTAGTGGTGGAAAGCGCAAAGGGAAAGCTCAGTATGTGCAGGCCAAGCGGGCGCGGCGCGGCGACGGCAGTGGGCCACCGCAGCTGGAACCTGGGCTACAGGGCATTCTCATTACCTGCAACATGAACCAGCACAAGTGCATGGAGGAGGCCTACAGTCTGCTCAACGAATACGGCTACGACGTGTACGGGCCGGAAAAGTTTACAAAGATCAGCAGCCCTCTGGAAGTGAGGCAGAAGATGATGATGTGGAGGCTGCCTTGAAGAAAGAAGTTGGTGACATTAAAGCATCTACGGAGATGAAGCTGAGAAGATTCCAATCAGTGGAGAGTGGAGCAAATAACGTAGTCTTCATCAGGACACTTGGGATAGAACCTGAGAAATTGGTACATCACATTCTTCAGGATATGTATAAAACCAAGAAGAAGAAGACTCGGGTTATTCTATGAATGTTACCTATTTCGGGCACATGCAAAGCTTTCTTAGAAGACATGAAAAAATATGCAGAAACATTTTTGGAACCCTGGTTTAAAGCTCCAAACAAAGGGACATTTCAGATTGTATATAAATCTCGAAATAACATCAACATGAATAGAGAAGAAGTTATCAAAGAATTGGCAGGAATAGTAGGCAGCCTGCCAATTCGGAAAATAAAGTGGATCTTACCAATCCACAGTACACAGTGTTGGTAGAAATCATTAAAGCTGTCTGTTGCCTGGAAAAAAAAAAACAATCTATGGAACATCTATGCAATGGAATATTACTTATCAGTAAAAAAAGAGTGGACTAAACGCTGACGAATTTCAAGTGCATTATGCTGAGTGAAAGAAGATTTGAAGGGATACACATTGTACTATTGCATTTTATATGACATTATAGAAGAAGACAAATTAATAGGGACAGAGAATAATCAGCTATCGGCAGGATTTAAGAGTTAGGGTGGGTGATAATAATGGGATAGCATGAGATAATTTATGGGGGGAGGATGGAAGTGCTTTTATCTTGATTGTTATAGTGGCTATACAACTGTGTGGATTTGTTAAAACTCAGAACTGTACACCACAAAGAGGGTCTTTTATTATATATAAATTGAGAGTAATTATTTTTTTTTAAAAAAAGTGTCACTAAAGATCTTTTTTGAGAGAAATGGGGTGTGAAGCTTGAAATTTCACGGATTAGAGAACAGGTGACCTGGGTTAGGTATGGCTCTCTGACCAAGTAGGTGCAGTGAATGGTATGCCGCCAGCAGCAAGAGCTAGTGAATAGTGACTTAACTTTTTAGGGCATCAAGGAGAGCCCACAAGTACCAGGAAGAGACGTGGCTAATAAAAGAAATGATCTTTCAGAATAGAAGTGAGGTCATAGTGTAGCTACTTCAATTGTGAATTGTTTGAGGAGAAAGGGGCCAATAGCAGATTGCTTCTTGTGGAAAAGATAAGGAAGGGAAAAATTACATAAAAAGTAGGATGAAAATGTTCTTCCTTGAATGGTTATCCCCAGAAGCATTATATTCCAAAGAGAATACACTCAGTGGTCCTCACTGAAAATACAACAGCAACCTCCTTATAGAGTGCTTATTCTATGAAGGAAACTTTCCAGGGGTTTAGCTAAGGTACGGTACAAGGGAATCAGAAAGGCCTAGAGGAATATCAACTCTGTCTTTTACAAGCCTAGAGTTCTTGTGAAAACCACTATAATTTTTTTTTTATTTTAAGTTTCTCCATCTATAAAACAGGGTTAACAATAGCACATGTGTTTTGAGTATTGAGAAAATTAAATGAGATAATGCATGTATAGCATTGAGCACAATGTCTGGAAGCACTCATTAGGAAGCACTCAATAATTTGCAGTAAGCATCACATTGATGCCTCATTTTAGGAGCATGCATATACTTACTTTTTTCAAGTTCATACTTGTATTTAATATTTTTTTGGCCAGCCTCTCATCAACAGGAGATTCTCAAGCCTAAGAAGCATCATCTTACTGCCTAGAGTGTATATATATATATATATATATAGAGAGAGAGAGAGAGAGAGAGAGAGAGAGAGAGAGAGGGAGGGAGAGAGAGAGAGAAAGGGAATTTGAGGAGAGACATCTTATTCCCAGAAACATAAAATCGATTATACTCAATACAAAGAACCTTCAAAAGCAAGCTGTGACTTCCTTGCTCCAGAACTGGTTAACCTGTTGGGATATTTGGTAGATGAATGCTGTACCACGCTCTTTCCTTTACTATGCACTAGACTGAAAGGCAGCAGCTGCTCGTGGTGCCCTTCTTCCAACATAGAAAACCAATCTCCCAGCACCAGGGGAGACATTAAAAAGGGAAAAAATGCAAATGCCCAACACTGATTAGTTTTGCCAGCTGCTCTTCTTGCTCCAGAATCAATGGATTGGCCACTTTAGCTGCAAAGTCCATTGGACAGACTCGGGTTTTGTTTTTGTTTTTGTTTTTAAGAAATGGTATTAAAAATAATCTTTTCTAGGTCAAACCTGTCAAAAAAGTTGACAAATGGATAGAGGGTTTAAATAAAGAGGATAGATAGTATGTCTATATTGGACTATTACTGAAAATATGTTTGAGTCTGGTTATTTTAAACATAGGATTGCAAACTCAAATGCTTTGAGAATCCAGTCTAGTTATGTAAACGAGTGAGGAAGCATCTGGGTGTGAGGCAACAGGGAGTGAGTGGTGAGTATGGGTCTACTTCTTTTGTTTTCCTACTATTAGGAGACACTTGGATACAAAAACATTTCATTTTTTTCTCAACTCTGCTACAGAGGGAAAAATAAAGAATGTATGATAATAAATGACAACTGATGCAACCTCAAAGATGTAGGACAATCTTGGTTCCCATCTGGGTCATATGGTGGACTGGAGAAGTGCATGCCATACCTGAATTCAACAGCTTTTATTCAGCTCCAGCTAACTACTATTGGACAAGCAGTGAGTCCAGTATTGCTGAGTATTTAGTTATTCAAGAGACACCCAACATCTTGATTTTGATGTGATTTCTCTAAATCACATCACAATTCTGACCATTCTAACTCTGAAAAGTCATTCCATTTGGAAAAATAATCATGTGGATCAAACACAACATGTCTTTATATTGGTTTTAGCCAGTGGCTGTCATCTGAACCTCTGCTTTGGACTTCAATTTGACAACTGCTGTGGAGTAGAGTACAACTTTTTGGTAGATGGTAATAAATGATAGAAACAATGTACATTATGTTATAAGTAATCTCTTGCTGATCTTTAAAAGGATTGTGAATTAAAATGGTATTGTAAAGTATGAAGTTATTAAAGCATTATTCTAAAAGCAAAAGATGGGAAATAGACTAGATATCCACTAATAAGGAATGATTATAAAAATTATATTACATCCAAACAATACTAGGTATCTATTAAAAATTAAAAATAAGGGAACTCTATAGTACTAATATGGAACACATGCTAAGATACATCATTAAGTAAAAGAAAAAAAAAGAAAAGAAAAAAAGAAAAAAAGCACAGAAAATGGTGTAAAGCATGCTACTGTTTTATTATTTAAAGTGTGATATATATATAATATATATATGTATAGTATAATACATATGTATAATATATGTACAACACAAGATGTATGATATATATACACACACAAATTATGCTAGATTTAAATAAAATATAGAATGATATGTAAAATATAATCTCTGGAAGAACATGAAAGGAAAAGATAACAGTGGTGGCTCCCTCTGGGAAAGAGATGGCGCCTGGGGAACTAAGGACAGGGATAGGGGCAGACTTACTTTTTTTTTCATGTATATTTGGCAACATTTGATTTTTTTACCACATGTGTATATTCCCCATTCAAAATAAATGTAATTAAAACAACAACAACTTCTAATCCACAGGAAATAACCTCTTCTAAAACGGTAGTGACAGGGTAGGGACGGGTTGCCATAACATAGAGAAGATGGACATTTTTTTAGGAAATGACATGGCTAGTATGTGCTTCATCATCTTTCTACCATCTGCTCCGGAGGGACAATTATATTGGCTTCAATGGATGGTCACAGACTCCAATATGAAATAGGACACAGTCCCAGAAGTTATTAATTTTTATTATCAAACTCACAGGATCCTACACACAAAGGACCAAGTGGATACCATGGCAGTTTAAGTATATGGCACTTGCTAGCAGCTGGGTTTTCCTATTACACTGTCTATTCTTTGTTATCTATATCATCTTCTTTGGGATTTGCTCATATCCTCAAAAATTGTCTTCTGTTGGCTTCCCACTTCCTTTTGTTGGTCCTGAGTTTGTCTCATTTATGAGCGTGATTAGTGTCAGCTGTTGGTTTTACAAAGGATTTAGTGTTTCCTAGCATATACCTGGATTTGCCTGAGGTTGTGTTGCAAATATGCACCTCTTGTGAGGAAAGGAATGAGATAATGAATGGACCTTCTTCATTTTATGTTTTCAACTTTATCTATAGCTAGATAGATATGGGTATGTAAATAAATATGAATAGGTACATAAATATACATATATATGAAACAATATAACAGAAACTGACAATGGTGACTGACTTTGGGGAGAAAGCATGATAAGTGCTCTTTTTATACCCAATAAGCTGATTGTGGAATTGACAAACTGTATTCCCAGTATTGCAGATGCTGTACTTGAGGAAAGGAGAAATGACCTAGTTTGAGATATATAAACTGTATCGTTCTAAGGAAAACAGAAAAAGTCAAATTTCTAATCAGTTAGGGGAAAGTTAGGTAATTTAATAAATGATATTGAGAACTTGGCTAATCTTAAAAAAATGTCTATTCCTACCTCACTCTTTTCACCAAAAAGAGGTTGTCGAGTACAGAAATAGAATGGTCCTCAGGACCCCTGGCTCCTGGTATTCTTAGCTTTGTGTAATCCCTCTGGAAGGATCAGTGACTCTCTTCTAACCATTGTAACGTGAAAAAGGTGAAATGTATGTGATCACATATGTGTAATTACATAATGGTGTAAGGTCTTGCTAGAGTCTCTCTCTCTCTCTCTCTCTCTCTCTCTCTGGATTTGATGAAGGAGGATGCCATGAATCCTATAGCATTAGGAAGTGAATTTGGACAACAGTCTGACAGAGCTTGGAAGTGGATCTTTCCCCAATTGAACTTCTGATGAGACACAATTCTAGCAAAATCTTGATCAGAGTGTATACAATTCTAAGCAAAGGCCCCGGTTAAATAATGCCCAACTCCTGATCTGCAGAAACTGTGAGATAATGAATGTGTGTTGTTTTAAGCTGCTAAACTTGTGGTAATTTGTTATACAGCAGTGGAAAACTAACACAGTTCCATATGGATTCATGGATTAATTGTAAAAAGGAAACAAAAAAAAAACCATACAGATCTCTAAAAGAAAATGTGATAGAATACTTTTGTAATCTTGAAGTACAAAATATATTTCTGAAGAAGAAATAAATCCCCAAAACCATACACAAAAAAATGACTGACAAATTTGACTACATAAAATGTTTAAAATTGAACATGGAAAAAATACTATGCTATAACTAAATTTCCTTAATTCAGTGTCTGCAAATAAAGAGATAAAATCACCAACTGAAAGAAAAATGAATCAAGGATATTAACAATATGTTCAAAGAAAAAGAAACATAAATGTCTTTAGCATTTAACAAAATGTTCAACCTTATTCATAATTAAAGAAATACAAATCTTCAAAAATGAGATTTCATTTTTCACTTAATAGATTTGTGAAGATGGAAAAACTTGATAACACTGGGGAAACAGATACGCATATGCTATTGCTTGGAATGTAAATTGGTGCAGATTTTTTAGCAACAGAAATCAAAATTTGTGGCATACCTACATAGGTCAGTCTTTGTGTATGACGTCATTCAATAGTCATGCCCACACATGTGCAGTGACTTTTGAATAGGAAAACCTAGAAGTAACCAAAATACTCATTGGTAGAAGGCCTATTAAGTAATCTCAAGGGTACCTTACTATGAAAAAAATTGTCTTCTGTGTATAAGTCATGATAAAAATAATTTATAAGCTCTATTAAGTTAAAAAAATCAACATTCACACAGAGAATGCTGGTAATTTGCTCCTACTTTTTCAAAAGGATATATTCTAACAAGACAAGTTGTGTGTGTGTGTGTGTGTGTGTGTGTGTGTGTGTGTGTGTGTGTGTGTGTAATTGGAAAAGAAGAGTGTACCTGAATTTGACCTCAGCCTAGGAAAGTGTCAACATGGGGGTGGAGACCTGGATATGTATGCACCTATAATAACATATTCTAAAAAGCAGTAGCCAAGATGAAGTATTAAGAAAATTACTATGATCACAAGAATGGAGGTCTGGGAGCAGAAGACCAGTAAGATGGGAAGGAGTAATCCTCCCTCATCTTGGAGGTCAGTCAGGGAATCAGTGTATCCTGGCAGTTTATGGTTCTAGCAAGCAGGGAATCCCAGATGTGCCTAACTCTGGAGCAAAAGCTGTTTGCTTTCTGTGAAATCAACAGATAGCAGATGCTGTTATCTGGGCACTGGGGTGGGGGTCTGAGGATGTACAAGAAAGAATAAGAATTAGTCTCTATGGTATTTTTTTATTCACTGAATTCAAACATCTTGTAATAATCTATTCCTGGGAGTCAAATTTGTCATCAAGTTCTAGGTAGTAGTTTTCACTTCTCCTATTTGATCTTCTCAACTAATTTTTACAGGAATCTCAATACTCCTATTCTGTAGGTGGGATTTATAGAGGTAAAGCTCTTCTTTTTAAAGACCTTAGAAAGTGCTCTCAGGATCTGGGAGGAAACATGGGGATGTAGAAGGTTAATGAAAGATTGAATCCACCTATGGAGACCAATTTTTAGATACCTCAACCAGTCCACAAGATAATTCATCATCTTGCCTCAAACATGCTAATTTTCTGTATACTCTATCTTCACAAATATTTTTTAGCACCTCCTATGAGCTCAGATAATGTTTCTAGGACACGGGCACATGGTGAACTAGATAGACATGGATGTTTTTGCTCTTTTGAATAGAGAATTCTAGAAAGGAAGATAGAGAATAAGGGAGTAGCAAATAAGAAAGTAACATTATAGAAGAAGAGATAAAGAATAAGAGCAGCATCTACACAGCAAAGTTTTGATAAGTATTATAAAAAAAAGAGTGAAGCAAGATAAGAGGACAGAGATTAGTAGTGGGGAGTAGGGGTGGGGAAAGTAGTATGCTTAATAAAGACTGTCTGAAGGGGAGTTGTTTGAGGACAGATCTGAATAAAAGAGAGAGGATCATGGGAAAACTGAGAAAAAAAAAAACTCAAGGGCAAGTGGTGGGATGGTCGTGAGCTTGCCTTGTTGAGGGAGCAGCAAGAGCTCCAGCATAGCTAAGCAGAGCTGAGCAGGGAGGGATGTGCAAGGAAATTGAGCTCACAGGGGTGGGAAGAGGCCAGATCACATAGAGCATTTTAGGGCATGATGAGGAGCTTGGATTTTATCTGTCAGGAAGCCATCAGAAAGATGGAAGCAGAGAAGAGATGGGTTTTGATTTATGTTTAGAAAAGATGGCTCTGCAGTGGGGAAATCATAGGATATGGAAGCAGGGAGTTATGAGGAGACAGTCTCAGGTGACAGGTCATGGGGACAATGAGGAGGGTAGAGGCAGGCATGGGGAAGATGAGTGGCTGGGTTTTAGAATCCACAGGATTATTTAATGGATTAGATATACAGTGAAAATGAATGATGAAAAGTATAAGGTTGACTCCGAATTTTGGTCTGAGCAACCAAGTTATGAAGGTGGCGAGGACCAAACCATTCCACTTCTCTGTTTAAGGCACTTGCTGATTCTATAGCACCTGCAGATTCTTTAGCATGGCTTAAAGCCTCTCCCATAATCTGCCTGACCTGCCTTTCCAGGCTTCTCTCTAGCTCCCCTGTACTCCTCCCTGTGTTCTCCAGCAACCGCCTTGTTCTACGGCACACCTGCTGCTTCTTGCTTCTGTGCTTTTGCTCAGGCTCATTGCTCACTATACACTTCCTGGGCTCCTTATCATTCATGCCTCAGCTTGAGCATCACTTCCTCCAGGAAGCAGTTTCTGATTTCCCAAATTTAGATTCACCCCATTCTCCAGTTATGCCTCATTTTTAAAAAAAATAATTTCCTTTTTTATGTTATTTTTATTTATTTATTTATTTTTAATTTACATCCAAATTAGTTAGCATATAGTGCAACAATGATTTCAGTAGTAGATTCCTTAATTCCCCTTACCCGTTTAGCCCATCACCCCCCCCACAACCCTTCTAGTAGCCCTCTGTTTGTTCTCCATATTTAAGAGTCTCTTATGTTTTGTCCCCCTCCTTGTTTTTATATTATTTTTGCTTCCCTTCCATTATGTTCATCTGTTTTGTATCTTAAAGTCCTCATATGAGTGAATTTATATGATATTTGTCTTTCTCTGACTGACAAATTTCGCTTGGCATAATACCGTCTAGTTCCATCCATGTAGTCGCAAATGGCAAGATTTCATTCTTTTTGATTGCTGAGTAATAGTCCATTGTGGATATGTGTATACACGCACACACATATACACATATATATATATGTATATATATGTGTATATGTACATATACATCTTCTTTATCCATTCATCCATCAATGGGCATTTGGGCTCTTTCCATACTTTGGCTAAATTGATAGTGCTGCTATAAACATTGGGGTACTGGTGCCCCTTCAAAACAACATACCTGTATCCCTTGGATAAATACCCAGTAGTGCAATTGCTGGGTTGTAGGGTAGTTCTATTTTTAATTTTCTGAGGAACCTCCATACTGTTTTCCAGAGTGGCTGACCAACTTGCATTCCCACCAGCAATGCAAAAGAGTTCCTCTCTCTCCGCATCCTCGCCAACATCTGTTATTACCTGAGTTGTTAATGTTAGCCATTCTGACAGGTGTGAGGTGGTATCTCAATATGGTTTTGATTTGTATTTCCCTGATGATGAGTGATGTTGAGCATTTTTTCATGTGTTGGTTGGCATCTGGATGTCTTCTTTGGAGAAGTGTCTATTCATGTCTTTTGCCCATTTCTTCACTGGATGATTTGGTTTTTGGGTGTTGAGTTTGACTAGTTCTTATAGATTTTGGATACTAACCCTTTATATGATACGTCATTTGCAAATATCTTCTCCCATCCCATCGGTTGCCTTTTAGTTTTGCTGATTGTTTCCTTTGCTGTGCAGAGGATTTTTATTTTGATGAGGTCCCAATAGTTAATTGTTGCTTTTGTTTTCCTTGCCTCTGGAGACATGCTGAGTAATAAGTTGCTGTGGCCAAGGTCAAAGAGGTTTTTGCCTGCTTTATCCTTGAGTATTTTGATGGCTTCCTGTCTTACAGTGAGGTTCATCCATTTTGAGTTTATTTGTGTGCATGGTGTAAGAAAGTGATCCAGGTTCTTCTGCATGTCGCTGTCCAGTTTTCCCAGCACCACTTGCTGAAGAGACTGTCTTTATTCCATTGGATATTCTTTCCTGCTTTGTCAAAGATTAGTTGGCCATACATTTGTGGATCCATTTCTGGGTTCTCTATTCTGTTCCATTGATCTGAGTGTCTGTTTTTATGCCAGTACCATACTGTCTTGATGATTATAGCTTTGTAGTACAGCTTGAAGTCTGGGATTGTGATGCCTCCTGCTTTGGTTTTCTTTTTCAAGATTGCTTTGGCTATTCTGGATCTTTTCTGCTTCCATACAAATTTTGGGATTGTTTGTTCTAGCTCTGTGAAGAATGCCAGTGTTATTTTGATAGGGATTGCATTGAATATGTAGATTGTGTTTTGGGTAGTATTGACATTTTAACAATATTTGTTCTTCCTATCCAGGGGCATGGAATATTTTTTTCCTTTTTTTGTGTGTCTTCTTCAGTTTATTTCATAAGTTTTCTATACTTTTCAGTGTATAGATTTTTCACCTTTTTGGTTAGATTTATTCCTAGATATTTTATGGGTTTTGGTGCAATTGTAAATGGGATAGATTCCTTGATTTCTCTTTCTGTTGCTTCATTGTTGGTGTATAGGAATGTAACCGATTTCTGTGAATTGATTTTATATCCTGCAACTTTGGTGAATTCATGAATCAGTTCTACCAGGTTTTTGGTGGAGTCTTTTGGGTTTTCCCTATAGAGTATCACGTCGTCTGCAAAGAGTGAAAGTTTGATCTCCTTCTGGGCAATCTGGATGTCTTTTATTTCTTTGTGTTGTCTGACTGCAGAGGCTAAGACTTCCAATACTATGTTGAATAACAGTGTCAAGAGTGGACATCCCTGTCTTGTTCCTGACCTTAGGGGGAAAGCTCTCAGTTTTTCTCCATTGAGGATGATATTAGCATTGGGTCTTTGGTATATGGCTTTTCTGATCTTGAGGTATGATTCTCCTATCCCTGCTTTCTTGAAGATTTTTATCAAGAAAGGAGGCTGTATTTTGTCAAATGCTTTCTCTGCATCTATTGAGAGGATCATAGGGTTCTTGTCCTTTGTTTTATTGATGAGATGAGCACATTGATTGTTTTGTGGATATCGAACCAGCCCTGCATCCCAGGTATAAATCCCACTTGGTTGTGGTGAATAATTTTTTTAATGTATTGTTGGATCCAGTTGGCTAATACCTTGTTGAGGATTTTTGCATCCATGTTCATCAGGGAAATTGGTCTGTAGTTCGCCTTTTTAGTGGGGTCTCTGTCTGATTTTGTAGTCAAGATAATGCTGGCTTCACAGAAAGAGTTTGGAAGTTTTCCTTCTGTTTCTATTTTTTGGAACAGCTTCAAGAGAATAGGCGTTAACTCTTCCTTAAATGTTTGGTAGAATTTCCCTGGAAAGTCATCTGGCCCTGGAGTCTTGTTGTTTTGGGATATTTTTGATTACTAATTGGATTTCTTTACTGATTATGGATCTGTTCAAATTTTGTATTTCATCCTGTTTCAGTTTTGGTAGTGTATATGTTTCTCGGAATGTGTCCATTTCTTCCAGATTGCCCATTTTATTGGTGTATAATTGCTCATAATATTCTCTTATTGCTTTTATTTCTGCTGTGTTAGTTGTGATCTCTCCTCTTTCATTCTTGATTTTATTTGAGTCCTTTCCTTTTTCTTTTTGATCCAGCTGGCTAGTGGTTTATCAATTTTGTTAATTCTTTCAAAGAACCAGCTTCTGGTTTCTTTGATCTGTTGTTGTTGTTGTTGTTGTTGTTGCTGTTGTTGTTTGGTTTCAATATCATTGATTTCTGCTCTGATCTTTATTATTTCCTGTCTTCTGCTGGTTTTGGGTTTATTTGCTGTTCTTTATCCAGCTCTTCAAGGTGTAAGATTAGGTTGTGTATCTGAGATCCTTCTTCCTTCTTTAGGAAGGCCTGGATTTCTATATATACTTTCCTCTTATGACTGCCTTTCCTGCATCCCAGAGGTTTTGGGTTGTGTTGTTATCATTTTCATTGGCTTCCATGAACTTTTTAATTTCCTCTTTAACTTCTTGGTTAGCCCATTCATTCTTTAGTAGGCTGTTCTTTAGTCTCCAAGTATTTATTACCTTTCCAACTTTTTCCTTGTGGTTGATTTCGAGTTTCATAGCATTGTGGTCTGAAAATGTGCATGGTATGATCTTGATCTTTTTGTACTTGTTGAGGGATGATTTGTGTCCCAGTATGTGGTCTTTTCTGGAGAACATTCCATGTGCACTGGAAAAGAATGTATATTCTGTTGCTTTGGGATGAAATGTTCTGAATATATCTGTTAAGTCCATCTGGTCCAGGATGTCATTCAAAGCCATTGTTTCCTTGTTGATTTTTTGATTAGGTGATCTGTCCATTGCTGTGAGTGGGATGTTGAAGTCTTCTATTATTATGGTATTATCAATGAGTTTTTTATGTTTGTGATTAATTGATTTATATATTTGGGTGCTCTCACATTTAGCACATAAATGTTTACAATTGTTAGGTCTTCTTGGTGGATAGACCCCTGAATTATGATATAATGCCCTTCTTCCTCTCTTGATACAGTCTTTATTTTAAAGTCTAGATTGCCTGATATAAGAATGGCTACTCTGGCTTTTTTTTGTTGACCATTAGCATGATAGATGGTTCTCCATTCCCTTACTTTCAATCTGAAGGTGTCTTTAGGTCTAAAGCAGGTCTCTTGTAAAGGGCATATAGATGGATCTTGTTTTCTTATCCATTCTGTTACCCTATGTCTTTTGATTGGAGCATTTAGTCCATTGACATTTATAGTACTGAAAGATACAAATTTATTGCCATTATGTTGCTTATAGAGTTGGTGTTTGTGGTGGTGTACTCTGGTCCTTTCTGGTCTTTGTTGCTTTTGGTATTTATTTATTTGTTTATTTATTTATTTATTCATTCATTCATTCATTCATTCATTCATTCATTTTTGCCCTCAGAGAGTCCCACTTTGAATTTCCACAGAGCTGGTTTAGTGGTCACACACTCCTTTAATTTTTGTTTGGGAAATTTTTTATCTCTCCCATTTTGGATGTCAGCCTTGCTGGATAAAGAATTCTTGGCTGCATATTTTTCTGATTCAGCACATTTAATATATCCTGCCACTCCTTTTTGGCCTGCCAAGTTTCTGTGATAGGTCTGTTGCAAACCTGATCTGTCTTCCCTTGTAGGTTAAGGACTTTTTATCCCTTGCTGCTTTCATGAATATTTCTTTGTCTGAGTATTTTGTGAATTTGACTATGATATGGCTTATTGATGGTCGGTTTTTCTTTAATCTAAGGGGAGTCCTCTGTGCTTCCTGTATTTTGATGTCTCTGTCTTTCCCCAGGTTAATAAAGTTTTCTGCTATGATTTGCTCGCATAACCCTTCTACCCCTATTTGTCTCTCTTAGTCTTCTGGGATCCCTTTGATTCTGATGTTGTTCCTTTTTAATGAGTCACTGATTTCTCTAATTCTTAAATCGTTCTCTTTTGCCTTTATCTCCCTCTTTGTTTCTGCTTCATTATGCTCCATAAGTTTGTCCTCTATATCGCTGATTCTCTGTTCTGCCTCATCTATCCTTGCCACCATGCCATCCATTCCAGATTGCAGCTCAGTTATAGTGTTTTTTTATTTCATCCTGAGTAGCTTTTACTTCTTTTATCTCCACAGAAAGGGATTCTAACGTACTTTGCACTCCAGCTGGTATTCTTATTATTGTGATTCTAAATTCTGGTTCAGACATCTTGCCTGTATTTATGCTGGTTAAGTCCCTGGCTGTCGTTTCTTCCTGCTCTTTCTTTTGGAGTGAATTCCTTCATTTCATCATTTTGAAGGGAGAAAAGGAATTAATGAGGTAAAAAAAATTAAAATTAAAAAAATTAAAATTCAACAATATATTAAAATTAAAATATTAAATACAAACACACACACAAGAAAATCAAATAAAGGATTCTACATCCTATGTGTGTTTTGGCCTGGGTGTTGAAAGGGGCTTGATACATAAGAGAAAAAAGGGAAAAGGAAAATAAAAGCAAATCATTTGAAAATTTGAAAAAGTGAATACACTACAGTCAAGTAAAATGAAATGATGGAAGTAAAATAGGATTTGAAAACATTTACACAAAAGTGAAAAATATAGTAGAAAAAAATTAAAGAAAAATATTTTTAATAAAAATTGAAAATAAAAATGATTTTTTTCTCTTTCTATATTCAAGAAAAAGAAAAGAAACGAAAAAGGGAAAAAAGAAAAAAAAAGAAAAAAGAAAAAAAAAGAAAACAGATGGACCAGTGAACAGACTGAAATATGACTGAAATCACTTTGTTTTCCCCTAGAAGTCAAACTATTAAGCACTTTATAGTCCATAAACTAAGCAGGTGAAGAGACTTGTGTTTCTGAAGAGCGTGGTTGGCCCAGTTGGGTGGGGCTTAGTGTAACTCTGCTCTCCTCTAGATGGCACTGCTAGCCTACTGGGGTGGAGTGTTGTGGCACTCATAGGTGCGTATGTGCGTGCACAGGAGTGGTGAAAATGGCATCACCCAGCTACCAGGTTTCTAGTATTGGAACTGCGCTCTCCCAGATCAGCAATCCCACAATCATCCCTTGTCTTTGGCTTCCATCCACTCCCCGCTTTTACACCATCCGTAGGCAAGCTCCAGGCAGAACCTCCCTACTGAGTTTTATCTCGGATGTGGCTGTGTTTCCTGACCCCTTATCTCTGAGGGACTGCAGCTTTGATGCATTCTGTGCCTCTGCAGTAGGATCTCCCGAGCAATGGCCAGGTGCAGGCCGCACCCTGAATGTTTGTGGTATTATGCTGCTACCGACGTCCAGAGACTGTGGCTGGGTGCCAGCCCACTCCAGAAAAAGTGCACATTATTGTGTAGCAGCAGCATTTCAGGGATGGTGGCAAATCACAACATGCATCTGGCACCAGGCTTCACCCCCAGTGACCTTGTTCCAGCACCAGTGAATGTGGTTGTTCTCCTGGGTCCACTGGCACCTTTGCCTTTTGGAGAGTCACACAGCCTCTACCAGTGTCTTCCCAGCAGGGGAACTGGCTCTTCCCATGTGCCCCTAAGACCTCTGGACTTCACTCTGCTCCTGGGGATTAGCCCTTTCCACCAGAGCACCACCATGTATGGACCTGCAGAGTTTCAGAATCTGCATTCTGCCTGTTTATAAAGTCTTAATGGAATTTAAACCCTCTCCTTTCAGCTTTTCCTGTATTCTCCTCCCTCTCCTCCTCCCCGCCCCCACACCCCGCCTCTCCATCCTCAAAAGCAACTCCCTGCCCTCTGCAGCTTCTGTCTCCCCCAGTTCGCCTCTCTGCACTGCATACCAGCTGAATTCTGTGGCTCATGTTGTGCAGGTTGTTGTGTTAATCCTCAGATCTATTTTCTATGTGTGCAGGATGGTTTAGTGTTGGTCTGGCTGTATTTCATGGACACAAGACACAAAAAAAAACCTTCCATGCTCTTCCGTCATCTTGGCTCCTCCCCCATTTTTTATGTTTTGTATTTGTTTTTGAGATAGAGACAGAGCATGAGCAGGGAGGGTCAGAGAGAAGGAGACACAGAATCCAAAGCAGGCTCCAGGCTCTGAGCTGTCAACGCAGAGCCCGATGTCAGCTCAAACCCGCGAGCTGTGAGATCATGACCTGAGCTGAAGTCAGATGCTTAACCAATAGAGCCACCCAGTCACCCCTAGCTATGCCTCTTTAATGGGCTGAGCTCTTTTTGAGGGCAAGTAGCTCATTTCATTCATTTTTGTGTCCTTTGGGCCTAGCATAGAGCCTGGCACATAACAGATGGGTACAAATAGTGTTTGATGAATGAGTACATGAATGCAGACTGGTATGTACATAAAACTAGGTAGCATTTGGGGTTAAACATTAAATGATAGTACATTTTTTAAAGTATGTAGATGTATAAAAGATGAAAACAGGAGCCAAGTACAGACACTTCATAATTTTGAATCCTGAGTTTTGGACACTAAGACCATGTCTAGAACCATCAGGGAAGCTACATGATCTCTGTAAAGGCTTTGCCCAAGTGGGTTTTGGGGCTACATACAGGAAGGAAGAATTTAGTCTAGAACTAAGAGGATTACATGCAAGTTAGGCATAATCTGACCCTCCTTTTTATCCTTCCTTGAAAACACCCTACCTCAAAAGTCATTCTTGAGACATCTCCTAGTCTCCATGTCTCTTTAATTCTGCTTATAATCCAGACCATGCTCTGAGATACATGATCTGTGGCCCTTCTACAACCCTCTCCCCACTTCCTTTAAATACAGCCACTCTACCATTCACCTAACCCCGACAGAACAAAATACAGTCCTGTCACAATCTTGTGGCAAGCTAGATCTCCCAGCATTAAATCACCATTAAGGGTTGCTGTGAGTTTGCTAGCAGCTTAAGTTATTCCCCCTTCCTTTCCTTTTCTCTCATTTAGAACTCAGCTAAATATTTCCTGCTGTGGGAAGGGAAATGCTATAAAGACAAAGGATCGACTACCCTGTCCTCCACAGGTGCACTCATACCACAATTAAGCAGGAGTAGAGCAGAGGAATTCCTAGAAAAGCCCCTTCAGGCAGAGCAGTCTTGGCTTGTAGAGCTGTTGGCAGTAGTAGAGAATGTGAAGTCAGCATCTGCATAGCCATTTATGAAACGCTTTCACATCAGGTATTTCATTGGATCCTAACAGGAATCTTATTAAAAGAAGTATTATCATGCCCATTTTAAAGATAAGGATATGAGGATAAAGAAGACGTGGTGTGTGTGTGTGTGTGTGTGTGTGTGTGTGTGTGTGTGTGAATATTACTCAGCTGTAAAAAAGAATGACATCTTGCCATTTGTAGCAATGTGGATGGAGCTAGTGAGTATTGTGCTAAGTAAAATAATTCAGTCAGAGAAAGACAAATACCATATGATTTCACTCTTATGTGGAATTTAATAAATAAGACAAATGAGCAAAGTGGGGGGAAAAAGAGAGACAAACCAAGAAAGACTCTTAACTACAAAGAACAAACTGATGGTTACAAGAGGAGAGGTGGGTGGGGAAAGGGGCTAAATGGGTGATGGGCATTAAGGAGGGCACTTGTGATGAGCACTGGTGTTATAAGTGAGTGATGAATCACTAAATTCTACACCTGAAACCAATATTACATTGTATATTACACTGTATGTAACTAACTGGAATTTAAATAAAATTTTGGAGGCAAATAAAAGATAAGGAACCCAGGGTCCAGAAGTGTGGACTTGTTAATTGGAACCTCAGGACTGAGCACAGAACCTCTGACTTGGAGACTGGAGATCCTGAGGAGCTTTGAAGATTTACTAAGTGATTTTTTTTTCTTTCTCAGGTCTTCCCCATGCATGTCAGCCTCTGAAGGTAGACATACTAGGTTCAAATGTTGGCTCTGCCATTTACCAGCTGAGTGACCTTGAAGAAACTGCTTATTTCTCCTTCTACCAGCTACAATAATGCCACAATAATATTGCTTAACAAGCAACTGCAAAACTTCAGTGACACACAATAATAAACATTTATTTTTGCTCAAGAATCTAGAGATTGGCTGGGAGGTTTTGCTGATCCTGGCAAAGCTCACTTATGTGCCTGTGGTCAGCTGGTGGGTCAACTGGGGGCTGGCGAGTCAGGTAACATGACTCAGCTCTTCTCCATGTTCCTCTCATAAGATAGCAGGCTTACCCCAGGTTTTCACATGCAGTAGCAAAGCTTTAAGAGAGATCATAGAAACATGCGAGTTTTCTTAACACACAGGCTCTGAACCAGCATATTGTCACCTCTGTAAAATTATTTTGGCCAAAGCAAGTCACAAGATCAGCCTAGACCCTAGGAATGGGGAAAGAGATTCCATCCTTTGATGAGAGGAGCACAAAGTCACCTGACACAGGGTATACATACAGAGAGACCATTAAATGGTAACATTAGTGTAAAAAATCACCTCAAATCCCTGAGTTCCTTTGTTTTTGCATTTTAGAAATAGGGGTTAAAACAATATCCATCACATGGGGACATTGTAGGGATAAAATGAGCCAATGCATGTGTACCATAGTGCATTGTATATAGCACATGTAACAAGTGCACACTGTTAACTCACACTTATTATTTTGGATCCCTATTACAGAAGAAGGATCCCTTTCCCTGCTTCAGTTATGCAGAACATTTTCAATCCCCTCTTACTTCTCCTTTAAAATATTTTTGCCTAGGGGCACCTGGGTGGCTCAGTTGGTTAAGAGTCCAACTTCGGCTCAGGTCATGATCTTGCAGTCAGTGAGTTCAAGCCCCACATCGGGCTCTGTGCTGACAGCTCAGAGCCTGGAGCCTGCTTCGGATTCTGTGTCTCCCTCTCTCTCTATTCCTCGCCTGCTCACACTCTGTCTCTCTGTCTCTCTCTCAAAAATAAATATAGATTAAAAAACTTTTTTTAAATAAAATATTTTTGCCTAGAGGGTAATGCCAGTACATTAGCTTCTTCCCACAGCACTCTTTGTTGTATATTAGAATTTTGTATGAATATTTACTTAGATGATATTTCAGGATCTTCAGTCACTGATGAATACCATGCCCTTAGTTATAAAGAAGTTTCACGTACAAGGTAACTAGGATGCCTGGGCAGTGTGGAGGGAGGCTCTGGTATACTCCAGAAGACAGTCATGTGCCATGCTCCATGACATTCGGTTGCCAGCACAACCTGTCCATGTGCCTCCTAAGTTTGATCATACCTAAATTCAACCAGTTCATAAATTTCTGCTTGTGTTGCATCATTTTACCTCTTGAATGCCTGTGGAGCTTGCTTTCTGTCTAAATTATTCTCTTTGTCAAGGACCTGAACTTGGTGTCTTGCACTTAGGTACTTCCTTAATGTGTTTACTCTGGAGGAAGGATTAGCTCATTTCTGTTTCAATTTGAAATTCAAAATAAATAGTATTTGATAACAGCCTTCTCTCTTTCTTTTTTCTTTCTCTTCTTCCAGTATAGAACACATGCCAAGCATCAACCATGTCTTGGAAGATGGAAGAGAATAAGAGCTGGACCCTGCCCTCAAGGAAACTATGATCAGGTAGGGGACCTGGCATGCACTCACATAGGTAGCTATAACACAGGCAAATGTGAAAAAAAAATGGGGGGGGGTATGACAAGCAAGATTTAAGATTTAAAGAGAACTCATAGGAGGGAGACTGGGCTTCTACTGGTTGATAAAGGGAGCCTTCATGAAATAGGTGGTCTTTCAGCTGTCCTAATGGATAAATGAGAGGTTGCCAGTGTTTTTTTTCTTATATGAAATTGCTACAGGTCTTACAGAAAAAAATAGGAAAATGTAAATAAAAGTGAAGTATAATAAAAGTGAGTCATGTTTTGTGTAAGATGTTTGTTGGTTGATTACACAATATCCTTTATCATGCCACACCAAAATTCAAAGAAGGAGGGAAGTGCAATCCTACCACAGGTTTGAAATGATAGAAGAAAAGACTATTGGTTAGCAGAAACAATGACTTCTGTACTATGTTCTGGTATAAGGAGCAAAAAGTTAGAAAGTTCTTGAATTCCTATGACTTTGTGGCTTGCCATATCAGCTCTGGACTGCCCATCTCCAGACTTCTTCCACTAGAGAGAATAAACCACCATGTATTTAAATCATTATGATTTTTGGTTTTCTGTCACAGGGAGCCAAATCTAATGGATTCATATCTCTCTCACCATTTAGGCAAAAAAGCAGATATTATTTGATGAATGTACTGGAGAGGAGACATGAGTCTTTGAGGGTAGCCATGCTTTCAGTGGCTTCTGAGAGGAGCAGCCATGGCAGTGCCTGATGTGTGCATTCCAGTTTTGTGTCATGTGATCATGCCACCCTGCACATGAGTAATTAATT
Organism: Acinonyx jubatus; assembly: GCF_027475565.1. NCBI lineage: Eukaryota > Metazoa > Chordata > Mammalia > Carnivora > Felidae > Acinonyx > Acinonyx jubatus. Next base: position 186,932,211 of record NC_069380.1, on the reverse strand, counting down.
GGATCAAGGCCACAGGCACCTATCTATCGGCTGATCAGACCACTGGCCATGAAATGGCCTGGCCTAAGAGCTCTTCCCAGTGCAGGGGCTCCATATTGGGTGATGACTGACTGACTGAATCAGACCCTCACATTTAGGTTTTGAATTTGAGACACAGAGAGCAGTAGAAAGACACTGAGAGAGCAGAGAGGCTGAGAGAAGCTGCATTCATTACATAATGTCAGTCCCTGGAGTATCTGGCTACCTCTTGCAGAGCAATATCACAGTTTTGAACAGTTAGCAGGGGGTTCAGTTCTCTGTGAGGTCTGGCTGTGTCAGTGCTGAGACATTTCTTGCCTTCCCTTTCTTCTTTGTGTGACCATACAATAAATTTCCTATGACGTGATAAAAAATTAGAGACCGGCCAACACAGTGTGTGTCCTCTTCCTATGTTCTATACTGTATCTATCGATGATTTAAAAAAAAAATTTAGTGCTTATTTTTTATTTTTGAGTGAGAGAGACAAAGTGCAAGTCGGGGCGGGGGGGGGCAGAAATTGAGGGAAACACAGAATCTGAAGCAGGCTCCAGGCTCTGAGCTGACAGGAGAGAGCCCGACGCAGGGCTTGAACTCATGAACCGAACTCAAGAATGGTGAGATCATGACCAGAGCAGAAGTTGGAGGTTTAACCAACTGAGCTAACACTGGTGCCCCCTTGTTGATAGTTTTTTAAAGGGTACTTTCACCTAACAGTATGTCATGATTGCCTTTCCATGCTGTTAAATATTCTTTACAACAGTATATGAACTGGTATATAGTACTTTATTGTATGACTTTATTATTTAATCAATCCTTACTGTTGGATATTTAGGTCATCAACTATGCTTTTGTTTGTGTGTTTTTTGCATGTATGCATAATGCTAGGTAGGAGTTTGATAGGAGGGTGTTTAGTAAGATGCAAGACATTTTAAACCAGGGATATGGCGTGAAATAAACACAAAGTTGTGAAGTAGAAAAGCACAAGGCATGTTATCAAATAATCAAATTTTGATAGTGTTGGTTACATGTAAGGAGATAGTAGCCAAATTATTGATAGGCTTGAATGCCAAGTTAAGTTATGGCCATGGATGAGGATTTTGTTTTTGTTTTTGTTTGTGTGTACATGGACAGAAAATCTGGACTATCTTGGGGTCAGTCTCTCTGTCTTTGCAAGGCTAGTGGTAGTATTTTTTTTTAACATTTTTTAATGTTTATTTATTTTTGAGAGAGACAGAGAGACAGAGTGTGAGAGGGTAAGGGGCAGAGAGAGAGAGGGAGGCACAGAATCCAAAGCAGGCTCCAGGCTCTGAGTGGTCAGCAGAGATCCCAAGGCAGGGCTTGAACTCACAGACTGTGAGATCATGACCTGAGCTGAAGTCAGACATTTACCTGACTGAGCCACTCAGGTACCCCACGGCTAGTGGTAGTGTTAAAGAGACAGTCAGCAGAGGTTAATTTGGCTCATTTCATACTAGTGTGATTTATAGTAAATGAACAAAACTACCTTTTTGTACTTTGTATTGTGCTTTGTTAAAAAAATAAAATGCTGTGATTTCAGGGGACTTTATCAGTATAGAAATAGTCTTAAAACAAATAATATCCTAAGTAAAGATAATTCTGTTATGGGTTAATACCACCACTTCATATTTGTGTCAACTTTTTGAATTTTTTTCAAAATATATAAAGTGTTCCACTGGATCCCCAAAATAGCCTAGCCCCAGTGGAAGGTAACCTGCCCATTTTACAGATGAAGGAACTGGGATTAGGTGATTTAAAGATGTAGAGTGTCAGAGCTTGATTTTTCAAGGTCACCTGGGCCCATGTCTGCAATTTCTGGGGGTGACAGTGAGGTTTAGCTTAGTTACTAACCATCATCACACAGTTCTTATGTGAAGGAGGTAGGCCTGTGCCCACTTCTGATTTCACATCCTGTTTTCATTCCCCTCACCATGATGTCATCCAGCCAGTTGGCAGCAGAGTCTGGATGGAGGACCAGGTAGACTGATTTCAAGTTCAGTGCTTTTTCCAAAACACAAGTGGAAATACCCTTGTCCTACTTTCTTTCCTCAAGGAATTCAAACTTTAACATGCATAAGAATCATCCAGGAGCTTGTTAAACATGGAGAGCCTCAGGCCCTGCCCCCAGACACTCTTCTTTTGGTGGGCCTAGGGTTAGACCCAGATATGAGTATTCTTCACAAACTCCTCAGGTGATTATGAGAAAGGTGGTATACAGAGCAGACTTTAAGAAACACTGCCTGTCGAATTTGGAGCTTGAAATCTGCCTTGTCTCCTCTTCAAGCATGCCTGCTCTTAGAAATATGACTCCAGCCCCACCTCACTGTAACCCCTTATCAGTTCTTTGTGTTTTGCAAATTGCATTTGCTCTTCATTTATGGACAAACCAGGTCAGCACTGCCAGGCCAATAAGAGCTGGATTTTCCCTGGCCTCATGCATCAGTGACATATTTGCCAAGATCAGCCCGGTTCCAACATCCCTGCAATCGGCAATGGTTGATGATGATGCAGGACACACATGACTCGATTTGCAGAGAGCCTGCTAAGCTTTCAGGGAAGTCAATAAGAAAAATCTCATTTTGATCTGAAGCTTGGGCTCATTTGATTTGGAAGTTACTGGTGGCAAAAGAAATATGGGACCCAGGGATGTCTCTTCAAGCCCCTCTCTGACTGTAATCACCCCTAAGAAGCAGTTTTCTCCATCTGTTCCCTCCTCCCACCCACCCCCCTTTTCTAGATTCGGTGTGTCAGCAACAGGGGGAAAAAGGCAATAACTACTCTAAGACTTTCTGGACCATCCTTCTATCTCACTCTGGATAGAAAAGAAAGGGTAAAAACAGCACCCAAACCATTCCCTGCATGAGTCCTAGGAAACCCAGTTGGCCTTTGTGACTTTTCACACAGGTCTGTGGCTTCCAGCTTGAGGAGGTCAGAGAGGAAAAAGTGAATGCATCTTTATGCCCTGTGAAGTAGCTCTCAGATCTGAGTGCTCCATAGGCTAACGTGCATGCCAAAATGGTTAAGTTTACCTCCAAACTATCTCTTGACTCCACTGAGACCTATTTATTCTCCCTGCCATTACCCTATGTCTCCTGTAGATTCTATAATACCCTCATTTCTTGTTTCCCTGCTTTCCACCATTTCCCATCAAATCCGTTATCCACAGAGAAGCCTGGGTGATCTTTATACACCATCCCCCATTGTAGCCTTTTGGTAACTTTGCATTATCCTAAAGATAAGGTCTACACCTGTGCTGTCTAATGCAGGAGCCACTAGCCACACGTGCCTGTTGAGTAGCTGAGATGTGATGAGTCTGAATTGAGATGAACTATAAATGTAAACATCAGATTTCAAAGATTTAGTAGAAAAAAGGATGTTATATATCATATTAACAATTTTATATCAATGACATGTTGAAAAATATTTTAGATCTGTTGGGTTAACTAAAATATATTGTTAAATTTAACTTCGGCCCTTTTTTACTTTTTAAGATGTGGCTACTAGAAGAGTTAAAATTACATGTGTGATTCACATTGTATATCTTGGACAGACCTAACCTAAATTCTTGAATATGACTTACTCTATTTCCTTCTTGCACCATCTATTTTGGCCATATGAATTTCCCTTAATCTCTTGAATTAATCACTCATCCTTTAGTTTCTGGAATTTGGGTGGGCTATTGCTTCCTTCTATTCTACTTTCTCTTACTCATATTTCAGGATGTCTTCTGGATGTCATTTCTTAGATGTCACTAGGTCTAGGAAATTGTCCTTGACTTTGTGAGTCTGGCTTAGATGCCTCTCCTGTAGATCCAGTAGAATCTTTATACTTTCTCCTCTGTAATAATTTACACACCCCTTTGGATTTACTAGAAAAAAACCCCACATATGTATAAAGGACATATATGTGCCCATGCTACTAAATTGTAGGCTCCATTAGACAAGGGCTATCCCTGTCTTATGCTCCTTTTACCCCAGTGTAGAAAACTCAATACATGTTTGTTGAGTAAGTTTGGTCACTTTATTAAATTGGGAAAGGAATTGAGGTCCAGACTGGGGAGACTTCCAAGTTGAATTCACATAGTGAGTTCATGGCAGAGTACCCGAGGCCAGTGGTGTGTGGTGAGACACAAATTTAAATAAGGTATGACATTAGGAGAATTTTAAAATATTCAGCAGACAGAGATTAGTGCATGATGGTTTTACTTCTGCCCAAAAAGGTGAAGAAAGAGCTAACTACCTTATGTAGAAGCAACTGTGATGCGAAGCTTGGTCCTGGCTAGAACATTCTCCAGCTTAAGGAAATCCCTTCTCCATCAACTCCACACTTTATTTCTAGCATTAGAAATATTGCATTGGGAGGAATAGGGACAGGGAAGGAAGTGACAAGACCATGGAGATCTGGACTAGATATAAGTGGAACAGATACATAGGGCAAGCTGAGTCAGGGCTTTAATGTGCTGCAGGGAAATTGTTTACCTGGATCATAAACCACAGGTCATTTCTTGAGATGCCGGCATAGCTATTCCTCATGTTGACATGTTTCTGAACAGAACGAAACAAGAAGAGCTCTTTTTAGTCATGAAGCCTCCAGGGTTCTGGTATCATCCTCTGCCATACTTGAACCTGCAAGACAATCCTATCTGGTTCTAGCAATACATAGTTTAGTGTATTTGCAGAATGTCATGTCATAAGTGCTTTTGGAAAAAAAGTGATATAAGGAGAAATCTATCTTTTCTGTAGGATTTTCTACTATAATTTCAACTTTTTTTTCCCTATATAAGCTCAGTGCAGGGAAGTTGGCAAACATTTCAGTGCAAAGAAGGAAAGCTTTCTTCATAATTCCATCAGCAAAAATAATCCCACTATTTATACTTCCTGGAAGTCTTTTGACTGTTCTTCATGTATATTCACTTATACAATTTTATAAAAGATGAAAGTAGGATACTGTGAATACTATTTAATAGTATTTTTCCTCTTAGATATATATCATGAACAATTTCCTATGTCAATAAGTACTCTTTTGTAATATGATTTTGATTGCTTAATATTCCAATATATTTAAACCGTCCCAACAATCTTCTATTACTGAACATTTAAATTGTTTCTAATTTTTAAGTATTATAAATAATTCTACTATAAATTATATGCACATATCTTTGATTTTTGTAAAGGGTAAATTTGTAAAAATAGAATTTCTTACTAAAAGACATGCATATTTTAAAGAATTTTGACACTTATTTTCAGTCAGCCTCCTAAAAGTTTTAGCATAGACTGTTTTTCAATGTTCCAAAGTATTCTTTGCACACAAGTTCTTTCATGTTTTTACATTGTACCATCTACTATCATGAAAATTGTCTCTATTAAGTTGATGATATACCCCAAAGAGAAGGAATTCCCCAAAAATATCAAAGTGAAATAAATTCTAGACTCTAAATCATATCGATGTCCATCTGATTATGTCCACTCTCCTTTAGATCCTTAAAAGTGACATTTCCAAAAATGCCCCATAGGAAAAGAGTTCTGTGGTCTGGTAGGTTGGGCAAAGTTACTTCCTCCGTCTCCATGTAGATCTTGAAAAATCCTGCTGTAAATTTCAGCAGGTTCACATCTGTTTAAATCAGTTTCCTTTCTTAAGGCTATTTGGTCACCAAACTACTAAAAAAAAAATCTGAGCCTATAAATTTTCCAGTGTATACACTTAGAGAACCTAATTGTCTAGAGTAAATTCAAGGCGGTACACTATAGGGGCTATATATGGTTTTTTTTAAGCCTTTGTATTTTTTAAACATTTATTATTTTTTTTTTAATTTCAGTATAATTAACATACAGTGTTATATTAATTTCAGTTGCACAATACAGTGATTTAAGAGTTCTATACATTACTCAGTGCTCATCACCATAAGTGTACTCTTAATCCCCTTCACCTATTTCACTCATGCCTTCCACCCACATCCCCTCTGACAACTACCAGTTTGCTCTCTGCATTTAAGACTATGTTTTTTGTTTGTTTTGTTTTATAAATTCCACATTTGGGTGAAATCAAACGGTATTTGTCTTTCTCTGATGGGCTTATTTCGTTTAGCATTCATTATATTCTCTAGAACCATCTGTGCTGTTGCAAATAGCAAAATTTCATTCTTTTTTGTGTCTGAGTAATATTCCATTGTGTGTCTATAACACATCTTTTTTATCCATTGATGTATTGATAGACACTTGGGTTGCTTCTATATCTTGGCTATTATAAATAAAGCTGCAATACTCTCAACAATAGCCAAATTGTGGAAAGAGCCTAAATGTCCCTCAACTGATGAATGGATAAAGAAATTGTGGTTTATATACACAATGGAATACTACGTGGCAATGAGAAAGAATGAAATATGGCCTTTTGTAGCAATGTGGATGGAACTGGAGAGTGTGATGCTAAGTGAAATAAGCCATACAGAGAAAGACAGATACCATATGGTTTCACTCTTATGTGGATCCTGAGAAACTTAACAGAAACCCATGGGGGAGGGGAAGAAAAAAAAAAAAAAGAGGTTAGAGTGGGAGAGAGCCAAAGCATAAGAGACTGTTAAAAACTGAGAACAAACTGAGGGTTGATGGGGGGTGGGAGGGAGGGGAGAGTGGGTGATGGGCATTGAGGATGGCACCTTTTGGGATGAGCACTGGGTGTTGTATGGAAACCAATTTGACAATAAATTTCATATATTGAAAAAAAATAATAAATAAAGCTGCGATAAACATAAGAGTACATATATCTTCTCTAATTAATGTTTTTGTATTCTTTTGGTAAATACCCAGTAATGGAATTACTGGATCATATGGTAATTCTGTTTTTAATTAAACATTTTTTAAAAAAATTTATTCATTTTTGAGAGACAGAGACAGAGCATGAGTTGGGGGGAGCAGAGAAAGAGGGAGACACATAATCTGAGCTGTCAGCACAGAACCCGAGGTGGGGCTTGAACTCATGGACCATGAGATCATGACCTGAGCTGAAGTAGGATGCTTAACAAACTGAGCTACCCAGGAGCCCCTCTATTTTTAATTTTTGATGAACTTTCATACCATTTTCCACAATGGCAGCATGATTTGCATTTTCACCACCAGTGCATGAGGATTCCTTTCCCTCCACATCCTTGCCAATACTTGTTATTCCTTACATTTTTTATTTTGGCCATTCTGACAGGTGTGAAGTGAGATATCATTTTGGTTTTGATTTAAGCCTTTATATTTATTCGTAGCTGGCCTGGCCAGATCAGTTTGAGTCTTGTGTCCATTGTCACATGGCAAATCTGAAGGACTTTCCAACATCAGATCTTACATATCTTTCTAGTTAGTCAAGACTATTTTTTGATGAGCAAAGATTAGAATTAAGCTTCCCCCCTGCCACAAAACTCTGTTCCCTCTTCCCAAAACAGATTTGCTTATGAATGTGTGATTGCAAATGAAAAGTTCTTCTATGTCTCATCTTCATAATGTCTAATTGGAAAGTCATTATTGTTACCTGTTTAATTCCTGCCCAAAATTATTTTAAGACTAAAATAAATAACATGTTAAAAATATACTTGTTAAAAACTTCTCTTAGACCAAGTTTTCTTGGTCTACTTTTAATACAAAAACCAAAAAAGTTTTTAGATGCCCAATGTGTCTGTTTCTCAAATATCAGAGTTTTGCTTATAGCCATCATATTTTCTTATAGTATTATTTTGTATTTTTCCTTAAATTAACTTAACATTTTCTTGACATATGTTCTTTAGTTTTTCCTCAACAACATCATATGCAAAAATACATATTTGGCAGTTTTAATAGATATTAAAATAAATGTTACATAACTATTAAAAAATAAAACTGTTTGATTTAAAACACCTGAAAGTACCTCAGGGTTTGTGTTGATAAACTTATTCGTAAAGGGTCAGAAAGTAAATATTTTAGGGTTTGAGAGTCATGCTGTCTGTGTTACAATTACTCAACTTTGCTGTTATAATGCAAAAGCACCCCTAGATAACAAGCAAACAAATGGGCATGAATCTGTTCCAATAAAACTTTTATTTACAGACAGGCAGAGGATGGATTTGGCCCATGGGCTGTCGTTAGCCAATCTCTTCTCTAGATGAAACAAGGAGCTTATTGACATGTTCACCTTCCATGTGACTACATTGGTTCATTTTAGGCACAATCTAAATGCACTAACCTGGGCACTATTTGAATTTTGTATTATTTATATTTTACTCCTATTTTCAGAGATAGTCCCAATTTCAAGCCAAGTGTCTCAAATTTTGGGATTATATTCACCACCCTGAATGTTATAGGACTAGTATTAAAATAAAAATCAGGGGCACCTGGGTCTCTGTCCATTAAGCATCCAACTTCAGCTTCATAGGTTCATAGGGCTCTGTGCTGACAGCTCAGAGCCTGGAGCCTGCTTCAGATTCTGTGTCTCCCTCTGTCTCTGCCCCTCCCATGCTCATGCTCTATCTCTCAAAAATGAATAAACATTAAAAAAATAAAAATAAATAAAAATAAAAATCAGAAACCAGCCTTTGCAACAAAAGAACAGACATCCTGAGACAGATTAACGTCAACTCACCCTCCTAATGAACTTTACAGGACTTCCCTGCTCAGTGATTTTACCCTTGCAAAATTATTCTTCATGTGAGGAAGAAAAATAACACAACCCAAGCAAACTGGGCTCCTAAATTATTGACACATTAAAATTTAAAATGTTAATTAACAGAGGCTCTTATCTGAAAGAAGCAAGTGTGCCATTAGTTCCCAATCTCACTGAATCTAGACTCTTATACATCTTCTGTTTGATTGAGTTGGTTCAAGGTTTACCCAGGTGACCTCAAGATTTATAAGAGGGAAACTTCCTAAACATGGTAGAAAACAAGGTTCACTTCTGCCACCCTTCTGCATTGGGCCACATCATTGGCCTCTGTAGATAGGAGGAATATATGTTGTGTATAAATATGATAAACCCACCTCTATTTACTGCTCACTGTTTTTCATCTGAGACATTCACAAATAATGATACACCTGAATAGCATTTTTCATATCTATAAAGCTTTTCCAAATGTGTGGTCTCGTTAAAGTTGCTCAATAATTCCAGGAGCTAGGAATTATAATTCTCATTTTACAGGTGAGGAATCTGGGGTTAATCCTGCAGTTCAACTGCTAGCCACATGTTATGAAGAACCCTGGAGCTATGCTAGCCAATTTCTACCTGCTGGAATGGGATTGCCAAGTGCTCCTCAAGGCGATTCTTTTCCCTACTCTGCTCTGCCACACTCTGCTTATCTCCATCATCCCAGGTCATACCCTCACCCAGCCCTCTATCTACCATGGTGGGCCCAATGGGGTCCATTCAAAGGTGCCTGGCTGGGTCAAGGTAAAACCATCTCTACCACTGAAACATAACTCCAACTTAACATTACAACTGGTAATGTAAACTCCCATCCCTAACTGGACTCATATTTTCTAATTCTATGTCTAGTGTTTTCCTATATTTAGCAGCTTCTTCTGAGATACCGAGGAACTTAATTAGTATTGGCAGAATTGCTAATTCAACTTTCAGTTATAAAGGGTAGTTAGAGAATCAGGATGGGTAATTGTAAAGCAGCGTACATTGATGGATCTATTTTCTCTTCATTTGCAAACTCTTCTGGATTCATCCACAATCCAAGATTATAACTTAAAGGCTCCTTAACTATCACCTCATTCAACTCCTATATTTCATATTTGAGGAGATATGGGAGAACTTTGCCCCAAAAAGATTAATAATAATAAATGAGAATGATGATCATCATTTGTTTAACTTAGCATGTGCCAGGCACTATTCTAAATGCTACAAATGCATAAAGATTGTTACTCTGGTCTAGAGCTAAAGCATCTAAAACTTGTAGAGAAAAATGGATTTGCCTGAGGTCATGTGTATGTAGGTAGTGGGGCCAGGGTATGAGGTCAGGCCATCTGACTCCAGAATATCATTACAGCATAGTTTTTCTACCAGAGCAGAGACCAAAGTTGTGAAGGGAACAGCACTACCCTGTCATGAGAAGGGTACTTTGTCTCTGCGGTCTTCCTGTTCAAACCCATAGCAGCAGTCCAACTATGAGAAAAACATCAGACAAGTCCAAACTGAAGGATATTTTACAAAGTTCCCAACTTGCACACTGCCCAGAGAATGAGTGCCCTGGACCTCCCTCCACAGACACTAATTTAACTAGTCTTGAGTGGGGCCAATATACTGGCATTTTTTAAAGCTCCCTGGTGATTCAGATGTGCAACCAAAATCAAAATACCACTGAGCACGCATTTTTTTTCCCAGAAAGAGAGAGTTAGTGAATGAACCAGGAGGGAAAAGGAGCCGTAGAACCCAGGCTGGATGAAGCATTGTATCTGGAACAGGGGCTTTCACTGTCCTGGGTGTGCAGATTCTTTTCACTGCAGGAAACAACCAAGAAAGAGGACACAAAGGGCTGGAGTGGGGATGCCTGGAGGCTGCAAATTTCAGTTTCCTAATCAAGAGGACTTTTAGGAAAGCATTTGGGGATCACTTTGGCTCTAAAGATCACCACATCCTTTGCTCAGCAAATTGCTGGTTTCCCTTGCCTTTTTTCCCTTGAATATCGCAGAATACTTGTTTACAGTCAGCCCCACACGTAAGTGGACACTTGTCAGTTACACCGCCAAAAAGTGTGTGAACAACAAGCCTTGTCAGCTAAAAAGGAGGCTGACTTCTTGCATTTAAAATGAATATTGACTTGAAAAGAAGGGGGCAGGGGGAGGGAAAAAAATCAAAAGTGAGAAAAATGGCTGAGTCAGGCCAACCTCAATGCATATGGTGTAAAATAACATCATTAAGAGTTTGGCCAGGGGTTGGGATTATGCAAGAGCCTTTTTCAGCAAACCTAAAATGTTTGGGAAAATTGTTCTGGAAAGTTCTATGTTAAAAGGTTAGGAAGAACTGGAAGGTTACCTGAGAGGATACACATAATACTTTAGAAAACTTAAAATAGAGACTCTTATTACTACAAAGAAATGAATGCTTTTTTTTTTTTTTGAGACTTCACTAAACTGATAACCCCAAACTTTTGCCCCACCACTGGCAAATTACTTAATATTTCTGAACCTCAGTTTACTATTCTGTAAAACGGGATTAACCATGCTGGCCTCATAGATTGGTTAAGAGGATTAAGTGAGATAATTTGATGCAGAAATCAGTGACTTGGCCGAAAGTGATGTAAATTGGAAGTGACAAGACAGCTTTCAAACTCATGGCCCCCTGTGCCGTGGATTTCTATTTTACGCCCATCCCCATTCCTGGTAAAGATGCAAAAGCCATGGATAATACAGTCACCATAATGTGTGCTATGCTCCTGGCTAAGGAAGCTGCATGGACAAAGAATTTCCAGAAAGGACAGTTTCCCCAGTTTGCCAGTTCCACAGGGAGACTCTCTGGAGGAATTTTAACCTTCTTTATTGAGAGAAAAGGATAGTGACCCCAGCACTTTCATGTAACTTGAGAAGACCCTGAGAGAAAAGGAAAATTTTAGATGTGATGGACACATTAATTATCAATGTGCTTTACCCCACATTACGTCTTGATGAAAATTTGGGAATCATCAACTCCTACCTCATCTCTCTGAACCCAGCCAGTCACCATGTCTTGTCAGTTCAGCCTTAGTGAAGCCTTTTCCCAAAATAATCTTCTTCAAGTACATCTCTGACTGTGTCTTCTGCTTGCAGCTTTCCTGAAGGCCATCTCTCTGTATGGCGGACTTCAGCTGAAAAGCTCATCCTTCTATCCTATCCTGCTTTTTCCTCATCCCCTCCTGCAGCCAAACATAACTACCCAGTGTCCTCGAGCACAGCTGCAGCCCCTCTTTTGTATGAACTTGTCCTGCCAGTGGTACTGCCACTTCCTTCCCAAGTACCTGGAAGTAGTATTTTCGTGGTGGTTAGGAACACAGGCTCTGGATTCAAATTCTGACTTGACCTTACAGGATATGTGTTCTTGGGAAAGTTATTTTATTTCTCTCAGTCTTGAGAATATTATGAGGGATAATAATACCTAATTCAAGGGGTGAATTCATGAGATTAATAATGCCTAATGCATGGGGTTGATTAAATGAAATAATGTGAGTCACCTGCTTCTCACAGCATCTGGAATGCAAAAGGCACTCCACAAGTGTTAGCTGCTATTATTACTGCTGATTTCTTATTCTTGTTTTTACTGTTGCCCGTTTAAACAAACCCATCATTTAAACATCACCTCCTTCGAAAAGGCCTCCTGACAGCACCCATACCCCTTGAAAAGTAATCTCTCCTGGTTTTATGTCCTTGTAATAACACTTTGCAGACCTCTCATGGACTCACCACGTGTTTTCTTGTGTGTGTCTTTATCTTAGTCTTTCCTTTAGAATATAAACTAATTGTGGGATGTTATCTTGGTAATCTTATATCCACAAAAGCCCTAATCACTGAGCAATGACCTAATATTTGTGACACCTAAATAACTTGGACAAATAATAATAATAGATGCTGTTAAATGTGATCATCTAAGAGGCTCTTAACCTAGGGCTTGATTCATAGAAAATGCTCTATAAATGTTAGCTGTTACAACCGTTTATTGTTGACTGTGATATTTCATGCATTATCTAATTTGTTCCTCATAACAGCCCTATCAGGCAAGTTCTATTAATGCTACCATTTTGCAGTTGAGGGCTAAGGCACAAAGAAGGTGAAGTAATTTGCCCATGATCATGTAGCTAGTGAGGGGCAAAGCAAGGATAAGGACCCCTGGGGATTCCATTATATTCAAAGGCCTTTATCTCAAGCAGTGAGTGGGGATCATTGGATTTTATGGTCAAATAACAGATGAGAAAACTGATGAATTGAGAGTCAGTGCTGGGTTGACCAGTCCAGTGAGTTATGCATAGAAAGGAGAGGAGGCCATAGGTGAAAGACATTTTAAGCTTTAACTTGTGTCAAACTCAAGTAAAAATCAGATTTCATCAAACCACTGATCAAAGTGCCAAAAATTGTTTAATTTTTTAAAAGCACATGTAACTTATTTTCATCTGCTTGACTGGTCAAGCCAGTAAAAACAGTAAAAGCAGTTTATTCAATGAAAAACACCCACACCCACATGGTGGTTGTTGGGCCAAGCTGCCCAGCCAAGCAGACAGTTAAAATAGTCATCCAGGTGTGGATAGAGTCTCAGAGGAAAACACTGAAAGAAGCCATTAGCAAAATGCTTTCATGTCTGTGGAGGACATTTAGAGTGTGTACACCGAGGTATCTGGCCAAAGAAACTATGGCTAAGCAAGCGAGAAGGAGGAGAGAGGTCATTTGCATAGGATCCTAGGGATCTTCTATGAGAGTCAGGACTGAGCCCCTCCTCCTCCTTTCAAAAAAAAAAAAATGTAAGCTGCCTTGAATCTTTTGGAGTAGACTGAGTATCTTTGACTGACTCACTTGTGGAGGAGAGGCCTTGTGACTCCAAGGGTTGAAATACACCAATCTGGACTTTAGCCCCTTGTTACAGTAGTAAAGGGAATGGCTCTTCTGGGTTCAAGAGACAGAGGACCCTGGCACGTGCCCTGATTCAGATTTTTTAGGTTTAACACTGAGCCTTGGGAAGATACTTTTTTAGTGAATTAAAACACACACACACACACACACACACACACACACACTCTCCCTCTCTCTCTCTCTCACACAGACACACACACATACACACACACACACACACACACACACACACTCACTGTAATTTGGGAGCCCAGAGAAGTTTCACCATGGAAGAAATCAAATGTAGCACTGAAGACCTATTGGCTCTTCAGTAGGGATGGGCTCCGGCAAGGATGGAGTGCCCAAAGGCCCACAGAGGGAGTAAAGGTCATTCTTGAACAATCAGCACTGGAGCAGGGGAGGCCTCTAGGTTCAGGAAGGCACACTGGAGTTCTGGTTCCAATGGGCAAGACCAAGCTTGACTTCATCTGAGAATAGTCAGGAAATGGAGATGCTGGGTTCCTGCTAACCCAGGAAAGTCACTCCATGCATATTGTACTTGGGGCACAGGGAGACGCTACTCAAGGTGAGGGAGAGGGGAGATTGTTATTCACACCCAAGATAATAAAGCTAGACATACAGCTACTGGTCACTTTCCAAAATCCATTAGACCTAGATAGATAGATAGATAGATAGATAGATAGATAGATAGATAGACTAGATAGATAGATAGGTAGGTAGGTAGGTAGGTAGGTAGATAGATAAATAGATAGATACTGAGGGTAGAATAAAGGCCTATTTAAGAATGAGGATAGGCCTGGAGGAAGAAAGCCATTAGAAAAGCTACACAATTGAAGTTACTTCTAAACCTGTCTTTAATGAGAGAAATCAAGAAAATAAATTTGGTCAATTAGAAAGTAATGAGGACCTTGCAAAAATAACTATTGACAAAAGGCGGCAAGGGATTTCTCAAGTAATTTGAGCATAACACACACTGTATGAGTCAGCAGGTCAGGAGGGGTTGCCTCCTAGGAGATTAGAGCTGGTATCATGCCTACTCGATTTTTGGCAATGATTTCTTCATTTAGCAAGCAAAATTGTGATCTGAAATGAACCCAGAAGCGAGATAAATGAGGTTCTAAACTTCAAAACCAGGAGGAGGCCACGTATTAGTGACTATTCATCCAGGTAAGGCTGGTGCATTTAAAGGGGACTGGGCCTGAAGGAAGGATATCCTAAAACAAAAACACAAAAAGGAATCCAAAGGGCAGGCCATGGTCTATTAAGGTAAATTTATGGTGTATTAACCAGCTTTATAACCAGATTATCAGAAAATAGCATAAATCATTCCAGACAAATAGTTTCTTCTTTAGGTTATCAGAAGGGAAGGCAGTGCAAAATCTTCTTATCAGAGTGAAAGTGAGGACATTGTTTCTTTTTTTGTGTATATCCATCAGGAAAAAATGATAAAGAGCTGAACTCCTACAGGGCTGGGTTCCATAAAGTTTCATTTCCAAAGCAAAATGTATATGTGTGTATATACATCTGTGTGCATGCAAGCATATTTGGTGGGGAATAAGACTTTGGTAGAGCCTGGATGGTCTCTTTCTGAAAATGTAGAATATGGGGAATAAATGTAAGGTTGGTGTGGTGTTACAGGTATGGGCCCAGGACTTACTGTGGTCTTGATCCTATGAGAAGTCAGAAAAAAATTCAACAGACCATTAACAAATGATAGTATAGAATTTTAGGGTTGAAGGACTATCAGGGATCATCTAGTCCTGCCTGTCTTCTTAAACATTTACTAGACCAGAGATGTTAACTCCTTTTCTAAAGCCACATGGTATGTCCACGTCACAACCTGAAATGAAACTATACTGACCGGGAGTGGTCTTTGTGTCTTATCATCCCACTTCCTGATGATGCCAGTTCACAGCATCTGTTGTCAACTGCCAGGCTAAAATAACCCCCGAGTTTGAAAATAATAGGAGGAAATTCCACTGGAGAAGAAAGTGAAAGTTTAGTTTTCTATGTAAAAATAATCAAAAGTGGCCAGTCTTTACTGGTGGGCAAATGTCCTACGAGTAATCATGCTGTATGAATCTAGAGAGTAATTTAGTCCTGTGTTGAATCACCTGGCAAGGGGAAAGGCCTTACTTGGAACTGTTTGTAAGGCAACATCAAAAAAGAGGAAGGGCAAGTTTGTCAGACTACATTGAGATCCTGTACTTAAATTTTGGAAACACTTCTAGGTTAAAAAAAAAAAAAAAAAGAAAAGAAGAAATCCTGGACATTGGAAAGATTCCAGAGAAAACAGCACATAATTAAGGGAATGGAGTAGAGAAACTGATTTATGGAAGGAATTAAAGCAACACATTTTTTATGGCTCTGTTACAAATAAGGGCACATCTTTGACATATATCAAGGACTTTAATTGAAATAATAAGTTAATCCAAAGAGAGATGATTTAAGCATAGTATCAGAAGAAAGGGTAACATGATAGGATTGGAGAATTACCTGTTGAGATGATGAAATTGTCATCTTTCAAATGAAGACTAGACGAATACAGAACAATTAGGGAGATCAGATTTAATAGTAATTTTATATAAAAAGATTTGGCTTTTAGCCTTTGAAAAAAAAAACTATGAGCCAGTAGAATCATACTTTCTATGTTTCCTCAATTCTTAAAAAAACTTGAACTTATGATACATCATCAATTTAATAGCAGCTATTATACTGCATTAAATGTACAGGTTGATTGCAATCTACATCTCAATTTGAAAAAATGTTAAAATGTGAAAAATATATTCATTTTAGAATTGGAGAACTACATCAATTATTTAAGTGATATACATATACAACCCTGTTCTGTAAGTTCAATTCCTGACTACTTAAAGGCTAATTGTATCACTTATATGAAGGTGGATGTTCTATGGAATTTGCTTGCTGTGTCCTCATCCCCTTCTCAGAGAATCTGTTCCCACCCTGGTGATTGGGAAGCTGACCAATTTCTCTGGCCATTACTGATTGGGCCAGGAATAAATATGTGACCTGAACTAGGCCAGTAAATTCCCTTTAAAAAAAAAATCAAAACAGAAAGAGGCAGTCAGTGAGATGGGAGCTCATATGAAGTTGGGGCCACCATTAGGCCATGGCATCCAACACCACAAACAAATTAGTAAAGGGCAGCAAAGCCATCAGTAAAATGGAAAAAGTTGGCATGGATTAAGAAAAACAGACCAGATGTCCAGCAAGCACCAGAGAAAATAGATGAATAAATAGAAAGGTACTGTATTCACTTGTAGCCTCCCATCCCAAAGATTGAATGTGACTCCACGGGAGGCAGAGGGAGGAGTTTCCATGCTCCACTTTTTACTATAGGTCCTAGGTGGTCTAACTGAACGCAGTATCCAATCTTTGGAGAACTTGACTTTCCCTTCAGCAAAGATACACTTTTATCTGAGCCAGTTTGAATGGGTATCTGTTCCTGGCTACTTGGATCCCTTTCTCTCTACCTCTGCCCATTTCATGAATGCCTCCCAGTTATAGCATATTAAGAAAAAGCTTTTCAGAGCAAACTCATAATGCCGACAGTCCGGATTGTAACAACAGTTGTAGCAATCCTACAAATGAATAAACTGATATAATTTCTGATGCCTAAATAACTGGCTGCAAAACCATTGTCTCAGCCATTGGAGAATGTGATGCAGCCTGGGTTGACTCTTGTCCAGAAGCTAGGTCCTAACTCAGCCTGTATTTTCTGGATCTTCTTGCCTTCACAGATGCCAGGGTAGCCCATTCTTATGAATTGTTCAATCGTGAGACTCCTTAGACCATGACCAGTCTACCCACCCCCTATCACAAACATTCTTTATCTGGGACCAACATTTACATTCTCAGAATCTATACGTCCTTTCATCTCAACAGCCCACATCATTGACATTTTGATAAGAGGCCATTCTGATTTCAAGAAAAACTCATTTTCTGTTCGGAATTGCAGTGTCTTCTGCAGTGCTTCCCTAAGCAAACGTACGGGCTGTTTGCTTTGCTTTCAACCCTCATGAATTTTTAATGATTTACAAGGAAAAGATTTTTTTCTCTCTGGTTTTTTTTTATAATAAATTTAATGACTTAATACACATCAAGTGGAATTGTTGGTTTGTGGTGACGGTTTTATAATTCCAAGTTCAAGGTTTTTTTTCTATTTAATTATGCAAAATAACACTCATGGAATATAATGCAATAACAAAAACATGCACCAATGTTGGCATAAGAGCCTGTTGTTTATTAGTATTGGTTCTGTGCTTTATGTTTGAAATAAAATATTTGGAACTAATGTTAGCCATACTTCCTCCAAACTAGATAAAAAAAAAGTTTCTTTCTGAAAACACCATGCTCCAACCTTTGGCGATAAAAGCCAGCAGCTCTTGAGACACCAAATTGAATTTTATTTGTAGAAAGCACTGTGCTGTGTTTTGTTGCTTCCTCAGAGTTATTTTTTAATACTAATAATTTAATAAAGTGGAAGACCGATACATTGACCTGTGTTCTCTGAGGCACCAGAGGATTTCCCTGGGTTAAAAGGCATAGTTTGTTGAAAGGTTGTTTGTTTTACATTCTAACCTATTATTTATTTCTCTTGCTGTCTTGCCAGATCTAGCCTTAACTTTTGAAATCATTTTCGAATTTTGGAAAACATAAAGTAGTTGAGTTTTCAGAACCTCTAAGCCAGATTTTTAAAACTCTGATGGATAAGGACTGTTTCTCCTAAGATCCAACACATTTGAATTTTGTATTGCTGAATAGTAAAATTATCTCTATTCTTTGACTGAAAAAATAATTTAGAGTTTCTTGGTAGAAAGGACGTAGATGTTCAGTTTCATCAAACAAGTTCAGCAAGAAATCTTGTTCAACACATCCACATTGGAGGGAAATAGGTTGCAGTTACAAGGTGAGAGGATTTATCCCAAGGCTCAGCCTGAGATATCTGGACTTAGGTCAGGGTTGTCTGAGAGCCTGGTATTTTGCACAGGTACAGCAGGACTAGCCTGGGGGCTTCATGGTGTTCAGCCAAGTTGGAACCAAAAGACAATATCTAAACATAAAGCCAAGGACCAAGGAGACATTGCAAATGAAACATCCATATAAAGGAGCTGGGGAGGAAGACTGAAATCAGGTATAAGGGGATAGGATGAAAACTAGATGCCCCAGGAGACATCAAGGATGGAGGACAGGGACAGTACCTGGAGAGATCGTCTGAGGTCCTAGAGAAACCCAAGGATTCATTAGAGAGAGCCTGTGGCCTTGCTGTGGAGGAAAATATAATACAGTATTTGAAGTTACTAACTGAGGAATATGGACATGGGTTCAAGTTCCAACTACACAGGTCAGTTGCTTTATGTGCAAAATGGGGAAAGTAAAATAAGCCACTTCATAAAGGCTGTCATAAAATTTAAACAAGATAATACTACTGTTGGTTCTTATCAGTGCTGAGTCTGATGGGAAAAGCTGCAAAGTCAGATTCCTTTTCATGTAAAAATGCTGCTTTTTAATTGTATACATATTTGAATTGATAGAAAGGTATGGATTTTTGGTCTTTTTATACATAAGTGGTATCTATTTTTATTTTTTTTTTGATATTTTATTATTTATTTATTTTATGTAAACAGTTTTTAACTGAGGTATAACAATCATTTAGTGAAATGCAGTATACACTTAGGTGTACTGTTTGATCAATTGTAGTAAATACATTCGCTGATATAAGTCATATCCCTATCAGGATATAGAATATTTCTATAATTCCAGAAAGCAGCATTCTAGAAAACCCTCCCACAATCTCATGACTGTAGAAGCACATAGTCATATGAGTTATCACGATAGATTAGCTTTTCCTACTCTGGAACTATATTTAAATGGAACCAATCAATATATATATTTTGTATTGGAATTCTTTTGTCCAGAAAAATGTTTTGGAGATTTATCCATGTTGCTATGTGTAATGGTGGTTCTTTCCTTAAAATTGCTGGGTGATACTCCATTTTATAATTACATCATCTTGCTTATATTGCTGTCAATATAAATTTGGATTATCTCCATTTTAGGACTACTATAGGGAAAATTGCTAAGGACATTCTTAGATACATCTTTTTGAAGCATATGTTTTCATTTCTTTTGGTTATATACCTATGAATAAGCTTCTGCATCATCAGTAGGTATTAGTTTAACTTTATGAGAAAGTACTAGACTGATTTCCAAAGTGGCTATACTGTTCTATACTCCCATCAGCAATGAATGAGAATTCTAAATTTTTTATACCCTCCCAAATATTTGATATTGTCAGTCTTTTAAATTTTAGCTATTCTAATGGAAACATATGGTTTTGCATTATGATTAAAACATCCTCTTAACAAGCTAACCTTTTTGTACTTAAAAAAATTATTTCTGAAATTTATTCATTTATTTGAGAGAGAAAGTGCATGGGGGAGGGGCAAAAAGCAAGGAAGAGAGAGAGAAGCTAGACTCACACAAAGGGGTGATCATCCTAATGGGGGCTCACCCTAAGAAGGGCTTGAGTTCACCCAATGCCGGGCTTGAGCTCATGAACCATGAGATCATCAACTGAGCCGAAGTCAGATGCTTAACTTACTGAGTCACCCCGGAGCCCCTATTTTTCTTTATAGAACTTTTTATTATCTGAAATATATTTATTTGTTTATTATCTGTCTACCTTATTGTAAATAAAAGCCTTATATTGGCACTAGAATATGCCTAATATATAAACACATACTTCATAAATATTTGTTGAATACATTCCTTTTTGTCATCCTTGAAATTTTTTCTAACCTGTGTGTGTGTGTGTGTGTGTGTGTGTGTGTGTATGAATTATGTATTTTAATTAACAGATTTCATCTCTTCATCTAAAGGCTTTGGGAAGACTGTGACCTGATCTTTTATTTCAACATATAGGGTAGACTTCCCCTAAAGGAGGGTTCTTAGGCGATATTTCCTGACAATTGACAGTAGAAGAAAACGGGTGACTATTTTTCCAACTTGTTTATTTGTTTGTTTATACATGTGTGTATGTTTGTATGTATATATATATATATATATATATATATATATATATATATATATGCATGCATTTTAACTAACAAATATTACCTCCTCATCTATAGGTTTTTGGGGGATAGCAATCTGACTTAAATATCTTCAACACAGTGTAGACTTTCCCCAAAATGTTTATATATATATATGATTTTAAAAAAATACAGAAGACCCAGAGTTTAATTCTGAAAGAATCCACAGTCATCTGAATGACTGGGGACTGGAATGGACACAGAGCTCTTTTAATTCTGTCTAACAAAGCCACAGACTAATGTTAAGGAATGTTTGTGTGATCTCTCCAGCGTGGAATCAGTTACCCAAACACAGGAGTCTTTGCAAAGATCCAAAATAATCATAAAACCATTATAACCACAAGACCTCTTCGGAGTTATCCCCTCAATAGTGAATGCTGCCCTTTTAAGCCAACTCTAATATTCAGAGAAGGATTGTAATATCTCCAGCCTGGAAGAAATCCCTATTCCTGTGGCTCATTTACTTCATCTCTGTGGTTCTTGGAAGGAAACATGGAGTGAAAGCCACCCGAGGCATTTGACTGAATTCTAGTCTTAAGCAGCGTACAGAGAGCTTTAATAAACTTTGGCCATTTATCCAGCCTTCATTCCTGGGAAATACTGTCCAACTATCCCCAAGTCCCAGTAAATTGTTTGTCATAGGACAACCCTCTGATTTATGGTCCTGGGCATTCTTAGGAATGTGACCAGAGCATACTCACCATGCAGGAGCTCTGAAGGGAAAGCTTGCCCTAGAACCATCAGATGCTTTGAGAAGGGTACCAGTGGACATAATTTTTCTCTCACTTTGTATCTTGTTTTCATTGACATTTCCTGCTCTTTCACACATAGGAGTCACTCCATAAATATTACATGGAAGGGAGAATGAAATAATGTAGGAGAAAGAATGAAACAAAGGGAGGAAATGAAAAGGAAGGAACTCATTTTCACTGGATGTCGGCCATCTAATGGGAGAGTGGGGACAAGAGTTCAACTGGTTTTAAGTTATAAAGCAAGGTTAGAACTTATACTTCACTGCGAATTCACACACATAATTTTTTACTTAACATTTGCATTCTCTACTAGACTGTAAACTCTATGAGGGTTGAAACTGTATTTAAAATATATGTGTGTGTGTGTATATATATATATATATATATATATTAATGCCATCGTTTTGACCCATATAAAGAGCCTGACATCTGAACCCATCATGGGCAAGAAACTAAGTGGGCCCTTGCTGTAAGCTGGTCCAAGGATGTTTCATGTTTGTATCCCTCACAGACTTTAGATGATTGGTACAACATGGATGTTTAGTAAGGATTTCATAAATGAACACCTGATTGAAAAAAAATCTGAAAAGCTTTATAGCAATGGATCCTTGTTATGTTCTTAGAATTCATTAGAAAAACAACTCCACTGGATATGAAGTTGAAGCACCAAGTTTTTTTCCCCATGTTCTGTTAACCTCTTGCCAATATAATGGGTGATGCCAGCAGAGTTCATCAAACAAGATAGTGGGATTTCAAGTCATTACATAATAAGGAGAATTTTTCAGAATTCTCAAACCTGCTTTGAAAACATTTCTACGCCGGTCACATCATGATCTATTTGCCATTTGTAAAGTAAAACACCATCATGAAAAAGAATATTTAATGCCATAAAGAAAAACCCTACTTTTACCAGCTAATAAATGTCAGATTCCCCATTCCAGCTGCATGGGAAAAAAGGAATCATAAAGTAAGATCATAGCTTCCTGTGATTTTTGAATCAAAATGGAAATTAAGAAATGAAGGTTTAATAATCCTTAACGTTTGCTCTTTGGGAAGTCTGCTATTTGTTGAGAGCAGGGCTGGCATACATTAGGGGGTGGAGATCTGGGATCAGACTCCTTTTCATCACCTTTCTCTTGTAGTGTTCGTTTATGCAAACTTCCTTGCTCCAGGGTTGTGCAAATACAATGTTTCCCCCGATGGCTTCACAGCATGAGAGGAGGCAAAGCTGAGGAGATGCCAACTCTAACTTTCTGAGACCTGTTTCAACATGAGAGCTCAAGCACCAAAGAAACCAAGTACCTGGCATTGCCCAGGTGCCTCTGGTTGCTTTGGTCTCAAGGCTTTTGGTGGCCATCTTTAGCCTCCTACAGATAGAAATGCCTTTTCTTCAGATCTTCCAGTGAAAGAAAATTCAGAGTTTGCTTAGCTACTTTATATCAGGGCAGAATGTTTAGCACTCATAGACATTGTAGAAAGCATTTTCATATCATCTACAGGATGGCCACAATGTCTGAAAACATTTTGGTACATTTGATACATGTGATACATTTTTGATGCATATAATACACATAGATATGTGTATTCATAGATATCAATGTTTTATTGATATGATGATATAATTTATAATAAAATAATATTACATATGTTTGCAGGCTTTCAGACACCATGTATTACAGTCTTAATGTACACACTCCATAAGCCATACTCCACTTCTCATTATCTCCTTGGACCTGTGCTCAGGGAAGTGCAAATAAGGATGTTCACTGTAGCCATGATTGCACTACCAAAAAAAAAAAAATAATAATAACTGGTGATATCCTAAATGTTTATTGATACAGGTCTGCTTAAGTAAATACTGTGTATATGAGAATGAGATAATAAGATAATGAGTAATATATAATGATTTATAAGAATGGCCCTCTCACACAGAACATTATAAACTATGAACTAAATACAAAATACAAAAACACCTACCTAAGTGCTCTAAAGAGTGAACAATTGGCAGATTTGGGGAAGAAGTCAAAACTTAAAGTTTCTTTTTTTTGTGGTTTTGTCTTATAGTGGGCAGCAGTTTTAGTACACAGCAGGGCAACAGAAGACACCACTCACACACACACACACACACACACGCATGCACGCACACACACATGCACACACACATACGCACATACCTACCTCACTATTTTTCTGGTCTAAGGAACTAGAGACATAGCCTGGGGCAGACACTGTTATTAATCTAGAGGGCATTTTTTTTAATATATGAAATTTATTGTCAAATTGGTTTCCATACAACACCCAGTGCTCATCCCAAAAGATGCCCTCTTCAATACCCATCACCCACCCTCCCCTCCCTCCCACCCCCCATCAACCCTCAGTTTGTTCTCAGTTTTTAAGAGTTAGGGGCATTTTTAACAGCAGGCCACAGATTCCTGCTTTGGTTTAATAATTTGTTCAAAGATGCAAATTCTTGATTATCAGTTTTAACATTTGAAAGTTTAGTGAAGGCATTGGGCTCTTTCCTTTAAAAAACAAAAAAAGGAATGTAAGAAGAAGCACACAAAAATCTACATGTAATTTCAGAAGTGTCACAGACTCTTGAAAGACATTCATAATCCTCAGATTAAAAAAAAAAAACAGCTCTGCTGTAGGGTAGACTGTCTTCATGACAGAAACTAAAATAAGGTTGGTAGACCAAGTAATATCATGGAAAAAAGAATCAGGATAAAACATTTCTTTAAGGATGGGGATGCCCCAAAATTCAATCTGCTATAAATGTAAAATCTTGCATTTAGGTCTAAATAATTAATTGCAAGTGTACGAAATGACAAAGATATGACTCAGTGGACTCATAAATAGAAAAAAGCTATGGAATTTTGTTGATAATAAGCTCCATTATGTACTATAAATAATATTACATGCCTGCCAAAAAAACAAATATGATCTTCAGTTGCTTTAATTGAAGAAAAGTCTAGAACTGCACTGCACAATGTGGCAGCCCCTAGCTATGTATAGTTATTTAAATTAAACTAAGTTTCATTTAAACAATATAAAAAGTCCAATGTCTCAGTTACAGTAGCCACATTTCAAGTGCTCACTAGTCACATGTGGTTAAGTGGCTGCTGTATTAGCGTTGATATAGAACATTTCCATCATCATAGAAAGTTCTGTTAGATAGCACTCTTCTAGAATAAGGGAGGTAAGAGTCACACTGGGCTCTGCATTGTTCAGAACACACCTGGAATAGTAGACACATGTGTTTTTTTGCTGCTCAGAATGGATTCCTCACTTTCCCTGGAAACAGAATGTTGAATGTCCTATGGGAAAGCACTTCCTTCTCATTCTCAGCCATGTGATTTGGGCGGGATTGGTGCCTCTATTAGCTTTAGGAAGAATGGGCTCTTATTAGCTTTATTAGAGCCTCATGACTCCCTCTGGACAATGTGGTATAAGGATGAGAGATACAGAACTGCACAGGTCTTTTGATAGCATCACTGGAGAGTTCAGACCTGCCAGTCAGCCACCTGAGGAGATGCCAATGCCAGATTATAGGACAGAGAGACAGAGGGAGATGAAAACTTGGTGACATTGTCTGGACTTCTGGATGAAGCTTCACCTGAAGCCCACATGATTTCTTTTATGTAATACAAACTTATAACCTCTCTTCAGTGTTAAGTCACTTGAGTTTGGTTTCCTACACTTGGGACTCTTAAGAGCCCTAACTGATGTCTCTGATAAATTGAGTTCAGTTCAGTGAGTGTTCCATTTTGGACAATGATACAGCATGATGGAATGTTTTCAGAGGAGAAAGACCAGGAGGGTGAAAGAACTTCAAGGAAATATTTATCTGCTATTCCCATGACCAAATTAAGTCCTCATTCCCAGGCTAGTCCAAGTGGCTGATGTGACCATTTTGACATTTCATAAATTCCCCTGGGAAGAAGGATTCTAAAAGCTTTCAGTCTTCATTTAAAGTAGTGTGGTAGAAGGAACAAGATCATTTGATGAAGTCCCTGAATCATAGATCTCCCCATATCATCAGGACAAAAAATAAGAGAGAAAATCATGTAAAATTACTTTCCTTTTAAAAATAAGTGACATTCATACCAGCTCAAGGCTGCATTTTAATAACTATGCTGCTCCAAAATGTGTCACTTTAGTTGGATGATACTATAAAAGAAAACCAGTGGATATTATTTTTGTGTCATTTTTCAATCCAGTACATTTTTATAAAATTCTACAGATTGAATTAATATTTTAAAGCTGTATGTATAATGAAATTTACAATATCCTGTGAAGATAGCTCTCCTGGAAGGCTGATAGAAATGTCCAATAAAGGGCTATAGAGAATTGTTTTCAGAAGCTTGAGTGGGAAGGTAGAAAGATTCTGTGTACTCCAAATCATTTTTAATTTTGTTGATTGTCTTGTGAGCTGCCCACTTGGCTCCTTGCCTGCCACATCACCCTCCTCCCCATATTGAAATGAGAAGGTAAAGATTCTTCAGAGATTAGAAGTTTACAACCCTGTCTGTACACTAGAATCACCTGGGGAACTTAAATATGGATACTATTAAGTATAGAATTATCATATGATCCAGCAATTCTGTCCTTGGTACATACCCAAAATAACTGACTCGAGCAGTTACTCATATAGCAATGTAACAGGGACTCGAGCAGTTACTCATATAGCAATGTCCATAGTGGCATTAGTCACAATAGCCCAAATGTGGAAACAATCCAAACATCCATCAATGGATAAATGGATAAACAAAATGTGGTATATACTTACAATGGGATATTATTCAGCCTTAAAAAGAAAGGAAATTCTGGTATATGCTACAACATGGATGAACTTGGAAAACATTCAGTGACGTGAAATAAGCAAGACACAGAAGAACAAATATTTTATGATTTCACTTATATGAGCTACAAAGAAGAGACAGAAACTAGAACAGTGGTTTCCAGAAGCTGGGGGAAGGAATAATGGGAAGTTTTAAGGGTACAGTTTGTTTATAATGATGAAAACACTCTGCATGTTGAGGCTGATGATAGTTGCACAATAATGTAAATGTATGTAACATCACTGAATTGTACATTTAAGATGTACAATTATATAAAAAAAAGATGTACATATATAAGATGTATATATGTAGATGCCAAGGTCTCACCACCAGAAATTCCTATATGGTTGTATGGGGTATAGTTAAATGTTGGAATGGTACAGGCCTCTCAGATATTTCTAATGTGCAGCCTCATGCCACAGGGTCCAGGCAGGTAGTATAAATGACTGAAAGCAGACAGGTGGGGATTGTGAAGACCTGGAAGGCACATGTTCTGTCTTTGGGAAAGAGCTGCCACCACTTGGCCCTGGTGAATTACTGCCTTGATGGAACACAGGTCTCAGAATGTCCAGATCTTCTGAATTGTTAAAAGAAGTATGTACCTGGATGTTTTTAGAAACACTTATTTTTCAATGATTCTAACTCAAGTTTTAAAAAGAAATAAAATAACAGATGACAAAATAAAATATGTCTGAGGGCTATATGCTAGATATTAACTCTCTTGGTTTGCCAGGGACTGTCTTAGTTTTACTACCAAAAGTCTTCGTCTTGAAAAATTGCCCTGTCTCAGGCAAACCAGAATGGTTGGCCTCCCTAGTACACTACTAGTTTATGTCTTCTGGTCTGAAGGCAGGGCAACACCCATATATTTGATCCCCTTCAGTAGCCATGTGCTGGGGACAGTTTGCAAAGAGGGAGTTCACAGGGTTTTTATCTCCCTATGATATTCATCAGTGGTCCTACCTCAAACCATCCCAAATAAACCTGCACTCTATATAAAAATGTCAAACATGCTAAGCAAATCCAGTCCTAAGACAAATCTTACTGCATTTGCCCTTATTAGATTTATGCGTCTATGCTCCTCCTTTACAGAAAATTTGGAACCACCACTGGCATAGGCAGCTACACAAGGCACAATTCTGGGAAGAAAGAGCCATGGTCACGGTTTCTCATTCATTTTTGTTATAAATGAAGTTGTAGAAATGATAAGGAAAGACGTCGTGACTGTTCCAGAAGGGGGTCCCTGGATGTTGCCTAAAGTCTCTCATTGTTCAGGTTTCTATCAATCTCTGTGGCTCTTTATTTCTTTTCTTTTCTTTTTTCTTTTTTCTTTTCTTTTCTTTTCTTTTCCTTTCTTTTCTTTTCTCTTCTTTTTTTTCTTCTCTTCTCTTCTTTTCTCTTCTCTTCCCTTTTCTTCTCTTTTTTTTTTTTTTTTTGGTCACTTTGTCAACTACTCTGCTTGGAGACATTTCCTTGGTCTTCATCCTCATTTCTGGCACAGAGCTCCTAAAACCCTTGGAACTTCCTAAGGGATGAGAGCAACAAAGGTGTCTTCTGTTATGTTAATGAGTTGACTTTTGAAAAGCACCTAAGGGTGGGGTCAGTTGCCTGGAGAACCAACCATGTGATTAGAAGGTTAGAACTTTCAGTTCCACACCCCTGACCTCTGGGGAGGTGAGAGGGACTAGAGGCTTAATCAATGGCTAACAGCCAATGATTTAATCAACCATGGAAGCCTCCATAAAAATCCAAAGGATTTGATTTGGAGAGCTTCCTGGTTGGGGAACAATGTAGAGATTTGGAGACAGTGGCTTGGAGAGGCCATGAAAAAAACTCTTTGCCCTTTATCCATACCTTGCCCTATGCATCTTTTCCATCTGGCTGTTCCTGAGTTATATCCTTTTATAATAAACCAGCAACTGAGTGAGTAAATGGGTTTCCTGAGTTCTGGGAGCCATTCTAGCAAGTTAATCAAACCCAAGGAGGGAGTGGTGGGAACCTCTGATTTATAACCAGTCAGTCAGAAGTACAGGTTACAACGTGGACTTGCCACTGACATCTAAAGTGGGGGCTCTTGTTGGACTGAGCCCTTAACTTCTGGGATCTGATGCTATCTCAATAGCATCAGATCAATAGTGTCAGAATTGAGTCGAATTGTAGGACACCCAGCTGGTGTTGGAGAATTGCTTGTCAGTGAGGGAAAACCCCACATCCAGCTGGAATTGGGTGCAGAACTTTCAGTGGGAGGATTTAGGGCTATTCACAAGTTTTCTGCTTCCTCTCTTTCTGGTCACATGGCTTTCCTGGGCCTCCAGTTTGCAGAGCCAACCTATAGATCTTGGGACTTGCCTTCTCCCATAATTATATGGGCCAATCCCTTATAATAAATACCTCTCTTTTTCTGCCTCTCTTCTTGTTTCTATATCTCTATCTCTCTATATAAAACAAAACCAATAGGATGTATGTATGTGTGTGTGTGTGCGCGCGCGCATACACACACACACACACGCACACACCCCTCTTATTTTCCTCCTGGTTTTATTTCTCTGGAAAAACATAATACAGCATGGCATGTAAAGGTGGGCCTAGAAACACTGTATATTTCCAAGCCATTACTTCCCTTTGACTGGTGTTCAAGGCCCTTCCCAAGTAGGCCTAGACTCCAGCATCTCTTCCCAAAACAACCAGTGATGCAGCCTCACTGGACTCCTCAAACATGGGGACATCCTTACCTTCATGCCTTTGCACATTCCATTCTCTGTGCCTGGAGTGCTCTTCCCTTCCTCTGGAACTATATTTTATATATATATATATATATATATATATATATATATATATATATATATATATATATATTTTAAGCTATCACCACTATGTATTTCCAGAACTTTTCTGTCATCTCAAACATAAACTCTGTACCCAGTGAACTATGACTCTCATTTTCCCCTTCCCTGAGTCCCTGGTAACTTCCATTATACTTTCCCTATGAATTTGCCTATTTTAGGTAACTTATATAAGTAGAACCATAGGATATTTGTCATTTTGTGTCTCTCTTATTTTACTTTGCATGTTTTCAAGATTTATCCATTCTGTAGCATGTATCAGAATTCCATTCCTTTTAATGCCTGAATAATAGTACATTGTATATACCACATTTTATCTATTTTTGAATTGATTGGTCATTTCTTTTTGTTCTTGCTGAGTTGTAGGAGTTCTTTTTATATTCTAGATATTCATCTGTTATCAGTATATAATTTGCAAGTGGATTGCATTTTCACTCTATTGACAGTGTCCCCTGAGGCACAAACATTTTATAATTTTGATGAAGTTCAACTTATCTATTTTTCTTTTATTGTCTGTGCTTTTGGTTTCAAATCCAAGACATGATTGCCAAATCCAGTGTCATGAAGATTTTCCTCTATACTTTCTCCTAAGAGTTTTACATTTTTAATTATTACATTTAGGTCTTTGGTCCATTTTGAGTTAATTTTTTTGTGCGTTGTGATATAAAGGTGTAATTCTACTCTTTTGTATGGAATATCTTGTTACCCCAGCATCATTTGCTGAGAAGATTATCCTTTCCCCATTATGGTCTTAGCACTATTGTCTAAAACCAATTGACCATATATGTAAGTCTATTTTTTTAATGTTTATTTATTTTTTGAAGCACAGAGACACAGAGTGTGAGCAGGGAGGGTCAGAGAGAGAGAGAGGGAGACACAGAATTGGAAGCAGGCTCCAGGCTCCGAGCTGTCAGCACAGAGCCTGACGCAGGGCTCAAACTCATGAGCCATGAGATCATGACCTGGCTGAAGTCGGACTCTCAACTGACTGAGCCACCCAGGCACCCTGTAAGAGTCTATTTTTTTTTAATTACAGGAAAGTTTATTATTTTTTAGTCTGATTTCTTATTGTCTTTTTTTCCTAATTACATAACAAAATTCAACTAATGCTTGCACCTGTTGATCAGGTAATTGTAAATGGAAGACAAAATGGAAAAGCTTAAACAGTGTCTATCTTGTATTTATATGTGTGTTTATGCTTGTAGTCAAATTCATAGTTTGATATAAAATATTATATATAATATGTAGAAGATTAAATCTTACATATATTTTTAGTATAGAAAGCTTAGGCACACTTCAGTATTCACAGGAAGAAAGAAAGAAATGAAATGATAATCCTTTTAGATAGGTGTTACCTTACCACCTCCTTGGTGTCTCTGGTTTTGAAGGCATCTGCAGTCTGAAGAGTCTTGCTGTACCCATTCATTAGGTAGCCAGACACCTTCTGATTCTTCAGCTTCTCAGAGCAAGGGTTTAGCAAATGCAATCATTTCAGCTTCTTTTCCCTTTCTCTCCTACCTGACACTAAATCCAGGGGACTCAGAACACCTTGGTTCTGGCTACACTATGTACTTGCAAAGATTATGAAAATCATAAAAATGTCAACTTCTATATTCCAATTCTGTAGACTACAGATATAGAATGATCTCCACTCACTCCCCGTCTTTACAGCTTGAACAACAAGACTTTAGCTTCATGTTTAAATAACAAATAGAATGACACCCACTCCTGTGACAGATGGTTTGAGGATGTTTCCCCAGTCTTCTCTCTAGAAACAAGTTCCAGGCTGTGGATAAAGAATACTCTGACACTACATTCTTACTTTTACCCATTGACATGAACAATCTTGGAGGAGCAGCTATCTGGTCAAATTGAGAACTATCAGTTGCACAATGACTAAGGCTTAGAAAATATATGATTTGGGGGCACCTGGGTGGTTCAGTTGGTTGAGTGTCACACTTAAACTCAGGTCATGATCTTCTGGTTCTTGAGTTCGATTCCCACGTCGGGCTCTGTGCTGACAGCTCAGAGCCTGGAGCCTGCTTCGTACTGTGTGTCTCCCTGTCTCTTTGCCCTTCCCTGTTCACACTCTGTCTGTCTGTCTCTCTCTCAAAAATAAATAAACATTAAAAAAAATTAAAAAACAGAAAATACATGATTTCATTGTATTTATATAAGTAATACCAAAATAAAATAATGGCAGCTAGAACAACATAAGCTTCAACTCTATGCCAGGCACTAAAATGAGTGCACTTTATTTTATTTGCACTTTATTTTATTTAATTTTCATGACACTTGACCATTTTACAATTAGGAAATAGACGTTGAATGGCTTGTTGAAGGTTGCACCTCTCGTTGATAGTTGTTTGAAAACTGACTGTTAAATATCACCAGAGCCTGTTCTCCTTCTCTCACACCATCCTCCTTCTTATTAACCTCTTTCCAGGCTCTTTAATTTAAAGAAATGTATAAGTTGGGACACCTGGGTGGCTCAGTTGGTCGAGCCTCCAACTTTGGCTCAGGTTATATCTCTCAGTTTGTGAGTTTAAGCCCCACACTGGGTTCACTGTTGTCAATCTGTCAGTGCAGAGCCCACTTCAGATCTTCTGTACCCCTCCCTCTGCCCCTTCCCTGCTTGCACTCTCCCCAAAAATAAATAAAATATTTTTTAAAAATGTATATGTATATATACATGTATGTGTATATATACATGTACATGTATATGTATATGCAAGTTCACTCCAATGTTAGAAATTCATGCTGCTTAAATAGTTAGAACCAGTACCTATGTGTGGTCATTACCAGAAGAATTTTTTGCTATAACCTAAGAAAAAATTTTTAACAATACTGATTGCCTCAGAAGGAGGCAACTCTCCATCTTTGGCGGGTATTCAAGCAGGCTGAAGGATTATTGTTAGCAATGTTGTAGAACAGATTTCTGCCATGGATGGGTAGTTGGAATAAATGACCTTAAAGCTCTCCTTTTGTTTCTAGGATCATAGGTGAAAGGCTTCTACAGGATACCTTTTAGATTTTCTGAGCAGTTTGCTTTCTCTAACAGTTTGCTTTTCTCCTCCCCATGATCCAGGACACAGGGGTGACCTCCTTGAGCACATGTTTGTTCTGCTTGACTCTGTTCTTTGCCATAGACAATTAAGCCAGAAAAGTTACCAGATCCAAGATGAGTGCAACAACCGCTTCCCATCCTCAGGAATTTAGAACTGGGATGAAGTAAAGCAAACCTGGGTTGGTCTCTTAAACATAGGACATTTAAACTGAAGAACACTGCACTCACCATGTAGACAAGGGATCAAAGGATAGGGTGCACAGAGCTGGAGAAACGAAGACGGCAGGTAGTGGTGAAATATCACCATGTCCCTGATGGCCTCTCATTCCCAGCTCCAGTTCTTCCCAAGGGCTTACACAGGGTTCTCAGAGACACAGGGTTCTGTGAACCCAACCAGAAGGGGCTCAAATAAGCGAGGGTGAATAGGGATCAGCTCTCTCTTGAACACAGGCAAAAGGACAGGTGGCCTCTCTCTGTACTTCAATTCCCCATCTCCATTTACGTTGCCTTTGCTACCTGCCAAGTCCAAGTCTGTGAATGCTCAGTAGAGTCCATTTCTGTGTTAGAAGAGTTGTGTGAGAGCAAGGGAGGTTTTTGGGGCTTTGTTTGATTTCACTGTGGCTTGGAGGGGTTAGTAAAAAGAAGGGTGCCTGTGAAGGAAAATTACTCAATAAAGGGATCTCAGGAAAGCTGTGTTTGAGGCCAAATCCAACCATTACATCCCAAAGTTTGGCCCAACTCTTATTCTCTTTATGAGAGTGAAATATTATTGTCTTCTATAGAAGTTCAGAAATCTTTGCTTCATCCATGATATGTCACCTCTGAGAATGGCTTTAGGGTGAAATCAGTGAAGCCTGTCTAGTGCTTTCCAGTGAAAAATTTGGGGCCACTTCTCGAGCAAACTCGTGCATTGGGCAT
Organism: Acinonyx jubatus; assembly: GCF_027475565.1. NCBI lineage: Eukaryota > Metazoa > Chordata > Mammalia > Carnivora > Felidae > Acinonyx > Acinonyx jubatus. The sequence goes on along the minus strand of NC_069380.1, from coordinate 186,899,098 downwards.
GCTTAATCAGGAGAAACATTACCTCAGAGAGACAAATAATCTTCCCATTCTTAAGGAAGTCTGGACTGTTTTTCTAGCACACATGGACAACTCATAATTATTCTTAAGTAACCCTGAGAATTTTAACATGAATTGAGTTATGTGTTTCTTGCTAAATGGATCAAATTTCAACAAAGCCCGGGAAACATCTTGAAAAATCACATGAATGCAATTTCCAAAGAAAACAATCCAAGAATTACTGCCAAAGAGTTTTATTTCCACTAGGAAGGAAGAGAAGAGTTTCATTTTGCCCCCCACACAGACTGTATGTTCAATTTGTGGTCTGCAATGGAAAATTCTGCTGATTTTGCTGAATTCAAGCAAGGAGAGAAATGAAGGGGACTATTGTTGTTTGAGTGATAAAACTGTCTTTCTTTCTCTAGCATTAATATGTTATTAGCATTTTCAATTTGATTCTACAAATATTGAGTTTTAATGGTGTGTGAGGTACAATGGGAGGGGGAACAAAGAACTTAGCACATGATGTTTGTCCCATGGGCCCTGTAAATTAGACCTACAAGTAGGGCACTGCCAGCCCACACAGTGCCCTTGTATAAATTAGAAAAAGATGCCCCTTCCTGGCAGATGTAACCTTATGGGCAACCAATTAGCACAGGGGACATTTGTGCAAATTAGGAAAAACCCCACCTCTTCTTCTGATGGGCACAGTCTTGTGCCAGGGTGCACACCTTGATTTTATCCTTCTTCCCTTTTACTGGATACTCTTGTGCTGGACACAACTTGCTTATCTGGTTGCAACATTTATGACTATAAGATATGTAAAGGGCTAATCTGGGAATCACCTTTTGTCTAAGAGACAAGGTCTAGAGATAAGGTCTAGAGATCATATTTACAACACACTCTCCCAGGTGCTTGTGATACGGGTGATCCAAGAACAATAGTTTGAGAAGTAAAGATGTAAGAAGTAGATGATTGGGGTCACCTGGAAAGAAAAGAGATCAAGGCTGGCTAAACTTATTGGATCTATAGAAGATGGAGGATTTTACTTATGTGATAACTAAACTATAATTTCTGGAACTTTTACCTCAGTAGAAAAATGTTTTCATGTCCCAAAACGGATAAGAAAAGATCAGCTAGCTTCTTTGAAGTTGTCCAGAAGAGAGCAATGACAGCTGAAAAAAATTGTTTCTAAGATGGATCCCTGAATTAAGCTTTGTTGGGGAACTGAAAACTTTGCACCCACTTCTGTCTTTAGACATGAAAAGAGCCAATATGTTAGTTGGGACTAGGCAGAAATTGACAGTAACACTAAGACACCCACAGACATGATACCTCTGCAACTATCTTTCTCATTGCTTTCCACAACCTTCCTCCGATAGCACCCATAACTTTCCAAGGCACTGCTGATAATACCACTGCATATTTAATAACAGAAAACAGCTCTAGCTTCTGGCACAACAAGATTTCCTTGGGAAATGGAATTGTGGTGTATGTGGAATGGTGGTTTCCATTAAAAAAATTCATTAGGGGTTTTAAGGCTTTTAATCCAAAGTTTTATACTTTTCTGAAGAAAAATATTCTATGATAATAAGCAAAATATAATCTGAAGTATTCTCTGGCACAGAAAACTTCCTTTATTTATTCTTTCCATAGCAATAATTACTTATTTTTTTTTAAGTTTATTCATTTATTTTGAGAGAAAGAGAGGGAGAAAGGGAGAATCCTAATCAGGCTCCATGCTGCCAGAACAGAGTCCAATGCAGGGCTCAAACTCACAAACTATGAGATCATGACCTGAGCTGAAATCAAGTCAGACGCTTAACTGACTGAGCCACCCAGGCATGGCTACAATTACTTCTTTTTGGTTATATGATTTGGGAAGAGGAGCCTTCCCTATCTTTCCTGGGTCAATCTTCTATCTTTGTGTTTTGTGTGTGTTAGAGGCAATCACTTTATCTCTAAAGGCCATGTCTGAGAAATCCCAGGATGAGAAAAATACAAAAAGAGAGGTGCAGTTGCAATCCATAATATAGCAACTTCCATGATTCAACAGTCTGTATGCTGGATGATAATAGGTAAGAAACATTACAACTGTTAATCAGTCATTAGAAACATAACAGGGTCTTGACTTGTATAGAGTCTTGAGCAATAGAGTATTTTCAGTTGGTTTAGGTAAGAGCACAAAGGCAGCAAGGAAATTGGAAGTTATCCCATTTGATAATGGTAGGCCTTTCCAACCTCTTTTTCATAAATCAAGTATATCATCCAAGTAGCAATTCAATTTGTTTCTTTCTTCTGGTTAACTTCGTTGACTCATTAGTGCTGCCTACTGAAGACCAAAACTTAAGAGAAAGCCTATGTATGGAAAAGGGAAAATGGAAGTCTTCCTTCATGTTGGAAATAACTCTTCCTTCTTGTCAATTTTCTCTAGGCCATTCATGGTCAATTAAGAGAGTATCCCTGGTAAGGTAAATGATCTATTAAGGTTTAAATAAAGTAAACAAATACCTTTAAAATAATTCTGTTTCCATTTCAATTCAATACCAAACAATAAGTACTTTTTGTGAAGCTGGAATTGTGTAGAGGGATGGAGATGTGTTGCAGGATATGCAGCAGTTAAGAGCATGAACTTTAGGTCAAACAGGCACATCTGGGCTTGACTCTCAGGTCTGGGATTTAATGGTTGTGTGTCCTCAAGAAAATTGTTTTACCTCTTTGAGTTTTATAGAACCAAGATAAGAACACCTAACCCATTGAGTTGTTTAGGATTTAAAACGATAAAGCACAGTAACACAGTGATTGACACAACAAGCATCTGACATGCAGTGGAGATTATCATACCAAGATGAAAATCATATAGTTCTACCTTCAAGGCACTCATAGTCTAATCACAGGGAACCACAAGCTTTTTCTGTAAAGAGATATGTAATAAATGTCATAGGCTTTGTGGACCATTCAGTTACTTTCACAACTACTCAAATCTGCTATTGTAGAATGAAAGCAGCCATACACATATGTAAATGAATGAACATGATTGTGTTCTAATAAACTTTGTTTACAGACAGGTTACAGATCAAATTTGATGACACATCCAGTAGACCAGCTTATCGTGCTAAAATCATTGAAAGCTAGAAGTGGTGCTTGTGCTGCAATCTCTTTCCTTAAAGGACTGTGTGATGGCCCACTAAATAATTTTTAATCCTAGTTGGCATTCTCCTGGAATATACCTTCTACTTTATGGAGGAAATAGGCTATATGTAATGATGTCAGCCTTGATGTTAAATTTTGCTACTCCAGGGAGCAGTGGATTTGTGTTAACTAATAAATTCATTAACAAATTTATAAGCAATGTGTTTGTAAATGTCAAAAAGCAATACGTTTATAAATGTCAAAGCAATAAGTTCATAAATGCCAGTGGCTCGATATCAGCTTCATCTGGATTATGACTCCAATAAGAAAGCATAGTTCATGATGGCAACAAGTGATTGATGTTTAGTCTCCACCAAATTACTATTTTTAAGGACTTATGGCTCTTTCTAGTAAGAACTTTTTTGAAAACATCATTCAATTGACAAAGGTATTCAATACATAATTATGGTCATACCAATATTCTAAAAATTCTACTTGGACCATGAGATAGTAGTCTAAGCAAACCAAGACAAAGGGTTTAATCAACCACTCCCTGGATCCTGCATGCCCAGGGCCTCTAGCTCAGAGTCTCCCTTCCACATCTATGTAATCAATTAAGTATTCAGATGACTTCACCAGAAATTAGAATCTCTCTGTATCATATTTCAATGAATTTTTGGTTGAAACTAATTAAATATTGACTCAGATTAACCTAAATAGGAAGGGAACTTTATTGGCTCATGCATATGAAAAATCCAGAGTCCTCACCTGCTTCAGGTGAAGACTGACCTAGTGACTCAAACAATGTCAACAGAATCCTTGTTTCTCTCTGTCTTTCTGGTTTATCTTCCCTTGTGACATCTGAGTCATAAGATTGTGTTCTTTCATATTTTAAAGATGGAGCCAGCAGTTTCTGCCACATGCTGCAGGAATAAGAATGTATAATGTATTTTTTTCCCAATGTTCACAGCAAAATCTAGAAAAAAATGTTCTTAATATACCAGCTTAAGTTATATATTTATACCTGAGCTAATCACTGTGGCCAGGCAAACAGGGTGTTCTAATTAGTTTAGCCTTGGTTACATAATCCAATGCTGGAGGTCAAGGTAGAGTTGGTTCCCTGAGAAATTGTAGCTGTTGGAACGGAGAAGAGAGGAACTGACATGTAAAGAGACAACCAGCAAAAGGACCAGGAAAGGTTTCTGTACTCACTGGTGAGCAATTTATTCAGGTTGTGGATGGCACATAAAAAAAAAAAAAAAGTGTTTTTTATGCTATCACAACTCTTGCCACCTTCCACTGGCCACCAGAGGATGTAGTGCCTCATTACCTTAGAAAACTTACAGCCATATAGACCTAACATGCCCCACATCTCTTGTAATCTTTGGCCACCTCAAGATGTGTTAGCTCCACTGCCATCTGTCCTTTCATGTACTCTTGCTTCATGCTTTATGCCTGGTCAAACATTCCTCTGTTCTTTCAGTCTTTCCTGCTATGCCCTCTTAAATCTCCACTAGATGAATAACATACTACCCTGCCTCTTCAACTGTTTCACATAATCAGTCGCAGCATTTCTACATGTCTCTCTACCATTTTTGAACTGAAACCTAAATCTCCTAAATTCTAGGTTTTATGTCCATTATCCAAATATTTGTTCAAATTTTCCACTTGAATATCCTAGAGATACTTAAAACCCAGCATGCTGCAAATAGAAATCATTACTCCTCACCCAAATTCACTCCTTTCCCTTAAAAGGTTTCAAAGTTTAATAAATAGAGGATAGATAGATAGATAGATAGATAGATAGATAGATAGATAGAGATATGAATTATGTATGTGTATATGTACATCATAGTTACATATTTAGACATGGTTTATTTGAATTGAAATGAATTCCAAGAAAAAATAATTTGGTGGTAAGATTTTAAAGCTGTAATATTCTTGATGTCTTCATACGTGGTATTAATGTAAGAATATTGAATTCTTATGTTATAAGTCAAAAGAAGGTATTATTAGCGTCTCAAAGTGTGATCATAGCATATGTGTTCCGCAGGATTTTAATAGAAATCCTCAGAAGTGTTCCAATCTGAAAAGAGATAGGGAACACTAGGTTAATGACTAGGTTGCTCTACTGAAGGATTTCTCAGGGTTTTTAATATGTTAATTCACACTGTGACTATTTCAAATAGGGAAAAACTACATCATTTTCAGACTTATTTTAAACCACAAAACCCTCTCTCCCACCTCCATCTACATTCTTCTCTACACAAGTACATACACACACACTTTTAGATTTACATACTATGGGATATGCTTTAAGAAATATTTGCAGTGGCTTATGTCCTCAACAAACAATATTTACCTTTTCCAAAACCCAGCCTTTTATCTCAGTGATTAACAGGTCACTTCATGGTCTGAAATGAGCTTTACCATCTCAGAAGTTCACATCCTTTGGAGTTTATTGAGAGAATGAAGAAGTTACCATTACATGAAATAAATAGAGAAAAAAATGAACAGTACTGGGTAACATGGGTTGGAATCACTGAAGCAGACCAGAGAAGGGTGTAGCAGACACTTGTTGTCCACTCACCATCCATTTCCACTTCCTCCTTCTTAGGGAAACCCTGATTTTGTTTAGGTATCAACATCTTCACATAAAGCCTTGCACTTTTAAAAGGTGACCCCATCTACAGCTCTTGGGATGGGCCTAATTGGTTTTTTTATTAATCGATTTTCCCTTGTCTGTGATTGGTTCCAAGAAAGGCACATGACCCAATCCTGCCCAATGAGACAAGAGGAAAAGACCACAGAGGGGCTTGTGGTAAAAGTTCCCTTCCTCATAGGAAAGAGGGGTATGAAGAAATAGTTTCTCTTCTTTTTCTAGATGTTGGGTCTTGAGTAATGCCTGGAAATGCCATCTTACTTCTAACCTGAACATTAAATTAACGCCAAGGATAAGACGTAAAGAGCAAGGATCTTTGATGATAACACTTAATCCAAACTCCCCGAAGCCTGCCTGAAAGGGCTCGATTTCTGACTAATTTTTGTGTCCATCTGAGTCGAAGTTTCTGTTGCTTGAGATAGAAAGCTTTCTAGTTGAAACTGAGGGTGAGATAAATGTATGATGAGATAAATGTATACTAGAAGTCTAGAGGGGGCTTCTAGTATTTTCTACTTTCATCTTATATCTGTGGCTAGTCAAAACATGCTCTCCCCAAAAATCTTGAGTTGAAACTCTATGGAAATATTATGTGGTGATCTGAAAGAGGTTGTCTGGTGAAGACCACAGTTGTTAACCATCTGGATCTAGTGAAGACCAGGATAGTGGAAAGGTTACTGTAAAGATCAAATACTGGATCAACAGAATAGGGTTTTCTTCTGGGTTCTGCGTGTTACTGACTGTGTGACCTTGGATAAAACACTTAGCCTCTCAGAAATTCAGTTGAAATTTTAAAAGGGGGGTAAATAATAGTATATATCATAAAACTTTTTTATGAGTATTATATAACGTAACCCATGCCAATCCCCATCACAAAGTAACTGTCAGCTTTCGAAGAGCTGGCTCTCAACTGTTTAGGGAGAAGAAAGATATTCATTGGTCTCAGGAGTCAGAGAAGGTTATTAAAATGAAAAATGTCTATATTACCTTCTTATTTCTTAACCTGTAAGTTTCATGAAGGTAGGACAGAGAATATGTTGGATTCATTTTATGTCTTCCAACAACACTTAGCACAGAAAAAGTATTCAGCAACCATTTTTGAAGCCAAATGACATCCTGGAGCTTCTTCTGAAAACTTAACCCATTCTTAATTCTGTGTTATGGAAATTTCAAAGCATAGCTGTAAATTCTTTAACACTCTTCCCTTCAAGAAGTGATTCTATGTTAACTTTTGGATCTGGGTGGGCTTATGACTTGATCAACAGAGTACAACAGAAGTAATGTGATGTGATTTCTGAGGATGAGCAATAAAAAGTCATGGAGACTCCACGGTGTTCACTGGAACACTTACTCTTAGAACTCTGATCTTCCATGTAAGAAGTTTGACTACCTTGATGTCACCATGCTATGAGAAAGCCCAATGCACAAGGAGAGGCCAAGTGTATGGTCTCTGGTCAATCGTCCTGGCTGAGATCAGCCTTCAAGTTATGCCAGCCTAGACCTGAATGATGAAGTTTCCAGGTAATTCTAGTCCTCAGTTGTTCTAGTCATCCCCAGCTATTTGAATGATCTCAGTTGAGACCCCAGACACCATTAGGCAGAGATAAGACATCCCCACTGTGCTTTGTTTGAATTCTTAACACACAATATTTGTGAGCATGATAAAATTGTGCTTGATTTATGCCCTTCAGTTTTGAGTTAGTTTGTTAAGTAGCAATAAGTAACTGGAATACCTGTCATTCTTAGTTTGATTTCATAGCTTAAGTAGCTCATGGCCCAGGATTCCCTTTCAAGACAAAAACACGTATTAATGATTTTAAGAAAAGTTTGCGTATTTCATGACTCTCTCTTTCAAACTTTTATGTAATTGGAGATGCTCTGGTTAGAGATGGTGCTTGATATCTTATTTGGTTCAATTTCCTTCTTCTAGAAATCTAAGGAATAAGATAAAACTCTTGATTTATCTGAAAACTTGACATTTTTCTGAAATTCTCTCAATTCAGTGTTATGTTTCTGTATATCTGGCTTGAGAAATTTTAATTGCTGGGCAAATTTTAAACCAATTTCTTATATAATGAATAGCTAAATTAAAGTCAGAGTATGCTTACCCTCTAGTTTTGCTTTTCATTATCTTTGCTCTCCTACATTGTAGGCAATGTTGAATAGTGCCAGACTTTTTAGCATCTGGAAATCATATAAAACTCAGTTTATGAATAAAAATATTCTACCATTTCCTGGTCAATTTATTTTGTTAAATACCAAAATTTGGCTTATTCCTTTGTAAATGATGAAGAGGAGCAAAACCTAATGCAACTTTCAAAAAATATATATGTTTTTTAAATGACCATTCTGTTGCACAAAATAGTTCCACAAATTAAGTAATTTAGAAAATCTGTTTCAGACTAGCATCTAGTTCTAAAAGTGAAATCAGTCATTGATTTGTTAATATAAATACTCATTCAATAAATATTCATTGAGTACCCAGGATGTATTAACCAGTATGTTGGGTAATAAGATTTCAGAGGTGAGAAAACCCAAAGATTTCTCTTAGAGGAATTCTAAAGAGACACAGAAAATGTTTTCCTGATGATTACATTCTTTGAGCTTTCAGTCCCATTTCTGGAACAGCTGCAGAAGGTTCTCAGAAGCATATTTGCAGTATCTCCAACAACTTTGTCACTGTTGGCAACAGGCAGGAAGAATCTTAGGTGGAGCTGTTCTTTTAATAAATTAAACAATGATCAGAACTTTGTTCACTTTTTCCACCACTATTTGTCATCTCATTTTCAATTCCCATGAAGACACTCTGTGTGTGATAAGTGTATACAGAATCCTACATATAACAAAAGAAAACATGCACATATACAGAACACAAATATATATACTGGGTGAAACATAATTCACCACATAGTTTTAAATATGTGTATTCACCCTGTAAAAGATAGTGTCCACTTTGAGCTTTGCAAGAGATATCTGTTGTTTTGCCTAACCAGCACACGTTTGTTTGTTTATTTGTTTTCCTGTAGCATCATCCTAATTTTGCTTGGGGAAACCAATGCTGTTCATTCTCAGTCTGTGTGTTTTGAATGTGGTGAACCCTGCTGCCCAGAACCAGAAATGGGCATATGACATACGCAGCCAATCAGCATACCTCAATCTTTAGACCACAGTTATTGGCTCTGGAGAAGTCATGTGACTCAAGCTAGTCCAATGAGAGCTTTACCCAAGTTGCTCAAAGGACCTATATAGAGGCATTTGGTTTCCCCTTTAGGGTTAATAGTAGATTGTGATGTACCTTGGAGCTTCAGGTTACCTTCTTGTTACCACATGGGAAGATTCATTCAGAGAGTAGAGCCAACCCAGAAGGCAGAGCTAAGAGGAGGAGAGGAAAATCACACCCCATGATGTTAAGCTTTTTTCCCCCAGGCTGAAATTTCCTTAATTTTTTTTTCTTTTTTGTTATTAGCAAATCTGTCACTTTTAGTAACTTCATCCACCTCTGAAGATGTTTATAAACTAACCAGTTTATATATAGTACTTAAACACTCACTTTGCTTTAATAAGCTGCCTTTCAAGCCATTAGAGAAAGATTTAGAGGTTAAAGAATGATGTCGTAGGTAATTTATGTTTGAATCAGCCTCCTTTTTTATAGACTATGTTAAAAACTACCTATAAATATTTCTTCTTGGCATCTTCAGTAATCTTAATGGGTTAAGTGCCCAGCATGTTCTACATGTTGCTCAATTCACAGCGATCTACCTGAGCAGGCATGGGCTTCTTTCTCATTTACCATTTCCCTTCTCTTATTTCCATTAACACTCTGAGGTCTGACTCTTCTGCAGTACAGGATAGTGGATCTCCAAGAAGTTCACACACACACACACACACACACACACACATTCCTGGTCTTAACTTTCTGCTTCTACCCCCAGGATTTTGATTTCTATAAGCCCAGATAGAAATCCCATAATATATGTTTTTTTTTCATTAGAAACCCAGTAATTCTAATTCACATAAGCTACTCTTTGAGAGGTACTAATTTAACTACCTCTAGATTAGAATCTCAGAGGATTATAGCTGGAAAGAACTATGATGTAGTCCAGTCTTAATCTCCAACAGCCATTTCACAGTTGTGGAACTGACTCAGACCCAGAGGTGAATGCAACTGGTACCAGTAGTAGAATCAAAGTCTCTCAACTCTGTCCAAAGCCTTTTCCCCTGTACTTGTGTGGTCTTCACATTCAAACTCCAGGCAGAATATAGTTGTGCTCTCCTCTGCAGTCTGAACTTAAGATACATTTGTATTTATTTATTTATTTGTTTGTTTGTTTATTTATTTATTTATGTTTATTTATTTTTGAGACAGAGGGAGACAGAGCGTGAGAGAGGGAGTGGCAGAGAGAGAGGGAGACACAGAATCTGAAACAGGCTCCAGGCTCTGAGCTGCCAGCACAGAGCCCAATGCGGGGCTCAAACCCACGAACCGTGAGACCATGACCTGAGCTGAAGTCGGATGCTTAACTGACTGAGCCACACAGGCGCCCCTTTATTTATTTTTTAAAGTTTATTTATTTACTTTTGAGAGAGAGAGTGTGTGTGTGTATATGCATGCAAGTGGGAGACGGGCAGAGAGAGGGAAAGAGAGAATCCCAAGCAGGATCCATGAGGCTCAAACTCATGAACTGAGCCAAAATCAAGATCATGACCTGAGCCAAAATCAAGAGTCAGCTGCTTAACTGACTGAATCACCCAGGCACCTTTAGATTACATTTTTAGAAAAAGAAAGAGGATAAAAAAAATAATGTGAAATCTTTTCACTGATGTTATGCTATCCTGCTGTGGTCCTTTGTCAGTTATTCTGTATATGGGACAGAGAACATCTATAATGATAATATGCTTATAATTTTCTGAGGATATAATATATGACAAGCACTATTTGCATAGTGCTTTCTTTTAATGTAACATCATTCTTTTTATTTAAATTTTTTAATGTTTATTTATTTTTGAGAGACAGAGCGTGAGTGGGGGAGGAGCAGAGAGAGAGGGAGACACAGAATCTGAAGCAGGCTCCAGGCTCTGAGCTGTCAGCACAGAGCCCGATGCGGGGCTCGAACTCACAAACTGTGAGATCATGACCCAAGCTGAAGTCGGACGCTTACCGACTGAGCCACCCAGGTGCCCCTGTAACATCATTCTTAGGAAAGAGACACTAGCACTGATTCTGGGTGTGAAAATGAGGCTAAATAATTTGCCCAAGTCACCAAGCCAGGACTCAACTATGATCTCAGTACTAAACAGACACTAGTAGCTTGACCTACTTTCCCTTCTCCTTCTTTATCTTTCTCTCTCCCTCACTCCCTACCCCCCAACCCTGCTCTCTTCTATCTTCTTCCTTTTCCTCCTCTTTTCTCCTCCCCATCTTCCTTTTCCTCCTTCTTCTCTTTCTCATTCCTAAGGAATAGACCCCTGACCTCATGCAGCAAACCTGCAAATGCACACCATTTGTTATAATATAGGAGTGGATGGCAGGGTGCACTATGCCTACACAGCAATTTAGAATGGGGTCAAAAGCTTTGTCTTTGTCAATAGAGGACAATGTGTTTTAAAATAAAGCCCCAGAAAGCTGAATTGCCAGGGACATGTTGGATATGGAGCTTGAATCTCTTAAGGTAGAGGAAAAGTCTGAGATATTCCTAATGATGGTGATGATTATGGCAGTGATGATGATGATGATGATAAATAATAGCATTCATTGAGAGCCAGTGATGTCCCAGACACTGTCTTAAAGGTTCTGTATACAGTATTTCTTTTATTCCCCACAACAGTCCTAAGATGTATGAACCATTATTAGTCTAATTGCTTTTTTTAAAGTTTATTTATTTATTTTGAGAAAGAGGGAGAGAGCATGAGTGGGAGCAGAGAGAGAGGAAGAGAGAATCCCAAGCAGGCTCCATGCTTGTCAGCACAGAGCCTGATGCGGGGCTTGAACTCACAAACTGTGAGATCATAACCTGAGCCTAGATCAAGAGTCAGATGCTTAATCAATTAGCCACCTAGGCACACCAGTGTAATTGCTTTTTTAAATAAACTGAGTCAGAAATTGTTTCAGGAAACTGCCACAGTTCTAAGTGGTGAGCTAGGAGTCAAACTCAAGTAGTTGAGCTCCTGAACCTATGCAAAATAGGATAATGACTAAATTAAAAAAAATTGAATGACTTGCCCAAATCAGGAAGGGTAAATCCCCAATTCAGAGTCTTTAGGAGTATCCAGGAAGACAATACTTCATGCTTCTTGTGTATCTTTCCAGATTCCTAAGACAGTGTTAGTATGGAGAATAATGACGGTAATATTGATTACTAAAACATTCTGATAATGTACTCTATATGGTGGACACTTTAAGTCCTTTGAAAGCATGATGCTGTGTAAACCCATAGTCACCCCATGACTTGGATACTGTTATTAAATTCCACTTTCAGATGAGAGGTCTCCTAATTTGCCTAATATCATTGCCCAAGCTGATATCAAAGCTTTTCCTCAGACATTCGAAAGTACTTGTTACAAAGCACTTGATCTCTATCTCTTCTAGGTCTAAAAGTGCAAGAAGATTCTACAAGTCCTTGTCAGACATTATAAGAGCTTGGTTATCCTCTTACAGAAATAACCACGGTCTTAGTGTGGCTCTCAGTGGCTGCGAATACTTCCAGCATATTGTATGTAGAGTTGTCATTAAACATTTTTCTACTGCACCAGAGTGCATTGGCACAAACCCAAGTGTAATCCATATCACAGAGTCCAGAGAGGGTCAGGCCAGGAATCACTTCATCTAAATAGGAATGAACTTTATATTGTATTCTTCCTGAGCATTCCTGATATGGAGTCCATTGGAAATAACCAAAAGCCTCCCTTTTGGGGACTGCTTTATGATTCCTCAAACATGAATTACCAAAAAGTAAACATTTAAATCATTTAGCTATATATCCTGCAAATATAATTTCAATAGCTTCTTTTCCATTAAAGCTTTGTTCTTCTCTCTCTCTCTCTCTCTCTCTCTCTCAATTCCTAACAAAGCAGCTCCCTAGCTGATTTCCTGTCTGTGGTTTTGAGTTGAGTTGGAGTATGTGGGTCGAGACTGCAGCCCGCGGTGAGCTCTCTCTCCGTACCATCTGCACACCTCATTTAGCACTGAATCATACATTCTTCTGTCTTAATGTGTCTCTTGTATTGCAGCTTGTATTGTTATTTAAATTTTTGTGTGTTTAAGTCTTGTCTCCTCAATTAGCTTATAAGTTCCTTGAGGTCAGGGACTATAATTTATTATTATTATTATTTTGTTTTTTGCAGCCCCCACAGCACTGTTGAGTACATTGCCAATGAAACCTCCTGAAGGAACTCTCTCACATTCTGTCTGAGTTCTCTGTGCTTTGCACATTGTGGAGACTTCATAATCTTCATCAAATTGAAGTGCTGTCTTTGTTCAAGTGATAGGTCCCCAGGACAGTGATAGGTCCCCAGGAGGGGTCAATAACAGATGGTGGGTAATGATCAGACTGCTTTGGCTTATATACCAGCTCCACCACTCATTAGCCATCTGACTTCAGAAAGTTTTTAAACCTCTCTAAAGCTAAGTTTCCTCAAATATTATGATGCTAATAATCATGTCTACATCCTAAAGTTGGTTGAAGGATCGAGTAAGCGAACACATGTAAATTGCATAGAAGAGGCCCTGGTGTTTTGTAGATGATCAATATGTGGTAGCTGTTATTGTCGTAATTACTGTTATCAATGACCTGTAGCCAAAGACTGCTAGGAGCACACTTGTAGTTGAACAAGTTGGGTTTATTAATCATTATAGTGGCAGAGAGTACACATCATGAGGAACCATGGAGCATCTCAGTAAGAGGGTGTAGGATTTGGGCTTGTGGTAAGTGATTTGGGAGAGGGTTTAAGGAAGCAGGAGTATGCTCTGGGTGGGCACTGTCAGAAAGTAGAGATAATCCTATAAGTAGCTACCTAAAGAAATCTTCTTTAGAAGGAGAGATAAGGTAGAGGTTAAGTGTCTAAATAAGTCTTATAAAGAAGTAGGAAATGACAGACAATGCTAAGGCTGTATTGGTTAAGAAGCAATAGTCACTTATTAGCCAGGAAGGGCTGAAGTTTGGTTGTTTTGGTGGTTGGACAATGTTCATATTTTGACTTTATTCAGATGTGATTATGGAGTGGTCTTATTTTTAGCTTTATCCATCATGGTCACCAGAATGGTCTTGTCTGGGGGTGATGCTCTATGGAATTGTTTATGTTCAGTTGGAGAACACTGTGGCCTAGCTGATAGTACTAGGTCAGCTCCTGGTTGTCTGAGGTGGCTTGTCTCTTTCTCTGTGTGAATAAAGTAATAATGATAGCCACCATTTAATGAACATATTTTATTTTCCAGACATTGTGTTCTAAGTGTATCGAAGAGGGAGTGATACACTCATTTGTTCAATAAATATTTATTGAATATCTCCTCCAGTATGGAGGCATCATGCTAAAACTCTAGGTCTAGAGTTGAATGAGTGAAATAAATTAAGTCCCTGACCTCTTGCAAGTTATGTTTTGTGGGAGGGAGAAGCATTAAACAATTAAACAAGTAAATACATAATTATACAATCAGATAAAAGGTAGGAAGATAAGGAACATATCTCTGTGGTAGACAGTAGCAGTATGAGGGTAGGACAGATATTAGCCCTAGGTAGGCAGGGAAGGATCTCGAAGAAGCAGCTTTTCAGCTGGGACCTAACAACTGAGAAGGAGACATCTTTGAAAAAAAACAAGAGAAGAGCATTCCAAGCAGAGGGAATAGAATGTATAAAGGAACTATGACTGGAGAAAGCTAGAGAAATCCTGGAAAAGGAAGAGGATCTAGGGTGACTAGGATATAGCTTGAGATGAGATGGGAAGACACCTGGGCAGATCATTTAAAGCCTTATAAGTTTAACCAGAGAATCCAAAATCCTTTCCTCAATGCAGTGGGAACTCATTGAAGGCTTTTAGGTAGGGGATGAATTAATTTCAAACTGTAGCCCCAGAAGGGCTTAATGGCAGAGGGGCATTTAAGTTGGGCCATGGAAGTTGGCTATTATTAACAAATAATATTTGACATTCCAAAAAAAGTAGAGCGTGTGAAAAAAGGCACAGAATCGGGAACCGCAGAATATGTGTTGGGACCAGTGAGTGATTCCATGATGCTGGAGAGGAGAGTTTATGATGAAAATGGAGGGTGCAGTGGGAAAGCAATTCTGGAAATTTTGCTTGGAGTCAGGATGTGAGGCTTGAAGTCCAAATTTCTGTAGAGAATGAGGAGTCATAACATCGAGAGACATAGGATTGACAGATGGCACAAAAGGTCTAAGTTCTACTCCTTTTTGATACTTTATTTCTATGGATTGATTTGTAAGTATTCATTGGCCGTTTTCAGATAAAACCCAGTGATAACAGAGCCAGGAAGATAGATTCAGTTTGCTTACAAATACAAACAAAACAAATACAAGCTTTGAGGTTTATGGTATTGAAGAGATTCATTTTTCTGTGTTGCTAATGCTTTATATAGTGATTATTGTTATTAATGAAGTAGCTCTTCTCAAAAAGTCTCAGACTTGTAGGTTTTAGCTGGTACTAGAGAAGGCTAATCAATATTCTGGAGAAACATGTGGTTTTTCTATTTGCACAACAAAGACTTTTGAGGAAAAAGTCTTTTCATAATACTGTCATTTTTGTCATATTTAGAAGTTCAAAAAAACCCAACTTTTTACACCTGAGTAGCTTTGTCCTTAGTTTGGACAAAATACCAATATGGCTGTGGGCCTACTGTCTGCTCCTGTGATAGGATCATTTGATATTGTAGGGTGGGAGAGGATTTCTGGAATCTCATGCTCTGTGGGCTGTATTATTATAATTGTTAGGATTCTTTTTAATTATAACAAACCTATTTGATATAGCATAGGAGAAAAAAATTTTTTAATAAAAATAGGGGACACCACTTATTACTTTTGATCCTACCATCTATCCACCTTACATATGATAATCATATATCAATGCCTTCTGGTAAATCACTTTTTCCCCATTTCAATCATGGACTTCAGTAGAGCTGGCTTTTCCTTTGGCATAAGTCTGACCATGTGATTCAGTTCTGCCAGCCAGAACAACACATTCCTCCAGACCCAACACCTCCAGGTGTTGGCTAAGTGTTGCCAGTTTTAACCATGGAGAAGCCCAAGACTTTTTCTGGCAATCCTGCTTAAAAAAAAAAAAAAAGGTCTCAGTTTTGTCACGGAGAATAAACCTAGCAGAGAATAGTGCTGGGAAATCCTGGAGGACATCTTATGAGTATGAGGAGTGAGCCTGCCAGAGAGTTGAGAAGAAGTTCCACCAGGGAACTAGAGCTGAACAATGGAGAAAATGAAACAGTTCATTGCTTGTGTTCTCGATCAAACAGTGCCTGAAGCTGATATATTCTGAATTGTTCACTCATATGAAACAATAAACTCTCATGCTTAAGTCAGTTGGGGTTGAATTTTTCTATTCTTACAACTGAAAAATGCAAGGGGGTGACGAGGATTTTATGGAGCTAAAGAACAGGAATTTTGATGAGGATCAGAAAGGGCATGAAAGCAAAAAATAGAGACCCATGCAGAACCCCAAGCAGCTTTCTTACTCTTTCTCTCCTCCCTACTTCTGCCTGGGTGCCTTTTTATCCTTTTCTCACTGCAGACTGGCTTCCTCTCTTCAACAGTTGCCTTTGCAGCACCTGCCTGCCAACAGCTCCCCAGCATGCATGTTACCCCTCAGTCACTGGAAGAGATTAACAGAGTCTCTCTAGATCCCAATTCCAAATTACCTGGGGAGAAGGTCTGAATGGCTTCAGTTAGGTTGGGTAGGCTTAGGAATAAATTCTATTATCTGAGCTCTGAGCTCTATTATTATCAGGGCTCTGGATGGAAAATGTTCAGCTTCAGAATAGATTTATTATCCCCATCCTGACTCCACCCCTCATTTGTCAGAGGTTTGGGAATAGGCAGCATGAATGGTATGTTCAACATTGACAGAGATGGGCAGTCATGTCCATCAGTGAAATGTTTCTAACTTTGATAGGAGCTTTCTATGGTCAGTCTTGCAAATCTGGACAAGAGAGGTGAAGATCAAGTATTTTCCCAGGACTAGGGGATTCTTAGGACAAGGGACTTTAGTGCTAAAAGCAGGACGAACTTGGACAGTTGGTCACCATAGATTTGCTGGTGGCAGGCTGAATCTTAATCCTTAGACTAGAACAGAGTGCTGGCTGCATGGTACTCCAATTAAAACTGTGGTTTCAGCCACCTTCCCCTTGTTCACACTTCTAATTATTGACATCCTGTATCTTGTGTCATTGGACATAAATTAGCAATCACTCATTAGCATTTCTGTCTAGCTGATTAATGCACTATTGATAGGTTTATTGGGTTCTTAGAAAAAAAAATGTTTTCTAGTTTTGGCCTGGGATGTAGGGTTCAGTGGAGAAGAGGTAGCTGTACAGAGCAGAGGCAGAGATAGCATATCTTGGTGAGACTTTTCCTTTGGACCTCTGCAGGGCATGTAACTGTCAGCAGCACTCTCTGGAACTCCAGGGACCTTCTAGAAAAAAGATGGATGCTCAGTTATGGTTCCACCACCACCACCCTTTAACATTCAGACTTATATTACCATCATGGAATATTTCAAACTAACAGTCTAGTACTTTAATTTAGGAAAGTGGCTTCTGACCTTGGCCGCCTATTAGCATCACTTGGGTAGCTTTCAAAAAAAAATTCCAATGTCTCCTCATTCCCTCCAGACTAATTGATCAAAATCTCTGGAATAGGAGTTCAGATTTTGTCAGTTTATAAATGCTATCCAGGTGATTCTAAGGGGCAGTGAGGATAAGAATTTCTGGTGTAAGGGACTCTTTACAAAGAATGGGCTTTCTTGGTTGCTGAACCAAACTCATCAGCAAGGCTGCATCCTCGTTTTGATGCTGGGTGAAAAAAGCAAAGCCATTCCTAGGTGTCCTGGGAAAACATTTCAGTCTCTTGTCCCAGGGTCTCTGAAAGCCTGTCTCCTGAACTGGCACTCCTCACTCCACACAGGGCTTAGACACCCATGTTAACCTTTCTTTATCTTGTGCAAATGAGGCTAAGTAAGGAGAAAAATTAGGTCTGTGATTCACAAAAAGTATTGCATTGCAGAGCAGGGAGGAGTCCAACCTCCTAACAATGTAGATTTTCCAACTCCCCAGCATGTTTCAGCTGCACATTGCGTTCTGGTCAGCCATGGCCAGAGAAGTAGGCATCATTTAGTATGCACTTGGTTACCTGAGTCCCAGCCTTACCCTTGTGGATTAGAGGGCAGTGTCTAGTAAAGAAGAATATTATGAACTGGATAAATACTTCAAAAGGTGTCAAATACAGTATTATCTTTACAAAAAGAAATGGCATAGGTGGAGAAAAAAGGAGCATTGATAAGGTCTCATCTCCTATACTTCTCATCAGTGAAACCTAACACTTCCTCTAAACCGTCCATCCACAATCTGATGTTCTGTGTGACGAAAATGAAACATTTGGGTGAGGACAGAAAGAAATTAGGAGAAATATGGCAAGAGAAATGTGGGAAAGTGTTGGAACCTGCTTAGAAACAAAATGTTTGGAGCCTAAGTTGTCAAAAGAACGGAAGGTGGGAGAAACCTATCTTTTTATCCCAACTAGTACCATAAACTTTAGCGGGGGTGGAGAACCTGACTTTGTTTGAACAGCTGGAGTAAGGAGTTAGTATAGTTCACTTGATCTGTCTGGGTGTGCCCCTCTGAAGAGTAATTAAACCTCTAGCATCAGAGAATGACTGGCCTGCTAAGGGCCTTAGTACTTGTTGACTTTACTCACTCACCTTACCAATGGACTAATGGGGAAACAGAGGACCCAGGAGAGGCCCAAAATTTACCCATTTACCCAAAATGTCTTAGCTGGTTAGGGGTGGGACAAGGATTAACTACAGTATCTCCTGACTCTGGAGACAGTGAATGTTCTCCTTAGAAATAGACTTACCAGAAAGAGTCACAGTGAATTCCCACATCCTCATCCACTGCCAAGTGGACCCAACATACCCTCTTTTAAGACAGAAGGACATTTCCTTTCCAACTGTGACTCCCCACTCCCAACAAAGCCCACTCTAAATCAGATTGTGAAATAATCCCTGAACCTACAGATGGATTTCATTTTGGAAGAAAGCATCACACCCATAATGCTCACAACGAGATTACACTGAGGACTTTCTCCAATTCTGCCAATCTGCTGTGTGGCTATTTATTATATCATCATATGTCATTTTGGATTGTTCTTTTTTCTTTTCTTTCATTCTTTTTTTTCTTTTTCTGAAACAGTAAACCATATTATTTCAGACTAGTGAGACATGTCCATATGGACTAGTGATTATGATAAATTTGACCATGGCTTTAAAGAATAGTGTTTTCATTATCTGAAAGTATACTCCATAAACCCAGTTAGGAGTTTATTTTTTATTTTTTTTAATTTATTTTTGACAGAGAGAGACAGAGCATGAGTGGGGGAGGGGCAGAGAGAGGGAGACACAGAATCTGAAGCAGGCTCCAGGCTCTGAGCTGTCAGCACAGAGCCCGATGTGGGGCTCGAACTCATGGACTGCAAGATCATGACCTGAGCCAAAGTCAGACGTTCAACCGACTGAGCCACCCAGGCGCCCCAACCCAGTTAGGAGTTTAAATTTCTTACAAGAAGTCCTTAAGGTATCTGCTTTAAGTAACATACATTCAATAATTTTGTGTGTGTGTGCTTGCTATATGTTGCTATGGTCATTGTTGGAATTAAAAAGGTGCAAGCAGTTAATTTCTGCCCTTACAAAGTTTGCAGGAGAGTAGGGATAGAATAATTAGTTAATTAATATGATAGTTATTTGTAGAATAGTTATTGTAGTCTCTAAGATGGTTCCTAAATGGGTCTTTTTCATGCAGTTTATACATCTTCCAATCTTCTGCCTCAGAATTTTCTTCATGCTTCTAATGCCCTCAGCAAATCTTTTCAGTACAGAAAGCATAAAGGGCAAGATCTGCCTAGCTCCAGTTCCAGAGATTGCAAATCCTGACTCAGTAACAAGGTTTGATGAGGTATTCCTTGCACACAGCAACCCCTTGCAGAGCACATAACCTTTCTTACACCAAAATAACAAATACAATGCATGTATTTGCTGATCTCATAAAGGCAGCATATCTCATTGTCCTAATCTCTGCGAAAGACATGAGGGTGTGTCTTCCTTTGGCTTCATCTCTAAATCACCTCCAGCCCTGAAGTTCCAGCCTGTCCCCAGGCGGCAGGGTGAAGGGGCTCCTGTTATCTGGCTTTGCTGATATGCCAAGCTAATGGCATGAAGCTCTCTTGGCCGTCCAGAATGGAAGAAACAGAACACCAATTTAAATCATGAAAAAAGTCAGTGAATCTATCATCATTAATCTTGCTGTCAGTTTTAATTTTGGGGACATTACCTCACTCAACACCAGTTGAAAAGAGCTGCCAAAACCGATGATGTCATCATCACTAGCTGTGTCTGACCCTGCCTGCTGATTCTCAGAGCTCGGAGCAAGTTAATAAATCCCCTGGCACTTGGACACACAGTGGAGTTTTATTACAATGAAGGTATAACCCATGATGTTGTTTCAATTAAATGGCCTGAGAAAATACTTTCCTGTGTTTAGCAAAACTGTAAAACATAATTATCCTCATGCAGTTGGGCCTGGTCATTGTGCTGACGTGATGATTATATATTCTCTTCCCCACTCCCCCCACCTCTCTCTCTCCCTCTCTTTCTTGCTATCTCGCTCTCTCGTTCTCTCTTGCTGTTTTGCTCTCTCTCTTTCGCGCGCACACACACACACACACACACACACACACACACACACGTGCAAGTGTGAGAGAGGAGTGGCAGGAATTCCAAACATGGCTCTAAAGACAGCTGAATATTCCACACAAATATCTTTTCTAGGTCACCACCTAGAGACCTGGCTCGTAGCTGCATAACTACATAGCTACACTGAGGCATCCAGGAACCTTTTGTGTGAGAAGCAGTTGAGGGAATTCTGGGGCTTGGCATTTGAAATCTTAGTGAGAGCGGAACACTGACTGTCTTAAAAAGGGGCTAATACACGGGGGAAAACCTGCAGACCAACAGCTGCTCACTCCAAACTTGGACCTTGTCGCTCTTCAAATATTTATGAATAATTTCCTTCGACATGTTTGCTAACTGTTAAGGATATTAGTTTTTGCTGGTTCTTACTCACGACCCATCTGAAGTACCCTGGCCTGAGCCTCCTGTGAAGTCATCCTGCTGAACAGGAGCCATTGTCTTAGGGGCATTGCCATGGCATCGGCACACGGGGGTCATAAACACAGGCCTTGGTGGATCCCTGCCATTTCAGCTGGAGGGGCACTGGGCTGTAAGGTGAGAAGGCTCCTTCTTTCCAGCCCAGTTTTCTTTTAAGCAATGCAGCAAGTTTAGAGGACATTACACTTGGTAAGTGACGTAGAAAAGCAATGTTTTCAAACACTATTTGGCAGTGATTATCTCCATTCTTAAGCGCTTCCTATATGATATTATGCATGTGTACTGCATGAATGTAAACATGCACACGCACACACACATTTTAAAGTTTTCGAGTGAAATGAGCTTTGGTAAACAGCAGAAACCTGGCCTAGTCTCCACGACTCCTCTCCCCCTGACTTATTCCAAGTGACTCCTCCTAAACTCTTCTCCCCCTCCCCCAGCAAGCTCCCATAAATGGCCCTCATCAATCATGCCAAATGATACAGTTGGCTTTGCACAGAGCACAAATGAGGATGAAGGGAAGACCCCCAAGCTCATTTTTCATGCCCATCTCAAATCGGAACTGATCCTAGGTCTCCAGGGGTGAGTGAACAGTACACAAATTCACTGTCCCTTTTGCCCTCCCTGATGGAGGCCCTTGGAGATTCTTCATTATTATTTTTAATGGTCTAATATAAAGTATATCCATTCACAAGATACACTGCCTGACTTGAGAATCCATAACTGCATCCTGTTAACAATTCCTGCTATTTATGGAGTTTTGTCTTGACATACTTGTTAAACCTCAATAAATATGTTTTTAATAACCATATGGTATTTAACATATAATAACTGTATTATTAGGTCTAAATTAGATTCTTGCTCATGACACTAACTTTAAAGTGTGACAGTCTTTTTCTGGCTAAAAAGGAATTCGAAACATCTACTGTGGGGACACTTCTTTTGGAAAGAACAGAATGGTTAAAAAGTATGTGTTTTGATGATATGATTAAAGCAAAATTACATTTTTTAAAAACTCATACATGAGGGATCTGAGTGGAAATAACCTACAGTGGAGTTGTAACTATACAGGAAATTGACTAGGTAAAGGATCACATTTAGAACTCAATTATTTCATGTGTGATGCTTATAAGTCTCTAAGGTATGCTAAGAGAGTGGCTGTGGCTTATCTCTCCTTTTGTTCATGTTCCTTTGCGCTGCCCAGCATGAAGGTGTTAGACAGTGCTGATTCTGGGCAAAATAGTGAAGGACAAAAATGAGGTTGCAATGCACTCCTCTTTACAGGTAACCTTTTACCCTTTTTATTGTTTTTTGTCACTTCACTCATTTTGTCCCTTGGTCACTGTTTCCCACCTAAATGCCTGAAAAGGACTTATATGTCCTTTCATGCTCCAATGCTTTCCTTAACACTTTGACAATCGCCAATGTGGAGGGTGAATGGACAGAAAGAGGCTTGCAGACAAGTGGCTGGGGAGATGCCTGCCATGGTTGTATTTTGGCTTATGGAATCTGTTCAGGCAGGGAGGCTGCCCAAAGAGCTTTGGAGAAGTAAGAGGTGGAAGGTGAGTGTAAGTCTTAGCCTAGGAAGCACCTGCTCTAGGGGGCTGTGTGAATGCAGTACAAGGGAGAGGAAGTTCCAGCCAGTAGTGACAGAGTGAAAGACAGACCCTGAGGACAGAGGCCAGCTGCTGCAGGAATCAAAGGATCTGAGCTGATACCAGGAGAGGCTCGGTGAAGTGGGTAGCCTCTAAAACCTTAGTTGGGTAACGTTAAGCCCTGTGAACACAGAGGTCCCTTTAGTCTAGACAATGGTTCTGTGGTCCCTGACCAGCAGCTACAGAATCTCAGAGGAACTCATTGGAAATGCACATTCTCAGGCCCCACTTCAGCTCTACGGAACCCAAACTCCAAGTTTTATAAGTTTCTCAAGTGATTGAGTTGCAGGGCACCATTTAAGATCCTCTGTGCTAAAGCAGGCCTCCTCAACCTTAATAGTACTGACATTTGGGACCCGATAATTCTTTGTTGTAGGGGATTGTCCTCTGCATTTTAAAATATTTAGCAGCATCCCTGGTCTCTACCCACAAGATGCCAATAGCACCCCATCCCTCCCCAGTTGTGAAAACAAAAAATGTCTCCAGGCACTGTCAAATGTCCTTGGGGGAGCAAAATCATTCCCCCTGGTTGAAAATCATTGCTCCATAAGAAAGAACAGCATATGAAAAATCATGGCATTAGGAATCTCAGGGCATGTTTGAGAAATAACGGGTGTTCCAGCCCAATGAGCATTCTATGTACGAGTGTAGAGGAGTTGGAAAATAAGCTGTGGAGAGAGGCTAGAGCCTGAGTTTGGGAACCATCGAACACTGGGTAAGTTTGTTTGGACTTCATTCAGACAGCACTATGAAGTCACTCCAAGGTTTAGGTAGAGGGTGATGTAACTTAAATCTCTGCTTCGGGCTACATTAGATTTGAGCTATGGCTTTTAAGCTATTGTGAGAAATATATTTACATAATGATGGCTCAGGGCATATACATACACCTTCAGCAAAACTTTTAGAAGCAAACAGTCTGACTTTTTCCCCCTGTTTTGTTCTATTTTGTTCTGTTCTGTTCTATTCATTTTATTTTTAAAATGCTTACCATGTCATTCTAAATGATTCCATATCCCACTAATAGGCATGGCCCATTGCTTGAAAAACACTGGGTTAGAAATTAAAGGCATTGGAAACAAGGCAGGGGAGAGGAATATTTCAATTATCCAGGAAAAAGATAATGCTACCCTGATACTAGGGTGGGAACGGAGCAGAAGGAAGAGCTGGAGGGGACATTTCAGATATAGAGACTTTAAGGAAGAAGGAGAAGTC
The DNA here is from genome assembly GCF_027475565.1 of Acinonyx jubatus. NCBI lineage: Eukaryota > Metazoa > Chordata > Mammalia > Carnivora > Felidae > Acinonyx > Acinonyx jubatus. Next base: position 186,875,050 of record NC_069380.1, on the reverse strand, counting down.
AGAAAAAAATGTCATAGATTTTTGTAATTACTATTAATTACTTTAGTGCAACCAACCTATCATATGCCTAAATGATAAAGTTGGGGAAGGTTGTTTTTGTTGTTATTTCTTTAATAATTTTTCGCAAGGAGGGGATAATGTTTCTAGCTATGGGACTGAAGAGTTTGAGCTGCCTAGCACAGTAGAAATGTCCAGTAAACCACAGGAAAGGTAAGCTGTGGCACGGATGAAGGTCAGAGGTGGTGTTGTGGATTTATGAGTCATGCCCATGCAAGGCCTGGTGGATGAGGTCACCAGAAGAGAGAGAATGTGGTTTCTGAGACTAATAGCCTCTCCCTGTATATTGATATCTATCTGAGTAATAATATTCATTTCTAGTGTAATAAAGACCCACTCAGCAGATGGTATCACATCATAAATAAGTCAAGACAAACTCAAGATGTGATCCTTGCCCTTTGAGAGGCTATAATTTATTTAGGCCCCCCAGTTTGAGCTGAATCGTATTTTCATATTTATTGAGCACCAGCTATCAGCCACACACTATTCTAAGTGCAGAGAATAAAGCAATGGGCAAAATAAATATTCCTGCCAGCATAGAGCTTATTCTCTAGTAGAGGGATAAACAAATAAATGAAATATACATTATTTCAGATGGTGGTAAATGCTATGGAGAAAAATAAAGCAGGGAAAGGGAATGGGTGCCAGATAAAGGAATTGCAACTTTAAATCAGGGATTCCTCTTGAAAAATTGGCAATTAAGCCCCCTGGGAGTCCCTGGTTTCTTGGGATGGCTGACATGACTAGGGATAAAAGCATAATGAAACTAGTCCTGATGGTTTCAAAGCAAATCATGATAGAAGGCTGTGATGGACATGGTCAGGAGGCAGGGGGTGAGGATCTTACTAGGAGCAGTCAGCTCTGGGCTCCTCTCTTCATTCCTGCTTTGGAGGCATAGAGGCCACGGAAGGGATCCCCTCAACCTTAATTCCTAACTTCTTCATCATACTACACTCCCGTTTATTAACTCTTCATCCCCAAAGCTCCTTTCCATCTTGGTTTTCATCTAGAAGTCACAAGACTCTCTGAACATGGGCATCTCAGAATTTAATCACATGACCAGTGAGAGACACTGGTTTTTGTTCTAGATGTGTCCACTCATAGCTGACTATGGAGCACTGGTTCTATAGGATAAGAGCTATTACCTGAAAATAAGATTTTATGGTCAAATATGTTTTGGAAATGCTGGGCTAAACAAGTATAAACATGTTTATATTAAACAAGTATAATGGAATTCTTGACTATAAGACATCACAAAATCTTCAGTGTGCTGTTGGGCATTGCAAATCTCCAAGAAGGAAACAGAGTTTGCACGATTTTCCAAACTTATTTGGTCATGGAAACCCTTTGTTAGGGAAAATCTCTCAGGGGACTAGGTATACACTTTGGGAAATAGTCAATTGGCTGTATCGTATGATGATGGGCAAATTACTTAGCCCTCCTGAATCTTACTCTCCTCATCCATAAAATGAGAATGTTGGCCTACTGCCCAAAGAATGTCAACGGTACCACAGGACTCTGTTGTTGGCCTTGAAGTTGTTCAAGATTTTATCAGTGACCTCAGTGAAGAGAAAAGAGATAATTATCACATCTGGAGATGACACAGGGTTGAGAAGGGTGACTAATAGGTCAGATGACAGAATCAAGACTAAAACTTATCTTGACATGTTAGAATGATAGGCCAAACTGATCTGCAGGAAATTTAATAAGGATGAATATATGTTCTGCTTTTAGTTTCATAAAATTGATTTTTAAAGTATAAGATGTGGGAGAGTAGGTTTGACAGCAGTTTATGTTTAAAAAGAGACAGAGAGGAAGAGAGAGAGAGAGAGAGAGAGAGAGAGAGAGACCTGAAGATTTTGATTGATCACAAGCCCAAGATGAGCCATCAGGGGATGTGGCTGCTCTAAAAATGAAACCAATGAGGCTTTATTAACAGAAATAATTCCATTCTGAAGGAACTGTGGGCCCCCCTGGAGCTGGATCTTCTGGTTAGTTGCTACCTGGAGTATTAATGTCTAACATTTTTTGAGTGTCTGTTAAATGTTTGTCACTGTATCATACATGTTGTATGTGTCTTCTGCTTTGGTCCCCACAATAGACACATGAAGTGCTATTGTTATAATAACCATTTCCTTTCTACACTTGTGGACACTGAGATTCAGAGATCACACCAAAAGTGAGTTATGGAGCCTGGATTTGAAAGGAGGTGGACTACATCCAGAATTTGAGTTATTCTGGTTTATACTAGGTTTATACTAGGATGGCAAGAGATCTGGGAATCATAAAATTTGAGGGAATAAATGATGTTGTTTAAAAGGATGAAAGAGCCAAAAAATGGGCACAATCTCCTAACATACAAAAGCTCTTCAATTGAAGAGGCATCAACTCTTACTACACCAGTTTATTGGATGGACTTAGAAATGGCTGGTGGAAGTCACAGAGAGAAAGATTTCAATTCAATATAAGGAAAGACTGTTTAAGGGTTAGAGTAATCCAAACTGGATTGAGAAACCTCCTTAAATAGCATTCTCTGTCTCTGTCTCTGTCTGTCTGTCCCTCCTCTTCCCTCCTTCCCTCTCTCTCCAGGTGGTGGCTACATAATCACAGGTTCCAATTCTTGGTAAAATGTTGAACTGCATTAACTGGTCTAGTAATTAACTACTCCAATAACTCAATCTGTATATGATGCTTGAGAAACTTTGGGATGCACAAAATAATGTGACACAGTCCCTCCTTTCAAAGAACTTCTTATCAAGTCAGGGAGAGAGACATGTACACAAATAAAAGGTGATCCTGGACCTACAGTGGCTTAACTTGTGAGCTCTGCTTTCATGACCCTTTTTAGCCTAAATAACACCTTCTCAGAAACTACCAAAAGTTGTGTGTGGGGTACAATGGCTGCCAACGACAGTCTTTTGACAGTTAATGGTGGTCAGGGTCTAAGGCAATTCAGGGCACACTAGTTGAAATGGAAAAGCCAAAGATCACTGGTGAAGGGCTGGGGTTAAAGGGGAGGGAGAAATGGAAGCAGAAGCATTAACCAGTGTGCTTTCAGAAGCATTAACACATATTGAAATGTAGGGTTTTTGAGAATGATGACTCTAGCTGTGAACACCATGCAGGTCATGGCAGCAAAGAGGAGTATCTCATAGGAGAGTAACCAGGAAAGGAAAGTTTCTCCCATCCAAGCTCATTGGATTCTTGTTTTGAGGAGCTTCAACCATTCTAACCCCTGATGAAACTTTTCCTCAAAAGAACTTTTCGAACATAGCCTTTGTGTTCAGTGTTCTATTTTTATGTAATGAATGCTTCGCAAAATCATTTTTTCAACTCATTTATTTTATATTAGGTTTGGAATTTTTATAGATTTATGGAGTAAGGCAACTCCTGTAACTGAAACATATGTAGGATATGATGGGGACACCAGGGAGGAGATGACCTACTGCCACCAGAGGGGTTGGGTGGTCAGAGAGGGTTCATGGTGCGATGCTACTTGAAATACCAGTAGGAATTGTTTAGGCAGAGTAGAGAAGGAAGAACAAATACTAGCAGGGGAAGTAATGAGATCAATATCACAAAGGCCCACAATAGTATGGCTGCATTTTTCAGATTATTCTATGACTAGATCATTGTCTAACAGAATTATGAGATAGCTATTACCTAAGGCATACAGAATGATTTTAAGTGAGTGGCACAAACTTATGGCATCAAATAAGACTTTATCTAATAATGAAGAATTATTTCTTTATGATTTGTTTTAATCCTTCTGATTATGTCAAGGAGAAAGTCTTAGATTCACGCATGCATGCATGCTAACATAGCATTTTAACAAAGAGAGAGCAGGTCCCAAGTTTACCTTTCTGTGCCTTAGTTGTCTCATCTATAACATGGTGGTGACAAGGTGAAAATAAGTACTATTTCATAGAGTTGTGAAATTAAATGAAATATTATATGTTTATAAAGCATGCAGAAGAAGGCCTGGTAATATACTAAGGTCTCAATAAATACTACATGTTATTTTTGTTTTTGTTGCTATTGTCTTCCAAGATAAGCAACATTTATCTGGCTAGAATTTAATAATATGGCTTTGTTTGTATTAAATTTAATTTTGTAGTTAACAGTTACCTTATGTATATTATAACTGATACTGATTTCTTTTAAATTAGATTCATAGAAGTAAAGAATAATTAAAGTGGTACATGGAAAAGGCACAAATCACGCAGGCAGAATGCAAATGAACACAGTTTGGAAAATACAGACCTGGATGATCTCTAAGGGTCTTTGTAGTTCTAAAAGTCAAAGATTGCACTGATGGAGGGAGGCCCAGAGAGGATAGAAATTTTACCCAAGGTCACTGGGCTCATTAGTGGCAGAGCTAGGAACAGATCCAAGACCTCCAGATGCTCAGACTCACATTCTTCCCTCTGGGTCTTGCTCGTGGTCCAAAGCCCTGGGACTTCTCAGCTAAGAGAGCCCTGTCTTGGATTTGCCCTGGAAAAAGGGGCTGCTGACAGGGGTACAGTCCTATATAAAGTTCTGCTCACTCCTGACTGCAGCAAACCCTGAACCATGTCCTAAAACCAAGCTGCCTGCCGGAATCTTGCTGCATTCTTACTGAGCCCTGACACCACGGTCAACACTGGGAATTTGGGTGGGCCTAGAGTGCCTTTAGTATTACTGCTATAATTCAAAACATCCAAATTATTATTTTCTCCACAAGATGAAGCCAGGGGAGTGCTGTTAAGTGGAGAGAAAAGTGTTTGTTACGCTAGGCGTTCCAACAAAATGTCCTCCTTTGCCATTAAATCATAGCATTTCTAAATGAAATGATATTTTGCAAACTTTGGCAGTGCCTGAAATTTGGACATTGTGCAGATTTTTTTTTCTCTTTCCCATTTTGTGCTTTTTCTCCATGTAATACAGAGAACTACTATTTTCTGGCTTTACTTTTCTTGTTTGTCTTTCCTTATGATTCAAGTTGTCTACTTTCCCCAAAGACTTCAGAGAACTTGATTTTCTGCCCATAACTTATCATTTCCAATAAATAGTGAGGTGACAAATAGAGGCTCAAGGATACAAACCATTGCCCAAATTGGTTGTTTCTCAGTATCCCCCTTTCTCTAGAATTAATTATGAAAGACTTTATGGAAAGAGATCTGCTTGTTACCAGGATATCCTCAAACAAAAAATTAATGAGGGTGGCATACACACACACACATGCACGCGCGCACGCGTGCACACACACACACACACACACACACACACACACTGGAATATTACTCAGCCGTAAAAAAAGAATGGAATCTTGCCATTTGCAACAACATGGATGGAGCTAGAGAGTATAATGCTAAGTGAAATAAGTCAATCAAAGAAAGACAAATACGATATGATTTCACTCATATGTGGAATTTAAGAAACAAAACAAATGAGCAAAGATGGGGGGAAATAGAGAGGCAAACCAAGAAACAGACTCTTAACTACAGAGAACAAACTGATGGTTACCAGAGGGGAGGTGGCAGGGGCAGGGGGAAATGGGTAAAAGAGGTGATGGGGATTAAGGAGTACACTTATGATGAGCACCAGGTGATGTATGGAAATGTTGAATCACTATATTGTATACTTGAAACTAATATTAAACTGTGTGTTAACTAAATGGAATTTAAATATAAACTTAAAAAAATGAAGTGCACATAGGATTTTTAAAAACTAATGAGAGTATATCAACGTGGCAATTAAGTCCTCAAAGACTAAAATTGACCGATAAAATCTATGAAAATTGGCTTCATCCACATTAAATTCTCTACTCTTGTACATTCTGCGTGAGCAATACTAATGTGTATTCACCTGTTCTCCAATCACCTCTGCTTCCATGGGGCAGCTCTGGGTAGAATTGACTTCCTCAGGTCCCAGCTTCTTTTTCTTTTCTTGGTCTTCTCTGACACTGCCTGCAAATTTCAGGAGAGTGGCTTTTGCATCCACAGCCCCACTGCTGGAGCTCAAAAACTCAACATAGCTGCTGATGAAACCCATTGACAAGGCTCGGGTGTGTCTGGACCTACAGCTGGCCTGCTTTCCTCCTACGAGACCTGAGGGGCATTGATCGAGTAGGACTGAGGTTGCAGGTCAGAAAACTCTCCGAGAAATCTGGCTTACATTAAAGAAAATTCCCCTCGGTGAATTGAAAGGCGGAACTTGACTGTTCTGCTCTCTGGCTCAGGGAACACACCATGCCTCTTCCTTCAGAATCTTTGGGCAGTGTCTCTCAGTAGGCTTGGCTGTATCTCTTTTGGGCCCCCTGTTTCTCCCTTTTTTGCCAGCTCTCCATCCTCAAACAATTATTTAGACCTATAACCTAACTTTGGAATGTTTGGACTCAGGGCTCAAGGAACAGAAATAATAAATAAGAGCAGCTATGTTCCCTGGCTTGGCCTGAGATTGATTCTCATTACTTGAGTATCTTGGTATTCATTCATTTACTCATTCATTCATTCAACAAATATTTATTAAGAACAGTGCCCAGCACCATTCTAGGGATTATCTGTGAACAAAAGAGACAAGAATCTCAGCTTACATTGGAGCTTACGTTCTTGGGATCAGCACCAGCTTCATAATTTGCAGGGGCCAGCGCAAATGAAAATGCAAAGTCCTCGGTTCAAATTGTTAAAGATTTCAAGACAGCAACAGCAAAGTATTAAGCAATATGTGAGAGCCTTCTAAGCGTGGGCCCTAATGTGACTTGCACAGGTTGCCAGCTCTGGTAGTGTTGAGTGGAAAGTTAACATGTATGCCACTAATGGATGAACAATGCAAAGGATGGAACACAAGAAATCTGCTATCTACAAGAATGACAACTGTTGGATTTTCCTTTGGTGATTCAGGGATCAACACAGAATATTCCTGGGTCTCAGGACATTATCAGATTATCATTTGTCATTGCACAATTAAAGCATTGGCTTTGTGAGCTCTGAGTATCAGGATGATGGCTTAGGGACAGTCAGTGTGCTTGGGGATTCTAAAGGAAATAATAAGCCCACAAAAATGGTACATTTTAAGATTAAACTGAGTGGAGTTACTTCTCATGATTACCTCCCACAACCTTCTGAAAATCCTTTCAGTATCCAAGTGAATAAAAGTGTGCATGCCATATGAATACCGAAATCGTTATAGCTGTAGATATCAATTATTCTGGTAATTTAGGACAACCTGTTTGAAAGAGACCCCAGTGGAGTACCAGTGTGGTACATAGGTTCAGGGGTTAGTTTCTCAGATGATCTGTATAGGTCCTCAATGTGATTTTGAATGCACTGACTGCCGATATCTGCGGATGGCTATTCCATCATGTCAGGCCCCAAGCTTGTGCCAGATCCTTCCCTTACCTCTGTTCATGTTTCTCTTCCATCCAAAAGTAATGAAAAGAGAGCCAAGGCTCTGAGAGTCAGACTCTGTTAATTTCATTTCTGGAGAAAAATACCAAGAACATGATTCCCAACTCCAAGCCCAACTGACAAGGAGGGGGATTCAAATGAATGATGTGCTGGCATACTCATCCTGGGGTTTTGTCATGCAGTCATGCAGTCTTTGAAAATGAATACCAACTGAGTAACAGCACTATGTAGGAAAGGTTTTGTTCTCAAGGTGACCATTTCACAACTTGGACTTTTGGGGGGCTATTCTGTTTAACAAGTGATGTGCTCATCATAACTGTGTAATCAGGTGTGTAGAAAGATCACCGAATGAAGAGTCAGAATAAGCGCTTTTGAGTCTTGTCTCTACCATTAAGTCAAGTTTCTAGTTCTCTGAGCCTCAGTTCCCATCTGTAAAATGGGGAGCTAATAATTTGTTACTGAATTGCAAAGTTCAGATTAACACTACATATGAAAGTACTTATAACCTGCAGAACGTTTCACCCATGTAGGGTTGATCATTATCGTTATTAGTTTCTATTTTCCAAGATGAGCTCTTTAGATGGCATACGTGAAGATGGATGAAAGCAACATTGCAGGTGGAGCCCTCTGACTATTCCCTCGTGGGGAGAAGCAGATAGAGTACAAGATTTTGCCTCGCAGTAATGGTTCAGGGCAGCTGAGTCCTGTCGCAGAAAATTTAAAGGCCCTCCCCTTTTTCATTTCCCTCCAAGAACTTCTACCTGTAGTAATAAAAAATCCTGTGTTCGTGTCTGTGTCGCTTCATTTTGGGAACTTGACTTTTATATGAATCTCTGTCCCTGTGTGGGGCTGCTGAGTATTATTTCTGCCTCATCTTACCAGTGAAGAAAGGGAAGTATATGACATTAAATGATTTGCCCAGGTCACCCAGAAGTTTATGAAAGAGTCCATTGTTTTCTTCGTTCTCCACCTTGGTCACCACAGGAAATCACTGCAGAGTGTCCGGGATAGTCTGATACTCAGCCTTAATTCCTTGCCAGGACCAGAAGCCATGGTTATCCCTGTAGGGACATGCATTCGACCCTCTCCCTGTCCCATATGACTGGCAGACCTTTCCTGTAACCAAGACATTGTTAGCACACAGGGATTATAAGCAATACTCGCCCTATGCAAACCCCTTAAAGCTAGGTACTGACAGACACTAGAAGGGGACCTGGCACCCTACAGCAGAAGCACAAGCCTAGGGAGCAGCACTGGAGGAATCTAGAAAGACCTGCTCTGAAAGCCATTTGTACCTGGTTTTGAACCTCAGGCTAGCCACTTACTAGCTGTGTCACTCTGAACAAGTTACACAACCTCTCTGAACTTTTATCCCTTCACTTTTAAACTGGAGTCTTTAGTATCTACCTCAGGAGGACTATTATGAGAATTCAGTGAGCCTCCACATGCATATATAAGTGTGGGCATACACAGAGGATAAGATTGAAAGAAAGAAGGAAAGAGAAGGGGAGACTACTGGCATATGTTTAACACATGCTGGTAGTGCAAGAAACATCATTTCCAGCTCCCTTTCCTCCAACTGGACTGCGGTTCATCTCAGTGATTCTTGGCTATATGGTGCTTCTCAAGGGCTATCATAAAACACTATGGTTTTAGGTTTGAATTAAGCACTACATTGTTTGCAAGGAAAATTGTTCATTAGCACTCAGAGAGGAAAGTTATTTTATGACTTCTTAGAAGAGGATTGGCCCCAGAGCAGGTAGGCCACAGGCATTGTATCCTTGTAGCTCCCTGTACTCGCCCATCATAACCCTCAAGAGGGCTCGTTGCTATTGCTTACTTCAATTTTTGTCTGTCCTGCCAAGCTCTCAGCCCCCTGAGGGCAGGGGAAGGGTCTGTTCCATTCATTATTTCTCTACTCACACCAAGCCTCCTACCTGTATATTCTAGCAAACCAATAACTGCTACTCATGTCTGATTGTATGAGAGGCTAACAGGAATTAAGTTCATGGGTGGTAGGTTTAAAATGGATTATTAACATGCTAAGTAGATTCCAGGCCCATTTCCTCTTTTCGATATTAGTGTGCAATGGACAATCCAGTTCTCAACAAAAGTTCCTTGTTAAGAGAAGAACCTTGGTCTGGCAGAGCCATGTATTCATTCATTCATTCATTCATTCATTCCACAAAATTCTTTTAGCATGAACTACACACCATGGACTATTCCAGCTGGGATCCATACATAAGTGACCCCCCAAAAAACCTAAGTCCCTGCATTCTAGTAGATTACATTCTAGTGGGTGAAAACAGACAACAAACAAAAAAATGCACAGTGTATCAGGTGGTGCTGAATGCTATGAAGGAAAATAAAGCTGGAATAGAGAGCCAGAGAATAAGAGAGGTGCTGTTTCAGATATTTCAGGTGCTATCTCAGTTTTAGATAGGATAACAGGAGAGGCCACAGACAAAGGGAAGTTTGAGCAGAAGCCTGAAGAAGTGAGGGACTGAGCGTGTGGGTGTCAGAGGCAGCATGTCTGAAGTAGGAGGGTCGGCCAAAGTTGACAGTCATGATTGGCTTTTCCTCTGATGGAGATTGGAAGCCATAGGACTAAGGGAAAGCTACGGGAGCCAGTATGGTGGTTGCAAAGAAAATATTATGCTTCTCAGAGCTTGCTCAGGGCAATCCTGGCTCCTCTTTCAAGCAAACGCAGGTGACCATTCTTGTCTTTGGGCTAGGGAAACAATTGTGGCTTTGTTTTATATCTTGGCCAATATTCTTACAAAGGTTTTAACGATGGAAAATGCAAACCTGCAGATATGATTCCCACACTACCTGAAGGCCAAACACCTATTTACGTTACTCAGGTTGCCGCAGGGCCTGGCCATGACTCCTTCGCTCTGGGAGGCTACTGGCCAGGAATAGCTTTTGGGAGCCAACCAAGGCAGATGCCAGCCCCCCTCTCCATCCTCACACCCAGGAATCCTTCACTGACAAATAACAGAAGAGCTAGGGCAGGGAAGAGAAGCATGCCACTTGCCCACCGAACACACACTGCAGCAGCTAGACAGTTAATCTTCCATCTAAAGAAATTTTCAGGCAGCTTCAAGATACATATTTCCAATTTCTCCTGAGAGGAGAAACTGATGGGAAAGTCGCACCTCCCAGTCAGTCCCCAGTTCACAGTGAAGAGCTTGAAAAATCACACACAAGGAGATGTGAAACCGATAAACAGAGCTGAGAGCTCCTCTGAGAAACTCAGAAACGCAGTGGCAGCTGGAAAACCTTGTTTACCTCAGGTTTCCAAACTTCCCTCAACTAACTTCACTGTTGGTCTCCGTCTGGTGTGAAATGATTAATTCTCTTAAATGATGTAGGGCATCATAGAGATCCAGGGCTTCTTTGCTGTGCTCTGAGACTAGAGAGAGACAGATGCCATCTCACTACCTTCTGGTTGGTTTTGTTATATGACCTCTCCCCCATAAATATTTATGCTGGCAATTTAAAATGACCAAGTGATGCTCCATTTACCTGGGGCAAGCTTATCCTCATTCATTCATTGTTTTTCTTGTACGTCCTATCTGCTTTGGCCACAGGACACACTTGTCTGCTGATCTAAAGATAATACTCAAATTCCCTAGTCCCAGGGGATGCAGCGCTTGGTAAAAGTTGTAGGAGCTGACCTGGACCAAGGGGCTACAAGAAGGTCAAGTAGGTTGAATGGCTTTTTAGTTTTGAAATTGTCTCACAGTGTCTTGTGAATTATTCATTGATCCAAAATTATTTGTATTAAGTGCTGAAATGTGCTGTGTTGGGGTTACAGAAATGAATAAAATGTGACCCTCAATCTCAAGGAGATCACAAATTGGTAGAAGCAGAATATGAAAATAGAAGACTAATGTGACAGTAGTGTGGGTGGTTAGTGGCCTACCCAGAAGTTTGCCCCCCCTTCCTTCGTTCTTTCCTTCCTCGCTCCCTCCCTCCCTCCCTCCTTTGCTCTCTCCCTACTTTCCTCTCTCGCACTGTCCCTTCTGCCTTCTGTCCCACTCCCCTCTTCATTACATATTATTGATCATTTAACCATAGCGATTACCAGTTGACAAATAGCACATAAGACCAAGTTGTTACCCTCAACACACTGACTTTTTAGTATTAGCCAATGTCTTAGTGAGAAGTGGTTTACTTAAGGGGACCAGTGGCTCTCAAATTACTGGGGGTTTTTTTCTTTATTTTTTTACCCCGTCAGCCACACTCTCTAGAAATATCTCAGCAGCAGACCGTAAGCAGTTTCTGAGAGTAGGAACTCAGTTATTCCAATTCTCTTCTACTTTCTGTTTATCTGGTACAGAGTAACAGCTCAATAAGTGTTGAATGAGTGAGTGAATGAATAAATAAAATATCCCAATTACCACAGAGTGGCTGGGAGACTTAACATCCCACTGGAAAATTGGATCTTTATTGGTGGCCAAACCAGATAACTCAAACCACAGTTGGAAAATTTACTTTGGTGTTTTGAGTTGTATGCCATAGACATAACTCAATAAAAATATGTGGCTCTCTTGCCCAGGAGGTTTCTAGACCCATCTAGGAATGACACTCACTGAAAATATTTTGGCAGCTCTTTTGTCAACTTCTTTCACTACTTGAAAGCTGAGTTTTAGTAGCAAGAATATTTTACCAACTCTTACCTGGAAGGTTCTAATGATGCCCAAAGGGAGCCTGGAGATGACTTGGTGGAGTCCACTGTGCTTCCTGTCCATGCTAATCTCATGCCCTATTGCTATACCTTTAGGACTTAGGATCCTGGTTTGCTCTATGTCATGTGCTTGGTGTGGTGAAAGTGGTGGAAGAAGATTAAATTCTAACTTACAGGATCTAAGGGCAAGTTGGGAGATAGGCAGTGTGATCTTGAGTCCTGTATTAGTTTCCTGTTGCTGCTATAACATGTAACCACAAATTTAGTGGCTTAAAACAATGCAAATATATTCTCTTACTGTTCTTAAGGAAAGAAGTAAAAAATGAGTCTTATGAGGATAAAGCAGAGTGTCAACAGGGTTAGTTCCTTCTGGAGGCTCCTGAGTGAGTTCATTCCTTGCCTCTTCTGCTTCTAGCGGCTGCTGGCATTTCTTGGCTTCTGGCTGCATCATCCCAATCTCTGCTTTTGCAGTCACATTGCTTTCACCTCTACTGTGGTCAAATAGCCTTCTGCTTCCCTCTCACAAAGACCTGTGTGATCACAGTGGGCCCCTCAGATAATCCAGGATAATCTCCTCATCTCATGATCTTTAATCACACCTGAAATGTCTTTTTTGTTATGTCAAGTAACATTCACAGGTTCCAGGGATTAGGAGGTGCATGTCTTTGGGGGAAGGGTCATTATTCAGTCTACCATAAGCCCTTCAGTCTTGCTGAAACTATGTATATAAATTATGGAATAAAAATGAATAGTTACATGGTGTTTTATATCACTCTTGTACTGTAAAGACCATTAAAACACACAGTTTACTGCTGTTGTTGTTATTGTCATTACCACTACTCTACTGAAGAACCCCACTACATTTGCCAGTCAAAGAAGGTTCATGATCCTCAAACAGGATTCTTTTAGTGAATTCTCCCATCCCTACCCAGGTCCCAATAAACTGTGAAACTGCAAAATCTGTTTGATTATTACATTTCTTAAGGTGCAACTTACATTCAGTAAAGCACACAAATTTTAGCTTAATGAATTTTCATGTATGTTCACCTTCGAGTAAACAGATCCAGATCAAGATATAGAAAATTTCTAGTACCTTAGTAAGGTTTCCTCAGACCTCTTCCCAATCAGTTCCCCCAGGTACTTAATGGTCCTGTCTGGATGGGGATTTTTTTCATTCAAAAATTTGTCCTTGAGATTCCTTTGAGTTTTTGCAAAAACCAGAAGTTTATTATTTTTTTTCACTGTGTGAATATGCCATAATATATTTACCCATCCTATTTTTAATAGACATTTGGGGTATTTACAATTTGGGCTATCATGAATGAAGCTGTCATGGAATATTTTTGTGCATGTCTTTTGTTGGATATAAGCAGTCATTCCCAACAACCAAGGAAGTCCATCATAATGGAGGAGAAATAGGGAAATGAAAAGCCAATTTCACTTTTAAATACAACGTAACAAATAACAAATTGAATCCAGACCTAGATGTGGAGTTTTATAAACACAAAACAGGAGGGAATGTTCTTACCCAAGTTAAGGAGGTTAGCTCAGATCCAGTGGAAGAATGTCTGAGAAGTTCACAGTCAATTTCATGGCCATGATTTTGTCTGGGACAAAAACTTTGGTTCTCTGTAGGGGCTGCAAAGACCCATCGAGTGCACTTGCTGACCCGTATCAGTTAGGACAGAAAACTCTGGCAGGAATTGAATCAAACTCTGGCATGTCTCTCTCTCTCAAAGGTGGTTGGGTAGGTGGAAGAGGGCATGGTTCAAAGGCAAGTAGGGAGGACTGTGGTTTGAAAAGAAAGGAGGAGCCATTGGCAGCTTAAGGTCATGGAAATGTGGAAACAATCCATGTCAGTTTATTTTATGATCATTCCTCAGAGTTTCCATCTCACATTGGATTTTTTTCTGGGGCAGATTAAGAAGGGGAATCAATTAATGTGAATCTCATGTTACTGTAAACAGTTGGAGGTCTTAATTGGGCCAGGAGTGAGCAGGTGGTCCTTCCCCAGTCAGCTATCCTTTCACCTGTCAGTCAAATGAGGACTGGGCCTCCATCATTCATTAGCAACCATTTGTCACCTCAAACAGAGCTTTGAAAAGATTTCTTTGAACTTTGTTTGGGATTGATTTTCTGCATATGCTGAGCTGTTACCGACAAACTCTGGGCAACTGCTCCTCTGTAACAAATGCATTAAAAGAAAGGGTGAGAGGATTTTAATAGCCTCCAAATTACAGAGCCTAGAAGGCTGGGATTCTTTCTCCACCCCAAATTCACCTCACCAACCCTTCACTTCCTGGCATTGCATTACAATGAATAACAAGAACTTTATCCTTCTTAAGAGAACTGTCTTACACTTTTGCTTGCTTATTTATTTATTTATTTATTTATTTGTTTACTTTAATCTGCCACTAGTTCCAGACTAAAATTGATTCTTAATGATGCTTAATTAAGAACAGACTTTAGGGGCGCCTGGGTGGTGCAGTCGGTTAAGTGTCCGACTTCAGCCAGGTCACGATCTTGCAGTCCGTGAGTTCGAGCCCCGCATCAGGCTCTGGGTGGATGGCTCAGAGCCTGGAGCCTGTTTCCGATTCTGTGTCTCCCTCTCTCTCTGCTCCTCCCCCGTTCATGCTCTGTCTCTCTCTGTCCCAAAAATAAATAAACGTTGAAAAAAAAAAATTAAAAAAAAAAAAAAGAACAGACTTTATACCTTGGCTTTGTCTCTTACTTTTCAAGGAATATTCAGGGAGGGTATTTGCATTATCAAGGGCTGGTTTGGAGCACTACCCAGATGGTCCTAGAGATGCATTTTTAGCCTCTTTCTTCCATTCTTGCCCCTCTTAAGGTCAGGGGCTATGGCTGGTTTGCTCAATACTAGATGTCAAGTATGCTCCACTGTGTCTAGCACAGAGGTGATGCTCAATGAATATTTACTGAGTTCATTAACTGATTCAAAAAAACAACTAGTTGTCACTTTTGCCTTGTAAGGTAAAGACATGTTGTAACTTTCTGTAGCCAAGGAGAGTAGCCATAGTTCATCAGCCAAATAAATTGTTGGAAGGATCCAGCTTCTATTTATTGATTCACTTGTTTTACGAGTATACGAGTAAAATTTATGCGTTGTGGAAATTTTGGAAAACATACATAATTCTGATGAAGTTGTGATATCCCCTGCCATAGAGCAGGGTCTTATTTAAAGAAGCATGAGTGATCCAGCCAGAAATAACCATCTTTACCTACATTTCTGTCATATGTGGAAAGCCACTGAAGAACTTCCAACACGGGAACTCTTATTTAAATCTCTTCTTCCCCCTATTTCTTCTCTGGTACCAGAAAACATCCAGAGTCTCCATTTCTCTTCCTATCCCTCTCTCCTCTTTCAACCTCTCCCTCTCCCTCCCACACCCTCCCCAATAGAACACTCTTGCCCTGCATGAGGGCTCCACCCATCAGCTTCCCAGTCCCCTCGCTTTTCCCACCATGGGAGGCTAGTTCTGCTGTGGCTCTCAGTACGTTTTCTAGAGATAATCTGTCTAAGCAACTTCAGTTCTTTCTCAGAGATCAGGGAGGATGAAAGGGTGGATTTCTCCTGCCACACACACGTTAAGAATTATCATCCTATCTCAGGCAAAACTTATTAGAAAATTCAATTTAAATTAAATCTCACCATATACACATAACCAGTTTGTACTTTTTTTGTGACGATACTATAAATTACAGTATTCCACTTTTTAACTTAGCATTTTGAGCATTTTCCCATGTAATTAAATAATATAAAAAATGATTTATAGGTGCTGCCAGCACTCAGTCTTACGGAGGCCACATTGTTTTAGACAATTCTTCTATTGTTGGGCATTTGGGTTGATGTGAGGTTTTTATATTTCTCTTCAATTCCATGCCATAGGGAAGGCATCGGCTCTAAAAAGTGGACTTTGCCAGAAGACAGGCACCAGCATAATGAAAGGGGGGCACTTTCATTATGGACCTAGGTCTCAACATTTACTATACACATTTTCCTCTTGCTGGTTTGGCCTCCTGGGGGTCAGAAACTGAAGCTGTAATCATTGGAAGCCAAGTGTGCGGGCTGCCAACTTGACTCACATTAGGAAGTTCCCAAATCTCCTGGGCTGTATCTTTCTTTAGAACCTGACAGATCCAGGCATAGTGCAAATTAAATAGGATGAGCCAAGCCAAATCTCCCCATCTTTCAAATTTCTGAGCGTAGGTCTGAAGCAGCAAGGGGACTTTTAACACTGACCTCTGGTAAAAAATGATAACACACTTCTGTTAATGGACCTGGAAAACCCCCAATAGCTAGAATCGGTGTGTGTGTGGCGGGGGGGGGGGGGGGGGGGTGGTATTTTGCATTCTCAATTTTATTAGTTTGGTTCACTCTACCAGATTTTTATACTCTGTTCCTTAGGAACTATGGAATGCCTATAAACCCTGAAAACTGCACTGAACTTTGGGAATTGATCCAGCTCTGGTTGCTAAACAGATAAAAAATAGGAAAAAAAAGGAGCTTGTCAGAGGATTAGCTTCATTTCAGTGCTTGCCAGTCTTCATATGTGAAGCCCTGGGACTATTCTGCCTCAGTTTATTTGTAAGGGAGATTAACAAACAATCGTCTTGGGGGGCACTAGCCATGTGTCCTGAACATTCCACTGCTAAGTAAGCACGCGCTGGCTGACACCGTCTTTCAGTGGGCAGAGTTCTTTGGGAGTCAACGCAGATCCATATGGAAAGCCGAGTTCATCCCTTAAGATCCCTTCAGTGTTGGTTTTTGGCCAGGATCATGTTTTTGGATCACCAGAGAACACGTGCTTTTTGGTGTATTTCCTCTGGCTAGCTTTATGCTTTTTGGTTAGGGAAAGGAGGCAGCGTGCCATCCCCCTGCTTTGCTTACAAAGGTGGCCGTTCTGGCATTACATAAAAAATGAAATAATGGGGAAAATGTGACCAACACTGGGATGGTAACGTTAATAAGTAATCAGGCCAAGGTGTATGTGATACAGGTGTGAATGGGATACCAGGGCCTAATGGCTGTCTCTTCGTGGATGGGGCCTAATTTCTTGACACTAAACATGGACAAACCAGAGGTTGTGTTAATTGGGAATGACAGCATGTATCCTGTCTGTGCTAGTGTTTTGTTGAGGTTGACAAAAGTTGACTAAGCCGGGTACATTGTGCTAGGAATCGGGCATTGTTTTTGACACTGACCTATCCTTCTCTACTAATATTAGCTCTTTAATGAGGTCATGCTGGTATCAATTTTTAATATATAAAAATTCGTAAATATCTGACCTTTTAGCTGCTGAGGAGACCTTCACAATCTTGTCATCATCTGCACAGATTCTTGTTTTTCGTGTTTTCCTCCTATCTTCTTTTACGTCCATGCTTTTATATTTGTCTTTAAAAATTTTTTTTAATTTAAAAATACCAGAATCAATTTTCATGTTGGAATTACATAACATTCCATTGTTTTAAGAGCCACTCTATTGGTCAGCTACCTTGAAGGATGGGACTTACATTCTTTCCATCTCTGTGTTAATACATTTATATTGTTCTTTCTTTAGTGGTACGGCAACTTTGGAACATTGTAGAAACCATAGGGTATTCTTGTAACACACTGTGTCCAGATCACTTACCCGATGAGGACCACCACAAAAAACACTCTTGTAAAGGTTTAGTCTGTTATGGTACTATGGCAGATCTTTCTATCTCCTGTACTGAAGGCAGTGCTGAAAGCAATCATTGGAGGTACTGTACCTAAGATATAATGCATCTGTATCTAGCTTGCTATTTATAATTTTAGCACATCCATGGTATCAGAAAAACAGAACAGCTCTGTTTAAAAATCCTTGGCAATCTATGGTAATCTTCTTCATTTACCTCATCACGTTTGCAAGGTAAAGTTGATATTGAAACTAAATTCTGGGAGTACTGTCTTAGATATCACCAAAGAGTTAAAGAATGAAATTCATAGCTTAGATTTTTCTCATCTGTACTTTGGGAATAAGATTTGAACACATAGCACCAGGTACTGGCAAAACTGTAAGTTAAAAATGACTAGATGGATAGGGTATCAGGAGTTCAGATGATGGCAGGAATTGATGAGGTAGAGTAGGTAGCTTCACAGGACAATTTGGAATGAGAGAGGAAACTGAGGCAAAATTAATAATGGCTTAACATATTGAGTCTTTTGAGAATATTTCTATTTAATAAACCAGAAAATCTTCAAGAACCAAAGGACTGAGACTCTATTACAATGGACTATCAGGCCAAATGACAAGTGGTGAGGATAATTTGGGGTCAAGGATTTTAGCACAGAGCCCGTAAGTCACTGAATAAGCTATCCCTCTTAAAATGCCTCTTTAAGCTGAGTTTTGATAGGCAATGCCTTTGGGCACTAAATCTTTGAAATAAGGCAATTTCTCAGAAAGAGTAATTAGTGCCTTGCTGTGGAACTGCCTCTGGGGCCTATGCTTTGGGACCACTTTAGAACTGAGGCTGCTTTGTCACATAGTGCTTCAGGTGACTGTCAGAAACAAATCCTCTTTATGCATCCTTTTCCTTGCAGCTGATGGTTTTAATCTGGTGAAACCTGGAAGCCTGATAAAAGTGAGATTCCCTTGCTTAGAGCTGTGATGGCATCTGCACCAGAGTTTGGTTGGAAGTGGTTAGACCAGAGCATGCGAGGCACAGGCTCCTGACCAGACTCACAAGGATGTGGCTGGAGATACTGAGAGTTCTCAGTGCTGAGTTGTCATGGGCCATTGTCATTGACCCCAGATGCCACTGGCTACTTTGGGAGATAGCTGATGGTGGTACCTGTTAAGTCCGGCAGTAGAAAATGAGCAAAAAATCCAGGAAGGTAGGTAAACACCATCCTTACCATATTCTAGAGACTTCCTGGATCTAGCTCTTGCCATCTCTCACTACCCTCCCCTCATTTATTATTATCCAGCCCTAATGATTTTGGAACAGGCCACCAGTTGGTTTCTACCTTAGGACATTCAGACTTACCATACAAGATGAACCTCCATCCTGTGTTTGGCTCATTGTCTTCCTTCAGTTTCATCTTCTATATCACCTCCTAAGATCATGCTCCCCCAATCACTCTCCCTAAATTACCCTAATATTATTTTAGTCACATGGATTATCTAGAATTATCCCATAAATTTGTTTATTTCTAGCTTATTTCTAGAATATAAATTTCTTTGAGAGCAGGGAGTGTTTCTGTTCTTTTCACACTGTCTTCCAGATGCCTAGAATGGTACCTGCCACATAGTAACTGCTGAGTAAATATTTCTTGCGTGGATAAATAAATAAGTAGACAAACAGGGGAGCCAACATAGGAACTGAGAGGTAGAGAAAAAGAAAGCTTTGGGGTATAAGGCCATGAAAAAATAACAAAGAATTAAGCAACAAAATAGTTATTGGGACCAAGTAAAATGTCAAACTCAGCTTAGTAATAAATACTGACCTGATGAAAAGCCACTGACATAGGTTCTTAAGTTTGTTCTAATTAGCAGTCACTTTTAGACTTACAGCCTGTAGTATGGCTGAGCCTGCATGAGGGTTAAGTCATTTTTAGAGTTGCGTGCCTTGAGCTAGAAAACCAAGTGGACATTACAAACAAAGTTGGAAACCAGATCAGCAAATCCCAGACTGGTATTGGTGCTACCACATCCCTCTCTGCACAGATGGCAGACATCGCTAATAGATGACAGAATCTTTATTGCCAATCTAGCAACCACCGACCACTAGAATGTAAACTCCATTTGGGCAGGACTTTTGTCTATTCACTGTTTTATTCTCTGCTCCTAGAACAGTGCCTTTTACTTGTAGAAATGCAATAAATATTTGTTGAATTAAATATTTGATGAGTGACTCAATCAGACTTGACAAATGAGATACATTTTATTTGCCATCCCTGACCTAAAGCAAAAAAGATAAGGAATTAAAATTGGATTCAGAGAAGTGTTATCATAAAAGAGTAACAACTAATCTGGTCATTCTGAGAAGTGTTTCCACGCTGAGAATAGGCACCTGCCTCACCATCTCCCTAAAGTACAAAGCCTGGGGTTGTTCCTTCAGTTTGCTATAAATTTGAAGCAACTCAGCTAAGATCCAAGATGCATTCTCTTTGTGCCAAATTATACTACTTAGCAAAAAAATGTGATAGCAGTATATCAGGTTATTGTCATACTGCAAGGACATCCATTCAACATTTATTTATTGCCTACTATACACTTATATTGTCCTCCATGATGAGATTTTTGAGCCTAAATTTCTACTTCCAGAGAGGAGAATTTCTCCAGCAAACATTTCTCAAAAAGTCACTGTTCAAAAAGAGATTTGTCTGGCAGTGATTTTATCTATTAATATACTGTTTATCCATCACAGAGGCTATAGCTGAAATCGTACATGGGTTTCATAATTAAGAACATGATCTCTTTTTAATTCATTCATTTATACAATCAATATTTTTTGAGAGCCTACTATGTGTCAGGCCTGTGCTGGGGATACAGTAATGAAAAATAATGATCAATAATAAGAAAAACCAAAATCTTTTTCATGTAGATTATATCTTAATAAGGAAAATAGACAGTTAACAAATCAAAGCATAAATATATAATACAATCTCAGTAATGACAGAAAACTTGTTTCAGTCGAGTAGTGGAAACAGGAACTTGATTAGAATGGGTTCAAAAAAGAATGAGATGTTAGGACATAAAATAGTGATATAGGACAATTTTTAAAAATGGGTTTTGTTTTATAGGGAAGCCAAAAAAAATGGTTGAAGGAGTAAGAGTATTAAGGGCAAGGATTTTATTAAGGTGAGAGATTGTTTCAGAGCTGCTGGCAATGACCCACTGGATGGGGGAATTTCACAAAAAAGAGAGGGGATAATTGCAGGAACAGTGTCTTGGAGGAGACATGAGGGGGCCGGAAGTAGTAAGCACATAGCTTTTATTTTGAGGAAGGTTAATGCCATTCTATACTTGAGTGCTAACTCATCCAGGAAGAGATAAAATTACCTTACTCTCATCCCCATCTGTGTTTCTTCATGCCAGCCTACCGTCAGCCATATTGGAGAAACTGAGGCAGTTTAGTAGCTGGCTCACGACTGAACCTGGGGATGCCAAGAGAAATGAAGCAGAATTCTTGCCTTCAAGGACATCTCAGTCTAGTAGACTTCTGGAAAAATACACCCCTCTCCTCATATTAAAAAGAAGTTTTATCCCAGAGAATGACTTGATCATTTAATTGATTTTGTTGAGTCATTTTAAATCCAGATATTTATTAACCTTTCTTTCTTTTACACCCATTCTTGAGTATCTTGCCTTGAATTCATAAACTCCAATTAGGTATTCTTGGCTAATAACTTTGCCATGAAAATATCTCAAACTATTAAAGTCTTGAATAAAGTATTCTGTGCTTGACACTCCCCACAAACCTCATAGGATTTGGAAAACTTGAAGTATGCAGAGGGAAATCAGACTAAACGCTCACATATATTTTATTAGAAACATTTCTTTAAAAACATGAAGACAAGGGGAAAAAAAAAGACCAAATTCAATTTTCGAGCCTGGCACTTCAAGTTCTCCACAGATAGCTCTATTCTAAACAGTAAAAATAAAATCAGCTTTGTTCCTGAGCATATGCTTTTGACATTTTTTTTCCTTGAAGTCTGTGAATTATTAATAAACTAATTTCTCTTTATAGTTCAATCTTTGGAGATTTAAAGTGTTCACTCAAATGCACAGGGCAGAGATAGAGCTTCAGTTCCAATCAGCTCCAATCCTCTCCAGAGATGCTGGCCTTGAGGTATCTCTGAGTCTTTGATATCAATCTTTGATCCGACTGGGAATTTCTGATCATTTCTAGAACTAGTCTGTTAATACCACTTAATGCCCTATTTAAGTTGGACCATTCTGCCAGCTGATTTTATGCTTCCACTTTGCTCCTGAGATACTTTATGTGTGTGTTTATGGCATCCATATGTACATATATCTCGCTATATAGTTGTACTTGATGGATTATTTCTTGGCAGGTTGTATTAGAAGGCAGAATTTTTGATAACAGAGGATGTCTAGTATATTGGCAGCTCTTGTAATGAACCACATTGGAGCTAAGTACCACCGAGAGTTCTTCTGCCCTCTCAGTGGAGCTTAGTGAAGAGAACTTTGGGCTCTAGAGAGAAAATAAGTTTGCAAAACTCAGAACTGTATGACAGTGGAATAGGTGAACTCTGGATTAAGTTCCTTCCATCCATCCTGCACCGGTGACCAATGGTCAGGGTGAGGAGGGAGAGAGGATTCCTCCATTAGCTGAAGTCACTTCCAACATTATAATTCTATTCCCTCCTATGGCCTCAATGTATGAAAATTATCATTCTTTTTTGTTGTTGTTTGTTTTTCTTATTGAGGGAGAAACTGAGACACTGAGTTTAATTGACTTGCCTCATATCCTGCATGCTATATTAAGGGACTGAGCATGCTTTCCCATCTATTTAATAGACCTTAGGGGGATTCAGATTCTGGATGAGGTCTTCTGCCTCTCTGATCTCTGGTCTATATTATTGATCCAAAAGGAAAAAAAAAAAATCTAGCAAACACAGGCCAAGCCTTATGCACCAGTTTCTTGCCCCTCACTCCCTTGATACTCTCTGAGGGAAGTGGCTTCATACTGAACCCATCCCTGCCTTTTTCCCTCTTCCCTCTCCCTTAACAACCTGCTAGATTATTACCAAGATACAGGGATCAAGCGAGAGGATCGCCAGGCGACCATGTCGAAAGAGCCGCTTAGCAGGAGCACCAAAGAATTCAGTCTTTGCCAACATTGCCAGCTCATGCAGGCAGCAAACTTGCCTCCCTCCTGAGAGGCCTGGGTCAGAACCTGAGCCACAGAAGCAAAGGGAGGAGGAGGAAGGGAAGGCAGAAGAAGAAATGAAAGCTTTTCCTTTTTTATTTTTAAAGCCAGTTCTATTCTGGGACTTTATTTACTTTTTTTGTTTGGCTCCAGGGGTTAAAGGGCTCACAGTAATGGAAACTGGAGGCCACCACTTTATTACTCTTCCTCTGGACTCTCAGGACTGGTTTACTTAGTGCTGAGTATCAGCTTCGTCAGTTTTTCTCACCCAGGACCTCTGCCTCATCCAGCCCTATGAACTCCCTCTGTCCAGGACCTGGGAAAAGTCAGCTCAGCTGTAGCCATTGCCAGCCTCAGCCAATTGGAGGTTCAAGTGGTTGTCCATATGAAACAGCATTTGCGTTTACCAGTGTTTACCCTTCTCCTTAAAGACCCAGAAAGCTTTGGGATGAAAGAAAATGTTTGTCAAAGAAAAACTTTTTTTTTTCATATTTTGTAGTATTTTTAGCCTTTCCAGGTTTCCTTTTAAAGATTTTGGTTCTCCCTCTTCTCTCAAACTCCTGGGCTTCTTCTAAAGAAATATGTCCTTATCCTACCATTATACATATTGCAGAAATGTGTGTCAATAGCATGTCACATTCCTTTGTAGAGGTGGATTTGATATAAAATGCATCAGATCCTTTTCTGGAAGGAAGAAGAATATGTCAAGAATGGCATAGAGAGTCTCTAATAGGCACCACATCAAGGTTCTCCAGAGAAATAGAACCAGGAGCTGGTTCACATGATGATGGGACTGGCAAGTCTGAAATCTATAAGGCAGGTCAGGAGACTAGATACTCAGGCAGGAATTGATGGTACAGCCTTAGGACACATGTTTTTCTTCTCTGGGAAATCTCAGTTTTCCTCTTAAGGCTCAACCATACGATCTAACACTAATCTTCTTTACTTAAAGTCAACTGATTGTAGATGGCAATCACACCTACAAAATTCCTTCACAGCAACACCTAGATTAGTGCTTGATTATTTCACTGGGTTCTAAGCCTAGCAAACTCGACACATAAAATTAATCATCACATGCCCCACCAAGTCCTTTCATTTATATTTAATGACTCTCTCTAATTCATTCACTTCCCTCTATAATCCCACTCACCACCCTAATCCAAACTGTTGTTATCTCTCCTGAAGCAATACAACTTCTTAATTTGTCTCCCTGGCTACACTTTTCCCTCCACTCTGCAAGCAGAATAATCTTTTCAACATGTAAATCTGATCCTGTAGCCCTCTGCTTAAAATCACTCAATTGCATTTGCCTGGATCTAGGATCAGTCACCACTTCTTAGCACCATGGAAGAAGCCCTGAAATGTTGGATTCTTCCAATTTCTGCAGGCTTCTCCATGTTTTGTGCATTCCAGCCACACTAGCCATTCAGTATCTTGTATCCATCCCTTCTGCCATATGGTCTTTGTTGGCCAGTTGCAACAGAACTGTTGCTTCTGCTTGACAGCTTGTTCCCTCCTCCGGGGCCTGGGTAACTCCTACTTATGGCCATTAGTCAACCTATTCTTTTCTCCACTACCCTGACCAGATCAAATCCTCTAATTATATATTATCATAGCCCACACCTCTTCTTTGGAAGATGCATTGCATTAGACAGATTATATTCATTTGTATGATTATTTGATTGATGTCTATGTTATCCCTAGACATCGCTCTGTGAAGATAGCAGTGATGACTAACTTGCACACTGCCACATGGCTAATGTCCAGTATGGTGTTGATTCATGGAGGGTACTCAGTAAATATTATTGACTGAATAGAGGGATGAATTGTCCAAGTTAAGATGGAGGTCATGAAAGGATGCTGGTTACATCCTGCCCCTTATCCTTACCCATTTCACACTCTTCTCCCCATATCTTGGACACAGCTACAGTTTCCTCTGACTTACAATCTTACCTCACAGTTGGACACTGAGACTAGGAGTTTCAAAAATGGCCAGGAAATCAATGGTAATTACTGCATTTCAACCTATTTGGCTGCTCCCTTGAGCTTGTTTGGTACCTAGACCCCTCACACACATCTAGTGTCTTTAGTCCACTACACATTTCTATATTTATTTTATTTTATTTTATTTTATTTTATTTTATTTTATTTTATTTTATTTTATTATATTTTAAGAGAGAAAGAGAGCACCAGTGGGAGAGAGCAGAGGGAGTTAGAGAGAGAGAGAGAGAGAAAGAGATGGAAAATCTTCAGCAGGCTCCATGCTCAGCATGGAGACTGATGCCAGACTCAACCTCAGGAGCCTGGGATCATGACCTGAGCCAAAATCCAGACTCAGACACTCAAGCCACTGAGCCACCCAGGTGCCCCCCCCCCAACATTTTTGTAGTTTTGAAGATAGTTCTAATATTTTAAAATAAAAAAATTTGGGGCACCTGGATGGCTGGGTCGGTTAAGTGTCCAACTTCAGCTTAGGTCATGATCTCACAGGTCATGAGTTCGAGCCCTGCATCCGGCTCTGTGCTGACAGCTCAGAGCCTGGAACCTGCTTCGGATTCTGTGTCTCCCTCTCTCTCCCCTCCCCTACTCACACACTCTCTCTTTCTCTCTCAAAAATAAAAAAAAAAACATTAAAAGCATTTAAAAAAATAAAATAATAAAAAATTTTTATCTAAAATATAAATTTATGACTTTCCATTAAAAAAGAACAAAAAAGTTCTATCTACCCTGGGCCTATCATCTAATATGGCAAAAATGAACTTGAGTTGAGTAGCCACTGTCCATGAGTTGAGTTGAGAAAGGACAGGTGTCCTCCCCTGTGTACACTGGAGTTTGAGGCTCCTGCTATAACTGATGACAAGCTACCAATAAGCTTACTTTTCTCTCTCCTTCTCCTGTATTCTGCAATAAACTCCAAGGATCATGTTGGTGGAGGCGGGGGGGGGGGGGGGGGGGGGGGGCAGGGATGCAATAATTTAAAAACAAAGAGCCATCTGATGTCCTGTCTACGGATGCTCTCTGCTATAGGCTGTGGCTGACCACAGCAAGGCCAGCACTCTCTATTGTTCACTTAAAAGCCTTTTGATTTGGGTGGGCCAAGGATGAAGCAAGGCTGTGAATTTATGGGCAGTTTCTCTACAAAAACTGAAACAATTGCTGTATCCGCTTTTGTCTGTAGAATGGGAGTGAAAATACTTAGCAGAACTGACAGCCAAAATGGCACAGTATGAAGGCCATGCACACGAATTTTTTATGGCCTTACTTCTCCCGGGAACTTAAGAAAATTCCCTGAGCTTGTGACCTTCCACTGGATGCAATACAAAGGGTTGTTATTTGCTAGATTCTCATGCTTAAAGGAAAAAAAAAAAAAAAAAAGGAAGTCCAGATGAAAGTTAAAAATAGGGCATGTGAATTTAATGCAACTTTCTCTGGGATCATAAGTCTGGTGAAAGGAAATAAAGAAGGAAGAAAAAATAGACACTATATTAAGTGAGCTTCCTGGAAGAATGTTATTTGCTCACAAATATTTATCCAGAGAACTCCTCAGACTAATTTCTCATTAACAAAAGTGTCCTGGAATGTAGGTGGAATCCATCCGAACATCCTCAAAGGAAACTTGATAGCTCAGAAAAATCCCAGGCTTAGAGACATTTTCCCTGTTCTGTAGATTTTTCCCAACTACTCTTATCCCTTACTAAGTATTTTTTTCAGAATATCTAGAACACACACGTATAACACTCCCACCTTTCTGGAAGTCAGAATTTTGCTTTGGGTCATATGGCTGAGTCAGAAAAGAACACCCTATCATTTCCAAATTCCAGGGTCCATAGTAAAAGGGACCCTTCTACTTAGCAGACAGGATTCACAGATAATAAACAAACATTGTTTTCTTCAGTTTGGTCAAAGGCAGGGATGATGAGTCTAAACTTCCAATTCTGCCTCTGAAGCATTATTCCAATCAGGGAATTATGCTGCAGGTGGAGACATGTCCCTGGGAAAGAAACCATCTGCTTCCATACAAATGTCATCAGTAATAAAGAAAGATGGGGGAGCCATGTGATTGAGGAATTGGATCACATCCATATCAGATCTGCTTTTCAGTTGTAAAAACAGTTAAGTTACCCTCAATTATTCTTATGCACTATGTGAAAACCTTTTCTTAGCTTTATCAAGGTCCAGAAAGAGACACAAGAGCCTGGTGACTGTTTTCGAAAATGATCATTTCTGAATTCTGCCTCAAACTCCATATGCCACTTCCTGGTTCAGGAGCAAGAGGCTTGGGGGAAAATAAGTTTAAGCTCATAAAAACACTCAAAGGGCATACTGGTCATCAAACAGCTCTGAGCAAACTGCATTTGCAAATGAATCTGAAAACATGTGGATTCAATTTTCCTTGAAATGCCCAGAGGTTAAAAAATTAAAGGGGGAATGCTTGGCAGAAAAAGGCTGGGGTTTGGCTATGTGCACCAGTTTCTGAAACATAAATTGATTGTTTTGCCAGAAAGAAAATATTACCTGGTCCCCCTTCTCAATCACATCTCTAACTTAATTATCAGTGGCCCCATTTCTCATTGTGCCTGCAAAGTGGACAGGAGACTTGAGCTCATTTGAAAGAAAGCAAGTTTTGTTCATTCCCAGGGTGGCCTTGTATGTGGCCGACCCAGGATCTCAGTACTGTCATGGGTTTCAACTCAGTGACACAGTGGCAAGAAAACCATCTGCTAGCAAAGTCGTTTCTCCTCTGCCTATTGCCTCCCATCTGCCTCCACTCATCAAGTTTTACCCCTCTTTTTCCTTCCGCCAACCCCCTAAATAATACCTTTTTTATGACCAAATAAACACAGGCAAATGTGGAACTGCTTTAGAGCAAATCCAAACTGTTTTAAAAGATCATGAAAATAGAGTGGGTGGGGGAAAAACTACATCTGTGAAAAAGCAGTGATTAGCCTTAAAACAATGTGAGGCCAACGGCACAGAGTCCCATTACAAGATGATGTGTGGTGCCTGTAAGTGGCTGTTCCTGGTCTCTGAGGTAGCAAAATTGTCACATGTTTCTGTTGTTGCCATGGCAATAATCTGTAATTGTGCAGAAAATCCACAGAACTCACAAGCAACTCCTTAGTGGATTGGGCTGAAAGAAAATCAAACCCGTGAAAGCCCTGAATTGATGTGGTTATGAGAGTGCGCTGGCCAAGCTGGTCCAGTTTAAGCTGACCTGATTTTGCGGATTTCCTTCCCCTGGCCCCTATCTAGCTATGGTGAACTCCCTCTTTATGTATATTTTTCTCACTTTTATGTTCCTAGCCGGTGAGAGGCATAAATCCTACTCAGCTATGGAAATGCTTCAGCTCATTGCTTAGAATTCTGAGTGCACAGTTTGGGATCTATAGGGTTGGAATTATGGCTGCCAGAACTTCTAGACCTTGGACTAGCACTGAACATGGAGGCCTGATTTGTCCATAAAGGTGAAAAACATTGAGTGTCCACAAGGCCAGGTGGATATTTCCCCCCAACAGGGACACAGTGGGGAGGAGATTAGTGCAGCAAGGATGTGTTTTTCCTGGGGTAGCTTGGCAACCGAGTACACACACATGTACAACACACCCATCTGAAGGCATGCCAAGACTCGCCTTCTTTAAGGCAAGCTAATACAAACCATGCCCAAAACATGGCCAGGAAACAGAAGGTAGGTAGCACGTCTCCTTTCTGCACTAGATGCTGTATGACGTTTATGTATGTATCAGCCGTCAACCCCAAATGTTTGAGGGCATGAGTGAGTGTGGGGGCCCCTGTCAGAAAATTGAGCAGGAAGAGGGGCCAGACAAATCACTCTCATGTTCCAAACTTCAGTGAGAATCCCATGGGAACGCAGCTTCCAAGTAGATCCCATGAGAACATCTGGGATGAGGATACTCACGCCAGGCCCTAAACCCAGACTCGTTAGTAATAATGCCTCATTTTTTCTCATGTATTTATTTATCCTCTCATATACTGTGAGTATGATTTACGTTCCTTCTACAACTTTTCCTAGTGGGAGCCAGGAAAGCAAGGTGGAGAATGAACACCAAGCTGTCTATTAGGAGGCTTTCTCTTGGATACCCTCTCATTTGAGGTTACTCAATTGCAGGCAACAGAAACTCAGTTTGCTTAATTTAAGCAGAAAGGAACGTATCATAGGAGAGTGGAGGGCTCATGGATTTTGGGAAAGGCTTGAGAATCAAAATAGGAAACAGGAACCTAACAGCTTAGGATTCTAAGTAGCAACAACAACAAAATGAGCAGTTTGATCATAGTTTGTCCATAGAATTCTTAGCTTCAACTGCTTTACTCTTCTGTCATTTTCTCGAGATTCAAAATCTTGGGAAAAAGAGTCTGAATTGCCTAATTGGAATCAGAAACCCAGTTCTCTCTCTTGGAACAGACGTGAGAGGGAAAGAAGGGAAAGTGTAGCTCTTAACTTAGAGTCTCATCAAGATTCCATAGAGTGGGAGAGAGATACTTTCTCAAAACAAATCCTAAAGTGCACTCAGGAAGGGAGGAGATTGAGGATTGTGATAGTTGAGGTGTTGGCTTGGAAGAGAGAGTCAATGACTAATGTTCAGCATTGTAGCCTGGAGGGAACGTTGAATAGTGGAAGTGTCGATCAACTGACATACATCCATATGCCTGAGCAGAGATTTGCTAAGGAAAATTGGAACAGAAAGGTTAGGTAGATGGGGAGTGAGTGAAGAAGAATCTAGAAAATATTTTGTTTGGCATCTGAAAGAATTTAGAAAAAAGGTTGTTAAAAACAACCTGATTTGACACCAGCCATGCTAATGGGGTAGACTTCCTGCTAGTCAGAGCTCCCGGTTAATGTCCACTTCTCAGCGTGTCTGATTACGGGTTGAAGTTGACCGATCAGCAAACTACTCAATTATAAGCCCATCTTCTCCCTGTGGTGCCACTAATTAGAACAGGAACCATGTTGCAGCTCACACTCTCCATGCAGTTCCACCTTCCAAAAGCCGAATCAGTCACTACAATTAGCTGTTGTCAGTGGAATCAGCCTGCCTTTCCCTTTTTCCGATCCCGTTCCTGTTTGGTGTGAATTCATCTCTGAAAAACCTTCCCTTGGGGTGATTGGTCTCCCCCCATACCCTCAGCTGTGAGAAAGGAACACTGTGGCGGGAGCTTTGAAATGCAACCTCAAGATGCAGCTATGTGGAAATCTCAGTGTTCTGGAATGCTCTGACCTTTGGTCCTGCCAAGTGCCATTCTTTTTTTCTGCAATCATGTCATGAAGGGTATTCCTACATGAATTTAATTTTTAAGAGGAGAGGAAGAAGAAAAAATACATGGCTCAGTATGGATCCATTTGCAGGAAAGTTGTTCTTCAGGCAGCTGGGACAAAGAGCAGCATTTTTTTATTATTATTATTTTTCTGTCTTGATGAACATAATGGACCACTTGGGTAATTTCAGCTGTAAATGTACTTCTCTATAACGGGATGATGCTTCCATGTGTAAGAGTGGAGAGAGAAAAGATGTTGAGAAGCACCATGGTGACAGGCTAGCAGAACAGGGGCTTGCTCCATGACTACTGAGCATATCCTAAACTCTCTTGAATGCCAAGTCCATGGCTTCCCAACCAGAGAGAGGAACTTTTGTGAACTTCTCAAGGTCCAGTTCAAATCTCCATTAGTATTAAAATCAATACCTCTGGCCGGAAACAAGATGACATTTCTGGCATCCTTCCAGAGAGACTGCCAATTAGCCTCCAGCAGAAAGGTCTCGGCCCGCACTCCTCTTAATGTCCCTTTTCCCTTGAAAAGGCAACTTTAGGTGCCTTTGTCTTTTAGTACAAACTTTTCCATTCAGTGTTTGATGACTCTGATGTTTTCTCCCCAAAATAAACTTCTAAGTTTATCAAAAATTTTTCTTCTCAAAACAACTGTGCACATTGAAAAGTTTCTAAGAACATCCCTGCACTCAATTGTAGAGGGGCAGACCAATCTCAGGGTCACTGCACAGATACAGTATCATAAATGAGAATAGAATGTAGCTAAATGTTTCGTATAAAGCAATGGTTAAGTGCCTTGACTCTGGGGTTAAAAAGATTTTCATTTCAATTCTGAAGTCACTAATTAATTCATCTCTGGGTGTCAGTTTCCAAATCCATAAAATGAAAAGTATAATAATGCCTACCTCATATGGTTATTGGGAGGGTTCATTGAAATGAGGGTTAAAGTACTGGGCATAGTATTTGTCACATAGAAAGTGCTCAATAAATGGTGAGAGTTATTACTGAATAATTTGCACCTTGGGCAGAATTCCCAAGCAGGTGACCAGTCAAAGTGGGCAAGGAGGAAGGAGTGTCTAGAGCTCTGGAACCCTTATGATATTCTCACCATGCATTAGCATAGGACTTCTGATGGTCTGTGTGTCTCCATATTACCCAGATCTCTTTGTCACTTTGTTTCTACCACTTACATTTTGATATAATCATGCCTTCAGTCCTGAATCTCCTACCTTGGGGAAGATGTCCACAATAGGATATGGGGAGCTGCAGATGACTCAAAACCTCATTTATTTATCAATGTTCTTTATCCTATGTGACTTCAAGTTACTAGTCAGATGACAAAAATGGAGCAGGAAACACAGACACACACATACACACATTAAACCACAGTCATCCTGTTCCACAGACACATGTTCTCAAAGCTAAACACTCAGTGACTATCCACGTATCTGTTGATGGAACATCTTGGAAGTGGGGATCATTTTGTATATTCCACATTTTAGATTGATTTAGGTTGGGATGACAAACTGATATCAGCCAAAGTTCAAGTCAGCTCAGAGATGGAGAAATGGGGTCCACAAGTGGCCAGTTTCCTCTAACCCAGTGCCTCTCTGACCGTTCACACTCTAAGCAGGGGACAGGGCCTATGCTAACAAGGAGTTTTCAAGGGAGGACAGAGTAATATTAGGGAGATGGTGGGTGGGGTTCAGGAAATAGCATGACTAGCTCTTACACAGGCTCAGGTTGCTCACTGTCATATACAATAAATCTGCTGAAAATGTTAAGGCAATTAAATAAAATAAAGAGAATACAAATGTGGAAAAAAGCTATTGTAATTGGATATTCCAGAACTTGAGACCCAGGCATAATGTTTTTATAATAGTGTATATAAGACAGTGTTCTATTCAATAACATAACAAGGATTATGTAATTGAACAACATTATTTCAAAATATTTTCTGGGTTGGATCTTATGTCCCAGCATCTCAAATACACACAGTTCTAGTTATGGCAATCTGCAGTATTAGGACAATAAGCTCCAGCCCACAGAACATCTGGCTTCAACCACTGTTCCCAATCTCTTGTTTTTATAAGCAATAAATTGGGAGAGCCAGGTTTGCATGCTTGGGTGATTTGATTCACTTGACGCACAGATAATTTTGGCCACTTGTTATAGCTAGTAGTCATAGGTATCTGACTTCAATCCCTAAAAGTAAAAATGGTTATAGTCTTTCCAGTTAGTCATTTAAGGATATTTTAGGTCCCTGTTACCTACATAATGCTTCATGATGGGTCATGATTAAGTCATTTACAAAAATATTTATTGAGAACCAATGATGACACAAGTTCCCTGCTCTCACAAACTTACAATCCAGCAGGGGAGACAGACATTAGATAAATCAACACCTGGATGATTATTTGATTGCAGTTGTGAAGAATGATTCAGAGGAGAAGGATGAAGTGCCATAAGGATGGATGCTCACTTGGTCTGGAGGTCAGCAAGGCTTCTCTGATAAAAACAACACTTAAGACATCTAAATCAATGGCTGTGTTGGTCAAGGGAAAAGGGAAGAGGCAGGAGAGGAGAAGTCCAGTCTAGAGTTGCAAAAGCCTAGAGGCAGAAGGGATAAGATATATTGAGGAACTAGAGGAAGGCCAATATGGCGGGAGTATGAGAGTTACAGGGGAGCTTGGCTGGAGATGAGAGGGAGGAGGTAGGCAGGGCCCATGCTGAGGACAACAATCTTATTTGCAAAGGTACCATCTAATAGAGAAGCAGCTGCTTCTCCAAAGTAAATTTTGTTGATTAGGCTCTCAAAAAATATTTATCTAATGTATAATTACTCCTTGCAATTTGTTCCCACCACTGGTGAAAGGAAAAAGAAACAATTCAATATCAATCCTACTCGTTGTGGGTCGGTACAAAGCACAACACATTTCTGTTACCAATGCTTCCTGAGTTTCTGCCATTCATGGGTTAGTCAGGATTCTCCAAAGGGACAGTGCATATATCTAGGACTTAAGAAGAATTAGGGATGAATATGGAGACCAGGAAGTCCCAGCATCTACAGTTGCCAAGCTGGAGATGCAGGAGAGGCAGTGTGTGGGTCCAGTCCCAGTCCGAAGCCTGACAACCAAGATTACCAACATGTAAGTTCGAGTCTGAAAGCTGGCAGGCTCGAGACCCAGGAAGACTTGATGACTCAGTCTGAGTCTAAAGGCCAGAAAAAGCCTATGTCTAGCTCAACAGTCACACCGGAGGAGTTCCCTCTTACTTTCATTCTCTTTAGGCCTTCAGTTGACTAGACGAGACCTGCCCACATTTGGGAAAGAAATCTACTTACTAAATCCACCAATTCAGATGTTAATCTAATCCAGAAACATCCTCATGGACACAACCACAATAATGCTTAACCAACTGTGTGGGTACCGTGTGGCCCAGCAAGTTGACAGGTAAAATTCATTGTCACACAACCCTAATGATTTTTGTCACACTCATGTGACACCCATATCCTAGTTTATATAATATTTTTGTTTAAACAAAATCCTCTTTTTCTTAAACACATTTATTTGTAAATGGAACTTTAAGTCACCACTGTAAGTGCCATGTCAATATTACCTGCCATAAGTTGGAAGTGTACACAAAAATAGAGTTGTATCAAAACAGTATTATTATGTACTCAAAGTCATCGTGGTCTACTGGAGTTCTTAGCCTGTGGTCTCCTCTCCATTATATAAAAAGAGAGATTAGAAAGAGATGGAATAAAAGAGATGTATAAACACAAAACTGAGACTTTTCCCCCCGACTCCGTTAGTTGGTTTCAAAGAGAATTGAAAAGGAAGCAATTTTCTCACTGAGTAATACAGTGTAAGTAATGTCATGTCAGAGTGCCACATAAAAACATCCACAAACCACTGGTGGCACGTGGCCCACACTTTGGGAAACAAAGTTATTTCCTAGATAAACGTAAGCCAAAAGTGTATAGTCTCAATTCATTGAAGGAAGGCAGGCCAATCCTTGCCATGGCAGTGAATGTGTCCTCTGCTTTTTGGAAATGAAATAGACACTTTGATAAGTTAGGAAGTTTTTTTATAGATAAAAATCTCAGAGATGCTTTATATGGACTAGGTCTCGGTGCAGGTGGACCTTGAGACTAAAGGGATCGGCCAGAGGAAGTCACCTCAGAGAGGACCTTGCCATGGAGTCAGGCCAACCAAGGGTCATGGAGAGGGGGTGGATGGGGTGTTGGGTGACCACTAATAGAGGTCAAGTGAAGCCTGACAAGCAGCCACAGAAGACTCTTAATGCATATTCCGTAAGCAGAAGCTCTTAAAATTGTTGATGCTGATGTTATCATTTTAAGTAAAGGTGCCAGCCTGTTACTGGCATCAGCAGAGTCAAAATGTTGGCAACAGAGACTGGGAATCAAGGACACCATCTCTGACCTGATGAGAACTCATGAGAGCCAAGGAAGATCCAGGTTTCAGAGGGAATGGCCTATTAGGCTGTTATTCAGTCAGAGCCTAAGGCATTAAGGGAATGAACAGGAAGAGTCAATCATCAAAACTAGGCATTTGGCCCCCCATGAGGAAGGAGTTCTACAGCCCTTGAAGGTCAGTGCAGAGGAGAGGCTGACCAGGTGTTAGTTTCTACAAATACAACATAGCTAGCCTTGGCCAACGGTTCCCAAAGTGCAGTCCCCCGATCACCAGCAGCAGTATCAGCTGGGAACTTGTTAGAGAAGCTTATTCTCTGACCCCACCTCCTACTGCATGTACCAGAAACTCTGGGGTGGGGCTCAGCAATCTGTGTTTGAATACGTCTTCCAGATGATTCTGGTACATGCTACAGTTTGAGAACGACTGGTCCAGGGGAACGAGGTGAGTCTAAGTGTGCACAGATAGAGGACAACAGGGTTGCCTTCCTGGCAGGGACACACGGGTGTCTCTGCTCAGGACACCAGTCAGGACACTGTCCAGCTTCTGTTCTGATCTCTCTTCAGTTGGTAGTGGCTTCTCACACTTCAGCAGTCACTTTGTCTGGCCCGCTCCTCTCTTTGTGCACACAAATAAGCCTCACAGTTGCAACAGGTAATTAGAAGGCTCTCTCATTAAATCAATGTTAGCATTTATCCTTTTTTCTCTCTCTTTTAGGTAGAGACTTCTGGGGGAATTTCTCCTAGTTTATATGATGTGGTAGATAATTTTATGAACATCTCCTAGGGTTCTTTTGTTTGTTTGGTTTGGTTTTAAAGCGAGGGCCCCTCTGTACTACCCCATTGCCTAATGAGGCACTCAACTCTTGCCTGACGTTGGAAAAAAAGCCTGCAGCTTCTCTCTCCCCAACATTCATGCAGATGTGGATTCGTTCTGGGAAAGAGGGTGATTTTGCAACAGAGGAACAAAGACCTTGGCAAAGGGAGGCAGCACAGGAGGCAGCAGGAGAGGAGTCGTGGCCGAAGCACAATCTATGGATCCAGACAGACCTGGGTTTTCTTGACTTTGCTAAATGTTAGCTGTTCAGCCCAGGGAAGTCACATGAGCTCTCTGTGCCTCAGTTTGCTCATAGTAATATAACAATTTCATAAAGTTATTGGGAGGGTCCAAAAAGACAGTGTGTGCATATGAAACGCCAAACTTACATTAGTTGCTCAATATAGAGATGTCATAAATTTGTGTTATTCTCTAATTCTTTCCCAAGTCTCTTGGGATCCACAGAAGGGTAGTTTACTGGGCACGATCTGACAGATAATAGCCAATACTTACTGAATTCTTATCAGTTAGATGATTTTACTGCATGTAACCAAAGTCTGACTCAAAGTGGTGTAATGACAAGAAATTATTACATCATATAACAGGAAATCCAAAGAAAGGAGGGGTTGGATGATGCAATCAGAGCAACAGCCCTCATGTTCTTGGTTGTACCTACTCTGTATCTCGGCTTTCTGAGACTGGCCTCCTTTGTGGTCACAAGATGACTGCAATAGCTGATGTTTAGGGCTTCCCTACTCACATCCAGCAAGGGAGGGAAAAATGTCTTTTCTGACCAGTCTTATTGGACCAACATGGGTCATATGCTTTTCCTTCGAATAAAGACATGCACCGATTGGCTATGTTTCAGAAGTCTGGGGCTCTGATCCAATCGCTGGCATCCAGTTATAATGATTAGTTAGTCAAACCAGAACCCTGTCTGAAACTTGGGGGATAGTACCAGCTTCCCCTAAGGTTCTTGCGCCGAGCTTTGAAAAAAGGATGAATAGCTAGAAATAAAGAAAAGGAGAGCCAGATATGTTCACTACGCTCTTCTACATCCCAGGGACTGTGCCAAACATTTTATATTTATTCTTATTTCATCTTCACAACCACCCTATGAAGTTACTCTTTTTACAGTTGAGGAAGAAGAAACTCACAGAGGTTAAAATCACTTGCTCGATATCGCTGGCAAGGTTGACAGACCAGAATGCAGGCTCTGGCCTGAGTGCCCCCAGAGCCATGTTCTTCACCTTTGTATTGCCTAGTTGGCTGGCCTCTTTGGCATGGGAGCAATACTTTAGCCTCACAGTGCAGGGTCCAGGGATCCTGGCACTAGCCCAGTGAGGTGGACTCGTTTTTACCCCATGCAGAGGAGTGATGGGAACACTCTGCAAAGAACTTGAGCTCAGCTCTCAGGTTTCCACAGTTATTTGTCTGTTGTTACCAAACACTAAAGACTTTTAAAATGTACTGTGGTCATATAGGCAGGAAAAATGACCTCATGCTTGCAACCACAAATCCAAAATGCTCTGGAATCTGTAAGACGAACTGCATTTTAATTAGAAGAGAGAAAGAGCAATGAAGACGTTTCTTGGATATTTTTTCAAACCCTCCCTTGGCTTGCCTTCAGGCCAAAATGTGACAAGTGTCCTAAATCTGATAACAAACACACACTTCTGAAATCATTGTTAGCTTTCCTAAAAAGAAAAAAAAATCACATTAGTTTCCTGTTACCAGTAACAGTTCAAGAATGTGCAGCCTTGAAATACAGCACATGGGAACACAGGGAATCATCCTCCATTAAATATTAAAAAGTAAAAGTGGAGTTCTCAGCCCATTTTCCTCTTTGCTTAGAAGGGTTTTTTTTATTACGTTAAGTCCTAAGAACCTTGAACCAGGCAATACTAAAACGACTTGTACTTTATCCCTAAAATCTAGTCAATGGTTATTGTCCATGTGTTATTCTTAACCACTGGGTCAAACTTCCTAGCTGTTGATGAAGTTTTCTCAACCGACAGCAGTGAATGATAACGCAATATCAGTGAGCTACTATATCCCATGATTTGCGTATAGAAACTCTTGACCTTTGACACAGTAGCCTCTTAATCAAAGGGTGATTGCAGGGAAACAAGAGAACTTTTTACATGTTGTATGCTTACTATAACGTACACACGTATAACGTATAACGTTCCTGAGAATCTTGTATGTATTATTTTATTCAATACTCTCAACAAACCAATGTGATCTTTTATCCCATTTTATTGATGAGCACAATGGGACCTAGAGAAGTTAATTTACTATGGTTGACAAACAATATGGATTTGAACTGCATGAGTTCACTTACATGCGAATATTTTTTTCAATAAATACAGTACAGTACTGTAAATGTTTTCTCTTCCTTATCATTTTCTTAATAAAATGTTCTTTTCTCTAGCTAGCTTTAAAGTAAGAATACAGTATGCAATACATATAACATACAAACTACGTCTTAATCAAGTATTTCTGTGCCTGATAAGGGTTCCAGTTCACAGTAGGCTGTTAGTAAAGTTTGGGGGGAATCAAAAGTTATACCCAGATTTTTTTGACTGTGTGGGGGATCAGCACGATAACCCCATATTGTTCAAGGTCAACTGAATATGTAAGTTAGAATTACTTCAACTGAAAGTAAGAGAATGTATACCTGAGAATGGTTAACTCAAGGATTTGCAAACTCTTTCTGTAAAGAGCCAGATAGTAAATATTTTAAACTCTGTAGGCTATAAGATGTCTGTCAGGATTGACTAGCCCTGCCATTATAGGATAAATATATCTATAGATAATATGAAAACAAAGGTGTGGCTGTGTTCCAATAAAACTTTATATATAAAAGAAGGCATTGGGCTAAAGTGGCTCTCAGAGTTTGCAGAAAACTGGCTTCAAGCAATGCTTCTCAAACTATCTGGGACAAACAACTAGTTCATTTTTTTTCCCTCTAATTTCCAGTATATCATGGATTGATACTTTTGTAAAATGTGATAAAATGAATTAACAGAAAATGAAATAAGAAGATACTTATGTTCAAAATGCTTTTGTTTAGATTCAATAGACATAAAATTACTCCATCAAACTGTTGCGAAATTTATAAATGCTCCCAAATTCTGCATTTAGCATGGATCAGTAATAAATAGTCCATATTTGGACTATTGGCACTATTTTATGATTGACATTTTGAGTAGCTGTGCTTTAAAGATTAGGATATTTATTATCTCACCTAGCAATAAATCTAGAGACAATCAGGGTCAACTGCCTAACCATGTTCTCAAGGACCCAGGCTCTTTCTACCCCTCAGTGATGTGATGCTCAACATTGTCTCTTTTCTTTGTTCAAGATGGTGACCACAGTCATCACTGCATTCTCACTTCCAAAGCAAGAAGGTGAGGAAAGGAGGGCTTCCACTTGCTCTACTATCTCTTTTATTAGGCAAGGCAAACTTGCCCCAAGCAGCAGTCTATTCCTGTGTTTCACTGGCTACGGATAACATGAAATAACTACATCAGTCTCTAGGAAAGAGTAATAGGGATTCCATGGTTGGCTTAGTCCAACTGTGATTTGTCCCCTCAGGCTGGACCCAGAGCCACCTGACAAAAGTAGGACTTTTTAAACCAAGGAGGATGCCAGCTCCAGGAATGTGTTTAAGGAAACCTTGCTATTTGTTTTATCCTGGGCCTGCAGTCCTGATCTATTTAACTTACAAACGGTGTTCCTTGTGCTCCAGTAGTCTGTTCCAGTGAGAGCATTCTCCTTCTGCTCTGGTTCTGGCTTTATGATCTGTGTCCAATTAATCATTTGTAGGAAGCTTTAAAGATTATAATGTGCTTCCATGTATATTATAAAATTTCAATGTCCATGCTTACATGTTTGTATGGATGTTGTATCAAAGGATGGAATTTAAGCCCACCAATCATGCTTGAGATCATACAGCAAGAAGAGGCAACATCAGAGCTCTTGCCTAGGGCTTCTGACACTCTTCAGTGAGTTCTTCTCAAAGTATTTGACCATTTGTTCTGTGCTGATCTGTCAGCAGAATCAAAACCACAGCCAACTAATCCAGGCAAAAAGTCACACAGACAATTGTTAGTGTGAATTCACTGGTTGTGTCATAGAAAAGACCCATTTTTGACCATGTTGATCTGGATGGTCTTGTGTAGGGTGACCAACTGTCTTGATTTACTTTGGATTGAGGGACTTCCCAGTGAATTCACTGGTTGTGTCATAGAAAAGACCCATTTTTGACCATGTTGATCTGGATGGTCTTGTGTAGGGTGACCAACTGTCTTGATTTACTTTGGACTGAGGGACTTCCCAAGATGTGAGACTTTCAGTTTTAAAACCAAGATAGCCACAGTTTTTCATTTTAAAACAGAGGAAGTTCCAGGAAAACCGGGACAATTTAGTCACCCTTGTTTCTGACCCCCGTCTTTGCCATATTAAATTCATAGGCCCCTAGTTTTCCTTGCAAATCAATAAACAATGAACCTAGTTTCGTCTTGTGAATGGCATTCCCCCCACAATTAAAATATCTAAATTTGGAGAACCACAGATACATCTGAGATATTCTTTACTTCTTCCACAATGTCCATGATTTCCATGGGAATATTTTGGAAATATTTTTCCTTGATTGTGAAGAGAGACATACAGGAAGACCTTGTCAACATCTTTTCTGCTTCTTTTATATCTGCTACCGAGGCCAACACAGACACATGGCAGAAGGCCCTAGAACCCACTCATTGAGCTGAATGTATTTAAAGATGCCTCAACCTTTTCTCTGTTTATCTACAACTTGGAAATCATGTTGTCCCACACATTGTATTAACTATTCTGGTGGCTTAAAAAACAAAATCAGTCTGAGCAGTTAAAGAGGCCTTAATGAGAACCTTTACAGCTATGAGGCTTGTTTTTGTCATATTACAGAAAGCAAGGCTGTGATTTGTCACTAATTTTCATTAGAAATTACCTAGGGCCCTTTAAAAAATAAAAGTAAATTAAACAATTCCCGAGCCCTACACTATGCCTGTATTGGAAGCTGAGAATGGGTAGGAAATGGGGGATGGGTTTGGAGCCCAGGGACCTTTACCTTTCACAAAGTTCCTGAGGTATTCCTGACATGCTGCCAGCTTCAAAAACCTGGCTAGAATATGTCATTCAACCTGTCTGAGTGACAACTAAAATTGTAATTATTCTGTTAAAAGAAAACCTTATGAAATTGTAAAGTGCTCAGTTTTTCCTTTCTTCCTTTCTTTCCCCTAATCTTCCTTTCTTCTTCCTTTTCTTCCTTTTCTTCAATGGTAGCAGTTTACATGAATGTTGGGAGCAAATTTAGGAAATGTTTGTGGAATGACACTTAAAGATCTTTGAAGTAAATTTAAATATGCCTTCTAAAAATTCAAGCTATTTTCTACCTAATGTCTGTAGGGATATGAAGCTTGAACAAAAGCTTGAAAGAAATTGATCTCCAGATTTATCCCTAGCAAGGGACATCTCACACTGCCTTATTCCTCCACTGTCATCGTTCCTCGGGTCTTTTCCTTCTCGCGTCTTCATTGTCCTCACCCACCTGAGACTGCATGGGCAGAGAAGATTTGATTTACATTGCTCATTAGGCCACCAGTCTCTTGGCTGAGCCAGGCAACAGGAATGAAAATTAGTGACAAATCACAGCCTTACTTTCTGTAATATGACAAAAGCAAGCCCCATAGCTGTAAAAGTTCTCATTAGGGCCTCTTTAACTGCTCAGACTGATTCTATTTTTTAAGCCACCAGAATAGTTAATACAATGTGTGGGACAACACGATTTCCATTGGGGCACAATCAAAAAGGAAGCTACTTTCCGCACTTTGTTTAATCTCTCTCCTTACATCAACCTGAAGCAGTGCAGAGGTCCCCCTGGGATTCCTGCTCATCAGCCCTGCCTCCTACAAAAGGGAGATTTTGCCTAGACAGCTCCAAAGAGTCCTGATTCAAAGGTAGAACAATTAGTACACATTAATCATCACAAGGATGGTACTAAAAGCATAATCCTCTTAGAACTGGAACAAATTAAACTGAAAGTAGCAATATAAAATCAAGCAAACACACACACACACACACACACACACACACACACACACATGCAAGGAAGATGAGAGGACACTGCTCTGAAGTCCCAAATCTCACTGCCAAAGGGGTCCCCAAGCATCCACCATCTTTGGTATTCATACAAAAGCTACCCTGCCTACTTCAGTTCCCTATAAAAACCAAAAGCTCTCCATGCAGGGGCCATGTAACCATCTCCTCACAAATCTGGATTTGTGAACACCTGGAAACTACAATTATAGTCTGATATCTAATGGGTTTTCTAAAGGTGGAAATTTCCCCCCAAATCCTGGAATCAACCCACCAAAGACTTCTCCAAGAGGAGAGAAAATTATTCTTCTGTTTTGGAAAAGAAGGATCTTTGCTCAGATTTCTAAATGAGGCCAGCCTTGGGCCAAAGTTTGAGTTAGACAAGGAATGTCTGCTTCCTTCACACCCCTCTTTATGGCTTTTCTTTTTTTCTCTCTTTTCTGAGCTTTCGCCCATGAGATGAGAACTGTCTGGGAAGAGAAGCCACATACTACAATAAGTAACAGTGCTTTCAAACCCTGTAACAGCTGGAAGGCATGTAGGGTAGGTCCACCAACAGGAAAGATACAAAGATATTACTTATAGTCAATGACACATACACTTGGAATTCAGAGAAGGGTGCAAAAGTAACTTTTCTACTTTTTTCAAGTTGCCCTTCATGGACCCTTTGATGTTTTCCTTTGTTCTCTCTCTATCTCTCCATCCTTTTTACACTCTCCCAGGTTCCCAACCATGTCCCGGTACCCTTTGTCATAGACAGTCCCATTTCAGATTAGTATCTTTGTTCTTTGAGCCAACAAGCCTCATTTGCTCTGGACCTTCAGAGTATCTGAGTAACAACTGGTACCAGTAAACTCATGAACTTTTCTCTCTTGCTTCCTCATAGCACAAATGATGCATTATTAGGAGACCTCCTTCCCACCAAAATTAAGATAAGGCGAATCAAAGGGAATGAAATGGACAGAGAACCCACCCAAGGTGTGTGGAACTGGGTGTTTTATTTGCACATTCATAGAGAATTATCAAAAAGAGGGAAATGCTTACAACAAGGGATTATTGGTGGACTTTCATGACAGTGTGGGAACTATTGAAGATAGATGTCTCTTCCCAGAGCCTTTATATCCCTGCTTATGAAGTTGGAACCTTTTCCAGATATAATCAGATTTTTTACTGTGAGAGGAACCCAATTTACAAATTCAATTCCTTTAATTTATTTTGAAGCTCATGCTATTAACTAAATGCTCAAGAGTTTAAATTATCTGTTTTTCTTCTCACCTTTGCCCACTTTCTTACTCTCAGGATATCACCCCTGGAGACAAATAATATGATGCTAGGAGGAAGGCCAAATAGTCATTGGCCTCAGTTGAGGCTCTGGCTTGCAAACTCCCCCAGAGTCCTCCTATCTCAGTTCTGCGTGTCTGTAGGACATACTAAGGAGGTGTTTGATTTACCCGCCCGTGGCAGAGTTCAGGTCATGTGATTATGAACTTTGTGCCATTTCCAAAATGGAAAATATTCAGTTTTTGATGAGATTATTAGCTTTCCTCCTGTCCGGTTCCAACAAATGAAAACCAGATTTGCATGTATAAATAACAATCAAGCGCTGAAATGATTTATTTAGTAAAGTTACTGTTTTGGAAACTAAATCGATGTGTCATGTCAAGATCCAATCTGCCCTTCACTCACATGGCAAAGGAGACTTCTCCGGGGTCTACTGGTAAAAAAAAAGTTGGAATCCTATTAATAGTTTACTCCTGCCACGTGAGAATTACAGTGGAATCCAGCTATGAGAATAAAAGCTCAAAATAATGTTTCCGAGAACATCCTGATAGTAGCGTGTGCTATTTCTTATTGTATTCAAGACACACATGAATAACTCTCCCCCAGAAGAAAAGGAAACAAAGCAAAGGGCAACATATTTTCCCACTGTGTAAATTTCCTTCCTCAAGTAGAAATAGTTAAAATTAGAAGGCAAATCCTATGGTCATTACATGTCAGAATGCTGACATGATGACAACTTCAAAGGCGTGTCGGGCTACATTTGGCGTGCTCTTTTTTAAAAAGACAATAGGCATTGAAAATTAAGCACTGCATCAAAGCCTCCCAACTCTATTGAGACAAGTCTATGGAAAACTCAAACCAAGATGCAAGGCTGTTCCTGCGTAAATTATGTGGAGGGCTCGATGCATGGGAATTGCATTGTCTAAGATGCTCTGGAGACAA
Source organism: Acinonyx jubatus (assembly GCF_027475565.1). Classification (NCBI taxonomy): domain Eukaryota; kingdom Metazoa; phylum Chordata; class Mammalia; order Carnivora; family Felidae; genus Acinonyx; species Acinonyx jubatus. The sequence goes on along the minus strand of NC_069380.1, from coordinate 186,831,134 downwards.
CATACAACCCTGATCTGAGTGGCATGTCAGAGCTAATGACTACAGCTAGTATGGAACCATCTGCAGCTAATTTTAGTCATCCTCATGGCATTAAACTAAGACTTGTAATTTGAATCAACCCTATAAAAGCTCAGAGACCTCACTGTGATGCCACTCAGTACACAGTGGGCTTGGATAGCTGATAGTGCCAACTTGAAGGCTGTATGAGGGCTAAACACCAGAGAGCAGAATGGACTAGGAGGAAAGGCCAGGCATTAGACCAATTCCAGGTCTGTTATTTGTCAGATAAATTGCTTTACATCGATTGTTTGATTTCTTTGAGCCCTAGTTTCTTTATTTACAAGATGGAAACAGTAATAGTTAACTTGCAGGGGGTATTGAGAAAATCAGAAACTTGCATTATATAGTGGTGACTCAATAAATGGAACTATTATTTATTTATTTATTTATTTATTTATTTATTTATTTATTTGCTATAGCACCTAATGCATCCTTTTATAGCAGATATTATTAATCTGGGGTCCAAAGACATATGAGACCTAAACTCACCCACCTCCCCTGAAATTATATACAAAGTCTCACACATATGTGCATTTTTCTGAAGACAAGGGTTCATGAATTTCATAATATTCTTAAAGGAGTCTATGATCAAAGTGAATGTTAAAGTCACCACTTTATGATTTGGCTTCACCTATGTGTGGATCTTACAGCACACAAAGAAGAAACAAACAGTTTGTGATTCTTTCCTTGTTTAAAGTATTCTGTATCCAGTTGGCTTCTAAAATAAAGTTCTGTGTGTGTATGAATATGTGGGTGTTCACATGGACATTCATGCTTGTGGGTTTAGGAAATGCTAATTTTATAATGAGCCACAAGTTTACTGGGAAGACAGAACAATTGTAAGACCAAAAAAGTTGATGACAGATGTACACATGGAGAGAGGCCTGGGATACTGTGGGAAGAACACCAAGGGAGGAAGCAAAAGGAATGTGGAGGAGAACAGAGCTCGGGCAAAGCTGAGAGCCCACTGGGGTCCATTTTTCCAGAGACTTAGCAGACACAGGATCCCAATGGACTTGTGGGAGGGTTCTTAATAAGAATGTATGATTGGATGCTACATATAGAGAGGGTATATGGAGAATCAGCAGGAAAGAATGTGTGTTATCATTAAAGGTGATACCACAACAAGTTCTGGAAGAAAGAAAGAAATGCCCCAGGTAGGGGCAAATTAAATAAATTAGATAAAATAAGGGATAACCCAACGGGCAAAAGACTCAGAGATTTAGAAGCAGAAGAGAAATTCATAAACTTGTTCCATCCAAGTTCACCTGGATTTCCTTGACTGAGATGCCAGTGGTTTAACTTTCCCTAGGGCCATGCTGTGCTTGGTGCATAGTGGTGAGGCATGGTAAACATGTCTCATAATGTTGGGTAAGGAATGAAGTTGAGTACTTTAGTTAAAAAAATATATGTATGTTTCTATTCCTATACACATGCACATATATGCACACATACTTGTGTGTAAGTGTATGACTCAAGTTCTTGATCAAAATTCTTGAGCTTCACTTATACAGAATATAGCTCTATATATGCATAGGTACATATATAAATATAGCCACAAACATGCCTTAGTATTTACTATTTGTTAGGCTCTGTGAAAAGAGTTTTAAAGCTCATTCCCATTTAATCTTTAAAACAATTGTATGTGATAGGGATTATTACTGGTTTCCATTTTATAGATGAAGAAACTGAGACATACTATGGGAAGTGATTTCCCCAAGATCACACACTTAGTAAATTCTTAAGCTAGGACTTTAGCTGAAACAGTTTGATGCTGGGCACTGTAGTGTAAACTGCCACAGTTGTGTATATTCCTAGGGAAAATTGAGTCTGTTTACAAAATGCGAGGGTGATAATTTAAGCTGCAGCAAAAGAGCAGGGAACTCAGGTTTGAAGTTTGAGGCTAATTCTGAGTCTCATGGAACCATTTCAAAATACACACCAATGTGGATGTATGATATCTTAACCTTGTACTGTGCTCTGCCATGTTTTATTACTTCTCTGTACACCAGGCAATAGAACTCCAAACAGAAAAGAACGGTCAGCTTAAGAAAGGAGCATAAAACTATTGAGAGCCCTTTTATTTTTTCTACACTAGCCCCATAGGTCTGAGAAAGTCAAGGACTTGATATTTACCACTCAGTCGCTCTACACAAATGGAGATGCACACTCAGAAGGCACAAGAACAGAAGAAAATTAAATTCAGCACCTCCTAGTGGTCATAGTAATGTGGAAGGACATGCTGGAGCTGATCTCTAATGGTGACTGGTTAGTTCTCATGAGAAGTAACCAGCAAGGAGGAAGGGTCCTTTCTGTTATGAGTTTGGAGAACGTCTTGACTTTTACAGATTTGTTGTGAAAGGAAGTCAGTATATTGCATGTCTCTGAAGATTAGAAATTTGGTGAATTTTCTCAAAGGTCACAGCGGCTTCTGAATGCCCAATAATTCATTAAGTACTACACACTGTTCTGCCTCAGTTGCTTACATTATCTTTCTTCTCTAGAACGCCTGCAACTTCCTCATCCCTGTGTATTGTCCCCCCACCATTTTCTTTTTACTTACTAATGAGAACTGCATTGGAACCATGTTATGGAACCATGTTAAGATAGAGACTGAATGGCACACACCTATGATTAGGCAGCCAGGTTTCTGCTGTCTGAATACAGCTGCTGAGGTAGTTGGGTCTTCCTTGGAGAAACAGGGACATTTTAACACACTGATTTGGATGAATGCTAATAGCCTTCCTTCCTTAGGCATGCAAGGTGCTGTTCACTTTTTTAAAGTTTATTTTACTTTTTATTTTGAGAGAGAGATAGAGAACAAGCAGGGGAGGGGCAAAGAGAGAGGGAGACAGAATCCCAAGCTGTCAGACAGAATCTGTGCTGTCAGCACAGAGCCCGATGCGGGGCTCAAACTCACAAACCATGAGATTATGACCTGAGCCAAAATCAAGAGTCAGATGCTTAACCAACTGAGCCACCCGGGTGCTCTGCACTGTTCACTTCTCTGCTGAGATTTTAGATATGGTCTGAGGATATCTTAGAATTCAGAGAATATCTGTGACAGATTGGATGCTAGTAGATATGTTTGTTTTGTTTATAATATTTTGTTTGTTTATATGTATTTTTTTTCTGGCCAACATGTAATTCTCTACCATTCCTAGTTATTGGAGCTTCTGGAAATTACTCATGCCTGTCATTTTCATCACTATATTCTAAGTCCCTAAAGCAATGCCTGCCATGTGATTGGTATTCCATAGAAACTTGTTGAAGAAATGAATAGATGGCCAAATGTGAATTTGTATCACTAACGAGGTGGCCTTATCATATCCCAGCCTTGAGTTCCTAACACAGTGCATGGTTATGGCTAATCTAAACAACTATTGTGAGATACTCCTGCAATTCCTGGGTATATGGACTATAAATCATATAGAGGAGTTATCTGAGGCTAAGGGTTTCTCTGGGGATCACACTAGGGCAATGGATGCTGGGAAGGAGTGGGAGGAAGAATCAGTTACCCTTGTTCTTTAGGATCCTAATGTTGCCTTGGTTGGCAGCACTGTCCTTTGGTTCATCAGGATCTCCTCCCTAGGACTCCTTAACTTACCTTATGCTTTGTAGTAAATTCCTATTCGTGTACCCACTCTAGGAAATATTTCCATTTAAACAGGAACTTTACCAATATTGGGCATTAGTCTAAAGGAGAAGCCCTCATAGTGGACTCTTCAGAGAACATAACAAGCCAAAACAGGAGAGATGTTTGGAAGCAAGTGACTATTTTCTGTTCTTATTTAAATTCCATCATTCTGACATCGTCTTTCTCTACCTCCACAAAAAAGGAGTCATTTCCTCAGTCACTATGGTGATATTTCTTTTATTGGAGGGAGAAAGAGACTCTTCAGGAAAGGAACCAGACAGGCCTAATTGAAAGAAATAAGACTCTTAAAGAATACCTTTAGATTCTCCCCTACTTCCTACCACGATTTCAAATCAGCATTCTTAGTAACTTCCCTTTAGAAGAGCTCCACCTCCCCTGTGTTTTTTTGTGAGGAAAAGCAACTCAACTTGTTAGAAAGCCATTGCAGCTAGCGTATTTGAAAACTATATTTTATTTATTGACATTTCTCAAAAAAAAACATACATTTTTAACAGAATTTTTGTTGAAGTTATTTTTAGGTGATATCAATCCTTGGATAAAATGTGACAGTGTGTACACAGTATAAATGAGTGAAGTTCTGCACATAAAAGATGGAAATTAATGATGTATGAATTTCACTGCATGTATTTTTCCTTTGTATAATACCTATATCTAGAACAGTACCAGTTTCTTTATGTCTCGATGTCCTCTTATGTGGCTCTGAAATGAGCTCTGGACCAAGAGTCAGGTGCTCTGAGGTTTAATCCTGGCTCTGTCTCAAACTTTCTCTGAGGCCTTGGGAAAATAAGTTTAAATTTTTTAAACCTCGGTTTCCTAGTTTTTAAAATGGTATTATTGTAATTTATAGAATAAAAACACTGGAGCTTTGCAGTCTTAGTTTGGATTCTGGATAGACTCTTACAAGCTATATGATCCTGTGAAAGTCATTTAACTTCCCTGATCTGTTTATAAAGCAGAGATAATAACAGCACCACAAGTTTACATATTAAGAGGCATAATCTATGGATTCCTGCTTCAAGGTTGGCCATAATAGGGTATGGCAGGCAAATACTTCCATTGTAACAACCAGGAAAAATGATAAATTACAAAAATAAACTTTTAAAAACAAAAGAGAGCTATAGGAACAAAGTAATGGGAACTAAACTAAAATTTCAGAGAAGGAAGATCCCTAAATAGGAAATTGAATGGTCTCTGGTAGTTTTCTTAATTGGAGACATTTGCAAATTCTAGGATTGGCCTCAGGATTGGACTTTAACCAAATTGAGGGATTTTATGGAGGAAAGATAAATCAGCAGAGGTTTTGGCAGTCTAGAGCTGGCATGATAAACTGGAAAATAGAAGAGTCCCAAACATAAGGGAACTTTGCTGAGTTCTAAGAGGGTTTAGGAGACCCAGGAGTGCCTGGGTGAGAAAGGAAAAGTGGAAATTCCCACACTCTTGCAGTATGTGTAAGTGTGGCCTGTTGTCTTAGTTTATCTGGGACTCAGGGGGCTCCCAAAATGTGAACCTTTAAGTATTAAAACCAAGAGAGTTCCAGAATGAATTGGTCACCACTAAGTGTTTAGAGACAAAAGTCCAAGTAGAGTGATGGAGACTAAATACACAACCAATCTCCTCCTCAAGACATTTGCCAAATATTTAACTTGCATAAAGCCTGGGGCTAAAGAACTAAATTCAAAATATGCAAAGGTTACACTTTAAAAGTTGAGGAAATTAAGACAATCAAAAGCTTGTCAGGGCCATGCTTAAGAACCAGGATGGAGTAAATCTTACTAAAACTGAAATCCAATTACAACTCAACCAATCCTTGATGGGATTATAATGATCAGCTCCTCACTGTGTAACAGAGGAAAGGAGGAACTCCGACTGGTAGAGAGTATTATATGGAGATCCTATGGTTCTTTTATGTCAATGTTCAGTATAGAATCCTTGGACACAAAAGGAGCAAGAAAATGTGAGCAATAATCAAGAAAAAAAAATGGGTAGAAACAGACCTGCAGAAATGTAGGTGTTAGAGTGTATGTATAAGGAGTTGAAAATAACTATAATTAACATGCTATGGAAAATAGTGGGGAAAATTGACAAAATAGATAAAACATGAGAAATTTTAGAATTTTAACTAATAATGATAGTAGAGAAAAAGAATCAAGTGGACATCCTAGAACTACAAAACACAAATATTCAAACAGCTGTCTAGGATGGCAAAGGATATGATTAGTAAATTCACAACTGGTCAGTGGAAAATATCCAAATTAAAGCATAAAGAGAAAAAAAGAATAGGATGAACAAGAGGAATATGAAAAAAATCAAAAACTATAAAACCTGTAGTTAGAGTTGCAAAAGGAGATGAGACAGAAGAAAATGTTTGAATAGATAATGGTCAAGAATTTCTAAAATTTATAAAAACCATTATCCCACAGATTCAAGAAGCCCAGTAAACTTCAACGATACATAAAAGCAGAATGAACTACATAGTCACATTAAAAAAAAAATTTTAAATATTAATTTATTTTTGAGACACACACACACACACACACACACACACACACACACACACAGCATGAAGGGGGGAGGGGCAGAGAGAGGGAGACACAGAATCCGAAGCAGGCTCCAGGCTCTGAGCTGTCAGCACAGAGCCCGATGTGGGGCTTGAACCCACTAGACGTGAGATCATGATCTGAGCCGAAGTCGAACACTTAACCGACTGAGCCACCCGGGTGCCCCCATAGTCACATTTTATTTAAGCTATTAAAAATTAAAAGACAATGAAAAAGTCTTAACAGTCAGAAAAAAAAAAGACACATTACGTTCAAAGAAGAAACAATAAGACTAATAACTAACTTGTAATTATAAATTATTGGAGTCTGAAGACAATGAAATCACACCATCAAAGTAATAAGAGGGGTAAAAAATTGCCAATCTGTAGCTCTATACCCAACAAAAATATTCTTCAACAGTATGAGAAAGAAAGACCTTTTTAGACAAACTGAATATGAGAGAATTAATGAATCCCATTCAAGCAAATAGCCATTCCAAGATATACTGTAGGAAATTCTTCAAGCTGAAGGAAAATGATCCCTAATGGAAGCAGGAAGAAATAAAAAAACACCAGATAGGGTACATAGATAAGTGAATGTAAACAGATATTAACTGTCTAAAGCAGTAATGAAACAGTCCTGTGGAGTTTGTAACATCACAGAAGAAAGAAAGAAAGAAAGAAAGAAAGAAAGAAAGAAAGAAAGAAAGAAAGAAAGAAAGAAAGAAAGAAAGAAAGAAAGAAAAGAAAGAAAGAAAATAGGTTAACAATAGCACAAAGGATAGAAGAGTAAAAAACAGTTGTAAAGCTGAAATGTTTCTTTTGTTATTTAGGAGGTGTTAAAATATTAACATAGACTTTTAAAGTCAGGGTTGCATATTTAAACTTGTAGGATAATTGCTAAAAAATTACAAGAATATATATCTAGAAAGCTAATAGAGGAGAATATATTAAATAAAACACTTGAGGAACCCAAAAGAGGCAGGAAAGCAGAGTAAAGAAATAAAGGATGTATGTGAAACAGAGAAATGAAAAGCCAGTGAGTGTCAGTTATTACAATCCAGGTAAATGAATTAAACACTCCTTAAAAATTGAATGTTTGGCAAAACCTTAACTATATGCCACTTATAGGAGATATAAGTTAAATGTAAAATTGCAGCTGGGTTGCAAATAAACAGATGGTAAAAATATGCATCATGAAACACTAACAAAGCAAAGTTACTGTCACCATATTTATATTGAATAGAGTATTTTAGTGGAACATAGCAATTGTTCAATAAATTGTTAGCTCAAGTTATTAAAAGAAAATATGTTATAAAAAATCTGAAATCGAATGATTTGGAATTCTATAATATAACTTAGGGATGATCTTAAAAATTTTGTACTATATTTCTTCCAAGCTACTTTTCAGAATCTGCCATAAAACTTTGGTTTTATTTGCCCAGGTATATTTTTCAACTGATTATATATTTGTTGACATGTCACCACAGTTAAAGCAAGACTCTATTTGTACATTAAATATTTTCAATTTGGGTTCTCTAAAATACATCAGGTACATTTTAAGGGGAGGGCTATGATATGCCAGCATGCTTGAAATTCAGGTAGCCATGAAAAATCAGAATTTGGAGGTTCAATCCTTAAATTGCTAAATCCTCTATGTTACAGACATTGAAACTTAAAAATCTAAAGCGTTTGTTTTTTTTAATGTTTATTTATTTTTGAGAAAGAGACAGACAGACAGAGCACTAGAGGGAGGGGGCAGAGAGAGGGAGACACAGAAACCAAAGCAGGCCCCAGGCTCTCAGCTGCCAGCACACAGTCCAAAGTGAGGCTTGACCTCACGAACTGTGAGACCATGGCCTGAGCCGAAGTCAGACACTCAACCTACTGAGCCGCCCAGGTGCCCCCCAAAAATCTAAAGAGTGTAGGTCTTTGCAGGCATCCACTTATTTTGCAAGTGAAAGAAATGTAGCCCACAAAGGTAAGGATAAAGGGGTATATCCTTGGCATCCTGAATCATTGTCTGATATTCTTTTTACTTCAGTATCCTGAAGGCTTTCCTAAAACTCATTTAACAAGTATTTTGGAGTATTTTCTATATGAAAAGCCCTGATCTAATCATTGGAAATACAATAAAGGGCAAGGCCCTGCTATCCATAGGCTTACAGCCTAAAAAAGAACATAACATTACATTTTAAAAATTATTCTTTTATTAAATATTTAATGAGTGCAATCACATGTAGTAAAATCTCAAGAGTGAGATTCAGCCTAGTGTACTTTTCATGGAAGACTTTCTCAATGAAGGGAATTAGAGTTAACTAGGGAAAGTCAACTAGGGAAAGGGAAGAATATTCCAGGGGGAGAGGAGGAAGTATAATGACCTGAGATAGGAAGGGGTTTGGTGCCATTGGATCTGATAGAAAGCCAGTGTAACTAGAGTCCAGAGAATGTGTGCATGTGGGAAGAGAGTCAGTGTGGGAGGTATAGCAAGACTTGAGATTACAGGTCTGATCCTGAGGAACCTTATAAAGCTTGCTAAGGATTTTGGACCATATTTGGAGAGCAATTAGATATCACCAAAGAAAGGGAGAAAAAATGTTCAGATTCATGACTTTTTTAAATAATCTGATTTTCAAACTTACATTTCATGAAGACAAAGATGATATTTTTTTAATATAACATTGAATTCTCAAACCCTAAAACACAGTGCCTAGCACATAGACTTTCAATAAATACCTGATAAAGGGTGGAAGTTGGATGGATGGGATGGATGGATGGATGGATGGATGGATGGATGGATGGATTGATGGATGGAAGGGAGGGGAAGGGAAGGGAAGGGAAGGGAAGGGAAGGGAAGGGAAGGAAGGAAGGAAGGAAGGAAGGAAGGAAGGAAGGAAGGAAGGGTGTGGGAAATGGGTTTAAGCAGATACAGTGGAAGTGGGGAGCAGTTCAGATACAATGAATGTCCAGGCAAAACATAACGGTGGCATAGAATAGGAGAGGTAGGTGGTGACAGCAAAGATAAAGTGTACAGATTTGAGAAATTTTAAGGAGACAGGTTAAACATAACTTGTTAATGAATTGAGTATCATGGCTTGGAAAGAGGTTATCAACGATGATTTCCAGTTTCTGCTATGAACTCCTGGATATATGGAGGTGCCATTTATTAAACCGGTAAGAGTAGGTTTGAAGAAATATTGTGAGAGTCCCTAATGGACTTTTCTGCCTTTCTGCAGTGAGTGAAATAAACATAATTCAGTCTTTCTTCTCTGGCTAAGGAGTTTACAGGAGCAAAGCATCCTTATTGGGCTCAGCAGGGAGTATTGCCCAGGGCTATAGATAAGAGATGCAAAGCAGTAGGCACTAAAACAGAACCATATGCAAAAAAAAAAAAAAAAAAAAAAAAAAAAAAAATTGTAGGCTTATTAAATTTATTTATTTATTTTGGAGTGAGGTGCTTGTTTTTGATATCAATTTGTTTACTTAACAAATTTGTGTCTTAGTCTCATAAATTACCATATTTCAGGATTCTAAGATGCAAATATTTTCACAACTTAAATTGGGATGTGTCTTACTATTCATAGGGCCTGCCTGAGACTGTTTGTAGCACCTTCATGCAGGTAGTTTAATTTGGGGCCAACAGTGAGTGTGTGAACAGGGAAGGAGGGGATGTCAATGCAAGTCAGTACTATTGAATGGCCATGACTGTAGGCAACTAGCAATTCATCTTGGACCTTTTGTGGAGAGCCTTATAAAATTTGGCTCTGCAGCATCTGCCTGAGGATATTGTGGGCAGTTGGTTGCAGTGGCCCCATAGGGCATGACTTGTCCAAGTCTTTTGTTGCAGGTATGCCAGTACAAAGTGTAGGCATCCCATACTGTGGTGTCAGAGAAATTCTGGGGCATAAAGCAAGATACAAGTGGGCCAAAGACTGCACAGAGCTGTTGCATGTGAAGGGATGCATAAAAGGCCTATGTAGTTTACAGTCTAATCGCAGTTCTTTCTTTCTTAGTGCTACATGTAATAGAGTATCTTAAAATTGATGCCATCTTAGATTTAATGGAACATGGTAGAATATTGACCTTGCAAAGATGAACTTTGTTGAAGTAGGATTTGAATAAACAACACTTGTAAAACTAAATGGAGCCATTGGAGTCGATAAGGCACTGACTGCAATTCTTGTATCTCTTGCGATCATTGGAACTGTACAGACAATTTTCCACATCCAAGAGTTTATCACTAGTGGAGAATATTTTACCTGGGAAGAACAAGTAGACTGGTAAAATGGTATCCCGTTATTTAAAGTGGCAAAGAAGAACAGTTTTCATTTTTGTTCTTAAAGAATTGAATCCTTTGTTTTCACATAAAGTATTTTCCAGAACACTAATTATCTGTTTTATGATAAGGAAAAATGGACAAAATGGAGACAAGAGTGGAGATGAAACAGGGTTTGGGGGTTCCAGGACCCCACAGCTATATTGACTCCTTATCCCCTCTGCAGGCCTTCTGAGGTTTTTACATGGAACCCTAGAGTTCCCACAAGATTAAGAACCTATGGTTCACAGGATACTTGCTTCTCTGAACCCACCAAGGCATTTATTAGTGTCCTTTCTCTCTTATGTGAGACACAATTCTAGCAGATTTGGCTATTTGGTTTCCTGGCTTACAACAGATTTATAAGCAACAAATTACATGAAGGGACTAGTTATTAAAAGCTGGCATGGGAATCTTTACAAAGAGAGGAAGCTGGAAGCTAGAATTATAACTGTAAAACTACAAAAAGCAGCCTTTAAAAAAGGACAATATTCAGATAAATTTGGCATGTGGACAATGACCCAACCCATGTTAATAGTTTGAGAAGTGTTGGAGTTCTTCAAGAAGATGGAGGAGGTATTTAGGATTATAAGAGCACTTTGCACATCCTCTATTCAGCATAATTCTTAAGGTGCTGAAGTGTATAACATAATTTATAATAAATCCCATCCCAAACAGTTTAAGTCAAATAGATTTGATATATAATGTGTCAAGCTTCATTCAGTTAGGTGAAACATTTGTGTGAGAAATTTATTTCTTGAAGTTGTTGAATAAATAAGACATTGCTGTGTACATTAGTATTCTTTCATATCTAAGTAATAGAAAATCCAACTAAAACTGGTAAATAAAGGGTGTAGTTGAAAGTCAAGAAGTTTCAGGTAGGGTTTGATCTAGCTTACTGATATTCCCAAAGAATGGATTTCCTTCTGTTCTCCAATTTGTTTTCCATACTCCCATAGGTCTGGCCCACTTATTGGCCACAAAATAGCTGATTGCTTCCTTATTCATGTCCAACAGGGGTGGGGTAGAGGGCAGTGAGGACAGTGAGAGATGGGAGTTAGTTCTCTTTCTTTAATCATTAAGAGAGTCCTCAGTTTGACTGGAACAACAGTTTGTGTGCCCATTCCTGATACAATAGCTTGATGTACAATAGATGAGATTATATGAATTGATTTAGGCCAATCAAGGCTTACCTCTTCAACTAGAGATGATGTTAATTCCCATGGGCCCCACGGTGATATATATATATATATATATATATATATATATATATATATGTGTGTGTGTGTGTGTGTGTGTGTGTGTATGTATATATATGTATATATATATATATATATATATATATATATATATATGTATATATGTATATATATGGAGAAACAAATGCCTGGGATGGTAACAGACCATATCCACAGCATTGTTTCATAAGGTAAATATTGATCAACGGGACTCTAAGCTCAGTGAAGTCAGGTATCATCCCTCTCTTGCCCATTGCCATAGCCCATGTGTGAGTAACCAGGACTATTATTAGAGGAGCTTAGTAATATTTATTTACTGATGAACAAACAAATGGATTTTTTTTTTGTTTGGAGAAATGCCAAGATTTCAATTTTATTTTTTTTCTACTTTTTGATGCTCTCTGGTTGCTTGTTCTAGCTTAACAAGAAGCAGAAAGTATCAGGATCAGTCAACACACAAGAAGCATTTTCTCTTAAGATGTTAAGCACTATTTCCAAAATAAAAGAGGATGAAATCAGTTGGAGTAAGGCAAGATGAAGTCTATCATTTCTTTCCTCAATTATGGATATCAAAAAAAGAGAGAGGTGGAGAAAGAGAAGGGAATGGCGGGGGGCAGGGAGAGAAGGAAAAAAAAGAAAAATAAAAGGATGAAAGCAAAGAAGAAAGGAAGAAAGAGGGAAGGAGGAAGGGAGGGAGAAAGAAAGGAAGGGAGGATGGAAAGAAGGGGAAGGAGGAAGATATAAATAGAATCTGGTTCCCGGGCAAAGGCACTTGAGATAGTGGTTAATCTATGATACGAATTTGCTGTGTGTGTGTGTGTGTGTGTGTGTACGTGCACATGTTTCTTTTCCTGATAGAGTAAACATCAAGCCCAGTTTTAGGCCTTTAAATTGACCAAACAGCTATGAGAATGTGGATAGCAAGTTATAAATCACCCAATCACTTGGGTGTGGATAAAAGTCCCGAGCCAAATACCTGAGTGTCCACTTCATAACAGGAATAATAAGGCTATTTGAAAACATGACCCAGACCCCAAGCTATAGTTTTTTTTCTTTTCTAGAGGACTGCCTGACATGTTTATATGCACATATTGGAATTGTATCCAAGGGGGGGAAAAACTATTGACTTTCTGACTTTATAGTCTGTCATTGACTTTTAAGGTATTTCATGAAATGAAGTAATAACTTCGAGATCAAGGGCATTTTCCTTTGGGTCTTCATCAATTATTTCACTTTCTCTTGGCAATGGCCTCCACCCACTTCTTCCGAAATATCACCGGGCTGACGTTGCACTGGAAAAACTTACTCTTTCTCTTTGCCTTCCTGAACGCGTGTTTCATGCATTAAATTGTTTTAATCACTTCAACTTTTACTAGAGTTTGGCAATTGGTACATTGCTGGATTGTGTGTTCTCAATTTAATGTTTTTAGAATGTATTTAAGTAAGTTCCAATGCACTTAGTCATTGCTATTCAAATGAGAGAACCATATTTCAAGGAACGGAGCTCAGGGAGAAAGATGAGGTGAGTAATGAGTAATAAGCAAAAACCATCTATCAAGACACATTGGAGGCTGAAACAGATGGTGAAGAAATGCCCCTGAGTCCATCCCCCCCTTGCCCTGAAGGACCTACCAGTTTTATTTCCAGCAAACATACACCTTGGCTGGCTTGCTCTCATAGCTTATGGCTGATGTTTCCTATTTTAAGATTTTAGAGAAGTGGGAAACTGACTTGTTTCTCAGACTTCAACTCATAAAAAAGTCAGCCCTGTGGGGAAGATAAAGGCCAATGTTAGGAGCCCCAGGCAGGTGCTGACATTTATGGAGGGAGGGTTGGCTCCGTACCCATCCGTAGCACTGGTTTCTGTAGAGTGTTAGGAACAGGACAAAGGAGCAGTGACATTGAGGGTAAGCATTCAAAGTAGACAAAGCTTGGCCTCTTCACCCTACTTTTACTACTCATCCTCCAAGTGCCCAGGGCATTTTGTGGCCCCATAAAGTCAAGTTTCAATAGCAAACTTCTCTCTTTGAGGAATTTATCCAGCTTCTGAGCTTCCGAGTCTTCATATATAAAGTAGATCAGATGATACCAGCTTCTTAAGAATGATCTGTGGCTTGCACAAGATAATGTGCGTGAAGAACCTTCCAGAACCAGGCACAGGTTAGTTGTGGTTTTCACCGGATATTTTCTCTACCCTGGCCTTTCTTGCAGAATCTGGGGAGCTCACAGTGAGCTTAAAGGTAGGGAGGGCTCCACCATAACTGGACATCTGGGACCTAAAATTTGAAAAGTAACTCTTCAGGCCATTTGGCAATCTGTATCAAATCAGCAGTGCAGGGCATCCAGAGAAATTCCATTTCTGGGAATTTATCCTAAAGAGACATTTCATGTAACTCTGCAAAACACACATGTAAAATCCCACATCATATCATTGTTTATAATGGCAAAGAATTACAAACCACCTAAATGACCATCAATAGGGTACTGGTTAAATATGGTACATCCAGATAGTGAAATAATATTCAACTTTTAAAAATGATGTTGTAATTCTATGTTTATTGATATTAACATTTGTTCATGTCACACAATAAAATAAAATATGAGTTTGCAAATCAGCATGCATAGTATGATTGCATATATGAATACATTTATCTATAGCTATAATAATATATATATATTAAGTATACTTATTTATTTTGAGAGAGAGAAAGCGTGCATGTGCCCACATCAGTCAGGGAAGGGGCAGAGAAGGCAAGAATCCCAAGCAGGCTTTGCACTGTCAGTGCAGAGCTCGATATGGAGCTCAATTCTATCAACTGTGAGATCGTGACCTGACCCGAAATCAAGAATCAGAACTTTATCTGACTGAGACATCCAGGCGCCCCTATCTGCAACCATATTTATAGCTATGCAGAATCAGATGGCTACAGAGATATATCTGGAAGGATGCTAAGTAGGATTTTAACAATGTGTTGTCTCTGAGTAGTGGCATCTAAGTAAATTATTTTTTCTTTGTAATTTTCTACCTTGCATGACTATATTTTTTTTAAACAGTGGACTTATGTTTATCCAAAACACTAAAACTATGTGTCCCCTGAAAATTTCTGTGCCAATTTGAAACCTTGAGAATAGGTATTTCTATCTCAATCTGTACTGAACTCTGCCTCATCTGTTCATCGCTCTACTGGTATAATTGCCTAAGTCGCTGATTGTTTTCCCACTAGCCTGGAATCTCTAAACTCAGGGTTTTACCTTTACCTAGTCCCAATGTCACATACCATTGCCATAATACTCAACGAATGTTTCCAATTTTTAAATCTAGAAATCTGGTGATCTGGAAGCTATCCCAAATTCTGACACTGCCTGGCAGTGAGGCCATGATCGACACTTTCTCCTGAGATGGTTCATCCTGAAACAAAACTAGAATGATCTCTGAGGTTCCTTCTACTCCTAACCTTTGTCATTCTGAAACCGAACTTGTCCAATCCTCACAAATCAAATGAAATCAAAAAAGACAACATACAGAGATGAGCTTTATAGACTCCAAAATGCAATAAAAATGTAACATGGGATTAAAAATCTTTTAAACACAAACAATAACAATGATGATTCTAATATATCGAGGCTGACATAGAGAAAGCAAATTCTACTAGGATCTGAATGATCTCTTATTGCCCTTCATCTCCCCCTGCCCTCACCTCTGGGCCTTAATTCCTCATGGAGTTAACACTGATACTCAGTTTGGGGATTAAAGCAGGAGCTGACCTGGATTTGCTCCACGTTGCCCATGCCCTAGATTGAAATGTTAAAGGACTTGGAATAAAAAAAAAAGTTGCATTTTTCAGTAACGGCTTCACAGTAACTGGGGAATTAATGTCAGCCAGACAGTGATTTCCCAGTGGTTGGGTTTGTAGCAAAAGTCTTCAACTTTTATGTGTGGCCTGTTTGAAGTTGAAAATTGTTGTTAGACTCTCCAAAGTTGTTTGAGGTGTCATTCATCCTTCCCTTTTGTGTTGGGGTGAGGATGTGAAGCACAGAGGCTGGGAATAGTTCTGTGACTACCACCTCCAAGGCAGGTCTCTGCCAGGGCCCAATTGAGTCCCTCTCCCAGGGAATTCAAAGCTTTCAGTGCAATGCGGCTCTGCATCCATCCGCAGCCTTATCACCCACTACTCCCTTGCAGGAACTCTTCACTCCGGGAAGAGGGAGGATCTCATGGCCCCATGAATGTGCCATGCAAATGTACGTGTCTAGCATTTTTATTCAACATAGGATTTTCCCTCCTAGGATATCATCCCTCAGAGTGACAATAGCACAGGATAATAATAACAAATAATGATAGCATAACAACAATAATAATACCAGCAGCTAATGTCTTATTTAGCACTGACTATAGGCCAAACACTTCACAGATGATTTTCTCTTTCGATTGTCTCAATAACCCCATCAGGTAGATACAAATATCTTTATTTTATGGATGAGCCAATCTAGGCCCAGCAAGCTTGAATGAATTAACCAAGGCCATACAGATAGGAAGTTGGGATTTGAATCCTGCAGTCTGACTCTAGAGGGGGCTCCTGAGGGGGAGGGGGCTGAGATACCCTGCGTCCCACACAGACACCTACCCATATGGAGTAAGATAGCAATTCAATTCCATTCATGGACTTTGAAGTCAAGGTTTCAATTCCAGCTCCTCCGTGCTCTGAGTAAAGCAAATAGCTGTTACTATAAGATGGAACACTCAGTGCCCATGTGAATGCCCTGCTGGTTTGACGTTCTTATTATAGAGGCTGAGAAGCTAGAAATGGCATTGCGTAAACTCCACTGCAGTTATGGCATCCACACAAGACTCGGAGGCGGCCCTGAGCAGTGGGAGGTGGTGATTATGTTCAGAGAGAGCAGATCTTCATAGTGAAAGAAGCTTCTGTAATGGTGCATTTCCAGTATCCCATCTCTAGGGTCAGATGTATTGATTGATGGGTAATGCAGGCAAGGGTGTAAGTGGGCCTTTCTCCTGGGTGTGTCTATATACAGTTAGTAGGATGCAAATTCTCTGTACCTTCTGTACCCATATCCCTGGTCCTCTAGGAGTTTCTATAAGCTACATAGTATCTTTTTACAAATTTTCCTGCTTGAAACAGCTATACTCGCTTCTGTGTTCTGCAACCCAAGAATCTTGACTGATACACTAGAAGTGTTATCACAGTTAATTACTTAACTTTCTGGAGCCTCAATTTCCTCCTCTGCAAAATAGTAATATTAAAAGGATTGCCTCATGGCGCTTCGGTGGCTTAGTTGGCTAAGTGTCTGACTCTTGATTTCAGCTCAGGTCATGATCCCAGGGTTCTGGAATCAAGCCTTGCGTCGGGCTCTGCACTGAGTGTGGAACCTACTTAAGATTGTCTCCCTCTCTCTCTCTCTCTTTCACTCTTTCTCTCTTTCTCTCTCCCTCCCTCCCTCTGCCCCTACCCCAATTGCACTCTAAAGCTCTAAAATTTAATAAATAAATAGATAAATAAATGGATTGCCTCAAATGAAATAATGTGTGCAAAATATTTATCACAGTATATAGTCTAAATGAGCTCTCACAGAGGGTGAGCAAGTAAATAGGAAGTTAGAATTAGGTACGATATATAGCCAAGGATGGTAGAATGCACCCAGAACTTTGAAGCCCAAAGGAGGAACAGCAAACACAGCTTGGTCATAAAAGGCTTTGTAGAAGATATGAAACAAACAAAAAAAAGCAGTGCTTAAGTTGAGATCAAAAGTATGATTCCCATACACTATGTACAGTTTTCTGTGTCTTCTGGATTTTTTCACTTAGAATGATTTTTCTGAGTTACATCCATATTGTGCGTTCCTCCCTTTTTATTGCTGTATGGAATGCCATTGAATAGATATACCATAATTTCTGAATTCATTCACCAGTTAATGACATTTGGGTTGTTTCTCTTTGGGCCAATTAGGAATAAAGGTGCTACAAACAAACAAACAAACAAAAGTATGATTCCAAGACAGTCACATGCAGACGGTCTGGGGAGAGAGCAATGGTGTGCAGCTGGGCCTCTCCTAATAAGAAGACACAGAACATGTGAAGTCTTGTAGAGAGGAGAGAACACACCTTGCTGAGCAAGTGAGAGAAGTTTACCATGACTGCCATGGAGAGTGTGAGGAAGGAACTTGGAGATAGTGTAGGTGGACCAGATAGTGAACAGCCTGGAAAACAGAGGTGTTTGGAAGTCATTGGCCTTCCACAACATGTCACTTGAAGACCATTAGTCTGTGGCATGCCTGGTTTTACTCCCTCAAGTCACCCTTTGGTAAAGATGCATAGCCTCGATCCAACCAGACTGCAAGATCCTGGAGGGTGGACGCTGTGTTTTGTACTTCTCAAGGGGCACTGTCTTGCCTTCTCCACCAATACTTGTCTAGTGTACTCGCTGTTAAGGCAAGTTTAACAGAACATATACTTTTGCATGGAGTATTTTATAAAATAGTAAATAGCTTTCTATGTAGGTGAGGACCTCTGGGCCCCACCCAACACTTATATGGAAAGTTTGTTCCCTTCAACTAGCGTGTGTTCTGTGTGGTGAGAGCTGTTTACAAACTTACAAACTGAAGGGCTTGTGGACAGGGTCTCTCTCTTTTTTTACCTTGTTTTTTCTTTCCTACTATGACATCAATTATTTTCCAGCCAATTGAGATTTGTTGTTGTTGTTGTTTAGCTTAGAAATCATGCCATAAGGTTGAAAGGGTCAAGTACAAATTTGTTTGTCTTTTAAGTAAGCTCTACACCCAATGTGGGGCTTGAACTCACAACCCTAAGATCAAGAGTCCTATGCTCTACTGACTGGACCATCCAGATACCCCTAAATTTGTTTTTTTGTTTGTTTGTTTGTTTTTGTTTTGTGTTTGAATCTTAAGCTTTTGTTTCATAAGATGCTATTTCAGCATTCCAAAGAACACTCTTTAGCCTAGTTGGGCATTTCTGATTCCAAGGTGAGGAGCCAGTCTGCAATCACCCTGGCAATTGCCCTGTGGGTCTTGGAAGACATCCTGGAAGGACTTTGTAAATTCCTGAGGAAGAATTTAGACTGCAATTAAGAGCCATTTGGTGGATGCTCATCAGGAATCTAACAAATGCTGCCATTTCTTAGGCTACAGAGGAAACAAAATCCCTCTGATCTCCAAAAGTATGCTAGAACAGGCTCATAGCAGCCTATGAAAACCAATGACTAGGTATTCAGGAATTTTTCAAGCCTTTTGTCAAACCATTAGTAGCTTAAAATCATCCACAGTGGGAGTATTTACACTATGGGAATTGGCAAATGTTACAAATCAGGGACTCTTCCCTCTCTTCCCTCTCAAAGCTGGTTTATCAGCACACTATTGTGTCTAGCCTATCTTGAGAAGTAATACTTTGGATATCCTGGTAAAAATTCTGTGCTTGGAAGCACTGGGAAAAACTGTTTGAAGTCTCAATTCCATGTGAGCAAGAACCATGCGTGTTTTCTTGGAGAATATATACCATGACGATGTAGGTCTGGTGTAGGGTCTGGCACATAGAAAGGGCTCAGTAAACACTCCTTGAAAGGATATAGGACTAGAGGGCTGAGAAGCACCTGTACAGCAGTGTCAAATCAGCCCAAGCCAGTCTCCCATGGGAATCCTTCCCGAGCCATACATTCTCTAGAGTCACTCAGGACACTGGGTTGTCACTCATATCGCTTATGTCATTTTATCTTTTAAAGGCAATTCTGACTCTCTCAGTATATTCAGGAACCGCAGTAGACTTTAAGCTCTCAGAGACAGGATTTGTCTGATTCATTACTTTTAACATCACAGGTGCTCAATAAATTTCTTTTCCAACAAAAGAAAAATATGTGAATAATCTCGTAAATTCATGGTATTGGGTGGACATTGCTTTATTGATATCCCTGTGAGTAGGTAGAAAGGAACAATTGTCCTTCCTAGCAGGTAAAACAGTGCCTGGCATGTGAGGACACTGAATATTTGTTGAATTAGTTATGAGTTAATCATCCCATTTTACAGATGATAAAACAAGCTTGTGGAAGCTATCTCACACAGTTCCTCTTTGTTTATATCATTTCCTTTTGCACTATGTTGCCTGTATTAACAGTCCCTTAACTTTTAAACCTACTTTATTGTGGATTCTCTCATTTTTCAACCCTATCAGATAAGCAGGTATTTTCATTTATGTTTTAGGGGAGGATAGTACTGTGGCATAGAAAGTTTTAGTAACATGCTTGATGTCACAAAAGGATTTGAGGGTAAAGCTAGTCTTAAAATCTACCTTGTCTAAGGATTCTGAAGCTAGGCTGTGTATTGTAAACAATTGTCTTGTATTTTACTTCCTTATTCATTCCTTCAGAGGGAGAGAGATTGATCAAAACAGGCTAACAAAAAGCATGGTACCATAGCACATTCAGAAATACCACTGAAATATCGTCAGTGAATCCCCCAAGTTTGTGTCTCTTGCTTCAAACACCTTAAAACATGCTGATGACTAGAATCTGTGCTTTGCCACTTAAGTCTGCTGAAGATTCAAATTGAAGTTTCAAATATAAAATTACAGGAAATTACCTACTTTTTCTTTTGTGAATGGAATTTTGATTTCTTTTAGTCATCTGAGAAGGTCCTGTTTTTCCATGAATATGGAAATTCCATGATTTTTCTTTCCCTAGGACTCTAACATTTCAAAATGGCCACAAGACTCCTGTATGAATTATAAAAAGGATACAGAATTAAGCATGATGACTTTTAAATTTATGTTGTAAAATCCAATGTTATTCCCAGCACAGTGCCTCATTTCCGATGAAAAGCATGCTGCCAGCTTCCCATTTTTTCTATGGACGATATCACCACTCATTTTATTAAAGCCACCAGACACTCATGGAAACATGCATGATGTCGTTTTTTAATGTGGGGGAAAGAATTTTGGAAGTGGGAGCTAGTTAACATTTCTAAAACATGTTTTTTTATTCTTGCCTTTCCCTTTTGACCTTCCTGAGGATGCATGTGGGTGTTAAATTGTTACCAAAGGGAGGGGCCGTTGTAACTACAACGGGATCCACACACACAAAGACACACTTTCCCACACATAAGACTTGGCTCCGTTACACTTTAATGGAATGCTGAATGGAAAAGATGCAGGGTGTTTTTGATCTGTGGGGAAATGCAGCCAGTATAGTGTCCATCATTTTCTTTCTTTCTTTCTTTTTTTTTTTTTTTTTTTGTTACACAGCCAGATTAACATTTGGAAGGCAATGTGTGTGAGGGAGTGGGTGTCACTAGCAAATAATTTTCCTCTCTTTTAAAAATTATAAACACAATATAGTCTGTTTATAAGCATTGAAATAATAAAGGGGGAATATAAAGTGAAAAGTAGAAATCTCCTTCTTCCCCCTACCCATCTCATCTCACTCCTACATGCAGCCATTAATAGTTTGATGTTTGTCTGAGTAGGATTTTCTCTATGAATTCAGAACCACATATTGAGATTCTATAATTTGTGTTAGCCCTCTCATTTAAGGGTGAGAGGTTGGTACAAAAATGTATCTTATATCCATATTATCCTACAACTTGCTTTTTTTTCATTTAAAAAATGTATTCTGGGTATTTTTTCTGTGAGTAGACTTTTAAACTGGCCATTCTTTTTACGTCCCATATAAAGTTTCATCATATTGACTGTACATTACATTGTTATTATTATTATTATTATTATTATTATCAGTGTTTAACTGATCCTATATTGTTGAGCATTAGGATTGCTTCCAGTCGCTCATTATTACTCGCAGTGTCTCCTTGGATCTTTGTCTTTACGCATTCTGGTTGTATTTCTTTAAGACTGATTTCTGGGAGCAGAATTTTTAGATGGAGCAGACTATTAATACCTATAATGCCAGGGGAAAATGTCTATTTTAAAAAAGAGAGAATTTTCATTGAGCAACACGTGGCAAGATTCAGCTGCATATAAAACAAGACCACCTCCAAGATGTGTTCCTATTGTACTGTTCTCAGTACCGGCTACTCACTAGATTCACCTGGGGGAGAGGAGCTTTCTGAAACGAACCAGTCTTTAGATGCTGCCCCAACAAATTACATCAGAATCTCTGATGTTCGAGTCCAGGTATCTATATATATTTTTGAAGCTCCTTAAGCCAGACTAGGAGCCATGTCTCCAGTGATAGTGCTTTCAACGTAACTATGAATGTGCCACGTTTGCTGTTGTTCTATCCGTGAGCGTCTAAACACATCTACCTAAATATATGTTTTCAATATTCAAGCACATACATGTAAGGATGTACATGCACACCATGTATGTTTTATGTAGTTGGAATAATAAGACTTTTCTACCTTTTGCTTAGCTCTTTGGTATATTTGGCCTCAAGTTCTACCAGCTAGCCCAGAAACATAGTATGTGTCATGTAGAGTTCTGCATACAAATAAGGTTCAGGAGGATGATCAAAGAGACAAATGGGAACTTTAATGGGGGAATGGTGAGAAGTCCTAGATGTGATTAAAGAGAAGATAAAAGGGCCATTAAGCAACTGTGCAGAGTAATTTTTAGACTGAAAAATTGTAGACAGTCCTATATAAACAGAATCCATATAGGACATTAACTACCAAGGTAAATGACCCTTTGTCTCCTTGTGTATTTCTTCAACTTACAAAGTTTGGTTTGCAGATGGTGGAAGGATGCAAGGTATCTGAATAAGTGTGTGTGGAGGGAGAGTCGTCTTGTACTGGACAGGAGCTGTTACCTAAACACACTATATATATATATATATATGTGTGTGTGTGTGTGTGTGTGTGTGTGTGTGTGTGTGTGTATGTATATATATATATATATATATATATATATATATATATATATATTTATAGTATAGTTTACGATATATTACATGCATTCATATACATTATTTTATGTGACCTCTACATCAGTCTTGGAGAGAAGAAGATGGTTATCTCCATCACTCAGAAGAAACTGAGGCCAAGAGAGAAGGGGTAAGGCCAAGTTCATAATGCTCACACATGGGAGAACTGAAACAACATTGCACTTTGAATGTATGCATTAGTTGAATTAGCACCTAGGGTTTCTGATTCGTAGCCTATGTTCTTTTTGCTAATATACAAGTGTCAGCATTGGTAAACAATAGGAAGTGGTACAGACCGTGGCAATTAGCACTAAGTGCATTCAAATTGAAAAAATTTTAAATACTATACAAGAAAAAAATATCTTGGGTCAGATTCAACAGACAGGCTTTCAACTGGTGACCTTAATTTTAGAAAATCTAAATTTTGAGTAATAGAAAACTAGAGGACGAATCTGCCTTGGAATTTGACAGCAGTATTTCCTAAACACACAAGTAAGAAGATATTGAAAGCAGGTTACAAATATAGGTAAGTGTAGTCTGAAGTAGACACCTTCTAGAATCTTTTCCTTTTTGTGTTTCAAAAATATATATATTAACACATGTATTTGTAATACCACTGCCTTCCAATCTCCTCTTTGTTAGAATACTCTGACGTTGCTAAGCATGGTTTTGTCAGGAACATAACTTGCACGGTGGTCCAGGCATTGCTATTTTGTTGCCTGGAGAGGGAACACATTATGACCCATGTCCTCACAAGTTTGGATCGTTTACCCAATTAGTAATCATGCTGAGAATGCACAGGGCAGTGTGTTGGGATGAGGGACCAGTAATTGGGGAAGCTCTGGGGTTGAGAAGGTGGGAGCTGACTGAGGCTGGAAATAACTGGGAGAGCCAAATGAAGGCAGGGATGCCAAAATGAAGGCAGAGTTCGGACAAGGTCGGTGGGTGCAGCTCAGGCCCAAGCCTGAACCCTGAGGTTGAATTATTTTAACCTTACACATCAAAGAGGCATTTTATATTTTTTTCTTTAGCATTTTTTTCTCGTGTTGTCTCAACCATCTTGTGAATTCAGTGGGAAGGTAGTCTTGGCTCTAGTGTTGAGATTAATAGCAACAGAATGTGGTTCAATAAGTTGCCCAAGTACAACATACATACTCCATCTGAGACCAGAACTCAGAATTCTGTACATAATTCTTATCTCTGCATCTCATACTATTTCAAAACTGGATGGGGGCCTGACCCCGTGGTGGAGTCCATCTGGCTGCAAACTCTTCAATAAACAGAAAGACTTGTGTTGTAGGCTCACATTTGGGGCATGGAGAGGAAGAGTAAGGGAACTGCTTCAATTCAGCAGGTAAAAAGGAAAATGAAAGATAAGTTGAAGTTTTCTGTGTGAGAGGGGAAATGTATTTCTCCCCAGACTGCCAGGGAAGGGAGGATATAAACATGGGTGTGGGTGTTGTTGTTAAGCAAAGCTGTTTGTAATCTTTGAGGCTGTTTGAGGAATGAGATCCATGTCAGAATGCTAAAGGCAAATAAACATTTTAATGATTTTTTAAACAGCAAATTCTGGGAACTATAGATAGGAACGTAATTTTAATCACACTCGACCAAGATTCTAGGACAGGCTGTTGATTAGAGGAGCTTTGGAGCCTGAGCAAAGAATGTGGTGAATTATAAGAGCAAACATGGGTTCACTAAGAATGAAATGGACAAGACTAACCTATTTCCTTCAAAAAAAAAAAAAATTACCATGTTGAGAGATCATGTTGACCTGAATTTTAGTAAAGATTCGGTCAGAATTTCCTTTTGCAAAAATTGGTGGACTGCATACCAGCTATTAATTCTGATACATTTTAAACTTGCTGAATAATTAGTGGCCTTGAATTAATGACCATGAATTTGAATTCCATCTTACTTTGGGCGTTGGACTAGTCACTCCACCTACCTCAACTGTAAAGCTCAATATGTGCAGCCACTTAGTATATTCCAATACTATTCGAGTGAAAATTATCCCGGTCCACCTAGGGAAGGATCTCTGTTGGAATGCCACCTGATTCCACCATTGATTCGGTTTCACTGAACATGTTGACAAGTAGTTGCCTAAGTACATGCTTATGAAATTTTCAGATGCAGAAGACTCTAGAGGACTAATGATATGATGTTATAGAGAATCAATGTATCAGAAACCATTCATAAGAATTATAAATGAGAAAATGAAAAGAAATACAAGTCTGGGGGAAGGGGCAAGAGAGTCCCCATGGTTTCCCTCTGTGTAGAGTGAGGGAAGATGGGTGCTGTGGGGCAGCCAAGTCATCCAGGCATCCTTAGGTGGCCCAATATGTCTTGGAAGCAGAAGTCTCAGCAGGCATGTTCAAGAGCAGCCGCAAGACTCTGGGAAAAGAGCTATTTGGGGAGAAAGCTGCAATGTGGTGAAAAAGAACTGTGGAGAAGGAAAGAGCCTAGGAAGTTGGAATGGAGGACAGATTTTAGCAGCCGTCCTGAGTCAGACACTTCGAAAAGGAAGAGATTAACTGTGCAAACTTTTGAGAAGCATTTTATATGTTACTCCCTTTAAAGAAGAAACTCACAGTTAAGAAGTTTATATTCTTTCTCAAGATTTTTGGAGTTAAATGGTTATTTTTTTGCACACAGAACAGACTGGGCTATGTGGGGTCTCAGTTATACCTGGTTTAAATTATCATTACAAACTTTCACCATGATATAAAAATGCAAGGACCTTAGAATTTCATCCTGCCCTCTTGTTTTCTCACCTTCCCTCTTTTTCTTGGATAATCTCCTTAATTTCCATGAGTTTGGCTACCAACAAACATAACAATGACTATTAGCTTTATTGCTATATCCCAAACCTCTCTCCTAAATTCCAGCTTGGGATTCTAACTGAGGGCTGGATGTTTGGAATTCACAAATGCTTAAAGCTCAGCTCATGAAATAAGGAAAATGATAACTCCTCAGAGAATCAGAGAGGAAGCCTGTAGAAAAAGAAGCACTCAGTTTTCTTAACTGCAAAATGGGAAGCCTCAGTAATGAGATCTCTAAGGCTCTTTTCAACTCTAACATTTTATTTAAAAAATGAGACAGTGTTGTTCTTCATTTTTGTAAAAAGGCCAGGGTGAAAGTTACCACGAGGTGGATTTAGATGTCTTTTTTTTTTTTAATTTTTCTTTTAAGTAGGCTTTAGGCCCAGTGCAGAGTCCAGTGCAGGGTTTGAACTCACCACCATGAGATCAAGATCTGAGTGAGATGAGAGTTGTATGCTTAGCCAGCTGTGCCACCCAGGTGCCCCATAGGTGTCAGATTAAAGTGTAGAACTTTTCCAATAGGACTACTTCTGAAGACAGTGAGGTAATTAATTCAGAATATCTATGGGAATACTGTGAGATATATTTCTCCCTACAAAGAGTATACTGAGGACTCTTGATGTCCTTTTTAACTCTAAAAATAATATATATATATATACATAATTATATATACACACATATATACACACATACATAATATACATAATTATATATACACACAAATATGTATATGTTTTATATATATAATTCAAATTATGTATAATATAAGCATCTCTTCACACTGTTATAATTTTGAAAATTATGTGGTAATATATTTACCACCTATATGGTAAATTCTACAAATTCCTATTTATATTGTTAATTTTTCTTCCTTTTCTGCAACTAAAAGTTATATTTACTATATATTCCACCACTTGAGACCTCTTAGGTTACATCTGAATCTTTTTATAATTGTACACAACACAGTAGTTCCTTTTATTAACTACATCCTCTCTGAAAAGTTACTAATGGGGTTGATCCTACTGTAGCCAACTTTGGCATTGTGAAAAGTAAGGACATGATGCTAACCAGTCCAAGCCTGTCCCAACTAACCTTGGTCACAGGGTCTCATTAATCACTATATTTTCCATAGCAACAAAATTGCACATTCAATACAAAGCGATTGCTCTTAGCAAGAGTAAACCCCAGGAGATGGAGCAGGACAGCATTATTTTTTATAAAAGCTAGAAGACCTAAGTTCTATTAGAAGAAAATATAGTAGGAAAGCATAGTATAAAAAATGATGCCTTCCTTAGAGGGGCTCCAGAGGGTAACTGGACATGCTGGCTCTGGGAGAGATTGTACTTTCTAGATCTTTCAAGGTAAGGGAAAACAGCAATGTTCAGAGGTCGGAAGACTGGTTCGGTTTGTCACATGGCAGTGTCGTATACTCATAGTGCAATAGAAAGTAATAATCATGATAAATATAACTGATAGCATTTATTAAGTGTCTACTGTATGTGACAGTGGATTAAGCATCATGCATACTTATTTCAGTTAACCTTCACAATAACTAGCTCATGTAAGTCTTACTGTTATCACCGTTTTTAAGTTGAGTGAACCAAGGCTTCATGGTTTGTCCATTCTCACAGCTAGTGAATCTCTTACTCCAGGGCCCATCTTTTCAGTCAATTGGCCATACTGTCTTCCAAGTTCTGCATTTCAGTTTATGCCCAACAATGGAGTCGTCATTGCTCACTGGGGGGAAATCATTATGTTTTTAAATTTATTTGAGAGAGAGAGAGAGAACGATAGAGAGGGTCAGAGGGTGTGGGGGGAGAGACAGAGAGAGAGAGAGAGAGAGAGAGAGAGAGAGAGAGAGAGAGACAATCTCAAGAAGGCTTCATGCCAGGCACAGAGCCCAACACAGGGCTGGATCCCATGACCCTGGGATCACGACCTGAGTCAAAATCAAGAGTCGGACGCTCAACTGACTTAGCCGTCCAGGCGCTCCTGGGGGAAAACCACTATTACAGGTCACTATCTCTCTTTGAAATTCATCTGGAGATTTTAAGCCTTCGACTTAAAACTTAAAAGCTCATGAAAGTTGAGCGGGCCAGAAACAGTGACTCAGTGGGCCAGAAACAGTGAAGTTGTAAAATATGGCCCCTAGCCTGAGAAATGTAAAGTCTTATTTAAAAGGCTTACCCATACATTTAACCTGATAGGAAATTGGTTTTTGTGGTCCACATTCTAAGAATTCAGAAATAATGGCGTTCAAATTGAGCTCGATTAGGGAACTTATTATAGAAAGTCCTACACAGACCTGTATTAGAATACATCCTCCACATACATTGGGTGGACAGATGTGCTGATGGATGCCTCTCAGATGTTTATACTTCAGGGTGACCCCAAAGTTTGGGCAGGATTTGGATAGATGTGGAAACAGGGGTGAGGCTTGGGCTTGATTCGCCTACATCTCACTTGGCACAGAGGTGTCAGTCTCAGTTTGGCTACTTTAGTAATATTTTCTATTCTGTTGCAAGAATAAGATGAGGCAACTTCTTCCTCAGATCTTCTCATGGCTGACTCCTCACCATACAGTTCCCAGATCCTCTGTCATCTCCTCAGGAAGAGCTTGCTGACCTCCACATGTAAATCGTTTAGCCCGGCTCATGCCCCTCTCCGCTCCATTGCCCGTTTTATGTTCTTCAAATATTTGTCTCTCTCTGCACCAAACATAGTTATATATGTATTTGTTTATTGAGCTGTCTCGCTGAATAGAATGCAAGCTGTTAGGGGTCAGGGAGTTTGTCTTTCCATCCACAGAGACATGCCCGGTGCTTAGAACACTGACTGCCACAAGGGTGCATGCCCAATAAATATTGGTCTGATGCACGTTTGAATGCATGAAAAATGGTAACCGCCAGGATGTCTGTTAAAAACACAAATGTCCTGGACCCAACCCTAGAGACTCTGATTCGGAGGATCACTTTGGGGGGTTTCAGGAAATGAGAAGTTTGCAAAGTTCTTCATGTGATTCTGACACGCAACCGGGTTTCAGAATGATTATGTTCTAAAAATTTTCTTTGCCCTCAAGCAACTTGCGATCTTAAAGGGGCAGACGGTATCATTGCTTGGGGAAGGAAAGACAAATATCTCCACCAATTTGATCACCACAGTCCCAAAGTTGAGCTCCCTTGACTTTCCCAAATTACAAAGGAAAGAAGAAAGAAAGAAATTCTTTAGAGAAAAGAAGAGCTGGAGGAAATGAAGAGAAAAAAGCAAAGATAGGGGTAGGATGAACAAGTACACAATAAGACGCACCATGCAACGGTCTGTTAGAACAATGATAAAGAAATAAGAAGGAAGATGGAGAAGAAACAGATGTAGCTGCCAGAAGTTAAATACACATCTGTTAAGAATGCTCTTCTCATATGCAGGGTCAGAAAAATATGTACAAATGTAGCACCTCACTGATTGACAGAAAAACCTCAGTTCTGGCCCTGGGAATCTTGTTTTCTTGACAGCACTTTGTTTTAAAGCTGGAGGCAGAGAAATGTCTTATGCATGTCCTTAAACTGGAAGGCCTTTTGTTCAGGATACTTATACCATTTGCAGATAATGATGTGCATAGCAGTTTCAGCTGTCTGCATATGCATTTTTATGTTTTTTTATGACAGCTCTGCGTACTGAACTAAAAGGCCATTTAGAACTGTCAGCCACTGACAAGCATTACCCTTTACATTTACAATTCTGTTAGCGTGCATTGTCAGGTGGGTTCACCAGACTGCAGAAATGTGATTTCCTTTGAAACCTATGTATGACTTTAATTTAATACAGCAGCCTCAAAAAAGAAAAAAAAAAAGGAAGAAAGAAAAAAAGACAGTGTGAGCCCAAGAGAGCTTTATTAAGTATTCTTTTTCCATTAATCTCCTACTTTTTTGTTTTTACAAGACCCTTCCTTTCTTTCTCATCCTCTTTCTCCCTCTTTCTCTTCCTTCTCTCTCTCTCTCTCTCTCTCTCTCTCTCTCTCTCTCTCTCTCCATTATTTCCTCTTTTCTTTCTTCTCCTCTGTAGAATCCTTCATGTCATGCAGAAGTGCAGGCAGCCTAGAGAAATGACTTTACCTGTCTGAGCCAAGCCAGACCATGTCTTACTTTCCATATGGCCTGAGGTTAATTTTCAGTCAAGCCAATTTTTAAAAGATGTTTGGCTCAGTGTAGGGCTGGGCGAATATTCAGGACCTGGATAGTGGGAGCATGGAAAGAATCCACTTAATCCAACTAATGACTTATCATTCCCCATTATCACTACCACCTGTCTTTGGGAGTCCCTTTCCCCTCTCCCAAACGATATTTCAACAGTATGGCGAGCCTTTCCTAGAAAATATTTCAACAGTATAGCGAGCCCTTCCTAGAAAAGGCACTGGCATGTGCAGGGTGAGAGTCTTGAAAACAATGTGAAACTGTGGTTTTGCCCTGAAGGATTTTATAGTCCACCCAGGGAGGCTGACCATGTGTGCAGGAAACAAAGTTTCTACTCAGACTAGGCTGAAGTGAAATGTTCACATGTACGTGCTGACCTGGACCAGATTTACTGCAAAGTGATGAAGCCTGGGCTTCCGAGAGTTCCTCTCACTTGCCTGCCCCGTATGCATTCTGGGGATGGTCAGGAGGTGATGAGAGTTCTAGACGCAGAGCTCAACCTGAGTTGCAAGCAGGTAGCTTTATTATATGAACACTGATGGTAAATTGTATAAAGAGCTCACAGGGGAAAAGGGACCTGAAATCTCTAGTCTCCTTTTTTGTAACTAAATTTTGTAATTTAATTTGTATTCATAAGTTTGTAATTTTTATTTTATAAAGAAATCCCCATATTGTGTAAACCTCAGATCCCATAAGCTTGGACCTGTCCCCAGTTCTGATAGTAGGTCCGTAAAGAGAAAACATGAATCAATGTGGTTTGGGCAACCAAGGTTAGGTTTTCTTTAGAAAGCTTATCTTCACCTGGCCCTTAATAAAAGCCCAGGATTTGGCTAGGTAGCGAGAGGATGTAGGCGAATAGAGAGGGTTTCAGGAAAATTTGGTGTACAGATAACATTTTGAGAACTCATGTTTTTGGCAGTGGACTAATATTTATTTTTTACTTTGTAAGTTGAGACATATAAGAAATGTAACATGCACTGATCTTAAGTGTATGACTTGATGAATTGTACTGTGCTTAAAACCATGGAACCACACTCAGATCAAGAGATAGAACATTTTCAGCTCCTCAGAAATTTCCTGGCTTCTGAGTATAGAAATCATAATCCCCTCTATCAAGTTTTTCAGAAAGGCAGGTTTGGACATACTGGGAGTGCTAAATTTAGTATCAGGAGATCACCTTTTGTGTTGACCTACTAATAGTATGGTTGTTCAAAAAAAGAATCCAACCCTAAGGGTGAGACGATACCGCCCCTCCTTTCTTCACCCCAGAAGTAAGTGGGAACATTCTGGCACCCTGATGGCAATGTCTAGCTTTATATGTGGGTGGCACAAAGTGTTATCTATTATCTAGCTGATGGCTTGCCATTTCACTGATACCTGCAGATCCCCCATTTGGGTCATATGACTTGGGGCTAAGCCTTGCCTTTCACGTGAGGTTCTTTGAAAAATCCTATCTGCCTCATTCAGTCTGTGAGGAGTGTCATACCAAGTTCCAACCCCTTTCTGTAAATTTGCTCATCAGTAGCTTTCTTATCTGGCCAGAAAGGTGGGATGAGACTCACAGGCAGGCTCCTGATGAAGGGTGGATGAGAGAAAGAGGGACACAGAACTGGGCAAGGTGGTGATTGCCGGTCTCAGAAGACCTCACATCTGCCAAACGCAGAGCCTGACGTGAGGCAGGCAGGTTGAAATTCCCTCCCGGAGGAAAAAAGGTAAAAAAGAAAACAAAATCCATACAGTGCACACACACACACACACACACACACACACACACACGTGCGCACGCAGCCCCTCCTCTTTTTCTCCTGTGTCACTAACCTCGAATGCCCTGCGGGAACCAATTACAGCATTCTAATGAGTGCAGTTTCCAATAACTGCATTTGGTGGGTGCATTACCTCCTCATCCACACACTGACTGCCACCACCTCATCTCAGATCACCTTTCCCAACAATGAATCTGCCTCTCTGGTGCTTGTTGGCTGGCTGGACATCTCCCTGCGGAGTCACCAGGGGCAGGGGGCCATAAGGGCAGCTGTGTGAGTTCTCAGAGTTTGCAGAATGCATAGGATTGTGGGCTTTGCAGGCAAGGGAATAAACCAGTCAGGTTTGTGGCTCTAGACAGACCTGGTTCACCTACTTGAAATAGTCTTTGGGGACCAAAATGAAAATTCACTTTTTAAAAAGCCTCCATGACGTGGAAAGGATTATAAGGTAGGGATCAAGTGTCATGGTTAAGGCATGGACATCAGAGATACAAAGACTTACCTCAGACTAATGTCTCTATCACTTAGTAGCTGCATGACTTCCAGCAAGTTCCATAATTCCTGAAATGAACCTCAATTTCACCATCTACAAAATGGGAATAATAACAGTCCCTACTTTGTAAATGTTTAAACAATACTGTATGCAAATACTAAAGTGGAGATGTTATTCTAATACAGCTTGGTCTAATAAAAATGGAAATAAATGGAAAGATCATGAATTCTCGTCATTCACTGGCAAAGCCCTGCCTTCTGCCCCTGGCTCTGTCCTTATCTCTGTCCAGGTCTGATCCCAGCAATCTACTCAGCACTATGGGGACACCTCTATTCCAGGTTGCTATTACAAAGGATGTGATAGATCTCCATGTACTTGGTAAACTCTCCCAGATATTTCAACTGAGAAAGGGACGTTTGTATTCATGACATACATGTGTATGTACATATGTAGGTGTGAACATGCATCAAAGGGACTGACCATGATTCTCCCAGGTGAGCAGTGAGCTTAATGGGAGGGGAGCAGGAAGAGAGATAATTTCACATTTTATTGTCACTACTCCTGGATTACCCAAATCTTAAAAATATTTTTTTTAGTGTTTATTTTTGAGAGAGAGAGAGAGAGAGAGAGAGAGAGAGAGAGAGAGAGACAGAAACAGAGCGTGAGCAGCTGAGGGGCAGAGGGATCGGGAGACACAAAACTCGAAGTGGGCTCCAGGCTCTGTGCTGTCAGCACAGGGCCCATTTGCAGGTCTCGAACCCATGAACCGCGACATCATGACCTGAGCCAAAGTCAGATGTTTAACCGACTGAGCCACCCAGGCACCCCAAATCTTTTAAAATTAGGTGTATTCAAGCTTTTCTTGTGCAATAAAAGTAGAAATGCTCAGGAGGTATTTTCGTGGTCAAAAGTTAAAGGTCATGATGTGACAGTTGTTTGTGGCCCTAGTGGTTCCCCATATGCTCCCCCACTCCTTGCGCCACTTTTCACCCAGCTCTTGCAAAGCAAAACAGTCACCCTTCACCATTCTATCACCTGTTACAACTCCTTCTCTCTAGCCTGTTCACAAGACACCGTGTTGCTCAAGTGACTCTCTACCCATTGATTGTAAAGATTTTAGAGTTATTTAATCCCTTGAAGCATTTTCCAAAAAGTAAGAGAGAGAAAGAGGGAGAGAGATTGTCTTCAAATTGTTTATAAAGAAAATCCAGGTTTATACATAGATAATCTGGAAAGTGACTATCATCTGTGTATCGGCACTTGAGAACGTATTGAAACATTTTCATTATGTGCCTCCTTTGTCCACCGGACATGTCTGCTTTCTTCTAATAAGCCACAGAAAGGAGAGCAAAAGGCAGTAATGGTCAGTGCTGGCAACTAAAGATCAATACCAAATGCACATAAGCCTTCTCCAGTGCCAAGCCCAGTGGGTGAGGACCAGCAGTGGGTCTGCAGAAATCTGAAGGGAACTCCCCCTGCATTGTGCTTTTTGCAGTTTACAATTATACATCCAAGGTGAGTAGAGAAAGCAATGTTATGTCTTAGGGAGTTTGTGTTCTGTCTGGCCTCCTAAGTATGTGGAAGACCACCAGCCTCTTAAGATGCTTATCTTCAGAGGGGAGAAGACCAAATCCACAGAGCCTTGGGGAGTGACACAGGTGGGTGCTGGGGGTGAGAAGCAGAACTTGGAAAGGTAAGGAAAAGGTGATAGGTTTTGTTTGGTGTCTGAGCCTGCTGAGGGTCAAGCAGAGGTCTGCCTGTCCCTTCCCCATCCTCCAGTGGCCCGATCCTTCCTGACCTAGCAATTTTGCACAGGGTGTTCCCTAGGCCTTGAACACTCTTCCCCCAATTCATTGCCTCATGGACTCCTGCTCTTCCTTCAGGCTTCAGCTCCTAAGACCCCTGCTCGGGAATGTCATCCTTGACCTACCTGAATGCACACCCATTATAGATTGTTCCCTTATTTTCTTATAGACCCAGGTGAGATCCCTTCACAGCACTTATCACTCACAATTCAGAATCATATACTAATTTGTCTGTTGGATTTAGTGAATATCTGTCTTCCCAAGATGATTATGCCTTTTGAGTGTGGGGCTCTCAATTGTTTTATCTCCCTGTTCATTGCTTAGCACAGGGTCTGGAGTATAGTAGGTGCTCAATAAATATTTGTTGGATGAAATGATAAATTAACTAAATCCGTGAATTGGTCAATTACCATAGGTATCCTATAGCAAATGCTTATGCTTCTAAATCTTTACTTCTTCTGCTCCATCCCCCTGAAACTCGCCTTCTCCATTCATCCAAATCCTCCTCAGCTTCCAGACCCAATGACAATGATAGAGATAACAGATGATATTAAATGACTTCTGGGCCCAATAGTGGGAATCACGTATATATGTAATCTTAATCCATCTTCATAATTCTATTCTTATTGGTAAATATCAAAGGGCAGGCACTCAAAGATCCTCCAGGAATGCGAGATACAGCAATTGGCATCTCAGAGCCCCAGGTTTGCCAGAGAATTGAAACAGTGAGGACAGTGGCCTGGTTCTTTGTGATTTACACATGGTGTCTCTTTGATGTGTCTGTATTTTAAGCTGAAGGGCAGTGGCTGCGGCTTCCTTGCTTTTGTAATTCTCTCCCGCTCTCTGGGACTCCTGGCCTCTGCTGAGGAGGGAAGAACAGAGAGAGATTTGTTATTGCTTTTCTGATGCTTTCTGTTACTGGGTCCTTGGGGGGTTAGAGGTAGGGAAGAAGCCTGGGATATGCAGTAGCCCTGGCCTGTTAAGACACAAGGGGTGTGATGGAGAAAGTAGTATGATTTGAGGCAGTGACAGTTACTATTTCTACCCCCAATTCACCACACCCTACCTTCACCTTCACCACCATCTCCCAAAGTAGAGCTGAAATGGTGGCATCCTCAGAGGCCCGTGTGCTGTGTGCAAGCAGTTCCAGCCAGGGGCTCAGCCTGTACACCAACAAACCTCAGTTTCCTCATCTCTAAAATGGACATAAGGATAATTCATCTCCCATAAGGTTTTGTGAGGATTCAGTGAAATGATGTGTGTGTTAAATCTTTACATAGTGCCTGGTATGACATCGCATTTTCAAAAGGCATTAGTTATTATTTGTATTATTTATTTACTAAATGCCTAAAGTCAAGCATCCATCTAAATTCAAACCTAGATCTTTCTGATTCCTCACTGCATTCTTTTCACATCAGCCCTGATCAATTTCAGGACTGTTTGCCAGCACTGTGAGCAGAGAGGGGGAGAAAAGGAAGATTAATTAAGAAAGAGTTGTAAAAAAATTCACTGAATATCGAATGGATGTAATATTAACATACGTAATTACTTCTCAACTTCAGAAGCTATAATATCAAAGATAAAAATCATGTCAGCTTCAATCTTTTTCTCATTGTAGATTCAGACCATTACATTAATGACTAACTTTCTGAGCTCTATAATTTCCTCTTGGAAAGATACCTTTTTTTTGGAGCGAAGCACAGAAGCTCTCTCTCAGGCACACCCTGGAATTGAGGGAGGAAGAGGGGCCTCTCTTTTGAGGCCACTCCACTACCCTCCTACTGCCCATTGTTGCGGGTACACTCTCTTTGTGAGGGAACAAAGGCAATTAATCACACAGGCAGCCAAGTCTTGCCTTTGGCTGGGCTGTGGAATTGGCTCCCAGGACTTCAATGGGGGCGGGAGCCCCAGTGAGTAACTCCATTGAGTGTCTATAGTTCAAGACTGCTCCAGTAACTGCCAGCCTCTGGGCGTTGTCTTGTTTCTGGAGGAGAGATCCCCAAGTATCTTGAAATTAGGCCTTTGTTCATTTTAAACAGAGGTCCTACTCAGGGCTCTCCTCCCTTGACCCTCTAGTCTGAACCTTCCATCTGAGTGACAAAGAACAGGGTCTATGGGAGCCACAGTTTATAACCCTCTCCTTGGAGCTAAGTTAGTGCCTCCTCCTGCAAGGAAAGAAATGAGAGATGTCCTGGGATTTTCTGCCGTAGAGGATGCAGGCATAGCATCCCTTTTTCAGGATCTCAGGGTAGAACTGGGACAAGGAGGGGGACCCCATTTCTCAAACGTGATGATCAGGGGCCTGCACAATGTCCAAATTGCTGCTAAATGGAACCAGAAGTTAAGTGTTCTCTTTTTACAGACGTCTGAAACAATGAACAGGAGGGAAGGAAAAGAAATGTAGTTTAGCTTTGTACCTTTTTTTCTTTCTTTTTGGTGCCCATTCTTCCTTCCAAGTCCTCCTCCTACTTCCTGGCCATTTTTGGTAAGTGTCCAGTTTTGTCACCCTCACTGCTCAGAGTGCTCCCTTCCCAAAGGAACATCTTTCTCTGGACCCCTCTCCTCTCCGTATTCCTGTGTCCATACAAGCTTTTTACCTACCCTCTGGTTCTTTCCTTCTGTTAGCTCTGACTCAGCAAAGTAATCATGGAAATAGAATTTTCTGCTTGTTAATCTGCTGCCCATCACACAAAAATGCCAGTAAGTTTAAGATGGGCTGGCTGGTCATTGAGACTACATAAAATAAAGTCCACAAAAGGTAAGCAATATTCTTGGGGAGCGGCTGAAACTGAGGTTTCTAGAGCAGTCTGCGTGATTCCACTTGGGAGAGGTATGCCCTGAATCCTGAGGAGTTCTACACAGAAAAACAAAACAAAACAAAACAAAACAAAACAAAACAAAACAAAAAACAGTGCTATTTTTCCCCCTCAAATCAAATCTACCCTTGACTTGGAGCAACTGTTAAAATGAAGACCCATGTACCGTACGTCCAAATATCTAAGTTATAACCCAGCTGACTATTGAATAAAAGACTTTCACCTCCTAATTTGACCATCTTTGTAACATCTTACATTCTAGTTAAGCATCAGACCATGGGAAAGCAAGGCTTGACCCCTGGGACCTGGTCTCCAGTCCCCCTCTGTTATTTTCACACACCCAATGCTGTTCCATACTGTGAACAGCCTCATGTCCACTATAGACAAAGCCCTGGTCTGAGTCCATTATCCCAACAGCTGCCCCTGCTCAGGCCTTGTAATGCATATGTCTGTGCATGTGTTCTCACAGGAGAACAGACTATAACAAGTTGATTCAGGTACTGAGGTACTGAAGGTGGGTTCAGAGTTATTTGGACAGAGAATTCCAAGGTCCTTGATCGATCCCCAGAGTATGGTCTAGAAGGAGACATGGCATAGGCTTCAGATGGGCACATTCCCATGGCCCTGTGGACAAGGTCCAGGGGGCACCTTCTAAAGCTCAGGGCCTAAGGCAGGTTTCCTCTCACCTAAGGCTTATGACAGCACTAACCTAAAGGGCAGATATTCCCTGTTCCATGTGTGTCCTTGCAATGGAGCTGCTTCCCAAAGGGGCAACTCGAGATAGGATGCTCTAAGTTGTTTAACTTCAGAAATGGTTGCTTTTATAATGGTTCATGAGGCAAATGAGTTCACATTAAGATAGGAAATTCCCTCCTGAATAGCACTGACCAACACAGGGTAAATATTTTAATGAAAACACTATGTGTGAATAAATAAGTGGCCTGTTACAACTTTAAAAAAACTTTTCGTATATGAAAGGAGTGACCGACAGTAGAGATTACAAGGCACTAACAGCAGATGAGAAACACTTTGATTGACTCGGAATTTTAAGAAGAACCTGCTTCTTAGAGGTGACCCCTCTATAATAGCTGAATGTAGAACCTATTTCTGCCCATAAAGCATGCATGGCTGCACCCAGAGCCCAGAGAGTATATTCATGATGCTACTGAATCAAGTACTGCTAAAGCAGGATTTCCAACCAATTGTCACTATTGACATTCGGGATGGGATCATTCTTTGTTGTTGCGGAGGAACAGTCTTGTGCATTGTAGGATGTTTAGCAGTATCCTTGGCTTTCACTCATGAGAAGCCAGTAACATTGCCTTCCAGCTCTAAAACCAAAAGTGTCTTCGGCATTGACAATTGTTCTCTCTTGGGGGAAAAACCGCCCCGGTTAAGAACCACTTTTCTTAAAGGATCTGATTGATCGGCATCGTCTGTACCCAGACAGAGTTAACACCAAGCACAACTCATAGCACCAAGATTTATTGTCAGAGGAAAACAAGAGTTAGGGAAAGCCAAACTAATGTAGTTTGCTTTGTTTTAGCAGTCTCTAAGATCATATAGCAAATGGTGATATAAAGGTGAAAAATGGAAATGGAGAGTAGTAATGTTTAAATCTCTTATAGCAAGAGCTTTAATAATTTCTGTTCTCTTTTAAATTTTTTTCCTTTCTTTCTTTCTTTCTTTCTTTCTTTCTTTCTTTCTTTCTTTCTTTCTTTCTTTCTTTCTTTCTTTCTTTCTTTCTTTCTTTTTTTGTGCTAGGGAAAGAGCCAGAGTGGATGTGTTAAAATCTCAAGCCTAGAATGAGATAAACGTAGGACAGGAAAGCATATGCCAAAAGCAAGTCTACTCTAGCTAGCATCATGTAAGCTCAGGAAAGGGTTCTGTGGTCCTGGGGCAGCCTCCCAGTTCCATGGTTCATTCTCCATGCCTTTCCTACTGCTGATCCTCCAATCTCTACTACTTCCTATGTCAAAACAGAAAGTTGTGACTTAGTGACTTAGCAATATGCACACTTGTGCCTATCATGATTTGCTGAAACCAGAATCTCATGAAGTTTCAGTCTGCATGGCTATTCATGTTATTTTAAGTCCAAGAAACCTCCAGGATGCAATTAGGCATATTGCTTGTGTTATAAGGACAAAAATTAATTATGCATGAGACAAAATTTTTGCCTCTTCCTCACTTTTTCTGAGCAGGAAGGGATTATTTATTGTAAAGTTAGCTTCCAGAATCTTTTTCTGTTGTTGAGAATCTAGTTAGTAAATTTAAAGAAGGAACTAGTTTAAACGATATCATAAAGAGCAAGAGTGGGTAAGGGATAGAAGAGCTGCAGTGACTGTGTATCTGTGAAAATGCTTGGAAAAGAAAAGGGAGACAATATTTGGGGAAAGAATTGTCACATGTATATGCTATTGATTGTCAAAAATATTTTTAATTTAAAATATTTTTTAATTTAAATCTCTAACTTTAAAAGGGTTTCATCACATATTTAGACTACCTTGGGTAAATAAGAGAAGTGGCTACAAAACTGAGTTTTAAAAAAATTTTAAATACTACAATGCCACATCTGAGCTGTGTGGGCTCAGGGCTAATTCACGGACTCTCCTTGGAAGTGATTGATTGTAGTAACTTCCCTGTCAGACTAATCTTCACAACTACTGTGAGACCATTATTTTACATCTAGTTCATCCCTTAATTTAGTGCTTTAGACAAGAGGGCTAAGGAAAGATTTGTCAGTTAATATATAAGCCACCATATCATTCATTAAATACAAATTCATTAAATTGACTATCATGTGATATGACTGTGTGAGATTTGGTGACACAAATAAGATGGAGACAGAGGCCCTACTCTCAAAAAGCTTACACTCTTATCTATAAATAATTTGTTATAAATACATATGGTAACCGGCAAGTAAGCTAAATGTGTATAGTCTAATAAATCTGGTATTTTCATAGCAACAGAACTTACTCCAAAATTGTATGTAGCCTTCTGTAGAATCATTCAGGTTTGCAGAATTTTCCAACCGAATTAGATTGATGTATATAATGTGAATAACTTTGTTAGAAATACTCAAGTCCTCACAATTTTTGGACATCTCTAAAATAATAGGATTCAGAAAGATGTTTATTACATTCTGTACTTTCCTTGCTAAATCTGATATGGCTCCAGCAATGAACAACACATCTTTCTAACATAATGACTCAAACTCAGAATCAACACAACTACAGGAACAGGACAGGCAGATGAGAAAATGCCTCACTCTGATGCATGCCCTCCATCATGTTTCAGCCTGATGCCACATCAAACTCAAAGGCTTTTACTGATCCTTAAACTAACCATGAGTAGGAGCCTTCCGTCTATTTTCCCCTCTGGGTCTAGAGACATGTTATATTCCATTAGCAGCCTCTCTGATTTTTCATCTAAAGCCCTTCCCTTGCCTTGGATATTGACTAACATTTTCCACTGGTCAGAAACTTTGTTTATACAGCTGATCAAGTTAACGGTTCATCTCCTCTGCTCTGTAAGCACTCCAATTCTACCATCATCATAAGTAGGATTGGATATTTTACTTGGCAGAATTATTTCAGTAATACAAGATAACCAAATTGGATTGGTGATCGATAAGTTTGTTCAGCACTCATTCCAGTAAATAAAAACCAACCAGGCTCCAAATGGTTGAATTGCTATCGCAGTAGAGACATAATGTGAAGCAAGGCTTGGAGACCTCAGGGAATTTCATAAAATCCAACCCTGTAACCAGA
The DNA here is from genome assembly GCF_027475565.1 of Acinonyx jubatus. Lineage (NCBI taxonomy): Eukaryota > Metazoa > Chordata > Mammalia > Carnivora > Felidae > Acinonyx > Acinonyx jubatus. The sequence continues at coordinate 186,790,773 of NC_069380.1, read as the reverse complement.
TGATTGTCCTGTAATATATACCGTGTACCCAAGACCCATACATTTCAGTCTTTCTCTGTGGCAGTAGCTAGTTTTCTGTGGTACGTGGGTGAGAAGTACCACCATTTATAAAAGTTGCTTTTGAAAACTACTAGACTCAGGGAGAGTCCAGATGTCTAAATGCTACTATTCCAAATTGGTTAATAGCTGCTCATTTTTCTTTTTCCATTTCTGTATAAAATTCTGAAATGGGAAGAATTTGGAGGACAATGATAACCTTTGCATTGATGAACACAGAAGATGTAGTGTTGAGTGAATGAGTTTTTAGATAAATTTCATTTTAGCTAACTTTTGTTCTTAGATATCTTTTGTTTGAGGGGAAGAGATGATTTAAAAAAAAAAACCAAAAACTTGATAAGACTCTCACAATTTATTATAAAAAATAGAGTGGAGAATTTATCAATAACCTTAAAAATGCATTTTTCAAAAACAAATCCCAATTTCCAGAGAGGGCTTTGCCACTGACTTGCTATGTGAAACTTAAAATATCTTGTTTTGTACTTTCATTTCTAGTTGAATAAAAGTCATTATTATGGCACTGTCTATGGCATCTGAGTTATCATGAAAACTGAATAGAACGTGGTATATGGAAGCACTTTCTGGAGTCTGAAAAGGTGTTTAAAAGCACTGAGACTGCGAGCAAGGTTCCCAAATTGTGGGATGTGTAGATGGTGAGATGCATAGATGAGAGACCTGCTTCAGTGCTCAGGGGTTCTATTTAGGAAATGGACACTTAACAATGCTGAACAACACAGTAAGGTAGTTAATCCTTTTTCAATTCTCAGTGACCCTTTCTGATTCCTACAAGAAGCACGACTTAGGTGCTAGCATGTCTCTGGTACTTGCTAATCTCCCTTAAAGAGAGAGCTCAGACATGGAGCTTTGAACAGGCAAATGCATTTAGCTAGATTTTAATAGCATGGTTTAGTTTTCCTTGCTCATGTGTTTTTGTGGTAAACTCCTTAATGGCAAGTGGTAATGTTTTTCCATTAGTAGCAGTAATATAAAGTTTTATTTTTATGCAACTTTACCTAAGTGGGGAAAAAAGAAGCATTTTAAAGAAAAAATATTAAGTAAATAACAGTCAAGTGATACGTGAATTTGACAAAAATTGTAAAAGGGAGATGAACATGTTTGAAATTTGGGAATGTATGCACCAGTAAATGCAATGCATAAGCCAAGACCTAATGTGTTTGTCTTCAAGACATTTAACACTTTCTGTGTTGCTATGGCTCATCCCTCACCATTCTTGAACAATCCATACAAAGAAACACTGGGGAAAAAGGAAGGAAATTGGGATTTTCAGCTGCCGTTTTAACTCCCACTGATAAGCCCTTCCAGAGAACCCAAGCACTGCAATGCCACTTAACGTTTTCTGAACTTTTCAACATTAAACATTGGCCGTGTTGACTGTGCTGAAGAGGCAACACCTCCCCAAGAGTCCAGTTTGTCCCATTAACCTTGGAGAGGGAGCCAGGCACACGGTGATTGACCTGGCACATTCAGACACACATATGCAGTATGTCATCGTCATTCAGAATGGACTTCAACACTTTGATGAAATACATCTTGCTTTGTCCTTTAGAGACCATATGAATCTGCAAACAATTGCAATTTTGAAGTTGTGGGTAAACTAATTCTCTGTTTCAGAGTGTTTTCTCATCATTTTCTCTCTCTCTGTCTCTCTCTGTCTCTCTCTCTCTCTCTCTCTCCCTCTCTCAGTTGGGAAGGGAGTAGAAAAATCTTCAAACAGTTGTGTCAGAACAAGAAGGGCATTCTCAGCCATGGAAAATTTGTTGGTGGGTTTTAAAAATGCTCTTTCTAAAAATTTATGGATGAGCTCAATTTAGAAAAAGTGGAGAAAGCACATGACGACATTCAGTCAGCTTGGGAGCCTATTTTTTTCCGTATAATGTTGCGCTGAATAAAATCCCAAAGTAATGATTTCCACTTGTTAATAAATAATTCTTGCTTGAAGTTAGGAAGTCTTGAAAGAGAAGAAATAATAATAAAAACACCACTAGAATCATTTCATTCCTTTCAAATGTGTTGAATTCCAACCCTAGAAAATGACTGAACCTCTATCTCATTATCTAATGCTGCTTCTCCTGTAGGATTTTTTAATTGATATATCTTTATTCCTCCAATATTTTAGGCTGAGTTTACATAATTATTGTCACAAATGTAGATATTTGACACTTTCATAACATATTATTACACTTCAAGGAAAACACACCCTTCTGTACTATTCTTCCTGCCTGCCTGGGTGTAGAGCTCCTCTTTAGAGCAGATGTTGTTGGCTGTTACGAAAGGGCTTTAGAATGCTGGATTCACATGAAGGTTGGAGGCGAGCACCAATTATGTCATATGGTGTCAGTGCCCAAGTTACAACACTAATATAACCAGCTTTTTTTATTATTTTTAATTTTTTTGATCTTAATTATCCCCATGTATACTTTGGGACTCTCATTATGGAAAGCCAGGATTAGAATTGCTATTATGTTTTTTGCCTAAACAGGATGGAGAATTTTTTTCCCATAGTCTGATTTCAGGAGTATTGGGAATTTCTTAAAATGGACAAAACAAAAACAAAACCTAAAACCTCTCTTATTGCTTGGTTACTGATGATTAAGAGTACATTTTTTTTATACCGTATCTCTGAGATTTTTATACCAATCTCAGAGATTTTTATACCAAATCTCTGGCATACCATAGATTTCCAATAAATTTATATTGAATGAATTAACTGGATAAATAAAATAACACCACTTTATGTCTTTTATTCAGTTCAATTATAGCCTTCCTGATTTCTCCCATTCTTACTTTCGAATCGTTCATATTTATGTTACCTGAAAAAACCAAAACAGTGGCTCATTCACAGGAAGGCTACTGAATCTTTTAAATCTTGGTCAGTGCTCTCCCCACACTATTATCATCATGAATTTACCTTACATAGTGATAATGGAAATAAATTTGTTGAGATTTTTTTAGTGATTTTATTTATTTATTTATTTATTTTTGTTATTTGTTTATTTGACTAGAACAGGAGTCAGCCAACCATGGCCCCACATGCCACATCCAGCCTGCTCCATGTTTTTGTAAATAAAGTTTTATTGAAACACAGTCATGCCTACTAGTTTACGTATCATCTAAAACAGCTTTGTCTTCACAATGACAACCAGATAGCCTGCCAAACCAAAAATATTACTATCGGAAATTTTACAGTAAAAAACTTGCCTACCCTTAGACTAGAATAAAGGGAATTTTAGAAGTACATAGGAATTATAACAGTATTACATTCCCCAAATTCTATTGAAAGTGCTTATTAATTCCAAGTTTGGTTTTCTATTGGCTCAAAGATGTATGGGCTTGCCTTTGTAAAGTCTTGATATAGCATGAAAGAAATACATCAGTTCATTAATATTAAGTTTGTACTGTCATTTTAATAGTAATGAAAGTAATAATAATGGTAACAAAAGCTGCCCTTTTTGATAGAGTGTGAGGATTGGTGAGGTAAAATGTGCATTTGTACAAATCAGATGCAATCTTTTGCATCAAGATTAGACCAAATGTATGAATGCTGCAATGTAAGTCAATGTGCACATTCCTTTCCCTAAGTGGTTCAGTTTCAAATCACAGTATCAATGAGTCTCAGAAAGGTTCGGAAATCCTTGTTTTCTGGAGGTCAGTACTAGTACACCTGCTTAAGTGCTAAGGTAGTTCTGGTAGGAGTTGCAAAATTTTGTACTCTAAATATGTGAGTGCCACTGTCAGAGACTTGCTGGGTTACCTGGGGCACACAAGGGCAGAAAGGGCTCTACTATTCAGAAAACAAGTCGTATAACAAAGGAGGGTGCATTTGGTTTTCTCCACTACTTCCTAGCCAAGACCCTTGGGCTATTCATCTCCACTCACCAGTCACCCTGTGTGGAGGCTCCAGGCCAGTGAGCCTGTATCCACAAGGCAGCATCTTGAACCTTGCTGGATGCAAGAGGGAGCCGTAGGCACAGCATTGGAGAGAAAAGAGTTTAGTCGAAAGTAGCCAGCCACCTCACTGAAGAAAAGAGAATAATAATTAATTACCACTTTATTTGTGTCTATTGTATGCCAAGCTCTGAGCTAATTCAATCTGCTCCATAACTAATGGCAGCTAATCAAGTCCTACCCACAATCCATTATATGGTTGTAAATCAATCCAGTGTATGGTAATCCACATTTAAAGATGAGGAAACTGAGGCTCAGCAGGTTAAGTAATTAGCTCAAGGTCACACAGCTGGTAAGCAGCAGAGCAAGGATGAGGTTCCAAAGATCTTATTCTTAAAATGCTAAGCAAGGGACTTTTTGCAGAGGATTGGGTTTCATGTGTGGGTGATGTCATTTGACCCTTGGCCTGGAGTTGTTCAATATAAAAACCACCTCTTCAGGGAAGTTACACTAGACGACCTCAAGCAGAAAGAATTTTTGCTGTATTAAGTCTAGGAACATTCCCCCCCATCGTCTGATTTGGCTTTCCCCAGAAACCTGGGCCACTCTTTGGTATATGGTGATCCTTTCCCACTAAGAGTCGGATATACATCCTAAGATAAGAAGCACAAACTGGATTCCCCTGCTCTTGACCGTATGAGAATCAGGTCAGATGAAGATGTTCAGCAATTGCCAGCTTTTCAGGGGACAGAACAGCAGCCCCAGAATGTCTGGTCAAATGCAAGACATTCCATACTTCTCCAAAGACCTTTCCCTGAAAACCTTTGGGTCTGCAGGGCAAACGGAGAAAAGGGAATTAGAATAAGAAATAATACAGGATGGAGGGGGAAACACATGCACACGTCACATGTTATTAGATGGAGCCAAGGGGCCCTCCTGGAGCACTGGCCTAGGAGCATGCATTCAGACCAACTGGGCTGTGCTCACCATCAGTGTGCCAGAGAAGAGGTGGGCTGTGGCTCATTCCACAAACTCTATGTTTAATTGCCAAGCCTCTTGGCCATGCCCTGGTTCTCAGGAAAGCTGCCATTTCAGAGGAACAACCAAAATCTTTTTGGGCCCTGGAAAAATGATAAAAGAAACTTGGGGAGGAGGGTGCTATGAAAGGCCTCTGATCACCAGGATTGAAAATTTTTTTCCCAAAGGAAGTAATAGATACCAACTGTCCCCCAAGATAATCATTACCATTACTGCAATGCACAGTGATTCTTATTAGCAAGGATCAGATGGCATTTAGAGATCACTGTACCAGGCAGTACACTGAGGGCCTTCCAAGCATTATCTCATTAAATCTTTCCAATGACCCTAAAAGGTAAATGCTACGATATACTCATTTTGGAAAGAATGTTTGAGATTCAGGGCTGCCCTGGGCAACCCAGTAGTCACTACCCACATATGGCTTTTGAGCACTTGAGATATGCTTAAATGTAACATGCACACAGATTTCAAAGACTTAGTACAAAAGAAAAAAAAAGTATCTTATTAATTTAATCGCTTATTGAAATGATAATATTTTAAACAGTTTAAACAAAATATATTATTAAAATTTACTTTTTGTTTTACTTTTTTCTAATGTGGCTAGGAGGAAATTTAAAATTACATATGAGACTCCCAGATGTGGCTTGTGCTCTATTTCTATTGGACAGCTCTGGTCTGGAGCAGAGGTCACCAAGCAATGGCTCTAAGGCCCAGTGTGGCCCACAGCCTGGTTTTGTACAGTGCATAAGCTAAGAATGATAGACTGATTTTTCCATTTTTAAATTAACTGTATAATTAAAACAAAAACAATATGTGGTGGAAACTATATGTGGCCTGAAAAGCCTAAAATATTTGCTATTAGTCGTTTACAGAAAATGTTGCTGGCCCCTGGTTTAGATGACTAAGTGACAGACCACAATCTCCAAAATCTGTGCTTTATCCACTCTGAAGGGCAGCTTTTACTCAATGCCAGACTTTGCATGGAATCTTTATACACTATACCTCATTTGGTGCCAAGATTAAATAATATTAATTAATAATGTTTACTAATAATGCTATTATAATATTACATAAGATTAATAATATTATTATATACATTTTACAGATGAGCAAGCCAAGGCTTATAGAGACTCAATAACTTGTCTTAAACCACACAGCTAATAACTGATGGGACTGGGATTTGAATCCACTTCCTCCTGAAAGGTACAGCTGTAGGCTCCTTAATATCTTGCCAGTGAACCCCTGTTTAGTTAGGGCCAGTCTCTTCATTGGTTAGCACTGAGTTGCCTAGTCCCTGAGAGTTTATCTGAGGTGATTTGATCTTCCCTGGTATAAGCTAATCCAGGGATCAGCAAACTATGGCCAACAGAACAAATTTGGCCCTCATGTCTTTTTTTTTTTTTTTTAATAAGGTTTCATTAGGACATAATCTTGCCCTTTTGTTTATGTATTATCTATGGGTAGTTTCATGCTACAATAGCAGAGTTGAGTAATTGCAACACAGACCATGTGTCCCACAAAGCTGAAAACATTTACTACTTGGGCCTTTACAAAGAAAATTTGTTGACCTTAACTCAAATAGAACAGGGATCACATTTGACCTACAGTGCCTACCACAGTGTGGGGTTAGTGAGGGCACAATAAACACGGAGTGGTTAAGTGAGTATGTGAGTGATGATTGGGGGAGGGGGTGAGGGAAGTGTTTCCCTCTCCTCCTCCTAGTACAGACCTTGCTTTGTTGGTGTACGTGCATAGTCACACCCCTGAGATACTGCATTCTCTCTCATTGCTGATGTTGGGATTCTCCCATATTCTTTCCCCCACTTCCTTCCTCCAAACCTGCTTGACCAGGAACATGTTGGCTACATTTCACTTCAAATACACAGGGAACTTAAAATTAGAGGAAAACATGCTTGGCAAAACCTAAAATATTTTGTAAACCATCTGGGATGTTCTCTTGTTCGTTCTCGAGCTGAGTTCCATGGTCCTCCATGGAGGAATGGTTTTCACAAAACCCTCATTAGTTTCAGGACAATGGGACTCTTCACACTTAAGTGAAACCAACAGGAATGTGCAGTAGCAATCTCACTATAGCTTTGGAAAGGAGTTGGCAACCAACTGGATGGGAAACAAAGGTAGCAATTCAAGAACATTTCAGGGAGAGCCAAGGCAAGAATTATTGTGTGAGGCTGCCATATGCCATTTCCATACTATATAATAGCTGAGTAATATATAACCATTACTGAGCATTTCCTGTATTCCAGGCACTTTTGTAAGTACCTTCTATCCTATATCTCAATTAATCCTCCCGGTAACCACGTGAGATGGTCCTATTATTGTCCCCATTTCAATTTCAGGACACCCAGAATTAGGGAGCTTCAATAATTTTCCCCAAGTCCACACAACTAGGAAGTGGCAGAGGCAGGACTTAGACTTAAGACTAGCTAATTCCAAGTCCTAGCCTTTACCAATATTCCACACCCGACTGTCCAAAAGGTCCAGTAACTAAGTCTCCCAGGCCTTATGACCCACAGTAGTGCTGGGCACCTGGTAAGCACTCACTTTTTACTCATTTCCTCACTTATGTATTCAGAAATATGTACTTAAATCTACTTTATGCCAGGCACCATGATTAGTGATAAGTATTCAATGGCGATCCAAGAAAGATAGATTTATTTTTATTTTGGGTGGGGAAGGAAGAAGGGCAGAGGGAGAGAGAGAATCTTTTTTAAGCAGATTCCACACTCAGCATGAAGCCTGATGTGGGGCTGGATCCCTCAACCCTGGGATCATGACCTGAGCCAAAATCGAGAGTCGGATGCTCAACTGGCTGAGCTACCCAGGTGCCCCTAAGAAAGATAGATTTAGATAATTTTTTTTAATTAGAAAATGACATCAGAGGGTTTTGTACCAGTTATCTCTTTATTTATTTAGAGGATTCCAAACTCATGGACATCTTATCCACTTTATTCCCTTTGCTTATCCATTCCATCTTACTTGGAGAACAATTTGTATTTCTGTCTTATTTCTCTGCCCCTCTTGCTCTGCCCCTTTCCTCCCTCTCCAAAAATCCCAGCCCTAAAACAGTCTACATATTGTGAAAAAGATTTCTTAAACCACAGGGGTGATGTAACTCCAGGCCTGTTTTTTCTCTGTCACACACGCAAAATATTGGATATGAGTGAGATTTTTAAAAATTGGTTTTCAAATGTGATGAAAAGAGTGTCCTTTTCACCAGAACAAAACAACTCCCAACACTGAAGCCTCCTTCCTGATATGGTTGACTTCCAAAGATGAGGAAATCTGTGCATTGGGCCACAGCCTCCAACAAAGTGTGAGGGACACAGAGAAGCTATGGATTGGATAGATCTTCGATGTTTAGAATGAAGCTAGAGGCTCCCTTTGGGCTCCGAACGCCACAGTTAAAGACATGGCCTGTATTTGGATGGGCATTGGCCCAAAAGGCTCAGTTGCAATCCAGCTGATATGACAGGGTTTTTGCCATGGAAAGTGTTCGCATTGGAGCATTTCTCAGCGAGTCACTAGCCATCAATTACTTAAGAGTCAGATCTTGGCGAGAGGCCCCCGTTCCACAAAGTATGTCATTCTGTGTTCACAGAAATGGAGTTTACAGTCCTGCCACTAAATTAAAACTGGTGCTTCCAAATTAAAAGCAGACAGGACAGATGTGCAGGGAAGAAATGGAGACTCACATCTTTTGTGAATCAGCTAATCATTGTGCCAGAACTTGAAATCAGCTTTTCCTGTAGAGGCCTCAACTGCACCACACCTATGTAAACCGCATTAAATGAGGTGGAATTAACATTTTACCAGATATTTCTTTCACTCTGCCATCTGGAGGAGGATAAAGAGCTCAATGCAGCCCTGAATCCCAGGGACTTGCAGTGTGGGAACATAGGGTCACTACCTGAGGGTGGCCACATCTGTCTGTCCCCCCATTGAACGATATGGAGCCATTGAGGACACGAGGGAGTGGATGGAAAGCCTATGAAAACAAGTGGAACACTCAAAATGACAAAGGACTCCAGCACTACCCCCAAACTGTGGGGCATGCATTTCTCAGGGGAAAATGATAAAAAATAAGGCTTTCAGTACTCTGCCTACCTTGTTAATCTATTCACAATGTAAATATTACCTTTAATTTACTAAGCACTTATTATATACAATTTGAAAAACTTCAGTATGATCATGTGACTCCCTGTGGCTTTCAGTGGCTTCCCACTGCCCTGATGCTAAAGACCAATATCCTTTCCCGGGTCACAGGGACCTGTAGGGTCTGATCCCTGACTTGTCTGATACCATCTCTGTCCCAGACACATTGAGTTTCTCCCATGCGCTGTGTTTTCTTCCTCTGCTAGCTATTCTCTCTGCTGCAGTGCTTTTCCAACATCTTTTTTTTAAACATCTTTATTGAGAAATACTTCACATATCATAGATTCACCCATTTAAAGTGTACAATTCAGTGGTTTCTAATATAGTCACAAAGTTGTGCAAATATCACCACAATGTATTTTAAAACACTTTATCACCCCAAAAAGAAATCCCCTGCCGATTAGGAGTCATTTCCCATTTTCCCCCAACCTCCCTCCACCTCCAGGCTTAAGCAATTATTGATTTACTTTGTGGCTCTATTCTGCCTCCTATTGTGGACATTTCATACAAATAGAATTACACAATATGTGGCCTTTTGTGTCTAACTTCTTTCACTTATCATAATGTTTTTAAGGTCAGTCCATATTATACCATGTATCAATATTTTGTTCTTTCTTACTGTCAAGTGGATATGCCACATTTTGTTTTTCCATTCATCAGTTGATGGACAATTGAGTTGTTTCCTTTTTTAGTTGGTGTGAATAATGCTCCTATGAACATTCACATACATACATACATACACTTATTTTATATTTTCATCATTTGGGTATATACCTAGGAGTGGAATTGCTGTGTCATACTGTAATCTTACGCTTACCATTTTGTGGCAACCATAATTTTTTTGACCTAACATTACAATGTATTTTTTAAGCCTCAACAAAAGTGTTAATTTTCTCACAAATGATTTCCTATCCCTCCATTCCCTCTTGAGTTGAGTGCCCCAGTTACATACCTCTCATAAGTTACTGTATCTTTTCCTTCATTGTCTTATCCTAGTAGTCTGTTACATTTTATGTACATAATAATTTGATATATATCTGTTTCTCCTGCTAGACTATGTTAGATGGATCTTTAGCTCATCACTTTATCACCAGAGCTCATGCTAAGGCAATGTGGTAGCTTTTAAGATGGTACCCAAAGATCCCACCTCCTGGTATTCATGCTCTTATGTAATACCTTACCTTTGAGTGTAGGCTTGACTTAGTGGTTTGTTTCTAACAAATTAGAATAAGGTGAAACTGACATTTGAGGAACTAGATCTACTAACTCTCTCTCTCTCTTTCTCTCTCTGTGATCATTTGCTCTGGGAAGCCAGTGGTTGCTTCATGAGAGCACTAAATAGAGGCCCACTTGGCAAGAACCAATGCCTCTTACCAATAGCCATGTGACTATTTCACCTTGGAAACAGGTCCACCAGCACCAGTCGAGCCTTCCTATGATTGCAGCCCTTGTCCATGTCTTACAGCAACCTTGTTAAGGGTAGTAAGCCAAAACCACCCAGATAATCCTTTGATTACTGATGCACAGGAATTATTAGATAATAAATGTTCGTTGTTTTAAGTTATGAAATTTAGAGGGTAGTTTGTTACACAGCAATAGAAAATAAGTATAGGTATACTGCCTGTAACATACAGAGAGCTCCATAAATTATGGACAAATGAACTAATGAATGAATGAGTAAGTGGACGAAAGCCACAAGTTTCTCAAAAATAAAGACATTAGGACCTTTCAGATGTAATGTTCTGAATCTGAACTCATCATCTTGGCCTCATAAACCTACTCTTCCTGCTATGTTCTCCATCTTAGTGACAACTATCACCACCTCTCCAGGGACCCAAAGTAGCAACCAGGCAACATCCTGGACTCTTACCCCATCTTCACCCCTTGCATCATCCATGTTCAGTCCCTCTCATCTATTTCCTCAGTTTTACCCTTGTCACTGACTTTCTCCCTTCTGCTTCTATATTAATGCTGCAGTGACCCTTTAAAAATAAACTAACTATTGGGGCACCTGGGTGGTTCATTTGGTTAAACATCCAGCTTTGGCTCAGGTCATGATCTCACAGTTCATGAGTTCAAACCCCACACCAGGCTCTGTGCTGACAGTGTGGAACCTGCTTGGGATTCTTGCTTTCTCCTCTCTCTCTGCCCCTCCCCTGATCATGCTTTCTCTCTCAAAATAAATAAGTAAACTGAAAAAAAAATAAGCTAACTTGTTCCTGACTCTGATTAACAACCAAACAAATAAACCCTGTTTATCAGGTCCTTCCCAGTCCAGTTTGTGCTTTTTCTGTAGCTTCTATATTTCATCACCCTCCCTTTGAGTCAAATAGACTTCCTCTTTTCCTAGAGCCCATCATGACTTTCCATATGCTGTTCCCTTTACTAGAACACTGTTCTCTCCATTATCCTTTGAAATGACTAACTCCTACTCTTTCAGTTTTAAAAAAGAAAGACAAAGTATGATAAAAACTGCATTTATTGAAAAATTCCTAGATTTAACTGGTTATATAAGAATCTCATTTAATGACCACATCAACCCCAAATGGTACACATACCGACCTGCATCTTACTGTGGACCAAAGAAACTACGAATAAGAACAGATCTATGTGACACCAATCAGGAAAATGAAAACTCATATCATGCCACCTCTTGGCATAGTAGATGATTTCCTCACCCATCCCAGGGAAACCCTAGGGCCTGAAGCAAGGTGAAGGGTTAACCACATAGAACCATACCACTTCATTTTCAAGTGTTTTGTTGTTTACTTGTTGTTACTTTGTTGTTTACTTAATTTATTTTTGAATTTTTTTTGCCGAGGTGAAATTCATATAATATAAAATTGACCACACTTCAAAGCATACAATTCAGTGGCATTTAGCACATTCACAATGTTGTACAACCATCACTTCCATTAAGTTCCAAAATATATTAATTTATTTTAGACCTTGATTGCAGAAAGTGGAGTTAGTCACACTTCTCAGTTCATGACACATTAATATCATCATCAGGGCAAAGCTCTTTCTTTAAATCACTTATTTATGATTCTCTTTTATTCCCCATCCTGGGAGCTCTGCCCCCAACCAGGCTAACATGTCTAATGTCTATCTTACTGTTTACCCATGCTTTGTTTTATTAAATCCTCATGCACTTTCCCACTTTGATCTTCAATTTTTCCTCAGCATTAAGAAAACAACAGGGGTGTACAATTCATCTGTCATTAAGGAAGAAGCTTTGTTTTTGTAGAAGTGCTAACTAGTCAAGAATCCTTTGTTCTAAACCAGAAGTCTACAAACTATGGCCCAAGGGCTAAACCCAGCCCTCAGCTTGTTCTGTAAATAAAGTTTATTGGAACACAGCCATGTTCATTTGTTTATGTATTGTCTGTGGCTGTTTTCTCACTACAATGGCAGAGTTGAATACTTGTGAAGAGACTGCCTGTTCGCAAATCCTGAAAAATTTATCATCCTGCCTTTTACAGAAAAGAGGTGCCAAGCCCGCTCCAAACCACAGTCTGTCACCTAGAACTCTGACCATTAGGCAAATCTTTTCATTTCCTGGGCCTTAAAGTCTAGTTCTTAAAATTGAGGCCATGGTACAAAAACTGGCCTCAGAGAACTGTTTAATTCTCTTTTTAAGTTTTCTTTTTTACCTTCTTTTTCTCTGTCTTCTGCAGTAGAGCACATATTTTCAACAAAAATTATACACACACACACACACACACACACACACACACGCACGCACGCACACATAAACATACATACAAGAAAACCCAGTGTGGAAAATACAAAAGTGAAATTTCTCTGGTAGAAGCAGAGTCCTGCCTAGCTGGCCTTCCCTTCTTCCATCTCTCCATTTGCCTTTGAGATGCCATATTGACATGTGAGGGCCCTGGGGACCTCCCTAAGAAAAACAGCCCACCTCTCAGATACTTTCATAGCCAATCCGTTTCATGGCACCCTGCTGTCATATGGTGGTATGGAAAGTGATGCGCTTAGGAGTCGGTTTATATTCCAACTTGGACACTTGGTGTGTGGCTTGGGCCAGTCACTTTAACCCCTCTGAGTCTCAGTGTCCTCATCTGCATGGGAAAATGAGGATAAATAATCCTGACCTTGTGCTGGTTGTGAGGATCTAAGATAATATTTCTAAAATACCTGACACAGGAATCTGCACTCCAAGAATGGGAGCTACAAAGCATAAAAAAGAGTATTCATGAGAGAGAATCCATGTGATGCTCTTTCGTTGTGTATGTTGGTCCTGGATCCTTACTGAGAACATAAGTTCCTTGAGTTCAACGATCATTTGAGTCTTCACTTTTTGGATATTGCCACTGAGGTGGGAAAGATCAGCCTTTTTATTTGGATGGAAATCTGTTGCTTACGTGCTTTTAGTCGGGGGCACTCCTCAGTACTGATCCCTGACTCAGAATGGTGCTCCCAGCACCAGGGTGAGTGCCTGACTTCCAACATTAGTGGTCAGCAGGCTCTGGGCCAAGACAGTATATCTTCTGCCATACAATGCCCCAGAAAGGCTTGATATGTTAAGCCCTTGTTTTCTGCAGGGATTTATCTCAAATTAATACATTTTTCAAGTTTAAGTTGTTGAAGGGAAGGACATAAATAAGACTTAGGAAAGAAAGGCCCACGATGTGTGTAACTTCTTCTGAGAATGCACAGAAGTGAATAGCGGGACTTGGGAGGACAGTGGAAAGGGCTCTTGATAGGGATAGGGAGTCATCCTGAATTGAGTCAGCCCTCATGTCATACAGGCTGTGTGGCTCCAGGTAGTCCCCTAACCTCTCTGAGCTTCAGTGTGCTCATATGAAACAAGACTGAGAATTCTGACTGACCTCCCAGGGTTATTGTGAGCTTCAGTGCCTGGTCCAATTCCTGGCAGATGCTGGGCACTCAATCAAATCTTCCTGTACGAATTGGTACAGTGTCACAATCAATACAATGAGAACACTTTGAACATCAAAAATTATCGTGTGACATTGAAGCTGTTACTTGCTGAATGTCACAATAAAAAGCACTGATAAACCAGAGGTCTGCTTGAGGGTGCTGAACACCCTGGGGGTGCTGAAAGAGGGAAAAAAATATGCAGATAGGTAGGGACCCATGCATAAACATGAGAGAAAAACAAGACTACTAAGAGAATCTGGTACCTGCAGTGGACCCTGAGCAGGCATGACCAGTGGTTTAATCCAAGTCAGAATTGCACTAAATCAAGTCAGACGGGCACTGAGTCAGAAGTAATACCTATCACCAGAGCACACAACAGGCACTAACCATGAGCCAAGAAGTGTGCTAAACATTGCATACATATTGTCATTTAATCTTTTTACAACAACAGTGTGCTTTCGGCACTTAGCCTAATTTACGGTAACAACTGGTTCCTTCGCAGTGAGGCTGGTGATAGACCATCTTGGGTGGAGGCACTGTGAGTGGGAATGCTAGGAGCCGTGTCTGTGCCGAGGGACGTAAGAGCCCTGTGTCTCCTTCACCTTTTTTTCTGCCATGGCAAACTCCACAGACACAGGGCTGTGTGGGCAGAGGGAAACATGCCAGATCCCTGAGTTGCCTGATAGAGAAGAAATCCCTCCCCTGCCTGAGTGAGAAATAAACTTTTATTATGCTAATCCACTGAGCTCTCAAGGTTTATTTTCCACTGGAGCAGAGCCTGATTCACCCTGACAAGAACAACAGCCAACATTTATTTAATACTTGCTACTACTTTAAGGACTTTATGTATATTTTTAATTTTATTTCATCCCCACAGCAGACCTCTTATTCTCATTTTATGGATAGGGAAAGCAGTCTATTATCTGAGAATACACAGAATGTGTCAGACTGTGAATTTGAACCCAGGCGCTCCAATGCCAGAGATGCTTTCTGAGCCACTCCACTTAGCTGCTTCCTTATAGAAGGAAAAGCTAGTCGAGAACTTAAGGAACTTGACCAACATCACAGATCTCAGAAAAGGCAGAACCATGATTCAAACCCAGGGCTGTCTGGTTTCACCGTCTGTGCAAGTTGGCACAATTTACGCTCTGGCTTTGCAGTATGGGTCCAGGTTGATCCAGAGTGACCGCTCTGTGGCTTTCCCTGGTTTTTCCACGCACTGTCCAGCACGTGGGATGTGAAAACACTTTGTAAAGTGTGAAGGGCCACACAGGCATGAGGGGTGGCATTTCCAGCCACTGTATGAGCGTGGCAGTGGCAGGGGCTGTCTGGCTTGCCTTGTGCTCAAATCCCTGTGAAGAAGGGAGGCTGCAGATAGTCTGGCCTGACAGTGACAGAGCCCTTTCTCTGGGTAGCATTTCGTACCACCATGAAGCTTCTCTGTGCAGGGCTTATAGCATTCAGCAGCACCAGCATGGGCCGGTCCCTGGAGAGGCCATGAGTTTTGCTATCGACAAGCATATTGACTTTCAAAACCACAGTGTTGGAGCCTCGAGGCACTCTTTGAGTCATATTTCCTTTTTCAGTCTATAATGCCACAAAGCTTCAGAGAGACAACCAGAGAGTCAGGCATATAGCCCTACCTGACTGGGTAATGAGGAATGGACTGTGTCTTGAAGAAAAAGAAATAATAATGGTAGCTAACAATCAGGGAGTGCGTGTGCCAGGCAGTGTTAAGTTGCTCTGTGGGAAAAGTGTCATGGAATTCTCACAATAATGCTGAGAGATGGGTATTACCTGATTTTACAGGATAGAAAACTGAGATTCAGAGAGATCATGTGACCTACCCAAAGGCATACATCTAGGAGTTAGAAATTATATTGGGTTCCTCAGGAACCAGGCATCTTAATTTGCTTGGCTCTTCCAATGTTGATTTGCCTTATAAATGCTTTTCTATGTGGGTTCACTTGACAGTTTTGCTATAATAAATAGTCCATTGGGGTTCTTACCTTGCAAAAAGCATTTGTAAATGTTAATTTATTTGATCCTCGCAAAAACCCTGTGAGTGAGGGAGGATGTATCTATTTCTTATTCAAGGACACTTGGACACAGAGAAATAAGCATCTCACGCTTATTTCACCCACGGTCACACAGTGAGCAGCAGAAGCAGCACCTAAAAGTTAGGTATTCTGAAGCCTGGTCAGATGTCTTCCCATAATCCCTCTGCCTCTTGTTAGAAACCCCAAGTTGGTAAGGGGCCAAGAGCACAAGCTTAGACATGGGGCCATCTTAGATTCGAGTCCTGGCTCACAGCTCAAGAACTGTGTGGACCTGTACTATATAAAGTATTTCTGAGTCCAGCTTTCCTTAGCAATAAAGTAAGAAGAATAATAGTGCCCACCTCATGGTTATTATGAAGATTCAGTGTAAGTCTAAGTAAAGTCAGTGTTCGATGGATAAGCTATTTGCTTCTCTTATACTACAAAATCTCTTCATCTGACTATTGCTGTCTGAGAAAGATCACATTGGAAAAATCCATCATGACTAGGATGGAGCCTGAGATTCCTATCAGCTCATGTGTGTTTCATACTCTGAGATTTCCAGGGAACCTGACTGTGCTCAGTGCCAGTTCTATGGATTTATTGGAAAACCATGCCATTCATTCCCCTCTTCTCTGGCTTCTGGCCCTTCAGAAGGACAGGTTGGGTTGTAGCTGAATTAAAGACCCTCCCTACCTATGGATGGCTTTACCGTCTACACAAGCCTGGGAGCTGCTGTCCCTCTCAGCAGCTTCAGCTGCTTTCCTGATAACAGTGTTATTCTGTTTGGTCTTCTGGGAGTCCCACCAGCATCATTAATCAAAGCACCACGTTGCTTACTCGTACTGAAGCATCCTCACCGCCTCATCAATCATAAAAGCAGCAAAGGGTGTGCTTTGGATTTCTAAGGAAAGCTCCAGACAGCAACCAAAAGAAAAAAAATGTGAAGGGGAGGAGGGAGCTTAATTATCAGCTGGTCCTCGGCCCATCACTCACGCTGGAAATGTCTTTACAGCTTTATTTGGGTTGTGTCTCTTTTTAAATCCTAGTAAACAGCCGTTAAGCTAAAAACCCTCATTGCTCGGCACAGGGAGCCCCACTGGTTTTCAAGCTATTATTTTAATAAGGCCTATTTTACAATTAAGGCACCATGGGCTTTAAATTACATATAAAATAAAATGTGGAAATTGAAGCATTAAGTGTGGGACTGCCGTTAGAGAAACAACAGCCGCTCTTTGTGGTAAAATGCTGTCTGGTATAAAACGAATAGAACAGAAGGCTGGGGTTGTGTACCACCATGATAATAAAAAAAGAAAAAAATACACATACACACCATGAGAAAGGCCTGTTCACTCTTCTCCAGGGAGGATTTAGGGTCTTGCCTAAATGGAACTACACAATAATAATAATAGTAATACTGTGAATATTATTAATAATAATAGCAGCTAACATTTTTTTAGCACTTTGATCTATGTCAGGCACCAGCTGAGGAAACTCTCATGCACTATGTTGTCCTTACACAAGTGTAAGAGGGAGGGACCATGACAAAGAAAGAAACAGAGGCTTGGAGAACAGGCCACCCGCTCAAAGCCTCAGTGCTGGCAAGGGACAGAGGTAAGACCTAAACCTTGGTCCCTGAGGAGGTGATGTTGAAGATAAAACAGAGGAGTGAGTGCAGAGGACCTGAGGTGTGCGAGATAAAGCACAGTCTGTGCCACAGCCCAGTGAAGGGCATACATTTGGTGACGTCATAGAACTGAAGGGAGACCAGTGAGGTTGGATGGTGGTGAGGGAGGGAGAGAGAGACAGAGAGAGAGGAACAAGGCACAAGGATAAGGAGATAAACAAGGGTCAGCCCAATCACACCTCCAATATGGAACAGGTTTTCTTCTTTTTTTTATTTTTATCTATTTTTGAGAGAGAGAGAGAGACAGAGCGTGAGCAGAGGAGAGGCAGAGAGAGAGGGAGACACAGAATCTAAAGCAGGCTCCAGGATCTGAGCTGTCAGCACAGAGCTTGATGTGGGGCTTGAACTTGTTTACTGCAAGATCATGACCTAAGCTGAAGTCGGAAGCTTAACCAACTGAGCCATCCAGGCACCCCAGGAACAGGCTTTCTTCTAAGTCTTAAGAAGATTTCAGGCAAGGGCGGTGGGGCGGGGTAGGGGGTGGGGTGCCTCATACTCCAATTTTAAATGGATTATTTGGGCTGCTAGTGAGAATAGATTAAAAGTGGACAAAAATGAAAGTAAGAAGAAGTCAGGAGATTGTCACAACAGCCCAGGAGGCCCAAAAGAGGTGGCAATGGATATGGAGATTGGATGGTTTCAAACCATATTTTGGAAGTGGAAACAGCAGGGTTATTGTCAACCATCCATCTCTCTTCAGACTCCATGTCGTATTATGGTCTAGTCCTCATCCTCCCAGGGGAGGTTCTATTCACTCCCTCAAGCAAAATTCCATGTTCTAAATCAATCTGCCCTTCCCTTCCTGGAATATCCACTGGTTTATTAAAGTGCTTTGCTGGTTTTCTGGTCTTACCACCCACCAACTCCTCCCTCTTGTAAAAAAAAAAAAAAGTAAATAAACATGCACACACATGTTTTTAAACTACCACCCAATCCCATCACCCCTCTCCATAGTTGGCATTTAAGTCCAAAGTATTCCTAAAGGGGTGGGGGGATTCTTCTACATATAAATGAGCTACATGCAAATCAGACCTGCTTGCCTCTGTCTGCAGCTGTCAGCAGAGGGTGATGCCACAGACATGCATTTGTCTTTACAAAGCATTACAGGCAGGAGGCATTTACAAAACAGCACTGAGGGATGGACACTGCATCTGCCCCAGTGGCCAAGGATACTCTGATGGCAAGCCTTCATCCTCCCTCAGAAGATTAACCTCATCTCCAAGGAACAGAGGGCGTGACCAGCTGTGTCATAGACTTGGAAGCTTTTCACTTCTTGTCCACAAAATCCAGCTCCTGGGTGGTACTGAGTCAAATTCATTAACATCTGACAGCTGTTCAGTGGCTTATGGAAAATGACTTACAGCTTCATGGTTTGATTCTCCATGTGGCCTTTCACAGCTAGAAGCTTCCTTGACAACCAGGACAGAGATACTGGGATGGGGTGAAGGACCTTTGGAAAGGAGTGGTTCTTTTGAACTCTGCTTATGTCTCAGTATTAACAGGAAAGATTCAGAGGCCAACGTGGGCAGAATGGAGCTTAGAACCTTCCAGAAGTGCTCAGTGTAGGGCTCTCTCCCCTAATGCCCCTGGAAGTATATTGGGAAGATTCTAAGCAGAGATATCTACTGAGTTGTTTGTCAGGCCCATCTATGTAAAATCTTCCATTTTCTAAGAACTGACTGTCTCATTCCCTTAATTCACATGCTTCCTGGGAGAGCAACCATATTTCTGCAGTGGGCTCTCTGCCCTGGCTTCAGCTAATGGAAGACTCCCTCCCCTAGGAAAGTAGAATTAAGATTAAGGTCTCAGTGGAGTTGGTTTCTTGAACAAAGGAAATAGAATCCTACCAGCTGGGGAACATCAGGTTTTCCTCCAGGTGGTATTAGGGAAATTAGTGCCACCTACCACAATCGACCAATGCCAAATCTCAGTGGCTTAACACTGTAAGAGTGTATTTCTCATTCGTGCATGTAGGGATGACACATGAACACATGGCCTCCAGGTTGCCATGGCAGGAGAAGAGAGATCTGGAGGATCACAAGGGATGTTTTTAAGGGTCAGGTCTTACATCATTTCCATTTGCATCCTATTGGCCTGGATTATATGAGATGATCTAAATGTAACTACAAGAGAGGCAGGGAAATGGAGTCTCTCCGCACGCCAAGGAAGAAAATATGTTATAGTGATTATGTAGCATTGCTCCAACACATAGGTGAACCTGAAAACAAAGAAAGCCAGTCCCCAAAGAAAGGGGAAAATGAAGTAGGTACATGCTACAAACAGCATCATTATAATGAAACCCCATTGTGTCCTGAGGAGTTCAAGGGGTCTCTGCACTTACAAAGAGTGGCATACAAATACAGACTTTAGCATCCAGTGCACAAAGACATTTGAATAGACTCGAAGATAACATGGCTCAAGATCAAGCCCAACTCCTCAGAGTGATAAGAAGGTGAAATTCTACATGCTTACAACTTTGGGCTTCTAACCACAAATGACCTTGGGGGCACAGGTGTTCTGGTGCTGTGGAGGTCTGTTGGCTCAAGTTTAAAAAGATGAAACTTTTCATACCACCAACTGAGAGCATACCCTTCAATGAAGTCAGGATTTTTTTTTTTTTTTTTTACTCTTTTGAAAGAGGATACTGTTCTCTTGCAAAGGTCACATTCTTTTGCATTTCAGACAGAGGGCTGAATGCAAGGAGGAAGCCTGACTCCAAGAACAGAGCAAAAGAGGCAAGTTCACCATTAGCATTGGGGTGGTTCTATGTGCAGATGGAGTGAGGAGCAACCTGTGTGCTAATTTCAGTGGTGTCAGGAGAACCTTGTACTGTTCATCCCTGAAACCCCAGCCTAAGAGCTTCATATATTCCCATGGCTTGTGTCTTTCTAAATCTTCCCAACCTCATCTTCTTGCCCTCAACATTCCAAAGCTAGTGATTCCTGTCAAATTCCCCAGACTCCCTCCAACCTCTTATACTTTGTCCTGCTGTACCCCTCTCTCTGCTCAAGTATCCTTGGCCTCCTCTTCCTCAAGGACAATTCCACTCACTTTTCCTTTAGGTCCCATCAAAGCCATCCCTGTGCAGCCAAAGATGATCATGCCTTCTTTTGTGGCATCATCATCTTTATCATTGCTCTGTCTTGTAATTGTTTCCTTCTCTGTCAGCCTCCCTTGTACCTTCCTAAACTTCTAAACTTGAGCCTGGGCACTCCTTTAGATAGTCTTTTTATGTTACTTGTGTTTTGATTTCTGTGGAACCACCTATTGTCTGACACATATGAATAAGCAAATAAGTGGGTGAATGAATGAATCTGAAAAAAAAAGAGTTACTTCTAGGAAGGATAACCAGTGAAGTCTTAGCAAATATGTAAGTGTTAATCAATTGATTTGAGCTCTATGGTGAATGAGGACAGTTTTCATTACTGCTGCTAGAGTTTTGTGGGTTTTTTGTTTTGTTTTTTTTTCTGTCTCTCTTTCTCATGGCTTTACTCCATGGAGCACTTAGGTTTTTAGTTCTCCTCTGGCTTTTCAAAATCCATTTACTTCAACTTTAAATTTTTCTGCTCTATCTTGTAATACAGTTTCCTTCTGTCTCCTATTCCCATACTTGTATACACAAATTCATTGACATACATAATAGTATTAGAACATTAGTTCCCCTGGGGAAGGGACCATGCTTGTCATGCCCATCAGCATCCCCAGTGCCTAGAACAGTACCTGGCACATAATAGTTTCTCAGTAAATGCTTGCTGAATAAATGAGAGAACCAACAAATCGATATATATGTAAAAAAAAATTAAGTCCTTCCCATTCATGAGCTATTGATTTCTTAGAAAGTAGTCTGGGTTTTTAGATAGTATTTCTCCTGCACCCTGTTATAAGAGGATGATAAACTGGTTTTATTTCATTTAAAGCCCTGATTAGGTGGAACACTCTATTGATAAGAATTCAAATTTGATTCAGTGGAAAAGAGGACCATGACTGATTAGTAATGTCTGTCTTGGGCAAAAGAGGAGAAAGTGGTGATGCATCTTTCATCCCCAAACTAGAGAAAATTCCAGAGTAATCCATAAATAATACTTGATCATGTAGTTCAGGCTTGATCATGTAGTTTATTTATTCAGAAATAAAGTAGGGCTGGAATGATTAGAATTTCTATAGTTCCCAGGTAACTTGAATTTGAAAAAAAAAAACTGGTAAGAAGTTTTAAAAGAAATTAATTAAAAAACTTCAGTTATATAAATAAATCTGACTATCAAATTGCCAAAGCACCAAAATATGATGCTGTAAAAACTCTTCATCCAATCATATAATACATGATTGAAACAAATGTTTAGGTGTCTTGGAACAAATTACCTTGAGATTCTCTGTAATATTCATTAGTGCCGTTCACCAAATATTTCCTTTTTAAAAAAAAAAAATTATTTATTTTGAGAGAGACAGAGAGCTTGAGTGGGGAAGAGGCAGAGAGAGAGGGAGAGAGAGACAATCCCAAGCAGGTTCCATACTCACTGCAGAGCTGAACATGAGGTTCGTTCTCATAAACCATGAGATCATGATCTGAGCTGAAATTTAAGAGTTGGATGCTTAACCAACTGAGCCACCCAGGCGCCCCTCAAATATTTATAATATTTCTTTTGTTAAGTATATGATAGGATTGCATTTTCCTCTGGCCTCTTTAAGTTGGGTGTAGTCAAAAGAGGCATTAGCCAATGAAACGTGAATGGAGCTGATATGGGCTTCCTTTGGGCAAAAGCCTTTACGGGCCAGTACGTGGTTTGTTTTTCTTGTCCCCTCCCATAGCAACCAGCAAAGCTCCAGGTGGTTAGGGCCTTCATCAGCCTGAATCCCTGACTGAGGACGGCATGGAGCAGAAAAGAGTCTCCAGCTGACGTGCTATGGCCATAGATCATGGAACAAGAAAGAAACCTTTGTTAACATTTTTAAGCAACTGAAATTAGGGATTTATTTATTGCTACCAAGTCTGTCCTGACAGATACATTTTCCAAATTGGGAATTTGCAATATGTCACAGCACAAGGTAGAGATAAGACTAGTCGCTAAGGACCAGTTACTTGGCTAAGCATCCCTTTCTCTAAACTGTGGCTTCTGTTCATCTGAAATATTTAGGAAAAGAATCAATAGAGGGAGAAATGAAAGCTCTACCTCCCACTGCTCCTCGTCATGAACCTTGTGCTCCAGCCGAACAAAGCAATGCACTGTTCTTTATAATCACCCCCAGGCTTTCTCATTTCATGCCTTTGTTCCCACTGTCCTCTCTCCTTAGAAAACCTTTCTATCACCTTGTATCCAAGTCACTCCCATCTCCCAAGGACCAGCTACAGTGCTGACTCCTCCTCCAAATGTATCTTCCCACACATTAGGAATGATGTCTCCCTCTTCTGAACTCACAGAGTACTTTACCATTATCTTTCTTATTATGCATTTCATTGTCTAGCATAAGGGTTTATTGATGATTATATAAAAGACTAGAGGGAGGGAGAAGAAAAGGAAAAGAGAAAGAGAAGGAAGCAAATTCAAGGAATTTTGGGTTGCAATGTAGAAACATTTGCAAATTTAGGAAATTGGTCTTTGCTTCTCTATTTTATATTTTCAGCTTCTCTCCACAAACTACTCCTTCTCTGTGTTGTCCCACTTTTCTTGTGCCCCATTATTGCCTCCTCCCAACTATGCCTTCTGATTAGTTACAATGGGTTAATTGTTCAGATAAGATGTATTTTTGCTAACAGGTGAAGGAACCTGTGATCCTTGCTTATTAACATATTCATACTTCCATTCTCCTTCCCTTTATCCCTTAGTACCTCATGATACACATTGTCCAGGATACACAATTTGAAAAGTTAAAACCTTATCTCCTTTGGAAAGATACAAATCAATTTGCAGTGCCTTGTGCAAAATGAAAAATCTGGATCTCTTGTTCAAAAGTTACCGAGAATTTCAAGATGGCAACAGTAGAACATTGAACCAAAGGTGAAGCCTTTCCAGCTATGGGACCCTGTATAACTGCCCAGATTATATACCCATGAAGTCAGCCCTTATGTGTGACTTGGGAGCTCTAAATGCCTTCAAGATGTATGTGGCAGTCAATTCCAGCTGTATATAGATCCTCTCCAAACTGACGACGCATTCAACTACCTCTTCCTATCTACTAGGCATGTCCTAACCATCATGTGAAGACACTGACTTCCAGGAATCAATCATCTATGAAGTTTGACAACCTTCAACAATATAGCCTGCTGATCTTTGTTCTCTGCAAAGAAAATGTGATGCATTTCAGCATCAAAACAGCAGCTTGACTCAGCTTCTTTCCACTACCCTTCAAGATGCTTCTATAGATTAAATTTTTGTGTCCACCCAAAATTCCTATGTTGAAACCTAATTCCCAATGTGACAGTATTTAAAGGTGAGGACTTTGGGAAGTGATTAGGTCATGAGGGTGGAGACTTCATAAATGAGATTAGTGTCCTTGTAAAACAGACGCAAGGAGCACCTTCACCCCTTTCACTTTGTGAGGACACAGAAGAGAATGATCTAAGAACCAAGAATCAGGCCCTCATCAGACACTTATTCTTCTGGGGCCTTGATCTTGGACTTCCTAACTTGAGAACTGTAAGAAATAAATTTCTGTTGTTTATAAGCCACTCAACCGGTGATATTCTTTTATATCAGCCCAAATGGACTAAGACAGATGCCAAGGAAGAGTTTTGATTTCTCCTCATTTTGTTTTAACAGTTTGTCTGTGTTCATCTACTGGAGCACTTATCTATTTCTTGGCAGAGTTGAAAGTTTGCCCACATCTTCTAAGAACTGTGTTCTTGATGGCCTGGGAGTATGTTTTATTTTATCTTAAAAAAAATTTTTTTTCCTACCTAAATCAAAGGGAGGTTGAGAATACTTTTAGCTTATGTTGTCTAACTCCTCTACAGTTCAATTCCACATCAAGGTAACAGAGAAACTGTGGAATATTCTCCAGTAGGGCAGGCCAGCAGGAGTTCCCAGCATGGATCTGTGATGCTTTGTGATCCACTCACAGCT
Organism: Acinonyx jubatus; assembly: GCF_027475565.1. NCBI lineage: Eukaryota > Metazoa > Chordata > Mammalia > Carnivora > Felidae > Acinonyx > Acinonyx jubatus. The sequence goes on along the minus strand of NC_069380.1, from coordinate 186,765,910 downwards.
TTGGAGAGTACACCACACACAGGGGAGGACTAGTCTGCTCTGTTCAGAATTCTAGGAAACACCGAAAGATTGTTATAGGACCTGGAAGTCATATTGCTATTGTCCTTGGCCTGCCTTTGACAAACTAAGTAAGTTTGGTAAGTGAGTGTGCAGGGAAGATGAGGTCAAGGTGGTGTCTTCAATCCCAATAGGGCCAGGACCATGATGCTCTAATTTATTATACTGTTCCTTCACAGTCCATACCTACAGTGATCAGGCTAGCATCCATTCTGATGGACTGGTACCCATGTCATATCAGTTGTTACATTTTGCTTACTATCATCCCTAGAACAAACCACACACCCATTTTCAATCTGGCATCTCCACCCTACACCAGTAGCTGAGAATTACTGGTACACTGCTGTGCTGAAGCCAGCTCAGACCAGCTCACACATCTCTTCCCAACCCCACAATGAGTGATGCCACATCGGTAGCTTAGAATCAGGCATAACAGGAGTATTTGCACCACGGAAATCAGCAAATATCACAAATCAGGGCTTATTTGCCTTGTTTTCAGAAAGTCAGCTTATCAGCTTCATCATGTATGTTAGATATATGAGAGATGTGGGTCTCGTCTGTTATTTCACCCTTGATGCCATCAAAAACATTTATTGCTATTTAATTTATCTCTCATACTCTGGCATTTTCAAGAGTAAAAGGGGGATGCTATTAAAGATTGTACCAGGACAAGCCAGAGTAAACGAAGACAGTCTTGGGCAAACTAGAATGTGTTGGCACAGTCTTGTATTGCCTCTACACACTGTGCTTGCTGAGGACACAACCACCATGTGAGAGACATGATCTCTACTCTTCTGACATTACAGCCTGGAGGGCTCAAAGAATATGTCAATAAAAAGCATTATTTACTGTTTCATCTTCCATGAGTAATATCAAGAAGTGTAACCAAATACTATGAAAACAGCTATGTAAAAACTGTTTTTTTTCTTAATAATCTAACCTGAAAAAATTATGACTACCTAAGGCAACCTGGCTGTCTTAAAAAACAAACCATATAAAAACTACCATGTTCTAAGTGATCACCCCCGAAAAGCTGCCATTTATCACAGTGAGGCTGCCATTACTAGAACACTCAAGTCCCAGGATATTTTGAGAAGTTTTGATGGCAGTCAGTCTTCATCCTTGAAGTAAAGATTTAACTGTTAAAATGGACTGAAAGTCATCTGGCATTAACTGTCATGAGGAAAGAAAATGGCCAATCTGGGTAGAACACCTTGGTTTAAAACAGCGAATCATCAGGTCATGAGATGAAGTTTCCTGTGCAGTTACTAAAGTGACTTTACAAACAGATACTTGCAAGAAAACTTACAAAGCAAAGTTTCATTCAATTCATTTAGATAAGCATTCTTAATTTTAAAAATCACCCTGAGAGCTTTTGGCCACATCTTATATAGCTCAGGTAATGAGAGAAAAGCAAGGCTGCCATGAAATGAAAAAAAAAAAAAAAATCCAAGCAGTCTGATATTTATGTCACAGATTCACAAAAATCTTACTGATTTTTTTCAGTCTACTCTAAGCATTAAAATAGCTAGTCAAAAGTCGAAATGCCCTAAATATGGTTAATCTTAAAATCTCACTATGGAAAGAGAACAGTTGCTAGTTTGCTGATCTTGAAAAGGTGCTACTCATCACACAAATTCCTATTAGTAGAAACCAACCTCAAGCCCAGATCCTATCCTGCATTCATTCAATTAATACAGGGTGATAGAGCCCCTTCCATGTTTCAGGGCTCAGCCCTTGGGTGCAGGACAGTGGGAGGAAGTCACAAGACTCCTATTTTCTTGGAAGTTACAGCCCAGCAGGGAGAGATAGACTTTGATCAAACAGTACACAAATAAAAGGACAGTTTCAAACTGCTGTGCTAAATGGCATGAAAGGCAAGTTCAGGGCTCTGTGAGAAAGTAGAACCCTACTGAGGAAATAAGGTTCAAGCCAGGATGTTATGGATGAATAGGAATTGACTGATTAAAGGGAGAGAACACACAAACAAACAAACAAACTGCAGAAAGAGAACAGCATGTGCAGAAACCCAGAGGTCATGGTGGTATCAGGGAGTCATTATACTTTGGAGATCACATGACCAAACTCCTCTTTTGATAAGTGAAGAAAGTGGAAAGGTCAAGTCTAGAGACCAGATATTCAGACTCATCTCATTCAGCATGTGTCTCAGCACCTTCCTGTCTCTTCTTGAATTCCAGATGTGTCTGGAACATGCAGAGAACCAGAGGGCCCTAGGTGTTCTTGACGTTAGCATCTAGGCCTGCACACATACAAACACACATATACCTACATGCATGGACTTATACGTGCAAACATATACGTTGTATAAACACTTAAGTAACACTGAATTTCACTTCTGGCCATATTGGCACAAGTCACTAGATCCTTCTATGCTTCAGTTCCCTTATCTGTAAAATAGGACAAGTCTTCTGGTCCAAAGAATGCACTGGGCTTTAGAGAGGTACTAATCATATGATTAATATGAAGTCATTATGTGTACACAGAATATTGGTATATTATTATTAAGCAGCCAGAAAAATTAAATGATGGTTTGGAGGGAACTCTTGTGTGGTGACACTATAATTTAGCTTCCTTCTTTCCCTGTTAATCTGGAAATTCTTCATGCCATATGGCCACTTGGTGTAGGCTCTTGAGATCTAGCACCATGAGAACTGCCCCACCAGGCCAGGGTCAAAGCCCTTCCAGGTAGGATTCAGGGCCATGAGCGTTGGAATCAGAAAAAAACAGATCACTGTCCCAGCTCTGTTGCCTTCTAGCTCTGTTGCCCTTAGGGAAGTTACTTAATCTCTCTGAGCCCCAGTTTCCTCATTTGTAAAATTCAGATACTAATATTCTCTCATAGATTTGTGAGGAGTAGAGGCTATTTTAGGAGCCCCCTGGGGCCCTGCTTGATACACAGTAAGCCTTAGGAAGCTTAGTGCTTTGCTTCTAGGATCAGCCTTAAACATCGCCAAACACCCAAACGTCCTGTGCTTCTGCTGCACCATTATGGAGCCATCATTCTGTGAACTTTAAAAAGTCTTTTGGAGGTACTATTTGTATTTTTATAATCTTTCCCATATCTTGGAGTTGATTTAGTTATTTGTTCATTCAAGAAACATTTATTGGGCGTCTACTATGTGTCAGACACCATTCTAAGCACTTGATAATACACTGTGAACAAGATATACAAAAAGTGCCACTCTAGTGGGGGAAAGATAGATAATAAGGTGTAAACACAACGTATTAGTATATTCAGTAGTATGTTAGACGTGTTAAGTGCTGTGGGGAGTAAAAAAGCAGTGCGGTTGTTCAGTGGGTATAAGGTTTCAGTAATACAAAATGAGTAAGTTCCAGAGATCTGCTGTATAACACAGTGCCTGTAACTAACAGTATTGGGCACTTCAAAATTTGTTAAGAGAGTAGATCTCATACTAAAGTGTTATTGCCACAAAAGCCCCAAAACAAAGAAACAAACAAATAAAAACCAAAGGAACACAGGAAACTATGGAAATGATGAATATGTCTATTACCCTGATTGTGGTATTGGTGTCACAGGTGTTTGTGTGTGTCTGAATTCATAAAATTGTACACATTCATTATGTGCAATTCTTTGTATACCAGTTACATCTCAGTCATATATAGACATCATGTATTATATATTAAGTTGATATATAACAAATGTATATAATTATAGATAAAGCTATTTACAAAGCTAGGAGTAGTGTAAAATTGTCAAGAATGCCAAGGGTGGGTAGCAGGTGTGCCTTTACTTGCTCAAGATAAGCTTAATTGGAAAGAGATTATTTAGGAAAAGATTTATAGGAAGTGAGAGAGTGAGCCTTGCAGCTATCTGGGAAGTGGGGAGGACAAAGAACATTCCAGACAGAGTGAAGGGGAGCATGGCTGACATGTAGGAAGAATAACAAAGAAGCCAGTATGGTGGGAGCAGTGTGAATAAGGGAGAATGTAGTAGGAAAGGAAGTTGAGTTCAAAGAAAGCCAGATTGTTGAAGACTTTGTAGGCATTGTTTAGACTCTGGATTTTACCCTGAGTTTATTCATTTGACAAATATGTATTAGGTTTCTGTTGCATGGCCAGCCATGTATTAGAAGCCATGGTGGCCAGAAAGAAGTCAGAAACAAAAAGACATAACAATCTGTTGGTCCCTTTGCTATTAAAACTAGTGGACAATCAAAGACACCTATTAATGTACCTTTCTTTTGCCTATCTATTCAACACATAGAACCCTTTTGTTGATGTATGCCAATATGTAACTGTGAGAAAAACCAGAGAGAATCCCTATCCACATGGAGCTTTCAGTCTAACAAAGGCTGTCTCCATCTTGGCACTATTAACATTTTGGTCCATTTAATCCTATGTTTTGGGTGGGGAGAGGGGCTCCCCTATTCATGGTAGGGAATTTAGCAGCATCCTTGCCCTCTACCCACTTGGTGATAGTAACACTGCTCCCGGTTGTGACAATCAAAAATGTCTCCAGACGTTATAAATGTCCCCGAGAGAGGGCAGGCAAAATCATCCCTGGAGAATCACTCTTCAAACTGGAAAGATGTAGTGGACTTTTGTCGTTATTTCTGGTTGGTAGCAGCTGAACCTCTTTCCTATTATTTTGTACCCCTCCACTTTATGAGATTTCGAGGCAGGCAGAATCTTTCTCCACCTACAGAATCTAAAAATGCCAGAAACTTGCTTTCAAGACTTCCCTGACAGCAAGAGCATGCACCTAAGCTTGGTCAATCATATGTATATACTCCTGGTTTTGTGCCCAAAGACAGAGCTGCAAAGAAGCAGGACCTGTGGAAAGTTCTTTGGTAATGATGGTTGGTGCAGCAAAATGTAGTTTCCAGGAAAGCAGAGGAAGGATGGTCCCCTAGACAGCCTGGTCCAGATGTACAAGTTCCAGATCAGAGTGCTCAATCCTGAAGGAAGCACTATCTTGTCCACAGCATTTTATGGCAAGTTATGTTCATCTTCCAGCAGGCTAATCGTTTCTGAGCCTGGTTCCTACTTGGCATTTTACCCTATATCCTTTTGATAAATTATTTTGCTTCACAAGTCAGCCCCATTCAGTTTATGTTGCTTGCCACCAAGAACTTTCCCTGGTAGAGATGATAAGACAGTAAATAATGGTTGATTTCTGAAGACAGAGACTAAAGAGAGTTGGTGCCCACACCTTGGGCAAAATGAGGTCTTACTGAGTAGTTGCCATTTGAGTGTTCTTGTACATTTTGATATTTTAGCACCCTGACCTCATGGCCTTTGGGTGTTTAAAAAAGAGGACATAATCAAAAGTCTTAAGTGCTCAGAGGCACTGCCTCAAGCCTTTCCTGAAGAGAGACTAATAACTGAGGAGTAAGGGGACAGCGTGCTACACGTGGAGACTTGGGTTGCAGCCTGAATCCTCAGAACTCACCAGTGAATCTCACCCACCCACAACCCCCAGACCTTCCTTGAACTACAAAATGGAGGCAGCCAACAGAAGTAGACTCTTCTGGTTGTTTGCCTTGGACCAGGCAGGTGACCTTCTTGGTATCTCTACTGGTTGATAACTGTTTGAATTTGACCCTTCCTCATCCAGATTCTGTGAAACAATTAGATCCTGATGTCTTAACACATCCTGTGTATGTAATGAGTGAGAGAAAAGATGTACCAAATTATGGTGATAATAATAAATAGGTATTAAGAGCCCACACTGAGCATAGTCCTGCACCAGGGACTATTGTAAGTGTTGTGCACATGCAACTCTTTCTTTAATCTTCACCTCCACAATGTGAGGGAGGTACCATTGTTACCCCCATTTTATAGTTGAGAAAACTGAGGCACTGAGTGGTTAACTAACTTGTCTAAGGTCACATGCCAGTGAAGGGCAGAACTGGGAGACTGATGATTGATTGGTTCTTTGACTGATTTAGGGGTTCCTACTCCTTTCAACATAGTGTTGAAATCTTCGGGCCTTGAGCCATGGGTTCAAATGCTAGCTCTTCTTCTTACTATGAGAACTGACTTTTAACTTCAGTTTTTTCATTGATAAAATAAGTACAAGTATCTAGCTTCATAGGAATGTGAGAATGTTAAATGAGTTAACATGTGTAAAAACTTAGAATAGTACCTAGCACCTAGGTACTGAATAGTCCCTAACATTCAGTAAATGTTAGCCATTATTATTATTATTATTATTATTATTATTATTATTATTATTTCTTTGTGCATAACTCAGGCAGACCGACTCCAGAGCTTATGCCCTAACTCTTATCCTGTAGTGTTCTTCTTACTAGACTCTGTGTCCTCAATTCCTTAGCTAAATGGTCGATACATATTGAGCAGTCAATAAATACTTGATGAAAAAAATGAATTAATGAATGATTGAATGAATTAGTGAAAGATGCAGAGAATTGGATCTGATCCTACTGGGTGGGGTTTGGAAGGGAAACAACCTCTTATTTCATAGGAAATGAGAACAATCACCTGTGTTTGCTATCATTAATGGATCAAGACATGCTCCTTCCTTCAAAAGAAAATGACCAGCTTGTCTACACTAAAGCAAATAACAGGACTTTGGACCTCCCAAGCACTCAGAAGCGCTGGTCCCTCTCATACTTTCTCTTTGCTTCTTCATTCACAAGCCCCTGTCCCCCAGCCTGTGCTGTGAATTTCATGGCTGTAGCTTATGCCAGTAAAAAGCCTTTCATGCTCTGCTAATGTGGCATTTGTTTGGTAATATGCAGGAGAGAGCATTAAAAATAAATCCAGAAATGGCATCTTATAAATTTGGATTTTCTGTTCTCATAATTTATAGGAGTTCATGTTAGAGAGCACTGTCTTATGCATAAATACAATTTCTTTGTGAGCTGATGATGGAATTTATATCAAAGGGGGTCGAACATATACTTCATGAACTCAGCATCCGCTATTATAAGCTATTTCATGTATAACTGGAGACAAATGATCTCTCCCCCTGTTTGTCTTAACTTAAAATTCAGTTGGTTTGCTTGAATACATTTCCAAGGCACGGGAGTGGGGGTAGGGAACCTAAGATTTATACACCTTTAATATAATCAATTCTAAACATATCTTTAGACAAATAATTTAAAAATCTATGCATCATGAAACACCTCTATTAATTTCAGGATACACAGTTTGGTGAATTTTGATGTGATTGTGTGTTTATGTGTTTAAGATTTAAAAAAGAAAAAATCCATCCTCTCTTTCCTTCCCCCTCAGAAAGAAATTTTAACAGGAGCATTTTGAAATAAAATCCCACAAGGAAACAATCCCCTTAGACAATTAAACTGGGAGAAGGTCCCCTGAGGGCAGACCAAAAAAAAATCCGTAAAAATAATTGCTGTGCTGGGTCTCTGCTGTATTTTGGCTGGGTGTAAGGAAAGACAGAGGGTGCCTGTGCACTCACTCACAGAAAACACACACACACACACACACACACACACACACACAAATACACACAGAGTAAGTGTGTCCCTCCATGGAGCTGGCTTGTGACACTGCTGTGTATAACTACCTGGCCACACTTGGGGCCTTTCTGGCAAGCAGCAGTGGTTTGGAGACCGTAGGCAATATAAAATAACAATCAGGTCATTTACAAGGTTCTGCCAAATATTAACCTTCTATCCAATTCTCCTCCAACCTTTCAGAGCCCCTAATGTGAACCAGGCCAGCTCTCACATCACTTTACAATATTCTGGAATGGGGGTGGAAGCAATGGGCGAGTGGGGGGAGTGGGTACGCACTTGTTAGAATATTTTAAGGGGGTGTGTTTATACCAAGATAATGATGTGGTTTGTTGTTTTGTTTTGTTTTAAGTGCCAGAAAGATTGTTTAATTGCCCTCCGCTTCCTTGGGGGAAACTCAAAGGTTAATTCATCCAAGAAAGTGGGGTTTGCATTTGCCTTGAAGATAACAGAATTACTCGAGTTGTGGTCGAGGGTGTAGGAAACTGTGGTTTAAGGCCAGGTGGCCGAGAGTGTTTTGGCAGGGAGGACTGGAGTTATGGTTTTGTGTCCGTGTCAGGGAAATGCCTTGGACGAGGATCATGCAGTGCTGCGTGTGTTTAATGCCACACTTAGGAGCACATTCAGATAGTTAATATTGTATTAACATTTATTTTTAACATAGTACAGTAATGATTTTTAGCACTTTAAGAGAGATCATAGATTGGACCGCGACCTCCACTTCCAATTTTTTTAGTAACCACTTTTGGGCCTTTACCATGTGCCAGACAACACAGTTGATGTACAATAATTTCAATAACCCCTGGACGTGGATACTGTTAACATCTCCATTTCAGAGATAAGGAAATACTTTTCCCAGGTCAAATCAGCACTGAAGACAGAGCTGGGTGCAAATTCCCCTGCCCTGGCAGCCCACAGTCCTGGGCACTGCGAGCCTTCTGTTTTAAGTAGGCATTAGCCAATCATGCCTGGCTCTCTTCTGCAGATATTTCTAGTCTTTGCTTTCACATGCCAAGGAGGCAGAGGCTACTGAACTGGTCTGAGCCATGTCACAGAGAGCTATACTCAGATCATCTGTGATCACTAAGATTCAATAGGGAAATCATTCCTAAGTCAGCACCTCTGCACGAAGAATGGATTTTATTCATTCTCTCTCCCTGCTGTACAAATCCTAGCCAAGTTTTCCTTCCCCCTCTAAGGACTGATCATACCTTCCTGATGAAGGCCTTGGAGAACTTCAGTGCAATTTCCAGTTTGAAATTAAGCCAGGTGAAGGCTCAAACAATAACAACAGCAACAACAAAACTGGTCTCTCTGGATCTTCTCTGGAAGTTGGTATTATCACACTTCATCGGACGTGGAGGTGACATTTCTTTTCAGCGAAGGCACTGCATCTTACACCGAGTTCGTCTTCTTTGAGCATAACTTCTTTCTTTGTGGAGTGGAAGGGCTGGGGGAAGCCAAATTCTTTAGCAAATGGAGTGTTAGAATAAACAGCTCTGCTTGAATGTTAGGATGGTGTTTTAAAGCGAGTACCAGCGTATGTAGTCAGGAGACCCAGTTTTAACAGCAAGGCTGTTATTTTAACAATAGGTTACCAGATCCATTGGGCAATCCAACTAAAAGCCCATATTTATTTCCCTAATTTTATAAACATTTAATAGGTCCTTATTAAACACATCAGCCAGCATGATTTAATAACACAATCAGTCTAGAAGTTTAAGAAAATTGAAAACAGGATTTGAATGTAATACAGCCACAATTACTGGAGATTATAGGGAATCATTCCCATATGTCTCCAGTGGAGAGCTGCTAATCTCTGTTTGCGTGGAGGTGATTTCTTTTGGAACCCTGCCCAGCCTTCAACAGCACTAGTGCTGAACAAATTAGATTTGAAAGTCCCCAATTTTATGACTAAGGTAATATACTCTGTGAGTTTCGAGAAACACTGAGTTCCTATTTTCACTGGCTCTCAAATGCTGGACAGAGACCTGATTTCATTTAGTTTGGCTCCACTTAGAATATGGTCATAGGTTTGAAGGGGTCAGCATATGTTTTTGTGTGTCTTTCATAGATACGCTAACTCTTCTCCACCCATAATGCTGAGGCATTTGCATCATGGCTCAATGAATGACGGCAGATCTCAAGAATGTGCTGCAATTAGACTTGGAAGACAGCCTGCTGTAGAGGCCTGGAGACCCACACCCCCTCCTCTACACTTTTGAGCCCCCACCCCACTCCCTGTCTTCTGCTCATGGACCCTCTGAGTGGCCTTTTGTATACCCAGAGATGCTTTCTGTCTGCTTTGTTTTTCTCTCTTTCTTAGCTTTTAGGAAAAGGGTGGATTCTTTGACTCTGGGTAAAACAGCAAGGTCAGTAAGCTAAAAATTAAAGTTCTAGGCACTGCAGTATTAAGGACAAAGCTAGAAATAAGTTTTTGAGGAGTCTGTGGTTGGGCCTGACAATCTGGAGTCTGTGGATGGGCCTGATGTTCTCTTCCCATCCTGTCTCTGCTCCTTGTCGAACTACCAAAACATAATAACTGACTCCCAAATACTCCAAATTACTTACTATAGCTGGTATGTTGTACTATTAATGACGTTAAACCTCCTTTTAATCCAATGGGGAGGTATCACCAATCACACTTTATAGGAAAGGAAACTGAACTATCAATTTTAGAACCTTGCTGTGATCTCAGCAAAGCAAAGATTCAAACCCAGAGGTCTCTGATTCCAAAGCTCCTATTCTTAATTACTATTTGGAGCTTGCTTCCAACAGTGAAGATAATGAGATGATAACAATGGCTTGTGTGGGTATGAAAAAAAAGTACATTTTTCTAGACATCTCCCTACTCAACCTTAGAGTTCTGGTTCACAATTTCTTCCTGACCTTTTCTTTTTACCATGGTTTCTTTGGCTTCGAAGATACAGAAGCAACAAGAGGAAGAGTCATCAAAGGACTAGAGAAGGAATTTGGGGTAAGGTTTAGAAGTATTGCACAGCTTGCAGAGGACAAGAGGAAATGAGATTAGAAATTCTTATGTTAAGATTTATCGACCACTTACCATGTACTGGGCAGTGTTCTAAGCACCTTTCTTGTATTTCCTTTCATTTTAATCCCCCAACAATCCTGTGCAGTAGTTCTATCCTAAATGAATCCTTATTTTAACCACATTAAAAAATGTGTTCCAAGTTACTCATCTAGTAAGTGACATCATGGGGCTTTACACCCAGGCATTCTGGGTCCAGTGCCCACTCTCAACACTATGCAATGGCAGGTGTGTATCAAATGGTCCCTTCAGTCCAAGAAATACAAATGAGGAATTTATGTTAGTCTCAGGTCAACTTTTGTTTGCTGAACTATATTTGTTTGGTCTTTACTGGACTCCTTGCCTGAAGGTCTTGGTAAACTTATCTAAGCAGAATGGGATGAAAATGCTTAACTTGTGAGCTGATTTTACGACCTAAGCCCACGCCCTTCTCTCCATCACACTCATGCATGTGCGTGTGCATGCACACACACACACACACACACACACACACACAAAACACACACGCTACAGCTCACAAACACAAACAAATCCGTTACTATACATTAAGGTTATACGTGCCAAATGTTAAGATAGAGTGAAGCAAAATTAAACCCCTCAGGCAGTCAAGAACAGCAGAATTCTCCGTTCATCCTCCAACCTAGCAAGGGATTTGATGATTGCCCTAAAGGAGGAATGCTTGAACACCCAGACATCTGCGTATAGACTTTCCTTTAGTTCTTTCCTTTAATCTAGAGCAATTGGTCCCCAACTCCACCATGCGTTAGAATCACTTTATAGAATCAAATGCACCAAACCAAAGGATCTCCTCTGAACATGATGGGCACTGAGGGTCCTGACTCCTCTGCAGACTGAGCCCACAGCAGGAGAGAGCTGTCTCAGTGGCACAATGCTTTGTGGCTCCTGAGGTGCCCCAACCACTTCCTTCTCTGAAGTCCTTTACACCAACTATGGGAGGTAGCCAGTGCAAAGCCTGGCCTGGTGAGGGGTCCTATTTACATTGCCATTTCATTGCTGGTGACGTCAGCACAGGGAAAAGCCCCATCTTAGTCAAATGGTGCTGGGCTCTGAAAAGAACCTCAAAACCACCCTGAAATACAGTTGCTGAGCCACAGAGAGTAGCATCATTTATCAACATTTAACTTTTACCATGAATAACTCAAAGAGCCTCTAGAGCCACTGAACATAGCAGCCTGAGTACTTAACAACTTTTGAGAAGAAATAAAAATAAGTTGAACTGTCTGAAAACAAATCCAACTAAATAGATAAACTTTTCTGTTTTCAAAAGACAAAGATTCTCAGGCCACCTGGGTGGCTCAGTCAGTTAAGTGTGACTCTTGATTTCGGCTCAGGTCATGATTTCATGGTTCATGAGTTTGAGCCCTGCATTGGGCTCTGTGCTGACAGTGTGTAGCCTGCTTGGGATTTTCTCTCACTCTCTCTCTCTCTTTCTCTGTCAAAAATAAATAAATAAACATTAAAAAAAAAACACCTTCTTGAGTATCATGTCATTCCATCACTAAATATGTTATCTAATCAAAGTATTCCAGTGTAGACTTTCCACCAAATCCTCAGCATTAATTCTAATTTCACAGTGTGGCTCAGTGGTTATAGAGCATGACCTCTCCAGAGTCTGCCTGCCTGGCTTTGAATCCTCACCCTTCCAACCATTAGCTTTGTGTCCAAGGCAAGTTCACTTCATCTCTGTATATCAGTTTCCCCATCTCTGAAATGGGGACAATAATGGAATCCAACTCCTGAGGTAATTACTTAGCCATTTTTGAGTGTACAGTTCAGTGATATTAAGCTCATTTTCACATTGTTGTGCAACCACCCCCATCACCCACCTCCAGAACTCATTTTGTCTTGCAAAACTAAAACTCTGTACCCATTTCTCTCCCTCTCCACAGCCCCTGGCAACCACCATTCTACTTTCTGTCTCTCTGAATTTGACTACTTCAGGTGCCTCAGATAAGTGGAATCATCCAATATTTGTATTTTTGTGACTGGCTTATCTCACTTAATGTAATGTCTTCAAGGTTCATCCATGTTGTAACATGTGTGTGAATTTCCTTTCTTTTTAAGACTGAATAATATTCTATTTATTTATCCATTCATCTGCAGATACTTGGGTTGCTTGCATGTTTTAGCTATTGTAAATAGGGCTGCTATGAATATGGGTGTGCAACTATCTCCTTGAGACCCTGTTTTCAATTATTCTGGTACATAGCAGAAATGGAATTGATGGATCATATGGTAATTCTGCTTTCAATTTTTTAAGGAACTGCTATACTGTTTTCCACAGTAGCTACACATTGAGCATTCCCACCAACAGATCACAAGGACTCCAATTTCTCTACATTCTCACATACCCTTGTTATTTCCTGTTTCTTTGATGGTAGCCAACTTAATGGGTGAAGTGGTATCTCATTGTGGTTTTGATTTGCATTTCCCTAATGATTAGTAATGTGAAGCGTCTTTTCATGTACTTATTGGCCATTTGTGTATTTTCTTTGGAGAAATGTCTATTCAAGTCCTCCGCCTGCTTTTTAATTGGTTGTTTGTTTGTTTTTTTGGTTGGCGATTTGTAGAGAAAGACATTTTCTTGCAGAGACTCATTTTATGGAGAAAATTTTATTTTCTTTTTCCCGTCAAAAAAAAATAATAAGGAAATATTCTTAACAGAAAGGAAAGCAGGAGCCTTAAAGTTATTTTTGTTGACATAATAAGTTGACATAAAATCTCCCTTTCCCTAGGAGTGGCTTAAATAAAGGCCTCGGGTTAGCAGGTGCAGAGAGGACCTCTGTTTTGTGCAGCCTCCCGGCCCCCAGCAGTCCCGAGCCTGTGAGGCCCACCAGAGCACAGATGCCTCTGGGACCTCAGCACTTGCAGGTACCCATTCAGGCGCCATTGTAAATGGGCGCCACTGGGGGGAACGGTACCAGGCCTACCAGCTGAATTGTCTCTGATTCTGGCTAACTCAGGTGGTTCTGGGATGGCTTCAGTGAAGGGCAATGAACTGAACTCTGATCCATCCTCCCTATCACTTGAATCACTGACTCCCTGGGCACACCTTTTCACCTCAGAACATCAGGCTTGATGACCTTTCTTTCTGAGAGTCTTCAGGTAACTCCTAGGTGAGAACTGAGCTGCGTCACTGCATGTGACAGTAATATCCTAATAGCCTGCTGTGTTTTCCCAGCTCAGCACTGTAGTAAGAGGCCAGGAGAAGCAGAAGATGGGTTTTGCCAGAACATAAAGGCTTCCATTTCTTGCATGTTCTGGCTGCCTGTACTAATGTTCCAAAGCCAAGGCCTGCCTGTCACCATCTCCTGCTTCTATCCTTGGGGAATGGCAGGATTTCTCTCTTTTCCTTTATTGGATGGATCACTTTGAATTCCTTGCCTTTGACTTCTTTTGTTTAATGCTGTTTAATTCTATTTTACCCCTAGCCTTCTACCCTTAATTTAATATGCATTTACTCAATCACAGGATGGGATGGGCTTGCAAGGAAACAGAAAGAGAAGGTCAAAATATAAAAGGGTATAATGTACAAAGACCAATGGGTAACTTTTGTCTCCTTTTTTTCCCCATTGAGGATGAGGGCATGGGGCTGAGGACCATCAAATGTCTGGCAGGAATCTGTGAAAATAACATTCCTGTGGTAATTCCTCCTCATGGAGTGACCTGAGAACATTTCAAGCATTTTATTTTCATGTCTACTCCAATAACTGAAAACAATTTAAAGAAGCAAAATATCAGGGCCAAAATTTTTCAAAGAGATTATTTTTTTCACCTCTAGCTTGAAAGCAAATTGCAACTTTCTAAGCAAGCAAACAAAAAGAGCTTTTATGCATATCTGATTAGCTCATTTCCTTTGATTTTGGCGAGTGATGTCATTTGGGCCCAGCTGTTGGTATGCTGCAAATGATTTCCCTTCCTGGTGTTTCAGCAAGCCCATTTCTGCCCCTAATGGAATTACTTTGACTGGAACCCAGCATTTTTCATGGTTCACCTCTCCTATCAGCTGATACCCTGGACTCCTCTGGAAAGAATGAGGAAAGGCCACAAAGGCATTTAAGTGCCTGGAAAATAATACTTTCATGCAGACTGTTATCACACAGTTGTTTTTTGGAGGTCTGTTTCCAATGCCTTAGCTTCTTATTGATTCATCCTATGAAATATTAGTGAGAGTCTGAAGCAAATGGGGGCCTCTGAATTAAAGGGTCCTGGGCCCTCAGAAACTGAATTGGCCCATTCTTTTTGCCTCTTGTGCTTACAACAAAACTGACATGTTGACGCAACAAGGAAGGCAGCAGGGCTGTGGAAAGAACCAGGCAATGCACAAGAGCATTGGCTTTCAAATTCTGCGGATCCCAGTCCAAACTCCAGTGCTGCACCCTGCTAGCTGAGTATTGGAGGCTCTGCAAGTCTCTGCTCCTTATAGGTAAAAAGCTATTAAAAGTGAGCGCAGATCACGGAAAAAGCTCTCTATACGCTGGGGCAAGGGGTATATGGGGAATCTGTACTTTACGCTCTTTTTACTGTGAAACTAAAACTGTTCTAGAAAATAAACTCTGTTTAAAAAAAAAAAAAGTAAGCACAGAAGGTTGCTGTGAGAGTAGGCCTGGAAGGTGCTCAGAACCCTACGGAACATGGTAGTCATGATCTGCTGCTTCTGGTTATGTAATAAACTAGTTATTACATATCAGGCTAGGGCTCACCTGCTGAGTAAGGGGTTTTCAGCTTAGGCACTGTTGGTATTTTGGGCCATTTAATTCCTTGTTGTGGAGGCAGGAGGTGTCCTGTGTGTATTGTAGCATGTTTGGCAGCATCCCAGAATCTCTGGTCTCTCCCTACTAGATGCTAGTAGAACCCCCCCCCCCCCCCACACACACACACCCACTCAGTTGTGACAAGCAGAAACAGCTCCAGACATTGCCAAATGTCTCCTAAGGGACAAAATTGCCCCTAGCTGAGAACCACTGTGCTAGGTCAAGGGGAAAAAATAGTAATCAGTGCATTTGATGCCAAGGTGAAAACTCTCTGAGAGTTTTGCTCACTTGTCTCTATAGTACTCACACCCACCTGCTCAGGTTAATCTCACAAGCACATCTGGATCATTTCCCCCCATCCCTGATCTTCAGCTCCCACATCTGGAATGCACTATCTCCCCTCCACCTCCTGTCTGAAACTTCCCTAGCTTCAACCCCCATCTTCTTCAATAATAATGCTTCCTGACTCTTCTAAGCCTTCTCAGTCATCTTCTCTTCCTGGTTTCTTAGTCTGCCACTCAGCGTAGCACCTAATTCTGTCCTGGCCCTGCCACAATTGCCTTGGAGATGAGGGTGTTAGAGCAGGAAGAGACAATGCAAATCATGGGACCTAATGGCCCTCTGGAGCAAATGAGTTAATTGGGGCCCTGAGAGCCCAAGGACTTGTCCAAGGTCTCAGAGCAGATATGGGCTTGTAACCTCTGCCTGGCAGCCATTACCCCAGCAGGTGCAGGCTCATCAGCTATTCAGAGATGTTCAAAAGTCTTCCCGTGGATGTTTGGTTTCAAAGACTTTTCTTCCTCACTCTCCCTGTTTACACTGAACCCTATTTAAGCTCAGTTGTCAGAGAAATTATATAAGATATGTAGGTCTCCAACTTCACCCTGCATTAGAGTCACATGGAAGGCTTTTTCAAACACAGATTTCAAGGCCTCAGCCCTGGAGTTTCTGATTCTGTAAGTCTGGGTTGGGCCTGGGATTTTGCATTTCCAGGTGATACTGGTATTGCTGGTCCTGACCTCTCTTGGAGAGCTTGATAGGAAGTGATTGAGAACCTGGACTTTAGAACTAGATAACCCTGGGTTGGAGATCCTGCTTCACCACATTAGACAAGAGACTCAATCTCTTGGGGACTGTTTTCTCATTTGAAAAATCAAGATAATTAGAAATACTCATTAAAATGTACTATTATTTTCATTAAATCTATTATCTTCATTTTCTGGCATTTACCAACTCTCAGCATACATTCTGTCCTAAGGAGTTAAAAGAGGCCAATTTCCTTTCATTCGTTTAAGCTTGTGGCTTAAGAGGAAATCACAGGTCAGTTGAGCTCAGGAAATATGTTTAATTTGGTATGGAACTCTGCAGAAATCACTCAGTTTCTCAGTCATTTCCATACAGTGGGCAAAATGGCCCTTCTCTTACTCTCTCCCAACATCCAGGCCCTGCTGGATAGGTCAGAGAAGAGTAACAAATGCTTCACAAAATATTACTTGATAATACAGTACTGTTTATTCAAGATTATTTTTGACTCAGAGCCTCTTTTGTGATCATCCTTTGTTTCTGTCAAAATCCTGCCTGTTTTCCTTCTAGTAGGCACTTTCCTCCTCACTCTAGCCACATAGATAGCTCCCTTTTCTGACTTGTCTCTGTTACCTAACTGCTACTCCACTATAGGCAGCTTGCTTTGAAACATACTTGTCTAATGAGTGCTGTCTCCACATCTCTTCTCTCTAATTAAAGTAAACATTCTTTGAGGAAATGACCTATGCTTTTCATTTCTTTTGAATTCCCCCCAAGTTTGTGGCATCATTCTATGAACAGTCAAAAGACAAATGTTGGCTGAATGTATATTATATAGTTTGCATAGAATTAGTATCAAAGCTTCAACCAGGATATGGGTAAATAGCTTCCTACATCTTCTACATCTTTTTATTTAAAATGTACGTCTTCTCCATCATCTAAGTTGTTGGTTCTTGCGTAGGAGGGATTGGTCATTGACAAACTCCTGACCACTCAAGCTGATTGCCTACAGAAAGATAACTCTTAGGGTGAATCAATACATAACATATTCCTCTGGCAGTATACTACAAAATTATTTGGGAAGAGGAAATCACAGTGTTAGGAAACTGAAACATGTCCGGCTTTCAATCGTCATATCACTTTGTGACTAAAATTGCAAAAGCATTATGCTGAGTGAGTTGCCCAATTCAAATGGACCCAACATTAAACTCTTAAAATAATAAAACACTAAGAGTACTGGGAAGTAGAGTGGAAAGGAGGTAGTTGAGAAATGAGATGAAGGCTTCCAGTCCGACTAAAGTATAGCCATAAAATAAATAATGGGCCTGTAGGAGTGCATGTGGTTCAACTCATATTCCCTCTCCCTACCCAAATGTGCCTTATTTTAATGGTATAGTGATTCTCCAAAGATGGGTTTCCTTGGGGAGAAGTTGGGGGGCAGAGCCATGATGATGGTCTCAAATCTTCCAGTAATCTGGAGGGGGTTGCTACTTGTATATTTTTAGCTAGTATTTGTCACTTCAGGACATCTCTTTTCATTGCATTCCTCACTCACTCATTACTGGTACATCCTCAAAGAGGACTGGGCATACCCATCCCATTCATCTACCACTTGTGAAGAAAGACTACTCGGCAAGGGGTGGGGCCCCTAAAGGAGACAGCGGGACTAGGTGACAGAGAAGTGGATTTGCAAGAGACAGCTGCTATGAAGCTCTTTAGTTTTCAACTTGGACTAGTGACTTTCAGTCACGGGTCATGGCACACATTTGCATATGGCATCGCAAGCCACTGCAGACAAGCTACAGCACTGCTCAGTGACTTTGTCTTTATAAGTTCAACTGGAATCAAGGACCTCCTGGCATAAGTCACTTTTATGTATATTCAGATGTACTTGCTGAATGGGGTTCAACCACTGTGTCCATATAGGTCTATGGAAGTGAGAGTTGTATGTCTGATGTTGAAAGTGGTTTTCAAAGATTGACAACCATTATATTAAATATTTGTATCCCCTCACAATGGCCCCAGCGGGTACAGTATAGTAAACAAGACCTAGGTTTAGGGAATTCCTGCTCTGCCATTTACCAGCTATATGGACCCAGACAAAGCTATTTAACTTTGGGAAATTTTAGATTTGTTATCAGAAAATGAGGAAAAGAACATCTAGCTCAGAGAGTTATGAAGATTAAATAGGATAAAGTATGTGCGTATACATACCAAGCCACCAAATGCTAGCAACTATCAATATTATTATTACTTATTAATATATACCAGGTGCATAGCAATGGGCCTAGCACATAGTGAATGCCTAATGATTCTTAGATGCTGCTATTTATGTTATTAATTTTCAAAACTTTGGGTAATAGAACATAATTCTGACAAGCTCAGACCGTATGTTGGCAGTTTTATTTCCTGTCTTTTCTGTGGGTGACACAGGAAATAAGTCACTAGAACTGTTCCTTCAGTGGATAAAGGAACTTTTCTTTTAAACTTCCTTTATTCCTTCTGTGCTTTTGACTCAGGACTTCTCCTTTATCAAGAGACTGTGTGTCCAATAGATAGAGCACTGTTCTTTTGCAGAATATGCCACTATCTAATCTTTATAGTTGTCAAATTCTTGCTGGATTTTGTTGTTTTGATGCATACTCAAGTTGGTGCAAGATGTTTACTTAAAACAAAAGATATTTGTTTTGCCCCTTTTCATCTACCATCCAGAGCTCAACTACTGTAGCAATGCTGAATGTTCTTAAAAATCATAAGAGCTATAAAATATATTGAGTGCTTTCTTCCACATTATTAGTGTGCTCCATGTGTGAGCTATTTTCATCTTCAGAGAGCAACCATGTGAACTTGGTATTTACTGCTAACCCATTCTACATACGAATAAACTAAAGTTGAAGAGCCTATTAGATGGATTGCTCTGAGCAAGTGGAAGAGCTGGATCTCAAACACATACTTGTTGGATTCCAGAACCTGTGAATTTAACTGTAGGAGGGTCACTCTTTAAAATTTTACCAGGAATAGCTGTGTGCCTGCCCTGTAGTTCAACTGGCTTTCCCACCACTGAGTTTCACTCTCCTAGATTATAAGCTCCTTGTAGGCAAGAACTACGTTTCATTATTCTTTGTACCTTTCTTCTCCCTTTTCATATGCCTACTAAATTCTCAGGAAAAAAAAAAGGCTCATTAGATACTTGCTGAGTGATTTTGCAGTTCCCATCATTGTCAGTTACACCATATAATTATTGCAAATGAGTTTTAAAAGCAAGTTACTGCTCTTCTTTGGGGGACTACCATGAAAATAGTTCCCAAGTTCTTAGATCATAGAACATTACCCGTACCCAAACCCCTCAAGCAGAGAAAAGGAAAATTTGGAGTTGCCTTTCTTCTTGATGCCTCAAACTTCATTTTCAAGGTATCGGTTGATTAACTCTCAAATTATACCATGTGTCCAATGTCCAGTAATGGGCGGTTTCTGATGTGTGAAAGAATTTAATTGTGGGCCCAGATGCTACTTTCAGGAGTAATTCACTTGTGATTTGAGGAGGTTATCCCACACAGATCAATTGGGAAGGAGAAAATTATACTGATATGTTGAAAGCAATCACTTCCAGGGAAGAAGGTGGCTGAACTGTTTCTGCCAGGGATGCAAGTTGTTTTATGGGATTTAAAAGAAAAGCATACTGTGTGCACTTCTCTTTCTAAACATCTGTGTTAGCAATATCCCCTCCTCTCAGGACATTAGGCAGAATCAATATGAGCCACTCAAGAAGGAAGTAGCTGTATTCTGTATTAAATGGAGGAAACTTGAAATTAAGGTGTCCCTCAAATGTCGCCCAGGTAAAACTAAAAACATTAAGTTGTTGATTTACAGGCATATGATCTTAGTTTTTGTTATTTTATTTATGATAATGATAATAATGTTGCTGTATCCAGATTCTTTTTGTTGTAACTGACATAACTCAAATTGCTATAAGCAGTGAAACAAACAAGAAGCTTTCAGTAAAGTTTATATAATCAATAGACCTGGGTAGGTGTGACTTGATATATTGCTTAGTGCAAGGCTCAAATGATGTCGCCAGTACCCTGGTTTTCTCTCTCTACTTCCCAGTGATCTGTCCTTCCATGTGGGCTCTTTCGTCAGGCTCCACATAGTCACGGAATGGCTGCAGCAGTCCCAGGTCCTACATTTGCTCAGATTCACTTCCTAAAAGGAAAAGTTGATGGTGTCTTTCCAAAACTCCTAGCCAACATCCCACTGTTGTGATTGGGTCACTGGCCCATCTCCAAGCCAACCACTATGGTCAGGGGTGGGGATGTGACAAAGTGATGACTTATGCTTGCATACATGCTTCACTCCAGAAGCCCGTGGGTCAGGCGTTACCAAAACAGACATCCATGATAAATATTAACACCCATTATTATTGCCACGCATTGAGAGCTATAGGTCAGGCATTACCTAATATGATCCCCCACTGTTTCTTATTCACTCATTCACTCATTCAGAAGACATTTGTTGATATTCAATCATGGTGAGCAAAAACAAACATGGTCTCCACTCACAGTTTAGAATATGAATGTATTATGAGGTAGGTATGACCATCTACATTTTATAGACAGGGCAATTGAGCCTTCCTATATTGAGTTATATGAGTTTCCATTATTTCAGTTCCCTATAGGGAACAAAATATATAATGCTATAGCATTATAATTATTAAGTGAGAAACTGATCCAAACCAAAATCTCAGTTTCCATAGTCCATGTCCTCAACTGCTATGCTGCTCTAAAATGCTTTGCTTTGGGAACAATCTGCCCCAGGCTAATATATGTTTATTTGTGACCATGGCCCATCCCCAATCCCATCGTGAGGATTATCTCATGATGAAGAGAGGGACAATGTGAAAGGTCCAAGGAATATGTGTTCTCCCAATCCACCCCATACTAATGAGTCAGTATTAAATTCTTCTGGCTTCTTAATAAGTAGCCACAAACTACCAACTAACTTTTATGAATGTGCTTTCATTTAACATTATGTCTCTTCAGTGCTTTAAAATAACAACTAATCTCAGATCTTGGTCTCAGATCTGGCAGCTCCTTTGGCAAGATCAGCATTTTCAATCTTCTCCGGCTTCCAAGAATTCAACAGGCCACCTTACATTACGCGTGAGAAAACTGAAGCTCTGTGAGGTTAATTGACTTTCCTAAGTCACTAGGCTAGAGAGAGGTGGAGCAGTGGCCTAAATCACCTCTTCTTTTAATTTAATTTCTACACAACTATTTCCCAAATTGCTGTCATCCTTCATGATTTTTCGGTCATATACTTAACAACTTTATTTAAATACCTACTCTAGTCTTATTCTAAGCAACAATATTTGTCAGTTGGTGTTACTGAGTGTGCATTTTCCTAAGGCACGTTTTGATAAGCATAAAACTATCCAAAATTTAAATATCCACCCATGAATCACTAACAGTTTCTCATGAACCATTTGCAGTAGTGTCTGACACATTGAGAAACCTGTCCTATGCTCTGCAATTTCCTCACCAGTTAGCTGGGCCAAAAGTTTCAGGACCAAGGCTTAGGCTTATAGGCAGGCAATAGTCAATTTCTATGGAAAGTTTTTTTTTTCTCTCCAGGAAGAGACATACATGTATCAGCTGAATGGAGATGTGATCATTTTCAGTTCCTTCCTGTCCAGTGCCGGCCTTCCCAATCCCAATCTTATCCTCACACTCTGTTCACTTCCTGCCTTTGCTTGTGGGTGAGACATACCTGCTATTTAAAGGCTAGCCCAACTTTTCAAGCCCCACTAATATCGGACGGCTCTTTATTGTCTTGCAACTTGCCTGAGTTTCTGTGGTAAACTCCTTTAATGGCTGTCACACTGCATGATTGTTCAAATTGAGAAGTATCTATTTTGGAGAGAGCCTTTAACAACAGAGCTATTGCCACCTTCACTTTATTTTGTTTTAATTATGTTTGGCTTCCCATAAGTTTTCCTACTGATTTCTGAAGTTCTGCTACTCTCATAAGCCACTTAAGGATGAAATTCAGATCCCAAAGTGCATTTTTATCCCTAGTTACTTGGAAGAAAGGATTAGGTAAACTATCTAATACTTCTCTGTTTGAACACAGATAATAGGAGGAAGAGAAAAGACCCATTGCATGAGCACATTCCTTCACAAAATTCAAGCTCTTAGAGGCGGCTCATTTGTTTTACCATTTAACAATGAAATTAAGGAAGTCTGTGTTTGTCCTCGTAGTTATTCTTGGCTGCCATGATGCTCAGGGAGATTGGGGATATCAAATGGTAGTATGCCTTCTTGAGGGAAAGAAGGTGCACATTTATCTGTTTGTTTTGTATTCTTTCTCATGAAAGAATCTATTAAATTGTAACATAGCACTTCAACTTTCTCCAGCTCCACACTGGGATGTTAACTAGGTTACAGATCGCCATTGTTAACTCCAGACGGAGTTTAGATCCATTCTCCTACTGTATTAGACCTCATACCTGTTGCACATTAAAATCACCTGAGATGTGTTTAACAAATATGATGCTCAGATCTCAGACAAACAAATTAAATCAGGATCTCTGAGGACAGAACCCAGGCATCCTTCTGAACATCACCAGGTGACTCTAGTATGCACACAAGGTGGAGAACTCTCCTCCTTGAGCCTCTGGCTTCAAGGGTCCCTGTAATGTCATGGTTAGATGCAGTCAGGCAGGTGTGGGGTTGACTTCCCGCTCCACTTATTAGCTGTGACATAGGGCTATTCATTTAGCATTTCTAAGGCTTAGTTTTTCATTTATAAACTAGAGATGATCATGGCTCTTACCTTATGGAATTGTTTTGGGGTTTGATGAGATGCTATGGACAGTGCCATGCATATTACTACAATGGCCAGCTAGTCTTTCTGTCTTTGAATATCTCCTCTGCTCAGTTCATATTTTACACCAAGGAGTCTTCCTGAAGCATTGTACCCATGCCCAGTAAGAACGAAAAAGCAGCCTCTGACATCTGGGAACTTGCCTGATATATATAACTAGGACTTTGTGTTGCTAAGGGCTGGCCTAGAACTCAAAGCTAGGCCATGATGTCCTTCTGTTGGACACATAAACGTTCTCACCAAATATTAATATCAGACAAGGTCACTCTGTGACCATAAGGAAGTGAGGCAAAAAAACAAAAAACAAGGCTACCTCATAATTTTGACTAAACATCTGTAGGTCATTGTGCAAACAACAAAAATTCCAAACACCTCTTTCCTTCAACTAGTATGAATAACAGCTACTTCTTTACCTATTACAGGGTCCGCCTCACTCTAGTCTTCTTTCTTTCTAGATAGACTTTATTAAAAGTCAATTATAGAACTATATCCACTTTCTGACAGGACCTGATCCAGAGTAAACCCCTTTTCTTTCCATTCCAAGCCCCAGGCCTATCATAATTTTTTTCTAAACCTTCTTACTAAGATACCTTATGGTTCCTGATGGTGTGTATTCTGTCCCATGGCAAAGAGTGATAAACCCAACTCGTTCAACCACACATGTGTTCCTGGTGATCTTCAGCTGGAAGGCATTGACACCATTCTCTTGTTTGAAGTCCTATATTCCCGCTCTTATTTAAAAACCCAAGAACTATTAACTCACCTTTTACTGCTCTGCAAAATTTTTTAGGCATTTTTTGTTCTCTCCTTATCTTACCTATCTGATCCCATGTCTCATCATTCCCTGGTGGGGACCTTCTGGGATCTCTCTCTCTCTCTGTTTCTCTCTCTCTCCTTCTCATTCACAATGCTTCTTTTTCTTGCTTTTGGTCATGTTATTTCTATACTGTCTTCCTTAACTACTCTCCTAACTACTTCCTCCACTCATCCATCCTAGAATAATACTAATTGAGCACTTACTGTGTTAATTAACATTAGCTATTCCCAATGATATGCATAAGTTGATTCATTAAGTCTGGACAACCTTTGAAGTAGGTGCTATTATTATGTTCATTTCACACATGAGGAACAGAGGCACAAAAAAGTTAAATAATATGTTTATATCCACACAATTAGTATGGGGCAGAATCAGGATTGAGAAATATATTGATTTACCTTCCTAATAAGGTTGTTATAAGGACTAGTGACATAATGCAGATAGAGGGTTTAATATCAGCGGCTTCCCAAAAGAGTTCCTGGTGCTTAACCTAGTTCTAAATCTCTGTTTTGCTACTGAAAACCTTTCTTTTGTAATCCTCCTACAGCATGAAGCCTGAGTAAATATTGTGTATGCTTGAATGTATTTTTCCTTAGCTAATTCATAAATAGAATTCTGTTTGCCCCCAAATTCAAGCAGCCATTTGGAGCTGGTCTGACTCATTTCTGCCTTCCTATTAAGAAAAGTCACATTAATTATGTGCTTATTGATCAAAAATGATCTGAGGAGTTGCTCCAATCCTGGCATACTTTATTAAAGATTTACAGATCCAAATGCTAACACTCAACTGCTTAAAATTGAATTAGAGATATCTCACACATAGACAATGTTCAGGAGGTCCAATAAATAATATAATTAATATTATAAAATTATTTCTAAATTACATAAAATACATATTATAAATATTATAATATAATACATAACATAAAGTCTTTATAAAATACTACAAATACCCACTTTAAGAAACTCTCTGAATTTTCAAGTGGCAACCCCTTGCCAGATTATTTGATTAATTAGCTAAAAATAAATGATTCACAGCTCTCTCCTCTGGGCTCAGAATTTGTATCAGACAGTGAGTTGCCTTCTTTTTTCTTTAGTGTAACAATCAAAATTTAAATGCTTCTGCATTGCATCCTTGCTGGGGATTTATTTATTTATTTATTTATTTATTTATTTATTTAAAGACATGATGTTCAGGGGGCTTTTTTTTTTTATAAATTACTTTCTCTCTCTCTCTCTCTCTCTCTCTCTCTCTCCCTCCCTCCCTCCCTCCCTCCATCATGAAGGCATACAATTCTACTATTAGGAGCTTACACCATTAGGGATGGACCCTGTACCTCAAAGGAAAAGGAATTTCAAGTGATATTGAAATGGAACCGTCTCAGTTGTGAATTACACAATTTTTTGTGTGTGTCCATTACACAATTTTAATGACAGTAAGGAGTATGGAAAGGGAAAAATTCTTAGAGCATCTGTGTGAAGATTCTGGGGAACTAGGACCTAGAAGATCCTGAGGAGATGGTTATATCCTGGTTACTGAGCCTACATTAGACCACTTTCTACTTTTGTGAGACAGTATAAAAACCATGTCTGTTTATAGCACTCCTCTTTCCTCACTCACTATGGGGCATTCTGTCCTTGTACCCTAAGAGTTTTTCTCGCCTAGCTCTCTAAGGAGAACTCCAAGTTCATTGGCTGAGACTCTTTTGATGCTTAAGCCGTGAAGAAGACAGAGAAAGGAAAAATGGAAAAGCTAGGAATGGAAGTCTGGTTTGGAAAGGGACAGGATTCAATCAGGGAGAACAGAAAAGAGTGAGAGGAAGGATGGGTGGAAGTGACCTCCCACTACAGTCCTGCACCCATAGCTGGGTATCAAGAAAAGTACTTGCTTGAGAGTTGGGAGTGAGAGAGAGTATTGGGGAGAGTAGGGGTCATAAGTGTGCAAGACATAGAATAACATAGAGGAGGAAAGAATATTTTCAGTATGTTTTGTAGACAAATGTACTTCTCTTCCTGTCCTTTGACAGTCATTAAAGATTTGAATTTTTTAATGTTTTAATGGATTTTGTTGCTGGCTTATATTGCTTGACATGTGATACTGCAATTCGACTTGGTCACATATAACCCCCTTATTTTGGGGCCATATATGTTAGGTTTCATTCAGCCCATAAGTAAACCTGGGTTATATTTAGAATGTCATGATTAGTTCATGGCACTGTGTTTCAAGAATCCTGTAGCTCAACTTGAATGCAACCAGGAAGACGAAAGAGCTCAAAACCACAACATCTTAGGATCAGTCAAAATAATCAGGAATGCTTAGTTTGGGGGAAAGAAGTCTTGGGATCATCCTCAGAGCCATCAGAAGGCTATCTCCAAAGGGATCATCTGATGAGAGATGAATTGTAATATGTGTATGGTTCTGTAAGGGAGACCAGGACTAGCAAGAAAAATATGTCTTTTCTAAAGACACAAAATTTTAGACCTAAGCTAAGGGAGAACTTTCTGACAGTGCTTACCATGGGTGAAATAGGAACAAATAGCAAATTCTTCAGAGGAGATATTCAAGTGCAATATTTGGGGGGATGCAAAAATATGGTAGGTGGATGAATATGAAGTCACTAATCCCCAAATTCAAGTGATCATTGGAACACCTAGACCCACCTGAAAGATTGTAAAAAAATAGGTCCAAGGAATATATATCTTCAAAACACAACACAAGATAAGTAATTCAATACAGTGGAATATTATTCAGCCACAACAAAAAAGTACATGCTACAAAATTGATGAACCCTGGAAACATTATGCTGAAAGAAGGAAATCAGTCACAAAGGCCACATATGGTATGATTCCGTTTATATTAAATGCCCCCAGTAGGCAAATCCATACAGAGTAGATTAGTGGTTGCCTAGGCCTGGGGGGTGGGGGGTGAGGGAATGGAAGGAGAATGGAGAGGGACTGCTAGTGGATATGGGATTTCTTTTTGGGGTTATAAAAATGTTTTAAATTGATTGTGGTGATAGTTGTACAACTCTGTGAATACACTAGAAACCATCAAATTATATTCTTTAAATGGATGAATTGTATGATATGTGAATTACATTTCAATAAAGCTATAATACATATATATAATATATATATAATATTCAATAAAGCTATAATATATATATTATATTATATATAATATATATATAATTACAGATCCAAATGTTAATTTGGATAATATATATATAATATTCAATAAAGCTATAATATATATTATATATATATAATATTAATATATATATTAAGCAGTCCAGATGACACTGTTTTTGGTTAAATTTAGGAACAAAACCCCGGCTTCAATTAGAATCATCTGAGTTTTTTTCATAAGATACTAATACCAATGTCCCATTGCCTGAAATTCTAATTCAATTGAGACTAGAACACTGGTTTTCAAAAAGTTTCCCACAGGAGATTAATATATATTTAAGTGAAGAATTTCAAGAACTTAGGATGCTTCCTTTGAGATGCTGTGATATCTCAAGCTTCTAATTCTATTTCAGGGTTTAAGAGCAAGAGCTCTGAGCCATATACCTGAATTGGCATTTCAGCTGTGCTTTCATAAGCTGGGTGACAATGAAAAAGTTATTTAACTTTTCCAAGCCCTGATTTCCTCATCTATAAAATGGATGTAATGATAGTACCTACTTCACAGATGTTTTTTAAAACATGAAATGATATTGGAGCACCTGGGTACCTCACTCAGTTGATTAAGTGTCCAACTCTTGGTTTCAGCTCAGGTCATGATCTTATGGCTTCGTGGGTTTGGCCTCACATCGGGCTCTGTGCTGGCAGAGCCTGCTTGGGATTCTCTCTCTCCCTCTGTAGCCGCCCTCCCCCCACTCTTGCTGTCTCTGTCTCTCTCTAAACGAATAAACTTAAAAAAATTTTTTTTAATTAAGTGACATTTCTAAATTATCTAATCTAGTGCTTGACATATAGTAAGAACTCAGTGTTTGATGATGATGATATGATTTTTTTTTGCAAGAAGAAGAAATATAAATTTGGATGTGAGAGGGCTGTATGTTTCTTAAGATGAAATATGGCCAAGACACAGATCAAATTCATATGTAGTGGGTTTTGTGGACGAGGATTATGGGGTAAGAGAGCCCATGGAAGTAAGAAATAGTATTATTTGAATGCTATAGGATTAAAAAGGCAAAGAGCTAAAGTTTCTCATTTTCATGATCCTCTTATAAGATAACATTTGGATGGGGCAAAGCATAAACATTGCAATCCTTCCCACTGGCTCTGTTAACCCAAAAAGAGTTTCTGTTCCTCATGCCTGGGGAAGATGGGGGATGTATCTCAGAAAGTTCTTCATTAAGTGCAGGTGTATTTTTAGACTAGCAATGTTTTGTTTTGTTTTGTTTTTAACATATATTATCAACAAACTGACATGGAAAGCCACCAAGCATAAGGAAGCAAGAACATAATTTAAGCCTTCTGGGAGATCCAAACTCTATCACATACCCACATGTGGAAAAAATAATGTGGCGCAAACTTTCTAAGACTTTATTTTTTAACTCTAGAAAACGAGAAAGATTGATGATGCTTAACCTGCCAGAGGATCAGTTTCCTGCTGCTTTTTCTTTTTTAATCCCCACTCCCTTCTCCTATACCAACTTAAAAACAAAATCAGAACTCGCTATCCTATTAGTGTACTTTTGGCAGACCTTGGCTTTGGCATTGTCTTTCTGACCAGTTTACTGATTAGTGTTTATTACTAATCATCTGTGGCTGGAAACATGACCCAGAGAGAAGAAAGACCAGGGCAACAGCATGCAGTGACATTGTTAGAATTATTCACAGTGTTTTCAGCAGGAATCACTCAACCCAAATCCACAACCACAACAGATGCCTTTAGCATGCCAAAACCCAGGCATTGGCAGCCAGGCAAAGCAGACTTCCCTTAGCACTTGGCAAGGTTCCCCTTCCCTTTTCCTGGTATCTGGAGCCCAGTGCTTGGCCAGAAGTAAAGGTGAGACAGTCTGAGGGAATAAGTTGGCTGACAGAAGTTCTCTGATGCCATATATCTGCCCAATACACTGTTGAAAATCAAGTTTCAGTGAGCAGGGCATGGGCACACTTGGGTACAAAGGCAAGAGTCTGGGGAAATATTCAACAGTGTACTTTGAGTTATAATGACTCTTTGATTAATTTAACCTCTCAGAACTGAGGTTTTCTGATGAAGAAATTTATTCAGTCATGTAGTATTTCAACAAATACTTATTGAGTGGCTACCGGCATGCCAGGGCCTTTGTGTTAGAAGGAAGGCAGTTAGGCCAACAAGAATATTAAAATTTGCCATCCAAACAACTGACAGAAATTTATCAACATCTAAAATGGTAACTTTGAGGGGCACCTGGATGGCTCAGTCAGTTGAATGTCTAACTCTTGATTTCGTCTCAGGTCATGATTCCCAGGGCAGTGGGGTCTGGCTCAGCACTGAGTGTGGAGCCTGTTTAAGATTCTCTCTCTCCCTCTATCTCCCCACTCTTGCTATAAACACACAAACAAACAAATAAATAAATAAAAACAGTAACTTTGAAACTTCCACTCTTTCTATGGGCTCACAGGAGAAACTCATAGACTGAGGTTTACCTTACTGAATAGATATATCTTTTTTTTTCTTTCTTTTTTTTTTTTTTTACCGAGTTCAGAGCCTATGTATTTCTGACTTGGCTAATATTGTAGTTCCTTTGTCTGGAAATATGTCTTTTAATAGTTAACTTTTTCCCCTCTGTTTCTAAAAGTAAGAAATCCCTGTTCTTAAATTCATGTGGAAAATATGGGGAAAAACTTTTTAAATCACTTATCATCTTACCACCCAAAACAACCACTCTTAGCATTTGGGCATAGAATGGCAGGGGGTGGTTAGACCATGAAAATATGCCTTTTAGTGGGTGATGGGTATTGAGGAGGGCACCTGTTGGGATGAGCACTGGTTGTTGTATGGAAACCAATTTGACAATAAATTTCATATATTAAAAAAATATATGCCTTTTAAAAGAAAATCTTAGGCTAATAGATCTGCTAAGTATATTGCAAATTCAGCTGCCTAAAAAGGCCAGTGGCAGAGTATTCTAATGGAAGGATTCCTTAGGAAATAGTGGCTTCTTTCCTAGGTGGAGTCTTCTAAGGTAAGTGAGTATTTTTACCAAACTAGGAGGGCTTGAGGGGATTAGAAAATGGTAGAGGACAAGATGGCATTGTATTTCATGCTTTCCAAACATATTTGCTTAATGTTGGCAAATGTCTTTTCATCTATGAAGAGAATTCTACTGTCCAAGAGAGATGCAGAAGAGTAGTGAGAATGATTTTTATATATTTAGTTGATATTTTTATCAAATGTCTTTTACATGCCAGTATTTAGGCTAGGAGACTAGAAGGTATAGTGATGTTTAGTTCTTGGGAAAATAAGTATTAAGTAATAAGTATAAGTCAATAATAATACTCAAGTATCATGAGTGCATGCCATAAAGGGAAATATAGGTGTTTTGAGGTCACATAATAAGAGCCCTACCTTATTCTAGTAAATGAGAGAAGTTTTTCATAATCAAGTGTCATTTAAGTTCATACAGTGTGAAGGCAGGGCCTTCAGTCTGGTTCATGGTGCAGAGTGTTCTAACAACTATAATCAGGTTAAAATTTATTCCCACTGTTCAAAATAACTACTTTATACCAGGGCCTTTGGTAGCTTGCTGAGATTTTGGTGCCGTGAGTATGATTACATAGGAAATCTGGAAAATACAGACTAGTGTGGTCAATCAGCTAAGTGACCTTCCTCAGAAGAGAATACCACTTCCTGGAGGCCATTTGCTGGAGCCCCACCCTTCAGCATTTGATATATGGTATCATTTTGGACTAGTTAAGGAGATACCAGGAATTCCAGGCCATATGCATAAATGGATACAAAAAGCATCAGATAGGTTCTTTGAGTGGTTGTGGCAAAAGATTCATCATGATTTATGCACCGTACATAAGGAGATGTCTGATGTGAAGTCAACAACCGAAATCGAATGAATAATTCAGCATGCAGATCAATCACATCATCTCACTTGCTATGTTATTGCTATTTTTACGTAATTGCAAAGTGAAAAATAAATTGATGTCATAAATAAACAACTGTCATTTGATATGAAATAGATCTTAGCATCTTAAGGATATTCTATTTTCAGGTACTTCTCTGAACCTTCTTAGACAATTAAAAATATGCCCTTATTAAAATATGGGGAGAAATGTCTCTACATGATGTTTCAATGCCAATGTTGAAAGAAAATAATGTAGAAGGATGAAGCATTAGATCTCATCTTCAATGGGCATTTCTTGGCTGGTCTTGTTCTAGAAGGCATTGCGCAAAAGAAAGCTCTTAATGCTTATTGCATGATGTGATGGTGCAATTGATTGCAACCAAAATAAAATGCTAAATTTAATTCCTTTCATATTTGTTTTTAAAGTGGATAGATGTGAATGGACTCAGTCTAAAAGTCTACTTTCATTCTCCATGAATCTTTCCTCGATTAAATTAATAATAATGAATAATAGCCCCTTGTCATATTCATACTATTGCCTCTTTAAAGAAAAACACAAAACATGGTCTAGGTAATCTCATATCATAGGCAGTAACTGTCACATCGTTGTTATATTGTTACAACTAGCATCTGCTCATAATAGCACAAAAGAATAATCAGTTTAATTAATTGTGCATTTTTTGGCCTTTCCATTTTTAAGTGTTTTTATTAAAGTCTTGCTTTTCTTGATAAGAAATCTTGCTTCTCAAAAGTGTGAACAGAACATGTTTTCTTGATGGGAAATATAAAAATCTCCAAAGTCTAAGCTCACTATTAAAAATGAGAACACATTTTTACTTATTCACCTTTAGCCAAAAGACAAACTCTAACTTCATGTTTAATTTTTAAAATATGTTTTATCAATGAAATTAATGAATCTTCTAGAATAAATATCAACCATATCCGCCCTTGACAGAATAGTTGTACAACTTGAAACATCTTATCTCTGAAGCTCTTTGAAGTTCATTTGAACATCAATTAGATCCACATAAATATTTGCTGTTTTACAATAGAAGTTCCCTCTAGGTCAAGCAGGCTCTCTGGATAAATGGATCTTGTCTAACAGTACACTAGGTAGAGTTAGCAGTAATATGACAAAACAAGTACAGGTCATGGCATGACTTCGAGAGCACTGTCTTTTCTCTATCTCTTTAGATAACTACACTTGTCTTTTGTTCCTTCTCAGAACGAAAAGCACAGTGTTTTTAAAGCCAAATATAATTTAAAATAAACTCTTGCATTCTCCTTTCCCAGCTCAGATCTGGGAATGGACAAGACCTAAGTGGGAAAGAATTAGACCTTTTGAACTTTGAGAGGGAAAAGCACAGTGAGTTTGAAAGCTTCTGAAGTTTCTCATCCCGGCTGGGATTATATCACTGAGTTGCTGGTGTCCTTCAATTACAGCCGAGCATGTTTGTGCAGCCAAATGTCATTTCATAGGAAAAATCAAACTCGATTTGGTGAGATTTCTGGAGAAGAATGAACCCAATCTGGGGTGGAATGACAAAGAACACCGATGAAAACAAATGCTAGGCAGTGCCTTGCACATTCTATGAAACGTCTAAAGAGGATTGCTTTTAGAGAAATACAATGATTTTATATATTCTCTTTCCTTTTTCTCTTGGTAGAACTTCCTTTCAGAAGGAAAATGAATCTCTATTATGTCCCAGTGATCAGGGAAGAAAGACAATCTTCTGCCAGAGCGAAAAGGCAGAGGAGGTTAGTGATACTGACTAAGCAAACTGGAATCTTGGGTCTAATAGATTCAGCGCTGCACATTTTAAGGAATACCATGACTTTGTATGGTGCATGTTTCTCTGAAGTTGTATTGTAGAAACTTGAAACTTTTTTTCTCAGAACCAACCCAAATGATTTTTGTTGCTCCGATAGTTGGTTAGATAGTTAACTAGATGGCCCCCAAGTGCCAGGAAGTCCAGTAGTGTAGGTTGGGCACTGCCCACCTTCAGAACAATGTCACTCACCTAGACTGCAATATGAAGATTGCCCCCTCGAGTAAAGGTAAAGACCTCTAGAAGAGTAGTAGCAGCCCTAAAGTTTTCCTCATTCAAGTCTGCTCCACTCAGTTGCTTAGCTGTTTCACTCAACCTCCCCCAATGCAAGAGTCCAAAAAGAGAAAATTGACCGGTTTTAAAGCAACAGCAAAAGGATAGATATACCAACTGCATAAAAGTGCCTAACTCATTGTAGGTGTTCAGTAAATACTTGTTGGATGTATGATTTTATATTGTATTTGTCAGTGAATCTGTCTTCACCATTAAGCTGTAACTGTGACAGCAGGGATCGTGTCTGTCATGTTCATCTCTGTCATCTATGTGCAGGACCCGGACAGTGGCAAACATTGAGTAAGCATCCAATTAATATTTACTGAGGGAATTAACAAATTATAAACCATTATTTCACAAGGTACACACTAGCATTCCCATTTTACATATGTGGAAACTGAGTTCTCAAAGGTAAAGTGAAGATTCCAAGAGGACCAATGTATGGTGTTGCAGCCCACCCACCCTTCTGGCCTGAGGGTCTAAATTCAGTTAAACCATGACAGGTTTGTCCCTTTGGACCACTCCCTTTTGGTCCATGCATAATTTATCACTTTGAAAAAATTGATTTGGATTCTTGCCCTGAGGGGTGCCAAAAGAAATGGCCAAAGGAAATTCACCAGTGTATTTATTACGGAGATATTCTAGAGCATCTACTTATGAAGACCCAGAGAGATTTCTCAGTCCTCTGTGCTGGTAACATGGACCTCACCTGAGTAACTAGTGGGGTTTTGTTTTCTTTTAAGTTTATTTATTTACTTTGAGAGGGACTGGGATAGGGGCAGAGAGAGAGAAGAAGAGAAAGAATCCCAACCAGTCTCCCCTCAGCACAGAACCCAATGCAGGGCTCAAACTCAAAAACCATGAGATCATGACCTGACCCAAAATCAAGAGTCAGACACTTAACTGACTGAGCCACCCAGGTGCCCCTGTTTTATTTTTTTGTGGGTTTTTTTTGGGGGGGGTGTTTAGCTTTGTCTTTATTTTCATATAGACTTTACTTTTTAGAAATGTTTTAGGTTCACAGCAAAGTTGAGAGGAAGGTATAGAGATTTTCCATGGTTCTTCTGCCTCCATACATGCACAGCCTCATCCATTATCAAAATCCCTCACCAGGATGGTACATTTGTTACACTTGATGATCCTACATTCACAACATCACTATCATCCAGACTTCAAAGTGTATATTAAGATCCATTCTTGGTGTTGTACATTCTTTGGGTTTGGAAAAATGTAGAATGACATGTATCCACCATTATAGCATCATACAAAGTAGTTTCATTGCTCAAAAATCTTCTGTTCTCCATTGATGCATCTCTTCCTTTCCGCCAGTCCCTGGGAACCACTGATCTTTTTATTGTCTCCATGCTTTTGTTTTATCCAGACTGTCAAATAATGGAATCATACAGTATGTAGCCTCTTCAAATTGGCTTCTTTCACTTAGTAATATGCATTTAAATATCTTCCATGCCTCTTCATGGCTTGATAATTCAGATTTTTTTAGCACTGAATATATCACATTTTTTTTGTCCTTTCACCTACTGAAGACATCTTGCTTATTTCCAAGTTTTGGCAATTATGAATAAAGCTGCTATTAATATCTGTGTGCAGGTGTTTATGTTATGTGGAGTTTTCAACTCCTTTGGGTATATACCAAGGAATGCCTTTCCTGAATTCTTTGGTAAGAGTATGTTCATTTTGTAAGATTGATGGACTTCTCACTTTATAAACAATGTGCATTGTGTAACTGATTGAAATTCCCTTTTTGCTTTGTCCACTTGAAAAGTCAATGGCAACTTTGAAGGCCAACTTTAGGTTTGTGTACCAATGTGTGTTTTCCAAACACATGTATGTTTCTGGCATTTTATACTTATTTATTTTCTTATCATGATGCTTTTTTATTTGTTTTACTCATTGCATTTTAATATGCTATTGTATGCTACATGTTGTCTTTAATTTTATAAACTGGAGATAAGAATCTAAGAAATAACTCCAAAGGAGACAAAGTTTATGGGAGTGGTTAAGAGAGTATAGAGACCCTGGGTTCAAAGGCCAGCTTTACTATTTACTAGTTCTGTGACATTGAGTAAGTTACTTACCCTCAGTTTTTTCATTCATAAAATAAGGTAGTAATAACTTCTACCTCATTACATTATTGCCAGGAATAAAAGAGATACTCTATGAAAAACACTATTCCTGAGTCTGGAATATAGTATATAACAATACATGTTATTATTTTCTTGTTTCAGCCCACCTCCACCCTTCCTACTCAAACCCACTTACTCAGTGCCCCAGAGGAGGATGTGTCAGCCTCCACACTATAAAAATTTTGAGTCAGATAATTCTTCACAACCGTTCTGTGCACTGTAGGACGTTGAGCAGCATCCCAGGACTCTACCCCCTAGAGCCAACAGTGTACCCTCAGTTGTGAAAAACATAAATTGTCTCCAGACATTTCCAAATGTTCCACAGAGAACAAAAATCATCCCCAGTTCAGAACCACTATTCTGGATGTTTCCTGCTATCATCAGTTGTTTGGGGCCACTTTCCAGTAATTCTCTATTCTACTTTTCTAGCTCACATTTACTTAGACCAGTCCACATATTGTTAGGTTCGTTTATTTCTCACATCCAAACTTAGTGGCTCATGGTGTAAACTTTTATTGAGAACCAGTTATGGCCTTTGCCTTTGAGGTGACATCATCCAGGGGAGAGTTTGGCCATGTATGTAAACCACTATGACACATCCCAGTGACTGCTGGAGGCAGGTAACATGCAGACTCCTCAGGCCTGTACTATACTTTCAGATTGAAAATGAAGACACGTGCTCTGACCCAGGATTTTTTTTTTTTTGGTCAACATTTCAATTTATGAAAAATATTATGAATGTGCACAAATAAAATAGGTAAAAGTTTAATGAATCATCC
This sequence comes from Acinonyx jubatus, assembly GCF_027475565.1. NCBI lineage: Eukaryota > Metazoa > Chordata > Mammalia > Carnivora > Felidae > Acinonyx > Acinonyx jubatus. Next base: position 186,729,722 of record NC_069380.1, on the reverse strand, counting down.
TTTTGAAAAGAGTAAATTACATGGAATTAGAAAGTGTTTAAAAAAAACTGGACATGTGACAAATGTCAGAGGAGGGAGTGATTAATTTTCCTATTAATAGGCAGATAACCTGATTCATACTGAGGCAGTGATAATTGATAGGAGATTAAAATGATGTGCCTTCCCAATGCCATTTACAATTTAATGCGGGGCCATAATGTGCTAAGTGGGAGTGCGAGTGTATGGGGAGTATGACCATAGAAATGAAGCTTGAACATTTCCCGTAAACACACTGAAAACCATTGGTGGGGACAGAGGGCAGGGAATGTTCCCTTTAACAAACACAAACAAAGCAAAACACACATTAAAAACAAACAAACAAAACAAAATGAACAAAAACAAGTTCTGGGCCCCTGGTGATCTTGGGGATTTTTTTGCCATGAGCAGCAGCGCAAAAGGAGGTGGAAAGGGTCAAATAAGGTTTGGAGGGACATTCCTAAGACGAATGACGGTCATAGGAAATGTAAGACTTAATGATAGATGGAAGAAAGCTTGGCAGGATTCCTCTTAATTTTTATGAAAAAATAAATCAGGGGCTCCTGGGTGGCTCAGCAGGTTAAGCAACCAACTTGGGCTCAGGTCATAATCTCACAGTTCCTGAGTTTGAGCCCCGCATGGGACTCTGAGCTAACAGGAGAGGACAGCAGAGCCTGTTTCAGATCCTCTGTCTCCCTCTCTCTCTTCTCTCTGTCCCTCCCACCCATCCACTCTCCACGCGTTCTCTCTCTCAAAAATAAACGTTTAAAAATAGATAGATAGATAGATGACACATAGATACATAGATATAGATAGATAAAGAAAACATGACTTTGGCTAAACTTTTCTCCACACTTTCTTCTTTGCATTCCCAGCTATGCCACCCTCACCCAAATGAAACCACCTCTTAAGTGTACAATAATTCAGAGGTGTCCTGAGACATTGTAGAATTCATTGTTTTTATTAAGCTTGGTGCAGTGAATCACTAAAAGTGCTCAATTGTTAGAGTTTCCTCCTGACTACTACTGTGCTTTATAAATGCCCCATTTCGAAATTCAAGTCCCTCCAAGTACAATGCACATTGGCATGATCAGGTCATTCCTTTGATTTTACCAGTGAGATTTTGTGGTTGGTTTTGAAGATGGAGGGAAATGAAAGAGAAGACAAACTTCTTTTTGACAAAGGGCTGACACTGATGTTCTTACATCAAGTTGTACTGTTGAAGTTACAAAAGATGCATCATACCTGTATACAAATCTCTTTGCCTTTGAGCCTAAAGAGCTGTATAATCCAATATCGGGACAAGGTGAGAAGGTACTAATACAAACCAGAAATTCATTCTCAATGTGTTTTCTGAAGCTCAACTCTGTGTACAGTCCCATGAAAAGCACAAAGATACTTTCCCAGTGTGTATAATAGGGTCATTTTAAGGACACAGTTGTTGGACTTCACTCTCTTGGCATCTGTTCAGGACAGCTAACAAAAGTCAGTTGTCTCTTACCTTCTCATCACCTCCTCAGCACCCCTCACCAACAAATCCCTAGCAAATTCCACTTGCTGAGTGTCCTCCTATTAGCATAATGGTGTGTTTTAATTTGGAGAAGAAGCATGTGTTTCCTATAAGAAAGTTGTTTTAGGTCTTTAAATGTCTCTGTCAAACACTTTCTTTTTGTTTGGAGAAATAATTACAGATCAGTACTGTTGAAACCAAAACATCAGAGAAATTGCCTGCCCCAGTGTTTCTAATTTGGTGGATGTCTGCTCAGTGAATGACAAAAGTTTAGCTTGGCCATGCCAAGAAAAACACATCCAGTTTGACCATTGCAAATGCTGACTTGGTTATAAGAGATGACAATCACTGCACTTTGGTTGTTTCCCTCACATCCCAGAAGAAGAGCAAGAACAAAGCTGTTCCTATGACTCCAATGGCCGACACCAAGTGAAACTGTGATGGTGACTATGGATGTCTTTGGATGCCATTTTTTTCCTTATTTAAGGTGGCATCTTATGCTGACCTACAGTTACTCAAAACAACCACATTGACATCTTCACTGATATCTCTCCGTTGTGAACATTCCACCCTAGACTTTTCCAGTCCCAGACCTGGATATGTTTTTGTCATAACTGTCATGGCTTGGCTGACTAAAGGGAGAAATATATAATTTTGAGAGCTGCACATAGCAGCATTTAAACGGATGGTATATTCATGGGATAAAGCTGATGTAGCTACACACATGCATATATATATAAATATATATATATATATACACACACATGCATATATATATATATATATATATATATATATATATATATAACCTTATCTAGAAAATAGAGATAGTTATAAGGTAGAAATAATAATCAGTCACAATCATAGTCCTGAGCATGTATTGGAGAGAGAAGATCAGGAGAGGGATCGGATGGTGATTGAGGCTCCACGTCTACTTTGACACTTTCTCTCCTCTCTGGTATTTCATATGATGGAATCCCACATGAGGCTTCAAGAAGCAAGGAAAGTTTCTATTGGTGAAAAACATAAAAGTTGAGAAACCACTCTCAGGTGTGTTCAGGTTATGAAAATATATTGAGCTTCACTTATATGTGCACTTTTCATATGTGAATTTTACTTCATTAAAAAAGGTAAACACTCAGGGAAATACAAATCAAAACCACAATGAGATACCACCTGACACCTGTCAGAATGGCTAACATTAACAATTCGGGCAACAACGGATGTTGGCGAGGATGCAGAGGAAGAGGATCTCTTTTGCATTGTTGGTGGGAATGCAAGCTGGTACAGCCACTCTGGAAAGCAGGATGGAGGTTCCTCAAAAAACTAAAAACAGAACTACCCTACAACCCAGCAATTGCACTACTAGCCATTTATCCATGGGATACAGGTGTGCTGTTTCGAAGGACACATGCACCCCCATGTTTATAGCGGCACTATCAACAATAGCCAAAGTATGGAAAGAGCCCAAATGTCCATCAATGGATGAATGGATAAAGAAGGTGTGATATATAAATATACACAATGGAATGTTACTCGGCAATCAAAAAGAATGAAATCTTGCCATTTGCAACTACGTGGATGGAACTGGAGGGTATTATGCTAAGTGAAATTAGTCAGTCAAGAGAAAGACAAAAATCATATGACTTCACTCATCTGAGGACTTTAAGAGACAAAACAGATGAACATAAGGGAAGGGAAGCAAAAATAATATAAAAACAGGGAGGGGGACAAAACAGAAGAGACTCATAAATAATGGAGAACAAACTGAGGGTTGCCAGAGGGGTTGGGGGAGGGGGGATGGGCTAAATGGGTAAGGGGCACTAAGGGATCTACTCCTGAAATCATTGTTTCACTATATGCTAACTAATTTGGATGTAAATTTCAAAAAAAATAAAAAATAAAATTAAAAAAAGTAGACACACATACACATACCAAAGGTTGGCTGCTAAGTTAAGATAGTCATGTAGGGGCGCCTGGGTGGCTCAGTCAGTTAAGCGGCCGACTTCAGCTCAGGTCATGATCTCGCGGTCTGTGAGTTCGAGCCCCGCGTGGGGCTCTGGGCTGGTGGCTCAGAGCCTGGAGCCTGCTTCCGATTCTGTGTCTCCCTCTCTCTCTGCCCCTCCGCCGTTCATGCTGTGACTCTCTCTGTCTCAAAAATAAATAAACGTTAAAAAAAAAAAGATACTCATGTATTTTGGAAAGCTATTGAGATGAAGAAAGTTTACAGAAGATCTACTGGGGAGAAGAAGGTGAAAAGAGAAATGTAGAAACTTAGTGGTCTTCGAAACAAATACATGGCTCTCTAGTATAGATATGAATGGGGCTGCCATGTGTGCCCTCTGCATTGAACCCCTGATACACTCAATCTCTGAGGCCCATTCTTATCCATACTTTTGAATCTCAAGTATACCTGTCTTTAAGATCCATAAAAGATGTTCAGCATGTGTGTGTTACTCCATGGCTATATGCTAGACAAATAGGGCATTCAAGTAGATAAAAGACATCATCCTTTTCTCAAAAATCTTGCACTAAAAATTTTGGTTTATTAGGAAAGAGCCTAAATATCGACTGACTGATGAAAAGATAAAGAAGAAGTGGTGTATACATACAATGAGATACTACTCAGCCATAAAAAAGAATGAAATCTTGCTATTTTCAATAACAGCTAGAGAAATGATGCAGAGTGAAATAAATCAGTTGAAGAAAGACAAATATTGTGTGATTTCACTCATATGTGGAATTGAAGACACAAAACAAATGAACATAAGGGGAAATAAGAGAGAAGCAAACCAAGAAATAGACTCTTAACTACAGAGAACAAACTGAGAGTTACTGGAGGGGAGGTGGGTGGGGTGATGGGCTAAATAGGTGATGGGTATTAAGAAGGGCACTTGCTGGGATGAGCACTGGGTGTTGTATGTTAGAGATGAATCACTAAATTCTACACCTGAAACTAATATTATGCTGTATGTTAACTAACTGGAATTTAAATAAAAATTTGTAGGAAAAATTTTGGTTTATCAAAAAAACAATTGGAAAACAATCTAAATGTCCAACAATATAGGATTGTTCAATTAAATTATCTTAGATCCATAGAATGATAAGAGTCATTAGAAACAATGTTTCAAAGAATATTTTAATAACATGTAAAATGTTCCCAGTATGAATAGAGAGAAAGCAGGTGAGAAAACATATTTTACAGTAAGAGAGCCAAATACTATATATCTCAAAAAATAAAAAACAGACCAACTACGAAAACAGCAACAACAACAACACAAACACAACCAAATAACCCCATGGAAGGGGATTCACTGAAATGTAATCATCCAGGCATGAGAGAATGGGTAATTTTTATTTACTTTTCTTATCTGAATTTACTAAACTTGTAATCTGGAGCATGTGTTGTTTTTGTAGTAAAGAACAAATTATGTTTTTTAAAACTAAGGGTTATTCAGCCTAGGAAAGGAAAACAAAATGTAAGTATAAAAAGAGCAATTCAAATTCTAGGGAATATAGAAGCACCAAGCACAAGCAAGATATTACATTTGTGGGAACAAAGGGGTAGCAAATACTAAGAAGCCATTGGAGGTGGTGGGACTTTGGCTGAGTATGGATTCTAATATTGATGATAGGTAGTGTTCAGGCAAAGCTTGTCTCTGCTGAGAACTGCTTCCTTAGAATTTTTGATACAATAACCTCATGATGTAAGCCCTGGTATTTCTCCTTTTTGTTGTTGTTTGTTTGTTTGTTTGTTTGTTGTTCTTTAATAAGAACCTGTTAGTACAGAGAAAACTACTTGTCCTAGATAGTAAGGCTAATAAGTTTCATAGTCAGTATTGGGGGAATCCCCATTTCTCTGATTCCAAAGACTGTGCTTTCCCTACCTTGCCCTCTTCCTTAGGAGAAGTAAAATTCAGAAAGGTTACTTTCCTTTGTTCTCAGCCAGTATGTATGTTCAGGGGTGGGGAAAGGTGGTGGTGACCAAGATGGAACCACTCAAGCAAATAGCATTTCCTCCATCTAATAGCCTTTTTGCCTAATATTAAGTTACAGGTCAGGAAATATGGAAAAGTTATTTCTCTAATTCAGCCTAGGAAATCATTATGCAGAAGCTCTGTTGCCTCTTTCAGAATAAAATGTAACATGACACTTTGGGTTTAATTTTAGAATCATACAGCCAAACTTTCTGGGATTGTTGATATATGTTGTCTTCCAGATTGCACCAATTACCTGAGGGGAGATTCTCTGCTCCCAAATGGCCTGGGGTTGGTCCTCCGAGTTTCTAAATTTTTTTTTTCAACGTTTTTATTTATTTTTGGGACAGAGAGAGACAGAGCATGAACGGGGGAGGGGCAGAGAGAGAGGGAGACACAGAATCGGAAACAGGCTCCAGGCTCCGAGCCATCAGCCCAGAACCTGACGCGGGGCTCGAACTCACGGACCGCGAGATCGTGACCTGGTTGAAGTCAGATGCTTAACCGACTGCGCCACCCAGGCGCCCCTGGTCCTCCGAGTTTCTATAAGAACATTCTGGGCCTGTTTATCAGATACCTTGCCAGTGTTACAAACTGAAGTTATTTAGGAGACACTATGAGTTTATGCAGGTGGTAAGTTGAAGTCCATCAAAAATAAGTCCTCTACCTCTATGAAGAGAGGGATAGAGAGAATGTGAGAGAAGTATATATGAAATGCACTGGCTCTTATGCATCATCCAACTGGAGAAAAGAATTAAAATTCTGAGTATTCTTCTAACTGGATATGACAACATCATTTGGTATATTTCAGACCAGTTCAGCTATCAGATCTTAATTTGTGTTTAAGAATAAGCTTTCAGCTCTATTACATTTTTTAAGGAACTCCTCATCTGTGTTTTCCACCAAAAGGTAGACCAGAATGATACTTTTTGTGTCTTTTGTTTACTAAATTGCAGTGTCAGGATAATAAATGCTGCGGTTGGAGTATGTGTGTGTTTCATTTCTCTTAGGGAATTCTGCACTTCAAGGGCTTTCCTCTTCCACACTGCAGATAAAACACTACATCACACTCTTTAGTGAAAGAGACACTTTCTCCTTCAAGATGCCTGTTCAGCTGTTCCACAGCTGAAGAGCTGGGAAGACTTAAATTACATTCTTTTTCCTGCCATTAAAAGGGAATGGGGTGAGGAGGGGAGGGACAAGAAACTTGCATCTGGTTCAATTTCTTTGCCAAATTCTTCATTTAATTGTTTTGTAATTTGAAGAAAACCACAAATGACAAGATGAAATTGCTAGGAATATAAATACAGAATTTAATTGTTCATGTCAGGATTTCAATTCCCAAACCATGGTAATCTGAGTTGCAGCTTTCGGACCAAAAAACAAGAAAAGCATTGGAGGCTGCTGCTGAGTTTGCTGATCGCTTGTGATCCCATCACCCCACCACCCCCCATCCCCACCAAGCTCACATACTGACCTTAGATCATAAAGAGAGGGGAAGAGTGAGATGGACTCCTCTACCTTCTATGGCTTTGATCCCAACAGCTGGGATCTAAGACAAGGTTCCTCAAGAAAAACCATTTCATCAAGCCCACGATCCAAAATAAACCAATGCCTAAGTGTTAAACACTTCACTAATGAACTTCTATAAGTTCAGAGCATCCTCAATATCAGGAAAATTCTCCTAAGGATGCCTTTGTTTTGGTGTAATGACATAACCTTCCCTGGACCAAAAGGCAATTTAGCCTATTGGGTTATTCTGGATTTTAAATTGGGAAATGTGTGTTTCTCTCAGCCACCAAACAAATTTGTTTTTCTTGTTCCACTGCCTGGGATAGTGTTACACCCATAGTGCATGCTCAATTAATATTTGTTGAATTAATTTGTTTGATGAGCAAATGCACAGTAGAATGAGCCCTAGAATTTTGTAAAGTAGTTGAATAAACAACTCTTCAATTCTCTAATCTGTGGTCTTTTCATATCTTATAAGGTCTCCAAACTCTAGTTTACCAGTTCTGTATCTCATTCCCTTAAAGCTCTGGTTTTGGCTACATTAAAATCTAACGAAGTAATTGCAACTTAGATGCTATTGATTTAGAATGGTTTAATTTGCCATCCAATCCAGATAATTTTCTTTTTCCAGCCTGATTTGTAGTCAGAGAGTTCAGGGTGTATTTATAGAGTCAACAGGAAACAATCTGGGGGGGACAGAAGCATCTCTGTATGCCTACAGGCCAACTGATTGCTTTCTTAGAATCTGAACCTTGAAAGGGGGAATTAGTTCCTTATCTTATTTCAAAGCACATTTTTATAAGATAGTTTGTGGGGGTGATTGGTGATGCTCTTCAGTAAAGCAATTTAAATCTTTTTTATATAGACATATTCATAAATCATAGAACAAAAAACTAAGAGTCACAAGAGAGAAAAGCCTAGAATTACTGAAGTCCTGTGCATGGTTAGGAAAATATACTATGTAAGAAACTTATTTATCTAGATCTCTGTGAGATTTTAAAGGAAAATGAATTCTACATATATACTTTAACATGCTTACTTTCAACAATAGATAGCAGACATGCTAAGTACTTAATGAGATATGGGAGAGTTTTACAATTTATATAAATATTTTCCCCCAAGACAATTCACATTCACAGTTTTTCCTCTTTCTGATAAAAGTGAAAAAATCCAGGAGAATCTTAGGTATTCACCCATTGTAATCCATACTTTGAATCCTACCAATCTATTAAAAATCTTGGTTTCATTACAATAGAGATCTTTTCTTCCCCCTCAGTAAGAAAAATCCCTATCTTGACAGCTACCCTGTTATATTTTTCATGAACTTTAACTTTTAAGCATATCAAAGACTATAGTAAAAAATACCATTAGGAATGAATTGTACAGTTCTGGATTTAATACTCAACTAAGTGAAAACAAGGGTGTCATATATTCTTGCATCACACCATGGTATTTTCCAAAGATTTTCTATAAAATTTTACCATGTGGATTTGGTATAGTGATACTAATTTAGTAGTTGAGGTAAGTCAAATATTGCAAACTTTGGTATGTGACCACTTATTTGCTTCTCCCAGTATACCATTCATCCCAGTATACTATTATATTGCGAACCATTGTTATCAGAGATGTTACAAACACCTCCTCCCTGCAGCCTTTCCAGATTATCCCCATTAACCACCTATTCCCTGAGAAGTCTTCAGTTAGATACAACTAACTGGTTTAGCTTTGGTGGTATACTTCTCTGGTAAGGAAGTAATCATCTTGAGGTATCTTTCTAACCACAGAGCCATCTACTCCCATATTATTTCTGAAAACTGCCTGCTTCCTTCCTCACTCCATATGCACGGATCCCAGCAGCCATTTCTTTAATGAATGACTATACCCTCACTGGCAATTTGGGCCAAAGCTGGACACAACACAAGCATGAGAAAGTAATTCTCTTTCTTAGAAATCTGTAACTAGGACCAGGAGAATAGGGTCAAGTTGTCTGTGTGGCTGGAAATCAACATGTAGACTCAAACTGAGAGTGACCAAATCCCACCATGTGCAGCCAACTCAGAGGAAGCGTAGAACAAAACAGGCACACAGAGACAGAGAAAGAGAGAAATTGAAGTTCCTTTCAACTTTCTAATTCTAACTGCATCCTCAGGTCCAATCAATTCCTGCCCTTGATTCCTATAAGACGTCTCTGTATCTCATACAAATCCTCTTGTTTGCCTTAAACTAGCCAGGGATTCATTTCAGTTACTTGCAATTTGCCTTAGGGAGGTTTTGAAAATATCGACCTAATCTCCCCCATTTGACTGCATGTTCTTCTAGGACCAGAAGCCAAACCTCCTGCTTCTTTTGGATTCTCCCATGGCCTGGTTCAGTAATCTCTCTTCAGTTTTTGCTGCCAACTGTCATGCAGGGAAGGATCGAGTGGAGGTTAAGACTAAGGGATTTCTCCCTGTATCCTAATCTCTCTAGGGGCCATCTCAGGTCTTCTGAGCTACTCAGCTTTCTTGGGAAGGGAGATTCACAAATTATGCTCTCCTCGATGTTCTCACACTTCTAAATAACAAGTTTATATGAAAGCATATTATATATAATTTTTAACTAGGATGTTGGTGGGAATCTTCTGACAGACACCTTCTGATGACTTCAGTGACAGCCTCCAATTTTCGAAGGTTTGTTTTGAATAGACTCAATTACATTACATGTAGAAGCCAACTTTTCTTTATAATATTTCACATTTTGGGGCATTTGGGTGACTCAGTTGGTTAAGCATCCAACTTTGGCTCAAGTCATGATCTCATGGTTCATGGGTTCGAGCCCCATGTTGGGCTCCACACTGACAGACTGAAGCCTGAAGCCTATTTCAGAGTCTGTGTCTCCCTCTCTCTCTGCCCTTCCCCAGCTTGTGCTCTCTTTCTCAAAAACAAATAAGTAAACATTAAAAAAATTCATATTTTAATTTTTTTTTAATTCAAGTCAGTTAACCTCCAGTGTAGTCTTAGCTTCAGGAGTAGAACCCAGTGATTCATCTCTTTCATATGACACCCAGTGTTTATCCCAACAAGTGCCCTCTTTAATGCCCATCACCCATTTACCCCATCCTCCTACCCTCCTCCCGTCCAGCAACCCTCTCTGTATTTAAGCGTCTCTTATGGTTTGACTCTCTCTTTATTTTTATCTTATTTTTCCTTCCCTTCACCTATGTTCATCTGCTGAGTTTCTCAAATTCCACATGAGTGAAATCATATGACATCTGTCATTCTCTGACTTATTTCACTTAGCATAATACCCTATCTAGTTCCACCCATATTGTTGCAAATGGAAAGATTTCATTCTTTTTCATCACTAAGTAGTGTTCCATTGTATATATATACCACATCTTCTTTATCCATTCATCAGTTGATGGACATTTGGGCTCTTTCCATAATTTGGCTATTGTTGATAGCACTGCTAGAAACATTAGGGTGCATGTTCCACTTCAAATCAGCATTTTTGTATCCTTTGGATAAATTCCTAGTAGTGCAATTGCTGGGTCATAGGGTAGTTCTATTTTTAATTTTTTGAGGAAACTTCATGCTGTTTTCCAGAGTGGTTGCACCAGTTTGCATTCCCATCAGTAGTGCAAAAGTGTTCCCCTTTCTCCACATCGTCGCCAACATCTGATTTGCCTGAGTTGTTAATTTTAGCCATTCTGACAGGTGTGTGGTGATATCTCATTGTGGTTTTGATTTGTATTTCCCTGATGATGAGTGATGTTTACCATTTTTTCATGTGTCTGTTAGCCATCTAGATGTCTTCTTTGGAAAAGTGTCTATTAATGTATTCTTCCCATTTCTTCACTGGATTGTTTTTGGGGTGCTGAGTTTGGTAAATTCTTTATAGATTTTGGATACTAATCCTTTATCCAATACATCATGTGCAAATATCTTCTCCCATTCCATTGGTTGCCTTTCAGTTTTGTTAATTGTTTCCTTCGCTGTGCAGAAACTTTTTATCTTGATGAGATCCCAATAGTTCATTTTTGCTTTTATTTCCTTTGCCTCCGGAGCCATGTTAAGTAAGAAGTTGCTACAGCCTATGTCAAAGAGATTGCTGCTTGTTTTCTTCCATAGGATTTTGATGATTTCTGCTTGATTTTTGATTTGCTTCAATCTTGGTATTTGGAGAAATTGTACTGTTCTCTTTAGAAGGAAAGTCTTGCAACCCACTTATCCCTGCTGCCACCCATTGACCTTTACTATTTTCACTGTGGCTACTACATTTTCATCAGGGTCTTGATGGATTCAGACTTATGGATCCTGTTTTATTTTTTTATATAAATTTGTCCAATATTTTAAAGTATTCATTCTCTCCTTATCATGTTGAGAGTCTAGATTAATGGTTCCCAATCTGTAGAATGCATCAAAATCATCTGAAGGCCTTGTTAAAACACAAATTTCTGGATCCCACAACAGAGATTATGATTCATTATATCTTAGGTGGATCCTAATAAGTTGTCCTTCTAGGATGTTCCAAAGTGATGTTATTGCTACTAATTGGGACCACACTTTGAGAACCACAGTTTAGATTATGACAAGAAGAACTGCTTTTGACTTTCCCCGTATGTTACTCAAATCACCAACTTTTCATTTTCCTCAACCACTAACGTAGTATCATCATATAAAACCCACCTGGACAAAATTTACTGAAAATCCTTGGAATTACCACGATGCAATCAAGGATAAAGGGAACTGTATTAGGGTTATCCAGAGAAGCAGAACCAATAAGATATATTTCCTACAATCAAGACCCAATACATTAAATTCCCAGGTAAATGGACAGGTGAATGTCTGTATCATTTCTAGATTGGAATATATGAAAGAATAGGTACTGTTTAGGCTTAGGATCAGACCTGTATTGTAAAATCAGAGGGGCATCTGGGGGGCTTTGTTGATTAAGCGTCCAACTCTTGATTTCAGCTCAGGTCATGATCTCACGGATGTGGGTGCAAGTCCCACATAGGGCTCTGCACTGGGCATGGAGTCTGCTTAAGATTCTCTCTTTCCCTTTCCCTCTGCCTCCTGCCCCCTCCCCTGTTCATGCAATCTTTCTCAAAAAAAAAAAATAATAAGAAAAGAGAAAAGAAAAAAAATCAGGAAAGTGTTGAGTGTATAGTATGTGGCTAATATAGTTATTAGCTCATTTAAAGCTATAAAATCCCATAAAAAGAATATGGGATTTTTAGGTCAAAGGGACCTGAATTTTAACCCTATCTCCAATTTTTGTGACGCCAACTTACAAATCATCCTTATGCTATATCATCAACTATATGGTGGAAATTATACCATCTGACCTGCAGGTCCATAGTTAGAATTAGCCATATGTACAAAACAATTAATATGAAATCCAACACATAGTAGATGTTCAGAATGCCACATTGGATGTGGCAGTGGTACTGGTATTATGGCCGTCATTGACTAGAGCAATGAGAGTATGATGCCTAACTTAGTCATTTTTTCTCCTTGCCTTTGTATTTACTCTTCTTGGTTTCTATTTGCCATTTCATGGCTCTCTTTGCCCTCAAAACTCCATTCCAGACTCCCCTTCCATGTTCTTCACCCTCTACTGTAGTCTGACTCTATCTTCTCATCACCTATTCATGTGGTATAAACTCATTTATTTGTCGATTCAGTATACTTATCAAATATTTATTCAGTGCTTACTTTATGATAGACTTAGGCTTCATCAACAAAACAGTACCACTAGAAGTTATCATATGAGTCAAACATTTAAACTCTTATGTAAATAAGGATCAAGATTAGTACATTTAGGGGGTAGAAGCCAAGCCTTATGGCATAGTAGCTACATATAGCACATATTCAATAAATATTTAATGACTTAGAAGACTGCTTATTGTGGTGGAAAATACAGGGGATTTGGAACTAGATACACATGTGTTCAAGTCTTAGCATTACAACTGATTACCTGTGTGACCTGAAATATATATCTCTCCACTTTTCATCCCTCTCACCAGCACCACTGAGAAGTTTCTTATGCTCTAAAGTACAGCTCTGGAAAGCTTTCCCTGACCCATATCACTCCAAGTTAGTCCCTCACCTCTGGAACCCTGGGTTTCTTCTGTCTCAGCACTTATCACATCTGAGATTACATGTCTTGTCTCCACACCCAAGTTTTAAGTTCCTTGAAGAATAGAAAAATCATATTTGTGTTTCTATCCCCAGTCTCTAACATAGCATGCTAGTGAAGGTCTAACCTAGTTCCAGTGAAATTTGCTCGCTGTCCTTCTTACAAGCCCCATTCAGTTTATACACTCTTCATTTGACTGGGGCATCAGTTGGTTCGGAAGTATTGCTGAGACATTATTTGAGTGTTTGACCTTCCTAACTAAAGTATCAACTCTCCAAGGACAGAGCCTCCATCCTCTCCTCCTTGTTTATGACTTCTGCTGACCCATGCTCTGCTCTGGTCTGTGTAAATGTCCCCTGTCCATATTGTTGACCAAGTGTTGAGCAAGTAACTCTCCAAATGTTAAATCTTTTTAAGAGGTCAGCAAAATTTCTATTTTGCCATTTTCCTTGTTCTTTGAGGACAAAAGAATCCCTCTAGAATTTCCTCTGTGCTGTTCACTTGCCGTCAGCCCCAGATGACCTCCTCGAAGGCACAGCCTCTGTAGGTAAAAGGTATTTGTTCATCTTTATGAATGTCAGTCTCTTGACATTCATGGTAAATAGACAAGTTCTCAGTCTCTTGACATTCATAACAAATAGACAAATCCTTCAGTAAATGACAATGGTCCCCAGCATCACATTAAAAACTCTTGGGGATAAACACTCAAGGGTAGTCGTGGTTCAGGCTCAACTTTCAAAGGCTTTGTAATGTGCTTACCTACAAAAAAAATGTCTACCGTCACCTGTTACAGCCTCAACAGCAGCATTTTTAGAGCCCTCATCTATATTTAAACTTGCTCTTGCTTAGTCAGGAGCGGAGCTGTTGCCTGCCAGCATTTCCAAACAGCAAGAATGATACGGCAGCTTCCAGTATAACAAGCACAGCTCAAGAGGGCTGCTTCTTTGGTATTCCCTACTACACTGGTTTGCCAGGTGATGCTGATCTCATGCACCACCGGAGTTTCCATTTTTGATGACTTTTCTCCAATCCTCAACAAACTCAAGGGCCTTGGGCCTCCCAGTGGGTCATTTAAGCAGCAATCTGTTCATTATTCATTATTAAATTCAAAAATATTTATTGAGTAGTTACTACAACTAGAGCACCTCCTACTACGTTGGAAGCAGATTGGCATAATGGTTAAGAGCATTGACTCTGAAACCAAATTACCAGGTTTCAAGACTCAGATGTCCTATGTATTAGCTGTGTAACTATGGGCAGCTTATTTAACCTCTCTGTACTACAGCCTCTCCATTAGTCAAAGGAGGGTAATAATAGCTTCTTCATGGGTTGTTGTGAGTATTAAGAGTTAACATCTAAAGTGTTTAGAACTGGTTAATAATGCCTATTGTTAGTATTCCTACTATGTCCCTACTCCTGAACAAGGCTCTGGAAATACAGTGATGAACAAATTCGTTAAAGTTTTTGCGTAGAGTCCAATGAAAGTAACAAAATAATCATGCTAATTATTGTATACAGTAATTACAAGTTAAGGTAAACATATATAGGAGGGGATTACAGAAAAGAAATGTGAGGGCATAATCACAAAAGCACCTGTCCTGAACTTGGGTATTAGGTCTGTGTTCTGCATAATCTAAAAGCATATACTGAGATTGCATGAGTGGAGACAGAGATGGTAGGCCTGGAAAGGATGGGACAGAATAACTATTAAATATCTTTCAAACCATATTAAAGATTTTATTCTTACCCATTTGGAAAAAGGAATTCATTGAAGGATTTTAAATAGGTAGGAAGCTGGTGTTTGATTTGCCTTTGAAATTAGTACTCTGGCTGCACCTTAGAAAATGAACTGGAGAGGTGCCTGAAAATAGATGATGAGACTGCTTAAGTGACCATTTTAATGACCAAGGCAAAAGATGAAGGTGGCTTGGATTACAATGGTGTAGGTAGAGATGGAGATAAATAAACTAGGCTCTTCTTATGTTACCTGGTATCTCCTACACTTGAAATACCACTCTGCCTTTTCCCAAGGTGATGGAGTGGTTTATTTTTTTAAACCTTCTACTAAACTCTAAATACTACCAGATACCCTAATTGAAGGGACAGGTCACCAATTGATATTCAAATATTCAGAAAGAATTTGCTAGATGCATGGGATCCTCTGTTGGTGCCAAGAAGACAAAAATAAATAAATAAAAATAAAAAAGATACAGGGTCAGAGAGAAGGAACAGAATGTTGAAAGAAATTATAAATTCTGTTGTCATGAAATGAAAATAAAAATGCTCCAACAAAGTGTGTTAGCCACGACTTACCCAAGGATGGATGAGTTTTATGGGAGGTGCACAGCCGTTTGGCACCTCTAGTGGAAAAGCTCATCTCCCTGGATATGGCAAGACTTTGCTCTTGCACGAAAGCAGATCTTGGCTAATGTGTCAGAGTCCTGTGTTGACAGTTTTCAGATAGGAAGCTTTCAAAGACAGAGGTTTGGAAAATGGGTCTTAGCCAGAGTGCCTGATGCAGGAAGAAAACATTTGGAATTAGATTAGAATCTTCACATTTACTACCAGGAAATGGAGACAGGATAACAGCTCTTATGGTACAAGACACTGACATGACAAGAGAGGAAAGATAAATAGCCTAAATCTTGAGCACTATTGTATACCAGCTTTTTTACCTACCTGGTTCTTGCTTAATCTTCATGACAACATTGGGGTATTTAGTATCCTTATTTTTTAAATGAGGAAACTTAAGCTCAAAAAAGTTAAATGACCTATTCAGGTGACTCAGCCTAGAAATAAGATAACATTTGAACCTATTGCCATCTGGTTCTCAAAAGCATTCTTTTTTGTACTATATGACACTTCTATGCTTATGGCATCATTTGCCCGGTCCTGTTGGCTTAACTGCGCTTCTCTGTAAGGTTTTTCCTTCTCATCCCTCCTTGAGAGAATAAATAGCTCCCAGATATTTCTCAGCTTATGATGGGGTTACATTCCAATAAACCCATTGTAAGCTGAAACCATCATAAGTCAAAAATGCATTTAATGCACCTAACCTACCAAACACCATAGCTTAGCCTTGTCTAGCTTAAATATGTTCAGAACACTTAAATTAGCCTACAGTTAGAAGAAAATCATCCAACACAAAACCTATTCTATAGTAAAGTGTGGAATATCTCACGAGATTTGTTGAATACTTCACTAAAAGTGAAAAACAGAATGGCTGTATGGGTGTAGAATGGTTGTAGGTGTATTCCCCTCATGACCATGTAACTCACTGGGAGCTAAGCTCGTTGCCCAGCATCATGAGGAAGTATCATACCACATATTGCTGACCTTGGAAAAGATCAAAAGTCAAAATTTGAAGTGTAGTTTCTACTGAGTGTGCACTTTCACCAATTGTAAAGTTTAAAAACCGTAAGTTGAACTGTCATAAGTCAGAGACTGTAATGAGAAAGCAAGACAAGTAAGGAGGGTAAAATCACCAACTCTACTACTTTTTTGTTTCTTTAACACCAGAGCTTAAGGGTACAAGACAAAATGCTGGAACAAGGAAGGGAACGATATTTTATTAGAAAACAATAGTAAAATGGGTTGGAAATATCATCTACTGGTAATATTTTATAACATTAAAATTGGTACCACGTGGTACTTTATGGGGATCTGATAGACTTACTAAGGGAGAACTGTGATTAAAGTGGGTCACACCATTCCCTTTTTTTCCATATGTCTCTGCCTTGCATCCCCACAGGCCCTTCTGGGTCCAGCCTCCTTCTGATAACCTTCTGGTCATCAGAATCATTAAGAGTGGTTTCCTCACTGGGGTATTAGTTGGGTTATGTGGAGTGCCAACATTCTCTGGAAGGAACTGACTGCTTGAGTCACAGGCAAATGCCATAATCAGATCTCTAACAGCTGTAGCAAGGATGTGTTGGCAAGTTATAGTGAATTTCTGGGATGAATTTAGTATCTATATATTTATATCAATATAGATATAGATAGATACAGATATATAGATACAGGTATAGATATAGATATAGATATAGATATAGATATAGATATAGATATATAGATATATAGATATATAGATATATAGATATAAATATAGATATATTCCAGTCCTTATTTCGGAATCTCAACCTTATACCCTTGATCTTTTTCTTGGTCTTTCTCCTATTCAACATTAATGAGGAGATCATTCTTTCTTCCTCTGCTTCCATAAATTACATCCATAACTTAAGCCATTTGATTGTCTCATCTGCATTATTAGTGATTTAAAATTAACTTAATATTTATATGTAGTTTCATCTTCAACTTATGAGATGATTAGTGGTTATATTTTTATGTATGCATTAGAATAAATGCATAACTATTTGTCCCATTTACCATTCATATTAACTTACCAATAGATCAGTGATATGTGTACTGTATTGGAGAAACTTTTTATACAATAAAAAGAGACTAGCTCTGCCCCTTATAGACCATGTGACTGCAGTCATCTTCTTTCCCCTTCCTAATATCAGTCTCACCATCTGCAAAATGGGAAGGCTATAACCTACTACCTAGAGTTATGAGCATTCAGTGAAAGAATCGGTTATAGCTAATATTTATTCAGTTCTTACTGTGTAGAAAGAACATACCATGCTCTTAATGTACATGTTTTTTTATAATCCTGATAACAAACCTATGAGAAAAATATTACAAACATCTTCTTTTTTATACATGAGGACTCTAAGGTGTTGGGCTGTTATGTAACATGTCCAAGTTTCCTCTTTAATCAAGTGGTAGAGTGAGAATTTTCCCAGGCTCCTGACCTCTTACTCTACACCATCAGTGTGTCTGGCATCATGGTCGGCACCAATAAGTGCTTGATAATTATATACTCCTTTCTTATTGTTTGGAGATACCAACTCAACTCATGTTGTTTCATCAAAAGTGCTACTTTTTTTGAAGGTAGTCAGAGCTACCTTCTTCTCCCCCTATGGCCACCAGTAAGATGTTACACAGAGCTTAAGCTAAAGAGCTATTTGTGGTTGATTTAACTGAAGGTTCTATGCTCTGAGTGGAATCACTTCCTACGTTTGCCTTGAGGGAGATGATTTTCATATCTAGTGACTTTAGGACAGGCTGGTTGTAAACAGAAATTACACAAGTCTGAAGCACTCACCAGCTGATGAGGTCTGAGACTCTGGTTCCCTAGTTTTGTCCATCAGCTAAAGACTTCAGTCCCCCAAAAGAAACCTTTTATAGACATCTTCTATTGTGTACATTTTCACAGTGAATTAGGAATCAAGTTGAAAACTTCATAGGGAAGTGGGGAAAGATTGCATTTGGGTACTTGGTGTCTGGGGAAGTATAAAGGCCCGTACTGAGGTGATAAATGGGCATGCCTAGAGGAGAGAGACTTTGCTTCCTTCATAATTCCTCATAGAACTCTTCCTTACTCTGGCTCTTCATTCCCCCAACACGACTAGTCACTAACCTTTTATGTTTTGTGATTTGATCTGATCTGATGCAAACTATTGGCCCTCTTCCTAGGAAACTGCATGCGTATGCATACACATGAATTTGCACAAAGTTGCAGGAACTAAATGAACCCTACTAAGAATCTACGGAGCCCAGGTTAATAAATGCATATGTTCTGGAGATTTGATGAGGGAATCCCCCCAGAGAAAGATGACAATCCTTTTGGGGTGTCTTATATGGTCTAGAAAATTAGATGTTTGTGTCTTAGGAATTAGAGTTGTTAGTAAGCACTCCAAATCAACAGTCTTCAGTGTTGACACTCTCGTTGAAAAAAGAACTGCAGTAACACTAGAATTTCTTCCTCTGAACAATATACCAATATCCTAGTATAGCATTTAAACAAGAAGGAAAAAAGAGAACACAAAGACAGAAGGAAATGGCATGTCAATTATTATTAAGCATCAGAATTCAATATCAAAAATCTGAGCATTTAAAAAATAACTTTCCTCTATACACATTGATGCCAACATAGAAATAATGATGGTGAAAGGAAAAAACTTAAGTAGCTCTTACAAAGTGCCAGACATTAGTTCACGTGCCTTAACTAACATGTATGATCCTGTTACCCCTTCCTCCATAAAACTATAAGAAAAGGAGAATATTTTCTTATTCCTAGATAAATATACAGAAATAATCCCACCCTAGATAATCCCCCTGGGATACTCCTTTAGGGGCACCTGGGTGCACCATCAGTTTAGTGTCCGACTCTTCATATCAGCTCAAGTCATGATCTCATGGCTTTGTGAGATCGAACCCTGCATGGGGCTCTGTTTTGACAGTGTGGAGACTGCTTGGAATTCTGTCTCTCCTTCTCTCTGTCCCAACCCCACTTGTGCTCTCTCTCACTCTCTCACTCTCTCTCTTTCTCTCAAAACAAATAAACTTTAAAACATAAAAATAAAATACTCCTGTTAAATGACTAAAGAGTTTGTATCACTTCATTATTATGATGCTTTATTGAGTAAGTTTTCATAACTCTAGGGGCTTAAAGGGATCCACTAACTGGCCACTCAGCAGAAGGGTCCAAGGATTCCTAGCTCTCCAAAGATCATTTGGTGGGAGCAAGTGGGTTAAATTTCCCAGATCCAGCCTCCTTGAAAGGAATCTTGTGAAGCAAAATGTCTTGCTTACTCTCATTGTTCTCTAGGAAAACTCTTGTTTTCCACCTCGGTTGGTATGTTGCAAACACTTTATCCCAGAGACACTGGGGGCCCATGGGGAATGGAATGTTGCCCACCAGCCAGATGTTTGTAAACCTTAGCTCTGAAATGTGGCACAATACCACAAACTGTCAAGTTGTGTAAGAACTAAAGCAAAGACAAAAACAGAATGTAATATTTACCAGATGAGATTTTTTTGTGTGTGTAATCTTGCTGGAATTTTGGGAGTATCCAACTCTCATACATTTCAAAATGAGCGTTGTGTCCCACCCCATCCTACCCCCACCCCTCACCCCCAGTTTTTCCCTCCTGCACAGGGAAGGAGAAAGTTATGGAAGGGAAAAGCTTTGTCTGAATAAACAATGAGCTTGATATAGCCCTAGGCAGTTAGCTATACACTGGAAGGTGTATACGACTTTTTTGGCCTCATCTCAGAGGGAGAGTCCTGACGATATTATTTCTGGAACAGTTTTCAGAATTAATGCTAAACAATGGGATTGTTGGGATATTGTGTGTGTTGGCAATTTTTGTTGAGCATGAGTGGTTGAACAGTTATATAAGCTGTATGTTCATTAGCTTGTCCAAAATTTTCAAGTGTATAAAATATAACTAGATTTAAATGAAAATTTCCAGGCACGTGCAAGAAAATAATTTTCTTCATATGACTATTGATGCAATTTCACTGTGTGTACAAACCAATAGAAGATACCTGTTTAAAGGAATTTAATTTAGAAAGACTCAGAATGGAAAAAGTGGGAGAATTTTAAGCGAATTTGAAACACAAGTGTTCTGAAGAAACATCTGGTTATTTTGGTTTTAATTTTGAAAAGTAGCTTGAAGAGACCCTGCATAAGTTCCTGCCGCCGATGGATATTTCTTCTACTGAGAGAAGGGGGCAAGAGATTTGATTTAGTGGCTTCATTATGACATATCTGTGAGTGCTGAGTCTAGGCCACCACGTTTGTACCATGTTACCTCTCCCCAGTAACAGCTGGTTAGATCAGGGTACACTTATGACCCAGGGGAGCCAGTCCATGGATTAGGTGATGACTAATCTAATTCTCTCTTTCTCTATGAAAATCTGAATTAAGAGGCTCACTGCCGAGATCAGACAATGGCAGATCCCTAAATTAAAAGGTCACATTCACATTGGAGTGGGATAGCCTTTTTCAGCCTGTTGCAAGCTGGAGGATTAGCAGAGAAAACCAATCTGCCCAGAAAAATGGAAAGTTTGATCAACTGCACACAAAAAAAAGGGTATAAGATGACATACTTCCAGAAAGAGAAACATGGTAAGCGTAGATACCTTGCAAATGGATGGGTTTCCATTTCCAGTCCATGTAAGGCCCAGAAATAGGTCACTCTCTTTTGTTTGAGCTGGCTTAGGTAGATGCCTTTGGGCAACTACAACTTCTATGAGTCCTTTTTATATAGATACCATTCTCCAAACATACTTTGATTATAATAGCAAGTTCCAGCACCATAAAACCCAGCACTAGGAAAAGTTGCCAATTATTTCACTTATTCAAGTTAAGAAAGAATAAGGTTTACATTTTTACTTAAAGAGATGGAGATTTTTAGAAATTGTTGTTTACTTGGTTTGTTTTTACAAAAGTCTCTTACACCCTTGGGTGACACTGGAGTGCAGCAAAGCTGGTAAGAAATAGGTTTGCTAGAGAAAGCATCGTGACTCTGCTTGACATAAATCTGCATTTAATAATTGTTTTTTGAATGGAATTTGTGCCACGACACAAGATAGGTAAGAGTAGGGTAGGTTTGCAAATAAAATTGCTAATAGCTACATTCCAATTCCACCATAGATGGTTGATTTCAATTCCTTTTATCCAGCTGTGTTGAAGTAAGTGAAACTGTAAGTGTTAATAGCAAATTAAATGAAATAGATACTGTACATGTGCATTATGGGAACCATAAACTCCGTAACATTAGCAGAAGATTCTAGAGGAGGAGAAAAAGATCCCCATGGTATGCTAGTGGATAATTTGAAAGAAACTACCTTACATTCAAGTCCCACTTTTGACTAATGGAGGCTCTGATGACAAAAGATCATGCTGCCACTTTGGGAGGTCAAGATTCTAGTTTCAAATTGCAATTAAAATGGATTTCTGCATCACCACCCCTCCCACATCTTATCCAGCACCTCCTTTCTCCAACCTGGTCCCTAGATTTCTCATTTATGACGTGCCCTTCCTAAACACTGAGCTTAGAACTAACTCTTTTTTTTTTTTTGCAATTTAGCACACACATTAAAAATGAGTACTGCTGATTGACACTTATTATGTGCCAGGAAACTTGCTAAGCACTTCATATATTTTATCTCTTTAACAGTCACAGCACTCCTGGGTGATAGACATTTTCCTGATCTCTTTTACAGGTGAGGAAAGTGATGTTCCCAGAGGTCACATTACATGCCCAAAGTCATACAACTATAAGCAGCGGGGCTGGGACCCCCCCCCCAAGTCCACCCCCACCCCCCTGCCCCAGTCTGACTACATGGTCTGGTTGTAGACAATTAAGTTCTTCAAATTACATGACTGTGTGCTTGAATTTTGAAAACCGAATCTCAGAGTTACCTCTGATATTAGTTATTTTTACATAAATGACCAGGAACCTAGATCAGAAAGGTATAGATTGTATAATGGAGAAAACACAAGTTCATGTGCTCACTACCATAAAATGGTCTTGAATATTTTCTTCCTATATAAAAGTAAAATCATTCCTTGTAGTATTATTATCTACTGCAGCACATTGACTTAACATGTAATAAATGTTTTATAAGTTTTAACTACAAAGGTTGTTTAACTTCATATGAGTTAATGAACATACCTTTAGACTTTATGCTCTGAGATTGCCTTATTGAAAACTCTCATTTCAAGAGTCCTAGGACAGACAGACATCCTACATAATTCTGTGTGATAGCCAGGCTTAAACTATAAGATAACAAGAGTTCCTTCAAACTAACACATAATTCTTTGGATTTACCTGCTTTTTTTCAAAAATTATTAGGATAGATAGTTGACCTCTCTTAGAGTAAATTGAGGCTCTTTATGGAGATCCATTTTTCAGAACAACCAAAAGTTCTCACATTCTGGTTTCTAGTTCATTTTTAACCTTACACTAGATTTTTACCTTAAATAATATCAGGATAAAAGTTAATCTACAAAACACGTTAAAATCTTTTTCCTGAAGGAAGGAATGAGGTGAGAGACAGTAGTATAGCAGGGAAGATTTCTCACTGGCAATGGGACATTGGCCTTGGACAGAAGGTAGGTTCTGGCTGCTCCCCAGTGAGGCATAAGGTCTTGCACACTATGTCCTTCTGAATTGAATACTGTTAGTTTTGCTGCTCTGCTAATACAGAAATGGGAATCACAATTATGCAAATAGATATTTACTTAATCTAACAAATTGTTCTATTTTGACTTCGTTAGCCATGTTGTATGATTTTTTTTCTTTGAAAATAAACTGACATTGGAAATAAAGGAAATGCAATAATAATTACCATGGGAAATATAGTTTGAAGATGCCAAAGGAGCCAAAATAGCAGTTGTGGAAAAGGGAATCAAAATCATTTGATGTTACCAACTGTACTATTAATAGGGCTCCAAGGAGAAGAAGGAGTGAGTGAGTTCCCAGAGCTATTAAGATTCCATCATCCCTTCTCTTGCTTTCAGCAGTTCTGTTGTATACCTTTGATTGTTGGCATGGATTCAAAGCATAGAAAGGACTTCACTTGGAAATTCTCTCTCACACACATTAGAGAGATGGGGATAAATGAATGCGTTGCCTAGAAATGGAAGCTGCAACACACCTGTAGGCAAGTATCTATGGCTCATTCATTTACTTATAACGTTCCCCATATGTACTTAACCCCGTTGATCTCTTCTTCCCACTTCTACTTTTTTTGTTTCTTATTTTCTTTCTTTTTCTCTTTTCTGAAGAGAAAACTTCATCTGATCTGGCAGAGAATGACAAACCTCCAAAGTAGGCATTTTGTATTCTAATGACGAATGTTATCCTGGGGCAGCAAGTGGGGACTGAAGGTGCACACAGAGCAAGTTATCTAGTTATAACTGTGACAATGCCAGGTAACGGGAGAGCTTGGGAAAGGTCTTCCATCAATGGCTGGGTGCATTTTCTCTTCTGAGAAGAGTCCGAGTCAGCAGGTGGGATTCTCTCCATGCCTACTACAAAGGCTTGGGGGCATTAGTTAAGATTGCAGACCTCACCCTTATCAGAGTGGTCAGAATACAGTAATGCTAGCCCTTTCTTTGTCTTACCAAACACGAAACCCTGTTTCAAAGAAGGCAATAGGAAACCCTTTGTGATTTCTGGGCTTGGATTGAGTTTACTATGCTTCTCTGAATTCATAGTACATTCCAGGTTGGAGCTACCCTGCACTCTAGGCTGTCTTGTATTCAAGTGGGATTTGTGACAGGGGGAGGAGGTAGATTTAAGGTCCCCGTAAGACTGTTGGGAGGAAAAATGTTTTGCTTTTTATTTTATTTTTGCTTTATTTGGCCCATCACTTCCTGAACGGACTTGGAGAGAGAACACAAGCTGGAAGAATAGGGCCTGCTTGTTGAACTTGAGGAGATTGGAACAGTGGGATAGAACGGGCTGTGAAATGTGGTTACGTATACAACATGCTAACATGGAAACACATACATAATATTTTGTGGGGGAAATAAAAACCAGGTCACAAACTAATATGTATGATACCTATATCTTAAAAAAATATGTATGTATGTATGTACTTTGAAAAAAAAAATGTCTGGAAGGAAATAGACCAAAATGTTAATAGAGGTTGTCTTGGAATGAGTCCTTTGAATGGTTTGACATTCTTTTCTCTTTGCTTATTTACAGTTGTTCCTTTTTTTCCCTTAACATGTTCAAGCTTTTACTTATATATATTTCCATTTTAAATTCAAGACTAAAAAAGTAAGATGTTAATGGGGAAAAAAATAAGCAAAGTTTCCAAAGCCCAGGTCCTGCTCCTGCGGCATTCTGACTGAGGAATCTCTAACAACCGTTCTTATACCCTCAGTTTCCCCCCTATGAATCAATGATAATAAGTGTACCCTCCTCATAGGGTAGCTGTGAGAACTTAATAATTTCATATCCATAACAATGTTTTGTAAAGTATATACTTTCTGTAACCATGGAGCTGTGCTTGCTAATATTTGGCCTCTTCTGGGAAAGTCGAGTTCTTCCTTAAGAATTGTCTGTGAGCATCATTTGTGGCTTAGGGAGGGGCGATTGTGTCCTTCCCCACAACAGGGTCCCTCACCCCCCAGACCCACATCTCCTCCTGGCTTCTTTCTGGCCCTTCCTTCATCACGGTGGTGGCGGTGATGTGCATGCAGCAGAGGTTACTCCTGGACATTTCGTCAGAGAAAAATGGGAACTGTGTACAAACAGCCCCAAGATAGAATTGTGGCTACACAGGAGATCAAACAGCTCAGAATTTAACCATCTTTGAGACCAGCCACATAACCAGCCTGAACATGTGCACCCTCCGCTGAGAAAGGGAAATACCATAGCCACTCACTCACTGGGATAGAACTGGTCGTAATGAGAGAGTGAGGACCCAGCACTTAGTGGACAGCCTGGCACAGAGCGTGTGCTCATTAAGTGTCAGCTGCTGCTGCCGTTAATCCACCGAACAGTCCCTGCTAATGACATTCAGTGCTGACTGGGGGCTATGGTTATTTTGATAAACTATCCGGTAATAGTAAGGATAGATACAATGGAGGTCCATTAATGCCTGCACAGCACGAGAAGGAAACGCCCCATGTGCTGCATACTTTATGTTAACTTTCTCATCTTTTTGGTGTTTGAAATGTAACAGACTCAGTCCTCTGAATAGTTTCAGGTCTTGATTATATTCTGCCCAGGAGTATTTTCTTTGCCCAACCCAAGAGACTTAGGGAGAAAGATCAGAGAGAGAGCATGGCTATTGCAGCAATGAATAAATATGGCTGTAATCTGAACACTCTCCCCACCCAGTGCTGCAGGGCTCACAACTCATTTTATAGCTTTGCCCTGACTGCCAAAGTCAGAGGCCCTGTCATTCCTTGGAAACTCACTGCATACAATGCAGCAGCATGGAGCATGACAAGAGGGCCCCTCCAAAGCCTGAGGATCTATTTGGATCCTGGCTCTTCTGCCTCCACATGTGCCTGTGGAGCCTCTCAGCTGCCATAAGAATGAGAAATGATGTAAAGGAGTCTAGCATAATATCTGAATATAATAGACATTTAATATATTTTTGTGATTATTGATATCACTATTGCAAATCTGAATTAAAGAACAGTTATGTATGATAGTCTTTCCCTATCCTGTGCTAGACAAACGGCTCCTAAGGTTGGGCTCTGCTCTGATCACTGTAGTAAGAGAGATCCAACACACTGAATCTAACACACCTTGTTCTGGAAAAGACCAAGGAGATGAGAGCAGCCATGGGTCATACCATGGCTGTCTGTTACAAGGATGCTTAGTTTAAAACTGAGAGAACAGACCTCCTTACAAAGAATACTAATAAGAGTAACAGTAACAATTAATATTATTGATTATGTCAATATTATTAATTATATGTCAGACCCTGTTCCAAATTCATTGCAAGGAGTATGTATATATACTTTTAATTTTTTTAATTTTTTTATTTATTTTTAATATGAAATTTATCGTCAAATTGGTTTCCATACAACACCCTGTGCTCATCCCAACAGATGCCCTCCTCAATGCCCATCATCCACTTTCCCCTCCCTTCCACCCCCCCATCAACCCTCAGTTTATTGTCAGTTTTTAAGAGTCTCTTATGGTTTGCCTCCTTCCCTCTCTGTAACTTTTTTCTTTTAATTTTTTTTAATGTTTATTTTTGAGAGAGAGAGTCAGCAGGGGAGGGGCAGATAGAGATGGAAACACAGAATCCGAAGCAGGCTCCAGACTCTGAGCTGTCAACACAGAGCCTGACATGGGGGTCAAACCCATTGACCGTGAGATCATGACCTGAGCCGAAGTCAGACGCTTAATCAACTGAGCCACCCAGGTGCCCCAACAAGGAGTGTATTTTTAACCTGCAAAAGAGCCATTTGAGTCTTAACAATATCCCCATTTGACAGATAAGAAAATTGGGTCACAGGAGGATTAAAGAACTTGCTCCCACAGGTAGTAAATTTGGGAACTGAGATTCAAAGCTGGGCCATCCAGGTTTTGTGTCCACGTTCTGCCCTACTATGCCATATCCACTTCTATTACCTAATGGGTTTGTTGGGGGAAAAGAAATTGAACATCCTTTATTACTACAAAGGGTAAAAATAGGACCAGTTGTAGGCATTTCAGGGAGAGAGATTTCATCTCAATTTAGGAAAGGTTAATGGTCATCAGTACTTCAAAGATGGGCTGCCACATGAGGTAGTGAGTCTTGTGTTAACAGAAGTATTCAAGAAGCTGTTGGACAGCCTTTTAGGATGGGAACATTTTGAGGGGATTCTATTATCTGGAGAAACGTTACACTAAATAAACCCTAAATCCTTCCACGATACTGACATTCTCCCGTGCCTCTTGTAACACGTTGCAGTTGTTTAGTGAGCATTTCAGTAAGTAAATAACAGAATGAGGCCCCCGAAGACGTGAACATATCACTTCAAAGATTTGCCTAATATGTGCAAAGCAAAAATGACCTTTTCTTCCAGATGCCTAAAGTGCTCAGTGACTTAAGATATGTCAATCAACGATAAAGGTTATCCTCATATTGTAGTGTTGTATTTGACTGTTTTCTTTGTCACAATTGGATTTTAAAAATCCTTGCCCACAGAGACAATGCCTTACCCCACATAAAACAGAGCACATATTAGAGATCTTAAATATGGTATTAAATGATGGAATCAATAGAAATATGATTCAGCTTCTGGTGAATATTCTAGATGCTGTCAAGATGCCTTGGATCAAAGATCCGTCCTGAACTGCTCATCCGTTCATTTACCAAAGTTGATGATTTTGCTTAAATTAACTTTTACTATGCGCCAAGTGTTGCACAAAGAATGAAAATGACCTTGCCATTAAGGGAGGGCCTTTGCCGTAGAAAGTACTAGGTAAACCCAGGGTGGAGGGAGCACGGGTGATGCCTCAGGAGCCCAGTTGATTTCTGCCTGGGAGAGAAGGGAGGCTCCAGAACTCTGAGGCAAAGACACTGGAGGAGGCTGCAGGGCCAGACACCCAGGAGGCATTTGACGAAAGTGTGTTCACTGAACACAGCTTCTCTGTGGGGCCACGTTGCATAGACCAAGGGTTCTCTGGTGTGTCCCCAGGTGAGCAGCTTCAGCATCGTTCAGAAACTTGTTAAAATGAAAATTCTCAGGCTCCGCCCCAGATCTGTCTCAGAAACTCTGGGTGTGGGGCTCAACTCTCTGTGTTTTAACAAGTCCTCCAAGTGATTCTGATGCACACTCAGGATTGTTGTCCTCTATAGAAACCAGGCACTCAAACAGGATTGAGCCAAGTAAATCCCCTCCCACCCCCAACACACACATTTCTCGAATGACGTTGTAGGTAAACACTGGTAGAGTGCCATTCCTCAGGCAAGGCAGAGCTCTTCTGTCCGTGGGTTCTTCAGAGCATTCTCCCAGTTTGGGAAGGGCAGATGGTCCGAGGGGCAGCATCTGGAGCAATAACACACTATGAGAGGCTGATACCTGCTGGCCCTGGTAGGTGGCACATATGCCCTCTCCGACGATGGAACAACATCAAGAACTCCCCCTTGTTCTCAGAGGGGTTAATGGCAATCTGTGGCTGATTGCCCTGTGACATTCAAAAGTGGGAATCCAGCTCTGTTTCCTGAGTCTCCAAGGACAGCCCTAAGATTTGGGCTGCGAGTCCCTGGACAAACCAAGGAAATAGAAAGTGAAAACAAACATGGACGTTTATTTTCCTAACTTGCCAATTGCAAACAGAATTTTGTTTAATAAACCATGAAATGATTCACAGAGGTTGTGTATTATTCCAAAGTGCAGCTGGCTAATGTGAAAGAAGCTTTCTCCTCAGTCTTCCAGGTCATATACAATTCCCAGGCATGCCAATTTGTATTTATGTATTGGTAAGGCCTGTACGTGAGTTGTGAGTCAGAGCATTGGGAAACCCACTGTCAAGAGGGCATGGAAAAGAAGAACCAGCAGGGGCGAATGAGACGCTATTAATGGCAGACACTCTTCTGCATCTCCATGGCTCCCACCCCAGCCCAGGTCATCATCTGCACCAATGGATGACCGCAAGTCTCCAAAACAGTCCTCCCGGATATCAACCCTTGTGCTCTCCAATCTGACCTCCACACCCACCCAGAGAAAATTTTTTTAAAAGTCTGATTATGTCAACCATTTGCTTACAAGAATATCTTCATGTATATTCGTATAAGAATATCTTCCCACTGTAACTGGAATAAAACCTATGCTTTTATTATGGCCACCAGGTTTGCACGTGGCCCTTCCTACTTCCATCTCCTATCACTGTGGCTTATTCCAATCCAGCCACAATGTCCTCCCTCCTGCTTTTCAATTCATGGCAATTGCTTTGTTCTTTGCTATCTCCAGACCTTTTCACCATCTGTGGCCTCTGCTTATAAATGCGCTCACTTCTGCTCAACACCCAGCTGTGTTCAATTCATTCTTGAGGCCTCATCTGAGCTGTACTTCCTCAGGGAACCCTTTCCTTCAACCCCAGCATACCTCACAGACTAAGGCCTTTATGTTATACATTCAAAACATTCCCTGGATTGGTGCAGCCACCATGGAAAGTGATATGGACGTTCCTCAAAAAATTAAAAATAGAACTACTGTACCATTCAGCAATTTCACTTCAGGGTATTTTTCTGAATAAAACAAAAACATCTATCTGAACAGTTATATATCTATCTGAACAGAGATATGTCTATCTGAACAGATATAAGTTCATTACAGCATTATTTACAATAGCCAAGATATGGAAACAATCTAAGTGCCCATTAATAGATGAATGAATAAAGAAGATATGATGTGTGTGTGTGTGTATAATATTAACATGGACATTATACATTATATAATATCACTCAGCCATAAAAAAGAATGAAATCTTGCCATTTGCAACAATGTAGATGGAGCTAGAGGGTATTATGCTAAGTGAAATAAGTAAGATAAAGACAAATATTGTATGATTTCACTTATATATGCAATGTAAAAAATGAAACAAACAAATAGGCAAAGCAGAAGCAGACTCATAAATACAGGAAACAAACTGCTGGTTACCAGAAGAGGGTGAGTTTGGGAGGCAGGTGACATAAGTAAAGAAGTTTAAGAGATACAAACTTCATAAATAAGTGATAGGGATGTGATGTGCAGCATAGGGAATATAGTCAGTAATATCATAATGACTTTGTGTGGTGACAGACCATGACTAGACCTATTGTGGGATCATTTTGTGTAAAAACACTGAATCACTATGATGTACACCTGAAACTAATAGGATATTGTATGTCAGTTATACTTACAGAAAAAAATTTCCTAGATGATTTCCACAAACAATGTCAAAATTGCAAGACAGCAACTGTTTACTTGACTATATACTATTCTCTTTTCTTGTGGGACGCAGCTTCATAAAAGCAGTAACACTGACTACTCTGTTCATTATTGCATTCCCAGCTCCTGGCATAGAGGAGGTTGTCAATAACTATCATTCAATATCCACTGAATGACTCAATGGATAATCTAAGTCTTTATAAGGATTTGAGACTTCTGGCGCAATCTAAATGAAGGGAGAGAGATGTGTTAAACCCAGGGTGAGGACCATTCCAGCACACACACACACACACACACACACACACA
The DNA here is from genome assembly GCF_027475565.1 of Acinonyx jubatus. Lineage (NCBI taxonomy): Eukaryota > Metazoa > Chordata > Mammalia > Carnivora > Felidae > Acinonyx > Acinonyx jubatus. The sequence continues at coordinate 186,699,028 of NC_069380.1, read as the reverse complement.
CACACGCACGTTAAATTTAGGCACATTTTTATGCAGAGAACTTGTAACTCAGAGGCCACAAAATGGAGACTCATCATTTGAGAGTATCCACACATAGGCTCCACTGGTGTTATGGCCTCTGAGCTCAGCTTTCCAAATGGAAGGGAAGAAGTGGAGACCCCCAGCACTGTAATGCAGGATGTGTCTTTTTAGTTGAAGTTGGATACATTGCTGAAAACTCTTTATGGTTTATTAAATCAATCTCTGTTTTCAGAGTTCAGAAGCAAGATCATTTCCTCTTGCCATTAGCATTTAAAGGCCTTGATTCCCGTAACACTGTGCTTTCTAGAAACCTCTCCCCATTGACAATCCCAAGTAAGGAGGCTCTGAGGACCTGGGCAGCTCTGGATTTAGGGCGAGGGCATAGGGCAATTGATGCAGCCTGTGATGCAGCGTCTCCTGGGTCTTAAGTCTTATCTATTATTATAGATTTTGTGCTGGCCAAAAGAAGACATACAAAGAAAGCTATCTACTTTTAAAGAAATGAGTGTCTTGAGCTAAACAAAGTGTCATAACTACACCTTCTTTCAACACACATGTATACCCCCCCACACACACACATACACACGGGGCATAGGACTCCATGCTGCAAGATAGCTTCCACTTCAGATGCGCCACCCACAAAGTGCCTACCTCATGCAGTGTAATCTGATTCAATATGTAGTGTGTCTGAGCCTCCTGAAGGATGACATGGAGGCCCTTTTGTTTTCTGTTCTCTCAAATATTTTCTATTTAATGCCTCAGTGTGTGAAATTCCACCATTAAGCGGTCTTTCTTTGAGATAAAGTACTGCCCTTTCTACACGGTCTTTTTCAATAACTAGTATTTAAGATTATATCTAACAAAGTATAAAATAGGCTACCTAATATTCTGTCTTGATAGCAGCTTGAGTTATACAAATATATTTATTTATTTAAAGTCAGTATGAATGTACACTCAAAATTTGTGCATTTTTCTCCAGAAAGTTTACATCAAATGAAGAAGTAAGCAAATATTGTACTGTAGCTAATAATATACATGTTGAAGTATTAAGTGGAAATTGTACAGGTGTCTATAATGTACCTTGAAATGTGTAAAAAAAATAGATGCACTGATGGATAGAGGGATAGGTATAAAAACCTGAAATAGTAAAACATTAATGGTATAATCTAGGTGGCCTGTAAGTAGAGTTAACTAGAAAATCATTTCAACTTTGCTGCATGAAAAAAAATTCATAATAAAATGTTGGGGGAAAGAATAAAACATAACCTGCTCAAGTTTCTATTAGAGAGTTTCATATATAGTGGGCACTCAGTAAATGGTAGCTGCTATTTGATTAATGGGAAGGCAAGTAGAGTGTTTTTCAACCTTGGCGGCTCTTTAGAATCAATGGGATAGCTTTTCTAAAGCACACATGCCCGAGTCCTTCCCCAGGATTCTGATTTAATTGATCAGGCATCAGCATCTTTTTGGTTTCAGCCCTGGTATCTTTGTAGGCAGGCAGCATTAGGAACCACCATCACTCAGGCATGAGGTGGCTGACATGAAGGGCACATCTACCCAGAGTTAGACCCAGACCTACACAGAGAAAGGAGTAAGAGGAAATTCCTCTCACATCCATGGCCTGAGATCAGACCAAGGCCCACTCACTGGTATAATTCAGAGTTCTGCCTTTCTCTCTACCCACACTATGGCTTTCCTGCTTACAACTCAAGAAGAACAGAAAAGGTAAAAATCACATATAAGGAGATGTTTTGTCAAGGTGGATGGCTAAAATCTCCTTATTACTTTCAAACTTTGAAAAACGGATATCATAGCATCAATGAAAAGGAAAATCTTCTTTTCTGTTAACTTTTAGTCACCTTCATTTAATTTTTAAATATGTAGTAAACATGATTGTAGGGCTTCTCATTAGCTGGGGTATCTTACAGTCATAATTTTTGATACACAACATTACTTACCAATTAGCCTGTCTTGTTCGTTTAAATTTCTTTGCTCATATTTTAATGGGAGCTAATGATGCCTTTGTTGACTTATTTAATGTTATGTAAATGTGGCTATAAACTGTGAAGGGTTTAAGCAGAAGCACTATTTTTGCTTACTCTTCAGATTTTGGAGTGTGTAGAATCCCCAGGAAACACACATATCAACACAATGAATATAAGCTACTGAGGAGACCAAATAATAATAATAATTTTTAAAACAAGCAGTGAAGGATGTTTAGAGAATGAAATTTTTATTTTCTTCCAAGCTAATTGTTTATTTGGGTATCAAAGGAGTTTGAAAGCTAACTTCAATAAGTTTTTTTTTCTTTTTTGCTCCCATAATCATGACATAGGTCAATCTAAGACTATCTCCTAAGCTCAGGCAGGGACACTTGGGTTTAGCTGGGGCTCTCTTACTGAGTTTTATGAGCCTTGCTCTCAGCAAAACTCCATTCTGCCCACGGCCAGCACATAAGTATTTGAAGAAATGAATGAATGTATGGAAACATACACATAGATGATGCTTCCAAAACAGTGCCTTCTCAATACTGTGGTCTCTACTCCTCCAATGATTTTGTTCATTCCCCACCTCAACCACTCACTCTTGTGTCATACCTTAGACTTTGTAACTGAAAATAACCAAACACCATTTTATTTCGCTTCCATGCATCTTACTCTCTTCTTACCACTTTGTAATTTTCTAGTTTACTTCCTCCAGTGCCCCAGCTTCAACCTTCTTTTCACCCCACCGGGATCCCTGACCCATTGATCCTAATACTTTTTCTCTGTCCCATCCACCTTCAAGTCCTATCTTCCCTCCCTCCCCAGCTTCAGTTCCATAGTAAATCATAATATCACCAACTAGCATACATCCTTGAATCTTTTGTTTGAGCTTACCAGGTAAAACCACAACTTTGCATTAATCTCCTTCTACTTGATACTTGCTCCCATGCAACTGAATATTGGTGGAGGAAATGGTCTCCTGGAATTGCAACCAAAAATGTTTGTGGCTCCTTTTGCTGCAAGACAAGTTCTAGCCTCGTTTTCTGCCAATCTCCTTGATTATTTGTTATGGATTGAATTGTGTCCACACCTCCAAAATTCATATGTTGAAGCCCTAACCCTCTGTACCTCAGAATGTGACCTTATTTGGGAAAAGGGTTGTTGTAGATGTAATTAGTTAAAATCATGTCACGAGCATGACCCCTAATCCAATATGACTGGTGTGCTTATAAAAAGGGGAATTTTGAACACAGATACTTACATGGGATGAATACCATGTGAACATGAAGTTTACAGATTGGGGTGATGCTTCTAAAAGCCAAAGAACACCAAAGATTGGCAGCAAATCACCAAAAGCTGAAAGAAGAGGCATAGAACAGATTGTCCCTCACAGCCTCAGAAGGAACCAACCCTGCCACTACCTTGATCTTGGACTTCTAGCCTCCAGAACTGTGAGACAGTATGTTTCAGTTGCTTAAGCCACCCAGTTTGTGGTACTTTGGCATGTAAACCAATATATCATTCTATCATGGCTTTCTTCTCTACCATCAAGTCTTTGACATCTCTTTCCTATCCTTACTCCTCTCGACAGATGACTCTGCTTTACTCTTCACTGAGAAAAAAATAGAAGCAGTCAGGAGCTCCCACCTCCACGTATACTCAGCTGTATAGGAGCGTAAATCACCTCTGCTTCTTTCTACTGAAAGCCAGTCTGATGCACTTGATGTCATCCCCACTCACCTCCTCAAGGATGTTACCCCAGCTCGTCACTCCTCTTTCTCCTTTGTGTCAGCTTTCTCCCTTTCCACTGGATCATTCTTATAGGAATATGAACATTCTGCTATTTCTCCTCGTCCCTCTTGAAGAAAGAAATTCTCCAAGAAAATGTCAAATATTCTTTTGACTCCCACTTCTCACCCCGCTCCCCGCCACCAATACTGGCTCCTTTTGTTGTTCCCCTTGACAGCAAATCTCTTTGAGGTAGTTACTTATATTCACTCTTGAATTCCTCTCTTCTCCTTCTCATAAATCCACTTAGACTGAAGTTAACTTCCCTAACATCCCACAGAAAGTTCTCTTGTCAGGCCACCAATGCTTTCCATGCTAAATCCAAAGGTCAATTCTTAGAATTTATCTTGTTTGATTTATGGCAGCATTCAGCACAGTTGATTAATCTTTTCTCCTAGAAACAATCTCCTCACTTTTTTTTTTTTAGGGCAATATGAGATGTCATTGCTCCTTCTCGGTTTCTTTGCTGATTCTTCCTCTTCTCCCTGATTTCATCATCCTAGGTTTCCCTGGGTCTCAGCCTAGGTTTCCCTGGGTCTCAGTCTTTGTTTTTGTTTTGTTTGTAAGTATACTCATTCTCTTATATCCCCAGCATAGTGCTTTTTACTAGACTTCAAACTCTAATATTAGACTGCTAATTTAACATCTCCATTTAGATGTCTGATATTTCAAATTCAATGCATCAAAAATTAAATTATTGCTCTTCCTCATCATATCACTTCTATCTGTGGCCCTTTCATTTCAGAAGATGATATCTATGCTCTTATGCTCTTTCATTTGTTCAGGTGAAAAACCTTGGGGTCATCCTTGACTCTACTCTTTCTCTCATATCCCATGTCCAATCTATCAAGAAGTCCTGTTGGCCTAGCCTTCACAATAGATTCAGAATCTGACCACTCATTACCACTTTCATGCTTAGCACTCTAGTTTGAACTTACAATAATAACTTGATGAATTACTGCACTAGCCTAAATCTATTCCTAACACAGAAGCCAAAATGATTCTTTTAAAATATATCAGGTCATGTCACTCCATTCAGAACCTGGCAACTCCATTTTATGCAAATAAGAAATCAAAGTTCCTACAGTAGCCTACAAGGCCTTACCTGACCTGTCCCTCCCATTGCTCCCTGACCTCACCTACTACCCCTCTTGCCTACTCTTCTCCAGTCCTCTCTTCTCAGCAGTTGCTCCTTAACATACCTGTCATATTCCCACCACAGGGCCTTTGCACCAACACTCCACTTTACCTGGAAAAGTCTTCTCCCGAATACCTCTATAGCTAATTCCCTTATTTTTGCCATATCTTTGCTTGGATTCTCGCCTCCTGATGAGACCCTATTAAATAAATGCAATGTGTTCTTCCAAAGCTCCTCAGCACCCCTAACATTCTTTTCTTTTCCTTTTGTTTTTTTGGGTTTTTTTTCCATAGTATTTATCAACTTAATAGATCCATTAGACTGCTAGGCTGCCATAACAAAATACCACAAACAGCAATTTAAACAACAAAAATAAATTTCCTCACTGTTCTGGAGGCTAGAAGTCCAAGATCAAGGTGTCAGTAGATTTGGTTCTTTTGAGACCTCCCTCCTTAACCTGTAGGTGGCTGTCCCCTCACTGTGTCCTCACATGGTTTTCCCCTGTACTTGCACCTCCAGTGTCTCTCCGAGAGTCCAAATTTCCTTCCTTATGGACACTAAACAGATGGGATTAAAGCCCATCCCAAGAGTGGCTTGTCTTTGAAAACATTCACTTTCCTCAGAATATACCAGGGATTAAGGCTTTAAAATGTGAATTTGGGGTGGAGTGGAAGGGATACATTTTAGCCATAATAGTAGGAAACTTACTTATTATGTTAATTAATTGTTCTCTGTCTCAACTCCCTAGCCCCAAACTCAGGAAACTAAGCCTATGACCATAAGCATTTTGTCTATCTTGTTACCTCCTGCGGCCTCTTCCCTGGGCTACAAATACTGATATAAAGTGGGCCCTTAATAATTTGTTAAGTGAATGAATGGATGAATGGGTGTGAGTCCAGCATATTAAGAGTTAAGAGAAATAAGGAGAGGCTTTGTGGGTCACTAGGATTTAGGAGATCTAGGTTGCATTTCCATTTCTAGGTTGCATGTGATCTTGAACAGGTAGCTTATTTTTGCTGGGTCTTAACGTCCTCAATCTGCAGGAATGAGGATTCCCATCTTTCTCTCTCACTGGATGGCTTGGAGGTCAAACGTAATAATAATCTATGGAAATGCTTCAGGATCCTGGATTTTCTTTCAAATATGAATCATTTTATTTACCTTGGGGTTAACAGTAATTTTAGCAGTGATAATGACAGCTACTTTCTACTATTTACTGTGTGGGAGGCACTGTAGTAAGTGCTTTACAATTCACTCCCTCATTTAATCCTCACAGAAACCTTTGAGGTAGCTACCATCCTCTCCATTTTTCTGACCAAGGAAAAGGAATCATAGTGGCCATTGAGCATTAAAAGGGTGTATTTATTTGCTCTATAGTATTTGGCAGAAAAACTTGACCTTTAAAACTGCAAAGAAGCATATGTTTGTGGGTATGCATGTGTATTTGTATTTAGGTTAGTATTAGAAGTCTATCCTGCAGACGATTAATAGAAAAAATTAAAGAGTTATAGACTGGTGCTTTGTCTCATTACATTGTACTCTATAAGGTAAAATAATGTCCAGGGAATTTCAGAAATGGCAAAAATCTCTGGGATTTTCTGTCCCCTCTTCCCCTTTAGAAAGATAGCTATGAAACTTAGAGAATTTGGAAGCATTCTTCTCTCTTCTTTAGGTAAATGTGATCCACTAGCTATCTTGAAAAAATATTATATATATTATATATATATATATATAAATATATATAAAAAATATATATAATATATATAATATATTTTTCCCCTAAATATCTCATTCCTTTTGTTTTTCCAGCATTGTAGCAATTGCCAAAGGTCTGCCAAGAGGGATTATTGCTAAACCTTGTCAGACTGAGAACCAGAGTAATTTGTGTACAGTACAGTTAAAATTACACCATTACACTTGAAGCTAATATTATCCTAATGAGTTGAAATGGGGTAGGAAGCTTGCTTAGAAAAGACTATAAGTGACTTAGCACTGGTTTCTCACTTCCAATGATAATGTTCTTCAGAACTGTGTTTTGAACACATTATTATAAATTTAAATATTTTAATATTCATTTATTCTAATTTCCCTTTTGATAGGTACCATCTCCGTGCTTGCATCTCATCAATTCTGACTAGTGACACCACTCTATTTAATGTCTTCCTTGGCCAAATTTCTTGTGAATTGGGAACTAGATTTTAGCTGCTTGAGGTTTTAGCAGCTCCTTTGTAGTTCAACGTTTAAAACTCAGATACTAATCGAAAATTCTTTCACAAAGAATTATTCAACCCAGAGTTGATATAAGTGTACTGGGATACAATCTATTGGAGATATTGTCAATATTTGCCCTAAATTGCAACCTAGCTCCATTTTTAGTTATGTTTGGAACTGAAATAGAAATCTTTGTTCTTAAGTGTCAGTTTGGAGTATATTCAGTGGTTTTCTTTTCACAGGAAAAGCCAACCTTGAAAGGGAATGTGTATCTCCCTGTCCTGATCATCTGCTGTACAATACCCCCTCAGTGGCCCCTGTCATGCCTGGATCGCTTCATCTCTGCCACTCGCCTAGAACCAAGTGGCCTTTAGGAGGTCCCTGTGAAATGTAGATGTTATCTGGGAGGAGTAACTTATGTCCCTCAGGTATGTCAGCCAATATGAATTACCGAGGAAATGGGACACAGGAAAGGCAAGTTTTGATAGAGAAAGGAAATCGGGGAAACAACAAGCCCAGAAGGCTTTCTGAGAAGGCTAGGACCATGTGCATGGTTCCATAGGGACCAAACTTACTAGTTAAGGGCACTGAGTCCTGGGCATGAGGCATTACTGGTAGACCCTGGGGGAGAGGAGTGGAGGAATGGAGAAATGATAACCTTCTGTCAGTGCTTCATAAGTTATACAAAGGGTCAGGCTTCCTTACAAATCCTCCGTACTCAAAAATGTATTCCTTTACCCCAGATCTTCACTTGACTGCCTTCCTGTCAAATTCAGATCTTAGCTCAAATGTCAACTTTTGGGAGAGGCCTTCTCAGACTACCCAGTCTAAAATGGCATTAAGTGTCTTAGCTTGGACTATAATAATAAAGTATCACAAACTGGGGAGCTTAAACAACATAGATTTATTCTCTCACAGTTCTGGAGTCTGGAAGTCCATGATCAGGGTGTCAGCAAGATTAGGTTCTGGTGAGGACTCCCTTCTTTTTCCCCAGATGACTGCTTTCTTGCTGTGTCTTCACATGACAGACAGAGGAGGGGGGGAGAGGAGAGGGGGAACGGAGGGCAAAAGAGGGAGAGGGGGAGATGGAGGAAGGGAGGGAGAAGGGGGTGGTGGAGAAGGAGGGGGATGGGAGAGAAAGCAGAGGTTAAGGGCTTAGCATGGAGCCACTGGAGGAGCCACATGGAGCCATCAGAGATTGGCATTGGAACTGATGAAATCTGTCTCCAGAACCCTCACCCTGAATGACTACACTCAATTCCCTCAATACCACGGAGTTAGAGATTTGGATCTAAAGAATGACTAAGACCAAGTCTGTAAAGGATTGAGTCCTCAGCTCTAAATTATTTTAGAAGTTTCAAGAAGCAAAATGGGAAAGTGGATAAATAATATGGAGTGAGGAAGCAGAAGCATAAGGAGGGAAAGGAAAAGAGAAGAGAAGCATGCCCATAGTAGAGGGAGAAGGGCTGCAGTCACCTTCGGCGACACACAAGGAGACTACGCCAACATTCACTCTCACTTGGAGACGATCAACCCTGAGCTGTCCTGAGCTTTGCTCCCACGTGCAAACTATGCAGGATGGTGCCATGGGGAAAGAAGTGGTTTTGAAACTGGACAAATATGTGTCTCATCATGACATAATGAAGCCATGTGACCATGGATGAGGTTTGAACTCACTGATACTATCTTTTATCATCTATAAAATGTGGATGATGATGCTTAAAAGTTTACTGTGAATATTCAGTGAATACATACATACGTAACTCTATCCTTGGTATGTAGTAGGTGTTCAATAATTTTAATCTCTCCCTTAACCCAATGGATTTTTTAGGGACATTAATATATATTTCAAATATCTGTGCCTTCTTAAAGCAAAATGTAGAGAAGCCAACAAAAATAACAAAATAAATAAAAGCCAAACTGAGTTAACAATAAACTCAGAGGAACATTTGTTTCAGGATCCCTCTCTTCCTTTTTCATCAGGAAACCACAAGTTGTTATACTAATGTTGTAACTGGTTCTTCAAGAAAACTTTAATAAGAATAAGAGAAAATTATAAATAACAGTTCAGGGGTTTTTTTGACATGTTTCCATGGATCTTTGGATTAAAGTAACATGAACTTATAGCTAGAAAATTGGTCTGCCAATGATCAGAACTCCTTCCGGAATTATTTTGTGACTGTAGGCACATCCATTACCTCTTCCCTGATTCAGATCCCCCCCCCATAAATTATAAGACCTGACATTTATGTACATGTAATAGAAGTAGTTGAAATAATGGGTATAAAAGTTCCTTGAAGGGGCACCTGGGTGGCTCAATTAGTTAAGCATCTGACTCTTGATTTCAGTTCAGGTCATGATCTCACAGTTTGTGGGATCGAGCCCCTTGTCAGGCTCTGAGCTGACAGAGGGGATCCTACTTGGGATTCTCTCTCTCCCTCTTTCTCTACCCTCACCTTGCTCACACATGCTCTATAAATAAATAAACAAGCAAGCAAGCAAACAAACTTTAAAAAATTCCTTGGAAAAATTATTCTATATGATCATATGTTGGGCAGAAATTCTCAGTTTCTGTCCCCCTCTCCCTGCTTAATGACAGGCACATATTTGGAAGATGAGTTTGTCAACGTGAGCCCTGAGATGAAGGGGCAGAGGTGTGAGGCAGAGCCATGTGACCCATAGAGGAGAGGTCAGCAATTCTCAACTCTCCAGTGCTGCTGTCAACCCCATAAGTGAGGGAGAGCTGGCAATCACTCAGGCTTCCTCATCTCTTCCCCCTGTTCTAAGATCAGGTGGTCTCGCCAAGGCCATCTGCAGGAGATGGTCCCATCTGGGGACACCATGCTTGCTTGATACATGAGCCAGACACTTGAATCCAACATTGCTCACGTCCTGCCATAGAATGCTCCCCTCACTCTTCATAGATTTAAACTTGAGCTTGGTGACCCACTGAAGTGATGAGTAAAATCATGTGTGCACGCACCCATGGGTGCTTTCCTGGGGAGTAAGTCAATGTTTTTCTTCATATCCTTTTAGAAGCTTATGATTCCAAAATATTAAGGATTCTAATTTTCTACGTGTTTCCACTGGGTGGTCTCTCACATGGTTTTAACCATCACCCTTAGTTTCATTCTCAGATACTTACAAGGTGCCCCATCTGCACCCAAGGCACAATGCAGTACCTCCTCCTTACTGCACCAGATGTTCCCCACCTCATATAATCGCTCTGAGTTCATTGAACCACATTTGTTCATTCTCTTTCCACCACCTCTCTCCAACCTCTGATCAGTCACCAAGTCCTAGCAATTCTGTCTCTCAAGTTTTCCCGGAGCTAGTCCCTTTTTCTCTGCCCTAACCACCGTTTCCCCAAGGCAGGCCTTCACCACCTCTCACAGTGATGGGTGCAACAACCTCCTTCCTGATCTTTCTACTTCTGCCCTAAGTCTGTCCTCCCTGCGGTAGCCAGACCCTACAAGCTAACGCATGGCCTGCTCACATTACTATGCTCACACAACTTGCCATGGCATCTAAGACCAAGATCTATTTCTTTTAAAGGCAAACAACACTCTCCATGGGCCAGCTACCCTACCTACCCCTTCAGCCCCATTCTTCCCATGCCCTCCATTACGTGTCACACCCCAGTCAAACTGCACAACTCACAGCAACCCCTATGCATCTACTGTTCCATGACTTTTGGAATCTTGTCCTTTTTTTTTAGAATTCCTGATGCTCCATTTTTCCTTCAAAAGTCTGTTGTTTCGTCTCACCCAGAGGCTTCCCCTGACTTCTGCCTTGTCACCTTCCTCATTCTTTCTTCACCCAGATGGTCCATGCATCTGTGTGCTGCCAGAGTCCTTTTGTGCACCACTATTACCTGGACCAACCCTAGTATATGAAACTGTCTTGCATGTTGGTGCTCCCCATGGAACTGTGAGCTCCTAAAGAACCTCAGCCATCTTGTAACCCAGTGCCTGCCACATGGCCTACCCCTTGACTGATACTAAACAGTGCCTATTGAATTAAAGACAATTAAATACAAAGAAGGTAGCTGTGCTTGAAAATTATATTTTAATATTTGGCAGTGCAAATAAGTAAAAACTAAAATAGCAGCATAGCTATAATTTTACTTTACTCACTGATACTTAAAATGACTTGCAAGTTACTCATTCTGTTTTCCTGTATCTTAACCCCTGCATCAATGTTTTTGTACGTGCTGATATGAAATAAAAACATATCTATTTACAAAATTTCTTTTTTAAAAATGTTTATTTATTTTAGAGAAAAAGAGAGAGAGAGAGATCAGGAGAAGGGCATAGAGAGAGGGAGACAGAGAATCCTAAGGAGGCTCTGCACTGTCAGCACAAAGCCTGATGCAGGGCTCGGTCACATGAACTGTGAGATCATGAGCCAAAATCGAGAGTCAGATGCTTAGTCAATTGAGGCCCCAGGGGCCCCCCAAAACACCTCTTTGAGAAATAGCAATCACACACATTTCTGAGTAATCAATTACATTGCTGGTGCAACAGTTTGTTCCATGACACTTTATACCCTCTATAAGGATCTGCTCACACAATCGGATAGCAGTCTTCCAAAAATGATGATCCAGGTTCACTTGTACAAGCCAATTCTGAAGTCAAAGCAGAATTCTAAATTGGCAGGAGGAGAGTTCAGAGTTGTTCTATGAGATGTGCTTTGGAACATGTATGAACAAGACATTAGTGCACTGGACAAAGATTCACCGTAGAAAGAATCCTCAATGATGGATAAGCTTTCAGAGAGCCCATGAGCCCCAACATAAATGTGCAATTCTATTGGTAGGACCATTTCACAAGACAAGATGTCCACAGTGTTTACCATATGCTCAGAGGGATCTCTGACACTCCAAAGTTCATGAAGCATTTAAGAAAAGTTTAGATCCCTTTTTATGTGCTATCTTGTTGTGTTTATGACTATTAATCTTGGGTGGTGGTGGTGGTGGTGAGTGGGTGGTAGATACCAAGTTGAAGCAATCTGTTCTTCATTGGCCAACTTATGGCTCATAAGTGAGTAATCAACATAATCTAAATATTCTACAATGAAATATTCTTTTGGGCTCAAAAAAATGCTTGTTAGGTTGAAACCAATCAGTAGGAAATGACTGGTGTTTGTTAGTGTTTGAGAGGAGAGACCAGATTCTTTGCACATTAGCATTCCAATTGGTGCCAACACAAACCTCCAGACCTCCAAGTCACAGAATGTGTTATTGTTTTCATATGAGTGAATCTGGGACCACTTGTTAGTCCTATTTCCATCGCTCACTTGAAAAATCGAGCTCCATGTTTCCACACACTGGTGACAGAAGTAACAAAACAATCCTTCTAAGGGTTGAGCACTCAGAGAAGGACATTCTTCCTCAAGCTGGTGTAGTCCTGGCTATTGTTTTCATTTAATCATGAGTTGGGAGAAGGCAAATGGTACAAACATGGATTTGACGGCCACATAAGCTGAAAAGCTTTGCTCATTGGAGCACAGCCCACACAGCGAGGGGCCCTTCCTGCTTGTGAAGGAAGCTCCTCCAGGAAGGACATGATAGTTTAGGCCTGTTTGGCATTTTTCTGAGAATGTCATAAAATATTATTTTCTAGGACACTGTCTCTTACATAACAGCAATTTTCCAGCACTTCAGAGTGTTATTTCTCTACACAGAATCTTTGGATTCTGAGGATTTAGGAAGAGAAGTGGTAATATTATCTCCTTTTTATACTGAAGGAAAATAATGCCAACATGTCTCCACACCCCACTGCATCTCCTGAAATCATGGATCTGAGAAGAGGGCCAGGGCTTGAGGCATTTTGTTGCTCCTATTATCTCTTCACTAGTGAATGTAATGTTAAGAGTTCAAGCAGGAAAGTTCAATAACCAGAGTCTGAACCCTAGCACTTGCATTTACTAACTATACCTCTGAACACGTTCCCAAGACCTGATCCCAAGTCTTAGTGTTATCATCCGTAAAATGGCCCAATCATTATACATGTCTTGGGATTGTGGTGAAGACTATATTTTAAAAAGGCATATTGAGTGATGTTGGCAAGGACGAAGTAAATAAGTATTTAGACTTCCAAAAATTATCTCCTCCACAAAAGCAATTAGAAAACTGGCAAAAATTGTCAGAGTCAAGTTTTTAGAACTCTGGGAGTTAACCAAAGGCTTACAGTACTCCAGGGAACATTTATTAAAGAAGAGTAAGTGCATCTCAGTAAGAACAAAGGCTTTGTGGCATTTTTGGTTGCCCTATTCACATACCACACTCACCCTCCCAACTATTTGGTAGTCTTGAAAACCCAAAGTCCATAATAGCAGTGAAAACCAACCCCCAGGCAGCAACTGAAGGGGGAAATATGGCACTGGAGCTCCTTCAAACCTCATTCCCGTTATTTGACCTCCTGTCTGGTGGTTCCCTGGAAGACCTCACATGGGAGGTTGTCTTTTTTAACCTGTGTACTTGCCCTGGGAAAAGTTTTTTTTCCCCCCAGGGGTGTTTATAAAAAAACAAATAGAGGCAATTGATTTTTTGTTTGTTTCAAGTTCTTATTTAAATTTTAGTTAGTTAACATATAGTGTAATATTAGTTTCAGGAGTAGAATTCAGTGATTCATCACTTACATACAACACCCTCAACCAGTGCCCTCCTTAGTACCCATCACTCATTTAGCCCAGCCCCCATCCACCTCCTCTCCAGAAACCCTCAGTTTGTTCTCTGTAGTTGAGACTCTATTACAGTTTACTTTCTTCTCTCTTTTTTCCCCTTCCCCTATGTTTATCCGTTTTGTTTCTTAAATTCCTCATATGAATGAAATCGTATGGTATTTGTCTTTTCCTGACTTATTTTGCTTAGCATAATACCACCTAGCTCCATCCTATTGTTGCAAATGGCAAGATTTCATTCTTTTTGATTGCTGAGTAATAGTCCATTGTATGCAAACATCACAACTTCTTTATTCATCAGCTGATGGACATTTGGGCTCTTTCCCTAGTTTGACTATTTTTCATAAGGCTGTTATATACATTGGGGTGTATATGCCTCTTCAAATCATAATTTTTATATCCTTTAGGTAAATACCTAGTAGTGCGATTTCTGGATCATAGGGTAGTTCTATTTTTAACTTTTTAAGGAATCTCCATACTGTTTTCCAGAGTGGCTGCACCAGTTTGCATTCCCACCAGCAGTACAAAAATGTTCCCCTTTCTCCACATCCTTACCAACACCAATTTTCTGTGTTGTTAATTCTAGCCATTCTGACAGGAATGAGGTGAGACCTCATCGTAGTTTTGATTTGTATATCCCTGATGATGTTGAGCATCTTTTCATATATCTGTTAGCCATATAGATGTCTTCTTTGGAAAAATGTCTACTCGTTTCTTTTGCGCATTTCCTCACTGGATTAGTTGTTTTTTTGGGTGTTGAGTTTGGTAAGTTCTTTATAGATTTTGGATACTAACTCTTTAGCAGATATCTCATTTGCAAATATCTTGTCCCATTCCAAAGGTTGCCTTTTGGTTTTGTTGATTGTTTCCTTTCCTGCGAAGAAGCTTTTTATCTTGATGAGGTTCCAATATCTCATTTTTGCTTTTGTTTCCCTTGCCTCTGAATACCTGTCTAATAAGAAGTTGCTTCTGCGAAGATTGAAGAGGTTGCTGGCTGTGTTCTCCTCTAGGAGTTTGTCGGTTTCCTTTTCTCATATGTAGGTCTTTCATACATTTTGAATTTATTTTTCTGTATGGTGTAATAAACTGATCTGGTTTCACTCTTTTACATGTTGTTGTCCAGTTTTCCCAACACCATCTGTTGAAGAGACTTTTTTCCATTAGATGTTCTTTCCTGCTTTGTCAAAGATTAGCTGACCATGAAGTTGTGAGTCCATTTCTGGGTTTTCTATTCTGTTCCATTGATCTATGTGTCTGTTTTTATGCCAGTGCCATACTGTCTTGATGATTACAGCTTTGTAAGATAGCTTGAAGTCTGGAATTGTGATGCCCCAGGTTTGCTTTTCTTTTTCAAGATTGCTTTGGTTATTTGGGGTCTTTTATGGTTCCAGACAAACTTTAGTATTGCTTGTTGTAGCTCTGTGAAAAATGCTGGTGGTATTTTGATAGGGATTAAATGTTTTGATAGGCATTAAATGTTTACATTGCTTTGGGTAGAATAGACATTTTAACACTTTTTTTTCTTCCAATCCATGAGCATGGAATGTTTTTCCATTTCTTTGTGTCTTCTTCAATTTCTTTCATAATCATTGAACAGTTTCCATAGTATAGATCTTGTACCCCTTTGGTTAGGTTTATTCCTAGGTTTCATATAGGTTTTGATGCAATTGTAAATGGGATGGATTCTTTGATTTCTCTTTCTGCTGCTTCTTTATTGGTGTCACAACTGTCTGAAGAGTTGGATAATAAATAGGGCATACTTCTCCTGTACTGATAGTAGGAGAGTAAATTGGTACACCACTCTAGAAAACTGCTTGGTGATATAAAAGCTGAGCATACTATGCTTTCTGACACAGCAATCCCATTCCTAGGTATGTATCCAACAACGGTGTGTACATATGTTCATAAGGAGACATGGTTTAGAATATTCAAAGCAGCACTATTTACAGTGGTCTCAAACTGAGAACTACACAAATCCCCTTTGTGTAGTTCTCAGTTTGAGACCAATGTAAATTAAAGCATAAGTAAATTGTGGTATGTCTGCATGATGGACTATTCCACAGCAATGAGAATAAACAAAGTATAGCTGGGCACAATAAATTGGATGTATCTTATAAACATAATGTTTCCTGAAAGAAGCTAGACACAAAAGAGTATCTACTATATGATTTCACGTATATAAAACAAACAAAACCATTCTGTACTTTTGGAATCCATAATAATCAATTGGAAGAATTATCATAGACTGAAGGGGAAAGAAGAAGAATTCAGGAGGTACAGAAATATTCTGTTTCTTGATTTGATTCCATAGGTTTGTTTAATTTCTGAAAATGCATCATACTATACACATATCATGTGTGTGTTTTTCTGTATATATGTTAACATACATATTCCATTCAAAAACCTTTTAATACAAAGAAAAAGAACATCCATAGTCCCACTAACCTATTAACTCCAAATGATGGTTAATATTTTAGATTATGCCCTTCCATTCAGTATTTATGCATATCAGAATATATGTATTCTTTTTCTTACAAAAACTGTATTGTACTATATTCTCTGTTTTAGAACCAGCTTTTTTCATAGCAGTATGCTACAACCATCTTCCCATGTCAGTACATAATATCATTGCTAGAACATCTTCAATCTTGTGACTATAACTTACTTAACCAGTCCCCTATTGTCGGGCATGGTGGTTGTTTCTAGCTTGGTCTTTTATGTGAATTGTTAAAATATGAATCATTATACTCATCTCAATTCTTTTTCTAAGAATAGAATTGCTGGTGAAGAGGAATGTAATTGTGAACTTTTTTAAAGCCTTTAGTACATGTTTTAAAATCATCTTCCAGAAAAAGCTGTACTGAAACTGTACTCCAATCAAATTTTATGGAAGGGCCCATTTTCCTTGCCAAGATTGGGGATTATGAATCTTGTTCATATTTTCCATTTAACTGGGCCAAATAAATTATATCTTGATTTATTTTTGTGATTTTTATTACTGCAAGAGTTGAACATTGTTTGCATATGTGTATCAGCCGTTTATATTTCTTCTTTCGTGAATTGCATGTTCATGTTCTTTTTACATGTTTAGAAGATCAACCCCTTTGTTCACTTCATATTTAAAGTATATTTCCCAGTTTTTTGTTTGCTTATTGATTTCTTCATACTGTTTTGGGGGTACAAGTCAAATCTGTCATGATTTTTCCATAAAGAATTTATTTAGTTATATTTCTTAATTATTGATTTATTTCTGTATTTAAATGTCTCATCTGTCTAGAGGATGCATTGGTAAATGGGACAAAATAAGAATATAACTTTTTTCTTTCTAATACATAACCTTTTCTCTTCACTTATTGAATGATCTTTTTGGAAGGCTGACATATTGTAGGAAGCATTTGTTTTTTTCAAGGACTAAGAAGAGAGATTTTAGGTTTAGATCTTAGCAAACCCTAAAATTCAAAGAAGTAGGTCTCTCTGAAGATTTAATATTTTATTCAACACACCTGAAACAAAATTTTGCTTACCAGCATTCCAAGTTGCTTACACACTCCTTAGTCCAGTGAGTCTTTATCTGTATAGGATGTTAACTATCTGTCTTCCAATATATACATGAAAATACATTTCAACTGATTTCCCTCTTCCCACTTGAGGAAAAGTGAACTTGGCAACATTTGTTGGATCTGAGTACAGATAAATCTGAACATGTGAAAGGAAATACAGGAAGTGCTATTATTTCCTTCACAAATGGAAAGCCAGTCATGTGCCAGGTTCTGTGATGGACAGTAGGGATCCAGTGGGAAAGAAGTCATATTTCTTCCTGCCTTCCCTGAGTTTACTCTAGTTGGGAATACGGATATGATGCTTTGATTGAGTTCTTTCTATGTTTAGCTATTATTATTATTATTATTATTATTATAGGAGATGGACATATGAAGTGCATTTATGTACATATAAACATATATATAATATATATATGAAGTACTTATAATAAAATATAAAAACTGCTTAAAATTCATAACTAATTACCACATAGCATTATATGTTGACCATCAAGTATTCATCAGTCTTATAAATATGTTTCCTTGAGCACAGCCCTAAAAGTCATTATTATATGGACAGATTTCTTATTTGTTCCTTGTAAATTATAGTCACCAGCTCTTTGTCCAAATCAGTCAATATAACCACTGGCCTTGGCTCAGCTTCTCTATTGTTAGGTTGCTCATGGCAAAGAAAGAAGAGAAGGAAGAGAAGGAGGAGTAAAGGAGAGGAGAGAAGAGAAGAGGAAAAGAAAAAAAAAAGAAAAAGGAAACCCTCCAGCTATGTAAACCTAAAAAGGGGTTTATTAACTCATGTAGATGAAAATTCATCATGTGGACTCATGTACTTAAAAAATACCTGGAATCTATCTCTATGTAATTTTTAGCTCTGTTTTCTTCACCTCTTAGCTTTTCTTCAGACAAGACCTTACTGGATGGTAACAGCGGTGGCTATCAGCTGCTGCAGGGTTTTAGCCTCTTACTGTAGCAAACTCCCCAGGAAAAAAGAGCACTTCTTTCCCACTAGCTCTGGCAGATGCCCTGTGTGTGATTCTCATTGGCCAGCAGAGGTCCCGCGTGCATCTCTGAACCAATCACTATGGCTAGAGAACAAAGGGATATTCCCACTGGCCAGGTCTGTGCCATGTGCCTATGTCATGACCTGAAAGTGGAAGTAATTCTGGTCCTGTTGAACAGTTTTGTTACTAGGAGGAGGACGTTTGCAGGCAGAACAGATACCTTAGAAAATCCTGAATAGTTGACTTGATCAATCTTGGCTTTCCTGTCCCCAAACTGTAGAGTACTGCTCATAGTAAAAGTAAGAAGAGCCCTCCTATAAAGGAACTTGTGAGAGTAACTTCTTTTTAACACTTTCTTTTAGCATGGAGATATGCCTTCCACTTCCTCTGTAGCTACTAACATTGGA
Organism: Acinonyx jubatus; assembly: GCF_027475565.1. NCBI lineage: Eukaryota > Metazoa > Chordata > Mammalia > Carnivora > Felidae > Acinonyx > Acinonyx jubatus. The sequence continues at coordinate 186,680,239 of NC_069380.1, read as the reverse complement.
AAACCGGTAACATTGTTTCCTTGCATTTTGTTTTGCCATATGCCATTGACTGTCACATTTCACAAGTTAAGAAACATGTTATTTCTTTGTTTATTTTGTCAGTCTTTGGTATTCTCTGGAGAGAAATTATATATCTATGTTTCAGTGGAATAGATTTAATCTGTTTGTCTTGTTTTTTCTAGACTCAACCAACGTCTTGTCTTTCACAGCCAAAGGTGTTCTTTTTTTCCTGACTTGGTGATCAAGTGAATCTGTTCCAGATTCTGGAAAATACAGATTTCTGAGAAAATCATGTTGAGGGCTGGAAAACACAGATTTCTAAGTCTATCACATTAAGACTTTCCAATGTAGAAGGAAGTTGCCCTATAAATTTTGTGTCTTGCTCCAATTTTGTTTGAAAGTTGTTCCGTCAATACAATTATTTAACAACTCTAAAGGAACTCTTGACCTTGTGCTTTGGACTTTACCATCATTCCAATGATACTTTGTCTGCAAATCTGTTGTTGTCTTCCGTATATTAAACATTCACCTTCTTATGATACAAGTTACATTGCATATGTGCACATTGTATATCTAGGATCAAGGTTTGAGTAAAATCCTTAGAATGCTGGCTTTCCCAAATACTTTGCCTGATTTTATGGGATGCCTTCTGGTCAATAATAGAGATCAGTTGGGCCATCCTAGTTATGTTACAGAAGAATAAAGCAGTGGACCAGCTGGATGCTTTACTGAATGTGCCACTGGTGTGTTTTTATGAGGACATTTGTTTCCTATTACTAAAAGTGTAAGGAAAGTTAGGTGCTGTCCTTTTGGCTTATTTATATTATTCTTATCTTTAGGCTGTCTTATTATGTATTTGTGGATTACTCTATACATTGCAAATTCTTATCAGCCAACTACGTACAAACAACACGTATAGGTATATATTGCTTAGCATATAAATTTCACATAAGTAATAATTAAGTATATTAAAGTCTTTGCTAGCTGTCTTCAAATTATCTGTCTTCGCTCCCCTTTTCTCCAAAGCTTTATTTCCCAATGCACATTCCATGTAGCACTAGTTCTAGAAGATGATAAAGAACATTACCAAAAAGGGGTTGGAGTACTTGGATCAAATATATTTGGGAAAAGCTGGATGAAACCAAATTAAACCTTTATTATGTCAAATGTATTGGTTTTCTTTAAATGACTACATATGTTTCCCACATGTAGGGGAAAGTGAGACAAGTCGGATGACCTCCTGGGACTAATGACCCATGGAATATGGCTTGGGAGGTGCCTTTCTAGAGCCATATATTCAATATCATAATTCCCTTGATCGCATCTTTATATTCTGATCACTCTTCGTTCTGGGAGAGCTATAAGCTGTCCCTCCAGTATTCCTCAAAAGGCATCATGCAGGACATCAATGGAGCAAAAATCAAGTCCCAGGATTCATTACCACATAACTGTTCACCAGGAACTTGTCTCTATTTGGATCCCACTAAATTCCCCTGGACTTCTTCTAAAAGTATGAAACAATGAGAGTATAGTCTGGTGGGAAAGAATTTGTGGAAACTTTAAACCTCACTGTTTGTAGAATTAGATCTAAATTAGTATATTGGAGCATCCTGACAAAATCCAATTCTACTTTTTTTCATCTACAAGTCATGACCAACTAGAGGAGCAAGATCCATTATGAGATCTGCCACAAATATTTTGGTGCAAGTCTCTTTCATACAGTAGTGGGACATGCTTAGAATACTGTCATAGAGTGAATTCTTAACTCAGTAAGTTCTTAAAATAATTTCTTATATGCTCTGAATTGAAGTAAGTATTGGGAAGAAGATAAAAATATATAAAACATGATTCCTGCCCCCAAGGGAAAGATAAGACTATCACAAATGAATTCTTGACATGCAATATAAGGTAGTATGTTGTTAAAACCAAACTGAATGTAGACTCTTAACATTCAGAAGGAATTAGTCCAGAGATGCATTTGAATGCCCCAGTATGTACAATTTTGTTGTAAAATGCACGGGATGAGAACAACAACACTGAGTGAATGCTGGTTAAAAGGTCCAGTTATTAGCAGAACAGGAAATCAGAACAAGGGTAATCCAGGAGAGGGTTGAAAGGAAATGAGGTAGGTGTGAACCCTGTTTTAGGCCAGCAGTGCTCACTGGAAAAGCACTTGCAGTATCCTCTCCAGTTGGAGCCCTCCTCTGTCCTCAGGCCAATTACAGATGCTCTTCTCCTCCATTACAGTTCATCTCCTAGTGTCTGCATGCCATCTTCCGATCCACATTCTGCCCCTACGTCTGATTCCTCACATACTTGGGCAGATTACACCCTATACAAAGGTTTCATATCTAAGGGAACACAATTCACATAGTCGATATCACAAATTGGTAAAATTATGATGACAACTTTTCTGCAAATGGCAGTGAAGTATCCACTTGGAACAAAATCAGTGTATTATAGTCATTTTCTGAGCCATGGAAATAACGTGCCTTCAAGGAAAAGGTGTCATTTTCTAATTTACACAAAGGTGCTCTACGGGCAAATGACAGTCTTTATTGTGTTGAGTGGTTGGAATCACAGACACTTCTGGGAGAGCCAGTGGCCAAGACTCTCTGGGCTTGTCAAAAAACATGAAGAAAATGGAGAGCAGCCCTTTGCCTTTATGCACCGGTTGAAAATATTTCTCAACTTCAGTACTGTCCCCCCCAAAGCTTGGAAGATCACACATCCTGTGTAATCATCTGGGCCTAAATTGCTATTCTCATATTGTAGATAAACAAGTATTGTGTATTATCTTATCCATTAATATTTTCATGCTTTACAAGTTGTATCCAAATGTGCATTTCTTCTTCTTTTAAGTCCAATACAACTTTGGCATTCTTCCATCCTTTGCTGAGATGACATGAAAGCTTGCAGTGAGAGTGCCTTCTAAAAGTCAATAGCATTTTGCTACTTGTACACCTTTAAATGAACACTGGCTTGTCACCCCACCCTATGCTAGCCAGCTACTTTCAACATGTGTACTTGTGCATTTAAGGACCACTGAGCAGGGGTGCCTGGTGACCTGGTCGGTTGAGCATCCGACTCCTGTTCAGGTCTTGATCTCATAGTTTGTGAATTGGAGCCCCACATCAGGCTCTGTGCAGACAGCTCAGAGCCTGGAACCTGGTTTGGATTCTGTGTCTCCCTCTCTCTCTCTGCCCCTCCCCTACTTGCACTCTGTCTCTCAAAACTAAATAAACATTAAAAATAAAAAAGGACCACTGACCAAGGTTCTAGGTCCACCTTCCAAAAGCAGATTCACTAAATGACTGAACTGACAAGTTATCAAGTGACCAGACTCTCTCAAACAAATACCTTAGACCAGATCTGGAAGAGTCAGCCAGCCAATTTGCCATTGACATTCAGCCAAGATCAAAGTTCAGTATTGCGTATGTCCTGTTCTTTGGGACCTCTGAATCTTCAGATACAAATTCCTTCGGTATTTTGTTAGTGGCAGTGGGCATGCTGTGAGTCCAGGTTTATAAACATGATACAGTAAGAGTCTGTTCTAAAGCCTTTCCTGAGTCTGGTCTACTGCGTTTTCAGTATCTCCTAATGCAATGATTTGTTAAACTAGCCTGATTAAGTGTGTATCTTGTGGAATTCAAGTATCAAATGTCCCAACCATTCAGACACAAAGAATACATATGCCTTTTAAATGTTCTGTGCTAATTTGCATCCTTTTTTATTTTTGTGGGCTTGATTTGTTTTCCAAAGGGTGGCTTTATGTGAATGTTAGTTTTTACCAATCTATGACAACTCTCCTAATTGCTGAAATGAAAACTTTGAAACACAAAACAAAACAAATCCTCAAAGGCTGTGGGAATCATCTCATGTGGTATGAATTCTGTAAACTTTATAATTTGACAAACTGGTTATTCAGAATTGCTCATTTGGCAGATTGGTCTGTTTCCCACGAAGCAATTGTCCGGAGAGCTTTCCGGCACCTTGATCCCAACACACACACATTGTAGGGCCCTCATATGAAAGTGAGGCCGTCGCTGGCATGAGCCCTGCAGTGTGCATCTGGGGAACATGGCGAGATCCAGCTGTGCCACTTCTGTTGTGGCAACCTGGGTCACTTTGTTTTGTCACTGTGGCCCACCACTCATATGCCCAGCATCCCTGACAAGGTCCACCTTCTTTGCTTTGCTTTCCTTGTGTCACATCTGGCACTGCCTATGGCTGAGTGGCTTCTAGATGCTCCAGGTGTGAGGGGCCTCTGCAGCTAGTCAGAAGTCCTTTATTTCACTTCAGTCAACTGATTTGTAATGGTGCTTTGAGGATGATTCCTGTTGTGTCCGTTAAAAATCATTTTTCACTGCTGAGTGTCCAAGGGCTGAGTTTTCTTTCGCCTCATATTTGTTTCTTATCTACTTGGGAGTGCAGCTGTAACACAGTAGTAAAGGTGTCCCCATAAGCTTGTGTCTATATCAACTAAAGAATTAATGGGCAGCCAAGTCTCTGATTTCTGGTGGTGTTGGCCTCATGTTCACTAATCTAGAATTCTGGCTATTATGTAGTCACAATAGCCTTTATATAAGGATTATCATTTCCCAAGGCATAGAGAGACAACATGTAATTTCCTATAAACTCAGATCAAATAATTACACCTCTGGCAGTCCAGAATTTTATGAGGCTTCAAAGTCCTTTTTATTTCCATCAATTTTGAGTTTACCAGAAAAATATGGCAATTGTTAAGGAAGAGTTTTAACTAACAGGATATTGGATGACAGACATTTGTACAGGGCCGATTTTCCTAAAGGTATCCAATTCTTTAAAATCCTTGGTCTATTTGTTTGGGGAGAAGGGTGGTTAGTAGGGCAGAACTGGGGTAGAATGGAAGAAATTCTGATTTCTTACCAGAGTATAAACATGACCACAGTTCCAGGGCCTTTGGTTTTGCCTTATTGGGTCATATTCAAAAGGGAATTTCTTTCTCCTAATAAATCTGGAGCTACTCCTATCTTCTCAAAGGGAAAAATGCAGCTCTCTTTCTGGAGGAAGAGCTCAAGTTGAAGGAAATGCCTGAGACCCTCTCAAAGAAGTCTGCACTGGGTGGGTCTTAACAATTAGTTCCTGGTTTACTTGGCCCTGAGTTAATTGCCTTTTCTAGAAACTGAGCTTGCCCAACCATTGCCAGAAGGCTCAAGACCCTCTCTCCAGCCCCTGGGTGAGTTTCCAGTGAAGATCAGGGCTCTGCGTCTTCCGATTGGCAATCTAGGCTGTGTCATTGTCAGAAATGGCTTGGAGGAGGATGGGGGTGTGATTAGCTCTAAATGAAGTTCTAAACCACTGGTACATGAAATGAAACTATTTTTTCTCTCTCTCTTTCTTCTTCCCCTTTCTTTAACCTGAGCTGCTGATGTAAGTGGCTCTAATTTACTTTCCCCAAGAAAACAAAGCAAAATAAAAGGCGGAATGGCAAAAGAGATCCCTTTGCGAAGTGTAGCGCTTCTGCTCCTGATAAAAGGGAGTCATTTGCAGCTTTCATGGTGTCAGTATTAATTTCCTAGCAGTCAAAGCCACCGCTAATTTATTTACAGAACGATCTCCTTGCCCAGGAGCCGGGGCTGGTGAGGCGGCGGTTTCTAGCCTCCAGCTTTGTTTGTTGACAGGCTGATTTCCCACAAGGCCGTTTCCACCTGTGTTTCTGTTGTTTTTAGTGCGTGTCTCCCTTTCTTCTCCCCCGCCACCGCCTCCCCAATGGCTGCTGAAGGCCCTTCTCATCTCCGGTCTCTCTCATCCACTTCCTCCCTCCAGCCCCAAGGACTCCTGGCAGGGCTTTGCAGTCACTCCGCACTTACCCGTCGTCTCTGCTGGCAAAGTCCCAGGGGGCACTGCATTTCTTTCTTTCCTCCCCCCCCCTTTTTTTCGTTTCAAGGACAAGATTCAAAAGAGCCTGCTACACACAGGTTGTAGGGTGCAGCTTCAGATGTGCCTTCAAATAGGGGCTGAGCAATTTGAATATTTGTGCTCCTGGAAACCAGCCTGTAAAATTGTCCCCCAAAGCCCATTAAATTCTGCAAAATCGCTCCTCTTTGAGGGCTTCATTATGGAGTCCAATTTGGGGCCCTGGCACCTCTCTGCCAAAGCACTCATCTCCAAAGATGCCTACAATTGAAATTATAGAGTGGCTGATTTGGCCTTAGCTCCTTGCATATCAAAGGCAGGCAGGGCGGGAGGGATGCCTCCGCAGAGCAGTAGACATGCTTGCCGCATGCCAGAGCCAGACAGGTAATATATTGAGATGTTTAAAGCACATTTCTTGTGCATGCACATGTGCCCGCCTCTCTGTCATTTTATAGCTCATCTGCAGGGCAGCATGAGAAAGAGGAAAGCATGTTTTCAAGTTAGTGGTGGCGCCACATGGGCACAGAGGGGAAAATAGGCATTAGATTGCCCATTTTCCGGATTATATATTGCTACATTGATTTAAAAAAAAAAAAAAATATATATATATATATATATATATATATATATATATATATATATATATATATCGAGAACAGAAAAGACATTACCGCAGCTACATAACCGGCACCAAATGCTACCACCTTGGACCTAGGAGGCATTCACTGATTAAGAAATATCAGAGGTCGAATTTTGCCCAGAGAATGTGCCTTGCCCTTTTTTCCCAGTCTCTGCACAGTATGAACAAATAGTTTTGTGCATTTTCTTTTGCAGTTGCTGTTTTGCTGGATTTAGAATGTTTCATTACTTTGTTTTCGAAGGTGCTGTGTTTATAATATCCGTTTACTTGTGAGAGGAGAGAGACCAGAAGGGGAAACACAAAGCTTTGTCCATTTGGAACCACACAATTCTGTTGTGGAGCAGTCTGGAAAATTATAAGGAATTGGAGGCGAAGCCAAGGGAATTTTGTTCTCTTCGCTGGTTGAGCAGGAGAGCATAGGAATAAGGGGAGTGGTTTCCATCCCATGGTAATTACGCAGTCTAAATGAAAAGAGTTTCACATTGCTGACAGAATCCATTGCCTGCCCTGAACTCCTCAGACTCCTGCACCTTCTTTATTCGGAATATTTTCCCCCAAGTCTCCGAGATTTGTTTGCTAACCGGGGATGTGGGACTCAAGAGGTCTGAAGCTTCAGCCATTTCTGAGTTCTCGTTCCTGAGCTCTCTGTGACCAAAAACCCTCTTATTTATTTTGAAGGCGGAAACAATGTCATTTCATTGCCTGCATGCATAACTCCCGGATGCCCGAAACAATTTTGCTCAAACTTCCTGCCAACTCACTTTTGGGCTGAGACTAAACAGGGAAAGTTAGGGCCCCAAAGGACAATTGTTCAGAGAAGCTGGGAGCAGGTAGAGGCAAAGCTGAGTGATGAAACTCATCTGACAATTGTCATCTGCCCTCCTTGCATCTCGGGGGCTCATTCCTCCCAGTCTCCTGGGGACGCCTTGCTTCCCTCTCCTCTCCATAATGTTAGCCGTTCCCGCTCCCTTCTCCTCGCCTACCTGTCCTCTGGGATGAAGCGACCGCTTTAAGCCTGTAAACTGTATAAATTTTCTCCAAAATCAACTTGAAACTCAGTTTAAATTGGACGGCAGGCCCCCCTGACAGAGCCCACCCCTGCTGAGGGCGTTCAGGCCACAGTCTGATGGCGGGGGGCCTGGGAGCTCCCCACTCTGGGAATGGCGCTTCCTGTGTAGATTGACCTGGAAACCGTTCCCCTGACCCCTCGGGACTGGAGGAGGAGTCCTGGTGTTTCCTTCCCCGCCCAGGGAACAAAGTCTCTGAGAGTCCACATTTAGAAGCCAAGCCTCACGACGGAAATCACCCAAGGCCCTGTGGAAATGGCAGAGCAGGGGCCACTTGAAGTCCCTGCTCTCAGGGGTGCAAGAACAGCAACGTACCCTTTTCCTAAACTAAGTTTGCTTTCAAATCCCATTCTGATGAGGCACAAACCTAATGTCCGTGGAGCGGGGTTTCCTAGGTCTCTCTTCCCCAAGGGGGAGTTTCAGTTCCCTGCCCTCAGCAGTGCTCCCAGACCTCTGGGAAGTCGGCTCTCTGGTCTTGGCAGCCTCTTCTCAGAGCTGCGGTGCAGGCTGCTTGCTGCTGATGCATCCTTGTTTGTGGCCCACCCCTCAGCCCCGGCATTCCTTGTGGGCTCCGTGTCCACCTTGTTCCCCACTGGCCCTTCTCCTGCAGGGGTCTCGGGGCACCCCAAGGAAGCAGAGGACAGAGCCCTTCACCAGGACCCCCACATTTCTACCTCATGGCTTCCCTTCCACCTTGCCTCTCCCAAGTCCGGAGGAACTTTCTGGTCTCCACAGGGAGCCCAATTCTCCAAAGACTCTTTTGTCTATTCATGAGGCCTTTCCCAAACATTTTGTGAATGGCCACAATCTTCGTTTCCTAAGGGCTCTTGGAGCACATAAGCCTGAGAGAAACTTGTTTTCTTTGTGTCCCGTCACAACATTTTATGAATTTGTGACCTGGACCAGTGTGGGGGATGATATGCGGAAGGGGACATCTGAAAGAACAAGATGGTACTACTTACCACTGAACCAGCTGTCCACACCTTTTAGTATTAGTATTAGACAGCTTGATGAACCTGCCCTTTGCTTCGAGACTGTTCGGCTCATTTTTCCATCAAGAGCCAAGGCCAGCAGTGTACCTACTTCATGATGACTAGGATCTTCTTACTAAGCAGCTCCTCTTAAGTCTTTCATGTCACTCACATGGCCAGTTCCAGTCTGTGGATTCTCATTGTGATAGAAAACATAAGCTTTGGAATCAGACCCAGTGCTGCACTTACCTGACAGCTCAGTGGCCTTGTGCAAATGAAAGGGGGAAGAGGAGGAGTCACCAGCTAGTCAGAGACTCAGGAAGTCTCTGGAAAACTCTGGGGGTGGGGGACTTTGCCTCGCTTCCTGACCTCCACAGCAGCCCCTGCCAGCATCTTTTCTATTAGAGGTGCAGCCTCTGGGAAAGCCCTGCCAGTCATCATCCAGTACCTGCGAGTCCTGGGAAAATAAGCTACAGCTCTTGGTCTACCTGGGCCTCAGTTTCTCTATGCAAAATAGAAATTAAAACCCCCGTGCTTCTCTGTTCCTGGAGTAGGATCATTTTTTATTCCTCCCCAAATACTTACTAACACTTATGTTTTACCAGGCACCAAAACATTTGCTGAGGATGTGGTATAGACATGGCTTTGCCCTTGTGATGCCCACATTCTAATGGGAGGTACAAGCAAACAAGTAAATAGGCGTATATAATAAGCAGAACTTGGGCTAAGTGCCAGAACAAAGAAACACAAGAGTTTGGGGTAAGGCACATCTGGATTGGAGAAGGGTTAGGATTTGTGAGATTCAAATAGCGCATTTGAGAAAGTGACATGTGAGTCAAGCCCTAAAGGATAAGAAGTTACGAGACATACAAAGAAAAACTTCCTTGTATGTGAAAGAAAGAGCAAGTGCAAAGATCCTGTGGTGGGAAAGAGCATGGTTTATAGCTGGGACAAAATGGGCCAATGGGAGAGGGGTATGAGATGCAGCTGGAGAGATAAGCAAGGCTCTCATCCTATAAGGCTTTATGTCCTTGAAAAGAGGCAGGTGTTTCAGTGTAAGTGGTGGGAACACCATGCTCTGCAAGGTCTGGGTCTTGCCGTCTATCTGGCCTCCTCTTTCAGCTCTTTCCCATAAGATCTTCTCTTAAGATCTGATTTGTAACTTATAGAGACCACACTTGCTGCTAATGGGGAGCAGAATATGAAGAGATACAGAAATGCAGTCAGAAAGGGCCCTCATCTTTTGCCTACATAGCTGCAAGCATTTCCTAACTTCCAGACTTCTCCAAGAGAGCTCATCTCATCTGAAGGGCTGAGTGCTGGGAGGAAGGAGCTTGGATCTGTGTGTTTGCTAATTAATTTATCCTGATCCTCGCAGAGAATTCTGTCCATATATTACTGGGTGGGTCATTAAATTGACTTCAGAAATTAGAAATTACATGGGCTTTCTAAAAATGACATGTTTTAATATTTCTTGGATATTATTTTATGAGAAGCCCTCAGTAATTTGTTTTTTTTTGTTTGTTTGTTTTTATTTAACTCTTTGGCTTTACAAGTCCTCTTGGCAAATCTTTGTTTCCCCTTCCCCAGGCATGAGGGGAGCACAAAAGGAAATGAGAACAATGGCTCTTATACTAGGGGTAGAGACAGAACTTCCATTGCCAGCTCTGCCTTTGCTGTGTGACATTAGGTATGATGCTGCCCTTTTCTGAATCTCTTCTCATCCTGTAAATGACAGCATTAGAAGAAGAATTTCTAAGGTTATCCCTTCTGCTGCTAAGGGATTGTGATTCTTTGGCCTTGAATCAGAGCAAAGATCAGTTACTGATTTTCCTGAGGTAGACTGGACATAGTTTAGTGTGGCCCTTTACTATGTTTTTGGTACCTTTTCCTGAAACCACGAACATGTTGAGAATCTCCTTTGGAAGTGGGTGATATTCAGTCCCTTCCTGCCCCTCCCTCCCAATCCACCATATGGGCCAATAGCTTCCGGTGATGTGTGAGCTGGAGCTCTGAGGGTGGGCTTGTCATTGTGCGGGCTGTGCCCAGCCCCACCCTGCGTGTTTCTGGGGCTGCACTTGCTGGTTTCTTCACTCTGCTGGACACCTCCTGGATAACGTGATCAATGGCATGAGTTCTCTTGCTGGTCCCACTGCCCACAAATCAAGCTCTTAATAGCCCAATAAAATCATGAGATTCGGGATAAAAAAAGTGATCGCATTGCTCAGATGCTAATGAGGCACATATATCTGAGACAACTGACTAAAGTCTGTGGAAAGAAGGTCTCGGCAAAACATGCAAGGTGGCTAATTTACAAAGATGTGGAGCATTCCAGATAAGAGAATGTCACACACCTTTACCTCAAAGAGATGTGTTTAAAATAGCCTGCTTTTCCCTACATATTTTCCCATGAAATATTGGGACACCGATGGAGTCAGTACAAGCAAGGTGGCTGGGATCCTCCCACCAGAGCCCTTCTGTCTGCCAGGTTATAGCCAACAAACGTACCAAGGTGGCAAGCCAAGTGCCTCCAATACGTTCCTAGAATGTGTTGTGCAGTCGATAATAAATAACTCCTAAGTTGTGTGATTACATAATGATAGCCACATTCATTCACCTGTCTATCAAAAGAGCCATATTTGAGTTTGAGCTCCTTTCCCCTGGGCCCATGAAGCATTAGCTTGGAGTCTTTAAAATTCCCAGCAACCCTGGGCTAAGTGCACTGGGGTGGAATGTAGTCCCTTTTGCTTAGTAATCCATTAGCTAATGGGTGTGAGCCCGTCAGTTTTCTATTTATTCCTTAAACCATTAAGGTTCACCTGCTGTGCGTGAGACTACACTTGACAAAAAAGAGTGATAGTTGAAATAAAATAAATATCAAGCCTTACGAGATCTGATGGGTATTGTTTAAAATATAACGGGCTTCGTGGAAAGGTAAAGGTGAACCAACTATTACAGGTTGACACATGGCATCCTGGACATGATGAGGTAAATAGAACTTTGTTACATTACGTTCCAATCCACAGGCGCTCACTAGTGGAAGGAGAGTTATTTGAGAACTGTCTTCCAAGTAAGTGCTCCCCAATATTTGTCAGCAATGTCTACCTGAGTCTCTTGGAAGCTGCTCGATAAATCTCTCCATCAACCATTTAATGGCTTCCTTTTACTCCTTAGATAAAAATCAAATTCCTTCCTGACGAACCCCAAGCTCTGCATGGTCTGGGTCTTGCCATCTATCTGGCCTCATCTTTCACCTCTTTCCCTTGCTCCAACCATGCTGATATATTTCAGGTCCATCGCACATGATATAAACTCTCTCTTTAATGTGCTTTCTTGCCTTATTCATCCTTCGGATCTCAGCTTGAACACCATTTTCTCAGGGGAAGACTTCCTTCGTAGCCCAAACAAAGTCAGGTATCTAACTAGATGATCTCCTGGTTTTCCATCCCCTATAAAGCCTTCAGAACAGTTAGGATACACACACACACACACACACACACACACACACATGCCTGTTTCACTGGACAAGAGCCGAAGACAAAGAGCCTGAAAGACAGAGACAACTAACTTCTGGCTTTGCTCACCATGGTTTTGCCAGTTCCATAGTGTCTGTTGAATGAATAAAGGAATCAACTAGTCTTGAGAGATCTCCATGGACAAAAAAAATGCAGAGGTACCCTGAGGGCCATTGAGTAATAAAGCTTGGCATTTCTTAGGTTTTATTCCTTATAACTGAGTTTTATTGTATGGTACCTCATTTTGATCTCATCAATTTCTGTCATGTACAAAAATTTTTATTTTGCTCTCTATAGACAGCCTAATTAACAATCAAAACATTAAAGATGAATATACTAGAATTAATGCTGTAGTCATCTTGCTCATCACAACTCAAGCAAAAAAACCTTTTGGTCTCCCAGATTACTTGCTTTCCTAAATCATTGTGGAGAAATGATTCTACTTTCTGCTGTTGTCCAGATATCACTAAATTAGAGCTTATAGCATATGGGTCTTCCTAATTACTTATAACTATCCCAGATCAAAGATGCCCTTTACACTAATTATATCAATATTTTGAAGCATTATTGAAAGCAGAAACCAAATGGCTCTATAACATCCCAAATGCAACCTCACTTGGTGAGAATGATAGAGAAGGGACCTTTAAATCCAAGGGCATCTACTCATTATTGCTGTGAGCCAAGTACATTTCTAGGAACCCAGATATGGCAGTAAATAAAAATGCTTACAAATAAATACATAAATGAGATAACTCCAGAAAAAGAACAGAGCTATGAAGAAAATAGTAAGTGGTGGTGTCAGAGAACATGACTAAAAGGAGCTGCTTTAATTGTGTATTCAAGGTCAATTAGGATGATATGGTCCAAGTTTTATCCAAGAGAAGGAATTTCTGGGTCAGCTATTGCCACAGTAATGCTGCCAGACCAAAACCACCGTGAGCAAGCCACATGGCCTCCACTCACATCATATCCATTAACATCCCATTGGCCCAAGCAAGTCACATGGCTAACCCAACATCAATGTGTTGGGAAACTTTACTCCATCCACATTCTGCTTCCTTGAAGTAGATTCTTAGAGGATTGTTTTCTACAACTCTTGACTCTGCCTTCTGGGGAACTTTTCTTTTTACTTTTCAGTCATTTGTAAAAGGGCAAGCAAGGAAGGATTTCTCCCTTTCAGAAATTTAGCAACATTCTCAGTCTTCTTCCTGGCTGTAGAAATTTCACTGGCTGAGATGTCTTTTTACATCTCTAACAGCCACAATCTCTTCTAGTCCAGGATGGCTACAATAATTGCCAATGCACTGGTCTCAAAAACTGAGTGGGTTGATTATGTATTTAATTCCAGTAAATTCTATGCACTGAAGTCATACTCATAATTCTTTTTAAAAATGCCATTCTCTCTAGAGTTAATTGTGGTTCTTAATTTGGGCAGCTGGAGCTTCTATGTGATCTTTCTAAGAGGCCTTTATGCAGCCAAAAGGATCTACGTAATCTTTTCAGGGGTCTTTAAAAAGGTTGTAATGGCCACACTCTTGATTTAGACTATCTATTCTCCTGGGCTTTATCTTAATGCTCGTGTTCTTGGTCTATCCACACACCCCCACCCCCGGCTTTATTTTACTTTAAGGGTATTTTACTGGGTGGAGAGTACAGAGATGAGAAACAGTATCACTTTCTACACAGCATATCCCCGATTTTCTGAGTTCTCTGTATTTTCTCTCAGTTGTGTCTGTAAACCAGACCATTCTTTTCTGAGCTTATCTCTTTCGTGTGGCACCTTATCAAATGTGACTACCTACAGCCAATTCAGGCTTTTAATATTCCAGTTCCGAATCTCCTCACACTATCCCTGAGTCAATAGGTACATGTCTGCCTTTCTAGATTATCACAGGTACCACTTCACCTACATGTTTTACTAAATGCTTACTAAACATTTCACCATTGAGTAACACAGGTCATTATTCTCCAGATCTCCTATAGTTCCCTTACCACCTACCACTGAGGTTGAAAATAATTTTTTTCAGGTTTTTCTTATAATTGCACCCACTTCTAGGTTTCTATTTCTGTGTCAGTCAACTATTGCTATAATCAATGCCACATAACAAATTGTTCCAAAGCTCAAGGGCTTGTAGCCATAGCAAGTATTAATTCTCATGCTTGTAGATTTGCAGGGCAGTATATGTGAGGGACAGCCAATACTGTCAGAGTGGCTCATGACCCTGCTTCAGGCTGAGGATCAGGGAAGCTTAACTTTTGTCAGTAGGGTCTGGCCTATTCCATGTGTGGACACTTGAGAACTGGGTGGAAGTTTCAACAGCTTCCTGGGGGAAGATCTTCTTCTGGTGAATCTCTGGAGTGTAAGAGCCAAATAAAACTTCACAGTCATGTCTATGGCCTCTGCCTTTATCATGCCAGCTAACGTTCCCCGTACATAAGTCACATGGCTAAACTCAACATCAGTAAGATGAGAAAGTAGACAGCACCTTGCCAGTTTTCCTCACGGGGCTCTTCTGAACTTGTCATTACATGCTTGTCTCTTAATTTTCTTTTGTCTTTTTTTTTTTTTTACTGAATTATTTTCCAGTGCCTCTTACACCTAGCTCCTAGGACAATGATGGACACATACTAGCCACTTAAATATTTGAGTGAGTGAGTAAAGAAGGGATAAGTGATTTCAGGAGATTTCTTGTTCTGAATGCAAATAAGCTCCTAAGAGTTCATGACTTTGTTAATCATATCAAAACTTCACCTAATTACATTTCACCTCAACCTGTAACATTTATATTTTTGAACTCTGAAGGGGCATAGCAGGATCACACAACAAGAGATGATTTACAGATGCCAACGTGTAAGAAATAGCTCTTCACTCTTCTTCCGCATGTCCCCAGGTTACCCTCTTTTCACCTTATCCTCTCCCACTGAGCAGCTGTGCCAAGCCCTTGCCCTACAGATTTAATTTTTTTTTCAATGTTTATTTATTTTTGAGAGAGACAGAGAGGGAAGGGGCGTAGAGAGAGGGAGACAGACTCTGAAGCAAGATGCAGGCTCTGAGCTGTCAGCACAGAGTCCAATGTGGGGCTCAAACCCACAAACCATGAGATTTGACCTAAGCCAAAGTCTAAAGCTTAACCGACTGAGCCAACCAGGCACCCCTTGCCCTGTAGACTTATTGCCAGAGTTTGCTTCCCTTGGCATGTGACAATATTCAGAATGATTCTTCTCTCCTGTCTGGAGCTCACTGGTACTAAAGTATAATGAAAAGAAATGATTTGGGGGATATCTATTGTTGTGGTTGTGCTTGTAACACGCATCAACTACACATCATCTTTTGGTTTGATATGGGAGCTGTTGGAAACATTTTGTTTTGTTAAAGGAGGAATCGTTTTTTTGAAGGTGACCCTTTGGATGCCAGGGATCCTATACAGGTAGCTTGTAAGAAGTGAGAAGGACTTGCAAAAATTTATTTTTTTAAGGCAAGGAGGTCCATCATAGTGTTGTATATAATATTGAGAAATGAGACCTTAATGTCTATCATTTTGAGATAAGTTAAATGTAGTGTAATATATTTGACCTGTTATAGTATAATATGTTTGACCTGTTATATTCTGAGGGGCAAGACTAGAAAGCCATGAACATATACAGCAAGATGCAGTGTTGTGCTCATGCAAGAGAGCAGACCTGACGGAGTAAGAGTTAGCAAGGCAAAGCTGGAGTGAAGTGGAGGTATATCTAGGTATAGATTAGATATAGATATAGATATAGATATAGATATAGATATGGATATAGATATATCTCAACACATACATACATGCACACACTGGAATCACAATTTCTAATACTAACAGAGTGGTTAATATGCACCAGGTACTGAATGATAACTCCTTATGTGCCTTATTTAATTAACATCAACTTCTTAGATATCTTTTAAGATAAATACTACTATTGTCACTTCTTTTTAATGGATGAGGAAAAAACAGGATTAGAAAATTTGAGTGATTGTTTCAAACCCATCTTTAGCATATATTGATTATTGAGCTAATACATTCCATAGATATACCAAATCTTGTGTCCATATATGTCTTAAACAAATGGGCTTCAAGGTCCAATGGAGACCCTCTGTCCTCGTACAAAGTTGGTGAGCAATTCACTTTTAATTGAGGATAATTGCACCGTTAAGGACCATTGAGAATTTAACAAATTTCTATAAAGTTACTAAAATATCACCTCATATAAAAGTAGGCCCCCAACAAGAGAATGCCAATTGCCATTTGCACCATTTCCGTGTTGATTTTTACGCTCTTTTCTAGGTTCACCTTAAGTTTAACAAAGCAAACTGACATTTTGCTGGACATGAGGGTGTGTCATAATATTCTGTCCTTGTGGGACAGAATAGGGCTTAACATTGGCCTTTTCAGTTGAGCACATTGGGCTCTCAGTGTTCCTAGGGCATTAAATGTAGGGTAGGAACATTAACCTTTGAATCATAAAGAACAATATTGGGGATCTCTAATCTTTCAGCTGGTTGTAGCTGCTTTTAAAGGATGAAGAGAAATTGACCAAGTGCCTAGAATTCCATGCACAGACACTCATGAGGCAGGTAGGAGTGATGGCAAAGAGAAGGAAGGGGCTAGCCAGAGGGGTATGGGAATAACCAGAGTAATGGCTCTGCTTGAAGAGCTACCAGTGAACCGAACACTGATGAGGAGTGTCGCATAGACAGAGATGAAGGGAAGAATGTAGGAGAATGTAGGGATGCATTAAAAAAGGAAATGACAGAAGGAGGAGATAAACTGAGAAGGAGGGACATTGTGAGTGGGAAAATCGAATGCTATCCACTCTGTGGTGACTGCTGCCTCCATTTAGAATGGTCTCTCCACTTCGCTCCAGCTTTGCCTTGCTAACTCCTGCTCCGTCAGGTCTGCTGTCTTGCATGAGCACAACACTGCATCTTGCTGTATATGTTCATGGCTTTCTAGTCTTGCCTCTCAGAATATAACAGGTCAAACATTAACGAGGAAGTATTTATGGACCTTCCCCTCCCACAGCCTGCCAAAGGGAATCATATTTGGTTATCCCAATACCTCTCCTTTTCCCAGCTCCACTGAAGATGAAAGATTTTCTTGCTGGGAAAAGACATAGTTGAGAACAATGCAATGCAATGAGAGAGATGGGCAAAGAGAGGAGGAAAAAAGAAAAAGCATGCAAACTCAGAATAGGCTTTTTGTCAGATGGGTTGAGGAAACCAGTGTCTGAATAAGGTGAGGAGTAAGGAAAAGGATAGTAGAGGAAAGAGAAGCTCAGTAGGAATTGCTGTGAACTTTACATTTAGATTATTTTTAATGGTCCTTAAGGGATTTGAATTTTTAAAAATCCAATTTCTTTCTACCTAAATTTGGGTGTTGACATAGGCTTGAATGTGTGCCGAGGTAGAGCCATATACTCTCTCAGATATATTAGGGTTACAGAAACATTTACCACAATGTGAAATTATATATTGGTGTGATTGCTTGATTCCTATCTGTGCCCTCCTCAGACAGTAATGGAGGAAGGAAACGTGTCTATTTAAGACACAATCACACCCCAATCCTTAGCACAGTGCCTGACACAAAGAAAGCCCTTAGTAAGAATATCTTGAATGAACACCTATGTTACAGAAAGCCATGGCTACTGCCCGGTTCTAATTCCTTTCCCTTTGCATTCTTTCATCTTATGGCTGCTACCATCCTTGCCAGGATCCCACCCAAATCTATCCTATGGAGCAAATCAACTTCAATGGGACTCCCTCCTTTTTGTTGACATTTGGTCAGCTCCTTTCTGGAGTACTAGATTCTCCTCCTAGCCCAATTCCCTGTGCAAGACATTTCCTGCAGAAAGCCGACCTCAAGCCTGTGGTTCATTCCAGGGTTCAGAACTTTCATTCTTAATATAGAATGTGGAAATTCTACAATCGGTGGGAAAAAAGTATGCCAAGTAGATAAAAATCGGTCCCACTGCAGCATAATTCTCCAGAGAAAAGAGATAAAACTGCTTGATGCTTAAGTTAAAAAAAAAAAAAAAGTAACAAAATATTTCCAGTTCCGGAAACTGAATTTCATTCCTAATGTAAATATAGAAGCCTCTGGAGAAGATCATGGCTGGGAGAGGGAAGGAAAGCACAGGGAACAATAGGAAGGGATTTCACCACCCAGCTCCACAGCTTTATAGCAAAGAAACCACCCCAAGAAATCAACCGTATCTTTAATAGTAGTTGCCCCAGTCAGAAAATGGAGTTTGATCTTGACTTTTTTCCTCCCTCAATCCCCACATTGCATCGGTTGCCAAATCCTGGTGGTTCTCTCTCGCTAAGTATTTCTCCATTTTTTAAAATTATTGAGTATATTTGACATAAACCGTTGCGTAAGTTCAAATTACACAGTGTACAATGGCTTGAGGTGCCACATTTATATCTTGCAATGTGATCACTACCATAGTGTTAGCTAACACCTTCATCCCGTCACATAATTATCATTTCCTTCTGTGGTAGGAACAAATAAGATCTACTCTGTCAGCAACTTTCAAGTATATGATAACACTATTGTTGACTACAATCACAATGCTCAATACTTCTAATCCTATCTATTTTCTTCCTTTCTGTCCTCTTGGTCCAAGCTATTCATTTTTTGCCTTGAATGTGCACCAGCCTCTTAGTTACCCTCCATTTCCCCTCTGCCTCTCTTCAACTCATTCCTTATGTGGCAATGAGGGAAATATATGTTTGATCCCTGTTTACAACGTCTGTGACTCACCACCACTCATGGTTACAGTAAACATCCGTTGTCATATGGAGAGCAAAAGAAGAGAAATGAAGGAGGAAAGACAACAGACTCCGACAAATCCTCTGAGGGCACTTGCTATAACAGGGAGTGGAAAGGTGGCACATTGAAACCAAAGTGAGGTCAAATAGTTCTTTTCTTTCCTTTAAAATGGGATTGGATTGTGGGCTGATAAGAAAGTACTTCTGAGTAAGGAGAAATTGATGATTTTGGAGACAGAGGGTAATAATTCTAGCAGCAACAGTCTTGAGAAAGTGTGTGATATGAAGCATGCTAAGGCAGGCACAGTCCTGAGCATGGTGTGTTGGAGAGACTTTACTTCTCTAGAAGTCTACCTAAAAGTGAATTCACTTGTGGGAGTCTTTCTGCAAGGCAAAAGGAGATGGGGGGAGAATGATGCATACATTTTCACATTGAATGTGGCCACTGCAGAATATACAGATTTTTTTTCCCAATTACATATTCCATTTTCCCATATTCCCATTACTTTCCATTAATTTTAGTTATTTTTTTCTCATATAGCCAAAGGCACTGACCATGGCCTTCCATGGTCTACTTGCCTTTATCTGCTCGGAGAGCTCCTATTCACACCGCTCAGGCATTCCCTCTTTGCAGTGTTCCTTGATCTCCATGGATAGGGCAGATCACTATGACCCTCATGTCAGGCTGTGTAAACATCTCCTTTAGTAACTTGTCTTTTGGCCAGAAGTCCCAAACTAACATTCTTGAGGCTCATGGATTTTGTATGCCCAATGAAGTGTTTTTAAAACACTATTTTTGGATTAGATGACAACATTTTTAAAAAATGAAAATTTCACACCAAAAAAAAAATCCAATAATATATATAGCATTCTTGAAAAATGAAAGATGGACCTCACTGGGCCCACATTCCCATGTGGGTGCCACTGCCTAGAGCAAGCAAGGTGCTCCCTGCTTTTACCCCAGCTCACCCCCTCTTGCTTTACCAGCAAACACAGGGCTGTGAATTTATGTGCCAAGCTGAGCTGAGACTTGGACCCAATGGGCAGGAAGTATGACTGGTTTCCCTGTGTATCGTAGCATCTAGTACAGTGCCAAGCAGCATACATCAGGTGCTCGGTATGTGTTGTGAATCGAACTTTCCAAGTTCTGCAGTGTCCTCCTCACATCTGCACACTCTAGTCCCAGAGCCTTTCTGTTTCTGAATGCACAGATCCATCCCCAAAGCTCACATCCTTACAAGTGCCTTCATTCCCTCTACCTAAGGTGCCTGCCCTAACCTGGTTACCTAATCCATCACATTTCCTCTGAAATGTCACTTTCTCTAGAAACCTTCCCCAGCCCTTCAGGTTAAGTCAGATCCCACTGTAATATACTTCCAGAGCACTCTGGACTTTTTCTTCATTGTCATTGTGCGTTTGTTAGTATGGACTTGTGTAGTGGCTTAACATCTGTTTCCCACTCAACTATAAGCTCCATGAGGGCAGGACCAGCGTCACTGCTCTCACTGTGGAATCTATCACACCTCACCCAGTGCCAGGTGCATAGTAAATCTTCACAGTGTATGTGAATGGATGAGTGAATGAACGCTTGCAAGAAATAGGCCTTAAGGAAAGTGGAGGCCAGTGTGTAGAGGTGTAGATGTCTGTTTTCTACGGTGGGGCAGTGTGACACGCATGTGTCTGTCACTCTCAACTTTCTAAACTGCTTTGATGGGCATAGATTTGTCTTTTCTGAGACTGTGAGTGTTCTGGGGACAGGGGCCTCTTATTAATTTTTTTTTTTTTTTACCTTCTGTATAGAATACAGGGATGTGCATCTAATACAGAATTCCAAAAACAACAGAAAATGTATACTAAATGACCAAACTAAGCAACATGTATTTCCTTTTTAAGAAAATGACGATAGCTTCTCTACTTATTAACTTGTTCATTACACTCTTTCATTACTTCCAGTTGGGCTCTATTCTAGAGCAAAAGTGTATCAACGATGCCCACCACAAATGATCGAGATGGTGGTTGTGTGATGGCCTATTAGCTCTGGTCATCAAGTTTCTGTGGTCTATGGCTTATTTGCTAAGTTTTTGAGGCCTTTTACAAGCATCATTAACCTTATCATATCCAACAATTGCAAAAGCAGGGAAAGCATTGGGCGGACAACTGGAAAGACTCATGGTTTTGATAGAATTTAAAGTGAAACCATTTAACAGGAGAAGGTGCCTACTGGGTGTTTGGGGAACGTTTGACTCCAGATGAGGTTGGTTTTATCCAGCAGAGTGTCTTATCCACAAGGGATCTAAAGCTGTAGATCATAGAAGCTTCTGAGTTCACACATGCCTCCTCATCAATGAGCCAGGGCACATAACTAATTGACCAGAAGGCTCACTGGGACTAATTAGCAGCTGTATGTGAAGAGCTTGGTTCAGACTCGTAGCATGGAGGATGGCATTCTACAATGGCCAGATCCTGGACTCACAATTCAGTCACTATAGGGGGATTGCACTGCTTGGCTGGTAAAATCGTTGAGGCTCCTGGCTCCTCTGTGGGCCAGTGTGCACATGTGCGCATCCATCTGCTGCCGCCAGAGGGCAGCAGTACGCTGTGCGTGTGCAATTTGCATTCCCAGATTGGCAAATCCCCAAGGATTTACAAAGAAAGAGAGTGGGTGTCTCAGGACTACCCAGATTTCTTCTCTCTGGGTGTCAACACTGGTCTGAGTAATTGCAAACACAGACCTTCTACATATGTTGGACTTTGGCTCATCTGAACTATTGAAATGAATACACAACTAGAAGCTGCCATCACAGACAGGAAGTAACTTTAATTAAATATTGTGAAAGTTGAAAAGTTTTTACAGCTTGAATTTTTGCAAAAAAAAAAAAATTATAACAATCTCTACAGTAGTTAGGTTCTCTAACAATTGAACTGTACAGTGTGTGTCTATTCAAAAAGTTTGATAGGAAGGTGAAAGGTTAGTAGACTCAGAGATGACTTCGTTAAGCTGCATCCTAGTACAATGTGAGGCCAGGGCGTGTTAGGCAATCCAGTCATCCAGAAGCTGTATTTTTCCCCCAAAACTGAAATCTTAATTCTCTATTTCATTTTCCTCTTAAAGCCATATTCTGTATTTAGGGGAACATCTTTTACTTGTAGAAGTTTTGTGTTGAAGAAAGAGGGTCAGAGGGCCAGAACATCTTTTCATCTAATCAATATAAATAGAGGCAACAGAATACAAATTATACACATTTTAAAGGCTCTTTGGACTTTCAAGAAAAGTTCTAACCACTACACATGGCTGACAGATGGGTGGCGTTTGTTGTCAGGGTCTGAGCCGGACACCTCACCGGCTGACCATTCCTTCACAAACAGTTAAGGGGCTCACCAGACAAAATATGGCTTTAAATTGTATACATCTTCAGGCCAGCGCTTACCACACGAATTCAGACAACTTTTCTGAGTACCGAGAAGCAATGCGTCCACCTTGCTTACATTTTCCAGTTTTTTTTATTATTATTAATCATCATTATTATTATTTCTCACCTTGAAAAATCAGCTTTCCTCCCCCTCCCTTCCCTCCCACAACCCCCCTCCCCCACCCGCCCCAACCCATAAAAATCGCACTCTGACAGTCTAGTGAAAACCATTGCAAAATCCATATGGGGGCATGCACAGTTGCAGCATTGTTGTAAATTTCTTGCTCTACTAGAAAAAGTTACATTGTCTTAAGGTAACAAAACAGTTCTTTTGTGCTTTTCCATTTCTTTGTTTTTTTTTTTCTTTTTTCTTTTTCTTTTTTCTTAGAATGTTAGTGATGACTGACAGTTCTGGTGCACAGTTACAATGTACAAGTGAAATGAATATGATTTGCATTGTTAAGGCATCCAATCTGCTGGTTTATATTTATGTGAAAGACAGAGGAAATATACAAGCAGACTTAGGAAAGAAAGTATGTTCATTGATTTCTATGAAGTTTCTCCCCCGAAATTCAATGCACAAAATGCGTCACTCCAAAGGGAGAGATTCCATGCATATTAATAGAGTAAAACAGCATTAGGGTTTTTTTTTTTGTAAGCTTCCAAAGCAAAGGATACATTTTTTTAATCTACAGAACTAAATGCTACAAGAATAATATGCTACTATTTTTTTTTTGCCATATATTGGAAAAAACTTCTTAACTTACAAATAATACAAAAATAGACAATGGCTTTTGGGTGGAAATAAAAAAAATTGAAGCATGGTTTAAAACAAAACTAAAAATAACTATAAATGAAATGTTTAAAAATCACATTGAAACAGCTAATACAACTGTAGGTGACCAAACAAATACGCACTTTTCACATAGCAAACATACACAATAAAATAACCTGGGAGTGGGAGGAAAAGGAAGAAGGGGAAAGCAATGTACAAATTCCAAAGATAAATACATTATTTATATGGATATTTTACAAAATCCCCTTGAAAACAAAAAGCCTTTTAATTAACTTTGCAAGTATGTGCAAGCTAAAGGTAGTGAGCTTTTTTTTTCTTTGCAAAATATGCAGTAAAATCTTTTTGTGATATTGAAAAACTGTCTTAAGACATTAAAATGTATAAATAGAACGACGACTTTGGCAAAAATCACAAAAAATCTACAGTATTTATAACTACATACAAAACACAACAGCAAAGAAAAAAATATCAGGCAAACGCATCCTCAGAGCTTTGCTGCGTCTTTGCTATTTATTCTTACTTTTAAGAACACTTCCCAGATAATGAGAGCAAAAATTCCATAGAACAGAGAACTATGTTTTGGAGCTCTCAACCTTCTTCTCCTTTCTCCCAATTTCCTTTTACTCTGAATTCCAAAGCACTTAACCTGTCCCTCTAATCTATTATATTACAAATGGTGAGGGTCACCGATAGAGGTGTCATCTCAAATGGGAAATCCGAAATACCTGCCATGTTGCTTTTTGTCAGCTTTTGGAGGATTGGTATGAAGTCAGCATTTAGGATGAGTCAACTTTAAACTTGCAAATGGTGGCGTGTGAGTGGGATTTTGGCTTGATGACTGGAGGGCAAAATGTGGAATTCTAATTCTGTGCCTGGACCCTGTTCCGTGCAGTCTCATAGGGGATTCTCACACAGTATGTGTGCCATCAAGCTCTCCAGAGGCCATTGGCTTCAGAAGAAGTTGACATAAGTAAAAGAGAGAATTATATCAGGTTTAAATATGCAGTTTTAACAATCTGTCTAGAGGCACTGGATTTTTGAGTAGAAGGGAAAAATGTGATCACTTACATCACTTTTTAACTTTCCAGGCTGCATTTATTTACACAGTTACTTAAGACAACAATACAAAAGAGATAAATAAGCTTGCACTGCTAAGGGATGGCATGTTAAGTTAGATATTGAAAATGCACTGTCTGAGCTAACTACCATTTGATATGCTTTAAGGCGCAAAAGCCGACCCTTAGTTTTCTAAAAAATCTAACTGGCATTCCTATTCTGTCCCATACAAGCTTTTTTTTTTTTTTTCTTCTTTTCTTTTTTTTTTTTTTTTACTTTTTTGTAAATATCACCACTTCATTCTCCCTTTACACAGCTTTAAAAACATCATAAATTAAAACATGGAGTCTTATTTATAGTGTCCCTTGTATACAGCTTTACGGTTTATAAAAGACAAATGATTGCAGAGTTAAGCTTAAAAAAAAAAGAAAGAAAATGAAAAAGTGGATTTGCTTTTATCAACACAGAATAAATATATCCCCCAAATACTTGGGAGGTACAACTTTTAACCAACACTGCACTTGCAGAACCCTTCCAATTTCAGTATTTGCAAGGTCGGTGATATTGTTTGTTTAAAAATCTGCAGTTATTGTGATTCCTCTTAAAAAGGCCTGAGTTAAAAGTTCCACTCGGGGACTTGTATCAGATTACTCTCTGTAGCAGAATCCAACCTCTTCATTAATAAAATTCTTCAAGGCAATTCTTTCACATGGGAGGAACGATCATGCCAGATATCGCTGTGGAAAAAGAAGACAAAAGTCAATGGTTTTGCATCCAAAATTCTCACTGAGGAAAAAAAAAAAAAAGATGGGAAAAAACACCCACACACCACTATGTTGGTTGAATATTAGTCACAAATGTGCTCTCATCTCCCCTGGAGTGAGTTTTTGTTATAAAATATACATGTACTTTATTAAAAATGATAAGTCAGCCTGTGTATGTGTCTTTAATGGAACAGAAGATGCTAAACATCCCTCCAAATCTGATTTCGATCTTAAAATATAACTGGAAAGTTGCAGAGTTTGAATATCGCTGGGAAAGTTGCAGCCCCAAACCTTGCAAACTAGTGAGAATTTCCAATGTGTCCCTCTTTTTGCCACTCCCTGTGACTTCCGTAATATAAAATAAAAAACCAGTTCATCCCACGGCTCTGTGCTATTTGCGAAGACTGAATACTAGAACAGCAATCTGAATGCCTATATTTCATCCCTTATACCGGGGAGAAGGAAATGCCAGCCACCTCAGGCCTTGTTCTGGGGAATATGAAGCTGGGAGAAAACGTGGAGAAGGAGGGGAAGGCGGTTTGCATGAACCTGCAGGATGTCTCCTATACTGCTGCACTCAAGGTTCTGGAATGGTCTGACCACTTTCTTAGAAAATTATAGCCTAGGAAAGCTGGGGTGAGATCCTGGGGGAAATGAAATCAGTTTGGGGTAATCAAAAAATCTTTGGAAGTGCTCTGAGTTAGAAGCCCGCACACAGTGGTATTTAGAAAAGCACGGAATCCGACAGGCCACTGTTCCACCTCTGGCTTTCCTGCTTTCTGAGTATGTCTCCCAGAGGTAGTTACTTGTTTCCTTGAACCTCTGCTTCCTCAGCTAGAAAATGCAGTTAACGGTATTTGTAAGGGCAGTGATATTTTTAGGGTTGTTGGAGATTTAAATAAAATAACATATGTGTGGTGCTTGGCCCAGCGTCCGCTCCAGTAAAGACCTCATAGAGGTTAGCTGCTATTACTTTTAACCCATCCCTTCTGCTGCCAAACTAGCTGTGTGACCTCATGCTAATTGTTTAACATCTCTGGTCTGTGTTTCTTCTTACATCAAAAAGGCACCACCCCATACAGCATACTTCATATGCTGAGCATGAGGAATGAAGGGATGTCTATAAGAAAGTTAAAACAGTATGGCAACTTTGAAATATTTTGGAGTAAGAGCGATGTGTCCATTAGAAGCAAGAGGCAGCCATCTTTTGCTTCCAAAGATGAGAAAGTCATTGCTTTCTTTTTGTTGGCAACTCTAAATTTAAATTGATGTCCTTGTCAGTGATGACTGAGTCTAGGAAGTGGCTCTCTTCGTGTCCCAACTCTCATGTCCAAAAGAATGTGCCTTTTTTAAAGCAAACCCCAACTACTACAAATCCTGCTGCAGACACGGGGAGGCTAGGTGAGCCTCTGAGCCCTGCAGTCCGCACACCCGTCTTGTTTCCCCTCCCCCACCCCCAACATTTTAAATTCAATTAAAAAATGTATTTTGCCAAACACTTTTTCCGTTAATTTTTAAACCCATCTGTATTCACAGGGAAATTTAATCCACATGTTTCTGATTCATATACACGTAAATCATCCAAATGTTGTTTTGCAAGAGCCGTTCTGCAGTCCAAAAGCTCCTGGAGTCTTTTTGTAAGCCCTCATAAGCCATTTTTCTTAGAAACAGGAAGTGTCTCTTGCCAAATGCAGGCCAACTTAAACCCCCAAAGATTCGAGATCAGTTGGAAAAGCAGTCCCCCTAAGATTCAAGTGAGCCTTAGATCTGACTGAAACGGGGAGCTCAGATTTTCAACCCAAGCCTTAACTTGAAACTCCAAGATGCTATAGCTCCAAAGGCAAGGGGGCAGGGGCTCTTTGCACTGTGACAGCTCAGCCCGGCTCTGCCTCCCTAAGGATCTTTCATCTAGGCTGGAGGTGAGTTCCGGCACCCTTATTAAAGACAGGTCTTTCTGTGGGAGTTCTAAGCCTCTGGCAAGAGAAGCAAATCTTACTTTTGCCTTCCACCAAAATCTACTTTGTGTGCCTGGCATTAAAGGGCAGTGCCCTATTGGACAGCCAGCCAGGTAGCTCAGGCAGTGTCAATACGATGCAAAGCAAAGCAGACAACTGACAAACTTCCTGCTGATTTGGTCAGTGGGTCTGGCCAACATTTATTAAGTTTATTAATTGGGCCCTGAAAACATCAGGATTTTTTTTTTAAATTCTGGATGGCCAGAAGGAAAAAAACAAAAAACAAAAAAAAAATAAAAAAGATCTAGCAATCTAGGGCCCCATTAAAAGTTATAAAGCAAAGCTAACTGATGTGCTTGTCCATAGCTAACAGTGCTTCTTAATCTGGATGACAGAGGGTGCAGACTCCAATGCCCTGGGAGCCCAGACTGGGAACATAAGTGAGCGATGTGCCCTGGTAGGGATCAAAGCGACTCTGCCAAGGGCATGCCTTCTTTAGAGCGGGCTCCCCCAACACCACTGTGCAGAAATGCCTGCTCACAACCACCAGCTTTTCTGAATTCTTTCAAGAGAAGATGGAGATCTGAATGTTTTAAAATACAAAACAGCCCAGTTTATACATGTTAGTGAACAGTTAAAATTAAAAACAAACAGACATATTGGAGCGTATCTAGGGGGAGGCTTTGGCCTGTCCATACCTTCCTACTGTGCCTTTGTTGGCCCTCAGACTTCTCATAGAGCCTAGCAGACACCATGGAATCTCTCTCCAAAAGAAGACCCGTATGTACCTGCACCCAACACTCTGCATAGAACACTGGGGTCACAGCTCCCTACATCTCTTCTGTGACTTCCTAAACTCCAGATGCAGAACACTTCTTGATGAATACATTTTAGGACAAGATCGCTGTTTGTAGTCTGTAAGCCGCTATACCTGTGAAGAGACCTTTTTATAAAGTAATCCCACTGCATGACTGCAGGGAAGCTCCTGGGTTTATAGGAGCTGTTTTTCCTGTATCTGTGCTTCAACCCTCAAGATTACTTACGTGGGTGAGAGGGATGGGTGTTTGAAGCTTGGAATGTTCCAGAAAAGCCGCTGGCACACTGACTTGCCCAAGTGGGGCCCATGAAGATTTCCACAAAGACACAACACTGTCAGAGAGTAACACATGCCAAACTTCACAGGACATCATCAGACCGAGGTGGCTCTGCCATTTTCCCCGGCGGCAGGGTGATCATGTTCTCTGACAGAAGCTCAGAAAACTATTGGTTTGAAAGGCCATGCATTTTTCATTAGGGTTTTCACATTTTGGTAAGAACAAAGACAAAATGAAAAGTTTTGCAGAGCTGGGAGAATTTGGAGTGAGGGCGGAATGTGGTCTTCCTCGAACCACCACATGTGTAGGAATTATGAGCTAATCAGGAACAGAATAGGGGGGATATCTTGCACAAATTGAGCATGTACACGGCGCAAAAGACAACTCCACATGATCGCTGGGGGACTGCAAGATATCTAGAGTCAGGTAGGGCCAGCCACCCTGAGCTATAATAAGGTGAGGAAAGAAAAAATTCAGTGCATGGGTACAACTTTTGTGAAATCACTCTGGTCTTTTGTTTTTAATTTTTCACTGCAGACACTGTCCAGGACATGGTTAGGGTTTAAAAATCACTACCCTGGGGGGAGGTCCAATCGCGTGGTGACAGCCTCCTTGGGGCTGCCTCTCTCTTGATTAATGAAGTCCTCTGAGGCCTGAAATTGCATAGTAGCCATGCTCTAGGGAGCATAAGCCTTAGGAGAAGGGAGAGGACCTCTCCAGGACAATGGCTGGGCACAGTGGGTCACTCGAACCCTTGACCTATGAAAACAGACACACCTGGGGAGCCAGGATCAGTATTCATCAACGACTTTACCTAGATACGAATGGAGAAGATTTCTCTGCATTTTCTCTTTAAATCCAAAATACAGCCACATTTTCCAAAGTTTTCCATGGGATAATTGGTCTTCACATTTGGAAAAGGGTTCTCTGGGCAAATAAGTTTAAAGAACTACATAGAAGACTTTTTATTTGTTTTGTTGTTTGTTTGTTTGTTTAACTGCAGGATGTCTCAGAGCTTTTAATAAACTTAGGTACACTGTGTCTCTCCAAGACAGGGATTCAGTAAGCACCACTTTCTAGATTTGTTTGACCACAACACTTACATTTTTTTAATAGTATATCTTCTGAGACTCCAGAAGTGCTGAGATAAGATTTGCTTTATCCTAAAAAAGTTTCTCAGACATATGGTAATTTGTCCAAGGTTTTATCTACCTGGTAAAGAAAGCCAGTTGGAATCGCAGTAGGAACTTTGAATCATAAAATCTTTGTAAAGAATGGAGTTTATGACTTCCTTGCTTAACCTTATCCCCACTTCTTGGCCCCTGTGCCCCGGGATGCCGAGTGGCTTGCTGGTTACTGTACATTACTCTTTGGCTCCAGTTATCTTTAATCCTCTGCTTGATATGATGCCCCCTCCCCATCTCCCTCTGTCTGAGTCCCCCTTGCCCTATCTCCAAGGTCCAGTTCAACGGCACCCTTCTCTGTGAGGCTCTTCTGAATTCCCCCTAATCTTCCCCTCCTCTGAATTTCCACAGGTGGGTGCCCAGCCTCTCCCAGACAGACCTGCCTGCTTTACTGTGGTGTTATGTTTCCTT
The DNA here is from genome assembly GCF_027475565.1 of Acinonyx jubatus. Lineage (NCBI taxonomy): Eukaryota > Metazoa > Chordata > Mammalia > Carnivora > Felidae > Acinonyx > Acinonyx jubatus. Next base: position 186,650,682 of record NC_069380.1, on the reverse strand, counting down.
TACCCCAGGGAAAGATTTTAAGGTCAGGATTCTGCAGTCCACATGAACCTCACCCAGTGGCTTGACTTTAGTGTGGCCACATAGCATAAGGGCTTACACAGTAATCAGTCTGCCGGGCTTTTGACCCCATGCTCTTCCAATTTGCTAGCTGTGTGCCTCTGGATGAGCCATCTTGGCTCTAAGGTTTGGTTTCTGCATCTGTAGAAGGAGGACAAGGAGCACCCTACATCAAGGATGGTTGGGAAGAATACATGATATAATGCAGAAGCCGGGCTGGGAACAAGCCCTCCCATGCCAGCGGCTGTGACCATCGTCATCACCATCATGGGAGATTGCAGTACATGTTCATTGGGGAATAAACATACACGCAGTCACTAGAGGAGGCCATGACAGGGCTGCTGAGAAAAAGGCCTTTAAGGAGTTGGCAAAACAAACAAACAAACAAACAAACAGTACAATTAGTAGAGTGGTAGCTGGGGGTACACAGGTCTTTAAAACCCTCAACAGCCTAAACATGTCACCTCTGATCTTGTTTATATGGTCAATTTGCTTAATCAACACTTCTTTTATCACTTGCCCTGTCTTAATGATCACAGTTCTGAACTAGGAGGGCCCACGTGAAATTACTATAACAATGAAAAGAAGGAGGAAGGTCACACTTCAGAGGCTCTCACCACCCCCTTTCTGTAACCCATCTATGCCCTTTCTCTACAGACCAGCAGAGTTTAGAAAGCTAACGATGAGGTCATTCTCCAGTTACAGGTGTAGGAGCCCATGTCCCAGCGTCCCTTTTGTCAGGGGAGACTCCGAGACCTCAGGCAGGAGCTCCCGGGAAACAGTGGCACAGTGCACCTCAGGCCACAGGCATTGGGTACAGAGGGCCAAGGCGCAATTCCAGGCATGGGGGCCCTGGTGAGCGTGGCGGCTGGGAGTGGAGTGGGCAGGAAGAGGGACAGAACAGCTTAGAGGAAAATGGTGTCAGTTAATTTGACTTGAATCTCTCTACTCATACCTCCTCCCCTGGCATCCCTCAAAGGTAGGGATGTTTGGTACATGACTGTGTTGGGAAAAAAAAAAAAAAACAGCAGAAAGAAACCCCTGGACACATGCTGAATTAGAAGGAAAGGGCAATGTCGTCCACAACAGCAAATCCAGCACAAAGTGTGGCCCTGAATTTCACCTCGAACCCTCCCCACTGTGCAGCCATAAGTGAGAAATGTGACAGAGAGATGGTGATTCAGCCACTTATCAGAACAGGGGAGAATGGTCTCTGCACTCTTGGAGCCTGTGAAGACTTGGGTTAGAAATGCCCTGGATAACAAATGAACAAACTCTGTATGAGTCCTTGTTTTGAAGCCATTTCATTGTTACTTAAGAGCACCTGTGCGTGCACGTGTGCGTGTGTGTACGTGCATGCACACATGCATGCGGACACACACACACACACACGCACACACACACACTAGCAGAGAGATGTCCCCTAAATCCAGGACATTCTGCAGTTTGGGCTGAGTCCCTTCCTGCTCCCTGCTTGGTCTACACAGCAAGAAGAGACCTGGCCTTGCCTAAGGGCTACCTGCTTATGTCACCGCTGGCCAGTAATACAGCTACTGACCCTCCAAGAGCTATGGGCCTTTTCTTCTCAAGCACCACCTGTCAGCTCCTGATTACAAACCCCATTCTACCTTATTTTGATATCAAATCTATGTTTAACGAGGGTGGTGGTAAGCAACTCAAGAATGGCAGATTTCTGCTTTCCATATATTTTATCCTTATTTAAACTAGAAGTTATACTTAGGCATTACATCCTTAGTTTGCCAGCCGGAGGTGTACTGAGGGTGACAAAGCATTCTTTTTAGCTGAAAAAGAGTCAGATTTGTATGAATGGGTAGCTCCCCTTTGTAGGGGTGGGCACGACGCATTGTGAATAATATTGTCTGAAATGTAGTTCCATTGTCAGATTCTTTTCCTCTGCCCTCGAAGATGGCTTTGCCAATGCATGTTCAAGGGAGGGACACAAGCATGTTTTACTGGGCATGACTTTGGCTGTGCTGGGCAGCTTTGCCAGCAGGTTTCTGAAGAATGTTTAGCAGAGCCTGTATGGAGTCTGAAAGGCAGAGTAATTAGAAAGCTCAGGTTCTGGAGTCACACAGTTTGGGTTCAATTTCGGCTCTATTATTTATAGCCGTGTGACCTTGAGCAAACTGGGCCTGAATTTACCCATCTATATAAAGGGAATAGTACTGACTTCATAGTTTCTTTGAAAGAATCAATATAAGATTATATCAATGCAAAGCATCCAGTACCGAGTACATGTATACTCTGTACAAATAACATAAACAATATACATATACATAACATACATACACATAATATGTGTGTGTGTGTGTGTGTGTGTGCGTGTAAGAAACAGAGCTGAGAAATCCCAGATGAGTATGCCACCCTCCTGACCCCTCTCGACCCCCATGGCTGACCTCCATCAGTGAAGATGGCATGACAACCAATGAAGGAAGGCACTGTGGGGAGCTGTGTGGGGGTTAGGGGTGCAGACTCTGCTGGGGTTTATATTCATCTCCACCATTTACGGGCTGTGCCTTTAGGCAGGTGTTTACTCTCCTTAAACTTCAGTTTTATCATCCGTACAATGGAGATCATAATATCCTCATATTTCACTAGGAAGTTGTTAGGATTAAGTAAGATAAAGAGTGCTCAGTGCTTAGCACAGCGCCTGAAACACGGTTCAGTGCTAAATAAATGGCAGCTGATTATTTTATTGATCTTATTTCCCTGCCAGATGCCTTAGGAATCCTGGATGCATCCTTTTTACCCACCTCTGAGTAATAAAGTGCTTGGGAGAAAGAAAGAGGAGATGAATTTTTGAGCCTGAGTTTGAAGCCAGCTTTGGCCACACACTACTGCCAGAAATCAAGCAATTTCATAATTTCCCTAACCTCGAGTTTTCTCATCCATAACGTAGGGGCTTTGAATGCCCAACACACGCTCCTGCTGTGAGGGATGAATGAGCTTGTGCAGGTCAACGGTACCAGCACATGAGAAAAATGTAAGACACAGTGGACCCATTTTAAAAAGGGTGGTTTTTTTCCCTCAATGAATAGAGAGGTCACCTCAATTCTTGGTGAGTCTTATTTTCCATATTCCGTGATGGGGACAAATATTGAACAATTTTAATATGACCCAGAATACTCTAGTCATATTTTGGGGGTTCTGGTTCCCAATAGTCAGTGTTGGGCCTTTGGTCTATAATGCTCTAACCTCAGGGCTCTGGTCAGGCCATGGCTCACCCACTCCCCATGATCAGACCCACATACGTTCACGCTGACACAGTCAACAGGTAGGGAAGGTTGAGTGACCTACTTCAGGAGAATGCCAGTCCCGGGAGAGACCCTGCAGTGGAGAACTTGCTAGAGTCCACAAAAGACTGGTCTGATTATGGCGACCACAGGGAATGAAAGAGGAGAAAAGAGAAATGATGACATTAGTAAGTGGAAACAGTATTCTCAAGTAAATCCCGGGCCTGAACAGAATTGCTGGAGTTGAAAGAGGACTGCTCAGGCAATTCCAGTAGAGGAGGGATGCGTGGGGCTAGGGGCTAGGGCCCAGGGCCAAGGACAGTGAACACAAAGGAACAAAAGAAAGGAGGGCACAGAGAGGCAGGCTGGCCCAAGGCTGATGCCCTTGCACCAGTGACGCATCTGCTTCAGGCCCTGGGGGGTCGGGGGAAGGGGGTGAAGTCAGGGCATTCTGTTGGCGTGGGTGGGGCTTACCTTGCAGGCTGTTCCCGTTGGTGCTGGTGCAGGTGGGAGGTGGGGAGGTCTGGGGTCTGACGACTGGTGCAAAAGCACTCTTCTGTTTCACGGCTGAGACCATGTTGGCTGGTGAGAAGGAGAAGATGCCCGAGGAGCTGCTGCAGTTGGAGGGGAGGCTTGTGGAGGAGGCCATGGTGGGGCTGGATGGCACGACTGAGTGGGGCAATGGGAAAGGAGAAATCAGCCTCTGCTGGCATCTTGAGATGAGGCCCTTCACCCAGCCACCCTGCTCAGGCCACCCTTCCAGCATGACCCTTCTCGAACTCTTGGGATCTTGTCTGATTTCATCACTTAGTACTTGGCACGTGCTACCTTTCATTGCTGGTGGTCTTTTATGTATTTATTGTGGGCCTACTATGTGCCGAGCAGTGTGCTACGCACTGGGGCATCCCAGGCCAGGAAACAAAAGTGCTCTCATTAGGGATAGAGTAGCACAAAATAATGACAAAGGTGAGCCTGCCAATTCTGCAGAGGCAGGGAAGAGAACCAAAGAAAGCTTCATGGAAGAGGAGTCAAGGGAAGCATTCCAGGTGGGCCTGAACTAAGGTTCTAGCAAAGTGGCTGGGGATATAAGAGGCAGGAGGAGGCCAGCCTGAGACAGCGTGGTCACTAATGGAATGAGAGATGTGAGGAAGAAGGGTAGGTGGAAGGCCATGTGGACAAACAGACTGCCACAAGCAACATTTGTGGATAACGCAAAACTACAAGTCAAAGTTCCAAATTCTTTCTATCCCCCATGGAGCTGTACATGAATGCTTGTGAATTAATAGGCAGTAGGATAGGAGCTTTATGCAAATACTCACAGTCTAGTAGTAGTGGGAATGTGGATTATCGATGATGGGAGAATTTTGGCAATTCAGAGAGGGAGAAAGCCTAGTTGCTTGGAGACATGAGTTTGGTAGATGCACATTCTCTACCAACACGGTCCTTTCAGCCTGGCCATCCATATCTCGCTAGCTGCTAATAGTCTCATGGTTACTTCAGGAGACAGATTTGGTACAGAGTGAGTCCTCTCCACTCAAGACCAGTATTTTCATACACTCACCTTCTATTTCCTCCATCTCCTGGGGACAAGTATGAATCCTGCCCAGTGATTTTCAGGCATTTCATTGAAATTCTAAGTACTTCCTTCTACTGTATTATTTTTCACGTTATGTAATCAACATTACATACTGCTTTATCATTCACAAGAATCTTCATGTCGTTTTCATCTTATGTCACTGCCAAAGCAATCTTCAATTGGGGCCTATTACATCTTTTTTATACCTGAGCAAGCCGACCAAGCTGAGTCTCAGAAAATAGTTTAGTGACATGCCCAAGGGCCATAGCTAGAATGCAGGGAAGCCAGGAACCAAAACCAAATTCAGTGTCCTTTCTACTACACCACCCTGCAAAGGAAACAGATAACCAGGGGAAAAGGTCTCCTTCCCATGAGCCCCCCAGAGAGTCTAAAATGCTGTGTAGGTGGCTGGCCTTCCCTTGGCCTCTTGGCTGTGGAAAGTTAGGGAAGCGGGAATCAAATGGGAAATAGGCAGCAATTGCCATCAGGGGGAAATGACCCCTTGTAATCAGCCCTCGGCACTACACAATCCAAAGGCACGGAATGCTTTACGGAGCAGAACACAGAGCCGCCATCCTCAGAGTTTTCACAAACATTTTCTAAACTGTACTTTTTCTTTTAATGAGGCCAGCATTTTTATACATCTCTTAGGATTTGTAAATGTGAAAATACGCTCAATAATAACACCCATTTAAATTGCAAAACTCCTGCACTGGAGGTTTGATTTTTAAATATTCGTAGACTTGAAATCCTGCTGGTTCACTGAGGAAGGCAATTAATCTCCTTGGCAAATGCGATCATTATGTGTATTTAGAGGTGGGGAGTTTGAGGGGGGTGGTTAACAGAGGAAAGGGTGAAATATAGTCAAGCAGCTCCATTTGTTATAACGTTATTAGTTACCAGCCACCACACCAGAAAGTGTGTTCACCAGTGGAATGTCTTATTTTATTTTTTATTCTGTTTGGAATTTTTCAACATGAGTGGTTTATGAATAATTAAATATTATGGAAGCAAAAATTCAAATCAGCTGGGCTTTGTGTTTATTGTTTTATTTGCATTTATGCAGATAAAACCATCCCATCTGAGAGCCTATTTGAGAATTTAATACTATATTTGTGAGCACTGAGGAAATCAATTAATGGAAATTAAATGTTGGAAGTTTCACAGTCCGACAGATGCAATCTCAGGCTGAAGTTGCTGTGCGTCTGCACCGGCTTGGGAAGACAGCAATCCAAGCCCCTAAATTGAATTGCTACCATATAGCAATTAGTTTATTGATTTAATTAAGAATGCCACCTTTTAATTTTCAGGTCATGATTGAAACATTTTCTGATTGAGTAGATGGGAGAACACCGAAATGATAGATCTATGAGAAACAACCTTTCGATGAATCAAAATCCAATGTGAAACTGGTCCCAAACACGGACTCTTGAGTAGGCAGGCATAATGTATGCAGATTATTTGGGGAAATTATAAATGTTCAAAAAGCTGCTGATTCCAAACAGATAAAGTGGAAATATAAAATTTAGCACACACAGAGCATAAAACATCACCCAGAAAGTAAAAGGCTCTAAGTATTACTCTCAGAAATAACCACTCTCAAAAGCCAAGAATGACCTTTCTTCTTTCAAAGGATTAGAACGCTCCACATTTCCAATATTAGAGACAGCGTGGTTTTTAGGTTTTTTGTGTTTTTTTTTAGCCAAGACTCGTTTTTAAAAAATAATGAATATTCTTTCATTTAACAACACATCTTCTATCATTCCACAAATGTCTAAGAGTTTGGCCTCATTTTACAAAACAGAAGAGTTACCCACACTGTCCAAGATAAACTTGGTTATCTATGTAAAAATCGTCAGAGGCAGATAAAGAGACTGTAGAAACACAGCCCAGGACATTTTATAAGTAAAGATGCCAGTTCCCTGAGGTTCTTTAGATACAATCTAAATGTTGCACCAAAACATTCTTTAAGCTCAACTTCTTTAAGACAAGGAAGGACATGGCACCAAAAAATAATTCTTGTACATGTGTGAGTGTTTTTTTTCATCTTGCCAAATTATTGGAAAAAATAAAGTGGTTTTTGTTTTTGTTTTTGTTTTTTTTGGTCTGTTGTTGTTATTTGTTTTTAAGTACACATCAAGCACAGAGGAGAAAAATTCCAAGCATTTAAAAAAAAAAAAGGAGTCATATTCCTAAAGGGAGAGATTTTAAGTTTTACACTATTGGGACTATGCTGCAGTAGCAGCATAACTTATTATTATGATTCCATCATCATGATTCTTCAGGTTTACTGAACGTGCCTCTTGTGGGCCAGGCATCAGGACAAGCTCATCACATGCACGATTTTATCTCACAACAACTGTACGGGATGGGTGTTAGTTCCTTCCCCACTTTGCAGATGCGAAAACTGAGACTTAGAGAGGAGAGAACTTGCGCCTGGCCACCGGTCAGTGACTGGTAGAAGCAGGAGTCAAACCCCTCTGCAACGGGACTTGAAGCTTGGGTCCTGGCGATGACATCACAACACTGCTTCGGGTTGCAGCACAGTTCTGGCCAAGAGGGAGACTTTGGGATGAGGAAGGTGAGGAAGGGAGGGCAGAGACAACGGCGCCTTTCACAGCATCACCTGGGACCCCCTTGAGTGGTGGGGGTCCTCAGACTGAGGAGACCTACACAGTGGGCCACACAGCGTGACGCCCAGTTAACCGAGCAACACGCGCAGAAGTGCAGGACACACAAGTCTACTTACTGGCGTAGGGCGAGTTGGCAGCTGAGCCGTTGAGGAAGGTCGGAGAGCCGCCCAGGTTGGACATGGCGGCAGTGCCGTACCCGTTCATGCTCGTGGTGACGGAGTTATAGTTGGTCTGCTGGGGGGTGGTGCTCGGCACGTACCCATGTGGTGACACGCTGCTTGAGTTGCGGGTGAAACCTGAGGGGTGGGGGTGAAACCGGGATGAGGGTGGCAATCCTGGGAGCCTCGGGAAAGGAAGGGCTCTGTTTCTTGCCCCGCTGCCGCATCCCAGAGGGAAGGGCTTGGGTGATTCATGTGTGTGGGTTGGTAGTGCTAGCTCTGTGATTAAAATGGGAAGCGAGCAAAACACACATTTCTTAGGAGATCATAAATACTTAGCAGGGCCGTGAGAAGTGGCAATGCAGGGCCTATAAATTATCATTTTGGAGCAGAAATAAATCCCAATCTAAGAGATGTACCCTGGAGTTAACAGGTTCCTATTCCCTGGGCGAGGATGATGTGCTTTGGCCCCTCAGAACTTTAATTCCAACCCTCTTTGCGATCTGTCATTCATGGTTTATGGTGAAAAGTCAAATGGAGAGATGGCTAAATGCATGCCTCCTTTCTAGCCCCTGAACCAGACTGCCAGCTGCGAGCGCTATAACCCAAATTCTACAGTAATATCTGATACACAGAAACTAGGAATCTCCCCTTTTGGAAAAAGATGTTTTTAAATAAAAATTGTTTTATGCCAAATAAGTGGTAGGGGTGGGGAGTGGGGAGCACTCCGAGGTTGGGAAGGGGCAAGGAAATGGGGAGGGAGAGAAACAGGCTCCTGACCCTGATTGGTGGCCTGTGACGCCTCCGAGACATTCACAGCCAGTTGTCCACTGAAGGAATTCACGCCCATCATTCCCGCGTGGACCGAGGTGTTGGTGAGGGCCGGGAGCTGGCTGTGGTTGCGGGGGACACTGTACAGAGCCTCTGCGATGTCAGCGGCCCTCTTCAGAATAATTTCCTGCAAAGTAAAACAATACTCCATTTAGCTACCCTTAGTCATACTCCCAGGAAAACCATTTTTTCCCAGTGTTTACTATACGACAGGCCTGGTGCTCAGGGCTTCCAGTGCTCTAACTGCATTACCTTCTGCAACCTCTCAGCAAACCTGGGAAGAAGTCTCATCATAATGGGCCCATATCGCAAATGGGGGACTGAGGCTCAGAGAGAGGCCAAGAGCTCACATAAGGACACTAACCTATTAGGGATAGAGCTGGGCTTCATAACCTTGTTTGACTGACTTTGAAAGGCCATTGTCTTAGCCCCATATTACTACCCTTCCATATTACTACCCGCATGTGACAGCATCATGGTGTCCCCCAGACCCCTACCCGGCAGCCAATAACACACAGGAACTCTGGTGGTACATACACACACACACACACACACACACACACACACACACAGAGGCTACAACTCCTCTCCCGTACGTACTAAAGCTAAGGGAAGGCTATAGATAACTATCTGTGTCCCTGAGTATTAGTGGAACTGTGTCTCCTGGACACTGATTCAAGTCACACACAAAAAAAGAGTGAATGATTGCCCAGACTCCTAGTTTCTAGAGCAGTTTGACTCATATACATGGAGCTGCTCTGTGAATAGAAGCAGACAATTATAGTCAGGCCTTATCATTCTTTTTAGGAGAGGAAATTAAACCCCCTTTTCCTCCTAAATCTGCTTGAAAACCTGAGAGGAATAAAATAAAACACTGGTAACCCTCTTCCTCAATTATGAAGTACATTCCCATGGAAAATTTGTTTTAAATGGAGTACCTATTCTCGTAAGGAAATGATTCCACTGAAAAGGTAATAAGAGATTTACAGAATAAGAAAGAAAGGAATAGCCTTATGTCTCATGTCTGGATGACACAGAACTCATGCAAGTGGTTTTGTGTTTTTCGCCCTTTTTCAACACAATAAGGAATCTTCAATAGTCGCGCTCACCTGGTTGTTGTGTGGCATCCCATACAGCGCTTCCACCAGGTCTGCAGCCCTTTTGAGTATTACTTCCTGTCAAGAGAAAAGCAGATACAGTCGTCTGAGTGAAGGCCACTTGTCCTCATCTCTTCACAGGACCACGTCATACTTTGTCAACACACTGTTTTAAAGGCAGTAGCTTGGGAAACCCCAGAATGCTGTTAAATCACCAATTTATCCCTGTTCACATACACACTTAATTGAGTCAAAAGGTGAGCATCATTGGTACTGCAGGATAAAATACATCACTCAATAGTCTGCCATAGGCACGATAAAGCACTCATATGTTTATTGCTGAATACAATTGCGAGGTCATTTACTAGATTACTACAATCGATGTCATTCAGTGCATGTTATGAATCCCTAAGATGTGTTTATTTAGTACTTAATTGCTTATTCCAGGAACCATGACCTTATCAGACAGGTCATTTTCGAGGGATTTCCAATCAATCTTTGGCTACTAGAAGCATGTAGCATTAAACTTCTTTTGTTTATCTCCCTTGTGTGGTAGAGCCATGACATAAGGGAGTGATGGAGTAAACTCACATTCTGGGGCAATGCACTGTTTGTCAGAGGCTCTTACAGAAGGATTCTCCTGCCCCCGGAAGCTCCCTCTGCACCAATTTTCATGACTGGCACAGTCTGTTTCTTTTACAGCAATTCTTTGCTATTTCAGTATTGTTTGTCATTTTCCCCATTTGCTCATTCATTCTCATCCTAGATATATGCTCTGCTTTTCATTCTAGTTGAAGAAAAATGTTTCCCTCTTTTCATTTAGGTAGGCTTCTGTATTTAGCTTGTATGCTTGTTTCTAATAGCACACTCTACAAAAGTGTGTGTGGTGGTAATTTTTTTCATTCAACCAAAAGAAGTCACTCTGTCTTCATTCTGACCTAATTTTCTTCATATTCATTTAAACTGGAGTATGAAGAGGAAAGTTAGGCTTGTAAAATGGAGGCTAATCAGAGAACCAAACATACAGGCATGATTATCAGAGGTGATTTGCAAGAAGATATGTTTACTTTTTTTTTTCCTGTGGGTAAAGTTTCAAGAAGTTAAACTTTAAATATTTCACACAATAGATTTCTTCATGGAGAAGCCGTGCTATTCGATTTTCGTATACTGTAGATGCTGATCAGAAAATAGGGATATAATTACATTCATTTTGCTGTCACCATAGCCTCTTCAAAAATCCTTGAACAACTCTTGAAGTGACAAGCTTTTAGATACATATTAACATTTTTCAATTTTAAATTTTCTGTAATATAAGATAAAATAGTTGTCACACTGCAGTAACTACTTATGACATATATAATGTCCTAAATTCAAAAATGAGATAGAGGGGTTTTCACTTCTCAATAAACATTTATTGAGCCTTAAGCTGCTAGACCCCGTTTGTAAAACAGTTCAGTTATTTTTTATATAAGGAATGAAAAGCATTATATAATCAATGAGGTTTGAATCAATACATCCGAAATAACTTATTTTTTTTCCTTAATGCAAGCTACAAGATAATTTACCACTTTTTGTTTGCCGTATTGTCTGACCACACCAGTTAATAATTTACTACAGTATGGGCACACTAAACCCTATCCCCATATCAAATTCGGCCCGTGCTGCTTTCACTAAAACCTCATGGCGTTTAGGAAAGATTAAAACAAAACAGGATCAAGTTAGTTTATTTACTAAGATTTGACTTCTCTGGGTCTATGTTCATTTATTTCTTCAAATAAATATTTATGCCAGTGTTTGGATTTGGCAGAGAAGGTATTTTTCTTTCTTTTCATTTTAGGGAAAAAACAAGATGAGGTACAGTTGGAAACTGCACTTGTGAATTTCAATCTTGGAACACTATCATTGAGGACTCAGACCAGTGCTTATTTTAATTAATTACACAGAACCAGGGAGGAGGGAAGTTCAAAATAAACTCCAAGATCTTTGAAGTTTTTATAAACCTGAAAAAATTTCAGCTACTCGTGTATGCTATACAGTTTACTCTCATATATTTTTGACTATAAAGGTTTTTCAGTGACATAATCCAATTGTTTCTTTTTCTGCTTATTCAATACCCAGAGCTCTCATCACCATTTAATCCTCTGAAAATGAAACATGTGAATCTTGCTTTATGAAGTTACATCCTTCTTCTATCCACGGAGCTGGGTTATGCTTTCCCAGTAGGCACACTGCCATAGGTGGGTCATCAGCCCTGCAGCACTTCAGACCAGCAGTCTTGTAGACAGCGAACCTGGATTTCTTGCCCTGAAAGTGATTTCCTTAAACGATACCTTGCCCATTTTAAAATGTCCTTCACTGCAGTATGGACTTTGGGATTTAAGGGAGAGCCCACATTTGGTTCAGCTCTGCCATTGTGATTCAGCTTCTATTAGTTATTTCTGCAAATGGGAAGGAGAAAGGAAATTTCTGGGTCCTCTATGAGTTAGTGCAATGGACCTGCAAGGTGCTTGGATTTTGGTGACCAGAAAATTGCTCTCACCTCCATGTCATTACGCTCCCAGTGAACTAGCCCCCAAGCGTGTTTGTGTTGGGGATCTAATATATTGCCTTTCAATCAGAGCTGAGAGCCACTGAACACACAGACAGAACATGACGAGCAGGTCAGGAAAGCAATAAAGATTTTACAGAGCTGTCCAAGGTGCTAAATTTACTCAATAATGGGTTTGGCACCATAGTGTTAACCTCTCATTTACTACCAGTTTGAGGGACTAAATTGAAGTAGCTGACTTCATTTACCTTGAAATGTATATTTTATGACATTATGTAAGTAGATTGAAAGGGCACTGCAGTTTTAACAATTTAAAGGCTAAAGCATGTTTAAGATGAAACTTGAATATTTATTGTATATTGCACTTAAAGTATATAGAATGTTAAAATGTATTGATTAAATTTGTAAAAGGCATTATAAAAATGACAGGTAGTATAAAAGATGTATGCCTTTTAAAATCAAATTGATAGTGTATGCTATCTCTTCTGTGGTCACAAGTGTAATTTTTTCGCAGTTTTATATGGTAATTTGAAAAATCTGTAATTTCACATTAGGAAATGATTGAGCCTGGGATGTTAAAGAAAAAAAAAAAAAAAGAAATTTCCCATAAGGGGAAGAACTGGATGTTTCATATAATCTTTTGTCTCGGAAATTGTTCCTAAAGTCTTATTTTTTGTGGCATTAGGAGGAAGTATAGTATAAGGCTCCTTCCATTCTAATATGCAATTTTAATATTTCTGAAAAGAAAGAACACTTGACTAGTACTAATATCTAATTTTTCAAGGCATTTATTTGTCAGGAGAGATTTTCTCTTCTTTTCATAATGTTTAAAACATCTCCCTGCTTGCAGTTTAAAACATGAAGGTAGAGATTAGATTCTCCTAAGATAATTAATCCTATCCTTAGATTTAAAAACATATCCCATTGGGGAATAAAGAAGATAAATACTAGTATCCTAAATATTGAAAAGCCCCAGAGTCTCCTTATAGAGCTAATGCTTGTTCTCCAATCTACATCCTGATTCAGACTATTTTTCTTTTCATGGCCTTGATTTCTTCTCTCTTACAGAAACAAAAAATGTTTACTCCTTGAAATGAACAACTTTCACTGATCTATTTTCCCTCACAGTTAAAACCTGGCTTCCCCTGTCCTATTATGACCATTGGTTGACGATAATGTGAGTGGGGTCTGCAAAGAAAAAAAGGGATAAGCTATTTAGAGTCTACAGAAACACTGGGGAGACTCAACTCTGAGAAATAGTTCAAGCCTAATTGTTATGGGTTTTTACTTATGTTTTGCAGCCTTTATAATAAAGATGCTGAATGGGCTGCAAAGACAGAAGGAAGATTCATCTTTATTTCCTATGTTGCAACCCCCTCAATTAGCAAATAATTTTTGAGCCTCTTGTTGCTCCAGTAGTCAACAAACTGATACTACTCTCCAGCACTTTTCAAGGCACATTATCTTCCCAGAATTAAGGTACAGGGTTCTATGGGGGTTACAAGAGATTCTCCCCATCATCTGGTCCTACCCTCTATATCCAACCTCCTCTCCCTGCACATCTGAAGAACTGCTCTCTTTTCTGGTCTAGCTAGTCCTCCCTAGCCTAGAAGCAAAACATTGGCTCTTTCCCATCTCCAGACCTTCACTCCTTTTGCCTTTCCTTCATCTGGAATGCTGGCTTCATTCTGTGCCCATTCTTAACGCCTTCTCGTCCTCCAAAGCCTGGTAATGAAGGTGGTGGTGGTTTGGTAATGATAAAAATAACTGTTGTTTATTGAAAGTGGAACATTAACTCACCCAGTCTTCACAGAGAGCATCTCAGGGTACTGCCCATACCACCATTTGGCAGGTGAGGAAACTGAGACTCAGAGAGGTCAGCCAACTTTCCCTGAGTCCATATAACTGCCATTGGCTGAGCAGGGATTCACCCTCAGGTGTCAGACATCAGAGCCTGTGCTCTTGAGATTTACACTGTTCTGTCAAAACTGATTCCACCTTCACTGCAGCTTCTAATCTCTCTTATTCTAACTCTGAAAAATAGTGCTGAATATTCCATCCAGCACAGCACAGAAGTAGATGCTGCGGGGTCCTTTTGCTCTGATTTTAACTATGTTAGTCTTCATTATCCACAACTAGACTGTAGGCCCTTTGAGGCCATGAATATCTAATCATCTTCTCCAAGCCCCTAGCACAATGTTCAGCAAAACACAGGCCTTGAGAAAGTCTCGTTGAAAAGTTTATTCTAAGATAGTTACTGGTGTTTAAAAGCGCATGCTTAATTTATATGATGAAATGACAAGGGCATACATTTGGCATGGTTTATAAAAGCACAAGACTTAAATTTGGTGTTCTATTTGGCTCCGGACCTCTTAATCCAATATATAAATTCCCCAAGGTCAAGTCTTGATCACTGTGGGGGGTTTTTATGCCACTTTTTTTTTTCTTTTATGAATTTGCTCTTTTACTCCTGCTGGCTTGTGCTTACATTTTAATTTTGTGATTAATATAATCACATGTTGGGTACAGACCTTATCTCAAGTTATAGACTGTTAGCAACATGAGGTTGGTCTTGATATACATCAGCCTTTTATTAACTGTTCTCTTACACCCTTAGAAATACTTAGGTATTTGCACAGTCTTAGGAACCAGGCACATCATGTCTGATATGCAGATATGGCTAATTCATCTTTCTTTTGAGTTCATGAAGGTAAAATCTCTAAGGATTATTCCCCTTCCATGTGAATCTTCTCTTCAGTGTCTGCCCTCAGATATGTAGGTAAAAACTCATATTCACTGTCTACATCTAGCCTTCCAGGGTGAAGTGGAAGGTTCTCTAATTGTCCAATATGGTGTCCCTTTATAAATCCAATTCAATGTTTTGAGTAATTCAAACCCAGATGAGCAGGGGATGTGGTCTGAACTTTCTCCTTCACTCAAAGCATATATTTCAGCTCATAAAGCCAGAGGAATATCCACTTACCAACACAACATTAATTTCAAATTTTAGAATCAGATTTTGAGATTCTGGGAGCCCCCTTTGAAAATTAAGGCCCGGGATACTTCAGAAAATTGTGAGGACAATCTGTGCTTGGCTTTATGCTCTCTCAAGTGGGAAATGTTTTGCAGGATGTAGAAGAAAACAGAAGCTAACCTACAAAGTCAAGCCGAACTTGGGTGATTCCTGAGAAAGAAATACAATACCTTTCTGTCACTGCACATTTCCCTGACAGCTATTTATCACCAATCTTCTTTTGCTTTATCGGGGGATTCAAGATGCAATGGGCCCAAATATAGGCAACATAAAATGGAGTGGAATGGCAGAGGCTTCCCCCACCCCAGCTTAGAGGCGATAAGCATCTATCAATACAATCAGCATTAATTTCATTTGCCTTCTCACTGTAGAGTTTACTAATAGGTCCAGATTTTGAACAGTGTACTCAGCTCACGAGCCTCTAAGTTTTAGCTCTTTCCCCATTTCCTTCTGAAAGTCTGGGCGACACTGCTGATTGGAACACCTGAAAACTGAAAAATTGATTGGAAGTTTCTCACAGCCCATTTCCTGCAGAGCTGGATGTACAAAACAATAAATACTAGTTGTACTGAGAGGTAATTTCTGTGGAGGGTAGTTTTAGATCCCAACTTCCTTCGTGTTTATTCAGCCAAATGGAAAATTCCACAATGGTAGACTTTGCATTCTAAAAAATCATATAATGAGGGCAGCGAGGGAAGGAGTAAAACAAACCAAAATAATACTTGAGCCCTGTTTAGTTTCCGATCCTCTGAGACATTCCTCAAATTTTTCATTTTTCTGGTAATATGAACTCAAAATAGAGCTTACCACAGAGCATTAGAAACCTTTTGTGCCACACTTTAAGCACTCTTTACTCAGAAGCCCTATGACTGAGAAGAGTCACTTACATCTAGCATCGATATAATTAAACATGTCTCTGTTGAAAGGGGCATTCTCATTATGGCTAAGGACCACTTTAGAGTAAATTGAAATGGAAAGGAGGAGCATAGATGAGGTATAGGTAGCAAGTGGTTATTTCTAGGGAGGCATAAAATGCCAAATGTGTAACAATTATATTTTACAACCTTGCATTCTAAAGACTTCATGGTATTTTATTATATAAGAAGCTTCAGCTGAAGCTTACTGAATGTTCTAGCACATGCACATTGCCCATATTCTTTAAAGAAAAATAAAATTCAAGCCACAATTAAAATCTGCAGAAATTTCCACAACAAAGGAATTAAATAATCTGAAAGGGTCTACTGCTATTAATACAAGAGGCATCGAAGTCCTTCTAGCCCAGTCTAAAGAAAATGTGGGGGGATTTCTGAACCTTCTCTAATTTTAAAGTTGATTTTATGTTCAGATTAAATGAGAGCACTCTTCCTTCTCAAACATATTATTATGTATCATCATGCCATGTGGCTAGAGGCACAGCAGAAAGCTTTGCCTTTGTTGCAAACATGGTATAGAAGACTTCTGAATCACATGAAATTAAAGTGGGTTGTAAGCTAAGGCAGCTATACCAACGTAAGACATACTAACTTACATGATTGACTTTTACAGTGGAAAGAAAAAGGCTGTTTTCAAGCAGCCGTTATTGCCTCAATGGAAAAAAAAAATCAATGAAAGTGAAATGAACAAGAGATTTTGTCTGAGTTGCAGTTAATACCACTGAAGAGCTATGGATAATAAAAGGTCAACAAATAAATTAGCCAGAGTGTTATGAAATGAATGATTTGGCTTATAATTTTATTGAGTGAAAATTGTTCGCTGCCTATTAGACCAGGTAATTTTTATCTGGTGCCTCAATTACTGTTCCATAAGCAATAATATAGTTGTAAGAGCTGTTGGTTCGATCGTGTGACCTCTGAGAAGCTGGCTAGGACAGCTGACTACTATGATGGATAACTAAGCTTGGTCTCCACAAGGTGCCAAACCTCCCTTTCCTGCAAGGGGATCTCATAAAAGAAACATTACAGCTTGATTCATTTTACCAAAATGTTCGACTTTTCAAGTGTCAGCAGTTAAGTATAAATTGTGAAACCAGGTATTCCTGAGAAGAGTTATGACAATGGCTTTTCCCCCTCTTTTTGGTCTCCTGGCATTCTCTTCTAAATGGTGTCATGGTAATTGGTGAATGGGAGCCTGGGGTGCTTCCCGCCACAAATACAGTGAAAAATGGTGCCTGCACCCTTGTGAATATGACCTGCTTGGAGGTACAGAGCTGAACTTGGTAACCTCTGGCCGGCTCTTCTTATTCCAATTCATTGTACTGGTTTAAGACCGACGCTCTGGGTTAGGTCCTGCTGAGTGGCCTTGGAAATCGACTTTCTGATCAGGATAAAAGTCTCTGCTTAAAGAGAAGGCTATGGGCAGAGGTGCCTTTTTCAGGGGTGGGTTGTAAAGTCAGCACATGAAACAAAAACTGCCTAGAGTCAAAATTACCCTTGAAAATCTTTTAAGTCGCCAAGGCCTGGCCTCTTAGAAACACAAAAGCCGAAAATTAACTACTTCTGTTTCTCTTTGTCTTTGGGTTGTGGCTTCCCTTTCCCTAGGGCAAAGCAGAATAAATATCTAGTTTGAAAGTCAAAGGACCATTGAGTAAACAGAGAAATTTACTGTCATACCTATGTATGTGTATGTATGTGTTTGGTGTGCGTGTATACAGATGTGTATATTTATATATTTGGACAAGTACGTATAGTTAAACTTGAGTAAGTGATATATGCATGTTGGAACTATGTTGTACTTTAAGGGTATCTAAGGGAGGCAAAAATACAGTTTGCTTTGCTTCTTAAATTGTCCAACATCACCGGTTATTATATGTACCTCTAGACGAATGATAACTGTAAATTCTCAAGGCTTTACAGATGGTCCTGAGTATAACTGCAATTAAAATCCACTGCCTCGAGACTGCTGGGGCTCAGTTCTTATTACTCTGATGCTTAATTGAAGTGTAACTCAAGGCTGAAAATAGTGAGCAAGGTTGAAGACCTACCTCCTAGTGTCTCTTTCTCAGGGCTTCAGTCCAAGAGGAGGATTTTGGACTGTAAGGGGGAAACAGGAGTTAGCCCTTGCTCCTCCTGTGACTTCTCCCTGAACTAATGAGTAATTACATTGATTCCTCTGCCCAGCGGATGTGATACGAAGTAGGATAAACACAGTTACCCTCATCAAGAGCTCAGTGCTAAAAAAGAACTTGCAAGAGGTTCCGTTCCAGAATCCAGCTATTGGAATAACTGACATTACAAGTCCCTATGACAATGACTCTACTGCTAAAGAGAAAAAGAATTATCTCCAGTGTTTCTATGTGCATGTTTTTCATTCACGTTGCCACTTTTGCTGGGCTTGGCCCTTTGTGAGCTAACCTCAGTCCATACTACCATTGCCCTTTTCCTCTACCGCCCCCCCACCCCAATCCCTAGCCAAGCTTGAGGATTTTTTTAGCATTGGTTTGCAAAATTGCCTTTTTTCTTCAAATTCCTTTTTCTTAATTCTAGGAGTCAGAGCTTAGGGATACTAGCTCTGGACTTCAATATAGTTGGCTCAAATCCGTGCTCTGGCACTTACTAGCATTGTAAATGCATGCCTCTGTTTCCTCATCTGTAGAGCAGTGTTAATGCCAGCACTTGGTGCTTTGTTGAGCAATAGCCAGCCATAATATTGATAATCTTCACTTATTTTCCAGAGAACTTTGGCAAATTATATGCATTCATATATGTGCATTATGTGCCTTGAGTGCTGTTTGAGATGCAGTCCTATTTGAATAGCAGTGAAAGATTCTGAACAGATTAACAGTGAGGAAGTCTGGTGAGATAGAAAACTCCATTTACCAGCTGCATAAGCTTAAGCAGATTACTTGGCCTCTCTGAGCCTTAGTTGTCCCATCTCCGAAATGGGCCTGATATAATAATGACAAGTGGAATAACTTAACCGAAAAATAAGTCAGTTGAAGACAAAATAAAGAAGGGAAAATTATAGCTCTTTGTGAGGATCATGGGCCTTTTAAATGAAGCTATAATCTTCCTCCCCTCAAAAAATACATATTCATTGGGGTACCTGGGTGGTTCAGTC
Organism: Acinonyx jubatus; assembly: GCF_027475565.1. Taxonomy (NCBI): domain Eukaryota; kingdom Metazoa; phylum Chordata; class Mammalia; order Carnivora; family Felidae; genus Acinonyx; species Acinonyx jubatus. Next base: position 186,631,438 of record NC_069380.1, on the reverse strand, counting down.
AGTTAAGTGTCAGACCCTTGATTTCAGCTCAGGTCATGATCTCATGGTTCGTGAGATCGAGCCCCGAGCCGGGCTCTGCACTGACGGTGTGGATCCTGCTTGGTATTCTCTCTCCCTCTCTCTCTGCCCCTGCCCCTGCTCTCTCTCCCTCCCTCTTCCTCCCTCTCTCTCTCTCTCTCTCTCAAAATAAATAAACATTTAAAAAATTGCATACTCATAACCACATACACGATTCTATATTCAATTTCAGGTGTGCATAGATCAAGCTAAACTCCCTTACTAAAAGAAGCAAAAGTAGAGGGGACACCAAGCCTCTAAATTGAGCGCATTATCAAAACAGGTTGTGGGATTTGCCCACAAGGTTTCTGGCAGATAAAGGGGAGAGAGGAAGAAAAGGTATGCATTCCATAGTTTGTGTGTTTAACAAGAGAATGCAGAGACAAAATGCTTCTTGTATTCAAACTCAACTGTGCTTTTCCTAAGAGTTCAATATACCATATGATTTGCTTTTTGTTTCTGTATTTTTGTTTGAGTAGAGTCATTTGGGTTCCTGGATATAATGTTAATAGAGTTTCCTCAAATTACAAAAATAAACGAATGAATAAGTTGAGAGAGTGGCTAGCGTCACGGTATGGAAGACAAAAATGGAAGGTTTTTCTTTATTGTTTTCTGAAACCCTTACTTATCCCCCTTTTCTGCTAACAGGCAATGTAGCTATGCAAAGATTTCTTATTTGTATTTTCACTGATGCAACTGCAGGTTTTGAATCACTGATAGTCTTTGCATAAAGACTAAAACAATAACAGCATAATTAGAATACATTGTATACAGTCGACTCTGGTTTTATTTTGCCCCAGCTCTGTATTTATGATAAATCACTAAACACTAACGCTCTTTAGGGAGGGTGATTTTGGGTCTTGTCTCTCCATTGAGCAAAAACAGTGCCTGTGATGAGAGTCTGAATTTCAATTCTGCAAGTGTACAGTTGAACTGAATAATACTTGGCACAATGCAGTGCACAACCGAGCCACTAAATGGCTGATTTACTAAATTATTATTAGATGAGCCCTTGCTGTTCCAAATGAAAGTGCAGTCACTGTCTTCCTTCATGGTGTGTTCAAATTGTTCTGTGTTTAAATATTCAGCATGAGGCTAATGTGAACTGATGAACTGAGACTATAAACATTCACTTTCAATACAGATAGAGCGACAGAGATGCAACATATCATGTGGCCCACGGAGGTGAAAATGATTTATATTTAAGGATGTTGCTGCCTACTTCCATTACTTTAAGGTGCTCTTAATTATCACAGTGTTGGAAATGACTAATTCCCATGTACAGGAAGAGCAGACTCGTGGAGGCTGAGATTTTTTCTCATGCCAGTGAAGGAGAAGCTACCAAAAGGATCTGTTGCCTGTGTAGTTTAGAATCTAGAGTTTTATTTGTGGCAGGCTGCACAGCACCAGCAGAGTAACATGTCTGCTGGAAGAACTGTGGTTTTTGACTTTCAGTGTTTCTTCTTGTCTCGACCCTCCCAAAGGGTCTACAGTCCGTCCTCACTACCATCCATCCCTCTGCAATCCACATCCCTTACGATCCACGTCTACTACCCTACATGGGCACGGTGGCACCTCTACCCATGTCACCAGCTTCTTTGGTGACACCTGCTGGAATGAAGAACAACCCTTTGCTCTTTGGAAGAATATAACCCTTCTTCCCTCCTCCCCTTTGAGGGCAGTTATAGGCAAGCACTTAAAATACTGTGATCACTTACAGTAGATTAGAATTTTTTATTGGTGCCGTGTTGCCATAACAACATGAAGACAGCAGATGACTTAAGCTAAGCTTGCAAAGCAAAAGGCTGCTCATCTGGCAGTTAAAATGAATACAGTTCATTTCACAAGTTTCCCATATGGACTCTTAGTGTATGGTAATGAGGAGACCATATGGTGAGAGAAAATGCACTGAGAACAATTGGGTTCCACTGGCTGAGTGGGAAGTTGGGAGAGAAAACCCGGGTGAGAGATTCTGGTGTGTGTGTTCTCTGGGTTCAAGGTTTGCTTGAGGTTTGTTTTGGTTTTTGTTTGGGATAGTTGTTTTCCATAGGGGTTTTGCATTTCTTAATCTGCTCCTTAATATGTCAGCTGTGCAAAATGACAAACATCTTGCAAATTTTGCAATATCATTCATCACAAACTGTCAGCAGTGTTTGCAAATCTGACTTGCAAGATCTTTTAAATGTGTTGTTCTTAAAAGGCAACAGTACTAAGTTTTTAGACAAAGTGCAGGAAAATTTAAGCACTTCTGACAAGCAGAAACATTAACAGTAATCATTTTAAAAACACTCGCATCTTTTGCCTGCATGTTTAGCTGTAAATAATGCTAGAATGTATAAAAGCTTTAAAGTAAAAATGTAATAAATACTTTTTATTATGTTTCATAAAAAATAAAAAAATGCCATGAGCCCTGTGTATGCGTTATCTATACATGTGAACAGTATAGAGATGGATGGTTCCCACTCTCCTTACTACTAACCAGATTGGAGACCTGGGAGGACAGCTTGAAAAAAGCTCTAAAGTCAATTCTGTACTATACATGCTTCATAAAAGATGAATATAAATGCATTAGTTAGACACGGTGAGCTAAATTAGAAGGTCAGGCAGGGCTGGGAGGGCTGAAAAATCACACAACCAATGAGTGTAATTACTCTTTTTTAAGTCTATTAAGTGGTGTTGTTCTATCAAGGCTCAGGGGTATAGGACATGAAGAACAAGATAAAGTAATGTGTATTTATTACTCCCACTGGATCAATTTACCAGATATTTTCAGCTCCATAAAGCAAAATACACAAATGCTGCCTTTGTTACTTTTCTCAAACTGCTTTATTTTCTCTAAAAGAAGGACTGGCTCTGGTAGAGACACTTTTGCCCCACGGAGGTCCCCATGCCAACAACCCCCTTCAGTGGGATGATGCGAGAAAGCTGGCAAGAGTTTAAGTAGGATGGGGGAAAGGTGTAGGCGAGGAACAGGAGACCGGAGCTAATCACCTCAAGACAGAATTATTTGGGTTTCCAGATCCGAAGGAAAAGTGGGAATATGATGCAATGGTGACAGTGAGGCAGTTAAGCCCAAGGACTCGAATTTTAGTCTTCCCACTTGTTAGCTGTGGAGTCGGGCAAGTCGCCAGCCCTCTGGGCCTCTGGCTCCTGTGGAGTGGGGAGTCCCTGCCTTGCAGGGCCTGTGGCCTCTGCGTACTGGAGTCTTGCTAGATACCAGAGAGGCCTCCTCGCCTAAATTATCTCACCAATGCCCAACAGCAACCATGCGTTGAGGAAGAGAAAACAGAGGCTGGAAAGGCTGAGTCACTGCACAGAGCAGTGGATCTGGTTTGCCAACTCCATATCTGTCTGAGCTGAGAGCTCACTCTCTCGGCCTCTGTGCTCTTTGAACACCTTGATAGAGCAGTGCCCGGCACACCTTGGGCATGAAGTGACACTACGTGCTCCCTGGGACTCACTGGCAACACACAGAATGCCGGTGAGGTTTGGTCCACTCTCCACGCCTCTGTGCTAATGCTCACTGCCCACTCAGGAAGACAACTAATACACTGAAAGAGGGTGGAGACACCGCTGGCCTTCAAAACAGAGAGAACTCCTTGTTCAGTGCTTCTGGATTGCGTCATACATGTCTGCATCTCATGGTCTCTGACTGACCACAGTCCCCATCCCCTCACCGCCACATTACATGAAGAGTCAACTTTCACCCCAAAGTCCATCACGTGTTCTTCTCCCTCCGGCCAGGATCCAGAGAGGGAGGCAAGTTTGTATGAAACAGAACAGAACAGTTCCATTTAAAATCTTAGTTCACCTTTCTCCCTGCGCATCTGAAAAAGGAAACCAAATAACACCTGGGCTTAGGATAATTATACTGTTTTAAATGTGTGCGTACAGCCACTATCACTAATGGCGACTTTCAGGAACAAAATAGTTGACAGAGAAGGGTTCATCTTGCTCCTGTTTTCTCATTTGGTAAATGGGAATGATGTCTATTTTCCCAACTTCTCTCATAAGAGGGGCTCCAATAAAACAAAACATGTACAAGTTCTTTGAAAAAGCACAAGCCAGTATACAAAGGCATATTATTATGGAAAGCTGTCTACTTGGTCTTTGGAGCAGTTTCATTTGACAGAATATGTGGGTGGTTGTATGAATCTAGCTTTGTCTATTCACAAACACATGGGTTTAATAAAGTGCAGTTTGTTTTTTAAGGTGTGTGGTCCATGGCTCACTGAAACACTCCTGTTTGACAAACACTGACCATGATTCTAAGAAAGGCGGAGCCCGTTTTTATCCCCCTAACAATGGACAGCCTAAGTATAAATCTCCCAAGTCCACAGGAATACCTCGAGCTGGCTCCATCCACCACTTCCTGACCCTGCTCTTGAACTCTCCCTCCACCTTAACATTCAGAGCCAGGAGGACAGCCACTCTGGTCTGAGTCACACAGAGAACTTCCTGGGGCGGCTCCGGCCAGAGCCCTTGAGCAGTCAAGTGGCTAGATGCAGGCTGCGGAGTGTTTTCCTCAGCACACAAATCCATTGTGTCCTGATTACTCCTCCCAAACCCAGGAAAAGAAGGCTGGGAACTTCACCATCAGGCCACCGGGGATGCAGTGACACGTGCCTGTGCTATTTGTTCAACATTTCTGAATGTGATGTGCAACTGTAAAAATGGTTTTAAAAGTACACAAAAATAAGCCCTATATGCCTATTTCTCTTATTTCATTATGAATAAGAAAAGTACCTCCTGGCTTCTTTAGACCTCAACCGTTAAATCAGATTTATCTTCTGTTTTTTTTTTTCAATAAATATTTACAGAGAAGCAACTGTGAGCCAGATAGCTGTGCTAGAGTGCATCCACAGGATTACTTCCTTTTTTCCTTACGTGATCCCCAGGAAGTCAGCGCGATTATTGTCCCCACTTTATAGATGAAAAACCTGAGGCACAGAAGATGAATCATACATTCAACTGCCACCAGGATTAAGATTTCCTGCTCTGCAGAGATTGGATGCAAGAGCCCTAAGAAGCAACAATCCCACTCTTACTCACCTGCAGATAATCATAGCTATCTTTTGTTGAGTGCTAAATAACTGGTTGAAATAACTATCAGAAAAAGTGGAAAATATTACCATCTCCATTTGATAGAGAAGGAAACTGAGGCACAGAGGCAAAGAATTTGGGGGGGGGGGGAAACAAGAATTTTGACCCCTGCTGCATAGCTAGTAAATGTCCTTGCTCTGAGTTCCACCCCTGCCAATCGGACTCTCCAGGTCCTTCAGCAGACTCTAGAGACAGCAAATGCCACATGTAAAGTGAAGACTGTCCCCAAAAGGAAAAATTAAGACAAGTCTGTCATTGTGCCCATGTCTTCTTTCTACCACTGAGACACCTCAGGCACTGACCACTGGGTGGACACACATCATTTATATCATTGTGCTATAAAATTACCAATTATAATCCCACAGGAAATGCATGGGAGCTAGGTTCTTGCTAGACAGAGAGCCTTGAAAGTAAATCTCTCCGAGGCACATCTATACTACAGATGGAGACTGCCGTTCACTAAGTCAGGTGAAAGAGAAGGATGTGTATGATGGAGGCCTGTTTCAAAGACAAGGATATGAACAGTCTGACATACCATATGGTTTCCTCCTGAGGTGAAACGCTTTCAGTAAGGTCCACAACACTGGGCGGAAGCAAGGCTGTTCCCGGAAGCCAGAGCTAGAGACTGAGGCTGTGTGCTTCTTCCCCCAGGTCTAGGTAGAGAACTCCCATTCTTGCTGGTCACAGTTCTTCCTCTCTTCAGTCAGGTAGTGTCCCTCCTCTCCTCTACTGGCTCCTCTCATTTATGCAACAATTTGGGGGGGGGGCACTTTTCTCCTGGGCAAGGTCTGTTCTGACAGGGTACCAGGCACACAGGTAGGATCTGGCAGTAAGCCAATCCCCTGAAGAAGTTTGTTGAGCTAAGAAGGACGCCAACTTCATTTTTGTAAGTGTTTTATGAGGCAAAACAGACTCAGAAGTGACATATCTCCAGCCTTATTCCAGCAAGGAGAGCACCTCTCATCTACTCATTGAATTTATAATAGTTTCCATTTGTGTAATAAATGAAACTTTATTTTGCTGTCAGTAAATGGTGAATGGTAGTTCCACTAATTCTGTATTTTGAACTTATTTAATTGTTCTCTATTCGGAGTCCTCACAGGACTTTGGTTGCACTTTGGTTAAATGTATCTATTACTTCCTCTAGTGACTAGTTGTGTATAGTGATCTCTGTGACACAAGGCCCGTGTTCCTCGGGTACAGAGATGAGAATACCCCCGATATTGACAACAGGTACAGAATAGAAGTCAATATGTGAATTTCCTACTTTCTGTATTGGCAATTTCAGTGTATTGCTGAATGACATATACTACTCTTGAATTTTTGTTTAATTTCTCACACTTTTATACCTTATTTCCAATTAGGTAGGATGCCTCTGGAGGTAAAAGGCTCTGTCTTATTTGTCCAGTTGCAAGATCTACCAATATGTTTCTTTTGAGTTCTAGCTGCATTAGGGATAGGTATAAATCCTTGCATAGGTAGAAAGCCAGTGTTCTCTTTCCTCTTAAGAATTGATATGATGCAATGATTAATAACCTGGACTTTGGAGCCAGGTTGTATAGATTTGAATCTCAGTTTAGCAATTTACATGCTTGTGACCTTGGGCAAATGATTTAACCTCTCCTTGCTTGATTATTTTCTTCTCTAAAATAAAAGTACCAACTCAGAGGGTTTTTGAAAGGAAGAAATGACATAATATATGTAAAAATAAGAATAACACTACCTGGCACATAAATGCTTGCTACTTTTATTATTGTTTACCTTATAGTACCAAACACACAAAAGACAAAAATGTTGCGTTGTTCACCTATGAGCTAATTTCATCAATAGCAAAGTTTTCTGCTAATCACCTAAGCTCAAGTCAAGTTACAGAGACTGTAACCCCAAAAAGAAGAATCCTGACCTTTGGCAAACGCTCGGGGTCGCCAGGGTGCCGGGGAATGACCTTCTGTAACCTCTGGAAACCATAATCGATGGTGGGTTCATTGAGCGCTGCAAGGAAGAAGTCACAGGATTAGAACAATTTCATTAAATAAAACAGAAACTAACACTGATGGCATGGAAACAACTAGAAGTCAGAAATTTAATTTATACTTTTGAATTACATCACAAGATGATCAGATGCACAATCCCCTTGCTGAACATTTTCACTGTCTACTGCTGCTATTTACCATGGTAGGCAGGGACTCACTCAAAAGAACATTGGTAGGAACCTTAGTAACGACTCCTGAACTCAGTTCTTCTGGCCAAATTCTATATTGCTTACATAATCAAAAATAGAAAGTAAAATGGTATTTGATATGAAGTTTTAGGATCCACTAGCTAAAAGCTCAGGGCAAAATAAATACTCAAGGCCTTGTCTGAAGGTATCCACACATTATAAACAGCAGAATTACAAGTACTTGCTTAACTGAAAAATCTGTAGTAGATCTCAGCACACCATACAAGTCGATGCCTCTGTGGTGATTAAGCCTGCAAGAACGTGGTGAGGGGCAGGGAGATGAGATCTTCTCAGCATATAAAACCTAGTCTACACTTGATAGAGTCTGCAAGGTGATAGGTGTTGAAAATGTCCTCGATACAACACCCTCACATCTAAAATGACAGACTCATTCACTAACATCAGTATTATTTCAGGAAAAAGACTAGCCTCTGTGGAGCACTAGCATAGAGCATATGGGTCTCCAAGAAAAATTCTTAAAAAGACTAAAAGAAGAACAAACCTATAATAATATTTGGAGACAATGGGCCTTATTGTACTCATATTGTCTACACTCTTCAAAGCCTCCTTAAATTAAGTGTGATACGAAGTAGACTCTGGTCTATAATTTTCAAAATTCCTTCTCAAGGTATGAAATATCTTCAGCCTTCCTCACCTGACCAGGAAAAGATGACAGCTCAGTCCTCTACCCACATCCCCCGTATCCTCTAGGTAATGGGTGGGTGGGAGGGTGGGTGTTTTTCTTCTTTTCTTTTTTAGTGTAACTAACGTTTTCAACCACATATTTTCTCCCACACGGAGTAAAAAGACAGTCTTTGTAGTTCTGACATTTAGCTATACATTAGAAAACAAGTTGCCACATGCTTTACTTAAAATGCATTTCCATTAACCTAAATTTCAAAAGTAAGATTCATACTACTACTAACTTTAAAAAACTGTATTAAATTCAAATAGGTCCCAAGGCTAATGGAAGCAATTTGTATACCAACCCAAACTGACTGGCCCACTTTTCAAAATACAGGTATGATAATCTTGTGGTTTTAAAAGGACATTTAAATTGAAAGACTGTGAATTTAGTACATAATTATACCAATAGAACCCTTTAACTTGTCAACTTGTAAATCTAAAAGGCTATCAATCATTTCTAAAGAGGAAATAAACCTTAAAATTCCTTGATTGACAGTGCTTACTTTTTATGTAGGGAAAAAAAAAAGGCAAAAAAAAAAAAAAGGCAAAAAAAAAAAAAAAAAAAGCTGCGTAAAGTGGCCAGAAATCCATTTACAAAAGTACATTGTTTTACATAGGTGAGTAAAAAGCCAATAATTACACCTCCAAAAGACACATAAATCAGAGTAAGTACTTTTTCCTCACTTGTATATTTTAAGTTGGAGTGAACTTCAGGTAACTTTTTATTGAAAAGATTTTCCCAAATGCAATGCTTATTGAAGTTGTTAATAGAGTAGCATTTTCATTTAAGACAATGTAATCATTTTTACAAATATGAGATTTAGCCATCTTCTCCCCCTTTCCCCAGCTTCCAAACAGTAAACTTTCAACCTGTCTCTTGTGGAAATTAACTAAAATTATACCCAGGTGTACCAAATCTTTCTATCTATACTAGTATATGAGTTAAGGCACAATATTTATTATTCCTCCCATTTTATGAATTACTTTCTAAACCCTTGAGAAGAATTCTTTTTTCAAATTAGACATGTAGAGGAAAAAGCCATAGAACTCTTCATGCAGGGAAGCTGTTACTCGTAAAATCCATGGTATTTAATCAAGAAATGCATGAAAGGGACAGGAATGAGCACCTAGGTTTAAGATATATGTCACATCCATCCTCCACCCATATTACTAATTGCCATCCAAGATGTTTAACCATAAAAATAGCTTTAAACAATTAAGTGTATCATTTTAATATCTGAATTCTAATTCTTGTTTTTGTTTTTCAGGCTAAGCCACCAATAAAACTTGAATTGTTGACCTGTTCCTGCAGTTGTTTGCATAATGAATTGATTCCTACCGTGTCAAGAAACGGGTGATTGTTAAATGAATGAATGTCTGACATTATGAGGGGAGGATGTGTTTCTCTGTCCATACAGCCAACTCACAGCAGAATGACCAACACTTAGTATCTGCAGTTAAAAGAGCCAATTCAAATATCATATGGAACTAACAGCTAAAGAGCTGAGGAGAAGTCATTCTGCTGCCACAAAACGTAATTAAGATATATTAAACTCATTATTCAAGGGAAATAAGCATCTACTCTATGGAAGTATACTATGTGAAGGGATGTATTTCAGATAGTTAGATAAAGACTTTTAATTTATTTCCCATGCCTTTATGACTTGCTCTACACTCACATGTTTCAATATATTAACCTGCCCTTAATTTAGGTATAGACCATTACAAGGTGTGGTCCAGTGCTATAGACAAAGACAGCATTAAAAATATGCAAGACAAAGCTCATTGTCTTAGATTCAAATGTGCCTGATGAGTTCTCTCACTGCATTGACTAGAGAAAAATAAAAAAAGGATTACTGAATGAGAAGGGTCATCTGATAAAGATTGTTACTTAAAACAAAACAAAGCAAAACCCCCTAAAAACAGATTAAGTGGCTAGGGAGGAGGATGGTAAAATCATGGCATACCCATGGGATGGAATATGATGCAGTCCTCAAAAGCAAAGCTACAGGGAAAAAAAATTATTTACTGACATATAATATACGGCTAGGTTAACAAGCAGATTACAGGAGCATATATACAATATGGTTACTTTTTAAAAAATGAACATACACAGAATAAAGAAAATATGTCTATATATAAACTGCTTAACAGTAGTTATTTCCAAAAAGTGGGTGTTAAAGTGCTTTTCTTCCTTCTCTTTGTGCTGTACATTCTCTGAATTTCCCACAATGAACATATATTACTTTTATAATCAGAGAAAAAGGTTAAGAGCAAGAGATTGTTGCCGAGATGGAATGTGACCTCCTTGTATAAAGTAATGACATAAGAAACTATGCCTTAAAAGGGGTCTGTATACCCTTTAATAACCTTGCATAGGTTATTACAGACTATAAGAAAAATAAGTAGTATACTTTTGGCCAGTTGTATAAATATGTGACTATTCATAAACTCTCTGAAAATCAACAGAGAGGGTAACGAGGAGGAATCATAAAGAATGGTATATTTATTTCATCAGTGGGGGTAGTCGTACCTTAGGGACATACGTCTACTCTGCAAGAATGTAATATAAAGTTAATCCTTCAACAAAGTGACCTCATTGTATTCAAGCACAGGGCTCAGGGGGCACCAGTAGAAATGGGACTAATCAATTTTCCCCCTAAAACTTAGGACAATTCTGAGAATCTAGTAGAGAAAGAAAGAAAAACTTAATTGGGCATAATTAACCACAAATAAAGAAGCATGAGCATTTTAGGTTGAAAAAAGAAAAACAGATGAAGCTATAAATGGCAACAGGAAGGCAAGGATGAGAGAGCATTTTGTGACTCCGCTTCCAAACACCTAGTCCATGTTCTCTGAAAAGGGCTTCGGAGGGTGTCATCTGAAACCAGGCAGGGACAGTAGCAGAATAAGGGAGGCTCAGAGGTCTAGAAAAACCTGTAATCCCAAATTGAAAAAGCCCCAATTTTTAAATCATCACAGTAGAATAGGAACAATGTAGGCATCTGAAAAATTCCACATTATAGGAAATTCTCCATTGACTCAATCATCATTTTTAGTGCCCACCATGCATCCAGATGGCATTTGTAGGAATTAACTGTTTTGTGTCACAAAACCAAAAGCCCTTAAAAACAAACTTTCTGAAAGAAATATGTCATCCAGCCCCAAAAGACTGATGAACTGGTTGGCATTTCAGGGGCATCAAAGTCATTACTTTTCAAAGAGTAAAAGTTAATTAAATAGTTAAAAAAAAAATCAAACCCCTACATCTGGCCTTGTGTTGGAACTGTTTATAAATGGCTGTGGGGGCTGGCTTTCCCGGTCTCACAATCTCAAACTCCCCCAGAGGAAATCAGTAACTTTCTATGCAGAACCAATCTAAGCAGAGCCCTTCTTTGGGCTTCAACTGAGGTCCTGGTCAAGACAGAACAGCTCTGATAATACAAAACTATTATTTACAGTGTCCAAGTGTTCATGCAGCATGAAATGCTATATGCAAAGAACATTTAAAATAATGCAATTAGATTTTATGCACGAATACTAATGACAAGATTACAAAATCCAGGGGCACCTGGGTGACTCAGGTGAACATCCATCTCTTGATTTTGGCTCAGGTCATGATCCCAGGGTCGTGGGACTGAGCCCTGTGTTGGGCTCTGCACTCATCAGGGAGTCTGCTTGGGGTTCTCTCTCTCTCTCTCTCTCTCTCTCTCTCCCTTTCTCCCTCTCCCCCCTCTCCCACTGATGTGCACACGTGCACATGCTCTCTCTCAAAAAAAAAAATTACAAAATCCATTCAAAACATCTGTAATGAGTAAATTGTAACTAAATTCCATTTGTGGCCTTTTCATGCCTTTAGTCTTTTTTTAAATCCACTTCGCACACATCAAGTAAGGAAATTCTCTCTAAGGGGATTTATTTGCAAATTAAAATTTTATAGTCAGGAAGGATGCATTCTCAGTTATGAAAACTGACTTTTCTCTTTTCAGAGTTTCTTTTTAGAGAAATCACTCCTCTGTCCTTCTGAACTTCTCGAATACTTAATTCCTGGAAACAATGGAAATGAGGGGCTGGAGAGCTGTGTTCCCAAACAGCACAGGAAAAGCTCTTTCGGTGCCATTCCAATGTTAGCGCAGAGTTCCCCTGCTTTTATAGCTCAGAGACTCGCTGCAGCACTTTAACATATTTCTGGGGTTTTAATTTCCTTTTTTTAATGGTTGTGTGACATGATGTCATTTTGACTGGAAATAAAAAGAAATGCAGATATTAGGAAGGTAATATTTATATTCTATTGCCATTTAATGTCCAAACAAATATCTAGACTCTATGCCAAGTAATAAATAAAACCTCATAGCACAGGCAATGATAAAACCAGCACCTGGGTCTCCGAGCTTCCCTGGTGACTACTCTATATTTGAACTAAAGGAGTAACAGCAGAGCATTTCCCTTCAAGGCAGATCCATTCTGGGCATGAGAGTTATTACGTATGTGTTAGGCGAGCCTTTTTGTTCCATAATGGCCCCATTTTTCCCTCAGTCACTAAATTAACAACTAGAGGTAAACAATAAAACAGCAAGTTATCTTCACAAACCTATCTTGAAGACTGACTTTAAAATATATAAACCGAAAAATCAACCAGAAACCTAAACAAGAGCCAGAAATATGGTTAATGAAGAAATCTGTTGAATTTCCAATCACTTAGATATTTCATTATCTTCCTAGATGTTTAGCGCATGAACAGTATTCCGGTCTTCTCTTCTGTGGAAGTGAGCGACACACTCTTTAAGAAACCTAAAACCAAATCCCCTGCAAGCAGAGCCCTGCTTTCAATGTGAAATACTTTTACAACCCAGTTCCCTGCCTCAGGCGCCAGTCAGGTTCGGGAGAGGTTTGGGAAGAGGCTCACCGCGCTGCAGAAGCTGTAACTGAACCAGGAGGGTGTCAGGATGAAGCCAACATGGGCAGAATATACCAACATAGGAGCCAAAGGAAAATTTCCAAACTGGGTTTGAACACGCCCTGACTTCTTATTTGTAGTTTTCAAACTTCTCGATGTGTGGCAAAAAGTCTGAGACTCAAAAACCAAGCAAAGGAATTACTACTTCTCTCTCTCTACCAAAGGTACAATCAGAGGTACTAGTTGGCTTGTGTGGCTAAGTCTTTTCCACAAAGAGTGGGGCCAGGGGTACATACGAGGTACAAACTGAAGAGAGAAAGTGAGGGGGCGGGGGGGGGGGGGGGGGAGTGGATCAAAGCCCAGGATGATGAAGTGCTGGGGCTCCTGGAGAAAGATCTGGAAGACCCTGAGGGCTGTCAGCTGGAATGCAAAGAGCTTATGTACCTTTAGAAATTAAGAACTCTTCCACAAGCAAGAGCAATCAAGAGCCGGAAGAAAGAGTTGAGCGACATACTTTTGTTTTTTTAAAATGGAAACAGCTTTAGTGTTTCTCGAAAAGTAATACATTCTTATTGTATAAAAAATACAAAAGAAACACAAAAAAGAGGAAAAAACAATACCCCATGATACTCCTATTCATATGTAACCACTACTTATATTAGTACCCACGCTTTCAGACATTTTCACAATACTGCTTTATATAAATACAGATTATATACATATTTATATCCACCTTAATTTTTCCAGGGGTCATGGCATATTGCATTATTTAGATGGCCATAATTTATGTAACGAATCCTCTGTTAATGGGGGTGTATGCTTCCCCCCCAACCCCTGCAAATTTTCACTGATGTAAGAAGTACTATATTGAAAAATAGGAGAGATTCTTAGATAAAAGAATATGCACATTTTCAAGTCTTTCGATACATATATTTCCTAACTATCCTTTACAAAATGTATACCAATTTACACTCAGACAGGTTACAACTAATTTTTAAGTTTTTACATCCTGAACCTCAGTTATTCTCTAAGTTATAAGGACCTCTGAAGATTTTTAATAGATGTTAATAATCATAATGATTACTTGTTGAGGTGTCATTTTAAACATACCCTGAGGTCACATAATACTGTTTTCCCAGTAATATCAAGTGCTTTATAGACATTATCTCAGTGATTCCTTCAATATGCTGTGCCATAAATGTCAAAAATCATCGCTCCCAATTGGGATTTGAGAAACTGAGGCACAGACAGTGCTAACTGTATAAATCAGAACAAAAGCCTCAGTGCTTTACTTACTCTTCCAGGATGACTACTTTATTTTAATATTAATGAATCCCAATTTGCAACATATTGACAAGTTCTGCTAGCAAATCCATTAAATGGCTTCTTTGTCACTCAGTATCTGTGAAATGGAAACCTGCCCCGAGGAAGAACCCTTATGCACAGACCCCTGACTTTGTACAGGTGAGCAAGTCACTTAGCCTGACTTGGCCACTTATGACTCAGCCATCGACAAACACGAACCCTCTCGGGGGAGGCCACCCTCGTATTTGAAACTTTTCCCACAAATGACCAAAAAGCTGAGTTTTCTGTCATGTTTGAGTTGGGCTCTCAAAGGTTGATTTGTCCTTTGGGAAAAAGAGAACACAGAATGCTGTTAACATACATAAAACCCACTAATTTCATGTCACAACCAGTTGGTATTTTCTAGATGATTCTTGGCGAGAAGTCACTGGCAGAAGTGGAACAACTCTCCATAAACAGACCCCCTTATCGCCCTGGAGGGTTAAGCTCTGTCTAAAATGGGAAGTAGGTGAATGTACAATAATTAGGGAAAACTGTACTGCTCTCTAATTGTAATAAAGTTGATGAGAAAAGTTGCCCCTGTTATTGCATATGATGTGCTCTGAACAGCTTGGCCTTTCAGGAGTCTTAATTTAGATTTCCAAATTTGATACAAGTTTAAAACTAAAATTAAATCCCTCAAGCAAACAGAAGCTTAAAGATCTTCATGATTTTTCTTTTTTGCCTTTCAATCTTTTTCACTTTATGATTTAAAAAAAAAAACAAAAACATTTGTGATTAGGTTTCCAAAGCCAGATTTGCTCATTTGAACTAGAAGAGAAGGATGATTTTCACCATGTAATTGATGATGGTGTTTAAGTATTGAAAGCCAACACAGTCTGTCTTTCTTAGCATTTAAGGATAAATCTATAATTTTCTTCCCGACTGGCATATCTTCTGATATAACAGGAGTAATATTCCTTCTATAATTGTTCTTCAGATTTCTTTCCAAAGAGTTTTGACAATAACTGTTATCAAGGGGGTAAAATCACACAGCCTGTCTGATAAACATGTTTTCTTGCGTTCCCACCCCAGCGAGTGCTTGACACCGTAGTTTTATCATCCAGTGTGTGTTCAGAATGAGCTTAGAACAGCAATTGCCGGGAATAGGCAGGCGATAAACCGCATTGATTTAACACATCTTGTTTTCAATCATGCTTGGATTTTCTGAGCACGCATTTTTCCTGTACTCTGGCTTGTAGCTTTTATCTGACGAGCTGATCCCTTTTCACTGGAAAATGAAAAGGTCGCACAATAAGACACGGTTTACTGGAACTTGAACACGCACCAGGGAAAGTATTTTAGATAAATACTGTCAGACATAGTGGAGCTGAATTTCAACAACACAATTGCTAAACAACAATACTTATTACTCTCCTAGAACAAGCTACCAGTAACTTATGGCTCTCAGCAGGGAACAGCACCAAGTCTCGACTCCAAAGCTAAAAAACCCTTCTCTGAGCCCCGCACTAACCAAGCACAGAGTTCTGGGCTAAGGTCCTACTTGTGATTGTTAATATCATGGTTTTATGAGACAACTCAAAAAATTACTCCTACTGTTCACAGAGCTGCTTCCTCTAAACCGGTGGACAGGTTTCAGAAGAGCTGGATAATGATGTTATAGCAGGATTCTCTAGACAGATTGAGAGGGGAAAAAGTCCCAAGAAAAGTGACTCCAAATAATCCATTAATCCACTAATAAGACAGGACTAGGGATTAGAGGATTAACTGATTATTCGGTAGTATTTTAATAAGTTAAAGAGCACTTATAACAAGTATGTTACCTAGAGAGTTACAATGGCTTTGCAGATAAGCCTAGACGTTATCATCAGCCTACAGTCCAACTAAATGGCATCTTGATATAAAATAAATGAAGTCAGCCATTTTCAGTATTGACCTGACTTACATGATTATTATTGCTGTGTATCATTAGCTTCAGACTCAAGTCTCCTCTACCTGAACAGAGTCAGAACCCTTTTCTCTGTAGCCTTAACACACATATGTTGTGATTATATCTTTATTCATTATCTACTCCAGAGCTTCTCAGACTTTCTCCACTCATAGCACCTTGGGCAGCTCAGCAATCTTTCCACAGCACCTCCAAGTGGAAAGAAATGCTCAGCTGCTCTGTTTATTAACTATTTAGGTCCAAACCGCCTAATATTTATATCCTAACAACATAGCAGCCATTTGAAAAACAATACAAAGAAATTGGAAGAAAAAATAATATAGTAGTATTTTTATTTCATTCTAAAACAATCACAGTTACTTTCTAATGGGATATGTGTGCTTCTGTCGAGCACTGCATAACTTCTTAAATTTTGGAGTAAGACTGGATACCACCACCCTCTTTCCTCTTCTGCATTAATTTTTACATGAGACTTCCATCTGATCACAGTAATTGCTGATAACTAAGCTTTGCAAAGCAATGGCACTATGACAAGGAATGCAGTGCAATCTAATGTTAAGATATGCATTACCTTGAACTAGTAATTTGTGTGGTATCCAATAGACTTACAGTGTTACATCGTTCCCTCAAATTTAAAATACCCCACGGCACTCCTGTTGCATTCATTTATGTGTTTCTTTTCTTCCAACAATAATTATTATAGCAGCAACATTAGCTAAACGCCTCCTAAGGACTTACTATGTGCCAAGCACTTTACATGGATTGACCTATCTAATCTTTACCACAACCCTACAGTGAATAGCTACTGTTATTCCCATTGCACAGAGAGGAACCTGAGACTTAGAAGAGTTAAGTATCTTGCCTAAATCCGCACAACCGAGGAGTGAAAACCCAAGCAGTCTGACTCTGGAGCCCTGTTCTTAACCTCTTTGCTAGACCGGCCTCCAGAACAGGCCTCTAATAATTTTGGCCCCCAGGACTTTACCTATGCTTTACTTGCTCTCCATAGCCCCTTCTATCTGCAATCTGTTCTAGTCATTTCCTTATATGTCTTGCATATGTCTTAACACATATCCCATAGAGAAACCTCTGTCACCTACCCCAGACTTCATCTGACTTGCATTTCTCTAACAGCACACTCTTCTTCCCTTTTGGAGTAAACAAAGCTAGATTTGCATCCAGGCTACATCACTGACCAGTGATATACCTTTTGTTTTTTGGGTTTTTTTGGTTTTTTAGAGAGAGAGCACACAAGTAGGGGAGAAGGGCAGAGGGAGAAAGAGAATCTTAAGTGCACTTCACACTCAGCATGGAGCCTGACACAGGGCTTGATCCCATGACTGTGGGATCATGATCTGAGCTAAAATCAAGAGATGGACACTCAACCAACTGAGCCACCCAGGTGCCCCAGTGACATGCCTTTTGGAAAAGTCACTTACATTCCTTAAGTTTTCCTTATCTATAAAGGGAAGATTTGATGTGGTGCTATTTGTACAGTGCTTAGCACATAATAAACACTTAACAGGCAGTTATTATTACCATTAATAGAATACCTGCCATGTGCTAGAAATAAGGGCAGATGTGGGGAATACAGAATTAGACTATTCACATATTTCCCACTCTCAAGACCTCCCAGATCTAGTGGGGGAAAAAGACACAGATTTCAAAACAACATGATAAATAAGATGCAGTATTCTAGGAGAACATCAAGTATGCTTCACTTGTCCCTGGGCTTCAGCCTTTCTTCTTTCACTTAAACTAATTTGAAATTACAGTTCAGAGAATTCATCACCTCTAATTCTCAAATTTCACTCTAAAATAGAGCTCTGCCTGGAGAAGACACAAGTGTTTTAAAACAATATAAATCCTGTGACCAGATGGGAACAAAGGAAAAAGTAAGAAACACCTAATTAAGATGGGATTCTTTCCCAGACTTGGGATATTTTACATTGCTTAATCCAATAAAACCGGATTTTTTGCTGTATATAAAGTTGTATGATGAAGAAGATAAAAAGAAAGACAAGTACAACCCAAGCCCAGTTTCCTGTGTATCCCCAGCTAGAGACAATTGAGTTGGAAAAACTCTTCTAGGCACCATGATATACCTTTAAGGGGTACATAATCCAGGGGGGAACCAGGCCTGTAATCAGCACAGAGGAAGGAAAACAATAATTCTCTGTAGTGGAGTCAAGGACACATTTATCAAAGAAGTCATATTTAAGTTGAAAGTATAAGGATAAATAGAATTTTTCTACTGAAAAGGGTGGGAAAAGCATTCCAGGCAAAAGGAACAGCATGAGCAAAGGCAAGAGCTATAAAAGGACATGATGTGTTCAAATAAGGTTGAATAATACAGTTTGTGGAGAGCAGAGCTTATACACTGGGAGGAAAGTACTGAAGAGTAACCGTGAGTAACATACTGGCCTTGAGTGTCATATAAGAACTTTATCTGGTAGGCAATAAGGAGCTCTTTCAGGTTTTCCACACCATAAGAGTGACACAATCAGATCTATATTTCAAAGGCATAACCACAGAAGTCCAATGAAAGATGGATTTTTAAAGTCAGTACTTTTGTAATAATCCAAATGGAAAATGAAGGACCATCTAAGGATGAAGTGATCATGGAGAAAAAGCAGATTTCAGAGGTATGTTAGAATAGAATTTATATGACTTCAGTAACATATTAGGTGTGAGGAATAAGAAAGGATGGAGAATGACTCTAGCATTTCTAATATATCTGACTGAGTGGATAGAGTAGCCATTCAGCAAGATAAAGAATGCAAGAAGAAAATTACATACGGAAGGAAAAAATGATGAGTTCCATTTCAAACATGCTTTTTAGGTGCCAGTAGCGCATCCATGTAAAAATCTTTAGTAGGCAGTTGGAAACAAAGGACTGAAACTCAGGAAAAAGATCAAGGATGGAGTTGATGTTATAGACAATGTCAAGATATAGGCCTCTAATACCTGAAACTACTAGTGTGAGAATAAAACCAGGGACAGACAGTGCTATAATAGTTAGAAAAAGATTCAGAGACAAAGGACAAAGGCAGGTCAAAAAAGTAGAAGGAATACCAGGAGAGAAAATAATGGCACTGAAATCAAATGGGGAGCTTAAAATGACAGGGGTTGTCCGCACTAATCTGATCTAACTGGGTAATCAACCAGGAGAGGTCTGACGAGAAACTGTCAAACGTAGACCATTCCAAGATCATGAGTGTAGGTGACAAACACAACTTTAGGAAACTCGTGAATACCTTAATCCAGAGGGTCTAGTTTTCTTTTATCTCACTCAACAATCCCCAAAGATCTGAACATACCAAGAGAGTAAGGGTTTGGCAAACCTGTTTGCCCAACTGAAGCTTAGCTAATCACGAGAGGTATAAGAGACATAGAGGACACTCAATTCCAGATTGGAGTCAAGTCAGTCCCAACAATAGTGTAGAATTCCAGGTGTCCTGAGGCAAAAGTTATGATGCCAAGTTCCCATTCAGATTTGATCATTCCTCTTAGTATGGTAGGAGGGGTGAAGATGAGGGGATTTCCATGGCTCTTTTTTTTTTTTTTTTCTGCTCCTGATGTTGACACCTGTCTTTTAAGAAGTGGATAGAACCAAGTTGGTCACTCACCGGTTACCTCAATGAGGTTCTTGTTCTACTTCTTCTAACTCACCCCAAATTTGGAGTTGTAAACCACAGAGGAATGGGTCTCCTTGACCAAAATGTTGACAAAATACATCTGTATATGTAGCCAGAATTTAATCTTCTTTAGATTCTGGTGGTCTTAATATTGGTCCCTGATGACTTACAATCAATAGATGTTTAGTTAAGCAATTCACTTGTTTTGGAGTGACAGTTATTGTGTGGGCAATGGGTATGTGGCCACTTCCGCAATAACCCCACGTCTCCTGACGGAGTGAACATTACAATCACACATTTGTTGCTATTAGCTCATGAGATGCTGGAAACCAATTTTAAAAAGCAAGTAATAAAGCACCACATAAAAAATAATGGCGTAATTACTTCTTGGTCAGGTTAAACCTACTGTGACGATAAAAACCAAAGGGAACAGCAAGCATCATAAGTGGGTTTGCTGTAAATTTGACACTGGTTCTGACCTTCAGAAAGGAAAAGCCTAGAACCACCCACCTAAGCCAGGTGCACAGAAGACTATTTGTGTTGTATACCTTTACCGAGTTTCTGTAAAAGCCTATGTCAACTCTTAAGAGCTAAAGAGAATGTCTCAGTCACTAATTTACTGACCCAAAGCCTTCCAGATTCCTATTTGAACTTAGGCCCCAAGAAGAAGGGATCTAGAAAGAGCATCAGAGAGCAGTCACCATGCTGATAGCATTTGTCCTCTAAATACAAAGGAAAAAAAAAAAAAAGGAAGTGGGGGTCTAACTGGAACATGGAACACACTGTCCAGGAGGTAAAGGAAACACTGGCTATTGCTGATGATCTGTGAGCGAACACCCTGGTGGGCCACTAACGTAAACAGAAAAAACAAACCAGCCTCCACTTCTAGGCTGTGATCTTTTCCACTTCTCATCCCAAGTGTTTGAAGACTTCCCTAATCCACATGAAATACCAAGGACAGGTGGGTATAGGGGTGGGAGATAGGCTTAGTCAAAGTTATGCCAGGAACTTTTAAGGATTGTATGGCACAGTCCATATTTAAGGATATCATGATTGTTTTCATTCATTGGCAAGTGCTGCTTTTGTTTATTTCCAGCTCTTGAGAAGACATTTAGTTAATATCTCCGTTTTGCCCTTATAAGAGTTGCAAATGGTTCTCCTAAGATATGTGTATCATGAATAGACTTTATGACAGTATGCTGTTGGAGAATAGCATTATTCTGCTCATAGAGCAATAGTAAACTAATTTTTACTAAGAACAGTCACTTTGATACTTTGATAGGTTAAATTCTCAAGGACAGAAACTTGCATGGAGATACACTATACACTGATGGTTAGTTAGAAGTGAGGACAGCTTTTTGGTGGGCAAATTGGCTGTGGGTGGAGAGGATGAAGGGCTAAGCATAGAGACTGAACCATCATTGAATTCAGAGATATCCCCCAAAGTAGGCCTGGAGGCTACACAAATCATTCCTAACAAGTCTATTTTTCCAAGTGGGTGAAGGCCCACACCAGCCTTGTCAGCCTTCAGAAATGTCATCTTGTGTTTCAAGAAGACACCATTCCTGCTCCGACTGACTCCCCTGGACCTTCTTCCTTTAAACGGGAAGTAGAAACTGAAATTCTCCAAACTGAATCTCCCAATCCTCTCTAAATTAATGGGTGTAATGGAGCTTCTTAAAATAGATAGTAAATGGGAACAAGAAAAAAGAAGTGACCTTCCTTCCATATTTTCTATAATCTGTTTACCCCTATTGGAGGCTGGTGAATTTAGAGAAAGTGAAAATGCATATTTAACTTTATCTGTGGCAATCACTTTGCCTGAGGCCACTGTGTCAGATATCATTGCTGGGTTTTTCAGAAGGTTGGGACATATGTGTAGGGGGAAAGACCAAGCTTGATAAACCACTGACCTATTTCCAGATGGAAAATTTTTATGATTACATTGGCACAATAGGCACTGTGACCCTTTAAGAATAAAATCAAACATACTGGATTGGATTTTTCAAAAGCTACCAAAACAACTTTTAGGTAAGAATACATTTCTTTAAGCCTCCTTTCTAACTCTGGAATTAACAACTTGATCTTGATATGGTCAGGAGAGGGACACATCCATTCAATCAATTTCAGAACTTTACTGCTGCAAAGAGCCCTTCTTTTCCAGCAAACACAACCAAGTTTGGAGACCTTAAGTGGCCAATGCAAGATCAAACAGCCAGTTAACAGTTAAATCAGAAGGAAAACTCAAGTGCTGCAACCCAATCTACCCTAAATCCCCTACATCAGTCTTCCATGTAAGCTTGATTTAAAATAAAAAGTATCATTTATTGAGAAATGGTACTTGCCACTCCACTTTTGTTAACTTATTTTTTTTTCTTCAACACCCTGAGAGGTAGGTATTCCTATTTTACAGATGAAAAAACTGAGGCTGTTAATCTGGGTTGAGGGAAAAGAAGTGTGATTAAATTGCACCTATGGCAAAGGACATCAAACCTGCCCTTCAGACAGAAACATCTTAATTACAAGATCCATCTCCTATAAATGCTGTCCATTTCAAACCCAAATGGCCCTGCCATTTTACAAAATGAACACTAACTATACGGAAGACCAACAAAGGCTCCCAGGATCCTGAAGGCATCATGGGGCATGTCTATAAGGTGTCCACATTTTTTTTAAACCAATACCAGTCTCTCTTAAAGTCTGTTTTGCAAAAACACCTGGGATTAAAAACAACGTGCTCTGACTTGACCTAAATTCTCATAATGAAAATGTGATCCAAATTGTAGCCCATAGTGATTGAGGCACAACTCGAATGTACCAGAGACTGGATTTAGCATTATATTATATATCATTAATTTGTAGTCATCCCTATGAAGTCTATATTGTCATCCTCACCATTTCTGCTGCTAAGGGAAGTCCCTGAGGACCAGGATTCACACTCGGGCAGTCTGTCTCCAGTACCCACCCACTTGTTCACCCTTTACACTGGATTGCCCCCGCAGAAGTATTTAGCTAATGCACTGGAAGAGATGATGTTCTCCTTCCCTTCAGGACAACATGCAAGAAAACAAACAACAAAAGATGCCTCAAGCAAAACTATCCAGCTTCAACCAGAAAATATACATACATACAAAACATGCTATATAAAGACTAGACTCCAGTAGGACACAAGTTTAAAAAGGGACATTTTCCAAAATGGATCACGTTTAAGCCCAAAGCCATTTTCTGCGAGGTGTGTGGTGGTGATGTCATCCATAAGAAAGATGAGAAATGACACACACTTCTCCATTATCACCTTCCAGCTTGTTTAATCTCACCTGGCAAGTTTTCTTTAATCAAGTAACTTGAAAATCGTATGGAATCTTGAGGCAGCTCTGGGTAACATGGGTGGAATTCTGATATGCTTTCTTCATTAACTGCTCATACCCCAGAAATGAGAATAAAGCCTCTCTTCCTGGGGAGTCTTTTAACTGGGAAAAAAAAAACCCTTATCTTAATTGAATGCACACATCAGTTAACTATCTTCGGATTCACAAACCATTAATGTTCCATTTTCACAGAACGTCCTCCTCTTTCTGGCTTGTTGAAAAGCTGGTGCTCCTGGGGCTGTGCTTAGAGGAATGTGAGATTCAGCAGCAATGTAGAGGGGACAGGAGAGAAGAAGGGAATGCATTAAGCCCTATCTTCACAAGCAAATGAGCATTCTGGGGCAGAGCAGAGAGAACAGCGAGCAATGCTGTCCTTGCAAAACTGACATCCTCCTTGCATCCCCTCCAATCGACTGCTCTGAGTCGATTGCAAGGGAATCACAAATAATGCCATTCTGCCCCCTGAATACCAGTTAAGCAGGCAGGCTTCAGATGTGCCTACGGAGGGAAGACAAGACTTGCAAATAGGGTTTCGTGAATGTACAAGGATGGTACAATGATAATGGGGGAGTGGGGTGGGTAGAAAAACTAATTGCACATTTCTCTCCTGAAATATTTGGCCTGCTGCAGAGTTCCACTTTTCTTTCCCTCTCCAAAGGAGAAAGATCTTAGTAGGGGTTGAGGTGTGTCCCCAAAAGACTCCCGTCAGATTGCTCCCCATGGCATGGCAAGTCCCTGTGGAAGAGACCCTAAACTGAAAGCTGTTCTATGCCGGGGGCAGCAAGCCTTTTGAGGAAGAAATATGCCAGCTGTACCTCTTACTGAGTATGTAAGTCAGAAGGGTGGGAGATTGTGACCCTGATGATGAAAGCATTTGTAATTAGACTTTGTGAGAGATATAAGCATGCTTAAGTTCTTATTGCATGTGGAATGATTTGGGCTCTATTGAACTTTTTAAAAAATTGTCATGAAAATATTAGAGGCCATCAGGAAGATCTAGTTCCCAAAATATGCAATGCCATCTTTTTAGCCTGATTTTGCTTTTGAAATACATTCAGAATCTGACTGTGTTCCCTTAGCCAAGATTCTAAAATCAACTGTAACTGTAATTCCATGAACGCAGAAAGGAGATCTCTGACTCACTATAGCCCTGATCTTGGGCTTTGGTATTGAAGGCACCAAATCAGGTCATTTGAATCCCAGGCCAACCACCCTACAATGAAAACCACACTCAGTAGGAAACTATGTGAAAGTGGGGTTCCAGTACACCTGCTAGTAATGCCATTAGTTGTGACATAAGTCAATAAGCTCCCATAGCCTTTAGGATTTGGAGAAAACAAAATACCGGTATTACATGAGGGAGATAAACACACACTGAATAACAGCAGTTATGAGCTTCCTTTACGTGGCAGGAATATTTTCTTGGCTGTGGGATTTAGAATGTCAACAAGGGAGGCTGGGCATGCCAATTCTCTGAGTTTCATTAGCCTGCCAGAATATTTAGAGGTCTGGGCAAGGTAAACTCACTTTCTCACATTTGTGCTGAAGGAGAGCTGTTACAGACTTACCCCAATCCGAGTATTAAATTATCTTTCCTCATGATGACACCAACACTGAAACTTTATAGAGAGCCTCTTTTATAGTCAGCAGTATGGGACACTGGATTTATTTCCCTTTGGACAATGAGATTGTAGTTAGCATAACACCAGTGACTCCAACATCAATCCTCTGTCAAAAATAGTTTTATGAAGGCCAGAGAGAGGTTGGGCATAAAGGAGACACACCCAGTTGTGGACATATAAACACTGAAAGAGAAACTAAAATCAATCCTGTAAACAGAAGTCAAAGCTTTCTTGAGGTCATTAAAGACCTACATTTTGATATTCCAACAGGAGGATATTTACTGAAATATCAGGTCAATTCTTAAAGGAGAGCTGGTCCCGGTGGAGTTTATTTGTGGTCTTCTGTCCAATGTCCATTAGACAGGGTCCTTGACTTTAGTAGAGTGGATCCAAATAAATTCTAAGAAAGGAAATGGATTCCATCCTCTCTGTTTACTTTATTACTATTGATTTCTGAATTCCCTCCAATCTCTTTCCTAACTGAGCAGATAATATACATTTAGTACCAAAGGTAATTAATCCAAAATGAACCTAGTTTGCAGCTGCATGATAAAAAAGAGAAAGAACGGCAATAGATTAAATACTTACACATTAAAAGGTATGGCTGATTGTATTAATATGTACAAGAGTTTTAATATGCTTGCTTTATAGCTAGATATAACTTCCTCAACTAATCACAAGTTCATTTGTATGCTTGGACATATTTTATTTCCACTATTCTATATTTTGTAGCACTATTTTGTAGTGCAAATATTAAAATAATAAAAACAAGATTATCTGAAATATATATATTTTTAAATCTACCTTGTACTAAAAGGAACCATTGAGGACAATTTTTAAAAGTGTTTAAAAAGAAAAAAATTAAAATTAAAAAAATACAAGTATTTAAAAGGGGTTAGAATAGTTAGTTGCCAGAAATGAAGTGGTTTTTAAAGCATCAAACTTACAAAAAAAGAAGAAGTGTATCATGTTAAAAGTATATCTAAAACAACATAAATATTCAGCAATAGAGGAATAGATAAATTTAGTAAATCCACACTCTGGGAGATTATACAGCCCTTAAACATTATGTTTATGAAGAAGTTATAATGTGTGGGAAAATGCTTAGTAGGCTACATAAAAAAAAACAGGATGTAAAACTGTGTGTGTATATACACATATACAGTATAACCACAAAGAAGAAAAAATGTGTATATACACTTGTTATGCATAGAAAAAATAGGAAAGAAGGAATGAAAATGTTAGCCGTGGTTATCTCTGGGTGACAGGTAGTGAATAATGTTAATTCCTCTTATTCTATCCAATTATTCTCCAGATTTTCTATAACTGTCATACATCCTGGCTCAAAATTATCTGAACCCTCATATGCCAGGGCGTCTATGTCAGTTCCTCTTTGAAAACCTGCCCATTTACAGGCAGGGTAAGTTTTCTGCACAGTCCTACCAGGTATGTCCAAATGTTGGACAACGGGGATTATCACACTTTTAATAACAGTGTAAATACTGAAGTTATTCTTAAAGATAGCACAATGGGGCAGGTAAGAGCACAGGTTCAGGAGCCACAGTACCTGGGTCTGACAATGGCTCCTCCACTTACCACTTGATTAACTCTGGCAAATGACTTAATTGTTCCATGCCTCAGTCCCGTAAAATCAGGACAATGAAACACCTACCTCATAGAAATGTTAGGAGGTTAAATGCATTAATATTTGTAAAACACTTTGAGCAGTTGAGACACATAATAAGTACCTAACATAATTTGTGAAGTACAAGGCATAAAATAAAATTCTCACTTGTTTACCGTTAATCAGAATAAAGTTGCAAATGAAGAAGTGGACATGGTTAAAATACTTGTAAAACATTTGAGCTTGTGTAAGTTTTTTGATAAGCTCATCTGGGGCAGAAGTATAATTTTCAGTAGAATTCAAGTCAGTACTCAGAACTGTAGTGGTTTTAAATGTTGTTTTTTTTCTGTACTTGCCAAAGATCTGCCCATCTGCACATTTCTAAAATGTTAATGAAGATGCTAAGTTTCAATGAAATACTTACTACGTGCCAGGACTATCTGTAATGTTTTGTTTGCTACCCTATACGAGACTCTAACATAAGATTCAGAACTAAATAGGTGTGCAATAAATGTTTGCTGAATGAAAAAATGAATGAATGAAGTACTTCACCACGGCTGCATCAAGTTGTCCAAATATGAGCATATTTCCACAAAGGGAAATATTAAGAACTGAGGTTGAAGTGTTAATTTTCTTAAAATCTAAAACTTGTTTATACTTTTTTAATATAGAGACAATGAGAAGGCAATAACAAAGAGCAAGGGAATGAAAAAAACTGTTTATTCTGAGAAAAATGTTGCAGCTCAGTGCCCATCTGTCCTCAAGGATCCTTTTCCTAGGGAATCCATAATGATGGAGAGAACACTGGAAGCACAGACAGCAAGACAGCAATGGCAGCACCAATAAACAGAAATAGTCTGACTGGTTATGTGGTTTTTTTCCCTACCAGATAAAGCGTGACAAGAGAAAGTCAAAGCAACTGAAATCAGAGACAACACTTGAAATAAGAACAGTACATAATGGCAAATCTTCCTGTAATAAATTTCATTATTGAGCGAGAGCAGAAAACAACTATTTTTAGGCGCTCTCCATTGTTTTGTATGCATTTCAAAGTTACCCTTTACACATCTAATTTCTAAGTGCACGGTGTAACTTTGAGCATTTTGTGGAGGTCTTGGCTCCAAGGCAGCAAAAGAGAAGTGAAATGTCCCATGGTTGTAAAATCTTGATAAGTTCTCGGTGTCACTTTTCTTAAATGTGGAACTGCTCAAACCACATAGATAATTATAGATGACCAGATTGTAACTGTTTTATTGCTTCTTTTTCCCCATAAATTTTAATTTTGGAAAGTTAAGTGAAAAATGTGGTTTCAATTTCCTACAAATTGCACACAATTTGGTTTTAACAAGAAAATAGAAAGAAAGGGTATGTTCTTTAAAGTGAATTATGAACTAGAGTTTGTTTTTGCTCGCTCAACACTGCAAGAATAATAAAGCACAAAATTTAGAAAAGATGCCTTACAAAATGGAAATCATGAACTGTAGTAAGAAAAGCATAAAGTAATTTTTTATCTAAACATGGTTTAAGCAATCTAACAGGATAACACAATTGAGCTAGTCTTTTTCCCTCTGGTGAAGCAAGCTCAAGTTTAAAAGGAAAAAAAAAGAAAGAATGAAAGGAAACAGGAGTAGAAGCTGACAACCTTAATGCATTGTATAACAGGAAATCTCTTAATAAGGAAAGGCTGTGTATGTACATCCCCAACTTAGTCTCTCCAAAAGTACCACCAACTGCAGAAGAACTATTAAAAACAATACTGAAATCATTGAAACACACACCTAGAAACAGAACAAAAGACAAGGAAGAGACTTTTCGCGGAAAGAAATTACAGCTATCTGCTGGATTCTGGCTACCATTTTAGACCGACATGCTTTCCTTATTCAAGGTAGTGGTCACAACTAGCATATTAAAGACAGGAAGCCCACGATGTGTGTCCAGAACACCAAACCACCTGCTGGAATACAAACAATGAAATCAATCAACCAGCTGTCTTGGTTTTTTTTCCCCTTTGTGCCAAACTTGGGTTGAATATGGTCATTTATTCCTGAAATTGACCACTGTTTTTGCCTCGCTGGCAATGTAGATTATGTCTATGTGTTGGGCAAAATAAATTATTCAGACAAGAAACAATTTCATCAGAACTGTTGATCATGATTCATTGATCAAATTCTCTAAGGCCCACGTTACTTAATAGTACTGTATGGCTTCTTCAAACTTTCTACTTTCAAAAATGTTTACTTTCAGACATATTGCAACAACCACAGAGATCACCTGTATTTTGTATCCTCCAAACAAAGCAGACCAACTCTAACACAAGTACCTGATATAATGTCATTACCCTTATGTTTTCTTTTTTGGCCAAAATATAATATTTGCTAATATTTTTTCTATCTGAGATTAAAGTTCTAAGTATAGTGCCTCTGACTGTTAGAACACTAAGTTTTGACTTATGAAGGTCCAGCTATAAACTGGGACTTGGCAAACTTGAAGTATTACTCACTGACTAATAATCCTATTAGTCAAAACTGTAAACTTCTGGTCAGCTGCATTTTTTACATATTACTGCATGAAGCTCTAGCTGAAGTTCACTATCCAAAATATCCTTTGAAGGCATCACAATTAACAAGAGGTGATTTACTCTCTTGAAATATAAAAGCTGATTTTTCCTGTCCAAATGTCAATAAATCTTTGGTATTGGTGAAGAGCCATTGCCTACCTATAGCAATCATGTTGCCCAACCCTCAGGCGAGGGCTTTTCATGGAGCACAGACCGAACTGACCACAGCTTTCACATGTATCTCAGTCCCAACTATTTAACTCATGATGCAGTCTGAACAAAATAATGGTGCAGTAACATAGGAGAATTTCATAGCAAAATGATCAAAACCGGCAATAATCTGGTTAGAGGGAAATCCACAGAAAGGTTTGAGAGGGAAGCAAATCTCCAGAGGGAAGCAAATGAGAAGGCTTACTCCCCCCCCCCCCCCGCCGCGCCCCCTCCCCGTCAAGAGAAAGAAAGAGAGCTCGAGTTGGAGAGAGGGACAGAGGGTGAGACAGAGAATCTCAAGCAGGCTCCACACTGACCATGGGACATGGGGCTTGATCCCACAACTCTGGGATCATGACCTGAGCCAGAATCAGGCATCAGATCCTCAACTGACTGAGCCACCCAGGCACTGTAAGGGAGGAGGCTTACTCTTAAATCAGGGCTGAGGTGTTCTTTATTCATTCATGTATTTTTAAAAAAATTTATCCATCAAAGCCCCTTCCCCTATGCCTTCCACTCCCAGTCCTGTTTCCAAATGCACCATCCTTACCTAACAAGGGCCTCAATGTGTTCTGCTATGAATTTGTTATGAATTTTTTACAAGATGAATAAAATAAAAACACCTTAAACACCCTAAATTCTCTCATTGGGAGAGGAGATAAGAGGGCAGAGAGGAAGAATACAAATGATGAACTTGAGAAATTACTTGCATATAGATCCTGGAATACTGTAGAACATATGAGATGAAAATAATGCGAGAGACACCTGGGTGGCTCAGTTTGAGCATCGACTTCTGCTCAGGTCATGATCTCACAGTTTGCGAGTTCAAGCCCCACATCGGCTCGCTGCTTTCAGCACAGAGTCCGCTTCAGATCCTCTGCCCCCATCTCTCTGTGCTTCCCCCATTTGCGGTCTCTCAAAAATAATAAATAAAATACTAAAAAAAGAAAAAAGAAAATAATGGGAGATAGAGGGGTGGGGCCTTTTATCTGTATCTGATAGTATCTGATAGTATATAATTTTCACATACAAAGACTGCTCACTTTTAAGATGATGGAGTTCAGTAACAAGGGGGGAAGGCAGAAGACAAGAATTCAAAGGAATCCGACACCCTCAGTCCCCTAAAAACCACTCCCCTGTCACCAGTTCCCTGGTTTCCCAGGCCGTTCCCGCAGTCATTTCCCCAGATTTCTACCAGAGCATTGTATCTGTTGAATTAGCATCATGCCAACACAGCCTGCCCTCCATTCATTTTTGCTGCACACCTGATTCACATTTGTATCCCGAGTTCTTTGCACCACACTTTGCACATAGTTGGCATTCAGTAAAAGGCAGAGAATGAAACTCAAGAAAACAGCAGACTTGCTTCTGCTTTAGGAAGTTCATTTCATTTTTAAACCCCTAAGTGTTTCTTAGGATTAGTTAGTTGAAGGCCTAAAGGCAAGAAAAAGGACAGGGACTGTGGGAGTGTTTCAAGATATTTGGTGGAGCTGGAATTCTCACAGAATTTAAAAAGCAAAGGCTGAGACTTATAACAGACCGAGTACAATGCCTGACACAAAGCAGTTGCACATTTAGCAGCTGAGCACACACACATCAGCCATGGAAGCAAGGAGGGAGGAGCAGGACCTCACAAGAAATGGTTGCCATGGGGGGATGTCAGGGGAATCTCTGTGAAGATGGATGACAGAGTTTGGGACAGGGTCCACCAGTAGAAGTGAACACTAGTACCCATATATTCAAATCATAGTTTGGTGAAAGATCACCTGACAATCACCTGAAATTCTAAATAAAGGAGTATAGATCAAGACAAGTAGGGGCTTTCCTATTTAAAAAGGCAAAGTGTAAAATCAGTTTCTTGTTTTTAAGGCCCTCTACCTGAAATTTCTAACCTGGCCAAAATGTCTACGGTACTTTGACAGCATAGAAAACTTAGTAGCAGACCTTAATAAATTGTGGAGTTGGCCCAGAGTCCTAACTTACTGAGGGTGTTTTACCCTCAAGGTGAGTTCACACCATCTGATCATGGTTGAGCCTCTCAGATCCAAGCTTTCATTCCGTCAGGCTCTTCGCCTTAGGCCAAATCTCAACCACAGCTAAAATTTCCCAGCCTCTGGAGACAAATGTTTGGGCTGTCTCCTGACCAAGTGTGAGATAGTTTTTTTTTGTTGTTGGTTTTTTGTTTTTTTTTTTCTGTTTATGAGATAGGCCACAGAGCCTTTCCCAGGATAATCAGTCATCTTGACTGGTGACCACAGGCAGAGGCAGACGAAACTGGGAGATTCTAGATCAATGGATTTGTTTTGTACAAATCACTGAACCCTACTGGGACAAATTTGATTTGGTTTTACTTTTTTTTCCCCTTCTTAACTGAATGATTTACTCATTCTTTAAGAGTTACTTTGAATATTTTTCTTGAACACAATCCTAATTAAAAATAGTCTCTTGAACTATAAACATAATTTTCTAATTTTCTTTTTATTCACCCATCCATCAGTCTGTCCATTCAACAACTATTACTGGATTTTTCACTCTCCACCAGGCATTGTGCTTAAGGTGATCAAAATGCAAACTCTATTTGCCCAGCTGTCTTTTTTATTTTTTTCATTCTTCAGTAAACTTTTGGAATAAAGAAAATAAGGAATGAACTAAGTAGTGAAGAGGGCAAGCCAAAACAAGACAAATAAGCAGAGTAGAGTGAAATTTATGCATATGACATAGTTGAACACTCATACAAATTCTTAGGAAATTCTGCCACTGATTCAAAACGTGGCCCACTAATTCCCATGGCCTTGAGGTTGAGGTACTGGACATAAGAGAAACAGGTGGTGGGAGCTCTCTGTAAACAACATGACTTCAGACCCAGATGTTGAGAAAAGGAGATTAAATGGGCTCTTTCCACATACCCGTCACCTTTCCCAGGCTGAGCCAGGGGCTTGTCTCCTCGTGGCTAGACTAGAGCGGCACTTTGCTCAGCACTGACCCAGAGGTCACCGTGGTACAGATGGCAAAGCCACATCTGCTCACAGAATTTGAAAGCAGGAAGGGTCTCCAGTGACATCCAAGGCTTCAGAAGGCATGCATCGTATACTCTCCAAAGAGATGGTGGGATGTTTGCTGAGTAACTCATAAGACTCATTACAACGCCACCTTAATTATCTCCCTTTCGGACTCACCTTTGCACTTTCCTTTGTACAAATGTGTACAGCCTTCCTTCTAGTGCGTCAGGTAAGACCTCTGAGTGTCCCTCATTCTAACAGTCACTGAGGAAAGTATGGGATGAACTGAAATTTGGGAAATCGGACCCATTAGACTATAATCTCCACTGAGCTATAGTGGGGACTGTGTCCATCTTATACATGGTATCTCCAGTAACTAACACATGGACCAGGATTAATAAATATTTATTGAATGATCAAGGGGTAGTACAACATTTCACAATACTTTTGTGCCTAAATACTGAAGATAATGCCGAATTCTCAGGACTCTGAAACCAGTCTGGTGGAACTCAAACCTTGGTTCTGCCACAGTCTAGTTGCATGGCCTTAAATAACTCCTCTTTGATTCAGTTTCTTCATGTGTAGAGTGGCAATAATAATAGTACTTGTCTTATAGTGGGTTTTCTAAAAAATTAGATGTTTAAAAATATACCGTATCTTTAAAAGAGCATATGGCATATAGCAAGTGCCTTTTAAGTGTCAGCAGCAATAGCCATTGTTATTTATTAATGAGAATCTGAGGACTCATTCAGTCAACAAACACTTTTTGAGCATTTACTCTGGATCAGGCATAGTACTAGGCACTAGAAATACACTGGTATACCAAGTAGAAATAGACTGTCAGAAAATCAATTCACAGATTGAGAACTACTTACAGTCATCAATAATAAGAACTACCATTTCTTGAGTCTTTAATGTGCACCATTTATAATGTGCTAAGTGCTTTACTCATATTATCTATTTTAATCACTGCAACAAACTAGCGAAGAAGATATGTTTATTTCCCCCATTATTCAGATAAGAAAAGTGAGGTTTAAGCAGTAAAGTAACCTGTCAAAGGCCAAAGAGCAGGGCTCTTATCTACCCATTCATTTTCTTTAACCCTCATTCATTCAACATCTACAGGTACTGCTGCATTCAAGATTCTGTGCTAATGAGAGAGAACTAGTTGACACAAACAAATCACAGTGACAGCCACAAGTTTGTTTTTCAATAATCAGCCTGTCTCAAATCAAAAGAAGCATACAACAGAGAGAGATTATAATAGATTAGCTATGAAAAGACATTTATCTTCATGAATGTGGGACAACAACACAAAATAACCAACAGCTCATTTTGACAAACTGTTTGTGAACAAGGATAAAATTCGTATTTTAAAAACAATTCAAATGCACCTGCCATTTAAAGGTACCAAGGATATAAAAAAAAAAACCCCAACAACATATGAGCTATTAGAAAAGTAATCTTAATGTTCTTTTTAATTCAGGCACTACAGAAGCTAAGTAATCATTGTTGCAATTAATTGCTTTCTTGTTGCTTGCCACTTTCCTTTCATTACAGGAAATTAAAGGGTAGAAGCAAATTACACAATATATATTTATTCAAGCTGAGATGAGCTGACATCATTTATTGTATTTGTACTTCCCAAACACTGCCCGGTTATTCTTTTAAAACTAAAATTCCTCTAGCCCCAAACTGACTTAGCACATTCCCCACAGTGATATACTTGATAATCATGACTCAAAAATGTGGAGCTAGAAGGGGCTGAGATAATATGTTGTCACTCCCATATTTATCACCACATTTCCTGAATCATCCAGCTTCGTAATGATGATTTCTTTCCATTCTTTGCACTGTTTGGCAACTACATGTTTTGTGAATACCTAAGAATGCTTATAAATATTCTCTTTCCTTGCAGCCAATAAATCTTTAAAATTAAAAGACAAAGTTAAAATGACTTCTGCACTTCAACAACGTCTCCACTAAATGTACCATATATCTCACAATTTCAATATTCACACTTTAAGACTCAGTGATGACTTTCAATCTCACTTTGTAAATAAAGAAAGAGGGGCATGCTTTGCAGTTTATTGAAAGCTATTTTGGGTGTTAGTCTTGATCGTTAAATGTTTTATTCTTTCTGCCTCTCCATCCTTCCCTCTCTACCCACCTTTCTTGTCACCAGGCATGAGCCTCTTGTTCCACGGAATTTTCTTTTCTTTAGAGTTAGAAATGGACAAACATTATAGAAACAACAATTTCAAGGATCTGGTGCAATGACATGGATCAATGTTTATTGAAATTTCAGGATGCTCGATCTGCTGAGAACACAGTCAGCCAGTATGGCTCATATTTCTAGATAATGATCACAGAGTGAATGGAGGATGGGGTAGGGAAAGTAAAGCTTCTGGGCAAACGATAGCATGACTTTAGCACAGGGGACAATCCACAGATGCTTAGAAACAAAAATGTGTTTGTCTGCATGCCCCTGTGAAGGCTCGAAGTACTATCCATCTGTATAGTGTGTATATTCCATTGTACTAATTGCTACTCAAAGAAGCCCCTCCACCCTAACCATGTTCTACCTATCATCCCTCTTCTTTCTTTCATAACACTTCTTCCAATTTGAAAATTATCTCATTTACTACTTAACTTGTGCATTGCCTTCCTTCCCTTCCTAAAATAGAAGTGTCTTGAGGGCAAGAACTTCATGGGTCACAGAGCCTAGAGGATGCCTCAAACAGTAACAGGTACCAAAACTTTTTTTTATTAAATTGGAATTTGAATATTATTGCACCCTCTCCACTAAAAAAGTAAGATGAGAGCAAAAAAAAAAAAATCATGTCTCCTCAACATTATTTATAGGATAATCTTAAAGTCTAGACAGAACCTAGAATTCTTCAGCGATGAAATTCAGCCCACCATCTCCAGGAGTTACCGTGATGACTGCACACATTGCGAGTTAATTTGTCACTTAACATCTTAGAAATTGTAGATAAATTTATAAATTCATGATTTGTGAGCACGAATTTCAACGTTTCAGGCTATACTATAGATTCTTCTCAGAAACACTAATACTCCTGCCTAGTCCAAAAATTGTCTAAAAGCATAAAACCATGCCATGTGAAAGCTAAATCTAACATTTCCCATAGTGCAAATGGTATAAATGTATTGTTTTCAATTTAGTGACTTAAGAAGAAACGCAACAGATGCATGCTTCTTCAGCCAAGACAAGAATTCGTTCCAAACACAAGAACCCATTATATAAGATGAAGGTCTGTTTGGTTCCTAAATGAACCACACAGCGTTGGAATTGTCATTAGCTACTATAAGGCAACGAAGAATTTATAAAAACAGAGCCGATGTGTTATTAAGACCAGGCCCTGTGGCTTTCAGGCAATATAGATTTCTGAGCTATTTATTTATTTATTTATTATTATTATTGCGGGTCCCACTGTCCCAGCTGCAACAATCCAAACTCTGCAGGGCCCATGTAACAAGGCGATGGTATCTGAGAAATAATGAGCGAAGGAATGCTGTTCTTTCTTTCAGAGCAATCTCAGGTGCGATCTTATACCGTAAAGGACTGGATCAATACTCCCAGCAGCAAGCCGCTCGATACCCCCTGAATTATTGCTTCATTTTTCTTCTTATTATAGATGAGTTGTGTTATTATTTTCCCCAAATCGATATTTTACAACCTTTTTTATCCGTTTCTCCATAAATTTTGTGATTACTTTAAACTGGGAATTCCGGTACACTAAATAAGATGCAGTATCTGAAAGGGACGGAATGTACTGACATGTTTTTTGTTTTTGTTTTTGTTTTACTCTTTTAGACACAATGCCTTGTTTAAAGGCACATCATAATCAATAGCCAAAGGAACGTTTTCTCGGAGAAAAGTTTAACATAACCCTGTGCTTGCAAAATGAAAGTGCAAATCCTTTAAAATATCAGCAGCCCAAACAACACAAAGCTGAAAAACACAAAAGGAGGCTCCATTGATCAGCACTTTGCATCTGAAATTTCATTCCTAATGCTTCTTCTCCCCTCCAGTTAAAGGGCCAATGCAATTCCCTTAAATTGTTTCTCACAAAGGAGATAACTCTATGCACCTTGGAGAGATTTAATTGGCTTCTATAGCTGTCTCCTGCTAAGTGTTTAAAACATCAGCAAATCAAATCATGTAAACTCATACCCTGTTCTGCTGTCGGTTTGCTCCAAGCTTGATTATTTAGATGTTAACATTAGCAGCGCCTACACTTAACAAAAGAGATCGGGAATATAACTCCCTCCGTGAGTTCCGGGATGACTTGAGTTAATTCTATGCTTCCTATGAAATAATGTGTGTTATTTGGCAGGGAATGCTCAGTGGTAACTAAATAATCATTACAGTGCAGCCAGTGGTAATTACATGGTAATTCACATTAACTTCATAATAAGCACTGTATTTTTCACTATATCCATCTGAGAATGAAGCAGAATCATAGTCTTTCATTTCTTTTTAATGCCACCCAAAATAAAAATAAAGTAAAATCACTTTAAGGGCAGGAGGACAAGGAATATAACCCTGATGAGTTAGGCTACAGATTTCATTAAAGAAATACTTAAATCCATTAAGTCTAATTAGACATGACATCCCAGAATTCACAAACAGTAGTTCTAATAAACTCATTAAAAATTTTTGGTGGCTTCTTTAGAAAATGGGAGAATATTATATTATAGGCTGTTATATTACATTAAGGTTTTATAATTTTATATGGGCTCTTCTCTTTTTATGTAAAGGCCTACGAAACTTTATAAGAATAGTTCTGCTTAAATCAATGAGTCTTAAACAACAATGTGCTTCTTGTAACATGTACTTAATAATGCAATAAACTATTCTAAGTAGTTTAGAATAAAATGGGAAGCACTTCATTCTGGTGGGCTAAAAGGTATCAGGATCTAGGGACTCAATTCCTTACAGCATTGCAGTATACGATTTACACTCAAATCTCCATTTACATACATGTTATTTAATTTGAGCAATTATGAAGTCCTGAAACTGCTTTTCCATTACAACCTGGACCCGTGAAAGGATTCACACAATGAATGCATCATATATATAAATATACGAAAAGAATTCTGAAGAGAAGAAAGCAGTGGGAACAACTTTAATTGAATACTTATATTAGTGAATTAAATTAGGTCTGCTTTTAAATGAGCCACCCTTAATTAGCTGCAGTTAGGAAAGTGGAATTAATATATTTTACATTTTACTCTACTCGTTACATTTAGCAGCAATGGACATCTGGCCCTTTTTTTTTTGCTTTTCGCCAACAATTGAGTGCCTTTTTAGGAAGGTTTGAAGAAAAATCTCCTATTTGAATTCTAATACAAGTCCCATACAAGGTTTAGAGCAGATTGCCCTTATGTGATCTGAACTATTTATTTATTTATATATTTTTTTATGAACTGGGTACACTATTGGTACAGTGATACCCTCCTCACTGATTACTGCAGGACAGGCCTGACCACAATTCATGCATTCATCCATTCACTGTCAGCCAGTCAAGCAGCAAAAAGTAGCTAAAACTCCTCACTGTGCCAGGTGCACAGCAGAGTTCTCTGCTTGGCAGGTTTTAATCTTTTCCCTGATTGCCACCGTCATGCAAGTACCTCTCTCTTGATCCTTATGATGATGATTCTGCCTCCAAAGCCACTAAGCCGGAGATCACTAAATGCAACAAAGCTTAACACATCTTATCTCCTCAAGGACCTCAAGGAACTGAGATTTAAAGTCAAAATGGAAGGGTCCACAGATGCCCTGTGGCTGGAAATGAATTGCTCCCATCAATTCCCATAGGCGCTAGGTCATGAGAGCATGCTAGTGGACAATATATTCAGGTGGACCCTGCCAAGTCCCTCCCTGATCTGGACCTTAGAAAAATGACCCTCCAGTCCCAATGAGGTCTCCCAACAGTTTTCTGGTGTCTTAACATCAGTCTCTCACAAAAAGAAAGGACTCCACTCTGTAGGACTCCAATTGCTTGACTCCACTTTGCTAATGGTGGAAATGGCATTGACTTTTCTGCGAGACTTTGATGTACTTGGAGGCAAAGAAAAGCTCTTTCTTCTTTTGTCAACAGAAAGGCAAGGAATGTAAACAAACAGATAAGAACAATGATGTTTATGACATCATTTTTAGAAAACTGATTTTTAGAAAACTTTTTTAGAAAAACTGATCACATATTGGAGACCCAAGGAATTAAACATGCTTTACTATCTTACCTTTTCTTGAGAGTATACTTAAAGATTAATGACCTTAAAGAATTCAAAAAGAGCCTGCCAAATGACTGTGGTGATGTTGGTTGAATGATTTCCATATACATTCAAAAATGCAATGACTCTAAATATTTGCAAATATGGAAGGTAAGTCACAAAATAATGAGTAAATCCATTTTTTGTGATTTGTTCTGGGGGCACCTGGGTAGCTCAGTTGGTTAAGCATCCAACTTTGGCTCAGGTCCTGATCTCACAGTTTTCATGAGTTTGAGCCCCCGCATTGGGCTCTGTGCTGACAGTGCTGAGCCTGCTTCGGATCCTCTGTCTCCCTCTCTCTCTGCCTCTCTC
This sequence comes from Acinonyx jubatus, assembly GCF_027475565.1. Lineage (NCBI taxonomy): Eukaryota > Metazoa > Chordata > Mammalia > Carnivora > Felidae > Acinonyx > Acinonyx jubatus. The sequence goes on along the minus strand of NC_069380.1, from coordinate 186,592,590 downwards.
TCGCTTTCAAAAATAAATAAAAAACATTAAAACAAACAAACAAATAAATAAATAAAATATGTGATTTGTTCTGGCTCTATAGGCAAATGAATCATGTGTTAGTTTGGGAAAGCCTCTTCCTTATTAGAGCATCAGCTGCCACTTCTGCAAAATTGGACAATTGGCCTAGGCTGTTTCTGAGGGCCTTTCCATCTCTAAAATTCAGAATTATAGAAGTATGTTCTCTGAAATCCTTTTTTGATAACATGTACCACTAACTGAGCACTCACTAGATGCCATGCAGTATGCTGAGCTTTCCATATGCATCCAATTGAATCCTCACAGCAATCCTCTGAGATATAATCCCCATTTTACAGCGGAAAACAGAGCCTCAGAATGGGTAAGAAACTAGCTAGAAATTGACTGCACCAGGATTCAAACTGGGGTCTGCCTTGACTCCCAAGATCTATAGCCATACAAATTTTTTTATAACTAAATGAGCCTAAGGGGAATATATACAGTGTGATGACAAGCTCTTGGCTGACAGGCCAAAGGAAAGGATTCTGGTACAAAAATCTACTACCAGCTGAGTAACTTTAGCCAAGTCTTTTAAACTCTACAAGCCCAGTTTTCCTCATCTATAAAGAAGTCAACAATTTGGGTTAACTAGGTTATCTTTAAGGCTCACATTCCATAAATTTATTGCCAATTTCTCAGTCATTCCTTCACAGGTTCTTCCATTCACTGATTTGACTAATTTATTGAGCACTCCCACTCTGTGCTAGGTACTATACTAGACACTGAAATACAGTGGTGAACAAGACAGACAAGGGTCTTACTTCCATGGAGCTTATATTCTAGTGAGAGGCACAGACTATACATAAGTAAACAAAGAATCCAGATCATATCAGCTGATGGTAAGTGCTATGGATAAAATACATGTAATTAAAGTGTCAATGTTAGAAAGGCAGACTAAAACTCCAGAATCCCCCAGTCTAACTAGTGAATTATGTCCGCAGAAAGCTTAAAAAAAAAAAAAGTAGAGTAAAAGTAGTGTGAGTCCATTTTGTCAATGTAAAAATATATGAGGTACCATATAGGATAATCGATTACTTAGAGTAATAGAAATCTGATATCAGATCCATCATTAGGTGACCTAAATGACTTTAAACATACCACTTTACCTTTCTCTAAACTTCAGTTTTCACACTGAAAATGAAGCTAAAAATACCTGTTCTTCCTACTTCACAGGTTAACAAGAAAGAATTGAGTGGAAAAGGCTTGGTCAACTGTAAAAACTGCACTGAAGTTAAGTTAACTTAATTACACATAGGACAAAGATGAGCCATGCAGAAAAGCTCAACAGCCAAGCCTGTACTTTGGCTCTGACATATAACTTTCTGACAAGTCACATACTTTTTAAAATAATTTTTTTAATGTTTTATTTATTTTAGAGAGAGAGAGAGACAGACAGACAGAGCACAGGTGGGGGGGCGGGGAGCAGAGAGAGGGAGACACAGAATCTGAAGCAGGCTTCAGGCTCTGAGCTGTCAGCACTGAGCCTGGCGCAGGGCTCAAACCCATGAACTGTGAGATCATGACCTGAGCTGAAGTCGGATGCTTAACTGACTGAGCCACCCAGGTGCCGCGAGTCACACAATCTTTTATTTTTGATGTTAATAATTTTATAAGTTTAATTTCCAAGCTTTTAAAATTTATTTTTTTTAATGTTTATTTATTTCAGAGAGAGAAAGAGACAGAGAATGAGCAGGGGAGGGGCAGAGAGAGAGGGGGACACAGAATCCAAAGCAGGCTCCAGGCTCTGAGCTGTCAGCACAGAGCCTGATGCGGGGCTTGAACTCAAAAACCGTTAGATCATGACCTGAGCAGAAGTCGGACGCTTAACCGACTGAGCCACCAAGGCACCCCCAAGTTTCAAGCTTTTAGATGATACTCCTACATCTTCTGAGATAACCAGTGCAAATGTTTCATTTTTCTAGTCTTGAAGAAACTGGAGAAGTACAAGACCTATAAGCTTGCTCTGAACAGATCTTCCAGAGACACTTTCCTCCACCCAAACCTCCCAATAACCCCAAATAGGCAACTCTGCCTCAGTGAATATTTTAAAAATCAGTTAACACTGAAAGAGAACAATACACATGTGCAGAATTACTGGGAAAGCCTTACTCTTTGCAGGTATTTCAATGTTATATATAAATAATGATATTTGGCACTAAACAAGAATCTAAATTAACTCCATATTAACTGGGGGTCGGGACTTCCTGAAACAAACCACAAGCCTGATCCCAGGTGGCTCTGCCCAGCAGGTCAGGTCTTCCACCCAAGATGTAAAGAAGTGAACCACAGTTCATGTTACAGGAAAAAGATGAACATTTACATTTGGAGGCAAAAGAGCAGAGGGTACATGGAGAAGTCTGCTCTCCTGTTGTTGTTTCTGCCCTCAATTTAGGGAGTCCCAGCTTCTGTCTAACCCCTCACCACTGAGTACTTTTGGCAGAAACTGTTCAACCTGACATAAATGGGCTGGCTTCCCCCTGCACAATAAGTACCCTGAATAATATGAGGTCTACTTAAGAGGGGGAGCATACTTTACCCAAATAAAAAATACTACATAGTATAGTATTCAATTCATACCAAGGATCACATTTGCATATGCCCCACCAATAGGAAAGTGCTGAAATGGAGAGAATATTCCTCTCAAAAAATCGTTCCCTTGTTCTATATTCAAATAATTTTAAAATCTCTCATATTATAAAGTTCTTTTCCAGTTATGTTATTTTAAACTAAGTACGGATTGGGGCATGAAACAACCATAAGCAATGGCAGTTTGGGGATGTATATAGTGTCACCTAAAGAAGTTAGTCAAAACAAAAAGGAGAAATAGAAATTTAACATATATTTAGTAATTTTTCCTAGCAGATTGGCCTTTCAGTATGACAAGTGTTCCTCAAAACAAGCCTTTTAAAAATCAGTTTTTAAAACATAGCTGAAAGTGGTTATCTTTGGAGACTTAAATGATTTAAATATAGCAAATGGTTACTTTTGGCTTAGGATAAAATTTCCAGTGAAAGAATCATGCACAGATTTAAAAAGAGCTGCGTCTCCAACAACTTAGAGGCAAATATGATGGGATTTAAAATGGCTCTGGTTTTGATAAAAACAAACAAAAATGCGGATGTCAAAAATGGCTATGAAGAGTTTGAATAAAAGTGTAAACTTAAAAGTAGAAAAAGTTATATTTGTAAATGTTGTAAATTATGTGTGTGATTGTAAATAGGAATGTTACTAAATTAATATGTGAACTATTACAAGTAGACATTTGATAATTCACTAGTATCTATAAATATGTACATGTTTAATTTGTTCCTAAAACTGAAAAACTTTTTATTAGGAAAATTGGGGAATGCTTTATATTCAAGAACATGTTCTACTCTGGCATATACAAAGTTGAAAGTTCTATGAAAGAAAAAATGTGTCTATCCAACACAAGGGAATGACTAAGTAAATCATGATGCAGCCACAAAACAGACTATTATATACCTACTAAAATGCATTTAGGAAGAATTTGAATTAACAGAGGAAATGTTTATTTTACAATTTAAATTAAAAGCAGGATGCAAAGTTATAAAAGCATGTTGTGATTTACTCTTATAAAAATTCATAAGAGTGACACAAAGAAAAATATTAGAAGAAAGATTTAAAAATATTGATAATGATTATTTCTGAGGATTGGAATAATGGATCACTTCACTCTGTGTTTTTAAGATTTTCTGTATGAGTGTATATTATGTTCATAATGATTTGACTTGTTTAAAATACGGAAAGCTTCAGTTCCTGTCAGTCCTCACATGTTCTAGAAATACCCACACTCTCCCATCGCCAACAATCAAATTTGAGGGAATCACGTAATTCCAAAAAGGAATGCGCTAACCTGGCTCCTCAGGAAATTTACAGTGCAGGCTCCACCAGGGTCCAAATTCTGGCTCCTCCTTTTATTAACTACATTACCCTGGGGAAGTCACTTCACCTTTCTAAGTTTTCTTATAAAATGAGCCAATAATAGAGCGGGCCTCACCCAGATTCTCAGGGTGGGGGTGGGGGGGAGGGGAAGATGTTTTACATTTCAGTAACACTTAGAGGAAGAAGATTGAGAGACAACAGTGTAAAAAAAAAAAGTGTGGAAAAAGAGGAAATGATAAGATAAAATTGAAGAAAGGCAGTCAGAAAACCAGTAGAGAGAAAAGAGGAGTTCAAAACTCTAGCAGGGAATGTTGCTATCCTGGGGAAGGGAGGTTGCAGGGAGGGGCCTAAATTTCCTACCTAATTGTTATAATTTTGGACTTGATTCAGTTTCAGAATTGTTAAGCCTCTTAGATGAGTTCCCATTTTTATTATGAAAAGTATGGTACTGCTTCACATGGCAGGGGAAAAATTCATGGAATTCATTGACCCTCTGTGGTTCAGGTTGAAAACAAAGAACTCCACACTGTAGCTGAATGTGCGTTTGGGAGCTATAACCAACCTCGGAGACATCGGGGCCTCTGAGATAGGAGGCCCTCAGAGCTACGTCCACTCACGTAATTGGGGTTGGCTGATGAGTCCCCACCAATGTGTACACCAAAGAATGTGGGTATAGGACTATTTACCTGTGCTGAGGTTTTCAGGAACAAAAAAAGATCAGAACCCAAATTCAAGGTATCTATGCTACAACAAGATAAAGATATAGCTCATTATAAGATTCTACTAAGATGTGGAATGATTATTAAAGACTAAAAATTGTTTTAAACTTATAACACCTTATTGTTTCCTACACATTAAGTGAAAAAACAAATTATCTAATATTATGTAAGTTATCACCCTATTTTGGTAATGAGGCAGATATATGCACAGGAAGAAGAAAGACATATGCCATTAAAAAATATTAACAGCTAACATTTATTGAGTGTTTACGTTTATACTGGTAGAAATGTGAGCAATTTTAATATTATCTTAATTATTTTTGTATCGGTACTTCCCAAATTATCTGAAGTCAGTGTGTACGACATTGCAATAAAGAAAAACAAGTTTTAATGCTCTAGTAGGCGCCACATCACTTAGTTTACAACTAACAGAAAGACTAGCATCCACACCACTGCAAACATGGACAAATAAAACAGAAAATAATCCTCCACCAAACATTTGGAATAAATCTTCGAGAACGAGAAAAAAAAAAAAAAAAAAAACGTGGTTTACTTACCCACCCCCACCCCCCACCCAGGATGTTAGGGAAAGTTTCAACATGCATAGTTAAAAAACTGAAGGGTTAATTTATCATGATGCTGGGTAAAAACAAAAACAAAAGCCTTGCAAACCTCAAAATAGTTTATTGGCTTTGAAAACCAAATCATGTTATATCATACTAAATAGATTAGAGGTTCAAGACTTTATGGTGTTGCATTATGTTGGCAAGAATACATATAAAGCTCGGGTCCTACCTTTATTGTTAATAGGTTTCTAATCCCTGACCAGAAATTTATAGTTTAGAAATGGCAACACATCTTAAAGATTAAAGCCATGTGACAAATAGTTCATGTCCCTTAATAACCAAATCACATGCCTTAGATTGGGGAAGCTTATCTGCCTTTTCCTTCTATATGGTTTCATTGGTAGGAAATACTTTATATCCCTATTACATGAATGATGAATGGGACCGTTGGTTATGGTCTGTTATTTGCCTGGCTGTAGTCAATATGTTTTCTTTGGACAGGGATTTCTGTGATTTATCTCTCTCCCGGCCTTATCACTTATTAACTCTGGTAGACAGGAAAAAGCCAAGGTTGTATATAAGGCCTAGTGGCCATTTAGACCTCTAATGTCAGTGAAAATATCCCTTTTAATGATCCTGTTACACTAGCTACTCAAGTCCTGATTACACTCCACTCCAAATAGGAAATAAAGGTCATATTTCTTGGAAAGTATGTACGTAAAATATGCAAAATAATATGCTTCCTTCAGACCAGCTTTATTCTTTGCAGAAACGGCTTTCATTTTATAGATGTCACAGAAGTACAATGGGTACTTTTAGTGATTCTTGTTGCTGTTGTCCCCATTATGGCACCAACAGTGTTTAACTTTACAAATGCCAGAGGGTTCAGGATCACCTGAACCTGATATATCAGATCAGGAGCAATCACATTTTGTGAAAAAACTCCCTTCAGCAGAGGAGTGAGGCTTGGGACTTGCCCTCTGGATTGCAAAAGCAAAAAGAATAAATATTCCCTCTGCCTTGAATTCTTTTCTTTGTGTGTAAATGGCTCATTTGGAGTAATATTCAAGACATGTGGACAGGAGCAGCCTGTTAATTCTTCTTTCTTCTTGAATCTTTTCCAATTAGGACACCGCTAAGGCAGAACTGCTAGTCAAGTGTTCATTACACAGCCCTCTCTCAGCTGAATCCTAAGTGAAAACAATCTGATATAAGAGAAAACACATTCTTGCCTTCCTTTCCCTGATTCTTCCTGAGTTTGCTTAGGCCTGTCTTTCTAACAATTAACATACGTGTAGAATATGACCCTTTGCAGAACATTTTCATGCCCATTCTTTCCTTCACTGATACTCACAAGACCATTGGGATGCCCAAAGGAGGGATGGCCCCTCCCTCCATTAAGCTGAGGAAGCCAAAAGCCTGGTAGCATTAACCCCTCTCTCACTCCCTCACCCCTACAGCGAACCCATCTCTAGGTCCCGTCTATGTCCTCCTCAATACCTCTTGAATTTTCTCACTTTATTCCATCTCCACCCATTACCACCCAAATCAAAGTCACCAAATCTCCCTCCTAGACTACTACAATGATCTCCTAACAGGTCTCCCAACATCCATTCTGGTTTTCTAAGTGCCATCCAGACAGAGAGTTTTGTTTTTGTTTTTTCCAAAATGCAAATCTAGTCATGTCCATTGTCATTCCTGACACTTCAAGGACTTCCCACTGTTTTTAAGATGGCAACTAAACTCCTCCTCTCCTTATGACTTATAAGACTTTGCATAGGCTTGTCCCTGACCACTTCTCCAGCCTTTTTTGTCACCGTTCTCCTCTCTCTTAGTTCTGCAGCCTGACTGGAATTTTCCAGCCTTCCAAGATGTCACATTTGCTCTCATTCAATGCCTTCTTCCATGCTCCTCTCTGCTGGAACACTCATTCTCTTTCCTCAACCCCACGCTTCTCCCACCCTTCACCTATTGCCAGGTTAACTCTTAATCATCCTTCAAACCTCAGCTGATCTTTTCCTAAGGAAAAATATCTCCAACTGACCATTTGGGGTTTCTTTGTTATATCCTTGTTATATGCTTGTTGGAACTCAGTTCCTGTTTTCCAGACACTTACCAGATTTGAAATAGTAACCTTATAAATATCTACATTCCCTCTTAGACCATAACACCAATGAGAACAGGAATTACATCTTATTTTGCTCAACACTGTTTTAGAATATTGCCAAAGGTTGTTTCAAACATTGCCTAGAATAGAACAAGCAATCCAGAAATATTTGTGAGTTGAATGAATGAACAACAGGGAGTGCTAAAATAATAATTAGAGGCCAGGTCTTTTGACTCCTACTCTAATGACTAGAAAGAAATAATTTCTTTAATTATGATGAAATATGGCATTTATTTGATACCAAAAAAAAATCTGTTCTTTGGATTTTCAAAATGAACATTCCTATTATCTGCTTCGCTCTTTTTGAGTTTACTTTTAGGGAACACGCACACTGTACCAGGCACTATTAGCCCTGTATTACATATACTGACCCATTCCCTCCCAGATATAGGTACTATTAAAAGATTCCTATTTTACATGAGAGAAAATTCCTATTTTACATGAGAGAAAATAAAAAATATTTATAATATGGAGCCAGCCCTGTCTTTTTCTTTAACAGAAATTCCAACTACTGTGTTCTCCTGCATGTAAAACTTCAAGTAAAAGGGGATAGATTCTTAATTAACAGCTCTTATTTACATTCCATGTCATCCAGAGCACAAAAATCAATGAGGACCCATTGATCCTGGCAATATGTCAATCAATTATTAGAGAACATCTATTGCAAGTAAGATATGAGTCAAGTTGCTTCAACACAGTGTACAAAATAGTATAAGATCAGGGAAGGGTAATTCTTTTCTCATAGAGCTTGTAGACTTTTTGTAATTTGTGTACCTAAGAACAGAACAAGAGATCTAAAGACACAAGGAAGGGAATAAATAAATGAATGGTCTAATAAACACATGCAACCAAAGAGATCCAAGGATATAAACTTTTCTAGTCAATCAAGATGAGCCATAGGGAACATCAAGTCTCCTCGTGCAATTGACTCATTTTACATTGAGGAAACTGGAATGTGGAGCATGGAAGCAATTTGTCCCACATCTCAGAGCCAGTTAGCAGCGGAGCTGGTGTTGCCAGGCCTCCTCTATCTCAGCCCAGTGCTCTGCCCACTATACTAAAATGGCCTGAGAATACTGCAGAAGGGAAACAGAGTCTGAGCCTGATCTTATAGGGGAATTACCATGTCCAGAATTGCTAAATATGAAGTGACCTTGAGACCTGATGCGGAGACTGGTTTGAGTGGAGCTGAGTGCACAGGGAGCCATAAGCTTGGTCAAGCATAGGGGTTGGGCCACATCTCACATACAGTGGGCAAAAGGGGAAGCCTTCTCTGCAGGGTAAAGCTATGACAGTGGCTTTTTGGAAGCCTGATCTGACAATGAATTAGTGTAAGAAGAGGCCACGGAACATGAGATGCATTAGGTACAAGCTCTTTACTTCTGCCCTATAACTGATAATTTTGTTTATCCCCAGGGTGGCAGCCTTCATTTGTGGAGGAGTGTTTCAAGAACTAGAAACAGAGTCTTCTGGCCTTGAACCTTTTGAACCTGGAGTTGAAGCAATTATAGCCTAAACACCTTTGAAAGGGCTGGTGATAGACTATACCCATGTTACTATGGCCTCCAGAGGAAGGGCTGAAATTTGAATGGAAGCAAAAAGACAGGTATGTGTTTTTCCTGAAAATTCAGCATCAGAGAACGTTATAAGTCAGGGCTGCCTTATAAAAATATTTATTGTTTGAGGCTATTCCCGAGAAAGTATTTGTTGTATCAAAATTGTTATGTTCATATTTATAAATCTCTTTTTCTTGCTACTTTATTCATACTTTGCTCTTTTTATTTGTGGTTGGTTAGTGCTACTTGTTTCTTTTATTTATGGATGTCTACAGTTTTGTTACTAAAATCCCTAAAGGACATTTCTTAGCCCTCTAGGAAATGATGGTGAAGATAAAAAATATATGTAAAATATCTACACCATGGTAGGGACTCCGCAACAAAAGAAAAGATTAATGAACAATAGTAATGGCTATCATTTATTAATGGAAACTACTAGTATCTGGCTAGGTGTTCATACTAGCTCACGAAAGGTGCTTTACATACATTTCCCTGATACTAAAATGAACCCCGGTAAGGGATTATTCCCTTGTAAAAATGAGGCAACTGTGGTTCAAAACCATCACATTATGTCCCCAAAATAACCTCCATAGTAAGTGGTAGAGCTGAGCATTCAATCCAAACCCACCACCTCTTGAAACCAAGCCCTCAATCACTAGGCCATATTGTCTCCTTGGGAGTAAGAGAGAAAAGAATGGGAGGAGGAAAGAACAGGGGGGGAAGGGACGGAGGAAGAGAAAGGGAAGGAGAAGAAAACAAAAGGAATCGGGAGAAAGAAAGGAAAACTTGGAAGACATGGCACATATCATCAAGTTCCACAGAGCTTATTTAGCCAAAATGGGCCCTCCTACATGCAAAGCTGTTTTGGGCAGGAGGTACAAACAGGAAGTATTTCCAGGAAGAATTTTTATTTCGAAGTTAATTCTGAGACTGATATACAGGGATGTGGGTTAGTCCTTCTACAGGGGCAGGAAGTTTGGTGAATAATCCTTAGACTGGCAGAACCTGGTGGTAGAATGATCTGAGAAGTGGCCTAACCCAAATCTGAGCTGGGACATGATCATTCCACTGGGACTTTCACCATCTGGCAGAGCTGGCAGTCAACAGCTCTCCATGCACACCTGAGCTAATCAGACACATCCTGATGGCTTATTCTTCTAGTCATTGTTTCCCCAAAGATAGGAGCCTTTCCCGTGGAGAAAGAACTGCAATGATGTAAAACTGCATTTGGATTTGGCCACTTCTTATCAAGAAAACCAACTCTAGAACTTTGAAGAAGCTTCTGAAGCCTCCTTAGAGTTCTTTATCAACTCCCAAGGTTACTTAAAGCTTAGCAGGAGAGATTACAATTCTAAAAGATCCAAGGCTCTTAAAAGATGTAACAACAGCAGGAAAACAAGCTGCAAGAACAACAAAGGTACTGGAGAGACCTCTTTCCACGGAAGTGGAGGTTTATCGTGGATTTACTTCCTATAGGTCTGACTGACCACACACTATTAGAGGGCTTTGAAAACAGTCCTGTCATTAGAAGGAAATGCTATTCCTTCTATCAGGAAACATTATTTAAAATTTAAAGTCATCTCTGCCCTGAACTTACATAAGAATAACTGGACATGATAAATAAGATCTGGGAAGTACTATTTGTTCTGCTCAACTTGGGATTCGCTTTGCTCCCTCACTGGGCAAACACAGAGACCTGCACATCTGGTGACTAAGAATGCCTCCTGCGTCCCTGATCTGAAGAACCAATGATGGAGAGCAGCATTCACACTCCTTATAAGTGGAGCCAGCTTGCAGGCAATCTGTGTTTAGACAAATCCTTTCCTCCTCCCCCAAAAGTCTGCCTTTATTTGCATAGATTAGGCCATGCTGTTCCTGGCTCAATTATGGATTCTTAGAGACTTCGACATATACACACCCAAACTCCCTCACACACTCAGAAAACTGCAACAAATTCTTAAGTTTGGGTTGTGAGGTTCAGTCCTAGGATATCCCCATCCCCCCTTTTTTAAGGGAAAAATTCCAAGTGCCATTCCGCTAAGAAACAGTAGGGTTGGCTTAGCCTGTCCAAAAAATCAAGTTTCACACCTTGAAATGCTATGGAAGTTAAAGAAAATGAAGTGGGAGCTTCTGCAGGCAGATAGAAAAGGACTGCTGCACATTCACACTGACCTGAGTGGTTGTTCTGATACAAAGAACAGAAAGGTTTTATGACCCATCTCTGCCTTGGTTGGTAAGTGGTAACAAGGATAGAGGTAAACTGAGTAAATCACAGGGGCCAGCAGCACCAGCCATGAACAAGAGACCCTAGGTAGCAGCATTTAATGCTAATCAAGAAGCCATGTTTAGTTCACCAATTAAAAAAAATTCTCTTCTGTTAGAAATGATGTAATGTCACAGCAAGCTAATAGCCAACTCTATCAGTGGGGAAGTTTTTGTGTTAATTTCTTCAAAATTTTATTTTCCGACATGGAGAGAAGTTAAATTCTCTCCTAGAATACTTAAAAGACTAAGTCGCTTTTCTATTTCCCACAGTTTGAGGCAAAATCAGCAAAAGTATTTTTTTATATGTTAAATTTCCTGCACACTTACACACGTGCATGCACACCAAGGATTTATCTCTCTTATCCTTAACTACTTTGCTAGACTTGCAAATCTGCCGCTTTTATCTTTGATCTTAATTCCCGTATGATACAGGTTTTCCAAGATGTGATTTCTTAAATTGATGGCAATTTTTTTTAATGGTTAAAAAAATTCCAAATCATAATGGGTCCCTAGCTATTTTCTTTTGAGAACTTAAGTAATTTAGTGAGGATGATTTTTTTTTTTTTCTAACTTTTATGGCCAGGTGGCTCAAGGGGATATTTTGTTGAACACTGATTAAAAATAATTTCTTCTAAATGAGACCTGACCACAAAATGGAACCATTAATGGGCAGGGATGTTGTCACCAAAGCGGAATCATGCCTGATTGCCTCTTGTACCTCCTACCACACAAGCATTTTCTTCTTCTTCTTTTTCTTCTCCTTTTTCTTGTTCTTAATAGCAGAGTAAATAAGCAGCCAGCAAGGCCTAAATGTTTTTGGCCAAAAACAGAGTCCAAACTCCTCAGAGAAAACATTTGGCCTCTGTGGTTTTGTAATATGTTCCAGAACACCGAGTTCAGTGAGGAACATTGTGAAAAACTCCCATCCATCGGAATGATGGTGGGGAATGTTACAGTATCAGAAGTTTCAATTGGTCCTTTTCCTGCAGGCCCATAATGAGGCTTGTAAAAAAAAAATAGTGCTATGTGGAAGTTCTCATGGGAAAAATGAATGGCAAGAAATCCTAGCTTTAAAAGAAACAGCTAATCTGCTAGTTTGATTGTTCTTCAAAACTTACACTGAACCAATGAGCCTAATTAAAAACACTTGGCCTACTTCTATAAAGCATCATAGCTTTCTCTATGCTTCGTTTGTATACACCACAAAACTCCAGATAGACTATTATTTTTTCAAGTGCTCACTAACAAAGTGCTGACTTTGTTGGGATGGCTGAGCTAATTTCTTGAACTCAGTGTGAAACCTTAGCTAAACAAAATTGTGGTAATTTTCCTTAATTTGTAAAAGTGATTGGAGTGCAAACAAAATTTTCCTCTTGGGTCAATCCTATAATTTTCAATTAACTAAAACTAATCGTCAGGCAGGCACCAAACCTGCATTTTGTTTAAAGGGCTGGGAGGCATTTCCAAGGGTCAGGATGCATTAATTGTTTTTATAATTTTGAGAGAGAAGGAAAGAGAGAGAGACTAAGAAGCATAGCTGGTTTTATCCCTAGTACTAAAATACAAAAGGAAAGATGCTTTGAGGTAAAATGTTACAGCAAAATAAAATTTGTCCATTTAATTGTATAGTTATAATTAGGATGTGCTAACAGAGTTATCTCTTCACTGTCTTGGAGCCTCTTTGTGTGAGAGCAACTTATGCTCTATACTTAATCAGGCCTTGTGGTCGTCCATTGAATGAAGACGGAAACGTGGGACAAGTTCCTGGAGACAGTTATGCAGGAATGACAATACAAAGCAGAGGGCCTAGAATGTCACTTCTCCCAGTGTGGTCCCTGGACCAAGATCACCAGCCTCACTTGGGAGCTTGTAATAAATGCAGGGTCTCAGGTCCCACCCAGAGCTACTGAACCAGCATCTGAATTATAGAAAGATCCGTGGGTGTTTGGCTAGCACATTGTAATCTGAGGCTCTCCTAAAGTACACACTGGACCCTTAGGCTGCATACTTGCATTTCCCCAGGGAACCTGCCTGTTTCTCTCCATCTGTTGGGTGATCAATTCACATTCACTCTGCAACCTTAGCTTCTTACCACAAGGCAGGTCCATGTGCAAAGACTGTTTGGGGAGGGCAAAATGCAGTTTACAGGAGAAGAAAGTGCCAACTCAGAATGGAATATGAAAACTACCAATTCTCTTTAATACAAATGCGATGACCAGGCTAGAAGAAAGTTGTACTGCACTAAAGCACATCCCTAACTCCATAAAGCAAATAAACCACAACACAGATGGCTTAACATCCAGATAGATGGAGAATTGTCTAGAACTTCTTCCCCCTTTCTTATTTCTCATGCTGCTTCTTCAGGTATCCAACCACTTATTTCCACTGATCCTGTCGTTCAACATGAACATCCAGATGAAATCTTAAATAATGATGATAACAACAATAATAATAACAGCAAGACATGTAATCATCTATATGGTGAAATGGACAAAGAAAGAGGGTCTTGGAAACTAGATTTTAAAATAAAATGCACACGTATACATGTAAGATAAAGTAAAACACTCACAAGGCCAAGGAAAAGCTCTGTGTCCACCATCTGCAGTGGTTCTTACCTGTGTAAATGAATCTTCCTGGTGTCCCTTTGCAGAACTGTTTCGATTTGTAGGACAATGTGACTTCTACAACACCAGGGATGTGCCGAGGAGGGGTCTGCACACGGATGGCATGAGGAGTAATCAGCTAGGGAAGACATGGGGGAGAAAACTGTCACTGCAATATGTAAAGGACTCATTTCACAGCCTTCCTATCAGCTCTCAATAAACAAAGCTTTAAAACACATAATTAACCTGTCAGTGTTTACATACTATCTTGATGGAACCTGTATCAAAGACACTGACAACAATATTTATAAGCGCTCTGAGCACAGCCACAACAACTTTATCTGAGTTTCCCTACAGAACAGGCACTCTGCTTCCTGGTTTGAAAAGTGAACATGGCCTAATGGAATGATTCATCCACTACAGGATATCCTTTGGAAAATCTCTGTTTGAGGCAGAGACCCAAATCAGAGCTGAGCTCTACCATGCCTCTCCAAAAGTGGGTGGGCCTGGTGTTTGAACTAAGCCCTTAAACATGTGGAAAACACAGAAGTAGGAAATCAGTGGGCCAAGGCACTCTGATTAGCTGCAGAGCACACGTATGAAATACCCCTAAAGACCATTTGGTGCATTAACTACCAGAGGCACAATCAAAGAGCTTTTAAGGGGAAACCAAAGAATCTGCCTCCCTGGAATGGCTTAGAGATCTGGCAGAACTAAGGACTGTCCATAAAAGGGAAATGGAAGTTTGGGGAGGGGGCTGCAGAATGATCACTGGTCCATTATGCAATGCCACGTGCACAATGAGAAAGTTCATTTCTGAACCCTGCTGGCAATCAGATTACACTGAGAAACAGAATTTATTTTCTTATTACTCTTATCTTTGCTTATATAACTGAAATGTTATTAATGGCCATAAAACTGGCATTATCTGGTTCTTTGAAAAATCCAGCTCTGGTATTTGACTGGTTGACCTCTGATGGTGCTGGATTCTACATGTTCGCTCTCTGTGGTATCTGCATCTGCCCACTTCTTGATTCATATCAGGTTCATTTGATTCAATATTTTTGGTACTGAGTCAGTATATAATGGATTATCGCTTGAGTTTGTACTAACTTATGTTATGGGGATAACTTAGAAAATGCTTTTGTTTTAATGTGCAAACCAGACCAAATTCAAATTTTTTTCCCCAGAGAATTACAGGTAACACTATGAAAGAACCACATGTGACACTATAAGAATCAAGGTGTCAGCCCCTGGGTCCCACCCGGGTAAACCGTCCTAACACCAAGTCCTAGGGAAAAGAATCTGAGAAAGTTGCTACTGTGAAAGTCCACAAGTAATTTCTGTCAAATGCTCATTCTTGAAACACAAAGGCCATCTGCATAAAAATCATTTTAACTTAGTATTTAGAAATGTCTACTCCAGGGCACCTGGGTGGCTCAGTCAGATAAGCATCAGACTCTTGATCTCTGCTCAGGTCACGACCTTGCAGTTTGTGATATCGAGCCCACATACGGCTCTGTGCTAACAGCATGGAGCCTGCTTGGGGTTCTTTCTCTCTCTCTCTCTCTGCCCCTCTCCCACTCATGCTCTCTCTCTCAAAATAAATAAACTTAAAAAAAAAAAAAAGAAAAGAAAAAGAAATGCCTATCCTTTTCCACAGAATGTGTGAAGCCCTGGTTTATTTGCTGAAGACACAGAGAAGATATTTCAGTTAAGATCATGCTTCTGTGGAACGCCTAGAGACCTAGTTCATATCTATGGCTAAGAGTTTTGAATGACTAAAGTTTCAATCGGAAAAACATACAAAAAATTATTTACTTAAAATTTTGTCCTTTTTATATTTAATTTCTTTCAAAGTCATTGTATTTTTTCTAAAATCAGCAGAGTATATACACTTGAATTTAATCTTGGTAAATCAAGATCATCATTTGGAATACTTCATATCATATCTTGCTGTAAAATAGAAAAGCCTACTGAGTGACTACTGAGGCATGAGGGGCTGTTTTCCCCTCACTAAATGGCCCTGGATAGCTGTGATTTTTAAATTATTTCTATTTTGTTCAGTTTCTTGTCTTTTTTCTCCTCGTGTCCTTTACACCTTCTAATCTGGTCTTCTAATCTGTAAGCATCAAAATCAGGAAATCAAGTTTACTAATGTATAGAGAATAGAAGAAGGAAAGAGCCTCTGAAGGGCAGTAAAAGATGAACTTTCAAAATCAAGTGCATGTTGAATCTCAACCAGTCAATAGCGTTTCTGCAATGCTGGGAATCAACACTTGGTGGGTATCTAGGAGGTATCTACTACGCTGCTGAGGAACTTACATGCAGACACTAATTTGGTCAGAATAATGACCAAATTATTGTTATCATTATCCCTTTTTTTTCAGATGTGCAAACACAATCCTAAAATGACTAAGTTGCTTGCCCAAAGATAACCCTTGTTAGCACAAGTTAGAGCAAAACCTGACACTGATGCAGTGCAAAAGATGGCAGCAACAAACACTTCCTACCTAGAGACAAATTTTTTTTCTCTATGATTCATTGTTAAAGGAAGTAACAAACTCATTTTTTTCAGATTCCAAGACTGTGTGGGTGTTTTTTTCTATCCCCATGCTATATTCATTTTTCACTTGCTGCCTGGTCCTTGGCTATGTTTTTGATTATGGAAGTCGCCATATTGTTATATTCCAAACAGGTGGTATGCTTCCATTTTTAAGAGTTACTTGGGATGTAGAGTTACACTAATTCACAAGAATACTTAGAACTTTCAGCCAGTTAGAAAACACTTCATCTGCCCTCCCTTTCAGGGGAAATAAATTTTAAAAGATGGAAAGATATTAATAAATAGATGAATAGAAACATCTTTTTTAAGTATAAGGACTTATAACTTATGAGCTGCTACACCAAGGAACCAAATTCATGGGCTTTCTGAATTGATTACATAGGACTGCAGTGAAACTACTGACTTAAGAGTGAGGTGTTGGCATTAAGCAGTAGGCTCAGGAAATTGACACAGACTTTCATTTACGATTTCACTTTCAACTTTAATCAATTGCCCTAACTAAAGCAGAGATTCCTTCCTGAAATAACTATCCTTCACAAATGAGGTAAAATATGAATTATCATTGAAGAATGAATTTGTTGATGTTTTCCTTGCCGTGGATGTTAGTCTGCAAACAGCCTCTGGCATTGACACATGATATTGATGGTTTACAGGGGAAAAACATTTTTTCTAACCTCCATCAATTTGAAAGCATAGGCTTATTTACTAATCACTCAAAGAATCACAGACTTTATTGCTGGAAGAAATGCTAGTAATCATTTAAAACTAGTATTCTCATTTTAACAGCTAAAGACACAAATGTCTAGAAAAATCTACTGGCTTCAAAAATTGACCCAACATCTTAGGGGAAGAACAGGGTCTAGATCTGGAAGTCTAGAGCCCAAGACAACCACCACCACCCCACCACCATCCCAGGATGGATAATTTCCCACATTGTTCTAACATGGTTGAACTAAGGCAGCCACTCCAAGCAACAGAAGGAGGAAGGGCTCTGATAAACCTAAAGTTTCCAAACTCCCATCATTGGAATACCACTCTCTCAGTTTTGCCATTTCTGTATACCACCTATACAATTAAGTACTTAATATTTTAAAAGTCAATTACTTTTTTGTTTAAAATAGCTTATTTTAAAAGGAAACTCTGTATCACTACCCCACCTGGAAAACTGGTATCCCGGCCCAAATAAGAAGGTATTATGGAAGGTAATTTTAAAGTTAATATGATATTCTAGCTAAATAATGTTGACAACCTGAAGGAGTTTATTGAAAGGGGAGACTAGCCTGCATTAGATATTACAGACTTATTTGCCCCAACTGAGATGTTTTCCCTTAACATAAATCTGAAGGATTAAAAGACAAAAAATAATAATAATAACTTTCTCACTATGTAATTCAGTTCTGCTCGATGTCTGTGTCAAATCCAACGTTGTCTCCTGTACAACCAGAGACACATGCTCCATACTTTGGGAAATGCTGTTCTAAGTGATTAGAGAACAGATTCACTCTTGACTTAACTTCCTTAAGTTGCAAACCAAACGAGTTGAGCTAAAAATAAATATTTTTATGAAACTCTAGCATCGGACACAACTTTCTCTCTTGTTGGAAGTCTCTACTTTCCTCACTTCTGTGACACTAATTGTAAGACCTAAGACATGCCTGTCTGTTGGTTTACAAAGCCTTTTCACATTCACTATCTTTTAAAACTCATCCCTGCAGGATATATATTCCGGATGAGAACAGATGAAGGTCAAGCAAGCTTAACGAATATTATTTGAAACACTAGGAAGAAAACCAGTATCTTGTGCTTGTAAATAAGTGTTTTCTAGAGTTCTTCTCTTATTCATTGTTTCCTCAGTTGCTAACTTTTCCTTTCTGCCAGCTTATTAACTATTGAAATTTTACAAATTTTGTTCTACATTTCCTTCTCTTTTTACTTACTTAATATTTCTTGAGTTCATTCATTGGCTCAACCACCTCAGCTAAACTGACTTCTAAATCTACACCTGTAGCTTTGATCTCTTTGGCCAAGCACCAAACTTTTATTAGCAACAGAGTAACAGAATCTCCCCAACATGTCTTATTGCCACTTCAATTTCAATGTGACACAAGCTAAATTTATCATCTTGCTACTTATAAGTATATTTTTTGCTCCCGTGTTCCCCCTCTCAGTTAAGGGAATGCTATCCTTTGGATCACCCAAAATAGAAAATGTAAATCTTCTTTATTTCTTCTCCCTTCAATATTTCTTTTACTTATTTTGATTTTTCTTCCAATGAACTCCACTGGCTCTTTGCTTCACCACTTTCTTCTGCTCTGGTTGTCACCATTTCTTACACCATTATAATGGTATAATTGTCTTTTAAATGGTCTCTATTTCCACTTTTTCTGTCAGAATTCTCTTCTTCATATACAACCTCATCATGCTGTTCCCTTACTCAAATGCTCATGCCACCTTTACATACAGTATATAATTCAAACTCCTTGGCAAAATATTCAGGCACTACAAGTCCTGACAGCCAATTTCCCTTTCTAGTGCTGCTTCCCACTTTGCCTTTCCACATCCTGGGGGTAGGGCATGTGGACACAGGAACACATCACAGCCTTGCCTAGCAACTTTGCTTTGTTCGTGTTACTTATTGCCTAAACATTCCCCTACTGATATTCTGCTTGTTCTCTGAGACCATATATTCTCTCTTCTAATAAGTTTTACCTGATCTTAAAATTCAGAGACAGAGTTACCTGCACCTTTATATAATTATGAGTTATATATAATTTATATAATTAAAAACTTACAAGAATCTATATCATTATGACACTCATACTATAACACTTAATATCTGATTTTACTCTGTGCCATAAGTATTTTCTTACCCATATTTCTCTCATCAGATATAGTTCCTGAGATCGGTGACAAGGTCTAATTCATATCTTCTAAAGTATCCAACTTAATGCTTTACCTACAGGATATTTCCAACATATTTCTGGAATAAATACTTAACATAAATTAGGCCAGAATTCTACAGGAGGCTTGACTCCATTAGGCATAGTAATCCCCATGCATAAGCGTTCACTGTTCTTAACCTGATAATATTTAACTCTCATTCCCTAACTAAATTGCTCTTAAAATGAGTTATCCAACTGGCTCAGCACTCAGGTCCCTGCATGAGACCACTGCTCAGATTTCATCTAAGCGGCAAAATAGAAGAGGATGTCTGAAGGTCTGTGACTCCTGTGAGAAGGAATAAGATGAAAGGAAAGAAAAAAAGGTTAAGAAAGTAATACTAAAAAAGTAGCCAACAAAAGAACAACGCTAAATGTTAACAGTGTTTATTTCTGGACTGATGACATTCTATGTGATTCGTCTTCTCTCTCTCTCCCCACCCCCCACCATCGTGTGTGTGTGTGTGTGTGTGTGTGTGTGTGCATTTTGTGTGTTTATCTATGTATGTGTATGCACTTGCACAGGAAATAATCATGTAAATAATTCTGGAATAAATAAATTTGTACATTCACAGGTATTACTTTTATTATGAGAAAAAATTACTAAATATCAAAAGTATAATAATACCAGTTTTTGTGCAATATGTATTACATGTAATCATATAAGAAGTAGATATACATTTGCGTGGAAAAAAGACTGAAAGGAAAATCATCAAAGTGTCCAGAGAAGTTACCACTAGATTGCAAAGTTATAGGTAATTTTATTTTTCTCTGCGTACCTCTTTGAATTCTCTAACCTCTCAACAATAAGAGTGCATTAATATTATAATCAGAAAAGCTAATTTTTAAGTGTGGCATTCTGACGAAAAAATACACACAGTCTCTGCAAGGCCCCAGGAGAGGCTGCCAGCACACCAAAGACATGAGGCAGCAGTGACCATGCTCCTTCCAAGCTGCTGGTGTGAGCATCGTCTCTTTCCAGACTCAGAGAACTAGAGCCCAGGCGTCCTGTGCTGGTCGGCCAGGTGAAGCACCCTTGTGGTGAGAGATGGAGCGCACACCCAGGGCAAGTGGACGGGGCCTGTCCTCCACAGAAGTGTAAGAAACAGGAGAGAGGAGGGGTGTCTGGGTGGCTCAGTCGGTTAAGGCTCCGACTTCAGCTCAGGTCATGATCTCACAGCTTGTGAGTTCGAGCTCCGCGTCAAACCCCACGCCGGGCTCTGTCACTGACAGCTCAGAGCCTGGAGCCTGAATCCAATTCTCTGTCTCCCTCTCTCTCTGCCCCTCTCCTGGTTGTGCTCTGTCTGTCTCTCTCTCTCTCTCAAAAATAAACTTATAAATAAATAAATGAGAAAGAAAGAAAGAAAGAAAGAAAGAAAGAAAGAAAGAAAGAGAAAGAAAGAAAGAAACAGGAAAGAGGAGCACTTCTGCAGATAAAGGGAGGGTTGTGGAGGGTGCAGGGAGGTGGATACAAACCTCCAAAGAGGCAGTCTGAAATTTCTGGAAGCCCAGAAGAAGAGTATGGGAGAGAACAATTCTCTAAGTAGTTTTTATAAAAGCCTCTTGCAGGATCAAAAGTCCCACCCACATGGTAGGTAAAGGAGAGTACCCAGTATTTTAAAACATTAATGGAAACATGTTGCAGAATTCTGGGTAAAAAGGTCAAGTCTTCAGTATTACTGTCCTCTCTGAGAGCCAGTAGCACTTCTAGCTCACACCTAAATGGAGGACAGTGGTGACCTTGACAGTGGCTTCTGCAACAGTGGCCTTTTGCTGTCATCTAACTCCGTGCCAAGTGTTGTGCAAGGCTCCTTCAGTGATTTCTGTCCGGCAGCATTAGGGGCAGGGATGGGCATTAGCTGGCTCACAAATGTAGAAGATGAGTTTCAGGCAAGTTAAGAAATAGGCCCAAGGAGTGGCAAGTGTTTCTGACTGATGGTCACCATTGTACAACCACAACTGTCCCTCCCGACTACTGCTTATGGTTTCTCCGTAATTGTTGTTATGTGCAATTTTCACCCTGTCTCCGCTGTTGACAGGATGGAAATGGTCCTCAGCTTCTCCTACATCCTCAAAGGTTCTGGGAACATAGTAGGTCCTCAAAATAGCCTTTTTCGTTGTTGAGAAACTGGCTGAGAATTATTTCTCAGCAAAACAGGAAAGAACAATTCCAAGATAAGCCTTTATGCGTGTTTTCTAACCAATGGGACTATATGAAATGAATGCAACTTGAAGTTCCAAGCCACAAAGCCAAAAAAATAACTGGGATTACTAGAAAGCATATTAGTGATTTTTCCTTACTAACCTTAGGACTTAATATTTTGGCCATTTGGGCCTGAATCACTTTCAACACTAAAAAAAAAAAAAAAAAAAAATGTCCAAACAGCAAAGACTTAAAGAGGAGGGGTAAAAAAACCAGGCAAGGCAACATTTCTTCTCCGGAGAAATAATTAATACTCATGACGAGAAAAAGCCTAAAGTGGGGTCTGGCACAGTGGTCTTTACATGTTACCCACTCAAGGTTCTAACATAGGCTGGCCCATCTGCATATGGGCCCATTGTCACTCTCTGTGCCTCAGTTTACTCATCTCACACTGCACTGGCCTATCTGCTCTGTGGGAGTACTTATAATAATGTTAAATATGCTTTGTGTTTGGGTAGCACTTCTCTAGGGACCCTAAAGCACTTTCTAGATTAATTTTTTAATTTATGTATTAATAATTCTCACAGCATTCGCCCTCCTCCTCAATTAGGATAATAATATCCATCTCTTTTGAGATAGGCAGGGGGTGCTGAGTGATGGACATAGAGCAGACATTTAAATAAGAAAACTGTAGCATAAAAGCATAATTAAAGCTCCAAAACCAAATTGACTAAGGATTTTAAAGAGACACCACAGTAGTAGTGACCAAACAAGCAAACTTGTTTTTCCTCCACTCTGGAACATTTATCTTTCTATAGTTAAATATGGCATTTAAAAAATATCATTTTCAGGAGTTCCTAAAGGAAGCTGAAATATGAAAAGTGTATATTCATGGCGACCGTGCTGGCTGAACCTCCATATTATATCCCTATTACCCTGCAGTGGACACAACATAAATCAGGGGGTGCCATCTTCTCCTGAGTTCCTCAGTGTATTCTGTTTGTTCCCTAATCAGAGTTCTCCGGGTTTTGTAACACAGATTGTTTCATTCCCAAGAATTGCCTGTCTCAAAGGCAGTATATGATTTCTCAGAGAACGTGAGAGAAAGCCAGTGGAGGCATTTACTGTTTCACAAACATTCTGGTTTCCCTTTGTCCTTTCAAGAAAATAACTTTAAACCAATGTTTAACAAAATATGTTGGGTCACATGAATTCCCAAAGATAAACTTTATGTATGAATGTCAGAGGAGACTTGAAACTAAAGTCTCGGGAACTGAGTTAAATATGGGATTTAAAACCTAGCTTTTGAAGAGTCAGCAGTATTCTTCGCAGTGTCTGAAATTTCTCTCATGCATAGAGCTAGACACAGATACACAGTAGAAAGATGTAGACACATTTTCCTATTTATTGTCTGCATCACCCAACTAGATTGTAAGCCCCATGAGGATATGCACTTTGTCTTCCTTGTTTTCACTACTATGTTTCCAGTTTTAATAGTGCCTCAATAATACTTGCTGAACATTGAATGAATAAATACTGTAATGCTATTAACTACCACTAATAATTTTGGGTAAAGAGTCAATAAAGTCACTTGTGAATCTATGAAGAAGAAATAATACTACTCCATTCAACAAACTTTTCACTGAAAAATTCTGTTACTTTAATCCTCCCCCTTCCCCCCCCAAAAAAACTTCAAGCTTCCTGGTATCCTAATTGAGCATTCATAAAAATATACTATCTAATTCTTCTGATCGAAAAACTAACCAGGTCCCTAAATCAATGCAGTTAATTGTATAAAACAAAACAGCAACAAGATCATATTTCAAAATAACAGATTTGGGAGAAAAAAGGCTAAAATAAATACATTATACTTGAACTACCTTTGGTTTTGTGGGTTGATTTATTTATTTATTTTTCAGTAATTTCTTTTTTAAACAAACTTTCTCTAGCTCTTTCCCAGGATGTAAATCTTGTGCCAACTGGGCCCCATTAAAGACTGGATCCAATCCTGACCATCTGGGAGCTGGAAAAGCATTGGTGAGTTCCTGAGGTCCAGAGTATTCCAGAAGGAGAGGACTGGACACCAGTAACGCCAGCCCCTGTGGTTTGAAACTACACAATGAGCTCTTTCTCAAGGTTTGTTTTTCTAAATTCAGTTAAGAAGGAACATCATTCCCTACTCGGGCCTGGCTTCGGGTCCAGGGTTGCTGCTTGTTTGTTTGAAAATTAAAATATAAAAGAAAAAGCAAATCCAGATACATTTATGGGAAAGACTAAATGTTTGTTATCAAAGCTGGTGGTTGGCAAGGCAGAATATTTGCCTATGGAGTCAGGAAAGAAAAATATAAAAGCCAAAAGACTGTTAGATGGTGTAGCAGGGAAGGAACCCACCTTTTTAAGATCTTTGAAAGTTCTAAGAAAAGGATATCAAAGCTATAAGCTACTAAACAGAGATTCGTTTTATTTGATGGTATAGGTCACATTTGCATATTGTATACACTGATACTTGCACATATATTCAGTAATTCCTCATTCAACATGTCCCTTCAAGAAGTGAGCTCCACAGAAAACCAGAGCCAAACCCCTTTTAATAGCGTGCCACAACAGCTGCTTTCACTGGAAATCTTCAGAAGATGCATTACACCCATCTTGCTGTTTTAGAGAGAATATATTGAATATAATTGCCATCTCTGTCTTGATGACTCAGGGCCACTGTCATTATGAACAGTCATTAATGTGCCACACAGTAATATAGTTCTGCGTCTGCTTTTTAGGTTTTCCACTTCTGCCCTTCACATTAGGCTGTCATTTCTGCTGTCACTGAGCCTGCTTCTAACAACCTGCCTTTAGTTCGCTCCTTCTAACTTGCTGTGACCTGGGAAAACTGATGATAGTTTATTAAAAATTACTGCTCTGGTTACCCCTAAGTGTGTTATTTTCTGTATTTACTTCTTCTTTCTTTCTTTTTTTTTTTTTTAATGTTGATCTATTTTTGAAACAGAGAGAGACAGACCATGAACAGGGGAGGGTCAGAGAGAGGAAGACACAGAATCTGAAACAGGCTCCAGGCTCTGAGCTGTCAGCACACAGCCCGACGCGGGGCTCGAACTCAAGGACCCCAAGATCATGACCTGAGCCGAAGTCGGCCGCTTAACCGACTGAGCCACCCAGGTGCCCCTCTTTTTTTTTTTTTTTTTAAGTAAGGTTATGTAACAGTTTTTCTGGATAAGTGAGGTTTTACTACATTCTTGTTGAATGGCTAAAAGATGACCCTGGACTAACAAAGATTTTGGTTCAAGTCTAAGCTTTGCAAATTACTAGCTGTGGAACCTTTGGAAAGTCACTCAACCTCTCTGGCATTCAGTTTCACTATCTGAGAAAAAAGTAGGACAGGGGTGGGGGCTAGCAATCTAATTAATCTAAGGATTAATTGACATAATGCTTATAATGAGTTTCGGAGAAGGTCTCACTGATACCAATCACTTAGAAAGTGTTAGTGTTGGGGCACCTGGGTGGCATAGTTGGTTAAGCGTCCAACTCTTGATTTCTACTCAGGTCATGATTTCGTGGTTCAGTTGGTGAGATCGAGCTCCGCATCTGCCTCCTTGCTGTCAGCAGAACCTGCTTGGGATTCTCTCTCCCTCTCTGCCCCTTCCCCGTGTGCACGTGTGCATGCTCTCTTTCTCTCTCTCTCTCTCTCTCTCTCAATAAATAAACAAACTTTAAAAAAAAGAAAGTGTTAGTTTTATTATTACTTAACCCTCACCATAACCAACAGATTCACACTAAGGTATTTAAGTGCATCCTTATTGCACAATACATCTAAATATAAACTACCTAATCACACACACATTAAGAAAAACTAAACTGCAATCTATCTATCTGGTACTGACACTTTGAAGCATCACTGAATACAACAGTTGCTAATAAGAAGCATTTGTCTGAATGAACGAATGAATGAATGAATGAATGGTGTCACCCAACAGTATTTTATACAAATTAATGCCTCTGACATGTAAAGATCTGTGCTAAACACTGTGTGAGATTAAGCTGAATTTAGCATGGATCCTGCCTTATGGGAAAGAACATCCCCTTAAATCACAATAATTAAAGATAGAAAGTTATAAGGAACTTAACATGGTAATGATAAGACCATGTAGGAATTTAGGATGAAGAGAAAATATTCAATATCTGAACTGTAAGGAAGATTTCACAGAAAAAAAAAGTGGTATTTTACTGGATCTTAAAGGGCAGAAGAATTTGGGCACAGAGAGGAGGGAAGAGCATTATGGAACAAGGAATGGCATAAGAAAGACAAGAGTACAGGCAGAAAAAAAATCACAATGGGTATAAGGAGCCACTAACAACTCAGTGTGACTGACGCATAAGATGAATAGTGCACAAGGATGTTGAAAAGAAAGGTCAGAGCCTTAAGGGGGTATGCTTGAATCCAAAACTAAGGAGTTGTGGTTTTAAAAAAGAGGAAGCCAGTAAGGTTGAATAAGGAGGAAGGTTTTAGTTCAGACCAGCAGGGAGCCATTCCAGCAATTGGCTTTGAGCACACGTATGAAATGAACACAACACTGTACAGATATCCATTTTCTTCCTAAAAGTCACATGACTGCAGCCAGGTGTAAATTTTGTCTTTGATTTATGTTAAAATTAGAAAGGCATCACACTTCTGTGGTTTCCATTTTCAAGTGATAGGCACATATGGGTACTTCCTGAAAGCACTACAAACAACTAATGGACAATGTCATCTTAAAGTTGTTTTTAACCATCCCATAATTATCAACACAGAGGATAGATTTCAAGTGCCTTAGTCATTAAAAGTAAAAATATGGACTAAAGCTTTTTTAGGAATAAGGTGAGCATGGTTGTAACTATGTAACTACATTAAAGATCCCATTAGAGTATTTTAAATCTGTTTTCTGAATATGCTGGCTCATTTCAAAATGATTCCCCATAAAATAACTTGGGCTTGAAAGGTGTTCTTCAAAGCCACATTCAAAGTTTAATGCAACTGGTTCAGACTGCTCCTTTTATTCCTTACAAATAAAGTATAATTTTACATTAAGCATCTTCTACTTAATAGGTGATCAGTAAGTAGAAGTTGCACACAGACTTGGCAACTTATATATTCAGGAAAAGTAGGAAGCCATGAATTATTTTAAATCCATGCACTTTATCAATTTTGAATTAAACTTATACATGTAAGCCTCAATATATGTAAAATAAATGACACAGCATTTATATATCATATTCACATTATGAAATTTTGAAAGATTATTTGTGATGTCTTTCTCTACCTTTCTTAATTTTATTTTTTAAATTTTATTTGAGAGAGAGAGAGAGAGAGAGATTAAGTGGGGGAGAGGGTCAAAGGAAGAGAGAGAGAGAGAGAGAGAGAGAGAGAGGAAGACAGAGAGATTCTTACTCAGGTTCCACCCTCAGCAAGGAGCCTGATGCAGTGCTTAATCTCACGACTGTGACATCATGACCTTAGGTGCAATCAAGAGTCAGATGCTTAACAAACTGAGCCACACAAGCACCCCTCTTAATTTTATTTTTGATTTGAATGGAATTGTACTGCATAAAAATGTGATATAAATAATAGTCATTAGAGTGTCAATGCCATCATGTATAAAATTTGGGAGGGTTTGGTAAATATAAGGAAGTTTATTAAAAGACTAAGGAGATATCATGAGAAAAGCTGGTACAAGAGAAAGCTGAATCAGGGGTGAGGTTGGTGTCTGGAGAACAGGGATGTAACCCCAGCACTAAGTAGTAGCTAACGTGTTCCCAGGACAAGTCACTGTATGGCTTTGGAGCTTCTTTTTCTGCATTTCCAATAAACAGCTACACTTGATGACTGGAAATGTTCCTCAAAGCCCTCAAAATTTTGTAATTCTACATGTGGTTCAGTAAAAATCAAGGCCAAACAAATAGGCCTGGGAAACTTCCAGTGGGAACACGTATGAGTTGTAGCCATTCATTCTTTAATGTCACAGAGGAGCAAATGGTATTTTTATTTACAATCCTTCCTCTGAGCTATGTGTACAAACGATAATTGAAAGTAGAGATAGGAAGAAAGAAAGACATCAGGAACTGCATTTAAAACCTTGTTTTCCAACTTTTGGATTAAAGTAGGAAATCATTTCTCAGCCCCAAACTGCCATTTATTTACTCAACTATATCCACCCATTGGGTTCCCTCCCCTGCCCCTACAGAAGTCTCTTTTGACTTCTCCCTATCTCTAGGAATGTAGTTGAAGAAAACATTTGTCTGGATGAAAAAGACAACGCATAGCCCCTGTGTGAGGCTCATTGGTTCACACAGTGATGAAACTCTGGCTTCTCCATCTGAGCTAAGTGGTCCTGGCAATCTTTAAATATAACTGTCCTGCAAAATCGGCAATCTTAAAATATAACTGTCCTGCAAAATCACATGGCATTTAATGCCAAGTGTGCAGTGACTAAAACCAGATGCAAAATATGAGAGAAATTCTGTTCAAAGCCTGCTGCATTGAAGAATAATGGCTCTACACATTCCTGGTCTAATCTGAATAATACTCTGCAAATATTTCAGATGATTTTCTCACATCTACCCCAGACCAATCACTTTGACTGGATTTCATGATTTTACTTGATTAACATGAAACCCATCCATGACTAATATATCCTCCTATAAGGTGATCCCTGAAAAAAGGTTCTGTGGTCACAAAAGTTTGGGACATGTCATATACTTTATCTTAGGTGTTCTCAGTGCATGTCAGTATCTCAAAATCTTTGCAAAGTCCTAGAACAAGGAGCAGTTGAATTTATTTGACTCAGCATTTCCCAAACCTACTCCCTCCCTCATCTCCCATGGGGAACCTGTTGATATCCCAGATAATTGATGTATTCCATAGAACTATCTGGAAAGTGAACTAGACCGATGTTGTAGTATAGGCTCAGGTTTATATCAGATACCAGAACCTGAAGTGTAGACAGTAAAAATATTGACTAAAGATATATCAATAGGGAGATCCAATTTTGTGGCTAATTAAATGGTTTTGATGAAGTTCAATGAATCCTTTTGCAAATAAACATGATATTTGTATATTGCCAGTGTGTTGTAAAAGTAAAGCACAATAGCGAAGAAAAGAAGCTACTTGCTACCCATTATCACTGTGCTTCTTTGAGGGGACTTTCAAGAGAGTAAACTCTAGATAAAAGGAATTACAATATTGTAGCTGATTTCAAAGAGGATTTAGTCTAAGTCTCTCATCTTCAGATGGGGAAACTAAAGCCAAATGACCAACCCTGACTAAAATCTAGATTGTCTGACTGAGCAATAGAAGGACTGCAATTAATACTCAAGCCTCCTGACTGGCTCCTTGTCTGCTGCCACTCATGCAATCTACACCTTTGCTTCGATCACTGTTTACATGAAGTTCCCTCCATCTTCTGCTCCTCACCAGTCTCCTGTGTACTTTCTTTACAGGTATCTTAAATACCTTACACTGTATAAACTCTCCCAGAGATTTGAGTGATTAAATCAACAGATTGTCAGAACCTAAAATGCCTAGCACAGAGATCCATCTGTATATAGTAGGAGCCTGACTGGTTATTTGAACAGTCTACTTCTGTCTACACCACTCTCTGTACCTTCTAGAACCTTGCCTTGAATTTTGAACTACAAATTTAATATTGGTTTATAAAAATATTTGTTTCATGGGAGCAAGTTGCCATTCCAAATAAAACATCAGATCCCACAAAGCCTAATTTTGATCACCCATAGTACCTATTCCAGTGGTAGACACCAACAGGAAAGCCAAACAGTACTCATTGCTTAGAAATTAGAGGAGTTCATAGGGTGCCTGGGTGGCTAAGTTGGCTAAGCGTCTGACTTTGGCTCAGGTCATGATCTCATGGTTCCTGAGTTCAAGCCCCGCATCAGGCTCTCTGCTATCAGTACAGAGCCCACTTTGGATCCTCTGTCTCCCTCTCCCTCTGCCCTCCTCTGCTTGCAAGTATATGTTCTCTCTCTCTCTCTCTCTCTCAAAAATAATAAACATAAAAAAAAGAAATTAGAGGAGTTCAAGAGATATTAAAGTGACTATTAGTTCTATAACCCAGTAGCAGGAGCCCCTCCCCCCCTCCAAATCATATGTTAATGGAAAAGCAAAAACAACCAAGTATATCTCTGATCAAGAAAAAACTCAAAGGGTGTCTGGGTGGCTCAGTCGGTTAAGTGTCCGACTTCGGCTCAGGTCATGATCTCACGGTCCGTGAGTTCGAGCCCCGCGTCGGGCTCTGTGCTGACAGCTCCGAGCCTGGAGCCTGTTTCGGATTCTGTGTCTCCCTCTCTCTCTGCCCCTCCCCTGTTCATGCTCTGTCTCTCTCTGTCTCAAAAAAAAATAAACGTTAAAAAAAAAAAAAAAAAGAAAAAACTCAACACATATTAATCATGAGCACACATCAACCCTGTTGATTTTCCTGGATTTATATATAAAACACTACAAAGACCAATTTTTTGGTTAAGTCTTTTGGGTAGAGGCAGAATAAGAAGCATAAGAGTATCAATATAATATTTTGCTCTGTAGAAAGAATAAGGAAGAATAACAAATATGGTAAACCAAATTCACAAGAAAGCCATGTAGTTCACCCCAAACTTGGGAACTCACAGAAGGCAGCCCTGAGTTAGGAGCAAAGGAGTGCCACCTTTCTTTTTCCCAACCTTCAGGGGGCAATCAGCAAGCTAAACTGAACTACTCATTTGCAAAAGATTGGGTTGGTAGGGAAAGAGCACAGATGAGGGGAAATTAAGCCAGCCCTATTTTCTCATTCTTTTTAAAATTCTTTAGCTAAAAAAAGACTCCAAATAATAGCATCAGCTGCTAATCTAAAATGTTATCTGCTTGTCCTGGCCCACCAGTCTGCTCCCTGAGTGCTTTGGGCTATAGAGTGAGGAAATGGAGAAGAGATAAAGTCTGCTTAAAATTGGAAGTATCAGATCTTAGAGGTGGCATAACCTCAAGAGATCATGTGGCCAGGGAATGAAAACCAGGGTAGATAGGAGTCCTATCTAGAGATGAGGCCCAAACAGGTTAACTGTCTTACCTAAGGTCTCTTACACAGACAAGGGAAGAGGTTGTCTTCTGCCCCTAACACAAGGCATGTATTCTTCACAGGGAAAAATCCTTCCTAGAAGCCAATGGCTCCACCTTCAAGCCTATACAACTAAAAAATGAAGGGACTGCTCTAACCTCTCTGTATCCCAAGTCCACCTTAACCTGGAAGGTGATAATTACTGTTAAGATACTCCCCACACATACTGCAGTACAACGCATTAATGGCAATGATGAGCATTACACCCTTGTCTGATGTGGTAAAACACTAGGGTAACAATTTTGGTGTAGGCTAAATCATGGACAGCTAAGAAGGTGAGCCCTGGGGGTACCTGGGTTGCTCAGTTGGTTGAGTGTCCAACTCTTGATTTCGGCTCCAGTAATGATCCCAGGGTCACAGGATCAAGCACCCCTTTGGGCTCCATGCTGAGCGTGGAGGCTGCTTAAGATTATCTCTCTCTCTCTTCCTCTGCTTCTCTCCCACCCCACTCTCTCTCAAAATAAAAAGATTAAAAGGCATATCTCTAGATTTAGAGATGATTATGCTTAAAAGAAAAAAAAAAAGAAAAAGAAAGTGAATCCTGGAGTCAGACTGGTTCAAATCCCATCTCTACCATTTGATAACTGAACAGCTACTTAACTTCCCAAGCCTCAATTTCCTCATCAGTAAAATGAGAACAGCATGGTATACAGATGTTACGAGGCTTGAACGAGAGCCATGCCAAATACTCAGCACATAGTACCTGGCAGCAACTAAGTGCTCAGTGAATGTTAGCTAATATTAGTCATACTCTACACGTTTTTCCACAGATCTTTCAGAGATATCCTCTCTTAAATATTCACAGCATTGAGTTCTGATTGTATCCAGTGGAAGCCTGGAGAAATGGCCCCAGCACTGTCTGATATTTTTTGCCTCTACCAAAATGAAAGGCATTTATGTAACGTTATGGGATTAAAAGCAACCACCACAGTCACTATTACTATTGCTACTATTGCTATTACTACTACTTCTACTACCATGCTTGGATTACTATGGGTGTTTTGTTCTCTCTCCTATTTCTGTCCTTCTTCCTTTTGGTAAGACTCCACTTTCTCTATCGGTACCTTTGGCTTTTATTTCCTCTGTAAAAACATACACAATATTACAAATGCCACCTCTAGCACTGTCGGTCTGTGTGACAATGGGCAAGTTTCTTAAACCTCTCTGACACTCGTTTCACTCATATATATCTAACACAGGGATATCACGAGGATCAAATAAAATAATACCCATAAAGTGCCTACACATGATAAAACCCTTAGTAAATGTGAGCTACTTCTCTTTATTATACAATGGATTTTTGGATTTGAGGCAGTACCAAATTCTCTCCCTCCGCTAAAAGAGAGAGAACATCACATCTTTCAAATAGCCTGTATGAAAATGTAAATATAGTTTAGAATATTTACAAAAAGTTCACCTCTGCAAGGCTCATTTTCCTGAATGTCAAGACTATTACAATAGCAACCCAAATTAAAGTCCTCCATTCAGACACCCAATTGCTAATGCTGCAGAGGATTTACTTATTTTGAGAGAATATCTACATTTTGGAAACCATCTGGTAGGTTTCCACTGGGAAAGAGTAATAGTTGATTTATGGCATGCTCACACATGAGAGCAGTTTGGGAGGAGGAGGTGGGCAAAGAAGGAGCATGCACGCCCCACCCTCACCTCCTAGCTGGACTCATAAGATTCATTGTGAGAGGCTTCTGGTACATGCAAGCCAGTGGCAGTGGAGGGACTGAGGAAGAAGGACAAAGTTTCATGACTTGCATTGATTTTGTTATATGGAAACAGATCCTTTAAAGTAATTCAGATAAATCTAAATTAGAATTTAACCTTCCTTATCTGTTCCCAAAAGAGGGCAAGAATATGGAGGAACAGAAAGAAAACACAAGGGCCTTGGCTGGGAACAAGGTGGGAGTACAAATAATGATTTCCTGATATATCAAAGTCCTTGTTCCATAACCAATGCAATGTTGGGCTAAGACGACATAAACTTTTAAAGGAAGCTTCAGACTAACCCACCTTATTCTCAGAGGTTCAATAAGACTTACTGCCAGTTCTCAGGCCTCACTTTGACTACCGTAATATAGAGCAAGAAGTCCATATTATATTTATTCTTCCCCTCTCCCAACTTCAATGATAAGCAACAGAATGAGGGATAGAAAGGGATGAAGATATAACCCACAACTCGCCAGAAGCTGTCTTTGTGAGGACTGCTGTCTCCAGCAGGGATGAAGGCACCAGACCGGCGGCAAAACATGCCCTGTATGTGATGCTTCTAATTTTATAACCCAATGGCTCTAACAAAGAATGGGGTGCAGTCGTCAGCTAAAGCTCAGTCCACCTTTCATGCCGGGCATGTTCCAACTTGGACAACAATTAGTATGGTGGACTGAAAAGCCCATCTCTGATTCAGTTTTACGAGAGCTTTGATTCTCTGGCCAAGTGCATACCGCTACTCGGCAGCATGGGAAATACAAAAGCAGTGGCAGTACAGGCTGGCAAGGGGCTGGCCTGAGCGGGTTACTGCCAGGGAGAAGTGCACATAGAAGACTTAAAAAGGACAGGCTCCGGTTGGAAAGATAAACATATTCAACTATCACAGTCTTAACTCCGCTCACCTCTATGGCCCACCTAGAGAGAAAACACAAAGTCTCTAGATAGGCTGAACAGTGGCATCATGGTAGGACAGCTAGAAATGGAAATAAAAAGTCAGAGTTCTAGCTCCAGTTCTGCTGCTGACTTCTTTGTGTGGCTACATACGTATGAGCCATGCTTCATGGGCTCTGGGCAGCTGCTTTGGGGTTTTGTAAGCGTTATCTCTAAGCCTTAATACCTTTATTGAGAAAAGATACACGCTAAGAGTATCTACCCCATGGCACAGAGGGAATATTGAGATGATCTACGTCAAGCAATGAGCACACAGCCTAGTGTACAATAAGTCCCAGAAAAGTTCAGTGGTTCACACGACTGTCTGTAAAGCAAGCAGGATGAATGAGCTCAGTGGTACCTTATAGCCCTAGCATGGATTTTATTCTAAACTTTGGGGAAGTGAAAGAGAAAGAGCTCTGGGCATGCCATTCAAGAAATCTAGGCCCAGAATATAGAAAGCAGAGGCAAGTTTTCCATGCCATCTCTATAATGGTGAGGTTTACATTTTATAGTCTTGAGTTTAACATTGATTATTGCCAGAAAAGTCAACTGACAGGTTAAAATAATGATCACAGTGCTTAGAAAGCACTACGCACACAGAACAAAGTCATTTTCATGTGGCTGCAGTCACATACTGGGAGGCCTGTGAGCTGTAAATTCCTGGGCCTGGATAAAGTCTTTGGTTCTTTGAGGTTCCCCTGGTAAATCACTCACTCTTGAATGAAGAGTCACTGAATAAGTCAAGAACCACCTACACTTGGATTATTACTGTCATAGGAATGGTGTTCCTTGAAGATGGGCCTATAGCAGGCCCTGTCTACAAATATTCATGATTACTACCTTGTCAAAGTTTGAATGGGGCTTTTCCTATATATTTTGTGACTTTGCATCTCCTTTCCCATTCCCAGTACACAATAGGACCTTCACGCCACAGCTAGTCCAAGAGGACAAATGACAAAACAGAAGCTCTCCTGGTGCTTAAGGGCCAGAGGACAGAAGTCATTCCAGTAGACAGTGGTGCCTCCAGGTACACCCAACCCATGTCTCCTGGTTTCCCAGAGTTCTGTAGACCAGAGCTGGCCCACCCAGGGTGGCACTACAAAATTCTACACACTCTATTAGAAATTCAAGTGTAGACAGTATCCTCAACTAGACCAACCTATTAGATATTAATGTTCAGACAACACCTACCTCACTCCAGACCAGCATGGTACCGAATATGACCTGTAACCCATCAAAGAAATTGTCCCCTATGATGATCACAGTCGCGCCTCCCGTCGTCCATCCTTCACTCGGGCTGATGGCTTTGATACAGGGAGTAGCTGCTTTTCAACACACATGAAAAAGAGAAGGAGTCTGCTGTTAGAACCAAACTTTAATGATGGGAGACTCGAGAAAAAGAAAAAAATATATCTTTTATCTTTTCACTAACAGGAAGTCCCTCAAGATCTCAGAATTTTCTAGCTGCTTTAGGACCTAAAACCTAAGGGTGCAATTTTCAATTTTTAAAAGCATTTTTTTCATTGTTTCTATTGACATACAAATATTTTACCCAAATAATGTTCAAACATGAAATCTTATGAAATAAAACACAGAAGCAAATTTTAATTCATGAGATGTTAAAGATTAAAAAAAATTAGGTGACTTCTTGGAACACATCGGAAACATTATAGAATTGCTTCCTGATTAAACATACTTCCCAAAGTTAAATCGATAGATTTTTAGATAGCATTGCTGCCCAAAGGGAAGTGAGAAAGAGAGGAGGCTGGAGCAGGAAAACATTCTTGCTCCATGCCTTCTACCTATAACATGAACACAGCAACATTTCTCACAAAAATCATTAAGCTTTTTTTCAACAAATGACACAGACCCCATTTTATAGATGTAAAGTATGAAGGTCACTCAGGGTGAATTATGTAACCAAATAGCTGAGTTAGGGCTGAACCACAAAATGTCTCATGACCTTTGCTTTGTTGTCATTCCCAGGCATAAAACTCTAGAAAGGACTTTTTAAAAAAAATTTCATATCTCTTCTCTTTCCCTTATAAATGGCCCTTGGAGATGGGAAATAATTTGCAAATACCATGATTCTAAACAGACTGGAGGTGGTTTGTCTGATGAGTACAGCATACTTTCAATGCAATTGCTAGGCATAAATGTAATTGTAGGATTATGTTTTTGAAATCTCTCAGAGGGCACCAATGATTTTTAACTCCACAGTGCCATGCTGTTGTTCTCATGATTACTTTTATGAGCAGAAACAAAGCAAAATTCTAAAGCAAGGGAGATATTGCGCAAGGAGAGGAAACGAGACCCTTCTCTTTAATAAAAAAGTTTATTAAGTATCCAAGACTGACTTTCCAAATATTGAAGCCAACGAGAGCACCAGTT
Source organism: Acinonyx jubatus (assembly GCF_027475565.1). Taxonomy (NCBI): domain Eukaryota; kingdom Metazoa; phylum Chordata; class Mammalia; order Carnivora; family Felidae; genus Acinonyx; species Acinonyx jubatus. Next base: position 186,556,908 of record NC_069380.1, on the reverse strand, counting down.
AATTTTAACGGGAAGAAGCTGGAAAAAAAACTATTGGCCTTTGTCAAATTTGGCAAAATGTCATGCTTTAACTTTTGCAAGAAGAAAAGAAAATACTAAGCCCATCCCGGCGGGACCATCGTTCACGTGCCACCACACAAACAAGTAGAATGGGTTTGATTTTGATTCAAATTCATCTTATAAAATAATACAGAGAAATTAGGAAATATCCAAACTAAACATTTCATGTTGGCTGAACTCACAGTAATGCATTTATAACTAAAACTAGGTAGGTAGTTCAGATGCCTTTTCTCTCCTTCACTTTCTCCCCAAAACAAAATAATTAATCAAGAAAATGTAAATGATTCATAACTTGAAAATTCTTGTCCAATTTTTAATACACATAAAGGTTGTGATCAATGCTCCATAGGCACAGGACTTTTTCTTAAGCAAAATTTTTTCTTTAGAAATAAAGATGTTTAAATGCATGACTGAGTATTCCCAAACCCAAGGTAGAATATTATGTATGATTTCAAGACATTTATAACAGAAAAAAAGTACATGTAACAATTATGTAGAATTCCTAAAATAAAAGCAGTTTGGAAACATGCTGGTTAATGTCTCAAAATCTCAATTCTTAATTTCTGACTCAGCATACTTAGTTGTTAAAGTAGAGCAGAAAGGGTGCCATATCTCCAGATACTTCTGAGAAGAATAGGATCTTGGTTTAACTGAACTGGTCTTGAAAGAGTCTTGCCTAATGGCAAAGTGCGAAATCTAATGGTATCATTAAATGCTACCCCTGTGACTACCTTCATAAACCACAAAATAGTCTTGATGTTCATTATCTGTATTAGCTTTCTTTTATTTTTTTAAATTTTATTTTTGTAATCATGCAAAGCACACTTCTCTACGTAAAGAAGTGTGCTTGCACACTTTAGACTCCTCCAGGCTTACTTAGCATTGCACAAAAGGAGGCAGAAGACTGTGTTGGATCTCTGAGAGACTCTCCTATAGCAAAGTTGTTCTGATAGCATGGCGAAGCTGGTTTTAGAGTTGACCCCCTCCCGCTTCTTTCCATTGGTTATTTGTAGGATAAAAAGGGCATGTAAGTATATATGTCTATGTGTGTTACGTGCTTTCAAACAGTTCCTAAGAAAGTGATAATGTTTTCAAATTCTGTGAGCAACCAACCAGAAACAAAGCTAACTGTCAACTAGCTAAAAGAAAGAAAGATCATCAAGCCTCCAGAGACAACATGGTGAGGAGACAATATGTGACACCATCTTCCTAGCTTTTTAGAGAAAAGAACCCTTGAAGGAAGTACTCCAAGAAGAGAGTGACATACTCTTCGATCCATCCTACCTCTGTACTCAACCATCCACTATCTTAGCTTAGAGACTAGATGCCATTCCTAGAACAAGTAAGTCATGCAGACTTTTTTTCTGAAGTTAGGCTTCAGAGGGTTCTAAAGGTGCTCCTATACATCTGTGTATCATAGTGGTCTTGAAAGGAAGCTCTGTGGTATTTCCCCAGTGGGAAGTTTAGAAAATATGTAAAGGACTCTGGGCTGTCCCACTGAGAGACAGAGGTGGGAAAGTAATGTTAGTGGCATTTAGTGCCTGGAAATCAAGGATGCTAACTATCCAACAGTGCACCGGCTATTCCCCCAAATGAAGAACTTTAAGATGTCAATAAGACAAGGTAGAATGCACTGTGACTAGATAAACAGATCAGTCTCGAGGGCAGTTACTAAGAACTCACAGATTCATATAGGCCAAGGCAAGAAACATAAACGAATACAGCAGCTCAGAGTCTCAGAATAAGCATGAGATGAATGGCCCCTGACACTAAGAACTGGGGAAGGTCTAGCCACTGGTACTCCCCACACAAATGCAGGTCAAGTGTGGTCTGGTCTTCTGATCTTTTGAAAGAAGCTGGGAACTAGATTTTTATGTGAATTTCCCAATCTTTAAATGCTGGCAACTAATTCAATTTTCTTAAACGTGTAGGCTGTAAACAAAATGTTTATGGGGGTAAATTTAACGCCTAGGCCACCATTTTACATTTTTATCCTATTCACAAACCTGCCAGACTAAAAGCAGCTCAGGAAATACCTGCAAATGTACCTAAACTACAGGTATCCAAAAGTTCACTGCAGCAAAAAATTCAAGAGTCTAGGTGCCCCCAATAATAGAGTGGTTAAATAAATTATGATATATCCCTACTACAGAATATTAGGAGTGCCATCAGAATGGATGGAAAAGATTTCTATAAACTGACATGGAAAGATATCAAAGTAGGTTAGGTAAGTAAAAACACAATTTATAGTCTAATGAATAATGTGATTTTGTTAACTTAAAAAATGATATATATAGGAGCCTATCTGTGCACCTGTGCTTGTGTGTATGTAGTTACACGTGAACAAAGGTCTGGAAGGACGTACATCCACTGTCCCCAGTGGATCCATATGAAAGAGCAATGGCGCTGGGGTGGGGCTGAGGGGGTAGGGAGACTGGTAAATTTTACTCTATAGAAAGCCAAATGGTTTGAATGTTTTCAATGAGCACACATTAAGGTAATATGTTATCATAATAAAAATTAAATAACAGAATAACAGAGCACTTAATTCTGTAAGAGATAAAGGTACTATTTGGAGCACATTGATACAAATTTAAAAAAAGAAAAAAGAAAAAAAGCCCAGCTGTGCTGACTAACAGATCCCGAGCCTCTCCTTCTCTCTTCTTTTTGGGTAAGCTTTGCTCTGAGGAAGCCCAAACAACTTCTGAGCAGCCAAGGACCTGTTTTTCTTTCATTCAAGATATCCAAAGAGACATGGAGGGGACGACAAGGAGAGATCATTTTTAATAGTCATAGTGGATATATTCAGTAGAATTTGAAGGTGAAAAGATTTATAAACGAACTCAATTCAGCCCAGGAATGTAATAATCAGTACAATTCTATCTCCGTGAAAATATTATAAAATAGGGGAGGGGGGTGGATTTGATTGAATACAAAACCACTTTTACCAGCCAAATCTTCATTTAATTAGTAAATAATTTAATTAATAAAAGATTCTTTCTTCTTCACCAGTGAATTTTCACTGTGGTAACCACAAGGATGATAAGCCAATTCCTGGTTCTAAATCCCATTAAAAATAAAAGTTGAAGTTGATTTTTTTCTTTGCCCTTTTTTTTTTTTTACCTCTTCCCCCACCCCCAACAGCCACCAAAGTAGAGGAGATTTTCTTTCCTTCAAACTATGACAATAACATGATTACCCCACCACAGTTTAGCATAATGGCTCTGAAATGCTCGTGGCACATTGCAGAGTTAAAGTGGAAATTATTAGGTAGCTCTTCTTTGTTATAATAATGATCACTCCACAAATAAAAGCTCTTCTCCCAAAGGTACTGCAAGGCACAAAATGCTAATTCTGAAGATTATGTGTGTGCTTTTATTAAATATTACCATGCCCTGCCTGTTTGAGGGCTTCTCTGCTCTGATTGTTTTATGAGTACCATGTTAATGTCATTCCCATCTTGCTAGCAGCAGGCACACATTTTAGCGTTTGTATGAGAGTTGATCAAAGGCCACGTGCTGGGGGAATTGCTGAGAAAACACGGACAAGCGATAAAAATCTAACAGATTAATTGGTTTAAATTTCATTTCAGGGTGTTGAACTTTGGCTCGGGACTCTAATACTACACCGTGAGTCAGGGCCTAATTACCAGATTTCCAATTTGCTTCTGAACAATGGTCGTGGTGAGAAGAAAAAGAGAGGGAAGAATGAGGGGAAAAAAAAAAAGAAAGAAGGAAGGAAAGAAATCATTCAGCCTCCAGTACATATTTAACAACTAATGTTCTGTGTGCAGACAACTGCACCAGGGGACATTTGCTATCACCTGCTCTACCTCCAGAGCGTTTATATTTCCTTCCAATAGCCACAGAAGACAGAAGAAATCACGGATGCCCTCAGCAGTTTAAAATTCTCTGATTTCCAGAATCAATGTTACAAGATGCAAGTGTCTGCTCAGTCACATTGGAAGAATCAGTTCCCTTTTTTAGCAAGGTGAGTTTATAAGTTAGAATTGCACCTTAGCCTCCGATAGAAATGATCTATTTCATTGATAGAAAGCAAGGGCCAGGAGAGCCATGTTTACCTCAGGGTTTATGGGTGGCCCTGGGAATAAGGGTTAATTGAGCTCAGAGGTGCCTGCCCATTGAGGTGAATTAGTGGTGTGTGCAGCTATCAGCAGGGGCCTGGGGCTGCTCATACTTTTGCCTCTGAAATCTTTGTACTGTGATCAATACCTCACTTGTTTGGGGTATCCGTACAGATGACCTGGGTGCAAGATTTATCATCTCTTATCTCCAAAATGAGGCTTTTGTGACAGTCGATGTCCTATAATGGAAGTCTCATTAAAGATGTACTGTTTGGCTCTTTTGTCCCTTCCTGTATTTAAACATGCTGGGAAAACAACACTTCATCAGTTGGTAAAATGTGTAAATATATAAATGTTCTCGTCCCATTCTAAGTCTCAAGATAAAATTCCACTAAAATAGATACAAGCTGATTTCCCATTTCCATCGTGTATGATATATGAAGAGATGTAAACTCTCCTTTTTCAGCATTCTGTCAGCCAGAACTCTCTATTAATGAGCATTTCTACGGAGCAGATAACTGATGCTTACAATGGAGGTGAAGATGCTGGCACCAGCCCTTACTGGCTGGCTCCTGAATAAAGACAGAAAGATGCAATTATGTTAAGTTGATTTAACATTCAGAGTATTACAGTATTTGCAAATGGGCAACAGCTCCAGCTGTTCAAATTGCACCTCTCTCACTCAGAATGACCTTGAAGCAGTCACTTAGCCTCTCTAAAGCTCTTACCCTCTCCAGGCAGTAATTTCTGCTCACAGACTTGTGGCAAAATGCAGGATGTGTCTGCTTGCGTCTTGTTGTTTTACTGTGTGCCAGGCACAGAACATGCTATTGCTGCTATAATAATTATTGTTATCTCCAGTTCCCCACAAGCCAGAGTTTATTTGCTCACTAGAATATCCAACAGTCTCATCATTCCAGGTTGTGTACTTGACTGTAAAACTTTCCTAGGAACCTTCAGTACAATGACTTGCTTAACCTAGCCAGCTAACTTGAATGAGGAGGTGGATCTCGCATCAGTACTTCTAAGGTGGAATTTTTTTTAAGGCTCTCATTTGCCTGGAATGAACATTAATGGAGATCTTTTCAGAAATAAGGACATGACTTTCCTGTTATTGTCCCAAATTTTTAAGACTTGTGAAACCCATGAGCTCAGCCCACTTCTTTTCTCCCTCTCTCTCTCTCTCTCTCTCTCTCTCTCTCTCTTTTTTTTATCACGATTGTGGGATCATGACCCAAGCTGAAATCAAGAGTCAGGTGCTTAACTGACTGAGCCACCCAGGTGCCCCTAGCTCAGCCTATTTCTATGGGACACTTGTGACCTCATATAATCTCATGAGGGCCTTTCTCTCTGTATCTACTTGATTTTGGTGAAGTTGTGCTTGACAGCAGGCCTCTTCCAGAAATGACAGGGACACAAAGGAATTCTACTTGGGCTCAATGCATAGATATACACCCTTCTTGTTAAATCAAAACAATGATTCTTGCTAGGTTTTTTAAGTGAAATGATTACTTTCCTGACTACTCCCAGATCAGCAGTACCAATACCTGCATTCTTGGATCCTGACAACTGGCAGCTACTGGCCAGGAAGGAGGACAAACAGATGGCTTGCTCCTAGCAGGAAGACTGACCCTCTATATTTTCATTATGTACAGGATGCAAATCTACTCTGGGTTTACCCACTTTCCAACTGGATGCCTTGGAAACCAATCAATAGCAGTTATAATGCCTGACCTGAACCCTTGCACCAGCATGTGCAAACTTCACTTTCAGAATGATAACCTCACCACATACTCCTACTAATCAGCTAACAAACAAACATAACTCTTAATACAAACAAATAAATAAAGCTCTTAAATGACTAGATTTATTTCTGCCTTCCCTTATTTCTTTTTTAGTAATTGCTTTATGCAGCTAAACATTTTATTGTTTATTAGGATTTTCATTTTGTTTTGTTATTGGTCTTCATTTATTGCCCCATCCACTAGCATATCTAAATATTACTTGGCAAAGAATAATATATTATATATGCAAAAGAGATTCTCTGTGTGTGTGTGTGTCACTTTGAAGAGAAATGAAACCCATGATACGGAGATTTCTCAATACCAATGCAATTAAATCTATTAAATATTAAATGAGGAGATCAAGAATTTCAAATGTTTTCCATCCTTTATTCCAAAATGGCTTTATTTGGCAAAGTCCTTCACTTTGACAACATTAATGGCTCTCACAGAAAAGGAGAAAAGAAAAACCTCACAGTCAGTAGATGGAAATGTAAATCCAAAGTCCATCTACGTTAACACAGAGTTAACCTAGTGGGAATATCTAGGTGTATCTCAGTTTAGCTAAGTTCCAAACTATGCCATTTGCTAAAGGCAGAGTAAGTCCAAATTGTATCTGCTCTCTGTTTAATTTTCATCTTTCTTATTCTATTCTGAATCAGCAAAATTCTTCAACAATCAGTGGACACAGATCTGAGCAAGGGAAGAGCAGAAATCCTAGAGCAACAATTGTAATCTGAACATTTTAGGGCAAGTACTTTTAGATTCCTGAGTTTGTCTACCTGAGATCCATAACTGTGTAGGTTCAGCACACAGGGTTATTTAACAATTTAGCAGTGAAAAATCTTGACATTTTGATGTACCTGTAACTTCTAAATTGCACTTGAAAGACTTGTTGAAGGCTTTTTGATTCAATGACAGCAACATAGCATTGTTTCATAATATGCAAAAATTGTTTCTTAACACTTCGGAAGCTCAGAATTTTATAAACTCAAGGAGGTGAGAATTTGCTGTTATCCCCCTCATGTTTGATCTCCCAAATCCAAAATTAAAATATACAAAATATTAATCCCACAATAACTAATGGCAAATATTGCCACTGTTTTTTGTTTCTTTTCTTTTTCTCTCTTGTTCTAGGATCATCAGCCACACCATTGAAAAAAAATTATCGTAGAAGGTGGGAGAATCCTCAAAATGAATTATTCATGGATCCAATTGTGATATTTGTTTCAACAATAGTAAATTCACTTGCCTCTGATTATACAATAAGTAAATAACTCTTTTCTTCCTGACAAGGAGAACTTTTATGCACAAAATTATTTTTAGCCCAATTCTCCTTATTATCCTGTTGTAAGAAAAGTTCTAGATATGAAAGCCAGGGAAGAAAGGAAAATGAAAATAACTTTCCAAAACTGGACAGCCAATATTGTGAAAAGAGAAAACAATTTTCAGGTTAAAAAAAAAAAGAAAAAAAAAACATGTAAGTGCTTCTTCAAGGAATACTCGAGTCCTTATTCGTAGGCAATCTTCCTGGGCCTGGAAAATCATAAAGTCAAATATGAGCAAGTCTAGTGGAAAATCTGTGATGTTAATCTTGGCTGGAGTCGTATTTTTAACAGGCCTTGAATGCGTGTGCCGGATTATCCAGATGGCCATACAGGAATCGGCCTGATAGGATTAAACCTTTATGCTGAACTCTGCTCCATCTGTTCGCCAAGGTTTGCCTTTCTTTATCTGAATATGAATTTTTAGCCTCCTTGTGTCTACAGGGACCCGGACTAAACTCAACATTAAAAACGTATCTGTGTGCAGATAATTTAACATTTCATTAGTTAGTCTCAGTTGATATCAGCTTGGTCTTTTCCTAGAAAACATTTTTACAAAGAATTTTCCCAAGAAGGAATTTAAAACATGTAGAATCTTTTGTCATCGTTGTTAAAGGGTTTTGTCTTTTTCCTCCTATTGAATTCTAGGACTCATTCAATGCACTGTCAAAATAGGGGTTTACACTAATGTTTGCCCATAAAGACAGAAAAGGAAGACTTGGTATCCTCTCTGCAGAACCTGACTACGAGAAGAGATGAGATATCCTTCCGACTGGATGAATGATCCAAGCAGAATATATTCATGTATGGGATTTTTTTTTTTCCATTACAAGAGGATTGGTATTAGTCATCATTTGATAAAATTAGCTACAACAGCCATTTCTATCATTTTCACTAGGTTTTCTATGTTTTAAGACGGCTTTTTTAGGGGATGGGGTTTGTAATTCAGAGCTTCATCTTGAATGAAACAGACTATTTTGTCCTCCTGTGCATACATCCCCAGAAGAAGTGAAGTTACTTATTTTTCAGCTGGAAAAGTTGACTGGGCAAGTCTCAGGACAGAGGTCAGTGAGTAACCAATAAGCCAGAGCTCTGATAGATGGTTCTGGGGTTTCCAACCCTGTGACAAAGGAAAAGGGAGGGCTGTGGCTGCTGGGCTCAGCGAAGCAAACAGCATGCAAATGAATGAATAAGTTGCATAAAAGAAGGATCTTTTAGCATCCTATTTTGTGGCTGGTTTAGGCAATGTGATCATTAGATGTGCTCAATGTAGATTTGTGATGGAAACGCAAGAGACTGCAACCTTTGGAGCCTGAGTCCTAAGAATGTAAGATCCTTCTAGCAGTCTAGGAGGGCAGGGATCCACCAGCTTTCCATAATCCCCTTGGTAACACTGGATCTTGGCTCTATGCCATCATGTATTGCAGGGGCCAGCAGCTCATCAAAAATTTCAGGCTTTTCCACACACAGGTCTAGTTATTATATTTGCACAGTACCCTTAACTGGACAGCCAGAGGAAGAGAGCAGTGAAACCTTGCATTCGAGCTTAAGATGACTTACGTATATTGGTCCAAATGTACATATAACATCTTATAAAACATACGTCTTTGGCATATGTTTTTGACAAGAATTGTAGTCAACTGATAAAGGGGGGGGGGGGTTCCTTTCAGGAGGTAGGTGATCCTAAGTGATGAAGCTCACTATAAGTAATCTCTTGTAAAATGAACACTCACACACACAGCCCTAGTATTTATTCTCCACATTTTGTTGTAAGCAAGGACAGGATGTTCAATGTCATTACTGAAATCTGCTTTGCCCAATATGGTAGTCACTAGCCATATGCTACTATTGAAATTTAATTTTTAATTAGCTAAAATTCAATAAAAATAGAAAATTATTTTCTTGGTCATACTAACCACATTTCAAGTGGTCAATAGCTACATGTGACTAGTGACTATCACATCAGACAGCACAGAGATAGAACATTTCCATCATCACAGAAAGTTCTATTGGACAGCGTTGATCTAAGGATCAAATTTAAATAACTGACCCTGTAACTGATAAAGAACAATCAGAGTTACATACATATGAGGTGCCATCCATATACCAGGAACTGTGCTAGAAATAATTAATCTCTACCCCTTCAACAATGACCACAAAATCAAATGCTCACAGGACCAGGCAGAAAGGTAAGTAAATCAAATGGGCTAGGGACAACACAATAGGAAAGGTGGAGTTTGTGGCTAAACTGTAGAATGTATACCCCACCCAAAAGGGACACAACTTCTCAGTTTGACCTAAGTGCTGCCATTTGAAAATGTAGGTCCAACATTACCAGCTCTTCTGAATATAAAAAGAATTTGCAAATCTGGATTTTTAGGTAAACTATCTTTATTTTCAATTGTAAAACAACAAATACATAGTTTCTTAAAGCACCATGCAAACCAAACCTAAAAATGGCTTAGAGCTAGATTCAGTCCATGATCTGATCCACCAGCATATAAATTCTGTATTTTTGGAGGACCAAGAATCACCTTTCAGTTATTAATTTCTGCAACTACACAACTAATACTGCCACTGACTCATCAAACAATAAACACAAACCACCACCAATGCCAATTCTGCTTCTGATTGCTAAAGGCCTCTCCCATAACAACATAAAAGTCCCCAGCTAGCCTTCCTCTGCTATGTAGAAGATTTTCTATAAGCAGTTTGAGAGACGAGCTCCCTGCTCCTGAAGGATTTCTATTGTCATCATGCAAGACAGCATAGATAGTGACTTTTTAAAGAAACGGTGTTTTGAATGTGAGCAGCATCTCAAAATCAACCTTGCCCAACCTTTAGTAATGCACAATTCCTGCTCTGTGCTTTTCAGAATAGTAATGCTTATATTTCTCTACACGACCAAGGCTGCTACTGCTAACATATTTGACTGAATTTTTATTATTGAGAGCCTTATCATTTTGAGCCAGTTTCCTCTCCTCCCTGACACATTCAGTGACGCTGCACTCCAGTGTTTGTTATAGCACAGATGTTTCCGTGGTGATGATCAATGACGTCACAAGCACCGGAATGTGTATCATCAAATGTATCCAGACAGAAGAGTAAAGTAGAGTGGGAACTCCACTTCCATTTGAACTCCATGTTGACTGACTCAACTTCCTCAAAAATTACTCTTTGGGGTCTGGGCTGTTCAATCTGGACTGCAAAAAGCAAACATACTTGCCTGTTTGTAATTCACTTCTACTATCAGGTTATTAATTATGTGCTAAATCTCGTCTACATACCAAAACCCAGATTAACCTTCCTCAGATGCCAGCTTTCGAAATGTTACTGCTGTGCTCAAAAGCTTTCTGTTGTTTCTCCTTAGCCTATGGGATCAAGTCCACCCTCCTGAGTCTGGCCAGTTCTCCCCTTCCAACCTCATTCTCCATCTCTCCCAAACTGGAAGCAGGACTTGGCAGCGGTTGGGACCAATGGCTTTGGATTCAGGAGGCCTCAGCTCACATTACAGCTTCAACACTTACCAGCTTGGGTAAATTACTTTTCTCAAGCCTCAGTTTCTATCACTTTAGTTGGGGATGACAGTTATAAGAGAACTCACCTCATGAGGTTGTTGTGAGGTTTAAATAAGCTAATCCACGTGTACAGAGCTCTGCACAGAGTAAGCAATAAATAAATGTGAGACAGAATGAAAAAGATGAGGAGTTGCAGAAGAAGGAATGTAAAGAAAAAGAAAATGAAGATGATCATGACAGGCCCTCCGAATTCACGGTTTCCAAACATGCTTTGCATCATTCCACTATTTCTTTTTCAGGAAGGTTTTACCCAAACAGTACTGTTTCATAAAGGCTGGTCTTCTGCATGAAGCTGTTTCTTCCTATCCCAGGCTACAAAATACTAACTGTTTAGTAAACTTCTTATGTCTTTTCCATTCATTCATCACTAACTACACTTTTCCTTGAACTTTTATCCTGGTATATATGTTTGTATATGTAAACCTGGGACCGCATATATGTATGCAAATCAACCTAACAGTCAATACATCCCTTGCAAGCAGGGACCTCATTCACTCACAAACTGGATACATAGTATTCTGCACTTAACCAATGCCTGACAATTAACTAGCATTGTTAAGCCTTCAAAGGGTTTGCCCATCTCAATTATTCTTAATATCAACCCTGAGTAGCAGGCAAGCAGATGTTATTCTAAATTATACTTTACAAATGAGGTAACTGAATTTAAGAGACTCACTTGAACTTGAAACTTTGAGAGTCCACATTGGTAGATAAAGTCAAATATTTAAAACACCCCAACTACCTTTCAATTTTGGTATTTGAAATTTCTGCTCAGTTTGGCTAAAGCATTCACTTCAACCATGTAAATACTACAGCCAAAGTCCCATAAAATCTTAGTTGTGCAATTCCTATTCCCAAGATAGAGTGTAGATATTTATTAACTTTACAGAATATTACTACTCTATTTCCAAGCAAAGTTATTTTCCCCCTAAGACTCAGCCCCACATATGAATTATAGTAAAATCTCTCTCTACCTTCTTCTATTTCCAAGTTCAAAAAATGGCATCCTAATATAATACCACAGGTGCCAATTTAAACACAGGAACACTGGAAATATTCCAGTTTCTAGGCTTAGAAGCTTTTCTATTGTTACAAGTTGGGCTGCTAAACACACAGTCAGAGTTTGGACATAAGATATAACTGTAGCAGCACTTTAAGAACTTACATTTTTAAATGTAGAGCAAGTCCCCTTAAGTTTCATTTTCAATCTGGACATTATCCATCTCAATGGTGTTCATTATAGAATTTTTCACATACAAAGAAAATAATAAAAGTTTACTGGTTAAATACGTTATCCTAAAACAGTACCTTAATAACATTTTCCCCAACTTTTTTTTTCTTTCTTTTGAGCAACATTGATTGAATTCCACAGGCTTTAGCTAACCAAATCAAGAAGAGTTTCTAGGATTCTGCCAAAGTTGAAAGGTAGAAGAATCTGATGTCTGACTTTATTTTTTGTTGCACATACTAGTTACTAGAAGGCACAGCTGGTTTGATGATTAAGCCAGAAGATTTTAGCAAAGAATGACCAAAACTCTATTTTCCTTCTCCACTAAGAAATGATAAAATACTGGGGCGCCTGGGTGGCTCAGTCATTTGAGCATCTGACTTTGGCTCAGGTCATGATCTCACGGTTTGGGAGTCCAAGCCCCGTGTCAGGCTCTGTGCTGACAGCTCAGAGCCTGGAGCCTGCTTCAGATTCTGTGTCTCCCTCTCTCTCTGCCCCTACCCCATTCACACTCTGTCTCTCTCTGTCTCTTAAAAAATGAATAAACATAAAAAAAAAAAAGAAATGATAAAATACCTGGGAACTGCTGGGACACAGTCCCCTCATCCACAGTCCTAGACATAATATACCTAAAAACATCTGCCTCGGGCTCTGCACAAAGTAGGGGTTCAGTATCTGTTGGCTTCCCACCTGTGCTCAAAAAGAAGACAAAGAATAATAAAGAATTAAACTTCTCAATGTGCCAACCACATTAATTTTAACCATTCTTCCAAATAACAGCCAAAGTCTATTGCTATTTTTTATTGGTTACATATGCCTGTCTCTTGAAATTTTTCTTACTTTGCCCCGAAGACAATGAGAGAAACTTGAGAAGAAGTCCCAAATCTGACATTGTCTGTGCCTCTATTCCCTGCATTCTCCTGCTGCATATCTCCCCAGAACTACGGGTGAAAAATGTGGGTTTGAACAACTGGTGTCCTACTGATTGCAACTGTCAATTACATAAGCCGGCAACATAGCAGCATATGTTCACATATAAAATATTGATTAATTTCACAGATTGGGATAAAAATATATTAGTACTTGGGTTTCGCTTTCATGCTTAGTGGTCAGATAAGTATTCATCCAATTCAGATCTATTTCTGCACCCTGTGGGCTCCAGAGTGTTACTTTTGTGTTTCACTTTTCTTTTCCTTCTCTGGTTACCGTCTGGTTTCCCATGTCGGTGCCTCTACTATGACTGACCAGCATACGTTTAAGCAGGACTTTAATTACTAGGTCATCTCCCAGCCAACTTGCCCAAGGCAGACTGGCAGAAAAGTCCTACAATCCACGTCTCAGACTCTTTCTTGCTCCTCTCCAGGTAAATCTCTTTTTTCTGAAGATGCTAAAATCATGCTGATGGCATCATATTCATCTGATAAGGATGATGTTCACCTAATTTCTATAAAGTTTCATTTCTGTCCACTGAGTATTTCAAGTTGCAGGGCTGGCACAAGGAGATTAAGATGGGGTGCCTGATAGCGTGACGTGATACCAGGATTTTTTATCTTAACCCAGAAAAGCACCTTCCCATATATCACTGCACATGCCAACTAACATACCCTGGGGATTTAGCACAGATCTGGCTTTTCAATTTGCCTTTGAGTAACGATGTGAATTTGCTTCAATTGAAGCAGGAATTATATTACATGATCAAATAGCAGGAGAATTTCTCTCCACCTCTGAAGTCCAATGTGAGGAGATTAGTATTGACTAAACAGTGGGAAAGAGCAGTGGTGATGACCGCCTTATGTCAGCTACTTGGAGGTCCAAATGCTACAGATGCAAAAACCTAACTCTTTTTCTGTTTGGCCACAACCAAATGTTTGAAGGATGGCCTCAGTTTCCCTTGTTTGCTAAATGGGAAGAATAATAGCAGTGCCCTCCTATGGTGATTAAGAGTATTAAAAAAGAGATGATACAAAGGGCTGAGCACTGAACCTGACAGGTAATAAATTTTCAAAGGCTGGTATCATAACAGCAAAATCATCATCACTCAAAAAAGTGGTCTAAAATCTAGCATTTACTTGGGCAAAGAGTTCTAGTAGCCTGTTAACTCGTTAGGAAAATGCATTGGACCCATATCTCCAAGTCAAAGAGAAACCAACCTATAAGAAATTTTCAAATTTATTTTTTCAAAAATGGATCTCTGAGCTAACTCACCTTCCCTATTAGCCCTCTCCCAAGCTTCTAATATTGTGCCTCCACATGGTATTTTGGACATGCTTCCCCTCTGCCAAAAATGCTCTCTCTTCTTTGCTTGACAAAATGCTACTCATTGGTGTTTTAAATTTTAAGTGTCCTTCTCTTCGTCACACTTGGCTGAATCCCCTTGTTTAAACCTCTCTTAGCAGTTTGTATTTCTCTTTTATAGTGCGTACTATCATTGCAATTTAAGTAATTCTAAATTAATTATTTTTTGTAATTATTGGCTTAACATAGACACACACACACACACACACACACACACACACTCACATACAACTATATACCTCAAAAGGCTGCCCCTGTCTTGTTCACCTCTGCATCCCTAATGTCTAATACAATAGGCAGTCAGTCAGTAAACATATGTTAAATAGATGAATGACTGAATGCCTGAATGAAGGAGAAAATGAACAAAAGAAGAATCATCAGAGTCGTTAAGATATTAAGGAACAAAACAGAATAGTTTAAAAGTTGAAAACTCTTTCAGTCATTATTAACAATCGCCACTACATCAACATAGAACTTCCTAAATGGGTAAGCAGCAGCTCCTTGGAATCTGTTTTCCTAATTTTCCTAAGCTGATCTGGCCCCCCGGTCCTGCAGCAGGCACTCTATGCTCATGGGGGCTAAAATTAGCACCAGTAAGCTCCCCCTACAGTGGGCTCTAATCATGCAAAGGCCCAGGTGGATCTTGCTGACAGATGTTAAGGTTAGAAGGAAGGGTAGCAGCCAGATGAGAAAACAGAGCCACCCCCTTCCGGAGGTACCAGCACTTCCTGTCTTTAGGCCTGGCTGGTTCCTGCCTACCCAGCCCCTCCCCCATGCATCAGTTTCAACACAGTTGCTGCTCTTTCTGTCATTTGAACTCAAATTCTATCTCGGAAATTGATGGGCGATTCTGCCCCTGACAACACAATGTCAGCTTTGCTCAGTGTCCAGCTGGTTCCGTATATATTATCATAATGTGCTGCCTGGGTGGACCCTGGCTGATTCTCTCCCTTGACTCAAATCCTCCTTTCCACACTAATTTCTGCCCTCTGACATGTAGACACCACTTGTTTAAAAATAAAAACAGAGTTAACAGCTTGGGAAACATTTTGATTTTCAAAATCCTACAAGGACATTGAATCTATTCTAATGGTAAATTGAACTAAAAAGTTTTCTTTAAAAAAATTTTTTTTTTGATTCTTAAAAAAATTATGTTTCCCAGGGTCCTACTCTGTTTCCTGATGACTTGAAAGAATTATTACTTCCCCAACGCTTAAGCCCTCTAAAACAGTTTCCCAAACTTCAGTCCTGATTTTGCTCCATACTAATACCACTTACACTATGACCTACTTAATATTAATTAATTGATCTAGCTGCTATTTTTGTCTAGATTGACTTTCTTTTTCTTTAATTCAGTCTTGCCCTGAGCTGTAATAGCTAAGATCACAACTTTGGAGTGCTGTATTTCTGTTTGTTTGTTTGCTTGCTTGCTTATGCATCAAGATAGACCTGCAACTATTTAGAAAAAAAATTTTTTTTAATGTTTTCTCCCCATCACCTAAAATCATCTCACATACTGCATGGGAAACCTAATCTAAAAGCTCACTGCTAACCATCAAATGGATTCAACACTACTGTCTCAGCTGAAGAAATTCAGAGAGAAGAACGTCATCAGGTGAGAACTACCTAGCAGTTGTGTATGCTACACTCTGGGCTTTTCCAGGCCTCCTGGAATCCACTGCTGATCTCTTAGAGAAATGCTCAAGGTGAAGAGAAGTTGGCCTTGGATCTATCCTGTAAAATGACCATCACCTTGGTATTGGTGGCCACTCACCAGGGAAGTGTATGTGTAACACCTTAGGAGATAGGAGACCTCTCACAGAAATAGCTGGATTCAAATAACAAATCATCGGGACTTGAAGGAAGCTACCAAACTCCCCCTTTAATTGATGTGGAAACTGAGATCCAAAGAAATCAAAATACATATTTGAGATCACGCAGCAAGGTTGAAAGGTAGAGGCAGGCTCTATTTTTGTTTCTGAATGCGCAACTGAAAATGTTCAAACAAAAATGTTTCAAACCCACTCCTGGCCACTGACCCTAAATATCTCATCTTAATGAGATTGATGACAGATTACAAACGCTTTCATTTGCATGTTCATATCCCTTGAATCCTCTGATACTCTCAAGTCAGAGAAGGTCCTATGACAAGTAAGCAGAAAGAGGCCTTTAGTTTGGAATAATCAGTCATGCAAATAAGCACAACTGGAATTATGATGATTTTGTATCCAAACATAAGATAAAACAATTAGGTTTACAAAAGTTCTGTCATTTTGGTACAACATATAAGCAGCAAGCACCACTCCCTGCCTCCCACCATGCTCTTCCCTACACTCCGGGCTTATTAAAATAAGTTAGATGTGGCTCACTCATTTATTAGGTCATTCAAAATACCAAATACTGGACGTCTCCCAGAGTTGATAGGTTTGTCAAGAAATTCATATAAGAAAACAGCCTCCCCAAATCTATATCATGTTCCCATGTTATTTGCTGCATGAGGTTTAGCAGCCCTTCAGTCCCCTAACAAGGAGGCTGTTAGTATCCCAACAGCCTTTTAATTCACAGTCTCACAGTATTCCTCTGGATTCCTTTTTCTCTACCTTGTATACATGCCAGGAAGCCCATATGGTCAACAAATGATTTCTACAGAGATGAGTTAGAACATCCTTACAAATAAATAAAATATTACCAGTCTCCTTCTTATCTTGCCAACCCCATAGAAAACATACTAGTCATCAAACAAAATCAGCATTTTTTTTATTTGACTAGCAGAATGTGGAATAGCCATGGAAAAAAAATAGGTTATTACTGAAGGAAAATAAGCTATAAGGTAAACATACACAGTATGCCATTAAGAAAAAGAAGAAGATATTCTCTGAGTTAACTTTTGAAAGGTCTATTTAAGATACCAGCATAATTGCCTTCCTTGTACTGAGAAAAAGAACAGTGGAATAAGAGATGGAAAGAATTTTAGCATTATATACAGAGCAAGTAGTTGAAAGTACAGACTCCAAAGTCAGGCTTTCTGGGTTTGAACTCTAGATATACTACTTATATGCTGTGCAACTCTGGGCAAATAACTTAGCCTCTCTTTAATCTCAGTTTCCTCATCTTTAAGAGGGGTGCCTCTTACTGTGTGCCTGGCATAGTAAGGACTCACTGAGGGTTACTGTCATTATTCTTAGTACTATTATTATGCAGAGGCTATGTGGTTAGGCAGACCAGGGGTCAAGTCTCAGGTCCGATTCTAATTAGTTTTGTGGCATTGGGTAAGTTACTGACCCTCTCTAAACCCTAGTTTTCTCATCTATAAAATGAGAATAGTAATTGTTATAGTTCATCAGATTTGTTGGAGGACTTGATAAGTCAAATAATTACCACAGTACTGGCACAGAGTAAATGTTCCATAAGTGTTAGCTGATAATAGCAAATAACAACAGCAATAATAATAATAATAATACACATTGCCACTTGGCCTGGTCACCACTAAGCAGGGGAGCAAAGTTTCAGCATTATTTCTCCTTTCTCATTAGTGCCATGGGTAGTGTCAGATTCAACTAAGAATAACACAGATCACCTGCTTGGCAGTGACCTGTGGCTCCTGAAGACTCTTTCATCTGCCTGACCCCGAGCTTGCTGGCTATCAAGTCCCCAACGTTAGGATTTCTGGCGTTACCCACTTTATGGATTACTCTGGATATACACTGAAAAACCAGTCTCCACTTAACATCTTCATTCATTATCTTGACTTCTTGCCACGCAATTTTTTATTGCGAGGGAGGACAAAAGGCTACTTCCCCACTGCTCAAAGAAAAAGGCCTGATTTGATGCTTGAAAATCTGGGGCCTATGAGCTCTATTCTATGACACATCTGGATATTCTTAGCCCTAATGTTTGTCCATTCATCTGTCTTTCTTTTTCAAGTAGGAAAATCAATTGATAAGATGTAATGTGCCACTCTAAGTAACAAAGCATGACATCAATATTTATCTACAGTAACATGGACCCTTCACCAAAATGCTTTTCCCTCAGTGGGCCTGACTGGAGTTCTTCACCAAAACCAGTCATATGAAGGGCCACTGTCTAAGTGTAAAGTTCTGTCTGCATCTTTCATACCTGGCCCTCATGTTTTGAAAGTGCATTTCTGTCAGGAAGCTAGAGAGATGTATCTTTCATGATCTTTGGAATCCCAGAGAGACCCCTGCAAGCTGATAGCAACCTGAACTGTAAAGGCATCAGGAGTAAACTCCAAGTCCTCCAATGTCTTGTGTAACCCAATGACTATAAAGCTGTGTGCCCCCTGAATTCACACTTGCCTGCCAGCATACTGTGGGTAAAGAGCACCAAATAGATTTTGACAGAAACTATCTATGTGAATGTGAGAAGATTACATCCCCTTGCTAGGTCTCAGTTTCCTTATCTGGAAAATGACAGGATGCACTGGATGATTTTATACGTCAGTGGCCCTTCACTTGGCATGAGCTGTCACTCACCCATTGACCACAGTGGGAGAGGAAGAGAGAAATTTGGGATAGTATGCCTTCTCTTCATTGTTTAGTTTATTTTCACTCATTCAATTTTAGTTTGGTGGGGTTAGACAAATAATATACATTTCATAGCCAAGTAACACAGCAGCCCTCCATTCTGAAGGCCTTAAAAAAGTCTCTGTAAGTTCAACAGTAGTCAATAGGTAAATTCTTTCTAAGCTACTTATGCAAAAAGCAAATCGATAAGCCAAAACCATCTGGAAAAAGAACTCTCAAAATGTTTGACTTTCTTCCTATTTTGAACACTTGCACTATTGATAAAATGAGGAGTGATCAGGGGGACGGCTCCCAGGCACAGCCAACTCCCTGGTGAGCTTCCAAGGGCCGGCAGGGAAGAGCAAAGTTATAAGCAACTCAGAGTGATCTTGCCCTGGGCTTTCATGACACACTAGGAGTCCATGTAATTGAAAATGAGTTCATCAAAGCCCTGCTTGGCCCCCCACACCATTTCACAATTGCCAACAACCACGGCCTGAGTGTCTCATGTGGGCCTGCATAATCTGGCCCTTAGCAGCCACCGTGGCCTCATCTCCTGCCATCCTCCCAGTGACAGGGAGCAACAGGAGTCATCCCAGTCTCCTCTAGGTTCCCTGAACTCACCTAAGCAAAATAGCCTGTGTACACGCTGTCCCCTCTTCCTGGAAATTTGTTTCTGTCCCTTTTACCTCGTGAAAACTTACTCAGCTCTTTCTTAGGTTTCGGCAAAAATGTGATATTCTCAAAGAAGCTTCCCTGACACCTCACTTCCCCCCACCCCACTCCTGTTATGGTCCCCCTTTTTATGCATAGCTCTCATGGGCTGGTTGCAAATTGTTTTAAATATCTTCCTTCTCTATTTACATTAGAAATTCTGTGGAGACAGGGCCTGTATCTGCCTTGTGCTACTGTATCTCAGCATGGTGTCTGTCACGTACTGGATGCTTAGAATGAATGAACGGAGAAGGAATGATTTGAAGTCGCAGTAAGCTGAGACCTCATTTCTTGGCTGGAGATCCAAAGAAAGTGCTATACCGGAAACATCCAGTGGATTTCTTTGTTCTCCTGAGGTCCCGTTTCTCCAAAGGCACCTCCAGACAAGGAGAGGCATGTGTCAACAGTTTCAGTTCAGAGCACCAAAAATTGTGCATGCTAAAAGGTCTAGAGATGACCCAACCCAGCTCTCATTGAATGCATACCAAACTGAGGCCACAGAAGCAAAGTACCTGCCCAGAGTCATACAGCTAGTTCATGACAGAGTCAGGTCCGGAATCCAGCTCTTCCCTCAGACAGCCCGATCCTCCCTCTGTTAGATCCGGCTGATATTTACTAGCCACTTCTTCGGGCCTCATTACACAGAAGGGAGAAGAGGGGGCCTCTCCTTTCTGTTGGAAGCTCCATGCTGTCTCTCAATTTGGAGTAATCTTCCCAAGCCTGAATCATCTTTCTCCACATGTCCATAAAACAACAAATTTAAGTGCAGCTGGGCACAGGGAGTCAATGGGGTTGGATACCCAGGGGCAACCAACAGAAGCAAAAACTGCTTCTGTCTGGAGCAAAAGGATTAAAGAAGGTCAAATGCTAAAGAGCAAGAATAACACCATATTGTCAGGGACAGCTGGAAAGGGAAACTACAATGGAGAGGTCAGAACTAACTGGTGGTGGGGAAAATCTGATTCTACTTCTCTAACGCTGTAATTACAGCAAAGAGATGGGCCCAGTGATTCTATTACCACTCTCTATTCTATTAAGTGTTTTTAGTTTGACCAAACCCTAGTTTTGTTTAGGTTTGTTTTATGCTGGGATCCTGGCACATTTATACTTCATGTCTTTATCTGTAGAATTACTTTAAAGGGAAATTTAATTCATTTGTATCTCATGCCTACAAAACCTAAATTTCAACTGTTTTGCAATTTTAAAAAGCATGGGTATTTAAAATCATCTATATTTGAGCCAAGAAACTAAGTAGGATCTTAGGTTAGAACTCATTAACATTAAAGTGTTCACCTTCTAAAAACTCTTTATTAATAGGTTTACTGATTTTTCAAATACATATGATAACTATACAAATTCATACCGATTTAAAAAAAAAAAACCTAACTATGCAAAACACCAGTTGGGGACTTAAAATAACCAGAAAGGGTGCCTAACTGATGATCAGCTGAGCTCTCTGACCTGCTCAGATTTCACAGTGATCACAGAGAAGGCATGTCCTCCAACCATACAAAAAGGGGAGAGAATAGAGGCAAAGAGAAGGGAGGAAGGGATAAAAACACATGCACGCCAAAAAAAAAAAAATGTCCCCTAAAAAAAATGAGCATTTAAACTGCTTGTCAGAAGGCTTTCTGACAAAGCCACTAGAGTGTATTCACAGGCATTTGCATAAATGCTGCCGGTGAGTTCACCATAGCTGCTAGCGCTAATGGTACATAAAGTAATTTAGTCACTTCTCCCGGCATTCTGTGTCAGAATGATGAGCACCGGCACTTTGCCTTGTTGCATATTAGATCATTAGATAATAAAGTGTTAGCGCATGCAACCTGACAGGGTCCCTGCACTATAGCTTTGTGAGGGCACCGCATTTTGCCATGGGGGAAAGAATAGAGAAACTGATGCCACAATTGGCCTTAAATTCAAGTAAACACAACCTGAAACTCAAGAGAACAATAATGACAGTATCAACACTCCCTAAGCCTTTAAAGATCCCCAGCATACAGTCCCCAGGAATTTGCCCAAATGAAGGGAAGACAGGGCAGACACATAAGCTAGGGTTGTACATTACCATGGGTGGCAAGAATTCTTCATCTTTGGCCCCAAGTCTATGCTTTTTCAAAAACTGAAACCCTGAGAGTAGCCACCTTCTGAAGCTACCTCTCTCCACAGCATACATCTTCCATAAAGCTACTGCTTAAAGACGAAAACTCACTAGTCTAAACTCTCCCATAAATATTCAGCCAAAGAAAATCTCAGTATTTATGAATGAAGAAAAAAATGAGGGAGAGCAATTACCATGAGCTACAGCGTGCCAGGATTCACTCTCTTTGGACCATGAAAAATTCTGTGAAATAAATTTGCCTTTGTGAACTCTCCTACTTGAAATCCAGGGGCAGTTATTTGAGCAGGGAGGTTTGGAAGTCCATGGGTCACACAGGGAGGACTGCATGAATGTAAAGCATGGTCTCTATTTCTACTTATATGCAGAAACATGAGCTACGAAAGGGAACTTTCCTCCAACTGTCTGACAAGCAGGATATAAATAGAGATGTGCAGAGTTGCTCAAAATAATTCAGGCTACCTGTAAATGAGATGGTAAAAAGCCCAGAATGAGGAAAAATGAAGGCTCCTACAGGTCATCTAAAAGGTGAAAATAGCCAGCAGTCTCACTGTGTAGAGGCTGTCTGAGGTGGGGATGAAGGAAGGATTGGAGCAGCCAAGGAGTAGGGGTTTGGTTCTGGAAGTTTTAAACAGGACAGTTTCAAACAGGATTTTTCAATGGTAAGATAAAGTATTACCATACCCCCAAATCAACATGCATTAGCATTTAGGTCCACTCCCACACATCCCCAATGAAAAAGCCCAATAGTCATCCTTTGCTGAGTAGATATTTATGTATCAGTTTGAAGTGTCTAAATGAGTGGGTGGTTATGTGTGGTTGGTTGATTCATTCTGCAGAGAAGCAGATTTCCATGTTATTGTCATTACAAAGAACTTCAAGGTGTCTACCCTTTTACTCTTCTGGAGAGAAATAATGTAAGGCTTTGGTGAGAGCTAGGCCCCCTAGCTGAAGAAGACAGGACATGGCCACATCCCCACTGTTGGTTAACCATTTATTAACAAGTGAAATGTCATCATTTTCGTGAACAATATGTTAATAATAACACAGCCACTCGTAGACTGGTAAATTGGAGCCGAAGAATAAAATATTGCCTTTAAAACTTAGAATAATATGATATTCCAATTGAAATATTAATATGTATACCCAGAAGCAAGGATATTTGAGCTGGGATGAAGCCTAGAGACGTTTTGATCTAGAGATCTCAAACTGTTAGTCTAATGGCTCTATTCCTCCTAAGTGGCATTTCCCCCTTCTTCCCTTCTAGGTTTAAAAATTTTATAATTAGTTACCAACCATTAAAAATCAGGAGTTTTTGTTCTTGCCACACTAGAACATCTGGCCCCACTGGGCCCTCAGTCCCCTTGGCCACAACTCTCTGTGGGACAATAGAGCATACACTTGCCCTTCTTCTGCAGTCTCCACCCAGCCCACTTCCCCTATGTACATGACCTGCCCCCACTCAAGGCACACAGTTTTTTTACCCCTACAGATCATCACCTTCATTTTACCAAGAAGAAAACTAAGGATCCCCAAAAGTAAGGTGACTTGTTCAAGGTCACGTAAAGGTCAGAGGTGAAACTAAAAATTGAATTTACATTGAGTCTTTCCTCCACATCACAATACAAAATAATGTTCTTGACCTCCATGTTCTAGAAGTGTCTTTCCTAGCAGGTTGTTTCTGTTGGTTTGTGTTCCCCGCCCCACCCACCCCCCACCAAGTAGAGGGATGATTTGCAATTTGCATGGTGTCATGTGGTCTGTCACTGACTTCCCAAGGCCAGGAATGGGAGCTGGGTGTAGTCTGCACTTGGAGCACATTTTGAAACTATGAACCCATGACTGGTAGATTTCAAAGTGATAGTCAAGTCTGTCCTTGGACAGGGCAGTAACCATTGTAACTAACCAGCCACAGTCAAAAACAAGACTTCAGTTTTTAAGCCACTGCTCTCCAAATTGTGCCCAGTGAGTATATACCTAGTTTTTCCTCTTCCTTTCCTCTAAATACTTCTAGTAATACAATGCCTTAAGTGACTCCAAGGGTATTAAAAAGGCAATATTACTATAAAGTGAGGATCAGAATAATTTCAAGTACAGGAATGGAACTAGGAATGTAATCATGAGCAGGTATTTCAAATGGCCTTCTGCAAAAAAGTAATATCCATCCATCTCAGCACTAATGAAACCATAAAGAAGCGGCTTTTGAAAGATGATGGTTTACTTTAAAAAGACTGTAAAACTGGTGAAGAATCCCTTCTAAGAGTGTTACATCTGGCTAATTAATAAAAAGTAGTTTGTATATTCCTTAAGTGCAGGAAAAAAAAAACAGGCAAAAATAATGATAGTGGTATTTTTATTAAATTAGAATGCTGGCAGGGAAGGGGGTTTTCTACCTTATGAATTATATCATGGACGGCTCACGGCCCTTGGAAAAATCAGACAATCAGGTGGTAATTTGTGCAGTAGTGTTTTTAAAAGAATCCTGCTGACCTAGCAAACTAGAAAGTGAAGTAGAGAAATGGGTTTAGAGTTTAACTTGAAGAAGATAAGAGACATTCTAGCATGGTGATTGGTATTGAGTAGAGTCTCAATCATTGTTTCCTGGATGGATGGTTGGATGGATGGATGGATAAATGATGAATAGATGGATGGGTGGATGGAGGATGGATAGATAGATGGATGAGCAGACAAAGGAAGAATACATTACATATACGTGTAGTACAGAAACATTCAGATGTACATTCATTCTAGCCCGTGGTTCCTTTGAATGGTATTCACTTTCCTTGATTCAAGTTTTTATCTGGTTTCCTCCAGTCCTCTCAAAGCTACCACTGATTAGCCACAAATTCAAGACAAATGTGATTTCACCTAAACAAAGTCCACCTACAGAAAGCAGGCTCTATTATGTGCTGATGAGGGGAAGATTATGCACGAGGCACAGGAGGGACATTTAGTTTGGGCTTCAAATTCAGAAAATGCCTCTGACCTAGATTTTGGACATTATCTCCAAATGAGGTTCAATATGAAGTTACAGAGGTACACCAGCAGGATTGTAAAGATGGTGGAGTTCATTAAACAACCAAGTCAGTTATAAACCCAAAATGTATCACAATATTTATGACCTTCCTTTGGCCTTCCTTTATTTTTCAGTCAAGTGGGAGCTGAAAATAAAGCAGTGGTCCAGGTCTCCCTGGAGACCCAGGTCTCTCTCAACCTGAAGGAAAGATGCATCAGCCATTTCCAGGGTAGAGAGATGTGCAACAAGAAAGGCTGGGCCTCCAAGATGTCTTCCTGTCTTTCAATACTTAATATCAATAACGTTCAATAGAACATTTGAAATTCGAAACAAAGTAGAAAATGTGGTGGAGTTGGAAGAAAGAAACCAAATAGATTCACAGTTAAAGTAGCAATGCCAACCAATGAAAATGATTTGCCTACCATGTTCCAGATAAGAGGGCGTACCTTCCGAGGGGTCAAGCCTCCGAGCCCTCCGCCCATGCTTAGAGTTATTATGGACAAACATGTTATCAGAGACTGCCAGGACATGGCCATCCACATTGACTGTCGTAGACACCACGACCTGGAGACAGAAGAGAGAAATGAATGAACATTTTAATATAAAAGCATGGAGGGTAATAAACTCAAGTTAAATAAATAACAGCTGGGAGCTGAAGAAAATTGCATAGCTATTTCACATAATAACTGGTGCTTATGCTGTACAAGTCTAACAAGAGGAGCTATTGATGAGTGGGTCTTTGGCATGGAACGCTTTTGATGCAGTTTTAAGTAAAATTGCACAGTTTATAGTTATACAGCAGAAGGTACACTGTTAACCATAATTTTAACAAGAGGATCTTTATTAGCATATTTTTTTACACAACGGTGGTTGTGTTTCACCTAAATTACCCTTCAGTTTAGACACTGAAGCAGATATCACAGTTGATCATGCAAATAAAAATCTTTTGAATCTTTAAAATATTCCCCCCCTCCCCCCCACTGTGTCAGGGTTAAGAGGATAGAGTAATGAAAAAGAGAGGTTTCAGTGAGACCTGGGATGCAGCTTTCCCTCCTGGGCGTCTTTCTGGTGTTTCTTGTACTTTTTTCTTCCCACATTACTTCCATTAATCAGACCAAACTTCCTTCCCCTCCCCCACCCTCAACCCCATTACCACCAACAGCACAATCCCTCCCCAAAAGATCATTGGTAATGAAGGGTCTTTGATCTGTGTTTCGAAGCCAAAAACAAGCAAACAAAACACAACAAAACAAAACAAGAAAAAGAAATGGTGCCTTTGGCCCAAGATGTAATTCAGGTACCCTGGCCATCTCATAACTGACTCTGAACCCAGTTTGCCAGAAGGGACACAGGCAAAGGTGTTTTCTCGGAGAACTTTGACTAAAACAATGAGAAAAAAATGACCTACACTTCTCCTTATATTAAATGGGGAAGAGGATTAAAACTGAAACCCACAGAGATATGTTTATTCATGCGACCTCTTACAACCAAATATAATAATTGTCTGTAATTGCAGCTTCAGCTCCCACCTCATGCTTTGACATGGGAAACAGCAATCAGCCAGCTCCCGTTTAATCCACCTATTATGTTGACTAATTAACTTTCCTCGACAGTTTATTTCTTCCTCCATTATCAGCCCCTGTCAGCCGCAAGCACCCTGCAGCATAGGGGGGACCTCAGGCTCTTTGATTGATCACCGATAGATTGACATGCAGATTAATTTAATTAGAATCACCTCACTTGAGAAATGAAAGACAAAGGCAAGAGGGCTAATAGATCTGCTCTCATAATGAGGCGAACCTCCAGAGCCGAGGCTGAGGATTTCTGATTTATTTTGCTCAATTCCCCAGTTGCTTGGAAAGACTCTCGCTTTAATTGTTCTTGGTTTTGAGAGGCATTAGCCTCTGAAGAGGTGAAACGCTTTACAAGGATTGGCACACACTGAGGCCCCAGTTTCTGAGGAAGCCTTTTCGCCGACTTCTAGAGTCTGGTGCAACGCCGCTGTTTTCCTCCCGTGACTTGAGCAGAGGGCAAGACGCTGGGTCTTGGCCGAAGCCTGCCTGTTGTCTGCCCAGCCTAGCGGAGTGCCCCCCACCCCCACCGACGCCAACCATACTTGAAAGTTCCACTGTCGGCGTCTTTGACCTAAACGCAACTGGGGAAAACATGGCGGAGTCCCCTTCTCGCAGCCTCAACGATGGCAGTGAAATGCAGGCTGTGAACACGCTGCTCCCAATAGTACCTTGGAGTTGGTTGGACTTGATCTGATTTGCCTTAACCTGGTTATTAGTTTTCGTTCGTTTTTTCTTCCACGCCCTCCCTTCTGTAGACGCGAGGCCCTGCTCCTTAAATCAAGCCCCTAGTGTCGTTCTGACCCGGATGAGGAAGTCAGGAAACAACACACGTGGTCATTCCACCCTGGGGTCTCCCAGGGATGACTGCAGGGCAGGGCTTCTGGGGGTCCTCCCACGAGGCCCTCTCTCAGGGTCCTCTTCTTGACTCCTGGCCAGACCTGGATCTTCCCCTGATTTTATTTTTTAATTCCATTTTATTAAACTACAAAGTAAACAATTGAGAGTCCATTCCGGGACTCAGGGTTTTGGCCTCAGTAATTGTGAAAACCAAAATTCCAACTAGGGCAAGTCATTCATGGGAGGACTGCGTACACTTGAAGCAGCAGTTTGCAAAGTGTTTTTTCTCTTTCTTCATGATTGACCAACCAGATCTGACACAGCCTGAACATTATGTGTATGCCTCATCAATTGTAGGGTAGTTTAAAAGGAGGAGGAGGAGAAAGAGAAGAAAGTGGTCCATTCTTTTATTTTCAAAAAGTATTATGTGCCAACGTAGAGTCCATATTATTTAAGGCAAGAGAAACTCACTTTCTTTTTAGTTAGGGAGGTGGGACATTTATAATTATATAACAGAGCTGGGTCTTTCAAAGAATTTTTGATTTACTACGAGACCACAATTGAGTGGTCACTGGAGTCGTTAGCTGAAGAAACTATAAAAGGAATCCCAAACGGTATCTGTTTCCAGTGTCAGGAAATACAGAAAGTTGTTATTCTAGACGTCTGTCTTGAGAGAGGAAAAAAAAAAAAAGCAATGACAATTCACCATGCACCTGTAAGACAAAATGCTACAGGCTTAGGCTTAAAATATTCAGTATCGTTTAAAGATGTTGTCATCTAGTTCTTACATTGAACAAAAATGACAAAAACGGTTAAGTTAAAAAAAAAAAAAACACAACAACAACCACACTCTATGTGTTTTTTTTTCTTTGCAAAAGAAGGATCACCAAGACCACTGTGTGACAGAATCATTTCACTGAAGTTTCAATTCAAATTGGAGAAGGATAAAACAGAATCCTCATGCGTTTAATTTCTAGAAAATAAACACCTAATATGTTCCTCAAAAACTCATGACAGTACATTTTAACTTCCCACTTCCCAAAATAATTTCTCTCATTCCAATTTGTGAATGATGAAGATATCTTTAAATAAAACATAAGCTGAAATTAATCTACAGAACTTGTAAATTTTTAAAAAATCTGTGAGATGCAGAGGGGGCACTGAAGTGTCCTTTAAAAACAGGCCCATAGTGGGAAGGAAAGGGCCTTCACAGTTTAACACAAGATTAATGAGGTGCTGACACATTCATGCAGGCAAGGGGACAGACAGGCCTGCCAACTCTTCAACCTTCCCAAATTTTGTCAACAAAACACAGCTTGAATTTGGGACAGGTAAACATGGAAAATGATTTTACATTTGGACTCAACACTTCCCTCTCTAACCCCTTCCTCACTCTCCTACCCAGGGAAAGAAATGAAGGGAATATGAGGAACAGGTATATTTAAATTTTTATGGTATGTGTTATAAATAAGTCTTTACTTTTTAGAATTGTACTTTCCAATACAGTAACTACACATGTAGCTATTTAAATTTAAACTAATTAAGTAAAATTTTAAATTCCATTGTTTCTGAGTCTCCATAGCTACATTTCAAGTGGTTAGTAGCCACATGCAGCTAGAGTCTACTATTGGACAGGACAGATATAGACCATTTCCATTGTTGCAGAATGTTCTATTGGGCCGTGCTCCTGTAGAATGGTTTTGAAATAAATTGTTCCAATTTATTCATGAGGATGTCCGAGTTATGTCTCCTAAAATAGGTATTAGTCTAAGTTGACATGTTTAAGGTTATGTACAAGTATATTTTTATCACTATATTTTTTAGAATTAATTTTCTATTTAGGGCATAGGTTTCTAATACAGCAATCCATAGATGTACTGATGAACACCCAGTGTGTTCCATGGTACCTTCTATTTGGGTCCAGCCCCCCAGGTGAGGGCTCTCAGCATGAGGGGATTAAAAAACAAAAAACAAACAAACAAACAAACAGACAAACAAAAACCAAGAGAAATCTGCAGGTACCCATGGACTTTGGAGATTTTACATTAACATCTTGGCTCATCTCAGTGGCTCAGAATCTCCTCTGTTTTATCCAGGAACTAGATATCCCTAAACGTTGTTATTTTTACAATTTTACCCTCTCAATTTAGAATTGGAAAAAATTCAATACAAAATTTATGATGCTGGACTCCCTATCTTTCCTAGGTAATGTGACTCTGGCCAGGTTAACTTAACCCTAAACCACAGTGTTCCTGCCTCTCAAGAGGAAAAAATAATAACAATCCCTGATTCTGTGAGGCTTCCATTATTTAAAGTGGCCAGCATGGCTCCTGGCTCCTACTGAGCACTCAAAAAATGTTAGTGGCACTAGTAGTGTAGTTGTTGCTTTGTTGGTGATACTCCACAAAAAGTTCAAGATAATGTGTTGGGCTGATCATCTGAAGCCTAAAGAAGACCCAGTATAAACTGTTATTTTAAATAAAAGGATACAGAAACTATCTCTAATATGTTCACTGCTTTATCAGTCTAACAATGAAATCGTACAATTTTAAAGACCTTTGTTCCCACAACATATAATTATATCATTTAGGCCTCGTGTGAATTGCAAATTTCACTGGTTTATATAATTTTACTGTCTAGAACCCATTGGCATCTTAGCTTATTATATTCTAGGCTTGAAACCAAACAAAATCTTATGGCTTTGAAAATAATCTATAAACTAGACATCAATTCAGTCTAGTTTCATATGAATCAGGGGTTCTCTGGGAGTTTTGTTATTGGTATTTCCTGCTATCATTCTTCAGGCTGCCCCTGTTTTCTGCATATCAGGCAGGAGACCTTGTATGTCCCAACTAAATTATCTAAGATTCGTGGACCATAATCTCTGTCTCATGAGCAGATTTTCAAAAAGACAAAAGCAGCTAAAATCCAGTCATGGGTGGAAGATCACATTAACAAAAGTAGCAGTTCATGGAGAAGAAGGATTTATGACAAAAGCAACCAAAAGAGTTGAAATCTGTATTTTTAAACACTTCCAAAACAAATATGGAATCAAGAGAAAGATTAGATCATAAAAATATTTTCAATGCTTAAATTTAGAATATTTTAGTAGTAAGTACCTCCCTCCAAAAAGTAACTACTTAAACAAATTAATTTTGAATGATTATAAAATTACAATTCTTGGTTTTCAAAGCTGATATATGGTAACCCAGTGTAAGGTCATTGGTGCTAAAGTTGGTCTGTTATGTGGCTTTCTTACCTTTTTGTTTAACTTATTCTATGTTTGCATTAATTCGGGACCCCTAATATAAAGCATTATATGCACAGGCTTCAAGTACATGGAATAGAAAGGCATTAAGCAATATTCCATTGGCTAATACTCAGTAATAAAAAGAAACAAAGTATTGACACACCTGGATGAATTTCAAGAGAATTACGCTGAATGAAAAAAGCCAGTAGCGAAAGATTACATACTGAATATTACAGACTTATTTCCCCCCACAGCCCCTCAAAATTTACATGTTGAATATCTAATCCTCAGTACCTCAGGATGTGACTGTATTTGGAGACAGGGTCTTTAAAGAAATGATTAAGTTAAAGTAAGTCCCTTAGAGTGGGCCCTAATCTCATCTGACTAGCATCCTAAGAAGATGAAATTTGGTCACACAAAGAGACACCAGGGTGTGCTGGCAAAGGGGAAAGACTGTGTGAGAACACAGCAAGAGGATGACTATCTACAAGCCAAAGACAAAGGTCTTAGAGGAAACCAAACCCACTGACACCTTGATCTTGGACTTCCAGACTCCAGAACTGTGAGAAAATAAATATCCATTTTTAAGCCACTCAGTCTGTGGTATTCTGTTATGGAGGTCATAGAAAACAAATACACTGCATCATTCCATTTACTTAACATAATTCTGAAATTAAAAGGTTTTAGAAATGGAGAGCAGATTAGTGCTTGCCAAGGGTTAGGGACAGAGGGAAGGTAGATGTAGCTACTACAAAAATATAATAGAAAGGACCCTTGTAGTGATGACAATGCCCAATATCTTTACTGTGGTGGTAGATACACAGACCTTACATGATAAAATTTTACAAAATGAAAAGCATACCCATATGCAAATGACTACAAGTAAAACTAGAGAAATTTGAGTAAGGTGGTGGATTTGTCAATGTTCATATCCTATATGAATATGGTATAGTACTATATAATGTTGTACTATAGTTTTGCAAAGTATTACTATTGTGGTACTGGGTAAAGGGTACACATGGGATCACTCTGTATTATTTCATGCATCTACATGTGAGTCTATAATTATATCAATAAAAATCCAGCTAAATAAAAGGCATCATCAATCAAGATGTCCTTTTATAGGTGAATGGATATGCAAACTGGTAATCCATAGAAAGGAATATTATACAGCAATAAAAAGAAATGAGCTATCAAATCATGAAAAGACATGGAATTTTAAATACATAGTGCTAAATGAAAGAAGCCAATCTGGAAAGGCTATATACTATATGATTCCAACTACATGACATTCTGGAAAACGTAAAACTACGGAGATAGTAAAAAGATTAATGGTTGTCAGGGGTTTGGGGGGAGGGAGGGATAAATAGGTGGAGAATAGGGGATTTTTAGGGCAGTGAAACCATTCTACATAATATCATGCATTTGTCCAAACCCATAAAATACATAACATAAAAATCAACAATAGTATAAACCATAAACTTTATACTATGTTACAATAATGTGTCAATATGGCACATCAATTGTAATAAAGTATTAGACTAATGAAAGATATTAATAATAGCAGAAATGGGGGGAACATCGGTTTGCTCATCAGTTAAGTATCCAACTTCAGCTCAGGTCATGGTCTCATAGTTCAGAGGTTCAAGCCCCACACTGGGTTCTCTGCTGTCAGCACAGAGCCCGCTTTGGATCCTCTCTCTCTCTCTCTCTCTGACCCTTTCCCACTTGAATGCATGCATATGGGCATGCATGTGTGCTTTCTTTCTCTCAAAAATAAATAAATATTAATAATAATAATAATAGGGGAAATGGGGGAGAAGAATTGAGGGAGTCTTTGGAAACTTACTATACTTTCCTCTCATTTTTCTCTAAAACTAAAACTACTCTGCAAAATGAAGTCTATATCATCAAACTTCTACTCCCAACCCTACACAGCCCACAATCTCTACTCTACCTGCCTGCTGAAACACCCTTTACAGACTCCTCAAAAGACCCAAGAAATCAGCCAATCTAGTAACTTCCAACTAAGAGTTTTCAAAAATAGTAACAGGAACAACACTGCAGAGAGGGAATCCTAAATTCACCCATAGGAAGATAGCATGCTGATAGTACTATCTACTGATAGTAGATAGCATACATTCAGTAATTTTCCTTTGTCAATACAGGATCAAATCATGTGCATGTGGAAACACTGGTTATCTCATGCCCATGAAAGAACTCTGAATTGATGGAGTCACATGGCTTCAAATAATTTTAAAATGGAATGTGATTCTTAATAAATGCCATTAGGATAAAAAAAATAGGTTGTCACATGAGATTCATAGGAGAAAATGATAAAAGAAATTCTCAGTAGTTATGACACTGCATGTTTGTCCAACATGTCTTTTTAAGGCTTGGAAAACTGACCCCAAGAAGTTTAAAAGCATCCTCAAGGTCTTAAGACAAATGAAGAGCAGAGGCAAACCTGAAGGGAAACTTTCAGACTCCAGGTCCAGTTCTTACCCACAACAGCCTCTGGACCCTCAATACAAACTCCTGGCCTAAGTCCTTTCTCTCCTGAGTCTGCTGGTATCTTCCAGTATACATCTCTGGGGTCTAAGTGATTGACTACACTTTAAGTATTATATACATAAAAATGGTCTGTGGCAGTTAGGAGTTAGGTCTTCATTAACTTTGTCCTTTAAAATATCCTTGACTGATATGGAATGAGATCATTTCTGAAACCTGCCTGATTGCCAGTTTCTATCTGGTTGAAAGATCCCAAATAACTCATTAAAAATTATGGAGGACGCATGAACCTACAGGATGTAGCAGAGCAGAACCGCAGGAGAATGGGAGTGAGTAACTGAATTAAATCTACTCTTTAAGGCTCAAGGCAAAAATATCTCCCATTTTAACAGTAAGACAAGAGCAGACACTTCTAAATCCTCAGACACTTACATTAAACTAATTTGGACCTTTGGACACTAAACTCAGCTTCTGTCTCCTGAACTGTGACACATGCTCACATAAAAGCTCCTCAGTGACCTGAATCTTGTTCCCCTCTCTGTGGATCAGGATACCTCTGATGACTCTTGATGGTGTCATTGGCATTTAACAGGTGCTCTCCATTTATGTGTTCCCACTGGCTATTTTAAGTAGCAGTGAGCCAAAACATACAGAATTGCCATGTGTGTTCTCTACTAATGACTCTATGACACAAGGATGTGAAAATTGGGAGCGAGAAAATAGCATATTAGTCAACAGCTCAGATTCTGGGGTCAGAGAGTCCTGAATGTGAACTGCAACTCCATCACTTACCAGTTTGTAACCTTATATAAGTCACTTAGTCATAGGAGTAAGTTGTGTGCCTACTATACTCCAGGCATTATTCTGTATACTAGAGAAGCAGCAATGTACCAAGAACTTAGTGCTTATCAGGGACAGAAAGGGGTTTTCCAACAGTAAGTAAACAATAAAAGAAAATTTCTGAATGTGAAAAGTTCCAAGAATAAAATACAATGCGGATGGAACGATACCTAGGTGAGATCTATTTTTGATTGGGTGATTAAGGAAGGCGTCTCTGAGGAGGTGATGTTTTAGCTGAAATCTGAGTAAAAGAAGTAGCCAGCTATTCAATGAAGTGGCAGAAGAATTTCCTAGGAAGATGGAATTAGTAAGTGCAAAGATCCTGAGGCAGGAATAAGTTTGGTGTATTCAAGAAAGAGAAAAGAAAGAAAATAAGGAAAGACAATGTGCTCCACAATGCTTGTTTGGAGCAAAGGAAACAAGGGAAAGAGCAGAGGAAAAATAAGTAAGATCATTCATGCAAAACACCTTGTACAGCGTCTCACACATAATAAGAGCTCTGTAAGTTACAACTTAAAAAGCAATAGAATGTAAGGATATCTTTTGTTGGTAAGTCTCAATAAGTATAAGCATCCTCAGAACCAATATCCACTGGCAACACTGATCAAACCAAACACTTTTAAACATCTATCCTTTAATGTATTTTACATTTCTTCAATAGCGACTGTACTTAATGTAGAAATTTATTTCCCCTAAGTGCAGAGCCACCACTCACCAAATTGCATTCATAAGGATTCCTTCTCAGTGATGCATATTTTCTGCCAAGGCCCAGCATAAGGCTCATGCCAAGATACATATTTGCCCAATAAGCTGTAATGGTTTAATATATCAGGTTGAAAATCCACCATTTGTATTTACCATGTTATGTGAATTAATCCTGTATTCTGAAACTATCATTAGAGCTGCTTTCAGTATAATTAATCAGCGTGGTGCATCTTGAAATTATTCTGTATGAAGAGAGTGATTGCAGCTCGGGCCCCTAGCATTCTGTTGGTAAAGAATTTAATTGCGAGATGAGCTATTTGTCAAAACAATATGAAATGGGGTGGGGGACAGTGGGAAAGAAATAAAAAGGATACAAATATTTCCTTCTTTATTTAAGTGCCTTTAAAAACAGACTGAAACCGCAGAGGTAGGGCATGTATTTTAAGAATCCTCTAAGCATACCCTATAATATATTGATTCAGAGCCTCTCTGGGCTTTTGAATAAATAACAAGGATTCTCCAAAATTTACAGAATCAGAATTCACACATACACATAAAAAAAACAAAAGCAGAGAGTTGCCTTTTACCGTCATTTCCTATGTCATCGTTTTTAAAAGAACACATTTTTGGTGGGAATTCGGGATGAGTAACCTGGTGGTTTCTCCTGGTGGTTTCCCATCCCCCACACAAAATGACTAATGAGTGAAAGAAGATTGTTTGTCTCCTCCAATAAACATGAAATAAACATGAATTTAGAGCTTGCTGTTCTCTCTGCTCAGAAAATTCTTCTGGCTCTTCTCAAGATGATTTATTCTTATCTGTTAGCTCTTGTCTTAAATGTCACTTCCTCACAAGTTTTCCCTGGTCACCCACTTTAAATTAGGTTCCTATCCCCTATCCCACATGTATTCTCTTTCATAGTATTAATAGTCTTTAGAGCAATAATGAAAATGTTTAATGATTTGTAATTATTCATCTGTAAACATTGCAGCAGCCAATGGTAACTATTACCCACACATCCACTTCCTCTCTTCCTTGGGCTGTACAAGTAGATACTTGCAGGTCTCTCTGTGGTTATACATGGTCGTGTGACAGACTTCTAGCCCATAGAATATGGGCAGATGTGACAAGGGTCATTTTTAAGACCGGGTTTTAAGAAGTCCATGAGCCCCCTCCATATACTCTTTACCCTTAAGCTGGATGGATGGAGACAATGAAGTTCTAGAGGATAGTGGAGACACAAAACAAAAAGAGCCCCAGTCCCCAAATCGCTTCATGTACAAGATCTGTCCACTGACCAAGAACGCCTGCCTTGTACCGTTATGTGAGCAAGAAATAACCTGTTGTGTATGAGCCATTATATTCTTTGTTCTATTTATTATAGCAGCTAGTATCATCCTAACTAATAGACCCCAGCTAGAATATGATCTTCATATAGGACAAACACCCCATCTTTCTTGTTCATCATGATATACTCACCATTTACTACATCAATAAATACTACTGAGTGCATGCATGCATGAAGGAAGGAATATGTCTTAAATTTATGTTCATATATAGTCACAGATCTAACATCTATACATGAATATAGATTTGTAGCCTATGGAAAATTTTTGTTGAAGAGATAAGATGAATTTGGAAATGATACCAGTCCCTAGGTATTATGGCATCTACTGTGATGACAGCTTGTACCCAATTCTTGTCCCTTTCCTCACCATCCTCATGCTGCCAGCCCCAAAAAGGAAAGCTATTGATAAGGACTTAAATCTTAACCTGGAATTGTCTAGCTCCTGTCAGTTAGAAACCAGACCCGTGACATGGTTTTAACACCGTCCTTTGACATTAGCATCTTTTTAGTGTCAAGATGAAGAAACAGGCTCTTTAGTCACAGTGAATTTCTCCCTGTCATGAGCTGTTTCCATCCTAACCTACCCCCACCTTTTCCCTTCCTCCCTACTTCTTCACACCCACCAGAACTGAATGAAGCCTATATCCACTGTTGTATTAAAGCAAGTTTGTTACCCAAACCACAGCCTGGGCATTTCAAAAGAAAACACCCATTGTAAATTAAGAAGAAGAAGAAAAAAAATATTGTACCAGATTTTCTACAAGGTTTATTCCATAATGCCTTAAAGTATGAACACAGCTGAGCTCTGCAGAAAGTGATTAATTTCTTGAAAACACTAAGGTCACACTAATTGACATGACCTGTGTAATTAAGTAGTCTCTGTTTACACACCAGAAGCTCAGCCGCTCTGAGGCTGAGTTTGCTTGACAGAATGTCTTTACATGTCAAGAGATCAACAACCTTTCTTATGTCCTCCTCAGTCACCTACACAGGCCCCTGATTGCTGTTCAGAGGAGACATGCTCTGGCATGGCTGTATGAAGATCAGGCTGGCCTGGTGAGCATACAAAATGAGATGAGAGGAAAGTGGCATCCATGACTGTTGGAGAGAGCCTATTTAACAGTCAGAAGAGCACGTTTTTCCATCAGATGTCTCCAGGTCTAAGGTTTTCAATAACTTAGAACTGGGAAAAGCCACATTGATATGTCAAGGGTAGACCAGAGTTTTCTCCTGCCAAAAAGACACTTTCTCATCCCTTCTCAGAGGCAACAATAACATAAAATCAACTTCCTAATGGTACACTATGAGAGAAATGATGGAAATTATACATCTTATTCACAGGCAACGTTCAACTGGTATCTCTATGACACATCTCTGTCAGCCAGAATAGCTGGTTCTTCCCCCCTCTTGGTTCAGTCCTAAGATTTGGGAACTGCAGTATGATTTTGTCACAGAGTACTCTGAGATATCTGGAGCCACTTTACTCATGTTCCATCTAGGTGATGGGTCTTTTTGGCTCTGGAGAAGTGGCCCAAACCTCCCTAGGTTAGGTGAAGCTCAAGCAATCTTCTGAGTAGTAGCTTCTTTTTCTAAAGCTCATACAAATAAAAATTGGCCAACACTGTAGCTCTGTTCAGAAACAATATTCAAGTTCTTCTCCTTTCATGCAACTCCACTCTCTGCCTGATGAACTTTGGTGGTATTCCAATGTTCTTCATGCAGATGGTATCTTTAGGCCTATTATAAGACAAGCAGCTGGCTTTCCTGAGATTCCAGCATACATTCATGGGTAGCACTATGGCTCTTCGATGTTGACAGACTTCCTTATTTTCTCTGCAATAAGGGTCTTCCTATAGATACTGGACAAGTTCCTTACTGCTCTACAACATTAGATAACATCTGAGTCAGAATGATGAGTTAAATCACTGCCTCCTTCCTACTTAGTAAATGTGTGATTTTGAACAAGTTCCTTAACCCCTCTAAGCCTCAGTTCCTCATTCCTAAAATTACATTTCATAAATATAATATTGGCACATTCCTAACAGGGATATTGTGAAGATAAAATGAAAACTTATGTAAAATACTTAACACAATACTTCTCATATAATAAATTAGTTTTATCATCATCATCATCATCATCATCATGGCCAATGTCCATACATGTACATCAAGGTACACATTTGGGCATGTATATTTATACACACATATATGGAACACACTGAATGTTGACAGAAATATAAACAGTCATTTCCCCGGCATTTAATGTAATCAGAAGTAAACCAAGATAGGGAACATAAGAAGAAAAGCCAGCTTGTGGTGAAAGCACAAAAAAAGAAAAGAAAGATGATGACAATGGAGTTTGGGGCCCACTGGGTGAAAGCTCCTAGAAGTATCCAATAGGCAGCTGGACTTCTAGGTTTGGATCTAGATGTCAGGTCTCAGGGAGCCTGACTTAAGAGTTATGAGTGCCTGACTAGTGGTTAAGTTGCTGAGAATGGAGAAGATACTCAAGAGAGCCTACAAAGTGAGAAAAGATCTGGACCTCTAAAGAAAACTTAGGGAAGAGCAACATTTATGGGAGAGGAAATAAAGAGCATCCCTTTGTAAAGGCTGAGAATGAGTGAATGTTGTTGTGTGGAATCCGAGGAAAAGATGGGTTCAAGAAGGATGGAATGGCTACAAGCATGAAATGATGCAGAGAACACAGGAGGAAATAAACATGAAAGAAACAACCCAGGGGAAAAACTAGAAAGGTTCAGTCGGGCTATTTGAGGTGTTACTTTAATTTTATGGAGGCAATTTCTCCATTCTCTAATTGCATAAACACTCATGTGCCAACATGTGTAAGACCACATGCTAATTGTGGAAAAATTATAATTAATGAGACATGTAAACATACACAGACACAAAACAAAATGAGTCAGTGTTCGTTCTGCCACAAGCTCCCTCTATCCTCTCCCAGGAAGTAACGAATGGGTGATGGGAACAAAGCAGCTTAAATCTGAGATCCAGTAAGGAATTTGTCCTTGCTGATGGGAAGAGCTCTTCTTCAATGCAAAAATTAACTCTGTGGTGGTCAAGGTTGCTGCCCATATTTAGAGGAGTCTACCTACTTGAGGACAGTTGGAAACTCACAGGGAAGAGCATATGTATTTGAAGGACAGTATGGACCTTGTGTCAGGCAGTTCTCATGCCTTATAACAGAGAGCACTCATTGGGATGGTGACACTGTCACCAGGAAGAGTCTGTCAGAAGTCATCAGGTATAGAACTGAACCAATGAATCTCAACTAGGAGATTCACTGACAGAGAACACTGACAAATGTCTGGAGACATCTGGGGTTGCCATGACTGGGCTAGGGCATGAAAGAGTTTCCATGGATAGAGGCAAGTAACAAACTGTTAAACACCCTACAATGTGCAGGACAAACCTCCCCTCCCCCATAACTGCATAAGGATTATGCAGTCTAAAATGTCAATTGTGCCTAGGTTGAGAAACCCTGTACTGAAATAATGATCCAGTTTTAGTTTATCACAAGTACTTTCTCTAAAAGCTTACATTTACATTTTATCATTTGCAAATTAGTTATGCATACAAAACCTTGTTACTCATATGTTGTAAAATAAGCAGAATGATAATTTTTACTCCATCTTAGAGGTGAGGAAACTGAAGCTTTCCAGAAATTCAGTTCATGCTCCCTCATCTCAGTAGCCCTTCTACTAAGTGAAGAACAACTATTTTATCTGCAAAAATAAAGCTTTCTAGACTCTATAAAAAATAACAGACTGAGTTGGTTTCTCATCCCACATAAGAGCTACATCCTATAATTTAAGACCTTTAGACATTTTACTAGCAGGTCCTATGCGGGAAAACAAAGCCTCAGAAGTCTTATATAAATACTCTTAGGTCCCCAATGTCACTAAAGTCTACCTTTAACTCTGCTGCCCTGAGAAGCACAAGAAAGTTGATCCTGATATTTGTAAGTCATGACATGTGTCTATTAGACATGTTTATTAAACATGAATTGGTTTGTGCCTGGATATGCCTTGCTATGATAT
Source organism: Acinonyx jubatus (assembly GCF_027475565.1). Taxonomy (NCBI): domain Eukaryota; kingdom Metazoa; phylum Chordata; class Mammalia; order Carnivora; family Felidae; genus Acinonyx; species Acinonyx jubatus. The sequence goes on along the minus strand of NC_069380.1, from coordinate 186,517,062 downwards.
AACCCAGGCTCGGTCAAGGGAGATAGATATATGGCTCATCTTGGGGCCAAAGCAAGCTGCAAAACAGTTTATAATGAAACCCAATCTCATGTTTCAAGACACTGAGCAATATACACCTAGTGACATCACATGTTTTGTTTACCAGCAAAGCTAATCCCACTCTACACACAAAAAAAATCATGTGTGGGAAGCAAAGCACCCAAGTCTACCAACTTGGGGTCAGCAACTAGCCAGGAGAAACATTTTCCAGGAAACTAGGAATCCAGGGATTCTCTTCCTCAGATCTCTCAGGACAAAAGGTGGCAAGGCCAAAATGATTTTACAAAAATTCTTCAGAATCTTGGGAGAGAATGTCTTCTTTCTACCAAATTTGTCTTATTAGTCTCTTTCGTGAGACTAATAAGTCTCACCTCTCAAAAAAAATCATCTTGGAGACAAAGAGATCTTGACACCTAAAAATCAATGCTTGGAGCACCTAGGTGGCTCAGTTGGTGCTGGACTCTTGATTTTGGCTCAGGTCATGATCTCATGGTTTGTGGGTTCAAACTCAGTATTGTACTGTCAGTGTGGAGCCTGCTTGGGATTCTCTCTCTCTCTCTCTCTCTCTCTCTCTGCCCCACCCCTGCTTGTGTTCATTCTCTCTCTCTCTCTCTCTCTCTCTCTCTCTCTCTCTCTCTCTCTCAAAATAAATAAGTTAAAAAAATTTTTTAATAAAATACAATAATGAAAATCAATGTTCAGAATCATCCCATCCCTTTCTCCCATGTGCGAATGTACAGCTAAAATTCTTCAAGATCCTCTCAGAGATCATACACGTCAATCTACACTTCATGCTGATGAACTATACCCAAGAATATACTTTAAACACCATGCTGTTTTCACTGAAAGACCATATGGACATATATATCATTACATCACTCTGATAGGAAAACTAACATTGATCATGCAAAGAGTTAGCCATAAAATGAGATGGAAGGCAACACAAGTCTAGAACCTTGCTCCTTAAAGTGTGGTCCATGGCATTAGCATCACTTGGGAGCTTGTTAGAAATTTAGAGTTTCAAGCCCACCTGAGACCTCATTAGCAGTTTAACAAGATCCCCAGGGCATTCTTGACACTTCTGAGTTTGAGAAGCACCACTATCTAGAACTTAGCAACCTTTCCTAAAACCCAACTACCATTTTGTGTCTTCGAAATTAACACTTTACTTTCACATCTTCTTCCATCAGTAAGTGTATAATTATATGAGGTGAACATACCACCCACATATGGTGGCAGATCTGACTGCTGCTTGAGGACCTTCACACATGCTGTAGAAGGACATTGCTGACACGGAACTGAGTGTCACCCATATCACTCTAGATGTGCCCACCTGCATCAGGGTCCATTTTTAATAGACACTTACTGCTAACAATTTCCAGGATTGGAAGAGGAGTACAAAGAGAAAGGAAGGAAGAAGAGGGCATAATTCTAAAACAGAACAATGATCTTATTTAAGAGTTTTCTACTTGTAAAACTTTAGAAAGAATGCATCATTTCTATGTACTTCACTTACCCTGAAGCGGTTGAAGCCTAAGAGTTCATTCAGGAAGCCAAACTAGGCTCAAAGGACATCACTGTCTCAAACAGTGAACGCAGGTGGTTTGGTCCCAATTCTTCCTTCATAAAAACAACTCCAAGAGCACAGAGACCTGGGGGACCAGGAGCCTCACCTGCTTTTTACATCTGGGGAAATAACTAGACTCTATATCTTCTTCTGCCTAAGACTTTTTTTTTTTTTTACCCTCTCCTGATACTCATGCCATTATTGAAATTTAAGAAAGACAAGACAAACCCACCTGGAATCTCCGCATGTCACGTGGATTTCCTGCATTCTTTAGGCAATTTTGGTTACATTTGAGGAAAAATTTCAAGAAGAACCTGTGGAGAAACAAATTATCATGGTTAGCATTTCAGTCCTGACACGGAAGGGGGGAGAAAAAGTAGTAAGCCGCGTCTGGGCTGTGCATTCTATTCTCCGCAGATTTTCTGAAATATTTAGAATGGTGTTAGAGTCACTATTTTGTTTAAAACTTTAGCCTTTGTTTTGCATCCAAGCTGGACTTGTTCTGTGAAAGAAACGCTTTTAGTGCTGCCAACAGATCTCACAAAAGAATTAAGCTCCCAAGGAAGTATTTTTACTCAGACAGAGGGAAAGTCTTCACCGTAATTTAAGGTAGGTTCCAATTGGGTGTAATTGCCTGAGAATTACTCATGGTCCCCAACAACATGTAATTTAAGCCCCGTAAATTAACAGATGATGAACCAGCAAAATGTATGCTGGATGAATATGAGGACATGGTAAACACTTTTTATTTCAGCATCTCCAAATAAAATCATCTAATCAGTAGTACCCACGAGAAGTAGATAAGATTCACATACTGACTGAAGTCCTTTGACTTCTCAAGTATTTCCTATATGTTTTTCTTATACTGCCTACTATAGACAAAAGCTATTTTGCGAATGAATCAGAACCTCACTGCCACCTTTGTCCCTGAGTTGGTTCTAGGGTGAGATTCATGGGTTTTACTTGCTAGGGTGACCAAAAGTCCCAATTTCCCAGGAACAATCCCAGTTTACACCAGCTATATTACCGTAAATATTATGGTACCCACGTTAACTCTCAAAAGTGTCCTGTTATGGATGATAAATTAGATGGTGACCTTATCACTTATTTCTTTCATTGTAGTTGTTAAAGTCCATTACACAAAGACAGCAGGTATCAAAGATGTACTATTAGGAGATTAATGCTGGCAATCTATATGTTCTTCATTTGCTCATGTTTGGGGAAAGAAGCATTTTAAAAGCCACCCTAAGTTCTCCATTCCCTTTTACTTTTAGGCTTACAGATTTCAGGCCCAAATATTTCCCCAAAACACCAGAATGCATTAAAATGCCAGTCAGTTAAATTTTTCCGGCATGTTCTTTTCTTCACCTTTCTCCCACTTCAAGTCACCTTTTCCCACACTGGAGTACAAAATTCCCACCTCAATGCACACAGTCTGTGAAGAACTATCAAGCCATGATGCCTCAGTCTGAATTTAGCTCTGAGCACAAAGTCTATTAACCAAATAACACAGGGGTCCTCAGTAAGGAGAACATAGCACAAAGTCACACGAGGTTTAACTGGTTTCTGACTACTGAACTGAGAGAGGTCCTAGAAGAATCTCTCTCCTCCCCGGCCTCTTAGAATCTGGCAACAGAAGAATATGGTGTGGGAGTAACTCTGAAAAGTGACGATAACTTTGTCAACTAAAAGAACATTTTAAAATACAAACACTTCCCTGAAACGACGCTTTCAACATTGTGCACCATTCAACCACCCATCAATAAAAGGAAACCTCTGAATAATCATTTGCCCGTACTTCCAGGTTCTCTCCATAGAGGCCAAAGTTTATCAACACTTCACACAAGATAAATGACTCGTGGAACACCGCTGAAGCCCAAACGTGTAAAATGGAATTGGGCTCTGGCACCCCTTCCCCAGTACAAAGAACAGCACAGTCATTCCCGCCAGCAGTCAGCTGGTCCTACTCAAGTCCCCTTTCAATAGGGCAGACTTGGAAAGAGAAAGACGTTTGAGGAAGTGGTCATAACCCCAAGTGCCTCAGCATTGTCCTTTCCTCTGAGCTCTCAGAAGGCAAGAGCTGGGTGGCCCTGTGATCACACATGGCTTTCAGAAGCTGAAATGGTGAAGCTCAGGGAAAGAGAGAGTCGGCCATCTTGCTGGGGTTTAAGCCAAAGGCACCTGAAATGTAAAAACTGGCTGCCTCTTTCAAGCACAGCTGGTTGGAAGGGCATATTTAAAAGCCACGCCAAGCCTCAGGGGAGAACTGATTGCCACGAAACTGACAGTGAGAAACAGTGTGGTACAGAGGAAAAGCCACAGCCTTTAGAAATACCCGGAATGGGGTTCACATCCCAACTTTGACAGGTACTGACTGCTTGTGTGATTTTGGATAAGTAGGTGAACTTCTCTGCTCCACACTTTCCTTATCTATAAATTGGGTATAAGGACAGTCCCTACCTTATAAGGCAATTGTAAAAATGAACCGTGATAATGCCTGACACATGGTAAGCATGGTGATGGGGCCAGTAATAATAACGGCTCCCATGAATTAGGTGCTTAACATGTTCAGCAAGGTGCTGAGAACTGCAAATACATTTTTCCCATTCAATCCCCCTAAATAACCTCTGCTATCAATCCCATTTTATGGATGAACACATTGAGGTTCAGAGAAGTTGAATAACTTACCGTAAGGTTCGTGAGTCTGGAACTCAAATTTGGACAGAGCCTGTGTCCTTAACCATTATGCTTATAGTAGTTTTAGTAATAACAGAAGTAGTGAAGTACTGATATTAGTGCTAATTATACCATCAACAGTAATTGCACCACAATGGCATTTGTGCCAATAAGTGTACAAATAAGAATAAGTATTGGTATTATTATTTCCATACCAGTAGCATAAATATTGTGGAGGGAGACATCATCGCCATTCTCCCTCCAGTGCCCCCACCCCTGATTCCCCAGGGCTGATAATATTGCCACGGGTGTGTGTTTTAGACATTTGAGCCCAGACCGACAGCCAGATTCAGGTTGTGTTAGAAGAAGCTGTCAGCACACCCTCTGGCATCTTCAAGTCAGACAACTGCTAGCCACCATGAGGGGGGCCATCTGGTGCCAAAATGGATTTTGAAAGGCAGGCAAACAGGACGCTAGCTCTGCCAGAGAGAAACAGAATCAAGGGAGCAGGGGATCTTCTGCCTTAACGATGAGCAGGGGCGAGGTGCCTGTCAGCAGCCCATCGTTAGCACAAAAGCTATGCCGGGCACACACCGGATCCTTGTTACCCTAAGCTGCCCTGTCACCTGGCATGCTGCCAGAATCTCCTGCCCGCCCTCTCCACAGTGGATCGCTTGCTGAAATTGAAGGCTTGGCCATCTGTCGCAGGGAAGAGACGGCATCAACGGGTGCCTGGGGCCTCACACAAGCCCTTATGTGGCAAAGACGCTCTGAAGGGCCTGTTCTTTTGGGGAAAGCCAGCCTTACCCCAGGGGGAGCCTCAGGAATTCTTTCAAAGTTTCCCCTAAGTACATGCCAAATGCCTGACCCTTTCGGATCGCACTTCCTTAAAGGAACTGAGAGGACTTAGAAGTAGGAGTTAAAAATATCCCCACTGAGGGACAGAGTTAGATGTAGCACACACATTTTGGGGATGATTTATCAGGCTGTTTTTAAGGCATTTGTAAACAGGGGACGCATGCATGTCTGCTGGCCTATGGAGAAGATCTCAGATTCTCAGGGGGCTTTTAACAAAGCGGAGGTTATTGTAACTCAAAACCTCACTTTTGTCTCATGAATTACCACATTTTGTGTGGCGGATATGTTTGATAAAGTGTTGTCAGGAGAAAGAGTGTGACAGCCTTATTCGAACCGTGGGAAATGAACTAGAGACAGGACAAAGCCCCTATTGACCCTGTAGAGTTCCAAGGAGTTCCAGAAACTCCAGGAAACAGCCCAATCAGAACCAAACTCCAGTCTTTTGGGGGGGGGGGGGATGGAGAGGATGGGGCAAAAAACCCAACACCTTTCTGGTAACTTTCAATATGAATAATATCATCTTATGTTCATACAGTGTATTATGTGATTCAAAGCACTTACATCTCTAGTATCTCACTAAATCCTCATAGAAGTCCTATAAATTAAGCATGCCAGGAATCATCAACCTATTTAAAAGGAAGAAAACTAAGACTCAACAAAATTAAGATATTTATCTACAGTCAAAACTAAACTCATAACCTATATTGGTCAAAAGACTCCTTATGGTATATGTTGTTTCCATGAATTGCAAGACTTTCTAAGTGACCTTAACCATCACTTAGTTTCATTGCACATATGAAAAAATTGAGAGATCAGAAGACATGAGAATAGCCACACAGTTATAATAGTTACAACAGCTGGAACTACAACCCACATGTTCTGACTTCTAGTTGTATGATTTTTTTCAAGATAATGTAGCTTTTCAAAAGCCAACCCAGTAAGAGCTCAACAGTTGAGCCATTGAGCTTTTTAGAATACTAAAAATTAGGAAAGTGGTGGTCATAAAACCAAAAGTGACAGCCTATTAAAAGTTGTATTTAGGTTCCTCAGTCAGGCTAATGTACAACATTAGCTCATCACTGAACATTCACTGAACCGAACACACACATTTGTAGAACAAAATTGCTTATTCAATGGTTTACTTGTGTCACATTTTACCAACCAATAGATAGTACATTGGGAATTCTTCTATGTGACTAGCAGAGTACTAGATACCAAAGATACCTCTAGGCTCCCCCAAAAGGAAAATTCTTTGACATAGCCAACATGTTTTGATCCATCTATATGAGGATGTAAAATAACAACAATAATAAAAATCATCTCTGTATACCCAGAACATGACACAAGACTCAGAACCCAGTGGGTTTTTAGTAAATCTGTTCACCTAAACAGAATCCAGGACTGCCAAGGGATAGAAATGAGAACATTCTACAATAAAGACAACAGTAGAGAATTTTGGACAAGAACTTGGGTTGGAGATAAGATCCCCATGGGTAAATTTCTGCAGTGGCCTTACGAAAACATGAAAATAACAGTACTTCTCTCCAGGACCCCTGTGTGGCTTTTGTCATAATCCTAACTTTACTGTTTAATTAATTGTGTGACTTTAGAGAAATTACTTAACTTCCCTGTACCTTAAATTTCTCATCTGTAAAATGTGGGAAATAACAGAACCTGCTTTAGAGGGTTATTGAGAATAAAATGAGTAACGTATGTGAAATGTTTAAATAGTACCTGGCATAGAAAAAGAGATAATTATTTTCATCATCATTTATTTATGGCAACTGCTCACTGCCTAGCACTAAGAATGTTCAGATTTTCAGGTACAAAAAGTATTCTTCTGTCTTTGAATGTTAAGGTTAAGAAAAGAAGCAAAGACCTGTGTAACTGACGAGAACTACAGATTTCATTGAATGACCTACAAAAAGAAAAAAGAAGAAACCAAGGAGAGACAATAATGACTAGAGCAGTTTTACCCAAAGGCCAAGACACATAAAGGAGAGAGGTAGCAGCTTAAATCATGGAGGACTCCAGCTAGTCAGAACTGAAGGGCACACACAGTAAAACCGACCATTAGGCGACAGCTTGTACATCATTAAATATTATGCAAAGCATTGCAATAGATCTAGGGTGAGCAGGTTGACTTTTTACCTCCTCCACCCAAATTCTGAAAAATCACGTTTGGATGTTTTCAGCTGCTATCATAATGTCTAGGCTGGAAAAGAAAAGCATCAAGGCACACCTAAACCAAGACATAAAACCCCCATTTGCAGTCTTAAGGCTCCCCAAAAGTTCCTCTGACTTATGCCCACAGATGGTTATGTGGCAGATGATCCTTGCCAAAGAGATTCAGGACACGGAGACTCACTCTCCCCCAGTGCAGGAAACAGCTGTGTGGAAACAACTGTGGGGCCCCTTCTGTGTGAAGTTCAAGTTGCTCGCACACACGCTAACTGGAGGGTACAGAGGGAAATGCCTCACGAATCAAAGGGCCTTTTTGGAGAAGTCCTTTCCTTAGACTGCCCCATCATCTCTGCTTTGATACCGAAGCATAGAACCGCCTGCCTCCATGATCAAATCTACTGCCCAGACATACCCAAGGAAGACTTTCCAGGAGTATGAGTATTCTCCCAAATTGAAAATGTTTAACCAGAAGGCAACTATCCCTACCCAGACCTCTCAAGTTGCCAGGGGCTGTTTCAGAAACGCCATCACTGTCCCATCGTCATCATCCGTGAAGAGGTAAACAAGACTCCCATGGCCACAGCCATGAAAAATAGGTCTCCCTTGAAAACAGAGGAGCCAAAACAGCTAGAAAGAAAAACCTCTACTTTCAATGCCAACACTTCTGGGTTCCTGGTACACAGAAGAAGTTGTAGAGTACAGTTCATCCATGTGAAAATATGATACCCATAAGTCTGCCAAAATCCCAAGGATGCCACAAGGGCGGGCTGAGGAGGCCAAACCTGTGTAAGGGCAAAGGTCTCTCACCACCAGGCTGACCACTTTTCCTTTTCTGATATTAAAATGCACTAGTGAGAGAGTATCTGCCTTGACTCAAACCCCTGCAGTTCTGTTTGAGAGCAAGGAATGAAGAAAGAAAGAAACAAGAACCCTGAGGGGATTCTTTGCAGACGAAGCAAATTCTCTTCTCTCGCCCCACAGTGGAAGGTGGAATGGTACCAAGTTGTGGCACTATATTGGGGATCCCTGGGGGAGAGCATGTGGCTGCCCGTATTACTGGCTACTGACTTCAAGGAGTTTACTTTTTCCTTTGGCCAAGATCCCTCAGATCTTGGGCATTTCTGGAAAGTATTCTCAGCCTGAAAGGATGAACATGATCAACTTGAGAAGCATTTGTTACCTCAGAGTTTGGCCTTGATGAAAGGACATAATTAGTGGCAAGAATTTATAAATAAATAAATAAATAAATAAATAAATAAATAAATAAATAAATGTAAGGTATTGGGATAGAATAGCAGCAGATGAAAGAATTTAAAAATAGCTTTAAGGGGGCACCTGGGTGGTTCAGTCAGTTGAGTGTTCGACTTCAGCTCAGGTCATGATCTTACAGTCCGTGAGTTGAGCGCCATGTGGGGCTCTGTGCTGACAGCTCAGAGACTGGAGCCTGCTTCTGATTCTGTATCTCCTTCTCTCTCTGCCCCTCCCCCAGTTTCTCTCTCTCTCTCTCTCTCTCTGTCTCTCTTTCTCAAAAATAAATAAGCATTTAAAAAATAAATAAGTAAATAAATAAAAATAGCTTTAAGAAAAAGCATTCATTGCACATAGATCTCCTATGCTAGAAGTCAAGTCTGAAAGTTAGGAAAAAGCATCAGGACAGTGAAAAGGGAAAGAGGGGGACAAATAACCAATGACCAATCTGGAAAGAATAAATTGAAACTTTTTAGAAATGACACAGAGAAGGGAAGCGAGAGCAAGGATGCTGCAGTTTAACGCCAACTACAAGGTTTGACTGGAAATTAAGTGAGAAAGTATGACACATCCAACAAGTTATAAGCTTGTGTGTGTAGAGAAGGCGTTCATCTTCAGGGATCCTCTTTTACAAAGATTACTCAAGTGCCAAGTGTTTCTCGCCAAAAGTGCATTAAGGTACAAACACTGGCCCTTGGCAGGAATGAGGTAGATAACAAACTCAAGTGTATGTTTGTCTTTCTCGGGGCTCGGGACAGACTGAAGACATATCTGTCTTAAACCATTTTCATTACAAGGAACGTGATATTCAAGGAATCACCCAGCACAGAACTCCTGCAGACCAGGGGATAAGACTTGAGACATTCATCAGGTCTTGGAATCCTGGGTCACTAGTGAGACTCCCTCTCCAGGTCAGAAAAGAGGCAAATGAGAGTAGCAACGTTGCTTCAATAACAATGTCCCGCTCCAGAAAGCCAAGCATAAAAAATGAGATAGGAGGAGCCTCAATGCCTCCACTTAGTAGTTATTATAGCAAATACATGAATATACCATGTGGAGGTGTGGAGGCCCTGTTCTGAGTGCTTTAAATGTATTAATTCATTTACTCTTCACAACAACCCTATGAAGTACTATCGCTATTCTCATCTCAATGATACTGAGATAAAATACTTAGGTAATTTGCCCAAGGTTTCCTATCTAGTAAGTGGTACAGCTGGGATTTGAATGTAGGCAGTTTGGGTTTGAAGCCCACATCCACTAAACTACAGTCCTTCGTATGTTATGTATATATTATATTATATGGCTGTACACATCACTGACTATGTCTGACTATACTCTTACTACCATTTTCAGATTCATTCAAAATTAGAGATAAAGTCAACATAAAAATTTCTGGTATTGTCACTAGAATATTCCCAATTATAAATTTTAATTTGTTTCAATTTTGCCCATGACCACTCTTGCCTATTTCAAATGGATTTTAACTATAATGAAGGCCTACTCAGTGGGTGGGTCTGGTAATAGAGCCAAACCAAATTTGGAGAATGATGGCCAAAGCGAAACCAATATAATCTGGGTCTCTTGGGAGGAGTCAATGAACACCATTTCAAGGGTTTATTCATACATTATGTAGCTACCAGTCCCACTAGTCACTATCTTTGAATGTCTTTTTTGCAGACAGAAAGCCACAGGTTGAAAATCAAAGGCTTTTAATACCCCTCTGTTTAACACCCCTGTGTTTAAAATTTTAAAGCAGATTCATTTAGAATCTGATGTTAGAATTTCACTTTTCCTCCCGAGTCCTCAAAAGGTTTCGATATTAATTTCCCTTGTGAAGGTGACAGATGTCAGAGAGAGATCAAAAAGTTCAAATCCAGAGTAACTGGACATATGGGTTTTTTGGACACTCAACTCACTTTTTCTTCGAGATGTTATGAAGTATAAACATTCAGTACCATTCACTTACTCAACTGACAAATATTCCTCAAAAGCCTAACATGTACAATTATTCTCCTTTAATACCAATTGTATTAAGATCATAATTACTTTGGTTCAAGTTTTCCTCCAAAAGAAAAATAAAAGAGAAGGAAAGCACTTAAAATCAAACTTCCAGGAAAACTTCTTGACTCTTATGACAATAGGGTATTTGAGTATTTGCCAAGAAAGGTCGAATAGCCATGGATCAGGGAATCTTTCAAAGTTCCCACAGATGTCCACATTCTACCTTTCCAGACACATTGGCCCTCCAACATTCTTTGCTTCAGTCACATTGAGTTACACCCTGTGCCCTGAACATAAAGTTTCCTTCCTGCCTTCACCATAGGCTGCATTCCTGGGCCTGAAATGCCTTCCCTAATTTCAATACCATCTCAGCTTCCCATAATTCTACTTTTCCTTACAGAAGCAGCTTAAATGCCCTGAGCCCATGAAACCTTCCCAAATACCCCAGCTGGAATTAACCACTTCCTCCAACATTCTGTTACAGTTCTTGTCACAATTGGTCTTCACGTATTGTATTCCAGGTACTTAAGTAATCATGTGCTTCTCCATAACACTGCAGACACTTTTAGAGTGCCATTCTATTTTCCACAGCACCTAGTATGGCTGCATAATAGAAAACAGAAAATGCATATCTGACTTAAATTGACTGTAAATATTAATGGCAGTAACTTTAAATTATAGCACAAAGATTATTTGTTCTTCTTTCCTTTTTCCCTATATTTTCTCAATTTTCTGTAAGTAGGATTACTTTAAGAAAAATAAACAACTTTATTGTTGTAAAAACTGAAATGTCACTCAGCATAGAACCTAGGGAACGTTGCCCCCATACTGTGATGGATAAATTAAGAACTAAAACTGATGAGTGTCTTTGCCAAAGCCTTTTTGCTCTAGATTTGCCAGTTAATTCAAATGAGAAGAGTTAAGAGCTACCCATCTTACACTTTGTAAAATGTAGATCATTTATTAGTTTCACATATGCATAATTCATAAAAGACTATCAACTGGGCAGATTCCACACCATCAATGTCCTCAATTTCCTACTTAAAACAATTCTCAACATCAAAGTTTAAAATATTATCTCTAAATTAAATTTGCCATTGTTCTTAAAACATTTAAGCATAACCCAAAGGTACAAAAGGACATGTAACTAATAATATGAAATGTATCTTCTCCCTCCAAAATTTTACATAACCTTCTAATGACTTTGTTGAAAACCAGTGATTAAAGCTCTTGATGGTTTGCTATTTCCTGGTTCAGAGTGCGTCCTTAACTCATCCATTTATTCATTCAGCCCATCTTTCACTCAGTAAGTATTTACTAAGCACCCACTATGTGCTAAGCACAAGTACAGAGACAACTCTGTTCCTGCCTTTATGGAGGCTCACCAAAGTATACTTCCCAGGGCCACCTGCATCAGAATTATCTGGGAAACTCACCTTGGTGGGAGTAAGTTAGGGGGTAAGATACTCAAATAATTTTCATGTACATTGAACCTTGAGAATTAATACCTAATTTATTTTTAAAAATCAACAGTAATGTCAATACTATGTAATAAATGCAATGATGGAGTTATGCATCAGTAATAGTGAATTGCAGAGAAGAGCTAGACATCTAATCATGTGTCACTGAAACTCATCACAATAACTTATGTCAAATCACCTCTGAATGAAAAGAACAATTGAATTCTCCTCACCCATTCCACTTCATCTCCAGCACAAGCCACAGAAAAATAAAGGAGTTTCTGGTTGCCAGAGTAAGCAGCTATTTGACAAATTTTTGCTTCAAAGAGAAGAAACAATCTCACTTTTCTACCAAAAATATAAAAAAGAAAAAAGAAAAAAGCCATCGGCTGAAAAGCTGTGTCCCAAGAGAAAAATCATAGTCTTGCTAAAGATGAAAATTCTTTTGAAACCTGTTTAAATCATCATCATCCTTTTAAAAATCCACTCCATTTGTCTGTTCACTTTTCTGGACACTTTCCCCGGCCCAATCTCAGCATCCCATCCTCGGCTCACACACCATTGGGGATAATAAATTTAATTTGAGCAAAGGCTCTCATGGAAAAAAAAATTACTGCATTCCAACACGTCACACAAGCCAAGTTCAGACAAAAACAAGTGACTCCTTAATTTGGATTTAAAGCTCAGGATCAGTCTCCAAATAAAAATGACCAGTGAGCATCATGCCCACAGAGCACTGACAATAATCTTATGAGCTCCAAATTATTCCAGTTTATATTATAATGATCCAATAAGTCTGTGTGTTCTAGTCCATAAAAATATAAAAAGAAATTTATCATTTTAAAATCATAATGCAAAATAGAATCTGACACTTTATTAAGCACTATTTATCATGATATCATAAGGATGCTGATGGAAAATGAAACTAAAGCAATATTGTAGACGAACAATGACACAATTTAGTCTTTCTGAGGGTGCTTTGTAGCTCACAGGTCATACCCTCTTGCTCTCCCTACCACATGTCACTCTCTAACAGCTTAAACCTGAAACACTGGAAACAAAACTCCAAAGAAGCTGTTATCATGAAAATTGGTCAAAAATTTAATAAAACAAAGAACACTAGAATGGAATGAGAACTTACAGATGATCTAGTCCAGATATTCTTAACCTAGAGACTAGTGGATGACACACTGGAGTTCTTGAACACCTCAACATTGCATCCAAATTTTTGTAACACTTTTCTGTAGAATGGGTCCAGGGTTTTCACAGGTTGTGGAAGGAGTCTGGGAATTGACTGCCCAGAATCCATTCCCCCCTATTTTGATAACTGTCCTCTATTCTCCTTTTGAAAAACTTCCTCACCATCACCCAAGAGTCCTTGTATTTCAGCAGCACAAAGTCATTCCAAGCTTAGACAAGAGTAGTGCTTATGATCCAGGTCTGGCTAGTCACCTGGCTAGATCCAGGTCTGGCTAGTGGTGCTTATGATCCAGGTCTGGCTAGTCACAAACAGGTCTGGCTTGTTTGGGTGGCTAAAAAAACATTGGGTCCTGGTCTACTAGAATTGAACCTAGAAAAATAGAAAGCTAGGGTTGCTTAGAAACTCTGTACTAAGAGATGAATCCATAATAGAATATAATCCCTTGTCCCATCTAATAGAGATCCTATCCCTGGGATAGGTGGGCAGGAGAGAAGATAGGGGGAGCTAACATCAAACATCAGTCTCCATAAAAGGTGGAGGTGTAAAGATGGATATGCTGACACAATGATGAAGCTGAGAAGGTAGCAGAAGGGAGGATCCCAAAAAAGTGTGTAAAAGAAAGAGAATATTATATTCTGTCAAGCCCTGGTAACTTCAGGCTATACAACTTCAATATCCTATGGCCTCTTCTTAAGTCCCTAATATATAGTATATATATACTATATATATATACTATATATAGTTCAAACATTGATGTTACCTGCTTGGAATATATTATATCTAATATATCATATATATTATACATATATTAACATACTTGGTAGGTATAATACATATAATAATATATTCTATACAATATAATATATAATATATTCCAAGTAGGTAACATCAATGTGTGAACTAAGCTGCATGTACAACCACAGACAGTGTACCAGAAACTATATGAATGGAAGAGTAAATCCCTTGTCTACAATGGACAGCCTCAGTTATCCTCCAGTCAACTGACTCCATGGAGAACATAAGGACAGTGTTGCCAGAGCCTCCCCTCTCAAGAGAAGCTAGAAATATAGGTTGTTAAGTGCGGAATGTGCCAGTCTTCCAGGCGATATACAGGCCAGACAAAACAAATCTGAGAGAGGGGTCCCTGTTTGCATCTCTTGTTCTAAGCTATAATAACCGAAGTAGCAGCAACTCGTTTGTCTGGGAGGCTAGGGCAGGCCTTCTTTGTGCCCAACTTTGAGTTTTAAAAAGTTATAATGAAAGAAGAACCCCTGTGGCTCTGCTAAATGGGACTCCTCTCATTAAGAAAACAAAAGTAGTTCTTGCTTTTAAACCAATGGCTTGTTTTCTTTTGTTTTATTATTGCTGAGAATCCTTGCCACCTGAAATCCAGATGTGGTCAAGCTTGATTTTCTCCCAGATGTTTGGCAGCTAGCAGGTTGGGTGAAGGGAAGGTTCGGAAAAGTACCTGCAGCCGGAAGCAAAAGTGAAGGCAGTGCATATTTACCAGCATGCGCTGTCCACAGACAGCGAATAGAGAGACCCAGGAAAAACCTCCCATGCCCTCCTGTTCACAGCTGGATTTCCCAGGGCACTTAATTCAATCAGAAGCAGTAAGTTTTAGTAGCATTTTACAACCAATTAACCATGTAGGAAACAAAACACCTGACTCGGTGCCTTCCTCCAGCTTCTGAAGAGTCTGTGACCTCAAAAGTCAGCAATTTGGAACTTTCTCTATGAAAGAAAACACCATCAACCCAGTATAAGCAAATTTATCCCTTCTTACTTTTAGTGAGAGGACACTTGAATCTGCTCAGGCCTCACTGGCATAAGAATCACTCCTATTTTCACATAAAGAGTCCCCACTTCACTCAGCATGTGCCAGGCACAGGCATTTACAGGAATCATTCCAATGAATCCTTACCACAACCCCATTGATTAGGTCCTAATAATATCCCCATTTCACAGATAAATATACTGAAGCCAGTGAGGTTGGTAAAAGAGCCCAACCATAAATGGCAGAACTAAGATCTGAGGTCAGGATACCGTCCATAAAAGAGAGCAAGACTATATTATTGGGCTCACTGTTTATGGTTGGACCCAGTTAGAAATTAAACTCTGTGATTAGAGCAGCCTTCCAGTATTATAGGAATAAACCTCTTTGGATGAAAAACAGATATTCAAACTTGTGCTAAGTTCTATTAGTAATAATCTTCCCTAAATCAATAGTTTAAAAAAAAAAAACAGGCTACAATTTTAAAACCATGCTTCACTTAAAAATATTTTTTTTCTAACTTTTATTCAATCAGTCTTCAAAAAACCTTGAAGGACATGGTAGGGGTGGGTAAAATCACCCACATTTGATAGATGAGTCTACTGAGCCTCACAGAGATCAAGTGGCATGGCCAAAGTCATCCAGCTGATTAGTAGTAGCCTCTGTTCCAATTCCTAAGTACTCCAGCCATGGGGACTTCCTCTTACTTGCACAAACACGCCAAGTTCCTTCCCACTCTGGGACCTAAAATGATCTGGCCTTAGTTCTTTCTCATCTTTTAGGTCTCCCTTTGACATCATCTCCCCAGGGATGCCTTCCCTGCATCCTCCCTCAATGGGCCTCCTCCATTCCCCATCACTTTTACCTAGAACCTTAGAGCATTTGGCATCTGGCAGTCAAATATTTGCTAAATGAATGAACAAGTAAGTGAATGGATGGGATTACCAATTTTCTGATTTTTCTAACTTTTAACAATGACTAAGTGAAAGGACTTTCTCCTTAGCGCGTCTAGCTAAGATCCCCTTGTAGATCCCCTTGTAGAGTGACACATGAAAATAAAATCTTGTCCCAGCAATATTTAAGTGCCCACCTGTTAAAGTGACACTATGATGGGACCTCCCTGCCAAAAACATATACACCTGGCCTTTAACATCTTTCCCAGTGGACTCAAAGCTAGATCCTTAAATATGGAAGGAAGACCCACACAACATGGAAGAGAGAAATAAAATGGTGATAAAGGACTGGTTTCCCATTAAAGCAAAGCACAGAATTAGGCTTAGAAGAAGATACAGCTGGGTATGAAAGGCTGGAGGAGAGGTCCCCAAGTTCTCCTCCTGAGAAAACTCTAGGCTCTGCTACTGACGGTTGCCATGGTAATGAAGAGACCCCTGACTAAAACCTGACACAACTCCCCCACCCCCAACTAGGGCCAAGAGTTGTAGAGAGACAGCACTGCATCTTCTTGAATTCCAGTCTACTTCCAGATCCATTTCCCTGAACCCAGAGGGTATTTCGAGTCTTATTTTAACCAAGAAGTCTCTTCCCTTACAAACATAATGATGATGATAAATTGTTCTCAAATGGAACAATGGCCTGGGAAAATAGGCGATTTCATGTACTTTTCCTTGAACCATGGGATCAAGTTTGCATGCAAGCTCTATGTGATGATTCTTAACCAAGATGACTCAGGAGTCATTTTCTTCTGATCATGGGTAATACCCCTTTTAAGGGAAAGACGGCTCCAAAGTAGCCTAGCTTTTACTAAGTTTTTACCTAGTTTTTACTAAATACTCTACTAAGTGGTTAGGCTTTAGAAGAAAAGTAATGAGTAAAAGCACAGCTAACGTTTATTGAATAGTTACTATGTACCAGGTACCGTCCTTAGTGCATACTTCGTTTTAATCCTCATAGGAACCCTGCAATTCCCTGCCCACCCATCCACCCTCCAACTCTGCCTCAATTCTCCAAGTAAGAAAACAGCTGAATCACAGAGAAATTAAGTAACTTGCCCACCAAGTTACTTAATGTTCACAGCAGGTATAGACAAGATTTGAATGCAGTCTCCCTCGGCAGCCTGTGCTCTGAGAGCTGGAACAAAGCTCTCCAGGAGCCCACGTTCTCTGTGCTACCAGGAGATGCACCAACTGATATAGTGCAACTGATATGGACTGAATTTCTCTCAGTCCTTAGACACTGTGTGCTAAAATCTTTGCACATGCCTATCCATTTAAAACAAAAAATTAAAGCCTCCTTCCACCTCTGTAGCACCCCTTTCCTTCATAATCTGGACCAAACCTACATCTGTGACTTTCTTTCTCACTCTGCCTCCCAGCTTATGTTGCAGCTACATTGGACCACTTCTCCTTCCCCTCCACACAGTCTCTGCTTTGCCAACTCTGCCTCTTTGCACATGCTGCAGCTCTCTCCTTGCATAATTCCTCTTCCCTCTCCCATCCTTCTCACCCAAACAACTACTCAACAGTCAAGACACAGTACAAGTATCCCATGCACTGGGGCACCATCCTGACTCTCCCAAATATCCCCAAACTCTCTCCTCTGTTTTCCCACCATAATTATAATGTTATGTACAATCAAGTTTTGTTTCTCTGTTGTCCTGATACAAGTTCCCACTCATCCATGACACCGTAAATTTTTGTAAGATTAAAGTCCTGAAGACTAAAATTTCATCAACACGCCAAGTACAATCTTTTTTTGGTGCTATTAATCGTTGTACTAGAATCCTGCACTGGGCTATTTATACTCTTTGAATTGCTCACATGTCTTCCCTTAGAAACTAAATATGAAAGTAAGCATAAGTCCCTCTATGCCTCAAGTAAGACAGTCCATTCACCAACAGTCTCATGACAGTGTTGGGTAGTGGTTTTCCACACTAACTGTGTAGAGTGTAAAAAAAATCCATTTAACTGTGATTTTTTGCTTATTGCTAGAAAGCTTTGTAAGTCGCTTCTTGGTCTCACCTAGTGGAAGGGTCACTGCTTCAGCTGGGATTGTGACAAGCCTCTGCAGAATTAGAGTACTTTATTATCACATTAGTACTGGAAAAAGTCATATAATTAACAGAATTTATCCTCATTTACTCTGTAAAAGCACTAATATTCAATCTCTCTGCCTCTGTTTAATTACTTTCCTTAACACAACTTTTTTTCCCTGGTTGACCCTTCCTGGGCTCATCTACAGAAATGTGTTAAAACTTTTTCTCCTTCGACTCTATTTAAGTTGCTAGACTTTATTCATTTGAATAAGCATAAAAGGCACACCAGGGTCTGTCATAGTTCACACAATGCTTTTGAATTAGCAGTCGTAACGGTGTCATACTTTTGTGGAGATCCTCTGTTCACAGTAAGTGATGACAGTCATCAGAATTGCTGTTAATTGTAATATGACACTGGCATTACACTGTGTGCTATCTAGTGGTAAACTAGCATTAGTTCAGGTTCCTAAGAAATTCAGAAGCTGAGACACCACAATTTTTTAAAAAGAACAGTAGACCTGCCTGACACAGGCTGCCTTCTCAAGTAACGCTTCATCAGACGTATTTGCTCAAGAGGATGGGAGGAACACACACACACATGCACACATACATGCATCAAAATAAAGTCACCATTAGACAACAAAGTCATCATCAAATAAATCTGGAAGGTGCTACACTTGCTCTTTCTCTTTCCTGATTTTTTTTCTTATAGGCAGCAAAGTAATAAAGTAAAGAAACCATGGTTTAAATGACAAATATTTAGTAGAGGCTGAACTTCTGCTCCCCTTTTCTGAAACATAGATTAAGAAATCATGCCTCCGGAGGGGCGCCTGGGTGGCAGTCAATTAAGCAGCTGACTTCAATTCAGGTCATGATCCCGCAGTCTGTGAGTTCAAGCCCCACATTGGGCTCTGTGCTGACAGCTCAGAGCCTGGAGCCTGCTTCCGATTCTGTGTCTCCCCTCTCTCTGTGTCCCTCCCCTGCTTGCTCTCTGTCTGTGTCTCTCTCTCAAAAATAATAAACATTAAACATTAAACATTAAAACTAAAACTAAACAATAAAACATTAAAACAAAACTAAAAGAAAAAAGAAATCATGCCTCCATACTTCATGTTGAGACATCCACAACCTGGTCAGAAAGATGGGGGCCAGGAGGAAGGGAACAGATCCTTAGTGTTGAATAGTTGGTTCACTTCTAATAGGAGATAAACCCTTCCTAATGAGGTCAGGAGTGGGGCTGGGTGAGTGACATGAGACAATGGATCAAATGGGCTGTTGTCCTAGTTCCTTAGATGATGAGCTCCAGGCACTGAGGATATAGATAGCCTTCTACTGTCCGGGACACATGGTCCCACTCCATTTTCCCTATAAGAGACACATCTCTGTTGGAACATGAAAAAATCGCACATGAGAAGTCCTTCTCATCTATACTCCATTTTATTCAAGTGACGTGCAGGAAACTATATTGGTCTGGGTCTCAAAATAGAATAACTTTATGAGCCCACAAACATAGTATGTATGACCCATCTTCACTGGGAAAGAAGAATCCTCTCCAACCTCCAAGTTTTAGTTCAGTCATTCCTTTTGCCTATAGTGCCTTTCTCTCCAAGAGAGAGAGAAGTCCCTCCATCCTTCCAGATCTGGCTAAGAATTATTCTTCCTCCAATAAAACTGTCCAGATTCTCCCATTTGGAGTTAATGTCCTGTTTTTCCATACACCTAAGGCATTCAAGGTCTGAAGGTGTCTTTCTTATGGTACTTACCAAGGTCATTTTATATTTAGGTTATCTATGCATGAATCTGATTGGATCAATTGGCTGTGAAACAATCTGAACGGATTACTGGAGTTATGGCTTTGCCTAACCTCAGTGACCACATTCCCGGTTGAAACTGACTAATTTATTTTTTACTCTGAAACTGCCCTTCACTTAACTTTTGGTCAAATGCCTCATCATTCCCTGAAAGTTTGCTAATCCCCCCCGCCCCTCCAAGCTTCTGAACATTCTGTCCCCCACTACTTGAAATTCTGTCTACTCAAAGGAAATAAAATCCATTCTTCAGGGCTGACACCAAACCCTCCTTGATTACATTGGCCAAAATGGACCATTTAGATTCCCACGGCCTTTGTTTATGCCATACTGGTCCCTTAACATCTGGTAATTTCTATATGCATTTACATTTTTTATCTGTCCAAACAGATTGTAAGCATCTAAGTGGAGAAACACATTTTATACAATCCTGTCTCCAACACCATGTTCAATAGAACCTTTTTTGTGCATCATAAACACCTTCTATATGGTGAATGAATGCACATTAATCCAACACTTTACTTTGGGATCTCCAGAGAAATAAGACAAGTATTGATGGATAAACTCCTATAGTACTGGCAATAAAACTACTACTTCTACTACTACTATGAAACTTTCATCATAATTACCCTTATTCTTGTTCTTATTAGAATTACTGTTGAGTGCTTACTATTTGCATCTAATTTGCTGAGCACTTTACTAATATTATCTCATTTAATCTGCACAGCAACCCTAAGGTAGCAACTTCTAAGGTAGGTAGTATTAGTAGTCCATTTGTCTGAGGTCACAAATCTAGTAAGAGAGACTCTGGATTCAAGCCCAGGTGAGACTAAGACCGATATCAATGTTCTTGTTCACTAAATAATTTGTATCCAGTTTATCGCTGTTCGCAAGGTATTCAAGATGTTTATAAAGGGTGTCTTACCTGGCTTGCCTACTCGCTCTGGTTCTTAGGTACAGAAATAAGGATCTGGAGTATAGAAGTGGCCCCATTCAGAGTTTGGAGGCAAGCCACCATCAGGTGGAAAGGAGCCACCTCTCGTAATTTCCACTGGCAATGGACTTGGCCACCATCTCAGCGTGGTTCTCCTTGGTGCCACTGAGCACTTTTCACTTTTAGAAGGACAAGAAAACCCTCTCAGACTCTTGACCCCCTCACTGCCATACTTTTTTCAGTCCGTGTGGTCAGCTTGAACTTTAAAAAGGGGTTTTGCTTAATGCTTTGCAAAATAGACAAGTGACATTTCTGGTTGCTCAGGGTCACCTCCTCTTGCTCTCCTTCACTCCTAGCCCATGGAATATCCTGTGTCTCCACTGCATGCATGCCTCAGAGCATAAACATCTTTTCCTCAGAACCCTGGCATTGCCATCATTATAACCACCTCCGAGGCCCTGCACAGAGGCAAACTCAGTGCCTCTCACCCTCAGCTGTTCCACCATGTCATTTTCACAGGCAGCAGGACACACATTCCAGAGCCGGATGGATTAACCTCCAAGATGACACTCAGTTTTAGCCTTAGCCTCCCTAAATCCTCAACAAAAACTTTAACAGCCAGACCTGATTTAGGACCTTAACTGTAAATCTCCTCTCTTCTCATGCACTCACTAAAGAGATGAGTACAATCAATTCAGACCTTTTCTAGTCATTTTCCCCCATGTTTCCTGGAGAATCCAATGGGTGATGGGTAAGAACTTTCATTATCATGAGCCTTATTTAAAGGCAAGTTAAAAAAAGAAAGAGAAAAGAAAAAAACTGGAGGGTGGGGAGAAACATTAAATGCCTTCTACAATTTGGTAAGCACAGAATATGAAACACGGGTGGGAATTTATAAAAATATTTGAAGTAACATCATTCATTTATTGAAAAGAAGCCAACTTGCTAGAATGTTAAAAACAGCAGTAACCGAATTTGTACTCAATTCTTAGAGCCTTGTTGATCAGCGACTGAGCCCTGCCATGAGAACAGATCTCCTTTTCACTCAAGTGAGGATCTGCAGGGGTATTTTCAAAAGTAAATAAATGGCCACAAAGAACAAAAAAGATCAGTAGAGAATTTAGTCTCTCAAGAACATCCCTGACAAAATAAACCCCATGTTTATGTATACTCCCTCAATTGGCCTGAGCCAGAAATCTCCCCTGCAACTTAAAACCGACTGCACAGGAGTTGAGAGAAATGTCCGGAATTAGCTTAGTCAAATGCTGCCTTAAATAAATGCTCCTCTGGTGCTTAACAAGATGCTAGTGCCAAAGCAGCATAGTTTGACCATAGCAAATCCCACTTTTTTTGCCATCATGCATCACCCTATCTTTTCTTTGGTTATATGGCATCTTAAATGCAGACACATCTTAAAAATTCCAGTTGGTATATTTTAAAATAGTGTCTTGCTTTTTCTTATTATAAATGTTGAGTTATCATTAAAAAAAAGTTTAAATCCTCAAAAGGAATAAATAAATAAAAACCATCTGTATCTCATCTCCTTCCAGTCTTCCCACGTATATACAAATTTTATAACAACATACAGATTTTATAACCTTTTTCATGTTAAGCCATCTTCAAAATGTGATTTTTTTTTACTCTGTAACATTTCATCACATATAATAGATATTCAAAAAATCTCCCATTGTTTGATTACTTTCAAGATTTTGTTATAAATAATGCTTTGGTGAGCATCCTTGGACATAAAATTTTATTCATATATCTGAGTATTTCCTCAAAATAATTACCTAGGATAAGAATTGTCAGGTTAAAGTGGCATATTATCTTAGAATAAGTATAAAACAATTTCATTTGTAAATATTGACATGTGTCAAAGTAACTGGAGATTCAGCCAAACTAGGTTGGGGAAACTTCAAAAAGTAGCCCTTGAGTTGCCTAATGATACAAAGAAGTTTCTATAACTTAGGCCCCAGGGTGTCCATGTTTATAAAAAACCTAACTAACTAACTAAACACAATGAATATATTGCATATCCACAGGTCCAACCTGTTTCTACCTGCAGTCATAGACTGTATTAATACGCATGACAACATAGTCATCATCTTGAGTTATAACTAACCACAAATGGAAACAGCCTAAGAGAAGCCCTCTGTCTGCCACTAATACTGCTCTTACTGTGCCGGCCACTGGGCTGGGAAAAAGACTCATCTCCGACAAAGTCTGTTACATGTTGGACACGATAAGGGTTTCCACTAGGCCTCCCTATCTTGCTATCACCAAGACGTCATGTCCAAGAGTAGAGTGAGAGAAAGCCGGTTTTAAGAAATCTCTGCTTAAAGGCTGAATGGAATCCTATTATCCCCAAGAAACCTCATCCTTTGTAAGGTAGGCATCATATTGTGAGCTTACACTTCAGGGAAAATTTAAAGCAAGTGACCTATTATATGGTTATCATTTTCCTAACATCATACCTGGAAATTGTTCAACAAGACTATCCCGGCAAAAATAGCAGTCCTTCATTACACTAACATTCTACAAGTGAATTCCATAGACTCTACTTCTGATGCCTGAAGTTATTCTGTTTTCCTGAGACATTAGACTCAAATACACTTGACAGTGCCTCAAATTTGTACATGGTTTCTTCTCACACCTCATGGCACAAAAGCCACCACTTATGACCTGGCCTCTAGTAATCCAGTCAGCTGCATTTCATCCCATGTCCATTATGTTCCTTTATGCTAAAGAACTTGATTTGCTAAACCCTCTGAGCTCTCTCAGGCCTCCTCAAATGCTATTTCTTCCTCCTGACACAGACCCCCACCCCAACCACTCCTAGTCTAGAAGACTCCTCTGTATTTCAAAAATTATCACAAATGCCATCTCTCCCCCTAACAATCCTTCCCAAGTTCCTCCAGTCAAACATAGAATCTTGCACCTCAAGATTCCCATGGCACATTCCTCCAGAACCATATTTATCACGCTACTTTGTGACTCTCTACTTACTTGCTGATCTCTCAGCTAGGGAATAATATCCTTGAAGATAAGATCCATGTCTTTTCATCTCTGTATCCTCAGAATCTGGGATATAGTTTATAAATATATGATTAAATATGAAAGAACAATAAGCATGTATGTAGCATGATAAAATACTACCTACAACTGAGAAACCAAAATAAATGAAAGGAGGGCATGAAGAACCCCAAGACATTCTAGCTGTGAAGTGTGTGTGCAAAACATCATGACTTATTGTAAAGAACCACATGCTGGAATGTTTGCAAAGCCAAATTGTGCTAATGAAAAACATCCAGAGTTTTATACTATGTGGCAATAATCTTAATTTGTTTAATGAAAGGGGGAATATCATCTAATAATAAACACAAGTTCTGTAAAGTCTGATATAATCCAAACCTCTTTTTTTGATGTGTTCTAAATATATTTGACATAAATGGTGCCAGAATCTCATGCTAATACACATGAACCCAAAGTTGAATGGCAGAAATTAGAGAATTCCCAGAGTTACTAAGGGATAAAATCAAACCCATTAACTCAAGGGTTATCTTAGATATGAAGAGAGTATTGGTTCTCAACAGACCAAGAGCAGGTATTAAGGTCCTTTAAATGCTCAAACACTCTCTTGTCTTTCTGATAGGAAAGAAACAAGAACTACCGTAACACTAAAATGCTCCCAGGTTGTAAGAATAAGCCAGAAATATAGGAGTTATCTAATGTAGCTTCCCACCCAAAGAAGAGATCATCCCTTCCCCAATGTCCCTGACAAGTGGTTGCTCTGGCAACTCTGCCTGTCCTGGGAGCTGGAGATGAAATTCAGATAAACAGGAAAGCTCGCTCCCCTCATGGACCTGGCATTCTAGTGGGGAAGAAGGACAAAAAGCAAGAAAACAAAATCACAAGTAAACAAGGTAATGTTGGTTATTGATCAGCTACTGAAAAAGAAAAGACGGCAGACAGAAAGTGGTTGCTGGCAGAATGGAGGGACTTTAAAGAGAGTAGCCAGGGAAATTCTTGGAAACAATATGTTTGTTGAGACTGGAAGGACAAGAAGGAGCCAGCCATGCCAACATCTAAGGGAAGAGCATTCCTGCTACCACAAAGGCCAGTGTGACTAGATTGTAAGCAAGGAGGAAAGTGATGTGAACAGTCCCAGAGAGATTCTCCAAGTTCTGACAAAAAAAAATGTCCCATCATGGGAGGCAGTGCTTCCCATCCAAACCAGTCAGCACTATGAGGATGTTCCCTCTTCCTGAAAGCTGAATTCTGCCTTCCTGTCCTTTACCTTCAGAAATTCCCATTTTAACATGATCCCAGAAAGCAACACTCCCTTCTTCCCCAAGATAACCCTTCAATAATTTCAAGTGGCCACTTGATCTTTCCAGGCCTCTTTTCCTGAACAAGCAAATCTTATTCTTCTACCACCTCCGGACATGATTTCCAGATGCTTCACCTTCCTATTCATCCTTTTCTAAATACTCTCTCATTAGATAACATCCCTCCTGAACCATGCCTTCAGAAATTAGCAGGCCCCCAAATGCTAAGGGCTGTAGCAGGTTGGTTAAGATATGAAGTCAGAAAAACTAGGCTCCAAATTGGGCTCTACCACTTATCAGTTGTGTGACTTTAAGAAAATCAATTAACCTCTCTAAGCCTCCATCTCCTTATGTGTGAAATAGGAACTATAATATCCATGTGGGAGAATTATTGTGAGGATTAAATAAGAGAATATACGCAAAGTCCAAAGGGCCATGAATAGCATGTAGTAAATGTTCAGTAAAGTTTAGTTATTACTATTTTTATTAGTTGTTGTTGTTGTTGTTGTTGTTCTTCTTCTTCTTCTTCTTCTTATTATTATTATTATTATTAAATGACTTCCGTCAGTCTCCATGTTGGTCTAAAATCCCAATCTGTTCAAATGCAAGATAAATACACATTTATTTATACTTTGCCTTGCTTTGTTCTGTTTGCAGTAGTGGGGTCCAGGGGAATAGATTGGCAGCTAGAAGCCATGTAAAGGTATACTAAACTTCTTTCTCTCAATGTCTTTTGCATATAATACAATAGCACGGGAACAGAGAAAGGCCAATAAAGAGCTAAACCACAACATTGGAATGCATCTAGACTTCAGTTACTGTAGAAATAAAACCATTTCCATATGACTCAGATAATGCTACATATACTGAACAATGTTTGATCACCTTCCCAGGGGCAAGACAATGCTCTCATGCATTCTTTCATTCCTCATCGGAGCCATCTCATGTTAAGTCCTTAGTAAATACTTAGGAGTGGAGGAAGGGGGAAGTCAGTTAGAAGTCAACCTAGACTTACAGAATCACATTTGATGATGTAACTCACACAATCTTGACTCTCAAAGGAACCCAAACAGCTCACATCATAAGCACAGAAACAGAGGTTCAGAAAGGTAAAGGGATTTGCCCAAGGCCACCCCACTAACCTGGGTCAACTCTAGGACTCTAAATCTCTTCCTAGGAAACTATTTTGAGTGAAGCAGTCAGAGGTCTAAGTCCCAAACAGGTCATCTCTGCCCTCCTTCAAGGTCTTCTTGCAGAACTGTCTTATGAAGCAGAGAAAGTCAGGTTCCCCCATTTCCATGGTTTGTATCCCCAGCTCATCTGATCTCAGAGTTCCTTAGGGAGTAGAAAGTCAAGGCTGGCATCCCCAAAGCTGCATAAATCTCTCACCTAAGGAACATCATCATTTTTCTTTTGTCACAACTCTTCCAGCCTAATATTTGACAGCTCCGATCGGGTACTGTCCAAACATTTATTAAAACATTTTAAATGATGAATATATCCAATTATTACTATTAATGCAGCTAATACTGACTAATGAGGGGGAAACGCAGGAGCTGGTGTCCCGCAATTCATTACCCCTGCCTTGTCAACAATTCAAAGCCCGAAACCTAATCATCCATACCGGGTCCTGTTATATTTCACACGTCACTTTTAATAAGTCACTCAGTGCCTATAAATTAATGTAACATGTCGGCGTTTATGAGTGCGGCTTTGTCGCTGTTAACAAATGATGTTCTGGCCCAGTCTACAACAGCTAGGCAGTGACGAATGATGGAAGATGATTTCTTTCCAAACTATAAACTATACACTGGGGACTCCTGTAATAATACATATACATACATATATATATATATATATATATATATATATATATACACACATATATATATCTCCATGTATTACATATATCTAAGCATACACAGACATATCCACACAAACTAACAAAGCATGCCAACACACACACAGATGCAAATGTGGAATAAATATGATGCATAATTTGTGATGAAGAGCTGTGTAATAACCCCTATACTTTCTTCTCCAAATGATTAAATATGCAGCACTGGGAACCATGACAGTCCCATAAATGTGGTCAATGTCAATTTCAAATTTGTTGCAAGTTCTGGTCTGTTGCTCCTGGCCAGGTTTCAGGACAACCTGACATCCCAACTAATAATGAAGGCCCAGTAGTGTCAGTGAAAAGGGGGTGGGTCAATGTTATAATGAAAATACCAGCAGTTAGAGAAAAAGTCCACATTTTTATTGTAAAATTAATGATTACTGGATGTTGGGATGGAATAGAGTATTCATTCGCTTCTAAATAGACCTGAATAATTTATATTTCCTTCTAAGCCATGACTTCATGTTTTACAAAATCATTGGCATGTAATTTGGGTGTAACCCAACCTCCACATTTTCATCAAATTCAAGAGTCAAGAAGAGAGGATGCTTCTCTAACAGGTGTCCTTTTTTTCTCACTTTGCCATGCCCAAGGCAGCTCTGGCACTGACAGAAGAGTCTGGATCGTCACACATGTAGCCTGAGCACTACACACAATGACAAAACTCGAGGGGCAAAGAAGGCCAGAAATTTCCTTGTGAGTTCATCTACATTCAAGGCCACAGCTTTGTGGGCTGAGTTCTTAGTGTAGACAACAACTCTCTCCACTTGCCTTGATTTTGGAAAAACATAATGCTCCATTTTTTGGAGTGTACCAAAACGTCTATATGGTTATATTTTAATTATTATTATTTTCTTTCTCTCTGCCACCCTATCTTAACTCCAGAAAATAATTTGTTTTAATAAACAGTAAAAATAACAAAATTTGAAAAACTATGTTTTTGAAAAGTTTGAAATGGGTCCTATAAGATCCTTATTATACCTCCTCTTTGACAGGCTTTCAACGATTAGCTCTCAGAACACATTTACCCTTATCTTTTCAACTTGCTTACAAAATCCAGAAGATACCCTCACCATCTGACTGTACAAACCCTACAAAAACTTTTTTTAAAAAATTCCCCTGAAGGTTGTACATATGTATCTGAGAATTCTATATGTAGTTTTGTCACAAGGCTTTAGCTTGAACCCAGTGGCCAAGATTCGAAGTAAAGTTATCCAAGAAACAAATAACAAAAATGGATTCTACACATCTTTTGCCACACTCCCCACTCTGCCATTAAATTAATATTCATAAATAAGAGCTTTAATTTAACTGCCTAAACAAAGATTCATGTTTTGCAAACCCAGAGTTTACAGACTTTCATTTTATGTGTGGCTCAGAGTTTAGGTCTTCCAATCTATATCCGCGAAACACTGGCATGCTAAACATGCTTTTTTTTTTCCTTAAAAATATCACTCAGAAATTTAAAGAAAACTAAAGTAAGCAGTGCCAACATGTTTTCATTACATGTTTATTACAAACGTATTTGAGTTGGACTTAGTCCGGCAGGGACTGCATTGCCCAACTTGTTTTCCCTGGGTCTGTGAAGGTCTAAGTCAAGTCTAACACCCTTCACACACCCTCAGAGAACAGAGAGAAACTGACAGTGATGCAAGGGCATTCTTTTTCTTGTTATTTGAAAATTGAGCAATGAATGATGCTCAGGAAAATGGTTTGAAAGTACAGTCTGAGGTCACATACCACACAGCAAACTGGAAAGTCTAGTGGACCAATGAGTTGAGTGAAGACTTGCTGCCCCAGTCTACTGGTGTTTGCACAACTTTTGGGCAATAAAGATGCTGAAAATACTGCACAGCAGACAAGAGCCATTGGCAATACCTTGCCAGGGGTGGGGGTGAGAAGGTCATAAGCAAAACTTGAGGTGATTTCAACATGTGTGATGTTGAAAGCATTCACTTGTAACCTACTCTTGAAAAGATTCAAAATGACTTCATAAAGCCAACTCACAGCAACTGAAGGAGGTTTTATGTTCCTGTGACAAAGAAGGAAAGGGAAAGAAAAGAAGGATGACGTGTAATTTTCCCTCAGAAGGCTGAAGGGAGGGCTAGAGTCTTCTGGAGTGTGTCAGAAGGGAACGGCACTGGTGGTGGGGTGTGTGTGTGTGTGTGTGTATCTAAAACTGAGGCAGAAATGGAAGACACTAGAACGCTGGGCACAATGTGGAACAAAATGCAGAACGCTGTCTGCCCTGGTCGCTCTATAAAGATATCAACCCAGGAGGAGACAGCTGAAAAGCGCTTTTCCCAGCAGAGGCCGTCACAAGGCGCAGCAAAATCCCGCTGGGAATAGGGACAATTTGCATAACAATGTGCTGTTGCTTATCAGGGGACCCAAAGGACTGGATACCTTTAGAGAAAACACCACACTTTTCTGTACAGCCCATTGCAAAGAAGGGCATTACCATTCAGTTTGTGGGGCCAGAGAAGGGAGGACCTGTCCCCTCTTTTAGTGTTACTTTACCACAGAGAATCAATGAAACTCTCCTAGTTCCTCTTCCAAAGCATTTGTTTTGCCATATTGATGATATTCTTTTTTTTTTTTTTTGCCCCAACTGTAGCACAGGTCCTCATATGTACTCCCCCCAAATTTATTTTGTTTTTATCTTTGAGGATTCACCCAGCTCCGAAGTTTCCTATTCCCTTTTCACTTCCCTATCCTTCCCTTTCATTCAGACTGGGATTTAGAATCATGCATGACACATTCAGTTCTCCATCTTGTGAACACTGGAAATACTGTCTTTATTCTTTCATGAAGATGATTGGAGAGTCTATTCTCTGCTGCACTGGGGGACACCTATTTTGTTTGCCTTTCTTTTGAATTTGAAAGAAGCATGTCTGAGAGTGATATTTATTCCTGCTGTTTTGTTTTGAGGATCAGGTAAAGACTGTTGAAGAAAGCCAAGAAAACCCAGAGAGGGCAAAATTCTAATTCCACAAAATACCAAACACTCATAAAGAACAGGATTTCATGATCCAAAGCTGCTACTATTTATCAACAAGCATTCTACCTGATGCCAATAAAGGTTTCCTTGCCAAAGCACAATGGCTAGGGCTGGATACAGAGGGCTGAAAACAAGTGTGCGTGCCCTCCACTTCAACCATAGGTGAAGTAACACTTGGCCATATTACTAGATGTACAACGTATTACTAGAACTGAGGTGATATGAAGATCCTGACCTAATCTCTAATGTACTCAGCCCTCCTGGAGTCCCACATCATTTCTGGATGTCATAATTTAGGACAGACAAGAGGAAAAGTCAGTAATGAGAAGCAATAAAATTTCATTTAGCACCTACTATAGACCCCGGATGACATTAGATACTTTCAATTATTATCACCATTTTAAGGATGAGAAACTTGAGGCTTAACCACATAGCCCATGGCCACATAACAAGGTAAGAGCATATCTGAAATCTGAACTATTGTCTGATTGACCCAATGCCCTTGCTCTTTGTATTTGTGTATACTTGGCATAGAGTGGTCAAGAGGTCAGAGGACTCAATACAATGTCATAGGGACAATATTTGAAGGAACATGTAGTCTAAAGGAGAGAAGCCTTGATGAAATGAGGTAGTTGTTTCCAATATTTAAACTATTTGCTCTGTGGCTTAAGCAGCAGCTCCAGTCTTAAGAAGTCCATTATAAAGAACAAGGACCAAAGACTAAACATTTCATCAAGGAGATTTCTGTTCAACAGAAGGAAAGAACACTGTAATGGTAAGAGAACATAGCCTTATGAGATGATGGGTTCCCCATCATCACACGAATTCAAGAATAGACCAGACACTGCTTGGCAGAAATACCAAAGCAGTGAGGTGCTTATATAGCTGGACATTAATTTCCCTTCAAGTCATGAGTCTATGACCAGCAGAAGCTTGGAGAATTTCAACTTCTGACATGCAGATTGCTGCTGAAAACAGATTAAGAAATCAGAATCAAATATCAAGTGCTTAGGAAAAACAAAATTCTACAATTCTTCATTACCTTCTACTCCTTTCTTGTTGAATTATGTTTTAGACACATTTGACCCTCTTGGGAGAATGCCATACAACTGAATTAACACAACTGTTGCTATTAGGAATAGAATAACAACAACAACAACAACAACAACAACAACAATAATACCATCAGAACAGGGAGAAAATAGTCAGCAAGTCATTCTTATATATGATCACATGTCTACAGAGGCAGAAATAAAAGGCGTTCAACAAGGAGTCTTATTTAGGTGATGCCAAATGATGTTCTGACTTTATATAAGGGCCAGGGATCTGAAGCCCATAAGGGGCTGTATGAACAGGAAATGAAGGAACTGTAAAACATGAGAATAGAGAACATGGAATTTAATCATGTCTTTCTACAGATGGGGAGATAGAAGCTCATATAACTTGATGGACCTTCCCAATGACACACATTTCATTGACAGCAGAGTTGGGGCCACCACCTTCCCCAGACTTGGCCTTATGGCCTAGGACCTCTTTCCATAACAATGCATCAAATCCATCCTTTTAAACTGCACTTCAACAAAGCACCAGGCACCAGTTTGGAATAGTCAGAACCAATGGGATGAAAGCCTAAAAGAAGACAGACAGTTACCAGAGCAGGTGCAGAGGTACTTGGTAAAACTGCAGCTGTGGCTTTTCCAAAATACAGCATGTTGGCTGAGAAAAATTTTTAACTGCTTCACAACTCAATTCTGTTGCCAAAGCAGACACTAACAAGTAGCCAGGAGGGACACAGTTTTCCCAGCCCCAAGGTTGCCTTAAGCTGCCTTCTGTCTTTAGACACGATTCCCCTATCTACCCAAGTAGAAAGGTTTCAGTCCATTCTGATTTGGATGATAGGATGAAGGTAAATAAGAATGTAAGACATTCACATCTGAATTTTAATTTTAAAACCTGCTTAGCACACAACTCACTCTTGTCAAGTGAGTTGTCACAAGCTCCTAAGAACTATATAATTTATTCCTGGGCTACCCCCCAGTGTACAGACATAGGCATTTACTCTGCAGGATACACTGAGTAAATGAAACAGTGATCTAATTTCATTTTCAATCACACTTCACTTTTCTGTGTGTATATTTTTAAGGAAATATTAGTTAATCAGAGCCCTGCTATCTAGCATTAATTCAAATACAATGGATATGTGCTAAGCTAGTAGAACATGCCAGGAGTTGTCGTTGGGCATAGGTCAGAAGTCCCCCACAGCACAGCCTCTTTAGATAACAAAACAAGCTAATATTCTGGCTTTACTGAGAAATGTAGCTTGTCCAAGGGCTTTTCTGCAGCGAGTTACACTAATTTCCTATACTACTATCAACATTAATCCACAAGATCCACTGCAGTTTACAGCAATCTCCCAGAGCCCTAAAAACCCTCATTCTTTAATGATAATCAATTTCAGCCCCTGCACCATCTTACTATGGTGGAGATGGGACTCCTGTACCTTTAGAAAATTTTTTTTCATCAATACAGGTGGCCCTTCAGTTAATAAGAAAGGAAAATTGAACAGAACCCCATTTAGTTAGTGGAACCTATACCATCTGAAGACAAAGATAGTTGAATCGCATAAAACTGACTGCCTTTACTCCCTCCAGCATCTTTGTTTCTATACCCTCTTTGTGCCCATCACCAAACCCTACCATTCTCTTTGCCTCTGTTGAATCCCGAGCTCTCTGGAATGATTCCTCACTGCTTTGGCACTATCCCAGCACTCTCTGAACTTTAGTCATTCATTAAAGCATATTCATAATTTTTGCCATGTTTACATGATACCTATATGATCTATCTAATAATTTATGGATATTGACTCGCTACTTTTTACTCCCAATAAATTTGTTTAAAATGACACTTTCCATTGCTCTTATGCATGCAAACCAATGTCACTTACCTTAGATAGAGGGAAGCAATACAAATAAAAGTAAGGGAAAACAAAACAAAACAAAATTTACCAAATTTTGGCTAAATACTTATTCCTACCAAAGGGCATTTATTGAAAGTGGAGATGAAGCAAGTGTGAGAGAGGTGTTAAAGACAAATTAGCACCAAACTGGGACCTTGGCCTAATCAGAAGGACTAAAAGAAATTTTACATGGAATTACTTCCTCATTACCTGATCCAGTGTTATGCAAAGCCACATATGGGTACCGCGTAAAAATCACCTGCCTGCCAACATAAAATCATCCCCCACGCCACCAGCAGTATGCAGGTGTATTTTGAGAAGCAGCGAATTGGCTGATAGAGGCGTAGGAAACTGCATATCATACGTAGAAGGGAAGGCAACCTGTGTGACGGAAAGAAGGCTAAAGGGAAAAGATTGATCAGTCTGGGGAGAGGAGATGGAAGAAGGTTTGTTAAATGATTTGTATAGAGTTGGAAGTCCCTAAACCAGGAGAAAATTCATGAGTTTCCACTGGTGCAGGAGAGAACTAAAATATATCAGCAGTAGGTTATGAGCTGCCATGAATTTTTCTATCTGTTTTTCCTCTTGAAACATGGAAAATAGCAGAGGAAAACCAGAAAAGTACACTCCATGGCGAACCTGGCTTTTGATATTGATTAACATTAGCATGTACTTTTGAAACTAAATAATAAAAAAGAGAGAGAGAGAGAGAGAGAGAGAGAGGGAGAGAGAGAGAGAAGGAAAGAGGAGATACAACTACAGTATATTCCCACCCTTGAATGAATTTCAAAACAGTATGATGTATGTGGAATAAAGATCAAGTTGGCAGAAAAGAGAAAAGAGCATTAGGAAGGCAAAATAAATAGGTGCAGAGAAACTGTCACATAACTGAATTGCGACTCAGTATTTAATTAGGGACAGCAAGCTTGAAAGCCTCCTTGGTAAATGTCTACCTAAACCAACCACGTGTTGGTTAACACTGAGACATACAAACTGATCAATAGTACAAAACAAAAGGGCTCAGGTATGCATGTAGAGTCATACATCATTTCAATAAATTATGCTGTGTGTAAAGACAGGTTTTTTTTAGAACAATCATTCTGGGATCAAGAGCTAAATCATTTCAGCCGCATCTTGATTTCTGCAAAACTCGGCAGGAATTATGAGGCTTAACAGCATCCTGACAATTAGCATATTATAAATACAAAAATGATATATTAAAGGGAGAGGAGGGAAAAAAGGCCAGCGTTTTACACCTACAGTAATATAATTCCACTACTTAATGCAAAGTAACAGGCCTCAGAGTGTTTGGGATCCTCTCGTATGGTGTTATCTTCTCTATCAGTAAATGAGACTATGTGAACAGTACAACCTATAAATAATTCAAGGCCTGAGATGGCAATTATAGAACCATGCACAACTAGCATGAATATTTTATGAAGGCTAAAACAGCCCTCAGAATGAATCATGGAGAGATGAACACACACACACACACACACACACACACACACACACACACACACCAGGCAGTTTTGGCTAAATTGTATTCCAAGACAAGGCTTCTCTTTGATCCCTGGCACACCTTTATTTTATAGGAACAGTGCCCATAGTTATATATTTTTCCTTTCTTGAATTTATTTCTTAAAATCCAAACACAGAGAAATGGGGGAGAGGATTTGCCGGTAGGGTAGAAGAGCTTGAAATAGAGGAAGAAAGACAAGCCATTTTTAACCTGAACTTGGGCAGAGAATTCTGAGCAATTTTTTTTTAACCTCTCCAAATGGACTCCACAGAAAGTATAGAGTTCCAACGCATCAAAATTGAAACTGAAACCAGTATCACTTCTTTATGACTCAAGCAAAAACACATCCTACTCGAAAACTTCCCTCGTACAAATAAGCTTTTATTTCTAATTATTCCTTGAGGAATACCTGTAATCCTTGCTTTCACTGCATTTATAAGACAAAACAAATATTACTGAGCCATAAGCCTGAGCAAACAAGGTACTATATTTAAAGGAACAGCTCAGATGTCATACTTTACTAGGAAATGAGCAGTTCTATAAGTCCCGGGCTGTTTCTGTAACCAAAGGATGTGCACAGCTGAAAAAAAAATGAAATCATATGAATTCATGTCTTGATTTCGCTGTGCAATGTACTTGTACTATTTGAATAAGAGTTAATATTCATTTGAATCTTGCAGAGATTAGTATTCATCTTTTTCACCCGTCTCTTATTTACACATACTCAATAATATCCATGTGGTTAAAGAAAACACTACTGCCTTCGCACAGCCAATTTTAGCATAACCCATTTGCTTAATTACAACCTAAAACTTTTCATACTTTTCCCAGTTTCTTCACACGAGACCTCCAGATTTATGATGCTTTTGGTATGACTATATGCATTTTCTTCCTGGTTACAACGAAAAGAATCTTTAGAAGTCTAGGATCTTAATACAAGAAAGAATCTTAGATGTCATCTGGTCCAACTCCTTTATTTTGCAAATGAGAAAAGTTTACAAATTAGTTGAAACAATAGGACCAATAATAATATAAGATATAATAATATTGGAAATGATACAAATCAGTAACAACTTCAAATATTTATAGAGAGCTTGAAACAAAGGCAGGCACCTTTGTCTGCTTACAGACTTTGTCTTACAGACTTTGTCTCCCCTGGTTCTCTCTAATACCTCTACTAGGTAGGTCTCATTATTGCCCCCCATTTAAAGATGAGAAAAGGCAGGAAACGGAGGCTTAGAGAGATTAAGAGTATCTCCTACCCTCAGTCCCATGACCCTTCCTGTCTGTTGCATACTTTGGGAAGGCATATCAGAATTCTCTCTGTAAGCCTCAGCTATTAGACGCTTTTATGATATGGAATCATTGATTCTTACTGGAGACTTCCTAAACGTGAGACACACTGATGTTTTCCCATTTTACTGTGCCTGCTGCTTTGTAGGACTTTTGAGGGAAAAGAAAAAACAAAAACAAAAACAAAACGGAAGCTCCTACAATTTACGCAAGAACGTCAAAAAAAACAATACATTTTCATAAAATGTTTGGCATCCCACCTATCATTCAGTTTTAAAAGTTCTGAGCCACTGCCCAATTAGGTGTACCCCTCCTGCCAGATTGAGGCCTAAAAACACCTCGGAGACTATACAGCCCAAGGCAAGAAATCGAGACACCACCTAACACAGCAGCCAATGGTCAGGCTGGTCTTGTGTTTTGATAGCCCTCTTTTGGGTTTATTAATACAAAGGAAATAAAAAAAATAGTATGATTCCCTCCGCCATCTCTCTCTGCTCATGCCCAGGTCTGGACATAAATATCAGAAGGATAACACATACGGGTCTTTTGATACTAGCATGCAAATCTGGTATAACAGATTATTACCCTGTTTGCTATTTCCTTTTAAGTGCTCACTCCAAAATATGCATATGACTTCAGACCACAAGGTCAGAGAAATACCGTGTTAGGTTGTAAGAGTGTAAGGACCTGAGGAAACGAATTGGCTTTTGGCATGCATTTCCCTCGGACCTCTCCCTCCTTTTCCCACTGCACCCAGATTTCAGAGCTTCTACCCTGCAGTTCCAAACCCAAGCGTGAGAAGGTGTTCAGAAAAGAAAACCCAAGTAACAATAAAAACCACTCTCCGGACCCTTGCCTCCTTTCTTCGTGTAGACTCTAGGGAGCTGGAGTGTCATTTATTATTTACGCACAACTGAATGGGTTAATCTTTTCTTTTCCTTATTTTGACAACCATGTTTATCTTTTGAAAAGGCTAGCAGAGGCACAGTGTGGCACTGGAGTGCTAACTGCTAACACATGGGCTGTGCTACATCTCGGCAAAAATTTCTTTCATACTTGTACAGGCACCCTGGCCAAGATCAACACCATGAGTTTGATTTTCTTCATCATGAATTGACAGCTTATTTATCTCCATGGAAGAACTTTTTAAGCCCTTTAGTCATCCAGGCAACTTAGGAGGCATTCAGCTGACTGTTCAAAAATATTATTATAGCTTCATAAGAAATAGAGACTAAATTATTTCATTCCTGTTAAGTCATTCTCCCTTTAAAGAGACATTTTGGTGACCCTGAGTTATGAGAATAGCCAAATACCATAAACACACGTGCATGCACCCCCTTTTCAGTTAGTATTCTATTTTGAAGACCATTTTAGACCTAATATCATGCTGATAGTACAAAGTTCTGTGACGAGGTACACTTTCCATGGATTCTCTTTCCAATAACACTCAGGAAGCCTCATTGGAATAATTAGGGAAGAAGTCATTTCCTTTTGCCATATCTTGGTCTAGAAAGAATAGCTTCTGATGCCTGTGAAACCAGCAAGAAATAGAAGGCAAATGCCAACTCCTGAGTCACAATGGAAAAGAACATAACCCCATGTGACTGCCGCATGGAACCAAAACCGAGTGCAACTCCGTCAGGCTCTCTCTTCCAGAGGGAGATTGCTGCTGTTCCCAGGAGAAGTTTAAATAAATTTGCAAGCACAAAATGACCCACAAATACTAACAAATTGGGTATGCAAATGCAGAATCCAAAAAGTATTTTCACTGGCACCAAAAACACCTGCAGTTTTACAACTAACAATAGTGACAATACTGACCTGCTATGGCATGGGGCAGATCTGTGTTTATAACTGTCAGAAGAGAAAACAAACAAACAAACCAACCAACCTGTAAATAAGTATGAGACATTGGCATGGGGAGAGGGAGAGGAGAAAGAGCAAAGTTTATTGGATAGATTAGAGTGACTTCTGACTACAGAGCCTCCCAAGTCAAAGCTGGCCCCACCTCTTTGGGAGAATAGCATCAATTCAGACACCAGTTTTGGGTGTTATGACTTCCACGTAACAATTGCAACAACAGAAAATATTTACTGAATCCTTGCTTTGGGCCAGGTGACCTACTAGATGATTTATCTCATTTAATCTCATTATCTCATTTCATCCCGGCAGCGACTGTCTGATATACCTATCTTCTATTATGTTCCTTCATTTTTCAATGAGGAAGCTAAAGCCGAGACAAGTAATTTGCCCGAGATCACATGTTTCTACTATTAGCTAGCCTAAATTTCTTCACATGTTCCTAAAGTCCAATACATGGAAGAAATTAGATTCCCAACATTCCAAATTTGAAATTAAAACTCCCAGTTTTTTCTGTCCAGCCTTTCTCCCTTTATTCACTCTTTTCTGATTCCTACCATTCACTCTGCCTTATTATTATCAGATAGGTCCCTTCTGTTGCCTACTATTTAGTGCATAAATGCCTGGAGTAGGATGGTTGGTCTCTGCAGAATGAAACTGGGGACTTCAATGCTATCAATGATCACAATGGTAAACACATAAACTGGAGGCACCTTTTGTGTCTCCAATGTGGCCAAATACAATTCACTCAGACCTAGCATTTGCAAGCGCATATGCTCAAGGGAGAGAACGCACGTATCAAGGTAAGCTTGGCAAAAAAGCTGTCCCGAGAGAGAGGAAAGTTCAAGTGGAAATGCTCTTGTCTATTTCAACCTGAATGTTAATGAATGTGAGAAAAGAAAGGCCCAGAGCAAATATTCCAGAGTTGCAAAGGAAGAAGCTTTGCAGAAAAGAATATCATGTGGAAGGGCAAGATTAAAAAAAACAAAATCGTCTTCAAACGTTGGAAGTTTCAGTTTATTAGTGAGGAGAGCAAAAGCAGAGAAGAGGACGATCTATCTAGCGCTGGATTCACCTTATGCCTCTAACGTGATGTGAATGTAAATAATTCCTATAATCTCAGTGAGATTGTGAAAAACTGGAGGGAACAGACCAGGCCACACGCCCTTTTCCCTCTCCCTTCTGAACCAGACTGTTCTAGAACATTAGGACAGGGAGGGCAGTTAGAGAATTCCCAGTACGATCACCTCATTTTATATACAAGTTACTGAAAACGCAGGATTACATGATGGGTCCAAAATCGCACAACTAATTAGCGTAGGATGCCCACCACAAGACACCAGGCCCATGGACTCCTTTGCCCTGCACCCTTTTCAGACTGCCCTGGTGCCTCTTTGAGAAGGTTCTCAATAACTCTTCAAGAAGCACTGTCAAACTCCAGGCACTCTGAGAAAAGAATGAGAGAGCTGTGCTGTCCACATTCAGACTTCAGGCCTACACAGGTACTCCACTGTGCTGCCCCCACCATCCAAACCTTGCTCAACAGGCTTACAAACAAGAGAAATTGCAGTTGTAGAAAAATGGGTAAGGATACTATGAAAGCTCAAAGTTAATGATTTTTAAATGAGGAGGGTTAGTCGGAAGTGCGGAGGAAAACAAGTTTGAAGGATTTATTATCAGTCTGGCCATAAAGATTATTAGGTAAGACATGCTGTATATACACATGCGTGTGTGTTCCCACACTTGTATGCCCAGCGCTGTATTAACATATGTACATATTTGTTCAACAGAATCCTTCAAAGTCCTCTCCCTTAGAGTCATTTTCAGACATTCCTCAAACATGATGCAGATCAAAATGCAATATACTAAGTCAGGTAATGTCCCCAGCATCAAATTAAAATAGCTAACCGGCCAACAGATGGCAGCTGAAGCAAATCACTTGCCGATTTAAATAAGAACAGCATTCAGTTCAGTCGCGCACATTTTTCCAGACAGAAGTTGACTGCTAAAATGAAATCAACTTCAGAGCTCGGTTGTTTGTAGTACGAAGGGGAAATTACAAAAAACAAAAATGCCTCCTTTGTTCCTGGAACCTGGGGTGATTCACAAGCATGGACATCCCCAGGTCTTTTGATTTTAAATCACTAAGGTGGAAATGTCATTCACCCAGGAGGTTATTGATTAAAATAAAGAACAGGAATGTTTTCCGCATGAACCTCACTTTGGCTGGCAATGTTACATCACTTAGATACTGAAAGGAAAGAAGAAGAAGAAGAAGAAGAAGAAGAAGAAGAAGAAGAAGAAGAAGAAGAAGAAGGGGAAAAAAACGGCAGAGAGAGGAAGGTTCAGAACAGTCACAGACCGGGAATAAATAACACAAAGAAGCTTTCTGGCCTGAGGATAGAGGCAGAGGTTGGCATTATTTTACATTAGAAACACTTCGTATTCAAAACGGTAATTGATAGCAGTGAAGTGTTGGGGAAAAGAGCCACTTGCGTTCAGGCAGGCTGTCCTGCCAATCAAACTCAACCTTTCTTTGAATGAATAAAAGCTTCATTGCCCTATTATGCTGATACAGTCAGACAGGACTAAAGTAGCCTGTTTGTCAAGTTTATGTGCACTGCCCCAAGCTACTTAGATTCTGGTGCTTAAATAATTCCTTCAAAATCAGTCGTGATTTTGGATTCAGTTCTTTTTTTTACCAACACAGTGTAAATTTTACCCTACAGTTGCCATGACTGGCCACAGATGGGGGGAGAGGTATATTTCTCTCCTTGTTTTAATACAAGGAGGGCGTTTGGCTGTCTTTTGTTTAGAATCTGTGCCGCTGAAGTGTTCTGCACACAGTCTGTGTGTGCTGCGGGCTGTCTGAAGCCTGCAGACATTTGCCAGATTCTGTATTCCCAGCTCTACAGGAAGTCAGTGTAGAAACGTCTCCCCATCGCCTCTCCTGTCATCAGGGATTTAGGGTAAATAGCACCAAACCTTGCCTGCTACTAAGTGATCAATGAAAACTGAAGGGCCTGAGGGGGGGGCGGGGAGGAGGTTGCTTCCTAAATCCCAATCCTTCTCTGACTCCAGCAGCACGTCCAGTGCTTTGGGCACAGAAAAGACTGGAAGGTTACAGAGCGCCCCCATACCAGCAATGCAGGGATCCTGAGGACGGTCTGTAGACATTGAGGGTTTCAGGACCTGACAATGAACCTGTCCCCCCTGCCTTCACAGCCCTATGTGCCTTTGACTTCCCAGTTGCTTCTGCTTAAAAATGCATGTGACAAAATTGCTTTGTATTTGCAAAGAAGGAGTCGTGGGTAACAATGAACATGCAATTGGGCTGGAAATAGATTTATCAGGCTTCAAGGATTATTGTTTGCTGAGAGATGGTACACACATTACTATTTCACAGTTCAGCTATGACATTATTAACCTACTGTGCAAGGATTTTATTGCCAGATTGGTCCATTTATCAAAAATAAGAGAAACTCAAAACCCCATAAGGAAGTTAACATTTTAGGCAGGCTTGGCTTTCACTTAATGCCATTAATCTATCTATTTACACAAGAGCAAGAAATGTTCATTTAGTAACGTCTCTTCTTTTGGTATAAAAGCTGCGTGATGGCACTGAATGCAAGCATGTGAATGTCATGCTCATTGTCACAGGAAAAATGAGTGTTTTCTCCTTAAAATGAGTTTGGGTCCCCAGGGCCTGCCACACATACCGGGTTGCCATGTGCTAGAAGCTTGGTGTTCAACCAGCAAAGGAAAAACTAAGCCCAAGTACTGGAACATTTAAATGCCCAAGCTGGAAAGAGAGGTGTGGAGGAAGGTGGACACTCCTAATTATTTTGTGACGACACGCAAGATAAAAATACACAAAGTTTCTTAAAGGAAAAAAAAAATCTTATCCAACCTTATCACAACAATGAGCCTTTATAATAAAAAAGGACAGGAAAGTGATGGCAAACAACTCAATAATTCATAGAGATGCAATTGATTTTGGACTACAAAGATAGTGGTCTTTTGACATAGCTTCTCCAATAGGAGGTTTCAATAACACAAGGATATTCATGCACGATCGTGTTACACATCATCGAGTACCCGGCAGTGTATGTTCACCCCGAGATGTCACACAGCCCTGCTGTTCATGCACGAATCTGCATATCAGTGTTAGAAATTTACTTCTCTGTGGGTAAAGACACAGTCCTCAAAAAAAAAAAAAAAAAAAAAAAAAGAGGGAGCCAAATGACTCTGTTTCTAATCCTCAATCTTTTTTTTGGTTTCCTCCTTCATTCTTTGTTTTATTATTTCTTTATGGAAGAGAAGACAATCTCTAAGCCCATAAAATGTCTGCAACCACTAATGTTGATCCTATCAATCTTTTTGTCTTAAAAGAAAAAAAAAATATATATATATATATGTATATATATATATATATATACACATATATATATATAGTGCTGGAAAAAGTGGAGGGAGGCCATTGGGAGAAAGAGAGACATTCATTTTTGGTGTGTTTTTATGTATGGGTGTGTACATACTTGTACACATATATACGTATATATGCATATGCATTTCAAGAATGATGTCACTTTCAAAAAAGAATGTCTCTTGTGACCACCTTCCTTCACTTCATTATGTACATATATGTATATATACACACACATATCACTATAAATAAACACATATCCAGGCTACATGGATAGTTAATAACACATCCAGCAAGTGCTACTGAGCCCCTCTACAGAAAAGGCAGTGAGCTCATTGGAGTGATAAGTACTCCATAAATGGTAGCCTTGAATCGGTACCAGGAACTGTGCATGTGCCTTACAAACATGACTTACAACAGGTACACAAATTCTCTGCACCTTTGAAAGTTTCTGGCACAACATGTCATTTGTTGACGTTCTCTCCTCTGAATGATTAAGTTACTGCTCTAGTATTTTCAGAAGCTTCTTCTGGTTTATGGACCAGAGCAGCTATAGCGATACTAACCAATCTCATCGATTTCAATTATTATAAGTCCTCTTAACAAAATACGGCAAGTGAGATGACATCCACCTTTTGGGCTGATCAAGCTGGCTAGATAGTGGTACTGTTGGTTCTGTGATAGGGAGAAGATCAGTTAATAATGAACATGTTATGAGGGGCAGAAATGGCATGCAATAACTATCATCACCATATTATCTGAGGTCTATTGAGCACCTGCTATGGGGCAGGTACTCAACTAGCACTTTGTCCACGTCTGCCCATCAAATCTTCATAACTACCATGTGGAGAACATACTAGCTCCGTTACAGACAAGGAAACAAGGTCCAGAAAGTCTAGACAAGTCCCTTATATGTCACACTATTGAGTGGCAGAACTGGGATCCAATTCCAGGTCTGTCAAGATCCAGAGTCTATGTTCTTAATCATTATTCTCTGCCATGATGTTTTGTATCTTTTTTTATCTTTCTCTTCCTGGCTTTGGCACAAAAAAAAAAAAAAAATGTGATTGAATCTAGTCTACTATGCAAAGTATGTATTGAAGTACTTCATCTGTGCCCTCCCCATGACTTCCCAGCCCCCACTCCAAGTACAGTTTGAAGGAGGTTGCTCTAATGCAGGAGGAAGACAGGAAGCAGGCCTAGGAACCTGGCCTTGCTGGCAACACTCAGTGTGAATGGGAAGGTTTGCCGCTGCCTGTGCCCAATCCTCCTGTCCTAATCCTTAAAAACGAGCCACCAGTGCCTGCCTTCTAGATTACCTACAAAGATATAGCTGTTATCTATGCAGCCTGTTAGAAAAAGAGTCATAATTTGAGGTATTTCTGTTGTCAGTGAGTCGCACTGGAAAAGCAGTATGGACCAGCAGCTTAAACCACAAATTTTAGAAGCCCAACTGACATGCATTGCATTGGCATATCAAGGGCTGGTCTGAAGCCAGACACTCTGTGTCTTCTAGCAATACTCATCAATAACTGACAAATTCCATGCTATTTCTGAAGTATAACATTCCAAGTTAGATGGATGGGCATTTGCTTTGCCTTGGTGCATCCGAGTCCAAAGGATTATAAATGTATTACTATATGAAAGCATTTCTGCATGGATTTGGGGATAAAGGGCAGTGTTCATCATGGGGAACTCCAATCCCAGAGCATGTATCTCTCTTAGACTAATTTAAAGTAAATAATGTTTCTGTCTCTTTCCCAAAATAGAAAAAGATTTAATCCTGGCCCAATATATATGTAAGACAGAGCTGCTTAACTACCAAGAGATCAATATTCAAACAAAGGTATAGCCACTTTGGGAAAATGAAAATTTGTTTTAATTACCAAACATAGATAGGATGGTATATTCTCTTTACAACAGGAGACTACATTTCAGAAGGGGATGTCATAGATGTAGAAATCTAGATTTTTCCGAGATCCCAATCTCAAATATGTAACCTCTTTCTACATACAGGCTGGCAAAAAAACATGTTGGTAGTTACTAAACTTTTTTTTAATGACTGAGCAAATAAATGGCTTCTGTTCTGTTCTCCTCATAACTTTATTTTAGACTTTTAAGACCACTTTATTTGAAAAGTATGGTCAAGAAAACTAAAAGGTACATAGGAGTCTGCTGAGTGGTAACAATCAAGCCAAAGATACATCTTTTTTTCTTTATTATTAATGACATACAAAATCTTTGATCCTAAAAATAAACCACAAAATCTACCATAGGTTAAAATCCCTAATTTTAAACATAGGTTTCACTTTCTATATAGTTTCTTCAGAAACACTCATTCTGATTGAAGTATACGTACACTGTTGCTGCAAAGTCCCTGGGTCTAGAACGAGGGAATTTTATGCCAATGCTCATCTCTGGAATGGCCGGTTGATCAGAAGTGTTCTTAACCCAATTTTCGTACGCCGTACATTAGATCATCGTCTTGACAAATATTTGCAGACAACTACTAAGAAAACTCTATGGGGAGTTACCATTTTGAATGACTGCTCTCATGGGCAGATTCCACCTGCATCTTCAACAAGCTTTTCTGTGGTTGGAAGCCCCCTTCATGCTCACCTATTTATTTTCACTCTAACCTGGTGTTCTAGAAAAGTGATTTCCACTCCATTTTCTAACGCCTAGTAGGATTCACTTGGTTGGGAGATTGGGCTCTGAAACAATACATTTAAAGCACCTCATATTTGTGATTCAAAAGGGAAGAAAAGTT
Source organism: Acinonyx jubatus (assembly GCF_027475565.1). NCBI lineage: Eukaryota > Metazoa > Chordata > Mammalia > Carnivora > Felidae > Acinonyx > Acinonyx jubatus. The sequence continues at coordinate 186,472,264 of NC_069380.1, read as the reverse complement.
TTAACCTTGAGCTCTAAAATGTTTGCCAACAAATTTCGAGGGTCTGAGGTGAAGAATTATTTCTGTTTTGCCTCAATATCAATTGCAAAATTCAAATGATTAACCTCACTGCTGGGCTCTCTGTTTCCCGGGGAAATGGAAAAAAAGGATGATTTCTCTGGTTAAATCTCTAAATCTGACTGCATGGTCTTGTGCTGGCAGGTGAGGACTCAGCAGGAGTCACACCCTTTCGTCATCAAAACCTTACAAATGATTTATTTAATCGGGAAAGAGAGCCACAGAAAGCAACATATATTGACAGCTACTACTTCTGAATTCTTTTTCCATTTTTCCCTGTTGGTAGAGAAATAAGAGGCTCTTAAAAATTCACTTCTTTTTCTTCTTCTTATGTGTGTGTATGCCTGTTGGGTATGCGGAGTGTGGAATCAATGCCTGGATTAAAATCAAAATATCAGAGTATTGACAATGGCCAGTATGTATTATGGCTAATAATAAAATGTAACTGGGCCAAAGTCTTCTCAGAGAAAACTGTATACATTTCTAAGGGGCAAGAATGTGGACCAAGTCTATAGTCAAAAGGCTAATAAATCTACACAACTATAGACAGTTTTCATGCCCAACATGCTAAATGTGTTTGGTGAGTTGGCAGAAAACATTTTCCATGACTCTATCTTTTCAATTTAAAATGTATACCTCTATCAGATTCCAATAAAAATTGGCAAATTATATTAAAAACTATGGAATGGGTACTGATATATCTTGAATAGAAGGGAGAGTCTGTAGTTAGAAAACGAATTAACCAAAAGGGTTTGATTTCTGTCTCCACATGGATTTGTATCTGTGGATTCATGCTAGTCCCTCAACATCTCTCCCAGAACAAAATTCTCCTCAGACCTCCACCACCCTCCACCACCTCAGACCTCGCCACCCTGGTGGCGATACTCCCACCACCTATGGACCTAATTCTCTCCCTCCTTCTTTCTTTCCACCTTCCCACCAGATTTTCCTGCTGGTACTTCCTCTACAATAGATGTGCCCTTCTAATTAACACAAATAGAATTTTCTTTTATTTCTTCCACCAATTCATTGAATAATGACCTTCCTTTCCTCCCCTCATCTCACCAATGTCTTTAGTCATCAAATTCCCACTAATTGTATTAGGGTTTTTCTCCAAGTGTGTACCTCAATGAGACAGATCTGTTTGCATCATTACCAAAACTACTCTGATTTCCCGTAACTTCAGACCTCACCTTTTAGAAAGTGGCCAGCATTCCATAATGTTAATTCAGTTAACGCAGTATATCTGGCCCATGGAAGGCACTCATTAAATGCCTTCTGATTAACCACTAGAATCTAAATCAAAATACGGGAAAAAATATTTGCAAACAGAATATGACTAGGAAGGAAGGACCCTTGAAAACTCTGACAAAGACAGTATTTAAGCCTAGCTTTTCAGCTGAAACAGCTGAAGAGATTCAAATTGTCATTCTACTTTGATTTCTTGAGGTTAAAATTTTTAAATGAATTTGTCCAACTTCCAGCAATTTCTCTACTGCCTCATGTTGTATATAGGACCAGCAGGCAGGGGTATCCCTCAAAGATGTTGGCAAAGATGAGTAAAAAGCCTGAGACTAAATGCATCCAAGGCAATTATGATATTGAGCCAAGAGAATACAATTTTAAACTCTGCCATCCCCAATTCATCAGTGAAACTTGACAACCAAAGATTCCTAGAATTTAGAGTTAAAAGGCCTCATAAACTATTTGCTCAAACAATACCCATTTTGCAAATTCGAGACCTAGATGGATTAAGGGAATTTGTGAAAAGACAAAAGGAGCTATTGGCAGAACCAAGGAAAAATCTCGATCTCTACTCAATTTTTCCACTCTTCGTCTCCTTTTAATTGGATACAATATTACCCTTCTAATCTCTCAGGTTGCTATGAAAAGGATAGAATGAAAATATATGTTAGATGCAAAAAAAAACAAAAAAACAAAAAAACTTCGCAAAGCAAAAATTCTCATACATGGAATATTATAAGGGATGGAACAATACTGGATTTTTTCCTAAATGTTATACTTATCTGATTCTTAAACTATTTAATCCCTGCTGTTCTGGCCACAAGGCCTTTATTCAATGTAGTAATTATGCTTTCCTACAAAGTAAGTCAGAGATCATCCCTATTTGTTCATTTAAAAGCCGTTCTCCTCATATTTGACATCTAAGCAAATAGCCATCAGCCACTTACTTCTACAGGCCTCTCAAAACCATGCAAACTTCTCAACAGGCTATTAGTTTTTCATTTTTCTTTTCAAAAGACACAGACCTTTTCCCTCTCTAAATCATGGGACTCCCATAGCATTATCTTGCATATTTCAGTCACTGTTTCTTTCTCATTGTTGCAAATGGAGACGAGAACAGAAAGTAGCATTACAGTAATTTCCTCCAGGTTACTATATTTTCAATACTTCTATTTATACTTTTCATATTGTCTGCTGCCACTGTTTTTAGTCCTTCCTCTTGCCCCATCACCCTGTTGCTAAGCCTGATATCAAATAGACGAGTTTTATATTCTGCAGCTGAGGTCATGCCATTTTCTCTTGACTTCGGGATGGATCACTCTTGAAGGGTTTCTATTTAACATTTTTAAATAAAACTTAATAAGCTTTGATGGCATTAGTTCTGCCCTCCTTCTAGGCAAGTCTTCATGACATGATTTACTGCCACTTAGTCTTCGTATTCTTTCCCTGCATCCTGGACTAGTGTCTATCTTATTTTAGCACTCAAAGGGCTACTATTAGGTTTCTTCCCCCTGCCTGAACCATTAAGGACAAGTAAAACACCTTGAATCTTGAGCACAAGACAGAATTTAGTTTGTTTGGCTAATCCTCCAAAGAGACTAATACATTAGTCTCTTTTTCAAGCTACTCTAAAGTCAGAGGACACTAAAGTTCATAATTTCCCACTGCACACACAGTTTTGGGTTTGGGTTTGTTTTTGTTTGAGTACAACAATGGCTTCTGATTTGAGGGACCAGAGTGGCATTTTTTTAAACCCCATGTCACCCTCTTTCTACTGCTTTATTTTGGCTTTATTTTTTTAACGTTTATTTATTTTTGAGACAGAGAGAGACAAAGCATGAATGGAGGAGGGTCAGAGACAGAGGGAGACACAGAATCTGAAACAGGCTCCAGGCTCTGAGCGGTCAGCACAGAGCCCGACGCAGGACTTGAACTCACGGACCATGAGATCATGACCTGATCCGAAGTCGGACACTTAACCGACTGAGCCACCCAGGCGCCCCATATTTTGGCTTTAAGACACCATTCTTATATTTTGCCAACTTCTGAAGTTAGAAAACTCAGTACAATTAAAATTGATTTCAATAGGAATTGCATCTCTGTAACTGTGGGAAGGAGCTCATCCTTCTCTTGAGATAGCAAAATCCGTTTCCCTTCTTATTGATATGTATGTGTATTTTTCCCCTAATGCTCACTTCTTTGCAAGCAAAAAATAAATCTCTCAAGCAGCATTTCCCTGTTATTTTCTTGGGAATCAAAGCAAACCCAGTGCTAAAGCTTTGCCATTGTCAGAACCACCACTTTCCTAGGTCTGAACTTTGGGCTAATCTTTATTTCTGATATTTTTCCTTCTTAGAACCAGCTAAACAGTGTGTGCGTGCCCATGCATGTGTATGTGTTTGTATACATGTATATAGGTGTTTCTATGTGTGCACACGTGTATAAATACATAAGTATTTTATATGTGTTTGTATGTGTGTGTGTTAATGTGTATGTATCTGTACACACACACACACAGTAATTACCTACTCGTGGCTTAGTAAATTCTCTTGGCAACACCTTGAAAATTCAGCTCTCTGTAATTCCACAGCTTTGCAATTCCTATGGACTAGGAAATTTGGGGGGATTTCATTTTTCATTTCTTTCATCTCATTGGAAAACAAATGAAGCAAAGATCAGTCAACACTGGCTATATATGTACATATATAGTATATATATACTTTTTCCAGCTGGTTATTGTTCAATCAAAAGCTACCTTGTTCTGTATATATAGTCAACATAGCTTATGTTGATTTCATCACAATTATTCTGATTGTGTAACATACCAGGGAATATTATCTTCCAAAGAGCTTTCTTCCCATTTTATTCCTACACACACACACACACACACACACACACACACACACATACACACACACACACACACATTTATAATTTTTCTAGTAAGTTTCACATTTTGCTCCACAATATTTCCTTCTTCCACCTATATACCGTCTAATGCAACATGTGTTCTAAATATTGTTCTCCCTTTTCACAGGTAAGAAGGAGAAAAGTTGCAGTGAAAGGACCAACAGACCACTTGGAACTTGGCCAGGGTCTACAGCTGTTTCTTTGGTGCATAAGTAAGCTTTAAAATTCCTTATTCCAGGGACATCTGGGTGGCTCAGTCAGTTAAGCATCCAACTTTGACTCAGATAATGATCTTATGGTTCGTGGGGTTGGGCTCTGTGCTGACACCTCAGAGCCTGTAGCCTGCTTTGGATTCTTTGTCTCCCTCTCTCTCTGCCTCTCCCCTGTTTACACTTTTGTCTCTCTCTGTCTCTCAAAAATGAATAAAAACGTTAAAAAACATTAAAATTCCCTATTCTAATCAGACCTTAGGATGTGACTTTTACTCATGAGATGCTTTACAACAACAACAAAAAAAAATGGTGCACTCAATTTCTATTCTTTATTATCCTTGATTTCAAGCCATAATGATTTTGCTCCTTCAGCATTTATTCCAAGGTCCCCTTTTACCTTAATTTTTTTTCTAACCCTTACTTTATACATAAGGTTATTCCTTTCGTTTTATTTCCACCAGCCTGACACTTTTCTTCTTTGCTGATCTTTTCTAAACAGTTTATATCCCACAATATCTATTCTTCTCCCCCACACACCATTCATTTTCATTACCCTTCCATGATTTGGCTATACCCATCATTTCTGAAATAGAGAATGCCTGAACTTCTTTGAAAATCCACATGTCAAAATGTAATAAAAATGTTTTCATTGCTACATTGTTTTAAGGGAAATGAATGGCCTGTTCAACCACCAATTCCAAATTTATATTCAATTTTAGGAATATATATTATTAAGCCTTTTTCTCTTTCCCTGGTTATAAAAGATTCACGTTGACTCTGTGGTCTTACATGGCTGGGATTAGGAGTTAAGGCGTTCCTTATAAATCAGTGTAATCTTTACAACAGGACATTGCTGTATTGAGAACTCCTCTCTGTATTGTGCATTTTCAATTATGTTACATGTTTCTACTTAGTAAGCCAGCTTAATTCTACGCCGTGTCACAATATTAGAACATGTCCAGGTTGGAAAAGGGAGCAATCTTACTTCTCTTGTAAGTTGTTTAGCCTTTGGCACTTATAAATCCCCCCAAAACACTGGGGAAATCCCTTTTCCTTGCTTTTAATATGTCTTTAGATTTATGACTTGAAGAATTTGCTCATTTAATCCTTTGCAGAGGCCAAGGTTCGTCAGTGTTCTAATAAAGGTTCAACAAAGGGAAGGAAGAAAACAAAAATCACAAAATCAGGTGTTCAAAGAATGCTTCGGACTTAAAATGAATTTCCAAGTATATTCACCATAAGAAAGACAAGAATAGGCAGGAGGCTTTCAATTACTCTGCATAAATCTAGCCCCATTTATCTTGGGCTTTATTCCTAGACAGTTCAGCCAGGGCGGGCAGCAGGACAGAGGCCGAAGGGCTCTTCAGGGACCAAATTACGGTTTCAGAATGGGGCTTGTGTTCCAGGTGTAGGACAGTATTACCCAAGAAATGTTGCAGAGATATGGTGTTCTTCAAAGAGCTCTATTAAAACATCTTAAATGATTGAAGTGCATGTCATTTTAAAAAAGGGAGGAATTGAGAAGCTTGATTTAAAATGGGTTTTAAGCCAAAATACTAAAAGTCCTGCAAATGACCAAAGAAAAAAAAAGTCGTTAATAAAAAAATTTACTTGCCATCAAAACTGCAACTTCCAAGTTCCCAGCAGAAGTGGCAGGGTCTTCAAGAGTATTTATCGCATAAAGAAATAATTTAAGCTTCCCCATACAATTCTGAAGCAAAAAAATATAATGCTGCAAGGGTATGTAACTGACTTCTGTTCTTTTTTTTCCAAGTTTATGTTTAGAAAAAGGTATTTAATTTTTTTCCTCAGTCATTGAAAATCATCTAGATTCACAAATGGAAGAAAATAAAGGGCAGAGAATTGAAGAGCAAAATTCTCCTAATATCTAAATGTGTCTTTATCCTTCTCAGGTTGACTTCATCTCCCCTTTTTTGCTCATACTTCTTAAAAGAATCCCGAGTTAAGTCGAGGTAGATTATTCTCCACGATACTAAGAAGGTCCCAAGGCAAAAGAATCCATGCCTCCCTGTCTATAGTTATTTATGGCATCTAGAGAGTGGCCCATCCTTCAAAGCCCAAACTCAATATCACCTCCACCATGGTATTACTGTACTGGCAGGATTAGTTGTTCTTTCAACATCTCCGAGGAGAGCGGAGAGTATGGTAGGAAGAACATGGGCACTCAGCCATTTACTGGGTCAGAGGGGCAGATCATCTAACTTGTGTGTAAAACAGAGCTCCCACCTGCCCTACCGACATCGATAGACTTGTGCTCAATCATGTGGGCTCCTGTATCTGAAAGCATTATAAAGTACAAATTCCTCCACATCTCTGAGTACACAATTCCTCATCTGAACACTTTATGGAATGAGATATGTCTCACAATTCAGACTTCTTTAGATTTTAGAAAGGTAATAGACACATATACCCCACATACTGCATATTATGTAGCACTCCATCACTGAAATGTATGAATAAGAACATTAAATGGAATAAGCAGATTATAATGAATACCAAAATCTATTTCAATCTATGAGAATCTCATCCAAATTCTCTCATTTGCCCATTGAAGAGAATGGATTATCATTTTTCTTTATAGGACTCTAACCATCAACAAGTCAGATGTCAGTAGAAAACATTGGTCACCAGCATTATTCACTAAGCACTCACTATGAGCAAAATACTCTGCATGGCAGTTTGAATGTATTCAAAAGCAGTAAAAAAAAATAATATTTGGGAGTGTTTGTAATAATAATAATAAATTAACAATCACCTTAGTTAACATTTACTGAATGCTTCCTATGTACCCTAAGCATTTGACATGCATTATCTCACTTAACACTCCTGACAATCCCTAGTATTATGCTTAATCTGCAGATAAGAAGAATTGAGGTTTAAAAAAGGGAAGTCACCTGCCCAGGTCAGGGACTGAAGACAATGCTGTCATTCTAGTGGGAGACCATCAATAAATAAGATATTTCCTGAGAGGATACAAGTAAGCAATCTGAATAGGGAGGACTGACCTTGCCAAGGGAGATTCTGAAGCCTACTAGTTTGATCTACCCAACCTATAACCTGGATCCCTTGAGACAGAGGTGGAAATCTCTCCCAGTCTGTAAACATATCTGAAGTTTGAGTTCCCCAACCAGCTGTTGACATGCAACTTCCAAGTTCTAAAAATAATCCTCCCGAGATCAGCCACATTATACATTTGGAACTATTGACACATACAAACATTTCTTCTTCTGAAATGTGTTCACCATACAGAAAAAAAGAAAGAGAAAGGCAAAGAAGAGGAGGAATTTCAAAGAATATGGGGAAAAAGAGAGAAATTCCAAATTATTCTACACAACAGACAAGTAAAAGAAAAATTAAGGGCAAACGAAGGTTGAATAAAGAAAGATCTTTTAAACACAAAGACAATTAAAAAAAAAACCAATAATATGAATTGTTCACCCTTCACAAAAGGCAAGCTCCAAGTCACTTGCAATTAAAATAAAATATTCCTTAATCACTTGATAAAGAACTTTCGAGGGCCATGATACTATCCTCTGTGGAGATCAGATCACAGAATATTCATTTATCTACTGTTCAGTAGTATTTTCTATATTAAGTAGGTTGGGCTTCTTTCTTTATCTATTTAGATTAGACAGTAAATATCCAGAGGACAAGAGCTCTGCCCCATATTTTATTGTATCCCTTAGTCTTCATACACATCACCGTCAATAGTAATAGTTATAGCTACAATTTCTGAAGACTCATAATGTGCAATGTGTTGGTTGTTTTTCATAATTCTCTCATTTAATCTTGTTTTCAGGAAGTGTTATTATCCACAATTTCCTGATGAAGAAACCAAAGCTTAAGAAGCTTGAAGAGTTTGCTCAAGATCACACAACTAACTGCCAGAATCTGGGACTTAAACTGTACAATTTCAAAGTTCTTGTTGCTCTGATATTGTGCATATGTTTGCATATATAGGGTATGTTCACATGGATGGTTGCTTTGTTTTCCATAATCTCACCATCTTCTTTCATTGCTCCATCAAAATTGTCTCTGTTAGCCAAAATGACTCTACTGAGCTTTTGAAAACTTTTTGTAGGAAAAAAAAAAAGTTTTTCACTTTTGATATCTGATTTCTCTCCTTTTGAGATCAGGAGAAACCTGGATGTCTCCCCTCTACCCAACCTATCTAGGTGGCTCAACTAGAGTTTCAAAGATGTGCCAAGGTCATATAACCAGGCAGCAATGGAGGTAGGGCTAGAATGTGGGCCTCTTGACTTTAGCCCAAGGCACATTTAACTCTAGAGTCATTTTGAGAAGTCAGTTTGTATTTATTAACAGTCTATTAGCCACTCAGTACTACCGTGGGCCAAGTAAAACTGTTCTTGTTCTTATCCAGTTCAAGAGAAGAGCTAATATACACATGAAATTCATGAACAAACTGCTTGAATTGATGATGCTAATCACGCGCAACAAAATTTCAGAAGAGCCAGCATCCAGTGTTGCAAAGAGCACTGGCTAGAGCCGCAGGACTTAGCTTCCAGTTCAAGATCTGCCACAGTCTCCACGATTGGTTTGGCCAAGTCACTTTCACTTTCCTCTTACAAGATGATTAGCTTGGGAAAGAAGAATGATGTCTTGTCTGAAGCAGTGAAGAATGGTGTGAGATTCAGCAGTGGAACATGGGGATATTAATAGTACCCCCACTGGAGTGCAGAGGGGAAAAAATGAGACAACTCACAGAAGGTGACAAAGTGTCCAGAGTGATTGACAAACACTACCTATTACTATTTGTGATTTTAAGGTCAGTGCCAATTCTAAAACTGTGTGAAAGGGAATATTTTGTCAGAGTTCAGTTCCTCAGAAGACTCTAATCCCTTGCTATTTAAGGGTCATGAATTTTAAGTTTACCCTTGGTCTTCGAAATAAAAAAAAAAGTATCAAAAATAGTGTTATCATATATAAAGTATATAATAAGCTACTGAACACCAGAGACATTCATTTTAGATATGAATAGCCTCTTTTTTGTTTGTTTGTTTTTTTGTTTTGTTTTGTTTTGTGTGGGTTGTTTTTTTTTTTTTTAATCTCTAGGTGCTCTCCTTTTATCAACATTTGCATCAGGAACTGTTCCACATCATTACTAAACATTTGACATCAGACTTAAAAATTTCTGACGCTGGCAGAAAAGTTCCTGCCTCTCACTATACTTTCTCAGAAATTACTCATTGTAGGCAAATGTACCCAAGTCCTTGAAGCATATGAGATGAATCACCAACCAGAATCAGAAGTTCTTTCCACCACTGGGCCTTAAGGTACTTGCACTCCTCTTACAATAGGATATTTCTTTTAATATTCACACTGTAGCTTTTATGTTTTCAAACTACCCGATATGGGAGGTTTTTCTAACTGGAATATTTGCCAGCCTTAGAAGTATAGAAGACCATGTTGAGTATAAATGGATATCACAGTTTCATTTTCCCCACTTCTGCTCTTTTTAAAACCTCAGACTTTCCATTGGTCATACTGCATTCAGTGGGGCTGCATTCCCACACTAAGCAGTGGGTTTTTTTGTTTGTTTGTTTGTTTTGTTTTTTTATTTTTGTGTTTTTTTGCTCCTCAAGAACCAGAGTTGCAGAAGCAAATCCGAAGGGGAGAAGTTACTGCACACTATAACAATGAAGCTTTAGAAGGACCCACATCTCAGGGCAGTGAGAGACTATCTGGTAATACTACCAGCCCCGGGAATATGAAACTCTTGAGATGAAGCTTCAAATGGCCCTCTCCACAGTGGCACCACAACCTGTTTGCATTCAATAGTGACAACAAAGTTTCGGCATACAATGCCCCGGCCATTCTCCTAATGAACACAGAACTAGCAGCAGCCTAAGATTTTAGACATACAGCATTCTCCCAATATTGCTAAATACAGATAATGTCTCAATTCTGGAGTTAAATAATCACATGTCTTGATAATTATGTGAGATTAAAAATTATAGGGGCGCCTGGGTGGCTCAGTCGGTTAAGCGTCCGACTTCGGCTCAGGTCATGATCTCACAGTCCGTGAGTTCGAGCCCCACGTCGGGCTCTGTGCTGACAGCTCAGAGCCTGGAGCCTGTTTCAGATTCTGTGTCTCCCTCTCTCTGACCCTCCCCCGTTCATGCTCTGTCTCTCTCTGTCTCAAAAATAAATAAACGTTAAAAGAAATTTTTAAAAAATTATGTGTTAAACTATCACAACAGGTGCCCCTTTAAAATTAAAACAATTTCTGTCTTGCATACACCCAAAAAATTCTGCAACTCTTCGGGAATTACACCACATATACCAAAATAAAAATATAATACACAACCATTTCCTGGCACTGAAAACATGCCATGGCCAAAACTGTCATAGATACCTATGGATTTAACATAAAATACGCATGATAGGGTAAAAGATAATCCTACTATGTTTATAATGTTGCTTGTGTAAGTCTGTCAGTGAGAAATTCTGAGGCAGAAAGACATTCCTGAATGGTGGGAATCACGTAGAGCAGTAATCTCATCTGGAATTTAATAGTCCTTTTTGTGTGTGTGATTTTGATCATTTTCCTTTTATGAGAGCCGTATGCACAGACTCTTGATTGTTTCTGCAATGGAAAAAGAAGAGGATGTCCCTCTGAATCCCAATGATCTACTTTGGCCAAAATCAGACACCAAAGCTATTAATAGGAAGAACTCTTGCAATGCGGAAAATCCTATAATGTAACCACCAATGCAATTGGTTAGAAACTCAGTACACTCCCAAGTTGACAGAAGAGGGCAGTTCCCACTGACAAAACCTCTTCGTCCCTTCTATTTAAACCAAAGAATGAGAAAGAGATACCTAATGGAATAATTTTCTATACGTTCTGGGTGGTCAGAGCCATGTGCTTTAGGATGGTTTTTTCCATGAAGGTGTGGTTTTGTGGCCAAACTTTTTAATCATCTTCCCCACGCCCCTGGGGCCATGTCACACAATTAAAAACGGTGGGTGGGAAAAGATGGATTGCTCACTGCCCTCCCACTCTGTGTTCCTTCTTTTGGATGGCATCATCGGACCCAGATGACAAGTCGGAAGGCAAGAGGCTTCCAGCAGCAGCATCTGGCCCTCTGGCAGATGGTCAGGCCCTCGGGTTCCCGACCCGGGCTCCTTCCAGATGTGTCTCATGCTTCTTCTGTTTGTGAGCTTCCCCCTTTCTCTGCAGGGCATTTTTCACACAAAGTCACGTTGGACCAGAATAACTGGCAGGTTCTTATCTAAGAAGAGGATCTTGTGTTTTTACCTCTGGACTTATATTTTACACAAAGATGTCTGGATCCAAAGGCATATATGAATGGAGTACCAGGACCATCTCCCCAGAGATCTGGGGTGCTGGGCAGAGGGGTGGGGCTGCAGAAACAAACCACATTGTGTCTTTACTTTCTAATCCTACTTGTTCTTTCCTAATGAAATCAGATTTTAGTTAATACTAAGGGCAGTTTGGAAGAGGAAAAAACAATGAGAAGAGTACTGTCTGTCACCTGGGATCAGGGAGAGCTCTCTGGGTGGTTCTGATTTGGTGGCGACCTGAGCACGAGGCCTGGAGACTGGAAGCATGTATACAGCTCTTGGTTTTTTCCAACAAGGCAGCTACCATCTGGTCCCCATCTACCCCTGGCCACTCCCTTGATTGACTCCTTTGTCATGCCTTAGCAAGGAGGGCCCCTGAAGCTGAGCTCTAAGGTGACTGCCCCAAAGCTTTTGTGGTTGTAACAATACCACAACGGTATCTGCTACAACAGCAACTGCTGTTTATTTGACATCAGGTACTATGCCAGGTACTTAACATGTCTTAGTTAATCTAATCCTCACATCATTGTTAGGAATCTACTCATTCTACAGAGGAGGAAAGTCAACTTCAGAGAAGTTAAAAAGGGCCCCACACATCCTAAGTAGTAAACCTGGGATTTGAACGGTGGTCTATCTGATCCCTAAGCCTGTGTTCTCTCCCTTCTACCACAACACCTCCCCAGTTGCTACTGATAGTATATGAAAAAGGTGATAAGAGATATCCTCATCTATCAATTAGATAATAGAAAATTCTAAAACCTTTGCACTGGAAAGAATCTTAGAGACTATCCAAAGCAAACCCATAAACGATGCCGGGAGAATCCCTCAGGTTCTGTTTATAGTCCTCTTCTAAAGACATACTCGGTGCCCTCAAGGCAATCTGTGCTACTCTTACACTTCTAGAAGTGTCTTAATTAATCAGAGTTGAATTCAAATTCCTTGTTAATTTCCACCACTTGGCTCTGGTTCCTGCTCTTATGAGTAACTCAGAACAAGTCTTTCTCTTGTTCATCTCACTAGACATTTGGACTTTGCACCCACTCTTTTATCCACATGGGATAAATACTGCTGGTTCTATTATCCCCCATATTCACCTAGCACTACTAAAAGTTATCATCTGAAAAATTACCTTGATTATTTCTTTACCTTGCTTATTATCTGCCTGTCTCCACTAGGATTTAAGCCCATGAGAGCAGGGATATTGTTTGTCTTGTTCACGGCTACACCCCAGCTGCTACTCAGTAGGTAGTCAACAACAAATAGGTACTGTATCTGTGTCTTCTAGCCCAAGTGAATTCATGCATTAATCCAATCATTTGTTCACCCATTCATTCATTCAACATCCAACACTTACTAAGTAAGCACATTTACCAATTATATGCCAGGGGAAAGTGTTGGTGCTAAATTCAGTCAGTCAAAAGCATTTACCATAATAATAATTATTATAGCTAACATTTGTTAGGAGTTTACCAAGGCATATGTTAGGTACTTTACTTAGGTATATGATTTAGGTATTCTTTTGGCCCACTTTTTAAAGACATGAAAACAGAGGCTTAGAGAGATAGTAACTTCCCCAGTTTTATATCAACATTAAGTAGTAAAGAAGAGACTTGAAACCCAAGTTTTCCAATTCTACAATTGACATTCTTACCCTGACAGTGCAGTGTCCTCCATTTGCTTAGAATAAAAAGTGCCTGCCTATGTATTATTTTATTGCTATGGGAAAGGAGAGGAAATTCTTCAGAAGTTAACAAGAAGGACTCTCGAATTAAAGAGACAACCACAGGATGCAATCAAAATTCTACCCCTAAAATAATTAGTCAGGCAAGGGCACTGATGGAACCTTATACCCAAACCCTAAGCCGACTTGAGTAATGGAGCAATCAGAGGCCAAAAGGCCAAAAAGGCTTCTTGACGGAGCAGAGCAGATTTTAGCATGGTCCCCAGTGATAGACGATGGTTTGCAGGGAAGAGTGGGCAAGGGTTCCCAATGGGGAGCAGTCTGACCCAAAACCTAGAGAGAGGAAAGGTTCTAGGCAGGGGTAGTGAGGGGTAGTAGAGTGAAAGGGGAAAGAGAGGAGGGAAAAACAAAGGCATTTGGAATGTACAGAAGACATTTTCCTGAAACGAAGAAGGTTCAAAGAGCTGGGACCTTCAGGTAATGAAAGTTCAGAGGGCAAATTAGCACCATCATTGGGTTGAGACCCAGGTATGAGGAGCCTTGGCTGTCAGTAAGAGAGTCCCTTCAGTGAGGAAGCCTGTCACTGTCACGTGGGATTGTGATTAGAATCCACAAAGCTCCCCTTCACCAGGTCAGCTCATTCATTTATAAATAAGAAGATTACTCACTACCTACATACATAAACAGCTTTCTGCATCATCCTTGGGGTATTTTCCCTGCACCTTTGTTGTGTGTCTCTTTTCTCTCTTCCTCTTCAAATGCTCATTGTGTCTGGGTTGGGAGGAGTTTCTCCTACAAGCCAGCATCAATTAACAGTTCCAAGTCAGGCCAGCCATGGCCTCCCTCTCTGGCTCCTCTGAAGGGCAGTCCCTTCATTAGGGGGTATGGAAGGCCCTGGCAGTAGGGGGCCTTCATGCTGTGTTCTCCCTGTCACAAGCCTGGCAGACAACAGGCAGGGTTTGGACTATTAACTCCTGTTCAGGAGGTGGATCTCTCTCTCTCTCTCTCTCTCACTCACTCTTTTCACTTAAAATAAATGCAGTCTGCTAACTTTCCAGCCATTAGTGGTGGCTGATTAATTTTCAAAGTGAGTTCAGTTTTAAGCCATTTCTACAAATAGACACTTTATTGAGTCAAAGAGTCAGGGAGGGATTGTTTTTTAATTGTATTTGATCCAAAGACAATCAGCAGCTTCACAATCTCACCTCTCTGTATCCTCTGATTAATTATGAGCACAATTCCCCCCACTTGTGTTGACAGAGCGCATCATAATTGTCTATGCTCCTCTGCACTTATTCTTGGTGTAGTCCTTCCCCCACACCCTGGGAGGAAAATGGGGCAGGCAGTATAATCTCCATTTGATAAGGTGAGACATGGAGCCTCAGAATGTCAGATGAAGAACCCAGGCTCACACAAAGAGGGCAAAACGCAAAACCAAATCCCGGCTTGCTGATCCCCATTCCATTTTATTTCCTGTTGGGCCACACCAGCAAATCATGGCAAGGGAATTCAGTATAGTGCATAAGAGCTCACAGAGCCGATTTAGGTTCACATCTCAACCTCTGCCTTTTGGAGTCTCAGTTTCCACATCTATAAAACAGGAAACATTAATCGTACCTACCCATAGTGCCTACTCGAAACAGGGTAGAAGGATCAAATGAGGTAAACCACGCACAGCTTAGGACAGAGCCTGGCACACAGCGAGGCCTCAACAAATGTGGGCCGCCATCTTCATCTCTGCCTAAATGCTGTGCATCGTGGCATGTTGGTTTTGCCCTCCTTCAGGCCCTCAACTACAAAGCAAAAGTCACAAACTCTGAGCTTGTGGCCTTTGCCTTATTCGGGATACAAAATGTTTTTGGTTTCACTTTTTTTTATTGGCCAGCATTTAAAAAATTGAGAGCTTTCACAGAAAAATCAAGACGTTCCAAATTGCTTGAAAAATGAGATATTCCAGCAACACGAGGTCCACTTCCCTTTGTGGCAATAATTAGCTGAGACTCGACACAGACTGCCCCCTCAGACGGGGCACATGCTCACCAGTTCACGCCAGTCCCTACCACTCCCTAATGCCTCTCTCACACCTTACCATTCAGTTCATTTATATAAATCCCCAGCTCAGACAGCATTTAAATTTGCCTGTTCTCCGGCACTAAGACAACAGTGGGCCCTGCTACAGAAACCGTTATAGCATGCCGAAGGGCCAAACAGATGGCTTGCACTGGCCAGGTCTGTGAATTTTCATATGAACCATAGTATTTCAACATACTCTCTTTACCACCCCAGCTTCTCACAAGCAAATCTGCACAGAGGGAAGAAATACATTCAGCCCATTTTGCTGCAGAAAACTTTAACTGAAATCAAACTGGAATAAGCTGAAACTAAATAAGGATTACAGAGTTAGGTCTAGAGTGATAGCGTTTCCTTTCCATAAAAATCTCCCAATTTGCACCTATTCACATAAACATTCCTACCGTGTGACTCCCAACTGCCCTCAAAATATATTTTGTGACTTGGTAATCAAATTTGCTTATGCCATAAAACACCCTAGCTCCTATGTGAATATATTTTTAAAGCCAGAATTGAGGAATATTGACTATTATTGGAAAATTAAAGGGTCTTGCACTCTCTTAATCATGAGATGAGTTGATTAAACGGGCAGTTTGTTCAAGAGTTTGGACAGTAGCATTTTGGCATCACGGTCTGACTGGGTGAGGATTAAGTCATTTCTTAGCTTTTCTTGGCAGAGTCTTTTATTATTTACAATATTTACTTCAAGGAAATCTTGGCGTGTGTCATATTTATCTTGCTGAGAAATGGGCCCATAAATGCATATCACCTTTCGAACAAAGCCAAATGTTGTGCTACTAATTTGGTTCATAAAGTGAATTTGGTTCATTCAGTTCCTTTGCACAGGGGCAACATTTGTCTTCTGCTTTTACGAAACTGCCATAAAACAATTTCTCTTGCTCATTATTGAAATATACACGGCTGGGGCTGGGGCAAAGAGGATTTAATGACTAAAGTTGTAAAGGCGTTCCAGTGACACTTCCTCTCTGTTCTGCTGCTTGCCACTGGAAAAATTAAGAAAACAAGGAATCTGTAAGGAAACCTTTGCCCTTTTCCCATTTAGTGGATAGCAGGAAGGATACAGGGATACAGAGGCGGGGAGCAAAATAAAGTTGTCATTTTTATGAGGTTATTTCCATGAAACATATGGTTTCATCAACAGGAGCTATTTATAAATCACTCCTGATTGATTTTTTCATTTCACTCAAGTATACTTGTAGTCTCTTTGAGGTCCGCAGTATAGAAACTTTTCCCTGGACATAGCCGGGTCCCAGCTTTGCCACCATGTGAAGAGTAATATGGGGGGGGGGGGGGAGGTAAAAGCCCAATCAATATATAATATGGCTTTACCCAAAGCTCCCCTCTTTGCCAGTCTGGGTGTTGTTTCATGTCCATTCCATACCAGAATATTGTAAGTGACATTTTCGCTATCCTACCTGTAACAGATCGCTTGCTTGGAAGCAGGCTGCCTGTCTTTCCAACCCCAGCGACGCAGAAAGAAGTCAATAGACTCTGGGCAAAAAAGATGTGGCATTTTCGAGACCAATCATACACACAGAAAAGTATTCTTTTTGCAGCCAAACTATTCCACACAAAAACAACTTCAAGTTCAGTTTTACAAGACGTGCCACCAAAAAGACGCTGCAACCTACCTGAACATGCTGAGTATTTGTTATGGGTTGGAGAAGGATGATGGGGGTGCAGGGAAGGAGGAGAAACAGTTATGTGCCAAGTACCTGTCACAGAGCCAACACTGTGCTCTGTCCTTTGTCTCCATGAATCCTGGCACCGGCCCTGTGAAGAAGATACTGTTATCATCCCCATTTTACAAATGAGGAGAATGGAGAAAGATGATAGAGTAAGTAACTTGCCCAGGCTTGTGGAGCCAGAAGGATCAGAGTCTGAGTTGAAACTACAGAACAATCTGCTATTTGGTTATATTCCATTTAGCATGCGACAGAGTTCTATCTTAAAAGGGTTTCTAGGGCACTGTGGGAAATTCAAAGAAGTAGAAGAGACACTGTCCCTGCCCTTCCATCCTTTACCATTGGCAGGGGAGATGTTGTATAGACATACGATGCTGGCTAATTTTAAACAGGAGCTGAGTGTGCTTTTCTCTCACATAACTCTGCAACCTCTGTAGGATAAGAAACTCATTTATTTAGATAACATTGATGAGCACTTATGGGCCAAGATCCTGAATCTGGGGGACTCCCTGGAGCTGGAACTCTCGGTGCTAAAACCAAGAAAGCCTCAGGTAAACAGGCCTAGAAACTGGGGGTACAATAACGAACTAGACAGACATCATCCCTGCTTTCATCCAGCAGTCAGTCTAATGGGGATCCAGACAGATAAAGAGTTGGCAGGGCGGGGGGGGGGGGGGGGGGAGGGTGGACATCAGATAAGGAGAGAAGGACTACACAGAGAAATAGCACAGACATGCAGGATGCTATCTGTATGCTTCTTTTAGGTATAAAAAGCCATCCAAATATGTAAAATCAGAAGCAAATATAAACATATGTATGTACATATATAGATTTTATAATAATTACAAATATACATTTATTTTTTATAATAATTACAAATATACATTTATTAGTGAAGTAAAAAGATAAAGCCAAAATTATGCATAAAGCTTAAAAATATGAGAAAATGCTTATGTACTTTGAAATTCTATTAAATGCTCAATTAATGTTTAGAGTCATTTTGTAACACATGTACTCATCTTTGGAGATGTCCTATGTAGAACTGCATAGGTTGAAAAAGCAAAATTTCCTGAATATAAGCAAGAGGTAGGGATGTAAATATATTACACTATAAATATATTAGTAAGGCATATTCTGTTTCTATTCTCATGGGTCTCCTGGTTCCATAATGAATTATTGAGAAATCAACATCACTGGTTATTTTAAATGAAAAAGAACAGAATCGGTTCACCACCATCACCCAAAAGTGTATCTTTTTAGCAATTATTACCTTACAGTAGCAATTAATGTCAACAATATGAAAAATTCAAATAATCAGAGGTGTAACCAACCAAAACCATCATAATCATTCCCTGACTTGATGTATACTCTTTTGTCCTCAAAGCATTTATCAGGTAGGCAATAGATTCTAGAAATCACCTCAATGGAAACCCCTCTCCACATCACTATGTTGAGTAAGGTAAGTGAGAAATTAGAAGCCACATTGACTTTTATCAAAAGTGTGATTAACTAATTGCAAAAGAAGGTTCCAAGAAAACATTAAGAAAATGAGACGCTAATCTTCCCCCCAACACCCCATCACCAAGTTTAAGCAGATGAAAATAACTGAGCTGGAATATGGCAACAGATAAGCAATGCATAAATCCTGAAAAATCGTGTCATTGGAAATTCAGTGCATCCTCTCACTAGCCCCATCTTTACTTACAACACACATTACCTTGTACACTTGCCAATTATTTCCCAAACTACTGGAGTGTGACACATGCACACATATGCACCATATTATCTTTATGCACAGACTAATTAGCTTCGTACATGCTGCCCATATTCTCTCTATGTGCGGCTATACATATTTGCACATGTATTCTCTGCTCACAAAAGCTGTAGTCACAGGCGTATTATCCTAACATGATACTTTGGCCCAGGAGTGTCAATATGTTACTATAATTTTTGTCTACAAAACGAATCCCTGGCTACACCCCCCCTCTCTTTCCGTCCCATATTATCGAGCTCTTCTGAAAGTTGAGGCTTCCACTAACTCAACCCCAGCTACAAGGCTCAGGTTTTGCTGAGTCTTTTCTGGGTTCCTTAAATTAACCATTCTGGGTCCTCGAATAGGAAAAGAGCTTTACCACAAGCACATCATGCATTCCAATCAGGTGTGCATTGTTACTTCCACCCTGGCGCTTCACAACTTTGTCTTAAATGAGGCTAAGAGGCCTTGAGAAATGCAGATTTATACCCCAAGAGATGCGTTTGCGCCTTCAAACACAAATTCTGTTAATCAGGTGTTCCAGCCAGGAGCTAGGGAAGAGGTGGTGTAATTATTCTCAGGAAACCTTGGTGACTGGCCGCCAACTCCTACTGAGAACCAGAACTGGTTGGCTCTTTGGAACCATGCGGAGTGCATGCCTCCCTCCCCTTAACTAAAGGCTGCTCCACACTCTACCTGTCCAACGGGGCTGTGGTCAAGCTGTTCCGCTTGCCATGCATCAATGCCACTTTGTTCAGACCGACTGGCTCTCCCGACAGTGACCCTCCTGCCGTCTGTATTATTTAAAGGAGATTTATGGTTGGGTGTCTCGTGTTGTGAAACACGAGCTATGACCCCCGGGCTGGGAAGCCAGCAGGGAAAAACATTAATATTATGGCACATGGGAAATGAAACTCATAGGCAGCAGCAAAAAAAAAAAAAAAAAAGGACAACAGAAACGTGAGAAGGGAAATGTATGGATGCATCATAAACTGCACCGCATTGGATTTTCTTTCTGATGGAACCCCAAAATATGCCCCAGTTAGGGTGGTGGTTTTTAAACCTGGTCTTATTTTTATTTGTTTCTTGTGTTTTATTTTGGAAGACAGAAACAAATGCCACACAAGGACTTATGTGAAAAAACATTCCAGTTTACTACAGCATCAAGAACCCTGGTTGCATATTAAAGAGGATCAGATAATTTTATGACCATTAGGACCATTTGAAGTTATGCATACTAAATTGAGGGTAATCAAAACTCATGCTTCAGGGCACACTCTGATCATCAGTAGGGTCAGGAAGAATTCACCCCTCTTCTGACACCTTGCTCTTCAGGACGAATGGCACTGGGCATTATGAGGGTTTTTGCAGTTACAGATTAGGTAAGAAACAGGGGAAAGACCAGAGCCAGAACTAGAAGAGAAAATTTTAGGGTTTCTAATACAATCAGATGTATACTTCCTGATTTCCCAATTGCATACATTTTAAATGAGGAGGCATTACCATCCTAATTGAGCTGTGAAGTAAGTTGGACATTTTATTACAACTAGCCAACAACAATTTATTTGTCCTCCTTTGGTCTCAGGGTCCTAATCTAGAAAATGGAAATATATATTCACCATTCCAAGCAGAAACAGGGTCGCCACCCACCAAGCAGTAGTCCTTCCAAAGGTGAAAGGCATTATCCCAGCATTAAGTGTAATGACAATTGTAAAATGCCTTTTACATGTTGATCTAACTTTGATAAAAGCATAACCTTCTGTCAATATTTCTCTTAGAAAAAGACACGTTTAGCTTTCATTAATAGTACTTATAAATTCATGGAACTGAAGAAGCATAAAGATATGTTGAGAGGAGTGGGGCACCATTAAATCCTAAACATACCTCTTGCTTGGAAAATATTTGAAGGAGACCATGAGCTTCGATTACTTTGGTGAGATTAGGTCCTACACTTAAGAAACAGTTATGCTTAATCTCTACAGAAAAGATGATTTTTTAAACTGTATATTTTATTTGGATGTGGATTTTCTTTGCTAAAAGAAAAATTAATTGATGCATGCCCTCAGACTAATTTCAGAAATACTTGGTAATCTTTTTTTCCAATCTTTAAATATTTCTCAAAACATGATTTTGGATTGTCATAAAAACAGACACATAGCTACAGAACAGACTATAGAGCACAGAAAGAAACTTATGTATATATTGCCAATTAATTTATAACAAAAGAGCCAAGAATGTGCAGTAGGGAAAGGATAGTCTCTTCAATAAATGGTGTTGGAAAAATTGGACAGCCATGTATAAAATAATGAAACTGGACCACTATCTTACATCATACAAAAAAATTAACTCAAAATGGATTAATAAAGACTTGAATGTAACATGTGAGGCCACAAAATTCCTACAGAGGCAACAAACTCCTTGACATAATTCTTGGAGACATTTTTTTAAAATCCAACATCAAAGCAAAAGTAAAAATAAACAAGTAGGACCACATCAAACAAAAATGCTTCTGCATAACAAAGGAAATCATCAACAAAATGGTCAAAAATAATTTCAAGTCATGTATGTAATGAAGGGTTAATGTTCAAAAAAAGAAAAAACCTCATACAACTCAACAGCAAAAAAAAAAAAAATTCAATTTAAAAATGGGCAGATCTCAATAGACATTTTACCAAAGAAGACATACAGAGAGCCAACAGGTATGTGAAAAGATGCCTAACATCATTAATCACCAGGGAAATGCCAATCAAAACCAAAATAAAATATCATCTCACCCCTGTTAGAACAGTGATTACCAAAGAGACAAGAAATAAGTGTTGGTGAGGATATGGAGGGAAAAAAAGCCCTTGTGTACTGTTGGTGGGAACATAAATTGGTGTAACCACTATGAAAACAGTATGGAGATTCCTCAAAAAAATTAAAAATAAAACTACCATATAGTCAAGCAATTCCATTCTGTGTACTTATCTTTAGAAAATGAAAACACTAATTCGAAAGCATATACATAGCCCATATTCATTGTAACATTATATCCAATAGTTAAGATATGGAAACAACCTAAGTGTCCACCAATACGTGAATGGATTAAAAAAAACAAACAAACTGTAGTATATATATTCAATGGAATATCATTCAGTCTTAGAATAAAATGATATCTTGCCACTGGCGGCAACATGGATGGACCTTGAGGACATTGTGCTAAATGAAGTGAGTCAGACAGAGAAAGACAAATATGGTATGATCTCTCTTACACGTGGAATCTAGAAAAAAAAAAAAAAACAACAACCACCAACAACATAAAACGTAAAGCCAAGCTCATAGATGGAGAACAGATTAGTAGTTCCAAGAGGTTTGCAGGGGGAAAGTGGTGTGAAGTGGGGGTGTTTTTGGTTTTAATAAACTGAAAATATTTTAAATAAATAAATGTTTCTCTGAATAAAAGGCATTTGTGGTTTATGTAAAGACCTGGAGAATGTGAGCTCCCTCTTCTCTAGATGCACACCACAGTAATTCATGCTGGATTTTGTAGAGTCCTGGAATGCCCCTCAAACAAAGCTTGCTGAAGCTTGTTGCAGTGATTTAATAAGGATATTATAAAGTCCAATTTGTGGCCCCAAAAGGAAACACTGCTCTCCTCAAGTAATCTACAAAATTCCAATTCCAATTAGCTCCTGTTGATCCAGAGGTTTACATTCAAAAGAAATATTAAACCCCAATATTTTAATATAATGCCCATATACCCGGGGGAGGAGCTGGAGTGGGTGCTTGTAGCCCAGCAAAGAGAATTTCCTTCTTCTAAGAACTGTAGGCCCCCTTCTATCTTCAGTCATCAAAAGCACATCCTGAAATCCCAGCAACTCCCAGCAAACTTTCTTCAATGAGTCACTCATCTGAACAAGGAACCTCTACAAATCTCCTCCCTTTCATTAAATCACTGAATGCCAAAACTAAATGCAACACCCATTTATACAAAATGCTTGGAACTTCTTTAATTTACTCTTTTACGTTCAGTCTTGCTCATTCATCTTTGTGTGTTTCATGCCTAACTCAGTATTACTAACTAAAGCTGTCAGCCCCCAGAGGTCAGAGACATAACCATTTCATTCTATCTCTAACCAGCCTGGCAGTTTTCTAGTTACAACAAGATGATTAACAAAAAGTGTTTCATGAAGATAGAGATTTTATTAAATTGGCCATAATCCTCAGGGTGAAAAGGGAAAGAAGAAAAGAAGACCCATCTTTTCCTCTACCTCTCCTAAAACCAACCTACAATCCCTAACTACCACAACAACCTCAAGAAACAAGGCATTTTTACCTATGATAGCATACAGCATGAGCAAATCATTTCACTCACCCCACTGTACCTTGTCCTGCCCTGGGAGTGCCTCAAGTAGGACAGTATACCAACTACTCCTGATCTAATCCTTAGCTAGAACTACTGGGTGTTGAGAGTCTCAGAACCCACTCCATGCACCCAAGTTGGCAGCTAAAATGTAACCACTAAGCAACACTGATATTAGATTAGATGATGCTGCCATCCCATTGTTATCCAATTTATTTTACTCTGACATAGTATGAAGTGGTTCTGCATCAATAATGTTTAATAAATATAGCCAAACCTGAACTCTATCACCATTTCCATATGCTTTCACAGACAGGAAACTGCTCTCTCTTCTATTTTTCCAAGTTGACGTCTCTAGTGGGTGAGTAATGACAGTTTCACCTCCAGGGTCTATTTAACTATAAAGAACATTCACAGAATGACCTAGATATTTGCTTGGAAAGCACCTGCTGTTGGCTCAGGGTTCATTTAACTACGCTGGGCTGTACTTGTCTCAATGGGGGTATAAGTGTCCTTCCTCATGGGTCTTTCTGGGTGGACCCATAGAGATCCCATTTCTTCACAAACACTGGAAATATCATCAACAAATCCCAGTGACTTACCTGGCCAGAGTTAAAATTCCAGAATGCAGTTAATGCTTGCAATTCCTATAATCCAGAGCTTTACCCAATTTAAAATTTAACACAGCATGTAGGTATATCTTGAACTGCTTTTTAACGACTTTGTGAGTCTTGTTTCCCAAGAGTACTGTATTTTGTAGTGTATTTAACATACAGTATATGCTTTCCAAACTTGCTAGATCCTAAAAATCACCCAAGCCCCACCCCAGACCTCCTGAGTTGGAATCTCTTGGTAGAAATATGTGTATTTGACTACTCTCAGGTGATTCTGATTAACAGAAGAGCCTTGGAAACAGAGATATCTCAAAAGATTTTTACAGCAGCCCCACAAAGAAAGCAGGGCAAAGGTACAGGGAGGGCTGTACCTCAACAAGGGGACACAGGCTCCCACTGAAATTCAGGGAGAGATTATGTGAAAAACTGAAGCATTACAGGTATAACAAATGGAGCTCAGAGAGGTTCGTTCCCTCTGCTATCCTTAATTCTGCTTCATTAGTTCTCTCTCATGTTTTATCCACCATTCATGTTCCTATCCTTCCCTCTCTCAGTCAGCCCCCATTGAATAATATGTAGCACCTTGTGGGAGGTGACCGAATAGTTGTTCTTGCAGATAATAGGGATGCTGACTGCAAAAGCTGTTCCTGAGAGATTTTCCCCAATATTTCCAGATGATGCCTGGCATAGTTGTGCCTACTCTCCCTTCTTGGCATCGCTTTTGGTTCACATTCTGATATAATCAACATCCGTTTGAGAGAGCCTCCCACTGCTGAGGAATTAATCACCAGAAATACTGTCCGTGAGGACATAATATACAAAATATCTGTATAATGCAGTTTCTTAAGCAATTATCCTATACCGCTGGGTCACATTACGCAATGCAATATTTCCCATAACAAAAGTAGAGTTAAGGGATTGTTTTTAATGCATACGCGGTTAAGTTTTACTTTAATCTTTTGTGGCATCCTTTTATATGATTTTACTATTGCGTGTCAGCAATCAGTGACAATTAAATGTTTAAAAACTTGCATTGAAAATTAACTCTCATCAGAAATAGGATTAAGACTGGGGCTTTCATGGTTCTAAAGCTGAACCAAGTGGAAGAAAAGATGTTACACAGGGAGGGTATTTCCCTTGACTCAACACACGCCAGTGGGCTTGAATGATTTCTGAGAATTTTCCATCAGTGTCTTAAAGTAGCCTTTGGTGGTCTGTTCTCTCCGAGTGGTTCCTAGTATTTCCAACCAGGAAGGGCTGCACCCCAACAAGGGGACACAGGGTACTGCATGCTCCCACTGAAATTCGGGGAGAGATTGTGTGGAAAACTGAAGCATGAATTGCACTCTACACCAGTTCTGATTTCCGTATGGCCTGGGGCACGGGGGCAGCAGAAAGGGCCCCCAGGATGGGTTTGGCAAGGCGGCCACGGGCCCTCAGTCCCTGCCTGTCGGACACTCCTCAAGGACACAGCGCCCATTCAGGATTGGAGTTCGTGGAGGTTTTTCAATCAATAACATATGGCCACGAAAGCACTAGTGCTATACAAACAGACTGAAATAAATATGCTCAGCAAATAAAATATCTGTATGTGAAACAACAAAGCTTTTAGTTTAACTGCAGAAAATGAAAAACAAGTCTACTTGAAACCAGGCTAAATGAGCAACCAGTTATTCAATGTGAATTTTTGGAGATGAATGAGCTGGCAGATGCTTTCTTCAAATCATTAAGAACAGATATCAATAATTCCTAAGAATTGGAGGCAAAATTCACCAGAAGCAACTCGATGTGGTTGGGGGCCCACCCTTTCTTTCCCTACTAGGATGGCTGCAAGGAACGCCGGGCCATACCAGCTGTTTAAAAAGCCAAGTGGCTCCTTCCATACGAGTTTGTTAGCCTTTATCGTACATGCAGTTTTTTTTTCCTTCCAGATTCGTGATCTCCGATTAGGTAGGTGGTGGGGGCGGCTCTAAATATACCTTCCTGTTACCCAAGACCTGGATCAGAGAAGGTGCTTATTAATATCATGGAGATATGATTTTTAATGATCTCTGAAAACAGCCTATATGGGTGTGAATAATGGCACTGTCTCATTGCATGCGTGGTTTGTGCTTTTGTCTCAGACAGGTTCATTTTTCACTGGAGGGGAAAGGTTCATGCCGCACGAGGGGGGTAACCAGTTGATGTTACAAGGCTGACTATTAGGCCCCTTGCTGTTCCACATGTCACAGGGAAGGACTCCAGCCGGCAACCTTAATGCCTACTTCAGCATCTTGAAGAAATTAATGAACACAGCTTCTATGGCAAAACATTTCAATCAACCCTTACCAGCTGTGCCTACATTTAAGAAAAAGAAAAGGAGGGGGGAAAAATGCCCAGGTTTATCAAAAAAAGTTTCTTCGAAAGATCAACCGTGGTTTTGGCTGTGTGCAGGGCCATGGGAGGTGGGGAAAGGAAGAGCAGAAGGAATAAAGGTAGAAGGGTGCCAGCACCGAGTGCCAAAAGATGTGCTCTGGCCCCTGTGTTTGTTGAACAAATTAAGCACGTTCTGGTTTTTCACCTGCTGAAGTAGCGGCAGTGCATATGGCCTAGAAGTTAAAAATAAGGAAATATGCATACATTACCATACTTAATGGACGACCCTCTCCATTTAATATGCAAATTTCCTGAAATATTACTGAATGCCGTCTGTTCTAAATGAATAAATTTGAATTGCAATTAGAATAATCCTTTATAATTAATGAAAACTGTCAATTTTAGTTCATAAGTAATTTGATTAACAGGATGATGGGACACTTATCAAGTTCACTGGACTGCTAGGGTATGAGAAAACTGACAGTGAAAGCGGGGCGGGCCAGGCACTCAGGCTCCACCGGAGTATTATCCTAAATTATTGATAACACAAGCTAATGAACTTCAGAAAGTGAACTCTGGGGGCCTCATTTAAAGGGACAGCATCGGAGGGCGACGAGCAACGTGAGATGGAGATCTTTCAGAATTTGCCTTTGCTGGTATTTTGGGCTCATAGGAAAATAAATGTTTAGAAATGCCAGGGCAAAGGAAAACACTGGCTCAAAACACAAATTTACCATTTCCAGCTGTTGCTGGAACAAAAGGAAACAATAGTCAGAGGATAAATGTAAGAAGAGACAATGCAAAAACATGTGGAATGAAGTTGATGGTAATGCATCACAGACAGAGGATGCAGCCACAGCAGTGGAGCCGGCTGTGTTTCCCTTCCCCGTGTCTTCCTTCGGCTAGACGAGGAACAAGAACTTTTTAACTGGTATTAACTGGACATTTATATAAAGCAACTGAGCGGGAGGGAAGCCTTGCAGACACACACACACAACTCTAAGTTATGGCACAAACAGTAAGGGTCTCATGTGGCTCTTAAAGCAATAGATGCTCAACTCACTCTGACTGAGGACGGCCAGGAGGTAGAGAAGAGGGTTAATTTACAAGAAAATGCTGGCATTCTTTCCTGTTGTTGTTAATTAACATGAAGACAGAGTAAGTAAAAAACAAGAAAAGAAGCCATAAGACAAACTTACTTTATCTTTTCCTAGAAATTGATTCCAAAACTCAGTGCAAAAGTGCCAGTTGCACCAAGATTGGGTCCACATTTGAGGACTTTCACACTCACTGGCAGGTGTGAAAGTTGATTAAGAATCTTCCTGTGGGAGTCTCTGAAGCACAAGGGTCTGACTTTCCTGATTCACAGTATCCTGGCAGACCTCTTCCATGCCTTCCACACCTGTAGCTCCTGACAAGTACAGGTGACTTCCTTACCATCAAAGGGGGCTCTGAATTTGGTTGATGTTTGCAGAATGGAATCAAATCATAATTCTTTACTTCTGTGTAGTTGTCCTATACCCATTGAGAAGTGCTTTAATTCCAAGAAACAGAAGTATCTATCCAAAAGACCTCTTAGCCCTGAATCCTTAGATTCTATGTGGTGTTACCCAGTCGTGGTAATCTCAAGATCGTCAAGAAATCATTTTTCAAGAATAATACTAGCCATAAGAGTGTGCCATTATAGAGGTATGCCATGAGACCTCCTGGGAAAATACCAAAGACTTAGCAATCTCAGTTCCATCCCTGGGGACCACCTACACCACTCATCTCAATAGATTTGATGGGAAATTAAATCAAATAAACCTATTACATTATAATGATAAGAACAGTAATTTAAAAAAAAGCACCCATAATTTATTGAAAATTATTCTAAATACCTAACATTGTGCCAAGTTCTTCAAGTCATCAAATACTTAAGCTGGCCCTGGAAGTACATATTATACCCATTTGACAGGTAAACAAATCAAGGCTCAGAAAGATTAGGTACTTTGTCTAAGGAAGAAATCTCAACCAGGAATTGGCAGAGTCAGGATCCGTATCCTAAGTCTGTCGGTCTCCTGAATCCAAGATATTAACCTAATATGTATTCTAGACTGATTTCCATTTTATAACAGTGTGCTTAGTGTGGAGCATATTTAATTCCCCCACTTTTCAATTACATTTCCATTTCCTTGCTCTGACCACCATGACTGTGAAGTTGCCCCTGCCATTTGCAAGCCAGCTCAGTGGGTATACATTTGGAGTCATTATCTCCCCCTTGCATGGAACAAGCGGGTTATAAACGCTGTCTTTCATTCTGCAATGTGTGCTGCAAAAAAAAAAAACACTTTAGCATCCTCTACCTCCCACAAAGCGTCTCCTGAAATCCATATATTTAGAGTTCAATCTTCAGAACATGACAAGCCCAGGTAAGGCTCCCTCCTTGGACTCTGCCTGAGAGCCCCATGTGGCCATGTCCTAACCAACCAACTTCGGCTCTGGAAGATCTATAATAAAAGCTGCTAGCTCTTTGACACTCAATAAAAGAAACAAACAAGAAACCAATGATGTTCTTGGTTATTAAGCTTTCTATTAGTCCTAAATAAAATTAAGCAGCTGGTGGCCCTATGTCTCCACAAAATTAATATTAAAAACTCTCTTTGAGCCATTTAGATCCTTTGTGCATACACTCCAAGCTTCAAGCACCCTCCTTCTTCCCAGCAATACAGGCAAATTGTTTGTTTGTTTTTTTCCCCTCCTGGCTCCCACTTGTCCTTTACATGCTTCCAGCACCCAGAGGATTTCTTTGTTTTTCCCTATAACCTGCCCCACCTGCAAATCCCCAAAATGATAACAGGAGAGATGTACCTCAAAATTAACCCCACTGAATACTGGTGCAGGGAGGTATTTTAGAATCGTCCAGCTTACGCTTTCTCAAGGGTCGTGCAAGTACTGCTGATGTTAGGTGATGTGCTTTTATTATTTAGTGGTTATATATTTATTTTCATGTGTATTAGAAAAGAAAAACCATAAGAAGCCCATCAAACTTTCGATTTCACATACAGCATTGCTTAGCTCAAAACCTAAGTGAATATTTAAGTACAAAATAGTGAATAAAGACAGACAAGGAATAAATAATACTCATCTACAGCAAAGGTCACAAGGGTATTCTGTGAACAACAGAACTTCCAGAAAAAACAAACAACAACAACAAAAAAAAACTGTTCTAGCTTAAACCTTTCTTTTTCCTAGAGGGTTGAACTGGAGCTTACAGAGGTGTAGTCAATGCAGCAAAGTAGAAACAAGGCTGGAGCTGGAACTCAGAAGTCCTGGTGAGATGCTCTTTCCTCTACCCAGGGACCTAGGTCTTCATCTGGTTCACTTTGGGAAGAAGGGGGATAGTGAGCTCCAGGAAGGCTGCAGAGCTGCCCCTGGGGCCACTGAAAATATAGGGAGACATAGAGTAAGTAGTAGCATTATGTTCTTCTTTAGCCAAAGCAGCTCCACTTAGCTGAGGTTTAATTTGGGGAGTCAGTGTCTGATTTGATTTGAAGAAAATGTTTTAAATAATATCTTTAAAAGGATTCCACTGAGGCAATAATTAACGTCTCCAAACTACTGGAAGCTCCTCGATTTGGTCTTCTGGTCTTCTTGTACCATTCAATTTTGCACATGGGGAAGCATATTGATCCAAAAGCATGATCCAGCTGCTCCCAAAACATGGCTCAAGGACCATTTATAATAGAATTTCCTGAGGTGGGATGGGGTGGGGTTAGGTGATCTGTTAAGAGGGGAATCCCTGGGGCCCACCCAAGAGTTTATAGAAACAGACTCTCTGTGAATGAAGTCTGATAATTTGCCTTTTTAACTAGCTTCTTAGGTGACTGTATTGTGAGCTAAGACCTAAGAACCAATATGGTGGAATGATGGATTACCATCAGGACAAAGAGAGAAAGAGCAGTAGTAAGAGATAAAAAGATTGTAACTGACACAGAAAGGCTGAGAAACTGAGATTTAATAATTTACTGATCCATCAGTGGAACACTGCCTTTATGACTAAGCCATCTGATGATAAAATTATCTTAGTACTTAGTAACTAAACCTATCTTTCACCCATGCATCTTCCCACCCCCACACTTAATCCTTTCTTTACAACAGTTTCTTTCTGAAGAGAATGGTGTAACCATGAAGTTATGACTTACTAACCAAATACCCAGAGGAGCATACTGTGTGCTGGGTGAGGCATTTATACAAAAAGACAAGTCATTGCTCAATAGGCAGTCCCACT
This sequence comes from Acinonyx jubatus, assembly GCF_027475565.1. Taxonomy (NCBI): domain Eukaryota; kingdom Metazoa; phylum Chordata; class Mammalia; order Carnivora; family Felidae; genus Acinonyx; species Acinonyx jubatus. Next base: position 186,441,699 of record NC_069380.1, on the reverse strand, counting down.
CTAATACAAAGTCAACACATTCATTTGAAAATGCATGCTTTCTCCAAATTATAGCTAAGGGTGGCCTTGTATATAGAAATTAGCTGCTGATAGAGTTTGTGTGGCCTTTTAGCTTATGCATTCATTATCAATGGAGCCAACTCTCCCAATATACTATGGCCTAAGTTCTTTGTAAATGGATGTTAAATATTTCATTTGGTGAAAGAGCAGAATTTTTTTTTCTTGGCAATTTAGCTGTGGATTCAGACTCCATCTGTTTACCACTTGTTGGACCTTTCAAGGATGTGCAGACACCCTCCAATGCTAACATGGGTGGTCACCTCCCAAAGAGCAAGAAACAAACCAGCTTTCATTAACTGCTGGTATTTATGAGGATCTTACAATGAAATTAGAAATTTTTTTTTAATGGCAATCTAGAATAATAGCAAACCTGTAGGGGAAAATGGTAGTCATGTTACCTGGGTTAACATGTGGCCTAAGTAGCCAGACAGGAAACCCCCGGGTGGGTTCTTATCTCATAGATAGGATCTCCCACATCTGGGGGGCCAAAGAAAATCACCTCAATGTCTGTCACGCTGATCTGAAACATGGGACATCACCAAATGTATGCTGCCAAATAACAAAGAAACATAATGACACCAAATGGGGAAACAGATCTTCTTTCAACCTTGAGAATGAGAAATTACAAACTGTCATTGTTTCGAAAAGATGTATTCCAACAAGGGTGTTTGTTTTTCGGAATAAGACAGCAAGGAACTGGCCTGGGAAGAAGACTTGAAATAGAACTACACCTTCTCTTGTACACCCAAAACCAATATAACACTGTATGTTAACTATATTGGAATTAAATTTTTTTTATTAAAAAAAAAGAACAACTGTACCTCCTCTCAACCAAAGCTATCATTAGTTGCATATGTAGTAAGAAAGTGTAAGAATGTTCTGGAAGCAAGGACAATAGGGTTTCATTCATTTATCAAACACCTATCAAATGCTAAGTACCGTATGCATCTATTATCTCATTTAATCCTCACAAAAACAAATTATGGTAGGTTTTATCCCAATTTGCAAATAGAAATGTGAATTGTATTAAGATTAAAGCAACTTCTCAATTGAAGAGGGATTTAAAGATAGGACTCTGATTTCTAAATTGTGTTACCTGCTATATACATTGCACAGAGCCCCCACAAAAGTGCAGAAGAAAAGTTTAGAGAAAAAATGGCATCTTTGAAAACATTCTCTGAATCTCCCATCATGGAAATGACAGCCACAATTTCCAAACACCTCTTACACTCTGTGTGTGTGTGTGTGTGTGTGTGTGTGTGTGTGTGTATGTGTGTATACACACTTTCATTAGGTCTTCTTATCCATCCTGTCAGGCGTTATTGCTATTCTTAAGTCACAGATGAGGCCACTGGGAGTTCAGTTACATGCTCAGGTTTACACAATGACTAACCAAACTGGGATCTAAACCCAGATCTATCTGACTCCCTGTGCCCTGTGCTTTCTACCACTCTCTTCTGCCTTTTCCTAAGAGTTAAATCTTCCTTTTTCACTCCTTTCAACTGGAGATGAAGACAAAAACAGAATCTTAAAGAGGCTAAAAAGAATGTGTTACTCCCTGCTTTCAACACTTCCGCATCTCACCACATGGACACAAGGTAGGCCTTGACAGTCCATGTCCTCTGTGAATGCGGATGACATGAAAGCCATGAGTAGCAAGCAAACCCTCTCCCGAAGCCACTGGAACTCTTGTGAGCCAATTCCATTTAATGGACTTGCCTGCTCCTCCTTTTAATGCTGGCTATTCCATTAGTATGGCTCACTAACACCCACCTGGAGAAAGAAAGGACAGAACTGGAGAGAACGCCATGAATACTGAGGTCCTTGAGTTTTAATTTGCCTAAAAATCTGTGTGTTGTTCAAACAATGTAGAAATTAGCCATATGGGAACCTAGCTTGGGTACATATCTTCATCTGTCACCACATTGGGGGGGGGGGGGAAACACTACAGAATCACTGTAGTGTTTAGGCTTGTAGAGAGGAAGAAAAGTCTGCTTGGAAGCAAACTAATACTGAACACATGTTTGTGCTTCTGACCTCACAATATGGTAACTAACGATGGTTCTGCAAATAGACTTGGGAAAATAAATGGATGATTGCAGAGGGGAGAACCCCAGTGAAGGTGATGAGCTTCATCTCACCTATGTTAGTCCTTAGTTCTTAACAGGACAGCCAGCACAAATTCTATACAGCTTGCCTAAGTAGATGAAATCTACACCTTATTCTGAATTCAAATCTTAGACCCAGTGCATGTAATACAGTGCCTTAATAGCTTCCCAAACTCTCATTTGGCCTCAGTTATACAACCAGCTGACACTGAAAATAATTAATGCCCTTTAGGACTCGCATCTGCTCCTATGGTTCCAAGTCAAGGTTTTTAATTGGGCTATTTTGGCATTTGGAGACAATGGCAAGGTGAAATAACCTTTCTTTAATATTTTTGAGGTCAGCAGATAGTCCTGCCAAAGGTCATCCTTCAGGTTCACAAATGAGTCATTTGTATCACCTAATGCAATCTGTGACTTGCAAATTGCACTGGGATGTGTTAGCGTGCATTAATTAGTCCATGTGATGAATACTGAATTCATCATTACTAGCCGGAGCTTGTAGAGATGTGCCAATACTTGTTTTGGTGGTTTGTGGTTGCTTATTTTTATTTTACACTCCACTTCCAATCCTAGTCAGAGATCTTCCACGCCCCGAACTCAGTAATTGGCACACTGGAGTTAACCCCCTCCCTATGGCCTGGCTGGGACCTGGGAAAAGATACCCTGACATAGAAATATTGCGAAGCAGGAAGCAACCAGAGTCTCTCTGTCTTTGGTTTGGCTCATCTGTAAAACTCAGCATCAAAAGATGGTTCCTCTTCCCCTTTATAATCCATGGCATTCCTAATCTCCTGAGAGGGAGGGAAAGAAGAGAGAGACTCCAGGTTCAAACCTCTTGTTCAGAGCAGTGCCCTGAGTTGCTCTGGGTTTCTCAGCTGCTTGGCACCTTCTGCCTATAATGAAGGCATTATTAATTTGAGTTTCAGGGGATAGAAAATCAGGATGTGGACACTGTATGGCTATACCATCTGTGCAGTTGACATATATTGATTCATACCTTCTTCCCATCTGTCCTTGACACTGTGCAGCAACAGAGGTCACAATCTTCTCTTTCCCGGAATTTCCCCCAAACGCAACTTTCCGCCCAGTATTCTCTCAATGATTTTCTTTGGTTGCTATTGTGTGCCTCTAAGGAAAACTAGTGGCAGAGTGCCTGCGTCTGTCATCTCCCAGTTAGGTCCCTTTGACCCAACATAACAATAACCAACCACATCAAAAGGGGTGTATGAAAACAATAGCTCCTTCACTTTGCCGTAAAATAGATCTTCCAGTTCTCCAGAATTTTGTGGAGAAAAGAATTAAGGCATCCCTCTGGAAATTAGCACATTCATTTTGTACAGAAAGGCACAATGAAATTATACACACCAGATCGATGGGTGGGGAAAAGTAGATTTACAGAAAGTTATGAAGCTGAAAACCAGCAGGCCAGTATATCTTGCTCTACATGAAGGACACTAGGAGAAATAGAATCTCCAGTTAGTAGGATATTTGTATTTATGTTTAATATACATTTTTTTAGAAAAAGAGAACTGTCTATTCCGGTGATGGTCACTTCCAATGTGAGAAAACCTGAGCCAGATTTCAGAGGGAATTTGTTTCAAGGACTATCATGTATTTTATCTTACTTCTTTTTTTGAACTACTCTATCCAGATGAAATTGGACACACAAATAACTGAATTCACAATGGACTTTTTTGAGGATTCAAGTGGCCACTTCTATCTGCAAAGTAAGAAGTGGCTAATTGCAGCCCAAGTGAATGGCTGAGCCTGCATTAGCCAATTAGGTTGCCTGTTGGGGGGAGGGGCAATGGCAATGCAGAAAGCCTTTCCATAAAGCCCCTAGGCCTTTCCAACAGACCTAGAAAGAGTGTTAGGGGACTCCATCAAAGCAGAGCTAGGCTGCTCAGAATCAGAAAATTCATTTTCATTAGTTTTTCCTAAACCTCTAAAGGTCTCCATTCCAGGTAATAAATACTACACCACCCTTCCAATGAGAGAATCTTTTTTTTTTTTTTTTTATGATTTCAGCAGGTGCCAGTAAGCACTCACATTCTAAACAAAGTAAATGTCCAATCCTGCATATCCATAAAAATTTCCTCTCTCTGCCTTTCTCAGAAAATTACAGATTACAACGTTTCTAACATTTTCAGCCTATATTAACTGTTGAAAATTAATCCATCTTTCAGTGATTCCTGAGAGAAAATATTGCAGCTTTCAAAACATTTTAAGGAGATTTCCCTTGCTTTGGAGGGTGGATCTCAGATCACACAGCCAATTTGATTTCAAAACAGGAAATTCTGTTTTGATTAAGCTGTGTGGCTCTGCTGGCTTCTGCAATACTGGGCAAGAAAGAAAAGAGTTTGGGGGGGGGGGGCAGGATTTGAAATTAGCCACATTATACCAAAGGAATATACTATTAGCTCCTTTAAATCAGCTCTAGAGGAAATAGCATTCAATCAAGAAACAGCGGACAAATCACAACATTTCTGGACCTCAGATTTCCCCAATGTGTAAAACCAGAGACTGGTCTGGTTCATTCTGAGGTCCCTTTCAGATCCAAAACTCCACGATGCTGAAATCTACAGCACTCACAGTTTATGAAGTAGTGATAGACTACTGGCATAGCCAAGGCCCCTGGCAAGCTAAGGAAGACTCACAGGCAATTGCCTCTTTGCTCTAAGCCAAACTCGTGCGTGGCTTACCAGCACCACCTCTTTCTCTTAGCTTTTTGGGTTTCCACATCATTTTAATGCCCATCCTAGAAACTGAGTTCATACAGCCTTGCGCGGTTTTAATCACTTGTTGTTTTAAGCTCTTGAGACTTTCCCCATAACCCAAATGTATCATTCACAAAACTGTCCCTTGTGAGAATTACAAGAGAAAATCATATGTTCTTAGTTACCTCACTTTTTATCCCCCAACTTTCTGCTACTGGGTTCACGCTTGGGGCCCCTGGGAGCCCATTAACATGTGCTGTGCCCCATGATGGGTGAATAAACAATGGGCCAAGAAGACAGATTTTTTGGTAAATGGTAGCTTTGTTTTACTGGTAGTTTTCCTGCCTTTTCACTGGGAATGCTCACTACCTTCCTTATGCAGGATCACTGCAGAGAGAAAGGTGGTTTTAAATGTGGTTTAAAGAGCCTTGTGTGTCTAAACATGCAGCTTTTCAGTGTGTTGCTAAAGTCACATCATAAGGCCCAGGCAGAAGACAAACCTCTGAATGCCACTGGGCAAAAACTCTCCTTCATCTCTTCAACAAAGACACGAGAAGCAGAGGATAAATCCCTCTCCCTTATACTGGCTGTGGCAGAATGGTCCAGTGTCACTGGTTTGTTCCATTTGCCATTCTCCTTAGAGCATCCAGAATGATCTTTTTAAAATGATTAACTGAATCACAAACCATTCCTCCCCCACCCTCCAAATGGTTTCCGTTGCTTTTAGAATGAAATGCAGACCCCCTACAATGGCCTAGTTCCTGCCTACTTCTTTAAGCCTATCCATGATATTTTTGCTCAACTTTCTTTTTGTTTGGGACTATAGTCACTCCCATATCAGGGCCTTTGCAAATGCTGTTCTCACTACCTGAAATACTCCTCCCCATCCACTCACTCACCACATGACCAGCTCTGCTTCACTAAGTCAGATTTCCAGAAAGGAATTCCCTTGGCTGCCCAATCCAAAGTAATTCCCACCCTTGGCCATCTATCAACTCTCTATTACATCAATCTGCTTTATTTTCCTCAAAGCATGTATCACTTTTGTCTTGTTCATTGTCTAGTTCCCTGCTGGAATGCAAGAGCTATCAGAACAGAAATGCTGTCTGTCTTGTTCACATCTCTATTGCCAGGAATAAAGCAAACATAGAGTGAGTGCACAATATTTGTTGAATGAATAAACAATGAATAATTGGATAAGTGAATGAAAAAAATGAATTTTTTAAACAAGGGGTTCATGGGCACCTGGACTTCAAGAAGTCCTTGAACTCTCTCAAATTACATGTAAAATTCTACCTACATGTGTTTTTCAGATAAGAGGTTCTACAGCTCATCAGATTCCCAAAGGGTCAATGATTCCCAAAAGTTTAGACAGACTGTGGCAGAGCCTATTAGTAACAGGACCCCTGATTTTTAGTTGATCACAGAGCTGCCCTACATTTCCTGCCCTACATTTCCGGCCAATGTGACTACTTCTGTCAAAGGAGATGTGCAGAGAAGTGGTAAGTGCCTCAAGTGCCTTAAAAGGAAAGAGGTATGACCTTCTTCTTTCCTCCCTCCTCCCACTGGCTGTACTGTGGCGGTAAAGGCTGGAGCTCCAGCACCCATCTCTGACCGTGAGGCAACCGTGGGAATTGAAGCTATACACAGCAGAGCAACAAAATAAAAGCCAGGGAACTAACACCATGGAGTACCACCTAGCCCTGGACTATCTCCAGACTTCCTAAACAGAAGGAAAGAATAAATTTCTGTCTTATTTAATCTACTGTTATTTGGCAGAGGTGTGGTGGGTAGAGATGAGAGGGTATTACTTTCTACCTGATTAATTATCCCACTCTTTACAAAGTAGGAGAAGATGCTCCCAGAAGGGAATCGGTATGTTGATACAATACAAGCAGACATGGTCCAAGGTGCTACTGCCAATACTCACCTGTCCAGAAACAAAATTTGGTAAATTATAAGTGGGAAGAAATTAGAAAATAGATCTAAATGGTACAAGAGGAATTTCTTTCAATAAGCCTCAAACTTTTAGACTTACTAGAAGGCAAAATCATGAATGCAAATAAGTCTTCTTTAATACGTTTTATTTACACTTCCACCATTAAAATGTGCCTCTAACATATGAGGTACATTTCTCACAACAAAAAATCCTCTCTATAACTATTTTTTACAAAAATAATGAAGCCTACCTACACATATTTGTCTGCATTTCAACAATTATACTGTGTATTCTAGCTCATTTTTATTCAGGTCAACTTATAAACAAATGATGATATTTTTTGCTCTGTAAATGCACCCACATGGTGTCAAAATTTTAAATGATATTTTTACATATTGATTCTGCAGGTAACAATAAGAATTAATGACATCACCATACAAATTAGTATTATTAAAGTGTTCCAATCCTGTGTATTATTAGAAATAACTATCATAGTTAAATTAAATTATTGACCCACAACAATGCAAATGTCCAGGATTTATTGTGCATTATTTGTGTATGATAGATTGTTTAATAAATTTGTCCATAGAGACTTTAGTAATTTATTAATTGCAACCCAATCAATACAACCACAAATAGAGGACATTATTATTATTTACAAAGTAATGAGTCAATGGAAAAACAAGACCTCCTTGTTGATGTAAGGAATGATAAGAAGTAAAAGCAATCCAAATCTCTTTTCTGCCTGCCTCCACGCATACCTTGGGGTAAATTTCGGGAGGCTACACTCCATCTCCATAGTATAGGTCATGGCTGAGATGAGAGTATGGAGAAAGAATCACAGTTATATTACCTTGGGCAAGTGACTTAACTTCTTTGATCTTTCCTTCTCCTCAGCCATAAGTAGGGATAATACTAGTCCCTACCTGTAGTGATACTGTGAGCATTGAATGGGATAATTTCGCAGTGCCTGCCAAATAGTAAGCACTCATTAAATGTCAGTTACCATCATCCTCATTGTCATCATCACCATGTTTCTCTGTGCTCCTTTCTTAATCGGATATGATGAACTCAAGAGATTTCTTGAAACTTGTTTTACTTCGTAAATCCATGAGGGCAGCGTCACCATTCTGTCCTCCTTTCTATCTCCCAGAGCCCCCAGTGGTACATTGAATGCAGTGCTGTCCTCATGCATGTGGACTGAGTGCGGGTGGAAAGGTATGACTCTATACTCAGATGGACACACAGCTTACCGTTTTCTGAGCCTGTATCACCATCCCCATTCTAGTAACATGGGAATTTAAATGGCTCAAAAACAAGAAATGCCTCTTACCTCAATACCAGTAGGCACAGCCCATATTATGCTAAATGCCACTCTGGGTCCTTCCCAGAAAATACTGGCAGCAGCCAAGTTCCCAGAGGCAGTCTGCACCCAATAGATAAGATGAGGCAAAGAAAATTGCACCAGACGAGACAGATGACCTTGCTGGCTTGCGTTTAGCTAACAGTAAGCATGGCTATCACTTACTGATCACTTACTATGTTCCAGGCACTGTTCTGAGCACTTTGTACAGATTCTCTCATCTAATTCTTGTGACAAATTATACAAGAGAGTCACCATTATTATTCTCTCTTTACAGTTGTGGACATTCAGGCTCACAGGATTTAAATAGCTTGCCTAAAGTCAAGCATGCTAGAAAATTGCAGACCTTGGCTTCATACCCAGACGACCTGGCTAAAACCTATTTCTCAGAACACTATACTGTGATGTTCTAGGAAGTTGTTCTAAGCATTTAAACATGCATGCATCCTACCATCTTCTGCCAGAGGCCTCTGATGGCAGTTTGCACAGGCAACCCATACAATGGTTCATTAAGATCTCAGAATGCCAGACGCACAGGGATTCAAATCCCAGGTCTGACCCTTACCAGCTTGATCTCTCTGACTCATTTTTCTCATCTGTAAAATGGGGATGACAATGGGGCTTCTTTCACAGGCTTGTGAGGATTAAATGAGATGTTTGCATAAAGTGTTCAGCACACTGCAGGGCACATAGTAAGTGCCCAGTATATAATAATTATGTGGATTCATTATTCTCTCCCTCCGTTAGAGATACATGAACTAAAAATAAAAATAGTTCATGTATTTTTATGTAACTTATCATATTCAGCCTTGAAACCCTCCTCCTCACATCTGGATGATAAAATGTAATTCTTATGAAAAAAGATAATTTTTCAGCATGATGTTCCCTATCTGCAATTACATCAAAATCACATTAATTGAGCTATAACACTGTCAGGCTCAGCAGCTGGAAAGCGCATCCATACATTCTAAAGAGAAGGCCATTAATTCAGCTCTCTACAGCGCGGCAATGAAATTGGGATGTCCGTTCTCCAGCATGATTTACTGTCTTTCAAGCTGCTTAAGTGGGAACCTCTACAAAAAGATTTAAGTTAAGTGACTCTTGTACTGCTCTGAAGCTCATTTATTATTGAATTAAGTTTTCATTTCGTTTAAAGGGAATAAAGAAATATAGTTTTATTTGAAACAAGGTAAAACATTTAAAAGAAATCGGCTATTATGATCTTGGAAGCCAGTTTATATATCTACAAATGATCTCACTCTGCTTATGCTCTGCTGAAAAGCCAAATTTAAACTCATAAATATTACTAATATGCATATAATTTGAGACTTTTGCATGACAGCTCATCCTTACTTTTCATACTTTATCATTCCTCTCTTAAAAAAAAAAAAATTTTTTTTTAATCCAAGGCAGTTAGGGAATGGGCTAGAGAAAACCCAGGCAGAAATAAACATGCATTTTCGAAAAGTCTACATCTTCTTTATGACATGGAGGGAAACACTGGGGGAGAAGAGAAAAGCAGGGAGATACATGTTATAGGTTATCAGCATGTGGCAGAAAAATCAAGGTATGGTAGGCACATAGCATTAAAAGATTTACAGCATCTTGGTCCACAGATGAATTGCATGTGGCAGGCAAATAGAGAATAATTCTCTACTAGTGGAGGAAGCACAACTTCGGTGCCTAAATTATCAGCCTTTACATTAGCCACTGGACAACAGAGCCCCTTTAGAATTAGTAATCCTCTCTGTCCACTGTCTTGATAAAAGACACGGTATATGTTCCCTCTTCCAAATCTCGTGCCAAACTGCCAAGAGTAATATTCCCTGTATCAAGAAGTCCCTAAAGTACTAAGCACTTCTGAACAAACTATATTTTTAAAAAATCCGCTAGGACCCCTATAATGGTGTCATTTACACTCCAGTCACATGTGTCTACAGCACAAGACCCTTCATAATTAGGTATATACACCATACCAGCTCACTGCCTAATTAGCAAATTATGTTGAAAATAGCATCCTGCTAATTAACGGTTATTATGGCATTTCTGAAGCTGAGGCTTTAATTATCACCAAACCTAATGCTTGTGTACAGAGAAAAAAAGAGCCCCCCCCTTTTTTAAATGATCAATAAGTGCAAGAGATTATTATAAGGCAAATCTGCTGACAGCTGATTAATTTGTTTGATGCAAAGTTGCTGCGTGTTTCATATTATTTTATCGGAGTTGCAGGAAAAAGGTACATAATTTGGTTTCATTAGCAACCTCTGCGATTTATCACTAGAAAATGCACCCCCCCCCCTTTTTTTTGTTGTTTGTTCAATTCCCTCTGTGTTTTTGCCTGTACCAGCATCAAAGTCAAGAGCAGGAAGTTTTAATTAAGTGACACTAATGAGGTCGTTGAAAATGATACTTCAGCAATTCAGCATGCTGTTAAATGTGTTTATTCTATAATGTCATCAAAGGTGATTGTTTTCCCTCGTAATAGATAAAATTCATTACCATAAGCATTGTACTTCTGAGTGTTAGAAATCCGAAATGCAAGTTAGTCAGGTGGATCTGTTACAGTTCTTTTCTTTCTCTGCCAATTCAAATTACTGGACCTAAAACAAAACTTTAGCAAACAAGGCTCACTCTGCTTTATTTTAAGTCTTCCCTGTTTGGTAATTAGCAGACCTTGCCAGTGAGAAAGGAAACAAAGATGAGCATGCAAATGACTAATCAAGGAATGCTGGAATCAAAGGGAGTGATGAGGGAGAGAAGGATGTTCCTCTGAGCCTGGCCATTGTGTCTCTGGGCCCTGCTGTTCTGCCTGCCCAAAGCTGTGCACCTCCTGGTTGCATGCCTAAGTAGCCCCACCGCCAGCAGCAAAGGCACTGCTCTATGATTCAGCATTTGATTTGAAATGAGGACATTTTGGATACTTTTTCCTTTAAAATGGTTCCAGCCTTCCAAACACAATTATGGTTGTATGACCCATTTTGGGAAATTAATTATCACATTGTGAATTTCCACACTTCCTAAGAAACTGAAAATGATTTTTCACATTTCTGAGAGATTTGGGGGAGGGAGGAGAGCAATAAAAGTACTCCATTTTACAGACAAGGCAAACTGAGCAAGGTAATTTATCCCAGGTCAGAGGGAGAGCAGGCAGAATTATCCCTGTTCCTCTGCTTCTCATCAAGTCATACCACCTCTGCAATTCAAAACATTCACTCTTGATTTTCTTAGGTTCCTCAATAGCCCATTTTCATATCTTGGACAAATTTATAAGTTCTAAAATGTTCCTACAACAACCCGTTTTTCTTGGAGTGAGACCCTCACTAATGACAAAGTCTTCATCAAACTAACAGGTCTTGTATCTTACCTGGATTTGGACAACAGTGATTATCTCCAACACGAAGCTTACCATTTCTAGAGTTTATTTGTTTTTAATGCCAAGGGAAAAACCCATTCTGACCCACCATTTCTCATTACTTACAGCAGGAGCTATTCTTCCAACAACAGTGCTGCTAATTTACAGCAAACTGAACAGACTCTGCACTTCTTTACTGATTGCCCAGCCACAGATCAAGACAAACAGGTGTTTGAGGGACTTTTAACTATCATGACTAAGAAACGAAAGTTGCTATGCCTCCTCACTGTATCCCCAGTTAGGGCTGGTTTGATCCTTGGGCAAGGGAATGAAGTAGGCGACCTTGTGGAATTTTTCAGGGCACTCTCAAAGACTGAACTATTAGCCAATTCCCTAAAACATCTCAGGAAAATTAAATATTCAGTATTGTGAAGCAAATCAGACTTTGACTTAACTTGTCATTTGTCAACCAGTTAGCTGCAGAGGAAGCCCAGAATGCTCTGGTATTACAGAGAAGTACAAGAGGTCACCAGCTTTTTATTGAAGGACTAAACACAGGAAAAACATTAGAATGACTCAGAAGTCATTTCACCACCAAGAAGGTGGTAAAGAAAGTTCTAATTCCCTATCTACTGTGAATTAATGAAATGCAAGAACATACATCAACAGGCTTAGGGGCAGCTAATAATCTAAATGGGTGCAAAGTGTTGGGGTCTTTCATAGAATCAAGAGATCCTTATCTGTGAATTAAGGAAAGGATGTTTCTGGAAGAACCACAATGCTTTACCAATTTTGATTTATTTTCTGGAATTTAAACTTCTGCTTCTCTTTGTGGTTTCCCCCCTTAACTTTAGCAATCCTCCAGATGCTCCTTAATAAAATGGCAAAGATAAATGATAGCGTTCAGTGCCAGGGAGGGTACAGTGAGGTGAGCACACTTGCCCATGGAGGGGTGGGGGCAGCAGATGCTGGCACAGCCTCTCTGGAAAGCACTTTGGTATTGCGTTATGAGTTTAAAAACATTCATATCCTTTGATCCCATAATTGCACCTCTAGGAATCTATCATAAGGAAATCAGAGATACTCACCAAGGCATTATTTATAATAATGAAAAATTTAAAACTTAAATATCTAACATTGGTAGATTGGTTAAATAAATGATGATCTATCCCACTGATGTAATATTATGCAGTCATCAAAAAACATATTCAAGGTATACATGTTAATAAAAATAACAGCAACAAAGAAGGCTAAAGATGTAACTTAGGCATTTTATATATAATATATGTAAATATATGGAGTAGATATATATCCCCACATTTATATATTTCAATACATCTATTGAAGCATTAAAAATTAGCAGAAAAGAAATACCAAATGCAGACAGTGGTTATCTTTGGAAGATGGAATAGAAGGTAATCTAAATGTTTGTCTTCATACTATGTAAAAACTATTCATTTAAAAATATCTGGAGCACCTGGGTGGCTCAGTTGGTTAAGCAACTGACTTTTGGTCTCAGCTCAGGTCATGATCTCACAGTTCATGAGTTCAGGCTCTACACTGACAGTGTAGAGCCTGCTTGGGATTCTCTGTCTCTCTCCCTCTCTGCCCCTTCCCTGCTCACTCTCTATCTCTAAATTGATTAATTAATTCATTAATTAAAATTGTAGAGTCATTCAATAATACATCATCTTTAGAATGCATCCCGTTAGCATTAGGAATTTATTGCATGGTATAATTTATAATTCTATATAATTTATAACATAAGCAGTCCAAAGATTTTTTCTCTATTAACTTCATGGTTTTCAGCTCTGTGAAGCTCAGAGAATATTGAAATGCTGGCAATTACTATTCCAGGGCTCTCAGTACAGCACTCGCAGAACAGGCCTTTAAAAGACACCCTCACATTTCAAAATCATAGTGGTGATCTCAGTTCATATAGTTTCCTACTGATTCATATGAGGCAAGAATGCAATGTATGAAGTCTCAAATGGTTTCTTAGCACTATCTGGGATCTTCATCAATGGATATTTTCCTTAAAGATTTCATTACTAATTTCACAGAGTTACGGACACTCTTGTCTCAGGTTCTTTGGAACTTCTGAAGCCAGTTTTCAGTTAGGGAAAACAAGTTTGCAGCGGGCTTAGGACTTACAGAGCCAAGGCTTCATTTCTGGGGGTCTTTTGTTGCTGATGTTGCTCTGCTGCTGGTTTGTGGTTTGTTTGTTTGTTTCTGAATCAGTGAGAAACTAACAATATATACATACTGGGTATCCTTTAAATTTTGAAACGTAAAAATTCAAGGCACAGAAGAGAAATTTAATTTGGCATTTAATTAATCTTTTTCACCAAGACGGTTTTCTAAAGGAATGTTTGGAAATGTTTTTCACCAGGAAGAAAGTGGGGTGAATCCAGCTCCAAGTGGAAAACTTACAACAATAGGCAGTCATCATCCTTCTAAAGAATAACATAATTACAACAGAAATGAAGACACGGAAAGAGATGCCCAACAAGCTACCTTGTCAGCTCAAGATGAGGGAATCAATAAATTGTTTGCCTAACATTTCCCAGTCACATTCTTAATACAACTGGATTTACTTGGGCTTTTGAGATACTCAGAAAAATAATATAGATTTCTCTCTACTGAAGAGTAAATAAAATAAATTGACCCTACTTACCAGAGGATTCATGGATTGTTTGTTTGTTTGTTTGTCTTCACCTTTTCAAAGGCATGAGCTACAGAAAGAGAGCTGAGAACAGAAAAAGACCTAGGTCTGCATCTTTGTCCTGTTGCTTATTTGTCACTTTAAGCATGTGATTTAAACCTCTCTGAACCAGTGGATCCTTACCTGGGCATGGTGTTTCTCAAAAGTGTGTGGAAAAGCTAAATAACCTAACACATAGGTGGAGAAATAGTAAGTGCTCGGTATCTTTGGACTATTTTTTTAACTTTAAGGTAAACACACAAAAACAAAAATATTGGATTTGCACATGCCCTAAAAGGAAAGAACCTGAATGAATACATTTGGAGCATAGATCTTTTAAGAAACACAGTACCTCCTTTGCTTTCTACCTACATACAGGGGCAATCTGTCGCAATGTCACAGTTTTAAACTCTTTTTGTGTTTTGCTCTTTTACTGAATCATAAAAGAAAAAAAATATTTTCCCTTCTTCAGTGTCTATCATGCTGATGAAAACAGGGTATCCAAACCATAATATGGGACCACAGGAAGATTTCACCATGTCTAGCACAGACTGAGTGTGTATATCATATGATTGCCAAGCGATGAGGCTGACACATACCCTCCTTGTGGAAGCTGAATCACACTTGAGAACCATGTGTCATTTACGTGCCTTCCTTCCATCTCCACAATGCCATTGGCAACCATACACACAGGAATAGCCCTCCCATTGCCAGACTACATTGGCTCCTTAAATTCACCTGGAAGATGAGATACCACCTTATTTTGTAGAGATACGAAGGGAGGTCAATGAGAAGACAGAGGGAACTAGTAGCTTCCAGAGTAAAAGATCCTGGGATTCTCCTTTTCCTTCTTCTTTACTCAACTCTGAAGTTCAAAGGTCTTCAAATAAGTCATTCAAATTCCAACTCTCAGACAAGCCCTGAAATGGGCAGTTCTAAATAGCTGGACAGAGTGCACATTCTGGCATGGTACTTGAATTCAAATCTCTGCAAGTTACTTAATCTCTCAGAGCCCCAGTGTCCTTAGTGCTTGTTGTCAAGATGAAATGAGATAATGCATGAAGAGTGTTTAGCACAGTGCCTGACACATAGTGTCTATTAAATGTCATTGCTAGAGGAGGCAAAAGCAAAAATTACACTGGCCCTGAGCTAAATGTTATATGTATATAATCATACACCTAACAAGTCTATGAAGTAGACCTTATCATTATGCCCATTGTACAGAAGTGGAAACAGACTCATAGAGGCTAATTTGCCCAAGACTCAATAAGAAAGGGGTAGAGCTGGGATGAAACCCAGGAAGGCTGGCTCCATAGGCTGAGATGTTAATGGCTACCCTATATTGTGTGATCTATTACACTAAAAATCTGCCCACTCTATTAAAGAGAAAAACTGACACTAGTGTTTACCTTGAGAAATTATGGGCCCAGTTTTTGCCTGGCCTCTAAAAATGCACCTGGGTAGGCACATGCCCTTCATCCAGCTCCCTGACCCTCATCCTACTCCTCTGCCCAAGAGAGAAGGGGTTTGCCAGAAGGAACTTGAAGCCAGCAGCTGGTAGGAGGCCATGCTCTGAGGACACAGTTAAGGTGAACACAAAGAGCACAGCCCATGGCACCAAGGAACTGAGGACACATTCCAGAGACATGATACAAATGTGCTTGCTGCATCACAGCCACCCCACTTGCCCACTGAGCCTCCCGGGAGCCAGGGGCACAGGTGTTGCTGTCCCACTCCCAGATTAGCATTAGCAAACCCAGGGCGGGCCAGCTGGTAGAGCATCCAATATCCACTGCTGCAGGCTCTTGCTACCCACACACACACACACACACACACACACACACACACACACACAGAGTTACACAGAAAGAGTAAGCAGAAAAAAACTAGATCCATCCCCCCAAAATAGAAGGAGGCAGCACACACAAAAAGGCAAAATTATACTATTATTTTCTCCCCTTTAATGACTCTGTTGAAAATGATCACACATTCCATCACTATAATTAGTCATTTTTTGGTGAAATTACACTTATGCAACAGAATTGCTCTCACCCCCAAAAGTATAAAATGTCCCACAAGTGGTGGCCATGTATTCATTTAAACAAATGTGTAATGAACACCTACTATGTGCTGATATATGAAACAATATCAACATAACACCAAATACTCAGAGGTTTTCTAAACATGCAGATGTTTGATGTTTCATTTTTATTCAGCTCTCTTTGCCTGGATGGCCATTTTCTTCTGCCCCCAGTAGGATGTGGTCAAGTAGATGGAGTGACTGAATGTACATGATGCTACTGGATTCTTAAACAAAGAGAGAGAAGCCTGATTTTGCATCCTCCGCCCAGCACCACCAATAATAAAAATGTATCTGTGTGTGCTCCTAGGTTGTCTGGCAGTACAAAATATTTTACTGATCCTATTCTTGCCTTTTGTCAATACCAGCAATACCAGCAAAGGTGACATGAGGTATAGCATGAAAATGGTCTTTCATTGGCTACCTTGTGAGCCATCTTTCCAGCCTCCATTTCTCATCCCAGCTGATCATGGATGGACGGTCGATATATACAGCACAGCAGATGAGAGAATAGACATGAGGTGAAGCATCCCAGTTCAACTTCAGCTCTACGACCTACCACCTGTGTGACTTTAGGTCTCAGGTTGCTTTAGATCCTTCAGACTTGGGTTTCCTCCTCAGTAAATGGGGATAATAATAGTACCCAAAGTTATTGCAAAGAGTTAGTGAGACACACATATAAAATGCTGAGCACACTGCCTGGCACAGACACTCGCTCCACACAAATATTCCTGGGCACCTACCGCATTGAAGGCACATGCTAGGCATCATGGGGGACACCCACATACCCAGACAAATCAGACAGTGATCCTTTCAGCAGGCGTGAACTCCCAATCCCCAAGGGGAATGGTGATCTATTCCAAGTCACTCCTGCGCCACGATCCCCCAAGCACATTTCCACTCCAGCATCTGTCTATGGTTTTGCATGGCTTCCTCTTCTGGACTAGAAACTCCTTGAGGGCAAGAATTTTGTCTTGGTGTTTTAGTCTTATTGCCTTTCCATGTACCCCAAGGTGCATCATAGTATCATGAACAGAATGGGCACTAGATAAATGTTTGCCAAATGGGGGAGCGAACAAAATACAGAACAGGAAGTACCACAAACGCAGGCACTACAAAAGTGCTATGAAAATTCATAGGAAGGGGAGATGACTTTTATCTGGCTATAGCAAGGTGGGGGTGGGGAGGATGATCAAAGAAAAGTGTCACAGGGGAGTGAACCCGAAAGCGTGGCCTTGGAGAAAGGCTGGATTAGTGAGGCCAATGGAGGAGGGTCAACCTGCTCCCTGTGGCCTAAATTTATGCCTCCTCTGCCCCCAATAGTACAGTGAAGTGCACGTGCCTGATTATCAGAAGACTGGGGTTGCGTGGGGCTGGGATTGTCCTTGGATTCAAATTCATTTTTCTCTGAAGTGTCCAGAGTCCTATCATATGGGGTTTACATCAGCTCTGTCTTTCTAAAAGATTTTTATTTTCCACCCAAGCTGGTTTAGCATCATTGAGAAGATCTTCCATATAAAAGATTAATAAATAATATGGTTAGGAAGCCTAGGATTCATTCTGGGCCCTTCAGTACCCCTGAAAGAAATAGGCAAATTGGACAGAAATCAAAGAAGGGAAGCCACGAGGATTAAAGAGAACAGCAGCGGGAGCTACTTATAAGGGTTCCCGCAGCACCAGCCAGGAATAAGCAAAGCTCAGGGAGGACAAAAAGGCCTGAGGATCAAATGCTCTCCCTGAGCAAGGGTGTAGGCACACCGATGAAGGGAAAGAATTGCTCGGGGTCACGCAAAGGGGTAGAGCAGAGAGGAATGGGATGTAATTACAGAAAGGAAAACTTGGGCTGAATATCAGGGCAACCTTCTTAAGCACGGGCTCAATTCGAGTGCGGAATGGCTTCCCAAGGGAGGCAGTGGAAGCCCCATCGCTTGAGGTGCATAAAGCCACTGGACAAAGAGCTGAGAAAGAGAGTGTGAGGAACAATCTGCCTGCACAGGGGGTGGGACAGGTGACCTCACAGGGCCGCACGGCTCCGCACTTCAATGACACGTCAAGATATATTTCATCAGGCACCCACTGGCGAAAGCCTAAAGCATTGTCCCCCCCCCCCCCCCCACCCTTGGCCATTGTGCTTTCTCAATACGCCACTCAAGAAACATTCCCATTCACTTCAAGAGACCCTCCATGGCTCCTTGCTGCCAGCAAGAGCCGTGAGAATAATATCTCACATTGGACCCTGCGTGTTCACACTTTAAGGCAAAACACGGCTTTGAAGGAGGAATTTTAACTCTGGCTCCAGTGCCTTAGTCTTTGCTCCTAGAACTGGGATATTTTTATTTTGTTTTGTGTAACACCCTTTCGAAATCAAAAGAAACTCCTTATCCTTATTATAGGATCCTGAATGGCCAACATAAAATTGTGATATTTTCATATAGTCCCCAAATTGATTAAATGGCTCCATTTTCTTCCATGGGAGAGTCCAATATTTCTAACATGGACCATAGTATCCACAATGACCTCTGCGGCCTCACCTTTCCCCTTCCTGCCCTTCCTCTTCCCTCCCCTCTGCCTCACCATTATGTGCCTTTTAGAGTTTCCCAAACAACCTGTATTCTCTCCTCCTCCAGGACCCTGTCCCTGCTGATCACTCTCTCCCAAACATTCTCATGCTCTCCCTATCTTCATCGTTGTACTCACCAGCTCAGGCTGCCATTACAAAATACCACAGTTTAGGGTGGATTAAACAAAAGAAATTTATTCCTCACAGTTCTGGAAGCTGGGAAGTCCAAGATCAGGGTGCCAGAACGGTTGGGTTCTGGTGACTGGCTGGTTGCCTTCTTACTTATCCTCACATGGCTAACAGAGAGCAAGCTCTGGTCTCTCTTTTTTATAAGGGCACTAATCCCATCATGGAGGCTTCACCCTCATGACTTCATCTAAATCTAATCACTTCCCAAAGGCCCCACTTCCTAATACCATCACACGGGCAATTAGGGCTTCAAAATATGAATTTCAGGGAGACACAAACATTCAGTCCCTAATATTCTACTGCCCCTCTTCCTTCAGGACACAGACTTATGTTAGCTTCAGTAAGTCTTTCCTGATTTGGCAAAGACTGGGCTGGCATCTAAGGCAACCCAGACTTCACTAGGTCATTTAATACAACATGTGTTTACTTGTTCTACTTTCTCACCAGTCCACAGGCGTACAGTAACTGTGCCCATCTTATTCTCTGCTAGAACTCTGAAACCTGGCGCACAGGGTGTTCCTTTATGCAATAAATGAATCAAGAGGGAGCACATTAAATGGGGTCTATGAGCACCTGATGCTCCTTACAGAATCAATGCATATTTGAGTGCTTAACATGGGCAGGACAAGGGCTGGGTCTTCTGGGGAATGCAAAGATGAACTAGAAACTAATCCTCAAAGGCTTAAGGCTAGACAGGGAGAGAAGACACACATAAATAACCTGACCCTAAGGTACAAAGCTAAATTTGCTGTGAGACATAGTGTTATGGAAATTCAGAGGCAGGACACACATTTCCAGCTGGGTTGGGAGTAGGGAGTTAGGAAGACTTCCTAGGAGAGGCTGGTAGAACATGAGATATGGAGATGACACCCGGGAAGTGAGTGTACCACAAAGAGAGACCAGAATAAGCAAAGGCACAGAAGCTGGAAATCTCCGGTACCTTTGGCTCAATAATAGAATTAAACTAAAATTCAATTCTAGGGAAGCTACCTTGGTCACAAGTAACCAGAATATAAAGCTTCACCCATATTATATACACAAAGGAGTGATATAATCTGACTTCACTCTGTGGTATGTGATTTGGTGGGAAGTGGACATTTGTGCTACAATTTGTGAGAAAACCTATAGTCTTCTACTTTCCAAGCTCCCAACCAGTGAGCAATTAGTATTCTTAGAGGGTCAAATATGTCTTCTCTCCTAGGTGGGGGAAGGCTATAGAGCAACCTCTTGCCTCAGAAATCATCTAACAAATCGTTGTAGTGGAAATCTGTCCTTAGAGCTTTGGAGCCCAGGATCCTGCATAGGAACACAGCAACCAAGTTAACATAAGCCCTGGCTTTATGAAGTCTGAATATTCTAATCTGGAATTCTGAAAGAGTCTCAGAGAATTTGTTGGCAAGCCCTCTTATCACTTTCCTCATTAAGGACTTTGCCCAGGGGCTTCTTTAGTCCCCATCCAACTTCTAGCCCTCATGCTTCATTTACCTGGAGGACCGCTGTAGCGCCTGACCTTGCCCTGATGCATTCTGGGAGGGCTTCCTTTGTCCCCACTTCTATTTCGCATTACTGTCAGCTGCACCTTTGCTGGTGAGAGAGCCACACAGCAACCAGCCAAACGGTAATGTAGGGATGGCACCTGCAAATAGCTTCACCTGGGAGAAGAGAGACTTGGAGACTATGCCTGGGATGTTTAGTCAGCCTACACACCTGATGAAACCCAAAGGGGAGGATTTGCCAAAGAAAGAGAGGTCCCACATGAGATGGGAGTAAGTTGAGGGAGGAATGATAACTGGGACAGCATCAATTGCCGTTTGCATAACTACAGGATTCCAGGCCATTCAAATACATTTCCCTCTAATCCTCTGAAGTTCAAATAAGATTAGCCCAATGTGAAAGCCCAGGGGAAAAAAAAAAGCATAGAGAGGCAAAAGACTTCCCCAAAGCCAGACATCTGACAAGTGATGGAGCTGGGATTTGAACTGAGGTTTGTATGATTCCAGAGCCCAAGATCTCAGCCATTTTGCTCTGCGATTTGGTTGCTGTTTTTCTTGGAATAATCTTGGGGAGACAAGGAAGATAGACAGGCTGTTTATTAGCAAGGTACCCTTTTTCCAGCCTTTTTATAAGGGTGGAAGATGAATTAAACCCTTCTCACACAGCTAGTCTTCGGCCCCCCACTGGTCAAATGGACTCTGACAGGAAGTGGATCCCTAGTCAAGGGTGCTTCCCTGTGGACCAACACAGGTATAAAACCACTCTGGATGAAAGGATGGCCTATGGATGAGTTGAAACCAATTATTATTATAATAATTATCCATGTAACATTTAGGCAGGAGGTAGCTCCTGACAGTTTCTTCTGAGAAGTTATGTCTGTCTGACTGAGCAGAGTTTAATTGAAAATGTCAACCACCTCAAAGATCATTAAGGTGAAGCTCTTAGCCTCAAGAAAAGACAAAACTGAAAACAATCATCTGTTGCTGCTCACAACCAGCTGTATTGGGGTGGACAGAAAACAAAACAGTGAACATATGGCACTTGGGGCTTTTTGTAAGCTATTCAAGCGCCAAATCCTCAGGTTTGCTGTGAGGGAAAGAGATGCGCATTCTAAAACACACATTTTGGGAAGAATGATAATGTGAAGGGTTGGATCCATGCAATCAGGACTGAACAGGTCGCATCAGGAACACACACAAATGCAGTGAATCTCATTTAGAGAATGACTTCTTGAGGTGTTCTTCTTGGTTATTCTGACACAAAGCAACCAGTGAAACAGAACCACCTATAGTCCAAGCCTAATGATATTGTGAGTGGCTGAAGAGAATATTCATTTTGTCTTTCTGTCCCGTTCCCCCACACATATGCACACTCTGTGCACACAAATACACACACTTGTGCACATATGCACACATACATCATCAGGGGTTGCCACTCAATGATACAAACTCAGCCAAGGATCCTAAGATACACTAAGGGTCTGGGAGCCTTGGTATATTTGTAAACAGTTTCTGGCTGATATTCCTTTACTACTTTTTGAAGTAACAAAAAACATGTCACTCTCAGAGAAAAGATGCATTTTATAAACATGGGATATTCTTTTTGCTACAAATACTGAAAACAAGAAAGGAAGAAGTGGTAAAATTCTGAAATTAACACATAGATCATTTAGGTGATGGTTCTGAAAAACTGTGTTCCTTAAAATAAAATATATGTATGGTACTACATAAAATGTTTTCTTCCCATTGTGAAGCAGTGTCCTTAGATATCACCAAATTTAGCATTGTGTCACTGTATTTTATAAAACCCCCATCTGGTGACACACAGGATACATCAAACATAAAATCAGGAACTAGTCATCAACGGCTCTGTCTATGGAATCAGACGATGTGTGTTCAAACCTGCACCACTGACTAGTTGTGTAAACTTGGTCAACTTACTTTACCTCTTTAAGCCTCAGTAACTTCATTTGTAAATTGGAGATAAAAGCAATACCTAGCGCCCTCAGGGAAAAAGCACTTAGCACAGTGTTTGACACATGGAAAGCCCTCAGTAAGTGGGAGTTGTGGTTAAGCTTCAGTGAGCATAGGTCTGCTCACCACTAGCTATCATGAATTTCAAAGAGGTGTTCTAATTTCATATCCAAGGAAACTAGGAACCAGTGAAGGTTTCTGAAGGAGTATGGTAAAGAGGCCTGAAGGTATGATAAAGAGGCCTCTAAGGAAGCTGAGACCATGGGGTTTGATATATTGTAAGGGAGAAATGCAGAGTGCAGTGGCCACCTAGAAAGCCTCTGTGATGATCCAAGGCTAACTCCACTGGTCTCTGAATTAGAATGGTAGAAATGGCAAAAACAAGGAAAAAGGCTTTACAAGAATATCTTTCAAGAAGGAAGAGGAAGGAGAGGAAGGAGAAAAGGGGAGAGGAGAAAAAGAGAAAGAAAGGGAGGGAGGGAGCATGTGAAGAGGGAGAAAGGAAAGAAGGAAGGAAGCAAGGAAGGAAAGAAAGAATGGAGGGAGGAAGGGAGGGAAGAAGAGTCTTGTTTTGTTTTGTTTTGTTTTGTTTTGTTTTGTTTTGTTTTGTTTTGTTTTAGAAAAACCAAGAGTGGCCAAAACAACACGCAGACCCATCATCATTCTAACTAGACAGTATTTAGGGATCCCTCAGGGCTGACTTCCAGACTCTAAAAGTTTCCTGATGTCCATTCATTCAATTTATTCAGCAAGTCTTTACTGGGTACTCACTTATGTAGGCTCCATGCTAGGCTCTAAAAATACAGAAATGAAGAAAGACCACAAAACTGCTCTTTTGGAGCGTATAATCTAGATGTACAGATAGCTATAAAATAATAATAGGAATAACTCATTAATTCTCATTATGCTCTGTGTTGTAAGTGGCATCCTTGGTAAGATCCAAAGCCCTATGAAAAAGCTTCTAAACAGAACAGGTCCCTTACAGAATCTGAATATAAAACTTCCTACCTAACTTCCAGAATTAATCTGGCTTAATCAGGGGAGGCAAGCTGAGTGGATTTTACACAAAAAGAATGTTCATGCCTATTCTAAGTAGCAGCCTATAGGCCTGGGAAAGCTCTGAACCATCCTTGAAATCTCAGCTGAAATGGGAAACAGAAAGGGAGAGCAGAGGAGAGCCCGGAAGAGGGTGAGGGCAGGTGAGAGGGAAGCACTGTAATATTCTATACAGCACAACTGCTGTAAGTCATGGTCAATCAAGTCACTTAGAATCACTTCTCTAGTGATCTATAGAAAATAAGAAGATTAGACAAAGTCAGCAATAGAAAATACGTGACAGTCACCTTTTCTCTTCTCTCTTATGCAGGGAACAATGTTACTGCTTTGTCATGGCACTCCCTTCTTCCTATACTCCTCAACAAAGCACTGCAGGCAGCCACTTGCCATGGATTTGTATAAGCAGGAGAGACAAAACTGATTTTAAGTTCATTCACTTATTAAGGTCCTTTCTAATCCATGCCGTGCCAATCCACAACTCTAGAGTATAGGGGGTAAGCAGAAGAATTGTAGCCAATAGAAATTGTAAAGGATGAGTAACCATGCCAGAGCAAAGCTACACGTGAAGGCAAAATTGGAATGGGAATCATCTCCCTTGTAATTAGGAATGGGGGGTGGGGGGGGTGGTGAACAATAGAGATGTGGAGCAGCTTGTTTGAAAAGTCCCTCACTAGGGGCGCCTGGGTGGCTCAGTCCGTTAAGCGTCCAAGGTCGGCTCAGGTCATGATCTCACAGCTAGTGGGTTTGAGCCCTACATCGGACTCTGTGCTGACAGCTCAGAGCCTGGAGCCTGCTTCGGATTCTGTGTCTCCCTCTCTGCCCCTCCCCTGCTTGCACTCTGTCTCTCTCTCTCTCAAAAATAAACATTAAAAAAATAATGTCTTTTGCTAAATAGATGAAGCATCCTTCCTCCATTAAAATCCAACCTGTGCCCTATAAAGCACTAGTTCTCTATTTTTCTCTAAAACTACAACATGAAAAATCATAGCATATGCTGAAAAACGTGCAATGATCCCTAAAGGAAATAAATCCTTCATTTCTAGAGGATGGGTGTGCTTCCTAAGAACTATTCAAGAGGCAAAAGGGACAGGCTGCCATGGGAGCAGACATTCCAGTTTTCCTGTGATGGGGGTAGGGCAGGAGCATGTAGGGCAGTGTGAAACATCACCAGCATTCTCCCAGGGTGGAGCCCTCATTCCCGTCTTTGCTCAGGGTGATCTGGGTTCTTCTCACACATCTGTTCCTCTCTGTGATATCCGGGGAGGCCTGAGGGCAGACCAATGGCAGCTTCTGCTTAGCCAAAGGATAAGGAAACTGGCTTACTACAAGATATAAATAGAGCAACAAACACCCCCATGGAAGAATATACATTGGAATGCTAAAAAAAAAAAAAAAAAAAGTATGCCACTGGAGCAGGGGCATTACACAAGTATACTGAATAAGGGCCAAAACTGCTTAAAATGGTTCTCAAAAATATAAGTCTTTCTGAGATTGCTCCTCAGGTATGTTATTTTTATCAATTCCACAGGGATTAAGCATGACCTAGAATCCCAGCTTGAAAGGGAAGAGCAAATTTTGCACTACCTATCTCTCTGTATTCATCAGTACTCATCAGAAATCTGGATGTGGACACTCTTGACACTAAGAAGGCACAATTAAAGCCTGAGAGGAAGCCAGTCTCAGCTCCGCCAGAGCCAGATGGACCCTATGTGGTCTCCTTCCATCTCAAGCCCTGCCTGGCAGTCCTGCCTTTGACTGACATGTGACATTCTTGTCTTCATGGACAGAGTAGCCAACCTCTTGATGGTTATCGACATCAGAAAATGTCATGTCTGAATATGCTTCAGCCAGACCTTCCTCCCTCACTTCATTTCCTGCCTCCTGCCCCTCAGTTTATTTTAATTATACAATGAAAACTCTCAAGTACGGAATGGCTGCCTGCTATATCACACAAGCCCTTAATTGTACTCTGGAGTTGGATCATGGCATTTTATCACCCCGCAATGGTAAAAGGCACATTTGCAACAGGAGTAGGTCATGGAATATTTTCTGGAAATGCCAATGGGTTTCAAGACCCCTCCTTTTTTATACCAGACATTTGTGATTTCATCTGTGTGTACAGGAGAATAGTAACTTCAGGCCCTTTTATACCTTTTTCTCTTCTCCTTATAATCCTATACAATTCCCCCAACTTATTGATGAATATTAATATTCTAATACATAATCACTTGTCTCTAACTAATCCACAAAAGCAGTTGAACAGATTTAATTTGTATATTACCATAGATCCTATACCATGATTGCATGCAAATTTATAATCCTTCTCGCTCTTTTAAAACATTTTCATCAGTAAGAAGACAAATAGCAATAGAGAAATTATGTTCAGGCTTCTCCAAAAACAGGCCATCTCAACAAGTAAGATAATTTCATGGAAGACAAAAAAGTGACCCATGCCCAATCTAGATATGACTGGCCAATCTAGGACTTTGATTCAAAAGACTATAGATGGCCCTCTTAACAAACACAGGCCTTACCCCATTGTGTGAATTCAGTAACTTCACTGAATGAGTCTTCTCAACCATTAATGTGCTCTAACTCAAATGCATCCTACCCATATCTAACGAATAATCTTCATGCTTGAGCTCTTACATGTTGAATACTTATCCCCGAATTCACACTAAGAACAAGTTCTCTTCTGGTAACCACCATTCCCTAGCTCGATCCAAACCTCCAGGAAGAAGGGTTCATGAGTTCACATGGTTTATAAGTCATGCTCCCCACAGCAGCATTTTGCACATGACAGATTAATGTTGTATCACTTTTGAGCAATTCTCAGTGGTTTAATGGTGGTGCCCGTTCACAGATGTTTCCCTAATACTGAGAAGTAAAATGAAAGGCTTCAAGCTAGCTTCCATGAAGGCAGTGAGCTAAGGAGAAATGGATTACTGATGCTTTATTGATGCTTACCAATATTTTTCTATCTCCTGACCCAAAGGTGTCATTAATACTCATGAACCTGACTTCTCTTGGCACTCCTGCCTACTTCCCTGGGATGTTATTCGCTTCAGGACTTGGGAAGAAGCAAGTTTTATGTAACAACATTAATTATTTTGTAACAACAATTTTATGTAACAACATTCATTAATCCTTAGTGAATGAACTCAAGGTACTCGGTCAGGGCAAGCTAACGGCCCAGGGTCAGTAGCCAATGAAGAAGACCCAACTTGTTCTTCATACTGTCATTTCCCAACAAAACTCAGTCACTATCACAGTCCAATACGTGTGCTGTAGTCTGGCTTTTATGGAACTGAAAAGGAGCTGACTCATATGGAAAGTGCCTAGCCAGTGTCTTGCAAAGAGAAGATACTTAATGAAAGTTATTTTGATGTCTTAAAAAAAAATACAAGATATCTTAAGAAATTCAGATGTTGCTGAAATCGGTACTGACCTAAGGACCATGCAGAAAGTAGTAGAGGTATTTTCCCAGTGGCCTAGCAGACACCTTCAGGTACGACATCTTTGACTCCAAGAAAGGAAAAGGTTACCAATGAATGATGTGAACTATCTGAAATCTCATCACGGCTGAATGTCCTGGGAGTGTGTAGTGTTTATTTTGTGGAATTTGCCCAAAAGTCCCCTTCCGGACCACTCTAACTCATGGTCACTCCCACCCTGACTCCCCCTATCCTGAGGTAGAAAGCAGGCAGGTGTGATATCCAACTGGGGAGACCAAGACCAGGGTACCTAACTCCAGGCAACTGGTGCCATGTGGGAATGGCAGCCCCATGTTGCTAGACCTTCTGACTTTTCAGGAGAAGATGGAGATTTGGATTTTTATATAAATCTCCCAATTTTTAAATATTAGTTCAAACTTGAAAAAAGAAAAATAAAAGCCAACAAAGCATATCAGACTGTGGGCTGGAACCCAGTACATGGTTTGCCATTTTGCAATCCATGAACTCTTGGATTCGTGTGGCACTGAATCACTCACTGCTTTTGCATTATTTCACTTTTCACTTAGCAAACTGTGACTTCCCAAATAGATTATAAACACTTTTGACCCTGACACACTTTTGGCTGGGTGGGCCTGTGATGCCATGCGTTTACTAAACAGAGACTCTATTATATACTGCCATGTTGAACAATGGCTACAGGCAGATGTAACATTTCCCCAAAGAGAGAATGCCAAAGCAAAAGAGGGAACTTGGCATCAACTTGAGTGGATGCTCCTCCTTCTCTACTCCATTCTTTTTTCTTCCTGGCTTCCTGGCAGGTGCATGTTCGCAATGGTGATTTCTCATTTAATTGCTAAGTACTTCCACGGCAGAGTAAAATCCATCATGGACCCGACATGAGGGTATGCTAATTCCCCATCTCTTTGATAATGTACAGATTCAATGGGGTCTTCTTCCCGCCAATGTGCGTTCATAAATGCCATTAATAGTAATGGGAGTCAAATGCAAAATATGACTGAGTAAGTAGGCCCTAGTGCATGAAATATATTCTCAACCACAAGGACAAGCTGCCACACAGCTCACTGCCTTGTACTAAATTAGGGGCTGGGGATTCTCTGATTGGGACCAAGATGGTGATAATGCCAAATAAAAAGAAAAAGCCAGTCCCTGTTCCCTGCTTATCCACTACCAAGACTATTCCTGACTTACAGGTCAGAGACAATGAGGAGCTTTGAAGCTTGGAAACAGAGACAGGGCGCAGAAAGATGCAAACTCCTGGCCTTGCGGGGGAATTAATGAAACACAACTAAGCCGGTTCAACACTGCTGCCCTTCAGTCATCCCACCCACTAAAAGACACAGTTAAAAACCCGCCAGCTTTTATTAGCAGAAACAAACGAAGTCGACTACCGAGCACTCAGGAGTTTTTCATCCTGAAAGTCCAGGATGGCTTTGGCATAATAAAGGTCATATCTCCTAACCACGCTAATGTTCACAGAGCAACCTGAGCTCCAGGCAAGGGCCAGGCTGGCTTCTCAGTATTCCCCCTGTAGAAGGTGTTGCCGATTAAACTATCACATTTCAAAGGGCTCCTTACAGTAAATAGGAAAGAAAGGAAAAAAGAGATCCAGGGCCTTTTGTTAGTCAAAAAGCTAGGGAAAGGCGATAATTAACCCATTTTTGTAGAGAAATCATTTGGACAAAAGTCAAGGGATTTACCACCCTGTCAATTGTTAAGTCTAGATAAGGACATTATATTCCACTGCACAAAGGGTGACTGAGATGGTGAATGGAAAGTAGGCCACTACTACTACTTTACCTCACATCTGAAAAAAGACTTTTTTTTTTTTGTCCTCCTGATACAGTGATGGACTAAAGGATTCCCCCCCCCCACCCCCCGCCCTTGCACTAAAAACATAACTTCAGAGCCTGGCTTTTGCATTTTGTTAAATATTCAAAGGTATTGTGCAATTAGCATGTCATTAATGAATAATTAATTACAGCTAAAGCAGCTTTCAGATTTTTGCAGCTAAATTATTTAAACAGCAAATATAACAATACCAAGCAATGCTCTCATTCGGTTTTTTGTTATTGCATTATTTGAAAGGAACAGCAATATTACTTTTCATTAGCTGCAAAAATTATGTGCAACAAAAGCTGTTTTCATTTTTTTTTACCTAAAAGTTGCTTCATGTGCCCTAAAAGGGAAAATTAATTCAATTCAGATTAGATTTCCTAAGAATTAATTAGCTGCAAATATCTGAAAACTGTGGCTAGGGATATAAGGCTTAGATATCTGAACTTGAAAGAAAAAAGTAAACCTATTTAAACCTGTCCTTTAAAAGGACTCCTGCACAAAAGTACCCTTTTCTAGGTATTTGGTTACCACTTCTGAAAGAGGAAGCCGGTTAAAAATCCTTTTGTTTTATTTTTTAAGCAAAAGAGTATTACAAAGTTACCCCCAGCAAATAGTCCAGAGTTACAGAGAAAGTAATATGTGCTACTTGCAGATATACATCACTAGGAGGACGTGAGTTTATATTTATAAGCTGCACATCTGGGATCAGTTGACTTATCCATCTGCTAACTACCCCAGTAAACAGTATGTCTGGGACCCTCAAATCTATGCATCCGTCACAAATTCCTGCTTTAATTGTGTGTTTACGTGGCAAACCTCTGCTTAAGTATATTTAAGACTGGTTTAAGCAGTTGTAATTGCTCCTTTCTTCTTCATATTAATTCCAACACATTTTATTTCCCATTATGACAGACCATGGTTTTGCAAGTCTCACAGATAAATAAATGGCAGCGATTGTCCCGCCTGAGAAGAGGCAGCAGAAACACAGAGACTGAGGGCTTAAATCTGTCTGGTCTGAACGGCTTGGGCCTCTCTCACAAAAGTCAGTGCCCTGAGTCACAAATTCAAATCTCAGTAAGGACAGTTCGTTTGATGTTTCATTCTCCTAAACTCAGCAAATTAACCATTATACACACCCCTCCAGAGGGAGACTGAGAAGGAGAGGAAGATTTGGGGAGAATGATCAAATCACAGTTTGGGAAGATGCTGCCCCTGGTTTCCTTCTTTTTCCCTAACTAGTCTGCTACCACGCTGCTTGCTAAGGACCACCTCAGCTTGAGAGCCGTGGGGTGGGATTCTCAAGGCACTGGGGGAGCAGAGGAACCAGTAGCAGAGGCCCATGAGTATTGAGGAGCCCAAGAGTCAAAGAGGAGAGTAGCCTGTGCCTTGCTGGATATTTAACCCACGGTTCTAGAACTGAGTTTCATGAGCATGCTGAAACCACAGGCTTTTTTTAAAAAAGGGGAAAAAAAGCCACCTTCCTTAATTAGGAAAATAAATATGCACAGTGCTCTGCCCAAAAGGGGAGATTTTACTGTATTTTTCCCAACCTCCCTTTTACATTTATGTGTATAGCAGGATGTCAAACTTCACATAACCTTGTTAAACCACTTCTTGGGTTTGGGGAACTGAAAGTCTTATGTGCCTATGTATTATTGTGCTGATGCAAATAGGTAAATTTTTCTGTGCGACTAACCATCATTTTCTCAGGGTATCCTGTACACAGCTCGCAGTTCCCAGCGTCTCAGTATATGTGTAGAGGGATGCATGGCTGCTAGGGGTGGGGGGTAGAGGTTGTAGGCTGAAGACCCACCCCAAAGCTAGAGAGTCACCCCGGCACAAGCCAGTTAAGTGACAAGATGGCAGTTGGCAGTCTACCCAGGCCAAGGAAGCTGTAGCTTGTCAAAAACATTAAAATCCAAATGGGTCAACAACGGTGCCAAATGTACTCCCAGGCCTTGCAAACACAGAATCCAGACAAACTGAATTAAATTGCACCCGGTTTACAATTAATTTGTTTTTGAAAGTTGTGCCATGAGAACAAATGTTGCCACCCATTTGCGATGAATTGTTCTTAGGGGCGCCCCTACTTAATAATGCCTCTGTAGGCAACAGAAAACACCCATTGGTGTTGGCTCCTAACCTAAGGACAGGTGAGCAGTGGGGGACGGATTCTAGGCAGTGTAACCTTCCTGTCAACCAGTGGAATCTGGTAGCAGTGTGGACGTGGTGTGGTCCCTGGCCTTCCTGACCTCAAATGCCAGCCTCGCTATGCCTGAGATGCTAAAATTAGAAACATATTACTCTCACTGAGGCACTGCCCTTTCTAGACACCATCTTTTAAGTATAGATACTCATGGAAAGGGTAAAAGGAATCAGAGTCCAAGGTAATAATGCTTCCTGTGAATTTATTTCTCAGATCATTATTTCTAGGACTTTAGGAGCCACGGAATGTTAGAAGTCTGACTATATGTGAAAAGGAAACTAAAATAATATAAAAGGGGGGAATAATCCTGTTCTTAACATGGAGTATTATGTGCCAAGCAGTTTTTCCTGCAGTCCTCAGGGGGACATAAAAAATTACAAAGAAGGAAGGGCAGAGTAGAAGATTTAAGTACTAAGCCTTAGACTTTATAGCTAGGAGGTGGCAGAGGCAGGATTCAAACCCAGGGTAACTCAACAGCCTGGGGTTTTAGCACTCTGCTTTTCATATCGCGAAGATCCAGAGCTCTCTTCCTCTCTTTCCAGGACACAGAAGCCAGACTGAGATTGAAAGTGCGACTGCTTTTTAAACAAAGTAGAGCTCACATCAAAACAGATTCTACCCCATCCCAGTCTGTCGCTTTGGGACACTCTGCTTGAGAGCATGTGCGGCACGTCACTGAATCCAAGCAGAGATCTGAGTTCACCTGAGCAGACTTTCCTTACAGGCACACATCGTTTCTGATCCAAAATGGCCTTTAATAGGCTGATGTTTTACACCAGCCTTGGCACCAAATTACTGCTGGCTCTTTCCAAATCTCAGAACAACCCTCAAAGAGTGGAAGTGTGCTACCACTGAGAACACTCAGAAGAAAGTGTTGCAAGTTCAACAAGCAACTGAGAGGAAGAGAAGCTGCGAAAACACACTGAGCAGTGGCATTAGTGAAGGAAGAATAAAAGTAGCCACAGTGGTCATTCATTCATTCATTCACACAACAAATCACTGAAATAAGTTAATAAATAAATAAATACAAATATTTAGGTACATATGTGTGCATTTAACATTTACAAGCATGCCCAAGGTCACAAAAATAATAAATGACCAAGCTGAGACTTGAACCTCGGTGGTTGGTACTCCAACACAGATGTTCCAATCTACCTACTATTCTGCCAGTGAGGCTGCTATTTTGGAGGGAGTATGGCCGTAGTACTTCACAGGCC
This sequence comes from Acinonyx jubatus, assembly GCF_027475565.1. Classification (NCBI taxonomy): domain Eukaryota; kingdom Metazoa; phylum Chordata; class Mammalia; order Carnivora; family Felidae; genus Acinonyx; species Acinonyx jubatus. The sequence goes on along the minus strand of NC_069380.1, from coordinate 186,409,369 downwards.
TTCCCAGGACAAATTCTATGTTCCTTTCACTGAGGGCAGCCTCATGGTCTCTGCATGTTTGCACCAAGAGGAGAATGAGGACACCTACCTCTGAAAGCACACCCATGCCATTAAAAGGAAGAGAACACATGAGAAAAAAGTTCAAGAGGTTTTTCCCTATGGGAGTTCAAAACTGGAATTTTGACTGGAAGCTTAATCACAGGACTTTTACCTTAAAATTTGCACACGCGCGCGCATACACACACACACACACACACACACACACACCTTTTAGGTATGTCATCGACAACAACCATTGAAAATTTGTCTCAAATCATGACCTTAGGATCTTCCAAGATATTTTTCAAGCATCCAAATAATCATTGATTCTTTGAAAGAGATAATGCCCTACTAAAAGAAGAAGAGGGTAAAATCTTGTAGAAAGATTGCAATGGAATTACCAAGAACGGAAGTTCTAGGTGTTAAGCACACACTCTCACTAACCTTCTACTGATTAAAAATACGCACATCTCCCAAATACATGAGCACCCCGCAGCCATGCCCTCTGCTGAGCGCTTTACATGCATTATGTCATTTATTCTTCATAAGCGCCCTGTGGGGTAGGTTTTATTATCCCTGTTTTACAGATGAGGAAACCGAGGCTTTGCAAATTTAAACATTACACAAAGAGCTGATCAAACTAGAGAAGTTTTTACCAAACCTTCCGTGAGGAACTGCAATGCTACGCATGATGGTTGATGCAAGAAAGTATGAGATACAGACGTTTCCATCAAGGGCCAGGAATTCAAATTGCGAAGATCAAGACACATAAGGAAAGTATTGATAAGGCAGACCTAAACAGGAAGTCCCAAGGGGGCAAGAACCAATTCCGTATTGTTGCAAGTTGGGTCCCCCAGGCCTGGCACAATATCTGGCCTTTGGGCAAGCTGAAAAAACAATGACTGATAAATGTAGAAAATAATAAGTGGCAAGCGAGTACTTTGGAATTCTCAGAACATATTGTCTGCTGAGCATTTGGTTAATCGGGGCTTAAGGAAAAAAAAAAAACACGTCCTGACTCTTACAACTACCATCTGAAGCCCCCTGACAGAAGGTGCTTCAGGGACATTGAGCCCCAGTTTGATAGCATGTGCCTCTTATTTTGATTGGGTTGGGCACCAGGGGCCTAGAAGGCTTAATCGGAAAATCTCCATTTCTCTTTGTCCATATTCTGCCACGGATGGTTCCTCTGCCAAACATTTCATAGTTACCTTAAAGCCAAACAATATTTTTCAAGGGAAGTGACTGGCAAACAGCCATCACCTCTGATGCAGAAAAATACCAACATCGCTCTCAGGCTTAAATGCCTCCAAGGAGACCCTCAAATGAAGGAGTCTTTACAACCAATCTGATTTTTTTCATCCCCCTTTTGTGGAAATATCTTTTACACAGGCTTAAAGGAAAAAATAAGAAGAAGAAAAAGCAAAGAAAAAGAAAACCTGCCTTAAATGAAAAATTCCAATCTTGCCTTTGTAAAAATCCTCCAAGCCCCAGTCAGCTGCCCCTCCCCCTTTATCCAGGCCTCTGTGTTTCCAGGCAAAGGGGTTAGAAAGCTGTTGAAAAACATTCTCCTGCTGTATTGAGACTGACATCTGACAGAGCTCCGTGGTGTCCTAACTTGGGTGAATTTAAATGACAAGCTTGGCTTTATAAGTAAGGGATCCTCTTTTACAATAGAACAGCATGATTGCTTCACGGTAGAGGGGGAAAAGAGGAAGAATCAAAGTTTTCTTCAAATCCCCAGTGGTGCCATTGACCTGTCAGAAGGTTGTGACCCACTCCTGTTAATCCATGCAAATCAGATGCCTCCAATTTGTGCTGCTGATTGGACTACCACACCTTTAGATTCAGGAAGCGGCTTTAGAGTGAGGTTCCTATCACAGAGTTCAGTTCACCTCTCATTTTTTTCTTCTTCAAAAACATGATGACAGCTGACTTCCTTCCCGCCCTGCCCTTGCTCAGTGAGGGAAGACTGTCTGATGGTTTCCTGATTAGCATCAAGGCAAAAGCAGCATGTTTTTCATAGACTAACGCTATTACCTAAATTATAGGCCTGTTGCTCTCAGCATTTTCCCCCCACAGACAGGTTAATATACACATCCCACTGGTATTATTGCTTTGCTAACAGTCACCCAATCATTTTTATAACATAGGGGGGGAAAAGGCCTGGTATTCCCTGGAACAAGCTTCGGATCCAGATGAGAGAATCTTGTAAAACCAGAAACGCTGTTTTCAACCCATCCCATTCAAACTTAACAACACTCCCCAGGTTCAATGCCCTGTGCTATTTGCATTTTAAACCAGGAGAGATTTCAAGCAGAAACATTCAGAAACAGGAAATTTAAAGGCAGGTATTTTGGATGTCAATAGTAAACTGGCCCAGGTGATTCCCACATCACTCAAGCTGTCCTGATCACTTTGAACTGATTATTTATACAATGTAAGCAACCAGAATTTTTGTGAATCATATCAAGGTAATTTGAAATCCTAGGGAGAAGAGGAATTCTTTAAAGGAGGTTAATAAATTTTCATTTTCTGAAAATTATTGCTGTCATTGAAAAAAAATCTTAAAGGATTCCTGAATAATTAACTTATGTGAACAATAAAGAACAGTAATAACCATTTTACCTATTTTTTAGAAAAATTGCTATTTCCAAAAGCAAAAAAAGATTTTAAAAATGATAACATAAACAGGAATAAGTGCAACCAAAAAATAAAAATAAAAACTCTACTTAAGGATATTAAAGACTTGAATAAATGAAGATGTTATCTCCACATATATTCATTCAATGTACGAAGGCTTAATATAGTATAGATGTCAGCTTCTTCAGACTTTAATATAACTTTGTTTGGTTCTTAAAATAATTACTTTAACCTAAAAAATGACTCCATAAGTTTATATACAAGAATAAATAAACAATAGTTGTTATGAAAATTGAAGGGCATTATAATATTAAAACATTATACAGGTACAGAAATTTAAATGTTGCAGTAAGGAGATCAGCCCAGACAGACTAATCAATGGAACAAAATAAGAAGCATGTGCCTATATATCCTTAGGGTTGATATTCAATATAGCAAAACTGACACCCACATTGGCACCAGAGCTCTAGTCTGGGGGGCATCACACCCACCTTTTTTGGTGTACCCTCCTCTTAATGGATAAAGAAGGGTCTTTTCAACCATAAAAAACAAGGAGATTATACCATTTGTGACAACACAGGTGGACTTTGAAGACATTATGCTAAGTGAAATAGAGAGAGACAAATACGTATGATCTCACTTATATGTGGACTCTTAAAAACAAACGAACTCACAGAAAAAGAGATCAGACTCTGATTACCAGAGGTGGGGGATAGGGGGAGGTGGAAATGGGGAGCCATGGTGGAAATGAACAAACTTTCGATTATAAGTAAGTACGAGGGATGTAATCCACAACATGATGACAAAGCTAACACTCCTGTATGGTAGATGGGAAAATCATTAAAGAGTAAATCCTAACAGTACTTGTCACAAGAAGAAATTTTTTTTTCTTTTCTTTTTATTGTAGCTATGTGAGAAGATAGATGTTAGCTGAACCTACTGCGGTAATCATTTTACAATATATGTAGATCAAACTATCATGCTGTATGACTGAACCTTTTGCAGTGATGTATGCTAATTATTTCTCTTAAAATGGTGGTGGGAGTATAAATAGGTAAAACTTTTCTAGAGGAAAATTTAGTAACGTGCACCAGAAGGCGTAAAAGTATTCATATCCTTTCATTCAAAGATTACACTTCAAGGAATTTCACCTAAAGAAGAAAAAATCAAATTGCAACCCAAATATTTACGCACAAGGTGGCTCACTGTTCCATTTTAACAAGCACAAAAATACCAAAAACAGGCTAAGTATTCCACAACAGGGGGATGGTTAAAGAAGTTCTATCCATAGGATGTAATGCTATGCAATTATTTTTTAAAGTTATGAGATACATTAAATTATACACAATATATTAAATTTAAAAAGCAAGAAACTAATCAGTATAATTCAATTTCCTAAATACATAGTTTTAATACATACATAGAAAATATTCTGAAATAATACAGAAAATGTTAAAAGATATTTTTTCATGTATTTGGATAAAAATAATTTTTGTTTCCTTGTGTGTATTCTCTCAAATTTTCTACAGAAATAAATGTCACTCCTTTAATTTAATTTTTTTTAATGTTTATTTATTTTTGAGAGAGAGTAAAAGTGGGGAAGGGGCAGAGGGAGAGGGAGACACAGAATCAGAAGCAGGCTCCAGGCTCTGGGCTGTCAGCACAGAGTTCAATGTGGGGCTCAAACTCATGAACTATGAGATCATGATCTGAGTTGAAGTCGAAGGCTTAACTGATTGAGCCACCCAGGAGCTCCCCGTCACTCTTTTAATTTAAAAAGTTATTTTAGGGGCGCCTGGATGGCTCAGTCATTTGAGCGTCCAACTCTTGATTTCAGCTCAGGTCATGATCTCATGGTTTGTGAGACTGAACCCTTCGTTGGGCTCCGTGCCGACAGGGCTGAGCCTGCTTGAGATTCTCCCTGTCTGCCACCCTCCCCCCACCCACCCTGCTAGCATTCTCTCTGTCTCTCTCAAAATAATAAATAAGCTTTTCCAAAAAATATTTTTAAAAAATTATAGGAGCAAGAGATAAATGACATGCTTGCCACCTACCACCCTGTAAAACTCCCATCTGTGGAGGTCATTTCTATTTATAAAAATAATCTTTTGGGGGCTCCTGGGTGCCTCAGTCCATTAAACATCCAACTTGGGCTCAGATCATGATCTCACAGTTTGTGGGTTTGAGCCCCGTGTTGGGCTCTGTGCTGACAGCTCGGAGCCTGCAGCGAGCTTCAGATTCTGTGTCTCCCTCTCTCTCTGCCCTTCTCCCACTCATACACACACTCTCTCTCTCTCTCTCTTTCTCTCAAGAATAAATAAACATTTAAAAAAACATTTTTTTAAAATAATCTTTTTTCTCTTTTTTTTGGTGTAAGTTTCTGAGAGAGAGGGAGACGACTTTTTTAAGAAGAGAGAAAAACGAAAACCCTAAATCCTAGAAAGTCTTTTTCCAGATGGAGCAGGAAAACCTTGGTATCTTTTGTATAAACCTGAGCGGTTAGTGGCACAAATGCACTAATCTTATTTGCTTTTGCCTTGCATCTGTGCCGATGCACAGACCGATTAACCATCTTTTCATACAAATGCTGAAGGTTGCCAGTTGTGACAGATTTGGACTAATGTTGATGGTAGCACGGGGCTTGGTTTGAGTGATTTGATAAAGCCAGCAGCAGCTTGAGGGGCGGTATGCTTCCAAGTGTGTAAACAACATCGCCAGCAACCAGCCCATGCTCAAAACGTAGCCCCCTTCTCCAATGTGTTGAGAACAAAATGGGCATCTCCAGCCTACTTTCCCATAGGCCCTGAACAAGACAATAGATCATGGGAATCTCAGAGCTCCTGATTCAAACGCCTCAGAGACCAGGCGCATAATCTAACGGAACGAAGCTGCTGGGGCCGGCAGGGACTGAGGCAACTGCAGACCATATACCCCATCTCAAAGGCAGCAGCACTGTGCTGGCCAGAAAAAGTGCTTCCTTGAGACAAATATGATTACAGCAGCAGCTCTGAGTCCACACACTCCCTAGGAAAATGTTTTGTTATGAGGTTATAGAATGATGAGGACCTCAGTACTATAAACTGGAGTGTCGCTCTAGCAAAGTGTTGTTTTATCAGACTATGACTTGTCACATCCTATTTACTCTCCTCAGTTAACCAGCATCGCTTTCTGAACTGGCCTTATCGTAGGGGGGGAAAAAACACATACTTTTTAAAGCCCATGTAGGAATCTGCAGTATAGGGTAAAGGGCAATGAATCAGAGGTCCCAGGACCAGGCATAAACCCTATCTGTGAGATCGCCTCGCTCTGGGACTTTGGACCACTTGGCTTATCTCTGTGATCTCTCCTTCTACTCCTTTAAGCATAAGGTTCTATCAGATGGTAAAGTTCCTTTCTATTCAAGAGGCCCATAATTCCATAATTTAAGAAAGCAGCCCAGGGATTTCCAACAGTTAGTTCACAGATATCTAGCCCAACATCCTGCACCCCCTACATAGCATCTCCATAGCCAGACCATTATTTACCACAGAAGACAAAGAAATACTTTTCTACCAGCAAGCTGGAAAAAAATTCACAAACCACTCCATTTCCCTGGCCTTCTGGCCAACAAAGTTTGACTGTAATAATGTGTCTCGTTAACTTCTTGGTGGCCTATAGTTTGCATTTTCACTTGCAGACTGTGGAGGTCCAGGAATGAATGATATTCGCTGAAGAACATTATCCTGAATGTTTGTTTCACCACTGGACAATTATGGTATTCCACCAGATTTGAATTTGTAAAGAAAGGGTCTCTTGCACGCCACTTTTGAGTCTTAAAAATGTTCAGAGGTTTACCACAGAAAACAAACATTTTTCAACAGATTTGCAATGATACTTTGCTGTTAACTTTCACAGAATGACAGCACAGGCTTCTTTGAAAGTCATCTCTTACATGAGATTATAGCAAGTGTATCTTTAGAACTGACCTCCAAGACATGCCATAACTCAGGCTTAAAGAATACTCTAAAATCCATGACAAAGGCTTTTCTCTCCACCTGAAAAAACAACTTACCAACCTCTTCTTCTGATTACAGGTTTCTGCCTACGTGCAAAACACATTACAAAGCATGAGAAGTGAAACCACCATGCAACACCACCAGAGAACCAGTATTTTTAAAGGTGCTACTAGAGAAAGTAGCAGTCAACTGATTTCTGTGGTACTTGGGTAACTTTGTTTTGTAAAAATACCAAGTTGAATCTTAGTATAAAAAGGCACCTATCTAGCTATTAACGAAAGACAGTATATCATAGAATACGTAGCCAAAGAACATTAGAACATTCTCTCTGCACAACTTACAAGAGTGAAAATTCTTGTCCAGGCTTCTTTTCTTTCTTCCTTCCTTCCTTCCTTTCTTTCTTTCTTTCTTTCTTTCTTTCTTTCTTTCTTTCTTTCTTTCTTTCCTTCCTTCCTTCCTTCCTTCCTTCAACATTTATTGATTTTCTTCTTGAAACCAGACATAGTACTTAGAAATAGGAATGTAATACCCAACAATAACAGGTTCCCTGCCTTCAAGGGCTCACTGATGGGGGAGAACTTTATGGTGAGGCATCACCATGCAGTGTTGAAAAGTACCATGAAAGAGAGTAGGTCTGCAAAGGCTTCTTTGAGAAGGTAATGCTGAACTTAATCCTGTGGAAAAGTCAGAGGCAGTCAGATGAAAGCTGAGGCAAAGAGGAAACTAAGAAGGACTTACCAGTTACTGGGGAAAATAAGTGCAAAGACAAAAGCCACCTCAGAGTGCATGGCAAATTTGTGTCAGTGGAAGGGGGTTCAAGGCAAGGAAGAGAGTATGAGAAATGAGGCCAGGGAAAATACTGTATGCAATGCTAAAAAGCTTGGACTTTTATCTCTGGGACAATGAGGAGCCAGGTCATCCAAATGACAGCAAAAGAGTGAAGTCAGAAGGGTTGTAAAAAGATCATTCTAGCTGCTGTGTAGGTAACAGATGGAATAAGGTCAAGGCTAGAGGCCAAGAGATAGCCAGGAAGTTACTGTAGCAATCTGGGTGAGAGATGATGGTGAACCCATTCAATCAGACAAGTTCAGTGGAATGAAAAGTGAAGAATGAGCTTGAGAGGTGGCTAGGTGGGTCCAGAGGCATGTGGGAGCTTGAATTGGTAACCTGTTAATGTCCTTTTCAGTTCAGCATTTTCAGCCTAAAGCTTCCTCAATCCCAGAAACGTCACACAGTCACCAAAACCTAAGGAAATTCTGAACTTGGCAGCGCCCTAAAAACCGATATGTAATCCTTTCAGTTCCTCAAATAGGTGGGGTCCCACTAATAAGCAAGTTAACCTGATTTTCATTCCTTTGGCTGGACCAGCCAGCATGGCAGTTGAAGAAGCAACTTGCCATTTTTTACCACATACATGACGTGACATCTGCCTACAAGTAAAAAAGAATAGGAATTCTCAAGTAGAAGAAATGCAGCAGATCCCCAAGACGTGGAAGAGTGTATTTCACATTTGTCAAACAGATCTCACTTCAGTAAACAGAAATACCATAAAACATGGCATGTCACACAAGTAATCTAACATGTCAGGATCTTCGGTAACCAGACTAGAGATGCCGTGCTGTTTGCCAAAAACACTACTGGATTATAAGTCAGGAACTTTGGTTTTTTCACTCTGGCTCATCACTAACTAGTTGTGTAAGCTTTGTGCTCCCTTGTCTTAAAATGAGGGAGACACGGGGTGCTTGGCTGCCTCAGACAGTGGAGTGTGTGGCTCTTTGATCTCAGAGTTAAGAGTTCAAGCCCCACGTTGGGTGTAGGGATTACTTAAAAATAAAATCTTTTAAAAAAATAAAATAAAATACTGTTTAGAAGGATTTTAACAAAATAAAATAATAAAACAAAATGAAGAAGATAGGTAGGATAAATGATCTTTAAGATTCTTTGCAACCCAAAGATTGTTATCAAGGTCTTTTTGTTTTAACTGCAGCTACAGGATCCCCCAGGCAGAGAAGCTCTGAAGTGACACTTTGAACCTCCTGTCCCCTTGCAACTATAGCAATCCTCTTACATCTTTCATACATATTATTTGTTTAAAGAAAGGTTATTAAAAAAAAAAAAGCTTGTAAACTTGTGCTCAACAGATTTGCATATTTTCTTAAAGATCCCAATTGTACTCTCATTCTCTTCTAGGAAGATTAATATTATCCAGAAGTTTAGGGTTTAATGGAGAGTAAAGATTGTTCTGCAGCTTTGGATCTTTGCAATTGTTTTTTGGTTTTTTTTTTTAAATCCATATGGTTAAATCACAGTGATTCACAGATGCAAATTCTGTGTTTATCCCAACCTCTAAGCCTTCTGTGGCATTTGAGTTTATAACAGCTTTTGTAAATGTTGATATAAGATTTGGGATTAAAGTAGGAACATACCACCTGTCTTAAAGTTGACATAAATGTTATAAAATGGGATGCTACACTTAATTCTAATCCTTGTCTCCAACCAGACCCATATGTAAATTTCACACAGTAGTATTTAGTAGCATAATTAATCCCTACTTTATGTTATGAGTAATATTTCCTATTCCCGACCCTGTAACGTCCTTTAAGAAGATCCATGTTCCAATTAGACTAGCCCATCGGCACTCTTTTAATGAGCAGATTAATCATTCAGATGGGTACAACGGTGTCATCACAGGTTTTAAATATGATAATCTACATCCTAATGGTGCTGCAAAGCCTTGGCTTAGAGCAAAAAAGGTAGACAAAATTGGTCAGAGTTTCATTTTGTTCTCTATCTGGGACAACACAGGGCACAGGAAACCTTGAGTAAGGGGAAGATTTAGGAAAGTACTCATAATTCAGCTACAACAATTATTTCTGGGGGAAGTCACATTTCTTGGCTCCCTAAAGCACATGCTGGTATGTTCAACTTTGACGTGGGGAAAAATTTTCATATTTTCTTGGCCAAATAGCTTTTCTTTTAGAACTCTACTCTCAACCTTCCTTTCTGAGAAAGGGTATAGGAAGGGAACTTTCACAGGAGAGCAGTTTTAAAATAGTTTTCATCAAGCCAGACCCATATTGATCAAATGGTTCCCCCACAGAAGTATGACAGGGAAAAAAAAAAAGTTTTTCCAATTTGACTACTGCCTTTTCACACAGGCTTATAGAAAACTACTTATTTCTCTCTGCCTTCATTTCTCCACTCTACAAAAGCAGCATTATAGCCAAATCTCAAAGAGCATCAGTTCTCTGGGCAATACAGGGCAAAACCACTGAAAAATAGGCTCACAGAGAGAAATATCAATAAACTGGAATTCAGTATAAAGGATTCACCCTGACAAAAAGTATACTCTTAGAAGGTGACTAATACACCCAAAAGTCCTCAAACCAAATATATTCTCTTTTCCATACCTCTTAGGGTTTTATCATTATAACCCGGAAACCAAGTTCTCCTATGAATTCTTAAACTGATACCCAGCTTCCCCTTTGGTTAAACTTGTCCCTGCAAAGAGAGGCACCTGGCTTGGTCTTGAAAATAAGGCCAGCATCATCATCTCAGACAAGCAAGTCATGGTTACATTTTTTTAAATTTAAGTATAGTCAGCATACAATGTTATATTAGTTTCAGGTGTACAACACAGTGATTGACAATTCTATACATTATGCTTTGCTCACTGTGATAAGTGTAGTTACCATCTGCCACACGGTTACATTTTTAATACAAATAGCTGAAGGCCAGCTCATCTGTAACTAAAGCAAGGGTTTGCTGCCAAGAAATCTCCAAAGAGAACATAGGCTGACTTGAGCAGATAGTGAAGGATAGTAACTTAGGGCAGATGTCAAGTATATGATAAAGGAAGATAATGGGATGCTGCTGTTAATATGCTCAGAGTAACCCCAGGTTCATCAGCAGCATCTGTAATAACAACCCAAGTTTCTGGATCTACACAGATAAAAAACCCTTTCAGGAAATAAGACATTGAGAGAGAAGTACTTGAATGGGGGCTGGGGGCATTGCTCCGCTGCTTTTCAGTGATAGCTTCACCCAATCCATTTAACAAATGCATCTTAAGCATCTAGAAGAGTAGGCACTGTATACACAGTGGTGCATGAGATACACAGATCCCTCCCAGATTGTTCCATATAGCTCTGTTTCTGCTTAGAAGTACAGGAGAAAAAATATTCTTATTTCAGAAAGGCTGAACTAAAAGTCTTCACTACTATCAAGATCCTTGTTCCAGACAAATTTCCTCTTAAGTGCCATGCCCATATCCATCTCCAAGTCTTTCAACACATTCCTTATCAAACCCTGCTCTTAAGAGAAACCTACACTAAACTTTAAGTATCGAGTGTAAGTTTGCAAGGGGAAAGAGAGTTATGTATTTTGTCAGAAGCTAGAGACTCAATATGCTAGGGTTTCAGACAGCAGCAAGATCAGAAAAAAATTTAAGCAGGGAAAAAGCAGTTGTAAGGTGGTTTGGAGGAATAAGAAAGGGAAGAGGTGTTTCCTGTTCCAATACCCTAGATTTATCACTTGGGAAGTTTCTCAAGACACACAACCCTGCTTCTTATATAGAGAGTCCCCATGAATAAACATGAAGTCTATCAGTTTCCTCCTAGGACAGTAATTCTGAAAAAAGTACCAAAGAGCCAATTTCCAAAAATCAGGAATTTCAAAAGGTTTGTGAACAAATATTGATGCTATTAAGAACGACAGTTTAGCATCCGTCCACGGGGAAAAAAATTTTTAAATCTAGAAGACTTTCCCTTAAATGTGAATTAAAACTGCAACTCAAACACCCTTGTCTTTTCTCCAGTAGGTTTCACTCATCCCCGTTAATACCACATCATGGAAAAACACATGTCAACAACTACAAATAATTGCAAAAAAATAATTATAAATTAGTTATAGATGTCTAAGTCTGTGCTATTCATTTAATGCCTCCACTGAGATCCTAGTCCAAGAAGAGTTAATCAAGCATAGCGGCTTCCTAATCAGAACAGTGAACTAATGATCCTATTTCTGAGTAATACCAGTCAGATAAAGCTCTCAAAAGGTAGTTAACATCACTTTGGTGGAAGGGAATGACAAGTGCAAGTCCTAGTAGGGGTAATGCATCATTCATGCCCCCTCTCATTCTGACATTTTAACGTTATCTTGTTTTACTGTGTCGGCCTAACACTGCCACTGCTGGCAAATTAAACTGTGAACTTACAAAGTGGGTGGCAATAAATACAAATTATGAGAGTTCAAAAGATGTCCCTGGAGGTGCACCGCAAGACACAGAATGTCTCTGGCTTTTCTGTCACATAGCAATAGATGAGAGACAAAGTAGAACAGGCATTTTTGGAGGTGGAAAAAAGGAGAAAGAAAAAGAATTAACTAGCTGATGATAAAAATGAGATGAAAATAAAGAGAAAACACATGTTTTTAAGACTGACTTGAAGAACACACCAATGGAAAAGGGAAGAGGTCCAGAAAAACTAGGTAAACATCAAAGGTCTTAGTCTATCAAATCTTTCGTGTAAGTAACTTTGGGAACCTATTTTGAAATTGAGGGTGGTATCTATACATTATCAAAAATAACAGGCAAGTATTCTGAGTAAAATTTATAATGAGAAAAGGTGCATCGATGCCATGAATCTCGTTCATCTTATAATGTTCCCAAATGAAATCTGAACCACAGTCCCTACCTCCTTTCCCAGCCCAGCAAAGAAAGCCAGAAAGAGAAAATTCGCCTCTTTTAAGTCACTCTGGTTGGACCAGTCTAGCATGGATGCCACTGAAAATATAAATATCAAGTGTATCTCAGGAAGCAGTTGTAGACCAAGAAAGATGGGTCTCAGGAGTCTTAATTTCTACAAGAATTCCATGTGCATTTCTGGTCAACACATCCTCGAGGGTTAATGAGCAAAATTAGGGAGAAGAGAATGAAAATTAAAATGACTCTAGAAAGTCCACTGGGGGCCTTGCCAACTTAAAAGGGCAACCATGATGGTCAGAAACATACCCCAAACAAAAGAAATCTGCCCTCTTAAAGCACATGAAAAAAAAAAAGACCTAATAAGTACAATCAGAGATCACATTTTTTAAATATCGCCTGACACTGAGACTTTTACTTCCAATTTGGTCTAGTTCCACTAATGAATCTTATAAAATATTTTATCTGCCTATTCCATGCCCACAAACCACTCACAGGAGACCGGGAAATCATCATTTCTTCCAGAGTGCACATATCAGTTGGGCCATATGCAACAGCGGTCTGTTTATTTTTCCCATAAACCACCGGTTTCATAGAAACTCATTAGCATCACCTGTGTTAATTACACTAGCAAACCAATCAACAGCTCCTTCTTAATTAGGTTTTCTTTATTAAAGCCGGAAATTGCCAAGGAGACAAAAGTCACCTGGGGAAATTATGTGAAAAGGAGTGTTTATGCCAAATTACACACTAAAATAATAATAAAATACCCTGGTTTGTTTACAGGAAAAGGAAACAATATTAATATTCAAGGTCACTGGCACACTCCTTATTAATTATTCTCATTATATTAAATTGTGATCATTTCTGCTTCAAGAGGGTTGGCTTATAGAAAGTCTTTGTACTCAAAGTTGACTCACATCAGATTTTAATGGCTGTGGTCAGCGATTATGACTTGCTTATTCCATAAACACGAGCACCCACAGGTTAAAGCAGTTAATACTAATTTCATGAGCTCATGTCCCAACTGTAACTCAAAATCCAGTATGTCTGTTAGTAAACCTAGAAAGGCATATAAAAATCTACTATGAAAGGAAAAGATACACATGTGACTCTTGGAATTTGCAATTCACCTTAAAGAGAAAGGAAAAAAGACTTCCAACCATATTCCTCTCACTTCCAAGAGCCTTTCAGCAGAGGGGGGTGGTTGCAGCACTGAGAACACAAAAGCGGCTTTTTAGAATCAGATTCTTTCTCCAAGGTTAGCCTTATAGGGAGGTTCCCCTGGGACGTTTAAATGAAGCCTGGCCAAAGAAGTAGAAAGTAGATTGCAGGGAGCTTCCTGTTCTGGTTGTGTGGAGGTGGAGAGGGAGGGGCAATATTGGGCAGCCTAATAGGCCTTTTCATCTTCAATGGACTATAATGCTAAGCACATTTGTCGTGGACTCAAAATCTATCTTCGGAATAAAGAAATCGAGGCACACCCATCTATAAAGTGGGGATAACAATGCTTAACCTGATTCTTACATGAGGAATTCATTTGAATTTAGAAAGTACTTTGATCATGAAAATCACTGAGTGACTGATATTTGTTCTTATGCCCACCGGTCCTGGAAGATAGCCTGTCCAAGGAGGCCTGCAAATTCTGGCTCTCTCTGGCCAAATGAGTGACTGTAAAAAGTCAGCTAGGTTTGGGACATGGACCCCCAAGAAAAGCAAATGTGGATTTTAGCAAGCAAACATCAGTGAAACTACTTTTCAGCATCAAGTTCCTGGACCCAACAGTACCAGCTCTCAATGGTTCTCTTCTTAGGGTCTTCTTTGCTTCTGCTTGGGTTACCACACACCTCCCAACTTAGGTCAAGGCGTAGAGACTCACTGATTGTTCTTGATGAATATTCACTGGAAATCAAGGAGAGTTTGCTCCAAGTCTCACAAGAACCTCTTTGTTTCCTAGAACAAATGCCGTAGAAGGGAACTGCCAAGGAGAAGACCAAAAGACCGCAAGAAAAGATGCTGCAAATGGTCTCACAGCCTGAAGAGGTATAAACATCAGAAGATTTTTGCTCTGATTTTTGCTCTGATTTTTAGAGGGAAGAATGCTTCCCTCTAAAAAGTCCAGCAAACCAACACCATTCAGTATTGTCTTCAAGAGCTAAGTAAGATTCTGGACATACACTCTCACCTCCCCCTGTTAAAAGTGCAGAGAACCTGGAGTCCATAACTTTGGAATTACTGTCTAGTGTTGAGAGATTAATATTAAGGATTAATATCAAAGGAATATCGCCCTGATGCTAGAAAGAGAATAGAAAAAGGACACTTCTAGATGGATAACAAAGTATTTAGATATGGATAGGCAAATATTTCTTGATCACCTTGTTGATTGCCATGGTGATTTTTAACCTTCCTTTTAGAGATCCCACTGGCTTCTTTAAAGAATAAAACTTCAGCTTACACAAAAGCTAAGGTGTCTGAGCTGAGTCCCCATGACTGACTGATGACCTTTGTAAAAAGGTGCTTATCAGGACAGGCCATTGTCTTGCCTGCCCACCTCGATCTGCATCCCCAGCGGCTCCTTCTCCCTCCCTTCTCTTTCACCCTCCCAGCTGGGTACCTTGTCACTCAAACTTCAGCTGAGTTTATTTCATTCACCCCACCCATATAGCACACATGCTGCATATTTCAGTATATAATTGTCACACAACTAAATAGATCATTCAGAAAGAATTTTAGCAATAGGGCTATCAAAGCAAACCCTTTATGGCTGAAAAAGAATTGTTCCAAAATGCATCTTTATGAATTAAGATCAGCTTAAAACTGTTAGTGGACTTGACTCAGAGGCCATTCTGAAAGAAAGAAAGAAAGAAAGAAAGAAAGAAAGAAAGAAAGAAAGAAAGAAAGACAAGAAAGAAAGAAAGAAAGAAAGAAAGAAAGAAAGAAAGAAAGAAAGACAAGAAAGAAAGAAAGAAAGAAAGAAAGAAAGAAAGAAAGAAAGAAAGAAAGAAAGAAAGAAAAGGAATCTTAAGTTGCAGCAGTTTTACGGTTTCACTCAAGAAACCAGGAGACCAGGAAATGCTTCCCTTTAGTTCAGGAATTATTTGCTTACTGTTAATGACTAGAAGGACACTTCATCACTGCCTAAAAACCTTCTCATCTATTTGTCCTCTATTTCCAATGGCTTCCCATCTCATGCAGAGGAAAGACCCAAGATCTTCATATGGCCTACAGGGTCCCCAAAATGGTGCCATTATGCCTCTGGCAGCGTCATCCACCTATCTCTTCCTTGCTTATTCTGTTCCAATCACACTGTCCTCCTTACTCTTCCTCAAGCCTGCTAGACACACACACTTCTTTCAGGGCCTCGCTTCACACTGCATGGTCTGCTCTAACTTCACTTCCCCTAGACATCTGCCCACTCCCTCTGCTCTTTCGGGTCTTTACCCAACTAACAACCTATCAGCAGGGCTTTTTCTGGCTACTGTATTTCAAATAACAATGCCAATCCCACTCCAAATGCTCCCTTTCCCCATCTCCTGAATTATTTTCCTCAGTAGAATTCATCACCATCTGATGACCTGTATATTTGACTTGTTTACTGTCTCTCCCCATGAAAATGTAAGCAGCATGTAGGCAGGGAGCTGTTTTGTTTTGTTTTGTTTTGTTTTGTTTTGTTTTGTTTTGTTTTTACTATTGCATTCATGCTGGACCCCCAGTGCCTAGACCAGTCTGGATCCTAGGAGGTACTCAATAAATATTTGTTGAAAGAACAAAAGAATAAAGGAGGAAAGGAAAGTCAGGGAGAAAGGGTATTATTCCTACCCCTTACTACATCCTGTCTTTCATTTCTCCTTCCATTTTCTTTCCCTCTTCCTTCCCACTCTTCTTCTCTAGAATATTCTCCTGCGTCCTGTCACTCCAATACCACCCCCTTTACCTGCTTAACCCTCCTTCTTTCTTCACCATCTTCTTGGGCATTTCCCTGGCCTCTCAGACCAGGTCAAATCACCACACACTCTCCACCACCTCCACTAGACAGACCCTACAAAACCAACAAAATATTCGGTGTCCTGTCTCTTACAGACATCACATTATAGATTTCACATTTATGTGCATGATATTTTTCATCAATATCTGAGCTCCAGGGTCCCAATCCTGCTAATACTGTAGAAGTTCCAAGAGAACAGAACCCTATACCGCAAGTTACTAGCACACATAAGGCATGCAATAACTATTTGTTGGTTGAATGAGAAAAAAATGTATCCTCTGAAGCACACGTTAAGTCATGTACTATTCTTGGCTAAGTGGCTCCAGAAAAGCCTAATCACCCCTCGTAGTGGTAGTGGGAGTAGTAGCCCTGATCATTCTCACTGCTATCGTACATAAGGAGATCTTTTGATTCTCACCACCTTGCCCACCTGACCCAGCACCCTTGATCGTTTGTAACCCCTTGCACCCCAAGGAAACCTGCAGCCACCCTTATCTTACAATTTGCAAATCCATTCTTATTCCTAATACATGTTGCTGACGCTCCCATTCTTTCATGTTTCCACTGTAGAATTTACCACTCTGTCTACCGCTCTATCTATAGCTCTCAATGCTCTGCAAGGTCATAAATGCAGCTTACTCTCTTTATAGCTCTAATTCCTAGCACAATGACATATTCAATAAAGGTCTGAATAAACCAACAAGTAGGTACCCTAATCTGACTGATGTCAAGTCCTCTATGTTAGATGGCAACCTATTGTTCAGAGAATCCAAAAAATCGAAGCCTTATCTTCTGACTTTCAAAAGCATGCAAGCTTGAGGAAGAAAGTCTGGCAAATCACCCAAATCTCTGGTAACCTATGTTCACAGTCTCCAGTAAGGAATCCCAGCAGGTCTGATCTTTCATACCCTGGAGTTTCTCAATTGCCACTTGAGAGGCATTTCAAAATCTTCAACTCTGAACTGTCTCACTTTGACAATCTGTTTTACATAATTTTTTCAAGTATACTGGGAAGAAAAAAAAAATCCTCATTGGAAACATACACGGCTCTGAGATGGTGGTTTTGCAGACAATTTCTTGAATACACATAAACATTATCTCCCTGATAGGAAAGAATGGCTCTTTAAGGAGCTGTCATGATCAATCGTAAAAATACATATTTAGAACACTCTTTTCAAGCATGTGTATTATAAACATGTTTTAAAATGAAAACTATTTATCCAAAAGACCATAATGGTTCTGAAGAGCATTTTGTAAATCCATATCTGAGGTTTTAAGGGGGAGAAAAAGATTTCTGACCTGGGAGATCATAAAGACTTCACTAAAGCCATTAACATTTATTGTCTCTCAAGGGCTAAAATGTTGCTGGGAACATGTTTCCAGGTTAGGGGAAAACACAGCCCATTCTTCTAACAAAGGGTCTTAGATGCTTCTCTCTGTCCTGTCCCAAAGGCTGACAGACACCAGTCCATTATACTAACTAATGGCACACTTAGAAGAAAATGCCATCCAGAAGATGTTAGCCCAGGGACCTTGACTAATGGGTACTGTCTAATGTTCAAAGACCCCGTCAGCTCTGGTCACTGATGAGACATTCTCAGAGTAGTGCATTAAGACCTTGGTGGAGAAACTCACTGTGGGAAATCTGATAGGATGAATTGGATATTTGAGGACAAAAAACACTCTTTATCCCTTTTGTCTCAAGCCTGATTCTAGAGAAAAGAGACAATAATCTCATGTAAAAACTTAATCTCCTACACCTTCTGTATCTCCTTCCACAGTCCTGACCAAAGAAAACACATGAATAAGAGAGCCTTTAGCCCTTGTACTAACTACTGACTGTATGCTATATTTACTAGGGCAGGAAAATGGGACATTTCCTGGTTAATAGGGAAAAAATCCATTCACTTCAACATGACACTGGAAATTTTCTTTATGAGACGCAGGGGTATGGTGAATGACAGAAAGTATATTGGATCAGTCCCAAATTTGCAAATGCTATATAGTGCCTTCATATATTTTTTTCAATTCTTAACAAAAGAGTTTTGGTTTTTGTAAGAAAAAAAGAGTTGGGGGATAGGGTGAAAGAAAGAGGAGACAAAGACAAGGAAGAGAGGGAGGTGGGAAGATGGAAGGACATCAGTAATATTACATACTAAGAGCTGGCCTAAAGCGAAATGTCAACAGGCAACCTATAAACAAAAATCAAAAATGGAAAGACTGAGAAACCTAACCATAGCCACATGAGAAACACTATTGGCCATACATAATTGTGGCAGAGGCTGAAAGGGGCTCATATTGACACATTTTTCACTTTTGTATAGTATAGGCTTCATAAATCTAACATTTTACCTGTCAGGTCTGAATGACCAGCTGGGTTTGATTAGGACAGCAATGTACTTCCATACAGGCAAAATTTGGTTGGGGATGACTGGACTCTGCTTTACACTAAAGGAAGTTATATCCCTAATAGTTAAGAAATAAGCAGATTTCCCTTCTTAGATGAAATAACCTGCCTCCAGAACCTGCCCAAAACACTGTCTCTGAAAGCAAACAGACCCAGCTAAGAGTTTCTACAAAGCTGGGCTTTCATTTATTGTCAAGGCAGAATCAAATTGGTCCTTTTTATGTATCATGTGAGTTAGGCTGACCTACCCATTCTTACATAGCCAAGTATTGGTTCATTGTGTTGGCTTTATCCCCTTTCCTGTAATGTAACAAAAGAATCTAAATACTCAAGTATTCCTAAGACCCTTGATGAGAGTACTTAGCTCACATCAATGGTAATGGGACTTAAACCTAGGTATTTTAGGCAGAATGGATTTCTTTGTTGGGTACTTTTCGTCCTTTTTTTCCCTGAGCTTGATTTCACACCAGCTATGTTCACAAATCCATAATAAATCACTAGGAATGTAAAATACACTACACTTTCCCCCTCAAGTTGGCCTGGGTCATTTATCATTCTGTGGATTTCAAAAAGATGGTAGTGTTTTTATTGCAAAGGCCTTGTCATTACAGAAACTAGAAAAGAAAGTATTGATCACAATTAGATCGTATATTAGCAGTCTCTGATGCCTGGACTGCTGAGGATTTCAACCTAGATCATTCTCCCCTCTGTTAAAATTCTGGACAGCAATTTCTTTTATGTTAGAATAACTAGTATAAACCCATAAAATGTAACCTAAAAATGTAATTATAATTGCCATGCCAAAAGCAAGCCAGTCAATATCTTCAAGATTCTAATAGTTTCAAGCACTATTACCTTAACGGTCTCACATCACAGTACTGATTAAAGAAACATTTTGTCTTTTTATCTGTATGGAATGGCTAGCGTAATCACTGAAGCATGGAGAGCTAAAATATTTATTAGTGAGTATACATCTTGGTTCAGGCAGTGAATGTCAATTTAGGTGTGGAAAGTTACAACAGAGCTCTCAGCTCAATCCATTTTCAGGTTCCTCCAATGCTCCTGAGGTGGTCACCCCAAGCAGAGGAGATCTTAGCATCTGTCCCTCCACCTAAATGAACTCCTCCTGCAGATTTCCCAGAAAGAAGCTCTTCTCAGGAGCTTTCAAACTGGTCTTAAATTGGCAGTGACTATCATGGAATCATTGTCAACCAACAGAGACAAGCCTGAAAGGAGAGGCACTGAGTGGGTGGAAAGCACGAGGTAAGACCAGCCTGACATCAGCCAGTGCTCCAACCCACCCTTCCTGACCAGCAAAAATAGACAAGCAAACAAAACTATTCATTTAAAAAACTGTATTGATTAAAATAAATGCAAACTAAAGTATGAGAATCAAAGCCTATCATTTTCCCCACAGAATACATTGTCCATAATTTATATCTTGAAAGGTACCTATCATCACATTCTAGCCAATTACCAAATGCAGAATTAGAAGGTAAACGTCAAAGGGTTTCTCCACACTAGTCACTTAATAATGTTTGTTTCGCCAAACTATGCAATTGAATTCTATAGATTTGGAATGTAATAAATATAAAAAGGCACTTTAAAATGAATGGCATACTCCTGATCATTTCTCTGAGAAGCAAAAATATATTTCCTCCCAATTTGTTGAGCAGGAAGAAAATTTAGTGTCCAATCAGTTCAGAAACATCAACACAGTGGTCAAATAAAAATTTCCTACCATGTGATGTGCCCAATTAATTTTACAATTAGAGCTATCTGTGCAATGTTTGTTTCCAAAGCTAGATACGAAATGGGTGGAGGAAATCTGTCTCACCTGGGGAAACACATTCTGTGACTTGGTAAAACACAGAAGCGCTGCCTTCCCAGTGGGCTCCTAGGAGAAAGCATCCATTCTGACTCTTCACTAGTTCTTAAGTAAACAGGGTCCCAGGCCCTAATGCTTCCTGCCTTAAGTAAGAGGGGGAAGAGTAGAGAGAGACACAGAGGCTAAAGGGATGGAAAATGGGTGACGCTAGCTCCAAAATTAAGTGAGAATGCCAATCGCATCATCCCGGGATGGCCAGACAAAGGGAAGAGGCAGCATCGCACCTCCACAGTCTACCCATGGGTTAACTGGCATTTCTAATACTTTTCACCTAGTCTGACTTGACAGATGCCTAACCTTAGCTACTGAGTGGAGACAGGCTGATGGGTCTTGGCCATACAGGGGGAAAATTTTTGATGCTTCTCACTTATGACATGATTGATTTTCTTTCAGCGGCCCTTCACTTTGGGAAGTGGCGAGGGCTGGCTCACTGCGCCCCGGTGCGCCCTGACCCCCGACACGTGGCCGCTGTGAGGCTGGAAACCGATGACGGCAGAAACCTAAAAAATCAATAGGCCCTGTCAGTCAGAGGCGAGGCGGACGTCTTTTAAAAACCCAATCACGACATGTATTTGCTGCACGGTGCGGATCTACTGCACACTTGAGAACACACTGAATTTCCCCTTCCCCTTATTTATTTATTTATTTATTTGGCTCTGCTTTACACTTCATTTTACCTCTTTTTGAGAGGGGGGAAAAGACCTTAACCTTTCAGGCAGCCAGGGAAAGGGAGCAAGCCATGTGGTAAGGTTGGTTCTTCGTGATATTAACAGGAAAAATTCCCTGGAAACTATTTGAATAGTATGAAATAAATAGAGCACCTTGCAGCTGCCAACATAAACAGTGACATCATTTTTTTTTACATTATCTGGAAAGAATTTAGATATAAGACTTTTAAGTCTAAAAACATATGAGGGCAAAGCTGCTTAATAGACATGGTTAAGGAAAGAGTATTGTTAATTTTTCTTCTGGGGTTTCTTTAAGGTGAAAGAATTGAGGACGTACACACACACACACACACACACACACACACACACACACACATGCTTTATAGTTCTCTGCTGGGGAAAAGCAAGCACTGGGAGAACCATTACGTTTCTAAGCAGGGTCAGCGTAATATTCTCCATTCAGTGTGGAAGAAATATCAAATATGCATCCTTTCTTTGGGAGACAGACAATGCAAAAGATGGCATTTAGCTTCTTCGTGATCTGAGGAGGGGCAAAATAAATATCAACTATGACAAACCAAAAAGATAAGAGAATATCAGCTGGAATGCTTCCGCACAGAGAGAAAGAAATCCTACACTCACACAGAAAGAAAAAAGAAGGAAGTGAAAAGGGTTTGGAGCCTACAGAAAAACAGGCAAGATACTATTAGGTACAATTAAAATATATACCCGGAGAGCTTTGTGCAAGTATATTTCAGAATTTCTGGGACACACTTTTCTTCTTTCTTTACAGAGAAATAGATAGGTATATTATGCACCATCTTAAAATCCACCAAGGTAAATATGATATATTAAAAAGAAAACAAATAAACAAAATCTGTGCCTGAATTCCCAAACTAAGCCCAATTAAAGGTTTCTTTATGGCTGTAAACCTGACAAGCTACAATTTCCCCCTGTTGCAGTGGGTGTGTGTGTTTTAATGTAATATTAATGAGCCAGGATGGAGGGTCATAAAAAGTGATAGGTTTTTGCGATGGTAAATTATAAATCGGTATTGATTTTTCCCGGCACTAATGCAGCCAGCTTATTGTAAGACACCACAGGCAAAGTGCACTTTATCAGATTAGACTGGGGCCGGTATCAAATATACATGAGAATAAGGATGCATTTGTGAGTTAGACTAGACTTTTCTTCCCTAACAATGCATGAAATTTTTAAGGGAAAAAAAAAACAGACAAGGATACTGGGAAATTCAACATTTTTTTCTAAAGCACAAATTTCCAGAATTGTTGCTCTTGGGACAATTTGTTTCACAGTGAATAGAGGGCAGTAATAATACTAATGAAATTATAAATAGTTTTCTTTTAAAGGCCGTTCTAAGTTTCTCTTGTTTAATTTGTAGCTTCAGACTGCCAACAACAAAAGGGCATGCTTCTGGCCTCTCCACTGTGTCCACCCCCCGGGTAACATATCATTCTTTTCCCTCTGCCCACAAGTCACGTTGAGTGAACCACGGTGGAAAAGAAAGTGTTATTTTTCCAAATGACTGGGGTTCCTCTCTGTTGACATTTTATAGTCATAAGGACTTGATTAGATACTTCAGTGGAGATTTTTAGCAATCAAGAGAAAAGAGGAGCCAAAGAGAGAATAAGGAACAGGAGAAAAGAAAGAAAATGACTAGACCTTATTCCCCTCAACAAAGATGTGGTTATTTGTCCTCTCTTCCAACAAGGGTCAGCCTCTGACTCACTCTAATATCAACAGGGAAGAGAGTGCTCACCCTGATGTGTGTGTGCGCGCGCGCGTGTGCACACGTGTGTGTGTGTGTGTGTGTGTGTGTGTGTGTGTGTGTGTTACCTTTTGTTCTTTGGAGAGACTTCCCCAGCTTTGTTGGGAATGCTAGCAACCCTGTTTCCAAACACTTCCCGACTTTCGTCCTTAAAACTACTACCACACACTCTGTCAAAACCTGCCGCTTTCCTCCGGGCACAAAGGCTGCACTTTCACCACGTGATTGCAACCGTGCCCAGCTCTGAGGCCGGGTCCACGGCCAAGACTCCTCTCTCTGTCTCCAGGGCGCGAACAGGAATTGGAAACCAGAATGCTCACCCCCAAAAGAGTCTTTTTTTAAGAAGTCTGGAAGAACATGTGTTTATTGACAGTTCATTAACAAACATCAACCCCCCTGCAAGCTGTTTACTAAGGAACGTAGTGAAGTGAAGAAGTGTGAATATAAATAACTAACAAAGAAAGAATGGGGAGAAAATACCTCAGGGCTGTCCCCTTTTAAATGCACTTGGAATCTGCTTTCTTTTCTGCTTGGAAACATGATGCTACTGAAGGTACCCTTGGCCCCCTGAACCCAGGACAGGAAACACAGTAGATGTTTTTGTAAGGGTACCTAGAACATTTAAATAAAACTCTGAAAAACCAGAGTATGCCATTCCTCTTCATTCTTTCTCTTTGCCTATATCAAGAGATTTAAACAATTTTTAAAGGAAAAATAAGCTGATAAGTTCCATAATATTAAGGTTAAGGCTATGATATTATTGCTTATATCCAAAATATGAAGGACGTCAAAACTGCAGCAAAAGTTCACGAAAACCAGACCCCAATCTCAAGGAGCGTAAAATCGAAGTTAGGGGTAAGCTAAATCAGTAAAGAACATATAACATTCAATAAGGTGTTTCTCATTTGTTACATCAATACTCAAAGTGGACCATACTGAGTGAGGGGAGCTAACTATTTCCAAATGTTTAAAAAAAAAAAAAAAAACCTTACTACAATATCCTTGCATCAAAATGACTCCTGCAATTATAGAAATAAGAGAAAATGTTTTGAGACAAGAACAAATCAGGTAAAACCTAATAAAGCCAAAAGGAAATTAGAAAAATAGAAGGTTGTATTCATGGGAGTTTAATCTTTTCACTGAAAAGTGATCTATATTATATGTCAAATCAACATCTTAAGGTTCTCTTGTATAAAGTTTTGAAAGTGAAAGCATACATTTTACCTATGCTAATTTAACTTTATTAGTGATGCCAAAACCCTCATTTACATTTTTCATAAAATTATGCAGCAGTTCCCTCTGCTTTAGGGATAAAGCTAATAAACAAATACATAAATTAGTGTATTTTAATTAAACATTATCCCATGAAGTAATATTGTACACTGTCTAACACAAGAACAACTTTCTTACTTAAAATCAGTACAATATTAAAATATTAAAACTCATTAAAAATTAATTTAAAAATACTTTACAAACAGTCAAGTACTCCAAGTTCTGCATTTTTAAAGGTTTTATGTTGTTGTTGTACATATGGTATAATCCCTAAGCTCCTAGCAAAATAGTGCAAGAAACAAAGGTTACTTTGCAGAAATGCATTGACAGACTTGAAAAAATTGCTATTTTTAAAAAATATTTCATCAAAACAGTGTTGCTAGAATCTTACAAAAAATAAAAACAAAAAACCAAGGGCCCAGTAGACACATATAGCAAAACATAAGTCTGCATCTGGTTCACTCAACCAGAACCTATTTAACTGCCTACTATGTGCCCAATATGAGCTATGTACATGGGAGTCAACTGCCAATTAATGGCTTGGGCAAGAGAATTCAAAATAAGTTACTACCAGCCTAGACCAAAACACAAAGTAATTGAAATCCTCCAATGGTAGATAGGTAGGCGGGTTTTTCCAACATGACTAGAAATGTCTTTAGAAATCTTTAGGTCAAATAGAAAACTGCCCTGAGACAATGAACTAATGAATGCAACTCAGCTGACATTTTATTAAATAAATATTAGCTGCTCGAGTAGTTACTAATGGTATTATGTGCACAGTAAGGCTCAGTCAAAGGTGCAGATTAACCAAAGCTTAAAAACACAGATGGCGATGATGCACTGATGCATACCTTCTATTCAAGTTAACAATCATTTATTGAGGGACTACTTACTATATGTTGGACAATGGGTTAGACAATGCAAAGATTAAAAAGAATTAACTGAGCTACCTGAGGGCAGTAACTTTGTCTGCCGTGTCTACTGCTATGTTTCCAGATCCTGACATAGTGCTTGACATACTATAGGTACTCAAAAAATATTTTTTGAATAAATGAATTAATAACCAAACAAAAAGCCCTATTGACAAGATATGCACAGTCTAATTACTTTTGCCCTGCTGGGGTTTTTCCATCACAGATACAGCTTGCTGTCTTTGAAAACTGCTGTCCAGCTACAAGTAATTTAATAAAATAGCCATGATCACTTGATTTGGAGAATATCATCCACTTGGCATTTACAGGAAGAGATGGGCTTGTGATCTGAATAGGGCCAAACTGTCACCCAGTGTCCTATATATGAGGCTCTCAATTTAACCCAAATTACCCTGGAAGGAAATTCCACACAACAAACCATGGAAAACATGGCCTGGTCACCTCAGGAGGCTGAGTCTGCAGGACACGTGGTCCTGGCCTCTGGTTCCATAGGCCACATTTTGTGTCGAGTTCCGGATACACATCATGGAGGTTCGTGACTCCCCCAGTCCATAGTGTCTCAGGCCTGTGACAGAGCTCTTGTTAGGAAGATATCAGCTTTTTATTTGAATCAAATTACTGTGGATGGCCCAAAATGTGGTAAAATAGCACAAGAGTTCCCTTCGGCAGCAAGCGTTTCAAGCGGTATCTTTCATTTGGGTGAAATTGTTAGTAACCTGAAGACATGGAAGGAGAAAGGAAGAGCAGACCCCAAGGAAGCAGGTAGGGTTTTTTTGTGTAAATAATGTGTTTTGAAGAGGCATGTTCCTTTAGCCAGCTCTATGGAATTACAGATGACTTGATATTTCCAATATGACTAACTTACAACACAGCTGAACTCCACTGCATCCACTCGTGGACGCAGGAGGCATCTTTTCCCAATATTGGTGGAATGTTCTCTACAGCAGTATTGATTGCACAGTGATGGGAAACTGCAGGACAAACCCGAACTAATTAAGCAATAAGCTCAGACTACCTACCTTCAATACTGTCTGAAGGCACATTTAATTACTGCATGGATGCAACGACACGAGGAAGAACATGCCATTTAGGTAAATGTATCAAAGAGTATTGACTGAATGACTAAGACTCCCTATCGGCTCTAATGCCTTTGGAGAATCAAAGGGAATACGAAGCAGATATTTCAATTTGGAAAGAGAATCCTACCAAGTGGGTGGGCGTGAGGGTCTGGAGGGAGGAGGCAACGACCAAACCAGAGATAATGTGCTCAGCCAAAACCTGGAATAAATGGAATCCAAGCCGAGGATAGGCCATTTTTTATAAGAACTAAAGAATATTCTAGTACTTTATCTGGACAGAACCTCATCCTGCAACTGTGTGTGTGTGTGTGTGTGTGTGTGTGTGTGCACGCGCGCAACCAAATGAAGAAAATAGAAGTATCTCTTTGAACATAAATTCAG
Source organism: Acinonyx jubatus (assembly GCF_027475565.1). Classification (NCBI taxonomy): domain Eukaryota; kingdom Metazoa; phylum Chordata; class Mammalia; order Carnivora; family Felidae; genus Acinonyx; species Acinonyx jubatus. The sequence goes on along the minus strand of NC_069380.1, from coordinate 186,382,590 downwards.
TAACAAAAATAGAATTAAAATGCTGGTTACTGTTATAATATTTGAGTCCTTTGGTTAGCAGCTAATTTCCCATGAATCTCATAAACATCCAAGTCATACTCGGAATCCCAAAAGAAGGGGTAAAATAGCAAAAGGAACCATTTGGCACCTCCAGCTCCTCTAACTGCAGCTTATCACCTTAGTCAGGACCACCACCTACAGGGTGTGACTAATGATAACATACAAATAGCCAATGGGGTGCCTGGGTGGCTCAGTGAGTTAAGTGTCCGACTTCGGCTCAGGTCATGATCTCACGGTTTGTGGACTCAAGCCCCATGTCAGGCTCTGTGCTGACCGCTTGAAACCTGGAGCCTGCTTCAGATTCTCTCTGTCTCTCTCTCTCTCTCTGCCCCTCCCCTGCTCATACTCTCTCTCTCTCTCTCTCTCTCTCTCTCTCAAAAATAAATAAAAACATTTAAGATTTTTTAATTTGTAAAAACAAAACAAAACATACATATAGCCACAATCATCAATGTTAAAATCCTCAGGGGCTTGAAAATTGATTTCTATGACTCTGTTCATGATTGCTTCAGGTTTCTAGTTTCTATTCTCTATGTTTCTCAAGTCTCTGGTCTGACGACCTACGTTTAAACTTCACTTTTTTATTTCATGTATGCTTGGCCGTCAAATAGAGTACTTTTTCTTATAAGTATCACCATCACTTCCTCAAGGTTAAGAAGCAGCACCTGTAATGATGTACTCAAGACTATGTTAGTGGTGCAAGTACATGAGTATCAAAAACCATCAAGTCACATATTGAGAAGATCTGTCCCTTTTTAATTTTTCCCTTATTGTTCTGATGAAGTCCGTGAGAGAGTCTCAGGGGGCGCTAGCATTTCTTGAACACCTAAGACTTGTCAGTCTCTGTGTATAGCAGCATCACTGGCAGGCAGTGGCCTCCACCTACAACATCACGATGCTGCTTTCTTTTCATTGTATGTACCCTGTGGCTACTTTCCGTTTCCTGCAGGAGAGGCTGAACGGCCACTTACGGCAGTGATATAAAGTCTCTTTTTCAAATACAGTCAAGTTTAAAGAGCTGACGTAAATAAATTTATTTTTTAAAATAGTACAGTCGGTACAAGGATATGGCAAGAATCATGAAAGTGGTACAAGAATGATATTTGCAAGATTTCCTGGGTTGAGAAATGGACAGCCTAGGTTTTTAGTGGTAGTTTTACCACTAACCAGCTTTGTGACCATTTGGAAGTCACTGAACATCACTTATCTTGACCATAAAGGGAAGGTGTTAGGTCAATGTTTTCAACCTGGCTGTGCTCTACAATCACCTCAGGATTTTTTTAGAAAATGCCAGTGCCTGGGCTCTACCCCAGACCAATTAAATCAGAATGTCTAGAGGCAAGGACTAAACATCAGTATTTGTTTTAAAGATTCTCAGGAAATTCCAATGCCAGGCCCCAACTAAGTACTGCTGGGAGAGATGATTTCTAAAACCTTCTGAATCCTAATATTCCCTAGAAAGGGTATAAGAGGTGCAAAAGTCTGTTTTCTCTTTGCCTTTACTTTTTCTCTTCCTTTTTTCTTTTCAAAATTTCCCTCTCTTTTTTGCAAAGTTCTAGATCCAACTATTCTTTCTGAATTTTGCTGATGTGACACCTCCCACATCACCATTATCCCAAAAGCTAGTAATGCACTTTTTTTTCCTTTTCCTCAGATTGGTAGTAAAGCCACTAAAACAGAGGCATCAGAGTCTAAAGTCAGAAATCCCAAATGGAAAGTCCAGATTTCTAACTCCTAGTCTAGTGTCTGGGAGAAGGAGAGGAGGAGGAAGGGAACAGTCCTTTGACTTGGATGCCAATGGAGCCCATGCAGCTCATCTCCTGAATCCAAGCATGGACAAGACTGTGGAGCCAGTCTCCCAGGAGATGCATATACTGCAGGAGCCCAGAGCATTAGCTCTTGGGCTAGTGTCCTCCATATGCCACTTAAGCCCCCTCATCAATAACCACTTACCCCAGGAATGGCATATCAGCAAAGCCATTCCGAGCAGACCAGCTCTTCCGTCCAGCACAGCCCCCAGGTCAGGGGGCAACAGCGTGATAAATGCCGAGCCACAAGCCGCACTGTCTCTTCCAGCCCCTGTCTCCTTCCCCAGCTTAATTAAGAAACAACGTATTTCCCGTCCCTCTCTTTCTGGTTTTCCCTTTCATCTCCCCTTCCTTAGTCTGCAATGGGGCAGGAGCGGAGCCGGCGTTGGGGGTGGGGGCTGCCTTCTACTTCAGGGTATGGCAAGTGCAAGTGAGTACTGATGACAAGACCTGGATACAATTAGGGACAGGTTGCATCTCAGGACTAGATATGTTATTTCTTTTTTCCTTCCCTCCTTTTTCTTTCTTTCTTCTTTCTTTCTTTCTTTCTTTCTTTCTTTCTTTCTTCCTCCCTTCCTCATTTCCTTCCTTCCTTCCTTCCTCCCTTCCTCATTTCCTTCCTTCCTTTCCTCCTCCCTCCCTCCCTCCATTCCTTCCTTCCTTCCTTTTATTAGAAAGAGTCAATTCTATCTCCTCCCCTAGCTTTTCAGGCTGACTTGGGTGATTCTCAGGCAGGGAGCTTGAACTCAAACTCCCACAGAAACACACAAGAGGGTTACACCCCTACCCCCACATAAAGAAAGGAGTTATCATCAGCAAAGCTGGGGGTTGCCAGGTAGGCCTCTGAGCCCATGGTTATATATTCTCTAATTTTATAAGAAAAGCCCACTATACAGATTTAAATGTGAAATCTTCTGATTTGATGATGTTGTTGTCTCAAATATATTGCAGACCTAATCAAATGCATTTGAAAGCTGAATTAAGTCACATTTGAAGACTTCTATAAGCTGTGAGGTTGAGGGAAGGAAAGAGCAAATTCCTAAGAATTTAATCTCTCTCATTTCATTGGATTTGCCAGACTTATATAACCCTTGTCTGGACCCCAGCTTAGCAATTCAATCACCCAACATCTAATTAATGGTGATTATGATTACTATTTTTATAGTTTTTCATATATACTTCTGCTAAGCACTCCTACAAATAAGGTACCGTTATCACCACCATTTCACAAAAAGGAATCTGAGGCTCAGAGAGACTGAATTACCCATTTGGACCATACAGCTCCAAAGTGTTAGACACACTTAAAGCAGAGGCTGCCCAATTCCAGTGCCCATATTTCTAACACTGCATTAACAGTGAAGCTTCTTATCCTAGAACTAAGAGATCTTGAGAAGTATCACTAGGCGACATTTATTGTTCTAGCTATGGAGATAAAGTGGACAGATTTCAGTAAAATTCAGGCTTCCCATGTACATCAACTGTGTGCCTTTGGGCAAACTATTTCACTTTTCTGAGCTTCATTTTCTTCTGTAAAAGGTGGTGCTACTATTTTCCATATAGGCTAATCAGTGCCATTACATGAGATAATCCATGTAAATGCTTAGCATAGTCCCTGAAGAATAATACACGCTGGAAAAAGCTGGACTGCTATTGCTATTATTTTTATTTTCTTTACTATGAGTCATCACTGTTCATATTCAACCCTCTACCCTAAAGCCACAGAATCCTAACACTCCCTTGGGTTTTAAGAACACTTTCAACTTTTCAAAGCCTTTTAACATCCATTATTTCATTTGATCCTACAAGAACCTGATGAGGAGGGTGGGGCAGGGATTACCTCATTTGACAGATGAGAGAATGAAGAAGGCACAGAGAGGTTCAGAAGGCTTCCAAAGTCACGCAGCTAGATGTGGGTTCCATAACCCTGAGCTTTTTTCTATTACTAGACACTCAAGGATGAAGTAGGTAGGAAAGGCCACCAGAAGTAGAAACATTGTGTGTGTTCTTGGGTGCCTGGAAAGTTAATGGGGGTTTAAACACAACTGCCCGTGAAAAAGATATAAGAATACTTCTGAAGAAACATAAATGGGTTGGAATTCATAAACTACAAATTATACAGATAAATACATACAGGAAAAAATTACTAGAAGCAATTACTAACATGAGTAGAAGCCAGGATGGTGACATTTGAAGAACTTCCTGGAGGGGTATAGGAGGCCTTCTATGCCTGCTGCAAACTAATTAGAGTTGGGAATGGTGTCTTATGGGCTGACTGGAGCAGCACTGTGGGGAAAGGACATCATTATTCCCAACCCCTCTGTCTCTGGAGTCTATCTTATGACACCTGAACTCTTAAGTACCCTATTACCAGCATCTAGCACATTATCTAACCCATAGTAGGTACTCATAGTAGGTGAACTGATTGATAGAAAGAAGGAAGGAACGAACAAAGGAAGGACTCTGCCCAGAAAGATGGAAGAAGCTATGAGCCCATCTGCAGTAGACCTGGCCCATTCTAGTAGATGTCTGTCATTTTTCCTGCCCAATCCCTCTACCACATCTTTGTACTTTTTCCTTTAGTCAACTGTCCCTGGTTTATTCATCATGATCTTAGGGAGACTGATAGCCAAGTCAGGCCAATCCAACTCTCTCTCTCTCGAGATGCTGAATCTTGAGAAGAGGAGGACACAGGAGAAAAGGTGGTAGGAGCCCAAACCTTTGGCTGGCAGCAGCCTGAGAGACCATTACTTCCTATGACCCAGATCCCCAGAGCTGCCTGATGTATTCATCATCCTAAGGCCTGATTATTCAACTTTTTTTCTGACTTTTAAGCTTACCAGTTATTTCTCCAACAGATTCCTACATTTTTGCTTAAGTTGTCAAGAGTCAGTTTCTCTTGCGTGTAACCAAAGGGCGACCTGCCCTCAAAGTGAGCAGCTGAGTAGGTAGGGTTGCTGTTATATCAGCTGGCACAATTCCAAGAGCCTCTAAATAGGCCTTGCTATTCTTCTGAGTCTGCCTCTCAGGACATATCAATAATATAAATATAGGAAAGAAGTGCATAGCCTGTTAGAGTAGTCCCAGCTGATGCAGCGAAGAGATACCTGCCTTAAATATTTTGTTCCAATTCTCTCCATCTGGATTGGAATTGGGCAAAATAGAGCCAGTGGAGTGACAGAGAGAAAGAGGAGGGAAAAAACCCACAAATGGGTCTTCCCCCTTTGCCTCACTCAGCAGCTGGAGTCTCCAGTTGAACCAACTCCAACCCAATTCCAACAGAAAGCCCTCTGGCAGCCACTAGTCTTGCCCACCACAGGCTTATGCCCTTTTCTCTGTTTGGAAGAAACATTATTTTTTTTAAGTTTATTTATTTATTTTTGAAGGCGAAGGAGCAGAGAGAGAGAGAGAAAGAGAGAGAGAGAGAGAGAGAGAGAGAGAGAGAGAGAGAATCCCAAGCAGGCTCCATGCTGTCTGCACAGAGCCAGACACGGGGGCTCAATCTCACAAGCCACATCATGACCTGAGTTGAAATCAAGTCAGACGCTTAACTGACTGAGCTACTGAGGCGCCCCTGGAAGAAACATGCTTGAAACGTCTTGCCTGTGATGCAGGCTCTGCTTCCCTCCTTCTGAGGCACACCAGGAGTTGTGCTGGCTTCCTGGCTCTCTGATACCCAGCAACACCCCCAACACCCTCAACACCCAACTGAGCACAATCTTCCCACAGCACAGTAGCTGGACAGCTGTAGTCTGCACCTCCTGTTCCAACAAGAAACAGGAAAAGATGGGTGGGGGAAAAGAGGGAGGGCTTTCTGCAAAGTCTCCTCTTCAATCCCCGGGTCAAAAAGCTGAGATTCTTGGTTTTTAATAAAATGTACCATTGGACCTGATTGCAGATTGCGGGAATGGGAGATCACTGCTCCTGTGCCAAATGATGGACAATTTCTTGTCAGACTGTAGAACGGGCACAAACCTCTTCATATCAAATGATGAATACAAATGGCCGTCAGGTTCTTGGAAATCCTCAAAGTGCTTAGTCACGGAGATCACTTTAACCCACTGCCAATTAAAACCAACTGCAGGCATCCCCAGGATCAAGGCAGAGAGAGACCTGGAGCAGTGGTGCAGCCCTCCTCACTAAGTCTTCTTCCCTTTGTAGGTAGCTCCAAACCCAGCTCGTGGCCATTAGAGCACAGTAGCCATGGGCACCAAGAAGAGGCCAGCAGTGACTGCTTCAAAGGCATCTACTGAAGATGTTGGAGAAGTCTGTGAGAAGTCAAGGGCCTATCCAGCCATTCATGCATGTGCTCACTCATTCAAGAGATAATAATCTGTTATAAGGGCATCCAAGACACACTGTAGTTCCCTCCTTCCTTCATTCAAGACAACACCTTCAGGTTGACTACCTAGGTTGCTATGCTAAGTGCTATGGGGTACGTTATTTTTATGCAAAGTTCTAGATGGCATAGCCCTTATGGAGCTTACAGGGCTTGGGGGGGGTGGTTAAAACATGGGGGTTGAGGACAACAACTAGAATCCAAGGTAGAAAGTGATGAGTGACATGAAAGATTCCAGTAAAAACAACAGAACTGTAAAGGGGCCATTCAAGAAGGGATTAAGAGACAGATGAGGATACCTCAAGGGGAAAGCAAAACATGAACCTCCTGGCACAGGATGAGAATGATTCTAAACGCAGGAGTAGAGCCTGGGGCTCGTGCAATCAAAGTGCAGGGAGAGCAATATAAAGTATATAGTCAGAAAAACGCCACATGACACCCAGCTGGTGCTCTTCAGCCGGGGTGGAACACGTTGCAGGGACATCCCAAGTACACGAGGTCCTGGATTCCTGTCAGGAAGGCCATGAGACAACACTAGGCAGTCGCAGTTCTGTGAAACTAGGGAAAGTCTCTCTGTTGGAAAGAGTCATAATCAGAAGTGCACAGCAAAGAAGGCTTCCCTGTGGAGGGACAGCTCAGGTAGGGAGACAAGTAAGAAGGCTATTGCAACAAGACAGGCCCAAACTTCGGTGGTGAAACCAGAGAGTACTCATGCGAGGACGGACTCTCACTGAAATTTCACTAGCTCAATCCTGGAAAACAAATATTGGGCTTGGTTTTAAGAAGCAGTGTGATTCCACACAGAACTGAGCTCCAAGTCAGGAAGTCTAGTGTCTAGCCCTAACTCAAGCAAAAACAAGCTGTGTGACTTCAAGCCAGTCCCTTAACCACTCTGCACCTTGCTCTCTTTATCTGTCACTATCTGTAGTTACACCTAATGGGAATTATTGTTAAAATGGGTAGGTGTAAGTGTATTTTCATTTTTTGGTAAGAACTTTAAAAACACAGGCTGAATAATAGAATCACACTGTTTCTATAAGGTGGTCATTCAAGGCTCTATATTTTCTTCTTCTGTGTCAGAATCTAACTCTAAAGTTGGGCTAGTCTCGATGAAACCCATCACTTTCTATTTTCCTCAGTGAGCCAAGCGATAACAAGAGCCCATGAAATGTATGAGAACTCCATATATAGATCCCAACACTAGCCATGGGACCTGCTACACGTCTCAATGCTTAGTCATTACAGAAAAAATGGCACAGTACTAATGTCATGGGGGGTGGGGGGGGAGACAAATCTCATCTGCTAGTTGCTGTCCGTGTAAGCTTGAGAAATTTCTATTCTGCCCTAATTTCTCCATCTGTAAAATAGGGTTAATAATCTCTATCACCTAATATTAATGAGAATATTAAATAAATATGTACTACAGACCACAATCCTAACACATAGTGAGCACTCGATAAATAGTGGCTGTTATTCATTGTTATTTTTATTATTGCTGACATCATAGGCATTGTTTCATTAATTTCAAACTACAATATTTTGCATATCCACTCTAGCAGGCCAGATGAATGCTTAAAAATATCTGAATCGCTTAGAAAAACAGTTTGAAACATTCCATTGAATAAGTCACTGGTTTATTTTTTAAGATGAAAACTCTCATATTTTATGTAAGAGATGCCGCTGCAGAGATAGTATTTTTAAAAACACTACCACATGTTTTGCCACTACTTCTTGACAAAATGTTTTTCAAGGAAAGAGAAAGTGAGCGGGCGCGCGCATGCACACACACACACACACACACACACACAGACTTGTTCTGTTGTCAAGAAAAAGTATCAAGCCTGAGATGTGAACGCTGCCAAAAGATGACAGTATTTGGCAGGCCTAAAAATGTTTGTCATCTTAAAAGTATTTATGCAAAAGCAAAAAATAAACTATTCAATATTTTAGTCACTTTAGGTGATTAAGGCAAGTCATTAGGTTTTGGTTTAAAAATGTTCTTGAAGGAAATTCACCCTTCTCCAACCTTACTAGTTTTACCCTTCTGCCTATAAAATTTAAACCACTTCTTAAGTTTTATCTGTGTTACCTGTGGAGTTTCTGGCATGTGCACAATGCAAGGGCTAAAAAGCCCTCCTCACCTACCCAATCCAGTGCCTCCAGTGTTTTTGCAACACTTTTAAATTAGAAGCATTTACCAGTTCTGAGACCTTGAGCAACTTACTAACTCCCCAAGTCCCAGTTCCCTCTTCTTTTAAAAAGTTGGGGTGGGGGTAGAGTTGAGGGAGAATGTAAGCCCTGCCGGCTTACCAAGAGAGAATGGATTTGATAAATCTTTTTGTTAATGGCAAAGCTATTTAAAGAGGGTGGGGTGGCGGGGTGTGGGGAAGAAGGAGAGGGGGATGTTTAAACCCATAAGGCTAAAGCTTATTCAACTAAGACCTTCCTCAGCATTTTCCTTGCAGAACCCTTAAATAAACCCTCGTAAGGACAAAAAGGTGTCCCTTTTGCCTAAATGCAAGTAACTGCTGAGTTCATTTAGAAGCAGAGGCTAAAATGCTCCCAATGGCTTTCCTTAATGATTTTTTTTCATCAGAATTAAAGAAGTGTATGTCCTTTTGGAACTATTTATGAATGTGTATCTTGTGAAGTTATAAATACATTGAGATCCATTTCTCTTTCCTTCTTATAAAGACATTGATGTGTTTTTTCTGACATGCCTCATGAACTCAGTCAATCACAAGTCTTGCTTAATGGAAACCACATGTCTGCCCAGAACTGTGTAATTATAATGGTAGGATTCTTGGCATTGCCAGGAAAAGGGGCATTGTCAAACCAATTAAAGTTTATTTACTTACATACCATTTCTGGATCAGAATGTTCTTTCTTTTATGCTGATGCTGAGAAAATATATATCTCATCAAGTCGTTGTAATTGTTGTTTTTGGGCAGATTTACGTTTCTTACCAATTATATTCCTGGTTTTCAGTTCCTTTGCATGTAAGTAAAAATTTCTTTAAAAAGACATCTGGGAACAGCATCATGAGATATTCTGTAGATAAGACTTTGCACATTTTACACCAAAATTACTGTGCTTGGCTATTTTGCTGCTGAAATGTAATTTTATAGGATTTATCTCCACTAAGGGGTATATGAAGAACCCTGCTGTTTCCTCTACACTGGTCAGGGATTGAGCATGGCCTACGAAGAGGTCGGGGCCTGGTATCTGGCTCAGCTTCTGAATTAATGGATTACCTAGAAAAAAAAGTTTATTAAAGTCTCAATATTTTACGGCTGAAAAATAGGAATAAAAATTCTATTCACAGAAATAACAATGATAAGGGGAAGTACCAGGATTAGTGGGAAAAGCTGTGGGATAAATATGTGAGGGCAGTCACCCGCTAGCTGGATGGCCTTCAGCAAGCCCTTTAAACACTCTGAGCCTTCTTTCTAATCTGTAAAATGGGGCTAATAATACTAGTGAACCTCACAGAATTACTTTGAATTTAAAATAAAATAAGGAAAAAGCACCTTGCAACGTGCAAAGCAATTAACATGGCTGCTCTCTCTGACTCCCTTCAGTGTTCCAGTGCTAAATCGAGAACCACAGTCACAAACAAGCAAAAGTAAAACCGAGGAATAACCATAGATTGTGGCCAGAACTAAGAGGTGAAGGGATTAAACACACCAGACTGAAAACCTCAAACTCCAGTCCACCTGGGAAGAATAGGGCCAGTCAAAGAAAGTAAACCTGTCCTGGGGAAACAGAACCTGCCAATGCCTACGAACATCACCTCCACTTTTATCATTGGAGAGAAAGGACCCCAGTTTGTTGTCAAGGCAGATGGGAAGATGTGGTGAGTTACATGGGTTCACTTCTCTCACTCCGATTCTCGTACCCACACTTCCCAGAAGCAGGTACAGGGAGCCAGCCTTGGGAAAACCACTCAAACTTTTAGTGGGATGGGCTTATCAATCCTGCTGGTGGGATGGTTTATCAATCACAGAAGGAGGACAACATGAGCTCCATCTCCCATCTCTTGCGGCCACCAAACTAAATGACTGTGAGACTCCTTTTTAATTTCCATCAAGGAAAAAAGCAATGGGAAATTGCAACAATAAGAATAGATTGAAGTACACCCCAATTTTCTACAGGCACAATATGCAATGTGATTCCAAATATCATTTGGTTATTGTTGTAGAGTGGTTTTGCCTAAATCCAACAGGTAAGCCAGTGTTTGTTTCAATAAATTCTTGCTCTTCAAGTCAAAGCAGCTTTCATCTTACAAAGTTCACCATAAAAAAATGTGAACATGCCTTGCTACAGGAGGCTGTGCTAACACAACCACAGGCAACACAGTAATACAGCTTGTAAAGAGCATTCTCTGACATCAGGGTCTGCTCTGCTAGTAACAACTCTGGAAACACCGCTTGTAGTCCTTCAGAGTAAAATACTGTATTTCTTGGAACTCTAGGTCTAAAGTCTTGTCTGACCTTAACATTTATATCATATTAGCTTGATGCCTCATAACGAGAATGACTGATCTTCCATTCCGTTTTACATTTCATCATGCAAATTGTTATTTTATCAGAAACTCACTTCTACCTCAAAATTCTAAATACATCATTACATTAAGAGACAAGTAGGGTAAAAAAACATAGTTTTGCTCAAACTAATAAAGCAGAAAATTCATGAATGACTTTTTTCATTAGATAAGAAATCTTTACTCTAGACAGTGCTAAGTGATAAGTTCCCTAGTTCATTTTGATTTTTGAACATTCAAACTAGTAATGCAGAAAATTTAGAGTTGATTTTTCTCATCATACAAGAATGCTTAACTACAAAACAAGTTCTTGCAGTTTATTTCAACTTTTGGAAATTCATTCTGGACTTAACATTTCAGAAATGCATCAATTACATGAGAGGCACATTGCTGGTGTCTAGCAATACTCTCAGAGTGGAGAGAGCTCTTTGGTGGGTGAAGAGCCATCAAGTGAGAGAAGCCAGTGCCTTCAAGTTAGTTATCCTTCTGTATTGTCCAAGAAGGCATGCTCCTACATGAAGAAAAGTTAGCTTCTGCTTGGAGATCCTCTCTTCCTTGATGGGAGATTTTGGCGAATGGAAGCAAGTGGTATGAAATTGGAGAAAAGGTATGCCAGGGCCTTCTCTAGCAACCAGTTTCTCTCTTCTCTTCTCCCCAATATTCTATCGTCTTTGGATCCTTACATACAAATGGCGTAAAATAACCTGAACGTAGGTATTAATGGCATCTTTCTGGGGTCATATTTTATTTAACAAGAGACTAAGATTTAATGTGGAACAGTCACTGAAGAGAAAAATTTTAGGCACAGTGACAAGTCAGAGATGGGGAGACTCTAAATACGTTTGGCCTAGGTCTGCTGGGAATGTGGCAGTGGGCACTTAAGCATCAGTAGGATTCTGTGACCTTAGAATCCCCAAGTGTCTCTGAGCCCTGTGAATCTTACAGGCTGGATGACCTCCCAGTGCAGAGGCAGCTTTTGATGCCCCACAGGGGGATGCCCAAGAAAGAGCCTAGAACAGCCATCATATGGACAGTGGTATGATTCCGGGATATGCCATTTATGAAGTTCTGTGAGTTTGAATATATTCTTAAACTCTCCAACCTTCTTGCAGGCTGTTGTCAGGATTAATTAGACAGTTAAAGAAAGAACCCAGCACCATGCCTGGCACCAGATAACTGAATGATACAAATCTTAGTTCTCTCCTGTTTCATATCTCACTGCACAGACGTTCTGTACTACTCCACGTATGGGTAGGGCAGCCCTAGCCTGAAACCATGAGCTAAGAAAAATGATCTCATCTTTGGTCAGAGACACGCAATGCGATTTTATTGCATGATGCACAGAGACTCCCAAAACGTGTTAGCTCAAACCTACTGGATTCCAGAGGTGCAATGATGGGTCTAGGACTACAACAGAGGATTCAACCTCCCTGAGGATCTTAGCCCTGCTTTTGACAGTCTGGCCTGCAGCCTTCAAGAATATAAACGGCTCTAGCAGATTCTGGGCCCCAAATCCAACTTTAATTTACTGGTGACCTCATGGCTTTTAGGAGTATTACACAGGACTTATCTGGAATTCACTCTTTCCTACGCCCTTTCTTTTATTGGATAAATCTGATGATCATGCTGATTTCTTGGATCCTTTTATCTAGAAAGGAATTTTTCTGGAAGTACTTAGTATTTTTTTAATCAAATCAAGAGAGATTCCCAGGACTCTACAAATAACTTGTAAGCATATAAATTCTCAATATACTTTCTTGATAAATTAGTGATGGTTTTGTTAAAATTTTTCCTAATTTTTATGAAATACTTTAATTGACTCTTACTTCATTGGTTAATCACAAAGATTGTTTAGATTTTGGATTTGGGAAGTTGTGATTTCTGTTTTCTACGCCGAAAAGAGTGGCATTTTCTTCACTTTCTCCAAATCTGCTTTCCAAAAGTGATTTCAAAATGTGAACTTATTCTTAACTATTTAATTCAATTCTGCATGTGAATTTATGAAGCAGTGAGGAGGCTAAAGACATGGGGAAATGATGGAAAGTGAAGTAAATCTTAATACAATTTCTCAAAAAAAAAAAAAAAACCCTGCAATTTAGTAGAAGTCTGCCTAAGTAGCCTTATAGGAACTGAACACGCTACCAATTATCACTGTATTTTTAGTTTAAAGGCAACAAGCATAAAAAAATTATGATACTCAGGCCCATCCCTGAATAAAAGGAGACTCATACTACATGTCTAAGTGTGTCAAAGTTATAGGACAAACTCTAAAGGATGTATGTTATACCCCCTATCTGAATGAGTATTCCTTCATAACAACCTGGAAGGCCATGTTTGATTTTAGAATACTTGGACTCTTCAAAGTTCTACTCAAGAGCTTGGTGGCCCAGGGAGGCTAGCTCCATCATGTGCTGCAACCCTTCTTCTTCCATCTCTGGCTCAGCACCTCAAGGGGCCCTGAACACATATAAGAGCACTCCAGCCCTCATGTTCAATCTCCTTCCTCATCCTCTACAAACAGCCTCTTTGTCCAACTCTCAAGACTAGGAGACACATACACTAGGAGACACCCTGGGAAGGGAGACCCAAATGAGAGACCCATGTGAGCTTTGGAAAGTGACTCAGGGCTCTTGGGGCATCAACTTCCTGAGTGCCAAGAACTCTCAGTGTGATCTAAATAGGGTGTGCATTTTCTAGGTGGCACACATGGACCTCTCATTCCATAGGGAGTGGTAGGACTGGGGGAGGGTCATACTGAAGCCCCCTAAAGAGCAGAGTCCAGAGGACCCTCTTAACTCAGTGGTACTAGATATTCAGCCACATTCTGAATCAATGAGAAAACTGAGCATCCTATATGGTTTAGAACTAAGTAGTTTACAGTTTCCAATTCTCTAAAATTTGTTAATCTACACACTCAGTGTTGGTCACCCTCCATCTACTTCTCAACCCCCAAAAGTCCAGATTCCACCCACTATGAATGGTTTTTACTTTTGCACACGCTATTCCCTCTTCTGTAAATAACTCTGACCTCCCACCATCTGCTTCCTCTGATAACTCCTCCTTATTCTGAAAGACTTAGTTCAGGGCAAGCACCTTCTCTAGGACACCTTCCATGACTTCATTTCTGATTCCTTGGGACAGCCATTCCCCTCCTCAGTGCTACTAAAGTAATCCTCCTTAGACCACTACATTGCACTCCATCCTATTAAATTTTCATTGTAACTTCTGCCCCCACCCCAATTCTGAGTTTCTCTGACCAATTGTATATCTATTTGTATTCCAGAGCCAAACACCCAATGCATGCTTGTTAAAATGAACTAAACTCAATCCATAGTGCTATCTTTTCAAATGCAACCTCAACAAGGCTTTCCCTCAACCTGCTCTAAAATAGCATCCTTTTCAAGCTCTAGCCCCTAGCCCTTATTTTTTATACCATCAAATACTTTACATTACATTATATATTTATCTTCTCCATCCAGGATATGAGTTTCACAAAGGCAGGGACTTTGTTTATATTATTGACTGCTGAATCCACAGTGCCTAGAATAAGCAGGCATTCAATAAATGTTGGATAAGTAAATGAATGCACTAAACATGTTTGAAATATTTCAGCTTCCTAAAGCTTCAATTCATTGTATATCATTTTGTCAATTCACCTACCACTGTTATTATCATTTCCTTAATAACTTTAAATTGATTCACAATTTCATTTAATTAAAATTATTTTCAAAGGAAACTACACACAGAAAACCAGTAAACTAAAGACACCTGGGTGGCTCAATTGGTTGAGCCTCTGACTCTTGATTTAGGTTCAAGCCATGATCTGATCAGCTCAGTGTTGTGGGATCCAGCCCCATGTCAGCTTAAGATTCTCTCTCTCTCTCTCCCTCTGTCCCTCCTCTGGTATCTCTCTCTTTCTCTCTCTTTCTCTCTCTCTCTCTCTCATTCTCTCTCTCTCAAAAAAAAAAAAATAGGTATATGATGATTCAATTGAAACTGTCTGTGTGTCTCCCAAAATCATCATATAGACCAGCACTGGTACATACACTTACCACGCTTTGGGAAACGGTGTTGACTTGATCAAACAGACCTTCGATTCCCAACCGTGCCAGATCGCAAAGTATGTTATGCATGCTTTTCACTTACTACTGAAAAATATCCACAACCTGAAAAATTTAGTGCCTACACCCTAAGCATTTCTCTGTCATGGAAGCTTCAAAGGCTCAGCCCAAATACCACGCTTCTCAGATTGCAGTGAATGAACCTCAAGCACACACAAGAGTTTTTCTGTTTCATTTTCTCTTTGAAAGAAAAAAAAAATTCTCACAGAAAAAGAAACACAATGAAAGAACCATATTGACAGCTCTTACCCAGAGACTCAACTCTGAGATTTATCTATGTTGTGGCCCTGAGACACTGGCAATTTCTGAGTCTGTGTGATGCCCCAGAATAGGAAATAAGGCCAAGAGTCATTCCAAACAATGGAGTGATAATTTCAAAAAATATTAGTACTTATAATCAGTTTCCATAAAAATCCCAAATTTTCTTCACTTTTCAACAAACCCAGTACTCTTCTTTAAGAGCCTTTCAAAATTAGTTGCAACGTTCAGTTTTTTAGAAAACTCCTTACATCTAGTTGAAAGATCAGTCTTCAAACCTTCTCTCTCTTGGCTAAGAGGGAACATGGGATGTTTTCAGTTACAGGAAAGAAATTTTTCCAAGCATTCGTGAGAAATTGGCAATTTTTTGCCTCTTAAAATGGTATAACTATACACAAATATTTTAAATCTATTCCAAGTAGCTAGTCTTCAAGATTATAAACAGACAGAGAATCAGTATGTTCCAACGTTGACATGGTAAAAGAGAAAACTAAGTTCAGCAGTCACTGATGGCTTCAAAAGTATGCTATCTGCTGATCCAGAGTGGATTTTTTTCTTCCTTATTTGAAATGAAACCCAAAGGTTTAATAAGAAAGAAAAAACAACCAACACTTTGTTTGCCACTATAGACATACATGTATGAAAATATGCATTAAACTTTTATTATAAGAATAACAATATCCAACTCTTTTCCTACTGTTTTGCTGTCCTACTGTTTGCTTTTCCTGCTGTTTTGCTACAGAAAGCCCTTCATACATCACTAGCATTTTTGAGAGACAGTACTGTGGAGAGAAGCAGTTCTCAAATGTGGTCCCATGGAATCCTGGAGGTCACGAAGTCTCTTCTAGGAGGCATGTGAGGTCAAAACTATTTTCCCAGCGATATGACTGTGCTGACATTTGCAGGAAAGGTGTGAAAGCAATGATGGGTAAAGCAATAATGAGGGCTTAGCGAGAATCAAGATAATGGCACCAAATTCTACTTAGTAATCATTGTATTCTTCACTGCCATGAATTCACAGTAACACAAACACACACACAATGTAAAAACCATTTCCTTTAAGAATATTCTGATGAAGTAGTAAAAAATTATTAATTTATTAAACATTATTAAAATATAATATTTTACTGTATCTCAACCCCTCTTACATCTTAATATTCTGTGAGCCTAAATGGGAAAAACAAATAAAGCTTTCTGCTGCATAGTCAGGTACAGTACTTGTGCAATTGTTTGAATTGTGAGCTGAACTAGTTGTTTTTTGCCAGAACACCATTTTTATTCGCAAGTACAACCGACAAACAATGGTTATTCAGACTTGGATGCTTGGCAGCCATCTTTTCCAAAATGAGCAAAGTGAGGATGTCACTTGAAGAAAAACAACTGACAATCATGTATTGCCAATGACAAAATTCAAGTTTTCAAATGAAAATTGGAACTTTGTGAAACCTATATCTAGGACTATGAGCTTGACAGCTTACTAAAAACTTTTCTGCTGAGATTTTGACATTAATAAATATGAATTTTTAATAGTGTACAATAAAATATGTCATGTAACTCAGTGAACATAACTCAGTAAATCAATATTTTCCAAATAAACAATGCATGATGTTACAAATTCATAATGGCTAAAAGATCCATTCAAAGTGAAAGATATACCAATGGATTTTAATATAAACAGTACAAAAAATTCATTGATATGGTTTCAGAACCAACACTTCAACTAACTCTTAAGAAACTACCACTTGTCAAGTTTTAATGTAGTATCAAAGAATGTTTACAATTATCTAAAAAAAATTATTAAAATACTCCTCTTTTATTTAACTACACATATTTATAAAGCTGGATTTTCTTCATATACTTTAGCCAAATAACACATAGCAACCTACACAGAGGCAAATATGAGAAGCTTGTTTTCTATTAGGTCAGACATCAAAGTAATTTGTAAAAATGTGAAATAATGCCAGTCATCTCACTAAATATTTTCGTTGCAGAAAATAGAGTTATTTCTGATTTTAAAATGTTATTGATGTTAAAATGTGATGGGTTTGGTATTGTCTCTTTAAAAGAATAATAAAGAAATATTTTTAAAATTTCTCATGTTCATTTATAATACACTGGACATGGCATAAGCTACACAGACAGAAATTCTTTGGAGCCTCAATACTTTTTTTTCCCTTAAGAATGTAAAGGGGTCCTGAGCACAAGGGATTTAAGAAGTGTTGTAGCATTGAAAAGACTGGAATCTGTAGTTAAGAGAAACCCACAAATTATAATACAGCCACTCATTGACTATGTGACCCCTTGCACAAGTCATTTCATTTCTCTGAACCTCAGTTTCCTTATCTGTAAAAGTAAAGATATTTCCCCATCTCAAGGGCTATTATGAGAATCCCATGAAGTACATGGCTACACTGTCCTTAACACACAATAAATTCTTCAAAATTACTAGCCACTGATATCACCTTCATCTTGTCCTTGTTGGCCAACTAATTAAGTTGACTCTTGTGAGAGCTATTTGGATTTTGAAGGAGAGCAGAAACTGCCCCCAAACGAGAGATGAGGGTGATCTCTCAATATTACCAGGCCATGCTCTTCCTACCAACTGGTACTAAAGGAGAATAAAAGCCAAGAAAGGGAGAAAACTCTATCACTTCCTGAGGCCACCTAAGTTATCTCCATTATGAATCACTAGCTTGTGTGTGTGTGTGTGTGTGTGTGTGTGTGTGTAGCCCAAGGTGGATGCTCACAGTAGAGTACACCAATCACCTCTAATCCACTTTTTTGATAGTCTTGGGGTTCAAATGCAATTGACATATGTGATCTTTGAGACTTTTTGCCATGGTCTTAGGGAAAGACAATTAGCCCTGTAGAATGAGGCAAGACACACACACACACACACACACACAATCTTTTCCTCATTTTCTATTTATTCTTTAAGTCCTGTGGGACAGGTACATAAACTACAAAAATAATCATTTCTCTATTTTCCCCTATTACTTTTTTCCATAATTTGAAAACATAAAGCTCTTTCCACTGGCTGCCTTTCTAATTCTTCTTTCTATTCTTGTTCCAGTGCAAAAAGAATTTTGCCAATGAGAGTGCTATAAACAGCCATGCCCTCACTGAAAAAGGCAATATGCCGTCAGCCTGACATATACCTCGCTTTTCCGTTCATTGTCAACACTGTGATTGATGGTGTAGTTCATTAATGTAGGACGATTGTCAGCTTTTCCTGAATAAATATAAAAAGAAACAAAGAAATCCCCACCCTTTTCAAGCCAGAGTGAATTATTTCCTATTTTCCAGGCTTAGGTTTAAGGATCCATAGCACATTCATCTCAAAATACATAATGAACATACCCTTTAATAGAAGAAATTTTAGGTTGGGTTCAGGGCTGAAATATTTTAGAGAAATAGGGAGAAAAAAAGGAGGAAAGAATGCTGTTCAAAAGGATGAAGCAATTTTGGCACCTGAAATTGTACTCACTTTAAAGCAATATTTCATCTTTAATATACATAGTCATGTAAAATGCAAGAAATTATCACCTTTGGAAACCTGTAAAGTAAAAATGATCTGTCATGTGCTATGCTGCACGTAACAAGAATCACAAGGAAAGAAAGCAATGGAGTGGATGGATAGTTAGCAGACTGATTTATGGCTGGATAGGAAAGTTGACTAACGTCAGTCCACATCAAAAGGAAGTTTTATGGAAATAACCAAAATAGATTCTCCTTTCTATTTACTTACTTATAATGCAACTTAGGAATGTTTTCATTGCCAGACACATTTACATATATGAGCTGAAGAAAGGTAAGATGGTTACCTCTTGGTCACATTTGTCCTTTTATCAGAAGGCATTGCCTCTGTGACTTTCCTCTGCACTGGCATCCTTATCTTTCTGCCTCTTTGAACTGTCCTAACTGGGTCTTTGCTAACTCCGATAGTCACAAGATCAACAAACACCATCGGGCGTGTCTTGCTTTTAGCTTTGGTGTACAAAAAGCAAAAACCGAAACAAAAACATTCTTGTCCATATGGTGCTCACAAGTTGATGAACATACAGCATTTCACTCTGGGCATTCTGTTCCTGTGCAGATTCTCTTGGGTGGTAATGTGCTAATGACAATAATAATTTATTCTGAAGATGTGCTAAGTTTCTTGAGTTGAATTGTGAAGTATTTTGAATACCACTGGAAGGCACAGGAAACTGAGAACTGTAGGAAAAGCTGGCACTCTGCTACCACTTGAAGATTGTAATCTGATTGTAATAGAAGGTGATTATTGAAGACTAACCAGAAGACCCTGGATGATTTCTTCTGAAAATGACAGCTTGCCTCTTAGAGTACATATGCAGGGCTCTGTTTTCAGGATGTTCTAACTTTTACTAATGTAGGTAAAGGGACTTGAACTCTTAACAGTAGCTGACAGTGAGCACTGACTATATGCCAGGCACAGTTATCTCATTCAATCCATGCTCCAACTGTTAGGTCTTAGCTATCATTACTCCCATTTTAAAGATGAGGAAGACAGGACTCAGATGATGTAAGTGACTTATTCAAGGTGACATGTGAGTAAGTGGTACTAGCAGAATGCTCACCCAACTCTTTGTGACTTCAGAGCCAGAATCGTGAGCATGAAAATGTGTGACTTCTGAGCAAGTCTGAAATGTTGGGAGGGTTTGTATTAAGGAAAAGAGCAATCTGCACTTGGCTTTAAAATGCTTCTTGAACTGATATCCATTTGATTTCTCATTTCCTTCTCACCCTAACCACATTAAGTCAGCAGAGCAGATATTTTGTTCATTTTACAGATGAGAAAAAGAAAGTCCAGAGAGGTTAAAAAAAAACTGTCTTGAGGCTCAACAGCCATGACTACAAGAGCTGGGACCAAAACTTGGGTCTTCCCATACACCATTACTTTGCTATAAGGTGACAAACCAGAAAAGCAAATAAACGAATCATCAAAGCCTATCAAAGTCACTCAGTGGAAAGGTAGCTGTTGCCATACTTCATTTTGCAACTGTGTAGCTGGTCATATAATAAATGCAGGGTTTCCCTACTAGCAACCAAGTGCTTTGGGATTCTCCAGATCCCCTGTGTGTCATGTTATCTCAATGGCTTCAGTTGATGGGACCCTGGACTTCCCAGGATGTGGGAAGGCTCTAAGGGTCCTGAGAAGTTTGAGGGGGAAGCAGTAAAACTGCTTAAAATCAACAGCCAAACCCAACACAGTGTAAACTCTTCCATAAGTAGCCAATCAGCAATATATCTGCCCGTACTTCTTAAGTAGTCACAGCAATACTTCCAGCATGTCAGAGAATAATAAAAATCAGTTGTGGGAAATGAGAAATTTTAAAGAAGAAAAAGTGCACTCCTACAAACTCCAGGCTTTACATGTCACAGGGACCCAGAGACTACAGTACAAGGGCTCCCATAGCTTCACAGTAAATTAAGATGGATGAACTTTTTTGGAATTTATCAGGGCCAGGCCTTGACATTTATCCAGAATACCCTCCAGAGGAGGAGGTAAACTACAAAGCAGTACATTTTCAGTCAAATCTCATAAGTGTCCCTAACTGATAATGCTCACCTTTAGAATTTTATGATGCCAGAGAGTGAAACTTCACCCACTATCTCTCTGACTTCAAGAATCCAACTCACAGTACTTCCCAATGTTTGTGCCCTTCTCCTAAATATTAACAATTGGGACAGTGTGTGCACTTTATGGTTCTTAAAGACGTGTTGAGTTGTAGGCCAATGAGGAATATA
The DNA here is from genome assembly GCF_027475565.1 of Acinonyx jubatus. Lineage (NCBI taxonomy): Eukaryota > Metazoa > Chordata > Mammalia > Carnivora > Felidae > Acinonyx > Acinonyx jubatus. Next base: position 186,361,695 of record NC_069380.1, on the reverse strand, counting down.
ATGAGCCAACACCGATAATGTACATAGAATGGATTTATTCTGTATTCCAAAGGACTCTTCCTTCCTATTTTCTCCCCAGCAAATTGAAAATTATATTTGTAACCTGATTTTAAAGCACTCTAAATGTGCATTTCTCAGAGCTATTAACTGAGTTTGGATAGTGTTTTATATTTCTTTCCTGTACATTTATTATGGGACATCCAAGACAGAGAAGAAATTAAAGATCAAGGAATATCAGAGTTGTGCGTGCTTTTGTCTCTTCTGCATAAAAGGAAACAGAACATCAACTTTCAAAATAAAACATTAAAAAATTATGAAGCTAAAATGCAGTTGTTCCTCAGCCTTTTATGGGCTGTAGACCCTTGTGAGAATTTAATAAAAGTCTCTCCTTAGGAAAATGTGTTACTTAGTAAAAAATGTTCCATCCATTGTAAAAGTTTCACTGCTCCTTGCCCCCTGAAATATAGTCTTGAATTGCCCATAGGTTAAGAATCCCTGAATTATAATCCCCAAAACCATGAAAAATCAGTTCATCTAATTGACTTGTCCTCTGTGTTAACAGTTACAGATGGCATTCACGGCTTAGCATTGCAAGCACAGTGGCTATTTAAGTTTTACTGGAACCCATACCTCCTGACCCCTCTCTTCCTCTCTTCTTCACTGGATGCATTACTCAGTTTATGCATGATTGTTTAAAGGAGAATTGAATTAGAAACACTGTCTAGAGAGCTGTTTTTGCATCTCTGCCATTTAAGATGCAGACCTTGAGAGAGGGGGTTTCACCATCAAGAGAAAACAGTGTGCATTCTCAGGGCAATCAAACCAGAAGGGTCACACTTCCAAGAGATAACTCGGGCTGAAAAGGAAACCAAGCTCCTCAGGAAGCTCCGTGACACCACAGATGAATTGTGTAATGAATTGCACTGGGGGGTTTAGTAGGGCTGACACTGTACGTCCTTCACCATTGTCCCAGCGTGGTGGTAACTGTGTCCATTTTTACAATCTAATTTTACAATAGATTAACTTGGAAAAGGCTGGAAGGCAAAGAGGCTGTATGGGGCATATGAGTGGAACCAACCAATTCAGTCATTAGTGAGTGCAGCACTTTGATTCTTAGAGAATCAGAGAGAGAGAAGAGTAAGTACACCAAGAGCCACAATCACCAAATCACAAAGCAGCCAAAGACTCCATTTCAGGTAAACACTACTTTTAATGCTGCCTAAAAGTTAGGTTTGCAATTTCACAAACTCATACAAACAGTCATAGTCATGCCTAAAAAGGCCTCTCTTGGGTTCTCACTGGTGAGGAAATTCAAACACTGAATCCATTTGTCAGACACACAGCCAACTATGCCCAACACATAAGAAAGTTTGGCTCCTAAAGGAAGTAGGAAAACAACTCCAATTTTCTATTCTCTATTAAGAGAAGGTTTCTGCCTAACTTGTTCTCTGCCTTATAAAGCTGTAGAAATGAGTCTGACTCGCAGAATTCTATTTTTAAAAACTCTTCCTATTTACATATGCTTTACTTCTCAAAAGAATGTCACCTTCCTATTAATGCAACAGTTAACAAAAGCAGTGTCAGAAACGTGCCATTGGTGGGGGCTTTGTTTCTCACTTGCCATGTTTTGATTGGGATCTGTGTTAATTCATGTACCCTCATTGTGACACAACTGAAAATTATCATTGTCAATACAGTTTCCTAACAATCTCAGAACCCAGGCAATTAGGTATAAATAAGTCATTGTCGGCAAAATAAAGAATGCCGTCTAATGTCTCCGATGAATAAAAGAAACAGCTGGAAGAGGAAGGAGAGAGCACAGAGAGAGAAAGAGAAAATGGACCCAGAACTTCATTATGGGCTCCAAGTAAAAGGAAAAACTTTATATGACAAAATAAAGACATTCAAAAAAATAAAAAAAAAAACATGCTTAGAAAATCATTATCCAATATACTTTTAAGCTAGCTCCTAAAACAGCTTTTCCAAAATAGTTTTGGATGACTGTTTATATGTTAAAATCAACATTTAAATTGTGCTACAAAGCTTATTGTGCGCTACATAAGCAGTTCTAAGACCTCTAGAACAACATAGCTTTGGGTCTAATCCACTGAAAACACACTGTCCGCACATGAAAATTTTGTTCGCTTTGGTTGGGAAAAAGTGAGGAATGTGCTTGTCTCCAAGTTAGGAGAAGATCAAGAAAGCATTTTTAAAATATACTCCTCCACGAATGACCAAGTAGTCAGGGCCCCTTCATGCACCTGAGAGGTTTGCCAGCCAAAATGCAGATCAATTCCTGAAAGAAGCATTCATACCTTAAATATGCATTTATGCTCCCCCCAACAAGATGCACAGTTCCAACTTTTTTTTTCCAAAATTAGGAGTTCAGAAATGAGGGGAGTTGGAAACACATAAGTTCTGTTTGCTTAAACCAATGGCAAGTATCATAAGATGTTAAGGAAAGAAAAACCTTAGCAATCAGATAGATCCCAGTTACAAAACAAATGTGAGCATTGATTTTGCAGATCACTTTCTCCAAATTGGAAAGCAACTCTCTGCCACAAAATTCAATGAGGACAACGAACCATTTAATAATGACACAGGAGATACATTTTATTCTGTAATCTGTAAGAACTGCTTCATGTTCATTACCTTTCAGAATATTATTTCACCATCTGAAACTCATCAGATTTCCACATATATGAATAGGGCTTATTTCTTCTAAAATAAGCAGTACCAACCAAAAATACAATAAAATGAGATCACTAGAAGCATAAGAAGTCAACTTTTTGGTCCAAGAATTCCATGTCTAGGAATCTATCCTAAGACTGTAATCAAAGCAGCAGTAAAAGGTGTTCATCAAATTGATATTTATGGCCATGAAAACTAGAAATAACCAAATATCCAATAATGAGAGAATGGTCAATAAGATACTAAATTACTATTAAAACATTTTCCAAAAGTGCCTAGATGATGTAGGAAAATTCTCATGACATCATATTAATTAGAAGTTATAGGATTCAAAGTATTATATACAGATGATCAGGTTTTATTTGTTTGTAGTCAACCATTCTCCTCAGTTAATGGCACATGATAATCACCGGAATCTTGTGTGTGTGTGAACATATATATACACAGACACATATATACTTTTTAAAAATTTTTTTACGTTTATTCATTTTTTAATGTTTATTTATTTATGAAGGAGAGAGAGACAGAGTGTGAGTGGGGGAGGGGAAGAGAGAGAGGGAGACACAGAATGTGAAGCAGGCTGCAGGCTCTGAGCTGTCAGCACAGAACCCGACACAGGGCTCAAACTCACAAACCGCGAGATTATGACCTGAGCCAAAGTCGGACACTCAACCGACTGAGCCATCCAGGTACCCGATGTTTATTCATTTTTGAGAGAGAGAGAGACAAAGTGTGAGTGGGGAAGGGGCAAAGAGAGAGGAGACACAGAATGTGAAACAGGCTATAGACAGAGATGTCAGCACAGAGCCCGATACGGGACTCAAACTCACAGACTATAAGATCATGACCTGAGCCAAAGTCGGACGCTTAACCAACTGAGCCACTCAGTTGCCCCTACACACATATACTTTAATTAAAAAAACAGGAAAAAAGAGATAGATGAGAAAGAAAGTTTAAAAAAAAAAGGAAAAGAAAAAAAAATAAAGGAAATATATTCCAAATGCATATCTCTGGGTAGTGACACTAATGAATTGCTTTAGCTTCCTTTTTAAAGTTTTCCAAAAATTCCAGGTTTTTTATAACATGTAATATCAGCAAAAGGACACTTGAAAGAAGTCAAAATGGCTTTTATCATTCTAAATTCTAATTAACCTGATTTCTTTTACACTTAAGGAATGTACAAGGCCAGCAGTAGAAGGTGATTTCCACACTGGGTCCAAGGCACTCCAGGAGTCTGAGGGTCACTGAATGGCTAAGCGGGGAGGCCTAGCCAGTAGAATGATACCCCAGGCTCATTTTCTCCTTAATTACAGAAGGTTTGCCTTTATCTATTCTCTCTATATTTTTAATTCGCTGTCAAGTCAAACCCTTTTCAATTTATAGATGAAGAAACCACCACCCAAAAAAGTTAAAGGTCTTGCCTAGCATCACATAGCTTGTTAGTAGAAGATCTCAGATTAAAACTCAAAGATCCTAACTCAGTTGATCCTGTGTCTACCATAGGATGTGGTTCTGTCTGTCCAACGCAGAGCACAAGTTGTCAGCTAATTGCTTCACAGCGGTAAGAGGCCCACACAGAACCATCCACATTTTCTTGGAAAGCATCCCTCTTACCACCCTCCCTATGACTATAGGAATTGAAAAAGTAGCACTGTTTAAGAAATGCCACTAGAAGTCAGTTGAAATGAAATATCAGACTTCCTTTACTATGTCAATCTCGGTCTTAAAGCCTCTTTGAAAAATGATCACTTGCCTCCTTAATCTTTAGAGTAACAATTCATAGTACAAATATGAGAAAGATGGCTGATCTATTGAGGACAGCTTCCTGTCATCTATGAGATAACCATTTCATACATCACATATAAAACTAGCAAAAAAAAAAAAAGGATTAAATAGTATGTGATATTAGTACAGCTGACACTTGCTTTTTCATGCAAAAGAAACAAGTAGGAAACCCCAAAATCATTTGAATAATTTGTGGTTGGGTTTTTAAAGTATATCAGAACATACTCCCATTGCAGTTATGTTTTACTTAATCAAAATCTAATATCCAAACAATCTTCAAAATAGTAACCATTGTACCAAAATACCAAATACAAGTACTTTCAGATACTCAGTTAATGCTGGAATCATCTTTAAATGATGATGGCTGGTGAGCAGACAAGCATATGACCCAAACGAATAAACTATAACTATTAAAACAAAAGACTGAAGGCATGCCAGAGAATAGCATGAAAAAAAAATTCCATAAGGTATTTGACTAATAAAAGTCACAATATCCTTGCAGATGAGATGGATGTGGGTAGGTGGATGGACAGACAGGGAGAGAGGAAATACAGTTTGCAGGATTCAAATCTAGATAAATAACCTTACCTAGAAAAGTTACCTAAATCTCCATTTGCAAATGTAAAATCAACTTCTGCTCTTACAACACCTTCAATATCCTACCTGCCTGTTACTTGCACAACCATTTCTTCATGTGTTCTATTGTTCCAAAAATTATTTATCTTCTGCAAGCAAAGAGGAAATGGTCTATGTTAGGTTTAAAACCCCGGAAAATACTCCCTCAGAAGCATGACTAGTTTGCATCTTTTGGACAGCGAAGATCAAAGTGATTTAAAATGTTTATTTTTAAAGTAAACCATTTACACTGATCTTTGGAAAAACCCCTTTCACCCTTTAAGAACTGTATTTGTCTCCACAACTCTTTTAGAGACACACCAAAATCACACTCTATTCAAGATGGCACTGGCAGAATTATTGCAACTGATTTCTCTGACACTATCTCATAACGTCAGCTCCAGGCACAGTGACCCGAAGTGGGACAGGAAAATACAGAAGGCTGGATCACGAGCCCAAGGGCCACCATGAGCCCAGTAATGAGATGCCGTGTGTCACACAGCTCTCTAATTGAAAAAACGGCAAAGAAACAATACTGAAGGGGAAATCATAAACACTGCTTCTTGGAATCACTTAAGAAAATAACCTTCATGGATCCCCAACTTCTGTTTCTGGAGAAGGAAGTTACAACGTCAAGTCCAGCTCTTTCCAAACTGTAGGCAAACACCATAAAATAGTCAATACCAAAAGCCACAAGGACTTTGCAGGAGGGTGAACCTTTTGCTTTTTGAATCTAGAGGTTGATTTGAATTTCATCAGGGTCACTGTATCTGAGGGAGTTTTCCCAGCCCCCTGACTTTATTTCGCATCTCAAACACAACCCTTCTTTTATGAAAACCCATTTTAAATATTAATGTGTGTTTTCTTAAGGAAGTGGAAGGCAAATCAACTTCCTGGTACCCAGGGTATCTGATTTCTAAAATGGTCTAATGCTGATTGTCACAGCTCTACCAGATGTGAGGGGTGAAGCTCTATAAAAAACGGAAAGGCCGGCTTTCAGGCTCACTGCTGTGCGGGTCCCACGCCTCCCTGAGCTGCATCCTCTGAGAGTATATTTTTGTTAGCTGGCTGCCGGAAGCCCTCAACTGCCCCCCAGTTGTTTTGTGATCCTATAAGGACCTTCCCAGCCCTGCTGTCAGCCCAGACATTAAGAGCATGTTTGTGTTGGTAAGTTTTGGGGGCTGGTTAAAATAATAAGTATTATCATCAGCATCACCGTTTCAGCAGAATAGAGGCGGGTGGGGTTCAAGAGCTGGGCTCCAAAGTTTGCTAAAAAGCCTATTTTGAGAAAACCTTTGTTCTAAACTCTCTTGTTTACCTCCTGCACCAAGAAACAATGTCTTTTGTTACTAAGCCCCCCCTTCTTTGACTGTTAAGTTTGTTTACTGACATTTTCAATACCAGGCAATACAAAGAGTATTTCCTCGTATTAATTCCAAATGTCACAAAGAACAAAATTTGGTTCCAAAGAAGCCTGTCTAACTAGATAAGATGCCATAGTTAGGAAAAAGTATAATGAAAATAAATCTTGCTCTTAAACGTGGACCACATAACCTTAGGGATCCTATTCTTTGCCTTCCTTGCTGTATTATTCAGAAGTTGCCTGGCTTGGCATCTCTCTAACCAGGCCAGGCCAGGCCACAGTTACTCTAGTGTTTGCTTAGAAAATGCTGACATGTGATTTGAAGAACATTAACCTTCCATATTGGCTAGAGTCCATGATGCCCACCAAACAACTAATAAGATTTAAACAAACAAACAAACAAACCATTGTTTATAGATCAGTCTTATAAGTTATCAGAGGATGACCTCTACAGATAATTGATTGATTTTCAAATACATTTCTTCTGCAAATATTTGTTGAGCACCAATGAGGCCAAGCACAGGGAACATGGTGAAGAGCCAAAGCAGACATACTCCCTGCCTACACTGAGCTTGCAGACTAGAGGAGGCAAATGCAAATCAAATTGTCACCTAAGAAGCACATTGTTACAGCCCAAGATGGGTGATCTGAAGAAAATCAAGAGAGTAAAAACCAAGAGACTTTCCTGAAAGTGGGGTTTGAAGGATGAGGAGAAGATAAACAGGCACTGAAGGCGAGCTCCACAGAGGGATTAAACTGCAGAAGAACCCAAAGTCATAGGGAGTATGAATTTGGCTGGAGGACCAAAAGTACTGGGCCAAAGAGGGAAGGGGCTCGGGGGTTGGAGGAGTGGTCACACCACTAGGGTCTTGCCATGCACTGTGGCCTGAATCTTGATGGATTCATCCGGAGAGGTACCACTGAAGGATTCTGGCTTAGCTTCCAGTGCATCCCTATCTCCTACATAACTTGGCAAGATCTGATCCAAATTAAAGGTATGGCACTCTCTATCCCATGCACATATCTCAAGCTCACACACGTCCCAAGCAAAGGTGTTGAATTTCAGTGATAGTCTTCAGTATTCCAAAATAGAGCCTCCAGTTTAAAAGGTATGCCTCCCTTCTAAGTCAGTCTAATACAGTGGCAACCAGGATAGATACAGATACAGATACAGATATAAAATTTCACAAGTAATCCCTTCCTTGTAAGTCCCAAAATTATTTTAAATGATGGTTATACTGACACTCAGCTTTCTAAGCCCACAATGTAAAATTAAGTTTTACAAGAAAACAAGACCATCTGTGAGAGTATCAAGAGAAAGAGAAAGAAAACCAACATAATGCTTTCTTTCATGATTTCTTCTCCAAACCTTTTAGGAGTCATGATCACCAAATCTTACCACCCCAGCCTGACAGGAAATAGATATTGAACTAAGGCTACATAGTAGCCAAGAGATTCAAAAGGGTTGTTTAATAGCGAAAATAGAACATGAAGGAGAAAATGCAGAAAACAAGCATCTTTCTCTAGTGACTATGTTACCATATACACAAAATTACCAGAAATAAGAAAAGGCTTAGTCACATTATAATTCAAAATAGCTATGATGTCTTGAATGATGCCAGCTACGGGATACTATGGTAAATGCTTTCCAAATAGCCTCATTTCTTCCTCATAGCATCTGTGGGGGTAGGATCTACTATCTTCATCATTTTCATTTTACAAATAAATCAAGAGGACCTACCCAAGGTCAGTGTAGTGAACAAAGTCTATTGCTGACCCCAAATATTATTTTCTCCTTCATCTGAAGTGTTAACATCTTCAATATTCATAAGAGCACATTACTTACAGAATAAAAACTATATTTCCCACACTGCCTTATAGCTAATCATGTGATCAAGTTTTGGCTAATCTGATGCAAGCAGAATTTGGTATGCAATATCCAGTGTCATTAAGAAGAGGGGGTCTGCCCTACCTCTGCCTGCCTTCATCCCGCTACTAGGAATGCTGCTAGGACAGCCACAGTTCCATTTTTGACAGTAGGGATGACACCACTCTCCATATGGTAGAAGAATGTGGTAGAAGGAACCTGGCTTGAGAGCTTTGCAGAGCAGAGCCTCTGTCATAGCCCTGGTCTGCTTATCTCTCTAGGCATCAATTATATAAAGTAATAAACTTCTGGGGCACCTGGGTGGCTCAGTCAGTTAAGTGTCTGACTCTTGATTTCGTCTCAGGTCATGATCTCATCGTTCATGGGATCGAGCCCCGCCTTGGGCTCTGTGCTGACAGCACAGAGTCTGCTAGGGATTCTCTCTCTCCCTCTCTCTGCCCCTCTCTAGCTCTCTCTCCCTCTCAATCTCTCAAAATAAATAAATAAACTTTTAAAAAAAAGTAATAAACTTCTGTCTTCTTTAGATCACTGTTTTATTTTGGTTTTGGAGGGGTAGGGGCAGGGTACATGTTCCCTCACTTGCAGCAAACTCTAATCATGGCTGCCACAGCCACATAGAGACAAGTGTGATAATCTGAGTAAATTAGTTAACCTCCCTGTCTCCTAGTCTATAAAACAAGATGGGTAATATCTATCTCAGAGTATTGTGTGAATGATATATGATAAGATGAAATCATAATATTTAGCACAGTACCTGGCATATAAGCCCACAATAAATGTTAGCTTACCACCACCATATTCCTCACACAATAGAACTCACAGTAAACTCTCACAGAGTTGATAAATGTCACTGAATTTTTCTCCATAACAGTCATCAAAGCTCCAACATGCAGCCTGTACTTGAAGTTGTGGGCCCCATAACTGATGCTGTTGGAAGTTGCAGGGCTCATCTTGGAGCTGATCTTGAAGATCCTTCTTGAGATAACATGAATATGGCTTAAGTAAAGCCAAAGCACCTGGAGGGAGCCCAATTAAAGTCTCTAGATCCCTGAATCTAGGCAGCTGTCAGACCCAGCTTTTTGCCCTTTCCAACTGCCTTCTGCTGCCACCTCACTTCCAGATAATGACTCCCCTAAACTGGCCAGCCCTCCTCTCCCAAACTTCAGGAACACTGAGACTACCTAAGCTTCCATGGGTTTTCTCCCCATCCTACCAACCTTCACATCAAGAACATACATTATTCTGCAAGCACTGGGAGCAGTGGCAATTACCGTACCTGTGTCCAACCACCTGGAATCATGCACTAAGAAATCTTACTCATATAGAGGAGTTACATCTTAGACAGGAAGTCAGATCCTAAAGTTAGTATGAAAGGCAAAACTCACACATAATCAAAATTACTCTTGAAAATCACTTACATCATCCATAAAGTATCACATAGGTGGATCTGTATTTATAGCCCACTAAAATTTGTTAACTACTGAACCGGACTAAAGAAAAAATCTATATGCTTATATCTGCACATTCAAAATTTCCTGCTTTTCATAAGAGACTCTTAAAAACTGAGAACAAACTGAGGGTTGAGGGGGGGCAGGAGGGAGGGGAGGGTGGGTGATGGGTATTGAGGAGGGCACCTTTTGGGATGAGCACTGGGTGTTGTATGGAAACCAATTTGACAATTAATTTCAAAAAAATTTTTTTAAAGAAAAAAACACAAAATTTCCTACTTTTAATAAAATTATTAAATCTTTCATATATCTGGAGATGGGAGGAGACTCTGACAAGTTCTTCCTTTCCTCTGTTGATATTAAAAATATAAAACCCCAACAGAGGTACTAGGTGTGTGTTGTGAAGTGAGAAATGAGATAATGTTTATGAAGACATTCTGCATAGGACCTAGCACCTAGCAGTTGGATCATAATATTTCCTGGATTTGAATCTAGTACTTGCTCAATTAGACCCACAAACACAGTGTTCTCTGAAGAGCTGGATAGAAGAGTCCAGTGGCTTACCCTCTTTCCAAGCTGGTTTCCAGTGGCCCCACTGACCTGTCAATCAGCCACCCTTTGTTAGTTACTAAATCACTTGGTTCAGTTAATATGTGAGCATCATATGAATCCTATGGTGCTGGTGACAACTTACACTCACTTGTACAAATTTAAGGTGTTTGCTCTTTGTCCCCAACATAAACAAGATTTTAAGCATCATTAAAGCAAACAAAAGAACCGCAGTTCCCAAGGAGTTCACCATTTCTTCTGTAGAACCTGGGTACCAAGGGCTCTGTGCCCATGACTGGGACACCATTTCTGGGGCTCAGGATGGGGGACAGCTGGGCACACACCTGCCAGCCAACCAAAACTTAAGGCATGAGATCCATTTTTAGCTCTATCTTTGGATCAAAGCTGACCTAGCTAGAAGACTCACCAAAAAGGCAGATCTTTCTTGACTTTTAGGTTGATCTAAGAAGGAAGAAAGGACTGCACAAATGATTAAGTTTATGGACCGTCATCCACAGAAAACCACAAACACACTGAGAGAATGTCTTAGTGGGAAAACTCAGCTCAAACTCTAGAGAAGCATGTCCCCTAGAAGTGTAATGCAATCCCCAAATGCAAGTCATGTGTGCCATTTTAAATTTTCTGATAGCCACGTCTTAAAAAGCTAAGATAACCAGGTAAATTAATTTTAATAAACATGTTTACTTTAACCCACAATATTCTCATCTCAACATGCAATCAATATTTTTTAAATATTGATATATTTTACAATCTTCAAGATCCAGTGTGTCTTTTATACTTTATATCTACAGTTGAACTAGCCATCGTGCAAGCGTTCCACAGCCACATCTAGCTAGCAGCTACCGTATTGAACAACGTAGCTCTAAAAGAAAGGTGACAGACTAGCAAGTCACAAAGTTTGCTTTGGCTTTCATAGTGATTTAATTTTTTAATGAGTTGTCATTATTTAAAGTCAGATTTCACATTAAAATAGCAATTTCTGGCTTCTGTTGAAAGTTCCTATCTGGTAACCCTGGGTTCCGATGCTCCAATAGCAAGGAGCAGAGAGAGCTAAGAACCCGCCGCAGTGCCTCCCTCTGAAAGGAGCACTCCAGCTGCCACAGTCCCTATCAGTCCCCATTGCTCCAATTCCTTACACTTCCTGCCTGGCTGTACCCCAGTAGGCGAAATAAATAGCACGGCCACCACCAACAGAGATAACATCAAAACTATTGGCTTGTTTAATGTGGTGAATTTTGAAAAAGAAATGTATTTATGTATTTGTACTTTATTTGTTTTCCTCCCACTTGCCATTTATGTTACCATGAACCCTGAATTTAAATGGGGTCATATACACAAAGAAGAAACAAATCCTTGCTTATTGATTCAGGAAAAGACGGAAATCAGCCTAGGGAAGGAAGTGATCCTGTTTACTCTGCTTTTCAAATAACTGAAGACAGAAGACTGAGAAGGCTACGGAGCATTAGAACACCTTGTTATTCAAATACATCACTAAAAAGACCTTGCTCTCTAAAAATACTAGTATATATAAACATTCTTCTGTCTGTCTTGCTTATTTCCCACATGTGGCTAATTGCCCATCGCTCTCCTCTCTGTGGCTCCCATTTCTCTGAGGTTGGTTTCCTTTCTCCACCACCCCTGTCAAGACCTCAGGGCAAGGGGTCATGGTGGCTCCCAGCACCTCTCACCTTCGGCCTCATCTCCTTTTTTCTCTTTTCCTCATACTGGACACTTAAAAGTCTTCCACCACTTCTCCCTGCTACCTATTTTCTCACCTTATCAAAATCCCCCAGGGACATCTAAGATTTCTTCCAAGGTCTCAGCTGAAGGTTCAAGTCATTTCATCAGCTACCCTCCTGGTTCTTCACATCAGGCCAACAATAACATTAACAACACAACGACAATAATAATACAGTGGCTTTAAGTGTGGTATGGGTGGGAGTCAGCTTCTAAAGTCAGAGTATAAAATAAAAACTACATAAAGTCAGGGGCACCTGGGTGGCTCAGTAGGTTAAGTGTGCAACTCTTGATTTCAGCTCAGGTCATGATCTCATGGTTTTGTGAGTTTAAGCCCTGCATCAGGCTCTGCACTGACAGCATGGAGCCTGCATAGAATTCTGTCTCCTTCTCTCTCTGCCCCTCCCCCACTGGCACTGCCTCTGTCTCTCTCAACCTAAATAAACTTTTAAAAATATTTTTTTTTAAAACTACATAAAGTCAAAATAATCCTTGAAAATCCCTTAAACTACACATAGAGTGTGGTATACATGCTTTTACAACCTTACTCGTTAATACCTATATACAAAGTTCTGATTCAGCGGATTTATATTTAAAGCTCACTCAGAGGCATGCACACAGTGGAATGGAGACCATTATTTAAACTGTTCTTTTCCTCTTAGCTTTCTTTTCTCTTTTTTTATTTCTTCGTCCACTACACATAGTTGAAATCAGAAGGATAACGGCATGCACAATGAAAATTGACTACGATAATAATTTTGTCATAAATACCACTGGCTAAGCACTTATGGTGGACTGAGCCCCGACCAAACACTTTATAAATATTCCATTGTAATATTCACAGAAAGTGAGTTTTTCATTCTTTTTCTTCTCATTGTATAGGAACAGGCTTGGAGTGGTCAAATAACTTGCCCCAAATCTTGTAGCTAGGAAGTTGCAGGATCAGGAGCTGGGCCCAGATCTATCAACGAATCCCCCTTTTCAGTAGTAAACTCAAAGTCTACAGCTTTATTCTCTGGTCTTCCCACTATATACTGAAAATATATCCATAATTCTGATCAAGTGAATCTGAGCAGGCACTCACCTCCTCTCCATAAGACTATAAACCATTGCAGATCTTGGGCCTGTCCTATATTTCTGTTTCTCCAAACATTTCTGTGTCTTCTCCAATCAGTGAGAGTTCAGGAAGTGTTTACAGATGGCAAGTGTCTAATACCAAAAGTTCAGAAGACACCCAAAGCAGCCATAATTCCCACGACTAGAGGAAAGTTTTTAAATGTTTATTGTTTAGAGTCCACTGGGGGGAAGGAGTCCCCCCTTCTCTCTCTAGACTCCATGAGAAAACACTTTAGTAAGCCACTACATAATTTACATTTTCTCATTTCTTCTGTAAAAATTATAAATCTCTGTATAATTTCCCACAACATTTAACGGGAGAATATTTAAATTAAGAAATGTCTTGTGGATATAAATGTCATGCTCATATAACTAAATATGTCATGTTATATAACTAAATAATATCCTAGACTTTTTGTGTGTATCTGGTAACAGTATGGTAAATATAAATGAGGGGGAAAAATGAGTAATAATTTATGAAAACTGATTTGCATTTCCAAATATAAAACGTGTAAAATCCAACTAATTAGCAAGAGTCAGGGCTGAGGTGTTTCTATAGCAACTATAAAAATGCTAAATTATTTTTTCTCCAAAGTGTTTTATATCTGCCTCATTAATGTTTGTTTTTCTCATTTGTTTTGTGGATATTTCCAAAGTGAAAGGTTTCAAAGATTGCAAAGATGCTCCGCTTTGCCACAAAGTTCAAGAAGAGGTTTCCCACTGAAAGTGTCTCAAGTGCCGACAGCAATGTGCATGAAAACTATATTTGGTCGAGCTGCTTTCATGCCAGCAGCTCCATTCTTTGTTCTTAGCTCCCTCCTAAATTCTCCTTTTCTCTTATCGCCCCTGATTGTTCATAGAGCATCTCTGCTAAGGAGATGTTAACCTAAGGTCAGTTTTTCATCTTGCACCCTTTGCTGCCACCCTGATAGTTCCTAAGAGTGCCTGACCCAGGCAGCAGTGTCCATTTAGCTGAGGAAGATAAAGAGGCCCTCAGAATGGCTGTGGGGAACTTGGGCAGTGACCTCCGCCTCCGGCTCTCAGTTTCCCCTTCCGAAAATCAGGTGGATGGACAATGGCCTATCTCTAACATCCTCTACAGGTCTTTTTAGAGGCTCCCTGTTGGCTTCCATGTCAATCAAATCCCTTTGCCAGGTTTTTAGTCCCCCTGCCTCCCTCAAACCAGCCCCACCTTAAACTTATAGTCCAGAATTTCCATGAGGCAGCAGTTCTTTAACCTTGGGTCGAGGAATCAATTGATGGACTTCAAAGAGACCATGAGTTCCTTGAATTTCATGCAAACAAATTTTTATTTCGGTGGAAGAGTACAGAGATTGAGAATGGCTGCACTAGGCTCTAAATTCCCTGAGGGTAGGGCAATGTCTTATCCACTTGCGTCCCAAGAGCCCAGCACAGCACTTGGCAGGACAAGGCTCTCTTTACAAGGCTCTCTTTACAAGGCCCAGCGGTCCTTCGTGGAGTCCCCCAAATCCACTCTGCTCAATCCCCCTACACCCCTTCACGCTCTCTCAGGGTGGGGAATCCTCTGCATTCTCCTCACTTCCTCCTTGCTGCAGTTCTGGGCTGCTACTAATCTGCCCTGTATGCTCTATCCCTTCTTTAAACTCCTACCATACTCATAACCAGTACCATATAATCACACTGAACAAGTTTATCTTTTCTGCTGTTTATCCTTCACAACCCAATTACAAAGTCTCTGAGGCAAGAATCATATCTGACATGATCCTCCTCTCCCTCGTAAGTGCCTAGCACAGTGCAACTCACAAAGTGATAAATATATCTGTCCAAGGCAAACTGTGGGGATAGTTAGCAAAAATTATTTAATCATCCAATTATGTAATCAATGTACACAATAGGAAGATACACATGCATAGCATAAGAGTTATGTGTGATATATATGAATATACTTAATATGGCAACCAACTTGATCTTATTTGCAATGACCTTTGATCCCTGTCTGAGAAGCAGGGCTCTTCCATGTGCTTTAGTCTTGTCTGTCTTGTGCTTCTGGTTATTAATTCATGCCTTGTTCGTTACTCAAGCTCAGTAGCAACTTTGAATTTATTCCCAAATTTCTCTTTGCAACTTCCTTGTTTTCATTTAAATTTGCTTTCAGTTTTGAAACCAAAAACTAATATTCAATTATTCTGCAGTTTCCCAGGGTCTGATTGGGTATCAGGGAAGCTAAAGTATCTTAACCTTGAGGGATATTCACGTGATCTCTCACCCAAATAAAGGGCAATCGTACTCGCAGGGGGAATAAAAGAAAAACAGAGAGGCTAATGTGTGCTGAAGATTATAAATTTCTCTTATTTCTTAAAAACGTGAATTCTAAACAGAATTCTCTTCTGATGCGCCAATTCTCTAAATTCAGCCGAGTGCCCAACAGAACAATCACATAGAACAATGCAAACAGCTCTGACTTATGGGTCTACCTGTGCATGTGTAGCCAGGCAACGGAACGCTGTCACATGCAGTTCATGAACACAGACAATCCCATATGTGAGCCCACAGGCATATGCATGTGTGTATAAAGGCAAATGGGCTTTGCCTAAGAACTACCCAGCTCCACTTAACTCTAAGCCAAGTTTAATCAAACACTAATTCCCAGTCTTTTTGTTGGGTGTTATTTATACTTTCAGTAAAGCACATGGCATCACGTCTAAATGATCATGAACAATAAGGGTATCCTTAAAGGACTGTACTGTTGACAAAGAGCATATACAACCAACCCAGCTGGAAGGGATTCACTTAGAATGCCCCTTTAGCAATAGCTGTAATAATTTAATACCATTAGTCTCCGTCTCAACTGTAAATGGCCTTAATGGACCCTGCAGTGTTCCCTCAGATTCTATACCGATATTGGGGCACAGCTTTTATGCTCACATTACCGCTGCTAATTGTAAAACCCTTGTGTTGGATACACTTGAGTGTTGCAATAAGTGTCTTCAGTTAACTTCTTAAGGGCACAGCTTTAAAAGGAGCATTTGTCAATGCGATAGAAAAGGCAAGAGAACGTTTCATCTGGCTTCCACGTCGAGGGGGATCCTGAAAAGCCTGATTGCCTCTCTCCTTCCTTCTTTGCAACAAGCACTGTTGCTTCAAAACTTGTTAGCAGCCATCTCCTCAAAGGATTTATTTTGATAGTTCATGAATGTGTTGTCACACAGCATAATTAAAGCTTACAGAACTATTATCAAAACACAAGAGGAAATGTGCTCAGGGAGGCTGATGGCTACCCGGCCGCCTGTGTCTGCCGCTTCCCACAGGATGTGCGCTGACTGACCAGCTGGCTTCCAAGTTCTGACACTAGGCATATGGAGGAAAGCGAGGCCTCGGGGTAAAGTGCGCGGGCAGGCTTCAGTGAGCAATCAATTACAAGTAACAGCCAACCCCCTCTCGGTGACTGTGTATATTCCCACCATCACACACTGCCAGCTTGCCTCTATTTTGAATGCAATAAAACTTGTAGGGAGCCGACTCATGTGAAACTCTTAAAGATATATGGTAGGGATTAACCATAAAAACACTAATTAAGGATGGGCTAAGGAATCAGAGGACAGGCAAAAAGGCTTTCTGCCTCGCAGTTTGTATGCAATGAAGAAGGAAAGACTAAAAACAGCCTTCTCTGTTTTTCTGAAGACTGGACATTGGGAAAAAGGTACAGGCTATTTGGGCAATACAATGTCACATGTTTCTTAAAGTGACTCCTCACCTCAGTGGTAGTAAATGAGTTGTGCATGGACAGACAGGGAGGAAAAGAACAGAACATGCAAGAACTTTTGTATCCAAAGGTTTCTCTTTTTTAGCATTTGACTTTAAAAAATATTTTGTAATTCACTGAATGAAATATGAAAAGGAATTGTGAAATTTAATGGTTATATTTCCAAATGGCCCTGAATTTAGACTTTGCCTTCCCATTTCTTCCTTCATTATAGCAAAGTTCCTGGACTTATTTCTCTGCTTTGGGAATTGTGAAAGCTTGGGGCCATTTACAGTAATAAAAAGCTATCCCTCACTTGTAGAAAAGAGAACTCTTAAGCAAATACTAATTTATTTTCTATATCAGTGCCAGAATTTCTTCACTTAAAAAAAATACTAAGTTTGTGCAATTCATTTCTAGCAAATAACTTTAGACAAAAGAAGAGAGTGAAGACACTACTGAGTGCTCATTTTATCGTGTGGCATGATAGTTACATGATAGATAAAGTACTAAAATACCTATGAAGCAAGAATTATGCCTATTGTACAGATAAGGAAATGAAGCTCAGACTGAACCAAGTCAAGGTCTCTGACTACTAAGGAAAATACTAAAACTCAAATCCAGCCTGTCTGATGCCCGAGTTATTTTTTTCAAATGTCTTCCCATTGTCCTTCTTCCTCAAAGCGATATGCATGGCACTTGCTATATTGTAGGCCCTGAAAACATATTTTCATGGAGCTGATAAGCTTTTGGGACACAGGAGCCCTTCCTCCACAATACTATATTTGCCAAATTACAAATTTGTATGGTTTGGAACATGGAGATATTGATAGGAAAAAATTGTGTTTGTTTAATCTTTATATTACTTTGTCTTTTACTCACAAAGACAAAATTCTAGCAGCTAGTTTCTGTACTTCCCACTCTGTTCAAATTTATAGAGAAAGTCAGAAACATCCTAAAAGAACAGCCAAATGTATTACTTACCATGAAATAGCGTGAAGTATGACAGAAAGAGCCCACTGATAGGAAATCAATCCATGTAAAAATAATCAGACCTTGCTGTCTAAATAAAATCATTCTAGGTTAAATGTGGAGGTGAGGGAAAGACTGGGGAATCAGGGAAAGGAGCACCAAGCACATGAGAAACAACCACATTTTCTTAACAATTCATAGCTTTATGAGTTTGTTTCTTTGAAATCAAAATTCATTCTTTTTTTTTTAATTTTTTTTAATGTTTATTTATTTTTGACACAGAGAGAGAGAGACAGAGCATGAGTGGGGGAGGGGCAGAGAGAGAGGGAGACACAGAATCCGAAGCAGGCTCCAGGCTCTGAGCTGTCAGCACAGAGCCCGACGCAGGGCTCAAACCCACAGACCACGAGATCATGACCTGAGTCAAAGTCGGACGCTCAATCGACTGAGCCACCCAGACGCCCCTCAAAATTCATTCTTTAGATTGCTCCTGGGATTACTCAAGCAAGGAAAGATGAATTGTTGGTAAAAAAAAAAAAAAAAATAGTGATTTAAGGTAAGAATTTTATTTCCTAGAATGGGAAAGCTGCCAGTATTCAGAAAAAATCTCTGTGATTTGGGCCACCCCTGATGCTAAGATCCTATAAACCTACACAGTCCATAAGCCAACTTCCAAAGCCTCAACAGATCCAAGCAGAGAAGCCACTAAGGTCACTTTTCATAGATTTCTAATTGCCTGCTGGAAGATGCATCCTGAGAATAGAAAGCTTACCTTCACAAACTTCACCTGCTTCACAGTTGACAACCAGGACTATAAAATGATAGGGTTGATGCTTAACCAACATGCCTACCAGAACTTAAACATTGGATAACTATACAATTTTTCCAATTCAATGGCCCTTGCTTGATATATTTTTGGAATTTCTCTTTTAGGAAGTTCTTTATAGTCCTACCACAAACCAAACCAAACAAAAAAACCCAAAACCATTACTCATACTTTATAACCTAATGCAACAAAGAAAAATCATCCAAGTTAACCACTTGCTTGATTCCTAACATTTGACTCTTTCCAAACACAGCCCCCAAAAGTGAAGACTTATCTCTATCAAGGATATTGAAAGTAATATGCTATAGGCTGAAGGGCAAACCTAGGTTTAAAGAAATCATATAAGCCCATGGCTTCCCGGAGGGCAATTAGATGTGTAAGTGGGGATAAGCTTCTTTAAAAAATAAATACGTCATATCACTCCTTATTTGTGCTTTATAGAATCACTTCTGAGTGAGATGGATTACCAATCAAAAGTATGTATTCTCCATAGCTCCTGGGTCTAAGAGTAGACATGAAATGATAAAAGTGAGACTCATGGGTCAGCTAAAATGGCCAGTGATGAACCACTTAAAACAGAGCCAGAACCTGGCATTTACATACCAAAATAGGTAAAAAGAGCCACCTCTTCTGCAAGACTTCTGTTCCCAAGACTCTGCAGTGGCCAACGGCACGTGTCTATTGGTGTGAAGGAATTATCAGCTGCATAGTCCTCAAGACCTTGCACTACTTACAGGACATATACAGAAGACATTGCAAAATCCTTTGGCCACCAAAGCCTGCATTTCTCAGGTCAGCTGGGCAAACTCAGCACATGCCAGGGCAGAGGTCAAAGGAGAATGAAAGTGAATCACCTCCTTGGTGTGGTGGCTTATAATGGCCTTTCCTTGACATCAGGTGCTAAGCTACCCTGGCTCTGCTCTTCTTATATTTTACACTCTCTGATTGATGTTAGAGAATTCTCCCACAAGGGAAGCGATTAAGTGATTTCCAGAGAGGAAAGGGGGCTATTGAGGTCTCTAAGTGAACATGCAAGATGTCCACAGAAATAATCTGGGATGTCCCAGTGCAAAATTCTATAACTATTGCCTGAGTGTGTGAGTTATGATTTTTGTTTTTCCTGCACAGTGTATACATGATGTGACACGCTTTATTTATTGGAGCTGATTTATCCACACTGCTTTATTGTTGACCAGCTTTTATTTCTTCCTTAACCTTATTAACCCTTGCTAGTATTTGACAGCTTAACACCCTCCATCACTCCACAACATTCACTCTGAGAACCGACGTGGAACTAATAGCAGCCCTTTTATTTCCAATCTTTGAGGTCACAAGCAGCTGCCCTAGCCTGAACCCTGAAAGATTTTTCTATAGGTAGTTCTCTTTCAATGGGTCGTCTCCTTAATGTATCTCTACAGGTCTGTCTGGATGTTTGAAATGAGATGTGATTCCTGCTAACTTTAGTCACCACCAACATGGACCTTAGAAAAGGAAGAATAAGTTTTACCCTTGGAAAAAAGCCCTGAGTAATTCAAGTGAAACAACTTGGTGATTTTCTTCTGGGCATTTTATCACTTTTCAAGTTACATCCAAGGAGCGTTCACTTGGGTCCACCTTTGATTGTCCCAACAAAATCCACTAGTGAAACAAACTCACAAACTTCTATTACCTGCTGTAGTGTGAATGAAACAGAGCATGGTGGGTGGGATCTGCTAGTTCTGTTTTTCAGCCTGGATTGATTAACTCTAATAAATTCAGGGAGGTGATGTCAGATGATGCCCATCAAGCTGGATCTTACAGCCCAGTTGTTTATTATTTCACACTGCCCCGGGCTCAGTCTTTGACATTCACCACCCTAAAAGGTCATGAAGTCAAATTCTACAGCCAGATTTAGCAAGTATTTTGGTGAGCAGGCTCCTGTGTTAATGAAGACTAGTTTTCTTATCATTCAGATTTAGGGAAAAAAATTCTACACTGAATACAAATATCCCCAAATCAGCAAATTCACACTTTTAAATAACCAGGTCAGGGTAAGAACATTTGAGACCACAGGAGACGGAAGAGGGTATAGAGGGAAGCCAGTCAGCGCTAACAAACCAAGCAAACAGAAGAGGTAACAACTGTGGGGGCAAAAATAACATTTCCCACCAGCAAAGATGGGAAAACCCAAGCCAATAGTCCACAAAGTCCGTGGCCCAAGCTCTCCATTAACGTGCACTCCTAGGCTGGCCACCATTGTTCCTACCATCCCAAAAATGCTCCAAGCTTTTGTTCCCCTCGCACAAAAAAAGACCCAGAAGCTGGACTCACAGTTCTCCATGCTCTGTACCCAGTCAGAGCTACAAGCCTTAGAAGCAATCCATGTTCTCAAACTTCTCTTTCCCTAAGCTTAATACAAGCCTAGATAATTGAAATCAATGACATCAGACCAGCAAAATTTTTTCTAGAACTCTACCTGGAAAGAATATAGCATGATAGACAAGCATAAGGTCAGTGCCACTTTCTTTATTTTCTAACCATCAAACCTTCCTTTGTTTGCCCCTTACCCTCCCTGTGTCTCTAAGATAAGAGGGAAAAATAGGCATCTGTCTACAGCACACACAAATTTCCACTTGGGGGGAAATCCAACAAAACAAAAAATGAAAAGAAAGAAGAGATAGGGTCTATTTCGTTTGGTTTGGGCCTTGCCAAATTTCCATTAACCCCACCCAGTTGGCTTTTCTGGCCTCAAGTATCTATCTGGACCATTAGTGCTTATTCTCATCACTGCCCCGGATCCATTTGTTCCTCCATTAGAAAACAGGAAGACGCTATGCCCAGCATTTCAGCAGAGGCAGTGCCACTGTCTACATAAGCCTGAATTTTCTTCTTAAGTAAGAAATCCCTACTTGCACACTACTCCCATTTTTAAATTATTGGTAAACACATGGACATTATGCTCCTACACTCTTATGACTTGGATATTTCTCAGAGAAATACTAAATTCTCCCTCCTATTAATATATGGTTTATCCTAGATGAGGCCTAGTCCCGGTGCCCTCCTGGTAAACCTACTTCTCCAAGACACCCCCAAAATATCACTTCTTTGAGGAGTCTTCCCAGACCACTGCTCACTCCCTCTTCAGGTTAGGTTCCCTGACAGACTTAACAGTCAACACTCAATAATATTTACTATCTCTCTCTCCCACATTGTAGGCCGTAGAATGCAAAAAAAAAAAAAAAAGAAAAAAGAAAAAAAATCTATGGGAACTTGTTGAAAATGTAAATTCTCAGTCACCTAGTCCCAGAAGTTCTTATTCTGGCATGGGCTTGGGAAACTTCATTTGACCCAAGTGATTCTGACACAGGTGATCCTCAGCACTGTCCCCAAACATTAGCTCTGTGAGAGCACAGTCCACGTCTTAATCAGATTACTCAGCATCATGCTTAGCATGCAGCTAGCATTTGAGAAACACTGAATTGAAACAAGGACATTCTGATTCCAGCTCTTCCTCCTCTAGTCTTAATTTTCCAGACCTCACACAATAGTTGGTTAGCAGGGTAGAACACTGCCGCATCTTGCATAGATCTCTGTAGCTCTTGAGTTGCACAAAGTACTGTCAAGGTGGTCATGCCCAGGATTTCCCTAGCTCATATGGATTTTTCATTTACTCTCTTTTGGAAGAATAAACTTCAGCCCATTCCTTTTCCAAATAAATGTTGCAAGGGAAAAACTGACATGAACTTGGCAAATAAGGGTTTCTATTATTAAAAGCAGGTTGAAGCTAGAGCTTTGTGCAACTGCTTCCTACTTTCTGAAGTGTCTCTATTTTAAACATGTGGATAGTGCTTGAAAAATCCCAGCAGGCTCTAGATGAGAGAGGATCATCCTCATTAACACTAATGGGAGCCGGGCTCATGCACTAAAAGAAGAACACGTCCTCTGGGCCAAGCCTAGTGGGTGGCAGGATGGGAACAGGAAGACTTGGGGTGGAGATGGGGGAAAGAGAGAACAATACTTCATTTCATTCTATCTAGGAATTTAGTGACAAGGTAGAGAGAGAGAGACCAATTAAAATGGACTGCTAAGCAAAGAAAGTTTAAGCTTCTAAAAAGATGCCATCAACACTCCAAGCCATTGAAATGGTCCAATAATGGGGGTGGGGGGGAATTATTCATTCATCAAATATTTATTTAGTGTACACAGGGCTGGAAGGTAATAGTGAACAAGAAGAATAAAGTACCTGTTCACATAGAATTATCATCCTGAGGGTGGAAGTGAGAGAATCATACCATTAACAAGGAAGCAAATAAGATATTTCAGTAAGACCAGGGCCTCATCTGTTTTGTTTGCTACCATATCCCCGAAGCCAAGTAAAGTAATATGGATTAATAAACATTTGTTAAAGGGTGAATGGAGTGTGGATTGGATGGAAGGATGAAAGGGAGTGTCAGAGAAAAAGTGACCAAGAAAGGTTTCTCTGAGAAGGTGACATTTGAGCTGAAAAGCAAGAAAGAAGTTGCCATGAATGTTCTGCAAGAAAATTTCCAGAAAGAAGAAACACCCAGTTCTCAAGGCATGAATGGGTTTGGCATGTCAGAAGAAGACCAGGGAGGCTGGAATGTGGGGGAAGCAGCCCAGGGCAATAGGGAGAGTGGAGGAGGTAGAGACCAGAGCCCAAACAGGGACATGATGAGGACCAAGTACAGAAAATAGTAAGCAGTTGTGATAGTAACTTTATCCACCCAGCTAGCATTTTCAGAACCTCTGAGACTGACTCAATGTCAGTTGACACAGAGAACACAAAGCCTCCTTTACCACAATGCGCTTAGCCAAAGTTTTATAGGAATGAAATCTTAGGTATTGGTTTTTACAAACAAAATGGAAGAATCAATCATATGGGTTTTCCAACCCTAAAATATGCATAAGATGTTACCTTTTGATAACTATTACCTTTATTATATAAATATTTAAACAAACTTATTATAAAATACTAAGAGTCAAAGAGATTCTCAATGAGAAGGAACTATAGAAGTCACAAAGAAGGACATGTAACAAATGCACACATGGAAGAATGCCCAACCACACTAGTAATAGGAGACATATACACTTAAGCCCCACTTTCATGTATTGAATTAGGAAAAAGTAAATTCAGTGATAATAATGTTGGCAAAAATGTAGAGAAAGTGGTACACAATCCATAGACTTGAGCACAGGGAACTCAAGTTGTTGGAAAACCATTTGACATTACGTATTGAGAGCCATGAAAATATTTATAATGCCTGAAAAAGTAATTCTTCTTCTGAGATTTGTCACAAGGCTTTCAAAGTATTTTCTACAAAGCCCTTGAGTTCTGCAGATGAGCCTCAAGGCCTCTGGTGGTTATGAAAGGGGAAGAAGGGGTTTAGATACTCTACCCCATGACAACCAGCATGGTCTGTTTTATATACTAAGGCTCTTTATATAACAGAGTTCACTTAAAAAGGCAGTTCTGATATTTTTTTTTAAAGCTAGTCCTTGGGGTGCCTGGGTGCCTCAGTCAGTTAAGTGTCCAACTTTGGCTCAGGTCATGATCTCACGGTTTGTGAGTTCAAGCCCCGCATCAGGCTCTGTGCTGACAGCTTAGAGTCTGGAGCCTGCTTCTAATTCTGTGTCTCCCTCTCTCTCTGCCCCTCCCCCACTTGCACTCTGTCTCTCTCTTCCAAAACTAAATAAACATTTTTTTAAAAATCTAGTCTTTAAAAATCATAATCCAAATTATAAAATAATTATAAATATGAATGTGTTCATTGGTATTATTTATAATAGTGAAAAATGAAAAAAAACTCAAACAAGTAGGAAAATAATTTATTATCCACTAAATATGGGCTATTTAAAGATATGGAAAATTTTATACAAATATATATGATATAATATCAGAATCATACATATATAATTGGAATTTAAAACAATACACTATTATAACTATACCATCATAACTTTTTTAAAGTGCAGATGAATTAAAAATGCAATATGGTAAGTATGGTTGGATTGTGGGATTTTCTTTTCTTTTTTTTGTATCCCAAGTTTTCTGTAATGTAGTTAAATTACTTTTATAACTTAATAAGAAAAAAAGTGTTTTGTGGCACCTGGGTGGCTCAGTAGGTTGGGCATCTGACTTCGTCTCAGGTCATGATCCCATGGTTCATGAGTTCAAGCCCCACATCAGGCTCTGTGCTGACAGCCCAGAGCCTGGAGCTTGCTTCAGATTCTGTGTCTCCCTCTCTCTCTGCCCCTCCCCCACTCATGCTCTGTCTCTCTCTCTCTCTCTCCTTCAAAAACAAATAAACACTAAAAAAAAAAAAGGTGTTTAAAAATAACCTTGATGGCTGGGGGCCCATGAATTAGTATTTATCTCTGTGCCTCAGCATCAAGCAAAGGGGCTGGCATAGAAGAGATGCTCCGTAAATATTGGTTAAATAGACTTTTTTTTTTTTTTAATGAAAATCCAACTATAACTAAAGCAGCAGAAAGAGGCAGGAGGGATTCCTTCTGGCCGGGCTAAAAGAAGGCCCCATGAAGAAGGACCAGGTGGGAAAGGTAGCTAGGCAGAAGGAAGAAGGGAAGTCAGAACTTGAAGATGGGAAAACACAGAATGTGTCTGGGGAAAGGAAGAAGTCTGGGTCACAGAAGCATGAGGCACCTGAGGGACATTCAAGGAATATGAGGCTAAAAAGGTGGTTTGAGCCCACAAGCCACATAATTTAGGCTTTACTCGGGAGGCAGAATGCTCCAGCAAACACCTGTGAGTGAAAGTGACATGTTCAGAACTAGGCTTCATGGAGACCAACATAGCTGTCGTGTGCACAGAGAACTGGCCGTGGCAGCGAGGAGGGGTGAGAAGTAGGGCCCAGGAGACCAGCCGGGAGGCCTCTGAGGAAGCAGGCACGGATCAAGGGCTGGAGCTTCAGGAACGGATAGCTGAAGACCCCCAGCTGGGAAGGGACTATAAAGTAGAACTCTCCCACAACACAGGCCTGGAGTCCACTAAGACACAGAATCCGTCCTTAAGAAATCTGTACCTTTGCAGAAAGCAGTAACTCCCCCCTCGCCTCTGCCACGTCACCCAGGCTTACTTTCGTGCTCTTGAGTGCGTATGCACATCCAACAATTAAAGCTTCAACGTGTCTAGCATTTGTTTATTAGCAGTCCCAAATGTTTCCTGTGCTATATAAAGTTTACCTTCGACCTCCACTGGGGAAGCGAAGGGTGGGGCAGGGAGAAGGGGAGGAGGCCAAATCTGTGCTGGACTCACGAGCGGACCATCTCGTTTTAAAATAATGCATTAACTCTGAAGCCCGAATCAAAAGGTTGCAAACTCGCATAAAGCACCGGTGATTTAGAGCTCCCTTCTATACACAGTTCAGCAATGCATGGAATGTAAAAATACATGGAAACCACAACACAGCAGGAATCTTGCTGTGCTGCTGGCAGAGGTCTCCGTTTCCCACACAGGCCCTAAATCTGACCCAGCGATGAAACTTTTAAATTTGTAAAAATAGAACAGTTGGGAAATCTTGGCCACTTTTAGTTAAAATAAAAAACAAACCCGCCATATTTGTGGGGGTAGTTGAAAATCTGCCATAGTTCTCCCTTCTTTGAAGGAATTTTAATGGTTAAAAAAAAATGTTTTTTCAATGTTGAACTGTGTATTCCTTTTTTAGGTTTTCTGGTGAATATACTGTGGGATGCTCTGGAATATGTGGACTGTTTTTGGTTTAGAATCTCCACCGCGACCGGTCCTAAAATGACCAGGCGACACCAATGGGTTCTAACAAGTACCCCTGCTTCATTTTCTGAAGCATAATAATACTACAACTACTGCACATTTATACATTATGTGCCAGAATCATCTCAGGCCTCCCTCTATCCACAACCCTACAAAGACAAGTACCATTACCCCTGCTGTACAAATTAAAGAAATGAGATGAATTAATCAACCTGCTCAGGTCCAAGTGGTAGCCGGACAGAATTCAACTCCAGCACCATATGATTCCAAAGTCCAGCCTCTTTTCATTATACTTACATCGTAGGAATAAAGTCCCCTCCTCCACCCAAAACAGCTATATTTAGAAACCAAGACATAGATAGCACTGTTCCTCGATCAGCTCTTATTTAGTTTTCTTGGACTATTACATAAAGCTGGCATAAAACAAAGGGATATTTCTCACTTCTTCAACAGTTCTCTTATCTATACATTATTATTCTTGAACGTAGGCAAGTCCCGTGCCTTACAGCAGAGCCCGTGTTAAATTACGAAAGAATCTCATGGCAAGAAAAACTGTCTGTCTCTCTATCTCTCTTACACCACTCCGTCCTTTTAAAGTGTCTCACTAATATTTACTTTGGAATTGCCATGAACAGTATTATGACATTGGCTTCCTTAAAAATTTAGCTTTCACAATTAGCACTTGGAATGAGTACATCCAGAGAATGCATTTTGCTCAGTGCTTACAACCAAATTATCTCAAGAGGCTATCAAGAGCTCTCAAGTCATTTCGTTAACTATGTTCTCCATTTAACTGAGCCCCACACAGACAGAAGGGAGGGAAAAAGAAAGCTAGACTTAAAATATCACAGAAAAAAAAGTCAAATATTCTATTCCCTCTCTCTTTCCCTCCCCTACTTTCTCCACCCTCCCATATCCGCCCCACCCCCAAACTAAATATAGAGATGAAATACCAAAACTCGAACTTAAAAATTCCCAAAGCGGTAATCAACACATCATTTTAATATGGAAAGCAAAAATTAGATGCGATGCCCAAATTCACATGAGCAGCCACATGGAAGACAGGAAGTGGGGCACACCTGAACATGCTTTAGGAAGTTCTGTGCACAGCTACCCCGGCTTTGCAGCTCTCTCTTCCTTCCACTCCACAGCACAGGAAAGGCAGATTCTGAGTATAACACCAGAGCCCTGGCTTTTCCTACCATTAATCGTAAGATTAGATCCTGGATACAGAAATGTTAAAGGATCAACAAACATAAAGTTAGCACTGAATTCAAATGAATTTTTTTTTCCTTTCCCTTTCATTGAAGGGAGAGAAAAAACAAAAGCTTCACATGGCTTCCTTTTCTTGACCCACAACAAATTCCATTAAACTTCAGAAACAATGCTTTGTGATGCTGGAGGATGCGGACAGGAAACTGAAGAAAGACTTTACACAAAAGTTAAAAACATCTCTTTTGGAGGGAGGGCAAGGAAAGGTTGCATCTTGCTTGACAGTTAGAGCTTATGGCAACCGATAACATAATTAAATCTGGATGTCATGTACTTGTGACTGGGATGTATAGCACATCAAAATGGATTTATTGTTTACTCAGAGTAAAAGAAATACACAAACACCTGTAAATAGTTAATGATTGCCCCAATGTTTACACGTTCAAAAAATGCCCTTTGGATTAAATTCCATCATATTTTCAAATTACCTGAAATCATCTCTTGTGGAATGACTATCAGTCATCTGGGCATGGTTAATTCATTTTCAAGACAGAGAGAGTCTTCTTCCTACCTACCCACTCCCCATACTCCTTTGTTTCCTGGGACCCTAAATTTAAGATAATTTAGTAAAACAGGATAAGCTTCCAAAAATGCAGTAATAAAACTGGGCTTAGATCTCACCATTAGTAAGTCTATTATAAAATGCAGTGTTTGCAATGAAAATCAGGTTTGTGTCTATATTTCATCGCCATCCATAAAGTTTGGGGCCATTTGAAACTTGATTCAAATGATTTAATTCAGATCAAAAAATTGCTTCAAAATGATGTTCAGCAGTAATTTTATTGGGCTTATTTTGGGGAGCACTCAAACAATGTTTTTTTTTCTGACTTATTGGCCCCAAAATGCAAGAAGGCTTAACCTCATTTGCAAAATCAAGAAACAAAGATACAGGCCTATTGTGCAATAATCAGCCCACATTTCAATGAATAAGTAATATTTCTCACAAACCCAAGTTAGATAGTGGATTTATTTAACCTCTTGGGGTCAGGTAATAAATACTAAGTGAATTATTCAGCCCAATGGCTAATCAATACAATTCCATGATATATTTTTTGTGTTTCATAAAAGGTTGTACACTAAAGGCAGTGAGCAATTATGGAAATTGGGCCAGAGCGCCTCTCAATTCCTCTCCGGCTTGAAACCCCAGCAGGCCACCTTGACAGCAAATCGATTAGTGCTCCAGTGAAGCGGCTCAGTGACCTCTGACCCGCTTCCAGCGCGGCCTGACAGAGGAGAGAGTATTTTATATTTATTTTATTGAATTAACTCCATCTTGCCTGTACCAACGCTTTACACATATTAGGCGGCAAGCTACAAGCTACTTCATTGTCGTTGTTTTCCATCGCTCTTGCTAAGCAAGCCCCACCCCTTGCCCTGCGGATTTCTTTGTCCTGGTTTTCCTTTCACTTTTGGCCTCAATATAGGATTTCAATCCACCCTGAGACTCATGATGGAGCTCCAGGTAATAAAAACCAAGAGCAAAGCTCATAATCCTCCCGCCCTATGGTTCCTACCTACCTGGTCCACTCAGGACAATGCCCTACCCCCCATATTTTCCCTCATAAAAACAAAGGCCACTCAATAAAACCCGGCTCAACATGGAGCTCTTACGGAAACATTCAAGAGAACATCAAGGAGTGAGGATATTTCCTACTGGAAAATTAAAAACAAACCAGAAGCCTTAGGTATTTTCTATTTTTGTCACTTAATTATATTATTGGCTCACTGAAGCCATCAAACAGACAGACAGAGACAGAGCCTGAGAGAACCAAGCCAGCTGAGTTTAGGACACTGTTTCATCAAGGGAGCAATAAATACAAAGGCCTATCAACCATCAACGAGTGCCTATGAGAAAGGGAAAATTCCTAAATCACCAAAAATTTTTCAGCTTTGCTCCTGCTGTTATCAGTGAAAACCACCAAAGTAGATGAAACATAAATGCCAGGAAGAAATTGAGTTTAAGTTGGCAGCTCTGGGTAGTAAACAATACCAAAGGTTAAATTATCAACAGCAATTTGATGCTATAAATCAAAGGAGTGAAGAATCTTAGACCACATTTGAAGGATGCTATATATATAGAATAGTGGTTTAATACATAGACTCTGAGGTTAAACTACCTCGATATAAATCCGAGATTTTTTACTAACTAGTTGCAGACTTTGTATAAGTCACTCTGCTTCTTTGAGTTTCAATTTTCCCAATCTCTACCTAAGGATGACCACAATAGTCTTGCATGTAATAAGTAATGTTGACTACCATTATTATTTAATCAGATCCCAAGATGTTTTCCATGGGTAGGTAAGAAGTAATTTTTCAGCCTCATTTTATGAATGGGGGACTGAAGAATATGGGTGATCAGAATTTACCTTTCACGTTATCACCCCTCCTGGTTTCACACATACACAAAAGTATTGTGATAACCACTCGCTTCTCAATATCTCTGTCTCTCTTGGGTTTAGACAACCTTGAATGTTCCCATTAAACATTCAGTCCTTGGGTTAATCTACCCAAAGACCTAAAATGGAAGTTTTCTTCTTCTCTCCCTTCCCCATCCAATGGTGGAGAACATGAAACTATCTCATTCTATTCTTAGCACCTTGCCCCAGTGAGTGGACACTTGGGCCCTGAGGAGCCCTGGCTTCACGTGTGCAGAACAAGAGATTGAGTTTATAATGCAGGAAAGGAGAAGGACAGTGGGGTATGAGAAGGATTCCAGAGTTGCCCTTCAACTGCTCCATCATCTCATCAGGGATGGGTCAGCATTTCCAGACACCTTGCTTCTGAGAGGAAGATAAATTCACCCCTGAATCCCCTCTAAGTTTCCATTGCAACAAGGATCACTGTCACCTTCCCACCTGCCACATCAGACATACTTAGAGACAACAAAATAAGACTGAGGTCCAACTCCATTTGCAAAGACTGTTTCTGCACAAATGCCTTCACCTAGACTCATGGGCAATCCTGGAGTGATAAGATCTACTGACTGTCAAGGCTATGTTTGAAGGACTAACCATAATTCTTGGAAACTGTAGTAAGAGAATATCTTGATTTTTCTCCTCATCCTTCATTGCATCTTGCTATCCTAGGAATTCATGATCTTTTCTTATCTGAGCAGTCCTTTCTCTCTTAGCTCATGACCCACTGGCTCTATCTTTCCCTTTTGGTAGACAGAAAGGTAGACTCACCTTCTTCTTCCTTTGACCTACAAACTTCATGGCAAAAGTCAAACCATCTGGGAAGCAGTGGAGAGAAATGAGGAGGGAAATCCTCCCATCCTCATCTTCTCTACCTACCACTTAAATAATAACCCAGATATTTACAGCCAATGAAAATAACTTTGTATATATATATATATATATATATATATATATATATATATATATGTATATATATATTCTTCAATCAAGATGGACCTAGCTAATCATGCCAATGAAAGATAATCAAGACTCAAGGCCAAAATACTTAAAATCGAATGCAGTGGTAGCTCTAGAACATCCATAGAAAAGGAATTTAAGGCATGATTATCATAGGGTGAGAAGACTTTGCAAAGTTGTCTAGCAGCTAAGCTCCATAGCAAGCAAACATAGTTTCTACTTAGAGTGTATGTTTATTTGAAAAGGCCTGGGGATGAGGGGGCTGATAGAGACTAAGAGAGGGGAAAAAGACCCCCGACCCCAGCCATTCCTTGGCAGTGCCAATGATCTCATGATACTTGGTTTGCTTTGGGCTGTGGGACCTAATTATATTCGCAAGACTGTCAGCAATACTTTCAGTGCTGGCCTTGACCTGGTGCCTGGGCCCCTAGAATTGCCTATGACAATCTCAGACACTACTAGGCTTCTAGCAGCACAGGTAATGGGATTGGGTAGGAGGAGATCCTGGTTCAGATACCGAGTGGCTGTGTGACCTTAGGCAAGTCACCTCATCTCTGGACCCTCACATATAAAATAGAGAGGCTATTTCCTTTCTATAAACATTACAGGACTCAAAGTGGTTTGTTTATCTGAATGTGTGAGAAACCCAAGATGGAATGTTTACTTCCTTTGGAAAATTGGAATTTAACAGCCAAAAGAGTTTTTTTTCCCACTATGAAGGAATAAAAAGGAATCCAATCTGCTAACCCCAAAACCAAAACAAAGAGTCTGTGGTATAAACGTGTTAGCCAAGATTTCTGCAAGCATTCACTCACAAGTCAGCTGTGTTCCCTGAGTCTTTTTGCAGAATGGCACAGCACATTCTTCCTGGTCCCACAAAAAAGAAAATCCTTCACACCTTTGTATAACTCTATGCATTAAGCCATAAATTATTCTTCCTCTCTCTTCCACTTTCAGAATCTATACAAAAGTGATTACCTCAGTCATTTCTCAATATTACTTTCATACTTGGAAAATGCATTTTCAAAAAGTTATTTATTTTTCACAGCATGTCAGGTTGTTATATTGTACTAGTTAAAATAAAACTACTATATAAACTACTGTATACTTCTGCATGCATTACATTTCCCTACAAATGCTGTGAAGTGGGATTTTCACAGGTCCTAGGAATATTTATTTTAAATATTACATTATATTTTATTTTAGCACCATTCCAGATTTTAAGGAAGAAATAGGAAAGCCAGTTGCTAAAGTAACTTAGCTATTAAATAACTTTCTTATTGAAGTTCTCCATTTCAGAAGAAAAATTATTTAAATATTAAAAGCGGTTTTACCATGAAACTTAACACCAACTCATACTATTATTCCTTCTCAAGAGCTCTTGGAATAGCTAAAAATGTCCCTTTGGATTTGATTCATGCTCACCTAAAAGCAAGAATCGGGCCAAGAGTAAAACGTGTAAAGCATAAAATACCGAATGAGCACAATCCAGCATTTCTAATAATGAGGCCCACAGGTTCTTGATGCGTATGGTTAGGTTTAAAATATTTCCTGGAGTATTTCTAAAGGGTGACAAAACAAAACACAAGATTTGCTTGAGGTAACCCTAAATTTTACGCCTGCAATTGTTTTCTGCTGAAACATAGTATTAACCGTGCTCTAAAGTGCCGTGAGTTTCTTTAAAAGGCCACCTCAATTAAAGCCTACGCAGAAGGACACGGATCCAGGTGCTGTCGTTAGCACTTGTAGTTTTGACCATGGGTGCCCTCAGAGCCTAGTGGGAGGCACTGGCTGCAGTATAATCCACCAAAACAAAGCTGACCCTTGCCTGTAAACCCAAGGAACTATGGTCACCCACTGGTACCTCACTGGGCTCAGAAAATGCTGCTCTCTGGCTCTCTCTGTGGCTGAGTGAGAGGTAGAAAGAGGAAATGCTTAAATATTTCATAAACGTTTCTGCAGAGGCTTTTGAGCCGTAGCATGAAGAGTCTGAAAGCACTAGCTGCTTTACATCCATTGAGGACACTACCAAAATGGCTATCTATGATCCTGATTACAGGCGACTCTAGAAACTAGTTTCTTTTCCTTTTTCTTCTTCTGAAGGTGAGTTGGCAGCGGCCTATCTTGAAATCTTTCAGAATTGCTTTAATCTCTCATTTTCGTTTTGTCTCAAGCAACGCAGAATGTCCACCCTCAGTGCCCTAGAGGTCACAGGCAGCAAGTCCTTGAGCAGGGAAAGCATGCTTAGAGAAATAGAGAACACAAGAGTGCAGAAGAGAAAGCAAGGATACTCCACATGTATTTTTAATACCACCAAATTTAGCTAAAATGTGCTCCCTGGTAGTGCTTTTAACTAACAAGCAGGCAATATATTGCACTGTAAAATGTTTTATTTTAACACCTTACAGTTTTTTAGCTCTATGGCTGTTGCAGGTATATCCATTAAAAGCAACACAGACCATAAATCAGAATTCCATACCTTTTCACAGCATATGAATCTATTCTCCTGCTGGTAAGCACACAGCTTTCATTGATGCCGATGGGGGTGACATATACTTATGCAGGGGAGAATAGACCGCTCTATACATGTGAATTTATGCTTTTAGACAGGTGGTTGTATGTAGACAAGAGACACCAATAAACAGATTTTATTGGAGCTGTTTAGAAACAGATTCTGTGCTACATATCTACAGAGGAACAGTCACCTTTTTCAAAGGGAAATACAGAGGCAAATCCCTGGCAGAGTTATAATCTACAAGTTCACTACCACGATGTGGTACCCATTCTCACACATTTCTACGGTCATTTAAACTGAACATGACCAATCCTCAATGCTTTAAAAAGCTAATAGTACTTCCGAAATTATACAGCATCCCTCATCGCTGCCGTGAAAACACAGCAAACACTGCACATGCGGAGGCAAATGTTAACTTTTTAACGCTCTCTGCAATATACATACCTATGCGAGCAGAAGGTATAGATTCCCAGAGGAATAAGTTTTTAATGAAGCGTAAATCTTTTACATCACTGCCAAAGGGACCAATACACTGGCTTTAAGGGAATATGCTTGTTATGTTTAAAAAATAAATACTAAAATAGTCTGTGTCACATATGGATTCTATGTCTATTATATATAGATATAGATATAGATAAATATAGATATAGATATAGATATAAATATAGATATAGATATAGATACAGATATAGATACAGATATACATATAGAGATATATGTATATATATATGTGTATATATATATATGTATATATATATATATATACACACACACACACGTATTACTTGTCTTTGAACAATATGTGCTTTGATTTTCTTTTTGCATTTTAGAGACTTCCAAAAAGGGAACTCAGGAATAATGCAAGCTACGAAAACAGATGTAGAAAATATTTCTAAAAATCAGTTTAAATCCCCATAATTTAAAATAGAAACTCACACAAAGTAGTTGACATTCAGCATATGTATCTAGTTGTGTGTGATGAACACACAGGATATATCCTTTTACCTGGATAAAATATTTATTTTCAGAGGAATCCATAAACTAGAACAAACCAGCTCTCATCTTCAGTGTCTTTCTGTACTTCATTTTAAAGACAGCTTCCTAGAAGACATTGGAAGGGTCAGCTGACTTTTACTTACTGCACCATATATTGTTCATGATTGACACTGTCATGTCCATCTATTGCAGAGATTTAAAGGCCATGACAATATTTAACTACTTACATTTGCTAGCACGGCTGTGGTAGAAGGAACCACAACACACTGATCTATCCAAAAGAAAAAAATTAGAGAGTGGCACAGTGGAATTTATGAATGAGAGTGCTTTGGCTGCAAAGCATTCCCATTATAGCCCTCAGCCACCACAAAACTGCTGTGTAATTGGAAGAGAACTTTTTCCCATGCAAAGAAGTTTGTAGTCAGCGCCAACCTACCAGGGCCAGCACATTGGCGTTAAGGGACGCACACCTGCAGCCAGCCTCCCTCACTCCCTGGGACCTGGCCCTTGCCTGCACCCTCTGCTCACCAAGGAACCTAGATCTGAGAAGACCACAGAGGCACAGTCTGAAGGACTATTAAACTTTGGAGGCCATTTCATCCACTCAACTTAGAGGTGAAGAAATTGAAGCCCAGGAAAGCAAAATAAACAAGTCTCAGGTACACAGCCAAAGGCAAAGCCAGGACCAGAACTCGACGTTCCTCATGCCTCCTAGCCCAGAGCCCCCTCCTCCACCATAGGTCTAAAAGCTGACCGTATTTCAGAGTTTATTTACCTAAAACCATGGTCAACCAATTCAAATGTTATCCCAAATGTCATTCTGGTTGGGAAACAATCAACTTCCTCTAAACCAGCCTAGGCATATTACCATTTTCCCAAGGGAAAAATATTTTTTCTTTGTGTGTATGTATGTTATGTGTGTGTATGTTTGTTTTTTGGTCCCCCGGCGACAAAAACTGTGTGGAAGCTTAAATCAATTACCATCTTTTTCACTTGCCTTTAAAAAAAAAAAAATCTTCTAAACAGAATTATACCATAGATCTCATCTGCATCAATATCTGAAATTTTAAAAAGACTAAGTTCTTAAGTTCAGTAGGAAAGACTCTCAGGTCTTGGGGTGCCTAGGTGGCCCAGTCGATTAAGCGTCCGGCTTCAGCTCAGGTCATGATCTCACAGTTTGTGGGTTTGAGACCCACATCAGGCTCTGTGCTCACAGCTCAGAGCCTAGAGCCTGCTTCAGATTCTGTGTCTCCCCCTCTCTCTGTCCCTCCCCTGCTCACACTCTGTGTCTCTCTATCTCTCAATAATAAATAAATGTCAAAAAAAATTTTTTAATAAAAAATTTAAAAAAGACTCTCAGGTCTTGATATATTATATTTCATAGCATAAGTGTTACATATACTATTTTTTATTTATCAAATATTGACAGTGAAAAAAATTAAAAGTTAAGCATAATGTTGCACTAGGGAGCTGTTTTAGGTTAGGTGGTCAAGAAAGATCTCTTTAAAAACGTCTCTCTGGAAAAGATAAGACCTGATTTACATAAGTCACATTTTGTCATAAATGACACAATAATAGTAAGCACCTATTATTTAATTGAATCGGGCATTTAAGGTATGTATTATTTCTATAACACAAAACAATCCAGGAGGATGGATGTTGCTATCCCAATTTTGCAGATAAAAAAAAATCTAAGTTTCGGAGATAGTTACTCATCCAAAGTCACATGGCTAGTTTACAGCAGACAGGAGGCTTGGAACCCTTGTCTATCTGGTTCCAGTGTCCGTGCTATTTCTACTCTCCTACACTGCACTCTGACTAAAAAGAGCATCAGACATAGAGATTTGCTCTCTGTCTGATCATCACTTTCCTGTGATGTTCCCTGTCATGTTCCCTGACCACTCCCTTCAGTAAATCAGTTTTTCTCCTCCCTGATATTTTCACTCAAATCATCCTCCGGCATAGCCTTCACAACACCTTTATTTATGTGATTCTTTTAACATCATCTTTATTTATGTGATCCCTTGAATGACTGTCTTCTCTGCTGGTCTAAAAAGTCTATGCAAAGTCTTCAACAATCTTTGTTTGGCACGCAGTAGGTGTTCACTGAATGAATGAATGAACCACTACTTCAAACTTACCTGCGCTGTAACTCAGTGCAAAATACACAGCCAGGAGAACCCAAACTGCTGTCACTGTCTTACTGTTCTAGGCAGATCTGATACAACCACAATTTACATTCAAATTAAGTCTTTTATTTAAACATCTCTGAGTAAGATAAAAATAAACAGCTGGAAATAGCTGACAAGAGGGAGGCGGGGAGAGAGAAAGAGAGAGAGACCAAAATAAGTTTAGAACTCTGCCAAAGGTCTTGAAGGTAGCAGCAAAGCCATAAATGTCTCCCGGCACTTCATATGTCATGAGGGCCTGCAGATGGAAATGGTATCAGTTCCATTCTCCGCTTCTGCTTCAGCTCACCAAGACACTGCTTCAGGAAAAGGTGATGTGATTTATCCTGCATTCTATCATCTGAACCCCCTATTAACTGGCACTTGCACAGTCACAGTACAATGATAAATGATGGTCATAATTATGACCCTAATTCACAGCAAGTCACTAAGGTATCCTCTGGATTATAGAAAAATGACATTAGGTGAGAAGTTCTTTGAGAGTAGAGACCATGTTATACAATTCTCCCAGGGGAGAATTTATACAACACATAATTGTTAAATAAAACTACATTGATCATAACCAGGTTATTGTATCAGAAAATTATGTGCAGTGTATACCATGTAAAGAAATTATCTACTTACCAAAATGTTTAACTACATAGAATACCCGCTAATGTTTGTTAAGAGAAGTTCAGTTCATCCTAAATTGAAAGTGACAATCTCAGTGGAAGATATTCAGCCCCAACCTCCAACTTATTAGCCAACTAAGAAATTACAATATTGGGACTTTCCAAGAGGTGTAAGTTAATCAATGTATTGTGGCTGATGGTGTTGTTGTTGTTGTTGCTTTAATCTACCAGAGACTACTGTCTGGGTATTTAAATTTTGATACAACGAAACAAACCACCACTCTGAAGACAAGTTTGATCTGTTTTCACAAGAGGAGCCTAGCTGGGGGTGCAGAAGAGGGAAGATGTTCACAGAACTGGCACAGACTCATGACAAGTAGAAATTCACTGCATTTTTAACATATAAACTAACCATTGCTATCCTTTCCCAATTTACAAGGGAGAAAATACCTCTGAACACAAACACTGACACAGAGAATATAAAAATTTAAAGCAAAATTATACTTTTTCAGAGTACAGATCTGTGAGATTTTTATCTCTGAGTCAAATAAGTAGCTTGTTACTCATTTTTTAAATTTTGTCATCTATTCAATAATACTCAGTGTTAACTAAGCAATGTAATATAAAAAGCATAGCAACTGTTAAAATATTTCTTTATCTCATCTACACGATATCTCTTTTCTCATTCATTCATATTTGTAAATTTCTAAAGCAACTTCTGCCAGGACCATAAGGGAATTAGTTAATTTCTATAAACAAAACCACAGGAAAAAAAATATTCTCAATGTACCAGAGCTGAAAACAAAGACTCAAAAGAAGGGAAAAATATTAAATAACCTTAGGACCTCACCAAATACATTTAATCCTTTGAATAACTGTATAAATATTTGAGTGTCTTTTATTTATGTTTTCTTTCTTTTTATTATAAAGATTGGCTTTATAAAGTAGTCCTCTTTAAAAAGAGGAAAAAAAAGAAACTGTGGTTTATTATTTAACTTCCGAAAAGCCAACATCAAAGATGAGACTTTTGGCCTTCAACACCAGATCATTTGTAATTTCTTCTTTTTTTATTATTTAAAAATTTTTTTTATGTGGAGAAGAGTCAGAGATCTCAAGAACTCTTACTTGGAGGCCTCTCTTAGCCAAGCTGAGTTGATGGGAATTACTCCTTTTTGCCAAAACCCAAAAGAGAAGTTGTATACACTCCCTCCCTCTATTCTCTTCATCTCTTTCCACCACAACCCCCCACCCCTTCTGACTCAACATGAAAGCACTATTACTCTTTTTTCTCCTTGTACTTAAAGGAAGAAAAAAAAAGGAATCCTAACTGCATTGGAGGTGCGAGATGACAATTCTGTCACATACAAGAAATGATCTGAAACTCTTTTAAATTTTTTTTAACAAACCCACAGTGTTTGCTTAGGACTGAGTAAAGGCTGCTTCTTATCTGCATATGTTACCCTGTAAACACACCACATACATAATTCTAAGGTAGTTAATGAGTGATTCAAATAGAAATAGAATTAAGTTCTAGACAATGAGAGTAATGAAACTCGGGGCCAATGAAATAGAATGCAAGTCCAAAGCTGTTTGGCTAAATTAAATTGTGCAGCCTACAATCCAATTTCTATTGAGACTGCAGCAGCTTGAGATAAAGTTGTCATAAAGTCTTATCAAAATTAGTCAAGATAACATGAACATTAAGAAACCATATTTAGATCATTTCAATTCTCCCATCTTCCCTCCATGAAAAAGGGGGATAGGAAAATGATCTGGGTGGTTCTCGTTTCTTCTTCTTCTTCTTCTTCTTCCTCCTCCTCCTCTTCTTCTCCCTCTCCCTCTTCCTCTTCTTCTTCTCCTGCTAGTTTTTTTAAGTAGGTTCCACACCCAATGTGGAGCTTAACTCACGATTAAGGGTCATATCCTCTACCACCCAAGATAACCAAGTGCCTCAGTTCTTGTTGGCTCTATTCTCCCTCATCTCCCCACAACCAATTTGATCCTTTGTTCACTGCCCACTCTCCTCTATTCCTGCTACCACTAGTACTGACCAAGATTTCAATCATCTCTGGGTCTTACTATCATAGTAACTTCCTTACTTGGTCTCTTTGCCTCTGGGCTCCACTCCCTACAGCAGTGCTTATCCCCCCCAACTACAACTCAAATATCATTTCTCCCTAGCTTTCCCTGAGCCCATACAGAATTAATTAGTCTCTGATGCTGTGTTCCCTGATACCACATCACACATCTTATTGGTTAGCTCTCTGCATACATCTATACTTCTCTCAATCGTACAATCACTTGTGGGCAGGAAAAGCTTCTGTTACACTAGCATATCAGCAACAGGGTCTCCCACAAAACACATCCTCAATAATCTTATTGAATTGAACCCATAAGCTTTATCGTGGAATTCGGTTCTTCACTTAACTGTGCCAGGTTGTCCATGGTAACACAAATCCTGCTAAATAAAATATGTTTCTACAGCATAAATAGAATGTGTGAGAGAGATTGGCCTAAGTGGAGTGGTGGATGGAAAAAGGCCCAAAGAGGTCAAAGTATCATCTCAAAATCTCTTTCTGCAGGAGCACGTTAGGTAGGTCAGACAGCACAACATGCTAGATTTTTTTTTTAAAACAAATGCTTATTGAGTTGTACACTTTGCTACATGTTGGCAACTCAAAACCTAATAATATATGGCCTCTGCCCTTCAGAAAACTAATGACAATGACTGAGTATGGAAGGAAATTCTGAGAAACAAAAGATTTCATAGTAACCATGACTGACGGGATCAGCAGTTCTGGTAAAGTGGATGGAAGGAACCCTACTTTGAAGTGTTTGCCAATTTCCTTGGTGTAAATATTCCCACCATGAATGATTTAAGCTACCAATGAAATATCACTAACAGAGGTGGGAAGAGATTTGTTCTGCTGCTTCTTATGAGTAAGTGTAAGGCAGTTCCAGCACATCACTGGACAGGATCCATACCCCCCACAGCTACAGGCTAAATTTCTATCACACAAAAAATCATCTGATAGACATTTTGAGCACCTACTGTGTGTCAGGAATGGTGCT
Organism: Acinonyx jubatus; assembly: GCF_027475565.1. Taxonomy (NCBI): domain Eukaryota; kingdom Metazoa; phylum Chordata; class Mammalia; order Carnivora; family Felidae; genus Acinonyx; species Acinonyx jubatus. The sequence continues at coordinate 186,321,184 of NC_069380.1, read as the reverse complement.
GGGTAAGGATAAAATAGTGACCATGCAGTTCAGCATACTATGCTAAGAACTGACCTAGCTGGGAAGAGGATTGCAACCATCTCCAAAAATTAAGGAAAGGGAGCTAGAATCTGATGGATGAGTTGAACTTAAGTGTTTTAAGAAGGGAGGGAGCATCCCTGACAGAAGCAATAGGAACAACATATAAGGAATTTGCCCTTTATCCTCAAAGCAATAAGAAGTCATTGATGGGCTTTAAGCTAGGGAAGGGCACTATCAGTCTTGAATTCTAAAAATCTCCCTATGGCTCCTGTGTGGAATGAATGGATTCTAGAGAGGCCAAATGGAGATGCAGGACCCTTTGGTGGACTTAAAGCAGGAGTTGGGGTGAGGAGTGGGGGTGGTGTGAGGAGGACAGAGTTAAGAGATACCTTGCGTGACTGTGGGAGTACAGGAGAAGGCAGTGGCCAGGGTAATTCCCAGGTTTCTACAACTGCAGGGATAGACAAAGCTGTCAGTAATTTGAAGATGACCGGGGTTGGGAAGCAGAATTGAGAGTTCGTGTTTGGACACTGAGTTTCTCAACATGGATTTTACATCCCCAAATTATGTATAAAGTGGCTCCTCACAAAAGAAAAACCATATCTGTTAACATGGCCTTTGGGGACCTTCATGCACTGGCCCCAACCTTCTTCTCAGCTTCCTTTTCCACCAGTTGCCATGCACTGGTATTTCCCTACCCCCACAGTATCCACTTCCCCAAAACTTTTAGGAGATTCATTTCCCCCCCAAGCCCCCCACCAATATCTACTTTCTAATTCTTGCTTCTTGGTAAAAGGCAAACATTCGATATCTAATGCCAGAACTGTCTGTATTTAAGGCTGAAGATGTGAAGCTCAGATCATGTCTCATTCATCTTTGTATCTCTCCCACCTGTCAAGAGATAGGTACCATATTTCCATATTTTTATATCATATTTTCCAAGGAAAAACCACAACACGTGCTTTGACAACATGAACACACTTAGATGAAGAAGACAGACTGGTCTCCAGAATACAATAAGCACTCATTAAACATTTATTGTCTATGCATTCATATGCTCATGGATTAATTCAACAATCACTGAAAGCCTACTATGCAGAAACAGACAGCAGGTATTCAATAAAAAGCAAAGGATGAACTCCCAGACTCCCAGAAGCTTCCCTTCCTGTAGCCAGTAGCAGATGCTTCTGATACCTGTCTCCCATCTCTGTGGTCCACTCTGATTTCAGCCACATATCTCACCTTCCATGGTATGCCAACACTGAAGGAGCTGTCTGGTCTGCACACAGGCACAGCCTACAAGTATCAAGGTGTCAATGCACCCAGGGACAACCTTCTACCAATGGAGTAGAGGGGCGAGGAAATAAACGCTCCAGCCTCTTGTCCTTCAGCATGTTTTGCTCTGCCTCTTAGGACAACCCAATGGGATCAAGCACCTTTTACCTAAGCAGTGGCTTTGATAATGCATCACTGTCTTAGTTTTTCTTCCTTATCCATTCTCACTGTCCTCACTTCCTGCTTCCTATGATCATGCCCACATAAACTACCCACATCCAAATCCCTGTGGAAGATCTACTTTCAGAAGTTCCAAACTGAGACAGATTCCAACAGAAATTGCCATTTCAGTGTCCATGAGAAACTGAAAACAGAAACTTTAGAAACTCTTCCAATTCTGTTGTCTATGAGGACCATCTGTGGAGGGTTGCACATAGTAAGTGCTAAATACATATCTGGTGAATTAAATCCAAGTAAAAATCCAGCTTCTTCACTGTAGTAAAAAGGAGATAAGGTATGTGGCTTCCCAAATCATTGGTTTTGACACACCATTCCCTCAAGTTCTTAGAGTTCAGTTTGGCTCTGTTTCCCAACCTTGGCCCAGAATGTTAGAACATATCTATCAATACATTAAATGTCACTTAAACTTCCTAAAATGATCCCAGAACGGTAAAGAAAGAAAAAAAAATAAGCTTCTGATTTAAACATATTCGGCTATCCATTAGCATGACAAAGTCTGCATTTTATTTAGACATTGCCATTAATAATGAAATGATGTATGATTTCCACTCCTGCAGCTCTTCCTTCCTTGCACAATCAATTATACATTTAAGAAAATACTTAGTGGATAGAAGGCTTCTCTAATTAACATCACTTAGGGGAGGCTGCAAGATTCTTAAAACTGAAAAGATCTCTCAGATATATAGGGTGGTAGAGGGAAAAATCCACTCAAAATGTTTGAGTCTTGATTAGAAAAACATAAACCTTCACATTCTGAACTGTTAAATAAGGAAAAACTCACAAAGACGTACATTTTTTAAACCAATAAAGACTCTGAGGTGAACCAAAGATTCTGCAGAGTATAAATTTTTTCCCTCTTTGTTCCAGCTAAGATGCCAGGACGAACTTGAAATTAGATCTTTTGGGTGAGACTCAGCCCTAGAATTGCTGTCCCCTTAGACAAAACAGTCTTCTCTGTCAAAATCATTGAGGATTTAAGACAGTTCTTGGGAATTCTGGAAATTTTCCAAGGCGAGAATCAAACAGTGAGCATAAGATTTCCCAGAAGGCAAAACTAGAATGGTTTTTCTCACTAAAATTATTACATATCACATCCTGTTGTCAGGAGGGATGCTTATCTTGGGATAATCTCCAGTATGAATTTGCATCCTGGTTGTCCTGCAAAACGAACTCTCCAACACACCACAGCAGATTCATTCAATTTGGCAGGTCCTAACGCTTTCTCTTTCTCTCCCTCTAGAGGCAGAAAATAAGGCTTGATTTCAAGGCTTATTAGAAATAAAACTTGGGATAAGCCACTCCACCAGGAACAGAAAGCAGGCCTTGACAGAAGGCAAGGAGTGTGTGGAGAAAGTTGCATAGAGGAGAAATGGGGGACAGTGGCAAAAAGGGGGGGGTCAGTAGATAAGGTGATGTGCAGAGCACTCTCTCCTCTCCCCCTCTTCTGTCTCTGCCTTCTTCTCCTGCACCCTTCATACCCTCTTCCTCTCTCCCACTTTCTCATTTTCTCCCTCTCCCTCCACTCCCTTCCCTTTCTCTCTCTCTCTCTCTCTCTCTCTCTCCCCCTCCCTCCTGCCCTCTTTTCCTCCCTCCATTGCTCTGTCTTCCTGTCTCTGTCTCCCTGTCTCTCTCCTTCTAACCCCTGTTCTGTCTCCTGCCTTCCACCCGCCATGTTTTGTTTTGTTTTTTCCACCCGCCATGTTGACCTCCTGCTTCTGGAACTTGTCCTCACCACTCTGCCAGGACAACTCCTCCTACAACAGGAGCAATCTATGAGCTTCCAGAATGGGCTCTGCATACGCTATGGGTGTGACAGCCACATCACTAAAAACAGCAGATATCCCAGGACATTTTCTTTCCCCAGAGCCCCTCAGCCCTACGGCCCCTCAGTCACAGCTCTCAGACCTTGGGTCAACTGGGGCAAAAGGAACTTTCTCCCCATATCCCATAAGCAGATTTTTAAAATACTGTGGATGAACAAACTTCTAGCAATTGATGGCCTCCTTTCCTATTGCTAGCTTACCCCTCTGTGGACCAGGAGCCCTCCTGCCAGGACCCAGAAGCCATCTCAGAAGGAAACTCAGAAACTCAGTTGCAAGAACGAAGTTTCTCCCGGGAGAAGGGAGAGGGGACAAAGCTGGGCGCCTGTGCTCTTTTTAATTCCACATTCTGGCGAAGAAAACCTCAGGTCTGACTTTAGAGCCTTTGACACATAATTGGTAGCCAATTTTCCTAAGTGGTGAGTCAATTTTCTGCTTGTGAAATGTAACTTTACCCTGGTGCACACCAGGCCCCAGGGTTTTCAATGTGGCTTAACAGCAATTATATGAATGTTAGGAAGGGGGGAAGTGTTAAAGTCCCTACATTTACATTTTTCATGTTTTTGCCTCTTAAAGGGATAGGAGACATCTCCTAACCAACCAACCCATGAAAAACCCACCCGAAGGCAGACACAGGATATCCTGAGAAAGAAAACCATTTTAAAGCCACACCACAAAGGGTATATTTTTTTAAATTCACCGCAGCGCGCAGACAAGTAGTGAGATGTAATGGGGGGCGCGTAACAGGAGGGGTCAGGGCATCCTGCGCCTAGTTCCTCCGGCGCTATTTTCTTTGCTCCCACCCTCCCCCGCTCCTCCCCCCCAAACAAATGCCCCGGTGGGCAGGCGGGCGCTGGGCCCCGCCGCAGGCCGCGCTCCCCCCCTGCAGCCCCAGGCGGCCGGCGGCTCCCGTCCACATGTGCGACTCATGTTTCGGCTTTCACTGGCGACAAACTGGAGCCGGGGCCTTTCCGTTTAGGAGGAACTCGCTCTGTGTCGCTAACAACAACACAAACACCGGCGGCCCCTGCTCTGTGCTTCGCTGCCCACGGTGCGCTCGGCACCAGGCTGGATTTATAGCAAGGAGCCCCGACTGTAAGAAGTAATTCATGAGTCCCCACAATGCCACTACTGAGAGGCATCCAGAGGGGGGAAGAAACGTCCGCGAGCTCGCTCCCTGGGCGTCCGTCCCAGCCCATCCCGACGTGCGGGTCTGAAGTCCCAAGCAGCCCAGCACGTGCACAGCCTGTCCTCATTCATTTTGTTTTAATTTTTTTCTCTAGAAGGGAGGAAAATAATGTCCACCACCTCCCCTTTAGCATAACTTGTTAAAAACCCGACAGACTTAAAAGACGTTCCTTGGGCATTAGTTGCAATACAACGGTTCTACTACATACATATGTTTACACAAACCTACATGGCATCTCTCTCTCTCTCTCTCTCTCTCTCTCTCTCTCTCTCTCTCTCACACACACACACACACACAGGCTCATAATACACTCACAAACAAAAAAAAAAGAAAAAAAGAAAAATCCCATCACTATTATGGACTTTCCTGGAAGATTGTGTTTGTTTCAGAAAGACATAATAATTTTAATAAATCTGACTTGGGAAACATCTATCATGAATGACTTTGGAAAGATGGGAAAGAAAACAAAGTAACTGATGTTAAAAATCATTTAGTAGGGGGAAAAATATGCAATGTAAAAATTCCACCAAAAAAGAAGAAATCGAAAGTCGTGTAGACAAAGATTTATTGCTTCACAGCCCCAAAAAAAGCTCTTAACTATCCTGAGGCAAAGAGGAAAATATTGCACATGAAAGCTACCCTTTGGACTATCACACTCAATTCCAAAAGATATCAAAAAAAACCCACAGCAAAAATATACACCCGAAACTTTGTACCAGATTCTGTATTAAAAGTAGGCTTGTCAGGTCTCATGAATACCTCCTGGTCTGTGGTTACAAGGTTCGGTGTTCAGCCTTTTCTGCAGATCAGTTTGGGGTTTCTCTAACTCTGAGCCACAGCCTGTCAAGATGATCCTCTCCAACCCCAGCCTTTTAAATCCCACATCTTTGTTTTCCCCCTAACTCTCAGCTTAATTGTCTCCAAGTTCCTGCCTCGGTCAGCCATTCCAAGCTGGAATTAAAAAATGGACAGATCCTTTACCCTGAGAATTTGGAGCTGCGAACCTTCTTCAGGAGAGGCCGGGGAGGGATAATTGTTTTAGTGAAGCTCACTGCCTCGTCAGTGGTCCATGAGACCCTGCTGAGCGTGGCAGCGTACCTTTGGCAGTAACCCAGGGCAGGTTCAGGAAACCGTTTCGTGTTCCTGCCCTTAGCCTTGTGTCAGTGAAGCCTGGCACATCTTTTTTGTGGTTGTAATTTAAATGAGACAACCAACTGCACAGCTGTGTCGGTCAAATTATGCAGGGCCATGTGGCCTTTCTTCCATCTTTAAAAAGTCCAGGGCACCTCTGACCATGTTTGAGAAAAACCCAAGGGAGCAATGACCAACAAAAGGAATAGCGATTATGCCAGCAAAGGATGGAAATTTGCCTAAATGAATATATTAAAGGCTGCACTCAGAAAATGGAAATGTTAGTTTTTAATAGAGGCAGAATGGTGTCATGATTAAGACCCTGATCTTTGGGGTCCGACACAGCAGGGCTGGCGTCCCAGCTCCCACACTTAATAGCTGTGGTGACCTTGGGTAAGTTATTCAACCTCTCAGAGTCCCTGTTTCCTCATCTATAAAATGGGAGGAAATAAGAATACTCCCCACACAGAGTAATTGTTAGGGATTAAAGAGAGACTATTTAGCAAATATATACAGCTTAATAAATATTAGTTATTATTATCATCATCACCAAGAGCAATTACAACAATAGCACAAGGAACATGTAAAAGTCAATGCCAGTCACCATGCCACCAGTCATGTGCACTCCAGGAAAAGACTAGTTTTACTTAGCCTCCAGCTGAGAATTTTACATATCGTACATATTGCATATTACAGAACTATGTCCTTGCCAAACTGTAAATAAGACTGATATGACTGAAGTTTCTATAATCCAAATTATATTTTATTCAGTTTACACTGCATGGAGAGTTTTAACATCTCTCTCTCTCTCTTTCACACACACACACACACACACACACACACACACACCAGACACATATACATGGATGCATACTACACCAATAAAAGCCAGCAGATATGTGGATAGAAAATCAGTACACACACCCTAGAATGAAAGGAACATAATTATCAACTTTATTTTGACAACTCTGTTCAATGATACTCGGTTATGAATTGAATGGCAAAAGTAAACTCTTTGAAATACTGAAAGCACGACCCATTGTGTCTTTGCTCCTAAGGGCCCTTTAAAAGCTGAGGTTAAATTATAATCAGATGGCAGAAGGATAAGACCCTCACCTCAGGGCACTTCTTTGGGATAAATGACCAGTTCTGGTCCATGTTGTAAGGGATTGGTGGCCCAAAGCACCATGGGGCCAATGACCCCTTGCTGGTCATTAATCGTTACCAAATTCCCTGGAACCAAGGTCATTATCGCTAATATAAACTTAAATAAAAATTCCAGAGACATATGGATTTCTTTTAATAGTCTTATTTCTTTTGGTTTTTATAGGGCATTACTATAGAATTAATGTTCAATACATTAGCTCTGTAGTTGGTTTGTCTTAACACTTGATCCTGCTTAAAGTAAAGGTTTATTGGACATAAAATAAGAAATGAAGGAAAGAAAACGAAAAACAGGAAATCCTGAGAGGGCCTATTCTGTACCTGGAATTCTCAGAAAGTCATTATCTATGGGACACACAAGTTTGTTTCCTTGGTAATCTGTCAAGATATTATAATGTTTGAATGTAAGGGTTCAAGAATTTCAAATTTTAATATATGCATATGTAGATATAAATGTACATATTCTACATACATAGAATCCTGGACTAAGTTTTGTTTCTCAGTCTCTCATCTCTGCACATTAACAAAAGAAAAAATGTTTTTGAGATTTTGTGAGATTCTAATTTCTTTAAGCCTTAGGGATATACACTGTATTCTAACACACAAGCACAAGCCCAGTATTCTAGCAAAGCATATAATCTCATAGCTTTATTCTAAAGATACTCAATTATTTGGTCTTAAAGGGAATTATCCACCACCAAAAATACAGATATAAAGTAAATTATCAATTATTTAATAAATGTGCTATGTGCAACTCAGTGTATATTTTCAAATATCAACAGTTGGGCTGCTCCTTCTGGAATAGGCTAAGCCAGAAAATCTGGTTAGATGCACTGGGGTGTCAGAGAGATAGTCTCTGCTGATGGCCTTTTGGGGTTACTGTCTCATATAGATAAATGTGCCTGTCCACTGCCTCATATTTTATAAGCCTACAATTTTCCTTGCTAGCTCCCTTTCCCATCTTGCCCAAGTTATGCTACCAATAAATTTAAATATACCAACTCAATTAGTCTTGTAAGGTACATCATCTAATGGCCTCCTCCAATTGCCCTCTACCTTAAGGTGGATCTCAGCAATGGATGTGGTCCTTGCCCTCTTATTACCTAGCTGATACCTGGGATGAAGTAATGAAGAAGAGTGAAAGGTGGGTGAGAATATTGCTGGTTGTTCAATTCTAACTGTGAGGTTGCTATTTACTGGATAGTACACCTGCTACCCAAGCAAATGTTTAAGAACAGGCTACTGTCCGATGTTAGATATAAGAGGTGACTAGATTTATAGGAGTATAGAGCATTAAAATCATTGAAAGAGAGGGAACCTTAAAGATCCTAAGCGTCCAATTCTATCATTTTATAAATGGGGAAACTGAAACCTAGACAAGTTAAGAGACTTGCCGAGGCTCACGTATCTAAATAATGGCAGGGGCGGTATTAAAAACCAGGTCTCCTGTGTCCTAGTTCAGCATTCTATACCAGGTTGCTTCTCATTTTCATTATAAATGAAAAATCCAACTTCAGCTCAAGCGATTTAACTTATCAGACCTAGAATAGAACCAAAGCATGCTCACTCCTTAACAGGAGGATATTCTCGAATTGGGGTTTGTAATGGAGGTAATAATATCTTGAAGATTAAAAATTAGCATAGTAGGACATTAACCTAAGCTGAATCTGATGCATAATGAGTTACTTCATTAAAAGGAGGGAGGGAACCAGGTGATATGGGAGAAAGATGTGACTCAATGGAATTGGTGGTGATTTGGAAAAGAAAAGGGGATCCCATACCAAATATTCTTTTCTTAATGAGTGAAGGACCCGAAAATGCCACACAATACCTCTAAGGTAGTCCCCACTCAGGGATAGGGGCTACATTTTATGTCACACAGTATATGCTTCCCAAATATCTAGTGAATAAATAACATGCCGGTTCATCTACCCTATTTGAGGTCAAGGAAATCAATGGATGCTTGTCTCTGTCGTCTCTGTGAATGAAAACAATGGCTCCCAAACAAGAGAATACCCCATCATGAAACAATTTTTATAAGTTTAGCAGAATTATTCTTGCTGGGTTCCAACCTCCAAACATTTGGAGCACAAGGGAGTTTGGCTTGTCGAATGGTTTGTGATAATGGTCGAAGAGAAAAAGAGAAGGAGAGAAGATATAAACTTAAAATTTCATCTTTTTTAAACTAGGCATTTGCCCTCAATTACCAAATAGTGGACACAGGAGAAAAAGACGCAGCCCTTAGCTAAGTGATAGTCAGTTACATATTTGAACGAAGATGGAAAACTAAAATATCTCCAAGCCAGCCCAATTGTTTTAGGCAGGCCAGATAAGCATATAACCCAGAGGCTGAGGTATGTGTTGCTTCTTCCTTTCTCCCACAACCTGAAAAAGTATGGAAGCTGCTGATTATCCACTCCAGCATCCTTTGTGAATGCTCCTTTGCCTATCGGAATCACATTCCTTCAGTTCACTAGAGACTATGCCAGGGACTACTAATTTCTCTCAGCACCATGCCCATGACTTCTGCCCATCCTTGGCAATTCAAAAGGTATGACAAACCTTCTCAGGCAACATGTGACACAAAGGCAGTTCTGAGTAGAGGGAAGTTCGATGTACTTTTCCCCCCCTTCCACTACGATTTCTTCAGAATTTGATCTTACAACAATACCTCATTTCCTTTATTATTATTTCTGGAAAGGACAGTTTGTTGAATTTGTTTAGGTTTAAATATAAGACAATTGTTAAATTTAGGACTTATTTTGAAAATTGCCAAGTTCAATATTTACATATGTCAGTGCCTTTCAGGGATAGATAATAGTCAGAGACAACCACTCATGATGAGATGTCTAGAATAGAAGAACTTTTATAAAATTCCTACTGAAATATGACTATTGATGAAATATTCTGACAAATATAAACAACAATTGCAATTTTGTGCAATGTTATGACATAGCATAAATAAGCACAGTTGCAAATGAATGAAATACGTAAGCTTTGAAAAATAATTTTTTATGAACGCGACATTCTGTAGCTTCCCATTTCCCAGAACTGTTCTAATTTCTTAGAAGCGATTTAACACATGCTCCTTGTATGTTCGGTGTACCATTCTGGGTGTTGTTGGAGATACAGAGCTCACGGGTTTCCCTAGACCCAAATCCAGAAAACACAAGTTCTACCCTTCCCTGAGGCTGATCTCACACAAGGTGAAATGAAGAGCAAAGCAGGACCCAGATGGCCAGAGTAGTAGCAGAAAAGCCACTGGAATCAGAGCCAGGGACTTGGCTTAAGGTCCTGGTTCTGAGGCTAATTAGATCTTTGGGCAATGTTACTGGCTTCACCTTTCTCATCTGTAAAATGAAGGGACTAGACTGTAATCTCTGAGAGTCTCTTCAGTTCAAAGGGAAACTTGGTCATTCCTACAAGAACTTAGATTCTTCTGAAAACCTTTCCTTGAGACCTGGCCAGGTTATTACTTTTATGAAGCTAAACTTTACATTCTCCGTATCTGTGAAATGGGTGCAAAAACCCCTACCTATCTCACAGTGTTGCTGTCATGGAAACTAAAGCAATGTAGGTCAAAGAGCTCTCTACATGCCAAAAGAGCTGAACACTGTAAAATCTTTATTTCATTCCCTCAAAGAGGTAGATGAGTGATAGAATTAAAGTGTTAGCCTTCCCAAAGTTATGTATGTCTTTAGAAAAGATCAAAGGCTCTTAGTTAAAGGAATGAGACTCTAACAAGAGAATTCTAAGCACCAGCTAGGTTTGGGTAGAAAAACTTTACCTGCATTCTTAAAAGCTGAATTCTTAAAAGCTCTGCAAATATTCCTTATTGTTTTTAAATACGGCTGTTTAATCAAACCCCAGGGAGACTTTTCTGGTGAAACTCAGACTTGCCCAAGCTACAAAGAGTATCTAAGTGGGGAGAAGAGAGGGTCAGTAAGCAAATGTTCTGTTAATGAATAAAGATCCCACTGAAAACTCTCATGTTGTTTTAGACCCACCAGCAGAAGCACAAAGCTAGCTTAATAAACCATGGGATGTGAAAAATTCACTGTGATGGGGCATACCAGAGAAGTCCCCTGCTAAAGGGGGCGTGCGGGAAGTTCGCAGTCCACCCACAGCCCTGTCTCGAAACCAGACAGATGAAGCTGTCTGCTAGAAAATCTAGATTCCCTTTCACTTTTCCACAATTGAAAAGTTGTTTGTGGGAGGCCCCTGGAATCATTTATAACTGAAAGAACAAGAGAAGCCACCTTCAAATTCCAGTTTCAATAGGCCTGAAATCCTTCTGGAAACCTAAAGCGACTGCACCATTTGGCATCCCCAGAGAACGTGAGCAACAGATAAAACTCATCCAACCCAGTGGAAAGAAAGGTCACTGTAGAGCTTGGACTAACCTCTTAGTAACATTCAGTCACTGCCACAACCTTCCCTTTTCCGTCATTTCCATGTACTGTAGAACTTGAATTCATAATCCATACCCCTGTTTTAAATCCCCACCTCTAAGGGAGCCTGTAAGAAATACTGACCTGTTTGTGTCAAAAACCTTCCAAACGATTACAGGGAAAGCACTGAGGGAGAGTTCTTTCCCCCACAATCAGGAGGCTGCATACCTGGTTTATAGGAGTTGCTAGTTCTCATGACCTCCTAATCCCCAGGGAACAGTCTAAGGGCACAGCTACTTCTACCAGGGTAAGCCCCCATTTCAGTCGGACCTCCTCACACAACTTTACTCCTAATTTCTGCAAAATCACGGTGGTAACTGAAGCCCAGCAAGTACTCATAGGTATACAAACAAAAGCTTGCTACAACCACTATGTGTGGGAAACTGAGGAATACCCAGGCAGTCTACTCGGAGCAGCAGACAGAAATACAAAGACATATAATGTGACACGGTTTCCTGATATTCAGAATACCAAACTTTCATGATACATCAAAGAATCAGGCCTAATTCTGCCCTTATTATCTTGGGTACGTCATGATTAATGTTGCAGAAACATTTTTAAGCCACTGTCTATCAGCAATTTGATGAAAGAATAATCTAACATCTCACAAGTAATGTTGAAAGCACCATGATTTGAAAGAAACTACTATTAGTAAACTAAACTGCACTCTAAATAAAGAAAATTACTGCTGTTAAGACATACTGTTCTGAGAATTATCAGGAAGAGTACCAAAATGCTAACACTGCTGTATATAAGAAATTATTCAAGTATGCATTTGAGCAATTCTGCATTTTAATTTAACCCTTTGAAACATTAATCAAACCGTGGCTAATTATAGGAATTAAGGAATTAAACGATGGAATCTTCTAAAAGATATTATTTAAAAGGCAGTTTATACAATTACTTGTATAGATGTTTGCTTTAAAGAGGAAAACAGTTCTACTGTAATGAAAAGGGTCTTAGAAAATTAAATTAACAAGGGGGGACCAGGCTGATATGAAACTAAATTAGCATCAAATGCAAATTACAGGGTACTTAATGGTAGAAACAGGTGCAGAGAAGAACCCTAAATGAGATAAATGAATAAAACATCCCTCTCCACAAATGTGGAAGCTGACACAAAGTCAATGATATGAATAATTCAGCAGCCTCCACACTGCTGTTGAGGTCAGCCTGCCTTGACCTTTGAAACAGGAAGTAAAATTCGGTTCAAATTTGAGTGACTGGAAATATAACAGTTATTTGTTTTTTATATTAAAAAACCCACAGAATTTTCCTTAAATACAGATATAGCAAATATACAATAGAATTACAGTTTGAACTAAAGAGACATTACATAATCGGAGTAGTTGGTAAACAAATAAACAAAAAATCGTTAGATAGGATTTTACCCAAACCATGTTTCAATACAGAAATTCTAAAAGTAAAACAAGTAAAAGCATATTTACCGGGGCTTAGCTTACTGATCACACTCCCTGTGAGAATAAATATCTAAATATTTCCCATTTCTTCAAACAATTTTGTTGTGCTGATGTCAATGTAAGAAATAGTTTTAATTAGCCAGGTATTTTTATTAATAATACAAAATAATCTCTCACATTTGTAAGATAAAATTTTGTTAAAGTAGATTTTTAAAAATCTTTACGAAGCTGCTCTTTTTTTTTTAATCCTTCAAACCCTGATCTAAGAAATGTTGCAGCCCTCAAATTAGTTTATCTTATAAAAATGCAACCCCAGTCTAAAAACAAATCATTCTCATAAGTGGATATCTACTGTGATTTTATGTCTTTTATGCTTTTCTCGTTCTTTGCATGCTTCAAAAGTGTTTTGTACAGTCAACTAGTGAAAGTACTTTCCTCATTTCAAATTGAATTTGGTGCTGCTAGAGATTAACATGGTATGACAACAAACCAATTTCTACAAGCTAGAAAGACAACAAAATATATATGGTGTATCACCCTCATTCTTATTTTACAGGATGGCATAAAAGATGTTTGATAATAGTGGTTATCTCTGCCCTCCAATTGGTTCTATTAATGGGACCCACAACTTGGCTATCTACCTTTCATCTATCTACTGTGCTTGTCAGATAAAAGATTATGTTGAAAGATGAGCTTAATTTTATTTTCTAGATTTAGAGAGGGTTAGAGCCACACACACACACACACACACACACACACACACACCCACCAGCCATCTATGAGAGCTCAGTGGTAAACTCGATCTACAATATAATTACCATAGGAAGAAGTTTGAGATATGCTTTTTCTAATTCCAAGTGTTCAGCAGAGGCAAAATTAAAGATGCAGGGTGTGTTGGTTTTTTTTAATTATTATTATTATTATCATATCGGCAAAATCACTCCTCACTCGACATTTAATAAAGGGTGATAGACCAAACATTGCTGATTTGGGGCTTGGCGTAATGACCGACCTGAGTGAAGGTTTGTGTACAAAGTGGCTCCCCATTAAATAAGGGCTCTGTGGAACCAGCTGGTTCTCATTTTGAAACAACCGGTTTCTCTATCCCCAAGTGCTAAAGAAAATAATCCCTGCAATCTATGACTACACACTTTCACAGAGGCAGCAATGAGAATTTGATTGTGGAGATAATTAAAGTCATTCCTGGAACTTCCATGAAAAAAAAGGGGGGGGGTGGCCGAGGTGGGTCTAAAGAAAGAATAGTCAATGATAGTGTTTAAAATTAAACTATGACAAATCATTCGGAGTGGGGAAGAGAGAGAAGGAACCCCCACCCTTCACAGAATTCACTTGAATCGGCTCTATTTTCTTCTCCACTGGGCTGCTCCAAGGGGAGGCCCAAGATGCCATTAGTCAGGGCCACGGCCCCCAGTGTCCGGCTTGGATACAAGAATCGAAACACGCCCCAAGAAACTCCCTATCACTGATGACACATCATGATGAGATTTTTTTTTTTAAGTTTCAACCCTAAATAAGATAGCCAGAGAGGAATCCATCTGGATTCTTCAAAAGTCACCCAGATTGATCTGAAATTGTTTCGACATTAAAAAAGAAGAACAAGAAGAAATCAGACATTTCAAGGCATTCCTCTCAATCTCGAGGAGAGCTTGTTTTTTGTTTTCATTTTGTTCTGTTTAATGCTATACTGTTCAAGAAGAGCCCATGCTCACATAGCCTGAATGACATCCAGCTGAACCCACAGTCCCTGCACGCCTGCAGATTTCATGGGCTTTGGGGGGGAAACTAAAATACGAGTAATCTGTCTGTCTGCACTATCTGCCTCTACCAGGAAGGAGAGATGGGCTCAATGAGGACGACTGGGGGTCTCTCAATTAACCTGATTAGTTCAGCACAGTGCTCTCATGAATGGTACCTTATCTTGAAAATAGGGGAGAACTTCCTTTCTCCAGTAGATGCAGGAGCCCCCTAAAGCCACAAGGATGCAGCCTATCAAATGTGAGTGGCCTCTGTTTCTCTTCCCTCTTCCCAGCTAGCAGGTCAGAGAGACCAGCAGACGTGCTGCCTGATTGGATTTTGTGTCCTAAGGACAGGAGGCAAGCTCCCGTCTGCCCAGGTGGCCTTGGAGAAGGCTGGGAAAAGGGATGCCCTGTGGGCAACTTCAAGCCCCTTCTTTCAGAGTCAACCAGGCACATGATGGGATTGAGGTGGGGGACAAGGGGGTTGGGGGAGGGAGAGAGGGGAAGGGGGGGGAGGGGAGAGAATTCATTAACCCTTCAGTCACTGGACTAACATGTCAATTATACCTGCCTGAAAAAAAAAAACGGTGAATTCTTAAGTCTTCTAACATTATATAAAACAAAGATACTGCTGAAACATGTTACCCTAATGCTGATTTCACACTTTATATAATAATGGGAACAACAAAAGTTAACATACAAAAATAAAGCTTTCCCCCCAAACTCTCTGAAATCCCCTTGTTTGCAAAAGATGCTCCGTGTGTGTGTTTTAAATGCTTATAAAACACGTTATCATGTGTAACAGACATAGTAGTTAACAGAATATATTCTTGAAAATGTGCTTTGTGAGAATGTCAACAGCAGGGTTTTTCACTTACATGTCTGCTCTGTGATTTACTTCATCAATTAAATAGTTAGGCAATGAGGGGATTTGCATGGTAATCGTGTGAAGATTAACATTTTTAAGTGTAACAAATTTAATATTTTATCTTACATTTTCTGTTTCTCATCATTCTTTCATGGCAGTGCATTTTCACTTTATTGTGTGGTTATAACAAGCCTGTCTTTATGCAGAAAGATGAGACCACCAGCTTCAACAACTGCCTTTCTAGCTCCTTTCATCCTTTTCTTCACTTCATAAAAACATACCCCAAGCACTTAGTGCACAGCAGTGAGGCACTGAGCTGAGTGCTGGGGATACAGCAGAGACCAACACATGGGTATCACTGCCCTCTGGGGCTTACAGTCTACCTCCTAAAGAGTTCACCTGCCTCAGCAATACCAGAGGGAACTAAAATTAGAATTTCATAGCTGGAAAAAATCTTAGAGATCTCTTCATTCCAGCCCTTATTTTAAAAATAACATCCATCCTCTATTGAATATGATTTATGTGCCAGGTATTGTGCTAAGTACTCTCCCCGTATTATCTACTTAGTCCTCACCACAACCCTATAAAGAAGGAACTAGTGGGTCCCCTTATTCCGGTCTTACGGATGAAGAAACCGAGGCTTAGGAAAGTTAAACGATCCGCCGGCAGCCCCAAGGTTAACACTGGCAGGGCTGAGATTTGATCCAAGGTGGTCTGACACCACAACCAATGTGTAGACTGTTTTGGAGACGGCAACAAAGCCCCAAGTTCAACAGCACTGAGTAAAAGGTAAAAGGCAACTTCCACCCAGGGATATTTTTTCTCTGCATCATAATCCTCATCTAAAATAGCAGTCTTCTATTTAAAAAAAAAAATCAATAAATTCTTTGTTTACACTTCACATTCCAAATCACTGGGGTTTTTTTTTCCCAACTCTGAGGTGCTGAGAGCTCCATGAGGGCAGGAACAACATGTGTCTTCTCCGTAGAGCCCCAACCCTGAAAAGCAGTGACTGGCAGAGAGTAGAGGCTCAATAAATATTTGTGGAAAGAAAAAAAATGAATGAGTCCTCATCCAAGGGGACTTAGTTACCACGATAAGCTTCAGTAAGGTAATTCTGCTTGTAAGAAAGTCCCATGGTGGGGTGCCTGTCTGGCTCAGTCGGAAGACCATGTGACTCTTGATCGGAGGGTAGTCTTTGAGCCCCATTTGGGTGTAGAGATTACTTAAACAAATAAAAATTTTGAAAAGTCTCATGGCAATCATCACATTAAGAATAGCAATCCACACAGAATATATTATGTTCAAACTTCAAGAGCTACCTGACTTCAAAGCACCTAATATGTGCCAAGCCCTGTGCTAGATATTTTAACCCTCACAAGTCTTCAAACTTGAAATGACTTTTCCCATTTTAAAGGTGGGAAAACTGAACCCCCTGAGGCTCAGGTATCAGTAAGTAGCAGTGAGGGGATCTGAGCCTCAGCTAATCTAAATCTATGCCTTTTCCATCATACTCTGCCTTGTCCCAGATTTCTCTTGGATGAGTGTCTGTTTGTTCTCAATAAAACACGCAATGGTTTACTCATCAAAATAGATGAGGGCATGAGAACTCAAATATTGGCCCAGCAACAGATTCAACAATTTATATGTCATATTATTATTATTTTAATCCCAAAAGCTAAGTGCCAGATCTACTAAGAAATATTGTTTAGATACAAAGGTTTAAATTAATACATAGGAAAGATAAATTGTGGATACCAAGAAACATAAGTGAGACTACATGAAATACTGAAAGCAGTTTTTTTGTTTGTTTTTTTTTTTTACCGGGCAATTGAGGAGGGGGAAAAAATCAAGCTGAGAGCTAAGAGATGGGATTCTAATCACTTGCTTTCTCACTAATTTCCTTAAGCTATGCACCTCAGATTACCCACTGTAAAATGGAGTTAATGGGTACCCTCACATTTGTATGAAAAGAATTCTCTGAAATATTATACCATAAAGATCTCTGAAACTTTCAAGTACCATTCAGATATAGTGACTATAACTCATAATGGTCAAAGATGTTATTCGTATTGTGTTAAGGTGTTCATAGGCCCGGATTCAGATGCAGGTCTTTCAGAGAATATATGAACATCCAGAATTGGACACCCCCACTCCTACAGCCACAGAAAGAAGGACTCTGTTTTTTAAAGATATTTTGAGATGTACAGCATTCATCTGAAATTGTCATCTGGCTTTAAGAAAACACCAAGATTGTATAGCGAATCATGGGTTTTCAATACTGCTTATAATAATGTCAAAGATAACCAACTATCTTTTCTAAAGAACTTTCTAATAAATAGCAAAAAGATTTCTCATTTTACACATCTTTGATTTTGTCTTTGTAAAGAGAGAGAGAGAGAGTAGGTGTGAGAGTAACTAAACCTGATGCAGGGCCAAAGTTCTTCAAACTTACTTTCCATTCTGTTAGGAAACATCAACCCATATTGCAGTCAAGATACTAAAAACGGTGTTTTAAGACATTACTAACAGATCAGAATACTAATAAAAGAGAAGCATGTTAAAAATAGAAAATTATTGTTCTATTGAACAATAATAAATAAATTGCAAATAGCATGATTGCCTGATATTCAGATAAAGTGGGGGTGGGAGGAAAGCATTAGTCAAATCATGGTTGCTCTGGAAATATGGAGGAGAAAACAACATCTGACCATCAAAAAAGTTGTCAGCCTGAGTGGAGAGCACTGTCCCGTTCAGGCAGCATATTCAGGACACTAGCAGGGACAGAGACCATAAGAAAACGAAGCAGGTAATACCATGGAGCAAAACATCCCAACATTTCCCTTTGCTAATTTCCAATTCATTGATTAAGAAAGACAAGAAAAAGTTCTTTGAATCCTGAAATGCCAGGTCATGAGTGTTCACACCCTGTAGCAGGGCTCTTCTGATCTACTCACCCACCTCCCCACACACATAGTATCAATATTTGGTCAGTAGAGCAGCAAATGAGCAAGAAGCATTTTTTTTTAACCACTACAAACTTTACATGAACCAAAATCTGAGAAAACTCTACACAGGATGTACAGTGACCACGTCCCAGTTAAAAATGCAATGTGCAATTTGATTATTATTTTCTCTTTTTTCCCTGCCCTGGCACTGAAAGTGTTAAAGAAAACAATAAAAGAACAAGTAAGTGTACAGGGTAGGATTTACTGGCATTTACTTTTAATCTATGGTCCTTCACTCTGTAGCTTATCGGGCCTCTGTCAGTCCTTTTTCCTCCTTTATACTTCATGAGGAGCCCCCCATGCTGCTACTGAGAGACAGAGCCCAAGTGTCTATAAGCTTTTTGTCAGGTAAAAAGAGAAGAAAAAGGAAAGGAACAAGAGGAAAAGCAAAGCTAAGAGGCATCTATTAGATGTCACTAGGCTTTTGTATTCATGTCAATGATTCAGGATTAGAGTATTTGAAATAATCTTATTGAGAGGAATCAAAAGGCCCACCGAGTGAGAGGCTGCTCTGTAGCATATGGCAAAGGCACGAACAATATCTTATTAAAGATGTGTTGGCTAACACTATTACTTTATATTATATTACAAAACTATTGTGCCTCAAACAGTTAGCAGGATGGTATAGTTACCGAGTGCCATTTTGGAGGTTATTGTGTGGGATCAAGATATATAATTTGCCAGCTTGTCTAGTTAAGTCTTTCCAAAGTAGGGTTCGCAGGCAAGTTTGGAACTGAAACGAAGCACTTCACCTTCAAAAATAAAAATCCCCAAAGCACGGCAAAGACCACTCTGTTCCCACTGAAAGTGGAGTATATATTGCACGGATGAAACGCCAGTGGCATTCTTTTCCCCAGAATCAGGTTCATTAAGTTTGCATCATTTACCATATGTGACCCCCCACCCCCCCATTGAAAATATGCAGGGTTTTTTTTTTTTTTTGGCTTGATTCCCCTCCCCATGAAGAACACACACACACACACACACACACACACACACACACACACACTCAGCTTCACACTTTAGCAGGATTAAGGCAATTAAAATTCTATTACAATAAGTACTGTAACGTTAAAACCTTCATTTGCTTCTGGACAAAGGCTTGTAACTGGAGAGTTTTCAAGGGAGATTTATCTTCATCTACCCACACCTTTAAAGGCAGTAAGCAACCAAAAACAAACCTGTACTGTTCACCATATTTCATTGATTGCAATTGGAGTATTTAGGTCACTTTTATATTGTCCAGGACAGGATATAGTTACACGGTTTATAAAAGGAAGGATGGGACAGGGGATAGGAGAGAATGAAAAATTAGTAGTCTATTTCAGCTAATGCCCCATGCAAATTAAAATGACTAAAATACCATCTCTTTATATGAAGGAAACTCTAAATGGAGTTTTTAAAATCTGGTCAATTTTTGTTAGAGAGTTTGGTCAGGTGCTGGCAGTAGGGAGGAGAGAGGGGAATTTATCAATGGAGAGTTTGCACTTGGGGAGGGGTGGGTTTTTTTCCCATTCTAAGTAACTTCTTTTAGAAAAGCAAAAGCATATTTAATATAGTGATATATTCTCATCACAAACTGACTACACAAAGTTGCTAGATGACACACAGGGGAGTTTGTACTGCATTTCTGTATTTTTCCAAAACTGTTACAAAAGCAAAGTTATGATGACATGGGATAAAAACCCACACCACGAGCAGACACCCGGGCCAGTCACACATACACTGCTGATTCTCTGAAGCTTCGTTAAATACATTTCTTGGAAGTTGCTGCCATTATTTCCTTTACAGGAAAACCACTGTTGTTCATTATACAGTGTCTGCAGTAGTATTATACCATGTAAAAGTACTTTGCATTATGATATATTGTCAGCATATTTGAAATGCATTTTAATGTATCCTGGCTGTGTATTTGGGAATAGCTGATAGCAAATGGAATACAGACTGCTATTAGCTTATTGTATTCGTTATTTTCTTATCATGGTAGTAAACTGCACACAAATGTACAGGGCTCATCTCATGTTCAGAATGGTATTATCTGATATGTGATAAAATTTAGAATGATACTCTCTCACATAAGCCTCATCGCTAATAATCACATAGGAATTCCCACTGAGAAAACAAATGTTTAAATACACTAGGGTTAATAAACAACCATAAATTCATGCTCAATGTCGACACTGGCTTTTCACTTTTGGAAAAATGCAAACTTCTCAATCCAACCAAGAAGACAGCAATTATCCTGCCTGAGGCAATTTTAAGGGGTGAATTCCTCCTTCTTTTATTTTTACCGAGCAATCAAGGTTAGGAAATCAGATGGTATAAAGGCTTATCAGAACTCCAAGAAATGCATTTGCACCCTGGTTGTTCACACTCCAGACAGCGGTTTGTGTACCTTACAGTGTGATTATGTTTAGTGGTTGGCCCTTCTAAACACTGGGTAGAGACCAAAATAATAAGAGTTGAAAGATCAATGAAATGAAAGTGACAAAAAAAGCCTCATTTGCAACTTTAATAAAAGTATATGCTATGTTCATATAGTTGAAGACTTTATTATATGCCCCACCCTACTGTATGGTAATTCTAAAGTTTTACCATTGTCTTCCTATTATACAGATGAACATCTATCTTATATAAATACATTGGGCCAATTTAATCAGGATATTAGATGTTCATAAGACAACACTGGACTTTTCTAAAAAGTTCAGTCACAGAATCGCAGCATTTGTGCCTTTTAGTTGAGAATGGATCTTAACTAAATTTTTTTCTCTGAAAAACCCTTACATGATTAAGCTGTTCATATGATGTATGTCATGTCAATTTAACAGGTAAAATAAGCATTCTATTATTTTTACTCCTGAATATTCTCTTTCAGACAATAATCATAACACAAACCCAACTTGTGTTACCTAAGTGAAAGTGATCTAGATGTGGAAAATCTTTAGACATCCTGGAAAAGACAGATGCAGGCTTTTATTGCTTTTTGGGACATCCTCGGGTAAGTGTGGCCTGAAGAGCAGTAATTCTAAACAAGCTAGGTTTCTCATGTTATAAAATTCATGTATTTTTTTAAATGTTGCATCACAAGGCTTACATCTCAAACACAGATACAGGGATCTCATAAATGGAAAAGAAAGACAAATCTGTTAAAGTTATAGTAAGCAAATGCAAAATTTTTAGAGTTGTATTAGTCAACAGGCTTTAAAAATCCATGTTTTTAATACTGGCTGTGAAGAACTCAGAACTTGCAGGTTACTCAAGCCACATTATATCTCAGAAGGACTATGTCTAAATTCACAGGAGACAGGAAAACATAATTTGAAGGAGGATGTCACCCTTTATTATTTCTATTTATTAAAAGAGAAAATTCCACTTGTTAACTGCTCAGGATCCACGGTACAAGGACACGAAGAATTGAGGACTTCTTTTCTCCCTTTACTTAGTCTATTTCATCAATCACACTGACCCTAAATTGAAAAACCAAACAAACAAATATTGAGCTGTACCCTACTCTGCCCTACCGGAAATGAGCAAAACAAATCTGGCCGGAAACTTCGGGGCTCTGTGTGAAAGGAATCCTATAGTATAATTTGGAGAAAGAAATGTTTTTGTAACACCATCTGTATCCATCCATGTCATTGCTCAAAGATACTTTAGCGAGTCAAGGATAGGAAAATAAAGAGTTTTGTGAAGCAAATCAAGAATGGCTGGTAATTCTAAGTAGATACGGAATAACAGTCTGCATACTTCAGATATTCAGTCCAAGTATTTATAAAGAAGTTTCCACATAGAAAATGGAAGATTTTTTTTTTTAGATTCAGAAAAACTGGGTTCCCAATTCAGACTACCCTATGTGACTTTTGTCATTATCATCTTTTCTGATTCTTACAAAGTAAACCTAATTAAGAACCTCCCTCATTAGTCTTCCAGAAAAATTAGCACAGCTTATGCTAATTACTCCTGCAAAATTTAATAAACTCGTTGAAATGGGAATAGTCTAATGAGGTTTTATTTATTGAACTAAGATAACTCCAAGGAAAAAGGTTAGGACACAAGGATATGCAATGTGGTAATAAAACTACAATTTATTCAATTTCTAAACACGAATTTTATTGCAAACCTTTTAAATTCAAATATGAGTTACTGTGCGAATATGTTAAATCAATCTCCACCTTAATTTAATAACAGCAAGTCAGTTTTTACTTTTTACTTTAACAATAATTACCACACATAGCCGTTTACCTCAATGATAATGAAATTTGCTGTTATTAGTTCCTGGTCATCAGTTATTAAACATAATGCATTTGACTTTTTCCATGTCTACACAGCCTGCATATCTGGATCATTGGGCACAGCCTGGTCTTTATAATTCTTAATCAAGCCATTTGGCATCGGGCAGGAATACAACCTAGCAGTCAACTATACCTTCTACATTTACAGAAATTTTCCTCTCAACTATTCTGAAATGACTTGACAAATTTTCACAAATGTAGAAAGAATTTGGGTCATATGTTTCTTACTTGGTTGCATGCTATGATAAAAGAAGGAAGTAGAAACCCATTTTCTAAATCGATATGCAACTGCTGATTTTGTTAATTCCACTTTTCTGATGAAATATGCCAAGCTGATGTCCCCAAGTCACTAGCAGCGAATAATACAGCCAAAATTTAACACAGAAATAGCTTACCCTGCACCACTACCGTATGACCAGAAAACCTCTTCTATCTATCCTATAAATAGTTTTCCTGAATAACCACTGCTAAAAGTCTTTTGACTGATAAAAATAGCAGTGTTCTTCCAAAATCCGAAGGACAAGCAAAGGGAGCTAAAAATTATTGGTGCCCAAAAGGTGACTTCGTGTTAAAACTATGCTAAATCCTAACACAGTGATTGCCTGTATCTTCAGCTCTATAATTGCACATTGTATGCATCTTGTAAAAACAGTTACTGTTGCTACTGAATGCAGGCACCATAACCTATTTTTGCAAAATATGCAGGGATTCACATCCATAAATCTGAAAGCAAATCAAACCCTAAGCACGTAACGCAGATATTATGCAATCGGTAATATAGAATCAAATTGGAAACTATGAAATTCAAACACGGTTGCCGTCATTTTTTTTTCCTTTGCAGCAATATCATGGAATTGAAAAATCTTTTCTATTTTGCCCTTCCTTGTGTAAGTTCTTTTCTTGTTGTTATTTTCTTCTCTCGTTGTTAAAAATGAAAGTTTCGCCTATCAGCATAGACAGGACTGGAGCTTTTAAAACCTTTGGCAGACTCAAGGACAAATAAATTCTGAAAACTCAGATGCAAATAAAAATAGCTAAATGGGGTTTTGCATATCAGCTGGCATCACTGCTTGAAAAGACAGTTCATGGGAGACAGTGGCAATCGCCAGCAAATAAACATATGTTGAGATTTCTGCAGATACACTGGGTTTCAGCCGTTTTTAAAATACTCCTCTCTTAAGGGACCAACGTTGGTTACACACTGTTTTCTACTTTGTCAAACCAAAAAGATAAAAAAGTGAAAAGGATAAATGTCATGAGCAATATCTCTAAAGCCACCAACAGTATAAAGTGCATACTTATTTTGCCTAAATTGTTTGAACTACCCCAGCCAAGAAAAGGTTTTAAGTACCCTACTGGGACAGATGCAAGGCGGCAACAATAGAAGCCACACTAATGCAATCCAGGTAACACAATCCTGTTTCAAAAACACGGGGCCGGGCTAATTACAGCGCTGCTGAGTCAAGTTTCTTATGCCATCGCAACCCGCAAGAACAGGTCAAAATCAAATGTTATTCAAACCACAGTCATATCAACCTTCTATATCAGAGTCACGGCTTAAAACCAAATGAAAAACTTAAAAGCTTAACCCATTCACAAGCAAAAAAAAAAAAAAAAAAAAATGTTTTCATTGCGGGTGGCAAGGTACGGTTCTTGCCATCATCTAAACCAAAAGGAACTGTGCGGCAGAACAAAATGCTTACAGTTTCCAAGTTTTGGGGAATATTTGGGCTGGTCCTTTGATCACAACACTTTCTTTTTAACAGAAGCATAAGAAAAACTTGCTCAAAATAACAAATGGTTTTTTGAAGAGATGTATTTAAATAAAACAAAACAGCATAAAGGTTATATTTATTTTTGACCTTTTTCATTTGAAGATTTATCTTCCACTGCAGGAGAAGGAATCACATGACTGGCATGTCTGCTCTCGCAGATAAACATGCTACTCTAACACCACGGGCAGCACGCGCAACTCACTGCATAGTGAACATTCACACGTGTTCGCTTTGAATCAAGTATATTAGTACTCAGTTATCAAGCAAAGGTGTATGCTTTGGGTGAATATTAGAGATATACTTAGTTAAGATGTCTAATTGAAATGTAAGCTTTAGAGAGCTACTTGGCAATCAAAATTGGGTTGAAGCTTGTGGAACCACATAAGTCAAAATCAATAAATCAATGTTTTGACATAAATTACGATGAAGCAGTTTTTCAGTTAACTGAAAAACAAGAAAGTAAGCCCCCAAAAGGTAAAGAATTGGAAACACAGATGGATAGGGTTGTTTGTTTTTAATCAGTATTTCCAAACCCAGAAAGGAACTTTTGGTCAGCTGTTCATTTCCTCAATGAGGGATCCGTCAGTCTAATTTGCAAGACTCTTTTCCAGCTACTGGAGGATGCTAGCTAGCTCTTTTCCTCACTGACAACTGACAGTATCTATAAACCTTCCAGGCCATTTAACTCTCAATGAGTAATGCTATGTAACAAATGGTTTCTCATACATTGAAACATGGTTTCTCATGTTTCTATACAATGAATTTCAATAATTAAAATGTAAAATGAATATTTGGAATGCGACTTTGCATAATATGTGCACACACTGACTCCAAACTGCACCAAACAACTAAAACAAATTTATTGTTCTATAGTGATTTACTTGGTCATGTCAGATTAGTAACATGGGTCTGTTGAAAAACACAATAATTAAGACAAGCAGGATAAATTAATCAACTTATAATACAGTATGAGCTACCATCAAATGCGGGAGATAACGGTAGAAAGTCTTGGTTCACAGATCTCTTTAAAACTGCTTTTATGCATAAATAAAACCTTAAAATGTAGATGGATTACGTCCAACAGAACTACTGTAGCTAAAAGTGATAATGATTCAAACATTTTTCAAATAAAAGTTAAATATTTATAAGCACCCAACCACATTTCATAAATCACAAACTATTATTATTTTATTTCTGAAGCTTCCTGGCACAGCATGAGGATTGAGCCACAGAAAGTCAGGAAAGAAAGAAATATTCCTTTAAGAACATGAATCATACACAAAACCGAAGCAATCCAAGAAAACGGGCCTCCAAAGAACATTCCATATGGTTTTCCCAGGAATCGCAAGAGCTCGGCGCAGCTTAGTCATGACCATCAGGCAAATTTCGGCCACATGCATTCCTACCCCTTGCCCATGAGCGACACAAGGCAGGTGTTTCATTATAATGAGGAATAAGAATCCAGTGAAAGTAGACTGGTCCCTACCTGTCAATTATCACTGGATCTGAGGGAGTCTCATTTCGGTTGCCACAGCTTTTCTTGTCACAACAGCGGCTATGGAGCAAAAACGAAAGGATTTAGTACAACCATTACAATGTAAAATCATCATTTAGGCAGACAGAAGGTTCAAATTGCTGGGTTGCAAATGCTAGAATTACCACAAAGCCATACCTGGCAATCAACGGATCCCTGGGACAGAAAATTCTATGTGGGTCACCTATGGGTTAATGGCCAGGCTTAACCTCTCCCTGAACAAAGAAGGAGGGAGGAAGAGGGACTCTGCTGGAGCCACGACTGACAGCCCTAAGATGGGGTCTCCCCATCACTGCCCGCAGTATTGAAGAGTTCACTGTGAAATGCATTATTATTACATCTACCCAATGAGAATATTCAGGGTTGTGGGTGGCTCAAACGTTCTTCCCTCAAGATCACACTAATTGTGTGGAACGCGTCAATAATGAGGTATGAGTGATTTCTCCCCCTCCAGTCATTTTGTATTAAATGGATTCCTTTTTCTTTTCCTTTCTCTTTCAGGAGAGACGTTTCCTTCAACCCCAGCCTGCCCAAAATCCTAAAGCTCTAACTGTTTGCTTTTGAACCATCTTCATGAGAATAAAAGTACAACATAGTAATGAAGACAAAGAAAAGGCAAGATAAAAGAAAGTGGAGATCCACACGTTTTCTGGCTTCTGTGTCCTGTGCTGGCCACCATTTACGTTTTCTGGAAGCATTATGGACAGTTGATCCAAAGGCTACCACAGCCCTGACAATGGACGCTCTTAATTAGGTTAGGAAAAAAGCAGCCATAGACAAGAAAAGCACCCACTATCAAAATCCCACCCCAGCTGTGATGATAAGGCTGTCAGTTTTTGTAAAACTGGGATGCTTGTAAGGGGTGAAAAATTAAGGTTTTTGAAAATTACCCACAGTCAATGGAAAACTGTCCATCTGAGCCTTGTTCGCAAATAAAATATGTGTGCACTGGTCAGTCCACACCCAGGGGCACACTATAAAAGCACATGTTTGATCAGTCAAGGAGGCAAGGAAGTTATCCAGGTGTTATACACTGCCATGCACCACAAATAAAATATGCACTTTTCTCCCTTCTTACATAGACACGGATGCGCGCACGGAAACACACACACACACACACACACACACACACACACACACACACACTTTACTTAGTGAATCACAGAGCCTAAATTTAGAGAGCTGCTGGAGACAACCAAACATTGAACTTCATTTTCAGGACCCAGAAATATACTTTTGGATAGAGAGTCTTTCACCAAAGTTGGTTGGGTAGTCTTTCCTGGCTGTAACTCTATCTCTGAGAAGAGAATCAGCTTCCAAATTTGGTGTTAATTCTCTTTGTCTCTCATATCTTCAGAAAGTAATAGTAAGAACTGTATCTCCTTTGTCAAAGCCCCAGCTAAAAGTCACTCTGTCCACCTTATAGCCTTTCCTTTCCAGATTCAAAGGGAACTATTTCCCTTGGGCCTAAGTTCTGCTATGCCAATACTATGGACATAGAAAGCCCAAATATCCCAATACCCAAGAAACAGATGAGAAAACAAGGGAATGAGAAGTACAGTGATTGGAATGCTTACCAAAAAGTAATAATAATTTAAAAACTAAACCCCATCATCCCTTAACTCTGATCCCCTACACCTTCATATCAAGGGCTTTCCAGAGGAGCATGGTGGTTAAAAACACTGGCTCCAGAATCAGACAGAGCTACCTATGTGATCTTAAGCAAGGTACTCTATCCCAGAGAATCTTAGTTTTCTCATTTGTAAGATGGAACATCTGTGATCCCCACCTCAAGTGCCAAGGCACAGATTCAGGGCAATCAGGGTATAAAGCTGGGCTTTACAATGCCCTCATAAGTGCTCAATGAAGGGCAGTATCATTATCACCTCCTGCTCCTTCCTTATCCAACCTCCTCTTTCTCCAAACCTGAGCGAGGTTTCTCTGTGCTCTGCAGAAGCAGCAGGTCTCCAACCTATTCACAGAACCCACATCCCCTTTACTCAGGGAGAAAACCAGTAGGTGGGAAGGCCTATCTCTCCTCATCATTTTCCTTTTTTTCAAAACAGTGAGTGGGCAACGCAAGTCCCAATGGCTGAACCTTCATGCCAGGCCTGTCTAGACTAAACGTGCTCCAGGGACACGTCTACCTTGTATGATGACAATTTCAAAGTAGAACCTACATGTCTTGCTTGGTTCTCTCTCTCCTCACTGCCATACCTCTCCTCCACATCGCTTTCATTTCTCACTTGGACTTTTGCAGTGGCCTCCCATCTAGCCTCACTGCCTCCACTCTTTACTGCCTAAAACAGCCAGAGTGATCTTTCAAAGTGTCAATGGGACTGTGTCACTTCACTGCCCAAGACCTTTTAATGGCTTCCCCCAGCACTTAGAATAGATCTATGGCATGACATGATGCCAGACCACCTCCCAACCTCCTGTCACTCTCCTCTGACTTGCCAAGCTCCAACTTCACTGGCCAATTTCAATCTCTCCAATATGCCTCACTCAGTCTGACCTCAGGTCCAGACCTGGGCAGGTCTTCCCACCTGGTCTGTTCATCCTCCAACCCTCCCTAGTTAGCCAGTCTCTACTGCCTGTTGAGGCTCAGCCTCTACGCTCCTTCTCTGGAGAGGCTGGCCCTGACACCCTTCAGTTTTCTCCTGGTTCTTTCCTTTCAGGGCATTTAACACAATGCAAATAATATACTTATGTATAGATTTGTGTATTCTTTTTTTGTTACTATCTTTCTTCTTCCACCCCACTCCCCCACTAAGCCATATGCTTAATAAAGGAAGAAGCTGTCAATTTCATTTGCCTAATGAGTAGCTTAAGGCCTGAAATAGAAGGGAGAAGGTGAAGATTGATTGATTGATTGATTGATCTAATGACTTCAAGAATGATGTAACGTACTGGGGGAAATACAATCCAAGAAAATAGGAAGGTGACAGATAGAGGAAGCCAAGCTGACCCTCAAAGCATGCACGGCAGGTGGAAGGAAGACTGACTCCCATCCCACCCCATACACCAAACCACCTGCCCCCCAGCAAGAGCCACACTAGGTCTGAGACTTGTCCTTTGACTGAAGCACTGTCTTTCTTCATCCCCTTAAAATAAAAACGCCCTTGAGCACAGCCAGATGAATTGAAGCATGGCATAAATGAGAACCATTTCTCTCTGCTGTGCCCCCAAGGGACCTAGGGGGAAAGGCAGATGTGAAGAACAGAAGTGTACAGGGAAAGATGGAACAGGAATAAAAGGAGGCAGTGAAGGAAAGAAGAGAAAACAAAATGAAGGGGCCAGAGGTCACTTAACACTTATAAAAAAAAACTTCATGCAAAGCATGAAGAATGTCCCCCAACAGGTTTCCTGTCTTTTTGGGGGGGTCATGTCACTGCACCACACAGTCATCACTCCCAAAGTGGGCATCTTGGGCCCTGCTCTGTACCTGGGGTGGTGACAAAATAGTGTCCATGGGATGAGCTCCGCTTTAAAAATATACAGATATGCACATATATGTGTGTATACATATATATGTATGCATCTCTGTGTGTATTTATACACACGTACATATGGAATTATGTACAGGATTAAAAAGGATGAAGGTGGGTTTTTACACACTCTCAAGGAAAGAAGTCTAAATCAAATTGTGAATCGAGAAAGCCAAGTTGCTGAATAGTATATATGGTATGGTCCTATTTCTAGGAGAAAAAATGAAGGGGTGAAAGGAGAAGGGGAGGGGAGGGGAAGAGTGAATGTGGCAAGGCCAGTTCACACCCTCACTTCACTCAAATCTCTAGGCAAAGTCACTGCCTTAGAAAGCCCTTCCCTGACTGACTGCTCCAGAGTGCTCCCTCATCCTGTCTCACTTTTCTCCCTAGCGCTCATCACGTTGCATTCCATACTTATTTGTCTGTTTCTTTACTGTCTGTCTTTCCATGAGGACAGGGGCTTAGACTGTTTCGTTCACCCCCAGAACCCCAGCAACTAGAACAGAGCCCAGGGCACAGGAGGCCCTCAGGAAATATGTTTTGAATAAATGAAGAGAAACTTCAGAGAAGAAACCTATCGGGAGTAGGATAAGAAGCAGGAAGGGAGGGAGGGGATATATTTTGTTTCCATACTTCTGCAGTTTTCCATTTTGTATTGCAATATTACTTTCTATTAAAAAACTAGAAAAGTCAACCATAGGTTGGGGAACGAAGGTCTTCCTTTAGACTAAGATGACATCTATCCCCCTGCTGCTTCCTAGTTCTGAGCCCAGAGCCAAGCTGAGCAAAAACCAGTCCTTCTTCCCCACCATGGTCTTTCTGGCCCTTCTCTTTCATCTCTTGTCTAAACCTAGCTGCCCCCTCGTTCCTTCTACCAAACTCAGAGAGATCAAGAAAGGGACGCACCGCCTCCACCCCACATAAGACAGGTATTAACCAAACCGGACAGGATGAAGGGAGAACAGATTCACTTGTGTTTAAGGCAGAAGAGCACTCAGGCTGAAACACCACACTACATGGAACAGCAGACGTGAAAGCACTTTAAGGGAAAAGTTACTGTGTTAATGACAGAAATCTCAGTGCAATTATGTCCTCATCACTGTGTGACAGATGGATCTTCATCCATTGAAAACAGTGTTTCTTAAGCTCTTACTGTGCCAACCACAGACCTGGCGTTTGACCCCTAAAGTGTGCATCCATCAGGGGACTTGAAGTTTCCTAATTAACTTTGTCACAGAGCAAGGAGCCCACTATTTCACATCCCTTCTCAACCTGCAACCCAAGTGGCAGGAGGGCAGTGTGGTCTGTCACAGGAGTGGGTACCCAGCACCTGGTATCCTACAAACACTGCGGACTCAAAACAGCATCCCTTTCCCCAGCAGGATCGTGCATCTCTCAGACAATTTTGCACAGCCAGAGAAAATCAAACGCATGAGTCTCTTCCTTAGCAGACTAACACAGGTGGCATATCTCTAGTGACCTGACACACAGCTTCATAAATCAGGGCAAGCAACATTTACATGTTTCCCAGTCATAGGACCTGCAGATCCTCATCTTAGGGACATGGAATCTCTTCCTAGAAGTAGAACTCCTTCGACTGGAGAAAAGCACCACCTCAATCTCTAAGCTTTACAACAGAAAATAAGATTTTCTTTCCTGTTTTGCCCAGGTGGCTACAGAATGAGATACATGAATTATATGAATAGTCTGATTAATACCGATAAGGGTAAGTTCATTCTTTCCCTTAGTTTACAAACATTGTCAAGCTTTCCCACTCTCTTAAAAAAAAATTCTCCTTTACTCTTGAGTTAGTTTCTTCACTGCCCACCTTTCTCCTTGCCAGGGTCGCCAACATTCCTTGCCACCTTAACCCCATAAAATCTGGTTTCCACGCCTCAGCACCTACTTGAATGTCTCCTCTCAAAGATCACCAATGGCTCTCTGGTGTTTTTCTTTCTTCAAGTCCATCAGGATCTCCCCAGCACTTATCCAAGATAGGGATCCATCTTGGATGGGGAGGGAAACACCCTCCTTTTATTGCTATGGCCAGTATGCTCAAGGTTCTTCTTCCTAATTCTTGAATATACTCTCCCTCCTTGCTAAATATGACCACTCCCCAAGAATGTACCCATGGCCTCTACTCTTTCTATTCTCCCACTCTTTCCAATCCCATTAAGCCCATAACTTCAGCTCCCCCTTTGGGAAAAGACTTCCAAAGCTAGTTATCTTTTACCCTGACACTCTCCCAGCTCCAGGCTGCAGCCTACCCACTGCAATCCTCTCCCCAGAGAAATCCTGCCAGACCACCAGCAAACGGACCCAGACACTTCTTCATATACCCTCTAAAACTCTTGTCCTATCTCACCACCCCCCCCATACCTACAGCTACTACCCACCTGCAGGTACATCCTCCCTTCTCAGAACAGCCACCATCTTTCGCTTCACCCCTCATCACAGACAACCCTGTCTACACTGTAGTGTGGCCTCCTGCTAATAGGTCGCATCTCCCAGGCTAACCTGTAAACTCTCTTATTGCAAGACCAGTCCTTTGGCTCTGCATTCCACAGTGCTTTGCACATAGCAGGTGTTAAAAGAATGAATGAAAACATCCTTAACCACCAAACCTCAAATGAACAAAGTATGTTAATGTTATAGTAGGCAACACTCTTCAGTGTTCTTTTATCATCTTTCACTCTGAACAACTATGTACCAGGTACATAGGTAGATGTGCTGCAGATAACTGGGTCACTGTTATTACTACTTCTGCTTCTACTAATATTACTGCTAATACCGCTGCTATTCCTGTGTCAGGCACCATGGTAAGTATTTACCGGGATTACAACATTTAATCCTAACAACCACCCTGGGAGAGAAGTAACATTTTCCCCCCATTTCACACATGGGACAACTAACAGAGAGGAAAGCTGAGTGACTTCTCTGCCTTCAAGGAGCTCTTAGCTCAGCAAAGGAGGACGGGTCCTGGGCACATGGTTACAATGTGCTGGGCACTATGAAGGAAAAGCATGGGATATAATAGGAATTCATAACAAGGGGACAAAACTCAGACCAAGGGCCAGAGATGCTTTCCTGAAGAAAACCGTGCTTAGGTAGAAATCCGAAGCACAAAATCAGAATAAGCCAGCAGAAGAGTAAGGAAGAACAGACTGTTTCAAGGGGCCAGGCTTGCCCTGGGAACTCATGGTCCCACAAGAGGCTGGGCACTGATAATGAAAAAAGAATGCTTTCCTAAACAGAACACCCATCCCCTGAAATCTTCCTGTGCACTGGAAGGAGAGAAAATCTGCCCTGGCCTGCCTGGGGCACTGGGAACTAGGACTCACCTACCAAGCATAGTTCCTATTTTCCATTTACATTTAAACACAGGATGTTGAGATGCACATATAATCAAATCCCTTATAGACTCCTGCTTTAAAAAATCCTGCAGGGGGCATATTTTTTAGAGAACTTAACCACTAAGTATTAGCAAAATATAATGATAATTGGTACGATAGATTCCAACTTACCAAAAATGCAGAAACTCTCCCAGAATACCACAAAAAGAATTCTATGCCATCAAGTCTAAGAGGTTTTGTCTCAAAGACAGGCAATAATTATGATCTAATGGCAGTAAGTTCTTTAGCCAGCTCATGCAATGGGGTTACCCTCTCAACAGAATAAAATATATAAAATATATATATTTTTAATTTGCAACCACCTGAGACAAAACTCCCTGGTGTTTTTCTTTTTTTTTTTTTTTCTTTTTTTTTCTTTTTTCTTTGCCTGCAACAAAACAGAATCATCCAAGCCCTTTCTTGTCTATCTAAATTTTTGTGTCTTTACCATAGCTCCAATGTACTATAAATATACAGCTTTTGTGACATAAATGCAAAGTTTTATTGTGCTGTTAGCCTTGATAGAAAGCACTGCAGAAAGTTGTTTAGAAATTAAATATCTAAAACAAGCTATTTTAAAATCCAGGGCCCTCACTATTTCATGTCTGCAATGAAGAAATTTCATCTTGGGGAGAGCAAGCTGTCTTTCACACCATATGGCTAATGGTGGTGCATAGCAATTAGCCAGGCTGATTAATGGTGAACAGACTCTAATTTTATGCTTATAATTGAGCCTGCATTTGCACCCCTGGTGCAAATTCAGCACATCCCAACTTCCACTTACAACAGGCAAGAAATCAAGAGAAATAGGATGGTGTGGAAAGTGAGAATTTTTTTCCTAAAGCCCCCTAAAGAGCATCAGATTTGCAATTTAAAAGACTGTTAGCCACACAATAGATGACAGGTTTGTGTAATAGGGTCATGGCGGCCTGGTAAACAAACAGTACCCCTTACACATCTATAGGCAGCCAGGAAAACCGTAATCTGTAACATTAGCAGGATGACATTTTGAATATGGCTTTTCCCTCTTAGCCCCGCAGTACAAATATCATCATTTGCCTTCAGTGGCTTGAGAGTTTTATTTTTGCTATTTTTATGTTTCTGAAAAATAGAAAGAACATCAGCAGTAAAGCACGCCAACCAGCATAATAAAGTACTTTGGACCAATGAATTTTAAGAACAAGAAAAATATAAACTGCATTAATAGAGGGCAGGCTTATGTGTGAAAGGCATAATATATCTTTAAGTATTTTAAGAATAGAATTATTTCCAGCATAGTCCAAACATGTACAGATATGAGATGCAAATCTATGATACGTAGACATTAGTTGGCTTATTGTTCGAGATCCATCTTTCTGCCTGTCCCTTATTTGCTAGAATCACATGTAATAGAACATAGAAAATTCATTCTAATGACATGCATGCTAATTGTGGGAAGCTAAAATAGAGATATGATCAGAAAAGTAGTAATACAAAGGAGATCACTTTTAATGCTTTTCAAAATGATTTTACTCATTTAATTCTGAAAAGTGTAACTCAGTTTTACAATTCTTGCTTACATATAAGTATGACACTAATTTTTGCCTAATGATATCTTCTAAGAAATTGAAAAACCATATTTTTGGGTTTTGTTACTATTTTAAAGGTAGGGAAAAGCAACCTCTTCATGGAATAATTAACAAGTTTTACAAATCACTGAAGTGAACACTTGTGAAACTCCTGAGTAATTTAGAATAATCTATTAAAAGCATGCTTTTTGAAGAGAAAAAAAAAGAAATTTTTATATCCACATAGAATTATAGATATAGAAGTTAATATTTGGGATTTCAGTAAGAAAACACACTGAGCCCCTTTTATTTCATTTCCACCTGTAGAGTTTTAAGATAGCTTTCCCCACAAGTCCACGAGCAGCAAATAAAGCCCACCCTCCCGTGCTGAAGTGGCAGCTGAAGGTCTAAAGGGATTGGTCAGTAATAGTCAGGAGCCAAGCATGCTTTGTGCCAGAGAGAGCCTGCATGGCTAACAAAGCAATTAGTAGCCTTTCTCTGATGCGTAGTGGCATCTTCATGCTTTATCCAATTACTCAGAATATATCAGGTGTTATTTTACACTGGTGTTATTTTATGAAGAATAAAAATCCTATACCGCAAGTCTAAAGGCTGTTCTCTCATCTACTCTCTCAAGTGTGGAGGACTGGCTGAGGCCATGAAAGTGAATTTGGTCTCCTTGCTTATTTTCAAATGTAGCTTGTGCCTGATTACAGACAAAATAAATACACTCGTTTGCGGGTGACACGAATTTTGATATCTTTCAGGTGTAAAAATGTGCCATCCTTCCAAAAGCTCACTACTACTGAGAAATATTAGCTACATTGTCAGAGTTATATACAGGGTAACTAAGAGGAACAGATCAGATGCAAGGGGTGAGGGGAACCCACACTAAGTTTAAGGAGGAATGATGCCTATGTACTGATGGTCATATTTTGAAGTGGGAGAATTAAAAAGGGGAACTATAACTTTTAAATCTTATCCAAACCAGAGGCTTCTGCTGACATCAATAGAACTCTTACTCATTTTACTAGCAACGCAGTTGAACACATATATTAACACTAAAAGGTTATAATGTATTTTATTTGATTGAGAGGAAGAAGGGGAGGGCATTGCTCTGTGCCCATTAACAGTGTGATATCAAAATGGAAATGTATGTCTTCCGGGATGAAGTCTAATAAATAATTGAGAACCACTGTGATGCCTGACACTTTACTACCAAACACTTGTGTTTAATAGTTCTTTTTAGATCATCTAATAGAAGCAAGATAAATATACACCCAAAAAAAGGCCTGTGCTCACCTAGCTTTGAGATACAAATTCATCTTCTCCTTGCTAATTAAAGGGAAAGAACAAGGTATTTCTTACCTGCACATGATTTCGTGTGTGAGCAAGACTCGGCACATTTCTGGGTTCTTGTCTTGGCCTTCATACACTATGGCCTGTAAACAAAGGCACGAATTGAGCTAAAAATGGAACCAAGTAGCAAAGAACAAACTATTGCAATTGAGTACTTGATCATTTCACCATTGCTGGGGGCCAATTAGCTTTTGGGAGCCCAAGACTGTCTGTTTCAAGATACGTTGTTAAGGATCAACCCAAATCAAGTAGAGGACATATGTTCCTCTTTGTCCCGTCAACCACATTATTAAGACGCACACCTTTGGATCAGTGTGTGAGATGAACTTCTGTTGTCAAGACAACCACAATTCTCCTTTCAATTCAGAATAAAATAAATCTCATCAACGAGGAGGAAAAGCCTGGAAGGTTTAGCAGATTCGGATATTAGTGATTTAAAATATAGAAAAGCACGTGGATTTGATTTTTAAATATGTGTTTGTCACCTCATTTTACTATTTCTAATGCCAACATTTAGTGTTCCAGAGATGAGTAGCAGAAAACAAGTGGGGGTATGGCTAATGAGTCCATTCACTAACTGTGTCTTCTTTGAGATGATTCATCAATCAGGGAAAATCCTTCCTTCCGCCTACAGGCTGAAAACATGTGCTCCCCAGGGTGTACACCCACCCAAACAGTAATATTTGCCGGCATATGCTGTGTGTGTGGGCTTAAGCCATAGAGTTATCTCCCTCAACTGAGAAGAATTACATCTGACTCCCAAAATTTAGATTCCAAATCACCTCATCAGCCAATACATCTTTGTCTGTTCTCAGTAATGTGCATACAAACATTTTGCTTAAAATCACCACGAAGTTTCCCTGAGAGAGCAGTTTCCTGGAAGATCTACGTGTGAATACCTGGGCCAAAGAAAAACACAGCTATTCGCAGAGCAATGCCTACATCGGGATACATATTAACTAACTTAACACTGTATCACTGCATAAGACTAACATGACACAACTTAAGATTATTAATAAAATTACTTTCACACATTTAGATAACTCTCAATTTCTTGGTGACAAAACTACTTGGTGACAAAACCAGAGACTATGCTTATTTAGGACATAGAGATGCTGCAGTAACTAACTGGGAGTTGCCTCTACTGTGCTTTGTTTATAAGCCTGGTACTTTCAGAACCTGTAAATGATGGAGACAGCTTAAGACACAGTGTGTGCAGACCCTAGAGCAGACTCTGGGTGTGATATCTAACTCCATTATAGAACAAAAATTGCAACAACAAATAAAAACATGATGAAAAGTACCTGTATAAGGAGAAAACCTTTCTCTATGACTGGCCCATCAAAACCATTTTTTTTTTATGGTTAGCCCACCATAACTCTGTATTTTTTAATGTTTTATTTGGACACAATTTTAGCCTGACAGGAAAGTTGCAAGAATATAAAAAGAATTACAAGATAGTCTTTAACCAGATTCCTCAAATGTTTACACTTCACTAAATCTGCTTATTCTTTTCAATTTTTTTTTCCTTAACCATGATAAGTGAACTGGAGACATACCCTAAATAGTTCAGCATGTATTTCCTTAAACCAAAGCATTCTCTTCAATAACCACAGGGCAATTATCTGAATCAGAAAATTAGCACTGATACAATACAGTAATCTAATCTACAGACTTTATTGAGATTTACCAATTACAAAATAATGTCCCTCACAGTGAAAACAAAAAATACAATACCAATCATTGCATTCAGCTGCCATGTGTCCTTTAAAACAGACCATTCCTGAGTCTGTATTTCATGATATTGACATTGTTAAAGAATATAGGCCAGTTCTTTTGTCGAATACCTTCAGTTTGGGTTTGTCTGATGTTTCCTCAGATTTAGAGTAAAGTTACCCAATTCAAGGCCAGAATACCACAGATGTGATTCTGGGTTCTTCTCGGTGTATCAAATCACACTGTCGACTAGTTCTATTACTATAATGGCACAGTAAACGAAATGGTACGGTAAACTGACCATTTGGTTAAGGTGGTGCCTGCCATCCACCAGAGACCATCAGCCAGATTTCCCCACCGTGAAGTTACTACTTCATCTTATGTAATTCATAACTATCTTATAGATAGCTAATCTAGATTATGGTAATATCATATTATGCCTAAAATGTTCATCCACTAGTTTTAGCACACACTGATGATTCTTTCCTGTACTCTTAAAAGACCTTTTCAAATGCCCAAGAAGCTGCTTTAGTCAAGAAAATGCATTAAGTAAATCAAAAACATTTTGAAAACCAAAAATTGTATCTGTCTGCTTTATTTATGGCAATCACTGCTAAAACCAAAGAAACACAGTAAATAACTGATTAGGTCTCATATAGGGTGCTAAAAAACTCTAATCGGATGGATTTTTGCGGCATCCTATTACCACTACATGTTTTGGTTGTTCTCTTAAAATCCTGATAACCTCCATTTCAACTTCAGTTTTTTGTCATGCTAAACTAATACAAGTAACTTGGTAAATATACTCATAGATATTGCAGGGTTTTCCCTCCTGTTTAAAAAAAAAAAAAAAGAAGTTTGGTTTCTTTAAGAGGAATGCATAACAGTTACATCAGACCTTCTCATTTTGATTCTTTCTAGATGAGACCAATATTATTTTTGTTGAGGCTGCTGGTTCCATTGAAATCAGTGATGATACCCAATGAAAGACACGCTGCAATACAGATATGCTCACAACTTCCCCAAACAGTAGATGATCCGTGCATGCCCAGAGAGCCTATGTTTTTATCTTTAGTGACTGAACATCATTTGTCGAAGGCCCAGGGCCTCTGTAATACATCTCTTTATCAAATGCCAAATTGCCACTTCACTTCTGGCAAGCAGACTCAAAATGGAGAATCTTTCTCTAAATCTAGCATATTAAAATAAAAGCATGAGTTTGCATTTGCTCAGAAATAGTTAAGCATTCCGGGGAAGAGTGGCAGCATGAAGTTTCTGCTGTCTCTCTTTCTGAGGCCTCAACAGAACAATATTTTTCAGCACATACATGCAGAGAAAGAAGTACTACTTCTGTGACTTCTGAAATAAAAGCAAGAGAAAGAGGGAGTTTCTTCACTCTCCTATGAAGTAGAATTAAAACCCTGTAAGTACAGTGAACTAGAAGCTTAGTAGAACAGAATCAGTTACAGAGTGGAACTCAGTCACAGGCAGATCTCCCTCTGACCTCACCTGTGCAGTATTTGTTACTGAAAAAGCTGCTTAAACACACACACACACACACACACACACACACACACACACACACTCGTATGAAAGATATGGGCCAAGAAACCAACATTCTGATGAGATCCAAAATCGGAAAATATGATACATTTATTTTGCTGAATATCTCTGAAGCAGCGTGTCAACAAATAGACCTTTTAAAAATGCCACCAAGCTCTCCCTCCAGCTTACACATACAGCTGATAGCCACACATCAACTCTCTACCATCTACATTTCATACACCGTAAAGACGGGTTCACAGTTCAGCAAACCCAGACTTTAAGCCTAAAAGGAAAGGGATCTTCTAATACCAACTTAGAAGTTTCTGCTTTTCTTACTAATTTAAATATGTGCCTCTGTGGGGTGTGAATCAAGCGCCCTGAGCCTGGATCAGCTGGGAGATCACAGAAGCATATAAACGGCATTGACTATTTTAAGTGAAACCATTTTAATAGACAGCTGGTTTAGGGCCCAGACAATGGGACACCAAGAAGAAGGCTTATTTTCATCCTCCACAGTAAATCATGCGTCTGCTCACTGAGAGGAAGGTAGTCTGCTGTGAGAATGACAAAGACAACAGTGATTTAAATAAATCAATGTGTTTATCAGGAGTACAGACCTGAGGCCTATTAACAGACATGGGCAGGATGGGGAGAGAAAGTATATAAAATATATTATTTAAATAAATGAATTGATGGCAAAGCAAGTTAGGGTTTTAACCTAAGAAATACAAAATGCAATTATCAAGTAGAAAACAATATTGACCGTAATCCTTCCAATGGCAAGTAAATCGCTGACAGTGACAGGAATACTTGTACAGGAAGAAAAGCGAAAGAATAAACAGCACTAACTTCATCTCAACTTTAAAAACCTGATGCAATTGATAAAGAAGTTGTCAAAAGTGACACATGTGGAGCAGATTTAGCTTTCTGATATACCAACCTCCCTTTTCTTAATGCCCTCTTCTAATAAGCAGAAAGAAAATAGCAAATTATTTTTAACACTCCATTAATTTTCAGGTTAAGGGTTTTTTCCAGAATAGTTTTTTTAGTGAACAAAATAGTTTTTTTAGTGAACAAAAAAGAAGAAAAAAAATAGGAATCAAACTTTCATAGCCTTATGCAACAGCAGTACCAGAAGTTTTACTGCGAGAATAAAATGCCATCAATTTCAAATGCCCAATTATAAATTCACCTATATCATCTGTGAAAAGGAATAAATCAATCAGTAGAAAAAATCTGCCTCAGTTGCCACTATTTTAGATGGCATTTGGTGAAGTGTGGTTCATCCTTGCTTTTCCAAAATATCACTGGGTCTTAAAAGTTAATTGAAACTTACTATGGATAAAGACCACACAGTGAAAGGAAAGATACACAGTGAACATGCAGCAGGATCACACTTCAATAGCATGCCAAAGGAAATACAGAGAATTGAGCACGGCTTTTCTTTGTTTACTTTTCTAATAGTTTTAACTCTTTGTGTTCTATGCCAAAACAAAGAGGGTGAGGAAAATACTTTTGACTTTGGTTCTTCAAATCCAAAAGGGTTTGAGGAGTAAATGTTTTCATTAAGAGTCTTTTTTGGTTTACAATCAAATAGTAGGAGACTTCTCATCATTAGAGGGAAGGAAGGAAGGAAGGAAGGAAGGAAGGAAGGAAGGAAGGAAGGAAGGAAGGAAGGAGAAGGAAAGAAAGAAAGAAAGAAAGAAAGAAAGAAAGAAAGAAAGAAAGAAAGAAAGAAAGAGAGGGAGGGAGAAAGAAAAGAAAAAAGGGAAAGAGAGGAAAAGAAAGAAAGAAAGAAAGAGAAAGAAAGAGAAGGAAAGAAAGAAAGGGAGGTTACCCATAACTAACCCAAACTCCTAATTTTCCTTTTAAATAAAAATAGTAACCTTGAAAATATGTTACTTCATTTTCTACATACAAAATAAAGGCCAAACCTAATTTGTCACCTTCAAGAATAAGTTCATGAATGTACAAAGTACCTCCTTCAACCAGAAGTAAAATGTCCTCTAAATACAGACTGTCAACAAGCCTTTGGTAGCAAGTTAGCAAAAATTGGAACTAATCAAAAAATAATATGAACACCTACAATATCAATGTACTGTACTATTAATCATTGCATTCAACCACCAAGTTATATTACTTGTCATTTAAAAAAAAAAAAGTGCTAGCTTATGTGATCCCAGAAATTTCCAGAAGGTGAAGGAGCCCTAGTTAAAAATTAACCTGTGCCAAAGGAAACACTACAAATCTGACATTTCATAAACAATTGTGTCAAACAGCAATCCAACATTAATAGTGGGATAAAATAAAAAATTATTTTGCTTCAATTAGCAGCTTGGCTACTGGTGAACAAATTATAAAGATGTAATTTCAGCTCAGCAGCTAAGCAGGCCTGTTTTCAGAACTGAATTAGGAAAGTTGCAAAGGAATGATATCATATTCAGTATACCGTTCAGTTACATCACAGCCTTGAATAAAAAGAGAATGTGTATCAAAAGCAGTTAGCTTTAGAATACATCTTTAATGTCTCAAAGAAATGAAATCCCTTATGTTATTCAAGCACCAAGATAAAAATTGAATCATTCTAACAATCCCATATTATATTTCTTTTTCTAACAGTAATGAGATATT
Source organism: Acinonyx jubatus (assembly GCF_027475565.1). Taxonomy (NCBI): domain Eukaryota; kingdom Metazoa; phylum Chordata; class Mammalia; order Carnivora; family Felidae; genus Acinonyx; species Acinonyx jubatus. The sequence continues at coordinate 186,279,560 of NC_069380.1, read as the reverse complement.
TCACTCATATGATAATTATATTTACATGTATATTAGTAGATACAGCTGGTTTTGTCAACCCAATGGGACAATAATAATAATAATAAAATAATAAAAGCAGCTAATTTATTAAGCACTTAATATGTGCCAGTCACTATTCTAAGCACTTTGCATGTATGAATTCTCACAACAGAGCTTCAAGGTAGGTGCTATCATTATTTTCATTAGTTTGGCTCCAAATGCTTACGTATTTTAATTATTCACTGAGACCAAATCATTTTTGCTCAACAACTATATAAACAATTCACCAACATCCAAACACTCCTTCGCTCCTGTCACCAATATAAGTAAAGACCTAAGAACAGACTATTGGTATAGTCATAGGAGTTCGATAAATGCATCACTACTAATATGTTCGTTTTTAATGCTGTTCAAACATTCACATGGAAACAGCTCTAGCGTAAATATCCCTGAACAAATGGCTGTATATTATCCAGGAGGGAGCAGTTGGACCGCCAGACTGGGGAAGTACTAGGCCATCTGGCTCCGGCAATCTCTCCAAAACCATCAGCTTTGTTTTCACCCCCAGACTCCAAACAACACATTTTCCACTGTGATGAGTTTACATTTTCCCAAACACAGGTCCTGATCATGCATAAAAATTCCAAACTTCTTCATTCCTCTATGTGCAAGGAAATTTAAATCACCTGCATTTTTGACATGTTACCAAAGGAGAGAGAAAGCTGCTGAAATATGGCTCCTGACTATAAACTTGCCCTGTCTTTTTTTGTTTGTTTGTTTCCCCAAATGTATGAAAGAACCTCTCTGCTGTCCTGTGAATTCCTTTCGAACTTATTGATATACTAAAAATGTGTTTATCTACCAATGAAGAACCATGAACTGAAAGGGTGGTTAATCAAATCTACGCAGCTGTGGCAGGATATAATGAAACAATCAATAGGAAAAAATGCACTTGCATCAATAACTTAAAGTACTGGGAACATCAAAAGAAATATATAAAGAAGATTAGTTTGTAAGATAAATATGACAGCATTTCTGATTATTGTACTTTGGACTTTCCACTATGCTAGGACCTTTTTAGGGTTCCCTTACCACATCACCTCCCTTCAAATCCATACATGACAAAGATTATGTGACTATCATTTTCCCCTTTCCAAAAAAGAGCTTCTGTCTGGGGGCAAGAGTATTTAGTTTTAGATAACTTTATGGAATTTGGTACTCTTTGTTTGAATTATAAAAATGTCACTTTTTTAAAGCAAGATGGTAGGAGGGAAGACAAGTTAAAGGCTTTTTTTAACTATTTAATGTTAACTCACCAAAGCAATCACATAACATAATTATATTTCAAATACTACATGAAAATCTGAAATGAGCCACATTAAACCTCAGACCTCCCCCACTGGGTTCATTTGAACTTCTGTAGTAGATATTGTTTCTGAATGCAACAGCCATAAACTTCTGGTTCTGGATCCTACAGGCCTTTTTGCGTGCTCTCTAATGGAATACCAAAAACAGCAATGACACAAAAACAACCTATTTTTAGTCCAGCTAAAGTTGGTTTTGAACAACCCTTCCCAAAAGCAAGCCTCTTATTTTCTAGTTGGTGGATGAATTTTTTAAATATCATTACATCCTTTGTGTTTTCTGAGAGAGGCATGGGAATAAGGGGGCTCAGATTCTTACACATTCACTTGTAATAAAACTTCATCTTTCCCAGTTGAGTCCAAAATTAAGAGTCATTACCCAAAATAGTGTAATGAGACACTTTGAAAAGGTGTGAAATACTGTGTCACACTAATACATCTTGGTTGATTGAGTACATTTCTGTTTGACTTCAATGCTGCTAACTCCACCCAAGTTCAAGAACATTGTATGAAAATATAGAATGCACAGCTAGTTTTGGATTCTCCTTGCCAAAGATTCCCTTTGAGTTTTAACCCCAACTTGTGAGTCAAAGATAAGACATCACACACAAAATCTGCCTCTGTGATATGAAAAATGTTACAAGCAAGCAGCTAAGAGGAGACACTTGAACTGTGGCTAGGTATTCCCTCCAAAAATTATGATGTTATTAGAACTCATCCTGTCATTGAAATTATCCCATTCTTTACTCTAAACATCAAAATCCTGACTCTATCTGGAAAATTTCACAGGGGAAAAAAATTGTAACCATTTAATCAGTCAGCTTATGTCAAGCCTTACTTGAATGGGTCACTTCATATTTAACTAAAATTAAAAAAATTAAGAAATTTTAAATCAGACGTGGTAGTTAATTATCATAGAATAATTTCAAGCTAGTTGAGAATCTGCTGTTTCACCAGTCAAGGCTAAAATATAATAATAATGTCACAGCAAGAAAAGTTATGCTTCTTCACACTGAACTCTTTTTGAAGACTATTGTATTAACTATGTATACAAGTAGCTAACCTACTTCCCAAACTCTTACAGCACATAATCAACAAACAAACAGATAATGGTCAGGGATTGCCTTTCAAAGCGAAAGCTACCACAGAAGGCATTAGACAATTATTATGAGAGCAAACAGGTATGCCTCAAAAACAAAAAATCACTTTCTCTTGGTATTTTTGGACTTAATTCAGATAATTATTTAAACCTTTTTCAGGTCTCTCCCCACCAAAATATATAATTGTATACATTTATAATTTTAACTTTCAGTGAGATGTCATATTATGGCAAATGACTTTCTCATATCTGTTATTATTAAAAATAAATTGTATCTTGATCTAGTTCCCCACCTCCAACTCATAGAATTTATAATACCATGCAGTCAAAAAATGCCCTAAGAGTTTTTAAGCTCTATGACCTTGTTAGTAAAATGATATTTGATGTATTGCTTTATAAAAATCAAGATTATTCTCTCACCACATGAGACTGCATAAAGTCAGTTCATTTCATAATGGGAAAATCAATTCTTGGTGGCACTTTTTGTTTCAGGGGTCTAAAATAAAGTTTTGAAAGCAGTTAATCACTCCAAACACGTCCCAGTTTTGAACTCCTTAAAATTGTTCATTTCATAGTGCTGCCTATAATTTAATATTTAAGTGGACAATGTTGCACAAGCAGACAGGTTTGTGGGGATTTTTTATCTTTGAAAAGTAAATTCTAGTAAATACATATGGAATATGTATTACAGTTCATACTTTCCCCTCCCCCACTTTTTCTTTCCTCTGATGAGAATGGCAGGAAAAGATACCTATGGTATCAAAGACAATTTTTTAAAACAAAACTCCACTTAAGGCATTTTTGTTTTGATACAGTAAAAAAAAAAAATGTTACTGAAATCAGGCTTTTCTGTTTCTGCTTGGCAGGATAAAAAAATTTTTTTAACTAACAAAATACAATGTGTTCAAATGAAAGGGAATTATCCTATATAATAATCAAAACCAGTAAAGAAAAGAAGACCGAAAGTACAAATATGAATTTACTCTGACCAATCAACAAAGAATTAAATCTTCAGGAAAGCCAAATATTTTGGGCAAATAACTTAAAATAGATTTCAATATGTATTTATTTATTATTGTTAAAACTACATTTCATACCCTCGTGTTTTTTTCTTAGTTCACCATGAAATATGAGACTAATAATCAAAGTTAGCTATTATTGAAAAGTTCTTGCTGAGTATATTTTAAAACTTCCAACAGCTTATGAATGTGCATTGTGTACAACATATTTAAGCCATGCTTATCTAAAAACAATTTTTAAATGTGCATGTATGCCCTAATTTGAAAACTTCTAAGTGAGTATCTATTAAAGAAGATCACCCTCCTTATTTTAAAGGGAATATTTTAAAATCTCAATCAAGCAAATAAGTTTTATCCATCTTACTAAATTGGTAGTTGGTACACTTTGATAACTTTTCTCTTTGTTCTAATTTCTTTCCCCCACCCAGTAAAGCTGGCTTCTTTTTTGTTACTAAGTCCTCCAACTACCTAACCAGCTACTTAATTCTGAAACTAAACTATGCCTTAAAATTAAAAAAAAAAAAAAAAAAGGCTCCTGTGCCTCATTAAAACGTCAGGTCTCTTTTCTGACTCGGCTCATAATTGTATCTTTTAAACCATAACTCAACCTTAATGTATACTGCTTGACACCCGCGTGTTGGGGAGTTTCAGAAAATGCCGTCTATATACCTTTAAGACCACAAGCTCACTCTCGCTGCCTGGCTTCTTGCCAAACTCGGAGGCAAAAGCAGGAGGATTTTTACAAATACTCAGTAACAATTGTTGCTCCCTCTTCCAACAGTACTACTACCACAACCTCCTTTTAAGAAAAAAAAAAAAGAAAGAAAGAAAGAAATCTGTGGAGTGGGTCATCTCTGCTCTCAGCTCACCTCACCATTGCTAAGGAAGCTACCTAGCCCCCCCCCCCCCTCCTCAGGCACTTCCCTACCCTATACCTCCCTGGAGAGGCCCGGATGGTTTGGATCACACAAGTTCAGCCCACTCTACACCAAGGTCCCAGGGCACCTTTTGCGCCCCCTGGGGCTCCTCCGCAGGGTCAAAGGAAGTTCAGCACTTACTCTCCCCACTCAGCACCCTGTAGTGTTAACGCAGAAGGCCTGGGTTTCCCTTGGTGGGAAGGAGCCGTCGAGCCACCTTCCCCACGCGGCAGGCGTGTGTGTGTGTGTGTGTGTGTGTGTGTGTGTGTGTGTGTGTAATCACTTGCAAGGCTGCGCTGAGAGTGCGGTCTGAGGTCCGCCCTGGAGTTGAGAGTTCGAGTTCCAGGCCCCGTGCTAGGGAGTAGCCAGCCTCTTGGCTTCCCCAAATTTAGAGGCGCTAGAGTCACCCCGCGGCGCGAAATTAAGAAACTTACTTGTTTTGTCATGGAGTCAATGAGGCGCACGTAGAAATCCTGCTCCGTCCTTATCCCTGGGGGAGAGGGGAAGGGGAGTGGGGAACGAAGGAAAATTAAGTGAGAGAGGATCCGCCGCTAAATAAACAAACAACAAAGAATGGGGTTCCAAGGCGTATGCAACGCCTACTCTCCCAGAGAAGCCCAGGCAGGACACCACCCCCCCCATCTTCCCCAGTGTCCAGAGAGGGGCCAGTCCCTATGCACAGCAGCTGAGAATGGGGCGGGACCCCCACCTGGCTACTCTCCCTTCTCTAGTTGGGAGCCCCTCTGCGCGCTCTCTGGGAGCCATCAAGGCCACGACTGCTCTAGCTCCCTGAGCCCAAGGACTTAGGGCCTGGAGTCTGAGCTCAGCCTCCCTTAGGAATGGGAGGAAGAAAGGAATTGGCCCTGCGAGGGCCAGAGCTCCACACCTGGCCCCAGGTGTGCTCGAGCCCGCCACGGCCGCCCTCCGGCTACTCGGGGCCTGCTTGCTTGAAACCTCCTCAGGTGAAACTTAGGGGAGGCCTGGTGACCCCGAGGACGGCGGAAAACCGAGCGTGCTCAGGGCTCTCGTCCACCTGGATCTGGCTGCGTCCCCTGCCCTCACCCAGAGCCCCAGGGTGCCGGCGCCGACCCGACCCGACCTGAGCCTCACCATTGCTGTAGAGGAGCTGGAGCCGGTAGTGAATCCCGTTATTGGTCTTTTCGCTGTTGGCTTCCTGGGTTTCAGCGAGACGCAAAGACACAACAAGAGACGCAGGAGAGAGGTCGGCGTGAGCGAGTGGACCGACTTCGAGGCAACTTTCCCGAAGAAGGGACCCCCGGCCGGGAAACCGGACAGGCCCAGGAGCAGCAGAAATTGCGGCCAACTGTGATCCCTCTGCCGCCCTCCCGACCCTTACTGCTCCCTCTTCCCTTCCAGAAAATTCCGTGGGGCCTGGGGGCTCGGGCCTGGGTCAGCAGAGGCAGGAGCCGCGCGTGGTCGCGCCATTGAGGGCGGGTTCATCCCAGGCGCCCTCGACTCTGGAGTGCGAAGCCGGGCTCGCCTCTCTCCAGCTCTGGGGCTCCACGCGAACTTTTTGGAGCAGAACCTCATGGATGAGGAGCCCGGGTTCGCCCAGGACGGGAAGTGGCTTGGGGGACCCCGCTCAGGAGTGTGTTATGGATGCTTTGCACTCGCCGAGGAGCGCGCCTCCCGAAGCGGCTGGGCCTGCTCCCCGGTCGGGGGCGAGGGGCAGCGGCGCTGCGCCCACTTACTTTTTCCTTCTCCACGAACCCAACAAAGGCTGTCCTCTCGATCTCCACGGGCTGGCCCTGTCTGTCGTAGAGGGCCAGGACGAAGTGGAAGAAGTTGGATTTCCGCAGATTGGAAGGCGGCTGCTTCTCAAAGTGAGCCCGGGCCAGACCCACCCCGCTGCGGCCAAAGACGCAGAGTTAGACGGCTAAGCGGGACACCGACGCGCGACCCTTTGTCACCCTTTACACACGCGCGAGCCCTCACGCACCAACCTTGTCTACCCCCAGAACACCTAGTGGGCGCCCTACACGCCCCCTCCGGCGCCCGGGGCCCACCCGGCGACGGGACATGCGTGCTCTCGCGTGTCCAGTCCTCCCGCCAAGCACACGGCGCGCCCCCCGAACTCGCCGAAGAGCCATGAAAGTTTTGTTAGGGTTTTGCGCAGGAGATAAAACCCTGCAAGCCTTTACTCTGACCTGACGCGCGCTACGTGGGAAGGAAAAGTGGAGGTGGATGCAGTGAACCCGCGTTCGTGGAACACAGCTGGTAGTTTACAACTTGGAGAGAGGGAGGCATGGGAATTGGTGCCCGCCACCCCCACGAATCTCCCGCCTCAGCCTCAAGGGCAGGTGAGGATGGATGGGGAACAGGCTCAGTTTCATGAAGCCGCAGCCATCCTCCAGGAAACCTCGCGTGCCCCCGCCAGGCGCGGGCGCCTGGCCTCTGGACACCGCACGCCCCCTCCCCAAATAAGGCATGTGAGAAAAAGGATCTGAGGGGGTCAACTCAGAGCTGTCAAGGGTGGTTGCTGTGGAACAGGGAGCTGGTTTTAAAGACCTGTCCTGACAAAGTTTCGCTGTTCCACAAAAACCCTCACACTCATTCCAGAAATCCTATGGACCAGGGGTGCCGGCTGAGCGCGCCCGCGGGGGGACTGGAGGCTCGGGTGCCAGGGGCGCGGGAGGCCACTGACAGCCCGGCCTGCCCAACACAAGGGCGCGCTCACTCACACACACACACACACACACACACACACACACACTCTTTCGCTTCCAGCCCAGTTACCCAACTCACTCTCACTGCTAACCACCCCCATCCTTGTACTCAACGGGGTTGGGAACAGTGTTGCAGACACTTGTCCCCTGCCCCGTGAAGATGAGGATGAGGTAATTAGTCATCTTCCTTTTTCCCCTTCCGCCCTCTCGGAGTCCGACAGGGCCTGGGTCAGCCAAATCTCCTACTCCCCCAAGCCCAGCTGGTGGTCTGGGAAAAAAGGCCATTTCTCACTTGGGACCAGGCGTCCTCGGAAAGGTTGACAAGAGTGCCCAGAAAAGATCCCCCAGGTCAATCTCCAAGGGAAGTGCCTCCAAGTCACACAGTCTAGCATCCCAGGAGCTGAGAGTGGGAGAGGGGCTGGAAGGGGCCGTGGTGACAGAGGGTGGGGAAGACTTTCAGGAAATGTCAGAATCAAAGTTGGGAGCTGCCGTTCTACCGGTGGACTGAGAAAAGCAGAAAGATAGAGAGAGGGAGAGAGAACAAGACCAGAGAACTAAAAGAAGGTTCCAGGGGTACATGGAGAGAGAAAATAGGAGAGAAAGGGAGGTAAGGGAATGAGAAGAGGAGAGAGGAGGGAGGAATGAAGAAAGAAGAGGAAGGAAAGAATGAAGAAAGGGAGGACGGAAAGAAGGAAGAGAGGTAAGGGGGAAAGGAAAGGGAAAAAGGAAAAGAAGTGAAGAAGGAAGAAAAGAAAAAGGGAAGGGAGGGGGAAAAGGAGTTAAGAAAAAGAGGAAGGAAGGAAAAGAAAGAAGAGAAGGAAAAAAGTTTAGAAAGGAGGGAAGAAAGAAAAGAAGAAAGAAAGAAAAAAGGCAGGAAAGGAATAAAAGATAGAAAAGAGAAAGAAAAGAAAAGAAAGAGAAAAGAAGGAAGGAAGGAAGGAAGAAAGAAAGAAAGAAAGAAAGAAAGAAAGAAAGAAAGAAAGAGGAGACAACCGGCCGGGAAAGAAAGAGCAATCACATAAAAAAACACAGATATCCAACATCGTGCTGATGAGACGCCTCTTCTGGCTTAAAACGAAATGAAAACAGTCACAGGCGAAGCAGGGAAAAGTGCCGGCAAAGCGTGGGCTTCTCGCAGGCAGCTCCCGGCTCTCCGGCCGCAGGCGATCAAGGCAGCGCGGCCCGGGAGCGCGGAGCCCCGGAGGCGAGCCGAGCCGAGCGACGGACTCAAGAGCGCGGCCGGGCCCCGCGGCGGCCGCAGCCACCGCCTCCCGGCTCTTCTGCTTGCGGCTCGCCTCCCCGGCCGCGGTCCCCGAGCGGTACCCACCTCTGCGCCGCCGTGTTGGCGTCCAGCACCCCGGCGCCCTGCATCCACGTCCGCACCGCGTTCATGCCGCTGCCCAGCGGCTCTTCCTTCATGCTGCTTCCACTCCGTTGGATGCTTTCCTGAATCCCAAACATGAAAACAACCTTTTCTTGTGGAAAATCTCCTCCCCCTTGAAAATATTGAAAAAAAAAAAAAAAAAAAAAAAAAAGGAAAGAAAAACGCCAGCCAGAGATTTTTTTTTTTGAGACGATGAACTCGCGCTAGAAGATCAAGGCGGGCTGGAAAGCAAATTTTTTAAAAATGTAAACCTTCGCTCAAAACTGAGCGATAACACGAAAAAAAGGAGAGGAAAAAAAAAAAAAAAGAAGGGAAAATCCAACGAAAAGACCAAAATAAAAAAAATAGAGATGTATGCTTGGCTGTTGGGGGTTGTTTGGTTGGTTAATTTTTGGTTTGGGTGCTTTTTTTTTTTCTTTTTTTTTTCTTTTTTTTTTTTTTTTTTTTTTTTTTTTTTTTTTTTTTTTGTAATGATCACAGGCCGGTGGAGGACAGGAGGGGCTGGAGTTTCCTTTTGTAGAGGTACCCTTCACTTGAAGAAGCAGGAAGAAAAAAAAAGCCCTGATGGCAATTTAAGAAACAATAGACTCAACTCGCGCTGCCGGCTTTGCTACTTCAAGTGTCATTTTCCACAACCAGGCAAGTTTTTTCCTCTCTCTCTCTTTTTTTTCCTCCTTCTCTCCCAACCAAAGATGTTTCTTTCCTTTCAGTGCGTTTAGATGAGGACGCTGGTTGCCGTAGACAGATACACCAGAGAGGGAGAGTGGGGTGGGGGGAAGGGGGGAGAGAGAGGGAAAGAGGAAGGGGGGGGCAGGGAAAGACAGAGAGAGAAAGAGAAAGAGAGAGAGGAGAGGGAGAAAGAGAGAGGGGTGGACCCTGCTGGATGGAGATTCTGTTTTCTCCTTGCTAAAATAGAAGTGATTTGCAGGCTTTCCCTATGGAATCCAGTTTGACTCTCCCCAGAGCTAAACACAGGCACACTAACCCCAAAGGGAGGAGGCGGGGCTCGCGCCTCACGGCCCCGCCCCTTCATTTGCATAACGCCATCCTTCCGCCAAGCTGCAGCCAATCGCGGCTTAAGAAGCCTTCTGGCTCGCCGCGCTGGGCCACGCTCCCTCATTAACATCCCTCTCCGGGTGGCGCAGGGGAGCTAGCCAAAGTTCCTCGCAAAGTGGCGAGCGAAGGATCGCTGAGCACCAGCGTCTGTGCTGGGAAGGAGCTGGGCACAGCTGGGCAGAGCCGGGCTGGAGAGGGGAAACAGACGGAAGGGAAGGGCGATATTTTTCTCAGGGATTTGAACTGGGGTCTGCATCCTGGTCGTTGCGGTCCTTTTAGCATCCTCGCCACGCCCTGAGCGCGCTCGCGGTTCACAGGCTGCGCCCTCCCAGGGCCGATGCTGCGTCCTGCTCCGCTGTTCTGGGACGTCGGGGGCAAAAGTGGAGGAGACGGGAGAGCCCGGGCAGAAAAAGCAGGAAGCGCGTCCCAGGTGCCCACCTCTTCGCTTTGAGGAGGGGGTGGTGGGGTGGAAAAATGGGTGCTCGAGGTCGGGGCGGGAGATCGCGGAGGGCACTTTTCTCCACGCTGGGAGAAGTGGGTGGACCCTGGGTCTCGGTTAGTGAGGCTCTGTGGGTCCCTCATGGAGTAGGGGGACCCGGACTCTGTCCGTTGTCTGGCCTCTGAAATGGTTCTCGTTCTGATGCTAGCTTCGAGGCCGCGGGTGTTAAGGCACCGTCCCCATAAACTCACTTATGTCGAGTAATCCGCGGGATGTGTAAACGGTGGAATGAATGCTCTCACTAGAGTTGTATCAGGATGCATTCTAAAATTTACTCAGATTCATTTCCCAACCCCTTACCCTCGCCCCAAAGTATTTTTTTTCTTTAGTGTATTTACCAGAGCAACAACGTCTCTGATTGATTGGTTATTTCATGTAGGATTTCTGTCTTCCTCATTCTTTCAGTTTAAACGGGGGACTTGAACAAACCCACCCCAACTTCTGCCCCTGCCAGTTGTCCAGAATGTGAGAGATTGAGTTAAAAAGGAGGGGGGGGGGAGGCTAGGAGAGAGGGAGGGAGAAATGGTCTCCTACCTCAGACCTTTCTGTATATATGCATGTAAGTGGCAAAGAAAATAGCTAGAAGTTTCCGGGTAATGTGCCCCATCATTTTTAGCAGGTCGTAACCTCTAATAAGCACATGGTGAACTTCTGTTTCATTGCCCTCAGAGGAACTCCCTGACTGCAGCCAAATCTGCTAAGGACTCCTTGGGGGGAGTTCTCTGCCAGAAATCCAGGTCCCCTTTCTGCTGGCCTTCCTTGGCCCTTTGATTTAGGAAGCTCATGGGGTCAGTGACGGAACAGTACACACGCCTATGTTGAATGGATGGAGACAGGCAAAAATTACGCTTTGTGCTCTTGGCAGAGCAGGAAAGTGAAAACCACTTCCCAGTTCCTAAACCAGAAAAAAAGGACTGTGTTTCAGGTCCGTGAGTACACGGCCACTATCCTCAAACACTACTTTATCTTTGTGCACAAAGCGTGCCCTGCTCCCATACCATTTAATCTGGACCACTAATGTGCTGAGAGCACTTTGTCTCTGGCAAAAATTAATAATTAATTCAGTCTCCACCAAGACACTCCTGAAGAGATGTGTCTGGTCCATCAGGATCTACGTAACATCTACCAGAGTTCCTGACACACAGCACATGTTCAGGATGGTTATGTTGGTGGAGAGACTGAAAGGGTTATAACTTTGTGGGCAGGGGAAAGGAGGAGGGGACTTTCTCCATCTCTACAGAATTGAAACGCACAATTAAAACTGGGCCTGCTGAAAACTTCCCAAAGATCCAAGCTTAACCTCCAAAGTCCAATGAGTCCCCCAGAGCCAATCCCTTCCCCTGCCTGGACTATCCCCTGCCTTCTCTGAGGGTATCCTTCAAGGAAGGGGAACCAGGAAACAGAGGCCACCCTTCTATCAATGAGTTCCAGATAGCCAGAGCTAAAGACTCAAGCTTCCCTCTCCTTAATTGCCTGAACCTCCACTTTTACTCTCCAGTGAACTGTATTCAGGACTCCAAGTTGAGTCTGGTAAAGTACATTCCCCAGTGAGGGGGAACACACAATGTAATAGGGATCAGATCGCTGCCAAAGGCAAGCAGCAAAAGTGCCAGGAAAAGGGGAGATACAGCCACTATGAGGACCAGGATCAGTGTGAAGCACACAACAGATGGATTTCTAAGGGGTCAAGCAGAATCCAGAAGCACTCTGCAGATTATGTGTTTGTTGAGGGGCCTGAAGGTGCCTGTTTCAAAAGAGAAATTGGCGCAGAGAAAGAAAATGTCAGCAGCCCAACTTCTGCCCCAGAGTAGGTAACCTCTAGAAACTAAATAAGAAGGAGGCAATTTCCACATCTGCCAGGCCACAGGAAGAGGTAAAACAAAAAAAGGGCAAGAATCTTTTGATAAGACTAATTCCTTTTGGCTGTTCAGAAACAGCAGATACCTCACCTGGGATGGCGAATGACTTTCCTTTAATCAAGCAGAATGTATTCATAGCATTTCTTCTGAGTGTTCTGGTGCTTTTAAACTGGCTTTTCTCGCCCAGTAATAAACGATTAAGTAGGAAGGAAGTGAAAGAGAAGGTAGAAAGAGATATAGAGGGTGATAGGAAACTGGGAACAACACCAGGCCAGCAGACTAGTAGGTTTTCATGGATTTCCTCTGGTGAATATTCAACTAGCAATTGTAATTTTAAACTTAGAAAAATTCCTTAAACACTTGTCAATCTTCCCTCCTGTGATGGAAGCACCACCTCCAGAAGACCAAGCATGTGTGTGGAGAAGGGGTACTATAAAGTATGTACTGAGACTGACTTCATCTTTTCTTATATTATAGCCACTTCTGTGAAGAAAAATACTTGTGTGTATAGCATTGCCCAGGAGTTATAGAATATATGTGATATGACTTTAGGTTAGCTTATAACAGTAATCCCTAAATCCCCCTCATCAGTCTAATCATATGGGGGAGGAGGTAGAAATGCAGATTTTCAGGCCCTGTCCAGACCTACAGAATTAGAGAAGAAAAAAGCAAGGAGCGGGCAAAGCTGGGCATAAGAAAAATATAGAGCAAAATGGACTTATATGTGGAAGAAGCAGGTGAAAAGGCTTGATATTTCCCCTGGAGTGAAGTGTCCCGCTGAGCTTCTCAGAGTTTCTTCCTAAGTGAGGGTTAACGTCCACTCCCTCCCCCTTGATTGCTCTAAACAGTAGACAGGGCTACCCATGCCTCAGGGTCTCCCAGCGCTGCAGGAAGCTCAGGCCCAGTGAGCAAGACCCCCCCATTCCACCCCGAACTTTAAAACCTTCTCACTCTCGGCAATCCCAACCCTGTTAAGTCAGAGGGAAATCAATTCCCTTTCCCGAAGGACACGAGTTGCCTCCATAACTTCCAGGGGTTGCAGGTGAGAACACACGCGTCCCTTCTCTAACCCAAAAAGAGTAGAGACGAGATAAATACAGCCAAACTGGGACTAGCGGGACGTCCCGGGGAAAGAGGGAATCTTTTCTGCTCGTCCGCCCCCAGGAGGCCAGACTTGGGACCTGTCACTTAGAAAATTCCTTCTATCTGCGTCTCCCTTAGCAAGACGCGCCCCCAGAAGGGCCTCCAGCCCTGGGAAATGCCCCCTTCTTTTGGCGGCTAGTAAGAGACCGCTTAGAGTGAGAGAGGAGAAAAGACGCCTCCTTCGGTGTTGGAAAGAAGGGAAAGGGAAAGTGCGGCGATGAAAGCCAAAGGCTCAAAGTCCCTCCGCCAACGGCCGCTCTGAAAGTGTCCACTGGCGGTCTGGAGTTGCGGCCGCAGTGAGCAGGTGCCAAAGCGCTGCCCACAGGAGGAGTGGGTGGCGGCGCGGGTCGCTAGGAATGTGAGAGCCAGAGCGGGACGCAGCATGGAGGGGAGAGGTGCTCCTGAGCTGAGCCCAGATGCCGGCGGGAAAGGCCCCGCCACCCGCGCGCGAAACCCTGACGCTGCCCCTCTAAGACCTTTACCTGCTGCCCTCGGAGTACGTATAAGAGCAGCAGGCCACGTTTCCACCGGAAATCTGCCTGTCCCACCTCCTTGCTCTCAGCGGCCTCTGGCAAGCGGCAAGGGGAAGGGGCATTCCCTCGGACCCAGATTCCTCTTTCAGATCCCCAAAGTTGTTGCAGCGGTGGCCCGGTGTGCTTGCCGACTCTAACTTTTCCAGTACCTGGGAACGCGCGTCTCCTCATAGTACAGACAGGGAAACTGAGGCCCAGAACGGGACAAAGACACCCACAGACACCTAGGACAAAAGCTTGAGGCAAGGAGTTCGAACAAACCTTTCCCGGATCCACCCTGCGGACTGTCGGGTTTCCCCTGGGGCGGTCCCTAGATAATAATAGACACCATTTGTTGAAGGCTTTACGGGCAGAAACTCACTGAATTCCCACAAGACAAAGAAGGCAGGTAAGATCGCCCCCATTTACAGGTGAGGAAACTGAAGGCTTGTGATTGAAATGAAACAAACTGTCCACCGCCTCACTGCAAATAAAGTCTCCGAGCAGAAATTTCCCCAGTCTGTGACCTTAACCTAGGATCCAAACCATCCATCCAACGGCGGCGCATTATCCTTACATTTGCATTGGTGCTTCCCCTGGCTCTCCGACCCCCGCCACGCCTCTGCCACAAAGCTCCCAGATCCCCTGGGTATCCCGGATGACAGAGGAGCAAGGGCGCAAGTTGCCCCAGGGCAGGCAGCGGAAGGGAGATAGGAGGGGAAAACGGTTCTGAAAAGTTCTAATTCGTGGACTGGATGCGCATTCCCGCTGGCAGATACCGTCACGCGTCTCTCCCGGCAGTCCTAGACAGGGCACGCCAGGGTGGCGCTAACTCCAGCCCTGGATCTGCCACATCTGCTGTGTGACCTTCAGTCAGTCGCAACTCCGGGTCCTAGCTGAGGTGTCAGAGCTTCGGGCGCGCGCAGCGTGGTCTAATTGATATAGACTGAACAAGTTTTGGGGGATGCCTGCGAAGTCCAACAGAGGGCAGAAATGTGGACACCTGCGGATGCACTTTAATTGAGGAAGACCATATAGCCTTGGCATGACCACAGAAAACTAAAAACTAAAATTATTTTGAGCTGGGAGAGTACAGTTGGGGACCCGCCGGAAAAGATCTCCTAATCCGAGACTGTCCTGAAGCGCGACTATGCCCTACCTTTAGCCCTTCTCCCACAGTCCTCCAACCTGCTTGACTGGAGTCTGATCTGCGAAGGGCCCCCGCTCCCTCGGCGGCGAAAAGAGGCTCCAGGGTGCGGGAAGAGAACTTCCTGGCTGTTTAGACATTAGCATCTCTTCAGTAGTGCAAACGTAAAAAAAACAAAAAAAAGAAAGAAAGAAAAGAAAAGAAACAGGCCTGCGAGAATTTGGAGGCGAAGGGAGGGAAGCCTGTTTGCTTAGGAGAAAGTAGAAGGAAAGGGGAGTTTAGCAGAGAAGCTCGAGATGCCTGGGTCACAAAAAGTTTTTTTCTTTGAAGCACAATTCATTAGATATTTACGCACCGCTCGGCCCTTAGAGGTCTTTGTTGGCCACCGAGATGCGAGGTGAGTGTGATGTGAGTGTGCAAATACGTTTGTATAAACGAAGAGTGGCTGCATTTTTATGGGCCTGTGTAGCACAAGTGTGTACCAGTGAGTTACAGCGCGCACTTGGGTGCATGTGGACGCTTGTGCTTGAGAAGGATTGTTGCGCATAAGCGTTGAGTACACGTGTGCACGTGTAAAGTGTGTGCATGTGTTACATGTAGACACGTGTCTCATGTGAGTGTGCGTGTGCAGAAGTCCGTACGTGTTTAAGAGCAACGTACACTTGTGTGTAAGCCTGAGCTCACACGTGGTTCGTTTGTCCATGTGTGCATGTGAAGCCCAGCGAAGAAATCCCCGAAACCTCGGGTCGCGTGGAAGGAAAGGCGCAGGCAGGAATCGCGGACTGAGCACCCCATGGCAAGAGTCGAAACTGCCGCTCCTTCGGCCCGCAGGCAGCCGGAAGCCGCCTACCGGGCTCGGGACTGGCCCGGAGGCCGTGGGTCAGCCCCCAGCTCGGCTCCGGCCCGGCCAGGCGGATTCCCACTGGGACCCACCAATTACCAGGACTGCGCTCGAAATGATCCCTGCTGGGCAGTTCGGGAGCTCTTAATTGTTCCTCGCGGACAGTTTCTAATTATTAATACCTTGTGTCCTAAAGGAGACCGCTTCCGGGTTATTTGCTTATGATTTTATTATCTTTATCACCGTCATTATTTGGTGGCTGTATGAAGATAGTGCCAAGCCCACCTAGACCGCCCTGCCCCGCCTCTCCGGCGCCGCCCTGGGCGTGCGGGTTACCCGCAGACACCGGAATCTTCCCTTACGTGGAGCCACAGCGCCACCTCGCGATCCCCCAGCCTCCCTCCGGTCACCGCCACCCAAATTCCCAGTACTGGTGGGTTTTCCATTCGCTTTCGCCGGTCCTCTTTCCCTGTCTAGAACGGCCCACGTGGCTGGAGCCTTGAGATCCCCCCAACATGCCTTGCTAAGCAGCTTTGTACACGACCGGAATGCCTATACCCGGTCTCCACCTGGAGAAATTCTGCTCTCTTTAAAATCACTAACACAGAGTTCACCTCTTTCATAAAACCTTTCCAGACCCCTTCTAGGAAGTCATTCGTGCCTTTCTTTCCCTGATTTCCCTGGTGCTTATATCACATTGGACAGAAAATCTTGTTTAAACATCTCTTTCCCCTCCACAATCAAGGAGCTCACCTACAGTCACTATTTTGCTTATACAACAATAATAACAGTAAAACCTGGTATTAACTGAACGCACTATGGAGCATCTTATGCAATGTGCTATGCTAAGCATTTTATTCATTACCGCGTTTAATTTTCCCAGCAAAACCGTGAAGTAAGCACCAATATAATTTCCCAGTTTTCAGATGAGGCCAGAGAGTTCCTGTCTAAGGTTGTATTGCAGAACCCAACCCAAGTCTGTCTGTCTGATTTTTCTTAACCTCTTTTCTTAACATCTGTGCCTCACAGACTTATTCAGCTCTATATCCACAGGCTTTAAGATAGGACCAGGCACAGAGTGGACATTCATATATTTATGAATAAATGAACCACTGCCAATATAAGTCTTTTCTTCTCCAAGAGAGTTGGGCTAGAAAAACACTGCACTTACCAGATACCTTGACTGAAGTGTTACCACAATGATTTATCCCAAAAGAGTATTCCACTACTAACTAGCTAAGTGACCTTGGTCGAGTCACTTCATCCTCAATTCTTCATTTTTAAAAGTAGGTTTTCTGTGAGTATTAAATGAGGGAAAAATGTGAGGTACTTGATATAGCCCCTTGTACTGTAATCAACACTCAGCAAAAGTGTGCTATTAATATAATTATTAATGAGAGTTTTAAAAACTAAAGCACAGAACACAAAATTGACTTACCCCTAGCCACATAGAATTCACCATACCTCTATATAAAATTATCTCACTATTATATCTTCATTTTCATCATGGACATAAAATATGTAATAAAATATGTTTAGTTTATTGTGGTTGGGGTGTTAATGTTAACCCTGCTCTGTTATAAAATTTTAAGGGGCAGGGGGGAAAGATATAATTAAACAGTAAATCAGCAGGCTTTGACTCTCACCCTTTCCTCCTGCTTTGTAGCTTTTTACCAAGAAAGATTTAAAGAAAGACTATAAAAGTGCTTATTATTCTGGAAAGTACAAAACCCTATTTTTTAATTTAGGGGACATTCTGAGCTAGTTTGAGTTTTTCCCACTTGAAACACTTTGTTGCTAGTGATACACTAAAAGTTTAAAAATATGTATCTAAGCAAATGATTGTCCCCAAATAAAAAAGAAATGACGGTTGTCTAAACATATCCCAGACTTTCAGACATTTCCCAAAAAGGCTAAGTTTTAGAGGTTCAGGGTCTCTTTTCAGAGTGACTCATTAGATAATTATTACTATTAGCATCTAAGCGAAAATGAACTTTTCTGTCTGATCAGGCTATAACTTTCCTACTATCAAATTCTTTTGGAAGACTATTGACCAGTACAGTTATGTCATAAAGAAACAAAAAGAGCCTGATAAAATCCACAAAAGGCACAAGTGTGTCTCCCCATTTAGCTGGCCCACAGCGCATTTCCAGAAACTTTATCTCAACCCCAATTTATTTTAGTTCATTTGTACCTGCTTCTCATTCTATGCAATACTCTTGTATGAAGATGAAGAAACAAATTCAGGAAACTTTATCAGCAACAAATTAATGTGTTAAGAGATTTTATTGTATAGCTGCCAGGTATTTTATTATCCTTGATTGGGGATTTGATTCGTATTGACTGTGTGAGACCCTGTCTTCTTGACAGTTTGGGGAGGGAGCATGTCTATTCTGTTTTCTTTTCTTTTCTTCTTTATTTCTAGAATGGTCTCCATTAGCGATGTTCACTAAAATTATGGCTTCCCTACTTCCAGGTGCACAGTAGGAGTAGAGTATTCTGATTCTTCTGCATTTAGATGCAACCCTATTGTTTGCTTTGATAAATTTAGAATTATCAGTAATATGTGCTATTTAGAGGCAAAAGCTTTAAGATCCAATGTGCAATTCGCCAGTTCACCTTCCCCATGCCACAGCCTCCAGTGACCCTCCAGATGGAGTTTCCTTCAGCCTGCCACTCTTTGCAAAGATAATGTGGAGTGGAGACCTCTCCAACCCACAGTGAACATTTAACATGAATGTGAAATAATCTTTTGTTACTATAAGTCCCAGAGATTTTTTATGGCAGCATAACTGAGCCTTTCCTGACTAATATGCCTAGGAAGGAAGCTCACATTTCTTTTTCTTCCTTCCTTTTTTTCTTTTTTCCTTCCTCCCTGCCTCCCTCGTTTCCTCCTTCTCTCTCTTTCCTTCTTTCTTTTTCTTTCTTCCTTTTTTTTGTGGACAATGTGGAAATTCTTCTCTTAGAGTGTAAGACTTCCACATCTAATTAAATAATCAGATAATGCAATTATTCAATTAGAAGCCTGTATCTCGTTTTCTTACTCAATTCATACATCTCCTATGGGTCAAAACATCATTTAGAAAACTCTGAAATGGAAAACAACAAATGAATTTTAGAAGCACTGAAAATGAATCTCAGAGTCATTGCTAGATCTCCACAGGAATTTCTTGGGGGCTTGCTGCCTGCTTGCATATTCACAATGAAGGGTGTGCCATAGGCTGTGATTCAAAGAGATTTTGTCAGCGATTATATGAGGGGACAGAGAAACATGTCTTCCTTCAGTGTTTAATTTCCTTCGGTCCGTAATTTCAGGATGGTGAAGGGGAAAAATATTTGGCTAATCAACTTGTATTTAAGGAACATGACCTATGGCAATTTATTTAACTTTTCTAGACCTTGCTTTCGTCATCTGGAAAATAAGAGTAGGAGACCAGATAATCTTCAGGATGCCATCCAGTTCTAATCAGCTGGAATTCTGAGATATTTGGGTGATGATCAGTTGCAGGAGTCCATGCTACAGTATAGAATCTTCTTGTGTTTCTATCCTCAGCATTATTTTGTGAAACATTTTAAATTTTTTCATGCTGAGCCCAACTTAAAACAACTGCTTCTTGGGCAAGATAGATAGTGCTTCTTCTCTTCCACCTCAAATGTTTTTAATGTTGGAATCTGCCAGAAGAGTGGGCCATATAGATTTGGGGCCATGTAAAATGGCCTGTCACTTTCTAGTCAAGAGGGAAATTTTTCTTTTCTTTTTCTTCTTCTTTCTTTTTTTCTTTATCTTTTTCTTTCTTTCTCTTTGAGAGGTATTTTCTTCAGGTTTCATTATCAGACTACCTAAGGAAATTTCTTGTGAATTTTCAGGAAACTTTTGAGACAAAATATTGATTGCGTGACAAATGCTGTGGAGTGAAATCATTGCTAATTATTCTTTATTCTTAATGTGGTATGACTGATTGCCAGAAACAATACTATTACCTTCATTTGGATAATAATTTATGGTTGACAAAGAGTTATTGCCTTGATTCTGCTCAATGAACCATGCCAACTGACATTTCTCCCCTATTTCACAGAGGAGGAGCTGAGGTTTTGATTTGCCCGTGGCGTGTGGCTAGCAAGCAGTGGGGCTTGACTGTAACCCAGGAGCCACACTGCCTATGAAATTAAGAAAGCTGTCTGCTACCTTACTTACTTCTGTCAACCAATTCCTGGTATCTCTCTTCTCTGGACACCCAAAAAAGATTATGGCCCTCTCTTTGAAGTTAGTGTGGTCATCTGACTTCGTTGAGCCAGAGCATTTCCTTAAAGGTAAGAGAACCCCCAGAGTACTTGCTCCCCTCAACCAGAGGTGTTACTGAGAACAGCTCCATCAGTTTGGGTCCTGCTGTCAGGATCACGATGAACAGAATTCTTTAGCAATATGCAACACATTTAATGTACGCAGGTGGTTTAAACCACTAGGACTTGGGGCTTCTTTGTTATGGCAGCTTTGCATAGTCTGTCCTGACTGATATAGTTTCCTAATTCAAATATAAGTGTTTTGTGAAAGAGAGCTCTCTCTGTTGAGTGGACTCCTATAAACTTGCATTGTATACACATATCTTTAAGAAAGAAAATATTCTTCTGGATCTCTCATGTTTTTATTTAAACTAATTTTACTATCTTACTTAAATATGCACAAGCATAAAACTAGGGCCACATTCTTTATGCAGATAGCATTTAAACAACCATGAAACCAAATTACAAAGTTCATGAAAAAGAGAAACTGCACAAAACCAAAGATTTATAAATGAACTATAATAAAATGAGCTGGATAACGTTTTGTGGAAACTAAATTGTCACTTAAATGTCCACATGGTTGTTTCTGAGTTCAATAAAGTAGGTTCTTTTAGAAGTGGTCTGTCTAGATAATTATGCCCTGTGTAATGTCTCAATCCTTCTACCACTTTTTAAACTTTTTTATTTTAAACTGCCACAAAGTGTTCCTTAATTCATATGGTGTAGGACAAGTTTAAAGGAGTCATTTCAGTGTCAAATCCACCTCTGTCCCGTTTTTATCAGCCTATGACGGTGAGGAACCACTGTTGGCACCAATAAACACACACTAAAATTTGGGAACATTGTGTCAGTAATTCAGCTTTAAGGTTATCCAGAGAAGTCTAACTGTGCTTAACTTTTTAAGACTACAATTGAAATGACTTATCTGTAATGATTTAACTGTATTTAAACATTTGTTGCTAGGAACAAAGAGGAAAGAGTGACTAGAAGACTCTGTGCAGAGTTGGTCTGTGGAGAACTGCTGTATGTCTTATTCCTGGGCCATTGCTAGACTGCATTTCTCGACATCCCTAGCAGCTGCTTTGGCTGTATGACTGAGTTCTGGCGAGTGAAAAGTAGGTGGGATTGATGGAAGCCATTTTCAGATATAGTTCATAAAAACCTCCCACACAGTCTTGCTCTCCTCTTCCTCCCCTTCTGCGGACTAATCAGAAAATCCAAGGTGCTATTCCAATGCTAGGGCAGGCTTAGCAAAGGTTTTCTGTCAAGATCCTGATAGGCAATATTTTATAATTCATGAGACTGTTGCAACTACCTTAGTGTGAGAGCAGCTACAAAGCACAGGTGATACATGATGAATCGGTGTGGCTGTGTCTCAATAAAACTTTATTTACGAAGAAAAAATTTATAAAAACTCTAGATCAGATTTGGTCCATGACTCGTAGATTGCTGACCCTGCTCTAGGATATGTCAGAATCACAACATAGAAGGATTCTGGCCCCTAAATGACTGCATGGGGAAACAAACTTTATACAAGCAAGAAATAAACTTCTCTTCTGTTAAGTCATTGGGATTCTAGGGTTGTTTCAGCATTAGCTTACTCCAATACTGTTGGAGGAGGTTATCGAGGGGACATGAACTCAGGTTGACCCAACGATCTGAACCTGGGCAATTGGCTCCTCCTCCCCTCCCCTGCACTTCAGATGCACATTTTGCATAGCATTCCACAGTGGGCACTGTTTTCAAAGATGCAGCTTTAAGAGAACAGTGTGCTGTTGAGACCATCTGGACAGTATATGAGACTGAACCCAATTAAGGTCTCTGTATAAACTTTTAAGGTTCTGGCGGGCACGTGCAGAGATTTACCTGTCTTGTTACCTGCCAAGATGAGCCTCATGTGTAAGTTCCCTTGCTTATTAAGTCTGCCACCAGAAATCCAAGAATGCCACCACCTACCAAGAGTGGTCTTCCTCTTTCTTCGGTTTTTCTTTGCCCTCCACGTACAGAAGCCAGGTCCAGATTTAATTCAGGATGCTCCTGAGGTTTCAAATCAACAGAAAAAATACCTGGTCACAAAGATGGATTTTTATAAATATTAGATTTCCCCTTCTTCCTTACATTCCTTTGAAGACAGGCTTATTCATTTGTCATAGAATCTTCCCAATACGTGTTAGTGAGACAATTAAAACACAATCAGATAAATAATTGTATGCATGAAGCACGCATATCATGCAATGCTTATGACATTCCAAGTTGTTGCTGTCACCTCTCTCCATCCTACCACCTAATTCCTAGATGCATATCTGAATTGTTTTGTGCTGCCTTCCAGATAACCAAAGACACACATTTGGGAAAGTTTGCTTGGGTAAAGTGAATAGAGCTTGGTTACTTGGTTCACTGTATGTAAATAGATTGCTCTGTCTTACATTTAAGTCTCTGGAATGTGTTACAAAGTCAGCTTTGGGTTATTACTCAGCTACTTTGTAGCCTGTCAGTGTAATTTGGTATCTTTACTCCTAATTTATAATCAGGGAGCCTGAGACCCAAAAGGGTTAAAGAACTTTTCCAATGTCATATTCTGGCAATATCCAAAAGCTAGGCCCACCTGAACCCAAATGTCACACTATCAAGATTTGGATTCTGAAGCCTCTGGAATCTTATCCACCTTCCCTACTTGACATGTATTTGTTGGGGAACAATTAACCTCAAGATGAGTAATTTGCCACCATTCTGTATGTATTTCAAATTTTCCCATTACACAAGGAAAATGAGAAAAATATGTCCTAGATAACACAAAGAAAAATGCTTCATTGTCTTAATTGCCTTTCTATTTCAATCAAGAAAGGCATTTAATTATTTCTGAACTACATTCAAAACTCTCTCTCTCAAGAATATTACTCTCCTCAGGTGGGTTAACCAAACCTGTGCAAAATATTTCTCAAGTCTGAATATTAATATCAAACATTTATTGAGTATTTTTATATGTGAATGCCAATTTAAATGCTTTCCATTTACGATCTCATTTATTCTTCACAGCAAGTCTGTGAAGTGGAAATAGTCATTATTCTGCTCGAACAAATGAGGAAACTGAGGTTCAGAGAGGTGAGAGAGCTTGTCTGAGTTCGAAAGGCAGTAAGTGGTGAAGTCAACATTCAATCCTCGGCCACCCCTTCAGGCCACATTGCTCCCCTCGCTACTCTGCTGTGCTGACTCTGAACAGAGCTATGCTTTCCCCCTTTGAGTATAGGTGAAAAACCAATATGGAAGACTCACCCAAGGTGACTTGAGTCAGCTACTCAAGGGTCAGTCAGAACCTCAAGCCTCTAGAATTTGAGGTGGGTCATCTAAGGGCTATGGAATCAGAAGGGGCAGAATCCGTCCGGCTTCTTGCACAATCTGAGGAAAGAAGTGCTTGTTGCTTAACACCGCTTCCCTGGGCCCTGAAAATGCCCACATGACATGCACCCAGTGGCCTACTTTGACTTTATTATCGCTGTTGGAAACCGCAAAGAGAGGGAAGAGCATTTCTATGATATGTACTTTATGGCCATTACTCTTACCTCATTATTCTTACTTCACTTAAAAACAAAAAATAAAGAACAATCAACTCAGTATTTACACTCTAAAATTGATTGGCATGAGCATGTGTGTTTTATTAGTAAGAAAAAGAAAGTATTTTCTGGCATGATGGACTATACCCTTTGAAAAGCATACAGTACTTGAAATGTGTGGGCCACATCAGTAGGAAAGATGCACCTGCAATTGTTTGGAAGGATTTTAAACTTCATAATAGGTAAGCTTAGGACAGTAATAGTATCCTTACATCTTCAGACCAAAATATTGTATAGTTTGAGCTAAAAAAAAATGTTCAGTCTTCACAGTAGTCTTAATACCACAGTTATTTTTAACCATCTTAATGAAAAGATTCTATTTCATTAACCTTGCCTAAGGGCATGTATGAGAAAACACTGATGTTTTTTAAATATGAAATATAACCTCCATTCCCAATAAACAAGAGCAATGGTGCATTCTTTGTGTGTCTTTGAAGGCTTCTAGTCACAAATCTAATCACCTGTTGAAATGTATCTATTTTATCTCCAATAAATAATATGTGAACACTTAAAAAAGACTCTATAAGCTCACCTTCTTGCATTAGGATTTGTGAAAATCAGACAGCCTGGAGATGTGCGAGCCGATGTTTAGTAAAGACTTGAAACATAGTCTTAAACACTTGGAATTAGGTAAAAAATCTAAACAAAGTTCATTTTCTCTTCATTTTCCTTTGTGCTAGTCCATGGCCATGTGTGTGGTGAATAGTCCTTCACACGCACTTGCACACTCAAATTTCACTATGCTCTGGAGAGACCACTGGATGGGAGAGACTAAAAATATCATTGAGCTTTCATTTTCCAATCACAACAGCTGTCATTCAGATCAACACTTCCCTCACCACCCCCACCACTGGTTTAAAAAGTTTTTAAATCTCCTGCAAAAGAAAAACACAACTGAGATGTTGCAGCAAGAGTGGGGAGTTTCCAGGCCAGTTTTTGACAAAAAGCCTGTAAGCAGAGAGATTAGTAAAGCATTGGACACCAAAGCACTTATGCCCCAAAGCATTTCTGGTTCCTGATACCTCCGGCTTCTGCACGGCGACTACACGACGGGAGGGCAGCCGTGGTCAGGGCCCAAAGCCCATCCAAGGTGGGAAGTTTTTAGAAGACCCCTTGACACTAAGCTTGGATTTCAAAGAGATGCATCATCAACGGCAGGGCAAAGTTACTGTAAACCTATCCCACCTTGCCCCAAACCAGGAGACTTTGGGCCCCCGACTGGCCCTCAGGAGGCTTTACACTCAGATTCCCACAGCTTGAGCTGGCCAGGTAATCTCAACTTGTGAAACGGTGTAAGGTGATACCCAGCTGGTAGTGTACCCAGGTACCTCGCGGAGCAAACCCAAAGCATCTCAGGGGCAGGTCTATCTATGCCAGGCCTTGGTTACCCCTACAAATAACTTTACAAAGGAAGAAAGGCAAGCAAACAAAGATTAGCAGAAACACAAGGAAACACAATGTAACAAAATGCAGCAGAACCAATAGAAAGCAGAAACATACCAGCACCCTGCCCAGACTTGGAAAAGTGTCAGGCGGACTGAAATACCACCAAAATTACCATGCTTAAAGAAACAAATGACAAACTGATAACATCTGCAGGAAACAGGTATATTATCAAAAATGGATTATATTGTAGGAAACTATAAGATTTGTCACAGCAAATTCGAAAACCAGAGTTTTTATAAATAAGTAGTAAAATAACAAATGTTAAATACTCAGTGAATGGGCTTAACAGCAGATTGGATAAAACATAAGGAGAAGTAATGAACTGATAAACTAGAAGGGTTTTAGGTATAAAATTATATTTAATTGTCCATATAAATTATATACAATATAATATACTGGTTATGAATTAGAATACACTATCCAGGATGAAACATAGAATAGTAAATAAAGAGAGAGTGAGACACAAGGAGGATATAGTGAGAAATGTAACATACATTTGATCAAGGCCTTAGAAGGAAAAGAGAGAGAGAATGAGGCAGAGGAAATGTTTGAGGAGAAAATCACTGGAATTTTCCAGAACTGAAGAAACACATTAATCTATGATCAAAAAGATCTAGGGAACCCCCCCCCAAAATAATTTCCTTTAATCTGCTAAGAGAGTAAATCCTAGAAGTTCTCATCACAAAGGAAAAAAATTTTTTTAATTATATGAGGAGATGGATGTTCAGCAAACTTACTGTGGAAACCACTTCCTGATACACAGGAATGCCAAGTCATTATGCTATATATACACTTAAATTTATAGTGTTTAAGTCAATTCTATATCAATAAAATAGAAGGAAGGGAGAGGGTGAGGGGCTGAGCGAAAAAAATCTGCAACTAGAGGCATGATAGTAAAATTGCAAAAGAACAAAGGCAGAGATAAACCTCAAGTAGCCAGAGAAAAAAACACAAGTTACCTTTAAGAAAGAGCATGGCAATTAGACTGGCCCCTAACAGCTAGCTGTTTTCCCCACAGCAAGAACGCAAGGCAGAAGACAGTATACCGGTATCTTCGGTGTATCAAATGAAACCAATTGTCAAACAAAATCTGCACCCAGTGAAAACCCAGCTAAACCTGAGAGGATTTACCACCAGCAGGTTCTCACTGCAGGAACTCTGTCGCTGTGCTTCAGGCAGAAAGACAACAGCACTGGGGAAAAGATCTGAGATGCAAGAAAGTTAGCAAAGCAAAGATAGTAGAGAATGCGGTGGACTAAATTAAGCATAGACTGCATGAAATGTAATGACAATTTCTGGTGGGGGAAACAGGATTAATTTAAGGTATTAGACAACAGCAGCATGGGAGTTGAACTAGGGGAAATGGAGAAGGGAATGAAAGGTTCTGGTGTGCAGTTTCCTTGTGCTGTCTGTGCAGGAGAGGGTGGAGGTTCTCATGACTTCCAGACTCAGGTAAGTTAATTATGCAGGTTGTGATTTCTAAGGTGGATTCGATTGGAAGGGCTGCCATAACAAACCATCACATGCTGACTGGCTGGAAACAACAGAAATTTACTTTCTCACAGTTCTGAAGGCTAGAAGTCCCAAATCCAGATGTTGGCAGGGCCAAGCACCCTCTGAAGGCTCTTGCCTTCAGAATCTTTCCTTGGCAGCTCCAGGGTTGTGGCACAAGTACCTCCGATCTCCACCTCTGCCTTCCCATGGCCATCTCTCTCCTGTGAGTTTCTGTCTCCCCTTCTTGTACAGACAGCAGCCATACTGCATCAGCACCCGCTCTAATGACTTCATCTTAACTTGATTACATCTTCAAGATCCTATTTGCAAATCAGGTCACACTCACAGGTAGCAGGGGTTAGGACTTCCATACGATTGGGGGGTGGGGTGGGGGGTGGACATAATCCAACACATAAATAATGTGACAATGAAAATTGTAGAACTAGAGTATATTATTTCCAAACTAATAGAAGAAAATGAATTGAATAATTACTATGAATACTGAAGATTAAAAATAATATTGATACCGAAACCTAACAAGAACAGCATGAGAAAGGAATATCACAGGATACATATACATATATATATATTCCATTATGTATATATTTATATTCTATTTTATATATATATATATATGCACACTATTCAGCCATAAAAAGAATGAAATCTTGCCATTTAGAATGACATGGATGGAGCTAAAGAATATAACCCTAAGCAAAATAAGTTAAAGACAAATGCCATATGATTTCACTCATATGGAATTTAAGAAACAAAACAAAGGGGAAAAAAAAAGAGACAAACCAAGAAAGAAACGCTTAACTCTGGAGAGCAAACTGATAGTTACCAGAGGGGAGGTGGCTGGAAATCGTGAGGGGTGAAATATGGGCTGGAGATTGAGAGCACACTTCTCATGATGAGCACTGAATACCATATGGAATTGTTGAATCACTACATCATACACCTGAAACTAATTATAACACTGTATGTTAACTCTACTGGAATTAAAGTTAAAAACTTAATTAAAATGAAAACACAAAAATAAAATAAAACGTATTGAGATTTGTTTTGTGGTTCACTGTATGATCTATTCTGGAGAACGTTACATGTGCACGTGGAAAAAACATGCATTCTGCCCCTATGGCTGTCTCGCATCTGGACATTACTGTTAAATCCTTGGCAGGCTGCTAGACCATTGCTTGCCCCAAACAGGACCTTAGGCTCTCCCTGTCTGCTTGGCAAGAGGCTGCCACTTTAATGGACAGTGCTGCAGATCCGGAGGCAGCAACAATGTTACTGACTTTCATGGCCTGGCCCACCCACGGTGAACTGCCATCACAGAACTGGGGCTCCGCGATGGGGTGGGAGCAGCTCAGGCAACAATGTCACAGATTCATATTGTTCTCACCCAAAGTTCATGAGATTTCATCAGTGTGTGCTATGCTTCTGATCAATTTCCAAAGCACTGAAATTGTTGTCTTTGAACTTTTGACCAGCTTAATAGTTGTTTTTTAGGACAAGATTTGTCAACCTTCTCACTCCACCATGCCAGAAGTTGGAAGTCTAAAAACATAATCTTGAGGGGCACCTGGGTGGCTCAGTTAGGCGTCCAACTTTGGCTCAGGGCATGATCTCATGGTTTGTGGGTTCGAGCCCTGCATCAGGCTCTATGCTGACAGCTTGAAGCCTGGAGCCCGCTTTGGATTCTGTGTCTCCCTCTCTCTCTGCCCCTCCCCTGCTCACATTCTCTCTCTCTCTCTCTCTCTCTCTCTCACTCTCTCAAAAATAAATAAACATTAAAATTTTTAAAAAGTAAAAATTAAAAAAATAAAAACATAATTTTGAATGAAATAACTAAGGTGCAGAAAAGTACATCCAATATAATAATTCTACATATTTATTTCTAAGTACAGGTAAAACTAAACTACCTGGTTTAGGGATGAGCGTATAAGTGGTAATACTATGAAGAAAAGTAGGTAAATGATTATCATATAAATGAGGATAATAGTTACCCCTAGGCTGTGGCTGGGAATGGATACATGGAGTACAAGGAGAGTTTCTAGGAGCCACTACTATTCTAGTTCTTGACTTGGGTGGTAGTTAACAAACGTCGCTCTATAACCATTCCCTAAAGAATATATATAGTTTTATGCATGTTTCTTTATGTATGCTATACTTTACAATAAAACTTGGATAAAACATACCATTAATTTGTTAATTTATTCGATAAATATTTATTGAGCAACTTTAGTGTAAAAGACACTGTTCCAGACAACGAGTATATACTAATAGAAAGACAGATATGGTCTCTATCCTTATGGGGCTCACAGTATAGTGGGAAGATAGCAAAAAGTTAAGTCCCCCAAAAAGATACTTTCAGATTGCAATAAGGAGTATGAAAACCAGGGTGGTGGGTAGAGGGAGGCAATGAAAATGAGGGCCATGAGCCTGATTTGTCAGAGCAGGTCTCTCGGAGGAGATGACATTTGAGCCAAGAACTGAAGAACAAGAAGGAGAGGCCCATATAAAGATTTGGAGCAAGTGCTTCCCACGGAGAGAAGATAGTAAGTTCAGAGCTCTGAAAAGTCTGGAGAAGGAGAAAGTGACATGAGAGGAACTTGCAAGCTGACATCCATCATCTGAAGGATTTGCTTTGGAGGAACTCAAGGAAGTAGAGTGAGGGGCTGCAAACCAAGGGAGGCTCAATTCTGCTCGAGGGAAGGCAGGACTCAAAGTAGACTGATCATATTTTGCAGTGAGGCTGCAGGGGCCAGCAGCATTTTTTTTTAACATTTATTTATTTTCAGGAGACAGAGACAGAGCGTGAGTGGGGGAGGGACAAAGAGGGAGACACAGAATCCGAAGCAGGCTCCAGGCTCTGAGCTGTCAGTGCAGAGCCCGATGTGGGGCTCAAACCCATCAACCATGAGATCATGACCTGAGCTGAAGTTGGACACTTAACCAACTGAGCCACCCAGGCACCTCCGGCAGCATTTTTAACAATCATCATTTTAACTGTGTAACATGTGAAAGCAATTCTGCACCTCTTCTTTTTTGGAAAAGCATTTCAATTTCAGGAATGTTGGCTGTAGGATGTCATCTATTTCAGTAAAATGTTTCTTTGCCTTTTACTGTACAGCAAACCATGGTGCAGGGTTAAAACTGACAAAAGGAAACAAAATGACAAAGGGCCGCCCAGCCTTTATGAATGACTTTGGATGGGCATGCTGGTTACGACCCCAAATCACAATTTTCTTTTGTAGAAAGGAAGATGCGGATTAAATCTTAGAACATGTTTGCGTGTCTTTTTCACATTCGTGTACCAGGTAACCAAGTTCAGACTGAACTGATTGCATAATACGTTTGCGATATAGAACTGTTCGTACTTACAGTGTTTTTGTAAACATAAACTCCAATTTGTTGTCTTTTTTATATCTGTTTATGTAACATTTAAGGAAAGACGAACCAGAGTTAAAAAAAAAAAAGTTTATTTAGAGGCTCCAGGGTGGCTCAGTCAGTTAAGCCACCAACTGACTCTTGATTTCGACTCAGGGCATGATCTCACTATTCATGAATTTAAGCCCTGAGTCGGGCTCTGTTCTGACAGCGCGGAGTCTGCTTGGGATACTCTCTCTTCCTCTCTCTCTCTCGCTCTCTCTGCCCCTTTCCCATTCACATGCTCTCTCTCTAGCTCTCTCTCTCTCTCAAAATAAATAAGCAAACTTTAAAAAAATTAAAAAAGAGTTTATTTAGAAGGCAACATAACAAAAACAAATTGTACCACTGTGGTTTTCTTTTAATACAAGACTCATGATGGGAAGCTGCAGCCAGTCTTGAGGAATGCGTTTCTCTAGAAAGTTGGGTTTCTTAAAAAACAGCATGTGTGAAGCACACATGATTAACAAAGATTCCCTTTGAGGCAGAAAAAAAAGCCTTTTCCCCCGATTAATAATTATACACAAATATTTATCCTGCTTTATTTTCCATCATCAAAAAAGGGAAATAACTCAAATGTTCATAAACAGATGAATGGATAAACTAATAGCAGTAGATCCAAAGAACATTACTCAGCCAAAAAAAAAAAAAAAAAAAAGGCTGAGCTAACTCATAGAATATCATTGATGGATCTCAAAGTAATTATGAAACATCAAAGAAATCACATACAAAAAAAGAGTAAACATTTTAGGATTCCAATCATATAAATTGTAGAACATGAAAAGGTACCTATTATAAGTGGCAGGCTTATCATTTCTGTGTAGAAAGGATGGGGTGGCAATCTGGTTGAGGGCAAGTTTTGGGAGACAATTTTAAACTACTTGTACATAGCATTTTGAATAAATATAAGGAATCTCTACTACCCAGACTGAGGGTTGGCGAGGGGACATTAAAACTCCCTAAAATAATACCCCTGAGGTCATCAGTGGGTAATACTTAAAGACATTGTCAGCACCCAGCACCTAGCTCCCCAGAGTCAATATGGGTTCTAACTCCTCTTAGCCGGTTCTTCAGGGTTTTTTTTTTTTAATTCTATGAGCCATCTGTATTAATAGAATAAATACCTTTTTTGGTTTAACTTACACAAAGTTGGTTTCTATTACTTGCACCACAGAAGGCTGATATGGTGGGGACCCGGGCACCCGATGGGATGAGGTGATCTTTAAAGTCCCTTTCGATGCTGTGGTTCTAAGATAAGCACAAATAGAATTAAACCTCTCTCAAAGGAATCAATAGTTATAGATGTGCTGGGGAGACAATACTTGACTTGGTATCTCAAACAGATATGTTGGCTGTAGACACTTTAAGACAATGAAATAAAGTATAATTTGCAGCCTTGGGGATATAGTTCCAGAAACTGGCTCAAAGTACACTTACTAGTGACACTCAGCAAAATTTGGAAGGAGACTCTGCCAGAATACCATCATCCATTCCATTGAGAATGATGTCAACACATAATAAAATAATTGAGTGAATGTTGCGGGGAGCAGGAATCTGTAAACATAAAGAGGATAATGGAATCATAAACATTAATCAGCATCAGGAACAAACAGGGCTAAAGGAAACCTGAAGAATTCTCTAACAGGATTCAAGTAACTCTTTCGCCAGAAAATAACCATACTTCATATATCTGATTGTCATTCCTATATGTAGTGTATCGTATATATATTGGGAAATCTTCTAATGTCTGCTCACTGTGGTTTGGATCTCAGCTTAGGTATAGTAATGAACACTGAGGGGAAGAAAGCATATTTTTATTCTGAATTGGAGTGGGTAGGTGGCAAGAGTATATAGTTCTACTAAATTTGGCATAGAAAAACGTTTCTATTGATTCAAAATCAACTTCTTTATGAAAATTTCTTCTGAAAAGCAATCCCCCTAGTGTTTTTTTTTTTTTTTTGCAGATAAGAGCAGTGTTTCAGGCAAGACAAAAAGCATTCTGTTCCATTGAAACTGACCCCTCAGCTTTTGGGCTTCTAATGGCAAATTAAATTCACCTCAGCAAGAAAATTAAATCACAAAAAAATAACTTTTGTAATGCGGGAAATAGCTGGTGGATTGATCTTTATGAATTTCCTTATTTCTTTACCTTATAAAGGTTTTTCTTAATGGCAGCACCAGCATTAAGAAAACAAAACACATTTGATAGAAATTCTTTGTCTTCCCTTTTTAAATTATTTAGTAACATTGGGTAGCTAAGAAATTGTCTGTGCTCCTATAAAACTCCCTATGCTAATTGTGGCCAGCAAATTAGTAATTATAACTGATTATACAAAGCAGGAAAGGGCCACACTAATGCTAGGGAGTAAAACGTGCAATTAGATGGCTCAGCTTTAGACGTCTTCACTCTGAATCTCTGTGAAGAATGAAGAAGAAAGCTCTGTACCAAAATTGAAGGGGACCAGTTTTCTGATTGTGTCCTAGGGGATTTGGATAAAGCTCAAGCAATTTGAAGCATACCCTCAGGTTGTACTCAGCAGAATTCCTGACCTCTGCCACATCCTATCTATCATAAGCCTTTATCAGGAGAAGATGCCAAATCACAAGCCATTTGGTGGCATATAATTGCTTCGACATTGACAGCAGAGGAGTATATATCATCCCCTCTGTTAAAAAGGGAGTGAGTGTTTCAAATGGAAGAAGACTGACTATAAAAGCAAATTTAAATAAACACAAAAAGGAAGCTAAACCAATACTAAATGGAAAGGAATATCAACATAAAATGAAAGCTTAAATACAGATTGAAAAACAATAATGTATGATTTCTAATTAGACTCTTTATGGTCTATTAGAAATATTGAAGAATCAAGAGTTGAAAGAATCAAGAGTTGAAAGGAAGGAAGGAAGGAAGAAACTTAGAACAGCTTATGGAATCTTGGACTGATTTTAGATGGTGTATGAAGTATTGTGGTTGGTTCACAGATACAAAATTAAATAATACAGATCCATCAGTCTCAATTCTTTTGCTTACATCAAGAGGGAAGTCTCAGGGCTAGTCTGTCTTCAATTTCTCTTTAACACCTCCAAAACTCCCTTTAAAAAGGAAAAACAGAGCAGATTACAGGCTCTGAGCCTTAGGCAGACAATAACATCTACTCAAATTTAACTACATTATGTTGTTTTTATTACATCTATTTTTGTGGTTACTCTATTTATGGCAAGTGAACTGGTTTCCACTTGTAATCGGCCTATAAATTACTTTCTTTATTTACATTTTTAAAAACCGAGTCAACTTAAGGACAAACATTAGATAAATTAGAGTACTGGGTGCAAAAACAGAAAACCAGTAATGGGTTCAATGCAGTTGGGCAAAAATGTTATAATGGCCCTGAAACGACTTCAGTTAAGAAAACATTAGCTTAAAATCACAGACTGTTAGAGCTAGAGGTGAGTCGGAGCTAGCAATCCAAATCCCCTCATTTTACAGGAGGAGACCAAGACAGAGAGGGCGCGGTTTGCCAGGAACTGTCATCACAGTTTGTAATGGCAGAGCCAAGCTTTCATCTAAGCCTGTTGCCACGTCCACCACTGCTTTGCCATTATTTAATTTGTAGCCTTCTCAAAAGCTATATGTGTTGGAATTGGCGAGATGTGTCCAGTCCACAATGGTGTCAAAGTGAGAAGGCAGGCCACAAAGGAATTTAGATTTGCTAACGCAGATCAAACTTGTGCAACTTGCAAAACTACAGTGACATCTAGTGGTATTGTTTGATAATGTAACTCGATGCAACCCTTGCTTTGAGAAGGCTTCTCTTTAAAAAGCAAACATTTTATATGTAGAATATCCCTGTTTGAGTTTGTTTTCTCATGAATAGATGTATTTTTAACAAGAATACAACATAAAAGTTGTGTCCTTGCGCAGCATAACAGAGGCATGTGTTGATCGTTTGTCCTATCATTGACGATGTTAATTTTGACTGTTTGGCTAAAATGCTATCAGCCAGTTACCGTCCTTTCTTTTCTAATCAATAAGTGATTTGTGGGACAATATTTCCAAGCTTTGTAAATATCTTTTTCTTCAAACTTTCATCTACTAGCTTTTGTATCCATTGATCATCCTTGCCTGAATTCTTCATTATTATAATGGTTACGAAATGGTCATTCTCTAGTTCTGTCATCATTTTACTGAAAGAATAACTTTCCGTCTTATTTATTTTGTATATATTTATTAGTATGGACTCATGAATTATAATATCATCTATAATCTACATAACATATTATATTTATTGATATCCAATATGGCTGTCATAATTAGAGCAGATATGTAAAATTTCTCTAGGGTCACAACCAAGTATGTCCTCTCTCACCTCTGGGTATTTGCTCTTGCTGTTCCCTCTCATTTGAAGACCTCTTCCCAATAGATAATAGTAGGTAAGAATTCATGAGTATATTCATGTATGTATTACATAGTAGATATTTCATATAAAGTATTATATAGAGTATAGATTATATATTCATGTATAGGTTACAGACTATAATCTATATATACTCAATACATTATGTATAGGTTTATACTATACATTATCTATCACTATTGTTATTTATTCTATTCAAAAATACAAATGTCATGAAAGTCAAAAAGTATGAGGATTTGTTCTAATTATAAGGAGACTTAAGAAATGTAACAACACAACGCAATGCATAATCCTGGATTAGATTCTGCACAGGGTGTGGGAAAGGAGTTGTAGACAGCTGTAAAGGACATTAATGGGCTAACTGATGAAATCTGAATAATCCTATGATTTAGATACTCTGGATTAAATAATAATACTATACCAGTGTTAAATATCCTCTTTTGATCATTTTACTGTGATTATGTAAGAAAATGTTCTTGCCTTAGAAACTGCACACTAAAATATTTAGGGATAAAGCAGCACTATGTCTGAAGCTTATTCTTAAGTGGTTCAAAAAATAATGTGTGTGTGTGTGTGTGTGTGTGTGTGTGTGTGTGTGTGTGTGTTGAGAGAGCAAATGTCGAGAAAATGCAGCAAGATTGTAACAATCAGTCAATCTAGGTGAAGGACACACAGAAGTTCTTTGCACTATTCAAATAACTTTTCTGTAAGTTTGAAATTACATCAAAATAAAGTTACCCTAAAAGGGAAAATAAAGTTTTGTGACATTTTAATGTCTTATTTATTGAAAAACAAATGAAAAAAGAGCAAAGCAAATCAGTAAATTCGTACCTAGCAGCTTGAGAATTTCAAAGTCTCAGCTACTAAGTTTCTTTCCACTGCTGCATACAGTTTGAAGTAAAGCCCCACTCTTTTCATTAGGGAATTATCATGCTAGTCAAGGAAATCTATTATAAATTACTAGTTTAAATTCCCCAGATGTCTGAAGAATTCCTCAAAGGCACACATATTTTTATAAAAGCTCACACATTTAATATCATCACACACAAAGGACTTTTATCCAGGTTGGGTTCTGGCATTGAACCAACCAGCTGTGATTACCCTTAATTTGGAATAGAAGAAGCTATGAGGAAAAAAAAAAATGCTCTGAAATATAATTCTCATCTTAAAAGGAAGAGGAAGTGGTAAAGATGCAGTTGGAGAAAGGGACTCACTGGGTGTGGGAGGAAGTTGCTGGGAATATTGTAGAGAGAGAAAAATCAAAATACAAAAAAATCTCAGGATTTGGATAGAATCACAGTTGTCAGACTTACTAGCTGTGTGGTCTGTGGGATTAATTTATTTAACCACTAGAACCTCAGTCTCTCGCCTGTAGAATTGAGCTATTCCCAGTGAGTAATCTATACCTGGCACTCACTGTAAGTATTGACTGACCTCTAAGTCCTGGGCCAAGCAGGATGTGATAGTAGATAAATGGATAATGTCTGGCTGCTGGGGCATCCTGATCTCTTGCCTGCACCACCACAGCCTCTTAACAGGGTTCTACCATCCACTTTTGTGAATCCTTCCAATTCATTTTCCACACAACAGTAAATGACCTTCCTAAAAGATAATCTTCAGCTCCATGCCTAAACTTCCTAATGTGGTATACTGGCCCCTTTGTCACCTCATGGCCTTGTCCCCGAGTATCTCTCTAGGCTCTCTTTCTCCAGTCTCTAAGCTCTACTACTGGCTAATAGACCTTTGTGCAATGATATATAGGTTCTATCTATACCTTGAAGGTCCAGTATGGCAGCCACTAGCCACACATGGCTATTGAGCACTTGAAATTGTGGTTAATGTGACTGAGAAACTGAATTTTTAATTTTTGAAATTTCATTTAAATTTATTTATTTTTTCTGCTTTATTTTATTTTAATTTATTTTGATTTTATTTTTTATTTTTTAAAATTTACATCCAAATTAGTTAGCATATAGTGCAACAGTGATTTCAGGAGTAGATTCCTTAGTGCCCCTTACCCATTTAGCCCAACCCCCCTCCCACAACCCCTCCAGTAACCCTCAGTTTGTTCTCCATATTTCAGTCTCTCATGTTTTGTTCAGTCTCTTATGTCTTATGTTTTGTCCCCCTCCCTGTTTTTATGTTATTTTTGTTTCCCTTCCCTATGTTCATCTTAAAGTCCTCAGATGAATGAAGTCATATGATTTTTGTCTTTCTCTGACTAATTTCACTTAGCATAATAGCCTCCAGTTCCATCCACATAGTTGCAAATGGCAAGATTTCATTCTTCTAGATTGCCGAGTAATACTCCATTGTATATGTATACCACATCTTCTTCATCCATTCATCCATCGATGGACATTTGGGTTCTTTCCATACTTTGGCTATTGTTGATAGTGCTACTATAAACATGGGGGTGCATGTGTCCCTTTGAAACATTACACCTGCATCCCATGGGTAAATGCCTAGTAGTGCAATTGCTGGGTCGTAGAGTAGTTCTATTTTTAGTTTTTTGAGGAACCTCCATACTGTTTTTCAGAGTGGCTGCTCCAGCTTGCATTCCCACCAACAATGCAAAAGAGATCCTCCTTCTCCACATCCTCGCCAATATTTGTTGTTGCCTGAGTTGTTAACGTTCGCCATCTTGACAGGTGTAAGGTGGTATCTCATTGTGGTTTTGACTTGTATTTCCCTGATGATGAGTGATGTTGAGGAAATTTCATTTAAATTTAAATAGCCACATGTGGCTAGTGGGTACCATATTGGACACAACAGACACGTGAAGTTTCTTTAGGTTCCCAACCAACTAAACCTCTCTTGCCTCTGGGTCTTTGCCCTTTTGCTATTCTCTCTCATTCAAAGACCTACCTTCTCTTTGTCCTTTGTCTCAGCCTAAACATCACTTGTTAAATGCTTTTATAGAACAGGATGCACATAATCTTTGCCACTGACAAAATTTTAACCATCTTTAATTTGTGAAAGTAAGGCTATATTTCAAAGCAATGATAACACTTTGTGCCTTTTGATTTCCACTGACAGATGTGCAAGGTGTTTTTCTTTTTGCCCTTGGCTATTCATTAATCCAATGAGTAGGGGGTGTCACTGAGTGGTCATAGGTCATGATTCATGCCATCAATGTGTTTTTTTGGCTTTCACATTTTTAAAATGGAGCCAAAATTTTAAATGGAAGAGACTTCATTAAAAATCTTCATTCCCAGATGCTCTGGAAAAAAAACAGAACATCTGGATGCACATTCACTTCTACTCAGCAATACCCAGCTAGACTCTTTCCAAAATGGTCATCACTAGCCACATATGGCTATTTAAATTTAAATTAATAAAAATTAAATAAAATTCAAAATTCAATTCTTCAGTCACACTAGCCACATTTCAAGTGCTCAAGTCACACATGGCTAAAGGCTACTATCCAGTTGGACAGGGCAGCTACAGAACATTTCGATCAACATAGAATGTTCTATTGAGCTACATTTCCCAGAGTGTAGTTAGGAGGCAGGGAGTAGATGCCAGCTTAAGGGGCAGGAGCTCCTAAGCTACTATTGAGTATTTTTTTAAAATGTTTATTTATTTAATTTTGAGAGGGAGAGAGAAAGAATGAGCAGAGGAGGGGCAGTGAGAAAGGGAGAGAGAATCCCAAACAGGCTCCACACTGTCAGGGCAGAGACAGACACGGGGCTCCAACTCACAAACCAAGAGATCATAACCTGAACCGAAATCAAGAGTCAATACACTTAACCAACTGAGCTGCCCTAGGTTTCTTATTGAATATCACAGTGGGAATGGACCTAGATTTTCTGATATTTCCCAAGAACTCAAGAATCCAGATTTTTTATGTGAAACCTCCCAATTTGTAAATTCTAGCTCAAATGTTTTAGAAATATTGTCTAAGCAAAACAAAGCAAGTTTTGTCGGTCAGATTGATCCCCTAGGTGCCAATTTGCCAGCTCTGAGCCCAAAGTTTGGCAGAGGCATCAGAGATCAGCGTGCCTGAGGTTGAGAATACAAAGGTTCAGTGTTGGACAGGCTGGGATGGGGGCAGGGATGTGTGGGAGGTACACCCATGGCCTTTTAGAAATCAATCTTCCGCCGCCAGCAGCATAAAACACAGAGGCTCCCATCTTCCAAGTTCACTTTTTTGTGAGTTGTGCAACATAGCTCATAATAACAAAAATATAAGTGCCCCTTAAATTTTCAGCTGTGCTTCATCTTTTCTAAGGGAGAGGGAAAGAATTTCAGAGTAAGTTTGGAAAGACTAGTGGGTTTTGGAAAAGATTTATTGAACTAGAAAGAAAATGGGAATTTATAACGCTTATAAGGTTATCTCTCAGTGATGTAATACTTCTCTTGGGAAGGAAGTAGTTTTATATTTTAAAATTCTCTAAACCAAGACTTGACTCTCCAGTCCCAAACACTGTCCATCTGTTCCTGCAAACAGTGTGATCGCATGGTCTGGACCATTGGATGGGATCATTATAACCACAAAGAGAGCATTTTCCTAATAAATAGTACAAGGACATTTTTTAAAGAATTTCATTTATTTTTTAAGGGGTGCCTGGGTGGCTCGGTTGGTTGGGCGTCTGACTTCAGCTCAGGTCATGATCTCACCATCTGTGGGTTCAAGCCCCATGTCGGGCTCTGTGCCAACAGCTCAGAGCCTGGAGCTTGCTTCTGATTCTCTGTCTCCTCTCTCTCTCTCTCTCTCTCTCTGCCCCTTCCCCGCTCATGCTCTCTCTCTCTCTCTCTCTCTCTCTCTCTCAAGTAAAATAAAATCATAAATAAAAGAATAAAGAATTTTATTTTTTAAATGTTTATTTATTTTGAGAGAGAGAGAGCATGAGAGATAGAATCCCAAGGAGACTCAGCACTGTCAGTATAGAGCCTGATGCAGGACTCAAATTCACAAGCCCAAGATCATGACCTGAGCCAAAATCAAGAGTTGGACACTTCCCCGACTGAGCCACCCAGGTACCCCAGCACAAAGACATTTTATAGCTAACAGTTTCCAAATTCCATATCTTGACGGGCTGTGGCTTGCCATATAGTAAGATTTATTCTGCACCCTAACTTTGATTTACTTGTTTCCCTTTTATAAAAAATTTACCAAAAAATTGATTCCAATTGATAGTTTTAAATATTATATCTCAGAAACTTTCACTGTTCTGTATTTTCACCAAAGCTCACATATAACACCTTTTAATTTAACAAAGCAGGTCTCTTGAATGCAACATAATACACATGGATATTTGGATATTGTTTTGAGGTGAGCAGAAATGATAGGAAGAACACTAGACTGGAATTCAGAAATCTAAGCACTGTTCCCAGTGCAACCGTCAACTGTGTGTGGTCTTGGACGGTTGAACAGTTGGCTCTCTTATAAAACAGGGCAGGTGATCTAGATTTCTGAAGACTGGGTTACTTCTAAAATTCTATGGTTCTTTAATTCTGTATGTTTGTGGGGGGAAAAAACTGACAATGTAAAACTGAAAATATAGTTTCAGACATTTCTAGATGGTTAATCAACCAAAACGGTCGGTAGACTAGGTCAGGTCTCACACGTGTACCTGCACTGACATGCTGGCCAGGCTTTGCTGTTCCACTGCAGAAGCGCTGTAAACTGCTGGAATACTTACCCATAAATGTTTCTCAGAGGCAAATGTCTTTGTGTGTATTTCTTCTCTAAGAATCATCTTCCATAAAAGCAGTAGTTCCAAAAACAAGGAACCACCCCCCTCACCAAAACAGTAGGAATATTTACCCTAGATCAAAGTTGGTTCTCGCATTTTAATGGATCAGAATCAGCTGCAAAATTGATACAAAGAACAAATAGGCTCCTTCCCAAACGTACCCAGTCAGAATCCATGGGGTTGGGCCCAAGCATGATATTTTTCACAAGCTTCCTATCTCCTTCCAACGCTCAACAAAGATGGAGAAACACTGGCCCAGGTCCATGTAACAATGTGGTGATATCACTGAATGCAAACTTCACGTGTAGAATCAAACTGAAAATACATTCAAATGAGACACTTGGTCACTGATTCTGTTCAATGAATACTATAATTAAAGAAAAATGAAAATACAGATTCTACACTTTCACAAATGAACATCAGATTTATCCACATTGCTCCTGGTTCTCTTATATTTTTCACTTTAATCAATACAGAGGTATTTGCACTATACAATGTCATTAAATAAGCAGCCAAGTTTGCCAGTAATCACAGCATCTCCTACTTGAACAGAAGTTTGATGATAATCTAATTTTTGAAAGCAGGTAGTGGCAGAGACAGGATCTGGGGTGAAATCAGAAAGCCTACTTGACCCACTTCAGCTCCTGCCAACTGTTACCAGGCAGGAATGAATAACTTCATGCAGCCAGCTCTTCCAAGTTTCCAAGAGAAGCCAGAAATTGGATTTGTATGTATGAGCCTGCAATTTTTAAATGGTTGTCAACGAATTTAAATTTTTTAAAAAAAAATTCATTTAGGGGTGCCTGGGTGGCTCAGTCAGTTGAGTGTCCGACTTCGGCTCAGCTCATGATCTCATGGCTTGTGAGTTCGAGCCTCACGTTAGGCTCTGTGCTGAGAGCTCAGAGCCTGGAGCCTGCTTTGAGTTCTGTGTCTCCCCCTCTCTTTCTGTCCCTCTCCCACTCGCTCTGTCTCTCTCTTTAATAATTAATTAATTAATTAATTAAAAAATAGTTTTAAAAATAATAAAAAAAATAAAAATTCATTTAAAAGTACACCTTTAGAAGACGGTCAAGATGTTGGAGCAGCATGGAGACCCTGAGTTTGTCTTGTCTCTGAAACACAGCCAGATCAGCACCAAATCATTTTGAATACCTAGGAAATTGATCTGAGGATTAACACAACAATCTGCATAACTTGAGCCACAGAACTCGGCAGGTACATGGTGTGGAGAGGTGAACTGGGGGAGAGAAAAGCCACAGAGGATAGGGAGCTGTTTTTGTGGAGAGAGGACAGAAAGAGAGAAACGGAGAGAGTGTGGTGCATTAGGATGTGCAAGAAAAGCACTCCCCTGAAAGTAGCTGGAAAGAAAGAGAGAGTAAGAGTAAAAACACTAGCAGGGGACTGAACAAGAAATCTGTTCCCCCAAACCATTGGTGGGAAGCAAGGAGAGGGTTTCAATACCACCAGGATTTTATAAACGGTGGAGCACAGAGTCTGAAGTTTTGGAGCTCAGTGCCTAGTGGTGCTCTGGTGAGGAAACAGGACGAATTCCCAGAAGCAGGCAGTGCAGTCTGAGGGGTCCATGTGCCACACAGGGAGAAGTGGTTGCCCTGTTTGGAGTGCATTTGGTAGAGGGCATATGGCCTTCCCACAGGCAAAGGTCTTGGCAGACCCCTGAAAGGTGCCATGTTTGCCGCTACTGGGACAAAGTCACCAGAGTGTGGTGAAACCTGGCGCTGGCTGTGTGTTGTGATTTGCCATAATTTCTGAACCTCTGCCGCTGCGTGATTGCAAGAAACTCTTCTGGGGCAAGCCGGCACCCTGCCATTGCTCAGCAAGATCCTTCCCCCAGAGAATTGGTGCAGGTCCAAGCCACAGGGGTCTCAGAAGCATGGGGTTTTGCAACACAGCCCCATCTGAGATAAAACTCTGGAGGGAGGTGCTACCTGGCAGGTGGACAGCTTGGACACGGACAGGGTGGAGGAGAGGAGTGGACGGAGGCCTGAGACAAAGAAGAGATATTTGATCAAAGGTCGGTGAGAGTACAAAGTTCCTGTGCCAGAGACTAGGGAGATGGATGAAGCCATTTCCACCTCTCCCACACAGCTGCATGCACATCGCACTGACCCACCCCAGTAAGCTAAGCAGTGCCACCTGGTGGATAATGGAGCCCTTACACCAAGCTCCCCACCAACTGCGCCCTCCAAGCACATTCCCTAGAAGACCAGCACAAGTCACTCCACCTGCTTAGTGCACAGACTATAGAAGACTCCATACTTTCAGTCCTAGAGAAAACAGGATGTAACTTCTTTAGGTTTCATTCTGTTTTCTGGTTCCTTTATCTGTTCATTTTCTTTGCTTCTGTTTTTGCTTAAATTGTTTTATTTTTTCTCTTTTTCCCTTTTTTTCTTTTCTTCACCATTCTTGGATACAGAAAAGAGAAAATTTTATTTTTTATTACTTTATTTTTAAATGTTTTATTCTATTTCATTTTCTTTATTCATTTTATTCTATTTTATTATATATATTTTTCATTTTTAAATTTTTTCTTACTTTTTTTCTTTTCCCTTTTTTCTCTATTCTATCAAGTTTCTTTTAACAACCAGACCAAAATGCACCTAGGATCTAGCTTTCTTTATTTGATTTTTTGTTTTGTTTTTAATTTTTTAATTTTAATTTTTAATGTTATTAATTTTTTCTTCCTTCAAAATGACAAAATGAAGGAATTCACCCCAAAAGAAAGAACAGGAGAAAATGATAGACAGGGGCTTAATCAACATACATATAAACAAGATGTCTGAACTAGAATTTAGAACCACAATAATAATACTAGCTGGGGTTGAAAAAAGAATACTTTTCTGTGGAGA
Source organism: Acinonyx jubatus (assembly GCF_027475565.1). Classification (NCBI taxonomy): domain Eukaryota; kingdom Metazoa; phylum Chordata; class Mammalia; order Carnivora; family Felidae; genus Acinonyx; species Acinonyx jubatus. Next base: position 186,236,785 of record NC_069380.1, on the reverse strand, counting down.
TTAAAGAAATAAAAGCTAGTCAGGACGAAATTAAAAATGCTATCACCAAGATGCAATCTCGGGTGAATGCCACGAAGGCAAGAATGGATGAGGCAGAACAGTGGATTGGTGATTAAGAAGATAAAATTATGGAGAATAATGAAGCAGAAAAAAAAAAGAGGGATGGGTATTGAGGAGGGCACCTTTTGGGATGAGCACTGGGTGTTGTATGGAAACCAATTTGACAATAAACTTCATATATTGAAAAAAAAAGAAAGAAAAAAAAAAGAGGGAAACAAAGGCAAAAGGTCACAATACAAAACTTAAAGAACTCAGTGACTTATTAAAAAGGAATAACATCTAAATCATAGGAGTCCCAGAAGATGAAGAGAGAGAAAAAGGGGCAGAAGGTTTATGTGAGCAAATTATAGTGGAAGACTTTCTAATCTGGGGAAAGACACAGACATCAAAATCCAAGAAGCGCAGAAAACTCCCATTAGATTCAACAAAAAAACAACAAATCATAGTCAAATTCATGAAATATACAGACAAGGAAAGAATTATGAAAGCAGGAAGGGAAAAAATGTCCTTAACCTATAAGGGAATACAGATCATGTTCACAGCAGACCTATCCAGAAACTTGGCAGGCCAGAAAGGAGTAGCAGGATTTATTCAACATGATGAATCAGAAAAATATGCAGTCAAGAATTCTTTATCCAGCAAGACTGTCATTCAAAATAGAAGGAGAGATAAAGAGTTTCCCAGACAAACACAAACTAAAGGAGTTCGTGACCACTAAACGCCCTGCAAGAAACTTTAAGGGGGGTATTTTGACTGGAGAAAAGACCAAACAAAACAAAACAGACCAAAAGCAACAAAGTCTAGAAAGAACCAGAGAACACCTCCAAAAACACCAACTCAAAAGGCAACACAATGGTGCTAAATTCATGTCTCAGTACTCACTCTAAGTGTCCATGGACTAAATACTCCAATTAAAGGACATAGGGTATCAGAACAGATAAGAAAACAAGACCTATATGCTGCTTACAAGAGACTCATTTTAGACCTAAAGACACCTGCAGATTGAAAGTAAGGTGATGGAAAATCATCTATCAAAAGAAAGCTAGAGTAGCCATACTTATATCAGACAAACTAGATTTTAAAATGAAGACTGTAACAAGAAATGAGGAAGGGCATTATATCGTAATTAAGGGGTCATCCAACAAGATGTAACAATTGTAAATATTTATGCCAACATGGAAGCACCCAAATATATAAATCAATTAATCACAAACAAGAAACTCATTGATAATAGTACCATCATAGTAGGGGACTTCAACTCCCCACTTAGAGCAATGGACAGATCATCTAAGCAGAAAATCGACAAGGAAACAATGGCTTTGAATGATACACTGGACAGATGGACTTAACAGATATAGTCAGAACATTTCATCCTAAAGCAGCAGAATACACATTCTTCTTGAGTGCACATGGAACATGCTCCAGAATAGATCACATACTGGGTCACAAATCAGCCCTCAAAAAGTAAAAAAAAACCGAGATCATACCTTGCATATTTTCAGATCACAATGCTATGAAACTCAAAATCAACCACAAGAAAAAAAATGGAAAGACAATGAACACTTGGAAACTAAAGAACATCATACTAAAGAACAAATGGGTGAATAGGTTAACCAAGAAATTAAAGAGGAAATTAAAAAGTACATGGAAGCAAATGAAAATGAAAACATTACAGTCCAAAACCTCTGGGATGCAGCAAAAGCAGTCATAAGAGGGAAGTATATAGCAATCCAGGATTTCCTAAAGAAGGAAGAAAGGTCTGAAATACAGAACCTAACCTTACACTTAAAAGAGCTGGGAAAAGAACAGCAAATAAAGCCCAAAACCAGCAGAAAAAGGGAAATAATAACGATTAAAGCAGAAATCAATGATAGTGAAATTAAAAAACAACAATAGTAGAACAGATCAATGAAACCAGAAACTGGATCTTTGAAAGAATTAACAACATTGATAAACCACTAGCTGGATTGATCAAAAAGAAAAAGGAAAGGACCCAAATAAATAAAATCACGAATGAAAGAGGAGAGATCATGGGGCCCCTGGGTGGCTCAGCTGGTTAAGCGTCCAGCTTCAGCTCAGGTCATGATCTCATGGTTTGTGAGTTTGAGCCCCACGTCAGGCTCTGTGCTGACAGCTCAGAGCCTGGAGCCTGCTTCAGATTCGGTGTCTCCTTCTCTCTCTGCCCCTCCCCCACTTGTGCTCTGTTTCTCTCTCTCTCAAAAATAAATAAATGTAAAAAAAATTTTTTTTAAATAAAAAAAGAAAGAGGAGAGATCACAACCAACACCACAGAAATACAAACAATAATAAGAGAACATAATGAACAATTATATGCCAACAAATTGGGTAATCTGGAAGAAATGGAGAAATTCCTAGAACCATATAAACTACGAAAACTGAAACAGGAAGAAATAGAAAATTTGAACAGACCGATAACCAGTAAAGAAATTGAATTAGTAATCAAAAATCTCCCAACAAACAAGAGTCAGGGTCAGATGGCTTTCCAGGGGAATTCTGCCAAACATTTAAGGAAGAGTTAACACCTATTCTTTTGAAGCTGTTCCAAAAAATAGAAATGCAAGGAAAACTTCCAAACTCATTCTATGAAGTCAGTATTACCTTGATTCCAAAACCAGACAAAGACCCCACTAAAAAGGAGAACTATAGACCAATTTCCCTGAGGAACATGGATGCAAAAATTCTCAATAAGATACTAGCAAACTGGATCAAACAATACATTAAAAGAATCATTCACCACAATCAAGTGGGATTTATTCCTGGGATGCTGGTTCAATATCCGCAAATCAATGCGATACATTACATTAATAAAAGAAAGGATAAGAACCACATGATCCTCTCAAAGGATGCTTAAAAAGCATTTGACAAAATACAGTATCCTTTCTACAACATCATTCTTGATAGAAGGATCATACTTCAAGATCAGAAAGGCCATAATATGAAAGACCCACTGCTATTATCATCCTCAATGCAGAAAAACTGAGATCTTTCCCTCTACCATCAGGAATATGACCAGGATGTCCACTCTCACCACTGTTATTCAACATAGTGTTGGAAGTCCTAGCCTCAACAATCAAACAGCACAAATAAATAAAAGGTATCCAACCAGCGAGGGGGAGGTCAAACTATCATTCTTGGCAGATGACATAATACTCTATGTAGAAAACCCAAAAGACTCCACCAAAAAACTGCTAGAACTGATTCACGAATTCAGCAAAGTCACAGGATATAAAATCAATTCACAGAGATCAGTTACATTTCTATACATCAATAATGAAGCAGAAGAAACAGACATCAAGGAATCAATCCCATTTTCAATTGCACCAAAAGCCATAAAATACCTAGGAATAAACCTAACCAAAGAGGTGAAAAATCTATACACTGAAAACTACAGAAAGCTGAACAAACTGTAGAAAGAACTTATAGAAACTATAGAAAGAAAGTTCTGAAGAAGACACAAAAAAATGGAAAAATATTCCATGCTCATGGATTGGAGGAACAAATATTGTTAAAATGTCAATACTACCCAAAGCAATCTACATATTCAATGCAATCCCTATCAAAATAACACCAGCATTCTTCACAGTGCTAGAATAAACAATCCTAAAATTGGTATGGAACCAGAAAAGACCCCAAATAGCCAAAGAAATTCTGAAAAAGAAAACCAAAGCTGGAGGCATCACAATTCTGGACTTCAAAGTGTATTACACAGCTGTAATCATCAAGACAGTATGATACTGACACAAGAACAGACACATAGATCAATGGAGCAGAATAGAGAACCCAGAAATGGACCCACAAACGTATGGCCAACTAATCTTTGACAAAGCAGGAAAGAATATCCAATGGCAAAAAGACAGTCTCTGTAACAAATGGTGTTGGGAAAACTGGACAGCAACATGCAGAAGAATGAACCTGGACCACTTTCTTGCACCATACACAAAAATAAGCTCAAAATGGACGGCAGATCTATGAAAAGACCTTTAACCTTGGCCAAAGCAACTTCTTACTTGACATATCTCCAGAGGCAAGGGAAACAAAAGCAAAAATGAACTTTTGGGACCTCATTGAGATAAAAAGCTTCTGCACAGTGAAAGAAAAAAATCAGCAAAACTAAAAGGCAACCGATGGAATGGGAGAAGATATTTGCAAATGACGTATCAAATAAAGGGTTAGTATCCAAAATCTATAAAGAACTTACCAAACTCAACACCCAAAACACAAATAATCCAGTGAAGAAATGGGCAAAAGACATGAATAGACACTTCTCCAAAGAAGACATCCAGATGGCTAACAGACACATGAAGAGATGCTCAACATCATTCATCATCAGGGAAATACAAATCGAAACCACAATGAAATACTACCTCACACCTGTCAGAATGGCTAACATGAACAACTCAGGCAACAACAGATGCTGACAAGGATGCAGAGAAAGAGGAACCCTTTTGTACTGCTGGTGGGAATGCAAATTGGTGTAGCCACTCTGGAAAACAGTATGAGGTTCCTCAAAAAATTAAAAATAGAACTACCCTACGACCCAGCAATTGCACTACTAGGTATTTACCCAAAGGATACAACAGTGCTAATTCAAAGGGGTACAGGCACCCCAATGTTTATAGCAACACTATCAACAATAGCCAAAGTATGGAAAGAGCCCAAATGTTCATCTACTGATGAATGGATAAAGAAGATGTGATACACACACACACACACACACACACACACACACACACACACACACACACTGGAATATTACTTGGCAACTAAAAAGTATGAAATCTTGCCATTTGCAACGTGGGTGGAACTAGAGTGTATTATGCTCAGCAAACTAAGTCAGAGAAAGACAAATATCATATGACTTCACTCATATGTGGAATTTAAGATACAAAACAGATGAACATAAGGGAAGAGAAGCAAAAATAATACAAAAACAGAGAGGGAGACAAAATATAAGAGACTCTTAAATACAGAGAACAAACTGAGGGTTGCTGGCAGGGTTTGGGTGGGGGGCTGGGCTACCGGGATGAGGGACATTAAAGAGGACACTTGTTGGGATGAGTAGTGGGTCTTTTATGTAAGTGATAAAGCACTAAATTCTTTTCCTGAAATTATTATTACATTGTATGTTAACTAACTTGGATTTAAATAAAAAAAAAAAACCATAAAAATAAATAAATAAAATTACACCTTTGAGGGGCGCCTGGGTGGCTCAGTTGATTAAGTGTCCGACTCTTCATTTCATTCAGCTCAGGTCATGATCTCACAGTTCATGAGTTTGAGCCCCGCATAGGGCTATGCACTGAGAGTGCAGAGCCTGCTTAGGATTCTCTCTCTCTCTGCTCCTCCCCAGCACACTCTCTCTCTCTCTCTCTCTCAAAATAAATAAATAAACATTTTTTAAAAAAGTGCACCTTTGGGGCGCCTGGGTGGCGCAGTCGGTTAAGCATCCGACTTCAGCCAGGTCACGATCTCGCGGTCCGTGAGTTCGAGCCCCGCGTCGGGCTCTGTGCTGACAGCTCAGAGCCTGGAGTCTGTTTCAGATTCTGTGTCTCCCTCTCTCTCTGCCCCTCCCCTGTTCATGCTCTGTCTCTCTGTGTCTCAAAAATAAATAAACGTTAAAAAAAAAATAAAAAAAAAGTGCACCTTTGAGGTCAAACAATAAAACCAAGAAAAATTCATCAGCCCAGATTTCACCTGAATACCCCAGGTTTGTAAACTATTCTAGAAAGCTCTGAGTTCTGTATCTGAATTGAGTCAGATAATCAAAAACCACTCACCGAAATGACCTCATCTCTCTGGCATGTAATGTTATGCTCTCTGCCTCTAGAACTAACAGAATTCTCTGCCATTTTTGAACTATGGGGTTTATCCATATTAAGTCACATATTAAGTTCATTTGTTCACTCAGATATGTCGAGAGCTCCTGCCCCACCCCAGGCACTGGAAACACAGTGGTAACCCAAACCTTAGCTAACTTTAACATTTGGCAAAGCACATAAGAAAACACATAAAGCTTATCACTCAGTCCATGGTAACGATTAAAAATACAGATGGGCAAAATCTTAAGAGCAGTATGACACCTCAGAGATCATTTTTTTCAGATGAGGCTGAAGCCCAGAAAAACAAAGTCTGGCCAAGGATCACACAGCTCAAAAAGGAATAAAAATTTTAGCCCAGAGCTCTTGCCTTTAGTCTAGCCTCCTCTCCTCTGTGCCTATTTGCCCAAATCCAAGGGGACGGATAAATGATTGTCAGAGGAAACTAACAGGCATGGTGCCACTCAGGGAGATGACTTCAGTTTGGCAAGTTCTCACTTGGAAAGTAATAGAACATTCATCTAGAAGTGACACAGAATTTCTTCTACATTCATGGGAATTATAATTTCCAGCTAGTCAGAAGCCATTCGATTTTACCTTAGAATATATAAAACAATAGAAAAGCAAGGAGTTACTTATATCTATTAAGAATAGAAAGAAAAAATAAGGCTCACACAGCCAACATTCATGAAAAATAGATTAGGAAAAGGACACCAACATCAGTTTTAGTAAGAGCAAGGAAAATGGATAGGACTCTAGAATCATGGTTATCTGCAGGGCTTACTCAGTCTTTATTAGAAATGCCCCCACCTTCACTTTAAACCACACTGCAATTAAATGTCAAGAAAGGGAGTATATTTCTGCATGGCCAAAAGAATAACTCGTTCTATAAGCTGCTCCTAGTATTTTTTATTATTTTCCAAGCAAGTACTACCTATAAAATGCAACTTTATTTTTAAGTCATAGCAGTCTCTATTTTCAAAGTTGGTGTGCCTTAACTGATTACAGAATTGTGTGGCATATGTTTGAATTTGAGATGCCTGATGATAGGCAGTAGACTTTAAAAATAGAAGTAAAAGCGACTCCTCGGTAAGTGGGGGTATGCTTGTCAATGAAGGGAGTTCTGTTAGCGCTGAATGTAAAAGTAACTTGAAAGGACACCTGGGTGGCTCAGTCGGTTAAGCGTCTGACTTTGGCTCAGGTCATGATCTCATCATGGTTTGTGGGTTCAAGCTCTACATCAGGCTCTGTGCTGACAGCTTGGAGCCTGGAGCCTGCTTCAGATTCTATGTCTCCCTTGCTCTCTGTCCCTCCCTCGCTCACACTTTCTCTCTCTCAAAAATGAAAAACATTAAAAAAAATTCTTAAAAGAAACTTGAAAAGACTAATTCCAAAAGGGAGATTATGGGTTATTTTTATTCTTTTTAAATACTTTGTTTTCCAAATAATAAGCAGGGCTTCAAAATGAGGAAAATGTATTTTTAAAACCTATGTAGGATTTACAAAATAATTGAAACCTTGTAATTCCTACTTTCAATTTGCCATGATTCTAAAATTGGACTCTATTTTTATGAAAGCCAGAGTAGAAGCAATGAGAGTGTAAAACTTATTTGCTAAAAGGTGTGTTTATTACCTTGGCATATAAGGTGTTAATACTTAAATCTCTGTAAGGCCCTTTTCCCATTACCAGAGCCGTAGGAAAAAAAGACCTTCCTTTTAAACCTGAAAACTACAAAATTTTTCCTTCTCCCCTAACCAATTACATTCACAATTTGACATAATGTCAAAACCTTTAGGGAAAGCAGAGTGTTTCTGATGTAAAATGCTCATGAAAACATGGCATACTTCAGAGACAACACAGAAGCCCTAATGAGGGATCTCAAGGAGCCTCATGTTCAGTCCAGTGTTTGAAAATCAGGCCTCTAGAGACATTCTGTGCCTATAGCATGGTTTAGATCACTAGAACAAGTTTAGGACATGAAAACAACACAAAGTAGAAATACATGTTAATAACTAGAATGAAGGTTTAGATTGTTTCATACTTTGATGTCAAAATTCATAAGGCAATAAAAAGTTCTTAAGAGAAAACTGATTATGAGTGAAAATACATACATGTGGCCTGAAAAACAGCGGAAAGCAGTAAGTGGACCCAAAAAGGGCCCATGAAGGATGTAATATTTTCTCATTTAATTTGATCAAGTATAATAGGAGAGAAATTGAATTTAACTTTGTTTTCTCTTCAGTCGTACAGATGGTTAAACTTTATATCGTATGTCAAAAGCCTGTGAGTTGGAAACTATTACAAAAATGACCAGGAAACACGAACGTGAAATACAGATGGCGTTACACAATGCTACCATCCCAGCATATCAGAACAAGAAATCAATTAAGTCAGAGGTTCCCAACCAGTACACTTTGAACCATTCACAGGTATGCTCCCCAAGTCTGAATAACATGTAAATAAAAGTATGTGCTGCTCCAGCTGAGGTGTGGTAGTGGTCAGCATTGCAAATGTGTTGTCTTTCCAGGCAACGGAAGGAAGACTGTATGCCCCTGTGCTGATGAGGCCATAGTTCAGGCCATGGGGTGATAAGCAGAAGGGGCAGGCGTCCACTGCTGAGAGGAGCCTGGGATTGCTAATGCATGGTCTTCCAGAGCCCTTTCTCTTTGCCATGGACATCCTGAAGGTTTAATAGTGGCTGTTCCATCAGCCTAGATCCAAAGTGTCCGCACCAAACAGAGCACCCCTGCCAACTTCGCGGTCACATACGCTGTGTGCATGACAGGTAAACTTCTTTTGGTTTAAAGCCACTGAGATTTTGAGAGATTTTGTCACGACCACATAATATAGTTCTCCTGAAAGGATCAGAATGCTATGTGTCCTCCTGGGTGCTGGGCTGAGAGGCTCACATGACGTGGTAAGTAGAGCTGGGGTCTCTGTGCTACTAGGAGGTAAAAAGTGTATTATAACATGAAACTGAGGCCAAAGAAGTCTCCACCTTTATTAAAACATTTGAGTGCTTCTCTTAAGGTCTATAAAAATGTTACACTTGGTCAGAAGTGTAAACAATGCTAAAAGACGGCCAAGTTCACTATGCCATAAATGATTTCAACTTTTTAATTTTTTTTACATTTTATTTATTTTTGAGAGACAGAGTGAGACAGCGCATGAGTGGAGGAGGGGCAGGGAGAAGGAGACACAGAATCCAAAGCAGGCTCCAGGCTCTGAGCAAGCTGTCAGCGCAGAGCCTGATGCAGGGCTCAAACCCACGAACCATGAGATCATGACCTGAGCTGAAGTCAGACACTCAACTGACTGAGCCACGCAGGCACCCCAATGATTTCAACTTTAACTGTGATTTTATTTAATATTTGAACACATACCTTTTACACAAAGGCTAAAAATCAGTTTTAAGTCCAAGCTCACTAACCAGGTCTTTAGACCTCTAGCCTACCACTAGAGGGAGCCATCTGCTCTTGTTTTTGCCTAACTTGGCTCACCAAAGATGGTGAGCAACTCGAGCTACACCTAGGGGAGAAATGCATTCTAGTCTAGCCACTTCTTTTCTAAACATAAAACTGTGTCGGTATTACCTAGGGAGCTTTGAAAATCACATTCTCAGAAACCCCCAAAGCCTGATTCAGTAGGTCTGAAGTCGGGTTCAGAAATGCATAATTTAAAAAAAATTGGGGGAGCATACTGGAGAGTAAAGAACATCCTACTAAAGAATGAATGGGCTAACCAAGAAGTTAAAGAGGAAATTAAAAAGTACATGGAAGCCAATGAAAATGATAACACCACAGCCCCAAACCTCTGGGACGCAGCAAAGGCGGTCATAAGAGGAAAGTATATAGCAATCCAGGCCTTTCTATAGAACGAAGAAAGGTCTCAGATACACAACCTAACCTTACAGCTTAAAGAGCTGAAAAAAGAACAGCAAATAAAACCCCAAACCAGCAGAAGACAGGAAATAAAGATTAGAGCGGCAATCAATGCTATAAAAACCAAAAAAACAGTAGAACAGATCAATGAAACCAGAAGCTGGTTCTTTGAAAGAATTAACAAAGTTGATAAACCACTAGCCAGTTTGATCAAAAAGGAAAGGACCCAAATAAATAAAATCAAGAATGAAGGAGGAGAAATCACAACCAACACAGCAGAAATAAAAACAATAAGAGAATATTATGAGCAATTATACACCAATAAAATGGGCAATCTGGAGAAATGAACAAATTCCTAGAAACATAAACTGCCAAAACTGAAATAGGAGGAAATAGAAAATTTGAACAGACCCATAACCAGTAAAGAAATTGAATTAGTAATCAAAAATCTCCCAACAAACAGGTCCAGGGTGAAATGGCTTTCCAGGGGAATTCTACCAAACATTTAAGGAAGAGTTAACACCTATTCTTTTGAAGCTGTTCCAAAAAATAGAAATGGAAGGAAAACTTCCAAACTCATTCTATGAAGCCAGCATTACCTTGATTCCAAAACCAGACAAAGACTCCACTAAAAAGGAGAACTATAGACCAATTTCCCTGAGGAACATGGAGGCAAAAATCCTCAACAAGATACTATCAAACTGGATCCAACAATACATTAAAAAAATTATTCACCATGACCAAGTGGGATTTATACCTGGGATGCAGGGCTGGTTCAAAATCCGCAAAATAATCAATGTGATTCATCACATCAATAAAAGAAAGGACAAGAACCACATGATCTTTCATCTATTGAGAGTAGATGCAGAGAAAGCATTTGACAAAACATAGTATCCTTTCTTGATAAAAACCCTTAAGTAGGGATAGAAGGATCATACCTCGAGATCATAAAAGCCATATATGAAAGACCCAATGCTAATATCATCCTCAATGGGGAAAAACTGAGAGCTTTCCCCCAAGGTCAGGAACAAGACAGGAATATCCACTCACCACTGTTATTCAACATAGTATTGGAAGTCATAGCCTCAGCAATCAGACAACACAAAGAAATAAAACGTATCCAAATTGGCCAGGAGGAGGTCAAACTTTCACTCTTTGCAGATGACGTGATACTCTATAGGGAAAACCCAAAAGATTCCACCAAAAACCTGCTAGAACTGATTCATGAATTCAGCAAAGTTGCAGGATATAAAATCAATTCACAGAGATCGGTTACATTCCTATACACCAACAATGAAGCAACAGAAGAGAAATCAAGGAATCGATCCCATTTACAATTGCACCAAAACCCATAAAATGCCTAGGAATAAATCTTACTAAAGAGGTGAAAAATCTATACACTGAAAACTATAGAAAGCTTATGAAAGAAATTGAAGAAGACACAAAAAAAGTGGAAAAATATTTCATGCTCATGGATCGGAGGAACAAATATTGTTAAAATGTCAATACTACCCAAAGCAATCTACATATTCAATGCAATCCCTATCCCTAACAAAATAACACCAGCGTTCTTCACAGAGCTAGAAACAATCCTAAAATTTGTATGGAACCAGAAAAGACCCCCGAAGAGCCAAAGCAATCTTGAAAAAGAAAACCAAAGCTGGAGGCTTCACAATCCCGGACTTCAAGCTGTATTACAAAGCTGTAATCATCAAGACAGTATGGTAGTGGAACAAGAACAGACACTCAGATCAACGGAACAGAATAGAGAACCCAGAAATGGACCCACAAACGTATGGCCAACTAATCTTTGACAAAGCAGGAAAGAATATCCAATGGCAAAAAGACACTCTCTTCAGCAAGTGGTGCTGGGAAAACTGGACAGCGACATGCAGAAAAATGAACCTGGACCACTTTCTTGCACCATACACAAAAATAAACTCAAAATGGATGAAAAACCTTAATATAAGACGGGAAACCATCAAAATCCTATAGGGGAAAGCAGGCAAAAACCTCTTTGACCTTGGCCGCAGCAATGTCTCCTGAGGCAAGGGAAACAAAAGCAAAAATGAACTGTTGGGACCTCATCAAAATAAAAAGCTCTGTACAGGGAAGTCAACAATCAGCAAAAGTAAAAGGCAACCGATGGAATGGGAGAAGATATTTGTGAACGACATATCAGATAAAGGGTTAGTATCCAAAATTTATAAAGAACTCAAACTCAACAGCAAAAAACAAACAATCCAGTGAAGAAATGGACAAAAGACATGAATAGACGCTTCTCCAAAGAAGACATCCAGATGGTCAACCGACACATGAAAAAAATGCTCAACATCATTTATCATCAAATCAAAACCACAATGAGATACCACCTCACACCTGTCAGAATGGCTAACATTAACAACTCAGGCAACAACAGATGTTGGCGAGGATGTGGAGAAAGAGGATCTCTTTTGCATTGCTGGTGGGAATCCAAGCTGGTGTAGCCACTTTGGAAAACAGTATGGAGGTTCCTCAAAAAATTAAAAATAGAACTACCCTACAACCCTGCAATTGCACTACTAGGTATTTATTCAAGGGATATAGGTATGTTGTTTCAAAGGGGCACATACACCCCAATGTTTATAGCAGTACTATCAACATTAGCCAAAGTATGGAAAGATCCCAAACGTCCATCGATGGATGAATGGATAAAGAAGATGTGGTATATATCTACAATGGAGTATCACTCGGCGATCAAAAAGAAATGAAATCTTGCCATTTGCAACTACATGGATGGAACTAGAGGGTATTATGCTAAGCGAAATAAGTCAGAGAAAGACAAACATCATCTGACTTCATATGAGGACTTTAAGATACAAAACAGATGGACATAAGGGAAGGGAAGCAAAAATAATATAAAAACAAGGGGGGGGGGACAAAACCTAAGAGACTCTTAAATATGGAGAACAAACAGAGGGTTACTGGAGGGGTCGTGGGGGGGGGATGGGCTAAACGGGTAAGGGGCATTAAGGAATATATTCTTGAAATCATTGTTGCACTATATGCTAACTTGGATATAAATTTAAAAAATAAATAAAAATTTAAAATTTTCTTTAAAGAAAAAAATTGGGGGAGTATAGTTGACAATGTTATGTTAGTTTCAGGTGTGTGCCAGTGATTAGACATCTCTTACGTTATGCTACACTCAGAAGTGTAGCTACCATCTGTCACAACACAGTGCTATCACAATGCCATCGACTATATACCCTCTGCTATACCTTTCGTCCCTGTGACTTATTCATTTCCTAACTGGAAGTGTGTGCCTCCCACTCCCCTCCACCCATTTTGCCCCTCCCCCATTCCCTTCCTGTCTGGGAACCATCAGTTCTCTGACTTTATAGGTCTGATTCTTTCTGTATGCTTACTCATGTTTTGTTTTTTAGATTCCACATGTAAGTGAAATCATATGGCATTTGTCTTTCTCAGTCTGACTGATTTCACTTAGTGTTAATACCCTCTAGTCCTATCCATGAAATATGTACTTTTTTTAAAAAGCTCCTCAAATATTCTGATGCAAAGCTAGGTTTGATTCCACCAGTGTAGATTTCAAAGAGCTGGTCATTTCCAATCAAAAAGTTTTGCCACCTGCAGGGCATTTTTGACAGGGATCAAGATATAAGAAACCTGATTGGACAGGGCACCTGGGTAGCTCAGTAGGTTAAGCTTCTGACTCATAATTTCAACCCAGGTCATGATCTCACGGTTTCTGAGAGTGAGCCCTGTGTCAGGCTCTGTGCTGATAACGTGGAGCCTGCTTGAAGATTCTCTCTCCCTTTTTCTGCTGTTCCTGACACATGTACTGTCTTTCAAAAATAAATAAATATTTAAAAAAAAAAAAAAGAAATCTGGTTGGATAAAAACAAAAACCTCCTAAGAACACGATTTCAAGCACTTCACAATAATAACCATCACAGGAACAAAACACAGTTATCTTCAAATTTAAATTTATTAAGACATTCAGCTATGTCTGTCAGTCTACATCCAAATTTGCTACTAAAAATAAAATAAAGTCACATCCCACATTAGGAATATCGAGTCTGAAAAACACTTTTTGAGCCAAGCCTATTGTATAAATAAATGACTAGTTTCTTTTCATATCAAAATTCCCATAAAAAATTACATTCCCCCCTCCCCAGTTCTACCTGTAGCCATGATGAATGTAAAAATTTAAATATGACACATCCTTGTCAAAGAAAAGGTGCAAAGTCTATTAACAGCTTTAAAACTGGCATTTGCAGAGTGTGATCATACAGTTATGTACTCATTCCCAAAGTGCAAATATTGCCATAATTTAACACTGTTTTGATTCAGTTGCAAGAATTAAACATTACACAGCATTGAAAAGTACACTTAAGGGCCTCTATCAGTGCCCTAAAGCCCTTCCCACTTTGGTCTCCTACACGAACGTGGACCCCAAAGTGTTCATTAGAGTTTTAGTTTACTTCACACAGCCAACACAGTATACAATATATTAACAAAAGTTTCATATACATCAAAATATTGGAGACTCCATCATAAAGTTCAAGAGTCTCAGATTACATGAATGCACCCGCAAGGCCCAAGTGCCCACCCACCCCCTAAAGCACATACGAAGTATGAGCGTGCTTCAATCTTTGAATACAATCAATGCTCCTACATCTTTGATTTCATTTCAGTGCTGTACAAAACTCAATTATCACCTGACTGAGTCCCAATTAACGAAGGGAAAGGGGTTGGTGACAAGGGCTGGTCACTACTCATACTTTGTAACAAGAATGATCCTGTTCCATAGAAAGTGAGAGGTCTGTTCTGCTTCGGCCTGCTTCTTCCCACGCTGTCCTGATGCTCTTTATCCTTCTTTCTTTAGCCCCTTTCAAGCACTCAAATGTGATTTTATTTATCCCTTCCAAGTCAGGGGCAATTTCTGAAGCTGCTAAGGCTGAATTTTGTTGGCAAACTTCTATATCAGCATAGGATACAGAAATACATTTTGATTAGCATACATTGCAAAATTTCTCCCACAATGTCAAGGGGATGAAAGCCAGCAGTCTCCACTGAGAGTACTTCCTGGGTCAGATTCTTGGAATGTCAAGTCTCCTGCCTCATCATCTTATACATTCATTTCTCAAATCTGAGTGCGAATTTCATAGTTGAGTTAACTTCTCCAGAGTATCAAAGCATTACTTCTGCTTCTTTTCTTCTGGGCTGACCTCAACAGGACATACTTCATCTTCTGCACTAACACGATATTCCTTAGGATCACAAGTCCCTTCCTGGCTATCTGATCGTGTGACAATGCATTCTTTATTGTCCCTAGAACCTTCCTGCATCCCAGTCCCTGGAGGATGCTCTTGATTTGGAGGTTCAGTACCTTCCTGAAGCATGATGTGTTGCTCAGCTCCAACATGAGGTTGTGGAACCAGCTCCGTTCCTAACCCTGCAAGCTGGGAGGAGTTTTTGAGGTGGCAGTGGCACAGAGGGCAGGTCTCCTGGACATACAGCCATTTCTTGAGACATCCTGCATGGAAGAAATGACTGCAAGGTGTGATCACAGCAGATTTCATGTCCTAGAAGCAGGAGGAAAGGTATCTCATAAATGTCTATTATCTAAAATCGTTGTTGCTAATCCCAAAAGTTCTAGTTTCATCATTTCTTTCCCACAAGTTCCCCATATAAAATTTGTAACACAGATCTTAGAATAAAACTCATTTTAGATTACAATAATAATCCTCCTGCCATCAGAGACCCCTTTATACCAAAATGCAAGAACCACTACCTAAGTAAATAAAAAAGAAAGTAAAAACCGAAAATGAGAAGGAAACTAACTTAACTGGCTTCTGCCTCAGTATGAAACATGAGCATCACACAACTATTGCAGTGTGATTACTGGGTCTCCCCCGGCACGGCATGAGTGTAATTAGAACCTCAGAAAATCTGATGAAGGCAGGACTTTCCACAGTAATGCTTCAACACAGCTGGACAGATTATTCCATGATGAAATTACTGGCAAGGAGACAAAGTCAGCCACATAACACCAGGATATTGGCAAGGAAGTAGCAATTTCATTAGGGACAATGTAACGCAGTCTTCAAGGTAAGGTCGGTATAAACCAGCATTTCTCAACTTTCATCACAAGCACCAGAGTGCTTGTTAACCATGCACATTCCTGGGCCACCCCAGTTCTACTGAATTGGGATATCTGAAGATGGCATTCACAAATCTGTAATTACAGCAGGTCACCCATGTGACTTTTATGCACACTCAAGTTTGATAACTATTGCAATAAGAAAGAAGTGGTGTATTTTGCATTAATATTCCTTGCAGAAGAAATATTTAAAGAGAGAAGGCTGAGGACATGATGCTTCAATTGCAAACATATACATTTGGTGACACAACCATTAATTTTGTTTGAAGTCTCAAAACAAGGAGTTGTAGTTGTCACATAAATTCCTTGCCAAAAACTGGTAACATCTGGGAGTCAACTTTTAAGCAGAAAGCCATCCAAGGAAAAGCAGCCAGCTGGGAAGTTAAGCAATTTGACTTTCATTTTCTGTGTGATATCAGCAGGTAGTTCTAGCACCTCAAAAAAGTGATGTGACAACAGGAAATACAAAAAGAGGACTCTTAAATCCCAGAGATGGAACATTTAGGTATGGGCTGCTAAAGCTGATGTATGGGTCTTTGACATGCTTTGTCCTGCATACAACAGGGCTACCAAGCACAAAGGAACCAGAACTAAGACCAGGACCCCTTCACTTGGGGGGAACCTACAATACTCCTTAGTTCCCCCAAATGCAAAAATCAACCTGGAAAACATTATTCTGTGAGTACCCAAGGTATGTTCTAGTAACAATAAAAAAGTGGTAGTTGCATTTTATTCTTAGACAAAATTCTTGTACTAGATAGTCTTAAACACAGATACACACACCCCATTAAACCGTAGAGCAGCCTTGGAGAAAGAACATTCCTTCATACTCAGTGACACCATCTATAGTTTTATTCCCCTAGCACACGCTCTTTAAGAGCAATTTTAAAGGAACAATTTCTGACAGTACAGTTAAGCTATAAAAGCTGCTACTCAACCACCCCCTTGCACAGGTTATTGGGGACTAAACTCTAGGCCTATTTTTTTGTTGTGACATTTCCAAACTCCTTTACATACTATCTTTCAGTTTTAATAGAGGGCAATCATCAGCTATTCGTGGCACACATGCCAAAGATGCCAGGAAGGCCGACTACAGTGCCATACCAATTGGTTGCCTCTACCCCACGTCCATACACACAGGCTATCTCCATCTCAGATATCCATCAACCCACAGGTAAACACGCACTCTCTCCAACTATGTTAAGTAAATGAATACTTCTTCCCCACCCTGGAAATACCAGAAGGAAAAGAGTCAGAATCTTGGCACACCACTTTTCAGAAGTTGCTGACTCCTGATAGTATATACTTGATAGTACATATATCTGTGTGTGTGTGTGTGTGTGTGTGTGTGTGTGTGTGTATTCAGGAGTAAATATAAAATACACCTGACCTGTTTTTCCTTTATTTATGGGTGAGCAATGTTGAAAATAACAATAAATTAGAACTTGGACTAAATTAAAAACTTAGTTTAGAAATAAAACAGAAATAGTCTATCAGGTCTTTAATAATCTTTGAAACCTTTTTTTTTCTTTTTTTTTTTTAAACCCAGGAAATAATTCTGCCTAGAAATTTAACTTAAACTTGGTTAATATGGTTAAAGTCCCAGGAGATACATTGTATGACCCACCCAAATGGATTCTTACTGTGCAAGTTACCTGGTAACAGATGGCACAAATATCATTGTGTTTCTCCAGCTGCTCTTTTGTAGCAATAGGTAATGATTTAATCTTATTCACAGCATCCCTGCGGAGAAGGAAGCTCTTCCACCCCAGCTGTGCCCGAAGCCACACATTATAATAGGAATGGATGAAGATGATCATTGAGCCCATTACGGTCCACTCTCCGAAGATGGTCTCTGAGACACCATAGGCCACCACACAGAGGGCCACAAGAAACTCCAAGAGGCGGTAAGTGCCATTCACATAGTAGATGACATCATCCATGTTTTCCACTGGCTCTTTTCTGAATTCCTCAACCATAAATAAGACATAAATAAAAAGTGTTCCCAAAACCTGGAAAAAAAAAATCACATTATTTTAAAACAGAATATTACCACTAATAAAGGCTTTGCATAGACTTTAAGCAATAACAACATTCCTAAATACTTTTAGGGTGCCATATTTAATACCTAGAGACAGTGGTGTCATTAAAATGTGGGTGCTCTCAGTAATCCAGGCATTCGCTATCAGAAAGCCACACCTTGAGACATAACTTTCTTAAAAATGATTCTGATTAGTTTCTGACTCATCCTTTCCATTTATTCCCCAGATCATCAAAACCTATTAAAGTTCCATCTAAATTGTCCTAATTCTGTAGTCATACATGTTCCTCAACTTTCAAAGAACCTTTACCCCTACAGGGAACAATGAATAAATCTGTGTTGCCAGTGCTATATTTTGTTACTTTTTACTGATCTAGTAGCAAAGAGCCACCTTCAAACTACAACAAGGTTTTCATTTCCAGGGCAGTATTATCAGTTGTATATATATACACATGTGTGATACACACGTATGTCATATATTTATATATACCATGACACAAAAGATATTTCTGAGTAGGTATTTACTTTAAAAATGAGCTCCAAACAATTTATAAAATCTTTTAATATTTTAGAGTTCCTTATTAATTTAAGCTTTACATGATAGTTGTGTATCATTTAAAAAACCAGCAAAGTTTAATTACCTTGGTAACAAAAATACAGTGACATAGACAGGTCTGGTATTTTAATAACCTACCATCTAACTCCTATGCTGAAATCAGTGTAATATTTTCTGACAAATAAGTTGGGAAGTGATCACCTAAACAGGCTACTTCTAATCATTAATCCTGAAGAAGTTTAATTTCTTTTCAAGAAGGAAAATAAAATCAGTTATTGCAGAAAGTTAGTTACTCCTAGGCTTACCTGAAGAGAGGTGAGAATGCTGCTGGAAATAATGATAAGCAACCAAAAATCCATGTGGAAAAACTGGCAAATCATGTAAGCCATATAAGCAGGGAACACTAGTAAAAATAAACAAAGGCTCACCGCACGGAAGTGTTTCCATAAACTCCTAGAGAAAGAAAAGTATTTCTTTAAAGTACCTGTCACCCAGGAGCACAATGATCACATTAGCAACTGATAGGTCTTTGGGCTGTGCTTACATTTCCCAGTTTACTGAGCATCCTTGTCCATGCCCGTCACTGTCCTAAATTTCAGGGCAAGTGTCATAGGCTTGGTATTTCAAAGCCCCCGACTCACCTCTTCTCTCCACAGTCAATTGCCAAGTGCCATCATTTTTTTTTCTTTTTTTGTTTTTTCCCTAATGGTTAGCTTTCGGTTCCATTCTCATTCCTACCAATTCCAAAGTGATTTTAGGCTTTTGTAGCATTAAGCCTTAGCAATTTCAAGAGTAATTTGTGGTTTTAAGTCATGAGACATCTTCTCCACCCACTGTGCCATGATGAAAATCTCTGCTACTGTGAGTACAATATTACTAAGAGGAATGGTGCTCCAGTGAACAGCTATATTATTAATCCTCACATCTGTCAGGCTTGGGGGTGAAAAACTATGAACCACTGTGTTATATGTAGGACCTACTAGCCGGTCTTCCTCTCCTGGTGCCTAATCTATCCTGGACATGGCCTGCCTAATCTTTCTACAGCTCTGCTAGGGTAATATTGCCAAAACCTGTTCTAAACTTCCTAGCCTGGCTTTTGAGCTCCTCTACTCCCAATTTCTTGGTCTAAACTTGTCAACATCTCTTCCTCATTATAAGCAAAGATGGTTCATTAACTGTATTCTAAGAAAAATACAAACATTCTTACATTCCACCAGAAATGCCTCTGTCCCACTCTCTTTTGTTCTAAACCCTTTAGGCTAGCTCAAGCTGAACAAATATATGCACACAGACAGGTAATGTGAATCCTTTCTCCAGGAATCACCAATCCTCTCAGAGTTCTTAACACTGGTACAGGCCAATCACTAAACTGTAGTATTGTTTCGGGGCACCTGGATGGATGGCTCAGTTGGTTAAGCGTCCTACTTTGGCTCAGGTCATGATCTCAGTTTGCGAGTTTGAGCCCCAAGTCAGGCTCTGTGTTGACAGCTCAGAGCCTGGAGCCTGCTTCAGATTCTGTGTCTCTCTCTCTCTCTGCCCCACTTGTGCTCTCTCACACTCTCAAAGATAAATAAACATAAAAAAAATTTAAAAAAATAAACTGTAGTATTGTTTCAATTATACAGATATTTATATATCATATAGCTAAACATGTTTATGTTTATTTTATATTATCTAAATAATATATATGTACATACCCAGAAAAATGTCTTATCACCCAAATTTAAACTCCTTGAAAAAAAGAACAAGAACTCTTTCTTCACATGGCTCAGTTTTTAGGCACAAAGGCTTATATGAAGTAAGTGCCAAATAAAACTAGAACATTTATTTTTGCCTGATATTTTTCAAATTATTTTCATTACCTTTTATTTTTTTACCTACTTATCTATCCACTCAAATGCAAAGTCCTATAAGCAGGATAAAAGTTATGGTTATCTCATGGGGGAATAGTTACTATATAGGTATAAAGTATACATAAATATATATAAAGTACATATATATATATATAGGTTAGTGTTTACATATATATACTTCATATATAGTTCAGTATGTGTACACATATGTTGTGTACACACACACACACACACACTTTTGAAATATAGTATAGCCTTGTGCTTTTAAGACACCAACAAATTAAGAGGCTTCTTAGATTTCAGTTTCTGACTCCACTTTAACCCTACTCATCAGTAGTGGAATACATACACCAGAGGCCGTGTAATTATGGTAAAAGGAGAAGGAACATAACTTTTCTTTTTGTGTATCTCTTCATACATCACAATATTCTAATAAATCATCCCTTAAATACATCCCAATTTAAGACAGATTATATACCAAGTTGTAGAAGATACATAAACAAAAACCTTCCCCGAGTGCCTGAAGCAGAACTTTGGAAAATTTTCATGCAACAGGAAAAAAAGGTGTGATTTCCACTCCCCTGCAAGTTTACTTATAGAACTATTTACTTTATATACCCAATTTCCAAGTAAATAGATGATAGAGGGCCACCACAAGGGATTTTTATATATATATATATATATATATATATATATATATATATATATATATATATATATTTATCAGCTGTTTCCATTTTCTGGGTAAATAAAGGCCAAAGTTAATTTTTTAACATAGTAATTACAAATCTAGAAAGACACTGTGAACCCTCTGTCTTTTCCTCTCTCTTAAACACAAAACTCCATTACAATCTAAGTGAATATCAAGACTTAACAATTGTTAATGATTTCCTATAAAACATGAACACTTATTTAAGTTCATTATGAGGAAATGTAGATTTCAACCAAAATAGTTTAAAGCTCATGGCTACAAAAAAATTAAACTGTTTTAATTAAAAATCAGCATCTGTGATCTAAAATCAATGTAGAGTCTCAAGGAGACAAAAAAAAAAGTAACATAAATCACCCATTCTACCTTTAACTATAATATAGGTGGGAAGGAAAAATAACCACAAAGTTAAATGCTAAACTGTGTGGGACTACTTGTAATTAGTAATTCAGAGAAGAAAGTGAATTATTATGATAAAAATTAAAGACAGGCACTTTGGAACTGTTTTACACCTTTTCTTGCAAGCATTTCTACTTTCTGAAGTTGAGACAAACTTGTCAGTAGTTCTGCTTTGAGATGCATAACAATTTTAGTTTTTTTAAAGAAAGGCAGGCAGGAAGGGATTAGTGTAACAGTAGTTATACTATATTAGATGATAAATTATAAATTTTCTTTAAATAGGGTAATTTACCTTAAAACTTTAAATATATTTTTCAAAATCAAGCTGTAATACATTTATATAAAATAGGTATATATTTACATATACACAACCATATATTTATACACATACACTGAGAAGTATATACAACATTATGCCAAGAGTTACAATTTATGTTTAATTTTGGCATAAGTGTGTATACACACAAACACAAAAATATATATACATAAACACAAATACAGGTGTGTATATTATATACAGAAACAAATATACACATCTATTTAAGCAGTAAAAATTCAGTAAAAATCTAATTTAAAGGGCGCCTGAGTGTCTCAACTGGTTAAGTGTCTGACTCTTGGTTTTGGCTCAGGTCATGATCTCACGGTTTCTTGAGTTTGAGCCCCATGACGGGCTCTGTGCTGGCAGTGTGGAGCCTGCTTGGGATTCTCTCTCTGCCCCTCCCCGACTCATGCTCTCTCTCAAATATATAAATAAACTTAAAAAAAACTTTTTTTAAATCTAATTTAAGATAAAATATAAAAAGAATAGCAGAAAATGACACTGAAACCTCATCCCAGTAACAGGTGCCTGGGAGGCTCAGTCGGTTGAGTGTCAGACTTCGCCTCAGATCATGATCTCACAGTTCATGAGTTCAAGCCCCACGTCAGGCTCTGTGCTGACAGCTCAGAGCCTGGAGCCTGATTCAGATTCTGTATCTTCCTCCCTTTGCTCTTCCCCCACTCATGCCCACTCTCTCTCTCTCAAAAATAAAGCTTAAAAACATTTTAAAAAGTTAAAAAAAAAAAAAACCCAGGTTAAGCACTATATAATAAAATATACCTTATAAACACCCCAATCCATTTTTTTAAAAAGTTTGTCATTTGAATATCTACTACGTAATTAGAATAAGTAGACCATCACCCTAAAATTCCTTGTTAAGACCTGGAGTAAAATTTATAGATAAAGGTTAACAAATATCTCTATGGCTAAAATTGAGACACCTTTTTAAGTTAAACACTGAAAATTACCTCCAGTCTAAGCAACTCCAAAGACATGTGAGGATTCTTCCCCTAATAATTATTTTCTTTAATGACAGAAAGAAGCGATGTTTCATGAATTATCAATATTATCTCTTGTTTCTCTAATTTGAGAATTAAGACACGTTTCATTTCCTTTTTTAATCTTAACCCAGTACACTGAATTAATCATAATCCCTGATTCAGAATGCACTATTGCCATTGGTCTGTGGGTGTCCCTCTCTTTACTGAGTTAGTAACCTAATTAGCTCCCTTAAAATATTGTAGCAAGCCTTCACGAACCCATCTCCCCATACAAAAGTGAGGGCCTGGACAATAACCCCCATTTAACCATATGGAAGGCCTGCCTTTTCCATATCCTGCCTCACTCCATACAATGAAAGTGTTCTTTACTCTCTTGCTTGCTTCCCTTTTTAGAGTTTTAATCTGTATGTATTCCTAAAGAGGAGATTTAGAATTTTTGTTTTTAACATAAAAATAACATTCTATACTGTCATCTTTTTGGAGTTACTTTTTAACTTTATAATGTTATGAATCACTCCTACTGTTTTATGTGTCACAAGATTTCTAATATTCCATGGTGAAAATTATCACATTTACTCACCCACTTTCCTGTTCCCAAACATGTCATTTGGGTTGTTTCCAGATGTCTGCTACTATGCATTGTGCTATGAACATTCTTCTACATGTCCTTACTGAGCATGTGCAAGAATGTCCTGAGTATACATGTAGGAGGAAATAATGACCAAACTGTTCCCAAAGTCATTCACTTTACACTCCTACCAGAAACCAGAGATACGCTGTGATCTAGACCTTCCTCCACCCTAGGTATCAGCTGATTTTTTTTCTCTCTCTCTTCTTCCTTCCTTATTTATTCCTTGCCAATCCCAGAGGTTGAAAATAGCACCTCAATGTGGTCTTGATTTACATTTCCCCCATTAGTAAAGAGGTTGAACCTCTCTTCATAGTCCTGTTTCTTCTTTCACTAAGAGCCTAAAGATAAAGATGTATTTCATCTTCTATTTCTCTTCTTCATCTGAGCTGTTTGTGTATTGATATCAATTCTTGGATGAGTATAAATACTTCGAGTATCTTCTTGTAGTTTGTAAAGTTAACTTTAGGTTTAAAAAGTTAATTTTAGTAGTTAGATTTATCACTCTGCTTTCACAGTCATTCTCAACTCCTAGTCTCCCTTTCCCAGCAGTTCTGTCAGTTTAAGAGATTGTTTCCCACTTGAAGGTCCAAAATATGCTAGCCTATGTAGAGTTTCAATTTTTTGTTTTGACATTTCAGGTCTCTTAAAATTCCAGAGTTGATCCTTTGTTTATGGTGTGAGATAGGAACCCATTCCATCCTTTTCTAAACAGAAACCGTTTTCTTCCAGCAGAATTACGGAAGACTACCACCTGTCCCCACTCATCTGATATGCCACCTCCGTCACATGCCAAAGTTCCACATACACAGATCTGTTTGGGGGCTCCCTGTTCAAATGCTCAAGTTGTTTCTACTTGAGCCAGTATTACAAAAGCTTCACAGTACCTCCTACTATGAGTGAAATAAAACTTTATCTTCCTCAAGTTGTCTGTTTGATTTCAATACAAGGATTATACTAGCCACACAGAATGAGTTGTGTAGTATTCTTTCTATTTATTGTCTGGAAGTGCATGTTTAAAATAGGGATAATCTGTTCCTTCAAAGTTTGGAACTTGCCTGTACTGCCATCTATTTACCATTTGCCTTCATTTCTTTAACAGCTACAGAACTATCCAGGTTTTTAAATTCTTCTTGAGTCAGTTCTAGTAAGTTACATTTTTCTCATACTTCTCAGTTTTGCTCCTTTCCCTCTAAATTTCCTCTGCACGAGACCTTGGAGGAAGAAGTCAGTAATAAATAAAGCTAGTGCAGCATCCTGGAGGAAACAAGAACCGGATTTAATGGTTCTTATGGCAGTGGAATTACAGATTGTTTTTTCTCTTTCCCAAACTTTCTATAGTATTATATTAGTCTTACTAATATATGCAAAGTAATTAGTATAATTAATGATACTCCCAGAAAGGACAAAATAGTGTTGTACTCAGATAAAAAACAACCCAATCACTTAAGTGGCTATTTAAGGGAGTTCAGCACCAAGTTCAACATCTTAAATGCTTCTATTGAGATACTTCAACCCTCAAAACCAAATCTCAAATAACTATAATGAACTGTAACGATTAAGGTTATCTGAAACAAATCAAAGTTTATTTAAATTAAAATGGATTCTGTCAGCTATTCTACCATTTGAGAAAAAAATTCAGAATGTTCAGCAATGTGGGATATGGGAATAGAAAGATAAATGTGATGAACTACAAAATGTTAATTTGGAATGTTTTAAAAATCTGCTATCAAATTTCGATCTCCCAAAAGATCACCTGTTCCCTTACTCATAAAACACTACCAAAGCGGCAATAAATTCAGATAGTTCAAAAATCAAGAGTGTGAATGGATGCTGGAAAAAAACAGTGACACTGAATTTTAAGCGTTCTTATAGAATGCCCTTGTATAAACTATAATAAGCTAAAATTGTATCTTAAAGAGCTAAATGATAATTTGACTTTTATTCCTTAAGAAAACCTCTATATAGTATGGCATGAACATGAATGCAGCTATTAATTTCACTTGGTCCCAGAAGGTGTCAAAAAGTCCCATTAAAACCTAAGTTGGGGGCGCCTGAGTGGCTCAGTTGGTTAAGCGTCCAAATTCAGCTCGTCATGATCTCGCGTCGTGGTCTGTGAGTTCGAGCCCCGCGTCAGGCTCTGTGCTGACAGCTAAGAGCCTGAAGCCTGCTTCAGATTCTGTGTGTCTCTCTCTCTGCCCCTCCCTTGTTCATGCCTGCCTCTCTCTTTCTCTCAAAAGTAATAAACATTAAAAAAAAATAAAACCTCAATAAGTTGCAATGGTTCTAAAATGCCATCAGATGAGGCAGTTATTCCATTAATGGCTATCTTTACGACTGCCTGAGAGCCTTTATTTCTCTCTTTCCAATGATTTTCTCCTTTCTCTCAATGCTTTCTCTGCTTTAGCATTACACAAAATAAAATTATTTGGTATATTTCTTGGACTGAATTTTCTGCTCTCCATTTTAAAATTGGACAAATATAAAAAGTATTAAATATCTCTGAAGAAGAAAAACACTGACTGGTAATTAATTACATGGTCTTTGATGTGATTTCTAACTATAGGCATCTTGAGAGGAAAAAAACAGAAACGTTAAACATATAGAAAAAAATTTAAAAATGTAAACTCATCACCTTAAGCTAATACCAATTATTCATCCATGTTCTGTCTCTAAACATTATCTTCAAAAAAATCTTCAAAAAAAAATCTACATATATAAAGAATATTACAAAAAATTTTTAGGAAGTTTCTTACTTGTCTCTAGATGCTCCCAGCGCCAAAACAATTGGATCTGCAATCTCTAACATTGACTGTAGGATAGAAGCTACAACAATGAAGAGGATAATACTGAGCAGGAATGCCCGATGAACAACCTGTAGTTCTATGAGACCAGTCTGTACTGCCAAGATTAACAGCGTAACTCCTTCTGTCATGCCCCTAAAAAAAACACACATTTTTAGAAAAACAAACAATAATCAGAATCTCATTTCATTCCATGAGCAAATAATCCTGATCAGAATGTTAATACATATAACATTGATATAACACATATAATATATAACACTGACATGTAATAACAATATAATGACTATGTAATAGTCATAATATTTCACTATATGTGTAAAACATAATTACTATTATTTTAGCATACAATGAGAATAAAAGCAACTTCTAAGATAAATAAAAGGTTTTGCTAATGAGCCAGACTACCATTCTGAGATATCCACTGAATTACACATATTTATATCATGAGCTTTTTCCTGACTATAAAAGATAAAATCATAGGTGAATGTCTTCATAATCTTGAAGTAGGAAAGGTCTCTTTAAGCAGACCATAAGAACCAGAAGACATAAATACAAACTTTTTTGAAATTCAATTGCCATATGGAAAATATATACAAAAATCCTTAGAGATCTTTTTTTATCCTATTGACTTGATTTATAAATAACTCTTACAAATAAATGAACAAAGGATTAAGTCCAATTTTCAAAACCACAAATTAGCAAATATTTCGAAGTCTGATGACCCAAGCACTGACAAGGAATCTGAGAAAAAATGAGAACACTAATGTTGAC
Organism: Acinonyx jubatus; assembly: GCF_027475565.1. Taxonomy (NCBI): domain Eukaryota; kingdom Metazoa; phylum Chordata; class Mammalia; order Carnivora; family Felidae; genus Acinonyx; species Acinonyx jubatus. The sequence goes on along the minus strand of NC_069380.1, from coordinate 186,209,756 downwards.
ATAAAACATGTAAAACATTTCTGGAGAAAAATTTGCTAATAAATTTAAAATATATACACAATTTAACTCAATAATCTTGCTGGTAATAATTTACCCTATGGATGTACTACAAAAAATTTATATGTAACAGAAAACACAGTGAATAATAAAACATGTTATGTGACATCATGGGAATATAACTGGCAAAATCCAGATTCTGAAAAATTAAGTAGAACAATCTAGTGTCTTCAACAAATAAAATGAGAGGGGGAAAAAATACAGAGAGACAGCAAGGACCTAAACATTAAAAGAGACTTAAAAGATATTAACCAACTGCAATATGGGCCTTATTTGGATCTGAAGCTGAGCAAATAAAATGTTTTAAAAAAAAGATCAGGAAAATATGAACACCAACTGGGAATTTGAGGTCAAGGAATTCTTCTATAACTGGGAATGAATATTTTATTGTTGTTATGTTTTTCATATGAGACTGAAATACTTGTGGGTAAAATGGTATCATATCTGAGATTTGTGCCAAACAAATGCAGCCAGGAGTTATGGAGGGGACAGAGTAAGTGAAGTTGATAAGGGCATGCATGATAGAAGATAGGCCATATTATTGGAGATGGGTGACAAGTATATGGAGGTTCATTTTACTATTCTCTCAACTTTGTTAATTTGAAATTTTCCTAATTAAGAGTTAAAAAAAGAGAGACATATACAAAGATACTCATAGCACAATTTTTAATAGCAAAAAAAATACATTTATATTTTAGAATACTATGCTTTAATCAAAAAAATGAGGATGTCTCTGTTGACATAAACAAATTATCTAAAAACTATTTAAAAGAAAAAATAAGGTGTAGAACTGTTTACAGTATGTGGAAATGAACAACAACAAAATATATATATGCATTTTTCCCCATAAGAAAATTTAAAATAATGATCTATAGCTGTTACCTTTGGGGAAAGGAAATGACAAGCAGGGGAAGGAAGAGTTGTCACTTCCCGTTTGGTATTTTCTGAATGGTATTAATTTGGTGAGCTTATACAGGAATTATTTTTCTTTCTTGCCCTCCCCTTCTTTTTTCCATTACAAAAGTGTTAGCTGGGACTGGCAGGAAGGTTATAAGGTAGAAGTTTTTCTCTTTTCTCATAAAAAAACTAAAATGTACACCAAGAAAAAAAATTTATTTCTTCCATTTACAAGGTACTCACCATCTACTAATTCTGAAATATTCCATAAAGATTTAAAGACTTTAAGATTCTTTAAATTTATATAAATGAAACCATTAAAAATTCTTACATTAAGATAACAGAAATTATGACAAATACCAAAAACAGGGTTTCCCAATATCTGATCTTAGTGATTTAATAACAACTATATTAACTATTCTTGGATTATCATTAATGCATCCTTTGAAACTTCAATCAGTATCAAATTTATGTCCAACCATAAAAAATTAAGCAAGTATCAAATACAGAAATTTGATTTTAACATGGCTACACTTAACTTCAAATGGAAAAAAAACAAGCTATTAAAAATCTCTTAAACTCGGGCTCCTGGGTGGCTCAGTCGGTTAGCATCTGACTTCGGCTCAGGTCATGATCTCAAAGTTCGTGAGTTTGAGCCCCATGTCGGGCTCTGTGCTGACAGCTCAAAGCCTGGAACCTGCTTCGGATTCTGTGTCTCCCTTTCTCTCTTGTCCCTCCCCTGCTTGTGCATGCTCTCTCTTTCAAAAATAAATAAACATTAAAAAAATTTTTTTTAATCTCTTAACTCTAGGAAAGTGTCCAGTATATACTGATAAGTACAAACAATAAAAATCCATCTTTTACATATGGAAATTCAGTTATTTTTTCATAGTATTTTTAATCCAAATAGTTTCAACCATTCAAAAAAAAAAAAAACCTTCAAAATACCATTTCCTCTGAAATTCATCATTACTTCTTCAAGTTATATATAATATTTAAATTTCTAGAGATATTCATAGTCAAGAACTTACCTATTCATGGCAGGATCATTCATGAAAGCTCGATAACCTTGCAAGTAAAACTTGCAGAGTGTCAGAACACCCAAGGCAACAAAAGAAACCGTGAAGACCAAGCCCAGAAGTGAGTAAGGAGTGCTGCAGCATTCAGCAATACTAGAAAAGAGCAGGTGGGGGTATTGATAGATAAACGTTTTCCCCTGGAAATAAAACCATCTTAAGCCTTCAAATAACCACCAAGCTTGTTCTGATCCTTATCAATTAAAACACCCAAACCAAAATTTAAGGTAAAATCACCTGACCACTACACTAACAATTTAAATCCATTATTATTATCCTAACCTACACTTTTAAAAAATCTCTTTGGCAAATATTCAGTATATAGAACCATATCTGAAACAAGTCTGATTTTTATTTATCTATCATCTCTTTCAAATGCAGTAAGAGCTTAAAATTTTGTTCAAACCTTAAGAAACATACAATTATGTATGTATGTATGTATGTATAAAAAAGGAATAGAAAAATTACTTGGGCAAGACACCTAAACGTCATCTAAAATCTCAGTATTAGGGGCTCCTGGGTAGCTCAGTTATGTGTTCAACTTCAGCTCAGGTCATGATCTCGGAGTTCATGGGTTCAAGCCCCACACTGGGCTCTATGCTGACAGCTCAGAGCCTGAAGCCTGCTTCAGATTCTGTCTCCTCTTTCTACCCCTCCCCCACTTGTGCTGTCTCTCTCTCTCTCTCTCTCAAATAGAAATCAACATTACAAAAATTTTTTAATAAAAAAAATAAAAAATAAAATCTCTATTACTTTCTTACTTTTTAAATAAGTCCAAATTCATTCATAGCTTATTGATTTATTAAGCCTATTACACCATGCTACACTTCATTTGATTGTGCTTTCTAATGGATAATAATCTGGTTTAAAACACAACTAATCCCAGTCCCATGCTTAGGTTATTATCCTAACCACAGAATTCTATTTCTTTTCTCCTTAAATTGAATTACTTTTTGGATCATCTTAAAATTCTGCATAAAACTTCCATAGTAATTACATAAATACCAATAGCAGTGAAACTTCATTAATAATGAGTTGGCTATCAAAATGTATTTGGTATCAATTTATTGCATGTTTATAGAAGCTAATTATCAATTAAAGCTGTTATTTTCAGAAAGCACAAAATCAGGGGCACCTGGGTGGCTCAGTTGGTTAAGCGTCTGACTTCGGCTCAGGTCATGATCTCCCAGTTTGTGGGTTCGAGACCTACATGGGGCTCCAGAGACTGGAGCCTGCTTCGGATTCTGTGTCTCCCTCTCTTTCTCTGCCCCTCCCTTCCTCATGCTCTCTCTCTCAAAAATAAACATTTAAAAATAAATAAATAAATAATTAAAGTACAAAATCAGACTCAGTGCCAATAAATTTATTCTTATTTACTAAAATAGGTATGTCCTATGACATTTTTATTGATATTTAATTCTGTGCAACATTTTCCCTACACCACTTAGTGCACAGTGCTCCATCATTTGGTTGGCCGAGAAACAATGGCTCTATTAATGAAAAATTTAAAATTTTTATTTGCTTACACTATCAACAAGAGCCAAAGTATGGAAAGAGACCAAATGTCCACCAATGGACAAATGGATAAAGAAGATGTGGTATATATATACAACAGAGTATTACTCAGCAATCAAAAAGAATGAAATCTTGCCATTTCCAACTACGTGGATGGAACTAGAGGGTATTATGCTAGGTGAATTAAGTCAGAGAAAGAAAAATATCATCTGACTTCATTCATATGAGGACTTTAAGCTACAAAACAGATGGACATAAGGAAAGGGGAGCAAAAATAACATAAAAACAGGGAGGGGGACAAAACATAAGAGACTCAAATATAGAGAACAAACAGAGGGTTGCTGGAGGGGTTGCGGGAGGTGGGATGGGCTAAATGAGTAAGGGGCATTAAGGAATCTACTCCTGAAATCATTGTTGTACTATATGCTAACTTGGATGTAAATTAAAAAACCAAATTAAATAAAAATACCAAAAAACCCTTTGATCTACTTATATGTACTTTCCTGAAGGACAGAGTTTCAGTCTTGCCTTTATGTACCAGGGAATGAAGATAGCGTGTGTGTGTCTGTGTGGGTGCGTGTGTGTACACAGACACACACACACAAACCCATGTGCTAGATTGGGGGCCTGAGATTCAAATTCAAGAGTGGAAAAATAACAAATACAGATCTAGCATAAGCTCACAAAAAAGATACTTTAGTAAAGAAAAAGGACTCTGATGACTTAAGACTAGTTTTTTAAAAAATCTAAATCTTAAGAACTAAGTCTTAGAATTCCTTTGGGGCAAATAGAAAAGTATTAGGATATACTTCACCAATTATTTGACTGTATCTGAATAATGAAGCAAAACATTAAAAATAACATGGCATAGGGGTGCCTGGGTGGCTCAGTCAGTTAAGCATCCGGCTTTGGTTCAGGTCATGATCTCATGGTTCGTGGGTTTGAGCCCCATGTTGAGCTCTGTGCTGACGTGCAGATTCTCTCTCTCTCTCTCTCTCTCCCTCTCTCTGTCCCTCCCTCACTTGTACTTTCTTGCTTTCTCAAAATAAAAAAACTTAAAAATGAAATAATATGGCATAGTGCAAGAGGAAGTCATAAGGTTTGAACTCAGACGGGATTTGAGATCAGCACTGTTTTTGTTTTTTTTTTACCAGTGTCACCTGGGGCAAGTTACTCTTGGCACAGTCTCCTGAGCTATTAAAATGATAATGATAATAGAGGCACCTATCTCTCAGGGTTGCTGTAAAGATTAAGTGTGAAGAAAAGTGTTTAGTAGTGTGGTTGGCATATATTAAATACTCAGTAAATGATAATTACTTTTAGTAACATATGTTTTATTTACCCAACCAATAATTTACCTTGAAATTGAAAAAATATTTTTATTTATTATATTTTTAAATGTTTATTTTTGAGAGAGAGAGAGAGAGACTGAGTACCAATGGGGGAGGGGCAGAGAGAGAGAGGGAGAGGGAGACACAGAATCAGAAGCAGGCTCCAGGCTCTGAGCTGTCAGCACAGAGTCCGGTGCAGGCCTCAAACTCACGAACTGTGAGATCATGACCTGAGCTGAAGTCAGACACTTAACCAACTGAGCCAACCAGGGGCCTCTGAAAAAATATTTTTAAAATTTGCTATGTACCTTTTCACAAATCATTTGACGAAACCAAATATACCATTATTACATTAGCACCTTCCCTGCACTGCCAGACATAGGCATCCACTGAATGAAAATCCTATCTCAATTAAATATGGGGTATTCTAATATAACTGGGAAAAGTTAATTTGCAAAACTTACTACTCCTAGATCAACGTTTTCTCTTCCTAAGGTTATGTACAGTATCACATGTTCTCATTAATTACCTTGTCAGGAAAAGGAAAAGAAGCCTCTCACGTGATGCAGGCTGATCTCGAGTACTGAAATAGGAGTAAATCTGAAGAGCAAATAAGACGAGCCAGAAAACCATGAAAAGTACAGGGACTACGAGTTGATTCCACAGGGACATTCCCAAAGCTAGAAGGCCATATACCTCTACTACCTGAGTAAGAAAATAAGATAGGAAAACATCTTGTATCACTTCAACAAACACATTTAAACATAAAAGAGTAATACAGAGAAAAATAAAATAGCTTTTTTTCACTGTAAGGTTGTTTCAGATAAATTCCTTTAAAGTTTTCTCTATACAGTCACTAAGTACCACATTTTTAAAAATTCACTGAGTTTTCATTATTGTTAACACGACACACACTCATCAAATGACCACCATAAATTCCCCTTATGGTTCAGAGTAAAGTCACTTTCAGAGTAAAATTACATCAAAGGCAGGTTGTAAACTGACTCATCTGTAAATCATAATGATCAATCAGGACTACCTTAAATGATACAATAGTGCTTGAGTGGCTAGAAAAACAGGCAATATGAAAGGAAGACTTTTTCAGGATTTAGTCAGGAAATTTTATAGGTGAAACAGTTTGATGAAGACAGAATAATCACTGGAGTTTACTGGAGAGAGAAGACAGTTAGCAAGTCTTTTTTTCCCCAGATAAATCAATTCCCCTTGTTCCTCCTATGCATTTTTCAAACAACATTTCTCAATTTATTTGGTTTGCCAAGTGCCTTAACACCAAGAAAAAAGGTACATGTAAAAAAAGTTTATTAATCTACTAATAAGTAAATTAGCTTTCTAGTTTGTAAAATAATCTCTTATGAGATTGATTAGGAAGAATCAATTTTCATAATCTGATTCAGCCGAAGAGCACAATGTAACCAAGTTTCTAGAGTTACTATGCCAGGGACCAGACCCTGGTAACACAACAGGGTTCTCCAAGGCAGGCTATAAACTATAACCTACAGAGCCAAATGGTCTTGCTGAAACTCTCAGTGTGATACCAGAATGCTTCAATAAACTACAAATATCTTAAAATACACTGACTTCAAGTTATTCTGATTTCTAATTAATACCTATCTCTAGATAAAGATCTTTTAAGCATTAAGTTAAAATACACTGACTTGCAAGTTATTCTAAATTTAAATTATTTTCACCTGGAGGCACCTAGGTGGCTCAATCGGTTAAGGATCCAACTTCAGCTCAGGTCATGATCTCACAGTTCACAGCCTCTCTGAGGCTGACAGCTCAGATCCTGGAGCTTGCTTTAGATTCTGTGTCTCGCTTTCTCTGCCCCTCCCCCTGTCACACTCTTTCTCTCTCTCTCAACAATAAACATTCTTTTAAAAATTATAAAAAATACTTTTAGTAATAAAAAAATGATAAATTCCATTTGTAACTCAAATGCTTTTTCTAAAATCTAGTCAAGATTAACTTCTCTTTTTCCCCTACTAGAAAATATTTAACGAAAAAGCAAATTGTCCAACTACGTGCAAAATAATTATTAGCAGCAAATGATCATTGAGAGGTAGAGAGTATTTTTCCTCCTTTCCATTCAAGAAACATGACTAAAAAGCCTGATAGTTTCCATTTCTTGCCTATCCAATTCTTTCCAGGTTGTGAATTTTATAACCTATAATTTATTTTCAACTACAACATCTAGTGGTGCATGAATCTTATGGCAACCAAGAAGGTAAACATGACATTGAAAAATGAGGGCTCTGTCCTTATGATGATAAAACAGCATCCAATTAATGTTTACTGCCTACTGTTTTCCTACAAACTAGGATAGCTCCACAAGACTGAATTCAAAGAAAAACACTAGTCATTCTTACTCTGAATGGAAGTACAGTGCTTCCTCATGAAATAGCTCTTCACGGAGTGTGAAAATAACTTCCTCTTCTCTGAAAGACCTACTTTTAGGAAAACTGCCCAAGTTAATCATTACATAAGATGAACAATGAAGGCAGAATCAGGCTAAAGCCAAGAGTAGAGGGAAATTTTTCTGGGAAATCTGTCCCTGGGGCTACAACAACAACAACAACAACAACAACAAAACCCACTTCACTTAGTAGTTTCAGTTTGGTCAATCTGAGAGCATCCTGTACCTTAAGGTCACATACACACAGTCGAAAGGTAGAAAAGAATGTCCATTTTAACATTTTGTTTTTATATATCAATGTCAGTTTTAGTATCTATTTTATATACAGAAACTTATCAATTAAGGCAAATGGAAATAGATAAATATCTATTGTTTCTGTCTGGGAATAATCTGTTTTAGAGCAAAGGTTAAAAAAAGTAGGATAAGGCAGAAGCACATCATCTTGGCAACATCAGTTTATCTAAGCAAAATCCATCATAGTATAAACAACTTAACTTCTCAGTTTACATAAATTAAGCAAACATAGGGGGAAATAACTGTAGGCACAGGACTATAACCAGGAGAAAAATCAGGATTTGACCCCTAGATTTTCAATTCTGTATTACTTTGGTCTTTGTTATAATACTCAACACATACAGAATAATGTCTGCCTGGCACCAAACTCACTTAAATCTCACCTAACCCTATGAGTTAGGTACAACTGTTATTATTAGCTCCATTTTATGGATAAACCAACTTAAGTGACTATCCCCAGGTTACACAGTTAGTAAACAACAGCGCCAGTGTAAAAACCCACACTCTGCTTCCACAGAATCCCTTTACTGCCTCTCTATACAACACTTCATAATAAAAAATCTTACATGTTCCTAATTAGGTTGCTATTTAAAAACTGTCCAACAGAATGTTACCATAACCATGACTGAAATAACAAGGAGCTAAACCTTTAATATAACTAGTATTTATGCAGAATTTTATCTACCTGTGTGTGGTGTCAGTCTTACCTGAACCAATTCTCTGTATGCAGACTTAGCAAGGTTGTAAGGTACTAAAAGATTAGACCCAAGAAAATAGAGAACCTCCAATCCAGTAAAAATCATAGCAAATTTGTTGATGATAACAATGGTCTCCAGAGGAACAAGGCAGAGTCGTGCTAGCAGAGGAAGCATGTGAGCTGAAAACAGCCAAATCTGCTTCGTTTTCATGACACAGGAACATAAAGTACACACCACCAACTGACCTAAAATGGGGAGGAGAATGCATTTAAGATTTGGTATTCACAAAATAAAAGCAAAAGATAATGCCAATAAGCATGATGACACAGCTTTTGAAAAAGTCTAATTAAGATCTCCTAGGTAACAGTCTAAATCAAATTTTTACCTCATCTGACCATAATTACATATTCACATGTCCTGTCAATTCTGAGCATCAATTCCCTAGGTACTGATCTGAAAAAAGCAGTACAAATATCCACTAGTCTTCATCACATTTCAGATGACATATATAATACAAAAAACGTTTTTTTAAATGTCTAGTATTATAATAATTCAATTACTACTGTTTACATATAGCTCTTTTCACAAAGGTCCATCAATATTTAATTGTTCTGGTTGATAGGTAAAAGCATAAAATCCAAGAGATACAGTTACTTCTCTAAGATCATGATGCGACAAAATTCATTGAGATTTTCAAGCTTTAATTACGTTTACAGGATCATGCAAGCCTTCCCAAAGGACTCAATAATGAAAGTAAAACTTTGTTTAAGCAACAAATTCTTCTCAGATGATTAGGCATGATCATTATAGAAAAGTTAGAAAATACAGAGAAATAAAAAGGGAAAACTCAATTTCTTATAGTCCAGTATCTTTGGTCAATTAAAGCACTGCATACAGAGTCTAAGCATTGTGTCTGAAACCTAGTAAGTGCTCAACAAAAATTAGCTATTCATACTGTTTTCAGATTTATTCTATGCAAGTGAATATACAAATGTTTTATTATATAAATGAGATTACAGTGTACACACTACAGTTTTTTCAGTTAATACATATAATCCATGTAGCTCTCCCCATACCAATAAACATATACACTTTTTTTTTTAGTTGTATGGTATATTACACTGAATGTGTATGAAACAGTATTAGCATTTGGCTGTTTTCAAATAGTTCATAATTATAAAATGCTTTGTTATGAATAAGCCTGATGTTTAACGCTTATGACATCCTCATATACTTGGAGCACATTTCCTAATATCTTCTTAGACTAAATTCCTAAAAGTGTAATTACTGAGTCAGAAGAAACCTTTAAGACTTTGACACATACAATCAGACGGCCCTACAGAAACAAAACACCCAGGGTACAGGGTGCGCATTTTTCTACTGACTTGCCAACAGTAAAAATAATTTAAAGAAGGAATATTTCCTAAGATTTTCTAAATATTGCATTTTGTTGATTACCAATTACAAATAAGTACATAAAAATAATTTGCAATTATTTGGTGAAATGCTTGTTTACATTCTTTGGCCATTTCTACTGGGGAATGTAGCCTTCTATGTTTTGACTAAGATATTAATTTCCTTTGTCACATGACTATATTTTCCCAATGTATTATTTGAATATTTTAATAATTTTTTCTCTTACAGAAGTTTTTACTGTAAATAGTCAAACCTATCAAACCTTTTCCTTCATGGTTTCTACCTTTGGTGCCATGGTTAATCACATGGGTTCTCCTACTTAAGATTATACAAGTAATCATGTACATTTAAATAAAAATTTTTTTTTAATGTTTATTTATTTTTGGGAGAGAGACAGAGTGTGAGCGGGGAAGGGCAGAGAGAGAGGGAGATAAAGTAGGCTCCAGGCTCCGAGCTGTCTGCAGAGCCTGATATAGGGCTCGAACTCACGAACCATGAGATCATGGCCTCATGGCCAAAGTCGGATGCTTAACCTACTGAGCCAACCAGGTGCCCCACCTACGTTTTCTTTTATTATTCTTTAATTTAAAAATTAATACATTTGGAATTTATTTTAGAATAAGGTAAAATTGGAATTTATTTTAGAATAATTTATTTTAGAATTTCAGTACTTATAACTCTTCACTTAATATAACCAGGTGATTCAAGCTTAAGAAACACTACTGTCCCATGAAAGACAAAAACCAAAACAAACAAAAAAAGATCTCAGAGGAAATGGATAATTCAAGGAATAAAAGAAAGCTTCAAAGAGATAAATGATATATCTATGAAATAAAAAAAGACTGTCATAATAAAAAGAATTCAATGAAAAAAGTTCCTGGATATTAAAAATATACAACAACAAAAAAAGATCTAAGTGTGTTTTTCCAGATGTTTTAGTCAGTTGTCTCAAAACTAGCTACTGGAATCATCCAATTCTTTTCTTATTACTTGGAAATGCCATTCTAGTATACCTTCAAATTTTTTGTATATTTGAGTCTGTGTCAGAACTTGCTATTTTTTTTAAATTTGAGAGTGAGTGAGCACACATGTGAGGGGGGAAGGGCAGAAAAATGAGAGAGAGAGAGAGAGAGAGAGAGAGAGAGAGAGAAAGATAGGGAGGAGGTGGAAGAGGAAGAGGAGGAGGAGGAGGAGAAAAAGAAAGAATACCAAGCAGGTTCCAGGCTGACAGCGGGGAGCCCAATGCAGGGCTCAATCTCAGGAACCATGAGATCACAACCTGAGCTGAAACCAAGAGTTGGATGTTTAGCTTACTGCGCTACCCAGGCACCCTAGAATTTACTATTTTTCTTTTTTCAACACTCTACTCTGATGACAGTACCACACTGTCCACTGTCCCATTTCACTGACTGGACAAGTCTCCTCTCATTGCTCTTTTTAAAATTTTATAAAAATTCTTGAACATGTTATCTTCCAGATTAAGAATCATATAGTCAAATTCTCTTCCTTCTTGCCAATGAAGGGCAAAACAATACTTTGAGATTTTTGTTTTGTGTTCAATCTGTATTACTGTTACAAGAATACAAAAATGGCAACCATTTTTACACAAAGCTAAAAACATTTATTAACAATCTACCATGTTATAATGTGGTATTTTCTCCCACAAATATTAATTTTAGCCTTTAAAGAACTGATATCTAAATAATGTGAAAAATATTCATAAATGTATAAAAGGAGGAAAACCCACAATACTAAAAAAAAATAAATAAAAGCAAAACAAAACAGGAGGAGTGGCCACCAAGTGAGATATGAGAACAACATTTTAGAGCACAGAAAACAAAGAGATAGGAGGCAACGAACTGTGGTTTTAAGCCAAGCCATTACTCTTTTCCCCACCCTGGGGGGAAGACTGAGGTTTACTGGAGAGACTGCAACAGGCACCTGGACATGACCATGCACAGCCCTGAGCAGAGAGGAGATGCCCAAATGAAAAGAGGGGATTAAAACAAAAGTCTGCACCCTGAGAGATGAAATCTTTCTAGATATCCAAACATGCTGCCATGTTTATTGTTACCCATTCTAGTCACTGACATCAGCCTCCCCTACAGGGAATACAAAGATTCCTATGTGGGGAAAATGACCAAGTCCAAGTGAAAAGACATACAAATACTCAAAAACAGCCAATCCCACTTCAACATCAACTGTGAAACATACCAGTTGGTAAGCCCTAAAAAGATTCTAATCAACAACTTAACTCACTTTAATACAAATGATCAGCTAAGGACCTCCAGATATTTAAATAAAATTTATGGTTTAGTCAGCCTCAGATGAGGCCTAGAAATCAGTATTTATAAATCTTTACCAAATATAACCAGGAATCAAATCCAGGCTTAAGAAACACTACTATCCCATGAAAGACAAACACCAAAAAAAACAGAAAAAAAGATCTCAGAGGAAATGGATAATTCAAGAATAAAAGAAAGCTTCAAAGAGATAAGTGATATACCTAAGAAATAAAAAAAAGACTCTCACAGTAAAAAGAAACTTCAATGAAAACAAGCTCATGGATATTAACAATATACAACAAAAAAAGGTACAATAAGAGGGCTGGAAGATAAAGTTGGGAAATCTCAGAAAGTTAAACAAAAGACAGAGAGGGGAGAAAAAAAGGAAAATAGAACAGTAAGAAAGTTAGGGGGTCAATGTAGGAGGAACATTACCCAGTTCACAGGATTTCTAGAGAGGGCCAAGAGAGAAAGTAGCAGGGCCAACACAGCTGTGACTAGAAAGGAGAGGCCTGTGGGGAGCTGGTACAGGAACGTGGAACAGAGTGGTACAGAAGAGAGCCAGTGTTTATCATAAAACTGGTAGGTCTCAACTTTTAAAAACAAGCGTATTTCTTTGATTAAAAAATTAGCAAAAACTCGAAAAGAAAGTACTCAGAGGAAATGCTTTAATGCTAGGAATAATTAGGAATGTTCACTCTCACACATTTTATTTTCACTGTACTCACAGCTATGGTATTTAAATTTCCCGTTCAGCATGATATAAACTTCCTCTACACTCTGAAAATTCCCCGAAATCTATGCCAACACATTCAGTGCTCAACTCTGGGGTTGCAGACTTCATTTTCTTTCAGAGAAGACTATGACTCATATGCTATGATTCTCTTTAACAGAAGACCACTTCTCCTATTTAGGTGAAAAAAGGAAGGAGCAGAAATCTTTCCTATAGCTCCAAAAGAACGGGAAGTTGTTTAAATTGATGTGCCTATTCCAATTGGGAATTCTGAATAAATCAAAATCACAAAGTAATCTTTGGATTTCAGGATTCCACTATTAGAAATAGCTCCCAGAAGTCTGCAACTCTAAGAAATGATGGCATATTAATATTACTCAGTTTTTCATTAAAAGCTCATTAATGAAACAGAAGAAAATAGAAAGTACCTTTAAAATCCAAATTGGAAGAAAATATAGTGCTTAACAGTTTATGGATTTTATTTCCAATTAATTGAATCTTAGCTGAGTAAACAGAGTATCATAACCACTGATGGCAAAAATTTAAGGAAATGTTTCAAGTTTGTACTATACTGCATCCATCACGGAATAAAAAATAATACCTTACGAGCTCTTTAACCTTTCAAATATAACCTTTCAAATACACTTGACACTTGCACAATGCAAGGGCTGTTCAATGTTCAACATTGTTCAACAATGTATTTGTTCAAGGATGCAGAGTTGAAAATGCTTGCATAACTTTTGACTCTCCAAATATTAACTACTTAAAGCCTACAGCCTACTGTTGACTGGAATTGTTACCAATAACATAACACATATTTTGTATGTCATATGTAATACATACTATATTCTTATATAATAAAGTAAGCTAAGGAAAAGAGAACGTTATTAAGCAAATCCTAAGGAAAATGATTTTAAAATCCACTCTGTGAAGGGACTCCTGGGTGGCTCAGTCTATCAAGCATCCGACTCTTGGTTTCAGCTCAGGTCATGATCTCACAGTTGGTGAGATCAAGCCCTGCATCGGGCTCTGTGCTGACAGCGTGGAGCCTGCTTGGGATTTCCTCTCCTTCTCTCTGCCCTTTCCCCACTCACTCACTCTCTCTCTCTCAAAAAATAAATACACATTAAAAAATTATTTAAAATCCACTCTGTGAAGTTTAGTGTTCTCCTGCCCCTAAGCCAGATCCTATAACTTTTCTAATCTAACTTAGGTTACACAGTCCCAATTGAACAATGACTAAAACTCTGAAACTGATTTAGTTCAGGCTTTTCCCTTACATTAGCTCAGGCCTCCTATGGGACTATAGATGGAAAACCTGCAACTGTGAGGGGGATGAAGAAGTTATGGCAGGCTTTGCCCTCTTTCTATGCCAGCACCACTGCCCTCTCTTCCTGACTTACCTAGGCTTGAAGCATGTAGGAAAGGAGAGTGGGTAGTAGGAAATTCTTACTGGACTATGCTCTTACAGAGATTGGGTGTTGGTGCTCCCTGAAGCGGGAACACTTAAAACTTATCCTCTTTTCTCTTGAGCATTTTTATGGGTTCTTCTCAGATTGTTCCTATCACGGTGGCTCTCCCACCCTTAGTATTTGTTATGTACCCTTCCTCTGGCTGTTTCTGGTTCTTTGCTGAACTCTTGGAGGTTCAATCCCTGTTGGAGCCTTATCCTTCTAAAGTCCCTCTTAGAAAGACCTAAAAAAATCCCATAGACTCTTGGGGCCCTTAACTAGTTCACAAGAAATTAACATCCTTTGCCTACCCAGATTAGAAGATACAAAAGAACCCCAAAAGACATTTTCACTATGCCCATAGTCAGAAAACTCACAGCAAGCCAACTCACTCATATATATATACACATAAATATATATGTTAACAATAAATATATATAACATACCCCAAAGATTATCATATAAAAACATTCAATCTGCATTAAAAAAAAGACATTTTGCATCCTTTTTTGTACTAAGTCTTAGAAAGTAGGTATGTGTGTTTTACACTTATAGTGTATCTTAATTTGGACTAGCCACATTTCAAGAGCTCGATAGCTACATTTAATTTTATTTTTTTAATGTTTGCTTATTTATTTTGAGAGAGAGAGAAAGAGTGAGGGAGGTACAGAGATAGAGAGAATCCCAAGCAGGCTCCACGCTGTCAGCACAGAGCCTGACGTGGGGCTCAATCTCACAAACCATGAGACGATGAGCTGAGCTGAAATCAAGAGTTGGACACTTAACCGATTAAGCCACCCAGGTACCCCATATGTGGCTAATTTTGGATGGTGCAGCTTTAGATTTTCAAAGTGTGGGTCAGTTCACAGTATCCCCCCCCTAAACCGCAGAAGACATGTGACTCTCCAAATGGTCTTCTGCTGACTTCTCTAAATGTGAATGGCTGGGGAGGTATTTCAGAGCAAACAGCTCTCTAAAGAAATTCTCCTTAATCTCCAACATTTAATTTTGCAAGACCCTCTATATGGGTGAGTGTAAAAGTCATAAAATATATTTTCTCTCACTTCCTTTTGTATAATTCCGGCATGGTAGGCAGGGTCTAGTACATCACTTGGGACTCTCTATATTATTTTTGGGTCTTAGCTAACACTCCTATTTTTAACATTCTACTACCTAAATATTTCAATCAGGTCTCAAGTTCTTGACATTTCTGGCAACTTATTTTTGAATACAGTGATGGCTCTCAACAATAAAGACATTACATAATTAATTTTAATCTTATAAAATAATAATTAGCTTTATTTAAAAATTAACCTTCTAAATCGTTAAAATATCATTAAAAAAGCACAAGCAACTATAGGCTACGTATGATTATTAGCATGTAAAAAAATAATAAGTAAGGTTGGTCTCCACCTACACTTTCAATTCTTTTCTAATACTTACCTATTAAGGCTGTGGTAAACCGATTCATGGAGAGAGGTTCTAAATACATTGGTCCTTCATAGGCAGACTCCAGTTCACTCCTGACGTAGTCCCTAAATAAATAAAATGGTAATAACAGATACATAACAAGCACATATGGAAAAGAAAAGCAACTAAAGCACAGTATTCTTATAAAAAGCATATTATGTTAATAACACTTCTTTCCACATCTACATTAAGGAAAATTTTAGGTATAAAAAACTAGGTAAAGATGGTCTTCATTTCCTTCTTCCACGCATGGATCAGAATTTACTGCATCTGAATTTTACTATGCAGAGAAGACAGCCAAAAATCTACTCTGTGGGATTTTCTTTTTTCCCATGGCCTTGTTAAATAATATTCCCAGTAAAAAAACATTTGAGAAACCATCCCTCAACTCTATTACTTAAGTGATAATACCCAATAATATTACATCAAATTTCCCCTCTTTTGGCTCTCTTCCACCATCCCACCTATCTTACTTTCCCCAAAGTTTTATCCCCAATTATTCTTAGTTATAGGTAAAATCACAAACTAAGTAGAAAACTGGCTCACAGGACAATCCTTAAAAATTGTCACTTTCAACTCTATCAAGAATCTATAATTAGACTTATAATAAAGTAGGCTACAGATTTATTTTGAATCAAATTTTAAATCACATCAAATATTCCTTTTAAAATTTAAATGATGTTAAATGATATGTGATTACTGAGAAATAAGTAGAGAAAAAAAAAGTCTTTCCACACTGAGAAAACAGAACTTTCAGTGCACAGCCAAGAAGCACAAAAAGGGAGAATTTAATTTATCAGCAAGTTAAAACAGTAATACTAGAAGACTGTTAAGTTCTTTTGACATCATCGTAAGGAAACTGTGTAAAAAAATTCTCCTTTTCTTCAATTATTGAATGCTTTATCCACTGTATTTAAAAGAATCTGAATGTTTCAGTATTTCTGAACAAACCCACAGCTATATTTACTTTTTCCATGAAATTACTTCCTATTAGGCAATCAAGTTGAATTCCTTTAGTGTAGCATAGCCAAACAAGAAATGACCCTTACATAATCCAAAAGGAGAATACTGTCAAAAAACCAAAATAAGTTTTATGAACAGAAGCAGTTTGGGGGACAATTTACAAAAATCAATAATGGACCTAAATTCATGGGAGATTTAGTAATTCTCCTCTATCACTCTATGATGACCACTTCTAACAAATAATATATTAATAGTCTCTTTTTACTGAAATTCTCAAGACGAATGATTTTTTTTTTTAAATTTTTTTTTTTAACGTTTATTTATTTTTGAGACAGAGAGAGAGAGAGAGCATGAACGGGGTAGGGGCAGAGAGAGAAAGGGAGACACAGAATCGGAAGCAGGTTCCAGGCTGCGAGCCATCAGCCCAGAGCCCGACGCAGGGCTCGAACTCGCGGACCGTGAGATCGTGACCTGAGCCGAAGTCGGACGCTTAACCGACTGAGCCACCCAGGCGCCCCTCAAGACGAATGATTTTAATGCAGTGCTGGCCAACCAGGGGTGATTTTGACCCCAAGGGGCATTTTGCACTGTCTGAAGACATTTTTAGCTGTCACAATTTAAAGGGTTGGGGGTGCTCCGAGCACCTAGGCCAAGATGCTGCCACAACATCCTATCTCCAGTGCACAGGACAGCCCTATAACAAAGGATTACTCAGTCCAGAGGTCAGTGCTCAAAACCCTGTGAGAAGTACAAATGCTACACATGCAAATAACATATAAATATCTGAATGCTATCTTACTAGATAACCACCAACATAAAATTACTACATTTTACAAAGTTTTAGGACAAAAAACTGAAGAATTAAGAGAATTACGAAATTTACAATAAAATACACATATAAATATCACTTAAAATTTATGAAGTCTTTGAAAATGCTATTAAAGAAAAAAATTTATCTTTAAAAAAGTTTATTTAGTCTTTATTTATTTTTAATAGAACACAAGGCGAGTAAGGAGTAGAGAGAGAGGGAGACACAGAATCTGAAGCAGGCTCCAGGCTCTGAGCTGTCAGCACAAAGCCTGATGCAGGGCTTGAACCCACTTACCATGAGCTCATGACCTGAGCCTAAGTCAGTCGCCCAACAGTCTGAGTCACCCAGGCGCCCCCAAATAAATTCGTATTTAAAAGAGCTCTAATTCTGAGTCCAAGACCTCTGAAGGCAAATAATTTCTTTGTGGCCATCTCATATCCTTCTCCAACAGATCCAGTTAAAAGAGGGGAAACCCACAAAGACAAAAAGCAGATTGATGCTTGCCAGGGGCTGAGGGGGAGGGGAGAGGAGGGAAAATGGAAAAGACGTTAATATGTACTGGGTTTTATCGTGGGGTGATGGTTGTACATTATGAAGGTACTATATGCCAATGAACTGTTCACTTTAAAGGTTAATTTTATGTGAATTTCACTTCAATAAAAAGGGAATGGGGTGACTACAGGAATTCCATCCCCAAGGGGAAGAGCCAAAAGGTGTCCCCGAAGGGTTCAGTGCCCAGGAAATCTTTCCTAGTAACGTGGGGGGTGGAAACTGCAGAGTTGGTCTCCTTGACATGTTTTCTCTCCCTTGTTTGCTTTTGTCATCATATTACTGATGTTTTATATATAACTCAGCAAACCCATTACTCTAGAATTTCTTATTGCCGAGACATTTGTTAATTGTTTTGCATTATTTCCTAGCCTACTTTAGTTTATTTTTTAGCACTTCTTTGTCTTCTTTAGAGCCTCTAATCTTAAATTCTGACTTTACATAACAAAACCTGTAAGGAAAATCAACATTCTCCATGTTTTTTGGCCTCACAAAAATATACCATATACATAATATGTTGTTAGCACACTGCTACCCTCTGGGAATACTACAGTAGACAGGAAAGTAACAATTCCTGTTAGCATGAAGCTTACAAACCAGGAAGAGAGACCTACAATTACTAGATTAATACTAATAATAATTACAATTATATAATTACAATTACAATAATAATTATAATTGTGATATAAATGCTATAAAAATATAGAATGAGGGGCGCCTGGGTGGCTCAGTCGGTTAAGTGTCCAACTTCAGCTCAGGTCATGATCTCACAGTTTGTGAATTCAGGGCCTCGCATTGGGCTCTGTGCTGACAGCTCAGAGCCTGGAGACTGCTTTGGATTCTGTGTCTCCTCTCTCTGCCCCTCCCTGCTCCCGCTGTCTGTCTCTCTCTCAAAAATGAATAAAAATATAAAAAAAAAATTTTTAATATAGAATGATTTTTTTTCTCTTTTTCACTCTCCGTATTTCGTGACTTTGTGATTTAGTGAAATTATAGGGACTAAGGGAGATCTGCCTTCCAAAAGAATAATCAACCATTAGGCCTTAAAGACAACACCACAGTGTTGAACAGCTTCTTACCACTAGCTCTCTGGGCTGCCCTCCTCTAGAACCCTAAGAGAACAGCTCTCCTCAATGCTGCAACCCCTCCTCAATGCTACTGGAACAATCATCCTACCACAGAAATTAACATCTTCTCAAGGTACCTCAGACCCTTTCTCCTTTGCTCCACTCCTGTCTCTCAAGATGGTCCTTCACAATCTTTCCTGTCTGGCTGACTCATCAATAAGCCCCACCTCAAGAAAGACGGCCAGGGCCAGAAAGTCTGTAGTCCCTCTTTGGTCCCGCTGAGCTTGGCTTGCCAGAGCCAGGGCAGTGGCTTTGGTGAGGGCTAAACTACTGGTCTCACCAAGGAGCCACTACTGAGCTGTCCCTTTTGAAAGAAGAATCTGGGCATTGTTGCACCCCAAACTATACAAGAGAACTTTAACATGGATCAGTATCTGAACAAAGATCTCCAAGTTATGAACAACTTCCCGGCATCTCATGCTGACAATGTAAACTCTTCATTACTAGTCTCTCAACAAAGTGGGTCATTCACAATATAAATAAACAAGATAGAAAGCCAAATAAAAAGAATCCAGAGAAGGAATTATCCAAAATTCCATGAGTCATTTTAGTCCAAAAATTACTCTGATGCAATAGCCATGAAATTCTAATTTTTAATAGAATTTAGTAACTGTTTTACAACTGAATCAGGGGCACCTGCGTGACTTGATCTGTTAAGCATCTGACTCTTGGTTTCAGCTCAGGTCGTGATCTCACAGTTCCTGAGTTCAAGCCCCCTATCAGGCTCAGTGCTGAGAGTGCAGAGCCTGCTTGGGATTCTCTCTCTTACCTCTCTGTTTCTCAAAATAAATAAATTAAAAAAAAAAAAAAACTTAAAAAAAAAAAGACTGAATCAGATGAAATGTTCAAAAGCAGTATATGGTTTTGTTTTCTGTTTTTTTTTTAAGATTTACTTTTTGTGGGGAGGCACCTGGGTGACTCAGTAGGTTAAGCATCTGAATCTGACTCTTGATTTCGGCTCAGGTCATGTCTGATGGTTCGTGGGAAATCACATTGGCATGAAGCCTGCTTGGGATTCTCTCTCTCCCTCTCTCTCTGCCCCTCCCTGCTTGCACATACATGCTCTCTCTCTCAAAATAAATAAACTTTAAAAAAAAAAAGATTTTTTTTTTTTAAGTAATCTGTACACACAACCTGGGGCTCAAACTCACAAACCCTAAGATCAAGAGTTGCACACTCCACCAACTGAGCCAGCCAGGCGCCCCCAGTATTTGATTTTTCAATTTAGGAGATTTAAACAGTAAAATGTATTAAGTTGGTAGGAAGCAAGAATCCCTGCCATCTACTTGTAACTGAATTAAATCTTTCCCTTCCTAAACTTTTTTCATTTGTGCGATTTGTGCAATACTGACATCAATCCTGAGCACTAATAAACTAAACACTTTGAAAATCTACTTCTCTAGTTCCCTATGATAGCCTATTCTCCAGTGACTGAAATTGCTTTGGGTCTGAGGAGTGTGTAAGATACATGTAAAGGGCCTCAAGGATAGCTTGCAATTAGGAAAATACTTGCTATAAAGAGAAGCATACAAGTTATAAAGAATACGTAACAACAATAAAACCTAGAAGCTTACCAATTCACCAACTGACCTTGTAACACTCTCTTAAGCAACCTGAACAACCTAGGAACAATCTGTACATTCTGGCCACTTAAAAGCTTTCAAACGGTTTAATTCAAAGAAACCTAATCTACTTTTACAGAGAATAAAGCTGTGAGCCCTTGAAGTTATCTTATGGAATATGTGCAAACAAAAGGCACTGCACTCAATTTAAGAGATCCCAGATACTGAGATGTCCAACCCCTGGATCTGAGTACCTACTACACCCTAAGAAATGTACCAGTAATTGAATAATAATAGTTCATTTACTCAGGGCTTAATTATTTAAATCATCTCAGCCACCCTGCCCCTCTCTTTAGCTGCTTTCTGATCCCCTACTCAAATATTTAGTGTCTGGATCTGATAATGTTCAAAAGAAGAAAACATATCAAATACTGAAATGGGTCAATTTTATTCCCGTCAAAATTAAATTTTAAGTATATAATGATAAAATTCATTTTAACAATTCCTTTATCTAATAGCAGTGGTTCTCAACTGAGGAAAATTTTGTTCCCCAGGAGATCACACTGGCAATTAGGGGTGCTTTTTGGTTTCCGCACTGCTGGGGAGTGGTGCTCTACAAACTAGTGAGCACAGAGAGGCAAGTTAGCATTCTGTAATACACAAGACTGCCCCCACAGCAAATCAAGACCTAGCCCAAAATGCTAACAGTCCTGAAATACAGAAACTTTAAATTAGACAAACTTTCATGAAATGGGGACCTAATTATCTACATTTCACACATAAATAACTCTTGGGAAAGTTTTACATTTGAAACAACACTTACATACCCAAGACTAGGATGAAAAGGAGTATGCTTTCAATCTTGTGAAACCCATGGGCTCTAATTTAAATTATACATACACAAAACTGATATGATAGTTCATAAATCTAATAAAACAAAGAATTTAAGAATATTAGAGTTTAAAACATTTACAAAAAAAAAATTGTGATGTAAACCAAGACCACACCCCTCATAGGAATGGTCATGTCAGTTATAGTTTTTCTTTTTTCCCTGTAGTTCTGGATAGTTTCAATTTTATTTATTTATTTTTGTGTGTGAATATAATTTATTGTCCAATTGTCTTACATACAACACCCAGCAGTACTCATCCCAACAAGTGCCCTCCTCAATGCCCATCACTGTATTCCCCCCACCTTAGCTTGTTCTCTGTATTTCATAGTCTCTTGTAAAACAGACACATAGACCAATGGAATAAAATAGAAAACCCAGAATTGGACCCACAAATGTATGGCCAACTAATCTTTGACAAAGCAGGAAAGAGTATCCAATGGAAAAAAGACAGTGTCTTTAACAAATGGTGCTGGGAGAACTGGACAGCAACATGCAGAAGAATGAAACTAAACCACCTTCTTACACCATACACAAAAATAAACTCAAAATGTTAATTAAAGACCTAAATGTGAGGCAGAAAACCATCAAAACCCTAGAGGAGAGGGGCGGCTGGGTGGCTCAGTCGGTTGAGCGTCCGACTTTGGCTCAGGTCATGATCTTGCAGTTTGTGGGTTGAAGCTCTGCGTTGGGCTCTGTGCTGACAGCTCAGAGCCTGGAGCCTGCTTTGGATTCTGTCTCCCTCCCTCTCTCTCTGCCCCTCCCCAACTCCTGCTCTCTCTCTCTCAAAATTAAATGAACATTAAAAAAAATTTTTTTTTAAACAAAAAAAAAAAAACCCTAGAGGAGAAAGCAGGCAACAACCTCTTTGCCTTCAGCTGCAGCAAATTCTTACTCGACACATCTCCAAAGGCAAGGGAATTAAAAGCAAAAATGAACTATTGGGACCTCATCAAGATAAAAAGCTTCTGCACTGCAAGGGAAACAATCAACAAAACTAAGAGGACACCGCCGGAATGGGAAAAGATATTTGCAATGACATACTGGATAAAGGGCTAGTATCCAAAATCTACAAAGAACTTAACACCCGATAAATAATCCACTGGATAGTTTCAATTTTAAAGTAGGATTGATACTGGGAAATACATTCCTTACATCACTCAAAATGAGAAGCACAGTTTAGTAATTTTAAGAATTAAGGAACTTGAAATTTATCAAATTCTAATAAGCTTAAACAGAATATTAAATGTTCATACTATACCAACTATGGCCATGAATTTTCAAAAGTTTAGTTTCTCTGAACTAAAAGCTATATCCATTCTAGACATACTCTAAACAAGTTTTTATTCACTTAAGGATAATTAGCTTCATTATTTCTTAAATACATGTCTTAAGGGAAAATAGAAACTCAGCTTTTTAAAAGCTTATGAAATTTTCAATTTAAGAAATTAATATTTCCAAATGACTTATCCTATAGCCAGTTTTTCAAGTACCAAGTTAATTATTTAAATTATCCAAGTATCGATTCTCCTTTGTAGAACCATACTACACTTTGTCTTGATATAACCAGACTAGAGTGAATGGTAAAAAATATTTGTAAATCGTATAATTATATAAAGGAGTTGTATCTAGCTAGAACTGAGTTGTATTACAACTGCATAATAATAATAATAATAATAATAATAATAATGATTAAATAATGTTAAATAATAATAATGTTAAATGATTAACAAAGGATCCCAATAAATACTTTTCTAAAAGATTTACAAATGGTTAATGAACATATGAAAAGATGCTCAATACCATTAGCCATCAGGGAAGTACAAATCAAGACCACAATGAAATAATCACTTCACACTCACTATGATGGCTATACTAAAAATGACAGATGTCAACAAGTGTTGGCAAGGATGTGAGAAACTAAAACCCTTACACACTACTGGTAGAAATGTAAAATACTGAAGCCACTTCAGAAAATTAGTATAGCAGTTCCTCAAAAGGTTAAATGCAATTCCACCCCAAAGTATATGCCCAAGAAAAAAAAAGCATGTCCATAAAGCCTACTCATAATGTTCACAGCACTATTCGTAACAGTCAAAACGTGGAAAGAACCCAAGTGTCCATCAATTGATGGATGAATAAACAAAATGTGGTAATATTCATACAACAGAATACGATTTGGACAGACAAAATACTGATACAATTGCTACAACATGGATGAAAACATGCTAATTAAAAGAAGCCAGGCACAAAGTACCACACACTGTATATGTCTGTATGAAATGTCCAAAATAGGCCAATCCATAGAGACAGAGAATAGACTCACAGTTGCCTAGGCTGGGGGCAAGGGAATTAATGGAAAATGGTGAGTGACTGCTGACAGGTACAGGGTTTCTTTTTGGAGTGATGAAAATGTTCTAGGGGCGCCTGGGTGGCTCAGTCGGTTAAGCGTCCGACTTCAGCTCAGGTCATGATCTCGCCGTTCGTGAGTTCAAGCCCCGCGTCGGGCTCTGGGCTGATGGCTCAGAGCCTGGAGCCTGCTTCCGATTCTGTGTCTCCCTCTCTCTCTGCCCCTCCCCCGTTCATGCTCTGTCTCTGTCTGTCCCAAAAATAAATAAACGTTAAAAAAAAAAAAATTAAAAAAAAAAAGTTCTAAACTAAAGTGTGGTGATGGTCTGTAAAATTCTGTGAGTGTACTAAAACCACTGAGCTGTGTCCCTTAAATAGGTATGTGAATTATATCTCAATAAAACTGTTACTTAAAAAAAAAAAAGGTTAGCTATAAAGTTGCTACATGAAATGTGAACAATTATGCTTTTTAAAACTAAAAACTTCAGCCTTAATATTTTATAAATGTAATGTTTAAGCCTCAATATTTATAAATGTGACATATTATGATTAATCAAGGATAACACATCTTTACTAACCTTTTGTGAGACAGCACCATGTAATAAATATTATACTAAGAAAAGAAATACTAAAATATTTCATTTCTTGAAATTTGTTAGTTTAATATCAAAACTAACTCCATTAGATAGGCATAATCTTTCTTTATAGGTTCAAAGAAACAACTTGCCAAGGTAATATATTTTACTAAGTAGGGAACTAGTTCATACACAGTCTGATTCTAAAACTCATTTTCTTCCCACTAACCATGCTGTCTCCCTAAGAGGACTAAACTAGCAATTAGAAAACCTACATTCAAATTAAAGTCTGAGACTGTTCCTTCCCACCAATCACCCACTTCAATTTTTTCTTCTATAAATCCCAAAGGACTGGGATAAGGATCAAAACGAAAAAAAAATGTTTTTGTATTTTATGTGTGTTATTATAAAATTCTATTATAATTATTTTTACTATTTTAAATAAGTTTGATCTTATAATAAAAACAAACTCTAAACATTAGAAAAAAAATTCCCACAAACTAAAAATCAAAAGTTAAAACTGCCACCAGAAGAATGGTCAGAAAAAGGCTTTCCTTTAACCCTGACATGGTCACAGTCACCTTTATCTTTATATAACAGAATTCTGATCTCTAAAAAAGCCTGGATGGCAACACAGTATATAAAAATAGAGCTACAGACTTTCATCACGACACCACTAAACCACATGGAAACCAAAAAAGCATGAGGGAAAGGATAGTATCATTGTTTTCTCACCCAGAATTATAACTAATATAGCTCTACCTTCAACTTTAGGATTTTGATGATTAATCAAAGAAATCACATCAACCTAAAAGGCTATCATTATATAGCTATATCATAATACAGATTTGAAAAGTCTTTTTTTAAAGAATGACACACAGGAAAATGCTCATAAAACATGGCTGCGTAATAAAAACAAGACACAAGAATGTTAGTTAAAATTCACTAAGCACTACACCCAAAAAACAAATCATCCAATTAAAAAATGGGCAGAAGACATGAATAGTCATTTCTCCAAAGAAGACATCCAGATGGCCAACAGACAAATGGAAAGATGCTCAACATAACTCACCAGAAGGGAAATGCAAATCAAAACTACAGTGAGGTATCACTTCACACCTGTCAGAATGTCTAAAATCAAAAATACAAGAAACATCAAGTGTTCACAAAATGACCCAGCAATTGCACTACTAGGAATTTATCCAAAGGGTACAAAAATGCTGATTCGAAGGGGCACATGCACTCCAATGTTTATAGCAGTGCTATCAACAATAGCCAAATTATGGAAAAAGCTCAAATCTCCATCAATTGATGAATGGATAAAGATGTGGTTTATATATACAATGGAATAATACACAGCGATGAAAAAGAATGAAATCTTGCCATCTGCAACAACGAGATGGAAGTGGAGGATATGCTAAGCGAAATAAGTCAGAGAAAGACAGATCTCATATGGTTTCTTTCATATGCGGAATCTGAGAAATTCTTTCATATGTGGAATCTGAGATGAACATAGGGGAAGGGGAGGAAAAATAAGATTAAAACAGAGGGAGGCAAATCATAAGAGACTCAAATACAGAGAACAAATTGAGGGTTAATGGGGGTAGGGGTGTCGGGGGTGGGTTAAATGGATGACGGGCATTAAGGAGGACACTTTTTAGGATGAGCACTGGGTGTCATATGTACAAAATGAATCACTGGGTTCTACAGCTGAAGCCAAGACTACACTGTACGTTAAGTAACTTGAGAATTAAAAAAAAAAAAAAAAAGTAGTTCATAATTCAGAAACTTTAGGCAACTGGGATCTTACTCCAACTGATGAATCTGAAAGATCCTGTAGTTGATACTCTAATTGGATATCTAGGACAGAATTCTTCATAAATTACAAAAAAAAAGATCAGTTTTTCAAACAAACAAACAAACAAAAAAACCCCAAAAAAGTTAAAAATAGAACTACCTTGGGGCGCCTGGGTGGTTCAGTGGGTCAAGCTTCTGACTTCGGCTCAGGTTATGATCTCGTGTGTGTAGGTTTGAGCCCTGCACCGAACTCTGTGCTGACAGCTCAGAGCCTGGAGCTTGCTTCAGATTCTGTGTCTCCCTGTCTCTCTACCCCTCCCCCACTCGCACTCCTTCCCTATCTCTCAAAAATAAACAAACATTAAAAAAACATAGACCTACCCTACAACCCAGTAATCCCACTACTGGGTATTTACCCAAAGAATACAAAAACCCTAATTCGAAAGGATATATGCACCCCTATGTTTACTGCAGCATTATTCACAACAGCCAAATTATGGAAGCAGCCCAAGTGTCACAGATGAATGGATAAAGAAGATGTGGTATATACATACACAATGGAATATTATTCAGCCATAAAAAAAAGAATGGTCTTGCCATTTGCAACAAGATGGATGGAGCTAGAGAGTATAATGTTAAGTGAAATAAGTCAGAGAAAGACAGATACCATATGATTTCATTCATATGTGGAATTTAAGAAAACAAATGAACAAAGGGAAAAAAAGAGAGAGCCAAACCAAGAAACAGACTCTTAACTACAGAGAACTGATGGTTACCAGAGAGGAGGTGGGTGGGGGGAGATGTGAAATAGGTGAAGGGGATTAAGAGTACACTTATGATGAGCACGGAGTACTGTATAGAATTGTTGAATCACTATATTGTACACCTAAAACTAACATAACACTGATGTTAACTATACCGGAATTAAAATAAAAAACTTTAAAAAAAAAAAAGAAAAAATTCACGGAACACTTGTATGTCAGAAATCATGCTAAGAGCTTTAAATGCCTTACCTTACTGAACCTTTACGATAGCCCCGTAAGATATTATCAACATTTTACAGGTAAGAAAACGGAGACCTATCTTTCTGGTGACACTGAGGTTATAGAGTAGTAAATAAAGAACATGGAATTTGAAACGCCCCAATTACCTGTCCACTTATCTAAAAAATGCAGCACTCTTAGATGGCCAGGCACGCATCTGTACACGAAAATGATGACTTAGAAAACCCTATACTCTAACTACTGCATTATACTCTACAGACACAATTTTTGCTTAAAAATGAATAAAGACAGGGCACCTGAGTGGGTCAGCCATTAAGCATCTGACTTCGGCTCAGATCATGATCTCAAGGTTTGTGTATTTGAGTCCCACATCACCTGAGCTCAAGCCCTGCATCAGGTGAGCACAAGCCCTGCATCAGGTGAGCACAAGCCCTGCTTCAGGTGAGCCCCTCTTCTCTCTCTCTCTCTCTCCCTCTTGTGGGATTCTCTCTCTGCCCCTCGCTCACTTGTGCCCTCTTTCTCTCTCCAGGAAAAAAAAAAAAAGGGAATAAAGATAGAGAAGTGTCTCTACCTTGAACTTGAGCTCAGATTCAGAGATGTCCTGGGTAAGGCCACAGGAACAGACTGTGTCAGGGTTTGGGGCTGGTGGTAATGGATTGGAAGTACATTCTGTTGTCTGTGTTGGTACTGGCCACTGGACTCCTCTTCTTGGCTATGTGAATAAAGATGCTACGAATCTAATTCATGTTCCCATGAAGGAGTCCAAGACACAGGGACATACTTGTGTGACACAAAATTAGAAAACTCATGTCTTCACTTTAGGAGTAAAACACAGCTCAACTTGAACCACTGTTAGGATTACAAGAAATGCAGTACTACTCCAATAGGTCCAGTTTTGTAACTGACATCCAAGGACATACCCTGGGCAAGGATAATGGCAGTTAGAGAGTAAAACATCACCTTCCAGGTACCAGAGAAAACTGACCAGACAGGAACTGAGGAGAGAAATGTGAGAAGATGGGAGTTTCTGCAAAACGCTTTGGGTCCTTTGAGAAATAACCAGATGAAATTTTAAGGAGGATAAAAGTCCTGCTTCAACAAGAGGGGCCAAGAGTCCAGGACTATTGCTATTTTCATTCTTTTCATATCCACAAAAGTGGTAAAAACTAGAAGGTATTAAGAAAATTGGAAGGAAATGCCAGATTTTAACAGGTTTATCTCTGGGTGGTATGATTACAGTACGTAATTGTTACTACCTTTAAATTTTCTGTATTTCCCAAAACTCATCTCCAATGAACAGTATTATTTTATGAGAGTAAAAAAGTTTCCAAGTCAACCATTCAATTCTAGTAATATAAAAATGCTATTTCTAAGATTTTCAAGCTAACACCAAAATCTGCGTTTCAGACTTCTAGACAACTACTTCTTATTATATATGCAAAGTAACTGTCCCTCTTCTTAGGATTGGGAGTATATTTAATTTTGGTTATACATTTCAATCATAACAAAAGAAATCATACCCTCCGAATTTATTTATACCCCCACCATTACATTTACTGTGTGGCTTTTGGTTCACCTGTATTTTAACATTCCATTCCAAAGTAGGAAGTTCATTTTCATCGGCAGACCAGAGTCTTAAAATTTAGGACTAGCAGACCCAGACAAACACAATATTGCTAAAGATGAAGAAGTTCTGAGCTATACCATGAACCTCATCAGATAATTTATACAAATCATCCACTATATAGGTGGTCGCATCTCATGCCGATTCTCCTGCATCATAAACTTGATTCCCTAAAATGATGAAAATAATCAAGTCTATAATTGTTAAAATATTCTACAGCCTATCTTTGGAAATTCTTGTCTTAGGTGATATAGAAAAGCTCATGAGTATCTCTGTAAACATAATCTTAAGGTCCATTTCATATTGATTGTTTTTTTTTTTTTTAATTTTTCTTAATGTTTGTTTATTTCTGAGAGAGAGACAAAGCACGAACAGGGGAGGGGCAGAGAGAGAGGGAGACACAGAATCTGAGGCAGGCTCCAGTCTCTGAGATGTCAGCACAGAGCCCGATGTGGGGCTCGAACCCATGAACCATGAGATCGTGACCTGAGCCTAAGTCAGACACTCAACCGACTGAGCCACCCAGGCAACCCTCATATTAAGGTTTTTAAACGCAGAAATAAAATTTGAGGCATAACCCCAGCTATTATTTCTATAAAATAATATTTACTTAAAAAACAAATATTAAAAACCCTGTTCTGGAACTTAGCAAAGCCTCAGTTTATTAACAGTGTTCATGAAAAATATTTTATTGGTAATGAAAAACCATATTTGGTCATACATTTCAAAAACAAGGTCACATTCTTACCTGGAGATTTGATGGCCAGCATAGAGGAGGAGGGCAGTCAAAAAATACAGGTAAAGCTGAACCAGATGCTGTCTGGGCAAGGTTAGTAGCACAACACTTAAAATATAACCTGTAGTAGAAATAAAGAGAGATTATAAATAAAATATAATTCTAATTTAGTCTTCCAATTAATTATACTAATAAAAAGAACCTGAAGTCAATTACTTTCCAATTAAGTTTCAACAACTTCCAGGTTTTTTACTTCATACCAAAGTAAGTTTAATACAGTAAAAATCACTATGGACTTTTTGTTGAAAACAAAGCATTTTTCACTTTTTTTTGTAGCCTTCTCTGCTTTACAATCAAGTATACCACACAAAGGTACAACAGCACTCCTCTCATTATCTACCTTTCCTTGATGTCAACTTACTTGTTCTACACCAATTCTCTCATCCTCTCATCCCAGAGGAAACACTGCTTAATGTCCCTCTCTAAAGCTGCCTCTTCCACTTGACTCAAGATCTTATTTTTCTAATTCCTAATCTCCTACATCTTCAATCATCCCCCTAACACCAGTGTTCACTTTTCTCTTCAAAGGACATACAGGGCTCTTCTTCCAATCTTGAGAAACTTCTCTTCACGATATTATCTATTTTTCTCATTCCACTGACAAATGTTGTAAACTATCTGTACTAATGCCTCCATTCTCTAACACTCCATTATTTCCTCTTAATCGTCTACAATCTATAAATGCTCTATGAACCCTCTTTGCCCTTCTATTCTAAAAAAAAACTCAGAAGTCAACAACTGCCTACTTGTCAAACCTAAAACACCCTGCTTATCCTTGTCCCGGCAACCACCCTCAAAACTGGCTCTGTGGCATGGATTTCCTTATAACCTCCAAATTCCCCCGCTGCTTTTTACCCCCTCAAATGAACAAAGGAAATTTAGTCCCTAAACTGCTTTTTCCCCTACAAAGTATTTAGCTCAAGCAATTTATGTTGCTGCTTCAAATATACCATTCTAAATGTATGTTATCAACAAAGTTACTGAGAACCTACCTACTGCATATGCCAAAAAAAAAAAAAAAAAGCAATCATTTCTTATTCTAAGCAGATATATCATATCTCACGATGCCTGGGATATAATCCACTTAAATGTTCTCATATACAAGTACAAACTGAGCACCCATCCTCCTCCCTCAACAGGCTGGCTCACCCTCTTTCTCCCCTAAATCCCATTCACTCGGACTCAAACCTGAGTCATCTTTCCGTCATCACCAAGTCCTGCTGAGTCTTTCCCAGTTAAGTGTCTCATGTCACCCTTCCTTTCCAGTCCCTATGCCCCATATCCCAGTCCACTCTCAATATAATAGCATACTAATAGCTATTCTTCTTTCAGTCTCTTTCCATCCTCATTGATCCTACACTTCAGTACAAAACCATCACCTTCATCTAGACAAATCTCTTGCTTAAAAACCTTCAAAAGTTCTTAACTTCTCAGTCTGACAGTCTAGGTCTTGCACTATCTGGTTCTTGTCTACTCTTCCATAACTATTTTCCATTTATTAGCGAGTCTTTATTACGGTACAGATAACCCTTCTTAGTACCCAATGCACCTCTCATGCTTAAAGCTAAGGAGACAGGAGCACTATGCTAGGACTAAAGAGGTAGAATTCAGATTTCCCACATATCCTAACTTTAAGAACAATCCAGCAGAAACTAGACAGAAGTATTTCTACTAACTTTTAATTTCTTAAAATAATTTCCCCAATTTATTTTTTAATCCCTATCTCAAAGGACTTTAGAGGTATTTAAAAAGGATGTTTATTATATTTAGCAAGCATGTTTAGTGTTTGTGACTGAGGATTTTCTATTCAATCTACTGCATGAAAACTCTCCATAAGTTCTCTTTTAATGAACTATCATTTTCCTTTCCAGATATTCCTATCTTTCCCTTTTTGTGCACATCTCATAAAATAGCTGTCAAATCCTCTAGACTAAACATATTGATTTTATTCATTCTTTCAATTATCCACTCAACCAATTATTACATATAAAGTGTGAACCATATGCATTTCTAGACATGAAAGATCCAAACAATAAAGTAATCATAGTCTAGTGAAAAAACATGGACAAAAGTATGATACAATATTGGTGCTGTAATATACAAATATTAGAAGGGCTATTATTAAGTGATTAAGCTTGACCTGGACTGAGAACAGTGAATTTATCAGGCTAAGAAAAAGAAAAACATTTTAGGAAAAGAGAATAGCAGGCATGAAAACCATAAAAAAAAAAAAAGGATGTTTTCAGGAGACCATAAACTCTGTAGGCTAGACTAAAATTTGGTGTAAATAAAAAAGTACTGGGAGATGATGCTGATAGAACTGGTGGCTAACACTTCAATATAAAGCCTTGTATACACTACTAAAGAGTTTAGACTGGGCCAACAGTTCTCAAATCCTTTAGATACACTTTTAAGTGAGGTAAGAAAACAAAAAACAAAACAACAAAAACCCTATGGCCCAATTATCCCCCTCCTTTTTCACACTGCAGTGGAAAAATAACTCAGTGATAACAAAAAGTGTCACACAAGAATCTTAAGCAATTATGAATACTGCTAAAGCAAGAACAGTATGAATAATTTATCTAAATTATAACATGTATATAATCTAATTATTTGAAAAATACAAGCCAAAACTATTGCCCATGCAAATATGCATCACTATTTACTCTAAACTATCACAACAAACTCAACTGATGATGATGAAGATAACCCAATAATAATTTTTAATTAAAATGCAAGACATGCAGCATTGAAAAATGATGACCTACCTAAAATAACATTAATGAATGTTCCTAACAAAATGCAGGGATTTCTGCTATTTAAAGGTTATTTTAGTAGTGAGGGGAAAAATGAGGACCTAGAATAAATCAGCAGCTTTGGTATGGAGTTGGCAGGGTCACCTATGAGAAACATATTTAAAGAAGTCTTAATAGTGATCTATGAGTGGAGAACAAGGAAGTGAAAATGGTTCTGATGTTTCTAGCTTGGATAATCAAGATAATCACAACTTTACCATTAAGATAGGAAACATGAGAAGGAGGAGGTTTGAGGTATAGATGATGAGTTCATGACCATAAACCGAAGGGTCTACAGAATACTTAGGTGGTCATGTCTAACAATAGTTAGAAATCCATTCAGTACCAGGCACTAGCTAAGCGCTAGGAATAACCCCATTCCTACCTTCAAGGAGCTCACAATCTAGTTAGGAAGATAGATGAGCCTAAGGATCCTTGGAATGTAGCATAGTAAGTGCTATGGGAGAGGTTATGAACTGGGTGCCATGAGATCAGAGGAAAGAACACTAACCCCAGACTACAGTGGTCAAAAAAGCAACGGAAATTGGAGATAGGGATTTGCAGCCAAAACTATATGAGATCACACAAACAACAAAAGATGAAAATTAAACACAAATTCTAGGCTGTATCAACACTTAATAAGTCTAAAGAAAATACACAGCAAAAGAGTCAGAAGGAATGGTCAGAAAGTTAGAAGAATCCAGAAACACTGCTAAGAGGAAGCAGTCAACAATTCCATAAATATGAGATTGTCTGCAGAATGACAACACAAATGAAGCCTGAGTTTTACATTTTAGGTCACTAATGATTTTAGTGATTGCAATTTCAATGGAATTGTTCTCATAGCCAGTCTTTGCTTTCCACCTTTTACAAGGCTAATTCTGGCTCTCATTACCTCTTGCCTAAAATCCAAACTGGTCTTCTTACCCTTGGTTTCTCCCCTCCCCAATCCAGTGGCCTGTAGAACACTGCCTAGTCAATCTTCTTAAGTGCAGTTCACCTGCTCTAAATTCCTCACTGACCTATCACTACCTACCAAATTATGAATACCTAATATATGTATTCAGGTCTTTTCACAAATTCCCCCACTATAACTTTTCAATATTACTTCTATTTCCCCTTTTATAACCTATACTTCGCAAAACAGTTCTATAATTAGCATTCCAATTATATTTAGACAATCACTTCTTTTTGCTATTCTCAGACAAAACCCACCCTGGAAAGCTTCTCAATTTGAAGGTACAATTATATTCCATAAACATGAACTTTACCATTCCCTACCTTGATTTTTAAGTTTAAGCTCTTAATAATAAAGGATATAAAAGGGGGCTCACAATATCAATAAAAGAGACAAAATACCTAGGAATGAACTGAACAATAAATGCCCAAGACCTATATAATAAAAACTTTAAAACACTCCAGGACTCAAAAGAAACCTGGAACATAGGGAGGCTTTCTGTGTTCATACATAGAGAAGAGTTAACATCTTTAAGCTACCACTTCATCTTAAACTAAGTATCTAAAGTTCGTATAGCCAACAATATCAGAAAAACTCTGAGGGATAAATAAAAAACAATGAAAGGACTAAGTCTAGACAGTACAATATAGTCTAAATATTCATTATGACCACACACTTAAAAAACAGGAATAAATATCAGAAATGGAACCAAATATATGGGAGAACTTAGTATATAATGATTAGCCAGGAAAAGATGAACTATTTAATAAATACATGGAAACCACCAGATAGTTATCTAGGGGAAAAAATTATACCTACAACACACTGTACATGCAGATAAATCCTAAGTGGAGCAAAGATGTAAATGTAAAAAATGAAATAAAAATAATGGAGTAAAATATGATAGAGAAGCCTTTTCTAATTGAGTCAAAATTCTAAGTTCTAAAAGAAAAAACAATAGGGGTGTCTGGGTGGCTCAGTTGGTTAAGCGCCCCACTTCGGCTCAGGTCATGATCTCACAGTTCACAAGTTCAAGCCCCACACTGGACTCTCTGCTGTCAGCACAGAGCTCGCTTTGGATCCTCTGTCCCCTTCAATCTCTACCCCTCCCCAGCTCATTCTCTCTCTCTCTCTCTCTCTCAAAATAAATAAATAACTCTCTGACCTCAGTCGTAGCAATCTCTTACTCAACACATCCCCAAAGGCAAGGGAATTAAAAGCAAAGATAAACTACTGGGACCTTATGAAGATAAAAAGCTTCTGCACAGCAAAGGAAACAACCAACAAAACTAAAAGGCAACCAACGGAATGGGAAAAGATATTTGCAAATGACATATCGGACAAAGGGCTAGTATCCAAAATCTATAAAGAGCTCACCAAACTCCACACCCGAAAAACAAATAACCCAGTGAAGAAATGGGCAGAAAACATGAATAGACACTTCTCTAAAGAAGACATCCGGATGGCCAACAGGCACATGAAAAGATGCTCAACGTCGCTCCTCATCAGGGAAATACAAATCAAAACCACACTCAGATATCACCTCACGCCAGTCAGAGTGGCCAAAATGAACAAATCAGGAGACTATAGATGCTGGAGAGGATGTGGAGAAACGGGAACCCTCTTGCACTGTTGGTGGGAATGCAAACTGGTGCAGCCACTCTGGAAAACAGTGTGGAGGTTCCTCAGAAAATTAAAAATAGACCTACCCTATGACCCAGCAATAGCACTGCTAGGAATTTACCCAAGGGATACAGGAGTACTGATGCATAGGGGCACTTGTACCCCAATGTTTATAGCAGCACTCTCAACAATAGCCAAATTATGGAAAGAGCCTAAATGTCAATCAACTGATGAATGGATAAAGAAATTGTGGTTTACATACACAGTGGAGTACTACGTGGCAATGAGAAAGAATGAAATATGGCCCTTTGTAGCCACGTGGATGGAACTGGAGAGTGTGATGCTAAGTGAAATAAGCCATACAGAGAAAGACAGATACCATATGGTTTCACTCTTATGTGGATCCTGAGAAACTTAACAGAAACCCATGGGGGAGGGGAAGGAAAAAAAAAAAAAAAGAGGTTAGAGTAGGAGACAGCCAAAGCATAAGAGACTCTTAAAAAGTGAGAACAAACTGAGGGTTGATGGGGGGTGGGAGGGAGGGGAGGGTGGGTGATGGGTATTGAGGAGGGCACCTTTTGGGATGAGCACTGGGTGTTGTATGGAAACCAATTTGACAATAAATTTCATATATTGAAAAAAAAATTTAAATACAAACAATAAAAAATAAACTTAAAAAAAAAGAAAAAACAATAAATTCAATCTCATTAAAAACAAATTCTGCAAGTCAAAAAAATCATAAGCCAAAATCAAGACAAGCACAACTGAAAACAGTAATTTTAACTCATCATAAAGGGTTAATTTCCCTAATGTATACCAAACTCCCACAAATTGGCAAGAAAAGGCTAAAATCCAGAGAAGGCCAGCCTAACTACTCTCTGTTGGTGCTGTGTCTCCCTTCAGCTAGAGCTGTAGCCCCAATAAAGCCTTGCCTGTGCCTTTGAGAAAAAAAAAGGGGGAGGGGAGAGGCTAAAATCCCACAAAAAAGTGGGCAAAGGACATGATCTGACAACTCACAGAAGAGGAAACACACGTTTTTCATCAACATGTGAATAAATACAATCTCACTCACAGTAAGAGAAATACAAATTAAAACTTATGTTAAAAAACATCCATTTTTCATGTACTGGAATAACCAAATGTAAGAATTTGATAACATGGTTTTTGATAAAGATGTAAGACTGTAGGAACTCTCAACCACTGTCTGTAAAACCCCATAGAGAGTAATATCGATCCATTATTACACACATATATACTCTTTAACGCAGCAACTTCACTTCTAGCAATTTATCTCAAGGCTATATTTGTATCTGTCAAAATTATGGCTATATAAAATTATTTAGTGCAACACTGAATGAAATAGCAGACGAAACTAAAGTGTTCACCAATAGAGCATCAATTCTGTGGTATGGCCATACAAGGATACTACACCACTACGAAACAGAATTAGGAGGCCTAGGGGGAGAAGGAGGCCTTAACATTTAATCAGAATCTTAAAATTTGGCAGAACAGGAAGTGTCAACATAAAAACACAGAGTACAAAGCTTTATTTCATGAATATCTAAAAGCAGTAGTTATGGCTCTGTGATACATCATTAAGTTAAAACAAACAACAGGTTCAAGACACTGTAAATCTACTTCTGAAATCATTGTTGCACTATATGCTAATTAACTTGGATATAAATTTAAAAATTAAATAAAAATTTTAAAAAAAGAACACTGTATATTATCCCATCACCTGTATAAAGAGAACATACATATATTTATACTTATTTATGTTTATTTACCAATATATCTTTAAATTGACTTATGTATACATAAAAATATCTCTAGAATTTTTCACAAGTTAATAAAAATAGCTACTTGCTGGGGCTTAAGAGAACTTAGTAGTTGGCAAACAGAAGAATGATACTTTTCACTGTACATTTTCTATGTTTTGATTTTTTTAACATATAATAAATGTATAAATACATTACTAATTTTTAAAAAGAATTTTAAAGATGTATTTAAGGGTGAAAGTTTATAAACTAGAACATTACGTAAACACTCCTTAATACTTTGACCCAGACGTTACTCTAACCAAAAAACTGCTCAAGCTGTAACTATCTACTCATGTAATCACTGAGTTAATTCTACCATAGCATGTAATAAGTGTATTTAAGAAGGCTCAGTTGAATTCCCAAAGTTATAAGCCAGAGTATGAATTTCAACTGTATTAAAACCCTAAAACTTCTAAAATTAATGTTTCTGATTATTAGGCAGCTGTTTTTAAAATAAATATTTCAATCTACTCAGAAATAATATATGTGATAAGCACATTTTTTAAAGCACAGTGTGAATTATTCTGCTGATTAAGCTAAAAATCTAAGCCAAGTACCGATTGTTCTTCTACAACAGATTGGAATTATTTTCCATGAATTGGCTAACATACAAAGCTTTTAGTAAAGGGCTGAGAATTACAGTGCTTTGCAGCATAAAAGAACATTCTCATTTCAAAGAATTTCCCAAGGTAATGCCATCTAAGAGAGATAAATTTATTGTACCCAGATGTTTTACTTCTAGTGCACTGCCTTTTCTACTATACTTCTTCCCACAATGGCTTACTTGGGAATCTCTTAGAGATGTAAGGGGTTTTCAGGGCTGAGCTTTGGAACCCAAAAAGTCCTTCCATAGATAAAAATAAATCTCACTGAGACAGGACAAACCCTTCACAATTCTATAAAATATATACTTCTTGATGGACAACTCTAATAATAATATTATTAAACCACTATCATCAAACCACATCTTGAGTTATGTTATAGTAATGCCAAATGAAACATTATTGCTATGATTACATATAAACCAAAAATTAATCTAAAAATCAAGGATCATCACTGTCATACTAGATGAATTTTTACCTGTTTCCTGCCTGTATTCTTTTCCTTATTTTAAGATTCTAATTTTTTTTTTTTTAATGTTTATTTTTGAGAGAGAGAGACAGAGAGACAGAGCTTGAGCAGGGGAGGGGCAAAGAGACAGGGAGATACAGAACTGGAAACAAGTTCCAGGCTCCGTGCTGTCAGCACAGAGCCCGACATGGGGCTCAAATTCATGAACTGTGAGATCATGACCTGAGCCAAAGTCAGAGGCTTAATCGAGTGAGCCAACCAGTCCAGGTGCCCCTTGAGATTTTGTTTTAAGTAATCTCTGCACCCAACATGAGGCTCAAACTTACAACCCCAAGATCAAGAGTAGCATGTGCTACTGACTGAGCCAGCCAGGTGCCCTTCCTGCTTGTATTTCTTGACTTCTACCTCTTTAACCTCAACATTACTTTAACCACTAACTCCAAATCATACCAATTATATTTCAAGGAATATATATATTTTTAATATTACAAATGTCATTTCCAACATTTCATTTAACTGAAATAAATGCCTTATGTTCCACTGATACTAATGTTCTGGAACAATAAAGAATATTGCATTTAGGAAGCCTCCCTTCTTTGTTACTAACAAAACCCTTAATAGACAAATTAGAACAGACCAAATGTCTGGAAAATTTGTTCTCATTTACATTTTATCATATTAAAATCTAAAATGCTTTCTTCTGCCTTCTAGTGTCATCCAGTAAAATAAACCCATAACTGTCTGTTCTCCTCTAGCCCTAATAATTCATACGCAATGGTAAGACAAATTATATTACAAACAAGATTCATAAACATTCATCAATGACTGTATTACTGTCATTTCAACGTAACCAAACCTCATTTTACTCAAATTCAAAATCACCTTAACAAAGATATAAATCAGAATGCTCACTAACAGATTAGCAAAGGTGATATAGACACTTACCTACATAATGCATATTAAGAGCCAAATACTTATACTGGAAAAGCGGGTTGTTACTGAGGCTACTTCTTTGGATCTGCTGGAAGAAGGAGCTGACATCCCATCTGTACAGGACATCCAACAGCATGATGCTTGGCACCCTCAGGGCCACATTTAACACTGCCTCCAGTTTTTCCTTTGCAGCCATGTTTTTTCTTGGAGCAGACCTAAAATTCAGGAGATCCAACATATAAAAAATAAGTCACTTCAAACAGCTTTTAGATATCCTCTTAGGAATCTAATGGATTGCCATATCTATACAAACACTACATAACAATGTATAAAACTCCTCAGCCACAGCTACTACTTCTAGGCTTTCATGAAGCAATCTTTATATTGGGTTTTCACACTGACCCTTCCTTACAGGTCTTCCCAGTCTGCATAAGTGGTAAGGCCTCAAACTTTATTTTTAAAAGCTTAACTCCAACTCTAGGCACTAGCAACAAAACACCCTAATAATACTACAGCTTTTGTCCAATTAACTTGAAAGGAAAAATTCACTCCTATAAAAGTGAGATTTATGTAGGTCTTAAAAAAGAGCAAAATTTAACTGATTAAAAAAAAAAAAGCCTAAGCTATTCAATAAAAATTTGCTAACTACACATTTAGTTTGCAGCATCTCAAAGACTTATCCTTTTCTATATTACTTGCAATCAAAATTGAAGTACTGAATTTACATGATGTAGATACAATTCAGAGAAACTCACGATACAGGTAAATAAAACATTGTTCACAATATTATTTCCTTGAATCATTAAACTCTTCATTTGATATTCCCATAATCTGCCTTCAAAGTGGGAAACAATTGCAACATCAAATTCTTCCTGTGATATACAGATACGCTGGCACATGGAGTCTGCAGCCCCTGTCTGTGCTCAGCTGTTGATGAGTACTACGAATAGAATTAAAAAAAAAAAAAAAAAAAAAAAGGAAATGAAAGATCTCCAGGACAATCTATTATTTAAAAGGACAATTCTGTGCAACACTGCTTTGTATGATAGTGCTGCAAATTAATCCAAGGAATTATGAGAATCAGGCAAACAAGTGTGTTAAAGACAATTTTAAAAGTAATGATAATTCTGGATTGTTGGCTCTGACAATATCCTTTTAAGAATTTTGCTGAGAAAGCTAAACACATTTCCAGCTTTGGCAGTAATTTCAGACATTACAGGACAAATGAAAACATTTATTTCTGAAGAAAATTACAGTGACAGATTACTATGCTATGGTTAAATATTTGTCAGTATTTCCATTTTACCCTCTAATTTTCATAGCTTCCTAGCTCAGATAGTTAAAAAAAAAAAAAAAAGAGCTCAACTTGGCAAACCATTAATAGAAGTTTGTCAATCACTGAAAAACTGATACATTATATCAATCACTGAATGATCATAAATCATTCCCATTACTTAAAAGTTATCCTAAGAATGCACAATTAACATTTTTATTAATAAGTATTGTAATTCTGATTACTTTAAATGAACAAGATCACTTTAATAATTTTCCTACATAAGAAATAAATATTGTCAGAATTAAAACCTAACCGTTGTGTCCTATGGGGGGAAAAAAAGCACTGAAAAATAAAAACTCTACTCAACATTTAGTGCAAATTACACCATTCAGGAATTTCAATTTCTCAAAGCTCATGAGAGAAAAAAAAATCTTGAGAAGAAATAATACCAAAATATCACATTAACATCCTTCCAACAATAAGGCTAAGGTGACTTTTATTTCCTTGTCTGTTTGCCAAATGTTGTAGAATACCCATTATTGGGGATTAAAAAAAGAAATTCTTTATAAAAAGTATAATATGCCTAAGCTATCTAGATGACTTAAGGAAATATATAGAACATAACTACTTACTAAGGTGGTCAAACAGATAAAGTCAAACTCAGTTGGGAGTTTATTTCACAGTACACGAACAATGGATTTTTCTCACAAAACACCAGTCCCGTGTGAAAATCATTATGGACTAAGATAACAGTATCACTGACAGGCTTTATACTATAATGGAATATACTTTTTCCATATTCTAGAATCCAATATAAATCACTACTGCTTTTGTAGGGACTATTACTAAGTTAGTACTTGTGGTCCATATTTATTTCATCTGAGTTAGAGCCTTCCTCCTTTTTTAATGTTTTGCTGTTTTTACATGTACCCATTTTTACCATTTATTGCAGCTCTCAAAGGGGTAAAGAAAAAAAATTTTAAGTAAACCAATAACCACTCCTGCATCACGACATGAAATCAAGATATGAACAACTAACAAGAAAAAAAATCTCCTTAATTCTTCTGGAGATTCAACTCTATTACAGAAGAGGGCCATTAGCATAATGGTACAAATTCCCTCTCAATAACCACTATTCCTGCCTCACATATAGAAAAAGGGAAATCTTGAGTTCCTAAAGCTCTCAATACAGAATATCCGAGACTGATCCCCAAATTCTACTGCATAGTAAATCCAAGACCCAAATGTCTGAATTAAGGAGGACCTTGTATAGAATGAAATATGCCCACTTAATAACAACCCCACTGCTTATAAACATTCCATTTATTTCTGTAAGTTATATTTTAGCAAGTCATTGGCAAGCTGGGCCTATATGTGGACATAGAGGAAACAAATTCATGGAAAACCAGATCTAAAATATTACCCACAAAAGCTGTGGAAAGACACACACACACAAAATCCCCAGCCCAACTTTGTGATTTCTAAAGTGTAAGTGCCACATGATAGGGTGATCACCATCACAAATACCACACACTACACTCCAGCACCACACACTAAATTAACATCTAAACAAAATGTGGAAACATTTATCTTGTTTAAAATCACTGAAGTCACTCACATTTGCCAAGCCACTCTATTAGAAGCATGAAGCAAAAATGGAGCTTTCTCCCCTGGCATAAAAAGAT
This sequence comes from Acinonyx jubatus, assembly GCF_027475565.1. Classification (NCBI taxonomy): domain Eukaryota; kingdom Metazoa; phylum Chordata; class Mammalia; order Carnivora; family Felidae; genus Acinonyx; species Acinonyx jubatus. The sequence continues at coordinate 186,167,892 of NC_069380.1, read as the reverse complement.
TATTGTATTTCTATGAGATGTTTGGTTGAAGCCTAATTTATCTTTTTCCTAGCTTTATTATTAGAGCTAATGAGTATATTCAAAGTCAGAGGAAGCTTAAAATTCTCTTAAAATCATAATAATACCAAATTATCCTCAAAAATAAGTAAAGGAGCTGAACACAAAGATGACACTCCTAAGGCCAAATATTGAAGTTATTTCCTGTCATGTTCAATTACACATATTTTCCCCTCCATGAAAGATTTTTACATGTCCTCCTTGAAATGTTAACAGAACTGGGAAAGTAATATGCCAACACAATGTTTCAGCAAGTAATGTAAACTAAATGTGACTCAAGCTTAGAGATGTTTTTACACAGTGAAACACCTTAAAAAAAAAATCCCTTCCAAAAATGGCAAAAAACAAAACAAAACAAAACAAAACAAAAACTCAACAAAGCTAACCAAAAGCAGAACCACAATGATTTCATTAGATGACTTTCCCAGGCTTGGAAGCAGCAATCACTACTTACACAGTAATGTCCTGTACAAGTATAACGTTGCACAGCTCACCATTCATATTTGTGGGTTAGGAAACACAGTCTCATTCTACACCTTCCTGGAAACACTTTGATTTTTGTTTTATGAAGAAATCACACAAATCATCCGGAACAATATGGAAAATGTATGTTTTTAAAGTAATAGCTCGTCTGTTAAAGAATTAAGAAAAAGAAACGGAAAATGGGATCTTACCAAAAAAAAGGCTATTCATATCTCCTTTTTAAAAAGGCAGATAAACTCCCTTTTTAAAAAGGCAAATAAAAAATAATAAATGAGAAAATCATATGACCCAATTTTAAATTCAGTATGATAGATAATTTAAGGCTGAAAGTTTCTACACCTTTCTTGCGCTTCGAAAGAAAAAAAATAAATCACCATTAATCTCCTTTCTTTGTCCAATCCAATGGAAAAAAAAAATTCTACCATCTGCTAAAACCAATCTCAAGAAAAATTTTCTGGCTGTCCATACATTAGGATGGTAACCCCTGAAAATGTTATAGGGCAAAGCTAGAGCCTAAAATCATAAGTAAACTCAGCCAAAACTGAGATACCCAGGAGAACGCACCTCTTACATAAGCATTGGCACGTTTTAAATATAGCTGGTCCTCCCCCCTCCCACACTATTGCTAGCTAACTTTGTATGTACCTGGTTTCCACATAAACTACTAGCAATTCTGTGGCTTCTCATCTCCAAAGTGGCAAAGATACAGAATCCACTCTGAATAACAGGACCATCTTTCAACTCTTAAGGAGCCAGACAGAGGGAATAAAAACTGCTCTCTCTGCCATTGGGCGCTCAGCCTGGGTCACGACTGCAGCACCGACAGCTCATCCTTTGGGCATGATTCAAGATTCAGTAGAAGAGCACAGTTCGCATTTTAAAAAATAAAAAGGCACACAATCCTCTCCTTTCCTTTCCAACTAGTTTCCTGTTTACTGCAGACAGCGATGCAAAGCCATCCATTAATCTTTGATGCCTTCTCACTGCAAAGCCCCCTTCCTCTCTCCCCGCACCTCCTCCCCCGCCCTCCACGCCTGCTGATCTCAGCCGCGTTTGAACTATAGTAACCCCAACCCAGCTCGCTGCAAAGCAGGCAGAGCAGCAGCAGGGCCGCTGCCGCCGCGGGGCTAGGGGATTACGTTCGCAAAAACTCTGCCAGTAAAGAGGCCCGTGCCAGGGAGCTCCCCTCTTGTCTGGCCAAGGGTGCTGGCTCCGCCGCGCCACGCACCGAAAAGCTTCCAAAGAAAGACACGGGCGAAGTTCATCATCCCCAAGCAGAAAGGGGACTCATTCCTAAAGGGAGAGCAAGGGTCTTGAGTGGGAAAAGCAAAACAGGAGTGGGGTAGAGAAGGGATGGCAGCCGAGAGAGGACGCGATGGGGACAAAAAGGAAGGGATAGAGAACGCTCTCACAGTGAAAAAGGACAGATGGGATGCAGAGCAAATGGGCCCCCATTCGAAGAATGGCTTGGCAGGCCTTTCCGCACCCCCAAACAACCTCAAACCGCATGAAAGGAAAGAGGAGGCTGAGTTTGGGGCTGCGTAGACTAAAGGATAAGTCAAAAGGAAAGAGGGAGGGAAGCTCAGAAGCAAAGCGGACAAAGACGCAAAAGAGGGAAAGTTGGAAGTGGGAACTAGAGAAAAGGGGCTGGAAAGGAGCACCAAGAAGGGGCAGCTCAGGAAGCTGCTTAGAAAAGACCTCGAAAGGGGGTCCTAGGGATGCGATGGGGCAGAAGCTCAGAGAGAGAGCATCTTAGGAATGCCAGGGGAGGTAAGGGATGTCTCCGGGAGGGTGGGCAATTAAGGAGGCGGCGCTCAAGGCCCTGGAGCTGGCGGAGGGGACTCTGTACGGGGAAAGGGGGTGGGAAGGGAGGGCAGAGAGTCGGAGAGAGCTGGTGGGGGGCCAAGAGGTCTGCAAGAGGGGCAGGTGGTCAGGAGGGAGGGGACGCCGCCGAGACTGGGAAGAAGGTGGGAGGTGAACCGAGGAAGGGGCGGAGGAGGGGGGAGAGGAAGAAGCCGGCAAAAGGGTGGGGGAGGGGAGAAGGAAGGATGTGGGAAGAGAAGGGGGCGGAGGAGCCTGGATGAGAAGAGGCCAGCCAGGGAGGACGGCTCGGTCACCTCGGGCAGTGGCCTCTCTCCCCGCAGGGCGGCGGCGCCGCCGGCGGGCAGGCGAGCTCCGCAACTCCCCGGCTCTCTCGCCCGCCCTCCCGTTCTTCTCGGGCGGCGGCGGCGGGGGCCGGGACGGCGCGGCTCACAGCGGCGGCTCCTCCGCGCCGGGCCTTGGTTGCAGCGTCTTGGGAGGCGGCGGCAGCGGCGGCGGCAGCGGCCCGACCCGTGCGGTCACCATCGTCCGCGGCGGCAGGTCTCGCGGGCCGAGCCCCTCAGCAGCCGACGGCGGCCATGGCCTACTGCGCTCGCTCCTCCCGCCCCCGGCGCTCTGCGGCGGCCGCGGTCCGCTCTAGCTCTCTGCGCCTGCGCGCGCCGCGCCCCTCCCCCGCCCCCGCGCGCGCGCGCGCGCGCTCTTGCGCTCACTCACAATCGCATGGGCCGGGTGGTTCCCGCGCCGCCCCCAGTACGTGGGCGGGAGACGCAGTCCTCCCGCGGCCCAGGCAGCCCGGCCCAAGCGTCTGTGGAGACGCTTACCACCCCGACCCTTGCACGCACCCTGTGACACGCGCCATTCTGACACACGTGCGCTCTCACACTCCTCAAATACCAGAAGCCGCTAGCGCTCACACCCACACTCACCTGCTGCGACCACGTGGGAGAATTGGAGGGGCTGATCTTCACCCGGTGCAACCGCAGTAGCAATGATGCCTGAATTTTCTTAACTCCCTCACTGACTGGACTAGACTGTCAACTCCATGGCGTCAGGGACCAAGTCTGTGATGGCTCAGCAGTGCCTAGCATAGAATAGGCGCTCCATAAGCCTCTGTTGAATAAGTGACTGGATGCCTGAATAAGTGAATTGAAAACGTTCACTATCTTTAATTTTAAACTTCCACCCCTTAGTTTAAAGAATTTGTTCAAAGAATTTTATTGTAATACGAAATTGAATAGTATTTGTGTGTTGCCTTTGGTCGAAGGTTCAAAATAGAGGTAAGTGGACACACCCCCTTCCCAAGGTGCCCCACTGACCAGCAGGCCTCCCTTAATTTAAATGGCAATATACCTTTTAGGGCTGGAACTGTTCCCCACTTACCTACAATACAAAGCCTGAAGCATGTCTCACGTGCACAGAACAAATCAAGGATGCTGCTAGTGTTTTTTGCTTTGGCAAGACACCTTATTCCCCAGTTTTTCTAGGACTTCACCGACTCTCTACAAATCCCTCACCCCCTGACACCCCTTCTCCAGGAAACAAAAAATCCTACACTATTCCTTGCTGTGTCTTCGGTCAGTAACTGGAGACCCCGTAGCTACTAGAAACCAGTCTGGCCTTTGATGTTGGTAGTGCCTATATACACAAAGACACACACCCAGGAGTGGGTAAAATGTTGCAACTATCCTGGATCATCCTGAAATTGTGAAACCTCAACTTCGGCCTGTTACAAGAGAAATTAATGTATTTCAATGTAGATCTCTGTGTTGGGGGCCCTCCTTGGAAATTCAACTCTCTGGCCTCTGTGCTTTAAACATAAATCTCCAATACCTCACAACCTTTGTATCTTGCTAAAATTGTAAAAGAAAGCTTTCCTGGAGGCATCCGACATTCAAATTCTGAGTAACTTCCCTTCCACTAGTTTGATAGCTCTATAGAAATGAAGTTTTAAAAATTTCTGGGAAGTATGTTCATAACTCTCTGTAGACAGCTTTCATCCTGCTGCCTTAGACTAGAATAATCAGGCATGCTACATCCTAGAAAGGCCATTTTATGAGTCTCTTTATACAGCCTGGTAAGTAAGAAATTAAATTACAGAGGCCGCATGACTAATGACTAGAATAGAAAACTGCCCAAGATAGCAAAGCCTTATACCTTGGTTTCCATCACTGCATTTTAACAACTTTACTACTGACTTCAGGCAAGAAAACATAAGGCCAGAAACAGATTGCAAAGAAGTCAAAATCTATATAACCTTAAATTCTTACTGGATTTATTTATTCTTTTAGGGTAAACTGCAGAATATTGAAAATATTCCTTTAATATTGTTACCGGATTTGTGTGTTTTGTTTAAATGGAGGAAAAGCTTACCTCAGCACTCACATTTCCTTTTTTAAAGGAAAAAAAATGGCTTCAAAGTTCTATAACCCTCACTAATAAGTACTCTGGACTTGTAAAAGCAGGACAAAGTCATGTCTTTTCCACCTTTGAGTTTTACAGCAGCTGCCTATAAATGCTAAGTTCAAAACAAGTGAAGAAAATTACTCTGGTAATGAAAGGGTTACTGCTATTATATTGCTGCTAATCCAGTTTTGGGAAAGCTCCACATTACCAGACGCAGGTAACTGAATCAAACTAAAAAGAAAAAAGAAAAAAAAAAAGAGGGAAAAAGACTGGGGGTGGGGCAGTAGAGAAGACTACTCAAATAAAAGCAGTTACAGTGTAGAAAGTACTTTCTAGAGGCACCCAAAAAAGCAAAGGTTAGGAGCAAAACTTACTATAAGTACCTGAAACCAAGCTTAAGCAAATGTCCAAATACCACAAACCTGGCCATAAAAGGAATTAGCTTCAGGGGTAGAAGGAAAGAACTGGAATGTTTATGACTATGGAATGGGAAACCATTCAGGATTCCAAAGGTCATCTTCCTATTCACTAAATGTATGCAACATTAAGGAGGAAGTCAGCGTAAAGTTTGGAAGAGTGCATGTTTGTTACAGCTCTAGCCATTCCAAAAGACTAGTTCCTGAATGCCTTATAAAACCAGCTATTGCTAATAAATCCCATAGAAACTGTCCTCTGCTGCAAATCTGCAGATAGCTGATGGCCAGTTCACTACGCCTTCTAGATCCAGAGATAAGATCTCACATAACAGACTTCACGTAATGGGGCCCAAATCCAAAAAACTCAGAGAGCCAACTCTGGAGATATGGAGGAAAGGTGAATTTTCATGTATGCATTTATTCACTTACTTTATTCTTATGGGCACTTTGAGGTTTTCTCCATCTAATTCCAAAATAATTAACTTTTTGAATAGAAGAGTCTAAATGACATATAAAATCTCTTTTGACCTGACTACCCTTACGGTTTGATTTTGAAAGCCGATTCTAAGAGGAAAACTAAAGTTTTCTTAGGCAACATGGTTCAGTAAAGGGGAAATAAACTTTTTTTGAGATATAATTGAGATCTAATTCACATATGATACAATACACTTTTAAAGTGTGCAATTCCATGGTTTTTAGTAGATTCACAGAGTTGTGCAACCATCACAATCAATTTTAGAACATTTTCATCACCACCTCTCTTCCAAAAACAAAACAAAACAACAACAAAAAACCTGCTGTATCCCTTAGCAGTCATTCTCTTTGCCTCCCCCACTTAGGCAACTACTAATCCTTCTCTCTCTTACGGATTTAGCTATTCTAGACATTTCATATAGGTTATGTCATACAAAATGTGATCTTTTGTGTCTGCCTTATTTCCCTTAGCAACAAAGTGCATCCATGTTGTAGCATGTATAATTATTTCATTTCCTTTTATTGCCAAATAACATTCCATTGTATAGCTATATCACATTTTGTCTATCCATTCACCAGTTGATAGACATATGAGTGGTTTCCACTTTTTTTGGCTCTTATGAATAGTACTGCTATCAACATTCGCATATAAGTCTTTGTGTGGACACATATTTTCATTTGTCTTGGGTATGTAGTTAGGAGTAGAATTGAATCACCTGGTCACGTGGTAACTGTGTTTAACTTTCTGAGCAACTGCCACTGTTTTCTAAAGTGGCTGCTCCATTTTACATCCCCACCAGCAGTGTACAAGGACAGATTTACTGTTAGATTCAGATACCCCCTACTTGTTAGATATGGGACTCTGTGCCAAGTGTTCATAATTTACAAACACCTCCATTTGTCATCTGTAAAACAAGGATTAATGACAGTATCTATTTCACAGGATTATAATAAAAAATAAATAATACTATGTATGTTAATGTTCCTGGTACAAAGTAAGCCCTCAGTATATATGTTGTTAGTAGTTCCCTCTGTCTTTGGTATCCGGTTGGCAACATTTATTCTGTAATAAAGTCAGACAGAGATAAAATTATAACTGCCTATTACCAATAAGAAATGCATATACATGGTTGGTGCTGAATAAATATTTTTCATGGACACTTGGAAAAGCAATAGAACTTACACTGTTTTAATAACAAAATAAATTTATCTTCTTCTACCTCCTGTAGACCTAAGGTCTACAGGAGGCTACAGGAGGGAAAAAATATAGAAACAAGTCCTGTTTTGTTTGGTTTGGATTTTTTAGATTTTCCCCCAAAACATTTTTTATTTTCCCAACTTTTTTTTATCTTGTAGAGCTTCAAATATACAGAATTGTTAAAAAATTGCAACCATCACTCATATGCTCATCTATATTCAGCAATTGTTAACGTTTTGAGTATTCGCTTCATATGTATGTTATTTGTTAAGCTATTTGAGAGTAAATTGCAGACATCAACACATTGCACCCCTTAATACTGCAGGCTGCCTCTTCTAAAAATAACAGCTTTCTCCAATATTACCAAATGACCTTGCCACACCTAAGAAAATAAATAATTCCCTAATCTTTTACTATCCGGCTGATGTTCCAATTTTCACATTTCTCCCCAAAATATCTCACAGGTAACATTTTTCCTAACCAAGATCCACTCAAGTTTCACCCATTGCCTTAGTTTTATGTATTACAAACCAGTTTTGCTTTTAATCCATCTGAGTACTTGTGGACTGTTTGGAATCTCTAACGTCAGCAGGAGGGAAAAATGTATTGTTGCTATCATTTTCAGATTTAAGCTCTGCTGGTGTACCTCTATTTTACCCAGCCACTTTCTCTGTTTAATTCTGATTAAGACAGAGATGGCTAGTAATGCAAAATTGTGTGTTGCTTTTCAAGCATAATGATATTAGCTAAATAGAATGGGTACTGATTGTCATAGACATTTGTTAGTTACCTTCCCAATATCTATTATTCTCCTTTTTCTCTTTTTAATATCATCTTGAACATTCTAGCCATGCAGTCTATTGTGGATTAATCACTTTACCCTATCTTCCTTAGTGATTAGTCCAGGGAAGGACTCATGACCCAAGTCAATCAGGACAAGACTCAACACCAGAGCTTTTGAAGAGCTTTCTCTTTCCTGCTAGATCTAAAAAAGGAATCCCATAATTTCAAGGACTACGGGCAGTCATCTCGGATCCAAAAGGTAAGAGCCAGCCTGAAAATGTCTCAAAGCAGGTCAAAGAACCTGCAACACAAAAAGAAACCAGGACCTGGTCACAGTGTATGAGTCCTGTTCTAAGCCTCATGTGAAGCCAGCATGTCCACCTTCTATTCTTCATATCAGCCAATACATTACTTTTGCTTAGCTACTGTGGGGTGAGTTTTCTATTATTTGCAGTTAAAAGAGTCCTAAGGCATTCAATCCTTTTAATCTGTAGTGTAATATGCTGTTATAAACAGAAGGAAGTAACTTAAAAAAATAATAAATAGAAACACAATTGTACAACTTAACAAATTATAAAACAAAGCTATTTAATCACTCTCCAGAAATAGAAGCTTGCTAATACCCCAGAAAATCCCCACATACTCTTTCCCATCACAACTATCTCACCACAAAGGTAACCATTTTTCTGACTTTAATATAGTCACTTCCTTTTCTTTGTTTAACCACCCAAGTGTGAATCTCTAAATACTGTAGTTTAGTTTTGCCTGTACTTGAATTTTATATACATGGATGCCTATAGTATGTATTCTTTGGTGACCAGATTTTTCTGCTTAACGTTGTGTTTGAGATTCAGTTATATTCTTGTGTGAAACTGTGGTTCAGCCATTTTCATTGCAGTATAGAATGCTATCACATGCATAGAATATTATTTGTTTATTCATTCTGCTATATATGAGCATTTGGGTTCATGAACACCCAAATTCCAGTTTGGGGCTGCTACAAATTATGCTATCAACATTTTTGCTCTTGTCTCCCAGTGCACATGGGCACACATTTCTTTAGAAAAGAATTGCTGTGCCATAGTCTGGAAGTATTCAACTTAGTGGTGTTTGCACCAATTTACACTCCCAGCAGCAATCCCTCAGAGTTCCCATTGCTCTGCATTCTAGCTTACAATTGACGTTGTCAGTCTTTCAAATTTTAACCACTCTAGTGAGTTTGTAACTTGCATTTCCCCAACTGCTTATGAGGTTGAGTACCTTTTCACGTATTTCCTGGCCTTTGGACTTCCTCTTTAGTGAGTTGTTCAAGTCTCTTACCCAATTTTCTCCTGGGTTGTTTATCTTTTGCTTTTTGTTTTATAGTCCTTTATATTCTGAATGTAAGCCCCTTGTCAATTATATACACTGCAAAAATCTTCTCTTGTTCCATAGCTTCCTTTTCATTCTCTAAATGGTATTTTTTTAATGAACATAAATTCTTAATTTAATTTATATTAAATGCTTCTTTTAAGCCTGTTTCCCCCCTGCTCCACAGTGTCATCCATTGTAAGTCAGGTGTGTATATTTGAGTAAGTTTGTTTCTGAACTTACTATTCCATTCCACTGGTTTGTTTACCTTGATGTGGACACCAAACTGTTTCAATTACTCTAGCTAAATAAGAAGTCTTGATAGGTTGTTGAGCAAGTCCTCTCCCCTGAATTTCTTTCTTTTGTTTTCTTTTCTTCAAGAGAATCTTGGCTCTTTGCATTTCTTTATCAATTTTGATATCAAATTTGGAATTTTGGCTTGTCAAGTTTCCTAAGATCTAGTTCAGATTTTTAGTTTTTCACATGGAGGTCTTGCATTACCTTTTATTACATTAATTCCTAGATATTTTATGTTTTTGATGCTACTACTAATGGTAATTTACATTTTATATTAGTCTTTGAATATGAAAGAGTAAATCTCAAGAGTCCCTGTCCCTGGGAACTTTCAGTCTCTTGGGTTTGGAGACAGACCCATAAATGGTTTTAATATAAAGCTAAATGAATTGGTTACGATAAGGTAGGCAAAGTTTACCATGGAAATACAAATGGGATGGATTAGCGCATTCTGTAGGGTCACAGGGTGGAAGGAAGGAAAAGGCATTCTAATTGTTGAAAAATAGATAAGGAGTCACCTGGTGAGTAAAGACTTGAGGCAAAGAGGGGAAGAGCACACATTTTACATACACATTTCAGGATGTTAACATGGGACACTCCTGCCTCAGGGAGTTGCCAAAACAATACAATGGGATGTCAGCATGGGTGTGAAGTAAATTCTCCCTGGGCATAGTTTACAAAAGGAATGTGAGCAAACTAGTTCCAAGGCTCCTGGACCCATTTATCCAGATAATGGTGTAAATGCGCGTGAGCAGAGAGGGGATTTGAGAGAAGTTTCTCTGGAGAGAGCTGTTGCTGTCAGTACCAAGCAAAGGAAGCATCATGGGGGACACTACCTCCTTCTGCTCAGGTCTGATGGTAGAGAGATCTTCTGTGAGACCATTCACAGAAGTTGAAATATGTTCTCTGCAAAAGACTGAGAGAGTAAAAGACAGTATGGCTGTCTTGGGACGGACGAGCATTATCAGAGTTTATCAAAGGAAGCAAAAGGTGTGTGGGTGTTTCCCAGGGAGCAGATGTGCACCACATGGCCCCAGCTGTCTGGAGTCCTGTACAATAGGACTAAATAGAAGGACAGAGGAGACTGATAGTAAGAAGTTGGAGATAAAAATCCAATTCCTAGGGTCACATGTGATCACCTAGAATAGGGATGCATCCACCCAGGTCATTGAAGAATTAAGAATCTTCTAGGGGTACCTGGGTGGCTCAGTCAGTGAAGATTCTGAATCAATTTCAGCTCAGTCATCATCTGGCAGTTCATGGGATCGAGCCCCGACATAGGGCTGTGTGCTGAGGGCGCATAGCCTGCTTGGGACTCTCTCAAAATAAATAAACATTAAAAAAAAAAAAGAATTTTGGGGCACCTAGATGGCTCAGTCGGTTAAGCATCCGACTTCAGCCCATGACTTCGAGCCCTGTGTTGGGCTCTGGGCTGACAACTCAGAACCTGGAGCCTAGTTTAGATTCTGTGTCTCCCTCTCTCTCTGTTCCTCCCCCACTTGCACTGTGTCTGCTCACTCTCTCTCTCTCTCTCTCTAAAATAAATAAAGATTAAAAAAAATTTTTTTTACATAAAAAAAATTTAAAAAAAGAAGAATCTTCAAACAACCCGTGGAGAGCCACCAGCTTGCCTTAGTTGGTCAGTTATAAAAAGCCAGCTAGCTTCTCCTAGTTGATAGACCAGTAGCAGTCCGGTGCTGATCATTCAGATTCTACAAAGTAACCAGCAACCAATGTGGAAGCAGCCTAAGTACTCTTGCAACCAGGTCCCCCTTCTAAGTCACTGTGTGGACTAGCATCCTGGGGCTATTAGCAAATCACTTTTTGTTGTATTATCCCTGTATCTTTTCAATCAACTGCTATTAAAAAAAAAAAGTGCACTAGGTACTAAAAGAGAAAGCTTCAAGTGTTGCCATTTGCCAGACCCAGAGAAGTTGAAGACCCCCAACAAGTATGAACTTCCCCATCCCTGACCTGTCCCGCTTCGAGCGGTCTCCACCCAGGTAGGGTCTGATGCAGTTGCTGGTACACTGGAAGGAAGGCAGTGGGGACAGAGCAGAAGTCCACCACTTCACATATGGAGAGATCTTTCACTGAAGGGAGATTGAAGCATTTAATTAATCTTCTGACTGGACACATTCTAATTACCGAATCAAGACTGTGATTTGTAACTTAAAGTGAGTAGGACTGCCCATCCATTAAGAAGTCTTGGGATCTGCCCAAGTTTGCTTTGGAGGGCAGGGCAAATAAATAAAATAAAATAAATTTTCTGAATAAAAATGTTGACGGCTAGTGGGTAACAAAATCAGACACCCCCAGAGTGTAAAGTACATGCAAGAAATGAAAAGCAGTATAATTATGATTTGATCTCAGATTTCCAGAGGGAATGTAGGGAGAGACGAAGTAAAGTGGGCTCTATTCAGGAGCTGAGGAAAGACTTTCCATGGCATGCTAAGGAGTCTGGACTTTAACAGGAAATGAAGCAATACTGAGTAGTTAGCACAGGACAGTAATAGTTACTGGGCATTTACTATGTTCTAGGCTCTATAGGTAGTTTAAATGAATTATCACATTGTGCTCTGCTTCCTGTCGGTCTAGCCATATACCAGAAGACGTAATGAGTGTGTTCATAGAGACATGTCTCTGAGTCCAGAACCCAAACTTCAGTTAAATCTAAGCTTTGTTCTTTTATTTTTTTTTAAATATTTATTCAATTTTGAGAGACAGAGAGAGCAAGCATGTGCATGAATGGGGGAGGGGCAGAGAGAGAGGGAGACACAGAATCTGAAGCAGGCTTCAGGCTCCGAGCTGTTAGCACAGAGCCTGACTCAGAGCTCAAATTCAAGAATGGTGAGATCATGACCTGAGCTGAAGTTGGATGCTTAACCGACTGAGCCACTCAGGCACCCCCTCTAAGCTTTACTCTTGTTTTTTTTCCCCCCCTAAACTTTACCCCTGACTACCTGTGTGACACTGGGCAAATCACTTGACCTCTCTATACCTCTGTTCCTTCATTTTTTAGGATGGAGATAATTGTCCTATCCACCTCATAGGGTTTTTGTGCCTCCATTTTTTGTGACTTCAACAACATAGATAATCCATGTGGGATTTTTTTCCTTTTTTTAAAATTGTGGTGAAATTCACGTAACATCAAATTAGCTACATGTTGTTGTTGTTGTTGTTTTAAATTTATTTATTATTTTTAGAGAGACAGAGACAGCATAAGTAGGGGAGGGGCAAAGAAAGGGAGACAGAGAATTCCAAGCAGGCCCAACATGGGGCTCGAACCCACAAAATGTGAGATCATGACCTGAGCCAAAATTAAGAGTCAGACACTAAGCCAACTGAGCCACCCAGGAGCCCCCCAAATTAGCCATTTTAAAGTGAACGATTGAGTGGCATTTAGTATATTCACAATATTGGGCAAACACCACCTCTACCTAGTTCTAAACCATTTTCTTTGCCCCCAAAGGGAACCCTCTGCCTGTCAAGCAGTTGTTTCTCCTAATCCCCTTCCTAATCTCATTTAACATTCTCATGTAAATGATCTTTTCCTCCCACCCATTTGTTATCATAGTTAATTCTCAAACTGTCATTAATATCAACTTCCAGAATTTCAATTTTGAGCATCTTTCTCTGTGATCACTCCTACAAATATTCTTTTTAAAAATATACTCGTGTGTTCTTCTTAGCATCAAGCTTCCAATCCACTGACCCTACCAACTCTTCACATACCTTTCTTACGTCCTACCTCTTTCTTTACCCAGCATAGATTCTACAGTCTACCATTTAAATGTCTCATTTATAAATGTTAACTTTCCTTCCCACCATCTGCTCAGCACCTGCACTTGAGCAGCTGAGATTGCTGGACAAACCACACAAGCAACCATGAATCTCAAAGCTTAGCCTTCAGTGCTGCTACACAGAACCATTGCATTCTTCTAGTGAGGTTGTTCTCGACTCCCCAGAGTGGCTCACTCTGCTTTCTTCTCAAACTTCCAATACCACCTACTCTCTCTCCTCCATTCACTTTCAGCTGAGTGAGTAGCTGAGAAGATGGATGCAACCGATCAAGTTCCTCAACTTTCTTCCATGACCTACCAGCTTGGTGGTGATATTCTTGGTCTTCACTCCCCTCAGGTGGGAGAAGTTTCCTGCTTCTGTCAAAGGTCATGTCCTCCACTAGAGATCTGGATCACAGCCTCTCTTGCTGTTCAAGGACTTAGAACCTATAATAATTCCCCTTCCCCCTCCCCCCCATACCATCAACTTCTCTTCCTTCTCTCATGGATAACTACCACTAGCATACAAACATGCTCAGGATGGCAGTCTTTAAAAAATCCCTCCCTTCATGCCTTGCAACCATCACCCCCCATATCACTGCGAAGATTTTCTGAGAAGTTGTCTATAGTGCTATCTCAATTTCCTCACTCTCCATTTGCCCCTCAACCCACTCCACTTACAAGTCCACCCCAAACACCCCTTGAAACCATTCCCAGTGAGATCATCAAAGACTTCCTCATTGTCAGGTCCAACAGTCCCTTGCCAGTCCTCATCTTATTCTACTACTACTACCAGTAGCATTTCAAAGAATCTGTCATATCCTTCTTTCCAAAAACATTTCCATTTCTTGATTTCTGCACTGGATTCCTAGGGCCGCTGTAACAAAGTTCCACAATTGGGAAGCTAAAAACGACAGAAATTTTTTTTTTTCTTTCAGTTCTGGAGGCTAGGAGTTCAAAATCAAGCTATCAGCAGGGCCGTGTTCCCTCTGAAGGCTCTAAGGAAGAACCATGCCTTGCCTCTTCCAGCTTCTGGCAGCTCCCAGAAATCCTTGGCACTCCTTGTCTTACAGATGATGCATCACTCCAATCTCTGCCTCCATCATCACATGGCCTTCTTATAAGATTATCAGTTATTCAATTCTGGGCTCATCAGTATCCAGTATGACCTTATCTGAACTTAACCAACTGCATGTGCAGAAACCATATTTCCAAATATGGTCACATTCTGAAATTCCAGATGGACATGAATTCTGGGCAGACAGGATTCAACTCAGTATAACTCCTGTGACTGCACACTGCTGGTTTCCTCCTTCCCCCTGTTTGCTCCCCCTCACTCTCCTTCTGGGGCTACTTTGCTTCCCCTAATTCAACTCTAAATGTTGCAGTGACCCATGGCTTGGCCCAGGGCCCCTTGCCTTCTTCTTCTGTTTTTAAATGTCTCTCTCTCTCTCTCTCTCTCTGTCTCTGTCTCTCTCTATATATATATCACGAGATCATAACGTGAATCTGGGTACTCCCTGCCCCTTGCCTTCTTTAAATACACTCTCTCGGGGCACCTGGGAGGCTCAGTGGGTTAAGTGTCCAACTTCTGCTCAGATCATGATCTCCTGGTCCGTGGGTTCGAGCCCCACCACAGGCTCTGTGCTGACAGCTCAGAACCTGGAGCCTGCTTTGGATTCTGTGTCTCCCTCTCTCTCTGTCCCTTCCCCGCTTGTGCTCTCTCTCTCTCAAAAAAAAACAAACGTTAAAAAAATTAAATATACTCTCTCCTGAGGGTATATCATCTAATCCCATGGTTTTAAAATTCCACTGATGACTCCCAAATTTAGGTTCTAGCCCTCACCTGTACCCATATTGATAATCCTAGTTAAAACTTACTGGATGCTTCCTGTGTGCCAGACTCTATTGTAAATTCTTTCTGTGTATTAGTTAATTTAATCCTTACAACAAATTTATGGGGTACTATTTTTATCCCCAATGTATGGATGAAGAAACTGAAGCACAAGGAGGTTAAGTAAATTGTTCAAGCCCAAATAGAGAGAAGGAGCCAGGATTTGAAACTGCGTAAGATGGGTCTAGAGCCTCCTCTCTTGACCACTACATGCTCTGGCTTTCCACTGTGCTCCAGGCTCATGCTCTCAAGGTCAAACTTGACATCTGCACTTACAAGAACTAAATAGAATGCTTGACTCCCACTCCCCACCCCATCTCCATTCCCACCTTAATCTTTTTGTCCCTGCTTCTACATCTTAGTATTTGGTACCATCAACACCCAGTTGCTCAAATTAAAAAAAAAAAAAATCTAATAATCAAATTTGATTTTGTTCTTTCCACATCCACCCCAGCCTCCATTCCCACCCCCAACAAATCCAAGGATGCCTATTAGCTTTACCTCTAGAACATATCCCTGTTTGCTCCATTTTCACTACCACCCTAGTTCATGCTAAGCTATCATCATCTCTAGAGTTAGTGCAATTACTTTCTTCCTGGTCTTTCTGCTTTCATTTTTGCAGTCAATGTATATAACCAACCCAACAGCCAAATGAGTCTTTTGAAACATAAATCAGGCCATGACATGCCCAAGTTTCAAAGCTTCTAAAATACCCCCTTACATTTACAGTAAAATCCCTACTCCTGTTCTTAGCCTACAGGTTCCTGCTTGATCTGGCATTGCCCGCCTCTCTACCCTTACTCTACCACTCTCTTTCTCGCTCAGGTAGCTCCAGTCATGATCTCACCCCTGCTTTTCCAGGAATGCTTTGTGCCTGCACCAGGTCCATGTACCTGTTCACTTTCATGCCAGAAATGCTGTTGGAAATGCTCTATTCTCACATCTTCTTCACATCAGACCAAACACTGCCTCCTCAAAAGTCCTTTCCTAAATCCTTACCTAATGTTCTGCCCCAATCACTTTCTTACACATCATCCTATATTTGTGTTTTAATAGCATTCACCACTATCTGGAGATACTTTAATTATGTAGTTGGTTATTTAAACAGAGACTTTCTCTGTCTTATTTATATTTATGTCTCCAATGCCCAAAATGATGTGCAATACACAGTGACTGTTTAATATTTTTCAAAGGAGGAATGAATGAAACTAAGTGAATAGACAAGCAAGGCCAATCACGGGAGGTTGTTTGGAGGTCAGTTTTACGGCCAGTTTTCAAAGATCAGTTTGAAAGGAGAAAAGATGATTAGAGAAGAGAAAGAATATTTTTAGCAAGAAAACAAAATATTCAAAAAAGTGATATAGTCTTTGAATAAGTGACAAACAGAGGCAATAACTATACCACTTCAGGTGACATGGAAAGTCGGTCAATACAGAAGTAAAATTAGCTTCTTAGAGCAAGGAGTTATCATCATTTGGTTAAACATATTGAATGTCATCCTAAGGGGTTTAAATTTATTTACGCCTTCAACAAATATTTATTCAGTTCCTACTATGTGCCAGGTACTATTCTAGGTACTTTTTAATATAAAAATAAACCAAAGAGACATGATCTCTGCCCTCATGGTGTTTATAATCTAGTGGAAGGCTGACATCAAATATTAATATTCCATAAACATTTGGAATTGCCAAACAAACTGCCAAAGTGTGTGTGCTGGGTTAGTATTTTGGTAACATTAATCAATGTGATTTTGTCCCTAGTACTGTTTCCCTTTGGCCCTTACCCATCCATTCATCTCAGTATTCTGTATGTAATGACTCAGAAAAGGTATGATACAGTGAAATCCAATACATAAGTAACAGGAATCTTGCTCTAGCTTTGGAGATCAAGAGTCACAGGCTCCACTGACTGAGCCATCCAGGGACCCCTGTATTCATTTTGACCTGAATGTGAGAATTGATGACAGTAAACTACAAAGCATTGTTATGAAAATAAAAAAATGTAAAAATAATATTTTTAATAAATAGTCTTTGTCTAGAAGAAAAACGAGAGGACTTAATTTAGATTAGGGGTTCGAGAAGGGCCTCTCTGAGAAAGTGTCTTGTGAGCAGAGACTTCAGAAAATAAGATTACCAAGGGAAGAACAAGGAGAGGAGAGTTCCCAGTGGGGCCCTGGGAAGGGCTGGATGTACTAGAACAGAACAGATGGAGCTGGATTGAGAGGAGGCTCAGGTCAGATCAGATAGACCCTCGGAGGCCATGTTACACCATCTGTTACACAAGTATAAATATTATACAAATCCCAAGTGTTGTGAAAAAACCACCAAGGATTTTAAGCAGAGGGCAGAGGTGTTAGGTATGGCTGATTATACAGCCTGGGCACTATATAACTCCATGAAACACTGCAGGCATAGTCCCTGGTGTGGCACATTACCTCCCTGCGGGTGACATAATCAAATTAAGATTTTAAAAATATCAGTCTGTGTGCTATGTGGAGAATTCTAGGGCCAGAGTGGAAGCAGGGAGATCACTTAAATGGCTATTGCAGTCTTCAATCAAGTAGCCTAGCATAGTACTTGTGATAGAGAAGAGTGAACAGACCATATTTGTGGTTTCCACAGTTAGCATTAGAGGTCCAGGTAGATTCCTGAATTTGGGAGTAGTCTACTTAATGATGCTTGAGAAACATTAATCTTCTAGCCAGTGGTGTGCTGGAGCAGACGTGTAGCAGCTCTGCACTGGCTCATGAAAGCTGAGTGTGTACATCTCTCTCTAATTCTTTATTCAGTGACATCAAATTGATAGCTTGAAATCTGCCTTGGTGGGAGTATTTACACCAAGGAAATTGGCAAGTGCTACAAACAGAGCTTCTGTACCCAAAGAGCTGGTTGTGATACATTTACAAGTACACCACTGCTTCCAGCTTTTTAAAAATATTTCAACACTAAAGAATCACTACATAAGATATGGTAAGTGATGGAACATTCATAAGGCTGCTGCAGTTAAAATAAATGGGATGGTTATAAGAGGCACTGGGAGGAAAAAAAAATCTGTAAGACTTGATGGTTTATTAAAGGCAGTGATGGGAAGAGAGGAGCAGATTATATTTTCTCCCCTGGAAAAAGAAGTCATTTCCAGACACATCTCTTTGGAGAAGACTGCAAAGAGAACATTTCACAATTGAGTTTCCCATCATGTGTATTTTAAAATGGACCTACTTCAGCTGTCAAGAATTTCAAGTGCCTCTTAAAATTCCACCTTATTGTAGCTCAGAATTCTGAATTCTATTGCCATTTATTGGTGTAGTTAAATGAATGGAATAATAATTGAATCCCAAACTCTCAGTCACTGAGCATAACTGTCTCACTACAACAAAAGATCTGTAGAGATCTAGAGAAGAACATTCTTTAAAACTCAAAAATGTCTTTCGATCTGTGAATGGTGCAGAATCAAGGCAGCCTGTGTGGAGACTAATCAGGCCTTAAGTAACTATGTGGAAAGTTCATATGAGGGTTTCTAAAGGGCATCAGGAAAGGAAGTAAAAGAAGATACTAAGAGATTACTAAATAAACATTTTTTTCATGAAAATAAGTGTTCTGTAGAATTTATAACTTACATCCTAAGAATAATACTAAACATGCTTTACTATCAGCATGTACATCTAATAGTTCAGAAACACTAAATGTGTTAAACCTTCATCAATATAGGTGAAATATAAAATAATGATTTCATTTTTTCACTCTTTCAGTAAACCTCTGTTGAAGGCATACTAAGAGACAAGTATTTCCCTAGATCTTGGAGATATAAAAATGAATAGGACTACCTTGGGTTTGTGCATAATAACTGAGGAAGACAGAGTCATGAACAGATTAGAGTACAATGTGGACAATGCAGAGGTTCAATATTTAGAAGACATTATGGAAGCCCAAGAAGGGACACATAACTCAGAGTTGAGTGAGCAGAGGCAGCTTCCTGGGGCAAGTGACACTAAGTTGAATCTTAAAGAGTAGGGGGAAGCCGGATGATGTATGTGTATGGAATGGGGGAATTTCAGGCAGAGGGGAGAGCATGATAAAAAACACAGAAGTGAGAAACAGCAAAGCGTTCTTTAGATCCTTACTTGGAAGGCAGAAGGGAAATAAGGAGAGGAGGCTGGAGACCTACAGTTCTCAGTGGCACACCAAAGAGAAGGCAACTGGAACGGTCCACCCTGGGTGTAGACAAAGATGGGGGGCATTGTCTGTGGAGTATTTGAAAACAATAAGAATGATTACATTGCCAACAATTCTAAACAATGATAAAATGATCCCTTCTGTCAAGTGGCCATGCTCCTGAGTAGACCACTATATGTTTTTCCTCAAGATGTGGAGCAAGGAAGTGACATGATCAAGTTCCTGAGCTGTGCAGATACAGAGATGCCAGCTGCAGTTATATCTAAATGAGAGATCCTTTCTTTGCATCCCCTTAGAATTTGAGATAAGTTTTTATTGACTTATGGGAGATCATGAAGACAGATACAGCAACTGGGCATTGATTTTGGACTGGAACTGTACATTCAGGAGTCAACACAGAAGTGGTAGTTAATTCTCTGGGAGTGGAAGAGAACCTGGGAAAAGACAAGTGGGCCATAGATGGAATACTGGGTAGCTGACTACTTCATGGACAGAAGACAGAACAAAAGTCTAAGAAATAGAGAGTGAAGGGATGCTCAGAAGCCTAAGAAATCTAGATAGCACAAAACTGTGGCAAGACTTCCCAAGGCCAAGGGGGAGAGAGAGAATTGGAGATAATGCAAAAGAGATAAATATCAGTAGGTGTCCATGAGGAAGAAATCGGAAGAAATCATGGTACCTGCTGGGAGGTAGCTAGGGGGTTGATGATGTAATGGCTGATACCCTAGCAAGAATTGAGAGTGACAGACTCATCTGGTAGTTTAAGTGCATTTATGGGCCCATAACCCAGTCCCATATTAAGCTCTGAAAGTGACAAGACCCCAGAGTTTACCCACAACCTAGTGTGGTTCAGCGAAACCCAGTGTGGTTCAGGGAATAAAACAGACCCAGTGAGGGTCCTTCTTGCCTCAAAAAAAGCATGGCCCTAGCAAAGAGACTCATCAAACCAGAAAAGACAGGAACATGGGTGGACAAAAGACCAAAGACCTTGTGGGAAGATGCACATCTCAAAAGATGCTATCATTCTAAGAGCTGAGGCCCAGATGGCTTCTCCATGTGACTCACATTAACTAAGCCTATGTTTACCCCTTACCTCCACTTAAATGTTACCTCAGAAAACTTGCATTGTCTGAGGCTCATCTTCTCCCCCTGATAGAATAATTACCCATCCCCAAATAAAAGTTAAGTTCAAAGATAGAAAAATAGTTATATTTCTTGCATATTTCAGTTTGTGAATTGGAGTCTATATGTTTATTACAGAAAACCATAACCTATAAATCCTAGACTCAATTGGGTCTTTTCTCTATATGGACACTGCATTTAAAAAAGTATGGTGTAGTGGCACCTGGGTGGCTCAGTCAGTTAAGTGTCCAACTTGTGATTTTGGCTCAGGTCATGATCTCACAGTTCATGAGATCAACCCCACATAGGGCTCTGCACTGACAGCACGGAGTCTGCTTGGGATTCTCTCTCTCTCTCTCTCTCTCTCTCTCTCTCTCTCTCTCTCAAAATAAATACATATATTTTGTAAAAAGTACAGTCTAAATAGGTAAGAATTATTTAAAAATGAAATGAAATTCTGAGCTTTAACTTGCATTGCTCAACAATCTTTACAGAGGATTTATTTTTTAGTAAGTATTTTATTGTTGTTATTCTTCTAGAAATTTTTTTTTAAAATTAAGCTTCTAGGGCCAATGCAGGGCTTGAACTCATAATGAACCCAAGATAAACAGTCACATGCTGCACCAACTGAACCAGCCAGGAGCCCCCACAGGGTCTCATTTCTAACCCACAGGAACACTTTTCCTGTGTTCTTTTTCTCTCTTCCACATTTCTCTGCAACCAAGATTACACTGGATTCTCTCATTCTTAACTATACCTCCCCAAAACTTTTCCTCCTACAGGTCACACTGATAATTTTGCTTTCTAAATTCCTAATTTTTCTGTTCTAGATCTTCAATCAGCTTGACTTCCCTTTCCTTCTTCCTCTCCCCCTCCTATTCTTTATTTCATCCTGCTTTCCAAGATAGGGAGGGATTATGAATCTACCCAGGCAAAGAGAACAGGCTAGCGGGGGAAGAAAACTAGAAACACTGGTTAATTTTTAAGCCACAGCTCTTAAGAGAAGATGGATAAGCAAAAAGATAAAAATGTGAATTACCTGAAATTCTACTATTGTAAATATGTTGATATATTTTCAGACTTTTTCCTATGCATTTATAATACACAGAAGTTTAAGCTGCAAAAAAACACACATCATAATAACTCATATAGCCCCTTTTAAGTAACAACTATATTGTGAAAGTCCTTTTCTTTCAAGCTTTATACATACACCCTCACTGTTAAAAGCTATATGGCATTCCACTGTTTGAATATACCATAAATGATGCACTCTGTGTCCCACTGTTAAGACACTTAGGTTATTTCTGATTATGCTGTTATGAACACTATAGTTGTCCTTCATTCACTTGTGCAATTATTTTCATAGGATTAATTAGTAGGTGTGATAATTCGGGTCAAAGAGTACACATATTTATATTAGCTTTCTAGGCTGCTGGAACAAGCCAGGAGGCTTAAACAATAGAATTTTATTTTCATAGTTCTGGAGCCTAGAAAGTAAAGTTCAAACTGTTAGAAGGTTGATTTCTTCTGTGGGCAGTGAGAATCTGTTCCATGCCGCTCTCCTGGCTCCTGGTGGTTTGCTGGCCATCATTGGCCATCCTTGTGTTCTGCTGCATTACCCTGATCTCTGTCTTTATCTTCACATGGTATTCTCCCTGTTTGCCTATAGTGCCCAAAATTTCCCTTTTTATAAGGACACCAGTCATATTGTATTAGGGGGTCACCCTACTCCAGTATGACATTTACAATAACCTGATTTCTATATAAAATGATATTCTTGGGGCACCTGGATGGCTCAGTTGGTTAAGCATCCGACCTCAGCTCAGGTCATGATCTTGTGGTTCAGGAGTTCGAGCCCCATGTCAGGCTCTGTGGGGACAGCTCAGAGCCTGGAGCCTGCTTCGGATTCTGTGTCTCCCTCTCTTTCTGCCCCTCCCCCACTAGTGTGCCCCCCCCTTTCAAAAATAAACATTAAAAAAATTTTTTAATGACATTCTTAAGTATTAAATGTTAGGACTCCAACAAATGATTTTCAGGGAGGCACAATTCAACCCATAACATTATCTTTAAGACTTTTAATATGTTTCCAAAGTTTTAGAGTGCATCTTTGAGAGATGTAAATGAGGTAGCATTGACAGGATTTGGTATGATTGATTATAACTGGGGAAGGGATCATAAGAAAGGAGTAGCACTGGGTGATTTCTAAATATGGCCCATGGGCAATTGAATGTAATATAGTACAAATATACTGGGAGAGGGAGTTTGGTAGTTAAGTTTCAGACATATGGAATCTGAGGCATTATAAAAAAGGCAAGTGGAAATATCTAATCAGTACCTATATATGTGGGTCTGGCGTTTAGGAAAGACACAATTTGTGAATCATCACTACTTAAGTGGAAGTTGAGAGTCATGGGGATAGACGAAATCACCCACTAAGGTCACCCAGTGACATGAGCTAAAAGAGGATCAAGGACAGAATCTTAGGGACCCAAATACTTAAAGGGTATTTGGAGGGTGAGAAACTTACACATGTGACTGGAAAGGTTTCAAGGTTTCAAGGATGAGGACATAAACTAATACTTGGAAGGATGAGCAAGACTTCAAGGCAGACAAGGAAGAATTCCAAGCTGAGGGGATGGTTTGAACAAAGAGCCAAAGAATGGGAATATACATAGCATAGCCTGGAAATATCCAATAACTTGACATGGCTGAGACAAAACAAGAGAGAAAGGAGTGGTAGAAATGAGAGAAGGAAGGTACACTAGGGCCAGATGTGAGAGGTGTCTTATGCCTGTCACTGGTCTGTTAGTGCTCAAATCCATTCCCTGACCTTCTCTGCTTACCTCTATATTACAGGATGCTGACCTTGGTAGCCCACATTTCTCAGGATGTCTTGGCCACTGGCTTCTGGTTAGGTTTGGCCAATAGAGGCACAGATGGTAGACTAGAGGGCAGCATCTCAGGCAGTGACTGTGTCTCCATAGTCCAGTTCTTGCTGGTCACACTCTACCATGGCTCCAGCTCTGGCTGCACAGTCCATCCAGTGGTGCTGGAGGCTCCTCCTCTAACTTCCGGGTCCTGCCACATACCCTGGTTCCTGGGCTCCAATCATACTATAGCTCTTCCTTTTGTCTTCTTTCCTAGAGATGGCAGCAGTTCCCTGCAGTTGTCGATTTCTGAGATGCCTCACCTTATTTTCAGCTCTGCCAAAGCTCTAAAACTAGTTCTCCACATTAAATTCCTTGTTATTTCCAGATTTTTTATTGTTGTTGCCGCTCTTATGTTATAATTAACTTGTTCATATGATTCCTGGTGCATCTGTCCAATAGTCTCTTTCTAACACCTTGGAGTAAAATTGCTAGATTGCTATCTTCAGACTTGTTTTACACAAGAGAAAAACAAGCCCATGTAAAAATGGATTCCTAGCTAATGCCACAATCAAAATTTAATTTCCATGGATCAAATATAAACAGTAAAAATTTGGAAGCTCCAAAATAAAATACAGAATATCTGATCTGTGCTAGGGAAAAATTTCTTATAGAAGATACAAAAAGAGCAATCCATAAAGCAAAAGGTAAAACATTAAACATACTCAGAATTAAGAACTTCTGTTCAACAAGACATGATAAAGAGAATGAAAATGAAAAGCATAACTGGAAGAAAATAGTTACAACACATATAATGCACAAAATATTAGTATCCAGAATCTATAACTCCTACTAACCACTAAGAAAAAGACAACCATACAGAAAATAAGCAAAAAGATTCTTGACAGAAACAGAAATCCAAATGCCCAGAAATGGAAAAAAAAAGCTTAATCTCATCAGTAGTCAGGGAAGTGAAAATTAAAACCATAATGAGAAACCATTTCAACTCACTAGACTAGCACAAATGTAAAAATGACACAGTACTAAGGTTTTGACAAGAATGTAAAGCCAGGTAGGGGCTCTGTCGGTTGAGCGTCCAACTCTTGAATTCAGCTCAGGTCCTGATCTCACGGTTCCTGAGTTCAAGGCATGTGTCAGGCTCTGCAGTGACAGTGTGGAGGCTGCTTGGGATTCTCTCCCTCTCCTCTCTCTCTGTTCCTTCCCAATTTGCACATACGCGAGTGCTCTAAATAAATTAATTTAAAAAAAAGTATTGAGCAGGGCAAACTCATATATTCCTCATGGAGATATAATTTGGTATAACTTTGGAAAGCAATTTACCATCCCCTGGTAGGGTCATATAAGCACGGATCATATACCAAACAATTCTATTCCTAAAGATAAAATTAAAGTATCTGTGTACACATGAAGCAAAAGACACGATAAGAAATTCCAATGTAAAATAGCTTATAAGAGTCTCAATAGGCAAAAACTTTGGCCAGATTCAAATTTCTATTGGCAATAAAATGGATGATAAAATTGTGATGTATCTATGTCACGGATTTTTAATACAGCAGTGAAAATTAATACAAGCACACACATAAAATGGCCGAATCCCATAACAGTGTGAAAGTAATCACAGAATGCCATATGTGATTTAATTGATGTAGCTTAATAGACAAACCTGAATAACATTTTTTAATTAAAAACATTTTTTTAATAATTTATCTAGTTTTGAGAGACAGAGTATGAGTGGGGGGAGGGGCAGAGAGAGAGGGAAACACAGACTCCGAAACAGGCTCCAGGCTCTGAGCTGTCAGCACAGAGACCCACATGGGGCTCAAACTCAAGAACTGCGAGATCATGACCTGAGCCTGTCAGATGCTTAACCAACTGAGCCACCCAGGCACCCCATTTTGTAATTTTTTTTAAGGTTTATTTTTGAGAGCCAGAGAAAGACAGGGCAGGAGTGGGGGCAGGGCAGAGAGAGGGCAGAGACACCAAATCCAAAGCAGGCTCCAGGCTCTGAGCTGTCATCACAGAGCCCACCCAACATGGGGCTCAAACTCACAAACTGGGAGATCATGACCTGAGCAGAAATCGATGGTTAATCGACTGAACTACCCAGGCGCCCCTCATGTTAGAGGTATATACCTATGTATTAACCTTTAAAACAAAGGTCATGCTTAACACCAAATTCAGGACGATGGCTGTTTCTAGGTGGAAATGGGGAATGTGATTATGAACTGTAAGTTTAAGGAAAGGATTATGTTTCTCTGGAGTTCATAATCAAGTACCTGACCTAGTCTGAGTTCACAAAAGCCTACACGAGGAAAGGGCATTTGAGCTGATAGCTGAAGAATAAGAAAGAGTTAATTAGAACAGTGCTTCTCACAGAGCCTCACCAGTAGCTGTGAAATATAATGGTATTTCCAGTCATAGATTTTTATTAAAAATATAATTTTATGCAAATAAAAACAAAAAAAAAACTGCCCATTGGAGTTTCTGCTCTTGTGCAGAAAAGACATCAATATTTTTAGAAAATGAGCCTTATTCTGAGACAATCTGGAGGCTCTCATCCTTCTTTAACGTAAACCAGACTTGAGACCAAAATCATCAATACGAAAATTGCGGCCATTCATAAATACCTGGAAATATCCAACTCTTCACTTGGGGCTATAAGAGAGACTTTGAAGAGCTATCAAAGCATTTGGAGCAAGTTGAGCTGAGGGCTGATATTATAAGACTCAATCTTTCTTTGGAGAAATATTTAGATCCTTTGCCCATTTGTAATTGAGTTGTCTTTAAGTTGTTGAGTTGTAAGAGTTCTTTGTATATCCCACAAAGGATAAGATAGGTATGCTTTGGTTCTGAGGTACAGGATTTTCAAATATTTTATCACATTTTGTGGAATGTCTTTTCATTTTCTTGATAATATCCTTCAATGCATAAAGTTTTTACTTTTTGGGAAATGTGACCTAACAATTTTTCCTTTTGTTGCTGATGCTTTTGGTATCATATTTAAGAAACCATTGCCTAATCCAAGGCCATGAAGATTTACTTATGTCAGCCTAATGGAGTTCTGAAAAAACCGGGTTTATGTAGCTAAATATGTCTTTAAAGCCTATTAAAGAAAAAAAAAAGCAGCCAAATATACACTGAATTATCTGAAGAAGTAAAAACACTAAATGTACTTACAAATCATATTAGTCACAAAAACTCATAAGCTTCATTGCAGTCAGAGAGATCCAGTTTTAAAGTGAGATTCCAGAGTTTCAGCAGAAACTTAAAGTCATTTCTAAACTGTACCAATGAAGGAAATGGACTATGAAGCAGTCCACTTCAAGTGATTTACTATGGAAAAGAAGAAAAGAATCTGTCCATAGCAGATGAAAAGATCCTTTATGCATGTGAAGATGTGGACACTTATAGAATACAAGCCAAATCCTTTTAGAAAATCAGAAAGAACGGGGCGCCTGGGTGGCTCAGTCGGTTGAGCATCCGACTTCAGCCCAGGTCATGATCTCATGGTCCATGGGTTCGAGCCCCGCACTGGGCTCTGTAATGACAGCTTGGAGCCCGGAGCCTGTTTCAGATTCTGTGTCTCCCTCTCTCTCTGACCCTCCCCTGTTCATGCTCTGTCTCCTCTGTCTCAAAAATAAATAAACATTAAAAAAAATTTTTTTTTAAAATCAGAAAGAACCATTGGGTCTTTGATTTTCAATTATCATGAGGGAAAAAGGCTTATATTTGGTGAGATATCTGTTGGCTGAAAAAAACGTTGGTAAGAAAATCAAATCCATACTTCAGAGAAATAAGTGATTTAGGAAGAATTTAAATCTCGACTTTGCAAAAAGTATCTTTATGTCCCTGATGTCCCAAAATGGGCATTTGGCAGAGGCTCAGGAGCTGCTGAAACTCCCTGGTACAAGGAAAGAGGTCCATTAAGTTGGGATGGCTTGAAGATCCAGGATCTTGTGCCTGTGTGGACCACAGTCCTCAGGCCGACTGCATCCTGACACAGCATTTCCTCCACAACAGCAAGACAAGTTGTTCTGGTGCTCTCCGTGCTGGAGGATCCTCAAGACCTTCTTTTGACAACTCTAAGACATGCACTTGCAGAAATACAGGCCAATAGGAATGACACCATGGATGACCTTGGTCATTTAATTATGCCAGATTCAATCCTCTCACCTGAATGGAAGGCAGCTGACCCTGGGCTCTGTTGTTCTAAGTCATCCTCCTGTCAGAGGTCAGATAGCACAGATGGGTCTCAGGAAATAGTTCCTGACAAGAGAACCTCCTGTCATGTTCTTTTCTCTGGAAAGCCAGTTTGGACCTCTCAAGAATCTTTTCCACAGAGGGATGTCCTTGGCCCAGCACATTCTTCATTGGCAACAAGAAACATCTCTAAACAAGTGCTGGATTTTGGTTTTTCTGTTCACACAACATTAAAACAGCAGTGAGGCACCTTCAGAATTGGTCTAGCCTTCTAATGAGCCTATTTCTAAAGACCAGAATCATAAGAAAAATGCATTTTTGCTTTCTCCTAACGTAACTTTTGATATTTTCTCCTAGTTTCACTGCTATTAAGTGATCATTCCATGCCTCAAATGGAAGATGGAATTATAATTCTTAAGACACTGTTTTATTACTGTATATTATTTAAACATGATTCTTAAAAGGAAATTGTTTCCATTTTATTCTATTTGTAGGTATGGTTTTACAGTATTTTTGTCATCGTTGTTGACAAGTCCACTAAAATAATCCAGGAACACAGCAAGAATTTTGCCTAATAAAATAATTTTCAGTGTTTTCTCTTTTTAGTTTTATTGCTATTAGTTAACTGGTATACAAGTGCTCAAATGGAAACATTATAGAATTACAGTTCTCAGGACAATGTTTCATAAATATACATCACATAAATAGGAGTTTTGTTAGTAAATTGCTTCCATTTTATTCAATTTCTACAAAAAGTATATTATTTTTGATATTGCTATTAAACAAGTCTCTTCTACTGATCCAGGAAAACATAATAATTTTGTCTCCTAAACTATTTTTCAATTTGCTCTTCTTTAGTCTTTCTCCTGTCATTATGTGATTACACAATTGCTGAAATGGAAGCTCAGCAGAACTGTAATTTTTAAGATAGTGTTTATAAATTTATTTAAAAGTGAATGTCATTTTCTCTGTTTCTAGATAGTCTGAAGATAGCATTTCAATTGTTTAACTTAAACTCCCCAGTAACATTGTCGTCAAAGTATCATGTCCATATCAGTTGTTACAGAAGACCTCTGGAGGGAATGGTATCAGACATCAGATGTGCTAATCATTGATTGGAAATACAAATCAATACATGTAAAAAGCAATGCCAGTGATATGCTATTGGAGTCCTGAAGCTGCATTCCCCAGCCCTGTTGAGGAAGCAGAAATTGAGTTAAACCAAGGTGAGAGGTAGAGCACCAAGCAACAGATTCTAGTTTTAAACAGACTGCTGCCAATGATTTTCTCAAACCATGGGCCAAATGCAGAATGCAGAGTTTGCCCTTTTTTGTGTTTTGGGACAAAAAAATTTTAACCTAACATCCATAAGGCTGTTGTGAGAATTAAATGAAATAACACATCTATGGTGCTTGCATGAATAAATAACAGCTGCTATCATGATTACTGCCAATTAGAAATATTATGGTGGAAAGCAGTGAAGAGAAAAAAGTTACAGGTTAGATTCACTATACCAAAAGGAGAATAATAATCTTGACTAGTGTCATAATTGGAGTTCTTAAAATGTAATCAAATCCAGAGGGAGCAAGTTTAAGAAAAAAATTAATGGATTCATATTAATTTAAATTATGAAACATTTCAATATTTGAGAATCATGAACTAATTTGGAACTGTTTAATACTTCTTATAAAGGCTAGTAATAGTGATGGCATAAAATAAATTTGTAGGTGGCAAAATTTAAAGTTAATGTAAATCTGAAGAGCTGCGACATGGATGGAGAAAAAGAAAATGAATGACTTGTTTATTGATAAGATGTGAGTATAGTTAAACAAAAGAGTGGATAAATGAACACTGAATTAGCTAAAATGTTAAGAAGAGAAAAAGTAATACTGAGAGCTGTCAGGAAGAGAATTAACACCATTAACTGTCAATGTAGAGGACACCTGAGGAGTGGCTGCTTGGCCTTACAGAGAGGCCTCTTCTCTAAGAACCCTCCCCAGGAGATAGGGGCAGGCTCAGGCAGAACCTGATGCACTTTGAGGAGTTGATGGGTCCAGA
Source organism: Acinonyx jubatus (assembly GCF_027475565.1). Taxonomy (NCBI): domain Eukaryota; kingdom Metazoa; phylum Chordata; class Mammalia; order Carnivora; family Felidae; genus Acinonyx; species Acinonyx jubatus. The sequence goes on along the minus strand of NC_069380.1, from coordinate 186,138,497 downwards.
ATAAATGTGACCTAGTTAGGCCAGTAAGAGTGGATCTCAGGACTTGGGGATTTGGAGCTGAGTGATAGACTGGGAGTCAGAATCATATTCATAGCAGTACTCTAGGGGTAAATAAGGTCTGTAGATTTATTGTTAAGGACCTTAAACTTGCCTTGGCTCCCGTTTCAACAACATTCAACGAATTCCCTAGGTCAGGTACCATGCCCTCCTGATCCCTCCCTTCCTCCCCAGCCCCATCTTTTTGGCTCAACCCAGCCTGATTAAGTTTCCGTTATTTAAAATCAGGAAAAATATTTGAAAACAAATCATCTGAAGTAATATTTATACAGCATCAAAAACAGTACCACTTTCACATTATCAATGAAATTCTAAGTACTAAATGTAAATTCTCTGTGAAGTTTATTTCAATATGAATAATGAAGCTCTGGAAATTCCAGCAAAGATAAATGTGAACAAGAGAGAGGCAATACTAGTTTTCAATAAAAAGAAAGAACATGATTTTTCCAATGTACTACATGATCTTTTTATTTGTCATTTTGCAAGTGGAAAACTGATGGAAACTATGTCACAGGTCTACACGCTGTTATTTGGGAACTACTGAATGAAACCCTAGAGATTCTGAAATATAGAATTAAAAAAAATCTTTTGATTATTCAGTAAACTCATTTTTATAAACAGGGACTGAGGTCAGGAGAAATTGATCACCTTCAGGACGATAATTTTAGGCAAGGCTGCATTAGAACCCTATCTAATGCTCTTTGGACAAAAACACATTGCTAAAGAAATGTTTCCTCACAACTGGAAATATAATGAATAAAATAATGGTAGCCTATTCATTACAGATAGCTTGTTGGTGATCAAAGCTTGCTTTGTCATGCTGTAACTGTTTAAATTGTAACAGTCTAGACATTTCATTAATATTTCTTAAAGAATGGGAGATATTAATTTATCCACTTATGAGTCACCATGGATAAAGAAAACAAATAAATGAAATTGCCATTATAATGTGAAATGCTGCAACATAATAACAATTTGATGTTCTTGTTTAAGATTTCAAATTGAATGTTGATTAGTTAGCAATATATTATACTAAAATTTTCATTTCAGAAATAGTTCATTAGTCTAGAATTTGTGGATAGGGACATTTGTAATTATTTCTCCCACAACTGAAAAGATACAACCCCCAATGCACAACTTTGGATATATATACAAGAAGCACAAGTTTTGCAGTTAACACTGGGCATGGAAAACTGGCTATAGGGCCATCTATGGGGGCCTGTTTCAACTATAGGAAAATTTCTCCTCTTGATATTTTCCCTATAAAATGATGGCAAAGTTAAATGAATCTGGATCTTCTGTCAGCCTGTAATTTTTATTGACTTTAACATTTTCATTCCATTTACTAAATAAAGTAAAATCAATTTTCTATAATGAGTACACATTATTTTCATTATTGGGAGAAATAAACTTTACTATTAGAATAAGTGCAATCAAGTCATGATTTTTTTCCCCTATAGTTGGTAATTTCTAGACCATTTATTTATTTATTTATTTTTAAGTTTATTTACTTATTTTGAGAGAGACAGAGACAGCATCAGCAGGGGAGGGGCAGAGAGAGAGGGGGAGAGAGAGAGACAGAGAGAATCCCAAGCAGGCTCTGCACTGTCAGCACAGAGCTCGATGCAGGGCTCAAACTCACAAAACCGTGAGGTCATGAGCTGAGTGGATCAGAGAGTCAGACACTTACTTAACTGACTGAGCCACCCAGGCACCCCTTGACCCTCTATTTAAACCAAGCCTACCAATTTCAGGCTTAAAACTAAGTTCCAGGGATCTACCATACAACTTTGTGCCCATAGTTAACAATACCATATGGTACTTTTTTTACGAGGATAGATCTCAGGTTAAGCGTTCTTAATTCAATAAAATCAATTAAATCTATGTAATATACATATTTTGTTTTCAATGAACATAATGAAAATTTTAAAACTCACTTTTTTCCTAATTTTAAAAGTAATGCAGAGACTTCCAGGTCTGGGACGAGGTGGAGTAGCTGCGCTTCTCCCCATCCCTCCTGCTAAGTACAACTAAAAACCCCAGATGGAATCATGAAACAAATACATGAAAACTCTGAAAAGATGGAGAAAAGGCAGATTGGCTAGTTACCTTGAAAGACATGGCAGTGAATTCCCTGGGTTTTCTTTTTGCTTCATATTTCTCAGACTGGGTGCTGGAGATGCAGGCACCCTAGAAATGCCAGCAGGCTCAGACACAAAAAAGGCCCCAAAAGCCTGCTCTCTCTAGACAAAGCACCAGGAAAGGAAGAGCCTAGCAAGAAAGAAACATTCAGTTAATAACCACTCATGCAGAAAAAGGTTAACATTGAGAGGCCTGAGCCATAGAACGTCCTGCTTGCAAGGTGGGCCTTTGGCTAGCCTCTGGGAACTTCACTGATAAAAACAGTTCCTGACACCGATTATTAAACTTTCCTTAAATGATACAGATGCCTCACTGTGCCTTGACTGTTCATGCAAATGATAGGGTTTAAACTGTACATCTGCTTTCCTTTTGAGGGTCTGGAATTGGTGCTAAGCAGTGGGTACCTATATGACCAGACCAAAAAACCTTGGGCACTGAGTTTCTAATGAACTTCCCTGGAAGACAACACGTTATACCCATTCTCACAATTCACTGATGGAAAAATTAAGTGCATCCTGGGCAATTCTACTGGGGGAGAACTCTTAGAATCTTGTGCCTGGTTTCCTCTAGACTTCACTCCACAAAAATTTTCCTTTGCTGATTATGCTTTGTAACATTTACTGAAAGTATCATTGAAGAATACAACTGTACATTGAGTCCTGTGAGTACTCCTGCTGTATCACTGAACATGAGAGTATTCTTGGAGACGCCCAACATACTGCCATACTCCAACCAAGTATCAGAAAAAGTGGTGGTCCCACCCCCACCCCTGTAAGCAATAGCCCAGTGGGAAATGTAGACTTTCACTCATGCCAGACTATAATGAGGTACCCCAACCCTCTACCAGGATAGTGTCAGAGAAAGCTGAGTGGGAAGCCAGAACTTTTACCATCTTCTAATGGAAATGTGGTCCTCCCGCAACCCCATCTCCCATAATGTCAGTGGAGGCCATGTGGGGAGTAGCGATGAGGCATCCTTCTACCTCCGAACTATGGGGGCTTTCAGTTGAAGTCTGGTGGAGAACCTGAACTCCCACTCCTATACACCCCTTTGTCACAAGGGGTGACAAAGAATGCCTAATGGGGATATGAACTTATACCCTAACCAGGAAGTTATAAGGTGTCATCCCCGTAACCCCACTCTGTGGTGTCAGAGAAGGCCTGATAAAACAGAAGATTTAAATAAGATCCAGAGTATCATAATGTAATACCCCAAATGTTCAGGACACAGTAGAAAGGTACTTTTCATACTAACAACCAGGAGAATCTCAATTTGGATGAGAAAGACAACAGATGCCAACACTGAGAGAACACAGATGTTGGAATTACTTGATAAGGATTTTAAAACAGCCAGCATTAAAAATGATTCAATAAACAATTATGAACATGCTTGAAACAAAAAGTTTCAGCAAAGAAATGAAAGACATAAAGAAAAGACAGATAGACATTTTAGAACTGAAAGATTACAATATCCTAAAGTAAAAAACTTTTTAAATTAGTGGATGGGCTCAACAGAAGAATAGAGGAGTACAGAAGAATCAGTAAACCTGAAGATATATAATAGAAGTGATCCAATCTGAACAATGAAAAGAAAATGGATTTAAAAAAAATTAACAGTCTTGAGGACCTGTGAGCTATACTAAAAGATCTAACATTTGTGCCACTAGAGTCCTGGGAGGAGAGGAGAAAGAGGGTAGACCTGAAGAAGTATTTAAAGAAAAAATTTCTGGGGGTGTTTGGGTGGCTCAGTCAGTTAAGTGTCTGACTCTTGATTTCGGCTTGTCATGATCTCATGTTTGTGAGATAAAGCCCCACATTGGGCTCTGCACTGACAGCACGTAGCCTGCTTGGGATTCTCTCTCACTCCCTCCACCCCTCACCTGCTCCCATGCATGCACATTTGTATACGTGCTCTCTCTCAAAATAAATAAACAAACTTAAAAAAAAATTACAAACTGGGGAGAGTAAAGAAACTCAAATGGAGTTAAGGTTTTTATATTTCACTCAAACTAATAAAATGCCATCTCCAGTAGGCTGTGATAAGTTATGTATACATAATGTAATACCTAGAGCAACCATTGCAAATTTATACAAAAAGATATACTTGAAAACATTACAGACAAATCAAAATGGAATTGTAAAATCGTGTTCAAGTAACCAGCTGAAAGACATGAAAAAGAAAACAGAAAAACCAAAAGCAGAAGGAACAGCAAACAATAAATTGGCAGACTGAAGCGTTAACATATCAGTAATTACATTACTTATAAATGGTCTATTTTGTTTGTAAAAGCCAAAAACTGAAAAAAAAAAAACAACCCAAAATTTCCAAACTGGTGAATAAATAGACAAATTGTGGTAAATCCATGCCAGGGTATTCTACTCAGCCACAAAAGGGAGTTGCTACAAACAATAGTTTGAATAGCTCTCAAGTGTCTTACAGTGAATGAAAAAAAAAAATTTCTAAAGACATATGTTTGGGGCGCCTAGGTGGTTCAGTCTGTTAAGCATCTGACTCTTGATTTTGGCTCAGGTCATGATCTCATGGTTCGTGAGTTTAAGCCCCAAGTCGAGCTCTGCACTGGCAGGGCAGAGACTGCTTGGAATTTTTCTCTCTCCCTTTCTCTCTTCCCCTTCCCCATTCATGCTCACTCTCTCTCAAAATAAATAAATGAACATTTTTAAAAAAGGCATATATTGTATGATTCCATTTACATAACATTCTAGAAATGACAAAAGCATAAAGATGGGAAGCAAATTAGTGACCAAGGGTTAGGAATGGGAGGAGGAATGGGGGTGTGGGTGGGTACAAAGGGCAGCACAAGGATATCTTTGTGGTGATGGAAGAGTTCCGTATCTTGACTGTAGTGGTTATGTGAATCTGTACGTGTAACATATGGCATAGAATTATATGTAAACACAAGTACCAATGTTAGTGTTTTGATACTGCAGTATAGCTGTGCAAGACATAATCATTAGAAAAAAAATTCAGTGAAGGGTGCACATGATCTCCCTTTTTGCAACTGCCTGTAAATCTGTAATTATTTTTTTAATTACACATAAACTGTGCATACAAATGGGTGAACGTCTACAGCATAGAAAAGACTTGCAAAGATAGGCATAAAATTATGTGTTAAGGATATATCTCTTTTATTTGAATTTTTTAAAAAATGCAAAGTTATTGCATTTCAAAATCCAAATATAGAAAAATATAAACAAGATGAAAATCACTTCCTCTATGATGCCATCAAGAGAGAATTTTAATTCACTCATTTAACAGATACTGAGTGCATCCTATGGTGCCGTGAACTGTTAACATTTCAGTGTGTATGTCAGAACTTTCCCGTGCATCTAGAGTCATATACAAATTATCATCATTCATGGATATGCAGTATTCTATGCATAATATGTATTATTGTGTAACAAGCTCTCATTACTTGATGTTTTCTTCATTAATATTCATCCATTCAGCAAATATTTGATTACCTGCTTTAGCCAACATCAATGCTAGACTCCAAAAATATAATGGTGAATTAATCAGATATGGTCTGTTTCCTCACGAAGCTTACAATATAGTGACAGACTGTCACTAAACAATTTTTTTGAGATAAATTCACAATTACAGTTTGTGTCAAGTTTACACAAATATAAACAATGTTTGAAATACTCAGCAGGGCTGCCTGGGTGGCTCAGTTGGTTAAGCTTCCGACTTTGGCTCAGGTCATGGTCTCACGGTTTGTGGGACAGCTCAGAGCCTGGAGCCTCCTTCTGATTCTGTCTCTCTCTGTCCCTCCCCTGCTTGCACTCTGCCTCTCTCTCAAAAATAAATAAACATTAAAGAAAATTTTTTTGAAATTCTCAGCTGTGAAAGGAAAGGTATCTTGATGGCAAGATACCAAAGCATGTTTATCATTGATGGAAATGAACCAGTAGAGAGAAAGGTTAAAAATATAGGTGTGAGAGAGGATAACAGAATTAAAGAAAGCTGAGAAGGAAGGAGCCAGAGCACAAGTATAAGGGTTGGCTTCAGGTGGAAGGAAACTACCACATTGAAATAGAAGCAAAAGAGGCAAAGACAAGTACAGATATAATTTAGTTTATAGATTCAGAGGTCTGAAGTTGAAGCAATTCCTTTTTGAGACCTTCTATTTTCTTATCAAAAATATAAGAGAAAGTCATCTGCCAAGAACAGGATGTAAACTGGAAGATCTGAGGTTTAAAGACAGTTGTGGTTTTCAGTTGCCATTTGGAAAAGCAACCTAAATAGAGAAAGTAAACTTGCCAGGCCAACTTAAGATACTGTGGAGTCTGCCATATGGGCCAGATTCTGACCATTTTCAGCATGCTGGCTGCAGTCAGAGAAAGGTCAAGGGAACAGATTCTAGATGAGAGAAATAAAGTGCTGTAGTAACTAAAATTTAAAAGAAAGAAAACAAGAAAGAAAGAAGGGAAGTAGTTTTCAACTGGGGGGGAGAGAAAGAAAATGGCATGAGAGAAAGGGGAAGGAAGTAAACAGGTCAGGGGAACATGGAGGTAAAAGCAAGGTGGTAGTGGATGTCTGGCTGGGGTGCAGCAATGTCCTTTAGCCTCACAATCCAAACACGATCACAGTGATATCAGCAGTTTAACATCAGATTTTATGAAATTGGTTCCATGTTTCTTTTAGTATCTTAGACCCAACAACCTACTGAAACTCTCGGAATTCCCAGGCCTCTAGCTGCTTCAACGAATTATGAGTGAGGCACAAGTACATTAGGAGAGAGGGTCTAGTGAGCAACAAGAGGCAGAAGTTTAATTATTCACTTCCTAATGGCACTTGTGAGTTGCTATGAGCACTTTTTTAGAAGTCCATTTTGTATTTATTCCTAGTTACCAGGAATCCAGCTCCTTTATTCTTAACATAATTTTTGATTTCATGATGTTTACCTTAATAGAAATGGACTTGGAAGAACTGACATATGGGCAAATCATCTGTTAGATGGACTCTGTCCAAAATAGTTTGCTACCATTATTCTCTGAGAAATCCACTGTTCAACAATTAGGAATTATTAAATTATCCACACTCGGGGAACACCAAACTTATCAGACCTTTCATTTAATGGCTATTTTACTATTAAAAAGAAGAATCTCTTTATGATTCCTGTTGCTTAGAATTAAACTTTAAAATGCTTTAGTAGACATTTATGATGAACAAAAACAAGCTTCTCTAATAACAGCAAAAAAATACAAAGTGGCCAAGCAACTGGTTAGCACATGAACAAGGTACAGACTGGGTTGAAAGAAAACTGTAATTCATTCTAGAGTTCAATCCCTGGTTTTTGACCATCTCTTTGGCTGGACTGTTAATGTGTGATTCTTGTACAAATTCTTTTAATTTTGGGTTCTCCTTTCCTCTCTCTCTCCCCGCCCCCCTTTTTTTAAAGAAAGAGGGCATATAGTTTTTTTCCTTTTATTGAAAATGTTTCATTTTTAAAAATGAGAGACTTTCCATGCATTACTAGTGCAATAAAAATTACCAAAAGAGAGAGGTAAGGAGAACATAAAATAGTGTTTGCCTTAACTAAAAAATTGTTAGGACACAAAACTTGGTTCTTTGCTTCTCTTGGTCACAGCCAAAAGGGAAACCTGAATCAGTTACATCACTGCCAATGAGAAGGAAAAAAAATACATAATTCAAAGACTGGTGCTTATGTGAGGCCAATATGCTCATTTTCCCTTCCTTTTCAAAATTTTAAGTTTTGCTTGGCGCCATATACAACAATCTAGTGGCAATTTATTTTTTTGTTTCCTCCTGTCTGACATCAAGTGATGCACGCTGGGAGTTCATTGTATGAATCAGATTGGAACAGCTCTGAATTTCCATTAAAATCTACAGTTCTTTTGTCAGGGTTTGTAAATGGCTTACCTCGCATTCAGAGGGAAAAATGGAGTGGGGGCGGGGATGGGCAGGTGGAGGCAAAATTCTATACTGGAGTAACCTCGATGGCAGCTCTCATACTGAGATTCGCTGCCTTGGTTTTCTGAGCTATTTAGGCTTGCCCCTTCCCATTCCTGACGGTCCTCAATTTACCCTTACACTGGATAAAATGGGTAGAAGTTTAGGCTCCTAAAATCACTAGTGCAGGTAGCCCCTGATGCCAAGGAGGGAGTCTAAAGTCTTCAGTCATCAAAGGTCACCTTTTAGCCCTCATCCGGAACATGACACAGCCCCACGAGTCCTACGGCAGAGTCCTACGAAGGTCTCAGCACCCCCCGGGAAGCCAGCGCAACACCACTGACCCACCTCCGACTTCGGCGAAACAATACCAAAGACGTCAAATCCCTGAAGCACCCGCCAGCTCTGCGCCCACTAGAGGGCGCATGCGCAGAACGGGGGAGGGCGGGCAGCCATCCAAGGATCGTAGGTATCTGAACAGGGGGTAACTGTCTCGGAAAGGCCTGGCTCCGTCGCCAGGTGAGGAGATCCCTGATAGCAGCTATATAGGATTAGCCTCACCAAAGACAAACACGAGAAGCAACCGTCTGGTCTCCGGCGCGTTTCCGTTTCAAACTTGAACTTCCGGTTCGTTAGCCGGTTCCGGTCCGTCTTCACTTCCGGTCACCCTCTGTTCCGCCGCGGCCGGTTCTTGCGTCCACTGCTGCCGGTTCCGCCGCGCTCCAGGTGAGGGGACGCGGGGCACCTCGGTGCGTTGCCCACTGAGAGGCCGTTGGGGCCGAGGGGGCGAAGCTCAGCCCTGCTGCTGGCGCGGCGGGCCTCCCCTGCGGTCGGCCCTGGAGGGCTGGAGGCTGCTTGTGGGCGCCCTGGGCCGCGTCTGCCCTAGTCTGCGGCCCAGGCCTCCGGCCCCGGCCCGCTCGTCGCAGGGGCTGCCGCCCTCCCATCCGGCCTTGTCTATGTCGTGGGCTTCCCGTCCCCCAGTGGGTTTTGCGTCCCCAAACTTCATTCCTCCCTCCTCCGGGGTTTGTCCATCTCTCCTCCTCCTTCCTATTGAAGGCATCCCGGCCTCCGGGGTTTTTGAGTATGGACTATGCTTGTATGTTGTCCCAGGGCTGCTGCCTCTGCACTACCACGCAGTTGCTGTTGCTGTGCTGTAGGCTTGTTGAAAAGTTAACCTACTCCCAATTCCCAAGGTGTTAACTTCTGCTGCTGTTAGTTTCAAAATTCCACCTTTGCCGCATGTTAGTTGTGTGGTCTTGGACAAGTTGTTTTCTTTCTTTTTCAGTTTTTGAATCTCTATGATGAAGACAATAGTTGTTCAGGATTGTGAAGATTAAGTGATATAATTAAGTTGTTTAGCGTGCTGGCCTTGTTCTGTTATCTCCACCATTTGTCTTCCTCTCTACAGTTTACAAAGTGCCGTCAGGGTGTTATCTCATCCTTAGCACTGTTCTTGCTAAGTAGATCTTAATTACCTCATTTGGGGTCAGGAATTTTGGAACTGACTAGGCAAGTCAGTACAGTATGTTAGGCAGAAGAGCTAACCCAAACAGCTCTTCCTGACTCTAGGTTCACCCTAAAGGTGTGAACCTTACTTACTTGTTTGGGTTTAATTGACCCGCCCCCCCCCCCCCCAAATCCTTTTTCAGTTTATAAATCTGATAGGGCCTAGAAAGATACAAAGTACAGTAAAACCTTGGTTTGGGAGCATAATTCGTTCTGGAAACATGCTTGTAATCTAAAGTACTCGTATATCAAAGCAAATTTCAAGAACCATTGGCTTAGTTGTGATCATGGGATCATTTAAATGTGATCATGTAGCGTCACATACTACTATTGCAGGACATCATTCGTTTATCAAGTTAAAGTTTATTAGGAAAATTTGCACATCGTGGAGAACACTCGCACAACAAGTTACTCAGAATCCAAGGTTTTCCTGTATTAGAATTGTGTGAGAAAGGTTAAATGTGAAAACAAAATGACTCATGCGTTTGCATTGTGTTGTTCCTTTGTGAATGATCTCACTATTGAAGAAATGAAGTTGAAAAGTAGTTTTAGGGCTATGAATTTAAAAATATTAATGGTATTTGTTTTGTTATGCTTGGTCCTTTAGAGCACTTGCTAACTTGGAATTCCCACTAGTGTTATAGGTGATGTATAACATTTGTATACTACTTTATTAAGCATAAGAGCCCATGCCATTCAGCGTATTTTCTTTCTTAGCCGAGAAAATTGAGGAGTCTAGAGTATTGGCTCTCAAACTTTTAGTGTGCCTCAGAAATGGTGGGGTTGGGGGAGGCTGGGACACGGACTGTTAAAACACAAATTGCTAGGTCCTTTCTCTCCAGCCCCAATTATGTTTTTAACAAGTTACCAAGTAGGGTCATGCTGTCATTGGTCTGAGACCACACTTTGAGAATGCTGGTCTAGAGGTGACTTGTCTAAACTCATCTGGAGCTCAGGTGACCTCACTCCAAACTCTATGCTCCCCTCAACACAACATAAACTGTTAGTACTGGTTGCATTCCTAGCTCTTGTGAATTTTCATTTTTATTCCCACCTTTACAGAAAAATAGTATTTAAACCATATTTCAGTTTGGTTCAAGAGGTCTGTTTGGCGCTTTATTGACGATCATAACATTTGCTAGCAAGTTATCTCTAAAATGGATTACATTGCCCTAAATTAACACACTTTATTTAAATTTCAGTAGTGTAGGTTGTAAACATAAGAGAGTAAGTATTAAGTGAATTTATGGTGCTATCTTCTAGTGGACATGGTGAAGACAGTTTAAGTTTCTAAATTATTTTCACATGATTCAGTTTGCTGCCTTGCTGTTGGTGATAATTCAGGAAGAATGCAAGCAAATATTTCATTAAATAAGTGATAGCATTTGTAAAGACCAATATTTTTGAAATTAGGAAATTCCGTTCTCTGACCTGTGAGGGAAATGCACCTAGGAAAACTGGTAGAAAGCTTTTAGAGGGAAGAGACCTACATGTTAATGGTTGATAAGAATAGTAGCTGCTGTATAATTTTGTGTGTTTATATCTGTGTCTGTGGGTTTTGTATTTACTGATCTTTCAAGAGACACAGTTGTGATGTAGGAGAAGAAACATGAAATTTAGTCAGAAGACCTGTTGTGTTCCCACCTATGTGCCCATGAAAAGATTACATACTTCTCCGAAGTATCTTCTCCGAAGATTACTCCCCGAACTCTCATTTCCTTAATTGTAAAAGAGGGACAATTCTTATCAACCTTGTTAAATGACATTGCATGAAAACTGTACAACTTACTAAATATGAAACAAATAATGGCTGTTTGCTATTTAGCACAGTGCCTGGAATACTTCAGTTCCAGTTTTTAAGAAAATTTATTTAGCCAGTGCTTAATTTGTGTAGTGCTTACTATGTGCCAGGTCTGTGTGACTTATAAATATTAGCTAATTTAACCCTCATAAGAACCCCACAGTAGGTAGTATTATCTAGACACTAAGAGTCTGTAAACCTAGACACTAAGAGTCTGGTAACTTCCCAAAGTCAAATAGCTAGTAAGTGGGAAAGCTGGGATCTGAACCCAGGTACTCTAGAGTTTGCCCTTTTAACGACTCTCTGTACCACTTCTCAAATGTTAAATAAATATGAATGGTCCATCATGGAGAAACTTGCCTGTAGCATAAACCTGGTCAAAGAGGAAGGTATAGGTAGCGTATCATTGCAGCTTAACGGTTGGACAGGCAGAATCTGAGTGTTATGAAGTAGTAACTTAAGCCAAAAATTGGGAGGGTAGGGGAATTTTAACTTTGAATCCTAATAACTTTTGGTGTTCTGGTAGCATTTCTGTAAGGAGAAAATCTTGTTTCTCCACCATCAAGTTGTAAAGAAAGACTCAAAGTACATTGCTCCTAAAATTTAGTTACAAGTTTGGCTACATCTTTGATGTATCTATTTTAACTTATTTACTTGTATATCTCTCTCTTTTTAGGAATCTTTTTCTGAGTAAAAGCTGCTTGATCATATGTTTCAAGGATGGCTCTCCCTATCATTGTAAAATGGGGTGGACAGGAATATTCAGTGACCACACTTTCAGAAGATGATACTGTGCTAGATCTCAAGCAATTTCTTAAGACCCTTACAGGAGTGCTACCAGAACGCCAAAAGTTACTTGGACTCAAAGTTAAAGGTAATTCTCTCTTCGCTTTAAACCTCTTGCATTCATATGTTTGTGATTTTTTTATATTAGCTATTATCTTTTCTCTTTAGTAAGTCTTTCCCCTTGGAGATTTCTTTGATAAGGATATTCCTAAAATTGTTTTATAGTAAAAGTGTGAATTTTAAAAGTTACTTGAAAATACCATCACTATTAAGATTACTTTTGATTCTTCTGCCAGTTGGTGTTTGCTTGTTAAACCTTTGGCACAGAAGCCTCAGGTAAAACAGCGTAATTTCTGACATCTTTGTTCTAGCGCAGCTTTTTCATTACAGTTTGGTTCTTCTACTCTCCCTAAATTATCTTTGCTGCTTCAAAAATAATGATGATTTAAAAATTATAGGCAGTGTTCATATACAGCTTGAAAGTGTTTGTGTTTATCATATCATGGAAAGGTGAATTTTGGGTAGCAGTAAATCTTTAGTTTTATCTTAGGTGCTCAATGCTCAAGACCTTTTGGAAAACATCTTCATTTTGAATGGCAAAATATAACATGAATTTGTTTCATTTAGCTAGCTGGATAAAAGTGTTCCTCTTAGATGGAGTTGGGGAAAAACAATCTTGTGTTAGTTGTTACTTCTTAGTGTGTTAGACATTGCTAATTCAGCAGTGACAGTTTGTTAATTTAAGAAAAAAGAAACTGCTGTGGAATCTGTACCAAACCTTTTAATGTTAGGGTTTTATATAATGGGATAGTGAAACCAGCACCTGAACTTTAGTGAGAAAACAGTCATTTGCTTGTATTGTAGGCAAACCTGCAGAAAATGATGTTAAGCTTGGAGCTCTCAAACTGAAACCAAATACTAAAATCATGATGATGGGAACTCGTGAGGAGAGCTTGGTAAATGTTTACTTTTGTTACCATTTGTCCCTTTGAAGATACTATGATTTATATTACACTGTTATATCATAATTTTAATTGTGGTAAAATTGTCAGTTTAACAGTAAGTGAAAAATTAAAGCTTCCCAATGTATGTGGTATTAACTCAGCAGAAAACAAATATTAGGGAACTTGTTAGTATATAGTTAGCTGTAAGTGTAGTGCAAATGGTCAAATTTAACATGGGTAAATCTGTCCAGTGAACATATATAATGAAGTATAAAATGTGGAAATTTTCTCACAGTCTATCTTTGAAAGATTCTTGAACTCAGATTGTATCTTTTATTTGCTTTTTATGCTATGCATGCATTTGTTATGTTAAAGATAATCTGGTAAAACAAAACCATTTTTTCATCTTAATAGGAAGATGTCTTAGGTCCACCTCCAGACAATGATGATGTTGTCAACGACTTTGATATTGAAGATGAAGTAGTTGAAGTAGAAAATAGGTAAGTGCTTTTCACTATCAAAGGAAATGGGTTATAATGTGAAAAAAAAAAAGGTGAATGTTTCATCTGAATTTATTTTTCTACTAGGGAAGAAAACCTATTGAAAATTTCCCGCAGAGTGAAGGAGTACAAAGTGGAGATTTTGAATCCTCCCAGGGAAGGGAAAAAGCTTTTGGTACTAGATGTTGATTATACGTTATTTGGTAAGTCAGCTGAAATTGTGCTTCATCTTCTGTTACCCATAACAACTCTTTTTTTCCTTTTGTTTACTTTTTTCTTCCAGTATGAAATATTTGAAAGCTTTTCTTCTTATAAAAAGTAAATCATTCATTATAGAAAATTTAGAAGTTACCTGTAACCCCAAAACCCAAAGATAACTATTCTTATATTTGGTGTGTATCTTCCAGGGTGTGTTTGTATGTATATCCTTTTTACTTTTACTTGATGATATATTGAATATCGCAGTCATTCAATATACTCATTGTGAATTAAATGTATATAGTTTTTAGTCACACAGTACTGTAGTTAATGGATGCATCATAATTTAACCAAGGTATTCCTTGTTGATTAACATTTAAATTTTTATGAGGACTATTTAAAACTTGTTTTTGATATTTTATCCCTGGTTTTTCATTTAATTATGTTCAGGGCAGATTCTTGAATTTAAAATTTCTCATGTCAAAAAAAGAGAAAGAAGATGTTTATTTCATCCAAAAATATTGCTAAGAAGTGATTAGTTAACTCCTGATACAAGCATGAATTTATTTAGCTCTCATCCTAAACTTTAAGTACAGGTCATAGGTTAATGTATACTTATTTTAAAATTTGATAATTAAGTTAATTGGGCCTGTCATTTTGGAGAAATGTGATTCTATCTGGAAGGTGAATGGCTAAAAGTGAGTATAGGTGGCTCTAGTTTGCTTTCCATGTCACAAAATAACATCTATATTTTAGAGGCTATGTGAAAAATAAATTTACAGTTTACTGTATAAGCCTGAATTCTGGGTATTGCTCTTCACAAATTAAAGTCGATTAATTAAAATTAGATTGCAAGGATTTTAAATTGTGTGCTTTGAAAGACCTGTTTATCAGCCAATGTAATTCAGTCTTATGTAATTTGCATCTGAATGTTTATATTACATTTTATAAGTTTCGTTGATATCATGTACTTATCTATGATAACAAACTAATAATCATCTGTGACTGATTTTTTTTTAGACCATAGGTCTTGTGCAGAGACTGGAGTAGAATTAATGCGGCCATATCTTCACGAATTCCTCACATCTGCATATGAGGATTATGACATTGTTATTTGGTGTAAGCTATATTTTTTGTTTAGATTTCTATGGAAGTAATGTTGTTCTGTAAGTTGTTCTGCTTTATAAAGTGACTTAACATGACATCAGGTTAAATATGATACGTTTTTCATTTGCTTTATCAAATTTCTAATGAAGCATATTTAACTTTCTTGCAACACAATTTAAACTTACATTTACCATTACCATTGAAATAGTTAAATGTAGAAAGAGAGTAGATGATGCTGTCAGAACAAAAATGATCTTATTTCCGTAAGACCTCACCTTGATGAGAACTTTTCTTTCTGATCTTTACTGTAGAATCTCTGAAGACTCCAGATATTGTTGCTTTCTCCTTTATCACTGTAGTTTCAAAACAGTTGGAGAAAGATGTGTGTAGAAAAATCACAGTGATGTTCTTCAGAAGTAAAGGAATGTGAATTTACTAGGGAAATTAATAGATGGACTAAAGCAGTATTGCTTAAATTGTGGTTGGTGGCCCATTCCAGGAATTTACAGGTCCATAATAAGATCAGTTTGCTCCAAAAAGTAAATTTATTACATACTGAGCACACTGTTTAGTTCAATGGACATTTTTTTCTGGTAAGACTTTATTGCTAAGGGAAGCAGTGTGTTGATTTATATCTTACCTCTCAAACATTTAACGTTGCCTCTTGGCAAGTCATAGGCAGAAATGAGCTATCCTGATTATGAATTAAATAAAATCTCATCAGTTAAAGATGCTGCACTTAATTGTACTGGGTTTTTGATGAGTGACCACATAGTTGTTACTTCAATCTTTAAATTTCCTTTGTACTTTTCCTTTTAATCAGAGGAAATTATTAATTTCTGTTCAGTATTAATATGAGTTCATAGCCATTAAGGTTAAATACATAGTTAAATACATAATTTCTTGGCTTATAATGTACAGAGAAGAGAGCTTCCTGGGAACATATTTTTGTTCAACTGACACCTAAGATGACATTTGAGAAAAAAAGGTTTTCCTCTAAATGTTATTAAACTAGACTTAGAAATTTAGAGAACTTTTTACCATCATAGGTTTAAAATAAGTTATTTTTATAAATTATGATATTTTTGTGGCCGTATGTTGAAAAAGGCACTTTACTTTAGAGCTAAATAGAGTTTTAATTCTGACTTGGTCCTTACTTTGTGACACTGGGGAGGTCAGTTAATCTCTCTGAGCCTTAAGTTCCTTGTCTGAGAAATGAAGATAAGTAAACCTATATTACAGGGTAGTTGCAAGAATAAAAGTGTCAGTATGTCTGTCGTATAGTAATTACTTAATTGGAAACCCTTTTTATTAGCTATGAATATTTTTGTTTTCATTTGGGTATTATAGACCCAAAATAAATACTGAATTAAAAAAAAATTGTTTTTCCCTATCTTGTGATCGTTGTCATTGTAGATACATCAGTCTCTCAAATTCTAGTTCAACTGACCAGTTTTGTGTATAAGGTGATTCTTTCTGTTTTTGTATATGTGTGCAAAGATTTTTATTTTGAGAGCTCAGGTACCTCTTTTGCCTTTAAAAAATACATACATACTCATATACACACTTTAAATAATTAAACTTGTTTCCTTTTTAAGCATTTTACTTAATAAAATTTTTAAAATTAAAAAACAATTAGGTAAAATGTTTAAAATGTAGTTTAGTCTAGTAACTTGGGACCAGAAGGCATATAAAACAGGGTTGAATTTTAATATCAGTGATCTTGAGAAACTGGTTGGTGTCTCACAATGAGCAGATACGTAGATAGCATTTATTAATTTAGTTGTCTCAGACTCATTGTTAAAAGCGCCTATACTGAATAAGCACTAAGTTTCCTGGCAAAATGCTAATTTTCATCAGGCCTAGCAGTCAACTTTGGCATCAACTTTTGGCACATAACACTGATTTGCTTATATTGACATAGATACCAATGCATTGCATGGCAGTGGGAATGTGGAAATAGATTGGAGATCCAGGCACCCTATATTTAAGTTTGCATTGATAAGAAAATAGTTTTAGGGCTGTTTTTAAAAAGGAGTTTAGGTTTTAATTTATGAATTACCTAGATCCAAAATTCTTTTGAACATTGGTGACCTGTATCTTTTAGATAAGAGTTGTTAAAATTCTATTTTGTGTTGACACACTAAAAATAAGTTTACTTTTAAGAATACTTAAAATAACCATAAATATGTTAGGAATTCTTATTTGTAATGCATTTGAACTTTTAATCTTGCTTAGAAAACTTACTTATAGAGAAGAAAAAAATTTTAAATGAAGTCCAAGCTTTTCATTTGTATCATATTATCATTCTTCATATTTTAGCTGCAACAAATATGAAGTGGATTGAAGCTAAAATGAAAGTAAGTGTTAGACAATCCATTTAAGAATGTTTTCAAATTGCATTTGTCTTTTTAGAAGTTCCAAGTTGAATTGATTTCATCTCATCAGAGGGCATTTAGTAGATAAACAAATGCCATTATTAGGAATAGAGGTGTGTTCAATGGAGTACTACGTGGCAATGAGAAAGAATGAAATATGGCCCTTTGTAGCAACGTGGATGGAACTGGAGAGTGTTATGCTAAGTGAAATAAGCCATACAGAGAAAGACAGATACCATATGTGTTCACTCCTATGTGGATCCTGAGAAACTTAACAGAAACCCATGGGGGAGGGGAAGAAAAAAAAAAAAAGAGGTTAGAGTGGGAGAGAGCCAAAGCATAAGAGACTCTTAAAAAGTGAGAACAAATTGAGGGTTGATGGGGGGTGGGAGGGAGGGGAGGGTGGGTGATGGGTATTGAGGAGGGCACCTTTTGGGATGAGCACTGGGTGTTGTATGGAAACCAATTTGACAATAAATTTCATATATTGAAAAAAAAAAGGAATAGAGGTGTGTTTAAAGTCTGTTCAATAGTGGATTGTATTGAACAATTAAGTCTTTTTCAAAAAAAGTACAGCACAGCTCCCCCTTTTTTTAATCCCCCATTTACAATCCTTTTTTGCCCCTTCTTTTGCCTTGGTTGTAATACTTAAAGAAGTGATGTTCTTCTGAAATACAAAATGGGATGTAGTCTGTTTCTAGTTTAATTTCTTTGGACTCATTTATTGACTTAGTAAAATGAAACTAAAAAACTTGCTAGTTGTTGAGCAAGGTGTGGTGGCCAGTAGGGTAGAAAGTTGGCATTGTAGGAAATTGTAGCTGGAGTATTCAGAAAGCTTGGAATTTTTCATATTATTATGTTTTAACCACATGAATATTTGTATTTATAGGAGCTGGGAGTGAGCACAAATGCAAATTATAAGATTACCTTCATGTTGGACAGTGCTGCTATGATAACAGTACATACTCCAAGGAGAGGATTAATAGATGTAAGAAATCATTTTACTTCCAAGGTACCTGGGTGGCTCAGTTGGTTAATAGACTGACTCTTAGTTTCGGCTCAGGTCATGATCCCAGGGTTCAGGAGTTCAGGCCCCACATCGGGCTCCCCGCTGAAAGTGAGGAGCCTGCTTGGGATCCTCTCTCTCCCTCTTTCTTTGCCTTTCCCATGCTTGCACATTCTCTCTTTCTCTCTCAAAATAAATAAACTTAAAAAAAATCATCTTCTGTTTAAAGACTTATTTTCTAGCGTAACTTTTTTTTTTTTTTTTTAAAGATTTTATTTTTGTAACTAATCTCTACATCCATTGTGGGAATTGAACTCATAACTCTGAGATCAAGAGTTGCATGCTGTATTGACTGAGCCAACTGGGTGCCCCTCTAGCGTACTTTTTGTATTTATATTGATGGAATAAACTACAGAAAGAGTTAGGAAGTATATCTGAGAGGATAGAAAGCATCAGTTGAGTTTGACATAGGAAGATGTATGTAGGGCTAATAGATTGGAATTTTAATGATAGAATTAAGGATCTTGAGGCAGGAGTGTCAACGGTCATGGATAATTATTCCATGATGATGGCAGCACAGTGTTGCTAAAAACAGGGTAGGTGTCATCAAGGAAAACACTAGAAGCAAACCAAAACATACTCGCCCCGCGCCATATAAAATTTGATAAATAAAAACAGATACCATAATGCATGTACTTTGCTATGATGTATGTGTAGCCCTAGAGAAGAGCAACAAGACTGTCCGAAGAAAAGGTTGGGCTAAAAAGATTAGAGTTCTTTAATTTGTTTACTCATCAAGTAACCAGTCCTATTATTGAACTCCTACTAGAACATATTGTGGAAGGCACTGTTGGAGATGAGGAGACATAGTCTATAGCTTTGGGAAGCTCATGAACTAGTAGGAATTGGGGAGAACTATTAGCAAACTAGGAAAGCCTAGTGGGGACTGTATTGAAATCATTGAAATCTTATATAGGTTTATTTAAGTGATGGAGATTTATTCAATAAAGGAAATACTTCCTACATGAAGAGAAGAACATTATAATGTACTAAAATAGTACATTCATAAAATCTAAACACTAAAATGAGTTTGGGAAGTGTTAAACATAGTAGTGTTTATAATAGTTAAAAATTAGAAATAAAAATAAATCTGGTGGTTGCCAGAGAGGAGATAGGTGAGGAGATGGGTGAAATAGATGAAGGAGATTAAAAGGCACAGACTTCCAGTTATGAAATAAATAAGTCATGGAGATGAAAAGTACAGCATAGGCAATATAGTCAATAATGTTGTAACGACGTTGTATGGTGATATAGATGGTGACTGCACTTACCGTGGGGAGCACCAAGTAATGTGTAGAATTGTTGAATCACTGTGTTGTACACTTGAAACTACTAAAACACTGTATGTTAATTATACTTCAAAAAAAAGTGAATAAATCCTCAATATCCAATAGGGAATTGGGTATAAAAATTTTTGTTCATGTAATGGAATGATGTAATAGAATATTTAGTGAATGAAAAATTTTTCATGATACGTCATTAAAGTGAAAAAAATACTTAGAGGGCAGTATTTGCAGACTGTTAGAAATAGTTTTTAGCTCTTATTTGGTTCAGGTTCCCACTTAACAAAACATCTGTGAACTCAAAAGCTGTTGATGTTTATAAAAAAGACTGGAGGCAAATACAGTATTATCAGAATAGCTAATTATTATCCTTGGTAATGATTGGATTATAAGTAATTTTAACTGTTCTTGTGTGCTTTTTTGTGTTTTCATGTTTTTTTCCTATAGTCAGCAGTATTTAATTGAGAACAAAGTAGTCCATGTTTTAGGGAACAGAGTGCACTTGATGTAATTAGAAAGTGACAGCACTATTTAAGAGGATGCAGGATTTCTAACCCTGGGTGTCATAAACCAGAGCTCTTGTCCTCTTTCTTAAGTCTTTTTGTTAGCTAAGAAAATGAAGAATTAGCTTACTGGGTCAGTTCCATCTTTGTCTTGAAGTATTTGGGGGGTCTGTTTCAGTAGTAAACAAATAGTAAAAAGTAAGGCAAATAAAATTAAAGTATTTTAGATAGTAAAGTAATTTTAATATCATTCTTTGCAGTAGCTAAGACACTAAGAAAAAAAAAGTCTTTCTCCATATTAAAATATGTTCTAGAAAGTAAAAAAGAATATTTTTAAATGACAACTTTTGTCATCATTTGTATACTACCATTTAATCTCCTAATATTATTATCATAGAATCTCATATTACCATAAATGAGACTCCTGTCTTCAGCAAAAAGTACTTCTAAAAATTAATTTATTTAAAAAATTTTCTGAATGTGTATAATAAATTGATATTCAAAAATAAGAAAGTATGTAATGAAAAGTCCTCTTCCCACCTGGCCCTCTAGCCAGTTAGTCTTCTCTTCCTACATTCTTGTGTGGTTTTATAGAGAATATATGCAAGTACCAACAGATAGGAATGTGTAAGGAATTATCTTTTTGAAGACTTATTTTAAGAACTCAGAACTAGGGGTGCCTGGGTGGCTCAGTTGGTTAAGCGTCCGACTCTTGGTTTCAGCTCAGGTCATGATCTCACATTTTGTGAGTTCAAGCCCTGCATCAGGCTCCCTGCTGACAGCATGGAGTCTGCTTGGGATTATTTTTCACTCCCTATCTCTCTGCCCCTCCCCTGCTCACGCTGTCTCTGTCTCTCTCAAAAATAAATAAATAAACTTAAAAAAAAAAAAGGAACTCAGAACTAGGGGTGTCTGGGTGGTTCAGTCAGTTGACCATCTGGCTCTTGATTTTGGTTAAGGTCATGATCCCAGGGTTGTGGAATCAAGCCTCACGTCAGGTTCCATGCTGAGCGTGGAACCTGCTTAAGACGATCTTTCTCCCTCTACCCCTCTCCCCCCGGTCACGTGCTTTCTTACTCTCCTTCTGTAAAAACAACAGCTCAGAAATAAAAGCAAGAGATTACAAATTATAGTGCGTTTGAAGTTAAGCAGTTGCCCTAGAAGTTGTGCACCTGTGCCACTAAATTAAAGGCAGAATCAATTTTCTTTCCTCTACAAAATATTTAAGTTCTGTATTAATAGAGCCAGGTACATTGTTTATTATTAAGGTTTTCTAATTTTGAAAACAGACCCCATGTGACATTCAGGCTCTGAGGGGCACGTATTAGCTCAGGAAGTCATGTGACTACTCAGACAATTACTTCGGATTCTTTTTAAATAATTACCCCTCCTTTGACCTCCAATGTTCACATTAAAATTATGGAAAGTCTTACAGTGAGTTTAGTCAGGTAGACATGAACAGACCTTTCAGATGTTAACATTGTGAGATCCATTGTGTTTTAAAATGTGTTGCATCTCAGCTGTGATCCTTTCACATAGCCAGCCCTCAGCGTCCTACAGGAGAAAGCGAGTGCTCTGATGCAGTTCTGCAGGGCATTTTGAGGTATCTCTGCTTTTAAGAAAGGATGAACTACTGATAAAATTGAGTTAAATCTAAACTTTTATTCTAAGGTAAAGCCTCTTGGTGTCATATGGGGAAAGTTTTCGGAGTTTTACAGCAAAAAAAACACTATTATGTTTGATGACATTGGAAGAAATTTTCTAATGAACCCACAGAATGGATTAAAGGTAAGACATAATTTTACTTATTATGCTTATGTAATCTGGAATTTGTGGTAGAACTTTAGCACTGTTGAGTTTCATAAATTTTCAGAAGTCCTATATTATGGTCACAGGCAAGAAAGCTTACATATTTAGAAAAATTCATCTACAGTTGAACATTCTGTTTCCCACATTGATATCTTCTTAGTTTGCCAATTTATCCAGGTGTTTTTAATCAGCTTTGTGGAGCAACATACGGGCTTTTGTTGACTTTTAGCATCATAAATGAAAGCATCAGACATTTTATTAGCGATACAAATCTTAGAATTTCTGATGTTAGTTGATGTTAGCTTGAAAGCTGGCAGTAAAAGCTTATTTTTTCCTGTTTAAACTGAAACTAAGGGTTTTGAAAATTCATACAGGAAAAGTAGAGATCTTAAGAGTTATAAAATGCCAGAGCTAGGAATCTCAATCATTTTGTCTATCTTCTTAACTTTATGTAAACAATCGGAGGATCAGAAAATTTGTAACTTGCCCAAAGTTATGTATGTGACTGGTTAATGACAGAATTTGAGTTGGAGTCTAAGTGACTTGATTCCTAAGCCAGTGATTTTAGCATGAAGTCAGATGCAGTTTTGTAGATATGATGGTAACATTTAATCCTGGTGGCAGCATAACATTGGTAAGGGAAAAATTTGAAACTTTACATTTCTGGTACCTATGGTTGCCTGAATGTCAGTACGATGTGAAAATGGAAAAGATAGCTTCATATTATACTAATACAAGTGGAATCTCAATCTGAAATGGAAATATGAACCCTAAGATATTTTTATTCTCAGTCCTGAACCTTTCCACAAGTTGGGTTCTTGATAACTTTAAAAGAGAAAACTTAGAAGAAAGTACATTTTTTAAGCTTTCCTTATAGACTCTGGATGTACTCTTTAGTGTATGAGGATAACTGAGAGACAGAATGCTGATCTCAGTAGTGAGTTGCAGCAATTATATAAGCTATTGACTTGGATGAAAAGTACTTGAGGTAGATTGGTGGTTATGTTCCTCTTTAAAAATGGTGTCTGTTTGAGGCTTTGGAAGAAGTGTTTTTCTTGTGCGTAGTTTACCAGCTGTTGTACAGAAATAAATTCGTGAGGAAAGATTCATTTGATCTAAACCAAATGAAACTAGTGGTTAATACCTGCTCAGGACAGGAAGTGGAGTCATCATGATGTTCAAGGAGTGATTTTTGAGGAAAGCTTTAACTTAAAAAAATTACATAATCCTTAGTTTCATGTGTGTTTAGAAGAAACTTTATTTTTCCAGCCCACATTTGGGCCCTACTTATCTCTGGATGCAAAGATGATATAAACTTCTAGTTCTTCATGTTAGTTTAGAGCAGGATTATTATTATTTTTTTAAACAAGGTACTTTGTAGAATCACTGAATGAATTCCTAAAAATACCTAAGTCTCCAAACTGCCCAAATTTTAATTCAGGAGAGATATTTTTAAACATTCTATAGGTAATCTCTCACATGTCTCCTTTTGAAAACCTCTTATAAGAAGGTAATTATTAATGATCTGCCCACATTGACATAGAAGCCGTTTTGAAATTGAGAAATATTCTTACTGTGTTTTGTTGTCATGGTTTCATAATGCTCTTGATAGAAGTCTCAAAAAAGATTTCACAGAGATCTTAAAGACTGCTTCTTTTTAAAAGAGCAAACTTATAATATAAGCTTGCCAATCTTAAGGTTTGACATGGGATATGGAAGGCATTGTGAATTATGAATAAATACAGTACTGAACTAACAAAACTTGAGTTTTGGTCATCGATAAATCAGTACTCTGAAAACTTCATATTGTTATTTGTACAAGGAAATGATAATACAAGAAAATGCAGATAATCTAGACCATCTTAAGTTCCTAAAAATGTTTCTTTGATATGAGACTGTAGTGGTCACATATGTTGCCTGTCCTGTTAGTGAGATCATTTTTGAAGAATGGTACAAAAAGAAATGATTATGCTAGATCAAGTGAAGTTGGGTGGATAATAGACTTTTTTTGCACTTAACTAGTTTAACTTTTGGATCCAGAGTCATAGGAGTATTTTAGTTTTGCTGTTTAATAGTGCTTAAGACTAAATGTTTAGAAAGTCAACCTAACTTAGCAGGACCTTGGTAAATCTTATTTACCAGCCACAGAAACTGTACTTTGTCTTTAGTCAAAATCCCTTCCTTCTGTTAAACTAGGAATCACATTGGCACATTGTATGTTAATAGTTTAAAAGTTAGCATGTTATCTTTTTTTACTTGAATGAAGGAATACTTTGAAACATTATAATATTGCCCAAGATTATGTAGAAACTCCTTTCATCACATCCTGATATCATGCCTCTTTACTCCCAGCCCCAGGGCTTAAGCAAGGTCTGATTCTTGAAGAGAATCTTCCTGATCTCCTACATGCATAGCTGCTGCTGTGAGACAGCACTGCCCACTCTACCTGTTTGGGGGCAGAATCTACAACTGCCTCCATCTGTGCAGACTCCCCCTGACAGCTCTGATTGGTGCCCTCAAAGTTGTGGAAGCCTAACTGACTAATGGGGGTCCTGACACCAAGCTGTTCTGATGCGAGTAGAACATAGGGAAAATTTTCTTCTGACCATTTCAAGCTGGTGGTGTGTTTTTCCAATAACAGAGAAGAAAAGTATATATATATCTATATCTATATATATATATATATATACTTTTATATATATAGATATATATATACTTTTCTATATATATAGATAGATATATATATACTTTTCTATATATATATAGATATATAGATATATATAAAATATTTAAGACCTTTCCTATTCTTGATAGGGTATTGACTTCTTTGGGTTCATTGTACTTAACAGGGGACAGAACTAAATGTCCTCTGTTTTTCAGTTTACTATGTAAAATTAATAACTAATAAGCAGTTTGCATTTTCTCTAAATCATGATAAGGATATATTAATACTTTACTAAGTGTGATTTATTCAGTTCTCCTTATATGTGTGTTTTAAGAATATGATTTTAAAAAAGTTTTTTATAAAATGGAAAAATCCAAATATAAATAGAACTATATAGGATTATATAATGAACTTCTGTGTTTGCATGATTCAGTTTAAACAACTTATTAATTCTTAGATGATTGTTCGCTCTGTACCCAACCTACTTCCCTCTCTGTAATTAAAGCAAATCCCAGACATACCGTTTCATCTAAAATTAATTAAAAATTGTTGAAAGGTTGTCTTGAGTTTTATAAAGATATTTGAACTGATAACCTAAAAAGACAAAACTCTTTATTGGAACTGTGACAAAGAAAAGTGCATAAAATTTATAATTTAACAAATAGATACAAAGATAACACATGTAATTACCACCAAGTCAAGATAGAAATATCCCTTACTAGTTAACAATTCTCTACCCTATCTACCATCCTGACTTTCATGCTTTTGAAATGAATGCTTTTCATCATAAAATATATCAACCTTAAAAATCTGGAAAATATGACTTCTTTTTATGGGAAAACTCTTGCAGAGCTAAAAGTACTTTTACGGGGACTTTAATGATAAAAATACTTGCGGTAAAACGAGAGAAAATATATAAATATATAATAGCTATGTAAAATTTTATAGAAAAACACGGAAATGGAAATCATCATTGTTAAAATTTATTTCACTCCCCTGTTAGATCAAGCTTGTATTTGGATTAACATTTTATGAGTTAGGTGGCATGAATTAATTGGTACGAAGCAGCTGGATTGATAGAAGAGGAAAAAGTCTGGCAGTTTTACAGAGTAGAGAAGCCACGTAGAGTTCAAGTGCCGTAAGAAAGCTGGTGTTGCCAGGTTCAGACTGAAAAGGTAACGTAAGGTAAATGAGGTGGAAGAACTCTTAACTTGCATTAGGAACATTATAGCATGACTGTCAGTTTATTACACTGAGACAGTGCAAAAGTCCTCTTAGTGATATTTTAATCTCATTACTGAATCCTAATGAGAGGGTAGGGTAGATTTGTGCCAGTTTCCTTATTGTAATTTGAAGTGTTGGATGTTTGCTTCCTAACAGATAAGACCTTTTATGAAAGCGCACCTAAATCGAGATAAAGACAAGGAACTTTTAAAATTAACTCAGTACCTCAAGGAAATAGCAAAATTAGATGACTTTTTGGACCTAAATCACAAATATTGGGAAAGGTAAGTGCTAATTTCTTATTCATTTCCTATTTACATTAATGAATGAAAAAATTATCTGGTGACCCTCGTATACACATAATTCTGAATTTTATTTAAGATGCGTGAATTCTAAAACTGTTTTCTAATCCAGTGACATCCCCCCCAAAAGTATTTTTCCTTTTCATCTTAACCTCTAACTTGTTCATAAACCCACATCTCTTAGGGTCTTTAATACTTCTAGGAGAGAGGATTTGAGATTGGTACACATCTGTGATGCTACTTGGAAATTAATTCTGTGACGCTAGATAGGTCACCCTTTTATAAATCATACGAGAATGTAGTCCCTGTTCTTATATGTAAAATAAAGTCAGGATAAAATAAAACACACTAAAATTTTTTTTTGTTAAAAATCACTCTGCAAGTAATTGCTCTGTATAGCAGAAAAATTTGAAAACTTTAATCCAGTAGAGAAACAATTACTTAATGATTTTCTTTTCTAAAGAGAACCACAGTTACCATCTTGATTTATGATCTTCTAGCCTTTTTTCTAAGCACAAACATATCTACATAAGCACAAATCTACATATAGACTGCATATAAACATCAAGATAATGAACCAGGGATAACTTCTGGAGAAGTGGACAGGATTATGTGTACTGCAAGTAATTTTTTGGAATTAGATCTTTAAAAGATCTGGTTGCATAAATACAGCAACAAAAGAAACCATTCATGTAATAGGCTAAAATATGCTAAACAGGAATAAATTCTAAAAGAAAGCTCTTTCTTTTGTGGGTTCAAGTGCTTCAAGCCCTGCATTGGGCTCTGTGCTGACATATAGCTTCTTATTAGATGATTCTCATAATTCTATTAGGAAGATAAAGCAGGCATTTTTATTCTCATCTCCAAATTACAGATGGTGTAACTAAGGAATGGAGATAATAAATGCTACAAATTGAGCACGTTTTGCACCATAAAAACTTGTCCAGGTCTTCTTGGGGCATCTTGACTCAGTTGGTTAAGCATCCAACTTCAGCTTAGGTCATGATCTCATGGTTCTTGAGTCTGAGCCTTGCATTGGGCTTGCTGCTGTCAGCACAGAGCTTGCTTTGGATCCTCTGTCCCTGCCTCTCTCTGCCCCTCCCTCCCTCCCTCTTTCTCTCCCTCTCAAAAATAAATATTCAAAACAAAACAAAACAAAAAGACTTGTCCAGGTCTTCTGATTTTAAGAACTCTTTCCCACCCAATACTACTAAGTATAGTAATTTATACATGTGAGAAATAGAGATAAAACTTTGAATTTAATGGTAGATTCCTATAAAATAATGTGAAGGAAAAATTGTTTACTTAGTAAATTAACATCTTCACATCTTTACACTCTTGATCAGAGTCTTTTAGTATCTGTGGTCCACAGTCTTTACTCAAGAAAAATAAGGTCTTTAAATGAGTGTGAAATTCTTTATGAAAATTGCAATGTTAGTTAATATATCACTTTCACTTTAGGAAGTCATACACTACGAAGGGAGAGAGTGCAGTCTCAGAGTCTTGTTTTGAATATAAGCTCTGCCACTTTCTAGTTTGTTGAACTTGGGCAAATTGCTTACCCTTTTCATGTCTGTAAAATAGGAATACATTCTAAAAGAAAGCTCTTTTGGCCTGCCTGGGTGGCTCAGTCAGTTAAGTGTTTAGCTCTTGGTTTTGGCTCAGGTCATGATCTCCTTGTTCGTGGGTTCAAGCCTCGCTTTGGGCTCCCTGCTGACAATGCAGAGCTTGCTTGGGATTCTCTCTCTCTCTCTCTCTCTCTCTCTCTGCCCCTCCCCTGCTTGTGCTCTCTCTGTCTCTGTCTCTCTCTCAAAATAAATAAAAGCTCTTCATTGAGCTGTTGTGAGGACTAAACGAATTAATACCTGTACTTAAAACATTGCCGGGGGGGGGGGGGGGGGGCACCTGCGTGGCTCAGTGGGTTAAGTGTCCACCTCTTGATTTCGCCTCAGGTGGTTCATGGTATCAAGCTCCGAATCAGGCTCTGAGCTGACAGCTGGAGCCTGTTTGGGATTCTCTCTCCCTCCCCCTCTGTCTCTTCCCTGCTCATTCTCTCTCTCTCTCTTTCTCTCTCTCTACAACAACAAAACCCCAACCAAACAAAACCAGTGGATGGCACATAAACAGTCAACAGGTATTAGTGATTATTAACAATTATTACTCATCTGGAAAAGTTTTGTTATTAAAATTAACTGCTTCCTTTGGGAGGAGTTAGATTTTTATTGTGAATTTATTGTGATACAGGGTAGACATCTTTATTTTATTTCTTGCAGGTATCTGTCAAAGAAGCAAGGACAGTAGTTACCAGTTACATGAGCAGTTACCGAGGATACTTGAGATCACGAACTTCTTGCTTTTCTGCTAGAAATCATTATGATAGTGCTGGACACTGCAGCGAATATCAGACTGCTTATACTTGGTCTTCCAGTTTTTTTGTAAATTTAATTTTATATTTTTTGAAGATCATAGCAATACGCTTAAAAAATCCTTTTCCCCCTATATGAATATACTGTTACTCTTGAAAAATATTTTCTCCAGCATTGAGTACTGAGTTTTTTTCCCCACACACACAAAAAAGTGGACAAAAATATATACTCAACAGTGTCATTTTGTGGCTTTGGAAACAAGTTATGTTTTGCGTTTTGTCTCATTGTGCTGTTGTCTAACTAAATCTGAGGCCAAACCCATGTTGAAGCTACTGCTTTTCCCTTTAAAACCAAAAAAAAAAAAAAAAAAAAAAAAAGTTTTTGCGTAAGGAACCTAGTTTGGTATGCTTAAAATCACTGAGAGTTTTTTTTTTTTTATTCCTTTGTTGTAGACACAATTTCTCTTCTTACTGTGCACTATTTACATCTCTACACTTTGATCTGTCTCAGTTTGGTCTATATGTATGTCTGTGTTCTTTGAGTAAAACTGGAAAACATCAGCTGTGATACAAGTATGTCTCATAGTATGAGAAATAGAAAACATAAGACTGAAGAATAAAACTAAGGAACAAAAGTGTCTTTTTGGTGGCTCAGTAGAAGCACTTCTGCCTAAAACCATTGTCATAAAAGCAATTAAAGGCAATACATTTTTAAGTGGGACATATCACTGGGGTTCAGCCCTAAAAAGCATGAACAAAAAGTTTTTGTTCTGTTCCAGCTGTATATTGTCAAATGCAAACACTTTCAGTGAAAATATTTAGCCATAAGATTAAAAAAAAAATTATTTGCAATGCCTAAGCCCGCAGATATGTAATGTGACCACTGTTTGTGTTGACAGTATTGCTTTATACAGATCTTGTATTTGAAAGGAATCCGGTCCTTTCAAATAAACATGGTGTATATTGTTCTTACGGGACTATTTCGGTGGTGTAAATAATAAATACTTTTTCTTAAAACATTGGTTTTGGTCTGTACTACCCCAAATATTTTGCCTCTTTGTGGAATCACAAAACGAAACAAACATTAGGTTCAGGCAACGGCCTCTTGAAAAACACTAAACATGTATGGTTTAAAAGTGTGTATATCACTATTCATGCATTCAGAATTGGTTTTAGCAGCTAATGAGATATGTTAAATCACTTAATTCTACAAACTACCATGTTTTCAGGAAGATAAGCTGTTTTCTTTGTGACAGGTTATTATAAAGCTACATAGTGTGGAAGTGTTAGAGAACTCTTAAATAATTAAAATGATTCAATTAAAAACATCTTTCTAAATTGTGAGGCTAAATTTAAATAAGGATGGAGTAGCAGTTTTTGAATATTCATTTCACTGGGGCATTTTCCCCTTGTAAGAGGTGGTTTATTGTTCCAAAATAGGCATGGAAAGGGCTTAATCTTTTTAAGAAAACTGAACACTTAAAACTGTTCAGTTCAATAAAGAAGAGACATTTTCTGAATCAATATAAAATACAAA
This sequence comes from Acinonyx jubatus, assembly GCF_027475565.1. Taxonomy (NCBI): domain Eukaryota; kingdom Metazoa; phylum Chordata; class Mammalia; order Carnivora; family Felidae; genus Acinonyx; species Acinonyx jubatus. The sequence goes on along the minus strand of NC_069380.1, from coordinate 186,108,393 downwards.
AATGAGCAAGCCTCAGAAAGCAAAGTAGGATTTTTAAGAAACGTTTTCTGCCGTTAGGTGGTGCCCAAACCAAAGTTTATTAGCCAGTATGCTAAATTTAGCAATTCTGGGAGAACATTGTTCCTGTCAGCTTACTGAGATCACATGTTTGTGTGATTAATACATTCATAGAATATTAGACTTTTACTTTGTCTTCTGCATCTCATGTCTTCTTGAACAGATTTTTCTCTCGATCTCCACGTATGTGGCTCACACAACAGAACCAGGAGATGACTTAATTCAGATACATATGCTGATGAAATAGCAAGTTAGTTTTATGATAGAGCTGTTCCAAACTTTGAAGCAATTGATTCTTGATAAAATATATTTAATCTAAAAACTGCAGAACATCATTAAACCTTTGATTCAAAGAGAGCACTTTGAGATCTAGTAGCCCCTCAGGTCCTGCATGAAGATGACTTATTGGACTAATGATACCTATAGGAGTTACTTTTAATGGCAAAGAATAAATGGGTCATTACGGTGGGCAACTGAGATGTGCTTTATTCACAGAAAGTAAAATAATTGTCAGTTTTGTGGAGGAGGTGGAGCTGTGCAGGGAGAGGGACTGGGAAAGAATGATATGGGAAAAATAAGAAAATGCAAATTACTTAGAGTATAGTTTGATTTCTAAATGACAGTTGGTTGCCAAGAATAATAATAAAACGTGAATAGTGAATAAACTGGTTGAGGGTTTTTCTCATTCCAAGTAATCAACAGAACTTTCAAGAAAGAATTGTTACAGTTTCTCCTAAGGTATTTATACGTCAAAATTTATTCTTACTAACTAGAATAGCAGCTCAAGAGGTGTCTCTAGGGATTAAACACTTAGATATTTATGTAAGGATATACTAGTTTTTGGAATTGCTTTGGAGAAGCTGTGTCAGTTTTGATGGGAATGCTAAGTAGTTACAGCTTAAGGAAAAATCCTTGAAGATTAGCTTGACAGATTTATCAAAGACTTATGAGAAATTAATGCATGATAAGAACTAGAACAGAAATATCAGACATCCTGTGGGTTTAAAAAAGGCCATCAATTACCTAATGTCAATGAGGTTCCATGTAGAATATAAAATCTTACAAATCTCTTGACACTAAAGATTTTTTAAAAACTCTGAAAGTAAGCAAGCACTTCTTAAATGCTGCTAAAAAGTTATTTCCTGATATAAAGCATTATTTGTTAAAACCTGATTTCCTCATGAAAAGCTTTAAAAGTTCAACCTATGGTTTATAAAACCATGTATAAACAGTGGCAATAATCATTAAAAATATAAAAGCCAGATTGCTTAAGCATTAGTGATATTTCCATTAGTCAATAGGGCTACAACAAACAAGTTAGATTGTGTATGTGTGCACTTTGTGATACTAGAGGCCAAACTGGTGACTTTTCAGGAACACACAGATTATTAAAATGAAGTAAACCATTGAATACAAATCTCTCTTAATCCTATTACAAGCTATTAATTCCTTGCAGCATTTTTGATTGCTATCACTTTTTGTTGCTTAATATGTAGGAACAGTTATGGTTTCCCAAATGAGGCCTTAGGGAAAAAAGGCAAGAGATTTGTCAGAATAACACTTGGCTAGAATCCCTCCTTACTAACAGTGAGACCTTGCTCAAGTCTTAACTCTTTGAACTTGGGTTTCCTCCTCAAAAAAGTACTAATAACACTTCTCTTTCCCATAGTCCGTTGCAAAGGTCACATGAGACAATTCATGTGGAAGTTCTTTGAAGCAACTAAAGCTATGTAAATGTTAGATGTTACTAAAAGTGGTTCAGAAGGTGTGGCTCTGAGCTGTATCATTCTTGAAATTATAATTAGAGTGTAGAATTAAAAGGAAAACTTTCTGTAATTGCGCATATGTTTTACAAATATCACCTTGGTTTTCTGAGAGTTCTAAACAGTCAAGGAAAGTAGAATGAGGACGTACTTCTTACGGTCTAGGTGTTTTTGTAAGTACCCAGCTGCTTTTAGTAATCGTCCAGACTGAAAGATCTGCCGACTCCACTCCTAACCCCCCAAAGTACATATGTTTAAAACTTTAGCAGCATTATAACATATCTTTATATAGTGGAATATTAACATTATTTTAATCTTTTAACTTTGGAAATGCTATTCCCAGACAGAAGCTAGCTAGTTTTGCTATGCATGTAAAAAAATTAAAAATTACTCCAAAGCAATGAGAATTTTTTCTTTATTGCAGTTATAAAGATATACTAAAGTAGATACTAATTTTTCCCTGGCAGGCTTGGCAGAATAAACTGTCTATGCGGGAAACAGCCAGTCAACATCTAATGTACATTTGTTAGTACCTACTATGTGTCTCAGGCATTGTTCTTCAGAGGTAAACACAAGAAGAGTCTCTCCCCTCACAGAATTTATGTTTGAGTAAAGGAAACAATAAAGAAAAAAACCAATATGATAATTTTCAAAGAGTAAGAAGTGCGATGAAAACCTAGTATGATGAAAAGTGGAATTGAGCGGTGGTGGTTGGCAATAGCATGGGCCAGAGTGGGAAGACCTGAATAAGAGGCATCACTCAGAATATTATGGAGAAGAGCAGTGTGGGCAGAGCTAGAAGCATGTGCAAGACCTGAAGGCAGGAACAAGATAGGCAGGCTCAGGGATTAGTGGCAGGGAAGTGGTAGCTGGTGGGAAATGAGGATGGAGAGTAGGCAGAGTCCATGGGATAGGATTTTGCAAGTCACAGTAAGTAATCTGGTGAATTCTACGTGAAATGGGGGAGCCAGTGGAGGATTTTGAGTAGGGGAATGATAATTTTTTCATAGCCTTATTGAGATAAAATTTACAAACTCTAAAATTCACCCATTTGAAGTGTGCATTTCAATGGTTTTAGTATATTTACAGAATTGTTCAGCCATCACCATGATCGAATTTTAGAATCTTATTTGTTTTTAAAAAGATCATTCTGGCTCTGGTGTGGAGAATGGATTATAGAGGGGGCGAAAGTAGAAAGGAGGAGATCAGTGAGGAGGTTACTGTTATTATTCCAGATGGGAGGTTTCGAAAGTGACCAAGGGAAAGTTTGCACTCCTTCACTCCTTCACTACATCACTTCTGAACTGCCTATTGAGGGGCACCTGGGTGGCTCATTTGGTTAAGTGTCCAACTCTTGGTTTCCGCTCAGGTCATGAACGATTTGTGATTCAAGTCCCACATCGGGCTCTGCTGTGATAGCACAGACCCTGCTTGGGATTCTCTCTCTCCCTCTCTCTCTGCCCCTCCCCTGCTCACTCTCTCTCTCAAAATAAATAACAACTAAAAACATAAATAAATAAATGCTTGAATTACCTATCAAGCCCCTGTGATGTGCTAGGTACTATTTGAGGTGCCAGGTCTCCAGTGGGGAGTAAGGCAGATGTGATCCCTGCTCTGGAGAAGCAGCTGTGGGACTGAGTGTGGCAAACTCAGCCCTCTGGGGTTCACCCATTGCTAAGGTATTTAATTTGAAGAATAGAGAACTCAACATATGAAAGTCAACATATAAAGAACCCTTCTCACTCCGCCTACACCCACAGTGAAACAGCCGTCTGGGATTCCAGCTGGCATTGCTGTCCAGAGGCTGGACACGTGGTGAAGTGTCCAGCATGAGCATGCATGGCCTGTGACAGTGTGGAGGGGAGCAGTCAGGGAGAAAGATCAAAGACCCCTCTCCTTTTCTCTGGGGGGTGTTGTAGGGAGTGTAGAACATCCTTCTAGCTATTTCATACATGGGCAGTAGAGAAAGTCATTTATGGAGTGTTTTGCATTTGTGCTCAACCTAACCACTTCCTCCCCAACATCCAATGGGGCTACAATGTGTGCCCTTAATCTGTGGCTGAATTCTGCTGCCAGATGTTTTCTCAACTCTCAATCCCAAGAACCCCTTCCTCCAGCATTCCTGGGGCTTATCTCATGCAAACTATTCAAAGGTGTTGTGTTACAATCAGGTCTTTCATAGCATGTGCTGCTATAAAATTTTTGAAATTTTAGTCAAAGCAAAAACAAAATAATAAATTAAGCCTGAACTTCTACTGAGAGGAAAGTAATGAAGGAATGCTTAAACACTATTGTCGATATCACTCAGTTCTAAGAAGACAAAATTTAACAAAATATGGCACCGTGAATATTCTTTATTTACCCCTAAATAGCTTTTTGCTAAAAGAAGAATGAATGTGCATCCTTGTTTTGGTGGATTTGGTGGATCTGTTTAGTTAATTGAGACCTAATGGTTTCAAAGACCTTTTCTTTTCATTTTTAAAAACTATTTTTATTTACTTAAGAAGTACAAATACTTTTAAAAAATTACGTATAATCTCACCATCAAGGGGTAACCATGGTTGACATTGTGATGTACTTACTTCCAGGCTTTTCTCTGTGTCCATGTGTACTGATGAAATATGTCTATAAGAATGGCTAGACGTGTCTCAGTGGCTCTTTGTGCTTGAATTAGCCTGAGTGGTTATTTTTAGATCCATGTATTTGAAAGCCTCTAGAAACAGAGATCAGATTTCTATTACTTTTGTATTCTTTCCAGGTACACAGTAAGCTTCTGAACTTGGTAGCTACATGGCAAATAAGAGTTAAACTAATAAATGTATAAATAAACAAGCCATAAAATATGCACTTACTCAATGTCATTATTTTTAACATTTGCTTCTTGAAATGCTTCCAACTGTAACAAGACTCAGGACAAAATAGAATACATGTATTTATTTCCCTTTTCATTTAGCTTCCCTGCAAAAGAATCAATCCCTGTATTGATTTTCTCCATCCACCTTAATAGGAGGATATAGCAAATAAAGAAAATATTTTCATGAGAGCTTCTAGTAAAGAAGAAATTTGTAAGTTCTGGTTGCTGATATGATGATATTGGATGAGTGAACTACTATGGTTTTAGGTCTCCATAATATATAAGAGATAGTTTCATCCATCTCTTAGATAACATTTTGCCTTTAGTGTAGTAGTAAATTGATGTGGTTTACAAATGCCTTCACTAGACAATAATAGAAGTGCCCAGCACCATATCTAATGCCATAATTATTTCTCATACATTGATATTCTTAGGGAATTCTGGGAGCTCAAGACTAGATGATTGTCTGTTCTGATTAATAGGACACTGATAGGTGTTATACTGATGCCACTGAACAGCAAATCATTGAAAGCGAAGTGCTACAATTTGCCTGCTGCCATCCAGCTCACTGAGTAACTAACTAAGCGTCTATACATCAAGCCCCACTATGAGGTGCGGTGAATGTGTATCAGAGCCCACATGTTGAGGAAGTCCTTCCAGAGCCACTGATCTATGACATTTCTTGACTAGGGCCCAACACGGACCCATATTATTGTTGCTGCATCAGGCAGCTTCAGCATATGTGAAAAGATAGTTCGATCCCCTAGGTGATCCAGGTCAGGGATGATCCTTTGTTTTGAGTGATTAGAGAAATTCAGCTAAGTCATGTTTTGGAGTCAGGCTGGGAGTTCACACAATCTTGAAAGCACCACTTGGGGGAGCCAAAGCAGGGTATGGCCCCGATAAACCTGCATTTGTGAGACAACAGGCCTGGGTCAGACAGCCAGTCCCACAACTTCTGGGGGATTTAGGATTAGAAACGTAACCTCCCTACATTTGTTTTCTATTGCTGCATTACAAATTACCACAAGCCTAATGATTTAAAATAGCATGCATTTATTATCTCAATGATTTCCATGGTGAGAAGTATGAGCACAGCTTAATCGGATCCTCTGTTCAGGGTCTCACAAGGCTGCATGAAGGTAGGGACCAGGCTGGCTTTCATGTGGAAACTTACCTGGGGAAGAATCTGCTCATTCAGGTTGTCTGCAGAGTTCATTTCCTTGAGGCTGTATGGCAGATTGTATGACTGAAGTCCCCCTTCTTTTTAGTGGCTGTCACTGCCCTCAGGTTCTAGAGGCTTCCCATAATTCCTTCCCACATGAACTTCTCCAATATGGCTACTTATGTCATCCAAGTCTCAAGGGGAGTCTCTGACTCCAGTCTGCTAGTCTTATATAGTATGAAGTAATCATGGGAGTGACATCCTATCACATTTGCTGTATTCTGTTAGAATCAAGTGACAAATTCCTCCCAGACTTAGGGGAGGAGATTACACAAAGGTGTGCACACCAGGAGGTAGCATCATTGAGGGTTATTTTATGGTTTCTCTGCCACAATCCCTGAGCCTAATCTGTAAAGTTGGTATAAAAATACCTACTTCACAAGTTGATTAGATTCAATATGAATAAACTTATCGAGTGTTTGCATGGTGCCTGGCACATAGTAAGGATTGAGTAAATTTTCGGAGATGATGATGGTCATAATCATTGGTGACAACCAATGGATATCCTAATAAATATGTTCAACTTCCTAAATCATGCAGAGGATGTCAAGTTTGGACTTGAGTCTTTCAAAAGGAAGCATCAAACCAGTTCTCTTTGTGAGATGGAGAGGAATGCAAAGGCATTGATTATCTAAGGCAGGACATAATTAAGGAATAATATCTAACTTGACTTTGAAATAAATTGTAAGATTTCTTTTCTTTCTCTGGTAGTTTTGCTTAGGCACATTATTCCATATTACAGAGGTGCTCTAATTACTCTAATTCACTTAACTCTTTCCCTATTGATGGTCACTTAGTTTGAATCATTTAGTATTATTGCCAGCAAAGCTGCAATGAACATACTTCTACATGTATTCTGTGCATTTGTGTGTTGCTATAGGAAAAAGTTATTCAATCATTTATTGAGAACCTATTATGGATCAAAATTATATTAAGTTCTGGGTGGGTAAGATAGATATGGTCCCTTCCTTCATGGAGCTTACAGTCCATTAAACATTATAGGCATTAAATAACTCCAAATATAGGATGTATATTATAGGAAGAACTAATATAATAAGGAGGAGGGTGAGGCGAGGCAAGGTCAGATCCAAGGACAGAAAGGTAGCAAAGTTCTGGGGACTAAGGAGAACAACAGATAGACCACCTCTAGAAAAAAGGTAAAATCATATGATCCAGGGAATAAGAACTTTGACAGCATGGGAGCTACATTCCTGGTTTCACTGAAGCACTCTCAAAAACAAAACAAAACAAAACAAAACAAAACAAAACAAAACAAAACAAAACAAAAACCCAAAAAGCAAAAAACCCACGTGTACAAATCTTAGATGACTAACTCAGAAATATACTTTTCTTAAATTTCTTTTAAGAGTCCCTATTCTTCTGAGTAGTAAAAACTTTATTTTGATCAATTTGAAGTTCCCTCTCCTTTCCCCAGTGTTGAGTCTAAGTGCTATGATGTTAACGTTATGCCAAGACATTGGGGACACAGGATTGAGATGGAGAAGGTGTCTGGTCTTTGGTTGTGATTTAGCCATGCTGATATCTCCTAAGGTCTCCAAAATCTGTGCTGGACCTTCGTCACTGGTCCATATAGGTCTCTGTTACATCATCCCTTGTTCCAAGTCAGGTCTAAAGGAGGCACCTTGTTGTGTCTGTACTTGTGTTGAACATACAGAGTAACTGTGGTTCCCTCATGCTTGAGACACTCAGTATAGTGCTAAAACCCTGTGCTACCTCAGGACCACTCTCTGCAGCATCAGGTCACCGTTCCATCTTCTCAGAAGGTGAAGATGAGCTAAAGGAAGTCTCTATGAAGCCGTCTAGGTTCTCTACCGAGGCACAAACCATGAAGCCATTTCTTCTCTGAGATCTTGGCACCTCTTGTGGGGCCCACCTTCACCGTGCTCTACGATCTCATAAACCTTCATGGAGTTCTTTCATATTCTCCTCTTGGGCTCATTTTTCCTCATACACTCCTTTTTCTTCAATTCCCAAAAAACTTAATCTGGTTGGGGTGCAGTGGGACAGGAAGCTTTGATCTGACTCATCACCTATGTTCCCAAATTTATTGCCTGGGTTTTGAGATTCAAGAGCCAAAAGCCAATTACTTTGTTCTTTTCTCTTCTCTGAGTTATCCATTCCCTGAGGCAGTGAATGGCTGACTGAGGAGCAGGACAGGGGGTGCAAAGAAATACACAGAAAAACATTGTTTAATAGTTCAAAACTATTAATCCACCACAAACAGCATGTTGCATCTGGAAGTTATGCAATAAATATTGATGTGTTTGAATCTGTTAAAAGACCAAACAACTTTGGGAGGGGCTTTCTTGATGTTTCCAAATCAGGCTGTTAGTGTCTTCCTGGGAAAACATGATTTATGACTGGCAATCTCTGGTAAGCAAAGTTTGCTTTGCGGAAGTTTGCTCTATACTCACTTTCCTTGGATGCATCCATGTCATAAAGCAAGGATTACTTAAGCCTAAAATTACTCTTAGATGCATGCATATTCATAGTAGTATTCATAATAGCCAATAAGCAGAAACAACCCACATGTCCCTCAACTAATGAATGGATAAATAAAATGTGGCATATGGATGCAATGGAATATGGTTCAGCAATAAAAAGAATGAAATACTGATACTAGCTGTCACCTGTTTAAGCCTTGAAAGCATTGTGCTAAGAAGGAGGTCACAAAGGGCTCATATTGTGTAATTCTAGGTATATAAAATGTAAAAAATAGGCAGACCCAGAGAGGCAGAAAGTAGACAGTACTTGCCTAAGGCTTTCGGGGAGGAGAGGGATGCTGGGATTGAAGCCTGATGGCTGAGGAGTGCTGGGTTTCCTTTTGGAATATTGGAAATATTCTAAAATAGATTGTGGTGATGAATGCACAGCTTTGTGAATATAATAAAAGCCATTGAATTATATGCTTTAAATGGTCAATTGCATAATATGTGAATTATACTCATTATAACTATTAAAAAAAACTTGGCATTCAAATTCTAGTAGCTAATGATGGCTTCAGTCTATAGAGTTAAAAAGTGAATCCAAAAATGAAAGTTTGTTTGTATATATTCAAATAACTTTGTCATTATTTCAAAGTTAAAATCTTCCCTTTTTTGACTCTAGGGCCAAATGTAAAGCACAAATTGCTTATTTGTATATACATACTTGTCTTTTGAGATTCAGTACTCAATAGTTCTCTTACCCAGTGAAGTTTTAAAATTTACAGAATTGAAATTACTCAGATTTAATTTTCTAAATGTGTTTGTGTAAAGAAGAGACAAATAACAAAATCACAAATCATTGAAAACAGATGGTGAATTTTTCTGAAAAGTGACATGAAATTTACAGTTTTTATGTGATCATTCAGTTAAATCCATTTGTTTTTTTTCCTCTTCTCCTTCTTGTCTTACTATCCATTCTTCTTCTGGTAGAAAGAGCTGGCCACCTAAGTACAAAGGGCTGGGTTGAGAGTCAGCGACAATAAAAAACTCAGTCGCTGGACCAGCCGAGTATGTTCTGAATTCTGGCCTCTTGAAAACAATAGCATTTTTGCATGACTAAGTATGCGCAGTTTGTTCCAAAACATTACCCAGGAAATCAGGTTGGTCTGTACCTGGACAGCCATCCTAAGCTTGGTCCTCCTGGTCGGTGAAGAAGGATCTGAATACTGAAGGTTTGTACAGACCAGAGTTTGGATCAGCTACAAATGGCCACTCCAGGCATGCACATACAAAAAAAGTGGGGCCAGTCACGCCTTGTTTCCTATGACAACAGCACATCACATTTAGCAGGTCCTACATCTAAGGACCTAGGGCTTGTAGGCCTGGACGCATCAATGCATTTGCAAACTCTATAATCACCATTAGAATGTCATTTCCTCCAAAGCTTACAGGAAGCTGCCTATCCCTCACAGAGCACCTACAGACATGGGATGGACTTCAGTTTTAGAATTATGACTGATTAGAAAATATTTTCACTTTCTGGAATTTTTGAGCAGGGCAATCTCTCCACCCCTAGGCTGTTAAACAGTCCCCCTACCTCCACTGACAAGAATTGCATGAAAGTACCTTTTTACTTTTAAACACATTTGCAAAATATACAGAGAAGCTGAAAGAAGGATATTTTTTTAAAACCCTAAGATATACCCATTGTTAATACCTTGGTATATTAGTGCTTTCCAACAGGAAGAGAAAGTGAACCACAAATATGAACTATATATGTAATTTAGAAATTTCTAGTACCCACCCTAACACAAGTTAAAAGAAACAGGTGAAATGAATTTTAAGAGTATTTTAACTTGATGTACACAAAAGATCATTTCAACATATAATCAACATAAAAATTATATATATATATATATTTAAAGCTATTTTTAAAAAAATGTTTTGAGAGAGAGAGCACAAGGGGGAGAGAGAGACAGAGGGAAAGAGAGAGAGAGAGAGAGAGAGAGAGAGAGAGAGAGAGAATCCCAGGCAGGCTCCATGCTCAGTATGGAGCCCGATGCAGGGCTTGATCCCATGACCCTGGGATCATGACCTGAGCCAAAATCAAGAGTTGGATGCTAAACCGACTGAGCCACATAAAAGGTGGCTCATAAAAGTTATTAATGGAGTATTTTACATTCCTTCATACTATCTTTGAAATACAGTGTGTATTTTACATATTATACATCTCACCGCATTTCGAGTGCTCAGTAGCCACATGTAGCTAGTGTGTGTGTGTGTGTGTGTGTGTGTGTGTGTGTGTTGTGAATCTTCACAAAAAATTTGGTTCTGATGCTGTAGGGAGCACCCAGGCTTTCTTATCAGCTTGCTCTAATGTGGGTATGGGTCAGGAGGTAAGAGGGAGGGGTGAGGCTTAAATCTGTCAGCTGTCAATCACCAAAAAAAAAAAAAAAAAAGGAGTTGGACACTCTCTGTATATGTATCCTTATTATCTATCTATCTATCTATCATCTATCTATCTATCTATTTAAAATATATACAATACTCTTCCAGATGATGAAAGATACTTGAAACTACATGTTAAATTAAATGGGGGTGAGGAATTTGGAAGACACTAAAAGCAAGCTTAAGCCTTCGTAAAAGCAAGGCTGTGTGCATATAGCAAAAGTAGACCAGTTCGGGGAAGAACACACAAATATATATATATATAGTTGTAACTATATATATATATATATATATATATATATATATATATATATACATATATATATATTTCTGTGAATACAGAACTTGGCACTTGCTACTCCTTTTCCTGGAATGTTCTCTGCCCAGCACCCCTGCCCCCACCCCCTCTACCCCAGCTTCGGGATTCTCTCTCACATCTTTCAGTTCTCTGTCACATTTGAACTCATCTACCTCATCTGAGGGGTCATCCCGTTCATTCTACCTAAATTAAATTAAAGGTTCCCTTGTCCCTTATTCTCTCTTCTCTTACGCTGCTTCATGTTTCTTTGAGGCAGCCACCACTTTAGGGATTTGTTACTTTGTTTGTGGTTTATCTCCCTCCATGAATCTGGAAGCTCGATAGGGCAGGGGTTCAGGTCCGTTTTGTTCACTTAGACACGAGGCTGGCACACAGTAGGGTCTCTGGAAGTGGTTGTGGAACGAGTGCCTGATGGATTAGGAGAAGGAAATGAGGAGGGTAGCTGGAAAAGAGGAGCAAGAAGGCCCTACTGTTACTGCAATAGTGTTTTCATAAAAGACAAAGTCAGGATTTTTCTTTTTTAAGAAAAGCAATTTTGTTTTCAAGTGCCTGAAATAACGTTAGGCTAACTAAGGATTTCTGGAATGCTTTGGGATTGTTTTAATGAATAAATGGAAATTATATCTAATTAGCATTAATTTTTATGTGTAAATGGGTACATCCAAATTGTATAAAAGCACTTCTCTTGAATAATTTAAACATCCTCTTTATCCCGCAAAGCATTTAGTGCATGCTTCCCTCAAAGATTCTATTAATGGGAACTAAAACCATGAAGTTTAAATGCAAAATAAGGAAGATTTTTTTTCATTTATGTAGGCATATAAGTAAATACCTCAGAACTTGTAGACCCAAGAATCAGATCCAAGAAGGATCCTGGGAGAGTCAATACAATGACCTCTGATAACCTCAGATTTAAGGATGTTTTATTAAAAAGAATATAAGAAGGGAAAGCTTTCATTATAGTAGAATCCGAATTAATAGATGTAGAAAGAATGATGAAAATAGAAAATCGCCATCAGGCAAAGCTATTGTTGTGGCAAGTATCATCAGTGTATGCTAAAGTTAGTGGGTAAAAGTATGACGGGGATATTAACATACTCTGAGTATCTCTCCACCAGATACATTAATTCTAAAGGAAAAAAATAGAAGATATCCTGTGCGAAAACCTGGTAGACATCACCTAAGCCAAGTGATCAAGGTTGACATCACCAGCCCTGAGATACTTTGACTCCATGCACCTCCTGATGGGACTCACTGAGAACAGGAAGATGTCACTTGTGTGGGGTTCTTGACAAACATGCAGAACCCAAGTTTAATCATGAGGAAACATTAAGCAAATCCAAATTGAGGGACATTTTACAAAATAACTGATCACTGCTTTTCAAAAATGTCAAGATAACAAATGACTAAGAAAGACCCAAGAAACTATCTTCGATTTGAGGTGATTACAGGGACATGAAATTTAATGCAATGTTCATCCTGGATTGGATCCTGGGCCCAAAAAGGACATTGGTGGGACAGTTGGCAAAAATGAGGTCTGTGCATTAGCTAATGGTATTGTATCAACATTAATTTTCTGATTTAGATACTACTAAGATTATGGATGATATTCATACTAAGGGAAGCTCAGTAATAGTTATGAGAGCTCTTTTACTATGTTTGCAATTTTTTCTATGTCTGAAATGAATTCAAAATAAAAACTTAAAAACAAAGATAGATGTATTTACTTGGTAAACTATGCTGAACTGAGCATAGGAGTGATGATAGTAGTAATAATACTGTATATTATTATTATTATTACATAATATTGTATATACACTGTATATATTATTATATAATACTGTATATTAGCCTACTGGTATAGGTTGGACTGTGTCCCTCCCCCAGTTCACACGTTGAAGTTCTAACACCCTCAGAGTATCACCTTACTTAGAAATAGGGTCATTGTAGATGTAATTGAGATGGGGTCATACTGAAGGAGGGTGGCCTCTTAATCCAGTGTCTTTACAAAAAGGGGAAGTTGGGGCCCAGGCTGGCGCCCAGGGAGAATGCTAGGGGAAGATTAAGGCAGAGATTGGGGTAGTGCAGCAGAAGCCAAGGATCACCAAAGGTAGCCAGCATACCACAAGGAGCCAGGAGAGAGGCGTAGATTCACCCTCACAGCTTGCATGCTGACAGCTTGATCTTGGACTTCCAGTCTCTAGAACTGTGAGACAATAAATATCTGTTGTTTAAGCCGCCTGGTTTGTGGTGCACTGTTAATTGGCCCTAGCAAACAAATACACTAGTTAACATGTATTGAGAATACACAATTTTCCAGGCTCTATTTTGAGCTCTTCACATGCATTATTTCATTTCATCTTCACTCTGCCCTTTGCAGGAACTGCTATCATTGCTTCCAATTGGTAGCCCGGAGAACTGATGCATATAGTGGTAAGGAACTACAGCTAGTACATGGCTGAGTAGGTGAAAACCTCTCCAGTGTGACGTGGGCATATTCCTAATGACTGCACATACTTCTTTTTTTTTTTTACGTTTTTATTTATTTATTTTGAGAGAGAGAGAGAGCACAAGCTAGGGAGGGGCAGAGGGAGGGAGAGGCAGGATCCCAAGCAGGCTCTGCTCCATCAGCACAGAGCCTGATGTGAGGCTTGCACTCACAAACTGTGAGATCATGACCTGAGCCGACTGCGCCACTCAGGCACCCTTTGACTGCCCATACTTCTTACTGCTCCTGGTTTTTAATCCCAAAGGTTTCTTATGGGATGCAAAATGGTTGCCTTTGATTAGTTTCTTTCTATACCTCATATATAAATTCCAGAGATGAAAAATAGTAAAGTACACATGTGGAGACCACCCGTTTTTCTACAATCACCCCAGCATGATTAAATCAAATGCTTATTTGGAAACCCTGAACATCCAACATCTTAGTCCTCCCAAGAAAGTTGCATTAGTCATCCAAGGAGAGATTCCATTTTGGAAGTGAGCAAATAATTTAAGTGAATACTGGAATTAAACTCATCAAATCATGGGGGACTGCATCCTAGGGCAATGGAACTACTTAGGAAAAGGGGAGAGTAAACGTGTCTTCCATTTGATGACAAATAACCAGAGAGAATTGCCCACTGGGGTTCATTTGTTTGCCTTCTTGAGTCATTCCTTACTCAATTAACCTCTATTGAACACCACTGGGCTTCCTGGTACCAGCTCAGCCAGCATGACTTGAAGAAGACAGTCCCAGATTTTATTCAGGGTTGTTCCCAAGGCAAAAAGGTGGAAGTGAAAGCTTTTGAAGGCACATTCCCATTTCCCAATTCTTAACCCCTCTCTTCAAAGGCATTGTCTTCTGAATGACTGAAGGGAATTTTCTTGCATATAACAGTGATCCCCAGCTCTCTATCTCTAGCTCAAATTTCACACGTGGGCTCTGAACCCATATATCCAAGGCTTATTGGATATTACCATTGGTTGTCCCATGTATATGTCCACTGATATAAGGGGAGCTCATCGTCTTTAGTCCCTCATCTTTGTTCCTTCCACACTCAACCCAGTTTCTCTCTCAGTGAATAAGGTGATCAAATCAGAAACCTCGAAGTTCTATGTAAGTAGGGCTATGTCTCTTTTTGCCTGTTTTTTAGGCAACATCCTGTGACTCCCTCAGTCCTTGGACCACGTACTGTGGAAGGTTCTAACAAAGGTGTATTGAACAAATGAATAAATGAATGGGCTTTACTCTTGATTCTTTTCTCTTACCACTCATGTCCAATGAATAGGTCCAGTCAATTCTCTCCTTCATTTCTTTCAAAGTAATCCTCCAATCTTCATCCCTACTAGCATTTTTCCTGTCCAATCTGTTATAATCTCTCACCTGGACCACTACTGTGACCTTTACCTTGCCTACTTGCCTTCTCTCCCTGTCTATTCTTCACATAGCAACTTGAACGATCCAGAAAAAATGAAAATCTGACTCCATCACTTTTCTGCTTTCAACCTTTCGATGACTTTCTGTTGCCATCACGGTGAAGCCCAAGCTTGACACTTGAGGACCCTCTTACTTTGGTTTACTTTAGTAGGATTTAGTTCCTACTTATTCCCTTATTCCCCATTCTTATTTCTTTTTTTTTTTAACTTTTTTTTTTTAACGTTTATTTATTTTTTTGAGACAGAGCATGAATGGGGGAGGGTCAGAGAGAGGGAGACACAGAATCTGAAACAGGCTCCAGGCTCTAAGCTGTCAGCACAGAGCCCGACGCGGGGCTCGAACTCACGGACCGCGAGATCATGACCTGAGCTGAAGTCGGCCGCTTAACCGACTGAGCCACCCAGGCGCCCCCCCATTCTTATTTCTTATCTTTTTATCTTACTCCTTTCCTTTTGTTCCTCACACTATGCTTCAGTTCAAAGGAGCTTTCTGGTTTCCAACATGTCTTTCTTTCAGATTTGTGCTCATGTTATTCCCTTTACCTGGTAATCCTTCTTAATTCGTAAAGTCACAGCATGTGATACATTCTAATTTGGGAACTGTTTTAGTTTTGACTGCTGCTGCAACAAATTACCATATATTTAGCTGCCTACAGCAATACCTATTTATTATCTTGCAGACCTAAAGGTCAGAGGTCCAGGTGGGCCTGGATGCGTTCTCTGCTTAGTGCTTCACCAAGGCAGGGCTGTGTTCCCTCCTGGAAACTCTGGGGAACAATCTGTTCCCAAACTCGTTCAGGTTCTTGCAGAATTCAGCTCTTTGTGGCTATAGGAATGAGGTCCTCATTTCTCTGAAACGTTGCTCCTTCGTATTCAAGCCAGCAACAGCTTGAAGGTCAAATCCTTCCCATGCTTCATACATCTGTGACTTCTCCCTCTACCGTATTTTACTTTTAAGGGCTCATGTGATTACACTCGTTCCACCTGGATCATCTGGGATGATCTCATCATATTCACAAGTTCTGAGGACTAGGCATGGACATCTTGGGGGAGGGGTGTATAATTTTGCCTACCACAGATGCCTGCCTTCAAAGCTAGGTTCTGGGTCATCCTTTGCAGTCCTGTAGCATGCACTGTTAGTTGCCTAAACAGTAACCATTTCCCACTCAGCTCATTCCTTGCTGTCAGGGCCTCCCTCCCACTTTAGAGAGAGAAATTGTGAGGTTCTTGCTTTCCCATCCTCCTGGGAGGTAAGGCATGAGCATATCTGCCAAGGGCTCTGGAAAGACTGTCT
This sequence comes from Acinonyx jubatus, assembly GCF_027475565.1. Lineage (NCBI taxonomy): Eukaryota > Metazoa > Chordata > Mammalia > Carnivora > Felidae > Acinonyx > Acinonyx jubatus. The sequence goes on along the minus strand of NC_069380.1, from coordinate 186,092,065 downwards.
TCTCTGATTAAAAACAAACTTTAGGGGCGCCTTGGTGGCTCAGTTGTTTAAACGTCCAACTTTGGCTCAGGTCATGATCTCATGGTTCATGGATTCGAGCCCTGCATCAGACTCTGCTGACAGTTCAGAGCCTGCTTCAGATTCTGTGTCTCCCTCTCTCTCTGCTCTTCTCCTGCTTGCTCTCTCTCTCTCTCTCTCTCAAAAATAAATAAACATTAAAAAAATTTTTTTAAAAACCCTCTAAATTTTAGAAGAGAACTGCCTTTCCAGTCCTCAGGCATGGTGACATGAGGATATGATGGCTGCAGCAGCCATCTTGAAGGGCAAATACCAGGACAAAAGCTTGCACACTGAAGCTAGTGGAGAAGAAAGTTGAAAAGAGTCTGAGTTCTTGATGATGTCATCAAATTGCCCAATTACATCCTGCCATACCTTACCTCCAGACTTCTTGTAGGTGCCCTCACAGCTCCTTATTGCTCAAGTCACTTGTTAATGGGGTCTCCCTTACCTGCAGCCTGAAGCATCCGTGAAGGCAAATCCCAATAGATAACTCCACAGTTTTCCTTACCTGTGCTAACACTCAACCACACTGTACTCTTATTGTCTGTGCTGTTGTCTTCAGCCCTCTTGAGGCTGTAAGATCTTGGAGGCACTATACCTGCCCACCTTGCTCATGTATTCTTCTCTGCACTTGTGGGCCTGGCACAGTAAACACCGAGTCATTATTTGCTGAATGAATGAATGAATGAATGAATGAAAGCCTTCCCTCCCCTTCAACTTCCTTTATTCCAAGCACCTACCACTCTCACCATGACCATCGTTGCCATGTGTGTTTGGGCAGGTTGTGTCCTGCACAAGGGTCCCTGGTGGAGGGGTCAAGAGGGAGCAGAAATCTAGCCTGCTCCCCACTCAGTAAGTCACGTACCCTGGTATGGGGCTGTGCCTGCCCAGAAGAAGAGATACCTTTTTCTTATTTGCATCAAGGTGCTTTAGGGCTGGTAGCAGTGCTGTGACAGCCCAAATTATGACTTCCTTTGTCTTGTAGGGTGCGTGTCCTTGCCGGTTCTTTTCTACTCTCCCTGGAGTAAAGCAGAGGATGCGTTAAGGTTTCAGACACCACATTCCAAGGAGCTGGGCAACTATTTTAAGAAGCTAATTAGTATGCAAGTGTTTGTGGGAACCCCTAGGTTTTCAGGTGCTGCTGCTCACTAGGGATAGGCTGGTCAGTTTAATAGCAATCTTCTGGGAATTATTACTTAACATGTCAGGAACAGCCAAAACGGGAGTCAGGAGACTCAGGTTCAAGTTTGAGCCTTGGCAAGAATCAGGCTCTGGGTGTTTGGGCAAGGCACCAAACTTCTCTGGCCTTCAATTTCCTCATCTTATAAAATGAGAGGTTTTCAAACTGGGCTCTGAAGAATTTGGGGGTGTCGAGGTGGGGCCCCAGGGCTATAGGGGTGAGTAGGGAGGGTGGCTGGGCTGAGTGGGTGGGAGGCTTCAGGCAGAGCAGTTCTGCTTTTGTCTGCTTTACATACAGGACTTTATAAAAAATTAATTTTTAATCATGCAGGAAATATGATAATGCATTCTTCTTGTAAAGAATTAGAGCATTGCTGATAAAACTAAAGTCCCTTTGGCCACCATCCTCCCAGGTGCCTGTGTATGGTGGGACTTCATTTAGGAATTCCACTTGAGCAAAGGGATTCTGGCTCAAACAAGTTGGGAGACCATTGGTCTGGTTAGCCTCTAAGGCACCCAAAAGTGCAAACAGAGGGATTTCAGAGAAAGGGGTCAACCATGGCTACAGAATGTTTCGTAAGGCAGAGCAGAGACCCATGCAGTAGTTGCTGGCATGGAGTACCGCTCTGTATGCTGTGATCCGGGGGAGATGTCACTGCTGTGTGCTGGCAGGAGAGGGCTGGTGGGTGGGAGGACACAGATTTCTGAGTCAGGACTGAAAGCTTATGTACATGTCCCAAACCGGCCCTCATCTACATGGGGAGGGAAGAAGAGGAGGAATTAGGACTGCTTCCCCTTTTGGGCTTGACTTTATGAAAACAGAAACTGCAACTGGCCTTGGAGGTATACTTGCTAGGTGCTGGGTGCCGTGGAACTGGTTTCCTTAAATTCTCACAACATCCCCAGGAGGTGATGGCACAGCCAGTGTACTTGTTTTAGAGGTGAGGAAACTGAGGCACAGAGAGATTAAGGGATTGCCCCAGGGCACAAAGCTGGTAAGTGGGGAGCAGGGATTTGAACCCAGGTCTTCTTGCTTCAGAGCCAGGTGCACACACACTCTGTGCCTCGGATCCTCCCAGGCACCGGGGCCCCCACTCCGCCAGTGTTTGGTGTGCGCGTGTTGGATGATGGTGTGGGAAGGAAGAAGCCCACTGGACACTATGATTTGTCCCCTAACTTTCCCTCTCCTCCAAAGTGACCCCCCAGGGTCACTGACACAACACTCAGCTCTCTAGAACCCCCCATGCTGGGGTTAGCAATGGTCCTTTTGCAAAGAGCCAGGGAAGACCCCTGGTCAGCTGGGGCGATGGGCAGGGGAGAAGCGGTTTGTGTTCCTTTCGAAAGGAGGCAGGGGAGATTAGCGAGCATCTGCAGAGCCCTGAAGCGGGTCACACACTGGCCTGCACTAGGAGGAGGGGCTGCGCACGACCGCGGAGGCCGGCTGCCAGGATGCCCCGCGCCTCGGAACCCAGGCCTGCGTGAAGGTAAATGCAAATCCGCTCCGCCAAGCGCGCTTCCTGCAGGAGGAGGGTGTTCAGTATGCGCGCCTGGTTTCCTCTGCCCTCAGCTAGAATGCTGATTTTATTTTTGCATTTTATGAGCCTGAGAAAGGGAATTCATTTCCTTGGTTATAATATGGCCCTCTGGAGAAAGTCTTGTCCAAATACAGTCTGCTCGCAAATGCTGTGTTAGAAGAGGGGCCATACTGAAATGAAAAGGAAAGAGATGATTAAAATCGGATTTATGGGTAAGGTGAATTGGCAGGTTTATGCCAAATTATTGCATCCAGGAAGGTTAAAGGGAATGAAAAGGATCTTCCCCGGAGCTGAAAACCTTTGTAAAAAGAAATATTTAGGGTGCGCATACCCTTAACCCAGCCTGGCTATATTTTAATATATGTATTCCCCATGTTTGCCCCTTCCAGACTGTCCAATCCCTAGAGGCAGGAATTGGGTTCGGTGCATCTTGGTACCCCCCAGATGGGGATGTTCTTACAATTGTATTTATAAGAAAGGGTTTCTGCCCTGAGGAGCTTGACTGATCTCTTCATTGGCTCATTAATGCATCCTTCATCCTGACCCACTTCTAAGAAACATCACGACCTCCTAACAACAATCTCTCCATTTCCCTACGCCCACAAAGACATAGCAGCCCGAATTATTCTTTTTTTAAGGTATAGGTAATATAATAAGAATATTAACAATCAGCTTTTATTGAGTACTTATTATGGATCTGGTATTTTTTATAAGCACTTTCTAAATGTTATTCCATTAATCCTAACAACCACTCTGTGAAGTGGGTACTCTTATTATCCCATTCTACAGATGAGAAAAGTGAGGCTTGAAAAGGTGAAGTAACTTGCCCAAGATCACAGAGCTATTGGGTAGAAATAGCTACCATTTATTGAGTGCTTACTGTGGGCCAGGCACTGTGCTAACCCCATTAAACTGATCATCTCATTTTATAGAGCTCTTAACCCTCAAGAGGTGACCTTCGGTGCTTAGAATTTCAAGCATTTCATCCTTTGGAGACTGGAAACAGTGAGAGAGCAAGGTCTTGTTTAGCCTTGTATCCAGAAAGTTGACGATGGTGCCAGGGACAGAGCAGTAACTGTTGAGTGAATGAAGGAACAGCAGAAGTGTCTCTCCCATGGAAGCTGCTTGCCAACCCCTCCCCGCCCCCCACCCCCGGTTCGTCCTGCTCAGGCTCCAGCTGCCCTTGGAACAAGCTTCCTGACCCTGGTTATCTCTCTTCAGGCAGACAGGGCATCACCAGGACCCCACTTGGCATCATTGGATGTGGCTCCAGGGTGTCCCTAGGGACATGCCAGCTGTGAGGGGCAGACCTGGTGTTCTGACCCATTTCCTCCCAGTAGTTGATGCCAGTGAATTGGACACCCAAAGATGGTTATAATGGTACATTTTATCTTATGTGTATTTTACCACGGTTAAAAAATACACACACATATGGGTCTATCTTTCTAATACAAGAAGTCTGGGGTAAGTGGTTAGAGGGGTTGGTTCAGCTTTTTGATTTTGCTTGAGTCCCAAAGTCTATGTAGCTTTACAGTCCCATCATGGTGGCTTCCATTCTGGTTGCAGGATTTTCTCTGAGACTTCTTTAAAAAAAATTTTTTTTTTAAATGTTGATTTACATTTGAGAGAGAGAGTGATTTACACTCACACAGAGCGCGAGTGGCGGAGGGACAGAGAGACGAGACAGAATCTGAAGCAGGCTCCAGACGTGGGCCTGAACTCACGAGCCATGAGATCATGATCCGAGCCAAAGTCAGATGCTCAACTAACTGAGCCACCCAGGTGCCCCATTCTCTGAAACTTCTTAAATGTCATCTGCTCAAGAGAGGAAGGAGGGCAAGAGTGATTGGCTATGGTTCTCTTTTCTCAGGAGAACACAGGCAGAATTTTCTCATATCTCATGAGCTGGAACAAGGTCTCATGGCTTTGCTGGGCAGCCAGGGTGACTAGAAAAGTGTCCCAATCTTTGCGGCTCTTAGCTTCCCAATCTTAGAGCTCAGGAAGGTCACTGGGAGGGAAAGAAGTTGAGAGTGACTACTGATGGGACAAGCAGCAGGTTGTGTCCAGTGTTCTGCTGAAGGTCACATGGTCATGTAGCAGGGCTGACCAGGCCCAGGGCCCAGTCTCCTGGTTCCCGGTCCTGAGCTCTTTAGGTAGAACATTTGATATGTTTGTAGCGGCTAGATTCCCCATAAAAAAGGATTGTCCTGGAGAATGTCCTTCCAATATAAAAACTCTTCATTGAAATTCAACTTAATAGGATGCTAAGAGGTCATGTCAGGAAAGCACTGGGCATGCTGGGAGAGGGAACATCTGAGCTCTGCCCCAGGCTGGCCGGAAGTTTTGGGAAAGGTCTCCTAGTGTCTGTACTTATAAGTATGATTAATTATTTTTTCTCGGTTAGTGTTGTTCATTAAATGCCCATTAAGTGTTTTGGTATCTCTAGATGAAAGACCCTGTAGGAGGACAAATAGTTATTAACCAACCACGTGCTATCCAGTATGGGCTCGTAATTCAAGATGATAGGTTTCAAATGTTGGCTGAGAATGATAGAATCTTTCCACCATTCCTCCAGGTCAGAAGCAGAGTAGAATAAGTGCTCCAGGAGACACTTAAAATAAGGACACTTAAAGCATCCCTATTATAATTACCTTGCCATTGCAAGGAAGCCCAGATATGTACATTTGGCTATTGAAGGTAGTAGAGACTGTACTCCTTCTCTCTGATCCCACCACTTGCTCTTTCCATGGGAGGCACCAAAGAGAAACTGGTAGGCTCTGCCCTTTCTTTGACTTCCCCTTCTCTATTGAGCCTTCCTGGGTGACTTTAGGTTACACTGATTCTTCTCCTTTGTTCTTACCCCAGGGCACCATATATACTGAACATTTTAGCATTTAGTGCTATTGAAGTTAACTTTTCATCGCTGCCTTCTAAGCTGTGCCAGGAATGGGCACTGTTTGGGGAAGGCAACCCAAGGTTGTCTGGATCTCCTCAACCCAAGGTTTTAGCACACATCCAGACATGTGACAAATCCTCTGCAAACACCAGGTCTGGACCTATGGGCTGGAATGCTCATGACTCTACCAGGTTGGTGCTTTATTTCATGACAGTTTGGGAGCAAGTAGAGTTGATTCCAGGATAGAAGGCAAAAGAAGCAAGAACATCCAACCCCTGAAGAGGGCATAATGCAGTTCAGTGCCCTTGCAGAGTTCCCCGTGGTCAGACCGCAGGGACATTCCCTGAGCTCAGCAAGACACTGACTTTGGGAGTCCTATAAAGGGAAAGGGCAACTCTGCAAAACTGGAAGTGAAATTGCTTCAAAGAAGGGCAATTCTTAAATGGCAGGGGAAAAGTAATGCAATCCTGGTAAATGCGGGAACAGGATACTTGAGTCAGCTGAGAAAGCCCAAAATATCATTGCAAACAAGAATTATATTTTTATTAGTTCACTGTCAGAAATAAGTAAACAGAAAACAAATGAAATCACTTTACAGAAAGCACATTCATTACTTAAAAGTAGCACCTTAGTGATTGGCACTGTCCGGTCATATCCACCAGTCAGGTTCACTCATGCTGATGAGTAAGCAATTCTTGATTGTTTTCTTTGCAACTCTGTGTTTTCTTGCATGGCTATTAAAAAGCAGCTGGCAATTTTGACAATTTTGTTTGTTTGGCCGTACTATACTTGTTCTCCCTCTTGGATCCTAAGACCTTTTTACTTTCCAGACACTTCCAATGTCTCTGGGTCACTCTCCGATGTCTTACAGATAGATGGAGGTGGGGACTGCCAGGGTAGCTGAAGCTGAATTTCAATTTCAGTTATTTTTTTAGTCTTTTCTAAATTCAGGCATCCAACCGCCTCCCCCCCAAAAAACCCACCACCAACAACAAAAATAAAACAACTGAACTTGCTTAGAAGTGCAGGTGGTCCTGAATTGCTTTGGCAACACCACCTCAAGGAAATCTTCACAGACACAGGAACTAACATCTCGGTCACCAGAACCTTTTCAAATGGATTCATGTCTCCGTGCTTCTGTTTAACTGTTTCTGTGTTCCCATCCATCACAAACATATTATTGGTGCTGGCATCAGAATACTGTGTTCTCACTGGTTGTCATAAAACTGATGCACTTGTAGTCTTGTTTGAAAAGTTGTCAGTATAAATAACACATAAATTCACATTTTGCATAATAGGGCCTATTCCTTACAGATCAGGTCCTGAGAGTATGAAACATACAATACATCTTGACACAGAAGTGTTCAATAACAATAAATTAATAAATACATAAATTACTTAAATATTTAAATAGCATTAAGGTCGGTGGCAACCTGCTAGCTAGAAAATCTATAAATAAAGTAGCTAATTGCTTCAGTGGGCATTTGGCATTTCAATGTAAAACTACTACAAAAACATTATAATGATCCTTTGCAAAAAGCAAATTAGGTAGAAAATAACTTTTGGGGCCTATTCCATTGTCTCTTTAAAAACTTCTGCATAATATCTTCCACTTTTCCTCCCAGGTTTCATCCTGGGATTGGAACCTGAAAAAGAATACCAACAGTCTATGTGAATTAGAAATGTGGCAGCAAACCCTTCTTATTTCGCACAACATATTATTGGGGCAATGAGGTTTTAGGGATTCCATGTTAGAAGGGCCCAGCCTGCCCGTATGTGGTCTAGGATATGGCTGCTTTCAGTGTCCCCCCAGGGTGCCTAGGAGAAGGTTCTAGGTCCTGAAAAGAGCTTGCAAGCCCCCAGGGTGCCTAGGAGAAGGTTCTAAGTCCTGAAAACAGCTTGCAAGCCATTTTTGCTCTGACCCTTAGAGCAACAGGACCTATGTATGTTTTCTTTACTGCAGTATCTCTGTACCCAGCACAGTGCCTGGAACAGTATGGGCATCAAATAAATATCTGTTAATGAACAAATGTATGTTTCTGACTCTAGTGACTATGTGCCGGACACCCTGTCTCCCCTTTCTTCTCCTGCACTGCTCCCCACCGAAGCCCTGCACCTGGGTCCACTGAGTGTTCAGGTACGGGCTGGGCTTTGTGGGCCTGCTCACCTAACTGCAGGACACGGATGCCCAGTTGCTCCAGGATGAGCTATAGTAGCGGTCTCTGGCTTGCACGCGGATCTTGGCATCCTTGTGGCACACGACCTTGGCTGAGGTCTTGTCCACGGAGAGGCTATCTTTCTGCAAAGCAGAGGGATGTCTTTGGCAATGCAGTCACAAGATGGGCTGGGCCTATTTTTGCAACGCTTGGTCTCTCAAAACAAGTACACCTGGGTTTAAGGGCGCCACAGTCGCAATAAACAGTGGAGTTGTATAGAACTTGCGCCACCTACTGATAGAAGCTCTAAACACATTTTCTACCTCAGCCCAGAGGGAGGAATGGTTCCGTCCAGCTCACATCTTTCTAGCACAGCTACCTTGCCTGAAGGCCCAATGCACACTCAGTCTGTACTGGGCGATGGTGGGACTAGGGCAGATTTGCTATAGCTGCCCCCTGGATATTTCTAAATAGTATATCCTGATCCTTTTATCAGAAAACGTGCTGAAATCCAGGCATTGTTTACTTTTATTTGTGTAATCACAGGAAAATGCTTTAGGCTCTGTGTCTGAGTTTCGTCATTTATAAAAGAGGGATAATAATCATTCCTACCTCAAGACGTGTAAAAGTTAAAGGTAATCATCATGTAAAACTCTTAGTGAAGTCTTTCATCAGGTAGAAAGTATTCAGTAGATATTATCTATTAACAATATAAATCTTATGTAGGGAAGATACATATGAAGTTTTTAAATAATATTTAGGTAAAATTCACCCAGAATAGCCCTTCCCTCCTACAAAACATAATGCTCAGGGAGTGACTGAATGACTGAATTCCTTCTAAATGCTAAATACTATCCTGAATAAGGCCTTTATCCAGTGATTTCTAAAACCGGGGTCGAAGCAGTGTTGGGCTTTATAAAAGTGCATCTTGGACCTGGGAATTATGATGCCAAGGCAAGAAGTTTGAAAGCCATTGTCATAGCCTGTGTGAACACTAACATTCTGTTCAATAAGATAATTTCACCATCTGTGGAACAGCTGGGAATTATCCATTTTGGGTGAGACATAGCATGAATGTTCTATCATTCATTACACTTGCTAAATTCAAGCAATAATTTTAGGCGCCTCGAGCCCAGATTTCCTATATGGGGATCAATTCTGAGTGCAAGAATTAATGACGAACCATACTGGAGGCAATAGTAGCGTGGTTCGGTGCAGGCCATTTGCGTCCCCTAGACTGAATTCCGTGGTTCTGATCCTTCCTCTTTCCTAGCTGAGTAACATTGAGCAAGTCATTTAACCTCTCTGAGCTTCCATGACTCCACGAGTGAAGTGGTGATAATACTGGCTGGCTTTGCAGGGTTACCTTAAGGATTCAGTGAGATATGCATGTGAAACCCTAAGCGCAGTCTCAGGCACTTAGAAAGTGCTAGATAAATGTTAGTTACTGGTATCCTCATCCCCTGGATGTACATAAAACTGAATACACGGAGCCTGGATCACATCTTACCTTTTCTCTGTTGTTCTTGCCCTGGACCTGTACGCCAAATGTTAAGGAGAAGTAGGAATGTGGGGTGCTCCAGGTGTCAGGGTATTCCCAGCTCACTTCCACATGCCGAGAATTTTTTAATGGCTTCAGTTGCAGGTTCTTGGGCGGGTCCGGTTTGACTGTGGAAGAATCCAAAGAAACACCCTTTATTTTCCTAATGGGGCTCTTTGGTGTATGGTGTATGGTGTTTGGCTTCTGAACCGACTTTCACCTTTGACCAGTTGTGAGTCCATAGGTAGTTACTTCACTTCTCTGGGCACCTGTTGGCAGACATGAGGCACCCCTGCTGCTGGTGCCTGTGGAAGGCGGCCACAGCCTCTGTGGCTGACCCCTAGAGAGGCTCAAAATCCTCACCACTGCACAATAAGATGAGCCATAGCAGTGGAACCACCTCTGCATAGTGCTCAGAAGAAATTTTGTAGAGATAAGACTCATATCTGGGCTACGTGGTGAAGGACCACCCTCTCTGTGGTCAATATGCCTCTTTGCACTGAACTTGGAGCTGAGTGGAGCCCCTTGCTGGGGATGAGATGAGAGAATTTCCACTTAGTGCTCTTTCTTTTCATGGCTCTTTTCAGTGCTCTTGTCTTTTCATGGCTGCTGGCACTGACTCGTCTTGCAGCAGTTATCAAATTGTCTCTATGCTCATTCATTCATTCAATAAATGATGACTGAGCACCCGTCACATGCCAGTCACTAACTAGACTGTGCACAGAGGATACAGTAGCGAGTATCAGGGAAGACTCTAGACCCTTGTCTAGACAAGGGCAGAGGAGACATTCTATGGGGTGTCCAAATCCCAAAGACCATGGTTCCTGGTAGATGCTTTTCAAATATTCTTCTATTATTAACATAACTGACATTTTTCTTTTTTCCTTTAGAACTCAGCTAAATGTCACCTCTGAGAGACCTTCCCTGGCCATCCTATGTAAATGCAAACCTTTCCCTACCCGCCAAGGGCAGTCTCTCCACAAATGCTAGAGTGAGTTCTGTGGTTTTATACATTTTACTTCATGATGAAAATTCAGTGGATAAATGGCAAAGGAAATGACAAATGGCAAAATCTCCATCTGCAAATTAAAAAAAATCGATGTCCATTTCGGAGGGTCTTATATTCCAATAAAGAAGACTCTTTTCCAATGCTGGAGAAAGATTGGTTGGGAATAACCACAATTAGTATGGAAGCCTGGTATGGTATGGTATGCTTGAGGGGCTCCTCCTAGGTTCCCTGTGGAAGCTTCCTGGACAGCAGAATAGCAGAATACAAGTATAGCCAAGAGTCTACTTATTTTTATTTATTTTGTGTGTGTGTGTGTGAGAGAGAGAGAGAGAGAGAGAGAGAGGAGAGAGAAAGGAGAGAGAGAATCCCAAGCAGGCTCCACACTGTCAGCAGGGAGCCAGATGCAGGGCTCGAACTCATGAACTGTGAGATCATGACCTGAGCCGAAATCAATAGTCGGTTGCTTAACTGACTGAGCCACCCAGGTGCCCCAAGAGCCTACTTTTTTCTAGTGGGGCAGGACTGGGTCTGAATTGTTATCTGTGAGATCTGGGGCAACTTATTTAACCTGTGTAAGACTCAATTTTCTCTTCCTTAAAATGCAGACAATAGTATCTACATTGTACACTTTGGGGGGGGGGTTACAATAAAAGAGATAATGCATGTAAACCCCTTACCTCAGTGCATGGGGCATTGTGCACATGTGACAAATGGCATTTATCCTTAGTAAGTACGTATAATCAAGCAAACTCACTGATGTCCCTGATGAAGAAGCTGCTGGTGTAGTTTTCGTACTTGAGCTTGTGAATAGCGTCCACCACGACTTCAATGGGTAGGCTCTCCTCGGCAGCCGGGCAGGCACTGCCCTCCTGACACTCCACTGTGTACTTCTTATAATCCCTGCTGTCCACTCTGACCTTCTCTGCTGAGAGTGTCGCTGCTCCACAAGTCACCCCTTGGGGGTCAGAGGAGCTGAAGTCAAAGACAGACATTACCCTGTGTCACACAATTGTGGGTGAGTTTCTAGGGGCTGGAGCCAGGCAGCTGTTTGAGGACACAATTTCTCCAACTGGTTTGATTTCTCCTAAGGGGGTAAGAATCTGCCATCCCCATGAGAACAAGCTTTGCTTCGAGAGGTGGTACAAATATTTAGAGACAGCTCTGCATTTACATGCCTCTGGCCTAAACGAATCCAGAAATTTCTAGATCCAGAGCCCTGAGTTAAATCTCCTTATTAGAATTTTAAATTCGTTTTTCTCATTCTAATTACACAATCAACACATGCTAATGATAAAAAATTAAAAAGATAAAAATGTGTATAAATGAAATGTGTGTGCCTCTTTCAACCCTAATCTCACTCCCCAAATAGAAATACTATTCATAGCTTGTTGTGTCCCTCCAGACCTTAGTCTATGAATATTCAGACCAATCATATATCCACATGTATATATACATTCACACATATTTTGTTTATATACACAGACAATGCTTTTATGTTCCATTAAATAGGATCCTACTATACATATATATATATATATATATATATATATATATATATATATATGGTTTGTAACCATCTCTTCCCCCTCGGAACATATGGAGAGCGCTCCATGACAGACCACACAGATTGGGTTATCCATTCTGATGAATGCACGTTAAGCTGGGGGATAATGTACCACGCTTTATTTAGCTTTTCCCCTGCTGATTACCAAAAACATTACAATGAACACTGGCTTCCATGTCTCTGTGCCCTTGTATAAGCATCCTTTTAGTATGGATTTTCATCTTAAAGATGGAAAAGGAAGACTCCAGAGGTTAATTTGCTCAGTTAATCACCTGGGGTTTGCTCTGTTACCCTGCCTTGTTCAGGAACCTAGATGGTGAGTGAGGGAAGTCACACAGACCGGCTAACATAGGTTCGGTATCCATGGAAACTGGTTTCTTAGGGGAAGTCCAAGTGTATTGGACAAACAACGAACTTCAGATTAGTGACGTCAGCAGAGGGAAAAGGAGTTGAAATGGCCCTGAGAAAATTTCTGGAGGCCTCAGAGTTTTGGAGTCGGCTTCAGGGCTTTCAAGATCTGTGTCCGAGAGCTTTTGTTTCTCTTTCCATCTCAGGGTGCAATTTTGGCAAGTCATTTGTAGCTTCGATTTCCCCTTTTATGCCTCCCCATGGTGCCGTGAGCCTTAATGAAGCATTGCCAGGCAATCTGGATGAGTGGGTTCAAACACAGCAGAGGCTATTCTCAGGCCCCAATAATGTCCTGTTCTAACCTACACATTTGTTCAGGTGATTAGCTTAAATCTCCATGTTCTTTTCCCAATTTAGGAAAGAGGGGGTGTTGAAAAAAATACAGGTTTGACTGTGTTTTCTCACTTATCATTAACTGATAGGCCATTGCTAGGTTGCCCTTATTTTCTTAATGAAATAGTTGTCACAAAATGCTAAGAGATCAGAGTGGTTTCACTTACCCTCTGCTGCTTTTGACAGTGAATTTCAAATCGGTACTGATTGCCGTCAGCCACCAGCAGGTGAAACGTCCAGAATAATTCTTTGCCTCACATTTTAGAAAGATCTTATTTTTGGATTCTGGATTTGAAAAGAACAAAAATTCAATATTTAGAAGTTTTCTTTCAGCTAGATCTTAATTGTGATGAACCACAGGCCACCAAGTGGTACAGGAGTGAAGATCTTCCATTTATTTCCTTGGAAAATGATGCTGCTTCCCTGACAGGCAGTTCAGAGAGGACTGGGAATGTGTCAGTAGGATGCTGATTCTGCAGAGTATACTTTGCACCTGATATATCAGAGGGAGGGATTAAATTTGGCAAGGCTGACATCCCAGAGCTGAGTTATGAACTATACACATTGGTTAATTTCCATTAACCATTTAAAAAGAACTTCAGGAAAACCAACCAGATTCACCACGAAAATCTCTGAACATGAGATTTGGATGGTTGATTACTCAAAGTGTCTAAGAAAGCAAAGAAAAACAGGTGCTGGGTGGTTTCAGCAAGGGATTTACATTAAATTTTTTTTTTTAATTTTTTATGGGGCAAAAGAGAAAACACCATATGAGGGAATGGGATTACCTTTCTGTTCCCTTAAGATATCAGTGGACCAAATTCCATCTTCCTTTTTGTGTATCAGGAGGAACGAATGGCTCAGAACCTCGCCTCCTTTATGACAGGTATACTGGCCAGCATCTGCAAATTCTTTGACTTGGATGGTCAGAGTTTTACCAGAGCCTAGGACTTCACTGCTCTGGTCAGAGGTCCAGGTGATGTCATCTTCTTCAGGAGTATTGCAGGTGAGGACCACCATTTCTCCGGGGGCATCAGGGTGCCAGTCCAACTCTACAACATAAACTGGAGAGCACAGGGAGTGGAGAACAGGACTGTGAACAACGTGAACTTGGGACTGGGTTTTATGAACCACCTGTGCATTTGCACTGCAGAAAAGCACAGCCTTGCTTGTAACAGCAAATACTTGCTGAGATGATCTCAGGTCACTGGGCCCTACTTGGGCTCCAGGTCGTGAAGAGACAACAAAGAGTAGTTTGTTTGTTTAATTTTTATTTATTTTGAGAGAGAGAGAGAGAGAGAGAGAGAGAGAGAGAGAATGAATGGGGGAGGGGCAGAGAGAGACAGAGAGAGACAGAGATTGAATCCCAAGCCTGCCAGTGCAGAGCCCAACGCGGGGCTCGAACTCACCAACTGTGAGATCATGACCTGAGCTGAAATCATGAGTCGGACCCTTAACCAACTGAGCCACCCAGGCGCCCTAAGACAAGCAAAGAGTTTTACAGCTGCCATCCACTCATTAACTGACGGGCTGTCTTCAATAATTAACTTCTGATTAGCTGGCAGATGGAGAAGGCCTTGATACACCAAAAATGCAAAGAGCACAAAACTCTTTACCAAAGACCTGGTGGAGATAAGAACCTTCCAGCACAACTTTGGTTTCATAGGGAATAAGGCAGGGCACAGAAATGTCAAGAAAGACTGACCAGCACTGAAATCCTGTCCCCACGAATTGGCTAAGGGATTTGGAATGAGGTACTTAATCACCATGAGCCTCAGTTTCCTCAACAGTGAAATGACAATAATAACATCTATGTCGTAGGTTTGGCTATGAGGATTAAATAAAAAACAAACATATAAAGCACTTAGCACTGTGCCTACCACAGTAAACTCAGTGTTTGTTATTGTTATTCAGAGACCAAAGGGTCAGATGACTGCACAGAGAAACTGTCCTACAATTTTCCAAGGGCATTTAAGGATTTAGTCCCTGCTGTGCAAAACTCACCAACAGAGATTTTCATTCCACTTTTAAAAACAATTTTACACCCTTATGAAGCAGTTCAGTAGATCCTGGTCTTCCCATTTCATACTGAAACCAACAGGCCAAGCAAGATTACATCAAGTTAGAAACACAAGAGCTGTAGCTCAGGCCTTCTATCTCGTTGACTTTGCACTGGATCTCAAATACGAGTATCCAAACTCGCACCTGAGGAATGGCTTAGTAGAGTATTTCAATGAGTGTGCCACATCACAGCTTCATTCATTCACTCATGCATCACTTATTCATTAACTAGAATCATTCAATGCACTGGTTCCCCAAACCTGATCATTCAGCCACCATTATCAGCAGCAGCACTGAGGAAACTGATAGATATCCAAATTCAGAGTTACCAAACCAGCCACTTTGGGATGGGCCTGATGGTCTGTTATGCTCTCCATATGATTTTGATGCCCTCTCTAATTGGAGAGCCACACAGGTGAAGAGCCTGGATTTTGGAGTCACATAGGTCTGAGTTTAGATTCAGCTCTGTATCTTATACTTGCCTGTGGCCTCAGGCGAGACATTCAATTACTCTAAGCTTGGGTGTCATCGTTTTTAAAATGAGCAAAATATTAGTGCTTGCTTCAGCAGGTTGAGACATGGATTATATAAGCCAATTCATACAACAGCTTAACGTAGTGCCCTTAAATGCTCTATAAATGGTGACTTTTATGGTTGGCGTCCAAATGTAAAGCATTGTGGGATATAAAGTTCTCACTTTAGATCCGAGGGATTTTTAACTACTGAATCGGTAACAAAACAAGAGGTAAACAGTATTTGGGACCCAACTCTTTGGAAATGATTACCTACGCTGAAATAAAACCGTGTCTCACCTTCGGCTTTCTCTAGTTTTTCTTTGTTCTGCTGGAAATTGAACCACAGCAAGGCTATTTTTCTGTCACAGCTAAAACTCAGAAGGCCTAGAAGACCCTTACCCAAGAACAGGGGAAAACAACCACAAAGGGGAGCCTGATGAAGAGCATCTGGAACCTTGTGCCTGGCTTTATCATCTCATCTGGTCTCCAAAGTCCTATGCCCTCTGTTTCTCACATGGACTTCCTGGAATTTCTGTGGTTTACCAAATTAGAAGTAACTTAAGGGTTTACTATGCGAGGGCCAAGTTTCCTGAGCTCACTAACTATACAAGGATTGATAGGAATCTGACATAATCATCTAGCTCAGGCTTTTGCCTTTCCTCAAGGCAGGGTCTAAAACTCAAACCCTCCTCAGGCGGAGAGGAGATGACTGAATTCTTGTCTTCCCGAAAAGATTAAGAATAGAAGAATAGTCCCACATTCCTTTCGGGTACCCATTTTCCAGTGTGGTACTTTCCTGACTATCGAAAGATTATTTCTGGTCATCAGCGGCAATGTCTTCACTTGTAACTTACGCCTATTTCCTCCTGTTCTCCAAGCACATAGGAAACCATTGCTCTATGTCCTTCTTGTAAGACCTTCTTCAAATACTTAAATGCACAGGCTTTGAAGTGAGACAGAATTGGAATCAAGTCCCTGTACTATCCTTACCAAGTATGTGAAATTGGGGAAGTTGCTTAATCTCTGTAGCCTCTATTTTCAACATCTCTAAAATGGGGTACAGACAGTCCCTATTTTATATGGATGTTGTGAGAATTAAACGAGAAACATTTGAGGTCTTTCAGGAACAACTAACAATCAGTTAATACATTACTTTGTGTGAGATAATAAAAGGATATAGTGAATTTCACTAACACCTATTCTATTATTCTAGTAATTTTTATTGGTCATTGGGATTATACACAGGTTCTTTTGAATCATCATTGCCATCACTTTAAACAACCAAAACAATAGCAGCTAACATTGACTGTCACTGGACATCTGTTGTGCTGTTCCCTGAATTCACTGACACATTTAATCATCTGCATAGTAGACAACTCTTTGTGATCCCCAGGTCACAGTCGAGGAAACTCAGGCTTGGAGGTGACCCAGCTCAAGGTCACCTACCTGATAAGTGGCAGAATCAGCCTTTGAGCCCAAGTCAATGTGAGTCTAGTCAAGTGCACAGTCAGAGGTTAGTACTGTTGGTGCCAGCAGAGGGGGTGATATTGTGTGATGGAGCGGGGATGAGAGAACAGAGTTCTTATACTTTTCAAATCCTTCACTTTGGAATTTTAATTGAACGATACAGCCAGTTTTTAGTAATACTGGCAAAATCCATATATCTTTTCCCATCGGAGTCCACACAAAGCTCCTACTGTGGCATTTAATGTGAATGCCAAACAACACAGACACCCTCAAAGGTGAAGGAAGGACAGATGGCCCCACACATTCCCAGGGATGGCACTCACTAGGAGGCCCCAAGGCTTGGTTTCCCCTTCTAGTCTGAGGTCCCCACACCGCCTGCCTGACCGTCCTGGCTTGGAACTCAGGGCCTCCCCAGAGAAGGAGAGGTTGGTTACCGTTTTTCTCCAGTTCCCATATGGCCATGAGGGGAGGTGCCAGCAAAACCAGGGAAAACCAGGCGATGACCAGCTGCTGAGGATGCATCTGCAGGAGGCGGAGAAACAGAGGAGAAGAAGGAGAAAGAGAGAGAAGAGGAGGGAAAAGAGAAGAGACAATGTCAGCAGTTACTCAGTCATTTTGGAAACCATATTCATTCAATGTACCTTGGTTTTAATCTTGATTTGTCTCGTCAGATTCATACCACGCGAATTGCAGGAACCCTGTGCCAGTCTCTGAGTGAGAACATCTCCAAAGAGAGAACCACAGACTATCTGGAGCTGAAGGAGAACTGAGGCCAGCCATCTGATAGAATACTCTTTTTTTTTTTTTTAATATTTATTATTTGAGAGGGAGAGAGACAGAGACAGAGAGGAAGCAGCGGAGGGGCAGAGAGAGGGGGAGACACAGAATTGGAGGCTCTGAGCTGCCAGCACAGAGCCCAACGTGGGGCTCGAACCCACAGACCACGAGATCGTGACCTGAGCTGAAGTCGGCCGCCCAACCAACTGAGCCACCCAGGCGTCCCAGAATCTTCTCATTTTTAAGCTGAGAAACCTAAGGTGCAGAGAAGGAACATGACTTGTCTGGATCAACATTCAACCGTTATTTACTTACTATGTACTTACTATGTAAAGGGCATAGAGATAGAGTGGTTAGGAGAGGAAAAAAAAAAAGGATTTTGGGCCTGGGTCCTGTCTTCTAGGAGCAAATACTTTCATTCAACAAATATTTATGATCCAAGTTATGGCAGCCACCTGGCAGCCAGGTTTAGTTTCTCTCCTCGTTTAGATTGTAACTGCTCCAAACTCAAAGGTTACTTCCTCTCACATAATGAAACAAGTGATTCTCAAACTTGAGCACACATCAGAGTACCCTGGAAGCCTTGCTAAAACACAGATGGCTGAGTTCCACCTATAGAGTGTCTGATTCAGCAGGTAGGGGTGAAGGGGGATGGAAGGAGGAGAGGGACCTCAGAATGTGCATTTCTTAAAAGTTTCCTGGTGAAGCTGATGTTGCTGGTCCAGGGATCACACTTTGAGAACTACTGGGTTAACCCATGTTTAGCGTCCACAGCTCTGAAAACCAAGATGTTCTTTGGAAGAAGGCCATGAAATATTGATATATCCACTCTGAAAAGTGAAATGTATAATTTTGTGCTAAATATCAGCTACCATCTTAGAATAAAACTCAATCTAGATTGGGATCCAGGGTTTATGCAAATCTTCAGGACGTGAAGATTGTACCCTACTTCTGAATCAGGTAGAGATGGTGATTATTGAATTTCATTCTGAAACACCTCCATCCATCTCAGAGAGCACCAATGTTCTGCAGGAACATGTTTTCAGAAACCACTGAATAAATCATACAAATAATAAGACCCAAAATTTTTGGTCAGGGGGCACCTGGGTGGCTCAGTCGGTTAAGCGTCCGACTTCGGTTAAGCGTCCGACTTCGGCTCAGGTCATGATCTCATGGTTCATGGGTTCCAGGCTTTTATCAGGCTCTGTGCTGACAGCTCAGAGCCTGGAGCCTGCTTCAGATTCTGTGTCTCCCTCTCTCTGCCCTTCCCCTGCTTGTGCTCTCTCTCTCTCTCTCAAAAATAAATAAAACATTAAAAAATTTTCAGCCAGATACCTTAAAAGTGAACATCTTTTGGCTGGGGTGACTGAATATTGACAAATCACGGCTTTGTTAGAATTGCTGCTAATCCTAGGAGAACCTTGCCATGTGCTTTATTCAATCAGATTACAAAGGTTGAGAGTGGCAGATATGGGACTAGAAGTCAGGCCTTCCTGTACTGTCAGCACTTTGTCACTGCAGCATGGAGCTTTCACAGACATGCCCATTAATCATGTCCAAGTTATGACTGTAACAATGTACTAGTTGCCACAGGGTATCAGTTAGTACATTCACAGGCTTGGAGTCCAGCAGACGGGCTTGAATTCTGCTTCCTCCACTTATAGTTGTGTGATGTTGCCCAAATTATCTCTGAGCCTCAGTCTCCTCGTCTATAAAATGGACAGTATACCCATTTCAGAGGGTTGTTGACAGAATGCAATGAGATGACATATCATATTATAGAAGGCAGCCAATAACATGTTAGCTTGTACTTAGGTGAAGAGATAAAGGAAAAATGCGATATGTCTGTTTTGTATACAACAGCGGACAAAACTTTCCTGCTGGTTGTAGGGAAATGCCCTAGAGGTATTGTAATTACATAGGCCTGTAAAGCCCAGATGCCGGCACTCTGGGCAGGAAAATAACAGAGATTCCTGGCATCTCCTGGTGATTCTTTTGCACTATCTTAATGCTGGGATTTTCCCTTTGGCTATATGCCTGGCACTTCCTCTTGGGGCCTTAGATGTGTTTGAGAATTTCAGGTGAACTGCACTTCACGATCAAGGGAGCCTTGGTGATGATTCTAAGAAACAACTTGCATTTTAGTATCACCTACATTTTAAACCATGGAACACTGGCTGGATGGGGTGGGGGGGGGGAAGTGGTGGTGGGTCACTCTCTTAATCCAATCCAGGGAAATCCAAAAAGGGGGCAGCATGTATTTGCCCTGTTGTTCTCCAGATCAGCTGATATCAGAGAGCTATATTCCACAGCCCACATTTCCTTGGCATGTTACATTTGAGAGTCTTGAGGATTAAACATTTTTTTCCATGTAATTTTGTAGGTTTTCTAAATTCTTGAAATCTTTGTGTAAGGAACACAGGGACCCCAGGTCCTGTGGTATGGTTATGCTCCCTAAAGCTGGTGCCAACATGGGCATGCCCAGGACACTTGGGTGGGCATCTCGTTTGCAAGCTTTATTTTGTTACTTTTTAATTTAGAAAGAATTATTATTGGGTGCCTGGGTGGCTCAGTCGGTTAAGCGTCTGACTTTGGCTTAGGTCATGATCTCACGGTTTGTGAGTTCGAACCCACGTCAGGCTCTGTGCTGACAGCTCAGAGCCTGGAGCCTGCTTGGGACTCTGTGTGTCTCTCTCTGCCCCTCTGCTGCTAGCGTTCTGTCATGCTCTCTCTCTCTCTCAAAAAGAAACATTAAAAAAAATAAAAAATAAAAAGAATTATTATTTAAAAATAAAAAGGCAAAATCACACAAAGCATGGGTAGCACCCCCAATTCTAGAGCCAGACAGACCTGCATTGGCATCCCAGCCCTGCCACTTATTAGCTGTGTGACTCTAGGAAAGTCACTTGACTTATTTAAGTCTCACATTCAACCTGTAAAATGGACATCCTATTGTGGTGAGGAGTTAATGAAATAATTCATGAAGGTATCCAGCAGGGTGCCCCAAGGAAGTCAGGACTCCTGGCTGTTTGCTTTCCCTGAATCCCACTCATAGCACTTTTTCCTGTGATTGCGGTAATACAGTTGTTGATGTTTGTCTTCTCTGCCACACTGAGCTCTCTGAGGGCAGGGATCATGTCTTTCTGACTCCACACTATACCTCCAGAGTCTAGCATAAACACTCTGGCCTCGAGGGATCTTATGAATTATTAGAGGAAAATGAATAAATGTACAGAAATCATCAGTTTTCAGATCCCAGTAAAAGGAACCCCAAGAGGTTGTCCAAATTCTTTCCAATATCTTGAAGTTCCTTATCTGATGGAAGTGGGCCATCAGCGGGGGTTTGGTAATCTCTTGGTTAAAATGATATTTTAACCTGATCGTTATTTTTTTTAACCTGAAAAACTGTTGCACACGATTTACCTGGGCAACCATAAGACACTAATAGAGTATAATCTTTTGTTTTCCTCCTCACAGATTTTAAAACCCTTTGGCAAATACTTTTAAACAATGCGGCTGCTTTTCATTTTTAAAGTAGCTTCGAAGTTAATCCAAAAAAATCTGGATAACCCGGACTCCAGTCTGCTTGACTGTTCCAACTATCTATTAAGCCCAACACAAAGTTTGCTCTGCAACTTTCAATTATGAGGTGTAAGTATGAATTCAATTGTTTATTGAATTCATTATGGCTTAATGAACGAACAGCTTTAAAAAAGTTTACAGTCCTAACAGAGGCACCACTCACTTGATACAATTTAACTGGTGGGCATTAAAATTGAGGAACACTCTTTTATGTACACACTACTCTCAGACAAGACAAAACAAGCCCTTCTATCAAATGTGCATTCATTTGTAGACTCCCGTGTACAATTATTATTAGTTGACTTTTAAAATTAAGACCTGATACATCAGTCCCCAAAATACTGACTTTTCACTAGTGTCCCGGCAGGTAAGTCACCAGGAATGCCTCCAGAAATCCACACACTCCTGGTAGCTTGCCAGGGGTAGGGGTACCACTCAAATGGTGCTACCCCGGACAGCCTGCGGGCCTGTGGAAAGCTAGAAGGGGCCAAGGAAGTGCTTACCTTGCTTCTGGGCAGGCTGCAGAGTTTTCTGGGTCTGAAACTAGTCTCTGCTGCTGCTGCTGCTGCTGCTGCTGCTGTTGCTGCTGTTGTTACTTCTGGGGCTTATATACCCTACTCCTACCAAGCTTTCTGATGGAAACTTAAACTAGAAACTGACTTGTTCAAGTTGCAACACTGAAAACAACTCTCAAAACCTTCTGGGGGAATTTCAAGAAGTTCCTTTTTTTTTTTTTTTTCCCATGTGTATCAATAATGCTGAGGGAACACAAGCATCAAAATCCCAGGTAATGAACTAAGAGGAAGTGACTTTTGGGTGGGGAAAAAGGAAGGAGATGGGATGCTCACTTCTTTCTGTTGACATCAGGGTCAATGGGCTTAAAGCCTGCCTGCAGCAGGCAGCCTCCACAGACCGGAGAAGGAAGGCCAAGGAGAGTTCACACAGGAGGCCAGGTTCAGGTCAGAATCAAGCAATTGTAAGCCAGAGGGTCCAAAAGCAAACTCTATGGTTCTTCTGAAGTCAATGAGAATGAGATGAAGGGCAAAGGACTTAGTATATTTGAGGTTCCCCTCTTCCACATTATTCCTTCAACATCTGGATTTCAGAAACATCCCATTACTACCCATTGTGGCTTCATGCACCACACACGCGCCTGTACATTTATACAGGCACAGCCATGGGAAGATGGTAAAAATGTGTATTACTAGTAAGACTCAAATATGGAGGGATACAGCTCATGCTCATAGGTAATTGCTCACAGACAGGTGGGGACAGAAAGTGAAATATCCACAGTCAGGGATATAGACAACCTATGCCACACTCAAGGCACACACCGGACTATAACCTCACACTCCTATGCACACAAAACCATAGAGCCCTAGGAGCTCTATACCGATGCACAGAATTAGCAGAATTAGCTAGAAATTCCTAGAGGAATTTAACATTGTTAAGAGGAGTGAAAGGTGAACACGGTGTTAGACACCCACAACCATTCTGCACAAGAGCAGCAACAGAAACACTAGCTGGAACACCACCACCAAGTACAAGCCCACAGATGCACGCCGATAGATACAGGCCGTACCCAGGGCCGCCGAGAGAGGGCGCTGCTGCGAGGCCGTGCCAGTCCCGCGCCGGCGACCCGAGAGTTCGCTCTCACCCGCGAGGTCTCCATTTCGGAGCACCGTCCCCAGTCCCCGCCGCCTGGGAAGTTCATGGGCCCCGGCAGGGTTTCAGGTGGACGCAGCTTCCCATACTAACTTTCCTTGCAGTTTCTGCGCGGGGAAAACTGGAGACCGGGCGAGAGCAGCGGAGCTTCCCAACCGCACACTTCCTCCCTCCGTTTGACCCATCCGGGGAGGGCGGGGGCTGCTGAGCTGGCAGTCCCACTGTTTATCTGACCTGGTGCTCTGGCTTGGGCGGAGACAGTACCTCGAGCTCCGAGTGCCTTCTCCCACTTCCTCTGCCCTCTAGGCTTCAAGGGAAACAGAAGTTCTTCTCAAGTTAAACAACAAAGTGAAACGTCCTGTATCCAAGTCATATGTAGATATGAACAAAGTAAGTTGCATTGTATTGGGTTGTATGATACTGTGTGTGTGTGTGTGTGTGTGTGTGTGTGTGCTCACGCGTGAGCTCTCCTGCTTGTTACCATGGGCATCTCTGACGAATATAGCTGGACGGTGATGCGGAAGGGACCTTTCCACAGTTTGATTTTTGTTGTTATATGAGGCACCTGTACACTCACACACACATACATACATTAAAATATGTACCAATGGGGGGGTTTCTTTCTGTAAAAATGTGTTTACTACTCCCAACAAGTCATCAAAGATTACTTAACAGAAAACTTAATATAAAGTTGGCAGAAATAGTTTCACCAGCTTGTTTACAGTGGCTGCATCACCACAGGGGAGCCCTTCTGTGGCCTTCCTTAAGTACATACTTACATAAAATAAGACAAGTAAGACAAAACCATTTTACCAATGTGTTCATAAAAGCAGCCTCAGAATTAAAAAAAACTGATTTGAATATAAAATCTAAGTAAAAATAGCGTGCTAGTTTTGCAAAAGCATGTTCAAGGTAAGCCTTGCTCCCCCCCACCCCTGCCCCGGCTCAGATTGCAGCCCCAGGACCAGTCCTGTGTGAAAGTGTGTGGGACCACCTGCACCAAGGACAAGTAGACCTGAATTCCGGCACCTGCTGTGCACATTACTTAACTTCTCTAAGCCTCAGTTCTCACATCTGTAAAATGGGGTTAATAATAGTACCCGATCTTAGGTATGTTGTGAGGTTAAATGAGGTAAGATGCAATGCACTTAGCACAGCATCCTGGCTAAATGCTTAATAAGTGGCTGATTTATCTATCTATCTCTATCTATCTATCTATCTATCTATCTATCTATCTATCTATCTATCCTGCCTGTCCCAGGAAGACTTTTGGTAGCTTGCTAGGGGGACATTGAAGCTAGAAGATGAGTGACAGAATTAATGGGAGGAGCCTGAGATAGAGCTCCTAATAGCCCTCATGCCATGAAACCCTGTGGCTGCAGCTAGCCACTCATTTGGCCCTGAGCATCCAGATAACCAGGATGAGAAGGAAGAACCTGCACTTGCCCCATCTCTGCCACAGGCCCGACTATTTTGACAAGTCCAGTTTGCCTATGAAGAAAGTACTTCTCACACTTTATCTGCAGATAATAAAGAATTCAGGTTCTCAGGCGCTACCTTCAGAGATTGTTAATCAGTAGATCTGAGGTGGGGCTCAGGAATCTGCATTTTAATGAGCTTGCAGGTGACTCTGCTGTGGGGATCTTGGCCTGCACTTTGAGACACTTTGAATAACCCCAGTGCGCCACTGTCCAGAGATAACATCTTTTGCCTTCCTTATCTCTGGACACTCACAAGGTCGGACGGCACTCTGGTAATGTCAGCCAAATGCCCATCATCCTGATTTCATAGAAGATGTTTATCACCTTGCCCCATATCACAGTCCAGACTCTGCCCCAAGTAAACTGAACCACAGCCTGTGATCTCCCTCAGATTCTTCCTGTGGAAAAGTAAGGTCTGCAGGCAAACAGCAGGCAGGCTGAACTGTAAGAAGGAGAGGATCCCCCTAGAAACTGAAAATAACTTGAAGAGTTTTCTGACCACAAAACTTTTTTTTTTAATTTTTGTTTATGTTTATTTATTTTTGAGAGAGAGAGAGAGAGAGAGACAGATCATGAGCAGGGGAGGGGCAGAGAAAAAGGGAGACACAGAATCTGAAGCAGGCTCCAGGCTCTGAGCTGTCAGCACAGAGCCTGATGCGGGGCTCGAACCCATGAACCATGAGATCATGACCTGAACCGAAGTCGGAAGTTCAACTGCCTGAGCCACCCAGGCGCCCCAAAACTTTTTTTTTAAAGATGAATGCTCTGAGCTTTCTAATACAAATTTCAAATAAAGGGGAAGCCTTGCATACTCCTTAAAATTAAAATGCTAAAAAAATTACACAAGCAATACATGCAGGCATGCTACTGTAAAAACTTCAAACACTACAAATACATGCAGAATAAAAAGTTGAAGCCCTGATTCACATGGTGGTTAGAGGTCACCATTGCCAACATTTTCATGTATATTCCTCCAGAGTCTACTCCTGACTTTTTTCTATGCATTTATATCTATCTGGCTATATAAATAGGGTCATACTATACATATTCTTCTGTAAATTGCTGTTTTCTCCCAATAGTCTGTTTTGTGTCTAGTGGTTACTTGTATCTTGCTGGAGGTCACCTAGAATATTCTGTCTGGATCAGTTAGGGCGCTTTGAGCTTTAATCTCCAGCTAGCTTCTCTCAGCCTCCCAAAATAGCTCTCTGGTTCTAGGCATTCATCCACACAGGACAGCATCTAGGATAATAAAGGACTGTTTTTTCCTTGTGTGTCTCTCTTAGGAGCAAAGAATTTGCCCTGGAAGTCCTCGTATTCTTCTCCTCATCTTCCTGGTCACCTATAAACTGATCATTGAGAAAGGGAATGGGCTCACAATGAAAGTCAGGTTTTACACTAGTCTGTTTTGCCCTGAGCTGTGGAGAGGATCAAGATCCCAGAGGAATGGATACTCCAACTGGGTGGGAACCAGGTAGGTGACTGAGAGTCAAATATAAGTGGTTAGGGCTGTCAGTGAAGTAAAGAAATATGACAATTAATTTCACACAAGACCAAGTGTTATTCCCTCAAATGATTAGCTGCTTTGAGGGAACACTTCTAGTTTAGGGGCATGGGAAGTAGCTCCCACTTGCATGGGGGATGTGTGCCTTTTTTTCATCTTTATTATTATTTTTTTTAATTTATTTTTAAAATGTACATCCAAGTTAGCATATAGTGCAACAATGACTTCAGGAGTAGATTCCTTAGTGCCCCTTACCCATTTAGCCCATCCCCCCTCCCACACCCCCTCCAGTAACGCTTTGTTTGTTCTCCATATTTAAGAGTCTATTCTGTTTTTGTCCCCCTCCCTGTTTTCATATTATTTTTGCTTCCCTTCCTTATGTTCATCTGTTTTGTATCTTAAAGTCCTCATATGAATGAAGTCATATGATATTTGTCTGTCTCTGACTGACTAATTTCACTTAGCATAATACCATCGAGTTCTATCCACGTAGTTGCAAATGGCAAGATTTCATTCTTTTTGATTGCCGAGTAATGTTCCATTGTATATATATACCACATCTTCTTTACCCATTCATCTGTCGATAGACATTTGGGCCCTTTCCATACTTTGGCTATTATTGATAGTGCTGCTATAAATATTGAGGTGCATGTGCCCGTTTGAAACAGCATACCTGTGGGATGTGTGCTTTTAAGAAAAAAGACTGGAGGTTCTATGGCCAAAAACTTAACAGTGAATAATCTGAGTGGTATGATTATAGATGATTTTTGTCTTCTTTTTGATTTCCTTAATTTTCCAAAATGCCTATAATGAACATGTATTACTTCTCTAGTCAGAAAAAATGTCATTGAAAAAAGACATGAATGAAGCACGCAAAAAAGGCAGAATACGTCGTGGTTAGGAATTTGCTTTCTAGAACCGGACAGTGCTAGGTTAGATATGGTCCATATTTATGTCACGTAATTGAATGTGCTCTTGGGATGAGAGTTGCTGTGTCACTGCTGAAGCGCTGGACTTTATGGGTGGCAGTGGAGACCCAGTGTCATGGGTGTGGTGTTTCCTGGAAGCAGAAGGCAGTCCAAAGTGATCTCATTCAAATTTTCAAGTGTCATTCAGATATGTTTTTTGTTTTAATGCTTTATAAGAGATCCCTAAAGTCAGCTTCTTTTTTAAAGGGGCTGAGGTGTCTTCACTTACCTCCTTCCCTTCAACAGTGAGTCTGGTCACATTTCTACAGTCACCCTTCCATCTGGGTCTGCTCTGAAGGCAGTGGATGTCGGATGCCGTCACTGCAGAAGTCCGTTGCCCAAGTGGGCATCTCTGCCTGCTAGACTGGACGGACTGCACAGTAATACAAGTGTTCCACTTTGTCATTGATATCTTCATTTGCATATGGAAATCTTTTTCTCTTCCTTTCTAAGTGCAATTTTATGTTAATCCCAGTGAAAGGAATGGGTGTGCAGGCCGGAAGTGGGTGTGTCCTGGGCTGTAGGGTTGCAGAGGTATCTAAATGCTTATGTTAGAAAGCTGCGGGAACAGTTGGTCTGGTATTACTGTCACCTGAGACAGGTAGAACCAAGCAAGGTGGGACCAAGGTGGAGAGGGCAAACATCTGGGGTGAAGTGCTACCATCTACTGCGTCTTTCCACGTCAACTCAAACCAAAAGACAATTATTGCATATCAATTGGCCACCCCTGCATCTGTAGGGTAAATTGTTAAATCATCGTTCAATAAAGCATATTCCTACTGCTAGAATTTCTGGGAGCATAGAATTCTCTAGACACGAAGTAGCTTGGACCAAAAATCAGGGCCTGAGTTTTGGAGCATCTTCCACTGTGACTGTTGGTCTAGGACTCATATTTGAGCCTATGTTAATTTCTCTCTTTATTAGGCGTTTATATTCATCTGGGCTTTTTTTATTATATCTTGCTCTGGAAACCTTCCCTGGAAGGCAGCTATTGACCCTGGTCTCCTGCCCTGTCATTTTCTCTCCAATTTTTGGCTTTAAAAAATCCTTTCTATTTATT
The DNA here is from genome assembly GCF_027475565.1 of Acinonyx jubatus. Classification (NCBI taxonomy): domain Eukaryota; kingdom Metazoa; phylum Chordata; class Mammalia; order Carnivora; family Felidae; genus Acinonyx; species Acinonyx jubatus. The sequence continues at coordinate 186,064,308 of NC_069380.1, read as the reverse complement.
GATCTATCTTTATTTATTTTTGATGGTACTTTAAAAAAATAACTCATGCCCCTGGTTAAAAAAAAAATCAAATAGTACAAAGGTTGTTAGATATGTCTGTCTTCTGTAGGTGCCTCCTGGATTCCCCAGTGTGAAAACTGTTTATACCACAGATCCAAGGCAGGCTGTTCAAACTTACCTGTCACATTTGGTAAAGACCTTCCAGTCATTTTACGTGAATATGTAACAACCTTTAGACCATGGGAGATAGAATGGTTTGATGTGGGCACTGCCGCCTACAGGATTTGCTCATGTTGGGGAGACCCGATGAGGCGTGAAAGTTAAATAATGCCAAGACAAATATGTGGCTTGGTACCGGGCGGTTAGTCACCAAACTGATTTACACCTAGGGCACTACCGTGTATGTGGCATAAGCACCAATGATGATGAAATGCCACTCTGGAGTATTTGAGAGGCCAGAGAAATTTAGCAAAAGGGAAAAGCAGCATCCTCACTTCTATCAAAAAGCAGCACAGCAAACAGACCCTGGAGTTGATCGGTGTTGAGTTTTGGTCTCTGCTCAGTTCTGCCACATGGATGACCTTGGACAAATCACTTCAACTTTCTGAGTCTCAGTGTCCTCATCTGAGGAAGATGGGACCTCTGATAGTGTACAGCTCTGAGAGTAGATACAAAAATCAAATTACATTCTATGTACAAGGTGGGTCAACGGGGGCATCTGGGTGGCTCAGTCGGTTAAGCGTCCGACAGTTAAGCTTCAGTCAGTTCGAGTCATGATCTCATCGTTTGTGGGTTTGAGCCCTGCGTTAGGCTCTGTGCTGACATTTCAGAGCCTGGAGCCTGCTTCGGATTCTGTGTCTCTCTCTCTCCTTCTCTCTCTCTGCCCCTCCCCTGCGCACACTCTTGTCTCTCTCTGTCTCTCAAAAATTAATAAATGTTTAAAAAAATTAAAAAAAGAAAAAAAGATGGGTTAATAGATGGTAACTCTTACTAAAATTAAATAATATAAAAAAGGAATGTGGTTCATTCCCAGACGAGTTTCTGGTCTTATGATGGAGCAATTATTAGGTCATGTAATAGCAAAATTTTAATAATGATTTTGTCTTTAGTAGTTTGTTTCTTTAATTACTTTTCATTGGACTACATGTTACTGAGCACTTACTTTATGCCAGATGCTATGGCAGTGTAGTAGAAATGCTGTCCCCTGCAGTGATGCTCTCACGCATCCTAGGGGGCAACCAAAGAGCCAAGAGGCAATGACACTGGGGTGTGATACATCTTACGATGATGATCAGGGTAGGGTGCTTTACAAACATACTCGTCATTGGGATGGTGGTCACAGAAGGCTTCCCAGGAGAGGTGATGTCTAAGCTGAGACTTGAAGAATGAGGAGTTGAGTTTGTATGAGAAACAATAAAAGCTTACATTTTTGAGTATGCTTCTGTCTGCCAGGTACCATGCTATGTTTCCTGTGTGTTTTCCCATCCAGGACTCAACAAAACTATGAGGCAGGTACTGTCTTGCCCACTTTACAGACGAGAGAACTGAGGCTCATAGATGTGAAGTTAACTTGCCATAGAAAATGTAGCTAGTAAGTCAAGAGGCTGAAATTGAAACATCATGTGTTCAAGTCCATCAGTACCATCTGTCACGCAAGGCCACCCTATATTATGTTTATGAAGTGAGGGCTACTCAGGTTAGCAGGAAAGGCATTATCCTCAGCCAAGCCATATATAGGAGGCCAAAGGAAGAATTGTTTTTCAGATATGTGGGCTATAGGAGGGGAGGAGAAGGATGTGATTCCAGTGGTTTTTGAAAATGATGCATCCAGATATGATTAGGTGAGGTGAGGAGAGACTGTGGGCAGAAGGCTCAGGAAAGAGAATGCAGCAGCAATCCGGTATGAATGGATGAAGACGGCACTCATGTGTCCTCCCCCTGCAAAGAGGGGAGCCACACGGCCGTGTGATTAGAAGCTCCCAGGTACCACTGGGCAGAAGCTTAGAAGATGGTTAAAAGGAAGCAAGCAGAGGGGTGAGAGGATCAAGCAAATACACTCAGTGTTTGGAGCCCTAGGGCAGGCCACATCTAGACAAATTAGCTGTAATTCAGTGAACACTCTCCATTTCTGGCATCCAACTGGATAGTCAGAGTTCCATACAGATTATTTTTGGTTCCAATCATGAGTTGTGCAAGGGGAACCGATGGGTCTGGGTATTAACTGCCCATGTATCACTGTTTGCAGTGATCCATGTATTTTAAAATGAGCAAGAGTCATTTGGACCCATCAGTTTCTGAGGCAGAAACTTCCCCTAAGGATGATATGTGGGCATCAATGGGGAGTCCTTGAATGCTGTCCTCATAATGGCAGCTGACTTTTATTTAGAGCATTTGTTTCTTGCCAGGCACCAGTGACAGCACCAATGACAGGTTGTTAATTCTCATAACAACCCTGTTATAGGCAAAGACCCTGGAGGTAGAGACAGAATGAGTGTCAACCAGCAAGGAGGTGGCAGACCTGGGATTCATGATCTCAGATACCACCCTGGACCAGAGACTTCTGCCAGGGCTACTGATACAATTGGCCCATGTTTCTATGTGAAGGGCTGTTTCCCAGAAAAGCCTTTTGAATTCTTTGGGCTTGACAGGGCCAGAGTCAAAATGCGGGCATTGGTCTGCCTCACAGTTATTTATTGAATGACAATTATATCCTAGGCACTGTGCTAAGTTTTTCGGACACAGCAATGAGCAAATAGAGACTTTGCCCCCATGGAAGTAAATACGTGTATGCTGAGGGACAAAATACCAAGAAGGAAATGAAAGGTGGAAGAGATGGAATAACAGAGAGACCTGGCTGCAATAGGTCGGGGGAGGCCTTCCTGACGAGGTGGCATTTAAGATGAAAGTGAACAGGATAAAAGCAAGTAAGAAGACCCCATAATGAGAGAACGCTGCGTGTGTCTGAGGAGCGGAAAGAGGGCCAGTGTGAGTAGAGCAGAGGGCTGTGGGAAATGCCCCGCAAGGCTGGGCAGGCCCTGGGCTGTGTGCACTAGTTAGGATGGCCTGTGTCGTGGGTACCTTTGGCACTGAAAGGTGGAAAAGTCACTGAGCTGAAGCAGCCACAATACCAAACCAACACCTAGATATGCTTTGTAATCAGATCGGTACAAATGAGGTCCCTGGGAGCTGGAAAACATTACTGACCAGAGCAGAGGTTTCTAAACCTTCTCAGTTTACAGAACCCTGAGTGCCTCAGTGACTTTTTTCATGGCGCCCTTAGGCCAAAAGAGATACCTAATGGTTTCATTTATTAAGTAGGTAGGTCCAGACAACTTGATAAGTCTTTATGTTCTGACAACTTTTTAGTAGTCATTTGAAAACAACAATACGCACAGATTGAAAGAAGAAAATAATATTTTTATTGCTTCTTAAGGCATGCAGTTACTAATGGGCTGTGTGTGGAGTCAGATTGGACACGGCCACCTTCATTTCCTGTTCCACATGGATTTCCTTATGGTACAGTATGGTAACTGCTGAAAACATAGCTTTGCAAAGATATGCTGTCATTGAAAGGAATGTGGCATGCTCTAGTATTGACACACTGAGCAGTCCTGAGTCAGTGAAGTGCTCAATAGATGTTGCGTACCCTGTGTTTCCTTTGGGGATTTTCAAATACCTCACGGCACTTCTGTGAATTTACATGGTACCCTGGGGGGATTTGGTATACAGGTTGGGGACCATAGAACTAGATATTTCAGATTATAGAACCAATATCATCCTTTGCTGCTAAATCCAAAGCTGTATTTGAGTACATAGTAGTATTTTCTGTGAAAATTCCAGGAAGCAAACTTGCTACTCTTTCCGAAATCTGTATCCTATTTGTCCTTAAACCTCCAGCGATACCCCAGAGTGCTAACACAGTCTGACTACTTTTGATAGGGGAGAGGAGGAAAAGCAGGAGAAACACGTATGGATCTTCAGCAATAGCATGAAAGCATGTGCTGGTGAAGAAAGAGGAAATGAGTATGTGATATGCAATAGCGATTTTGGAGCCCTTGATGAAGAAATGAATGCTCAGATTCTGAAGGGTTGGTGGTTGTCAGAACCTGCAGTTAAGTTAGCTAAGCCTTGGGGCCTTGTGCTTTGTAATCAGGAACATCCTGCCAGAAGGCAGTTATAGAACATGCCAAGAAGAAATTTAACCCCCGGCTCCACCAGCACATTTCTTTGGTTGCTCTCATCTATTTCCTTAGCTGGATGCCATTCTTGGTGAGTGAGAGAAAGTGTGAAGATTAGTGAGCAGATGAGCAGACCTGTCTTTGGAATGCCCCAGAACCTTGCTGCAATATAAATACCATGTTGTCTCAAAGAATAGTAGTCAGTAGAACCAGTTGACTTTAAGGCAATTTAACTTTCTCTTTCTGCATGACACCACATATGTAAATTTTCCAGGTTGGTTGGGATACTGATGAAACCAGTTCCCATGGGAACTGAGAGATATCCTTACATCATTTTTGTGATGTAAGGATAATCAGCCAGAGAACACACAGTATCACTCAGAGATAAGATGTGTTCTCATTGGTCAACACTTTAGACATGAAAAAATACACTCTGAATGAAGAAGGGCTCCTAGGTTGACTTCAGGCTATCTCGTTCTATCTGGCAGTTGACCAGAGAGTCACTTCCTGGTGGGGAAATCCTAGCCTTGGAAATGTTGCATTTGTATCTTCACCTTGAATGATCTGAGTTCTCTCTGCATGGTGTAGCCATGTGAGTTTCCTCCTGGATCCACTGACTTTTGTCATGGTATGCCACATGGAGAGTGGGGCCAGTGGTTAATTTATGCAGAAGAAGCATGACTTTATTGGGGGTTGAGATGGGAAGCAGTAATATATCCTTTTAAACTTGGATGACCTGAACTGGAGCCACCTTTTCTCTCTACATATTTCATTTAAAGTAAACTCATCCTACCTTTTGAGGTGGAGTCTAAGACATAGTTAAATGTAACAGTCTCTAAGAGCCCAGATGCTTAAACACAGATTTATTTTCTATATGGCATTGGGAAAGGTCAATTTTTCTGTGCTGCACTTTTCTCATGTTAAAATGTGGATACCTTTCCTAGTGCTTACCACAAAGGGCTGTTGTGAAGATTGAGGTACATACTGTATATAGAGGACTCACAGGCTTTATGAACAGAACCTAGCTCACAGCAGGCACTCAGTACCTGGTAAGTTATTTTTATTATTTTAAGACTGTTATCCTCCAGGGCTATATACATAGATTATAAGGTTCTTCGTGTCAAGATGCCTCTTTCCCTTCTAAATCTTACAGTATTTAGAATACTATCAGGCAAAAATTGGTGCGGTTGATGAATAAATTATAAAAAATATTTCCCAGTGGATACTCAGGCACTTCTGAAGGCAACAAGAACTCTCAGCGTCCTTGGTCATAAAACTAACACAGTCAGACGGTCCTCAATTACAGTTCCAGATGCTCATACCTCATTTTCTTCTATATCCACTCAGAATTATTGCATTTGAAATGAACATATCTTTATTCAGATTCTCTCATTGTTCTATTGGAAAGTTTTAGAGCCAAGGCTTGAAGTAAAGGCCCTTATTATGCTATACTTGTGGGATGATAAACTCTGGGGCTTTTAGGAGCCAGGTACGAAAAGTAAACAAGGGAAGGGTACCACGTGTGGATGGCATTGGAGACATCAAAATACTAGGGTGGTCATGTACCATCTAAATGAGTTTAAATTCCATTTTTAAAGTTTAAGACCTGGGCCACCTGGGTGGCTCAGTCGGTTGAGTGTCTGACTTTGGCTCAGGTCTTGACCTCACAGCTCTTGAGTTCGAGCCCCACATCCAGCTTGCTGCTGTCAGCATGGAGCCTATTTCAGATCCCCTGCGCCCCCCCCCATTTGCCCCTCCCTCCCTCACTTGCACTCTCTCAAAAATAAACATTAAGAAATATAAGACCTTTATTTTTTAGAGCAGTTTAAGGTTCACAGCAATATGGAGGGGAAGGTGCAAAGAATTCCCATATACCATCTGCCCTACCTTCACACATACAGCCTCACCATTATCAACATCCCCACCAGAGTGGTAAGTTTGTTTCAGGTGATGAACTTACACTGACATGACATTATCACCTAAAGTCCATAGTTTACATTATGATTCACTTTTCATGTTGTACATTCTGTGGGTTTGGACAAATGTATGATGACATACATCCATTATGTTATATAGACTATTTTCACTGTCTTAAAAATCCTCTGCACCCACCTATTCATCCTTCTTCTCTCCATTCCTGGTAACCTCTGATCTTTTATTGTCTTCACAATTTTTCCTTTTCCAGAATGCCCTATGGTTGAAATTGTACAGTGTATAATCTTTTCAGATTGGCCTGTTTCACTTAGTAATGTTCTTTCATGCCTTCTCGTGACTTAATACTCCTTTCTTTTCAGTGCTAAATAATATTCCACTGCCTGGATGTACTGTAGTTTATTTATTCATTCACCTACTGTAAGACATCTTTGTTTCTTCCAAGTTTTTCCAGTTACACATAAACCTGCTATAAACATCCATATGCAGACTTTTGTGTGCACATAAGTTTTAAATTCCTTTGGGTAAATACCAAGGACAGTGATTGCTGGATTGGATGGTAAAAGTATGTTTAGTCTTGTAAAAGCTGTCAAGCTGTCTTTCAAAGTGACTATACCTCAAACTCCGTTCAAAAAACAATATTGTAATCACTACAACAAGCATGTCTATGGGTTGGATCTGACTGCACTGACTGATTGCAACTTCTGGAAAGGGTGTGTGTAAAACTTGCCAAGGTATAATAAAGCTTAGATTTCTGCACTAAGAATCAGAGCGAATATGACTTCTCTTGATATCTCTTTGGTCTAGGTGAAAAGTGATGAAATAACAGTTATCTTCTCTTCAAAGTGCTCAGGACAAAAGTGCTTTTAGTACAATGCAGGCACCAAACACATCTAGGAAGACAGAGCCTCTCCACGGAAGCGTTGAAACAAGTGCATTCATTCATTCATGCTTTCATCCATTCACTCATCCATTGTACTTATTGAATGCGTAGTGTATCATTTAGTTGAGAGGGAATCCCTTTCCATGAGGAGTTTACAGTTTAGCAGGGGAAATAAGCCAAGTGCTCAGATGGCTGTTAAACAGGACAGGATGAGAGAAGTGCTCCAAGACCACTCGAAGTGCCATGGGAACTTAAGAGGCAGAGAGAGCATGCCCACCCGGGAGGATGAAGGCAGATTACATGAAACAGGAGACAGTCACAATAGATTTGAAGGAAGGGGCTACGTTGTGATCAGGAGAAAAGGGATGGAGGAGGGGACAATGAGGTAAGAATATGCAGGGGCGAGTGTCCAAGAGATGCCAAATAGTTCCCGTGAGTTTAGTGTCCGCTGAAGAAAAAGTGGGCAAGGAAGCTGGAAAGATGACAGCAGGCAGATACACAAATAATTGACAAGAGCAGTTGAGCACTGTGAGTCAAGTCCAGTTAATATCAGAGAGAAGAAAAATTCTGGCTCTTCACTGAACGTGGCTGTTTACCCCAAACTCTCTGTGCTTTGGTTTCCTCTTCTGTAAAATGAGGATAATACTAATACATTAGTATTTACTTATTGTAAAGTTCTTAGAAGAAATAATACTACTTACTGAGCAAAAACCATGTGTCAGTTTCTATGCCACATGCTATATATGCATTAACTGATTTTATTCTTACAATAACCTTATGAAAAAGGTATTTTATAAACCCCAGTTTCTAAGGAAAGTGAAGCACAGAGAGAAAAAGTAATTCAACTAATGTCATAGGGTTAGAAAATGGCAGGGCAGAGATAATGAGATCCTATGTAATGCATGATTTGCCCAAGGTCATGCTTGTGAGCTCTTAGCTTAGTGCCTGCCTATAGCAATCACTCAATAAATGCTAGATATTATTATTAATTCTATTACCATTGTCATTTGACTGGAAGAATCACCTTAGTTTCATGGAGGAGGAGATATTTGCAATCAGCCTTGAGGGTGGGTAGGCTTTGGACAGGTAGGGATGGGGCGGAAGGACTGTCTAGGCCATGGGCACAGCAGTAGCTGCCCAGCTTTGCAATGGAGACGAGGAAGGAGACTCCAACACTGGATCCATGGCTCCAAGGGAAGCAGGGGAAAAGGATTCAGCTGACAAGGCAGTAAAATGGCCTGGCTGTCTGGCAGTAGACAGTGTGTCAGCATTGGAGGTTTTAAATATAGGAAGTGTGGAGTTCGGAACTGTGCTTAACTTTCTGTTTAGCGAGCTAAACTGTCTCTTCTTGGGGCCATGCTGTCTGTCCTCCAGGGCAGGTCTTCAAACTTGAGTCCAGGCTGGCAGGTGCCCAGTACTGATGGTGATGCTCCAGGCTGGGAAAGGAAACAATGTCTTGGAGATAGGAATCTCCATTCAGTAGTCTAGCTTTCATTTTAGACTCCTCTCTCAATCGACACAGGCTGTCTTTGGGTGCTTGTGAGTGCTTAGAGGTGAGGGGAGAAAGAGAAACCCAGTAGCAGAAGCGCTCCTGAAAATCATGTGGCTTTCTGCACCATCTCTCCCATTTCTCTCTTCCCTGGTGATACTTCCTTTTAAGATCCAAAAGAGCAAAAGCTGACTTAAGCCATCTCTAGGGCCAAACATTCCTGGGTGAAAATGTGGGGCTTCTCAAGAGGAAATGAAAGGACACAGAGATGTGGTAGCTTTAAGATTTTCTGCTGTGATCCACTGGATATATTCATGTTGAAATAGAAAGATAGGTCTGAGAGTATGATGTAAACTCAGGTGTTTGGAGTTTCTCCTGGAGACACACAGAGGGAAAGAACTCTCCAGAATCATCTTGGTGGAGTCTTTGGCTGGAAAGCAGACTGTTGGAGTAGAAAGGGCACAGAAATAGAAACCAGACCACCTGGGATCTTCTGGTTCAGTGTTTTCCAAAGGTCAAGTGCCTGTGAGGTGATTCTAGACTGCAAGAGAACAACTCATTATATAGTTACAAATCCCAAATGAGCACTTTGTTCCCCAATGCAAATTTAATTTTCCATCCCTTAGATGCCATCAATGAGGAAGATTCAGTTTTGGGCTAGTGTGTCTTTAAGACCTTTCCATCACTTGTTGATGTCTCTTTTGATCAAGGAGCAGGCCTCAGACACAAAGGCTGTAGCAGGCAATACCATCCATTCCAGAGGGTCTCATCCTTGGCTCACATTGCTATTTCCTGGGGAGAACTTTAGAAAACTACTTAGGGCCAGCATCCTTCATCCCCTAAAGAGTTCTAGTTTAATAGGTCTGGGATAAAGCCTGGGCATTGGGACTTTTCAAAGCTCTTGAGACAACAGTTTCTAATTAAAAACATTTTATATTGTATCTATTAGTCTATTCATGGCAAATTATATCGCTTTTATATTTAGGATAATGAAGTAAAATTTCTTTTCAATATCAGTTGACTCAAGTAAAAATAGTAAGTGCTCGTTAAGAAAAAACAAAACAAAAAAAAAATGGAATGGAATAGTGCAGGTGGTATTTAGATGTGGCAAAAACAAAATATGCATTGAGTGAACTTTGTCAAACTCTCTTTGGATCTTTACTTAGCTCTACAAATTCTGACTTCCTGTGGGTCCAGTCTTCTCAACAATAAAATGGGAACAGTTATCCCATGGCACCTTTTACTCAGTGGGTTTACCTTGGGAATCAAATGATTGAACTTCAAGTTTGCCTTGCTAGACAAATGTGATGAAGGAGATGAACCATGCTACAGGGAGGGGCTCATTGGCAGATTTATAGTGACCTGGATCTGGGGCATCTTAGATGAGGATATTTGAAACTACCGACTTCCAGGTAACATCTTCTCTCTCTCCCTGCCAAGATGATCCACTGGTTCCCATGAAAGGTATCATAATTTCCATTGATGATTGATTTACTCCAGTGGCGGTAAACTAAAGAACAACTCAAAGGTCTACCAAGATCTCAAAGGGTTGCATATTTGAATGGAAGCCAGACGTTGAACGGAAGCAGAAAGAAAAAATAAAAAAGAGTTGAGTGGAAATAAATGAAATACAGACTAGAAAGACAATAGAAAATATCAATGAATGGTTTTTTGTTACAAGATAAACAAAATAGACAAACCAGTAGCTAGATTTACTAGGAAAAACAGCGAGAGGACTCAAATAAAATTAGAAATGAAAGAGGAGGCATTACAACTGATACCACAAGGAAAATATGATGAATGAACAATTATCTCCTCTTCAAAGTCTCACTTTATCTTCATTTCCTGAGACAGTAATATGATATTTATTTTTATCCTTTTAATGTCATAATTAACAGGTGTAGATTTCTAAATGTTAACTCAGTCTTAAATTCCTATAATATACTACTTGGTTATAATATATTGTCCTTTATATATTGCTGGCTTTAATGCATCAGTGTTCATGCGTGATATTAGCCTGTAATTTTCCTTCCTCAGAATATTCTTGTCAATTTTTGATATCATGGTTATGGTGGCCCCCAAATCAGTTAGTGTTCCATTTTATTTGTTGTAGAATCTGACATAATATCTTCTTTAAATACTTGGTAAAACTCATCTGTAATGCTATCTGGGCCTGTGGTTTTCTTTGGGGAAATATTTTAAATTATGTATTCAATTTATTTAATGTTTACAGTATTGTTTCAATTTTCTATTTCTTCTTATGTCAGTTCTGGTAAGTTACATTGTTGTAGGAATTTGTCTATTTCCTCTAAAATTTGAAGTTTAGAAGTACAGTTTTTAATATTGTCCCTTATGATATTTTCAGTGTTTAAAATATTTATAGTAATGCCCCTCTCCATTTCTGCTCTTGGTTATTTATTCCTTCCTTTTGAACTTGATTTGTCTCAGTAAGGATTAATTTTTTATTTAATTACTTTCTGCTCTTACTGTTTTCTTTCTTCCACTTTATTTAGGTTTAGTTTATTTCATGCCTAACTTCTTGAGATAGAAGCATAAATCATTGTTTTTTTTCAGACTGTCCTCTTTTTTAATATATGAGTTTTAAGATTGTAGGTTTTTCTATACACATGATCTTAGCTTGAGCTCCCAAATTAATTATCATTGGTTACCCATTGTTACATCACTAGCTCCTATCAGAGTGCTCAGTCTCTCCTATGCTCAAAGTGTTCTAAAGCCTTCTTATTTCATTTAGGATAAAGCCCAAATCCTTACATTGGTACACTTGTCCCTCCACGATTTGCCCCAACTCCCTCATTGGTTTCATCTGCTGCTGCTCACTCCCATATCCAGCTTACTCCAGCCACATTTGCTCCCTTGCTGTTCCTTAGAAGCGTCAGACAGATTCCTGTCTCTGGAAAGTTTATACTTCAGATAAACACATGACTTGCTCCCTCCCTTCATTCAGGTCTCTGTGAGATGTACCTTTCCATAAAGGCCTTCTATGACTACCCTACATAAAATAGCACTCTTAGCACACTCTATCCCCTTTGTCTTGATTTATTTTTCTTTATTATGTCTCTTTGCCAAATGACACAAAATAAATTTAAATTTGTTGGTTCCTCCCTTCTTCCTTATCTAGAATGTAAACTCCATGAGAGCAAGATTTTTTAATTAATTAATTAATTCTAGAACAGTGTCTGCCATATAGTAAATAATCTACAAATATTCACTGAATGAATGGACCCTGTGCTTGGAGTTAGGAGATCTAGTGTAAATATTTCTGAACCTATCATTGATCAGCTATGTGACCTTAGGCAATTTTAACTTTCTAATACCCAATTCCTTTATTTGCATAATAGGAATAAGAATTGTTGCCCATCAGATAATGAATAAAAAGTTCTTTATGAAGTATAAAAAATTATGAGACATTTTTCATATTATGGTAAGAAAATGTCTGACCATCTCATGTCCCAAATTTCTTTCTCTTTGGACTTCCGTGGTGTTAACACTCCTTTGGGATAAGATGCTTTGTTGTATTTGGCTCTAGTTAAAACATAGGTTTGTTTCCTGGAAAGAATAACATTTTCACACTTCTGTAGCCATCGCAAGTCAGCATGAATTGATATAGAATTCATTGTCACTGAAGGCATAGGATATAGGAGAGGTGTATTTTGATGAAGAAAGCAGGAAGTAAAGATCTAGAGCACCGGGAAGAGGAAGTTCTGGAAGGGTAGTTTCAAGGGCACTGGGGAAAAAATTAAGAAATTCTTTATTACTCAGGTTAGGCTGTGTTATGCTACAATAGAAAACTACCTCATATTTTCAGTAGCATAATCCAGGAAAGGTTAGTTTCTTACCCTTTTAGAATCTGCTATGGGTCCGTGCTACTCACCAGGGTCAGGGACGGGGGTAGTTGTATTTTTATACATGTTTGTGTGTGGGATTTTGTAGGAAGTCTTAATTAAAAAATAGTAGCTTTAATAAAGTTTTATGAAAGTATTGCAGTCCTATGTGTTGACAGAAGATTTTACGGAGTTTATGTAGGAATATGCTTGAATATACTGTTGTGACTGTAGCCCTTTCCACATAGAATTTAGATATAATTGTTGCACTCTGCAACTGAAAGTTGTATCATGTGGTTTTATGAATACATGTGTTTATGGGGGAATGGGACATATTATTTGATTTAGAACTTTAACAAAATGCTACCATTTATTGAGTACTTCCTGTGTAACAGCTACAAGGCTAAGGGCTTTAGACATCTTATTTAATCCTTGAAATAGCTCCCCAAAGTAGGTGCTACCCACTTTATAGTGAGGAAACTAATATTCATAGGTATGAAGAAATTTGACTTCAATCATATAACTAGGTAGCAGAACTTAGACCAAATTCAGTCTGCTCAACTCCAGAGTTCGTGGTCTTATCAGTGCAATGCTGCCCACCCTTCCCCACCTCCAAGTAATACATCCTAAATGCATAATTTCTGTAAGTCTATCAACAGACCAGAACTGATGACGATGATGATGACAAATATAGTAATATAGTAGGGGTCACATTTGATTTCATAGCACTTGGACTCTGGTTTGGGCTGCCAGAGATGTCCTGCTGTACAGGTTTAACATTCCCAACCTTGCTATCACTCCTTTGGGCTAAGACCTTGCTGGTGGTAGACCCTAGTTAAAATGCAAATATGTTTCTTGGGAGCAGTAATAAATTAACACCAATCATTATGACCACATCAGCTGATTTCTATCATCAGGGAACAATCAAGGGGAGGAGACAAAATTTAAAATAGTTTTTTAGGAAGCAATTTAATGTAGTACATACTCAAATGAGGAATTAAATATAATTGAGTGGGAGGTATGTTTCACATAAACATAATGGGTAGCTTAGTGAGGGAAGGGTTTCATAATTGGCAACAATTATGAGTAAAGGCTTCCTGGAGTAGGTAGAACTTGGTAAGAGTCTTGAAGTCTTGATTGATTTGAAGAACATTTATTTGCCTAATAATCCAGATTTCCTAAAATCTTCTATAGTAATTATCTAGTGTTTTTTTCTGCCATAACTGTTACCTTTCTCCATCTTCTCTTTTTCTGGGAAATGCTTCTTTCTCTACTCCATGTGACTTGAGCGGGAGCTGCCATCTTTTTAAAGACCTCTCTCCCAGATTGTATTAATTGCCATGAAATAAGCACTTGATCTGATCTGAGCCAATGAAAATAGCCAAATTTATGGCCACAGTTGATGAGTTCAGTGATTGGTACCTGACCAAACAAAGATTAGTTAATCAGTTCCATTTGTTGGATTTTTGAGTTTGGTACTAGAGAAAGCGAATCTTGGTTCCTCTGTGGGTTTGTGCTTTGTGAATTCTGAGATCCTGGAGCTATGGTGGTCATCTTCCTGGCTGGTTTTATTTTATTTTATTTTATTTTATTTTATTTTATTTTATTTTATTTTATTTTATTTTTATTTATTTTTGAGAGAGAGTGAGAGAGAGCGCACATGTGCACACAAGTGGGGGAGGGGCAGAGAGAGAGAGACACAGAATGGGAAGCAGGCTCCAGGTTCTGACCTGTCAGCGCAGAGCCCGATGTGGGGCTTGAACTCAGGAACTATGAGATCATGACCTGTGCTGAAGTCAGACGCTTCACTGCCTGACCCACCCAGGCACCCCCTGGCTGGTCTACTTAAAAAAAGAATAAAGTAGACCTGTAAAATGAAACAGAAATGAGGGGTGCAAAGAGGGTCTTGGCGGCACTTAATTATCTGATTCCAGGGGTCTTTGAGATCCATCTTTATGCACTGCTTTGGTTATTCAATCTTCATATGAATAACTTCTAATAATCCCTGCTGCCACCGCTAGCTATCTTTTGCCCTTAGCTAGTTTGAGTTGAATTTTTGTCAAATGCAGCAAAGAGTCCTGATGAATATTTCATTGTGACTTCATGTTGAAATAGATAGAATAGGGATTATCTTTATTTTACAGAGAACAAAATGAGGCTCAGAAAAAAAAAAACAATGTAGCCAAGATTCTAAAAAAGATGAAGAGTTGACCTAAAATATACAGTCTTCTCTCCCTGGAGAAAACATTAGGAGGTTCAAAGAGATGTGGGCAGGAAAAGTCTGCTGTCTTGGGAGATTCATTATACTAACTATGAAGAGAATGGCTTCCCATTGCTGTGGTATTCTGAATGTTCTGACACCAAATTTTGGTATCATTTTAGCTTGGGGTTTTTTCTTTCCTTTGTCAGCAAACCTTGGCTTTTGAGGAAACAAAGGAAGCCCAATTCCACCACAGCACCCACTTTCCATTTTACTTTAGGTCTGTGGGGTTACCCAGGTCTGAAATCAGTCATAACTATCTGTTTGTGTCATAATGATGTAACACTGAAAAGAATGGCTTTTGACAAGGACTGATTCCAAAATGATATGAAATAATTGATTGTCTCACGCTTATCAAAGCACACTCAAATTCCTATTAACCTAGGGACTCAGAAAGATGCAGAAAGAACAAACCCTTGAGTTTAAGGACAAATTTTGCTTATGCTATCTTCAAAAAAAGGAAGACAAGAAGAGGAACTTAGTACATTTAAAAATTTATAACTTCCATTACTTAAAAAAAACGATTTAAGATGGCTTCAAAGGATATAAAAATATGGGAAGAGAGTAAGTTAAAAGTAGAAGAGATTAAAAATGACGACCATTATATAGAATTAGGAGTGAGGCCAGTAAAAAACAAATAGGACACAATCCTATATGTGTTTGACAACTGGTTCTCAAGTTGAGCTTTAAGCTTTCTTGCTGTCAGTGCAAGCCAGAAAACCCAATCAACTACACAGTTTGCAATTCCATGAGATAAAACAAACCAAATCCGTAGGATAAGTACAATTGCATCTGATCCTAAGACCAGAAATAATGTGACTTGGGTTCTTACAAAGAGAGCACTGTGTTGTATAATGTAAAGCCCTCAAGGGCCCCTGCCAAGAGACCCCAGGATGAGATTCACAGCCCTGGTTCTCATAGCTGAGAGTATTATTTCTCAAATTTTAATCATCTTTATGATTTCTACCATATCTACTTAATTACATTAAAAATTTATTAACCTAATATATTTTTGACGTAGTTTTTACTTGGACCCAATTTTAAACTTAATTTCATTTTAGCAAGGTAGATGGGCTAGTTCTATTTTTCTAATACCCTTTAAATTAAGTTTATAAGTATTGAAATTAAAAAGTCTATTATAGCCCAAAATTTTCTTATGTACCCCTAGTGATATGTGGGCTACACTTTGGGAAACAGTGGCTCAGGGAAAAAGAAGAACGCTGACATTTGAATAACCGTGACCTCATTGCATCTATCTCTCATGAAGTATTACCATCATCAGAGATGAGAAAACCAAGGTTAGGACTTGTGCAAGATCCCGCAAAAGCCAAGCTGGGATGAAACTCGAGTTTTCTGATGAAAGTCAAGGTCTAGCTTCTAGCTGAATATGTGGAGGGCCTTTTCCCAACCTGAAGTTCAAGCTCTTTATGACAGTTGGCCTTTTTGCTTCCTGCCAGAATGCCTCACCTACTGCTTGGTCTGTGGTGATGCCTACCTGTGGTTACTGGAACCCAGTCTGCTGGACCAAAGAAAGGAAGTCTGACAGGCAGATGTGGAATCCTAAAGAGGAACTTCATCCACTGCTATGGACAGCTCTACCTCTTCCTGCCCCCATGGATTTTTGGGGAAGTACTTTTGTGGCTTGCCAGTCTCTCATTAGGCAGGGCCGCTTGTCCTGGGTTGACCTAATCCACTGGTGGAAAGTACAGCTGGGAGATTTAGAATGGTTGCAGTTTGACATTGATTCTTCACAGCTCACTGTCACCTTGAGCTTTTTTGGTAAGATGTTGAACTAAAGTTTGTTGTAGAGGATCATAGGATTCCTCCTAATACTGGGGTACATTTGGAGTCATAACTGACAGTGGCTTTCTGATGACAACTTGTGCAAGCTCAGAGGAGAAGCCATCTCTCTCTCACAGGAATATGACTTTGGGTAAATCACCTTGAACGCTGGACCCATAGGTGTGGTCTGTACTCCCACTGAGCCCTGATTTGTAGCATAAGCCTTTTTTCTCTTCCTCCTCCTCCTTCTACTACTTCTTTTATGAATAGAAGTAATGTTTCATGCTTCATCTTTCTCTTAAAGAGATTTTTAAAATCTCATAGTTAAAAATATTATTTAAAACCTTTTTATTTTGAGGTAAGTATAGATTCACATGCATTTGTATAAAATGCTATGGTAAAATCCTGTGTACATTTTACCCAGTTTTCCCTAATGGTAATTTTCTTAAAGAAATTTTAGAATTACTGAGATACAATTTGTCTGTAATAAAACTCGTTCTTTTAAAGTATACAATTTGATGAGCTTTGACTAATATGTACAACTGAGTAACTCCCATCGCAATCAAAATACAGAACATCTCCATCATCCCCAAAAGTTCCTTCATGCCCCTTTGAAGTTAATCACTTCTCCCCATTCCTGGCCCCTAGAAACCGCTAATCTGTTCTCTGTCCCTATATTTTTGTCTTTCCTAGACTGTCTTTTAAATGGAATCATATGGTATGTAGTCTTTTGTGTCTTTTTTTTCACTTAGTGTAATGCTTTTGAGATTCATCCATGTTTCTGAATGTATCACTAGTTTGTCTTTTTTAAATTACTGAGTAGTTTTCTTTATATACCACAATTCATTTATACACTCACCAAGTGATGGAAATTTGCACCATTTACAGTTTTTGGCTACTAGGAATAAATATACTATAAACTTTCTTATATAAATCTTTGGGAGGACATTTCTCTTGTGTAAATTCTTAGAGTAGGATTTCTAGTTTGTATGGTAAAAGTATGTTTAACTTTATATGAAACTACCAAATTATTTTCCAAAGTGATTGTACAATTTTGCATTTCCAATAGCAATATATAAAAATTTCAGTTCCTGCATATCCTGCTCCACACTTGGTATTGTCAGTTATTTTGAAAATTTTAGCCATTCTAGTGGTATCTTACTTATGTACTTTTTTTTCCTTTTTCTTCTTTCTTTCTTTCTTTCTTCCTTCCTTCCTTCCTTCCTTCCTTCCTTCCTTCCTTTCTGTTTTTTCTTTCTTTTTCTCTTTCTTTCTTTCTTTCTTTCTGCCATTTGAATATCTCCTTTGGTAGATGTCTGTTTGAATATTTTGCCTATTTTTTGATTAAGTCATTTGTCCTCAAATTAATGAATTGAAAGCAGTTTTCACATTTTCTAGATATAAGCCTTACACTAGATATGTGATTTAAAAATATTTTCTCCCAGAGCACCTGGGTGGCTCAGTTGCTTAAGCATCTGACTTCAGTTTAGGTCATGATTTCACAGTTTGAGTTTGAGGTCTGCTTCAGGTAAGCCCCGCTTCTCTCTCTCTCTTCCTCTCTCTCTCTGCCCTTCACTCACTTGTGCCTTCTCTCTCTCTCTCAAAAAAAAATGTTTTCTCCCAGTCTGTAATGTGTCTTTTCATTAAAAAAAACAACAGTGTATTTCAAAGACAATATATTTTTCATTTTATGAAGTCCAATTTTTCAATTTTTAAATTTTGTGGTTTGTGTTTTTATGTCCTAACACATTTTTTGCTTAATGCAGTCACAAAGATTTTCCTCATGTTTTCTTTTAGAAGTTTTTTAAAAAAAATTATTAAATGTTTATTTTTGAGAGAGAGAGAGTGCTAGCAGGAGAGGAGCAGAGAGAGAGGGAGACACAGAATCTGAAACAGGCTCCAGGGTCTGAGCTGTCAGCACAGAGCCTGACGTGGGACTCAAACTCACGGACTGTAAGATCATGACCTGAGCTGACGTCAGACGCTTAACCAACTGAACTACCCAGGTACCCCTAGAAGTTTTAATTTTAGTTATTATTTTTATATCTGGAATCCATTTTGAATTAATTTTTGTATATGGTGTGAGATAAGAACTGTGGTTTGTAATTTTTGCATTTGAGTACCCAATTATAATACTGCCATTTGGTGAAGAGACTATTTCTTCCCATTAAATTATTTTGGCACTTTTGTCTAAAATCAGTTGATACAATATACATATGGATCTATTTTTGAACTCTATTCTGATATGGTTTTTTTATCTTCCAATTTTGTTCAAATTCAAGGTAATTAACATAAAGTGTAGTACTGGTTTCAGGAGTAGAATTTAGTGATACATCACTTACATATAACATCCAGTGGTCATCACAAGTGCTCTCCTTAATGCCCATCACCCATGTAGCCCATTGCCTCCCCTCTATCAGCCCCTCAGTTTGTTCTGTATAGTTAAGACTCTCTTATGGTTTGCCTCTCTCTGTTTTTATCTCATTTTATTTTTCCTTCCCTTCCCCTATTAATTCATTTGTTTGTTTCTTAAATTCCACTCATATGATATTTGTCTTTCTCTGACTGACTTATTTCGCTTAGCATAATACACCCTAGTTCCACTGTGTGTGTGTGTGTGTGTGTGTGTGTGTGTGTGCACGCACATGTGTGCATGTGGTTTGGGTTGGTGTATCTATATATCTCTATCTCTATCTCTCTCATCTTCTTTATCCATTCATCAGTGGATGGATATTTGGCCTCTTTCCTTAATTTGACTATTGTTAATAGTACTGCTATAAACATTGGGGTGCATGTGCCCCTTCAAATCAGTATTTTTGTATCCTTTGGGTGAATACCTAGTAGTGCAATTGCTGGGTCATAGGGTAGTTCTATCTTTAACTTTTGAGGAACCTCCATACTGTTTTCCAGAGTGGCTGCACCAGTTTGCATTTCTACAAGCAATGTAAGAAGGTTCACTTTCTCCACATCCTTGCCAACATCTGTTATTTCTTGAGATGTCAACTTTAGTTATTCTGACAGATGTGAGGTGATATCTCATTGTGGTTTTGATTGTATTTCCCTGATGATGAGTGATGTTGAGCATCTTTTCACGTCTGTTTTTCTACATGTCTCTGTCCAGTTTTCCCAACACCATTTGTTGAAGAGACTTTTTTCCATTGGATATTCTTCCCTACTTTGTAGAAGATTAGTTGACCATATAGTGATGGGTCCATTTTTGGGTTCTCCATTCTGTTCCATTGCCATGTGTCAGTTTTTATGCCACTACCATACTGTCTTGATGATTACAGCTTTGTAGTATAGCTTAAAATATGAAATTGTAATGCCTCCCACTTTGCTTTTCTTTTTCAACATTACTTTGGCTATTTGGGGTCTTTTTCTGGTTCCAGACAAATTTTAGGATTGTTTGTTCTAGCTCTGTGAAGAATGCTGGTGTTATTTTGATACAGATTGCATTGAATGTGTAGATTGCTTTGGGAAGGATAGACATTTTAACAATATTTGTTCTTCCTACCCAGGAGCATGGAATCTTTTTCCATTTCTTTGTCTCTTCTTCAATTTCTTTCATAAGTGTTCTATAATTTTCAGAGTACATATCTTTTGCCTCTTTGGTTAGCTTTATTCCTAGGTATCTCATGGTTTTGGTGCAGTTGTAAATGGGATCGATCCCTTGATATCTCGTTGTGTTGTTTCATTATTGGTGTATAGAAATGCAACAGATTTCTGTATATTGATTTTATATCAGCAGCTTTGCTGAATTCATGTATCAGTTCTAGCAATTTTTTGGTGGAGTCTTTCGGGTTTTCCACGTAGAGTGTCATGTCATCTGTGAAGAGTGACTCTTCCTTGACAATTTGGATACCTTTCATTTCTTTTTGGTGTCTGATTGCTGATTCTAGGACTTCCTCTACTATGTACTGTGTTGGACAGCAGTGGTGAGAGTTGACATTTCTGTCATGTTCCTGACCTTATGAAAAAAGCTTTCAGTTTTTTCCCACTGAGGATAATATTAGCTGTGGGTCTTTCATATATGGTCTTTATGATGTTGAGGTATGTTCCTACGATCCCTACTTTCTTGAGGGTTTTTATCAAGAAAGGATGCTGTATTTTGTCAAATGTTTTTTCTGTATCCATGATCTGAGAGGGTCATATAGTTCTTATCCTTTCTTTTATTAATGTGATGTATCACACTGATTGATCTATGGATATGAAACACCCCTGCAGCCCAGGAATAAATCCCACTTGATCATGATGAATAATTCTTTTAATGTACTGGTGGATTCAGTTTGCTAGTATCTTGTTCAGAATTTTTGCATCCATGTTCATCAAGGAAATTGGTCTGTAATTCTCCTTTTTAGTGAGGTCTTTATCTGGCTTTAGAATCAAGGTGATGCTTGTGTCATGGAATGAGTTTGGAAGTTTTCCTTCCATTTTTATTTTTTTGAAATATTTTCAGAAAAATAAGTATTAGTTCTTCTTTAAATGTTTGGTAGATTTCCCCAGGGAAGCCATCTGGCCTTGGACTCTTGTTTGTTGGGAGATTTTTGATTACTAATTCAATTTCTTTTCTGGTTATGGGTCTGTTCAAATTTTCTCTTTCTCCTCTTTCAGTTTTGGTAGTTTATATGTTTCTAGGAATTTATCCATTCTTCCATATTGCCCAATTTGTTGGTATATAATTCCTCATAATGTTCTCTTATAATTGTTTGTAGTTCTGTGTTTCGGGTTGTGATCTGTCTTCTTTCATTCATGATTTTATTTATTTGGATCATTTCTCTTTTCTTTTTGATAAGTCTGGCTAGGGGGTTATCAATTTTATTAATTCTTTCAAAGAACCAGCTCCTAGTTTTGATGATCTGTACTACTTTTTAAAAAATTTTCTATATCATTTATTTCTGTTCTAATCTTTATTATTTTCCTTCTTCTGCTGTTTTTGAGCTTTATTTGCTGCTCCTTTTCTAGCTCCCTTAAGTGTAAGGTTAGGTTGTATATTTGTATTTTCTTGCTTCTTGAGTAAGGCCTGGATTGCTATATATTTCTCTCTTATGACCACCTTTGCTGCATCCTAAAGGGTTTGGACTGTTATGATTCATTTTAATTTGCTTTTAAATTTCTTCTTTAACTTCCTGATTAACCCATTCATTCTTTAGTAGGATGTTCTTTAACCTCCATGTATTTGTGGTCTTTACAGATTTTTTCTTGTGGTTGACTTCAAGTTTCATAGTGTTGTAGTCTGAAAATATGCATGGTGTGATCTCAATCTTTTTGTGCTGGTTGAAGGCTGATTTGCGACCCAGTGTGTGATCTATTCTGGAGAATGTTCCATGCGCATGCGAAAAGAATGTGTATTCTTCTGTTTTAGGATAAAATGCTCTGAATATATCTGTTAAGTCTATCTGGTCCAGTGTGTCATTCAAAGCCAGTGTTTCTTTGTTGATCTTCTGCTTAGATGATCTGTCTGTTCCTGTAAGTGGGGTGTTAAAGTCCCCTACTATTATTGTGTTATTATCAATGTGTTTCTTTAAGTTTGTTATTAATTGATTTATATATTTGGCTTTCTACAAGTTGGGGGCATAAATACTTAACAATTGTTAGATCTTGTTGGCTAGACCCCTTTATTATGATATAGTGCCCTTCTTCATCTCTTATTACAGTATTTGCTTCAAAATCTAGTTTATCAGATATAAGTATAGCTGCTCCAGCTTTATTTTGATGTTCATTAACATGATATATGGTTCTCCACCCCCTCACTTTCAATTTGGAGGTGTTTTGGGGTCAAAAATGAGTCTCTTGTAAGCAGCATATCAATGGGTCTTGTTTTTTAACCCATTCTGATACCCTATGTCTTTTGTTTGGAACATTTAGTCCATTTACATTCAGAGTAATTACTGATAGATATGAATTTAGTGCCATTGTATTACCTGTAAAGTCGCTGTTCCTATAGATTGTCTCTGTTCCTTTCTAGTCCTTGTTGCTTCTGGTCTCTCTTTCCTGTTCAGAAGGCCCCCCTTAATAATGCTTGCAGAGTTGGTTTCATGTTCACGAACTCCTTTAGTTTTTGTTTGTCTTGGAAACTCTTAATCTCTCCTTCTATTCTGAATGACATTCTTGCTGGATAAAGTATTCTTGGCTGAATATTTTCCCCAGTTAGCACATTGAATATATCATGCCACTCCGTTCTGCCCTGCCAAGTTTCTGTGGACAGGTCTGCTTCTAACCTTATTTGTCTACTCTTGTAGGTTAAGGACCTCTTGTCCCCAGCTGCTTTCAGGTTTCTCTCTTTATCTTTATATTTTGCAAGTTTCACTATGCTATATCTTGGTGTTGACCTGTTTTGGTTGATTTTGAAGGGAGTTCTCTGTGCCTTTTGGATTTGAATGCCTGTTTCCTTCCCCAGATTAGGGACATTTTCAGCTATATTTTTTTCAAATAAACCTTCTGCCCCTTTTTCCTGCTCTTCTTCTTGGACTCCTAGGATATGGATATTATTGTGCTTTGTGGAATTGCTAAGTTCTCTAAGTCTGTATTTGTGATCTAATAATTTTCTTCCCCTCTTTTCAGCTTCATTATTTTCCATAATTTTATCTTCTATATCATCTATTCATTCCTCTGCTTCTTGTATCCTCATTGTTATTACATCAGTTGTTTTTGCATCTCAGTTATATCATTTTTTTATTTTGACCTAATTTTTAGGTCTTTTATCTCTGCGGCAAAGGTTTCTCTGGGGATCTTCTAAGCTTTTTCCAAGCTCAGCTAGTATTGTTATAACTGTTGTTCTAAATTCTTGTTCAGATATATCGCTTATATTTGTTTTGAGCAAATCCCTGTCTGTGGCTTTTTTTTTTTTAAGTTTATTTATTTATTTTGAGAGACAGAATGAGTGGGGGAGGGGCAGAAAGAGAGGGAGAGAGATTCAGAATCCAAGCAGCCTTTGAGCATGAGCATGAAGCATGAAGTCCAATGTGGGGCTCAAACTCATGAACCATGAGATCATGACCTGAACCAAAATCAAGAGTCGAATGCTCAACCGACTGAGCCACCCAGGCACCCCCTGGCTGTGGTTTCTTGTTGATATTTCTTTTGGGGAGGGTTCCTCCATCTTGTCATTTTGTCTAGGTTTCTGTCTTTTGCATGTTATGAAAGCTTGTTATGTTTCCTGCTCCTGAGAGTAGTGCCATATTAAGAAGGGGTCAGACACTGTCCAGAGCCTGGCACGGCAGGAAGTGTTTCTAGGTGTATGCTGTGTGCACTCTGCTGTTGTCATTTCACTGCTCTTTCCCCCAGGTCAGTCCTCTGCAGAGTTCCTTCTTGCTTGCAGTGGAGAGTGTTTCAACCTTTAACTAGGTGTGCTTTGATTTGTTTATTAAAGTAAGCCTGATTAGGAGCACCTGGGTGGCTCAGTCAGTTAAGCATCTCTTGATTTTGGCTCAGGTCATGGTCTCATAGTTTGTGGAATCAAACCTCGTGTTGGGCTCTGTGCTGACAGTGCAAGGCCTGCTTGGGATTCTCTC
This sequence comes from Acinonyx jubatus, assembly GCF_027475565.1. Lineage (NCBI taxonomy): Eukaryota > Metazoa > Chordata > Mammalia > Carnivora > Felidae > Acinonyx > Acinonyx jubatus. Next base: position 186,040,431 of record NC_069380.1, on the reverse strand, counting down.
TCTTCTCCCTCTCCCTCTCTGCCCATCCCCTGCTCATGCTGTCTCTGCCTCTCTCTAAATAAATAAATAAACTTAAACAAACAAACAAAGCCTGATTAAAAAAACAAAAGTGGGAATGCAAGCTGGTGCAGCCACTCTGGAAAACAGTGTGGAGGTTCCTCAAAAAACTAAAAATAGAACTACCCTACAACCCAGCAATTGCACTACTAGGCATTTATCCATGAGATACAGGTATGCTGTTTCGAAGGGACACGTGCACCCCCATGTTTATAGCAGCACTCTCAACAATAACCAAAGTATGGAAAGAGCCCAAATGTCCATCGATGGATGAAGGGATAAAGAAGATGTGGTATATATATACAATGGAGTATTACTCGGCAATCAAAAAGAATGAAATCTTGCCATTTGCAACTACGTGGATGGAACTGGAGGGTATTATGCTAAGTGAAATTAGTCAGTCAGAGAAAGACAAACATCATATGACTTCACTCATATGAAGACTTTAAGAGACAAAACAGATGAACATAAGGGAAGGGAAACAGAAATAACATAAAAACAGGGAGGGGGACAAAACAGACGAGACTCATAAATAATGGAGAACAAACTGAGGGTTACTGGAGGGGTTGTGGGAGGGGGGATGGGCTAAATGGGTAAGGGGCACTAAGGAATCTACTCCTGAAATCATTGTTGCACTATACGCTAACTAATTTGGATGTAAATTTTAAAAGATAAAAAAAAAGAACAACAACAACAACAACAACAAAACCAACTCCACCCCTGCGTCCTGGCATCCAGAAAAAGAGAAAAGGAAACAAAAAAACAAATGAACAAAAACCTCTAATCCTGATTCCAAAGGAAAAAGAAAAGAAAAGAAAAGAAACCCTGGTCCTATTTCTATCAGAACCGAAGCTGATGCTTTGGAGCACTCTATGATCAGTTGACTTGGTGCATGCGGCAGAGGCCTGTGTTAGTCCTCTGGGAGAGAGGCCAGCTCTGGTGCCTGACAGTCACATCCGCCCTAGTATAGATGCCCCTGTAGGGCATGAAGGGGTAGGCTTTGATGTAAGTGGCTCCACCCTCAACTGGGGGTGCTGTGTTGCTCACTGAAGTCCCACCATGCTGGTGGGTGTGGTGGGGGGGGAGATGGTGTCACTGGTTACCCTGCTCTCTCATCCCCAGGTAGGGGAGCTCTCTCCTGCTCTTCAGGAAACTCTCAGAGCCGAAAGAATAATCTTCTCTCCTGTGGCCCAGGCTTCTGTCAGATCCCTGCCCTCAACCCTTCTGTGCCCAAGGCCGTCAGCTCTCCTGGTGCCACAGCTGTCCCGTGTTTTATCTTTGGGGCATGGCTGGGATTCAAGACTCCAAATCTTAAAAGGATCCAGCAGGACATGGAATGCTCCCTTCCTCCTAAAGAGAACCTCCCAGTACTGCACCTGGTACCGTCCTGTCCCAGAAAAGCAGTTGCATGGCTGTGCAGATGCCTGGAGTTTATGGTGAAACACTATGGAAAGCTGTGACCAGGTTATCTGCCCTCTGTGAGTGCCTCTGTCCCATGCTGTTGAACGGCCACTCACAGGTGCCAGCTGGGTGTTTTGTCCTCGGAGAGGCAATTTACCCTCTTCCAAATGCACTCCAGGAAGGGGGATGTTCTTTCCCAGTGTGACTCAGGAGATCCCCACATCACGCTGTCCACTGCCTGCCTGCTCCCGGAACCTCTGCCCTCCTTTTCTACAGGAGCACCGCTGCCCCCCACCCCAGTTTGTGCACCAGCCAATGGCGCACACTTCCAAAACCTCAGAATTTGAGCCCCAATGTTTGCAAAAATTTTCAATAGTCAGTGCCTCCTGATTCCCCCAGTCAGTGGTTTTGAGGGAGTGTGTTTTTTGTGTGAACCAGAGGCATTGCTCTTTCTCTCCCCTTCTCTCCTCCTTTCTGTGAAAAGGGCTCCCTCCCCTCTGATACTGTGCCTTTTGTCTCCCCCAGTTCACATCTCTGCACCTCATACCTGCCACATTTTCTCCCTCAAGTTATACAGATTGTTCTCTTAATCCTCCAATGAGTTTCCTAGGTGTTCAAGATGATTTGATGTTGATCTATCTGTGTTGGAGGAAGGAGGCAAGCCCAAGGTCCCCTTACTAGTCTGCCATCTTAACTCCTCCCTCTCTGTTTTGATATGTTGAACTATATGTCTGTCCATCAGTACCATACTCTCTTGATACCTGCAGCTTTATAGTAAGTTTTAAAATCATTTATAAGTTCTCTTTGATATTTATATGAAATAATTACTTTAGCTATTTAAATTCCTTTGTACTTAATATAAAATTTAAAGATGTTATACCAATTTATACAAAAAATAAGCCCACTGGGATTTTGATTCAGGTTGTATTAGACCTATATGTTAATGTGGAATTTGGGGAGAATTGACTTCTTAATAACATCGAATCTTCTGATCCATGAATATGGTTTGTCTCTCTATTTAGCTAAGTTTCTAAGCAGTATTTTGTAGTTTTCTGTATAAAAATCTTGCACATATTTTGTAATATTTATTAATTTGTGTCTTGGTCCTGTACCTTGCAATCATACTAAGCTTATTTAGAAGTTCTGACAGTCTTTGTTTTAGGTGTTATGTATGTATGTATGTATGTATGTATGTATGTAGATTCCTTAGGCTTTTGTTTGTAGACCATCATATCATCAGCAAATAATAGCAGTTCTTCCTTTGAATGTTGGTGTCTTTGTTTTATTTCTCTTAATACAGGAAATACTGGCTAAGACCTGTAATACAGTAGAGAATAGAAGTGGTGAAAGCAGATACCATTGCCTCGTTACCAACTTTAGGAGAAAAGTGTTTAATCTTTTATCATTGAGTATGATGTTAGCTGTAGGACTTTTGTAGATACCCTTTATCAGATTGGGGAAGTTCTTTTGTCAACTGTATCCTTTAATCAGCTGTGAATTTTTATCATGAATGGATGTTGACTTTGGTCAAATCTTTTTTCTGCATCTATTTTGACTTTCTTATGGCTTTTGTTTTTCAGTCTGTTGACATGATGAATTACACTGATCTATTTTCCAATGTTGAGCCAACATTGCATTCCTAGCATAAACCCTACTTGGGCATAATGTAGTTTCTATTTTTCTGGACTCATTTTATTAATATTTTGTCAAGGATTTTTGAGTTTAGTTTCATGAGACATTTTGGTGTGGAGTATTTTTATCTTGTATTTCTTTTTTAATTTGGTCTTAATGTTAGGGTAATGTTGATATCATAAAATTAGTTGGGAAGTGTTTTTTCCTCTTTTATGTTCTGGAAGAGTTCATGTAGAATTGATATTATACTGTGGGGGGCGGGCAAGAATTCCTCTCTTCTTCAAGATACTTCTATGACTCAAATTGACATGAGACACATTAACAGGAGAAAGTCAAATTTAATAATGTATGTATGAGGAGTCCATATAGACATGGAAATTTCAAAGACAATTAAGCAAAATGAGACACATATGTCATCCTTAACCAAGGAAATGGGGTTAGGGGTCTGTGGTTTCAAAAGAAAGGAATACAATTCACAGGGTAATAAGGAGAAGAACAGCTGTTTGGTAATTAGATGTTTGTCCTGCCATATAGATTGGTTACTCAGATAAACATGTATCTCTGGTAATAACCCTTATTCTGGCAAGACCCTCCAATTAAGATTCTTCTTCTTTTTTAACTTTTTTTAAAAAATTTATTTTATTTTATTATTTTATTTTTTTTAAGTTTATTTATTTTGAGAGAGAGGGAGAAAGGGAGAGAATAGAAGCAAGGGAGGGCCAGAAAGAGAGAGAGGGAGAGAGAATTCCAAGCAAGCTCCGTATTGACAATGTGGAGCCTGATGTGGGGCTCAAAATCACAAACCATGAGACCGTGACCTGAGCTGAAACCAAGAGTCAGACTCTTAACCGACTGGGTCACCCAGGCACCACTTCTTCTTCTTCTTCTTCTTCTTCTTCTTCTTCTTCTTCTCCTTCTCCTTCTCCTCCTCCTCCTCCTCCTCCTCCTCCTCCTCCTCTTCCTCCTCCTCCTCCTCCTCCTCCTTCCTCTCCTTCTCCTTCTTCAATATTTTATTTTTAAGTAATCCCTACACTGATGTGGGGCTGGAACTCATGATGCTGAGATCAAGAGTCTCACTCTCCACTGACTGAGCCAGCCAGGCACCCCTTAATTGGGATTATTATATGTAGTTAAGGTGGCGGGGGGGGGTGGAGAGAGGTAAAAGTTTCTCTTGAGCTTTTAGGGTCTTCAATGCCTTCAGCTCAAAATAATCCACATACCAAAGCAGTAGCATATTCTGGGGGTCCTGTTCTGAACCCCTTCAATATCTTCTTTAAATGTTTGATATAATTCCCTAGGAAAGTCATTTGGACCTATAGTTTCTTTGTGGGAAGGATTTTAACTATGAATATAATTTCTCTAATAGATTAAAAAATTTTAATGTTTATTTTTATTTTTTAAATTTACATTTATTTATTTTTGAGAGACACAGAGAGATAGAGTACAAGTGGGGGAGGGGCAGAGAAAGAAGGAGACACAGAATCCAAAACAGGCTTCAGGCTCAGAGCTGTCAGCACAGAGCCCGACGCGGGGCTCGAATTCACAAGCTGTGAGATCATGACCTGAGCCAAAGTTGGACGCTCAACAGACTGAGCCCACCCAGGCGCCGTTTATTTATTTTTGAGAGACAGAGAGAGACAGCACAAGCAGAAGACGGGCAGAGAGAGAGGGAAACACAGAATCAGAAGCAGGCTCCAGGCTCTGAGCTGTCAGCACAGAGCCCAACGTGGGGCTCAAACTCACGAGCCATGAGATCATGATCTGAGCTGAAGTCAGATGCTTAACCAACTGAGCCACCCAGGCTCCCCGTTTTAATAGATTTAAGACCATCCAAGTTTTCCCTTTCCTGAGTGAGTGTTAGCAAGGAATTTGTCTATTTCATCTAAGTTGTCAAATATATTGTCAGAAAGTTGTTCTTAATATTACATTATTCCTTTTAATGGCTGATACATCTGCAGTGATAATCCCTCTTTCATTCATAACATTGGTAATTTGGGTCTCGGTCATTTTTCTTGGTTAGTATGCCTAACCAATTTCATTGGTCTTTCCAAAGCACCAGCTTTTGGTCTTGTTGATTTTGCTTAGTATATTTGTTTTCCCTTTTAATTTTTTTTTTTTTGCCCTTATCTTTATTATTTCCTTCCTTTTATTTACTTTGGGTTTCATTTGCATTTAACTTTCTAATATTATGAAGTGGAAACTTAAATATTCGATTTTAGACCTTTTTTTCTAATATCAGTATTTAATACTGTCAGTTTCCCTTTAAGTACTTAAAGATCCCTTTAACGGGATCCTACAAATTTCTGAAGTTTCTTATCATTTCAATTTAGTTTAAAATATTTTCTAATTCCCCTTGTTATTTCTTCTTTGACCTGTGGGTTATTTACAAATATGCTGTTTATTACCCAAATATTTGAGGATTTTCTTGGTGTCATTCTGTTGCTATTGTCATTCATATTTCTTGCTTCCTGGCCCTTTTATTTGAGGCATTTGTGTGCTGCTTCTGATGCATTGGTGCCCTGGGAGAATTCACTTGCTGTTGCCCCAAGCCCTCAGGATGCTATGCTACATTTATTCATTAATTCAGAAAATACTTATTGAGGGCCCTCTATTGCCAAGTTCTATTCCAGGCATTGGAGAATTATCAACTGTGAACACAGTAGAGAAGGGCCTTTCATTATAGTGCACAAGCCTGACAGCGATCATGAAAACAAATACAGGAGCCAAACATTCCCAAATGCTTACTACGGTGAAGAAAAAGAAAATGGTGATGTGATAGAGAATGAATAGATGGGTACTTAAGATTGGGTGTACAAGAAAGGCCACTCTGAGAGGGTGTCATTTGACCTGAGGTTTGAATGACAAAAAATAGTATCTTCTCATTGAAAAATCTGGAGGAAGATTGTTTCAAGCTAAGGGAACAGAGAGTGCAAAGGCACTGAAGCAGGTGTGAGTTTGGCTTAACCGGGAATCAAGCAAAAGATCAGAGTGGGTGGAGTACAGAGAATAAGGGAATAAGAGAAGGAATGTGGTCACTGGAGTTAGAGATGACACCCCATAGACTTGGAAGACCAAGGCAAAGATTTTGTTTATAGTTTAAGTCCTACCTAGATGGGGGTTTGAATAGGGGAGTGACAAGACCTGATTTATGTTTCAAATGGATCACCTTTGCTGCGGCATGGAGCATGGACTGGAGGGAAACAGGAGGGAAAGCAGAAAGGCCATCAGCCCCACTGTGGACTACTGTGGAATAGGTAGGGGAGGCAGGGAGAATGGCTCTCTCCCCAACTCTCTATTCAATCAATCATTCAGTAGCTCTTACCTGAATATCTGTTGGGTGTCAGCAATATGTTAGGCACTGGGTCTACACTGATATATTGTCTTGAGCTGCGCTGCCGCTAAACTTTTAGTCAAATGTCCCTTTCGGTTTCCTGGGTCCTCAAGCAGCGCTGGCTGTGCACGTTGTCTTTCGTGAACATTAATCCTATAGGGGCTCACCTGAACCCCACGCACTTTCGTGTGGGCTCACCACTGGGACAAGAAACCATGTAGGATATCTCCTCCCGAGGCACCTTCCTTGGAGCTTCTTACCTCCCTCAGCAAAACACAAGGAATACAAACATGGGGTGCAAAATGGATGCAAGGGGAGAAGGAGGCCTTTGACTTTACCTGCCACTAGCCTGGAACCTCACTGAAGGCTGTACATATATTTGTGAGCAACGGGTTCCAGAGGCCTTTCCCACCAGGGGATCACTGAAGGAATTAAAGGTTATAAAGATGACCTCTGTTCCTGGTCTGTTTTCAATAAGGTCAGGCTTTTTATTTTTTAAGATAAACATTTTTTAAGGTAGTGAAACAGCCTCGTTTAGTATAGACAACACTTTTTCAGATTCAATTTGCAACCACAGGGTCTTGTGTGCAATTCTGGGTGTAACCACATTTCTCAAATGGTACAGAATGTGGGCAGTCAGCTTTCTTCAAATGAAACCAAGCACCTAATATACTGTCCTTCACTATCTAACAGTCAGAAGCCTGAGAACAAACTTCCAGTACAGACCTGACTGGCTGGTCAAACTCCTCTAAATCTTCATTGCAGAATACAAAATATCAGGTATGCTTTTTAGTGGAGAGAAAGAGGCTTCAAGTTGTAGGGAAGCAACAGGCAATAGAACAACAATCTAGTAGGTTCTATGTGTCAGGGACCTACTCATTTGGAGTGAACAAAAATAGGAGAATTCTGGCAAAAGTACAGGTGAAAAGTCACTTAAAACCAGTTCCAGAAAATTTTTTTCATGGGCATGAGATCCTTATTTCAGAATGTTATTCAGAGACCCAATATACAAAAGAGAGAAAATGGAATCTGTTTTGAAAAGGAGGAGGATAAGTAAGCTTGCCCTGTGCCTTCCCATCCCTGGCAAGTCTTGGAGACAGTCCTTCAAGAAACCCAGTTTAAAGCCTGTTGATTTAAACTTGATAGAGAACAAAGATTATGTTAATACCTTCCCCCTCACCAAGTTAAACCTTATTTATGGTATATCATATGCTAGACACTTTGCAAACAAAATAATTTACGCACACAGCATTATGCTTGATCCCATGAAATGAGTATTGGTTCATCTGTTGTCAAGATGAGGAAACTGAGGTTCAGAGTGGCTAGATCATGTGTCCAAAGTCATTTAGTTGCTAAGTGGCAAATTCTTGGCTTCAAACTCAGAGCTGACACCAAAGCTTCTGCTTTTAACCAGTAAACTCTACTGTTTCTCCCTTCTCCCTTCTTCACTTCTCATCAAGAGCAGAAGCATTTCAAGGAATGGTTACAGAAAGGAGATTGGAAAGAGGAAAGGAGGAAGAAAGTAATGTGGAGGAGGCAGAGGGAAGAGTTGAGACTTAGGCTAGCGATAAAGAGGAAATTAGTGTAAAATGATAAAAACCCAAGGAACCAGCTGCTAAGAAAGGAAACTCCATGGAAAATCCAAAGAAAGATAATATCATGAGTGAAAGAAGAGAGGGGCTCAGATGTAAGGTCACTGGTTACTAGTGACAGAAATGCCAAGATTTCAGTCAGGACCAGACCCTTGGTTTCTATTGCAATTTGATTACTTAGTCATTTAAAACTGGGTTAATGTTAAGCATGGTAGATCAGCACAGGAGCCTGGCCCCAGACACAGGAGTCTTGTAGGCGGACTTGCCAACGGAGCTGGGCAGTCTTTTTGGGCACGTAGCTCATGAGGCTGTATGGTGACCAGCCCCTGGATGGTGGCTTTCCATGACTTCAAACAATCAGTTTGCCTCCATTGACTGATGTTTTAGCTCAGTTGCCGAGATGGTTAGCTGGGTTAGAGTCCTTGGGCCGACTGTGAACTAACCCACGGGACAACCCAGAAGCCAAGAATCTGGCTGTGGGATGTATTGTTCTCCAAAAGAATAAAGCAGGGAAAAGAAACCAGTGAGGAAGCTCTTGGCTTGCTTGAGGTGACTGGTCTCTGCCATTGTTTGACCCACTTGTGTGGAATCCGTTGCCAATACCAGCAGGATCAACACCATGCAGTACCCAGCTCTTTTGTAGAGTTGGTGACATAGCTCCCACTGCTGATGTTGACTGGACAAGTGGGTGACAGCTGTAGTGGAAGCACCTGTCCCAAGTGCAAGGTTTGGGGACAGAGAACTTCCTAATTCTGTGCCTCAATTTACCTCTCTGAAAGTCCCTAATTATAGTTGAGTTCTTCCATACTTCTTTAGGTAAGGGATGTGGAGTCACAAGGCACGAGTGTTGAGAAGCATCTTAAATCTCTGAATAGGAAAGGAAAGAAATCCCCATTGAAGATCTTCTGTATCCCAGGCAATTCATTTGCCTTCTCAGATCAGATTTCCCCCAAACAGTACAATAGGCAGTATTAGCTCCAATATAGGAGATACTTAGAGGTTTCTGAGATTCAGAGAGATTGTTCTGTCCAATTTTTTTCTAATCCTTTTTGTATCCCTTTCTCCTTGAGGTGCCCTGCATCTCTTGTGGGCATCTAGTGTTGTAATCCTTTTAGATGCTTAGCCCCAACCAAAGGGCACTAGGATAGGTATCGAAAGGCAGGACCCTGGCCTTGGCTGGGCCCACTTCATGGGCCGAGAAGATAACATGGCTATGGAAGGCAGGTAGGAAAAGAGTAACAGGCAGAAGTGGGTAATTCAATGAAAAGTGCATATGAAGACCTTCAGCTGCAAGAAAAACACACCACAACAATAAAAAAGGGTAAATAAGTCCAGAGCTTTTGGATTTGCAGCCTCCTGACTATATCATCTCTTAGGTCCTTTTGAGCTCCAATATTTAAATGTTTTGCCTCCCATCAAAACTAGCACACCCTTCATCTATTCTCTTCAGGTTCTGCTTTCTGTTGGTTGGAGTGGGTGGTGGCAATGAGCTAATCAGATAAGCTAACCTCTGCTAATGGGTACATTAGCTAATGGGCAACTCCTCCCATGACTTAATGCCATAGTTGGGTTAAATTATATCCCTTCTGATCTTGCCCTGAGGGATTGACAAATAGTGGGAATTCACGTTTCCATGCCCAGTATCCCTGCAACTACACCCTAGGGGCAGCACCAGCATGAGGCTGGACAGGAATGGGCACATGACCCAGGCTCCAACCACAGCATCAGTAAGATGTCCAGAGCTTAATGACCAGACTAAAACCTCTGGGTTTTGTATTATGTGGTGGCCCCACAGTGGGTGGGAGGTCGCGAGGCATGGGGGACAGGGAGGAGAACCATGACAATCTTAAAGCCGTTTAAATATTTTTGTTGATCACATTTTAAACTCCTAATAAACATATAAATATTTTTTAAGTTAAAAAAGTACATTTGTGATAAAAAAAAAAAAAACCTAGAAAGGTATAAAGAGTGAAAGTTTCTGCCCCTCAAACTTAGTCCTTCTCCCTAAAGGAATTAACTACTGTTAATTTCCTTTTTAAAAAACTATTTGTTTCATTTATTTATTTATTTTGAGAGAGAGAGAGAGAGAGAGAGAGAGAGAGAGAGAGAGAGAGAGAACAAGCAGATGGGGGCAGAGAGAAGGAAAGACAGAATCTTAAGCAGGTTCTGTGTCATTAGCCCAGGGCCTGATATGGGGCTTGAACTCATGAACCGTGAGATCACGATCGGAGCCAAGATCAAGGGTCAGATGCTTAACTGACTGAGCCACCCAGGCACCCCTGTTAATTTCTTATAAATATCTAAACCTATAAGCTTGACTATTCTATCCTCAGAGAACCAGCCAATCAAGCAACCAACCTCATCTTCTTTGGCTTTTGCCACCCCCTGGGCTACAAATTGTAAAAGTGTGGTCTTGTTCGTATATATTTTGTCTTCCATACTCTTTACTTTTTCTCTCCACTCCTGTAAAACCCCTACCTTATTTTCACTTTTTCCATTTCAGAAAAGCCTTTTATCAGTGGCTTACATTTAAGTGTAGAAAAGATTGTAACAAATATAAAATGTGGGATCTAAACAGCATTTTTCATAATTGTGGAAGCTAAGGCCCCAGAGAAAAATGAATGCATGCACTGTCTTGGGTTTGTATAATGTTTTACTGTTTGTAAGGGTTTCTTATTCATTGTTGTATTTGACCATCTCACCAGCTCCCCTAGGGAAATAGGCAGTGTTTTTTCCACTGTACCAATGAAGAAATCGAGGCTTCCAGAGTTTGGTATTGGGGTACCAACAGCCAGTGCAGCCACTGTCCTCGGGGCATGGGTGTGGTGAGCCATACATCTCACTGGCATCACCAGCCTTGTGGCAGGGTTCCGCGTGTGGTAAGGAGAGGGTGGAGATGTAATTCTTCAACTTGTAATACTTGGGAGTCTGGCTGTCTTGCGTAAGTCGACAGCCAGCTCTGGCTCGGGTGCTCTGCTGACTTCACTTTCCATGTTTAATTTGACTCCTGGCCCTGGGTTTCCCAGGCGTGGATATGGCAACACCACTGTGCAAAGCAGAGGAGCAGCGGAGTTCCTGGCACTCAGCCAGCATTGCGCTCCCAGACGCGGGCAGGTTGGATGCTGGGCTGATCCCTACCAGTGCCTGCGCCTCACATGCTGGGGCCAGCTCTGTGCTGTCACCAGGACCGCAGGGTCTTTCTTTTTTTCTGCTCCACCTTTTTTTCTTAGGATTGCTTGGTCAGAAAGTGGCTGTTGGAGAGCCAGACTTCATATCTCAGGCAGGAAGATGGAGAAAGGGGAAAATACAAGTGGGTGCATGTTGACTGAGTATATACTCTTTGAATCACTTTCCTGGAAGCTTGTCACTAAGGTATTGACTTATGCTTCATCACCCATCCTATCTGCAAAGGTGGCTGGGAGGTGTTGTTTGTTTAGTTGTTTCTTTTCTTAAAAGGGCCCAGTGCTACCTCCACCAATATAGTCTTAGTTATTATGAAAGAGGGAGAGAAGGGGTATTGGGTAGATTACTAACAGCCTCAGCTAAGCTGGGCAATTTTAGCACATGGTCATGCATTCTACTGAATGTGTGGATTAGCTAAATAATTAAACCACTCTGTGCCTTGATTTTTCTCACCTTGCAAATGGACTTAATAATAACACCTCCCTTGCAGTGACTCAATTTTATAGGACTGTTATGAATATTCAATGAGAAAATGTATGTGAAGGCTCAGCTGTAGGAGGCACACTGTTGGCACCTGTACATGTTAGTCGTGATGGTGAGCACAACAGATAGTGAGGATCCAGATCCTGAAGTCAGACTGCCTGGGTTTGTATCCTGCCTCCAGCACTTTCTGCTCAGTCATGGGCCTGTGTATTTCAGTGGTAAAATGGGATGATAGAATCTCTTTCTTTGACTTGCTATCAGATTGAAAGGATCCACGTAGAATGCTTAATAGAGTGTGTGGTGTATCAGAAATGCTCAAAGAATGTTATTCATTATGATTACGGAAGCACAGAGAAGGGGCATGTAACACAGACTCAGTCAGGGAGGGCTTCCGCGGTGGGTGGTATCTGGGTTGTATTGTAGCAGATGTAAAGGAGAAAGCCCAGTGAAGAAGGGGGGGAGCATGGCACAAGCAGAGTGGGCAGTGAGGCGGTGTGAAGGGTCCTGTGTGCCTGGGCTCCAAGGTCAGGTGGGAAGTGGGATGAGTTGAGATGGAGAGGAAGGCTGTGTTTAGGACGTGGAAAGCTTGAATGCTGTCATGAGGAACTGAGAGGCCTGGGGGGGATCCTGGCCTCCTGCCCCATCTCCTGGAGGTGGTTTCTGAATGTGGACAAGATCATATTCACAGATGAGGAATTAGCTGATTTGAACTGCGCGTGGTTTATTGGCATCTGTAAACTGCTACCTGTTAACCAAAGGCTCAAGCCCTGGCCAGGCTCCTCTGGGAAGGGGCCACTAATCACCTAATGATTTCCACTTTGGCAGAGAAGGAAATGCTAATAGCTGGAGGCTGATCTTGTGACTGGAAGAGAGCAAGGCTGCTGTAAGTTCTCACAGGCATATAAAAACAAGTTGACTCTAGGTTCCAACAGAGCTTGATTACCCATTAGCTGATGAGAACAGATTTGTTTGTCAGATTCCCCAAGAAATTAAGTTGTGGGCCAGAGAGGTAGATTCTGAAGTGGGAGGAGAAGGAGGAGTTGCCGGGGATACAGGGGCGCATTGTAGTTCAGGGACCATCGGGACAGTAAAGGGGCGGCTGGCTCCTTCGCTGTGAGGTTGAGTAGAAAGAGCCCTTGGCAGGAGTCCACAGACATGGGGGGTGTTCTCATCTCTGTCCCTGGGTTTCCAGAAACAATGCATAGTATTCTGTACAACACGGATAATAACACTTCCTGGACTGGCTATACTAGGCTGTTTAAGGATCACATGAGAAGATGTATGCCTGCGAAGACACTGACTGTGTAAGGTGTACTTAGAGTAAACCACAGTCTCTGCCCCAATCTTCGGGGCCTTCTGACAGATTATAGAATACACCGGTTTCTTTCCCACCTTTGTCTATTGACATGTGCTCCTTTTCTGCTTAGAACATTCTACCAGGTTTTCTAGGGCTTGTTCTGCCTCACCTCAGCTTATAAACCGCTTCAGAAACGCAAGAGCATTGAAAGCCTGCACTCCGCTCTGGGCCTTTACTGTCCAAGACAGCAAGTGGTTAAACCCAGGCTTCCAAGCAGGACTCTTGGGTTCAAATTCAACTCTGAAATATACCAGTTGTTTGACCTTGGGCAGTCACCTAACCTGTCTGTGCCTCACTTCCCACATCTATAAGATGAAATATTAATACGGGTATCCCCCGCTTTCGAAAGTTGAAGTTCACTTCACTTTTACAAAAGACCTATATTAGTACCTGTTTTCAACAACTAAAAGGAATCTCAAGAGGATTTTCACTTTTATAAAAAAAGCCATTAACGAACTAACAAAGGTCTTTTGTGAAAGCAAAGTGGTGTAATGCAAACTTTCAGAAAGGGGCGGATGCCCTTGACTTCATGCCATTTCATAGGAATGTTCGACTTTCAGATAGTGTGGGAAACCTGTAATATCTATTTCACCAAGTGATGTGGACAAAGGATGACTTTAATAGATGTCAGCTATTATTTTACTGTTCATCAGAGAGCTCTATTTCCTTTCTAGAACTAACCATATCTATGATTAATTTATTGTAAGTATGTTTATTATCTGACACCCGTAATGGGATCTTTGTAAGAGCAGCGACCCAGTCTTTCTCATCCATTCTTTTTTTTTTAAGGTTATTTATATTTTGAGAGAAAGAGAGAGAACACGAGGGAGGCAGAGAGAAAGGGAGAAACAGAATCCCAAGTAGGCTCCCTGCTTTCAGCGCAGAGCCTGACATGGGGCTCAAACTCAGGAACCATGAGATCGTGACCTGGGCCAAAATCAGGAGTTAGATGCTTAACCAGCTGAGCTGCCTAGGGCCTCTCTCATCCATTCTTATGTACCATGTGCATAGCACGGTGCCTGGCACCTAGCACATGCTCAAGAAATAGTTGTTGGACAAGGAGTGTACTGAAGGAATACTTCCCAGAACTGAGCCCAGCGGGTGACTGAGACAGTCCTGGGACCAGCCACAGAGCTTGTCAGATGGCCCTGCTCTGTATTTCATTCTCCTTGTGCAGGGCTTTCGCTTATGTAATGAAACAGCAGTGAAACCCCACGACACCTGAGGGCTTCCCCTCCCGCTAGCCCAGTATCTGACCACAAAAAGGGGGAAGAAAAAATAAGAGGAAAAGAGCAGCTCCAAACCACATGCTTCTTGGGACAGAAGAGTGAGCTGTCTTTTTCCCAGAGTCACGTGAGTTTATTGCAGCAGACTGGGGGTATGTTTCGTCGTGCCCGAGAACAACCAACAGATGAAGCGTCAGATGCCCTGGCCTTGGTGTCAGCAGTCGAGACTTTTTCCAACTCTGCCCCCGAGTTGCTGCGCAACCTCCATCAGGTCACTTTACCTCTCTGGATCTCTTCAGTCCTCATCTACAAATGGAAGGGATTGGAATAGATGATCAAAGGAGAGTGGCCATACAGTACTGGCTTGGCCTATAGATCCGGTATAATTATTAGTGATAACTTCTTTCGTTCTCTAAGTGACCTAGACCACCTGATAAATTATAAGATCAGTTTGATTTGTCCCTTCCAGTTATAATATTTTGCCTTCAAAAAAATGTGTTTTATTGCCTGCCCCTGCCTCTGCCCCACCCCCAGATTCATGATCTGCCTCACTTCGGGACCCAAGATGCTGACCTCCAAGGACATTGTCACTTGGATGCCTCTGCTCCCTGGTTTCCAGTGAGGATTGGCAATGGGAGGTATCAGCAGATGGGCGTGTGGGAAAAGAGACGTAGGGGCATGAATCCTCTGCTGCCCCCTTCACTGCAACCTTGGAAGTGGCTGCTGCCTACACCCACATCTTTCCTGGGCCTGATCTCTGTGAACCTCACCCTCGCCTGGCTCCTTCAGGCCTAGGGATGAGGGGTGGTAAGGGCTTCCCTGGGTGTGTTGCCTTTCCCAGCTGCTTCCTTAACTCTGCCCACACCTCGGTAGATAGTCCCTCATTGAATTCCTTCCAGCCAACTGTTTTGAGTGTGCTGCCTATTTCCTGCCTCACTTGAACAAATACAGATTCTTTAACACTCAGATCCAGTCTCCATCTGGGGCACGGAGCTCTTTAACACAGGGAAACCTAAATCCAAACATGGGCAGCTACCCTGATGGACCTTATTTTCTAGGATGCTAGGAGAGCTGTGGACTGACTTCTACCTGGTGAATGAATGAAGGGGAGGGGACATGATGATGACCGTTGAGCCAAATGCCATTTAGTGCCACTTTAGCAGCACAAAAATAAAATGAAACTTACAATGCATGCCTGACACATAACAGGCATTTGAGAAATGTGCATTGAATAAGATTTCCACCCCCCAATTTTATTAAGAACATTTTCAACAACACAGAAGATTGCACAACTTGCACAGTGAACACCTACATACTCACGTCTAGATGTTAGTATATTTGCTGTATCACACATCCATCCAACCATCTAATCCTCCATCCATCAATCCATTCTATCTTTTTTATATTTCAAAGTGAATTGTAAACACAGTATGCTTTTCTCCTAAACAGTTCAGCAAAATAGTCATTTTTTTTCATTGCAAAGGCAATTGAAGCTAATTGTAAAACTTTTTGACAATATAGGAGGTATGAAGTGAGAAGAAAATCTCTCTCTCTTCTATCTCCAGTCTTGTTCTTCAGGCATGACTGCTCATAAGTATAATTCCAAATATATAATTGGAACTATATATATATATATATATATATATATATATATATTTGATATTTTACCAAACAAGAATTATAGCATACTTATTGTTTTGCAGCTTGCTTGAAAAAATCATTCACACCTTGAAGTCATTCTCTCCCATCAGTAATTTCACTTTCTCTTAACTCTTTTCAATGGCTGTAGAATTTTCCATATTTTTTTACTTAACCATTTCATACTGATGGATATTCACACTGTTTCTACTTTTTTCATATGGTAAACAATGGTGCAGTGAAATATTCTTATGCATTTCTTTATAATATATAGTATTTATTAAGCACCAAGTACATGTTAGGCATCGTTCTATGCTCTGGGGATAGTGGGGGTAATGAGACAGATAAGATCTCTGTGTGGAAATTACATTCTCGTGAGGGAGACAGATTATAAACTGGAAAACAACATGAAATTTTAACTAGTTATGGAGAAAAACAGAACAATATGGTAGATGGGGATAGCAGGTACTACTCCACAAAGGGTGGTCTGGGAAGGCTTCTTTGAGAAAGTCACATTTAAAAATTAAAAAAAAAATTTTTTTAATGTTTATTTATGTTTTGAGAGAGAGAGAGAGACAGAGCGTGAGCAGGAGAGGGGCAGAGAGAGAAAGTGGGAGACACAGAATCCAAAACAGGCTCCAGCTTCGAGCTGTCAGCACAGAGCCTGACGTGGGGCTCAAACTCCTGAACTGCAAGATCATGACCTGAGCCCGTGTCAGACGCTCAACCGACTCAGCATCCCAGGCACTCCAAGGAAGTCACATCTGAGCTGAGACCTGAGTGATGAGGAGGTGCCCATTATGCAAGTCCCAGGGTAAAGGCACAGCAAATGCAAAGCCCCTGAGGTGGGAACAAGCTTCCAGCTTGGTGTGTTTGAAGAATAGAAACAGCCAGTATGACTGAAGTATAGCAAATGGTTGGAAATGCAGTTAGTACGGTAGGTAGGGGCCAGATCTTCTAGGGTCAAGAAGTTTGAATTTAATCCTTAGTGCAGTACATCTGATTACATTTTAGTCACTGGGAAGTCATAAAATAAAACTAGCTTCGTCTGACCTGTGTAGAATGGAATGTGAGCAAACACGTTTCATGTATTCGGTTAGCTGCAGCATCGAAAGCCAGAGTTTCGCCCAGGCTGTGTGTGAAGCATCCTGGAAATAGAATGAATGTCAGGGTCCGACAGATGTGTGTTCAAACTCCGGATCCACTGGTACATATCCGAAGGTGAAAGTAGGGTCCCAAAGATATGTGTACACCCATGTTTATAGCACTATTATTCACAATAGTCAAAAAAAGGAAGCAAACCAAGTGTTTATCAAGAAGAGTGGGTGGGCAAAATGTGGTATATGCACACGATGGAGTATTATCCAGCCTTAAAAATAAAGGAGACTCGGACACATGCTACACTATGGGTGAGCCTTGAGGATAATCTGGTAAGTGCAATAAGCCAGGCACAAAAAAATACTGTACGGTTCCACCTTACATGGAGTATCTAGAATAGTGAAATTCATAGAAACAGAAAGTAGAGTGGTGGTTGCAAGGGCTGGGGAGAGGGAGGCATGGGGAATTGTTTAATGGGTATGGAGTTTCACTTTTGCAAGATGAAAAGAATTCTGGAGATGAGTTGCACAATAATGTGAATGTACTTAATACTACTGAACAGTGTGTATGCTTTAAAATGGTAACTTTTATGTAATGTGTATTTTACGATTAAAATTTTAACAAAAATTCCAGCTCCATCACTTAGGAGCATTGTGACTTGGCCAATTAGTCCCTCTGAGCCTCAGTTTTTGCATCGTAAAAGGGAGGCAGTAATACCTCCTAGCTCTTGTGGAGACAGGCTCAAATGCTGTCTCATTCCAGTCTCCCTTTGCAGAATTTAGAAGGCTTCCCAGCCCCTCCCCAGGCAGCTGAAAGACCCCTTCAGTGAATTTCAACTGAGTTGCCCTTGTACTAATACTTGTGGATGCTCAGTGAATACTTGTTGACAGACTTGCTGACTGAATCCACTTGTGTAGACATGATCCGGAAGGAGACATATGTGTCAGAAGCTGTGTCTGGTCCATAGTTGGCATCCCATAAATATTTATGGAACAGGTGAATGAACAAAGTGGATGATACGCTTGGCTGTGATTGTAAAACAATCTGCCTGTTCCAAAACATAAACAAGATTTTTTTTTTCTCATCTGTAACATCATCATTGCTTCAGAAAATAAAGTGACTGAGGGGCGCCTGGGTGACTCAGTCGGTTAGGCGTCTGTCTTCGGCTCAGGTCATGATCTCATAGTTCGTGAGTTCGAGCCTCGTGTTGGGCTCTGTGCTGACAGCTCAGGGCCTGGAGCCTGCTTTGGATTCTGTGTCTCCTCTGTCTCTGCTCCTTCCCCGCTCATGCTCTGTCTCTCTCTGTCTCTTAAAAATGAATAAAAACGTTAAGAAATTTTTAAGAAAATAAACTGACTGAAAGCCCTGTTGACTGAGTCTCATCTTAGCATCTTATTAGTTTTCTATTGCTAGAAAATAACACATTTCCACCAATACGAGTGGTTTAAACAACACACATCTATTACCTTACAGTTCTATGGGTCAGATTCCCAACATGGGTCTCGTTGGGCTAAAGTCAAGGTGTCAGTGGGGCTGCATTCATTACTGGAGGTTCTAGGAATGGACCGGCTTCCTTGGACATTTGAGTTTGCAAAATCCAGTTCCTTGCGTCTGTAGGACTGAGATCCTGTTTCCTTTCTGGGTGTCACTGAGGGCAATTTCTAGCTTCTAGCAGCCACCCACCTTCCTTGACTTGCGCCCACTTCTTCTGTCTTCAAAGTCCTCAACTCTTCTCCCCTCTCATCTCTCTGACCTGGCAGAGAAAGGTTCTCCAACCTTTAAGGACCCAAGTACTTAGATTGGGTTTCCCTGGATAATCCAGGATATCCTCCCCGTCTCAGTGTCCTTAACCTTAATCCCACTTGCACATTCTCCTTTAAAGATGGAAAGATCCTGGAGATTAGGGCATGAATGTCTTCGGAAGGCTATTATTTTGCCTACCACTACATCTGTTATCACTTCAGAATGAATCGGTTTCTCAGGGCAGGTAGTTTGTCTCCCAGCAAAGAGCTCTGGGAAATGAGGCCAATAAAAGGGAAATTTGGATTAAGGGAAGAGAGGTGAGGCACTGGCAGTAAATATGCTGGCAGGCCTGTGAGTGATGCTACAGAGAGAGGTTCCTGGCTTTACCGTATCTAGGTCGCTAAAACAAGAGAGAAATACTCACAAATGCCAAGAAAGTTAAACTTTGTGTGGCTTACAATTTCCCTTCAAATCAGTTCTGCCAAGGATAAAGCAACCTTCCCTGGCCATGAATAGTCATAATAGGTTTCCCCAAGATTTTCTTGAGTTGATTGATGGGTTATTATGGGCTCATTGCTGCCAATAATTGAAGGGTGTTGTCTTCCAGATGTTAACAGAGTAGGCATTACTTGATGCTCACCCCACACCTGGCATTGGCTCCTATCGTGGGTCCAGCCACTAATCGGGGACCTGGTGGTGTCCAAGGCAGACCTTTAGGTCACTTCCAGAGCTTTCTCTCTAGAGAGTGTACATTACATGGCTCAGATGCCATCTGTTTTGAATCTTTTTCTTTCCCTCTTTGCCATTTTCTTTCCTCCTTTCTCTCTCTTTCCTGCCCTCTCTTCTCTCCTCTCTAGTTTTTGGTGTTTTAGGATCAAAATAATGAAAAAGAATAGACACAATTTCAGCTCAGGAAATAACCCAAAGGTATAAGGAAGTCTGTACAAAGTTCACTGCTTGACTCTTCCCCATGCTGATACAACAAGTTTACAGCAAAGGAATCTTGTCTGGGGAAATGAGGCAATGAGAGGTTGAAGTAGCACTGTGGGGTGAGGTGTGGCAGTCTGCTGCTCCTAGATGTCACGGAACCAAAGAGAGAGGGAGAGAATGGCCTCTTCTGAGGCCTCGGGATTACAGGTTTCAGGTCAACCACAGTCGTAATTCTCCCATACATTGTCCCTATAAGAGGGATGGCAGGGAGACTCTGGGCCATGGTTTGTCCTTAGAAAAGGAGTGTGTTGGGCTTGGGCTTTCTAGATGCCACCACAGTGGGATGGGAAGCCAGAGTCTCAGCCTGTGCTAATAGAGGTCACAGCTCTTGGGAACAGGGCTTGCAACACAGAGGAAACTCCCCCTCCCTGCCCGTGACCACACCCTTGCTTCTCTCACATTTGGGCTTCCCAGTCAGACAGCTCTGGGGACGACACTGGCGTGGGATCATCGAGAAGACTGCTTGGGAAACCCAACAGGAAAAAGAGGTAGTTTGAGCCAAGAAAAGCCACCAGACTTTTCTTTTGGCTTGAGGCATTGTGTATACATTTGAATAATAAGAGCCAAATTAATGTTACAATTCTGATGTGACTGTTGAGCCACAGTGGTGTGCTAATCACAGTTTTCCAGGGATTATCTTCAGTCCTTATGCTAACTCTGCAAGGTAGGCTTAATCTACATTCTATAGGTGTTGAAATTGAGAATGAGAGAGGTTGCGAGAGTTGCCAAAGGCCACAGAGTGTGTGTGGTAAGGCTGAGCTTCAAGGTCAGGTTCAGTTGATTTTAAAGCCTGTTTTCTCTTTCCCTCCCTCCTTCTCTTCCTTCCTTCCTTCCTCCCTTCCTTCCTTCCTCTTCTATTTTCTTTCTGCCCTGTTTGCTTTGTGTCTTTTTAAAAAGAAATACATTGTCACATATGCTGCAGGAGTCCCTTTGTGTCCCTCCCCTGTCTCATTCTCCTCCCTTCCTCTCTGGAGGCAACCAGTCTCTCAGTTGAGGCTATCGAGTGGGAATATCCTCCCACCCTTCATTACCTGTTCACAGCCATAAGCCATCTATAGCCTGGTGTGTTTTAAATGTTTACATATATGAAAAAGGGCTAAAAGTATTCATTTACAGAGGAAAAAAATACAAATGGCTCTTAACAAAAAAAATTCACGGTCTCATTCACTAAAAGAGCAGCACAGATTAAGATCACCTTGAGATACTGTTTTTTAACCTCGTCAGATTGGCCAGTACTGACAATTTGGTAACTCACTGTGTAGAAGAGGCCACAGGGAAGAGGTAGTCCAATTTTGATTGTGAGTGAGTGAAGTGATGTCTTCTCGCTAGAGGGCAATTTGACAGTCTGCATCAAAAATGCAAATGCCCCAGGGAGCCTGGGTGGCTCAGTTGGTTAAGTGTCGACTCTTGATTTGGGCTCAGGCCATGATCTCATGGATCGTGGGTTAAAGCCCAGTATTGGGCTCTGTGCTGGCAGTGCGGAGCCTGCTTGGGATTCCCTCTCACCCTCTCTCTCTCTGCTTCTCCCCCTCTTTTTGTCTCTCTTTCTCTCAAAATAAATTTTGAAAAAATGTAAATGCACAAAATTACAAGAGAAATTTCATTTCCAGAAATCTGTCTATAGGTATATGTGTACATCTTCAAAAGCACATGTGTTCAAGGTGATTCTTTAAAGTGTTGCTTGTAATAAAAAGACCGGGAATAATCCACACACCCATCAATAAGGGACTGGTTGAATAAATTGTGGTACATCCCAACTAGAAAAAAGAATGAAGGTATTCTCTATGCCAAAGTGGAAATTTCTCCCACACATACTGACTAACAAAAAAGCAAAAGTGCAGAACACTATGTATAGTATGCTACCTTTGTGCAGCAAAGAGGAAAATTAAGCTTATCTGTCCAGGAAGTTTACATATGAAAACTAGTAACAGTGTTGTATGTGGGAAGAAGGGAGGAGGATGAAAGAAGAAAGGAAGACTTTTAAATGTATTTTAAAATATATTTTTTTTTTTGAGCAACATGGATGGACTGTGTTACCTATCCCCAAAATTAAATTAAAAAACTAGAATGGCATTATACAGTATAAGTCATTCTGCATAACATTTTCCAGTCTGGTTTATGTTATTGAGGCCTATCTATGTGGTCATGACCTTGATCTTTCCATTAATTATGCTGCCTTGAACTGTAGAGTCTTACAGCTGGACTGTAAGTCTTACTGTTGGGAGGTCACCCAGCTCCCTACTTTCATGTTACTGGAAAGACACACGAAGGTGCAGGAATGGCAAATGACTCCCCCAGGCCAGCCCGGCAGGTTGGTGCCAGAATTGGGGTTGGCCTCAGATCTTGCAACCCTGGCTGGGAGTCTGGGGCTGCCTTTCTTCCTCCACCCCCCAATGCCAAAACCACCTCCTGGTTCTTACTAGGTGTTGGTAATATTATGTGTTATCCTTTCCTAGGGATGTTTGCCTTTTAAAAACAAAACAAAGATAAACAACCACATCAAACACAAAACAGTGATCACCGTTTTATGCAATAGAGGTTATTTGGGGTGAGGGAAATGGAAGGGGGCACACGAATAGCCGTGGTGTTGTTAGCCAGGGTTGGAATAAATTTTATAGTATCTCTTTTCCCATTTCTTCTCTGTAAATAAATAAGCAAATAAATAAAAGAAAAGAAAAAGAGAAAGGCGAACAAAACAAAACAACTA
Organism: Acinonyx jubatus; assembly: GCF_027475565.1. NCBI lineage: Eukaryota > Metazoa > Chordata > Mammalia > Carnivora > Felidae > Acinonyx > Acinonyx jubatus. The sequence goes on along the minus strand of NC_069380.1, from coordinate 186,017,993 downwards.
GGTCATCACTCTTTCACTTGTATGGTTGGTTCTGCCTTGAGCTCAGGAAGGAACTAATTTGTGGCTTGAACTGGCAATAACATTGTGACAAATATTGTTAATGTAACAAAATGCTATTAGTCTTTTTGTTGCCATAGAAACAGTCAAGGCACTCATAAATCCCCTACAGTGAATGAGACCTCTGCAGGTCAAGTCCCTGGTCCTGCCATCATGCAGGACCCCATTAACCATCCTGACAGGGGAGGACCTTTCAGGATTTACCCTGATAAATAACCCCATTCCTTAGTAAAGCACTAGGTCACAAGTGGTAAGGATACAAAAATTCAGGTGGTTTCACTTCAAATCTAATAGCATAGATGGGTTTTTCCCAGAATTTTATACTAAAACATTTTAGCAGTGAGGGAGTCGGAACAATGTGAAGAGGTCCTACCTAAGCTTGGAATTTGGGTCACATTTGGGATTTTCAGTCACAATTTCATGCAAATGCTAGATTCCATTTTGTAAGATAAATGTGTTTGCTTTAAGGTACACATTTATATTTCATTAACCATTTTTCCCCCTCCCCATTCTTCAAATTGATGCTGCAAGAAGATACACTGTGGTGATCTGTGGCTTTGGATATCTTCTGTCTGGATCTTGGCAGGGATCTTTGTACACAGAGATCAAGTTTGAGAAGCATGGATTGGCCAGAAGTTGGAAACTGATTTTGTAAAGAGCCAGACAGTACATTTTTAGGCTTTGTGGGCCACGCTGTTTCTGTTAACAACGATTCAACCCTGACATTGTAGTCTTTTAGTAAAAGCAGCCATAAACAATATGTAAATGAACTGGCATGGCTGTGTCCCAACAAAATTTTATAAAAGCAGACAGATTTGGCCCATGGCCTAAATCTGGCTTGCGGGTTATAGTTTATTAACGCCTTAGATGAGACAGTACATGCTCAGGGGTTTATAAAAAGGACATATTTTCAGCTAGAACAAATAAGAAAGAAGAATGGGAGTAGAAATTCCATTGACCATTGAAGGCCACCTGTTATTTCAAAGACCAGAGAGGAAATGATAGCATTATAGGCAGGAGACCAGTGTAATCAAAGGCAAAATTTTTAGGTTTATGTGTAGGTTGGGGACAGGGAAGACAGTAATTAGATCAGTTTGGCTGCAGGAAGGAATTCATGTCCAAGAGAAGCATGCTAAACCATTAGGCCTGGAAGGGACCTTTCTGATCATTTTCTTCTCATTTTACAGATGGGGAAATTGAGGTCAAGAGAGATCTCAGATCTGGAACAAGGCTGGAGAGCGGAGTGCCTTGAATACTAAGCTAAGGGATCTCAGCTCTGCAATGCGGACCAGTGATGTTTCAACATTTCCTCATTTGAATGCTTATTCATTGACCCACTTCCTACATGCCATGTGACCAGATGTCCCAAGAAGAGTTCCTTTGGGATGAAGTTAATTCTGATCCTTTGTATACCATTGTGAAATAGCACTGCTGAGATGGTGACAAGACACATCTGAAGCAATCACCTAGACGAGTGCCAAGGATCCAAAAGCTTTAGCTTCTCATCCTGCTGTTAACTTGTTCTGCTAGCCCAGACGGAATCCTGAGCTCTCCTATAGTTAAACAAGAAGCATTCATCCTCAGAACCAGTGGCTCTGGCCCCTTCTCCCACCATGAACTTGACGTAATAAATAACCAGAGGATACTGGAGTAGGAGGTGCCACAACCTTGTGTGACCCGGATACTCGTTCATTGATTTTTCCCTACTAATTATTGAGCACTTCAGATGCCCTGGGTGTTGAGGATAAGCAATAAAGAGGTAAGCAGGCAGGCTTCTGCCCTCATGGAGCTCACATTCTAATGGTGTGAGGAGGGGAACATAAACAACACACAAGTAAACAAAAAAGCAAACAAGAATTTCAGTTGTAGATAAGTGCTTCCAGCAAAATTGAACAGGGTGTCACGTTAATGGCTGGAGGGACTATTTTTTTGAGGAGAGACCTGAAGGTTGAGAGGAGAGCAAGCACAGGGCACTCCAGGCAGGGGGCAGAGTAGGAGGAAAGACCCAGAGTGTGCTGTTGGAGGAACAGAAAGAAGGCCTGAGTGTCTCCAGGGTGGTGGGTGGGGAAAGAGGGATAGGAGACAAGGAAAAAGAGACAATGTAAAGAAATGGATGAATTTTAATCTGGTTGATTATGTGACTCAACTTGGTCTCTCTCTCTCTCTCTTTTTTAATGAATTCTCTTAAACCCATTGAGAGAAATGTGTGAAACAATATCTGCCCTTGTTTTTAAGAGGTGATTTCTGAGTATATCGTTCTTGGCTGTCGCCTGACTTCCACCAGCTGCCGTTGCCATCTCAGCTCTAATTGTCAGTCTTTTGTAGGTGACCTCTGTTTTCTCTGCCGCTTTTATAATATCAGGTCTTTGTTTTAGTGCTCCTTAGTTTATCTATAAATGTGCTCAGGTGTGGATTTAATCTTATTCATTCTATTTGGGGTTTGGTGGGGAATCCTCAGTCTGAAGCTTAGTTTCTTGCACCAATTTTGGAAAATGCAAACCTATTAACTCATTGAAAATTTCCTCTCTTCCACTCTTTCTATTCATTTCTCCAGTACTTTAACAAGATGCATGTTAGTCCTTCTAAGCCTGTCATCCATTATTCTTGACATACCTTTCCTATTTTACCTCTTTTTGTCTAGTTACTCTGTGCTCAAGTTAGAATAATTTCGGATATATAGTCACATTTATCAATTCTCTTCAGCTGCACTTAACATTCTGGTTTCTATTTTTAAAAGAGCATCCAGGCTGTTACTTGGAGAATGATTTGGAGGGATTATGAGTAGAAGTAAGATAATTGACAAGCCTAGTCCAGGTGGGAAATAATGGTGGCCTCTATCAGACAGTAGCAGTGGTGACGGAGAGCAGTGACTAGATTCAGGATGTATTTTGGAAGCAGAAGAAACAGGACCCGTTGAGTGATTGGATGTGGGGCTTTGGATGGTGCTGCTGGTGGTATTGGTGAAGTGAGAAGCAGAAATCAAGGATAACTCATCGGGGTTGGCACTTAAACAACTAGTAAATGGTGGTGGTTTTTTGTTGTTGTTAAGATTGGAATAGTGGGGATGAACGGTTTGAGTGGGGAGTGTGGTCAGTTCATAGGTCCATCCTGGGTGTGCTGGAGTGGAAGATGCATTTGAGGCCTCCAGGAAGGGATATGCAGTTGGCAACTGGAGGTACACTAGTTCTGCATCTCCAGTTAAAGGGTTGGCATTCTCTCTAACACCCAAATAACAATTGTTTATGACAGTTTGCATGACCACACATTTTATATCTCCTCCCTGGAATTTCTGGGGCTCCTTAAAGAAGATCTGTTAATTCCCTGGACCCATCCTGGTTTCTGCCTTTCACCTCCACTAGGCATTCTGTTCCCATCTCTCCTCAACCCTGTGACACCATACAACTTCTCTGCCCGAGACTGGACATGTTTAAGGGAACTGATACATGTTGTCAAATAGCTCTTCCCAGAGATTGTGCCGCTTATATTCCCATCAATAGAGAAGGCGTGTCCATTTCCCCACATTCTCACTAGTGTGTATATATATATATATATATATATTTTATAGTTTATTCATTTTATTTTGAGAGAGAGAGAGAGAGAGAGCAAGCACATGAGCAGGGAGGGGCAGAGAGAGGGAGAGAGAGAATCCCAAACAGAGTCCGTGCTCTCAGCACGGAACCAGACGCGGGGCTCGATCCCACACACTGTGAGATCATGACCTGAGCTGAAATCAAGAGACGGATGCTAAACTGAGTGAGTCACCCAGGCACCCCACACTTTCCAACTTAATAGATGATAGAGGGTGACACATTTCAATTTGTATTGCAAACATATGCTTTAAACAATAATGTACGTCTATAGATTTCAACACTCCAAATCATTCAAGCACTCATAATCACACATAATCATGCAGGAATTTTAGGGTGCAGATAACAGTGCTAGCTGAGAAGTGCCACTCCACACCAGGCTCTGCAGTTGTGGTACCTCTTTCATCCCCCATGGCATCCTGATGCAGTGTTATTATTATTTTTTTAAATTTTTTAATGTTCATTTTTGAGACAGAGAGAGTGAGCATGAACGGGGGAGGGATTGAAGGAGGGAGACACAGAATCCAAAGCAGGCTCCAGGCTCTGAGCTGTCAGCACAGAGCCCAATACGGGGCTCGAACCCACAAACTTTCAGATCATGGCCTGAGCCGAAGTTGGACGCTTAACCGACTGAGCCACCAGGCACCCCATGGTGTGTGTAATTATTATCCCTCGTTTTCTACATGAGGAAACTGAGGCCAAGGGAATAAGTAACTTGTCCTAATGGTAGGGCTGGGATTGACATTTTAGGTCAGCAGGAATGCACAGCCCGAGCTCCTAAGCCTTGCCCTCCTCTCTTCTCCTGCCCTAGGAGGGATGCTGGCCCAGAACTGCTCCTTGCCCAGGACAACAGCATTAATCAAATTCCTTCTGGAAATTATTTTCATCTCTTAACCACCCCCTCTCACCTTCCTGCTTTTTTCTCCCAGGTTTCTAGATCCTTTTGGGGTTCACATGTGGGCAGTATAATCTTCTGTGATCCTACCTCAGCGAAAACATTCCAGTCATCTGTGGGCAGGGGTAACAAAGGCCATGAAACTTCTGCAGGTTTAGGGGTGGGGAGGGGCCTCCCTGCTGGGGGCCCATCTCCTCTGCCACCTCTTTCCTGTCATACAGCAGTGAGGTAAATTTTATTTTTTCCTGATAATAATAATGAGATAATATATATTTAGGGCCTACTATGTGCTTGTGTCCTATTGTAAGCACCTTCATTCCCTGCAACTACCCAATGGCATACTTACCATTGTAAATGTTGTATGTGCTTATTACATAAAGTTTGAATAATAGAGCACCTAAGGACTGCCATGGCTAAGATCATGGTGTGTTCCTTTCTCATATTCTTTCTTGGCTTAAGTAGTTTTTATATATTTTAATGGGCATCACATCACATGTGCAGTAAAGTTATACATGTTCAACTATACACTTTTGAGAGAGAAGAGGGAAGGAAACCAAAGAATTTTGGTGGATGCGCTGGAGTGAGCATGAGATGGGAACAGAGGGGGATTCTGCTGTTCCCTCCTTAGACCTCAGCTCCTGGGCCTCTTGTCGTGTGAGTGTCTCACCACATAGGCTGTGGGTCTAGGTTTATTAAAGAGATATGTTGGGGTTCAACATGGCACCTCATTGGGACCATCTGCTTCCGCTGATGGTCACACTAGGAGTCAAAGATCCATTGAGCATTTAGGGAAGCACTGGCTGATGAAATGTACTGAGAAATGTGCATCTCCCATATGGTATCATGCTAAGGGGTTTCAAGGGTATATCAACTTTTGATATTTCTATGCAGAGAACTAACCTGACAGGCTAACAACCCCTGTACAAGATGCCACTTTTTGGAGCTGAGTCACCCTGTACTTTGAGGTTTAAATCAAAGTGACTTAAGCTCTTTATCCTATTTTCTTTAAACCTTATCCTACTTGCTGGGATGTCTAATGTCCTCCCCCAGATTTCTGTCATCTCTGAAGTTGACATTGTTTTGGTTCGTGCTGGTTCCGGGTTTCTGCCTGTGAGGAGCTCTGGGTTCACTTCTCCCATGAAGGGACCACACACTACCCTGCCCCCTGCATGGAGCCTGGCATGGAATTTGACTTCTACTTTTTGTTTTCACCCGGCCCTTCTCCTGAGGAGTGTGTGCTTAGTAGACTTAAATCAAGGTGTGCAGATTTGGGAAGGATTTTTAAAATTCCTAATAACACCAATAGATTAAAATTATTTTTTCTTTCACAATTTCTGAGCCATGAACCAGCAGAGTACCTGATGCTGTTGAGGCCTGGAGAAGGAGGCAGAAGATTGGGGCCTGTAGCCTCTCAGGTGTGACAGGATGCGTCTGTTCCCCCCCGGGTTGACAGAACACCCTGGGAAGCAGGACTACACTTGCCATTATCCCTAAGTGGGTTCTGAGCGGATGAGATGATCATAGTAAAAGGGGAGTGAAGGGTGGACTGTCTCTGATTGGGGAGAGAAAGGAGGGAAGCAGCTAGAGCCCAAGCTGGTGCTACATACCAACACCTATGTAGGGGGATGGCCCACACATGTAAGGGTGGCCTCACAACACTCCACAACGAAACCAATGTGTGTTCCCCATGAGATGAAGCCTCACAGGGAGAGCCAAAGGCCAGTCCATGTCATTCAAGGAAACGACAACCCATGTAATGAAGAGGACCAGTCCCTCACCAGGGGCAGCTAAGTAAGGGGACACTTCGGCCCTTCCATCCTTCTGTCCTGCTTCAACACCAGAGGACATGTGTGGAGGAGACAGGGTGGTGACAATAGACCCTACTCCCCTCCCTGCCAAGCTCCTTAGAGACACAGGTCCAGTGTTTGTGTTTGTGTTTGGGGTTGGGGGCAAACACTGTCAGGGGACGGTGGGAAGAAGAGAGTCATTGCTTGAAAATAAGCTCAAAATGTGAAGGAGTGACCCCTAATAACTGGAAATAAGTGGTATTGGACTAAGATGATGGTAAGCATTGCTAAAGAGAGTTTGAGAGCACATGGTGGCACTTTTGTGTTTGAAACTCTGTTCCTTAATAAACTGGATTCCATCGTAGTTATTGGGCAATGGCCTTTTAAAGATGCAATTTTCATAGCCAGTATGCCTTTCCCCAGCTGCTTGTATCTGCCCACTTCATGTGACAACTTTTTTCAGGCCTGGAGGGTGCCATCTCAATACATTGGCCATCGAAGGTGATGATCCAGGGGAGAGAAAGGAGGATGTCCCCAGAAAACCTTGCAGGCTCAGTAATTTGTATGGGAGTGAGCAAGAGGGTGTGATTGTCCCCTCTTACCTCTGGGGGTAGGAAAAGGTTATGTTCAGATCGGGTGTGTAAGAATATCAGGCCTTTTTAACCCACATTTACTGCCAAATCCTTCCCTTCTGAGTCTGAGTCACCGTTCCAGCCACCTGCTCCTTGTGGCCATCTGGGAGTCCTAAAATCATGGAGTCTAGGATGTCATCCTCACTCCCATCACTTAAGGCACAGTTGTGTCTGTAGAGCAGAATGAAGTAGAGAGAGAAAGTAATATTGAGGGCTGAGAGGGAGGAGGGACTCAGAAAGAGGGGCTATTTGGAAATGAAAACTGCCTTGGATTCCATCATAGCCTCTGTTCTGAGAACAAGAAGAGGAAGAGAGGCTGACAGGGGAGGTTAGTTTTTAGCAACTGTTTTAAAATTGACAACAGAGGAAGAGAGACCAGAACCACAGACAAAGTTAACATTTTGCACTTCAGCATCGTTTGATCTTTCAAAAAGTCCCCAATCTTCAGAGGGGTTGTCCCTGGATAAGAGGTTCTGTTCTAAACTGGAGGAAGATCTCAGTGAAACAGGGATGGAGTTTATGGTCCCTTCCCCAAATCACTCCCTATCAGCATCCCATAATACTGGGAATCCCCGGGGTTAACTTTGCTTTCCTTCTGGCCACACTTATGAAGCTCATTTAATGCATTCCATAGTGGTGTCTCAATTTATAGATGAGCTAATTGAGGCTTGGATAAATTAAACAGTGGCAACTCATACAGCTGGTAAACCACACATCTCAAGATTGAAGCTTAGGCTTGTTTGATTCCAGACTCTATCACACTAGTGGCCCCACTATATGTTCACTCTTATAGGATCGGGACCTGCTCTGTCAACTCTGTTACGTGGTTTACTGACCAAGGTAACCAGGAGATCAGCCTGTGGAGTTTGGGGGTCAGGAGGGCTTGAGTTTGAGTCTTGAATCCATCATTAATCAGTTGTGTGACTTTGGAAACTCAGTCTCTTCAGTTCACTCAAAAGGAGGCTGGGCTATGAGAAGTCCAACAAAGCACATGGTAAGCATTTTACTAGATTACTGTTAATTTTTTAAAGCTATATATTATTTGGCCATGAACAAGCAATGAAAGAGAACAAACAATGATCAGAATGATAGCTAACATTTATTGAGTGCCTAGGATGGATTAGACACTGTTGAAAGATCTCTCCATGTACTAAATTAATTCTCTTCACAATCAATGAGGTCTGTACAATTAACGTCAGTATACAAAGAAGAAGCACATCCAGCCACAGGTAGAGGAGTCAGGATTTGAACCAAGGTGGCTGAACTTGAGCGCTTGCACTCACCAGCAGGAGGTAAGCTTCGTGTGGGCCTTCTTGGGAAGTTGGAAGCAGAGGGTGATGCTTAGGGAGGGTGAATAGGAGGCTTTGGTCCTGGGGGCAGCATGTGGGCTTTGGGCTTTGGGAAGAGGGCAAGACAGGATGACCATGGACATGGAGTTGGGTGTTTGAGACAGCTGTCACCTGTGGGATCTTGAAGACTGAATTCTAAAGGTGAATCACACTGTCAGAGCTTCTGTTTCCTTAGAGATGGTCTAGACTCATCTCATGCTCTTTTAAACTGTGCCCTGTGGACCCTTAGAGTCCTCCAAGGAGTGGGTAGATGGGGTCCTAGGTGGGGGCTCAGCACATGGGTCTTTAAGACCCTCTTGCTTGCTTCAACTAGAGCGATTTCACTTTGCTTTTCACTTTTTTTTTTCTTTTAGGTACAACTTACATACAACAAAGCGCACAAATCTCATGAGAAAGCTTGATGAGTTTTTATATATGTATACATCCAGGTAGCCATTACCCAGATCAAGGTAAAGAACATTCTCTGCTCCCCGGGGCAAGTTCTCTGCTGTCCCCTCCTAGTCAGTGCCCTCACGAAAGATAACCACCTTCTGATCTTGCCTGTTTTTGAACTTCATATAAATAGAATTATAAAGTTCATGCTCTTTTTGTGTCTGGCTTCTTTCACTCAAAATTATATGGAGACATTCATCCACATTTTGGAGTGTAGCAATGGTCTTTGTTTTTTCATTGCCATGTAGTATTACACTGCATGACAATATTACAGTTTATTGATCTTTTGTACTATTGATGCACAGTTGGGTTGTTTCTGGGTTTTGGTATTATGAACATAGCTGTTATGAACATTCTTGCACAAGCCTTGTGATGGACAAATGAGTGCATTTCTGTTGAGTGTATACCCAGGGATGGTTTATAGAGCTCTGGTGGGTAGAATAGCTGTTTTTGAATAGACATTTCATAAAGCAGGGGTCCTCATAAGATTTCACTTGGGACGTGTGGCTGCTTAAGATTTCTTTTTAAAGGAAAAAGTTTAACTTCCACGAGTGCAATCCTCTGCATTTGCAGATGATCAGAGGGAGATTCAGAGAAGACGGTGATTTGCTCAGACTTAAGCCACAGCAAAGCCATGCCTGGAACTCAATTACTAGATAGAAGTTTCTTATGAACTTCTGAGCTGTCTGAAATGGGTGCTATATATCACTCAACCTGGCTGCTGGTCAGATGTGGAAAGGACAATCTGAGTCAGAAGCCCTGGGTTCAAGCCCCACAACTGTTACCAGTGTGTGATGCATGGCAAGGTACTTGCTGCTGTGAACTAACTGGAAAGTGGATACCCCTGCTTCCCAGCATTGCTGGATTAAAGGAGATCACGATGCAGAGACACTCCATTGGTTGAGAAGCACTTAACATCATTATTATCATTACCATCAAAATATATTCTAAGGGGATGCTTTGGTAAGCATACTGTTTCCTTGTAATATTAATGCTTATAATAATTCACTACTTCACATTTTATTTTTTTTAGCCTGACTTAATAGTTTTTAATGAGAGCTTTCTCCCCTTCATTAAAAAGCTAGTGTGACAGATAGTATTTCCCAAAGATGGCCACACCAAAGTATACCCCATCCTATGTGCTGCTCTCTGATGGAATATTTTTATGTGACACATCTCCATTGAAGTTAGCAGGGTCAACGTTCTCTCCCCTCAAACCTGCATGGACCTTTGTAACTACCTCAACTAATGGAACTTGGCAGAAATGAGGGTACATGAGGACAAATCCAGAGTTAGAAAGGAGAGGTCTACATTTTGGGGTGTTTCCTAGAGAGAACAGAAACAACCCCAGGAGAAGACACTGCGTTGGTTTTGCTTTTCTGATTTCACACTGTGGTCCTTTTCATTTCTCATGTCTTCATTTAAACTTTCCATAGCAAACACCCCCTTGAGTTAAACCTGAGATAAGAACTGAATTCTGAGTAGCTTCCAACTCAGATGGAATTGCAGTCGTTTGCAAGGAGCCTAGTGATTCCAGGAGAAAGGCCTGGAGGCCACATCCTCCTCTTGGGGATCGGCGGGGGTGGGGGGGAGTGGGGGGGTGGGTAGGGACAAGATTGTGGGCGAGAGCTCTCCTGGGAGGACGATAGCTCCCCTTAGCCTGAAAGACAGATGGGCTCCTGGCACCCAAGCCCTAAAGGCAGAATGACACCTATGAGTATGGGTGGCTGGGAGTCACACAGAGAGAGCTTGCTTGTTGATTTGCCTCCTGAGAGGTCCAGATTTCTGTGAAAAAGGTCCTTCTGTCAAGACGGTTTGTATTACAAATGTAAAAATAGTATATTCTTCACATATGTAAATTGCTTCCCACATTGGAAAGCAGGTTCACATGCATTTCTTATTTGATTTTTCCAAAGGCCATATAAAGAAGCTAGAGACTGTATCATCACCATCATCACCATCCTTCCTCCTTCTTCCTCTTCTCCTCTTCCTCCCCCTTCTTCTTCTTCCTCTCCTCCTTCTCCTCCTCCTGCTTCTCCTCCTTCCCCTCTTTCTCCTCCTTCTTCTCCTTCTGCCTCCTCCTCCTCTTCTTCTCTTTCTCCTCCTCCTTCTCCTCCCCCTCCTCCTCCTTTTCCTCCCCCTTCTCCTTCTTCTTCTTCTTCTTCTTCTTCTTCTTCTTCTTCTTCCTCTTAATTTTATATTTAAAAGAACTGAAAGGGTAAGGGCTTTGCCCAAGATCACACAGCTAGCAAGCAGAAATGCCAGTGAAAGAATTGGGTCTTCTGGCTTCTGAGAAAATTTCCTTTACTGCATGGTAGACTTGACCCATGCGGGAGCAGGAGTTTTGGGCACCATAGCAGATCAATGGCAGAGCTAACTTGAGGTGGGAGTACTCTTCACCCCTTTGATTGCCCCAAAGCTCTTTTCTATATGCATAATACTGACTCTATGTGGGATAAAATGCCCCTGTGTCCCCTGATGACTTTCCTGCCTCTGTCAGAAAAGAACCACCCTATCAGTCATTTACATTTTAGTGAGAATATAAGGACTTATGTTTCCTCTAACAGAGATATTTGTGTTTTACATCTTATCTCGCTGTGATGATTGACCCTTGGAAAAGGCATTCCCAGCATCAGTAAGAAGGTAGAAGAGGCATTTTCTCAGGGGCAAGGGGGGGAAGCTAGCAGGAGAGATTTTATAGACTCCCCCCAACCCCATAGCATCATGTCAGCAGATGCTAATTACTTCAGTCACAAAACTTCAGTTATCAAATATCTGAGTGGTGGGTGCTGGAGATACAATAATGAGTAGAGTGTGGTCCATGGAAAAAGTCACAGTCTGGTGGGGGAGACAGGCAAGGATGCAAGTAACTGTAATATATAGTAAGTGCTATCACAGATGTAAGTGTTTAGGGTGCTATCAAAGCATGAAGGAACCAGGGTAAGAAGCAGGACATATCAGAGGTTTTTGGAAAAGGTAACATCAGTTGGGCTGAGTCTGGACAGGCAAATAAAACTGCCATCTCTTGAATATCTTAGTCCGAGTTGTGTAGAAGAGCAAATCTGAGGGATTATATGCTGATACTAGGGAAGAGTATAACCCTAGGGAAAGCAGGCATGAAGGAAAGGGTAGTGAGTGTACAGAGTGGAGAGTAATATGATGGAGTGCATTATTGCACCGGCCGCAGCTCTGTAGCAAGCCTGGATGATTGCTGCCTCTCACTAGACAGCCTCAGAGAGGCTGCATGGAAGGTGGCCGATGCAGTGTCCTGTCGGGGGTCAGGGGATGGAGAGGAAATGTATTTTTTGGTTCTCTCCCATTTCTGATCCCCCAGTGGCTCAAGCTCACCCCAGGGAGAGTTAACTCTCATGTATTTCCAGTTCAAGTCGCATGCCCTGTGGCTGGCAATTTATCTGAGTCCAAGTCTGGGAGTATTGAGAGGTGCAAGAAGTCACTGGTGGCAGCTGTAGGGGCAAACGCTGTGGCCCGGGTGCTGACAGAGGAGATCTGAGGTAGCCTAGAGGGGGGAGCACGGGGGAGCTAGCAGGGCGTTTACACATACTGGATTGTCTAATCCTCACGATAACCCTGTGTGATGGGTTGCATTGTGTGCCCCCCAAAAGACTTGTTGAAATCCTAATCCCTGTTACCTGTGAATGTGACCCTACTGGGAAATAAAGTCTTTGCAGATGTCATCAAGATGTAAATGAAGAGGAGGTCAAAATGGAGAAGGGTGGCCCTTAACCCAATATGACTGTCGTCCTTAGAAGAAAAGAAGAGGCATAGAGACAGCCACATACCGAGAGAAGGATGGCAGGTGCCGACCTAGACAGGCAGGGAGATGCCGTGTGATAAGGCAGGGAGGCGTCCAGGAGCCAAAGAGCACCAGGAGTGCTGACAACAGCAGAGGCAGAGAAAAAGGCACAGAACAGATTCTCCCCTCCAGGCTCTAGAGAGAGCACAGTCCTGGGGTGCCTCAGTGGCTCAGTCAGTGAGCATCGGACTTCTGCTCAGGTCATGATCTCATGGTTTGTGAGTTTGAGCCCCACGTCAGCCTCTGTGCTGACAGCTCAGAGCCTAGAGCCTGTTTCGGATTCTGTGTTTCCCTCTCTCTCTGCCCTTCCCCACTCACATTCTGTCTGTCTGTCTGCCTCTCAAAATTAATAAACATTAAGAGACAGAGTCCTGAAGACTGTTTGATCTTGGACTTGCAGCCTCCAGAAGAATGATGCAAGTGCATACATTTCTGTTGCTTTAAGCCACCTGTTCGTGGTGCTTTTTGCAGGAGCCCGAGATGTAAGGTAGAGCTGAACAGAGGCATGATGCACAGATAACTGTGGCTCAAACCTGAAGAATGAAGCAGGGTGGGGCCCACGGTGTGGGGCTGGCCAGAGCGGACAGTTACTGAGAACATTCTACGCGGTGAGCGCTGCTCTGAGTGCTCTTCCTCTACCCTCCCATTTAATCCTCACAAAACCCAGTGAGGAACAACCTGTATATGCCTATTTTCCAAAGAAGGACTTGAGGCACAGAGCACTTAAGCAACTCGCTTAATGTCACAGTCAATGGCATTGAAACCCTGGCACCCCCAAGCGTATGGTCTTTTCATTCACCCTGCATTCATTCACCCAAGGCTGACACAGTGCCCCCTCTGTGCTAGGGGACGGGGTGCAGAGCTGGACACTTTGGTTCCCCCAACCTCACAGCCCTCACCGTCTTTCTAATCCAATCCAGTTGGCACTCTCCCACACTTGAGTTCAGAGCACTCAAGAACTGCTCTGAAATGTAGCTGGTCTGAGCTTATGTGCTATATGTGTAGAATACACACCAGGTTTAGAAGACCTAATAAAAAAGAATGCAAAATATACCATTAATAATTTTTAATATTGACTGCATGTTGAAGTGACTGTGTTTTGGATATAAACTATATCATTAAGGTTTATTGTACCTTTAAGAAAAAAAAGTGGCCACCAGAAAACTAGAGTCATGTGGGCGTTCACATGCTATTTGTGTTGGATGGCGTTGTTCTAGAATGTGAAGTCCTTGAAGGCAGGGGCTGTCTCTGTATTGTTCACCGTGGGTCCCAGGAGACAGAACAGGGCCAGTACACAATGGTCCCTCAATAGAGTTGTTGGATAATTGAATAAATGACCAAATCCCATGCACCTTTGCCTGCTCATCTGTTCCCTGTGAACACAAGGTCAGACCTCACTTGTACCTTGCTTTGTCTCTCTGGGAAATCCCTCAGTTATTCTGAGGCTTAAACAGAAAACAGAGGCTGCTTCATGCCAAGAAATGGAGAGGCTGCATATGTGGTGGAATTTGGAAAATAAAAAGGGTCAGAGTATTTCCAGCCACAATGGCAGCTATCACTGACTGGATGCAAATTCTGTGCCTGGCATCATTCTCAACACTTTGTACAGAGTGAGCCATTTAATTCTAACGACACTATGACATCCATCTCGCCATCAGCTCCATTTGATAGATGGGGGAAATTAAAGCTCAGATAGACTAAGTCACACCCCTGGGATTACAGGGCTGGATTTGTAACCAGGTCTGTTTGATAATGACACTTGGGTTCTCAACCACTCCCACAGAGCATAGGGAAAATGGGACTGGGATTCCCCCTCCCCCACAGAGTGACCCTTCACCAGGTCCCCTTTGTGCTGAGGCCCCAGAGCAGCCCTAGACAGCAGACGTCCTGGCTCTCCTGGGTTCTGGGGAACCTATCATCTGTGTGGTGTATTACCACATTTTCTGGGCATCTAGGCTCATTCTGCCAGTACATCCAGCCATATCTTGTCATGTATCTTCTTCACCAGATGGCTGGGCTGTTTGTGGGCTGGCTCCCCCACCTTCTGTACCTGTGACATGGCCATAAGCCAGCAGGTGAGTGAGCATCTGGGACAGGGAATAGCCCCCACCCGTGCCGTCTGAGAACCCATCCCTTCTTGTCCTTTGGGACCTTGGCTTCTGCCAATTCCTGGAGAGCAGAAACTCACATAGAGGCCCCAAACCACTTGTTCCAGTGCTGCTGAGGAATGTGTGCTGATCTTCCATGTGTTTGTATTAGTCCATTGTCCCTTCAGGTCAGGTGGTGGGCCTGCAGGTCATGAACCCAGGTGCTGGGATCAGGCACCGTGCCCTTCAGTTCAGAACATCACCTCTAGCCGTATTGTTGGAGAGCTCATTCTTTCTCTCTAAGGCTCAGCCTCCTCTTCAGTGAAATGAGGTCAGTAAGAAACCACTTACTTTGCTATTGTTTCCTGTCAAGGCGTAGCTCAAAGTCTTGACCCCCTGTCCTCTAAACTCATACCGCAGTCCTGACTCCTGCATGGATTAACACCCATTCATTTGTAATGTCACCTGGTGGTGTGCATGCATCTGGCAGGTATGGTTCCCATGGTCTTCAAAGAGAAAATGCTTAGCACATGAGCTAGCACTACTGCCTGGTTCAGGTCCTGAGCCTGCTCCTTCTTACTCCCTATGTGGCCTTGGTGAGGTTACTGTACCTCTCTGAACCTCGGTTTCCTTATCTCTAAGTGGCGATAGTAATACTCCTCTTGAAAGGTTGTGGTGGGGCCACGTGGAACAGTCCTGGAAAACGCATGTAAAATGCGGTCATGACTTCAAGAGGGGTGTGTTCATGTCCCTGTCCATCCACACTCTACCTGGCACCTGCTCTTCCCATGATGACCAGCCCATCTCCATGAATGCAACTCAGCTTTCCCTTTGCTGAAGCCAAAAAACTTGGCATCATCGTTGACTCCATTCTCTCTCAAACAGCCGTGAAATACTGTTGGCGGGTTGTCCCGCCTTCACCTGCTCCACCTCTCTGCTGACCCTGGTCAAAGTTGCCAGCTTCTCCTACCTGCATCTCAACTCCTACCTGGTCTCCCTGTTTCCATCCTTGACTCCACAGCATGATCCTTTGGTGGGATTAGCTTGTTTGTAGATCGTTTTTATTTTTTTAAGCAAATACTTAAATGGTGCTCCCTAGGTGCCAGGCACAAGTCTGAGTGCTTTACAGATTTCAACTCACCTGGATTCTTACAACAGCCCCAGGAAGACAGTACTTAACTGAAGTCACCTATCTAGTCAGTGGCAGGGCTGGGGTGGCCATCTGGCTCCTGATTGGTGCTGCCAACAGTGATCCTCTTAAAACACGTCAGATTGTGCCCCTGCTCTGCTCAGACCCTCCAGTGGCTTCTCGTGGGCTCGGAGTAAAAGCCAAATCCTCACCATTCTGCTCTAGCTATGCTGGCCTTAAACACCGCAAGCCCACTCCTGCCTCAGGGTCTCTATGCTTGCTGGTTTGCTTTCATGTCCTCAGCCCAACCAGCCCTGATTTTCTCAGGGCCATGAGCTCTGTTAATGTCCATGAGTTTGGACATTATCTGAAGGGAATGAGGAATCCACTAAGGAGCATGGAAAAAAAGTCACGTAATGTGGTGTGCCGGAGCTTGTACTTGCTCACCAGGGCCAGTTAAATTTTTAGGAGATTCGCAAGCTGAGTATTAAATCATGGTAGCTTGAAATTCAAAAACAGGTGAGAGAGAGCATTTACACCATGGAAGTTGGCAAGCACTACAAATCATGGCTCCCCTCCCACCCTGCCTCCCCAGAGAGCTGTCGTTAAGTATTTACCAGCATGCCAGTGGCTTTGACAAAGGTTTGTATGAAGTGCAAGTAAGGTGTTAACTTACTAAGTCAGGACAGGCTTCCCAGAAGACCTGGCATATAAACTGGGTCCTGAGACATCAGTAGGCACTTGCCAAAGATGAGAAGGCATCCCAGACTGAGCAAACCAAGTGAGGAAAAGCACAAAGGTATGAAATTTCCCTTTGGGGTTATTAAGTACTGCAGGGTGGCAATGGTGTGTGGAGGGGAGGAGAAGGGGGAAGGCACGTTGTATGAAAAGAGAACAGCAGAGACAGGCTGGAGGCAGATTGTGTGAGAACCTCAAGACCAGGTAAGGGGCTTGGACTCTCTCCTGGGGTCCTCGGGAGCCATGGCAGGTTGTGGAGCAGGGGTAGGTCAAGGCATTGCTGAACACTGCATGTTAGCAAGCCTATTCTGGTTGTCGTGTGGAGAATGCATCAGAGATGGGAGGTCAGGCACTGTTTGGAACCAGTTCACTTTGCATGCTTATGGTGAGGGTTAAGAGTAGATGATACAGACAGTGCCTGCCTATGGATATTCCCATACAGCTCTGTGGGAAGACTTGTCCCATGGAGGTCCCATGAGCCTCTTTTTGGGGAGTTAGTTCACTGCCAATTGCAAAGCTTTCTGGGAAACAAGAAAATTGCAGTGAGTCCTCCTTGTAAGGGAGCGTGTAAGAGGGTTGTCGTCCATCTGACCTTGGGACCTCCCTCACTTGGGACCCAGGCTCCATGCACAGTCAGTCCCGGGAAGGCCATATAGGAAGTGGGTGGAAATAATAGCAAGTGTGGGCACTTTCTAATTGTAGACTGTTCAAGGCTCTTTACGTGTGTTAACGCCTTTGGTTTCCCAGTGTGCCATTGGGGGAGGAACAGTTGTGATCCCCATCTTACAAATGAAACAGAGATTAGGCAACTTGTGCGAGGGCCAGCCAGTGCACAGAAGAGCTGGACTCCAACCCTAGAGACCATCCTCTTTACTGCCATCCTATGCTGCCTCTCTGTTTTCAGATACAATGGTTCTTATTTTTGCAATGGCCACAGCTCCTACTTTTATTTTCCATTTTGTACGTGGAGAAGCTGAGGTTCAAGGAGATTTCACGGTTGTCCCGGGCCAGTGAACAGCAGAGCTGGCCCTCAAACCCTGTAGCCTGAGCCCCGCCTTCCAGGAAGGAGGGAGACAAGATGAGAGAAGGTAAAGATGGGCCCCAGAGGGCAAGAGTGCCCCAGCCTGTGAGGTTTGGGTCCGGTGCTTTCAAAAGGATGAGAATTTTTGTCTTCACAGTTTGGAAATCCCATAGGAGGACACAAACATCACCCACAATGGCTCTTTTCCCGCCACACCCACCTCCTCTCTTGGCCAAGACTTTGGTTCTTCCAGGATGTGACAACAAAATCTTGCCTCAGAGTTGGAGGATGCAAATGTCAGGGCTTCCCTCTGGGTCTTAGAGGATAGGTGTTTCGGGGAGTGGTTTCACTGGGAGTGAAGAAAACTGCTGTCCAAACCCCATGTCACTTTGCATTTTGAAACTCTGCCCGTAGGCCTTGGTGTACATCCCTGATAGTTAACACACACCAAGTGGTGGAGCCTGGAGAGGTGCCCGGTGCCCATCACAGCCTGGGGAAGCCCCAAGAAGCTGGCACATGATGAATTAGGAGTTACCCAGTTTACTGAGCAGCAGCAGCATCAACTTTGGGGGCCAACTTCGAGGAAATCCAAGGAGCCTGTAACAAGAACTCCCATTTATTGAGCACTCATTATGGACCAGGAACCAGGCTAAGCATCTCACTGACTACTCAAACAATGCTATGACCTAAGCCTTGGTTGAAAGATGGGAAACTGAGTTTAAGTGTCCTGCCCCAGGGCTGAGCTGACATTTGAATCCAGGTCAGACTCCATGTGTGCAAATTAAACACCTGCACCCTGACTGCTGTGGGGGAGTGAAGGCAGAAGCAGCAGGACCAGTGAGGAGGTAGACACAATAATCCAGGTGGGAAAAAATGATAGCTCACACTAAGGTGGTGTTGGAGAAGTGGTACGGGATGCTTGGATTCAAGGTGTATATTGAAGCCGTGTTGATGGTTGGATGTGAAACGTGAAAAAGATATTAATCAAAAGACAAGACCTAGATTTTTGATCTGAGCAACAAAGCGCAAGAAAGTGTCATTTGCTAAGATGGGGACCTCAAGGGCAGGGCAGGGTTTGGGGGTGAAGATCGAAAACTAACCTGGAGGGTCAATTCACCAACTGAATGGAAACACCATCAGGGGAGAGGTAGTGAGAAGAGGTGTACATTTGGTTGTCATCAGTGTATAGATGCAGTTTAAAGTCCTGGGCTCGATGAGATCGTCAAGTAAAGGACTATAAATAAGAAAATGGCCAAGGGCGGAGCTTTAGAGAGTCTAGCAATTAAAGGGTGAGCTGTGTGTGTGTGTGTATGGGGGGGCGGGTAGCTAGCAGAGGAGACTGAGCAGGAAAAAGCAGTGGGTAGGAGGACAACCAGGTGAGGGTTAAAGAAAAACATGTTTTGGGGTGCTTGGGTGTTTCAGTTGGTTAAGTGTACAACTCTTGATTTCGGCTTAGGTCATGGTCTCCCAGCTGGTCCTGAGATTCAGCTGGATTCTGTGATGGGTGTGGAGCCTGCATGGGATTCTCTCTCTCTCCCTTGTCCTCTGTCCTTACCCTGTGCACACACACGTGTGTGTGTCTTTCTCTTTGTCTCAAAAAATTAAAACTGAAAAAAGAAGAACATGTTTCAAGAAGGAGAAGTGATCATCAGGTCATTGCTGCTGAAGGTCAAATAGGATAAGGAGAGATTTGGCCATTGGCTTTGGCAAAGCGTAGCCCTTTATTGACCCTGATACCCTAGTGATGACAAACTCTTTAGACCTATCATGGTGGCTGCCCTTCAGTTTCTGGGTAAGGATCCCAAGATTATGGAGCATAGAGATGACAGAGCCACCATTTATTTAGACAGTCTTCTAAGTTTGGACTCTGGATCTGCCAGTAGCTGTGTGACCTTGGGTAAGTTGCTAACCCCCTCTGAACTTCACTTTCTTCATCTGTAGATGGGCAAAGATAATGCCTGTCTTATAAATTATGGTGAAGCATGGATTACATGAAATCATATATACAAAACATCAAATGCCTAGTAGGTACTTATAATTATTATAATTATTGGTTTTATTAATATTGTCAGCTTCAGAGTGGTACCTATATTTCTGAGAAAATCAATGTCCTAATTTTGAATGGGGCTTCATTAATGCTAAAGAAAGTGATGGAAAGTTCTTTGCAGTTTCAGACATTCTTCTCCCTGTGCCACCCCAAATGCTCAGCACAGAATTAGACCTAATCTGATTATATCAATCTCTGCTTTGAGCAGTTTGTTGTGCTCTCTGGGAAGAGACCAAGACCGCTTCCTGGACCCACAAGGCCTGAGTAGTCCAGGCCCCCCACCTTGTCTCATACCAGGTCACTTCTCCAACTCCTCATAGTTTCCTGAGAGTGCTGTTCTCTCTCCAGCAACAGGGCATTGCTCATGCTGTTCCCTCTTCCACAAATTCCTTCTCTTCCCTCTTCCCTGTGTTAAATTCTCATCTTTCTCCTCCCGGGCCAATGGTCACTCCCTTGGGAAGCCCTCCCTGAGCTGGGCTGAATCAATTTCTTTGCTAGAAGTTGCCAGAGCTCCTGTGCCTCCTTCATGGCCCTTACCCTATTTCTGACCCTCCATTCTTGGCATGAACCTTGGTGTAATACCTGACTTCACTAGACTCAAAGTGCATGAGGGCAAGGCCAGGCCTGCTCTGCTCACCAGTGCTTGTCTTGTGTCAAGCCCGGGGTCCGGCACACAGGGAAAATAAAATACAGAATTGTTGACTGAGTGAATGAGTAGTTGTTTAACACAGTGAATACGTGAACAGATGGCTTTCCTTTTGCAGAGCAATGCAGGTGTCTCTGAAAGGTTGTTTGAAAGGCAAATATAAAACCAAATCTTATTCCATTTACTTTAATTACAATACTAAGGAGTGGGAATAAATCTTGCCCTTGAAATATAATAAAGTCATACATTAAAACCTGGACTGTCATTTCCACTCGTTTCCTTTCTACAATGATAATCTCCTGATAAGACATAAATAATGGTACTTAAAATAGGTTCCCGACTTGGCTCGGCCACTAACTAGCTGCTGATCATCGACAAGTCACTTAAGCTCTGCGAGTCACCATTTACCTCATTGGGTTCGTGTGAGGCTCTGGGTTGGTGGTGTGAAAGCTCTTTGCAAGCAAGGTCTTATTTATTATCCATTATTCTCAAGAATATGAATATCAAGCAGGACAGGCTGCGTGCCAGAGATGGTTGAGTAGGTTTGCGGGGCTGGGGGATGGCGGCCACAGAGAAATATGGAAAGGAATGAGCTTGGTTAGGAAATTTAAGATGGGGATAGAGGGGTGGGGGATCAGAGATCATGAAGGCTGGGGGGTTATGTCTACCAGGCTAAGCAAAAAAAGGGGGGGGGGTGTTGGTGTCTAAAGCTGGGGAAGGTGACCTGAATAAAATCACCCTGGTGGCTGAATTCTTGGAAGCCACATGAAGGAAGGAAAGAATAACCCTCACCCTTAGGCTTGCCATGTGGTTGCACAGGAGAGATGCCGGGTGTCCCCCAGGTGACCTTGGCCTCTTAGGGCCGTGACTCTGCGGACAGGTCTGGGAGGCTGTCCAGGCAAATTCTGCTGCCCAGTGCAGCCTGAGTTCAGTCCCCAGGAGCCGGCATGGAAGCCCCCAAGCCCTGGAGTGGGAGCTAAGCCAGCAGGGCAGGGAGAGGAGGGGTGAGCAATCCAAAGCCTCCAGGGCTGGGCAGGAAAGCAGTAAATGTGAGGAGTAGGCAGCTCCTGGAAACTCGAGGAGACCAGTGTCATTCATTCATTCATTCACTCACTCACTCATTCAACACATAATATTAATTAAACATCTCTCTAGGTGTCACACACTGCTTGGTGCTGAAGATAGAGCATTTACATTCCAGTGGGTGAGGCCGACTACGAGAAGTAAACAAACACAGAGTAAAGTGTCAGCTTGCGATGGGTGCTATGAATAAAGATAATGCAGGGAGAAGAGAGAGTGATGGAGGCAGTTATTTTAAGTTGGAGGACCAGGAGAGGCCTCTCTATCCTCCCTCCTCCCACACTCTCAGTGATTTAACCAGATTTCACAGGGTTTTCTGGCCTCGTTCATAGGTGCTAATGAGCAGCTAGGGGTTGGTGTGGCTACAGTGATAAAAAAGGGTTTCCTCCACCCTCTGTATCCCTGGCCTCTGAAGTAGGCTCAGCCCCAGCCAAGGGGAGCAGGTGCAAGGCTCAAATCCTGATTAAGAGTAAGTATTCCCATGTGTCTGTACAGCTGGAAACAGCTGGCCCTCTGAGTCAGCCAAGAAGGAGGCTGCAGGCTGCAGGCCAGTGGGTGGAGGGGGCACAGGAGGGAAGCTCCAGGCTACAGTCGTCTGTCTCCTGCTCCGACAGCCTTACTCAGAGGGGAATAGACAGACACATGGGATGCAGTAAGTCAGGGTAGGTCTCACTGCCCCAAATATGCACCTGCCCCACACCCAGTCTCTGACTGAAATCTTACCATGAGATAGTCACTTTTCTGGAAGGCGCAAGGGCATCTCAAAATCTTTTTTTTTTCTAAGACAGATAATGGCAGGGCATGTGATGACTTTCCATCTCAAAGAGAAAGCTCTTACTGTGACCCACAAGGAACTACATGATATGCCGTGCCTGCTTTTGGGGGCTGGATTTATAATTTGGGGGGGGGGGGCCAGTACAAAAGGGCAAATTGGCCCTGCTACATTATCGTGAGCTCCCTGAGGGTAGAGATTCTTATCTTTTTGTTTTGGTTTGATGGCCATTCTGTTGCCAACTCCTGGCACCCGACAGAAGCTCATTATGTATTATTGTTGAGTGAAGGTGTTTGAGTCATGATGTGGATGTGTTGGGAGGGCTTCTTTTAACTTTTAGGAAGTATTACTGCGCATTAAGCACTGGTCTACGGCAGCGGTTGTCAACCCTGGCTGCACGCGAGTATCACCGCAGGAATTCTTGAAAATCCCAATGCCAGACTCCCCGGGACCAGTTCTGTTAGAATCTAGTAGGGTGGGAATCAGAATTTTCAAAGATTCTAATGTCTGGCCAAGCTTGAGGGCCAGGGGGCTGCTGTGTCCCCCTTGCTGTCAAAGGCTGTTGGACATCCAAATCACCTGGCCACCTTGGTTACTGATCAGATACCTGGGACCGTTTTCAGAGATTTTGGACAAGTAAGTTTGAGAAGGGGCTGTCCTGTTAACAAGATCCCCAGGGGATTTTGCTTACACTGAAGTCCGAGAACCTGAATTATCTTGGATTCTCTGATTGTGCCCATTTTATAGACAAGAAAGAATAGACTGAGAGAGGCTGTGTAGTTTGTCCATGGTAACTGGCATAACAGGGATTCGAACCCAGGGCTTCTGAAACCATGATCTGAGCTTACCCATTAGCTCCCCTGCCTTTCCTCCATCACAAAAACTAGGTGTGCTCCAAGAGTAGTGGGGCGATCTGGTTAAGATTAAATAAAGATAGGATGCATCTAATAGTGTCTATTTTGAAGATGGACAAGTTGGTTACCAGCTCTGTGGTGATGAAACAAGTCTGGCGGGGAACTGACCTCCATCCCAAGGATCACTTGGGTTGGAAGAGCTAGGATTCCAACCCAGTTCTCGAGGCCTAGGATCTAGGCCATTTTCCCTAGACCCTCCCTCAAGTTCCACATTAGTAAGCAAATTGTTAAGCTCTTAGGGCATCCCAGAATCCTCGCTGCTTGTGCTTGGCACACAGTAGGCTCTCAAGCAATGATGGCCAGAGGTATGGCTGACTGGATGGATGAATAGATAGGGGAGGCTGTGAAAGGGTCTGAGTGGCACACATCTCTTTGGTGGGTTTACACTCTATTTTCAAGTAGAGTTGCGACCACTAGAGGGCGATATCGGACAAGAGAAACAAAAGAAATGCTTCACCGTTGTTTCTAGGACTGGGGAAAATAATACATTTGTGGCTGTGGATTTAAATCAAAAGGAGGCTCTAATTCACAGAGCAATTAAAGTGAGCATTGCTTTACCCTGAGTTTATAGGCTGATGGGAACCTTTCTCAAGCCACAGTAACACATGGGGCCATCCCTGACCTTTCTAGATTGAAAATCAACAGATTAAGAGGGGAGGAGGGGAAATCTTGGCCATCTTGGCCATCAAGGATGTTTATAGATAATAGCAGGTTAAAAAAAAAAGACATTTTGTAGCTTCCCAGACTTTTACAACATTGATGGGAGTTAATGTTTCGAGAAATGGTATTATGATGAAGTTGTATGCTGAATTAATTTTCCATAAATAAAACCATACATTTTCACAGATTGTTTTTTCTGCCCTATCATGGAGGTGTGTGCTGTCCGTGGATAAAAGTTCTCTCCCTTCTTTCTTCTGACCTCTCTCCTCTCCATGAGCCTCGGGGTAAGAGAGACCTGGGTTTGTATCTGAGCTGTGTTGCCACTGGTTGTGTGACCTTGGGTTCATCACTTTACTGCTTTGAGGTCAGAGTTGTCAACTAGAAAATAGCTGGGGGGGGGGGGCACTGAAGGTTTGTCATGAGGTCCAAAGAGAGAACTTGTGGAAAAGGGTCGCATGCGGAGCCCTCAACGCATGGGGGCCACCTTCCATATTATGCCCCCTTTTACTTGGAAGATGCTCCTTCCAGCTTCTCCCTGCCCCTTCTCTTCTCTCCTTTTGCCTCAGGCACCAAAAGTTCTGTTGTCAAAAGAATAGCTAAGTCTTTAGGGAGAGTTCAGAGCCAATTGTTCCTCCCTGGGGCCACCACTACTGACCCAAGATCACAGTTGAGAAGAAACTGAACTGGAGAGAGACCCAGAGGAATGAATTCCAAATGGCAGCCTTTCAGACTCACGTCTACTTAGTACTAACAATCGTTACAATTATAGTAACATTTCCTGGCATATATGATGTGATATGCTCTGTGCCCCATGTTTTGTACGCATTATCCCCTTTAATTCTTACCACAAACTTATAAGCTAGGTGTTTCAGCATGTTCTTTTTACGGGTGAGGAAACTGAGGATCTGTTGAGAAGGAGGCCAGGAATAAAATGTGTCCTTCATTCATGTGATTCCAAGGTGACTTCATAGAAGGGTGTATGTAAGCGTGTCAGCAAGGTTGAAAGGAAGGCAAGGGCACATGACAGAGAGACCTGGGAAAACATTATGATGGAGGAGTCATTTGAACATGGCCTTCTGGATTAGTTTGGGTCTCAACAGGCAGAGATGAGAAGGGAAGAAAGCATTAGAGGCTTGAAGGAACCACCAGGAGCCACGGCAGAGAAGCATGGGGTTTGTTTTGGTGACACGGACGTGTTGGTAATGCATCACCGTATGAGGTAGGTGCTACCTATCATTATTTGCATTTTACAGAGGAGGAAAATGAGGTACAGAGAGGGTGATTAATTTGGCTGAGGTCACACAGCTAAGCGGTAGAGCTGGGATTTGAACTGCCATCTGTCTGACTCCAGAGCCTTTTCAGGGTGGAGATCACATATGGGTCTCAAATCAGTCAGCAACTAAGGGAAGGCTTTAGTATTTGCAGCTTCTGGGAAGATTCTAGGCCCAGCAGCCACCCATGCCCAAAGCAGCATACCAGTGCTCCTCCCCCCACCCCCAAAATTTGTGGGGGCCAGGAGGGAGAGAATAGTGGGAACAGGACAATTTTCAGATTCTCAGATAACTGCAGTGAGGCTGTGCATTTGCAGAGCACCTACATTTTTCCTCCCTCCTTCCTGGGATCAGGTTACTCTCTTGCATTCTTTTACATTTCATAATAACGGCTTGTTAACTACATGCTGGATCCTGAGATGACAATGAGGTCTGGAGTTGGTTTGGAAGCCTGCTGGAGGTCACGTAGCATCGAGTGGTGGATGGGGGTTTCAATCCCAGCCTGAGCCATTCACCATGGCTTTGCTGCACCCCCCCCCCATACCCCCTCGCCATGCTTCTTTTGCTTCTCACAATGGCCCAAGACAGGTCTTTGGGTTCAGTAAATCTGACCTGCTTGCCATGACTTGAGGTTGGTCAGCTAGCCCAGAGGCCAGATCCTGACTCCTGGTCCAGTGCCCTCTCTGCTGCCCCCACCTCCCAAGTCTGTCCTGAGGCAGCAGGTGCTGATGGACCCCAAGTGTCCACTGTACCTCCACAGTCAGGGTCTTGGCCTCACATTTTTGTCCCCTGGGAGCTCTGCCCAGAGAGGGCAGGAAACCCAGGTCACTGGTGGATCTGTTCATGTGGGTTTTAGGATCAATGGAATCCTGTCTCATTTCACGTGTGAACAGAACCCCCCTTGGCCCTGGAGGGACATTTGTAGAACTGGGGCAATATGCACAGATGGACCAGGGAATGATTTTAATGCACATACTGAAATCTCATTTAGAGGAAGGTAAGGTATGAGGGGCACCAGAGGGGATTCCCCCTGCGAATTTAGGGGAATTTCCAAGGTGGCAGTGAGAGTGGGGGGAGGACAGAAGGGAGTGTGTACATTCATTCCTTCATTCAGTTTTTCATCTCTTCGCTCAGCACACACACCCTGAGCAAGCTGTGTTCTATTCTGTGCCAGGCTGTGTTCAAGGCATGAGAGGAACAGCAGGGAAGAAAACAGATAAAATGCTCGCCCTCACAGTGCCCTTATTCTATTGCTGATAGTGGTGCGGTGGGGTAGGGTGAGCAAATACAATGAATACATAGTAAATTAGGTGATGGTGACAGTGACTTAACAAATCAGGGAAGGGAGGAGGGGAGGGCTGGTGGAGTTGAATCTGTCTGCATACGGACCTTCATTCTAGTTCTAGGTGGAGCAAGAATCAGGTTGTTTTTGTTTTTGTTTTTCTAAACAAGCAGGTCATTATTCAGAAAACCCAGATTTACCCTATATGGGTAAAATGCAGGTAAGTCCAACACCTGGCAGGGGACTCTCAGAGCCAAGGAGGGACTTAAGGGTGAAATTATTCTCTGCTCCATACAGGGCCAGTTCACGCAGAGCTGGGGACCCCAGGCTCACCCTTGACTGGTGGGTTGGGAACAGCACTGACCCGGGTGGTCAAGACCAGTATGGATGTGTGTTCTGCTGCCACAGGCTGCCCTTAAGAGACAGAGGGTATGTATGTATTTATTCATAGGGAGAAAGAGAGGGCAGGAGAGGAGCAGAAAGACAGAGAGAGAATACTAAGCAGGCTCTGTGCTGTCAGTGCAGAGCCTGATGCAGGGCTTGATCTCACAAACCGCGAGATCATGACCTGAGCCCAAACCAACAGTCAGACATTTAACCGACCAAGCCACCCAGGTGCTCCATCTTGCTGGCCGTTATGGAGATGGCCGGGAATTCTGGGACAGGCTTTCCCCGTCATGAGGCCATAAACCTGAAGTGAGATATAAGCTCATCATGTTACATGTTAAATGCGGGTTCAGGAGCTGAACCAAATCTTCATCAGCACCTTCAGTTTAAGGTCCACAGACACCCCCTTCTTTTACAGACTATCTGGAGGCCCAAGAATCAGATTTATGAGACAATGGCTCTCTTTTGCTTGGAAACTTAGGTAGTCCAAAAGGGGCTGTGTTGGGATCTGTACTAGGATATTTATGAACTTTTTTTTTTTTTTGAATGCTAAAAGTAGTTTTGTATTTTTAAATTATTTTGAATTTTTTGTGACTTTTCATCCACTCATGAAGTGCCAGTCATTGAAAAGGATTTATAGAGCACCTTCTAGGGAACAGATGCTGTCCTTGATGTCGTGGTCCCTGTGCCCATGCTGCTAACAGTCTAGTGACACACACAGATAAATAAATCGGTGGTTGTAATATGGGGCTATGAGGGAGGAACTTGAGGGTTGTTTTGGGAGATACTTAAACATGGAGGTCAGGGATGGCTTCCTGGAGGAAATAATGCCAGAACTGGAAGGAGGTGACTGGATAAAGAGGCTTGGGAAGACCATTAGATCCTTAAGAAAGAGCAGGGCCAAGCCCAGAGCAGAGAGCAGGAATGTGTACAGCTGCAGCTGTATGGGGTGGGGGGGTGGTGAGGTAGAGGTGAGCGATGGTGCATTAGACAGCTAGGGTGACAAAGGACCAAACTGGGACGCATACACTGGGAGGCATCTTTTTTTTTTTTTTTTAAGTTTTCATTTATTGAGAGAGAGAATGGAGGAGGGGCAGAGAGAGAGGGAGAAAGAGAATTCCAAGCAGGCTCCACACTTTCAGTGCAGAGCGTGATGTGAGGCTCGAACTCACTAACTGTGAGGTCATGACTCAAGGCGAAACCAAGAGTTGGACACTCAACTGACTGAGCCACCCAGGAGCCCCGGGAGGCAACTTATAAGGACACTAGTCACGTTGGATTCGAGTCTACTATAATGATGCCATTTTGACTTAATCACCTCTTTAAAGGCTCTGTCTCCAAATACAGTCCCATTCTAAGGTACTGGAGGTTGGGGCTTCAACATGTGAATTTAGGGGACATGATTCAGATCATAACACATGGGCAGTGCCTAGATCACACAAGGCCTGGGAACTGTGTTAAGGACTTTATCTGAAGACGAGGAGGAGTCACAGCAGAGGCTAAGGCAGGGTGACAGTGCCCGTGTTTGCATTTTACAGATTCTTACAGCAGCAAGGGGAAAGAGTTGGAGAAGAATGGAGATGGGTTTGCAAGTGGTTGGGTGACCCTCTAAGAGAATCTGGCAGAAGGAGAGACTCAGGAGGTAGAAACAATAGGATTTGTGAGGGACCACCTGTGGGGGCAGGGCAGGGGAGTGTCAGGGTGAGCTGGATTTCTGGTTTGGGCTCCTGGGTGGGCCATGGAAATCGTCACCGAGCATCCTGGAGGAGAGCCTGGTCCAGGTGAGGGGAAGGAGACAAGTCCAAGGTGGGGGGCAGGCTGGTTTGGGGGGCCTGTGGGACATCTGAGTGGAGGCGGGTATCCAGCTCTGGAAAGATATCTGAAAGTCTGGTTTGGAGATGTGAATTTGGGACTCATTAGCTCTGGATGGTAATTGAAGCCATGGGAACAGATGAGGGAGGGGTGCTGAGCCATGAGTTTGAATATGCAGAAGAGAGGTGAAACTCCTCTTATTAAAGCTGGAGAGGTGTGTGTGTAGAATGACTAACTTCCCTGCTGATATGGAGACCCAGGTCATCATCCCGCCCCTGTTCTCCTATCTGAGAGCTACCGGGAGCCTGGGGTGAGGAGAGAATCTAGGGTCTCCTGGGTGTTAGCTCCCTTCCTGAGGCCTGAGGACATTTAATCAGCTTTTGACACTTAATGAGTCACTGGACACCCTCCCAGCTGAGTCAGCCCAGGTACCCCTCCCGGAAAGGACACGCTAGGAACTCTTACAGGCTGCACCACCTGCCTTGTTGATCAGAGGGGAGGGAGGGAGGGGGTGGAGTGTCTTTCCCGGCCAGCACACTGCAGCGTCCTGTCTACACAGGGATAGACAAGAATAATGACGCCAATGAACTAAATATGTTTGCCGGGCTTGAGGATGTGTGACACATGTTTTTGCTAATAGCAATAGATTTGTCCTTTTAAGATGTCTTTCCTGAGCCACTTTTAAAATAATAACAGCTGACATTTATAGAGTCCTCACTAGATTCCAGACAACATGTGGGGCCTTTGACCTGTGTCGTCTCGATTCGTCCTCACAGGTGGGCGCTGTGGTTATTCCCGTTTTGCTGGTGAAGACAGCGAAGCTTGGAGAGGTGAAGAAGCTAGGTTGTGCAGTTTGTGAGAGGAGGGGCCCGGAAGGGAGCCCTAGCAGGCTGATGTCAAGCCCTCCCACAGCTAGTCATTGTGCCACATGGCCGCCACCAAGTGTGTTCCTTCGTGGAAGCGGGACCTTCATGAACCTCATGTGTTTCCCTGGCCTCATAGTCAAAACACCTGGGGCTCATCCCCAGCTCCTCCACAGGCTGGTGTGTGACTGGGGTAAGTTGCTCACCTTTCTGTATCTCGGTCTTCTATCTCCCGTAAGACGAAATAATAGTGCCTACTAGAACAGGATTTGGGGGTGGGTATAATGGCAATACATAATGGTTATGAAGCACTTATCTCCATGCTAAGAACATAGCAAGTGCCTGTGGCACGTGTATTGCCCAAAGCTGTCCATCTCAATATCGACACCATCCCACAGGCTCTTTTACCTGTGTGATGGCGACACTGCTTCATTGACCGTTAGGTTTAGAGTCCCTCCTTTTGGACCAGGATGCGTCGTGGTAAATGCCTTGGCCAACAGAGTACAATGGAAGTAATACTATGTGACTTCTGAGACTAGATCATGAAAGTGTCCGCCTGCCTCTTTCACTCAATCTTGAGACATGTGCCCCGGGGAGCCTTGTGTCAACAGGTAAGTGGGCTGGTTAACCGGCCGCCATTGTGTTGGAGAGGGCATGTAGTAGGGAGACCCTCACAGAGACAGAGTGATACCCGGGAGCCCCAGCTCTTCCAGCTATCCACTGTGTGAGTCTTCTCTCCCTGGGCACCAGCCAGAGTGAGTGAGGTGAAGGGCCCCACCTCTGAGCCCAGTGCAGCTGATGCCGAGTAGAGCAGAGACGAACTTTCCCAACCAAGCCCTGCCCCGCTGCAGATTTGTGAGCAAAATAAATGTTTTTCTTTTAAGCCCCTATGTTTGGGGGTGGTTTCTTATGCAGGTTAGATAATGAGACAATGCCCAATAAATGGCTTTTGATGTTATTACTTCTGCCTGAATTAGTGCACTGTCACTATACATCAGGAAGATAATGTCCTGAGGTGGGGTAAATTTTGCTCCAAAGTGTGTCAACTCCTATTGGCTGTTTGGGGGTTAATAAGTGGCTATAAAAGCTGATCAGATTGGAGCACCTGGGTGGCTCGGTTGGTTGAGTGTCTGACTCTTGATGTCGGCTCAGGTCATGATCCCAAAGTTGTGGGATCGAGCCCCACATCGGACCCTACGCTGAGCGTTGTGGAACCTGCTTGAGGTTCTCTCTCTCCCTGCCCCTCTCTCTTCTTCTGCTTCTCCCACCCCACTTGCTCTCTCTCTCTCTTTAAAAAAAAAAAGCTGATTGGATCATCTGAGATCCAAGGGTTTATACTATGCAAATGAAAGACAGCCAGGATGAAATCCCTGTATGTGGCAGTGCAGGGAAAGGGTTCTTCTCTGTAAGCCTCCATAAGCTAAGGCAATACATCCTTTGGCATATCATATTAACCATTCTCTAATATTTTCCTGTCAACAATATCACTTCAGCCACAACATATACTTCCTAGTTGGTGTAGAACAGGGGTTCTTCACCCCACATTCCAGTTGGGCAAACTGAGACATAGTGAAGAGAGGTGACAAGACTCAAGGACATACGGCCAGTTAGGGGCAGAGCAAAGAAAATATACTCTCCTTGCCGTTAGAGTCTAGCTCTTCAACCTGTTAGCTGTGTGACCTTAGGCAAGCTAATTAGCCTCTCTGTGCCTAAATTTTCTCATCTGTCAAATAAGGATAAAAATGGTACTCCTTCAGAGGGTTGTGGTGAGGATTAAATAAGATATGTCATGTGAAGTGTTTAGGATGCTCCTGGCGTATAAGAAATGGCTAGGAAGTGGCTGAATTGGGGTTTTAGATTAGGTGGTCTAATTCCAGACTCCAGACTGGTGAGCCCACATCCTGGTAATTCTCATCAATCCCCCCAAAAGCTAGACAGCAATATCCCAGGTATCCCACTGTTCCCCACAGAGCATGATTTGAGTTCTCCCTGGGCACTCTTCTGTGTGCACTGTGCCTTGAATACATGATGCCCTAAATTGAAGGAAGCACCATTCCGTCCTCTTTTATTAATGCAGCCCAAGATTACACTGCTATTTTGGCAGTCACATCATACTGTTGACTCATCCTGAGCCGACAGTCAAAATCCTAAGTGTTCCTTCCACCTGTGCCAGCATCAAGCTGCATTCCTTCCCAGCTACGATCGGTGCAGTTGGAGAATTTAAAAATCTGACTACAGAATTGCGTAGCTTGTTAGCTTATGCTCAATGCTGTAGCCAGTCTGAGAAAGAACCCAGGTGAGCTCCTCCTCCCTGGGTTCCTGGACACACCCCAAACGCCTTGAATATACCCTCCCTTTTGTTCCTTAGTTAGTTTGAGTGCCTTGCTGTTACTTGCAGCGGGAAAAGCAGGTCACGGACTGGCTTCTGACTGGTCCCTGTGTAGGAAGACAGGAGGCATGGCCTGGGAGCTTGTGCCATGTGCTAGGTCCAAGGCCCAACTCTGATGAGTTGCCACCTGAATAGGACAGAGCTGAAGACAGAGGCTGTGTTCTGGGAGGACACTCACTGGCATAATGAATCAGGCTTCTAGCATATTGGTTGTTCAGATGGCTCCCAACCGCCCAGATGTGCTGTCATCTAACCCACGTTTTTCCAGTGCCCACAAGGATGAAATGATATTTTCGTCATGTCTCATTTCTGGCTGAACTACAAACTGGTCTAGTTTGGGCCAGGTGTCTGCCTGCCTGTGCTCTGATCGGCTGTTGCAAAGGGCAGACTCTTCAGTTCAAACCTGTCCTCAGAGAAGTGGCTGTGGAAGTTGGGCAGGCACCCCCAAACGCTCGTGTGTAGGGGGTTAATCACATTCATGTTAGGATATTTCTTTGGTAAGTCCCCCCAATTTAACTTACAGTTAATTTAATTTGTACCGTTTGAAATTCTGAATCAGTGAAGCTAAGGCTAGAATTACTTTAGCAGGACCAAGCTGGTAGTTCCTTTTGGGAGTAATGCTCTGCTGGGCATCTCGTGCATTATTGTCTGACATTCTTGCTTAAGATGGTCTAGATCAGCCTCAGCGTCCCTTCTTGGGAAACTTTACTTGACCTCCCTATAGGAAACAGTGTTACCTTCACTCCAAGCTAACGGAGGGGACTTTTCCGAAGGTGTGGGCAGAATTAAAGGAATCCAGCCAAGGAAGGTGATGCCTTCCTGGAGCTAGCGAGAGCTGCAAGGCTTACCCCTGCTGGACTGGAATAGGCAGGGGAGGGCGCAGTCCTTGAGGCCAGAAGGGTCATAGTTGCAGGGATTGTAGGAAAGGGCACCTGGCAGGATTTGCCTTACGTAGAGGGAGGCGGCCCACCGGTAGTCACCCAGCAGGGAGGAGATGAGAAAATAAATACCTCAACTTCATTTTCTTTTCTCCCTCAATCTCCTGCCAGTGTCTCAATTGGCTGAATCTAACTGGGAGCCAGAGGGCAAGAGATCCTGTGGAAACAGTCCTTACATGCTAGCCTACTGCGGGCACCAAGAAGGATGGAAATACGTGGAAAGTGGATCTGGTGGCAGGGTGGGTCGCGGGGGTGGGGTGGAATGGAAAATATGCAGCTCATCCTAAACGAGGTCCCTGCTCTTTGCTCCCCAGATCACCGCTGTTTCTAATTCACTGCAGTTACCAGGAGATTAGCTATGTGGTGAGGACTGCGTCTGAGTTGTTCATTGCTCTATTCCCAGTGCTCGACACTGGGCCTGGTTTGCTGTGGTGTGCAATAGAGCTTGGAAAATGACTGGGGGGATATACGTCTGGGGTCACCACATGGGCCATACGTGACTGGGAGCAGTGAATCACCCAGAACCCTGCTTGTACATGAAAGGGACTGTTCAGGGCGTTGGGGGGATAAACAGGTGCACAACTGAGTGAACAGATGAATTATATGGGTGGAACACCTTCAAAATCCCATGCTGCCAAGTCTGTGTCACAATTTGACCCCAAATTCATTAAATTCAGCAAGACTTGTTCTTTCCTTAGAGGCACGGCAGCATATGCATCTGTCATTGTCTCTCGCCCTGTGTCCACACCATCCCGTTCTGATAGCTTCTCCTCCATTTCTTCTGAAGCAGACCAGGGATGGTCACCTTAGATCACCTGTTCAATCCTGGTCTAGGGGTGAGCTGTGATGGAGGCTGAGATGATCAGACTGTCCATGGGAATTGGCTGCAAATCCCCCAATGTTGAATAATATGTTGCTTCTTATTTTTCCACTTTTTTTTTGTTTTTTTGTTTTTTTTTTCTTAAGTGTCTCAGAGATAATTGTTGTTTATAGTCAAAGAACTGATGCACTCAGACACCCAGAGGAGAGTTCCAGACTGACCAGGCTGTACCGTAATGTGGCCATAAACTATCTTGGGCTTTACAGCTGCACTTTTGGGGTTTGAATCCCAGGGCTGTCACTTCTTAGCTGTGTGACCTTAGGCAAGTTACTTATCTTCTCTGTGTTTCAGTTTCTTAATCCTCGAAATGGGAGGGTTAAAAGAGTTAAAGCACGCAAACACTTAACTCCAGCACCTGCTACATGATGAACACTCATTAAATATCACCAGGATCCTGACCATCCAAGCAATTTGAGAAGGAAAAGAAAAATTGATGGAATTGTACTTTCTTAAATAATGGAAAAAAGAAATTCACACTCATGGAATAAATTGGAATGAATTAGCTGTTTCTTAAGGGCGACTCATCTCTTCCTTTCCACTCTGATGTGGGGTGGGGATAGAGAAAAAAGGATCTGAAGCTGCGTCCAAAGGGGCCGTTCAAAAATGAGCTGGTGCTTTTATATTTTTCAAGAAAATCTAAAGACGAGTGACTGTATCTGGTATTCTCTCTTCCTTTCTGAGAAAGTTCATGAGTTCTTCGCCCTGAATAAGCTTGGTTCTCTACGTCTTCCACAAGGAAATTAAATTTTCAGGTCCTGCACAAAAGTTTAGTTATCACTAATATAATCATTGGTGTAGTCACTGTAGGGCTGTAGGAGCGGGAAGGGGGTGGAGGATGGATGTGACAGTGATGAGGAAATATTCCTGGCTCCCTTTCTCAGACATGCAGACACGGGGTTGTGCGCATGCACACACATATAATACACAATGTGAAACACTCCCTCAAGTAGGTACCAGCACAACCATATGCATCTGTTCACAAAAAGATGCACTTTCTCATGAGCAGTTATTATCCTCAGTGTTTTTCAACAAACTCAACCCAACCCACATTTTGGTGGGGGAGCTTACTCAGCTGGAGCTAAGCATTGAGGGAGGCAGGGAGAAGGGCTTGCTACCGGCATGATTATGTCCTGGTCCTGCCTTCCAGGAGATTTCAAAGCAATGTACTGGGAGACAGAGACACTTCCCAGCAGCCAATAAAAGGTACACTGCAATAAGGGCTACACGAGAAACTAAGACATTGCTAAAGACTGCTTCCTTTCTTTACCTGGTTTTTTAATGGGATTCTGGAGTTTCATACATTCTCAGTGCAGTTTTGGAGTCAACCAGCCTCGTTCTGCATTGGTCTGGATTTGAATGTTACATTTACTACTTCAAAGCAGTGACACTTTTGAACCTGGTTTCTTAGTCTGTCTACAGGATATTAATATTACCTGTGTGTGTTAAGATAGTGTTCTGCTGCAAATAACAGAGATCGAATGGTAGTGGCTTAACCAAGGAAGAGTGTGTTTTTCTCATGTTAACAAGCAGTTCAGGGGTGGGTAATCCTGTATTGGTGCCATTGTTCATGGGACTCATCAGGGACCCAGGCTCCCTCTGTCTTGCTACCCAAGCACCCAGGGCCACAAGGTGGCTAAGACATGAGCATGTTGCATTTGTCTCCCTTTGAAGAGCTTTCTGGAGAGTCCCACTAAGTGACTCCATCTTACACTTCATTGGCCACAACT
This sequence comes from Acinonyx jubatus, assembly GCF_027475565.1. Lineage (NCBI taxonomy): Eukaryota > Metazoa > Chordata > Mammalia > Carnivora > Felidae > Acinonyx > Acinonyx jubatus. The sequence continues at coordinate 185,982,797 of NC_069380.1, read as the reverse complement.
ATGCCAGGATGACCAACGACACCTGCAAAGGAAGCTGGGATCCTGAGTATTTTAACTGAACACAGTGTTGCCTGAAACAAAACCGAGGTTCTGTGAAGAAGGAAGAAGGGGAGACCCCAGCAGTTTCTAACCCACTGTCTCAGAGTTGTTAAGACGATTCCCTGAGCTTATTCATGTCAAGCTCAGTCCAATGCCTGACATGTGGTAACTATTGTTATCAGTCGACGCTCTCCCCAATGTCTTCTCTGAGGATCCCCTGGTGAGGTGGCCAATGGACACTCAGTCTCCTCACTGTCCTAGTGCTCACCCGACCATAACTCATGCCTCATGACTCATGCAATCTCAGCTTCTCCAGAAAGTCTTCCCTCACCTCTTCTGATCACCTCTCAGATATCATCTGCTCTTTTGCAAACCTGTAGCACAAAATGATTATATCACTCAGTTGTAATTTAACATAAATTTCCTGGTGTAACTAAGTCTGCATTTGTGTGTTTATTTTTTTCTCCCAACTTATAAGGCAGAAATTATATTTTATTCCTACATCATTGCCTCAAAGATCTCATTACTGTTCTTACACATTGTAGGTGCCCACACTGAATAGCTTATAGGGTGTTCTGAAGTAGCCAGCTTTGGTTCCAGTTGCTAGGAGGGCTGGGATGTGGTAGGCCAGGGATTTATTCACATGTGTGCAATAATAAATCAAGCCCTTTTGGGCATTTGCTGTTCTGTCTATGTAACTAAGATAGCCAGGTTGTGGTCTAGTAAATGTGCACTGTGGTCACTCTCTGAACAAGACAGGGGGAAAAAGGTGAGGCTTTGAATGCTATCTGAAATCAAGAAATCATTCATTCCATCAATTGAACCCCTGCTGTGTGCTAGGAATAGTGCTGAATAGGGGCTGCTTTGTCCCATGTCATTTCCCCTAAGGTCTTTCTTTCAACCTTGAAGTAGGATGAGCTCGTTGTTCAGCAATACTCACTTTCTTCAGGTTTTGAATCAAGGAGACTTCCTGGAGCCTATCAATTTCAAAACCATTTCCTAAAGTAGACCTGTCCTCTTGCTTTCAGAGGGACTCTTGACAAATAATTAAAGAAGAAGTACATGAAGGACTATCATGGGTTGGAAAGCCCCAGAAGTACTGCCCCTAGCCAGCTCATGTCCTGGTTCCTGTGGGGTTCCCACATGAGCTACCGTCTCTCCCAATCCAGTGGAAAGGATAGGATTTGTCCTCAAGCCGGTTGCATTTCTTCCCTTAAAGTGAGTGAATTCAGCAAATACTTTCTGAGCCCTTGTTGTGTATAAGGTACTGTGTTGGCATGGATAACAAGAACACAGATATTAAATCAATTAAGTGACTGATTAAACAGTTGATTAGGCTGTGCTAGCTAATGGGGATAGCTTTATCTTTTTAAGACTGATCGAGCACTTTCTGGGTCTATGCGCTTACTGCCTTACGTATGTTTTCTCCTTGGATCCTCTGAGGGTTTATATCCACACTCTGAGACAGGTGGAAAGTAGAATAATTATTCTTTACTTCCCCCACCTCCTGCTTTGTGTTGAATCCACGAAGGAGGAGGGCAGGTTGGAGATCTAAAAACAGGATCCGATATTCTGGGACGAGACCACCTTTTGGTTGAGGTGCCCCATGCCAATATGGGGCGGCTTCAATAGAGCAGGAGTGGCTGCATTTTTAGGTGGAGAGGGTCTTGTGCTGTCTTCCCCGCGCTCTGCCTCTGAGTCTCCCTCAGGTCTAGCCGATATGGATGAGATCTCAAAATGCCCCTACACCCTATTTGATTGGGGAGAGAAATGCAGTTAAGAAGTCAGAATCTAGTGCCTGCTATGGGGTCACTGGGATGTGGCTTGAGGGGACATCCTGGCAGAGTCGTTAGTAATGGGCCAAAGGTGGGGCTCAGAGAGGACAGTTCTCAGGATCCACAGACCCAAGAAGACACTCAGCCATTGGGAAAACAACTTGTATTTACTGTACCACTGTTACATCAGGGGTGGACACTTTGGAAGCAGGTGGGACAAGGGGAGAAGCCCACACCCAGGCCTAGAAGGATGGCATATACCTCAGTGAAGGCCAGCCTGGACATTGGGTGGTACCTAAACCTACCAGGACGACAGACATATCTGGAACAGGGGACCCTCCCATCAGGCTAGAAGGCTAAGAAAAAGCCTTCTTGGGGGGGCGCCTGGGTGACTCAGTCGGTTGAATGCCCAACTTCGGCTCAGGTCATGATCTCACAGTTTGTGGGTTCGAGCCCCGCATCAGGCTCTGTGCTGACCGCTTGCTCGGAGCCTGGAGCCTGCTTCAGATTCTGTGTCTCCTACGCTTTCTGCCCCTCCCCCGTTCACGCTTTGTCTCACTCTGTTTCTCAAAAATAAATAAATGTGAAAAAAGAAAAAAGAAAAAAAGAAAAAAGCCTTCTGGGAATTTAGCTTCCCCCTGGAGGAGACAAGATGAAGGGGAAGAGAAAGAAGTTTCAATTCAATTGAATAAATTACCCCCAAAGAGATGGGCTTTCACCAGAGAAGTGATGCCATTATCTTGCTGTGGAAAGAGCTAAGAGTTTTTTCGCCCCTTGCAGAAACAGTGGTACCAGAATTGTGACTGTGAACTTTATACCCACAAGAGGGGTTTAGGTAAAAACATCCTCCAATATTTTCTTTTCTAGTCTTCTCTTGACTTCCCCCTCAGACAGCCTTCTCATAATCTGAAGTGCTTGCCAGGACCAAGGTAGATATTAAACCCATGAATAATGGCTGAGGCTTCATCAGTAGACTTCACGGTTTCCCTGAGGGAATGCATATTCATTTTCCTCTTTTAATCAATGGAGAAACCAGAAGATGACTCACCCCTCAGAGCTGAGGGGGAAGTCTTGATGCCCTTGACTAGAGTCCCTCCAGCTTCTGTTTTTTTTCTAGGTTGAGGTCAAGGCAGCCCTGTGAGGAAGGCAAGAGGGAAGAGAGGCAGGAGGTGCTGGGAAGAGAGGTGGTGGCTGTTTGGGACAAGGGGCTCTTCCTGTCAGAGGCTCTGTCTCTACCCAGACCCAGACTTCAGTTCTGAAGTGCCGTTCCCGCCTCAAACACCCACTCTCAGATACACACACTCACATGCGGAACTGTCCCTCACCACCATGGTGACAAGTGACCCTGCCCTGAGGCTGTTTCTTCTTCCACAGGCAGGATGAGGAAGGAATTATGGAAAAATAAGAACAAAAACAAAAATAAAACTGCTCTGTAGAGAGAAGGGACAGGGAGCAGCTTCGTGTCTCCCTTCCTTGGAGTATAAGCAATTCTACCTAATTTCTTTCTCACCAAATGAGGTTGCCAAGGGAGTCGACGTGGAGTGACCCCCACAGTGTGGGTTCAACTTACAGAAACTCAATATACTACCTCATAAACCAGATCAATTAAAAGGTGATTATTCACTTTACAGGCAATGGCTTTGCCTCTGCACAGGATTCCTTTAAGGAGTAGTTCCCTAGGGCATTTAAGAATTAGCTTGTAGATCATGAGTTTTTGATGGAAGGCATAGGGAGGCAGAAAAACAGGAGCTGTAGTCTGCTGGACATCCAGGAGGAATGAAGGAAAAAGACGAAGGATCTCTGACATTATGTAAATCAACGGGGAAAACAGGATGGATTTCCCAAATTAAATTTACATGCAACTTTGCATAACATTATAAAATATTAGCTTTTTGCAAAAACCTAACATTTACTACTGTGTGCTGAACCAGTTTATTTACATGAATCCTCACGATAGCCGTAAAAATAGATGTTTTTATCCTTACCTGTAGATGAGTAGACTGAGGCCCAGGATGGGAATACACTTGTCAAAGGTCACAGATGTTTCAAGTTCACATTACTCTGTAAGTCAATAGTCATAAATTCAACTGTGTGTGTGTGTGTGTGTGTGTGTGTGTGTGTGTGGTGGTTTTGGGTTTGTTTGTTTGTTTTTTTTTTTGTATGAAGCACAAGGGGTTAATCAATGTTCATTCCTCTATTTGAAAATGTTCTTTTTTTTTTTTAAAGGAAACTATTTTGGGATAGAGTAAATTAAGGAGTAAACATGAGTCTCGCTGTTCGTTTATTTTCACTGAGTGCACACACTCCTCCAACGATAATTCATCCAGGATGTGAGCTGGAACTCATTAGAAGTCACTGGGCCTGGGGGAGAAGATAAAGCCACAGTTAAAGACATCTGAGCCTTTTAGGACAATTTGTTATCTTGGATTTCATTTTTAATAGGACACACTAATTCATACAAGGAGTCCCCAGGGCAAGCAAATGGTGCCCTGTAGTTGTTGTGGGTCCCTGGGGTGTCCAGGCATGAGCATGCTCCTGCCACGCCTGGGGACCCTTGGAACCTTGATCAGCTTGGCGTGGTTGGGGGACGATCTCTCACTGCTCCATGAAACAACATAGCTCCAAGTTGTCCCATATGAGCTGCTTTTTTTTTTTTTTTTTTTTTAAGATTTCTCCATTGATCCCAATGGATGGGTGAAGACTGGGCCCATGAGATCAGGTTCAAAGCAGTAGGGTAGGCAGAGAAGAGTGACTATTCTGAGTACCGGATTCTCCCTGATAGCTAAGTGGGTGATGATGATCCACAGTGGGCCTCAGGTCCCTGGTCTGTAGAATGATGAGGTGATGACACAGTCTCTCAGGTCCTTTTCAAACCTGTGATAGAGTGAGAAGGGCGGAGTAGGAGAAAGACATTTGGAGCTCAGCTCCCTGCTCAGTCCCTTCCCAGGCTGGGATGCTGGAGTTACACTAACAGTGGCAGCACAAGAGTGTCGAGTATTTACTACGCAATGACATGATGTGAAATACTCTAAATTCTGGGACAATCCTGAGAAACAGGTCTGCGGTTATCTCTATGTCACAGCTGAGGAGCCTGGAGCACAGAGGGAACGTATCCCAGGTCACACAGACCCAGGCTGACTAACTGCAGGACCTGTATTCCCAACTACTCCGGTCTTCATCTGTAAAATGGGAACAATGACAAGGCTTCTTCATAGGGTTACAGTGAGGATGAAGTGATATGCTGAATTAAAGTGGCCTGTGGTAATGGCTAGTAAAATAAACTGTGTTTGTTTAGCTTACAGAAGCTAATGGGAATAAGAGACTTAATTATTGTCTTCAAATGTAGGAAGGACTTTTTAGGATTCACTTATGTTTCATGAATATTGAGCCCCTATAGAGTCAGACTAAATGCTTTGTATTATTCTTAAGTCTGTGTCATCCAGGAAGAGAATTTAATTTAAACAGGAGAAATTTAATTAGACATTAAAATGACTTGACCTTCATAGTGGTTATAAAATCCCAGAATAAATGACTGCAATTAGCTATGAAGGTTGTATTTGTGGTATTTAAATAAAGAATTACTCTTCGAAGAGCTTCCAGGTACAATTGTGTAGGTTGTGTACTGCACAAAACCAGGGGCTGACATTTACACCATAATCTATGTGAATAGCACTCTTTGGAGTCATGGCCGTTTGTGGCAGTCCTGCCTGTTTGTTCTGAAGTGTTTAGGTGGAAACTGGTCCTGTTCCAGCTGTAGGAATCCATGGCTTTGAATAAAAGTTGAGAGTTGAGGTGATTATCTAAGAAGGGTAAACATGTAGCTTGCACAATAAGAGTCACCAGTCAGGGTTCCATGGCAGTCATAGATAACACACCATGGCTTCAGAATCCCTCTCAACACGACACTCTGGGGAATTGCTATCAATACATCAGATCTGTCACTTCAGCTAAAACACAAAAGCTGTTTAGCACAGTAGCTTTCTTTGGAGTCAGAATGCCTGGGTTCAAGTCTGAGCTCTGCCACATATTATACTGGTGACCTTGGTCAGTCAGAAAAGAAGCTTTTGGCTGCAAATAACACAAACCAAACTAAAAGTGTTTTTTAACAATTTTTTTAAAGTAGGCTCCACACCCAATGGGGGGGCTTGGACTCATGATCAAGCGTGGCATGGTCTACTGACTGAGCCAACCAGGTGCCCCCAAACTAAAAGTGTTTTAATAGTACGAGAAAGTTACTATTCTTCTTATTTTTCTAATTTTTATTTAATTTTTAATTTTTTTAATGTTTATTTTTGAGAGAGACAGAGACAGAGTGTGGGCTGGAGAGGGGCAGTTAGAGAGGGAGACACGGAATTTGAAGCAGGCTCCAGGCTCTGAGCTCTAGCACAGAGCCCGATGTGGGGCTCGAACTTATGAACTGCAAGATCATGACCTGAGCCAGAGTCGGACCTTAACCCACCGAGCCACTCAGGTGCCCCAATTCTTCTTTTTTTTTTAAACCTAAGATGTGTGTGCATGTACATGTGCACACACACACATTATATATTTTTAGCGTCTCTCATATTGGGTAGGTCATGCAGTTGTTGGTGTTAAGCATTGCCTGTCCTCATGCAGCAACCCTGCAGAATGCTGATGGCTTCCTGGGAACACAGCCCAGAGATGACAGAAGGGCACCCTTTTGAGAAACACTACATCATCAAAGTTCTTGGTGGTACAGAGGACAATCATATATGGAAAAACTTGAGCACTGAGGACTCTGGATGGAAAAGTGTGCAGATTCTCAATGTAAAGCAGATTTAGGGGGGCACCTGGGTGGCTCATTCGGTTAAGCATCTGACTTCAGCTCAGGTCATGATCTCGCGGTTCGTGAGTTCGAGTCCCACATCAAGCTCTGCACTGACAGTGTATCTCCCTCTCTCTGTGCCCCTCACCCACTCATGTTCTTTCTCTCTCCCCCCACCCTCTCAAAAGTAAATAAGCATTTTTTTTTTAAAGCAGATTTCGGAATACCTTGACCAATTTAGTTCCCTTAATATTTTTATGAATGTACAAAAATGATATGTGGTATAAAAAAACTGGACATGATCTTTTGAACAAAAACTGAGGTTTTGCTAGCCAGGGAAAAACAAAGTCACGACTGTTGGTCAGTCAACCAGAAGTACCTGCCATGCTCAGCAAGTTGCTTAGATTTTCTTTGCCTCAGCATCCCCGTGTGTAAAATGGTGATAATAAGAAACACCTCAAAGTCTGGCTTTGAAGATTAAATAATACATATAAATACTTCGAGTAATGGCTGATATATGGTAAGGGCTCAAAAAGTGTTGGCATTTATTGATACTATTCTTATTCTTTGTTGTTATTATGATGATATTACAGTTGTTGTTATGACTACAATTATAATGCCACCTTGAACCTAGACAGACACTGAGGAGTTATGATCTGGTTGTAGAGGCAAGACTTACACTTGGAAAACAAGAAGAGAGTCCCTTGCTTCCTAGCCTTTGCACATATTTTTCCTTCAGTCTGAAACACAATTTATTATCACCTCTCCCAACCTCAGCTTGGAAAATTCCTATTCATTACACTATATCAGCTTAGTTGCTTCCTTGTCCCCATTCTTTATTTAATTATTTTTTTTATGTTTATTTATTTTTGAGAAGAGAGAGCATGCAGGGCAGGGGCAGAGAGAGAGGGAGACAAAGGATCTGAAGCAGGCTCTGCACTGACAGCACAGAGCTTGACACAGGACTCAAACTCGTGAACTCTGAGATCATGGCCTGAGCTGAAGTTGGACACTTAACCACTGAGCCACAGGTCACCCTGCCTGTCCCCATTCTTTAGATCACCTGTCTATGCCGAACACTTCCACAATCTTCATCATGATAGCAATATTATGTTGCAATTTCTAGTGCATAACACAAAGTAGGTGTGCAGGGGGAACTTGCTGAATAAAGAAGTGAAGGACTGTGTTTCACTTAGAACTCTTTCGGTTATAAGTGACAGAACACTCCAATCTAACCAGGTTTAATCCAAATAAGAAACTTACAGACCTCATAACTGAAAAGCCCAGAAGTTAGTTTGACTTCAGGTGTGGCTTGATCCAGGGGCTTAAATGATGGCTGTAATATTCAGTTTCTTTTCATCTCTCAGCTCTGCCTTCTTAAAAGTTGGCTCTGTTTTCAGGCATCCATTTCATTTTCAGGCTTTCTATGGCACTCCGGGCACCTCCAGATTCTCATTTTTCCTATTATGTTAGTCGCAAACAACATGTTCTTCTTTCCCACTAGTTACACTAATCGTTCGCTGATTCTTACTGGGTCACATGTTTCTGAGAGAATTTGACAATAAATTTCATATAAAAAATAAAATAAAATAAAATAGTAAAAAAAACCCAATGAGGGTTGATGGGGGGTGGGAGGGAGGGAAGAGTGGGTGATGGGCATTGAGGAGGGCATCTGTTGGGATGAGCACTGGGTGTTGTATGGAAACCAATTTGACAATAAATTTCATATTAAAAATAAAATAAAATAAAATAAAATAAAATAAAATAGTGAAAAGAACGACTATGGCCAGGGGTGGAGTTGGGTAGAGGTTTCCTGTCCTGGAGCTGGTGGAGTGACAGGCAGTGATTCCCAAGGGAAAATTTGGGATACTGTATTAGAAGTGGGGCAATGGATAGTGGACCACAAAACAATACATGTTCACTATAAAATGAATGAATGGAGTGGGTGAATAAAATGAATAAATTATACAGAGCCAAGTAATAAAATCAGGTATAGAGAAAAAAAATGCCATGGAATTCGTGGTAGAGCAAGATAATCCCCCCCCCCGCCGAATGTCCACATTATAATTCCTGGAACCTATGAATATGTTACTTCACGTGGCAAATAAGAATTTAGGTTGTGGATGGAATTAAATTTGCTAATCATCTGACCTCAGAATAAGGAGATTATCCTGGATTATTTGGGAATGCCTAATGTAATCATGACGTTTCTTGAAAGGGGAAGACAGAAGAGGCAGAAGAGGAAGTCAGAGTGACGACATGTGAGAACAGCTCAGCTCACTGTTGCTGGCTTGAAGACAGAGGAAGGGGCTTTGCACTGTGGAACGTAGACATCTTCTAGAAGCTGGAAATGGTAAGGAAGTAGATTCTCTTCTACAGCCACCAGAAAGGAACACAGCCATCCCAACACCTTGACTTTAGCCCACTGGCACTCATTTTGAACTTCTGACCTACGGAACTATAATAAATTTGTGTTATTTTAAGTCACTGAGTTTGTGGTAGTCATGGCAGCAATAGAAAGCTAATGGAGTTGAAACAGAACAACAGGTACTCTCTACAGAACACATGAATGAATGATACAGAACCATGTAATGAAACCAGAGAGAGAAAAGTGCTTAGAATTCAAAGGAGGGAGACATCTTTGCAGATGTAGTCGAGAAAGGGTTCTTGGGGAAGGCAGGATTGTGGTTGTCGTATTTTACAAGCCTAACAAAAGGAAATTTCTGGCTGAGAAAAGTAGAATGTTCAAAGGCAGGAATGAATTGACATGTTGCGGTCACTGAAATTGCAAGGGTACAGTTGGAGGAGAGTATGAGGTGGCATTAGGTAGGTAAGAAAGGGCAGCTGATGGAGATTCTACAAATCCGGGATAAGATGTTTCTATTTGTTCCAGTTAGTCAAGAGAAGGCAGCGTAAATTTTTGAGCAGAAACCTTTTCATGATGAAACAGTGGTGCCTGAGATGGATTAGGGACAACAGAGGCCAGAGGTGGGCCAGCCTGTCTGCAGAAGCAGTGGCTGTGATTCAGAAATTGCGGAGACATGAGGGAGGAAGCAGAGACCCCTGGAAGGCGGGGACCGTAGATGCAAAATTTGCTGTGTTTGTGAGTTTTCCTGGGGAGAAGGTTCACGTCATTTATCAGATTCTCAAAGGGCTCTGTGACTCCAGAGAGACAATATAACTGATGTCAATTTTTAATACACTTTATTGAAGAGTAAGTAATAAACATACATAGAATATATACATAAAGAAAAGTGTTCTTATTATAAATGTACAGCTTTCTGGATTTGCACAGAGTATCCCTAAGTTATCAGCGCCCAGATCAAAACCCAGAATCCTGCCAGTACTCCAGAAGCTGTCTCTCAAGCCCATCCCACCGTGTTGCCTGTGCCCCCTGGCCACAGTGTCCACTACTTTGATTTCTGACTGCTGAGGTAGGAAGGTGGGCTGCCTCACATGGGCACATGGGAATTGAACCACAGTTTCCAGAAACAAGTACAGGGTAGAAAACCACACATTGGAGTTTTCCTCCAGGGGTGTTTGGAGAGAATTGGACAAGAGAGACACTTTAGAGCTCTCCAAACACCCCCATGTGGCTTTAGCTCAGGGCAGGACCCCTCCAAGCAGACCTCCTTCCCGGGTTCCTGACCATCGCACTTGTGGCCAAACCGGAGCTGTCCCCCAGGGCCTGAAATCTCCGTGCTTCCCTCCACCTGCGGCAGCTGTCACCGTAATCCTGGGGGTTGGGCCTTGGGAAGAACAAAATCTAATTTGTGTATTTCATTTTATGAGTTGATCCTTATTTGGTTTCTTTCCGGGTTTGCAGTCAAGGGCCAAGAACACAGGCTCTTAAGTACACAGTTACCACGCCGTGTTTTCGAGCTGCAGCTAGTGGCTAGACCGCGTCCTGGGGTAAGAGGATTAGACTCAGAGCGGCAGCTGGTAAAATATTAATAGGAAGCCATCCCGTCAGGGTGACGGAGCACATTCCAGCAGACCCGAGGCTGGAGGGGACATCGATGGCACATAATAGGGTTCGGAGCCTATCTGTTTGCCTTTTAAAACAATAGCCACGTGAATAACGGTAACTAGATTTCAGTCGCCCTCTGCCAAAGCCCATAAAAGCAGGGAACCCGATCAAAAGAAAATGAGGTGAAGGTTTTCATGGCCTCACCAAGAAGAATGGATGCTGTCAGAGAAGAGAACCCAAAAACGAAAATTAGATTTCCTCAGAGAAACACAGAGTGTGGGAGGGGATGAGCCGGCCATGCCTCCCTTGGCCTGGGTCCCGGGCCCCCCTCCTTCCCTCAGCCACACAGCCACACCAGCAGGTGGAAGCCCATCACAGCCTACTTCCAGGGGCTGCCCTGATTCCTGAGTTCTGTTGAGATTTCGTGGTATTGATTTCTATTGGGTTCGGTGTCATCTGGGCTTCCGAACTCATTTTATGTAGGAGAGAGTTTGACCGTGATGCTGTTTGTTCTGCTGGGTAGGGCCCGATCTAGGAAGGGCTGTGGGGGTGAGGCACCTGTTTGGGTCCCTCCTCACACTCTTTCTCCTCTCCAAGCCCCTCTTTCCTTTGCAGTTTCCTGCTGTGGCTGCTCCCACTCTTGCTCTTCCTTTCCTCTTTCTCCAACCTGAGGGGGCCCCACAGACCAGAAAACTTGAGCCCTTTCAGGGGCCTGGGCTGAACTTTTTTGAAAAAAAGTTGTTATGGGCTGAGATGGTGCTTTCAGTGAACCCTCTGCTTGATTGCTTGTTTTTAGGGGAGGTTTGTTGTTTGTTTTTGTTTTTGAGAAAAAACATGGTCATAGCTAATAAGATTTCAGAAAAGCTCTTTAAAATGTTAATATTTTCCTAATTATAATACGGAATAAAAATATATTTATTTGGACATAAAACAAACAACACAAAAGCTGCTGAAACATAAAAATAAAGATGCCCTGAGAACAACCATTTAAATGTGACAGAGTGGAGGCGCCTGGGGGGCTCAGTCCCTTGAGTGTCTGACTTTGGCTCAGGTCATGTAAGTTCAAGCCCCGCCTCAGGCTCTGTGCTGACAGCTCAGAGCCTGCGGCCTGCTGCAGATTCTGTGTCTGCCTCTCTCTCTGCCCCTCCCCCGCCTCTTGAAAATAAATAAAAATTTTTAAAAAGGCAGAGTGAATAGGTCTGTTAATCTGGATTTCTGCCCCAAAGTCAGCTAAAATGATACTAATTAAATGATGATGACAAAATCCATAAAAACAAACAAAGGGAAAATGAGAGAAGTCAAGAGAATGGAAGATGAGAGGTAGGAGTGATAATAAGGGCCTTTTTCAAGAGTGAGGGCAGTTGCAACCCAAGAGCCTGTAAGCGGAAAAGCAAGTTGACTTGGCCCACGGAGCCCCCGGGGCTCAGGGATTGGAGCAGCGGGCTCTCTGGCAAGCCAGGGTGCAGGTGGGCCCAACACAGGGTACGTTTTAAGTCTAATTAAGGAGCAGTTAGACCCTCAGGGCTCCTTCCCCAGGCTGAACATCTGGGCCATTCTGCCTTCCACATCCCAGCTGAGGATAGAATGTGTCTTCTCTGGAGAGGTTGAACCTGAGAGGTTCTGGGTTTGAGACACAGATGAGCACGGGAGTGGTGAGCCAGGGATTAAGAAAAAGGTTCTATGTCAAATGTGCGGGGCCCCTGCTTCTTTCCACCGCTCAGTTCCCAGAATGCAGCAGTCAGCCTCACACTTCTATACAGGTAGATTGGATGGTTGTTCTCAGGGGAACTGGATCAACACAAGAGAAAATCCTGTAAGTACTGTGCTTTGGAAATCCCCAGAGGAGTGGGTGAGTCAGTCTTGGTGAGTGCTTCCCTTGTAAGTGGGGGAATAGCCAAACCTATATCTTAGTCTGTTCTGGTGGGTATAACAAAATATCATAGACTGGGTGACTTATAAACAACAAATTTATTTTTATTATTTAATTAATTAATTGATGGATAGATTGATTTTATTTTTTTTATTTTTATTTTTATTTTTTTTTGAGACAGAGAGAGACAGAGCATGAGCAGGGGAAGGGCAGAGAGAGAGGGAGACACAGAATCCAAAGCAGGCTCCAGGCTCTGAGCGGTCAGCACAGAGCCCGACGTGGACCTCAAACTTACTGCCAGATCATGACCTGAGCTGAAGTCAGACGCTTAACCGACTGAGCCACCCGGGAGCCCCTGATTGATTGATTTTAATGTTTATTTTTGAGAGAGAGAGACAGACAGACAGACAGAGTGCAAGCAGGGTAGGGGCAGGGAGAGAGAAGGAGACACAGAATCAGAAGCAGACTTCAGGCTCCGAGCAGTCAGCACGGAACCTGATTTGGGGCTTGAACCCACGAACCATGAGATCATGACCTGAGCTGAAGTTGGACCCCTAACCGACTGAGCCACCCAGGTGCCCCTATTTTACTTTATTTTTAAATGTTTATTTATTCTTTAAAAAAAAATTTTTTTTTAACATTTATTTATTTTTGAGACAGAGAGAGACAGAGCATGAACGGGGGAGGGTCAGAGAGAGGGAGACACAGAATCTGAAACAGGCTCCAGGCTCTGAGCTGTCAGCACAGAGCACGACGCAGGGCTCGAATTCAAGGACCGTGAGATCATGACCTGAGCCGAAGTCGGCCGCTTAACCGACTGAGCCATCCAGGTGCCCCAAATGTTTATTTATTCTTGAGAGAGAGAGAGAGAGAGAGACTGGGGGAGGGCCAGAGAGAGGGAGGATCCAAAGCAGGCTCTGGCTGATAGCAGAGAGCCAGATGTGGGGCTCGAACTCACAAACCTTGAGGTCATGCCCTGAGCTGAAGCCAGATGCTCAACCAACTGAGCCACCCAGGTGCTCCTAACAAATTTATTTTTGAAGTTCTGGAGGCTGGGAATTCCAAGATCAAGGTTTTAGCATGGTTGGGTGAAGGCTGTCTTCTGGGTTCATTGCAGTGCCTTTTCTTTGTGTCCTCATATGGTGGAAGGAGCCAGGGAGTTCTGTGGGTCTCTTTCAGAAGAGCATTAACCTTATGCATGAGGGCTCCACCTTCATGATCACCCTCCAAAGCCCCATCTCCTAATACTATCACACCAGGCATTAGAGTTTCAACATATGAATTCTAAAGGGGATGCAAACATGCCATAAGAGCCTCCCCTCAGTATAGCTAAACACTGAAGATAGCTTCTAACTTGAAATACAGATACCAAAGTAAATTAGCAAGGGAAACAAAAATGGAGGAAACAAAGACAGTGCAGTGGTAAAAAGGAAGGTTTAAAAAATAGATTATAGCTCCAGAGAACTAAGACATTATATCTAAGAGATAAGAACAGAACATTGTAAAAAAGCACTCATGGTTTTGATAGTTACAAATAGGGTAACAGGAATAAAAGTTTCAGTAGAAGACTCTTAAAATAGAGGAAATCTCCCTGCCAGTGGGTAGAAAGAAGAGAGAAAAGAGAGAAAGTAGAGAGAAAAATAGAAGATTTATCCGGGAGGTCCAACCTTCAGTTAATAGGAGTTCAGAAAAAGGGAATAAACTAAAGAAGAGAATATCAAGGTAATAATACTTCCTGTAATTGAAGGACCCGAGTGTCTAGATGCAAAGTGACCACCCAAGTCCTCACAACAATGACATTAAAAGGACCCTCACAAAGCACATCATTATTAAATTCCAGAATGCCAGAGACAAATCTGAAAGCTTCCAGGGAGAACAGGTCATATACAAAGAAGGGAAATCAGGGGCGCCTGGATGGCTCAGTCTGTTAAGGGCCTGACTCTTGATTTCGGCTCAGGTCATGATCCCAGGGTCATGGGATCAAGACCCAAGTCAGGCTCCATGCTGAGCCTACTTAAATTTTTCTCTCTCTTCCTCTGCCCTTCTCCCCCATTTGCTTTCTCTCTCTCTCTCTCTCTCTCTCTCTCTCTCTCTCTTTCTCTCCCTCAAATTAAAAAAGAAAAGAAAAGAAAAGAAAAGAAAGAAGGGAAATCAGAATGGCATGGGGCTCCTTAACAGCTACACTGGAAACCGGAAGTCAGTAAAGAAGTGCCTTTATGTTGCTGAAGGAAAATGAAATCCATTCTACATTTGGCTTCACAGACAAACTATGAACCAAGTGTGAGAATTTAAAAATGGCACTTTCAGATATATAAGATCTTGAGAATGTTATATCCCATAGTAATCATTTTTAGTTTGTGTTCTGCCATATTGAAAGAGTAAAACAAGAAAGATAATTCATAAGATATAAGAAATAGAGGATCCAACACAGGAGAGGACTGAAGGGAATTCCCAGACAGATGGTGGAAGACATTTGCAAATGACAGCTGCTTAGCAGGTCTCAAGAGTATACAGTACAGGTTGGCACAAAAGGATGGAAGTCTCCGTGATGGATGTCCCTAAACAAAAATGTCGCTGAGAGGTGGCTAATGGATGTGGGTATACTGAGAGAAATTCTTAGAGTTCCATGGGGACACTTGGGGATAAATTAGTGACAGGCACATAGAAAACTAAGACAATAATGTTAGTCACAACCATAACAAAAACAAGACAAGACAACTTCGGGAAGACCAAAGAGTTGTACAGGAAAGAAAATGATATGGTGTGGTCAGGGTGTGGTCACCTCTGTGAGCAACACCTACTCAGGTACAGTATTGTAAGTGCTAGATAATGATATAAATATGTTAGGAGAGCGGAGGAAGAGAAAGAGTATATGGGGAACAGTGCGAGAAGGTCAAGGCCACAGTGGGAAGTCAATAGATAATGTATAAAAAGGAACATTCAGGAAGTACTGGCTTATGAACATTATTTTAATATATCGAAGTAAATACCAGGAGAAACAGCCTGAAGAGCTGAACGTCATTGGCCCCAGGGAGGCAATGAGGGCTACAAAGAGTGTGATAAAGAGAGTGCTTGTTTTCCTGGTATAAGCCCTGTGGAACTATTTGACTTTTAAATTTTTTATACAAATTATTCTGATAAAATTAAACTTAAATTTAACAAAGGGAAAAAAAGGGCATTTTCGTATTTCGCCTTCTGCATATTAATTGTAAATAGCTTGGTGAATATTCTTTTGGTCTTCATTTTCTATGTGTACTCTAACACAAATGTATATTTTTTATTTTCCCATGATTGGATAGTTATCTTCCCTTATGCAAATTGTCTTCCACTCTCTCTTTTTCACTTGTGTCTCGGATATTTTTTCCACATTAGGGAGGGTGTGGTGATAGTTCTAAATGCATTTATGTTTTATTAGTCATAACTGCAACTCTGTATGAGAGAAACAGCATTACCTATATGTGGGAGAGCGCGTGGGGTTCCACTGGCTCTGGGCTTTCTCTTCAGCTGGTTCACCATTGGCTATCATTTGTCCAGTCTCCTACTCAGTTATTGATAGATGAGGGCTAAATAAATTATGACTTCTCCCAGACATATTTGCAATTTAAGAGATGATTTCTGAAGATTAAATAGCAACAATGTAACATTAAGAGTGAGCTACTCCTGGGGTCCCTGGGTGACTCTGTTGGGTAAGCGACTGACTTGATTTTGGCTCAGGTCATGATCCCAGGGTGGTGGGGTCAGGCTCCATGTGGAACCTGTCTAAGATTCTCTCTCTCTCCCCCTGGCCCTCCCTCACTCATGCACGTGCACATGCGCTTGTGCTCGCTCTTTCTCAAAAAAAAAAAAAAAAAAAAAAAAAAAAGAATGAGCTACTCCAAGAAAAAGAGATTAGACATGTGGTTACCAGAGTAGGGGGTGAAGGGAGGGGAACAGGAGGAAGGGGGGTCCAAAGGTACAAACTTCCAGTTATATGATAAATAAGTACTAGGGATACGATGTACATGATGACTATAGTCGACCCTCCTCTATGGTGATAAGAATGTTGTTAAGAGAGTAGATCCTAAGAGTTTTCATCACAAGGAAAAAATGTCCGCCCCCCCCCCCCCGCCCCGCCTTACTTTTTGCTTTTAGGTGGAATGCAGGATGTTAACTAAACTGATTGTTGTTACTGTTTCACAATATATGCAAGCCAAATCATTATGCTGTACACCTTAACTTATATAGTGCCACGGCAATGATATCTCCATAAAACCAGGAAAAAAGAGAGTGAGATACTGATAGGAAAATTCACAGAAATTTCACAGAAAGTAGAAGGGTTTGTGTGTGTGTGTGTGTGTGTGTGTGTGTGTAGAGAATTTCTAATAGCTAAATATATTATATAACATATATAATATATTAGACATTATATATATATATATATATATATATATATATATATATATATACAATTTCTTAACTCTGCTTCCTATTTGACCAGAGGGAATTCCTCATTGTGTGCTCTGTCCTGCACTGTAGAACTTCTCCCTGCCTTGGGACCCACATTCTCAGATGTGCCTACAGGGAGAGGGAGACAGGCAGCAGAACCCAAGTTCATGGGCTTTTGCCCAACCAGAGACATGGGCAAGGATGGCAGGCTTGCCTTACCCATCCAGCCAGCGATGAGCCAGCGGGACCATTAGGGGTAACACTGTTAACAGTAAGAAGTGAACGGGTCATCAGTCATATTAGCCTCTCCTCTTCCCATGTGGAGGGGTGGGCAAGAGGTGGAGAGAGGGATAAAAGTATGTACTTCCAGGAAGAGAAAGGAAAAAGGATTCCCTACAATACCTAACAGACTGGCACTTGCAATTGCAAATGACACATCTGATAAAGGGTTAGTATCCAAAATATATAAAAAACTTATAAAACTCAACACCCAAAAAATGAATAATCCAATTAAAAATGGGCAGAAGACATGAACAGATTTTTCCCCCCAAAGATGACATATGATGGCCAATAGACAAAAGGAAAGATGTTCAACATTGCTGATCATCTGAGAAATACAGACCAAAACTACAATGAGATATCACTTCACACCTGTTAGAAGGGTTAAAATCAACAACACAAGAAATAACCGGTGTTAGTGAGGATGTGGAGAAAGGGGAACGCTCTTGCACTGTCGGTGGGAATGCAAACTGATGCAGCCACTCTGGAAAACCGTATGGAGCTTCCTGAAAAAGTTAAAAATAGAACTACCCTATGATTCAGCAATTGCACTACTAGGTATTTACCCAGAGAATACAAAACTACTAATTCAAAGGGATACATGCACCTCCAATGTTTATAGCAACATTATTTACAATGGCCAAATTATGGAAAGAGTCGAAATGTCCATATATGATGAATGGATAAAGAAGATGTGGTATTTATACATGATGGAATATTACTCAGCCATCAAAAAGAATGAAATCATGGGGCACCTGGGTGGCTCAGTCGGTTAAGCGTCGGACTTCAGCTCAGGTCATAATCTCACAGCCTGTGAGTTCGAGCCCCGCGTGGGGCTCTGTGCTGACAGCTCTGAGCTTGGAACCTGCTTCGGATTCTGTGTCTCCCTCTCTCTCTGCCTCTACCCCTGCTCATGCTCTGT
The DNA here is from genome assembly GCF_027475565.1 of Acinonyx jubatus. Taxonomy (NCBI): domain Eukaryota; kingdom Metazoa; phylum Chordata; class Mammalia; order Carnivora; family Felidae; genus Acinonyx; species Acinonyx jubatus. The sequence goes on along the minus strand of NC_069380.1, from coordinate 185,964,734 downwards.
TTCTCTCTGTCTCAAAAATAAATAAAAACATTAACAAAAATTTAAAGAAAGAATGAAATCTGGCCGTTTGCAATGACGTGGATGGAGCTAGAGAGCATAATGCTAAATGAATTAAGTCAGTCCAAGAAAAACAAACACCGTATGATTTCATTCATATGTGGACTTTCAGAAACAAACCAGAGAAAGGGTAAAAAGAGAGAGGGAAAATGAAGAATCAGACCCTTAACCATAGAGAACAAACTGATGGTTATAGAGGGGAGGTGGGTGTAGGAATGAATTAATCAGATGCCTAAAACTAATATAACATTGTATGTTAACTAGCTGGAATTAAAATAAAAACTTTAAAAAAAAAGAATGTCTGGTACGTGGTTGGTGTCTGGCCCTCAGTAAATGCTTATTAATGAGATGCAACAAATGATCAGAAGCTAATGAGAAGCTCAGAAGGAAGAGAAGCTCAGAGAATGCTTCATGGAGGACGGGGTTCTTAGAGTCACCTACCTCCATCTATGGCCTGGGTCCAGGGCAGAGCCCATCTGAGATTTTGTAATTAAAACATTTCCTGACGTGGCTAACACACATGGCGTGGCATGGCCATGGAGCACAGTTACTTGTCATCACTCTGGTTGCGTGTTGGCTGGAACTTTGGGATGAATTAGTAATTGTCATTGAAGTTGAATATAAATAAATGGCATGATTCAGAAGCCTTTCAGTTTCATTCCTTAACTAAAACTACCTCATAAAACGTGGGCCTTCTGAGGGATTACTGACAAAAGGAAAAAATAAATCTCAATAAAGCTTCCAGGTACACTTGAATAACAACTGAATCATACCCAAAAGTCCTATACCAAATGGGGAGACCCTCAACCTACCATCCTTGTCAATAAATCACCCTGCAGCCGGCCTGCACCCACGCATGGATTTTGGATGCAGGTGGCACAATTGAAAAAACTCAGATGTCCCTAGAATCCGTGGGGGAAAGGAGGAAAGACACTGAGGTGTGGGAACTGTATTTGCAGAGAGCTGTGCTTGAGACGTTCGGGGGCAGTGAGCACACATGTTTTGGCTGATCAGTTAATGTCCTCATCAATCACGTTTCCTCTCCGTCAAAACTCGAGTATCCCAGAGAGACTGCCTTCTTAAGGGAAGGAGGTTTATTGACAAGAATTTAGGGGTCCTTAGGGGATATTCCTAAAATTTGGGATGATCACATTTGTGAACTCCTAACAAGTGTGCCCTTGTGTACCTGTGAAAAACAAGGTTGGAGCTGACCCACTCACTCAGTCCAGGCCTCTGTTAAGAAGCCAGCCTTTCAAGCATTGGGTAGACCAGCTGGCTGTACCTCAGACCATCTGGTTAATAAACCTATATCAGTGACCCAGTTCTTTCTGAAAATGGTCATACCAGCCCCACTTTTGTTAGCGGGGTGAAGACGGGCTTTGGGTACTTTGGGATGAAGAAGTCTTTAGATTCTTCTAAATGAAGAAAGGATTCTTCATGGGGTGCCTGGGTGGCGCAGTCAGTTAAGCATCCGACTCTTCGTTTCAGCTCAGGTCATGATCTCACGTTCGTGAGTTCGAGCCCCACGTCGGGCTCTGCGCTTGACAGCTCGGAGCCTGCGAGAGATTTTCTCTCCCTCTCTCTCTGCTCCTCCCCTGCTCTCTCTCCCTGTCTCTCAAAATAAATAAATAAACTTAAAGAAAAATCTTAAAAAAATAAATGAAAGAAGAAAAGATTCTTCTTTTAGAAGAATCAAAAGATTCTTTAGACTATTTCCCCTGCCCTTGCCCATACTAAATTCAGAGACCCCGATTTGCCAGTAGGACCCACCCACTGTAGCCCCCCCATCTGTTTAGGAAGGCTTCCTTCTCTTCTGTTGTGACTGATCTTCCGCCCTGGGGCAGAAGGCAAAGGGGGCGTGGCCACGGTCAATCCAAGCTCCTTGTAATCACACCTAGCCACCTTAGGAGGAAAGCAGAACCCTCCCAACATATTTCATAAGACTTAGGACTCTGGAAAAGACTGTGATCACTCTATCTTGGGTCCCTCGGTCAACGTGGAACCAATTTCTCTAGCCAGGGGACTGAGGATGGGCCATATACTAATTGTTTCAGAAGGATGGGAAGGCGACTGGAATTGGCAGTCCTACGGCCCTCACGCGAAAAGCGTAATGAGGGACGTCAATGCCCTAGATGGAGGCTGTTATCCGGTAACTAGAGGAGAGAGATACTAGGTAAAGCAAAGTAGCAGATGTCCCCTACACTGGACAAATCAGAAAAAATGAGCAATAGGGTTTGGAGTGAAAAGAAGCAGAACTTGGAGAAACGCTGGAGTAAAATTTTTTAGAGTGCTGGGGGCTTTCAGTGTGGATGGAGAGGAAGCTGTTAAAGGCATCGGCCAGACCTTGACACTCCTGGAGAAATGACTGCAAGGGCCAGTCACATCTTTTCGTTTGTGGAGGTCAGCAGATGGTGCCTGGTTGGGGCGGGGCCAGGATACTGACCCTTGGTGGACTCTTGCTTTAAACTTATTTTCTCTAACTAAAATAACAAAGATATCAGGACCTCTTCCTCATTGCTTTGGGAAGTTTCTTTCCCCTTGCTGGTGGTCATTGAACTGTCAGGAAGGCTGACAGTTTAGCTAAAGGAAATTTAGTGCTTTTGTTTAAGCTCTGGTGAAATTCATTGCATCCAGGCAGGTTGCATCACGGTACAGTGAGCTCTGATGGAACACCATGGATAGGAAGGGGGAGGATTGAATATTTAGAAACACAAAGTGAGTAAGAAACCACGGGGAAGATTGGGTCAGCTAAAAGGAAAATCTGCTAATTTCTTAGGAAGGGGAAGCTAATGAAAGTGGCAACCCCCCACCCCCCACCCCCCGTTGTATCTCCAAGGCTGAATGGTAGAGGCTGCTTGGAGTATTGTGTTAAGAAGGATTCTGAGGCAGTGATGGCACCCAGAAACAGTGGTACATCTGATACAGTGAAGCATTCCAGTGTCCTAGAAATGAAGCATGGTATATATACCCACTGCATTTGCCTTCTTCAGGGACTGAAGAATCTCACACTGAGGATTTATCCCAGGAAACAATTACCATGGGAGGAAAAAAAGTGACATGCCACACAAGTGTTTTCCTTGATCCTGTTTGTTAGCTCAGCAATTTATCCTACAGAAGGGGAATGGTCACTTGTCAGAATTAAATTAAAAAAAATTTTTTTTAATGTTTATTTTTGAGAGAGAGACAGAGTGTGAGTGGGGGAGGAGCAGAGAGAGAGAGACACAGAATCAGAAACGGGCTTCAGGCTCTGAGCTGCCCACACAGAGCCCGATGTGGGGCTTGAACTCACAAACCATGAGATCGTGGCCTGAGCCGAAGTCAGATGCTTACCGACTGAGCCACCCAGGCGCCTCTGTCAGAATTAACTTTTTACCAAGAAGACCATGCAGAAACATGGGAAAGTGTGAGACATAATAATGTGGAGCCAAAATAAAACATTTATATACGTGTAATGATTACAACGAGGTAAAAATAAAAGACAAGATACACAGACATTTGTGTGCATGTAGGCTATTTCTTTTACGTTCACTGACATGTGGAGCCCAGTTTGTATCACACAGTAGGTATACAATAAATTCTCGTTGACTATTCTATTGCTAGCTTTATGTATGTTTACAATAAAAACAACTCTCAAAGACAGAACAGCAACGACAACAACAAAAAATCCAAGCTGCCAAAAATTACTGTTTGTTTTTTCCTCCCTGAGAAATAACAATTTGTTCTGCCTCCTCCAGTCCCATCACATAGGCTCATCCTAGGACTGCACTGAGCAAGTCCAAACGCCCAACCTTCCATTAAATTCCTACAGGTGGTCTCACCTACCAACAAAGACTTCTCTGCTCCTCCTTTTCTTCTGGATTCTCAGGCTCAGGCCTCTGAAATTCTGACAGTAGCCTTGTTTATTGTCCTTCCAGAGACGGTTGATTGGCCCCAAAGGAAGTTTTTCTTTCATTTTGTGCGGTCAGACAGGTAACTACAAGAATGGTCTCAATAGCGTCTCCAAGGCCAGCTGAAAGCTTTCGATGGAATTCAAAATTCAGAGCTGACGTCTATGCATATGGTTACTGGAGTAATTGACAGATTGAGGCCAGGTCTCAAACAGACCTCAGATGTTGACAAAACCTCTGTTTTCTGGAGCAACTTCTAAATATGTGGACAAGTGACCAATTACTGTGTAACTTCACTAACTTCAGAAACTCTCCTCATATTCCCTAATTCCATCAAACAATAATTATTCTTTTTCTCTGAACCACACAAAGTGTCATAACCCTCAACTAGGAAATTAAAGTTATTTTCAATTTCCTTGGGCAAGGCAGAGGCAAGGGTAAATTAACAGTCTGTAGCTTGTCTGGAACTAGAAAAGCAGTGAAAATGTGGTGGGGAGTTACAATGTAGGAAAATCGGCCAAAGACAATGCAATATTTAGCTGATGGTAATCTCAGAAGATACACTCAGAGGACAGAAGCCGCTAGATAAACAGGCAATATCTCTGGGAGCAAAGTGACAATGGAGAGGGGAGGCAGTTATCACAGTGATTTAGACCAAGAAAAAGCCATGGTTTATCTGTCTACACCAATCTAATACACTAGACAACACAACATCTGTCTGTTTCACTGGGTCCAAAATAGTCAATTCGCTGTCACATGTAATTTACTCATTAGAAAGTAATAGTTTTCTGTCTCTTTTTACTTCTCACCCGAATATCTTCTGTTTCTAGCCTTAAAAAAAAAACACATCATTTTTCCTTATAACAATAATTCTTGCATGCATCTACTTGCGAATTTTATTGAATTTTTACCACGATCAGGCACCATGTGAGCATAAGGGATAGAGAGTAGGTAATAAAAAATGGTCAGGAAGACAGGTAGATTAAAGAGGCAATTACAATTCGGTGTTATGATACAAGGATGTATTACGCACTCTCAAAGCTCAAAGGAGGGGGCCTAAAGCACACTGATGAAGTCTTTCTGGAGGAGGTGACAAATAAGCCAGTTCTGAAGATAAAATAGCTTGGGTGGTTGAGGAAGCATCTTATATCACCTGTAATTTTTCTTCTCAGATAAAAGAACTGTTAGCATTTATGTGTATTTTCTTCCAGTATTTTTTCCCACACACATACAGAGAGGTAGATATATAAATATCATAATAATGATTATATAGATGTCTGTAGATTTATAGAACTGTGATCATAATGTCTATGTATCATTCAATGTTGGCTTTTCCATGCTTTTAAATATGTGTTGAAAACATGGATTTTGATAGATGAATAGTAATATATTGAAAAGATGTTTCATAATGTATTTGATCACTCTCCTTGTGTCTGGCACAGTTTTTGTTTCCAAGCCACAAAACCAACCCTGGCTAAATTGAATGGAAGAAGAATTTACTGGAACAATACTTGGTAGCCATAGAATCTATGGAAGGGCTAGAAAAATAGGCTAAGAAAAAGGGCAGAAGTCAAGATAGAGTCAGCAGTGTGCACTCTATATAGGATTGACCACAGAAACAATCTGTCCTTAGCATTTTTGTACTTACGTTTCAGGGTTCTGAGAAGAAGCCTCTTGTTGGCCAAGGCCAGGAAATGTGTCCCACCCTACCTACAAGGAGACACATTTTGTAGTAAGAAGTGGAGCCCTGACTCCATCAAGACTTACCTGCTGGGGCCTTCCCCCAAACAGGAAGGCCACTAGGATGTGGCTGGTAGAAAAGCCCCAGCAATATCCACTACCCTCCTGTTATTAGATATGTAAGTTCTTTCCTTTCCCCCACCTTTTTTCTTTGTGATATAAAACTATTGAACTTTATTCTACAAAATCTCTGAGCTTCTCTCTGATTATCTTCATAAGAGAAATTCCCTAGAAATGCAATTTCCACTTGAAAGACCGTGAACATTTTTAAGTCTCTTGATACATATTGCCGAATTACTTTCCTGAAAAGTTGGGTTAGTTTAAGACTACTCTTGGAGTATGTATGAGTGTGCCTGTTTTCAATGCCCCACATTGGACTCTCTTGTTTTTATACATCTTTATGTCCATTCCTGTCTAGTCTGGTCTCATTTGAACAGCCCGTACCTCCTTTAAATTACACTTCTTTGAAGTCAAAGCACCTAGTGGCAAAGTGAATAATTCAGTAAATAAGTTGTTTATTTCCTTGAGTTTATTTGTGATAATTACCTTTATTGATTTTCTTCCCCATTAATTTGATTAATTTGGGGGCTGCTTCTTTTATTATGCTGTAGAGAAGCTGTTTCTTTTTCCATTCTGGAAAAGAAGTATTTACAAAGCAGTAAGTGGGTCTGAAATAACAGAGGCTGGAATTCTGGGAGTGAAGTCCTGAGAGGAGGCCTCACCCTCCTTCAGCATATGGCTCTTGCTGATGCTGTCTTGAGCGTCTCTCTCCCAGACCTCCCAGAAGCAGCGGCAGAGCACATGTCCAGAAGCAGATCCTTTTGGAAAGCCGTAGCCGTGGTACAAATCCAGTAACCTATCACCAGAGAGGTGATGAGATATTTCAGGACTCTTGTATTAACTTAGAAGAACATCTTTTTTTTAGCAAGAAATTGAAAGATGTGGAAAATGTTAGGACCTGGGCTTCCATCAAAAGAGTGTTGACTGGGGTCTGGGAAGGAGCACTTGACGAGGAGTCTGGGACCCAGAATGCTGGTCCTACTTTGTCATCAACTAGCCATGTGGCCTTGAAGAAGTCACTTCACCTTTTTGGATTTCAATGTGTGTGGGGGATAGCCCACAGGATCTTAAGGGGACTTCCCCTTCTGACAGTGAGCAGGAGATCCTACCATTACTTAGGATTTTTCAACATTGTCTCAACTTCAAATGACACTTTCACTTTGTTGCCAGGTAGGAAATAACTGAATGAATACACACATCTTTCCCCTCACCCTAGGGCTCACAGACCTCTCTGGGGCTAGCTAGACCTAGACAAAAGACAGGCATAAGACAAGCTTAATTCTGTCAAAGAAAGCCACTTTTTTTTTTCTATTTGCATAATATGATTATAACATTCTGCCCTTGTCAAGTTCTTTCCTCTTGTAGACATTTACACAATGGGTTATAACTGTATTATTTTATTGTTGGTCATTACCCAGGGTGAGTCACCTTTTTAAATGAGTTTATGTGCCTTATTAAGTATTCCACTCACAAGGACCAGAGATAAGTCCTCATTTTGGAGCACTGGTGTGAATAACCATCACTAGGTGTCTGTGCTTGGCAGGTAGCCAGGTTGGTGCCAAACTCGGATTGGTTGGATGCTCTCATGGCCATGTGGCCCCAGGTCCAGGCTATGGTGCATATTCACGGGACAGTAGGCAGTGGTAACCTTCCTAGTTGTAAAGGAATGTCAAGCTCATTGAAAAGTTTATATAACACAGAATCATTTTCAATTTTCCTTAAGTAAATATCTGGCAAGGCCCAGAATTGGATATAATCCAATTGGATTATATCCAATTCTGCAGACAAAGTGCCCCCAAACACATTTCCTCTGGAGAAAGGCTGAAAATATATGCACATTTATATTCGTCTAATTTAAGCAAATCTCATTAATGTGAATGATGCAGAAAAATATACAGTGATGGAGTGGTTCATGTTCTCACGCTAGTCTGGAAGGGAGTTCATTATAGTCCACAGGAGGTTAGCATTTACTGAGGCTCTTTCTATATAAGACCTTTACAAATATAAGACCCTAGTCCAGGGATTGCGAGTACATGGTACTTTTGCCTCAACTCCCCCTCCCAAGCCCGGAACAGATAGCACTAATGGAAGATGGCTTTCTTTCCTGCTGAGATGGCCAGTCAGAGACTCGAGGAAGGAGTGAATCACTTCCTGCTGAAAGGTGTCTACCAGCTGGTCTTTATGAGAAGTCACTTCTCCCACAAAAGATAAGAGATCCTATTACTTCTTAAATACAATTGATGGAATAAAATTGAATGCTTTTATTTATTTTTTATTTTTCATTTTTTTAAGTTTATTTGAGAGAGAGAGAGAGAGAGAGAGTGCACAAGTAGGGGAGGGGGCGGAGGGGGAGAGAGAGAGAGAGAGAGAGAGAGAGAGAGAGAGAGAATCTCAAGCAGGTTCACTCTGAGTGGAGCCCAACGTGGGGTTTGATCCCATGATGCTGGGCTCACGACCTGAGCCAAATTCAAGGGTAGGGTGGTCAACCAACTTTAGCCACACTGGTGCCCCTAAAGTTAAGTGCTTTTAAGCTAATAAACTAATGTACCAGGACGTTATATTGACTTTCATTGTATTCTCAGAGGCTTAACTGAGTCCCCAGAGTTGAGGGCAATGAGTGATAAGTACCCATGGCTTCTGGGGGAGAAAAAGGTGCTAGACACCAGACCCATTCATGGAGAGCTACTGAGAGTCAGCAAAATGGTTCCCTCTTGCCTGCCATTTACCCCAGTGTCTGTAGGAGGAAGATCAGCAATTTGAGAACGTGGGATTTAATGAAGGGATGTCTTAGGAGTAGAAAGTACTAAAAACTCCCCCCAACAGCCTCTACTACTTCCAAGCATACAAGAGAACCCCAAGAATGAATATGTGGCAGTATTGGGGGTGCATATCCCTGCCCAGAAGACTCTGAAGGCCAAGGGCTGGCTGGGCAGTGGTGCCAGGAGACACAGTAGCAGTGCGAGCAATGATCCTTGTGTCATTTGTGGGACAGGAGAAAAGTGTTTCCCATAAGCTGAGTAGTCACAGTGGAGGGTAGCCAGGACTCGGCCACTCTGCAAGGGCCCCCACCCGGAGGGTGTCAGCTCAATGTTACATTGAACTCAGTGTAACAGGTAAGCCTTCTCTGGCCAGCTAGGCTAATCATGTGCCCCCTCCAGTCTTATTATACCACCTGGTCTAATTCTTTGGTAGTACTTATAACATGACTTATTTTGTTTTCATTTTTACTTTATTGCCTGGTACATGTCAAAAAATTTTTTTGGTGGTGGCGGGTAAGTTAGGAGTGAAGTGAAGGTTTAGGAAACACATCTCAAAAAGGCCACACTTTAAAGAGTAAAAAACTTATTAAATATATTCCAGGAAAGCAGGGACCGTTTTCATCTTACTCATCACTATTCTCAGGGCTCAGGACAGAACCTGGCACATAGTAGCTGCTAAGCCAAAATATACAGAACAGTAAATCTCTGCCAACCAAAGGCCCTAAGAGATAAATAGACATCAATTGGTTCTGAGAATTGCAATTTCTCAAGTCCACGGCCTACTTGTCAATGCCTGAGTTAAAAGGGTATAGAGGAAGAAAGGGGCAGGAGGTGTAGACTGGAATAAACTTTGGGAACTCTCTGGGTTTCTATTATTCCTATGCCTCACTGCCTGGATAACTGGGAAACAGCTCTTGAGTGAAGTTCTCTCCTTTCACCCTGGGCTCTCCTAAGCCACTATGTCTGCTGCCTCCTGGACAGTCATGTGGGCTCTCAGTCAGTTTTGATTGATTTGCTTGGCCGTGATGAGGGCTTCTCAGCCTTGATATGCTTCCAGGCTTCAGGGAAAATTGAGCACCTGCTCAGATGTTTGGAGACAATCTGGAAAGGTGGAAATATACAAAGGCCATGCATTTGCTGGTATTGCTTGTGGCTTTCTACACGTCCTCGTGAGGGATGTGAAATGAAAATAATTTACCTTATGCAGGTATGTATTTTCAGTGATAGGGACCCCAAATACACATTTATGAAAAGGCCATGGGAAAACTAGGGCATTTTAAAAGTCATTCATTTCCCTGCTTCTCATTAGAATCACAAATGAGATCTCTGACAACCTCAGTCATACCGTGATGAAGGAAATCACAGCCCATCCTCTCTGTAAGATGCTTTTTTCCCCCCTGAAAAACAGAGATAAAAATGGCTTATATTTGAATAACACTTTACAGTTTACAAGCATTGCTACCTATGTTATATAATCTGATTGAAAAGAAGATAAACCATCTGGTAGATTTTAACTCCCTCATAAAGCTGAAGAACCTTCTGGGTGTTCAGTAAATAAATGAATGCTTTTTTAAATGCAATGTAGAGACAGAGCCATTGCTGCATGTTTCCTCCAGAGTTAGGATTATATGTCAGATTGACCTTGAATGACAGACCACATACAAAAACATCAGGTAAGGCTGTTGTGAGAACTAAAAGAGCCAACAGGATCCAATCAGGTCCACATCTAAGATCTGCGGGGCTCAAAGTAAGAGTAGTTACAAATGGAGGCCCACTCACATATGTTTGAATATTGAAAATATATAAACCAAGCCAGAAAACTATGAAATAAAATATATTCTGTCCTCCTACTTTAATAAATAGATCTTTATGATGCTCTGGAGACCAGGTTTAGAGTCTCCCATAGACCACTGCAGGGCGGGGAGAGTCTGACCTGGCCACCCCTCCTTGTCTTCCAGTCTCAGCTCCGTCTCACACAACGAGAGGCCGTGAGTGCAGGTGGGGGCACACCCAGCACCACCCCCAAGCTCTATTTCTACCCTCTCAGAAGAGTAGGCTCCAGGGAAGAGAGCTGCATGGTCCCAGAAGTGAGCTCAGGGTCACGTAGAAAGGAAATCCTGGGCTGCTTGGTAGTTAGTGTGAAAGAGGTGAGTGCAGGTGCTGGATAGGAGTCCTTGGCCCCCAGGAGCCCTCACTCCACGGAGAGAGGTATAGTCGGAGGAGAGACCAGACGGGTCTCTCTAAAGTGTGGGTACCTGGGCAGGGGCCCTCTTGCCTGGGTGTAAAGGAGGTACTAAATCCAATGATAGTTGGCATTAAACTGGGTGCTGCTTGCTCTCAACTTGCGTCTTAAGTTACCCTTTACTCTAAATAAAATGTTTATAATTATTAGAGTATCTATGGCCTATTTAAAGTAAAGCTCAATTTAGTGTTGATTTTTAAAAAATTATTTAGGTCATTTGGGACGGAGCAACCAATAGTTAGAACAAATGGGCCAAAATTAGAAAGAGAAAGTAGGAAGATAAAGCATGCTGTCTCTAGTCTAGACAGATGAAAAGGAGCAATAATCACAATAATAATGCTTTTAGTAGTCTAATTCTTTGTTTCCAAAGCTCTTTCACTTATATATATGTATCACTGAATTCTTATAAAAATAAGCACCAATTCTTTGAAGTCTGAAAGATGTCTCCTCCAGGCAAGTAAAAAGGAAACCTTAGTCGACACTTAAGGAGTACATTTATAAACCCCATTAGCCCAAGGGAACTATGTAGAAGGAAGAAGCAAAACCCTCAAACAGACTTCAACTTTGGGCCGGCTCTGCTCTGTCAATAGTGGCTGCCTGAAGTCCTTGATTCAGGAAATCTCAGGCCATGCCGGGCCTTGGTGGTTGGTAGTGATTGAGCCATGTCTGTCTTGGTCAAGGGAGGGGCCGTGATGGCAATTGTGCCATGAATGTGCCACCTCTGGGCATGAAGAATGCATGTGACAGACAGTAAAGACAAGCAGGAGACCTGGGGTCACCCTTAATCTTTTGAAGTTTTTAACAAGGAGGAAGATCCATCCAAATTCTTAGCAATAATTCTCATCTTCAACATTTCTGTCTCCCCCAAGCCAAAATGATCTATTTCAGGTTTCTTTGAGAAAGATGCTGCTTTCAACTTGCTTTCCTGGTTATGGAAAAAGATTGGCCAGACACCTGCTAAGGTGTTAATTAATGATAACTGGATAAATATGAGACTTGAATTTGCTTCTCATCTCTGTCACTAACTAGCTGTGTGGCCTTGAGTAAATCCCTTAACCCGTCTGGACCTCGATTTTCTTATCTCCAAAATAGGAAGACTATCTTATTGATCTCTTGGCGTTTGGGGAGGCTTAAAGGAGATAGTAGCAAAGCCAGCACTTGGAATAGAAAACTTTTGTACAGATGTAAACCATTATAATTCCACTGAAAAATTAGCAAATTGTTCTAGGGTAACGTTTCCCAAAGTGCGCTCCTTAAAACACCAGTTCCGTGGGAGGTCAAGGGGCGTTACACTAAAGACATCAAAATAAACATCAATTGTTCTGGTCAAATAAATTTAGAAACCTCTGGGTTGAAGAAACTTAAATGGGCATCTTCACCACAGGGATTATTTAGTCTTTAACATGCATTGTGAGTCATTAAAACTGGGAGATCGCACACAGAGGATCGCATACTTATTTGGACACAGACTCTTCTTTTCTCAAAATATTAGTCCCTCAGAATACAGTCCTTTGGAAATCACTGAATGGTCTATCTTCTAAATTCTGTTGCAGCAGGAGTGCCGTCTGATCCATTTATTTATTTGACGAATGTTCCTGGAGCCCTGTTACCTACCAGGCACTGTTCACCGTACAAAACAGAGGAAACAAAGGCCTGCTTTCATGAGGCTTACATCTCAGTGGGATTTGATGTCATGCACCCAAAGATGACCCAAGATGTCATGCTTGCCCTCAGAGAAGCGACTGCTCTCCTTTAACACAAAGAAACAAAATGCTGAAGTAGAATTGTTAGAAACAGAGAAAGCCTGGTGGGGAAGAATAGTTTGTAGGCAAGTAGGGAAGACTGCTATTAATTCTGTCTTCTATAACCCAATCTCTGCATGGAGGTTAAACTGTGGGGGCACAAGATCTCATTCATCCATTCATCCATGCACGCATTCATTCAACAAATTCTTGTGTGCATGACATACGTTATATAGAGAAGTGCTTAAGATCTGATCTCTACCCTCAGAACCAACTTCCAGGTGGGCAGGCAGGTAAAGATGTGAGCGATTGTAGCTCAGTGTGTTATAGGTGCTGTGGTGAGGAGTATAGGGTCATGTGGGAGTATATTAGCAGGGCACTAAACCCCGAGCTTCAGAGACGGCATCTCAACGCAAGTACCATTTAAAGGGAATTATCCAGAAGTTGAGTTTGTTTAGTAAACTGGCTGAGGGTGAGGAGGGGGAAATGGGCAGTAGAAACAGCTTTAGGTAGTGGAAACAGCATGTGCAAAGGCCTAGTGGCACCTATGTTGTACAACCAGTGTAGAATGGGCAAGAAAAGATATATTTATAATATTAGGATTCTGTGTATGATATTCTTTGAAAAGTGTTCTGTTGCTGAAAGAAAACTTGAAAATCATTGGGGACTTCTGAAAGGAGATTTCTGAGATTCCTGCCATCTTTATAAGGCCTAGATTCTGCCCATTATATCAGTCTCCTTCCCAAAAATATTTGCATTTTCATGGGGAATTTTGGCAGATTGAGAATTCTCTCTATTCTCAAACCCAAAGGAACATATTGTTACTGGCAAATGTATTCATTAGAACTATTTTGGTGATAAATGACAGAAAACCCAACTCAAGACTTAAGCAAAATAAGGAATTATCTTACATAACAGAAAAAGCCAGAGAAAGGTTGATCTAGAGGCTTCAGACCCAGCCTCTCTCCATTTCTTAGTTCCTCTGGCCTCCAGGTAATCTTCATTCTCAGGCCAAACATTGTGGCAAGATGGCTGCAGCATCTCCATTTCTGTGTCCTCCACGTTGATGTCTAGTGGAAAAAGGGGTTGTCTTCCTGAAGGTACATGTCCCTGTATTCACTCTGATTGGGCCATCATATGCCTGAATCAATCACTGTAGCCTAGGGATAAAATTCCAGCAATTGAACAGGCCTGGGTCACATGGTCCAATATTGGGGTAGGAAGTAGAGATTCATTAGAACCACCTGACAGAATAGTGTCCTAGAGAAATTTGGGGGGGATATTAGCAGAAGAAAAGGACTGAGAGAGAGAAAGAAAGAAAGAAAGAAGGGAGGAAGGGACAAAGAAAAAGAAAGAAAGAAAGAAAGAAAGAAAGAAAGAAAGAAAGAAAGAAAGAAAGAAAGGTGAGAAAGGAAGGGAGGAAGGAAGGGAAGATTAGGGAAGACAAGGGAAAGAGAGAAGAAAGGTCTTTTGTTTCCCTTTCACAAATATAAAAAATAAATCTATGTCAAGAAGCACTTCTGGTCGTTGGAAACAGAGGGGGAAGTAGGGAGCAGAGAGAGAGGGCTGTGAACATAACATTGGTTAGATGTGAATATTCCCCTGAATCTGTCATTCATCAGTCACATACCCATCAAATCTCTAGGTAGGAAAGAAATTTCCAGATCATCAATTCCACAGTGATCACTGAATGCTTGAAACTCTGTCAGCCACCTAGCCAGCATAAAATCAACTAGTGTCCTTGAATACCTTCCAGCAACAGGAAACTCATTCCTCCTGTAACTAACCATTTCATTGTTGATGGACTTCCATTATTAGGCTTATCAGTCTTTCCAGTGACCTGAAGTCTTCCTCCTAACTCTGTGCTGGCTTCAGTTCTCTTTTATCCATAAAGAGAAAGCTTAATTCAGCAGAGGCAAAATGGTAGACTATCGCCATATCTGACCTGAGACAAGATCATTGCCCAACACGATGTTTTGATTAAAGTTGTGTGGGTGCTTCAGGTGATCAGGCAGAGTCTTTTTCCTGTGGTCCCCACAACACCCGTTATATTTCCTGGGAGCTTCCTATGTTTATGCTACCTGCCTGCACTGGGAAGTGTTTTGATTTTGCAATGCCTGGTCTGGTCTAATCTTTTCATGTGATAGTTGATTAGGTACTTGAAGACTGTACTGTGACAAATTGGAGGGGGGGGGAAGAGGAAAGGAAGGGAAGGGGAAAAAAATGGACCTTGAACTTACATAGTCCAGTGAATTCTTCTCCTTCAAAGTCTCACCTTAGGGGAGATGTATACTCTCCTCAATGATACTGCTTTTTCTCAAAAGGATTTTCAGACTCCTTTGGAATTGTTTTCAGAGCCTAAAGCAAATTCTTTGAACATCCTCACTGGTGGCAAATCCTCATTCTTTGAGAGTGGTTCTGATTTTGGAAGAAGCTAGAGTCCCTGAGTGCCAAGTGTTGATGAACAGGTTGGCTAGCATGACTGTCTGCCTCATCTTTTTTCTGTGTCCAGAGCAAAGTGCAATCATGAGACTGAGATCCTTGTAAGATCTTTTTAAATGTTTTGTCTTAGTTATCTGTTTCTACTTTCATTAATTTCATAACCAACACATTCACATTGGTCAAATTTCAAAGATATATATAATTCAAATACAATTCCAAATTTAATATATAATAATATGTAATATATATTATATAATAGAATAAATAGTTAAAAGCCCCTTTTGAATCCCCCATTCACCCAGTTTTCCTTCTGGAGAGTCTGGAGGGCCTTAAATGTTTTGAAGAAGTCTCAAAGAATCATCTGTTGGCCAACTGACACATGAAAAAAATGCTCAACATCACTCATCATCAGGGAAATACAAATCAAAACCACAATGAGATACCACCTCATACCTATCATAACGGCTCACATTAACAACTCAGGCAACAACAGATGTTGGCAAGGATGCGAAGAAAGAGGATCTCTTTTGCATTGTTGGTGGGAATGCAAGCTAGTGCAGCCACTCTGGAAAATAGTATGGAGGTTCCTCAAAAAACTAAAAACAGAACTACCCTACGACCCAGCAATTGCACTACTAGGCATTTATCCATGGGATACAGGTGTGCTGTTTCGAAGGGACACATGCACCCCCATGTTTATAGCAGCACTATCAATGATAGCCAAAGTACGGAAAGAGCCCAAATGTCCAGCGATGGATGAATGGATAAAGAAGATGTGCCATATATATATATATATATATATATATATATATATATATATATTGGAGTATTACTTGGCAATGAAAAAGAATGAAATCTTGCCATTTGCAACTCCGTGGATGGAACTAGAGGGTATTATGCTGAGTGAAATCAGTCAGTGAGAGAAAGACAAAAATCATATGACTTCACTCATCTGAGGACTTTAAGAGATAAAACAGATGGACATAAGGGAAGGGAAACAAAAATAATATAAAACAGGGAGGGGCACAAAACAGAAGAGACTCATAAATAATGGAGAACAAACTGAGGGTTACCGGAGGGGTTGTGGGAGGGGGGATGGGCTAAATGGGTAAGGGGCACTAAGGAATCTACTCCTGAAATCATTGTGTCACTATATGCTAACTAATTTGCATGTAAATTTTAAAAAATAAAATAAAAAAGGAATCATCTGTATATATTCAATCAATGCTTAAAATGCCTTTTAAGATCACTAGATTTTGTGCAAATTCTGGTATGTTTATGCTAAACACCAGTCTCATGACTATAGTTACCTGAATTTTAGGGATAAATTGCTGCCTTCCAGCCATAGAATTTGGACCTTGAGAAGTCTCTGTAGTGGGAGGCTGCCTCCTGGCTCAGCCACGTGAGCCACAGGAGAGACTGGAAAAGTTACTTTAGCTCTTTGAGCCTCAGTTTCCTCATCTGTAAAATGGGCATCATGTCAACAGCCTCCTCATGGGTTATTGTGAAGATTAAGTGGGATGATGCATGAAAATGTCCCAAAGAGGGTGTGATGGTTAATTTTCAACATGGCTAGACAGTAGCGCTTAATTATGTGGTCAAACCCTAGCCTAGATGTTGCTGCAGTGAAGGTATTTTGTAGATGTGATTAACATTTATAATCAGGTGACTTTACGTAAAACAGACTACTTACTCTCCATAATGTAGTTGGGCCTCACATAATCCACCAAAGTTTTAAGAGCAAACACTGAAGTTTTCCAGAAAAGAAGGAATTCTGTCTCAAGACTGTAACAGAGATCCTGTCCCAGTTTCCAAGCTGTACTGGGCTGCCTTGTGGTTTTCAGACTCAAGACTGCAACATCAACTCCTACCTGGATTTTTCAGCCTGCTGGCCTGCCCTGCAGATTTCAGACTTGCCAGCCTCCACAACTGTGTGAACTGTTCCTTAAAATAAATCTCTCTCTCTCACTGTATATATATCCTATTGCTTCTGTTTCTCTGCAGAGCTCTGACTGATGCAGAGGGAGCACTCTCTGGATATTGGGGGGTAGAGAGTTGGGAGGGAGTGTTAAAAAAAAAACCCAGATCTTAGCCCTGGTTCTTCCATTCCCCAGCTGAGCAGCCCTGGGCAAAACTCTTAGGACCCCTGAGCTTGTTTCCTCCCCCTGCCTAACGCCTTGGAAGGTTGTTGGAAAGACAAATGTTATGAAAATGGTTTGTCAAGTATCATGTACAAGCAGATGAGAATTATCTGGGTCTGTCTCCCTTTGAATGCGCATATATTCTCAGGGTCATCCTTTGGAGGAGCCCAGACTTACACCTCTCTAGAAATGTCCCTTCCCCGGCCATTGATTTTTGTTTCTGTCTCTGGCTGCTGAGCCCATACCCAGGGAATGCAATCTGGTCACTCAGCAGGTAATTCTTTGGCCCCCACCCCAGGCCTCCATGGGCTCTGTACCCCAGGCATGGGGAAGTGGAGGGAGGAGGGGAGGAGGAAGTGGAGGGAGGAAGTTGTGGGACTGGGAGCAGAGGAAGGGGGAGGATGAGAGAGGAAGGGGCCAGTGTGCCAGCATGGGTTCCCAGGGGTCCAGGGCTGATTTGCTGGGGTGGTTGGGTCTGTGCTGCAGATTGCAGGCTGATTGTAGCAGATTAGTCGGGACTTAAAAGGGGCCTCATCAGAACACATGAATACAGCTCTGAGTGTTCTACTTCTCTCATCCTGGGGACAGAGCCAATCAAACCAGAGAGGGTCAGAGGGCAGAGTACTATGAATAACCTGCCTCCTTTACCGTCACAGTGCTTCAAAACACCACTCTGGCCCATTTCCATTTGTTTTTTCCTCTGCCAGGGATTCAAGGGCCGGCACTTGAGAGGGATGAAACTTTCTGTAGTGTCTGAGACGCCCCCATGTTGCTCCTCACCCCATCCTGGTACTTTTTATCTCATCACAAAGCCCTTTCTTTCAGGCCACTTACCACAGACTGAAATTATTTGATAAATAATTATTTACCAAAAATGGCTCTCTCCCCTAGAATGTGCCGTGAGATCAGGAAGCTTACCTTACTTGCCCACTCTCGGGGTCCCAGCTCTTAGCAGAGTGATACAGAGTAATGCTAGTTATCCTCAAAAAATGTTAGGGCCATGGGAGGTATGGATACCTTTTAGGAAGGGCTCTCTGTGTGCCAGGTGAGGAGCCCAGAGCTGTGCAGTCATTTCTCATCCTCAATTAATGATCATCCTGGGAAAGAAAGATGATAATCTTCATTTTGCTGAAAAGTAAACTAAAGCTCAGACTGGTTAAATAACATGGTCATGGAGGCGGCTGGGAGGCTCAGTCTATTGTGTCTGACTCTTGGTTTCAGCTCAGGTCATAATCTCACAGGTCATGGGTTCGAGCCCCACATCAGGCTTTGGGCTCCTTGCTGACAGTGTGGAGCCTGCTTGGGATCCTCTGTCTCTCTCTCTCTCTCTCTCTCTCTCTCTCTCTCTTTCTCTCCCTTTCTCTCAAAATAAATAAACTTAAAAAACAAAAAGTAACATGGTCATGGCCACACAGTCAGAGCTGGGACTCTAATCTAGGTTTGACTGAGTCGAAAGTACATGCTGTTAGTCACAACACCAGGAATGAAATATGTCGTGTGTACTGTGCCTGCATGCATTGGTCGGGAGTTGCTGCCAGAAGCCCTTAGAAGATATCGGGTGGTCTCCCGACTGGGTGGAGAGAGTGCTGCAATGTGGCAGTAATGTCACATCTGTGAGGGGTGAGGGAGGATGTCCAGTGGCACACATGCTGTCTCTTTGACATTCTTATACTATATGACATTGCCTCCCCAGAGGTAGAGTGCAACAGAGAGAAAGGACCAAAAAAAAGAGAGTGAGAAAAAGTAGGAGGTGGCTGCCTTTCTGGCCCTTTTCACACCCTGTGGCTGCATTTGTGTTTTCTTGGCAGTGGGAACACCTCTACCTACAGGCTTGTTTGCAGGATAGAATGCAATCAGAGGTAGGAACTAGCATGAGAACTCTTGCAAACAAAGGTTGCCAGTGCTGCTTCTTGAGCGGAGTTCATGATGACTGGGGGGTCTTCAGGTCATCTGATACTTCCGTGGGACTGTAATACCTCTACGCAAAGATGCTGTTACTCCTTCCCAAAGGCCCTGTGGGGGAAGAAGGACCATCAGAGGTTGGAGGAAGGTGACATTCAAGCTGCTGAGCTAGAGTTTGAGGATTGACACCTGGTTGCGGGTCAATCCATTGGCCATGGGATAATCACCATGTATTCACTCTGCCCGATGGAAGCCTGAGAGGTGGGGCTTGTAGAGTTTAGGTCTCAACTTACTTACTTACTGTGTAATCTTGGGTAAGTTATTTAACCTCTGTGAGCCTTGGTGGCTTACTTAAAACAGCATTTATCTTAGGGGCCCGTTGTGAGAATTGAATGAGACGAGGCGTAGAAAGAAACTACTTGGCTCTGATGTACAGCAAGCACTCAATGCTTATTAGATATTGTCTAGGAGGAACCTATATACATATGTGGAAACTGCAAAGTCGGGGCAATGATCTGAATCTGTGCTCCCCAAACCAGGTAATTGGTGGTGGTTTTTCTTTTCCTTTTTCTTTCTTTCTTTCTTTCTTTCTTTCTTTCTTTCTTTCTTTCTTTCTTTCTTTCTTGTTCGTGTGCATCTGGATGTTTTGACTACCCAGTTTTCAGAACTGGAAAAAAGAAGGGTGGTGTTGTTGAGACCTGTTTATCTCAGTGTGTGGTCCTACTCGGTCCTGGTAGGCCTCTCGGTGTCTGAACCAGGGGAAAATGCACCCTCCCGCTGTGTGCTGAAAATATTGGCGAATGCAGAGCCAGACTTTGCATCCCCTGCTCACAGCAGAAACCCACTGGGCCAGGACAGCCCTCCTTCCCCTGTCCTCCGTAAGAAACAGTTTAGATCATCACCATGGTGGTGGCTACCCTTTACCAGTGTTAACCGTGTGCCGGGAACTTGATGCCTTCGATGGCCCCATAAGGCAGCCACTATTCCCATTCCGGTTCTGCAGACCAGCAGATTACGCCCCAGTGTGTTTAAGTTACTTGTCCAGGAAGTGGCAGAGCTGGGATTCAAACCCAGGCCAGCCGGGTGTCAGCAGCCCCATGCTTACCACTGAACCATGCTCTCTGCAGGACACTCTAGCTTAACGAGGAAGCTTGTTTGGCAGAGGGAGTGAAATGGCAAATGTGTAAGTCAGGGCCCGTGAGAAACTGTAGAGGGATCAGAGCAGCGTTCTTACTCCCTGCTGCGCGCCTGAATTGCCCGAGGAGCATTCATGAGCTAGAGAGGTCTGGTCCTGACCCCCTGAAATTCTGGATCTCTGGATTGAGGATGGAGCCAGAGCTTCCCAGGTGGTTCTGATAGGCCTCCAGGCTTGAGGACCACAGAGGAGAGGAAGAGGTTTGGGAGGGATTTAGCAAATTCCTTGTGGTTAGAAACTTTTCCATTCCCTTCTTGGAAGTGGCTGATTCACATTCCAGGTAGTGCACCTTTGTCTCAGTATCTCCATTTGCAGCGTGTGGGCAATGGAGCTTGACAACATTGCAGAGCACTGGGTGGATAAACAGCTTGTAGAGGGCCATTTACATGGGAAGCATTGGGAGAAAGTGCTCCTGGGGCTTTGAAGTGACCTGATTTCAGTTTCCATGTGGTGGTGCTCTGGGCCACATCCCAGCACTTCTGGATTATCAGCAAGTAGGTAGTCCCGTGGGACCAAGGTGCAAGGTGTTTGCTTGCAGAGCCTGGGGTAAGTGGGGAACTCTGATTGCCCCATCCTTTGGTTGAAGAACAGTGTGAGCTGACACATAATTAGAACCATTAACTGGCTGTCAATATGGAGAATGAGATTTGTGGCTCCCTCTTACAAAGGATATATGAAACAGTAAACACACTTCCAGTTATGGATGGGGCTAAACACACCATTAAACTGAATGCTAATGGCTGTCTCCTGCTTCCTTTGAACATTTCACCGTGGCAACCAGCAGGTGCCCTTTTCTTGCCTTCTCTTTCATCTTCCCATAATTCTCTCCTGCCATGGCTTTGTGGATGATAATGGGCACATGCCTGAAATAGCAGTTATAAAGAGAATTAGAATTAAAAGAGGAAAAAAAAAACCCAAATTAGGTTGGAGTAGGTTTCCAGCTCCTCATGTTATTTGCTTGTAGGATGAAGAAATCCCAGGTAGCAAGAACAGGCCAAGGCAGGTGAACATCTTGAACTGATGTAAGTAAGCGTCTTAATACACTGCATACTAAAGGCATTAAGCCTGGCCTGACTTCTGAAGCTCAGCACTAAATTGTGGGGGCAGCATAATTTATGGCTGAAGAATAGGAGCCCAGGAGTTTGACACTCTCGGATATAAATCCTTTTCTGTTGCTAAAAGCTGTGTGACCTTAGGTGAGTAATGCTCTCTCTCTCTGTGCCTAAGTTTCCTCACTTGAAAATCAGGGGTAATAATAATAATAATGATAATTGTTTCATGGGGCTATTGCAGGGGTGGGGTAGAGTGGGGTAAGGGGTTGGGTTGGCAATTATAATGGGTATAAAGCTCTTTGTATAGTGCCTGGCACATAGTATGTGCTCAGTAAATGGTAGCCACTCTGATGATGATGGTGTTGAGTAACAACTTGCTGGGTAACTTTAGGCCAGTAACTTCCCTGAGCTTCACACTGTTCATCTGTAAAAGGCAAGCTAATAACAGTACCTGAGTCACTAGTTTAAAGCTCTAGATAAGAATTAAATGATGAAAAGTATTTGGCACAGGGCTTGGCACATAATCAGAGTTCCATAAGGATTTGCTGAATGATGGGGGAAAAAAAATAAATAAATGCTATCACCGATGAAGAAGCTCAATCAGCAGGCCCAGAGCATTTAATATTAGACACCGAGGGAGAAAAATAGGAACAGCCCTGGACTCGTTGTCAGTTACATTTGTTAGCAGCCGCAGACCTTCCTTTGCTCCCTTTGTCCTTGTTTCTCCACTCCTCTTGGCCCTTAGCACGCGCGTGTGCTGGAAAAGAGAAAACGCGATGCTGACTTACGCAAATGAAATCCCAGTATCACAACGGGCACCGAGCAAGGCCTCTGGCAGGAAGGCCATAAATAACATTGCACCACTGCTCTGCCAGCAGAGCCAGCCGGCCATGGGGCCTCCCGGCCGCCCCCCTACCCCGGGCCCTCAAGCATTCTGGGCCGCCCCAGTCCCTCACCTCCCCATCAGCTGCCCCCTCCCAGGTCAGTTCTGCAGGACACTGACTCATGCTCTGAAGCCACCTGTCCGTCTTCGGCCCGCCCCGGCTTCCCTCCAGGAGCACCCCCTGGGGAGAAGGCAACCTGGTAAACCAGGTACTGGCATAGCTGCTTAGTCAGCTAGCTACTCTGATGGGATAATTGCAGTGTCTTTTAAATAGCATTTATGGTCTTAATTTCTAGCTACAAAAATGATACGTGTTTATTTTAGAAAATTTCAGGGGAAAAAATGGGGGAAAGAAACAAGCACACAGAAGAAAATAAAGATCTTGAGGCCCTGGTGATATTCCAGGCCAATTACATCAGATTTTCTACAAATGGGGTCATCCATCAGCATTGGGGTTTGTTGTTTTTTTTTTTTTTAATTCTGGAGGTGATTCTGGCGTCGCAGGCAAGGTTGAACCATCCCCTTGCCAATAACACTTTACAGTATTTCCTTCACTTTTCAGTTTTATATTTGTACCATATTATACATACTATTTGAAACTTGATTATGTTTTCTTTGGCCTAACACTATGTTATGAACATCTTCCAAATCATAAATATTCTTTAAAATATGATTTTAAAGACTGCTTATGTAGCTTTCCGTCTTATGGATGTACCTTAATTGTTTTTAACCAGTTCCCATTATTAGATGTTTTCTAAAATTTTGCTGATTAAAATAATTCTGGGATGTATTTCTACTCCTATCTGTAATCACCTACTTAGCTAACACTTATGTAGCATGTAACCCTATGCTGGATACCGTTCTAAGGCATTGCATATATTTATTTCTTTTAATCCTCAAAACCAACCCAAGAGATAGATACTGTTATCATCCCTCCTTTAGAGATGAGGAAACTGAGACTCAAGAGAGGCTAAATCACATGACTGATTGGTGGTGAAGCCGACGTGGCTCCAGAGTCCACACTCTGTAATTACAATTGCTGGGTGAATTATAAATACAGAGAACAAACTGATGGCTGCCAGTTCAGGGTGGGGTGGGGGTGAGGGGTTGGCCACAATGGGTGGAGGAGTTGGGCAAAATGGGAGGCCGCCAGTTACGGAATAAGTCAGTCATGGGAGTAACAGGTACAGCATAGGGAATAGAGTCAACGGGACCAATCATGGTTTCATGATGACGGATGATGGCTACACTTGTAGGGGGCGTAGCATAACATATCCAGTGATGTCGAGTCACGATGTTCTGCACCTGAAACTGGTATCACATTGTGTGTCAACTATAATCACACGCAAAAATAAAATATATGACATCTTTCAAGGCTTTCGAAACACATCGCCAGACAGCTCACCATTAATGTTGTATCCATTTATTTTGTCACCAGCAGCGTCTGTGAGCCAGTGTGTGTGTCTTGGAGGGTGGAGTGCTGGTCTCTGACTTTTAAAAAGAATTTTCAAACCCAATGGAAGCTGCAAATGTAAACATCCTCCTTATTGAAGGTTTATTACCTATGCAGAAAAAACTTTTTAGCAGGATTTTAAAAAGTGGTGTGTGTTTTATAGTGTGGCTCTGTAGTTGTAAATGGTGCGTCAAGCATGAGAGCTGGTATTGTTTCTGCGGTGGTAGGAAGAGGGGACTGTCAGAGGCCCTCACCCTGTGCTGTGTTACACAATTATCTTCTTTTTCACACCCCCCCTTTTTTTGTAAGACAGAGAAAAGATCGACACCTCCATAGTGGTTGTTCACGGAAGAAGTGCTCTGAGAGAGACAGTATTATCCAGGAACAATCTGTAGCTCTTCTGATGTTTTGCTGAAGGACCTGGAGCCCCCTCTCTGGAGGAATCTGATCTGACTGCCTCCAGCTACTCATGGGGTGAGTGGAACTGGTTTTCTGGGAGCCCTGGGAGGAGGGCAGAGGGGCCCAAAGGCCAGGATGCCAAGGGAGTCCCAGGAAAGAGGAGCTAAGCCTGAGAGGAAGGCTTTATGAAAGCCCATTGAGAGCGTCCCTGTGAGCGTGAGAAACATACAAAGCCCTGTGTGCCACCTTCCTGGTTTCTGTGTGTATTTGTCATGTCCAGCCAGTAACTCGGTTATTATCATTTTCCTGTTGGAGGAAGATTGTAAACACTCAAGACTCTGTCATCCCTTCCCCCTACCACACATACACTATTACTGATATGTCTGAAGGATTTCCTACCTATAGCAGGAAAGCAAAAGAACTTCTCATAACTTTGAACTCCTTGAGGACAGGGGCCCGTATCTTTTATAATTATTATGATATTCATTTTCAGTGGCTCCAGCAGGTCACAACTTTCATTTCTATTCACAGTGTACCCTATCCTATTGGTTGAAGCTTTGATGGGAGTTCTGTTAGTGGGCTCTATTTTTGTTGTTATAGAAACCCAATTCTAGATGTCTTACCAGAAGGGGAGTCCAGGATGGAGAGCAGGTATGACTGGAGTCAGAATTTTGAAGGATGTTGTTTCTGTTTGCCTCTCTGTCTCTGTCTCTCTCCCCTTTTCTGGGCTGGCCTCATTCCCTCCCACTTGGTGGGATCCCTTCACATGGTCAGGAGAGGTGTCTTCTCTTGAATTTTCTGTGTGTGTTCTGAGGGACAGAAATCCTCCATTGTCTGGGTTGTTGCTAATATGGATGGATGAAGCCTAGAGCTGCCTGTGGCTGTTTCCTGATATGTGAGGCCGTTCTAACCCAGTGGAGAGAGAGGACTGCTCTCTCCTAACACTCTTACGTTGATCCCAGAGAAACATCAGGCTTGGCTTGAGTCACATCAGGTCAGTCAACTACTGCATCCAGTGGAAGAAAGTATGAGGAGGGGCCAGAGCATTTACATGGCACCCTATGTGTAGCAGTCTGTACTTGATGTTCACAGGAAAAGTGGGGAAAGAGTGTAAGGAAGACAAACCAACAGAGAACTGTGTCATCGTTCAGACTCATTGTTTTTCTAGCCCAGGGTTTTCACTGGGCAGGTTAATTGGGATTTTTATTTCTGTTGTTCATGCCATGTCCTTTCCAGTGCTTTTGTATCTGTAATAAGGCAAGGACTTGTTTTCATTAAAATCTGATTCTTTTAACCCTTCCTCTTCAGTCATTGTTTCCCTGTAATTCAAAAACATGCAGGTATCTTCACATTTATCACCACACTTCTCATATGAGGAGGTTTACCTTTGAAAGCTCCCTTTCTTGACCAGTTAAGACGTTAAGTCCCTTTACATATCATGTCTGGACACAGGCCTCCACTGCTGACTCTTGCAGGGCATGGGCACCCCCTGGGCTGCTGAATCCCTTATCCTTTCTTGGATAAGCGCTGTCTCCATTTTGGGAGCAAAGAATGTCCTCATGAAGGACCCGGAAAAACTATTTCCCTTTTTGGCACTTCTGCCCTTTTATGCAGTCTGGTTTTGTTCTCTGTGTATAAATAGAGGAGGGACTCATTGTTTGCCCCTCCACCTTTTAGCTGGGCTATATTTTGCCTTTGGCTGGCAGGGCAAACTTTGGAATAAGACAAACTTGGGTTCACATCCCAACTTCACTATTCACTTGCTGAGGGGCCTTCAGTGAGATGGGCTTTTCAAAATATCTTTCAGCATCGGTTCCCTCTCCTATAAATGGAGGGAAACAATGGTGCCTGCCTCATAGGGTGGCCGTATTGCTTCATGAATCACATGGACCCACAAAGCCCAGCACCCAGTAGATGTTCAGTAGATGTGAATTCTCTTCCTCCCCGCAAAGACACTTGATTTGTTTTCTGTCACCCTGGGCATTAGCTCTGCACTGACTCACCACATCTATATATCCCATAAAAGTTGCCAGTCCATGGACTATTTTTAAATATATTCATGTTTTCCATATTCTAAAGAAGCTGGCCACTAGGAATAATCTTAAAGGTAGTTACTCTTTGGTAAAGGCCTTCCCTACTTTTTTCTTCTGTATAGAAATAGCTTTTCCTTTTATTCTTTCTGGTGTAACAGAGATTTCTCCCCCCTCCCCCATCCTGTTTAGCATCTGCTCCATTTGCCCATTGAAAGAACACACTCTCTTCTTTACAGAACTGTTCCTCTTTCACCTCTGGTTGGGGTGGGCTGAGGGGTATCATGTGACCAAGACTGGACCAGTCGTCATATGTCATACCCCTTGCCACAGTGATTGGCTCAGTGGTGGCCCTGTGACCCAAGTTTGGTCCTTCCCTTGAGTTTTACCCGCGAGGTCTGGGACAGCAAAATCCTCTTTCTCTGTGTATGTTGCTAATCTGGGTTGATGAAGCCTGGAGCTGCCTCTGCCATGCCTTCTGCTGTGTGGACAGACCTCTTTCATCTTAAGAAAGAATGAGTCCAACACATGGAGAGAAGCAGAGAGCTAAGATATGGGGTGAGAAGGGAGCAGGGGAAGGAGGCCAAGAGAGATGCTCTCATCATTTGATTTCCTGGGGATAGCTGTAGTCTCTCACAGCCAGTGAGTTCTGACTTTTCCTTAAGCCAGATTGGGTTCAGCTTCTGTTCCTTGAAGTCAAGGATTCTAATAAATGTGTTGGTATATTTAAGGTAATGGCCCCCTTATAAATGAGAGTTGTGTTTATGTCACAACAAAATCCTGACAGCTAATCTAAGCTGCTAATATGGCACAAGAGTCATACACTGAATTCTTACAGAGGGCAAAATTATCTGGGGTTATGGAACCCCTCCCAGTTTTGTACCACTGGGACCTGGCATAGTACCATGGGACCTGGCACATAGAAAGCCTCAATCTCTACTCAGTAAAGTAGGGTAGTGAGGGAGGATCTAACTGGTTCAGGTGGTCAGTCATCCTCTAGTCCAGGGGGGTCCCATCGGCTAGGCAGTGGCTCCCACACAGGCCTCAGTTAGCCCACAGCCTGGGTCTCTACGGGTCAGGCCAGATGTGGGTAGGGATCCACGATGCAGAAAATCACTTCTTTTGCGTTAAGAGTTCTTTAATTTGACTGGGTATGGCAAGTTCTCTGAGTCTCACAAAGGGGACCAAATAGCAGCTGGGCACTTAACGTGGCTTGCCCAGACCATTTGAATCCTCCCATGAGAGCCCTCAGTGAAGGATTTGGAAAGCTACTGGGGGAATTCCAGAAAAAGACAAACTACTCCTGTCCTGCTGAGGGTCTCCCCTTGAGCTTCTCTTCCAGAGGAGCGCTGTGACCCCAGACAAAGAGAGGAGTTCTGGGAAGCCACGGGAGCCTGCACAACTGCCAAAGAATGGCTGACTCCAGAGCGACCGACGGAGGCCTGCTGGTGAGAAACCTACCCCATGCTACGGTGAGGCCACCGCAGTGTGACTCGTACACAGCCTCTGCTGGGGATGAGGGCCTGGGGAAGCAATAACATTCCCCGTGTCAGCCCAGCTCTGGCCTTGTCCCCAGGCCCTGGTCCCACTGTAAGCTGACACTGGCCGGGAAGGGCCTCTCGTCTCCTCCTCCAGGGGTCAGGAGGCCTCCAGGGCAACATCTATTCTCAGACACAGAGCAGCTGCCTGTGGAGGCTTCAGAGAGAGTGTGAGGAAAGCAGGCACCCCTGTGAGGGGGGCAGGGCAGGAGATCTGGCTCCTCCAGGGGACTTGGCTTTGGAAGATTGGCACTTGAAGTTGATTTTAATCTTGGCCCTGTCTACACAACAATAGAGTCAACTGGATTACAGTGGGCTGGAACCAGAGGGGCATAGCATAGGAATCTGGACATTCGGGGAATTGGCCCCCCTCTTCCCCCTGAGCCGTGGTGGGACCAGGGCCAAGACTTCAGTTTCTGTGGGCCTCAGTCTCCTCAATGGTAAGTTGAGAAATCTTGGCCCACATGCTCTTGGAGGATTTCTCTTGGTGAGTAATCCACACTTTCCCATCAAATGATGGATCTAAATTCACTTGCTCTGTTGAGATAACCCATATAGAAGAGATGAGGCTCAAAGTTAAGTTTCCTCGTAGGCAGTATAGGCAGATGGATGCAAAGCAACATTATTCCAAAAAGAGTGACAGTAGTAATAATTATTACCAAAATGACAGCAACAAAGCAACCATTTAAAAAATACTATGAGCCAGGTACTCTATGAATGATTTTACGGTACATGACCTGGTGTAATCCTTTATAATACTCTTTAGGGGTGGACATTATGGTTCCCGTTATGGAGATGAAACTACTGAGGCTCAGAGAAGTTAAATTACTTGCTCAACATCTTGGTGTTAAAAAGGTGGTGGAGCTGGGATTTGAACCCGGGTCTGCTTGATTCTAAATCCCGTGTTCCTATCTACTCTGTTATCAAGTGGGTGAGTGGCGCCTTCCACCTTCTGTTGTGAAAACACAGACATGTAGAGGCAGCAATTGCTCACAATCCTGCCTGGAAGTCGGGGCTGATGGCTTCTCAACTGTGACTGTGTCACAGACAGCCTTTGGCACTGTAGCCCCAGACTTCTTTTTTCCATCTCCATCATTCGCCTTTTCCCCACCACCCTCACCAAACTTGTGCTCCACTCAGCACACATCCCTGCTCAGGCAAGGTTCGGATGCCATCCCATTTTCGAAGATGTTCTCTGATTTTTTGCTTCTGGAATAGCCCGTGCCATGTTCTGTAATTATATTTTAGTCAGTATTTATCCAGTAAGTATTTACTGAGTAACTCTGTGTGCTTCGCACTGTGTTAGGTGCTTGTGAATTTTCTCCTGCTCATTTTCCCTGCCTCCAGGCACCCAACACACAATCGAGCTCTCAGGTTGCTTTTCTTTCTTTTCTTTTCTTTTCTTTTCTTTTCTTTCTTCTTTTCTTTTCTCTTCTTTTCTCTTCTCTTCTTTTCTTTTCTTTTCTCTTCTTTTCTTTTCTTCCCCCCCCCCCTTTTTTCCAGAGATCTGTCTTATTTCCCTTGACAAAGCCTAGCACACTGAAGATACTCAGTAGCTATTTAAAGTGGACTCATGATCCAGAACTTATCTCACTTTTAAATAATGGCCTGTTTCTTCCCTACATCCCCCACTAGGTTCTTAGACTCTCGTGGATAGGAGCTGGCACAGAAGGGGAATTTGACACATGTTTATTGAATGAATGGTCAGTGAGAAGTATGAGTTCTGGGGAGGGAATATGCTACCTCTACAGGCATGGATCAAGCACCACCGAGATCATGAGTGAACACCATGAAGAGTAAACACCATGCGGATCTCATGTTTTCAGGACCCCAAGTGTCCAGTGACTAGAATGATACACACAAAGTAACATGGCAAAGATTCAGCAGAAGGAGAAACTGGGTACCACTGAGACACCCTCCCTGACCAGAATCACTGTTGGTCACTGGTCACTGGTCACTTCCTCAGCCCACCTGTGGCTCTAATTCCCACAGCATCCTTCCCTTGGGGGGCTTTGGCCTCTGGGAAGAAATGAATGTAGCCCTTGAGAGAGCTCTGCATTCTTGCACAGGTGATCACCCCATCCAATTCAATGTGAACTCAAGTAGAAAGGATTGTGACCTTTCCAGAGGCCAGAATCATTGTTCTAGAACTGGAAGGGGCCACGGCAGTTCTTTGGCCTGGTTCTAATCTTCTGTCTGAAGAAATCATTGTAGTGGGGTGCAACTATTCTAACGCCTGGCCCCAGAATTCTCTTCTGGAGGAGAACTGTCTTGAGACCCTGAGGGCGAAGTTGGCAAGAGACAAAATGATGAAGAGAGAACTGGTGTCTTGTGCATAAAAATAAATAGGGACTTTGGGTGAGAGACTCTGAAGGAGAGGAAGTACAGGAGGAGGGGACTTCTCAGGGGGAAATGAAACTTGAAACTTATACTTGTGGAAATTTTAAGAACAAGGATGTCTAATTTTTGGTTGCACAGTCTTTATTTGTGAGTGCTGTAAACCATTCTCTCTCTTCGATAAAGATTCCCCCCCCCACACACACATCCCTTGTATAAGTGGGTCTTAGGGAAGAAGAGAGAAATTGAGGAAAACGTGAATTCCTCATGTGTATTGGCACTGACAGCCTGCACAGGATGGGGAGATTATCCATAAACTAAAATAGTTCAGTGGAAGCAGGTGATTAAGGAAGTCCTCAGAAGGGTGGACAGGAATGAGGATTGTGCTTCGCATGTAGGATGGGGTCTCAAACCAATTTTTATTTGACTCTCAAAGAGCAGGGGCATTCCCTAGGGTTCTTTGGTTGTAAGTAATAGGCTAAAAAGCAATTAAGCCAACTTATTAGGTGGCTTAGTTCAGAGAAGTGAAGGGAAAAATCCAACAGTCAGTTCCCAATGAACAGGAACCTGCCACTTCAGGGCATCCCCAAAGGAGAGAATCAGCCCAGCCTTTGGGCATGCTGACGAGGTTCCTGCGAAGATCAGATCCTAGAGAGAGGGAGTCCTGTGGACAAGTCTGGGTCAGCTGTGCCACCACCCACCCCCTCACTTGGCTGGAGTAACATGGAGTAGGGGTGTCATCATTGACCATCTTCTCGGAACCACATGAGAGAGTAAGGGGAGGGTTTTCAAAGGAAGGAAAGGGGGTACTTCAGCCAAGACTCAGAGGAAGGGATGTTAGGCAAGCAGAAATAGCAGATGTCTGCACTCACAGGGTGTCTCAGCTATGAGATGTTACTGCTGGCACGTAATGGTGGATTGGTAAGATACCCAACCCCCCCACTACGTCTTGACATTAATTTCACAACAGGCCTATGGTTAGACCTGAGCAATGCTCCAGCATGTGGCTGGCAAATGGAGGAGGAAGGAGAGAAGCTGAAAATCCAGTCCCTTGTGTTCCAGTGCTCGGCCTTTTCCCTACAGTAAGCTCCCTGGCTCCCCCTCACCTCTAAGCCTTTGCTTGAGCTGTGTCCTCTGCCTGAAATTCCTTCCCCTTTCTTTGCTACCTGTTAATTCATTTTGTTCTTTAAGACTCAAGAGTATCACCTGAAAGAAACTTTCTCTAACTGTCCCATTCCCCATGGGTTAGGTGTCTCTCTTCTACGTATATCTTTATTTTATTTCATCTTCCAAGTGTATGTTTATCAAAATAGTTAATGTAAGCACGTGGTACGAAGCTCAACTATGCAAAAGGTATAAAGAGAAAAATTGGCTTCTCGTCACCTGTGAGTCCAGTTTGCCGCATGAAAGCCACCATTCTTTTCTGTGTCGCCTTCTAGAATACACATGTGCATGCTCACATGTGCACATACATACACACGCTCGCACACACGCACGCACTACCACCGTCACTCTAAGGACATGCCTCCCCAGACCCCAAACCCACTGAGGGCGAGGTCTCATTTGCCTCTGGGGCTCCAGCAGCTAGGACACCCTGGTTCTCTGCAAAGTTCAGCTACTGACTGCTAAGAGCCACCTTCTTGCAGAAGCGAGAAGTGGGAGGGAAGGGGGGACAGATTCTGTCTGAGATCACTTGATGCCACGCTCTGGGATCTACGAGTTGCTTTTAATTTCCTGTGCTTGGCCGCTGGCAGCCTGATGAAATGAAGCAGATAGCAAGACTTCAGATCTGGCCCTGCCTGGCCCGGGGCTTGTCTGCTTGCTGCAGGGCCGTGACCTCCGGACCCCGAAGAGAGAAGAACAGAGTGCATTGCCCAGCCTTCTTGCCCAGAAGGAGGCTGGGAGTTCACAGGATGAGGCAGCACCCTTATGGTTTGGGGCGTGGGGAGGAGAGGTGGTGCAGAGAGCTCACTACTTGGGCAAACAGAGAGGGTTAGGGTCCTGGCTGTGTCGCCTCCTGGCTTCTGCTCCCTGAGCCTGCTTCCTCAAACATAAATGGAGGGTATTAGTAGCATCTACTTAACTGAGTTCTTATGAGGATTCAGAGAGAATGAATTCAACGTGCAAGGCGAGGTGCCTGAACCCTGGCGCACACTGAGTTGGTGGCTGGTATTGTCATTCTCTCTATTGTCCACATGGTCATCAGGATCAGCCTCTGCAAAATGGTTCCTACTGGCAACTGTCATCTATCTTTCCTTTGGGCACTCTTTTTCCCTTCTAGGCACTGTGTTCTTATCTTTTGTCATCTCTCCTGATGTGGCTGCCACTCCTGCCACCACGGATTCAGTGTTGGCTCTGTGCCAGGCATTTGCCCTGAGGGTGGGGTGTGCTGGCTAATCATTACAACAGCGGTGATACTCCCTGCAAGCCCGAGAAGATGGAGTCACGGAGGCTTGTGGCTCCACCATGCATCCCTCCACAAGGTCCCTGTGGTCTGCCTGCTACCTCTCCTCGTCACCTGTATGATTGCACGTGCTGTAACTGCTTTCCTTGCTTCCACCCTGCCTCCAAGCACCCATTCTCCACACAGCAGGAAGTGACTTTAGGGATTTGGGCAAAGACCTGGAGAGGGTCTTTCAACATATAAATCAGGTTGTGCTCCTTCTTTGTTTAAAATCCTCATCAGTAAGACGAGGAATAATGAGCACATCTACTTCCTAAGGTTGACATGAGTAATAAAGGACAGACCTCACCTTAAAGGGTTAGCACGTGGTGAGTGCTTGGGAATGGTGCCTCTTCTTATGGGGAACATGACAGTCCCTGTCCTCTTGGACCAGATTTGTTTGACATTCCTTTGATACCGATGATGAGAGAAGAGACCTGTCCTCACTTGCTCATTGGTCTCCTGTCCTCATTGGCTCTGTAGTCTTGGCTAAGCCACTTAGCACCGTCTGTGAAGTGGGAGTAATAATGGTACTTGCCTCATAAGGTTGTTCTGAGTATCAGGTGAGATAGCGCATGAAGAACTCTACATGATGCCACACAGTAAGTGCTGAACAAATGGGAGCTGTGCACTCTGGTTATAATTGCTACATATAGCTGCATCTTTGGGAGGGGCTGGCTTTCCCCAACCACTATCTTTGGCATCCCCTCCTGGCATGATTGCTGCAGTTTTCCACCTCTGGGGTGAGAACTAGACTCTAACACCCTTCATCTGGCAAATAAAATAAAGAGGTACATAGAAGGAGCGTTTCTTCTCGCGTCTGCCTTGGCTCCTTGCTATTTGGGGGCTGTGTGCCTTTTGTCGGGTGAGGCTATTGCTACAGCAGGACCGGGCCGCCATGCGCTGGTGACCGGCTCTAGCTTCTGCACCCTAGTGTTGACTTTGGCAACAGGGACTTTGGAGGAGGGCTGCCATGGTCACATTCTTCAAAGCAACAGAGAGAAAACAGCGCAGCCCTTGCCAATTTCCTTGAGCTCCCAGGGAAAGAAACAGAAACAAGTAACATGAGTAACAACACGAAAATGAGATTGAAAGCGTGTTGGAAAGAGCTGAAAGCCTTAGGGGCATGCTTCAGGAACCGCGCTGTTGCTGTTTGGCTGCCCCAAATTTTGTATTCTGCTGGGTGTAGCACGCTAGCTAAAGAGAGGTAGAATTCCACTGTTGGAGGGGTGGAGCCAAGAGCCCCGGGGACCGGGCACCAGGAGAGAGGGGTAGATCCTGGGAAAACCGGAAAGAGAAAGTAGTGATGTCTATAGTAGACCAACAGTTTTTCTGGGTAGTATGTGTTATAACCCTCTCTCCACCCTCCGGTTCAATTTACAATGACACCTGCATTAATCTCCAGCGTATGGGGAATTAAGTTTGTTCTGAGGGGTGTGGCAGAGTGCTGAATGTTAACTCAAGGTTGGCCTTAAGCCAGAGCAGAGGCAGTCAAAGGGACCCCTGCACGTATTGACTGTATACAGATGCAGGGACCTGCTTACCTCTATAGATCTCACCATCCACAGGAAATAAAAAAGTGATATACAGAGAGCACTCAGATTACTGTATTAGTGTGAAATAATAAGAAAAAAAAACTGGTATAAACCTGTCCTCCCACCCTTACCCCCTAGAAAGAGAAGCCAACACTGTATAGTGAAAGTCAAGTTGAAGGAGATTATGTGGGATCTTTTGCAATGGGAGGAGGAGAAAGGAAATATTTCTTAAGACTAGAGAGAGCCAGAAGTTGTTGACTCCTCGAGACCGGTGTTCCTTTTATCTGTTGCTTCTTAAAGGAACACCCCAAAACTTGGTGGCTTAGAACAACAACATGTATTTTACTCATGAATTGGCAGGTTAGCCAGGGGTTGGTGAGAACAATGCACCTCTCTCTCTCTCTCTCTCTGTCTCCACTCAGCTGGGGCGTCTGGAAGGTTGGGGCTGGAGTCCTCTCAAGTCTGTTTGCTCACATGCCTGACAATTAATACTGGCTGTCAGTGGGGCCTTCACTGGGGCTGCCTGCCAGAACACGTACACTTCTCATGGCCGGGGCTTCCTCCTTGCCACATGGTGGCTGGGCTCCAAGGGCAAGCATCTTGGGAGAGAGAGCCAGGCAGGAGCTGTGTTACCTTTTCTAACCTAGCCTGAGAAGTCCCGCAGCCTCCCGTGGACTACGTTCTAGTCACCACATGTATTAATCTGCTAGTGCTGCCATAGCAAAGCACCACAGACTGGGAGGCTTAAGCAACAGAAATTTATTTCTCACAGTTCTGGAGGCTGGAAGTCCAAGATCAAGGTTTTATCAGGATTGGTTTCTTCCGAGGCCCCTCTCCTTGGCTTGTGGAGACTGTCGTCTCCCTGTGTCCTCATTTGGTCTTCCTTTGGTGTGTGTTTTTGGGTCCTAATCGTTTCTCATAAGGACCCACCCAAATGGCCTCAATTTAACTTATTTACCTCTTTAAAGGCACTATCTCCAAACAGTCACGTTCTTAGGTACTGGGGGATTAGGGCTTCAATGCATGAATTTTATGGGGCAGCGGTGGAGGGAGAGACAGAATTCAGCCTGTAACACCAAAGCTAGTCCATGTTCAAAGGGAGGGGAATTAAATTCTCCCTTTTGATGGGAGGAATGTTAAGGAAATTGCAGATGAGTGTTAAAAGCACCACAACTGGGTAAGTGTCAGGGTTTTGGCAAGTCCTGTAGCTGGTGACACCCAGCACCCTGAACATGTTGTAGAATCTCAGAGAACAGTCAGATTGTAGCTTCCAGGAAAGACCCAGTGCCCAAAGGTGTGAGCAGGATGACACTACCTCTTGTCATCAGAAGGGCCACTGGGGTGAGGTGGCTCAGGACCCTTCTCCTGTTACCCAACGTCCAAATAAGTTCCTGGAATCTGGTATGAATTCAGGGAGTAGAAGGGCTCTCAAAATCATGACTCAGATTGAATTTCCCATCAACCTGGTGAGTGAGGGCTGAAGAGCTAGGCTTAATTAGACTTGAAGTAACGTGATGTTCCTTCTAACTGAGCTTTGAAGCAGAGCTCATACTCGTTCCTTGCCATCATCACATAAGGATTACAGTGAGGTAGGAATGATACAAGCTTCTGCCTTTAGGTAGCTCTGTGCTGCTTCTCCTCCATTCTCTTGAAAAAGTGAGGAGACAGAATTCCCAGCTCACCATCTCCATTCTGAAAGGCGATTCTAAGCATTTCCCCCAACAGCTACTGCTGTGGGCATGGTTTAAAAAATAAAATCAGGGGTGCCGGGGTGGCTCAGTCGGTTAAGCGTCCGACTCTTGGTTTCGGCTCAGGTCGTGCTTTCACAACTCGTGGGTTTGAGGCCCACATCAGGCTCTGCGCTGGTAGCACAAAGCCTGCTTGGGATTCTCTCTCTCCTGCTCTCTCTGCCCCTCCCCCACTCATGCTCTCTCACTGTCTCTGTCTCTCTCAAAAATAAATAAACATTAAAAAATAAAGATGTAATCTTACTGTTTAAAAAAAAATAAAAGTAAAAACAAATGAAAAATAAAGTCAAAATGACCTTGTTAGGTGGGATGGGTTAGGAAGTGGGCATTGACTCGGAGGCAGACCACGGGGCAGGGTGAATGTATCCCTGTACCACCCACCTCCCTCCCACCCGGCCCAAGCGTATCCTTTCTTACAGAACCTGAATGATTTTCCACCTCCCTTGTTATATTCCTTGAAATGCCACCAATATGAGATTCTCTCCCACCAATATTCCTCTGAAAGGCTTAAGAGGTGATCAGTTAGTTCATTAATTTTGTAACAGGTCAAATCAGGGACTCATTACTAACTCTCTCTTTAGTATGAAGGGGCCTTGGTTTCCCCTGAGCGAGATGGCCAAGCTATTTACACACATACAGTTAGGAGGACAGTGGCCCCCTGGGAGGAAAGGGACAAAAAATTCCAGCTTAATCTCCTGGAGGTTCAGAGTTATCAAAATTTGCTTGATGGTCTGTAGTGACCTCACCATTGTGGAAAGGGCCAGGAGGCCCCAGAAAGAGAACTCTTTCTGATGGTGAAGATCAGACTGATGGGCTGTGTTTTGCTACAAAGGTGAGATATGAAAGAAGTGTTGTGCTGGGTCTGTGGGAGTGGCCGACCCAGCACCGTCCCCGGTACTCACAGCTGGAAGACACAGGCTCACACACCTTCCATCCACCCTCTCTCAGCCTCTGTCACCTCTGAGTCTCCGGCTTCACA
The DNA here is from genome assembly GCF_027475565.1 of Acinonyx jubatus. Taxonomy (NCBI): domain Eukaryota; kingdom Metazoa; phylum Chordata; class Mammalia; order Carnivora; family Felidae; genus Acinonyx; species Acinonyx jubatus. The sequence goes on along the minus strand of NC_069380.1, from coordinate 185,928,170 downwards.
AAGGACCAGCTGGGCAAAGAAATGCTCTCTGAAATGGACAATCTCACTGCCGATTCTTCCCGCATCATGCTGGTCTCCAGAAAGAAAAAAAAATTAATACAAATTAAAATGTAGAGACAAATGATAAAACAGTACATGGTATCTGCAACACGTAGAACAGACAAGAAGGTCATTTCCTTACTTTACAAAGAGCTCATACAAACCAATAAGAATAAATATGAACAAACCAACTGAGAAATGGCCAAAGGATATAAAAGACAGTTCAGAAAAAAAAATGCAATAACCAATAAATGCACGAAAAGATGTTCAGCTTTCTTCTAATTAAGGCCATGCAAATCTAGGCAGCAATGAGATGCCATTTTTCACCTATCAGATTGGAAAAAATCTGAAAAGCTTGATAATACTCCGTGTTGTTGAGTAAATAAGGAAACAGGGACACGCATTCACAGTCAGTGAGCATATTACTGATGTAATATTTTAGTTGGGCATTTTGGCAATAATTGGAAGTGCATATACCTTTTGATCCATGGGTGACAGTTTAACCCACATATATATATTCACAAATATAACTACAGGAATGTTCGCTGCAATATTGTTTCTAGAAAGTAAAAACGGGAAAGGGCCATAAATAGGATTGGTTATTACAATCATGGCACATCCGTATGATGGAATATTATGCAGCCATTAAAAAGAATGTGCTATCATATGAGGACTTTAAGAGACAAAACAGATGAACATACGGGAAGGGAAACAAAAATAATATAAAAACAGGGAGGGGACAAAACAGAAGAGACTCAAATATGGAGAACAAACTGAGGGTCGCTGGAGGGGTTGTGGGAGGGGGGATGGGCTAAATGGGTAAGAGGCATTAAGGGATCTACTCCTGAAATCATTGTTTCCCTATATGCTAACTAATTTGGATGTAAATTTAAAAAAATTAAAAATTAAATTAAAAAAAAAATCACACACCCACAAAAAGGAATGTGCTAAACAGTTTCCAAGCTATTGATGGAGAAAATTGAAGTGCAGAACTGTATGCACAAAGTGGTCCCATGTGCGAATGAAAGAAAGAATATATATGCTAGCACGTGCATAAAACATTTCTGGAAAGATTCACACAAAACGTTTTGGGAATAAGGTAGTTAAAAGTGAGAGAAAGCAATTTTACTTTTTGCTTCATACAATTTTACTAAATTTACGTTTTTTAAAATCATGTCTTTTATTTATTTCTTTTTTTAAGGTTTGAAGAAATCCTCCTGTAGTACAGTAGCCTATTTACATGCCTGTGTTCCGTACAAGTCTGAACTTACTGGTTAGGGTGATACCCAGCAGAAGGGATCCCTGTGCAGGGATGGCACTTGGTAATGCCAGCCTGATTTATGACATCACATTAGGTACTGGAGGGAGGCTTGGGAAGCTGATCCTCCATGAACAAAGTGGAAGAAGACAGTGAAGTATCTGGATGAGTGTTGAACTCCCCTGTGCTTACAGGCTGGTGGCATCTAGAAAAACTTGGATCATGAGAATATACGCTTTCTCTCCAGTCTCCCAACTCTGGTCAGTTCTGGTTAAAGTTTTAGGTAAAATTGTAGTCTGGGGCACAAGTTAAATAGGCTGTCCACTATTGAATGAAACCAGGGTTTTGTAGATGTCAGTTCTTGAGCATAAAACACCAAGGACAAAAGAACAGTCCTTCAACTTTACATACCATCCTGTTGCTTACGGCCCATGCAGTGGACGAGATAGAAATCCTGTGTGATGATTCTTTGTAAGAGCAGAACGAAGATGCACGGCATGAGAAGATGCTTTCTTGCAACGAACACCAGCAAGACAAGTGTAACCCTATCCTGTCAGTGATCCACATCTTCCCATCTGAGAGCCAAAGTGTGTGGCCAAAGAAAGGGTGCAATAGTTTCAAATAAACCCGGTTTTCCCCCTCTAATTCTTATTTACTATGGAAATAATGCATAGTTTATAATGATAATTCTCAAACTTTAGCAGGCATCAAACTGGAAAACATTTTAAACGAGATTGCTGGGCCCCATCCCCAGACTATCTGATTCAATAGGTCTGAGATAGGGCCTGGGAATTTGTATTTCTAGCACATTCTTAAATGATGTTGATACAAGGGGTCTTGGGACCTCACTTTGAGAACCACTGGTTTATAAGGACACAACATCTGTTTTTTCTCTCCCATCAACAACCCTCACATCCTTTAGCTGTCCTCATGATCTCTTTTTGAAACTCACCTAAAAAACCATCTTTTTTTATGACTCCTAAATCTCGTACCTCTCTTTCCCTTTTCTGGCCATGTGCACATACCAAAGAACCCTTCTGGCAATGGCAGCAGACTCCCTGAAGGAGTGTGGAGAGGAAAAACCTAATCAGGCAGATGAGGAGAGGACTGGGAACACTCATGTGTTAATTTTCAACTTCTCACCAGGCAAGGGGACATTAATCTTCTATCAGGGACTGGGCATACCAGCAGCATGCAGCAATGGGTAGCTTTGCTCTCTGAATCTGCCCTGTGGCTGCCCAAGGATGGGTGCCATAGAGGGTCCTTGTGGCCTCATTCCCAGAAGGGAAGTTTTGGCAAGAGTAGAGAAAAGCCATTGGAATGTTTGTTTTTAAAAGCTCACTCAGTGGGGCCTGGCTCCCTGCAGAGCCCTTTCAGTCCCTCCCCTGCTTCTCATTCCCCAACTTCCAGGGCCTCTCCTCTACCTCCTCAGCTGGATGGCTACAGGGGGCTGTGTTCTTGGGCAGGAGTCAGAGCACACTTACAGGGCTTATCCCAGAGGGGACCAGGGGCCCTGGGGAAGCAGGAGAAAGATAATTCTTTTGTTGGAAGATAGTAAGGCTTTTCTTTTTCTCCCCATTTTCCCAGTGGGAAAGGAAGGAAGGAGAGTTGGAAGGGAGGAAGGGAGGGAGGGAGGGAGGGAGGAGAGAAGGAAGGAAGAGAAGGGAAGGACAGAAGGAAAGAAAAAAGGAAGGAAAGAAGGTAGAAAGTCAGGAAAGGAAAGGAAGAATCTGGTTAGAGCTTACTTAGGCAGTATGAGCTGAACAAACCCTATTCAAAAAGCTATCTTTCCTCTCTATCCGAGTGACACTAATCTCTTAGGTAGATGCAGTTCTTGTCCGGATTCAAAAGTACTTTTCTAGAAGGAGGAGAAACTCAGTCTAGTGATCAAACATGTGGTGTCCTAGAGCAATGCATTCTAAATTTTGAAGGTATAGGGATCTTGGTAAAATGCAGATTCTAATTCAGTAGCTCCAGGTGGGGCCTGAGTGAGACTTGGCATTTCTACCATCTCCCAGGTGATGCTCTGCTGCTGGTCTGTGGACCACAGTTTGTGTAGCAAGTGTGTAGAGTACTTAGAACTACAAGCAATCTTAGAGATAAGTTTGAATCCTATCTTTTCACAAATTAGATAACTAGAACCCCGACCAATTGTGTGACTTCCTCAAGGCCACAGATGTGTGCAATGGCAGAACCAAGTCTAGAACTGGGTCCTCACAGTTCAGTACTTTTTCTACTTCCCCAGGAAGCAAGGAAGGAATCGAAAACAGGTACCAGAAACACTAGAATATGAACATTTAAAAAAGAGCCTCTGGGGGAGCCTGGGTGGCTCAGTTGGTGGAGCCTCTGACTTCAGCTCGGGTCACGATCACGCGGTTCACAAGTTGGAGCCCAGCGTTGGGCTCTGTGCTAACAGCTCGGAGCCTGGAGCCTGCTTCGGATTCTGTGTCTCCCTCTCTCTCTGTCCCTCCCCTGCTGGTACTCTGTCTCTCGCCCTGTCTCAAAAATAAATAAGACATTGAAAAATAATAAAAATAAAAGAATAAATAAAATAAAAGGATCCTCTTAACCTGGGGAAGCCAGTAGCCAAGTCTACTCTGCCAGTGGTCACCAAATTGGGGTCCTGGAATTCACTAAGGACCTGGTTGCTACTGACCCATCGCCTAACAGCCACAAATGTGAGAAAAGCAAAAATTTTGGCGTTTCCCCAAGTCCTGGTTGGGCCTGGTAATTTATGGTGGTTGTCAAGTTAGAATCTTAAGTGGGTCCCATTAGGTACCTCCTGGAAAGGCAGAATTGCCTGGAATATGAGGCTGGGGTGGAGCGGCCAGAATCCTCATCAGGGCAAACCCTCAGAAGAAAATCTGAACAGCTGATGGGTATATTGGAAGCCCAAGGATGTTCGATTCCTGAGAGCCCTCGCACTTCCTGGGCCCTACTTCTTTTCTAAGAGGAGGAGTACTCTTCCTCACTGCTTTGAAGGTAGCACTTTGTCCAATACAGCTGGGAATCCTGGAACTGGAAGTAAAACTTTCCAGGAGGGAAAATATTTGTTCTGCTCTGTAGACCAGGCCAAACCACTGTGGTGAGCTGGGTTACTACAGGAAGGGCCCCTGAGTTGGATGTTTAAAGACGCACATTTCAGGCCTGGCTTTGCTAATTATCAGGCCTAGAAAGGGTTTCTAGGCAATGGGTACCATTCATTCCTTCACGTCCTTCACTTACTCATTTATTCAGTCAATTAACAAACACTTACTGAACACCAAGTCATGTGCCAGAGTTCAAAGACACAAAACCCCCTCTATGCTCTCAAGGGATTCACAGTCTAATACGGGAAATGGATAAATCAACTACTAATTATAATATAGCTATGAGAGGGGCAGGAAACACAGTGTTTGGAACATAAAGGAGAGAGTGACATAAGACTTGCTGGTGGAAGAAGGCTTCCCAGAAGAGGTGTTAGTTGAACTGAGTCTTGAGGGAAAAGTGGGAAGGATTGGGGTCACAGAAAGAGCCTTCTAGGCAGAGAGAACAGCATGCACATGGCCAGGCCTTTTAACTGCTCAGATCACTCAGGGGATGGGAAGTTGTTAAGTTCAGTCGGACCACAGGGTTGGGATAGTGTAATGTAGGTGGGGCTGGGTCACAAAGGCCCAATTTCAATTAGACAAAGCTGTGAAGAGAAATTTTATGTAATTAGCTATAATAACAGTAACTGTAATCCTAATCATAATAACTGCATTCATTAAGCCTATTGCTAGTATTTAATCCTCACAGCTAATCTGTGAGATAGGTGCTGATATCATATCTGTGGTAGGAATGTGGAATTTGAGCCAGAGAGCACGAGTAACTACATTTCCGATACAGCCACGCTCTCAACCCCACCAGATTCAGAACACCCTTTCATCACAAATATCTCTCACCCCCTTTGTTATTGTGAAATGAAGTTCATACAAACATAATATCCATTTAGATACATAAATGCCTCTCTGTAATATAAATAAAAAAGAAAAGAAAGATAATTTATGATAGAGTAATAAGAATTGCAATATAGAAAAATGTAGACCTGACTATTCTGGAAGCATTATGAAATAGTTGATGGTTGTACTTCAGATATAGAGTCACCTTGAATGCGACAGTTCAGACGCAGACTGAGATCTCTGTGTTTAAAGAATGAAGTAAACGCTCTGACCCATAGTGCTCATGGGGAATGGATTTTCTGAACCTGCGTGGGTTGTCCTGGAGGGTTTCTCGTACCTCCATCTTACTGACAGCCTCTCAGTGGTGACATCTGGCGGATTCCCTGTCCCTTGGGTTTACTGCAATTTGGTAGTTGGATGTTGAATCTTGATTAAGTTCACAATCACTTCTTTGGCAAGGCTGCTTCATTGGTAGTGCTTTGATTGCGGCGTCTGATTGTCTCTGCAATGTGAGCAGTCATTGATCGTTGCTTGGATCCATTGATTCATATTGCAAAATGATGAAGGACTAATTCTGAGTTCCATCTTTTTTTTTTTTTTTTAATTAGCTAGAATACCTCTATGCGGAGAAACTTCTCTTCATCAACTATCTGGTTATGTCAAGGCATAGTTCTTACCAAAAAATATAATTAATGCTAATTCTCTCCTCTTACTTTCCAGTTTTCTAAATAATACGTTGATTCTACAGCAACGTGTAAGGGTGATTAATAAATATTTTTAAGCACCATGAATTTAAATACATTAGATGTGATTTGCAGGTTAGATGCTCAAATTATTCCAACTTTGGTGAATGGGAGCCTCTGCAAGTCAGTTCCCGAGTCCTTTTGACACAATCCTAGTAATCTTTGATAGCTTCCTCGCTTCCTGGTGTGACAAATTTTCCAGGCTTATTTTGTACATTTTCTGCCTGGACATGAAATCAGTCATTTCTCCAAGGAGCCCTGGTTTCTTTTAGTGAAAAATGGAGTTTAGAGATAATAATCTAGACCAAGCGGGGCTCACTTCTTCTGGATTATTGTTCCTAGGCCCTTTCAGTGGATAGAACTAGGAAATATGTATCATACTGATATGCATCATACAGATCGCTTTTATTCAGAGGGTTTTTCCTTACCACCATCTGTCTTACATCTGTACTCTTTGCTCCTGTGTTAAAAGTCCTCGTTTTCCATGATACTCACAAGAGTATTCATTCTATTTATCCTGCACTACATTCACAACAGTCTTGGAATAACCCTAGCAACACCACCACCACCAGTTAAATTACTAAAGACAGTTGTTTTCACCAGGTCCTTTGTCCTTAGGATAAATCTTAGTAGGGACGTGCAGCCAGGTAGTGGTGCTTTAAAGCCTTCAACGTGTCATATGATTATGCCAACAACTGGTTACACATTTAAATTCCTTTGCTTCATTTGATCTTGGAATTTTTAGGGAGTGCTTTTTAAAACAAGATATATTAAAAAGAAGCCCCTGTCACTTTCACCCGGTTCCTCCCCTCTTCCTGTAAGAAATCACGTAAAAACTTTTACAGTGGATATTTCTGTTGCATTGATATTGAGATGGGTATAGACACATGGGATTGTATGAAGTTTCTGGACATGACAGACTCTGTTTTGACAAAAGCTCCATTTTCCTTGCTAGAAAAGATGGCTAATGGATTCTTGAACTCTGCATAAAGACCCTTGGACCAGGCCAGAAGCAGCAATGGTTTTACAAGCAGTAGTTCATAAAGTCAATAGGACAAGCAGCCTCCTGACCATGAAACTGTTGGTACAGGCTTTCTGAAGACAGAATAGCTAACTAATGCATACCAGGAATGGTTTAATATCAGTAGTATAGTCCATCAGTATGTAACCAGCCTGTTAGCACCAATTGACAATTTGTTTCTCTTTTATCCAAGTCATGTAATTGCCCACCTCCCTCTTTCTCATAAAAACTCCTTGTCTTCACCCTGCAGGCAGGAGACACTTTCCTGGTTATTGCTGGAATCTGTGCTCTCCCAGTTGCAACCTTTGTATCCCAAATAAATGTTTGATGCCTCTCATTGTTGGCTATTTATTTTCAGGTTGACAGACAAATAATGTTTCATGTGTCTAACTTGTATCCATATCTCCCTTTTCTTAGATAAATTGTAGTATATTGTACACATTATTAACCATTTTGCCTTTTTTTAACTTCATGATATATCCTGAATCTCACACACACACACACACACACACACACCCACACAACTGGGGTCAAATCCTATCTATGTCACTGTGTGACCTTGGGCGTGCATCTTATGCTCTCTGAGCCTTAGTTTCCTCATCTGTAAAATCAGAGTAGTAACCCACCTTTCAGGGTTGCTGTGAAAGTTGTGTGCAGGCACTAGACTACTGGGTGGCACATAGTAGGCACTCAATGTATAGTAGCTCTAATGGTTTATAGATATTATATTTAATACATTTTGTGCATCTCCCATTTGGCAAGACCCTTGTCATTCTCCATCAATATCCCACAGTGAAGCTTAGGAGTGGTGGGTGGGCAATTTGAGAGTCATTGAATAAGGATTTACAGAATTAGAATGTTAGTACTGGCAAGAGCCCGGAGAAACGTTAGCAACCATCCTGCTTATTTAACAGGGAGAGAAATAGAGACCAAGAGAGACTAAGTGATTTGCCCAAGACCACAAACCAAGATGGGAAAAGTGCTGGTGATGCCCAGTTTAATTCTTTTTCAAGGTAACTTTTCTCTAAAGCAAAGTTCATCTTCCCCAGTTGGTAGAAGTTTCTCTGTACATTTCTGCCTTCTCTCTGTAAATGGAGAAACAGGGTGAAGCATGGGTCAGGGAAACTATGCCTTGAAGAAGAGTTTCTTCCCTCCCTTGGTAGGCAAACACAGTAACAATGACTGGGGCTGATCTCTATCACTGAGCAAGTGCTCATGAATATATCCAGTTGGGAACTGTGGGTTGATAAGTGAGTTCAAGGAACAGTCCCTTGTCCTCAGGGGGCTTTAAAACAATTAAAACAACTTCAAGCTCATTGAAAAACCAAACATGGCTGTAAAAATGTGTGTCAGTGTTTAAAATAATAATGCATTGTAATAGTATTATTTTCATTACAACCTTTGGAGACTGTTACTATTATGACTTCTGTTTTGTATACAAGAAAACTTAGGTTTAAGTAGGTTTTGTGACTTTCCCAAAGTTATGCAGCTAAGGAGCAGAAAAACTGGGTCTGTATTAAGGTCTGTGACTCCAACTCCCATGCTCTTAATAAGATGCAGCTTTGGGGCTCTGGGTGGCTCAGTCGGTTAAGCGTCCAACTTTGGCTCAGGTCATGAACTCACATTTCATGATTTTGAGCCCCATGTCAGGCTCTGTGCTGACAGATCAGAGCCTGGAGCCTGCTTCGGATTCTGTGTCTCCCTCTCTCTCTGCGCCTTCCCTGCTCACGCTCTGTCTCTTCCTCCTTCAAAAATAAATAAAACATTAAAAAAATAAGATGCCAGCTTTGAATCAAGTCAACTAGAGCAGGGTTCTCAAACTTGAGTGTGCCATTAGTCAGTGGAGGATCTTGTTAAAATGCAGATTCGGAGTCAGGAGTTCTGAGATGGAGCCCGAGAATCTGCATTTCTAACAAACTTCCAGGTGATGCTGAAGCTGCTGGTCCACAGACCACACTTGGCATAGCTCCACTCATGAGCTCCGTGGGCATGGGGAAAGTAATTTCTTTCAGTGCCAGGTTCTTTATCTATAAAGAGGGAGAAGGGAGTGCCCACATCATAGGGCTGCTGTTGTATAAAACAAATAATATATGTAAAGCTGTTGGCCACAGCACCTATGTGTCTGCAGTTATAAAAGTTACTCTGATAGCTTCTACTATAATGAAATCTCCACTGATTCCTTAGGAGGTGGGATGCTGGGCAGGAGCATTTTTGCCTAAGATCTGTAGGTGACTCTCACCAATGCAAAAGTTCATCGCCCTGCACTCTGTCTCTGTCAAGGACAGGAAAGTCCCCAAGCCAACTTGAGTTTTCCAAATCCCACAGACGTTTGGCTTAAATATGTTCAATTCAGGAAGCCATGTGGTGATACGTCCTATGAAACTGTCGCTCCCTAAACAGCACAGACAATAAGTTTTATGAGGCAGCTTTCCTTGCTTTCTCAGCAAATGTCCATCGGAGGGCTCCTGTTTCTCTGCAGGGTGTCAGAACGGGACTCAAATCATCGAATCGTGAGTGCGACAATAACTCTACTTTCAGGGCATGCATGCCAGGAGATAAATGGGGAGAGGGTGGCTGGGTTGGAATGCTGAGTCATAGGCTCAGAGCCCTTGATGATGACCGAGGTTCCTGTGGGAAAGAAAACCATTTGTATAGCACACCATTTCCCTTTCTATGTCGTGCCTCTGGCTGTAACCTGACCTGGATTTAGAATCTGAAGTTTTCATTTATTGAGTTTGGGAAATGCAATTCAACAAATCTTTACTGAGCGTCCATCAGGCTGGGCACAATGCTAGGTGCAGAGACACATGACTAGCAAGACATTTAACATTCCTGGGAGGGGTGGTAGCAGGTGATAAGTATATAAACTAACGAATAAATAAGACCATTTTAGATCCAAGAAAGGCTAGGAAAGAAATAAGCAGAGAAATATAATAGGAAGGGACAGAATGAGACTGTATTTGAAGAGGGGTCGAGAAAGGCCTCTTTGAGGAGCTGATAATTAAGGTAAGGCTCAAAGCATGAGCATGAATTGGCCTTTCAAAGAGGAGAGGAAGAGCATCCCAGGATGAAGGAACAGCATATATGAAAATTTTGAAGAGATAAAGAGCTTGGCTTGTTGGAATGACTGGAAGAAATCCAATATGGCTGGGAAATGTGTGTGTGTGTGTGTGTGTGTGTGTGTTGGGGAGGTGACCCCAAATGAGGCTCAAGAGATGACTCGCAGTGATGGATAACACTTCTTGAGGACTTAACGGTACGCCAGGCACTGTTCTAAGGGCTTTGCCTGTAATGTTCCTTTATGGCTCATAGCTCTTGTCGTAGCCACTTCACAGATGCTGAAACTGAGGGACAGAGTGATTAACCAGGGTCAAAGTCAAGCAGGACTTAATCTAACAATTTGCGGTGTCTGTACCCCGCAAAATGTGAGATCAGAAAACTTCCTTTGGGGACCCTTGCCCTTATGCCCTGCTTTCTCTGGACCCCTCTCCTCAGCCCCCTCCTCCTATTCCCACCCCTACTGGTTACACAGAATACTAGAAAGAAGACATTGAAAGGATGAGAACTGTAGAGGTGGGGAGTCTTCTAATTGTAGGACTACCACGTGGCCAGCTAAGTGTTGCTACTAGTTTTTCACTTCACGTATAATGATATTTAATAAACATTCATTAAGTGCAGTGTGGTGCAGTGGTTAGGGTAAGGCGATGGAACAGATTTAAGTGTCAGCTCCACCATTCATCATATATCCTGGAGCCTAAGAAGCCATCAGGTATAAGATATATCACGGGTCAGGGGAGTAATGCTACGCTAAAAGTGTTCATCGGTTGTAAGACAATCTTGATTCCAGAGTTGTTCAAATGTGAAGGGGAATAAACATGGTGTTTTAGAATCAAGAAAGTGGTGTGACAGTGGGGTGATTTCTCCAAACCTTAGGTGTCTAATCTGTGAAATGGGTGCAATGACACCTATTTTGCTGGGTCATTGTGAGCAGTTCTAGATTTGTGAGCTCAGGCAGACTGAGTGTGTGCTTAAGGTACCAGCAAGGAAGGAAAGGAAATGTGAAAAGTTCAGCTTTGATGAACAAGTTCCAAATTTTGCAATGATACATCTAGAAAGAAGCTATTTTAATTTTGAGATGCATGCAGTCTTCTTTATTTAATTTACCACATGTAGTTGTTTTTATGTTGAATATGGTTGGAGGGCAGTCAGTCCACTGTAATCTCTTCTGTGTCCAAGTCTTCTGGAAGTCTTATCTGAGGCTTGCTGGGGAGAGTGAATGAAATGTTGCCTGGTGAGTGATGAGACATGCCTGGCACATAGCAAGGCTTTACAAATGTTGTTTTCATCATTATTTCTCCATTATGGACCTTAGGTTCTCCACTGGGGAAACAGAGAGCCATGACTAGGGTGGCCATATAATTGTCACTCAAACGGATAATTTTAAGAGTACAAGAAAGTGTTATTATTTTTTTAATGTTAATTTATGTGTCTTGAGAGAGAGAGAGAGGGAGCAGGGGAGGGGCGGGGGGTGTGTGGAGAGAGAATTCCAAATGGGTTGTGCAGTGTCAGCACAGAGCCCATCATGGGGCTCGATCCCATGAACCATGCGATCATGACCTGAGCTTAAATCAAGAGTCAGAGGCTTAACCAACTGAACCACCCAGGTGCCCCCAAAGTGCTATTATTAATTAAACAGTAAGGATGGGCATAAAATGTGACTGTCTCTGGCAAGTTAGGACATGTGGTTTCTGTAACCACAAAGTCCAGATCCTATTGTCTGGGAATCTACTGGCTAATGGGAGCTATTAACAAACTCCACTGTCTCCACATTTCAAGGGATTCAAAGCCCCTCCAAGGCATGGACAATAATCTACCTATTTAAGATTTCTTTTTCGTTGAAGTCAAAGTTTCACATAACCAAAGATTTTGGTTTGAACATGTGATTTCATTGTAACAGAATTTTTCTTTGCAAATGCTTCTGCAAGACATGGGTATACTGATTCTCCGTGATGTAACAGTGAAATTCCTCTCCCATCTAGGGAGCAGACTCATTCTAAATTACAATGTTACAAGGAGAAGAAAGCCAAGTAATTTCAGACTCCACTAACCTGGGATTTGTATTAACTTGGGCAGAGGCTGGGACTGATATTCCCCTTTGCTTTAGCTATTGGTAAATGAATTTGTAAAAATGCATTTTTTCCATGTGCATGAAGAGAGGCTGGATACAGGGTTTAGAGGCACTTAAAACTACATGATAATAATAGCTGATGGATTTTGAGTGCTTACTGTGTCTCAGGTACTGGGATAAACATTTCATGTGTATTAAGTAATTTATCTAACTCTTCCCTAAACCCTATGAAGTTGGCATAAGCGGTGGAAAACAAGGTTTAGAGAGGTTTGCTTCATTTTCCACAGTTGGTAAGAAAATGAAGCCAAGAAGCAAACTACCAGTCTTCTCTACCTCTCCAGAAAACTGAAATATTTTACTTCAGGTCAGTTGACGTAACAGGGGATGCAGAAGAAATAAAACAATGTAGCCCAAACCTTACCTTCACGTAGAAGCCCACAGTACTTTGTACATAGAGCTTATATTCTAATTACAAATTTTCATTTTTGTCTTCCCTCTAGACTTAGAGCAAAGTATGTAGATCTGTCATATTTGGTGCCTAGCATGTCATCTAGTGCTCATGACTTTTTTTATTAATTGATTTAACAAATACTTATTGTAGTTTGTATTTTATAATATACATATTTTATAATATCTATTCTGTATCTAATAATATATTTTATAATATATTTTTATATATTATGTATGTTATATATAATATATAAAATTTTATGATATATATTTAATATATTTTAGAATATATATTTAATATATATTATATGTATTTTATAATACATATTTTTATGAGATATATTTATATATTATATATTTATATTTTATATATTTTAGAGAATATATTTAATATATTTTATAAAATATTTATAGATTTTATAATATATATTATAATGTTTTAATATATTTAATATATATTGCATGTGTTATATATTATATAATATATAAAACTGAATAAATATTTATTGTAGGCACTCTCTCAGTGCCAAGATAAACAATACTCACTTGACTCTTGTCCTCATTGAGCTCATTATCCCACACTCCTGATGCATCATTGTTCAATGAACAGTTGAGGAAGGATAGATCGAGCCACCAAGCTGGAAGAGACTTAAATGTCCTCCAATTTCTCCCCAGGGTCAGGTACTACAGAACCCTTAAGTTGAGGATAAGAAAGAAAGGTGGGCTGTTGACTAAGTAAGTAAAATCAACACAAATTTTTTCAAATCCCAAGGTGTTCACAAATTGTTTGAGGCTCTTGTGAACCATGCTGATTCCAGGCGCTGCTCCCAGAAGATATTCTTTAGCGGGTCTGAGGTACTTGCCGATAGTTGATTCACTTACTGAACAGATAGTTCTTAAGATCCTCCTGTGTGCCAGCCACTGTTTTGGACCTTGGGGTTCGGCAGTTAATAAACTAGATGTGTCTTTACCCTGAAGAACCTTATTACCTATCGCAGTGGAGCAGATAATGATGAATAAATAAGATCATTTCAAACTGGGGAGAACGTTACAAAGTGGGTGATGGATTGAAGAATGGCTGGGTGAAAGGGGTGGGGGATTACTGTATGCTTGAGGGTTGGGGGTGATTCTCTGAAGAACTGGCATTTGAGTTGATCTCTTGAACCCTGAGAGTGAAACGGTCACACAGAGCTAGGGGAGAGGAAGTTCTGATGGATTGCTGTGTTCAAGGAACAGAAAGGAGACCTGTATTGGACTAAAGTGAGCTACGTGATGATGTCAGAGAGATAGGCAGGGACCACAGTGATGAGTTTGGACTTTACCCTAAGAAAAACGTGAAGCCTTAGAAAGCAGTGAAGCAGCAGAAAGCCATAATCCTACGCTTTGAGAAACACTGACCGTGGGGCCTTGCCTCAGCCAAGGAAACAGGCTTCCGGGAATCTCACCTTATTGCCTTTCCACCCTGTCCCCACCATTTGCTCTCCTCAGAGCAATGTGCAGTCGTGGCTAAGTTTCTCTGTCTCTGTTATTAACTGAGGGCTAAGTGAACATGCTTGGGTGAGGATCTGTGACAAACGGTTGACATGATCACCTCATAAAATGATTGTGGCTGACTAAATAAGGGGCATATGCTCCTTTGGAGTCCCAGTGTCCTGAGGAGAGAAAGAACAGCTATTTTCTCTGCTCTCATTAAGGACTTAAGCCTTCTTCATATTGAAGAGCTTCCATAAACAAAACCAGAGATTACTGGATGTTCCCACAAAAATTGTTTGTGTAACTGAAAGGCGTCTGTATAAAGGGGAGCTCTGGGTGTTGGCAAATGGCACGACAAATGTTCTATCCCGAGGCCTGGGGGGCCAGAGGGCCAGAGCAGATTCCCAAGCTACATGGGATTTTCTTTCTGGATTAAATTCACTCTTGAAGATGAGTCCTGAATTTGAGAAAGTGATCATAATACTGCCTTTTTCCCAGCCTCTGCCTCAGACTTCTGATCCAGTGCTGAGTTTATCCAGCACGATGGTGTCTTCTCTCTAGGTAGCTCTGGGTCTCAACTGAGTTAGGGATGCATACTCAGTTTATTTCCCCCAGATGGCAGCACACTATTCTTCTTGGGTTGTTCTTGTCTGAGGAGCTTCTGTTTTATATCCCCCAAATGTAAGATTATTGAGAACTTCTGGAATCTTCTAGAGAATTCAGGTGACACTACCTGTTTCTTCTAACAAGTTTTCTGCCCCCTCGACCTCCATATTTATAGGATGTGATCCTTCCCTTCCTGGTCAAGACTGATTGGATGAGATACAGACACCTGACTCAATGTGGGCCAAACAGAATCTCTGTCCTGAAAGCCTGAAATGGGTATTCATAGATGCTAGCCATTCCCAGCTGTTGCTAGAATCAAAGTAATATGAACTCTAGGTCTTTGCTGTCCAGTTTGGTAGCCACTACACATGGGTCATATGAAATATGGTCCATTCCAATTGAGATTGTCTGTGAGTGTAAACTATACATTAGATTTTAAAGACTTAGCATGAAGTAAAAAATTCAAAACATCTCATTAAATTTTTTATATTGATTACGTTAACTTATATCTTGATTAAAGGTATATTTTTCAAACTAATCTTTCCTTTTTAAAATGTCTCTATCAGGGGCGCCTGGGTGGCTCAGTCGGTTGAGCGTCCGACTTCGGCTCAGGTCACAATCTCACGGTTCATGAGTTCGAGCCCCGCGTTGGGCTCTGGGCTGATGGCTCAGAGCCTGGAGCCTGCTTCCGATTCTGTGTCTCCCTCTCTCTCTGCTCCTCCCCCATTCATGCTCTGTCTCTCTCTGTCCCAAAAATAAATAAACGCTAAAAAAAAAAAATTAAAAAAAAAAATTAAATGTCTCTATCAATGGGGCGCCTGGGTGGCTCAGTCAGTTGAGCGTCCAACTTTGGCTCAGGTCATGATTTCCCAGTCTGTGAGGTTGAGCCCTGCATCGGGCTTTGTGCTGACAGCTCAGAGCCTGGAGCCTGCTTCTGATTCTGTGTCTCCCTCTCTCTCTCTGCCCCTCCCCCACTCATGCTCTGTCTCTCTCTCTCTGTAAAAAATAAATAAACATTAAAAAAAAATTTTTAATGTTTCTATTAAAATTTTTTAAATTATATTTGTGACTTGCATTGTATTTCTATTGGAAAAAGCTTCTCTTAATCTCTCCCATGTGCCTGGAGAAAGAGAGAAAACTGATCCACAGAGAAAGAAGAATAAAAGAATGGACAGAGAAATGCAAATACAAATGAACACGTAGCTCCAGAAGGAGAGAGAGAGAGAAAGAGAAGAGGGAGACTAAGGAGAAGGAGTGGGAGTGGGGGTGGAGATGGGGCTAGAAAGACTTAGAGAGAGGGAACGAGACAGAGACAAGGAAAGCAACAGGCAAAGTCTGCCTGGGTTCCTAATGACAATCCAGTTCTTGGTTTTAGTCCACCGATAGGCCGGTCAGCATTTCTGGTCATTGGTTCTAAGAGACACTTCTGTATTCTTATGATAAAATTTCCTTTTTCAGCTTAAGTGTATTTGAACTTACTTGCAATGAAAAGAGACACTTCTGAGATGTAACTGTGTAGATTGCTGGAATCCAGGGATCAGTTTAAGAATATAGATATCATGACACAGCATAAGATGGAAATGTCTGGCATATTTACCACCACTTTCTTACCCAGGGCATGTCAGACATTATTAATCAATCACAGCCTAGGCATGGCCTTTGAATCCTTTTCAATGTTAATATCACTGGTCAACCATCACTAATAGATTAGAAATGGCACATGAGGAAAATCCTATTTGCTATTCTTGAGAAAAGCAATGAAGTAGAAGTCCAAGGAGACACAGATTTTTGGTCCAGTTGAAACATAAACTTGGATTTTTTTTTTTATCAAGTCCTTTCCTTTTTCTGAGCCTCAGTTGCCTCTCTTGTGAAATGGCAATAATGATAGCATGTAGCCACAGGGTACATGTGAGAAATGGATATAGTCGTAGACATGAAAGGCCCTCGAAGCATAAACACAGATGTGAACTGCTCTTCTGACCAAGACCCTCAGCATTCAGGGCCAATCGGGGTCTCTCTTCCTCTGCCCTCAGCCCCTCAGCTTCATGACAACTTTGTAGTAGAGGGCACTACCATAAGAACCTGGGTTTTGGAAGCAATTCTCAATAACCATCGTAAATGAAATGGAGTTGTTTTCAGAAGGCTGCAGGACCCATCAATTTCATGTCTTATTTTATTTTATTTTTATTTTATTTTCTGCACAGAGGAAGTTGGCACTAAGAGGCAGTACCGACAGAGGAGATTTTGGAAAATGACTCATCTGGAATTTGCTGGAGGAGCCTGAAGTTGGTGGAACTTCAGCCTTGGGGAGAAAAAAAGGAGGGGTGTGTGTGTGTGTGTGTGTGTGTGTGTGTGTGATTTATGTCCGTAAGTGCTGTTCTGTCCCTGAAGCATCTAGAAAGCATTTCTCAGGGAGCAAGGGCATAGTATGACTGGGTCTGGTTCTAATGCAAGCGGCATTTCTTTTTTGGGCCATTAAAGTCTTTGTTGAGGGACAGAACATGGATACAGGCAAATGAAATCTTCTCTTAAGTATGTCAAGAACGTAGGAGAGTTTTCCTTTCAAATGATCTTTCCCACTTGCCTAATAAGTGTAATCAGACTTGTAAAATCAGACGGCCTAATTTGAGGTTCTGAAAATATGGTCACCGTACCCCTAAGGAACTGCCTTACTTCTTCAAGCCCAAAGGAGATTGCCACCATGGCCACTCCTGAATTATTCACATGACCAAGGGGATTGTATCTATCAGACAGTGTCCACCTTCCCATGTCCTGGCTTCAAGGGTCCCTCATCCTAAGAGAAGTCAGGAAACAACACAGTGAATAATTTTGGTAATAGCTCACAGTTATATTGCACTTAGTAATTTGCCTCACTCTGTCCTAAGCATTTTACATATATTCACTTAATTTAATCCTGACAGTAACCCAAAGAGATGGGGACAGTTACTATCCAAGTTTTATAGATGAGGAACCTGGGGCCAAGAGAGATTAGATGATATGCCTGAGATCCCACAGCTAGTAAGTGGAAGGAGTCATACTCTTAATGGCTCTGTGAGGACCTAGGCCACTGGGCAGGGAGAAGTGAATTCCAGAACTATTATGAAGGAAGGATCAGTTATACTCATCTCCAGAAATAGCAATGCAGAATGTCACAACAGAAAAGGAAGTCAGTGACCAGCAATCCTCACAGCTTATTTTAGAAACGAGGAAACTGAGGTCCAGAAAGGTTAAGTGATTTGTTCAAGATCATGAGAGTTAGTGGCAGAGGCAGGGATGTGACTCAAGTTTCCTGCCTCCTGTTCTGTTGTCGATCCATGATTCCCTTGCTGTGTAGGCCTGATTCCCTTGCTGTGTAGGCCTGACGGTAAGTCCTGTTCAGCTGCTGCCCAGGGCCTTTCGGTTTAGGTCTCTTTGTTTTTTGTTTTGTTTCTTTGTAATGTTTATTTATTTTTGAGAGACAGAGACAGAGCATGAGTGGGGGAGGGACAGAGAGAGAGAGAGGGAGACACAGAATCCGAAGAAGGCTCCAGGCTCTGAGCTGTCAGCATAGAGCTGGACGCGGGTCTCGAACTCACAAGCTGTGAGATCATGACCTGAGGGGAAGTCAGAGGCTTAACTGACTGAGCCACCCAGGTGCCCCTCGGTTTAGGTCTCTTTGTATGCTTCCTGCTCCTCCACTTTGGCTGGTCTTTTCCGCAGAGTGGGAATTGAGGTCCCAGGCTTGGAGTTCAAAATGTCATTTTTGACTCCTCTCTTTTGTCTGTCATTGTCATCAATCCATCTTTTGCTTTCCCATCGGATTGTTTTTCTCACAACTCTGCTAGACAATTCATCTTGCTTCTGCTCCAGAGCCTCGACAGTCCTGCATTGCCTCTAACACCTACACGAGGCAGAGGACCATGGCCTTGGGCCACAGTGATTGGTCCAGGGTTGTGCATGTGACTTCAGCTGAGCCAATGACATTGAATCTTGGAACTTAGCAAAAGGTTATTCTCTTTCCTAAGGAGTTGCTAAGCTAATAAGATAATAAGCCTTGTGGACAATTGGAGAACCTGTCTGAGAACAAAGCACCACAGTAACAAGCAGAACCAACAGAGGGAGAGAGGGGACTCTCAGTGGCACAGAACCACCCACGGACTTCTCAGTTACATCAGCCAATACTTTCATTTTTCGTTAAGGCCAGTTGGAATTGGATTTCTGGGAACTTAGAACCAAACAAGTCTGCTAATACTCCTTGTCTCAAAACAAGGGATGAGGTTGGTACTTTCTCAACTTTGTTCCCAGACTATCCATTAATTTGGTAAATATTGAGTATCTGCAGTAAGTATAGGTAACAAAGACCAATAAAGATAAGTAGGACACATTCCTTGCCTTCAAGCACCACTAGACCAGCAGGGGAGCCAAGATTCATACATAATTGCCCATCCTATAAAGCAGAACATCATAGGTGGCCTGAAGGAGGTGTAAACTACACTGTGGAGGTGTAAAGGAAGAAGAGCCCACACTTCACTGCAGAGTAGAGAAAACATACCTTACAATATATAGGATTTGAGTTAGAATTTGAAGCCTGGGGAGAAATGAGAATTCCAGACAAACAGACCAGCATACTCTAAAATGAAAATGGAAACTTTCTGGGCGGAAAAAGAAAATAAATGGATAGTCTGGGTTATTCAGAAAGTGTATTTCAAGGCAGTTCCACTCAATTCACTGTGGCAAATCAGATACAATGTGGCCATATTAATGTTATATGAACGTTGTCCCACTTAGGGCAGATTAGGATTGTATCTGGGGAACAGTTGTATGTTCAACACGTTAAACAGTTTTTGAATGAATGAATGAAGGTTTACCCCTTTTCCCCACTACACAGAAACTCCACGAAGGCAGGAAACATGCTCCTCTCCCAGCTCCTAGCACAGTGTCTGGCAGAGTGGAAACTGAATAAATATTTGTTGAATAAATTGGTGAATCTTATGGAGACTTTCAGTATCAGGCCAACAACGTCTTTGTACCTAATTCAACAGACCATGGAGGGTCCTCAGAGATTTTTCAGGAAAGCCCCTTGTCCACAAAAACCTACTGTGTGCTGGTCACACTGCAGATGTGCGGCAAGATCAGGGTGGTGCTTTTAGAAAAAGAGATTGTGTAGCAGTGGAGAGGAAAGAAGAGACATTGGAGTAGAGAGACAGCATCACTACTAACTCACACTGAAAGTTATTGGAACTTGATCATGAAGAGAGCCTTCTGAAAATAAAAAACAGAGGAAGCGGTGGAAGTAAAATGGCAGAATTTGGTACCAGTCACAGAAAAGAAGTCAGGAAAAGCACCTGAGGGACGATGTGGCAAATTATATTTTCCAAAGATGGCCACAACATTGCCTTCCTTCCCACCGCATAAGAAAATAAAGTCTAATTCCCTTACTCTTGAATCTGAGCGGGCTCATCATTTCCTTGCAAACGATGGTGGATGTGGCACATGTGACTTCTCATAAGTCATAAAAAGTGACTCAAGTGCTATCTTGCTGTCTAGAATAATTTCACCTTTGACAGCCCAAACTTGCCCTCATGGAAAAACCACAAAGAGAGACCCTAAGAGCAAACCCAGAAAAAGGGAGAAAATGCTTGAACAGACCCATGGGGGCAGCCCCTCATTGTTCCAGCACCACTCAGAGATCCCAGAGAAGAGCCACCCAGCTGAGCTCTTCCTGAATTCTTGACCCACAGAAACCATGAGAAATAATTGATGCATTTGGTTCCAATTATGCTGAGGTTAGGTAGACAAATGGATCCTACAGACATGATAACCAGCTGCCTGCTGGGAACATGGATCTGGCCAGACTAGGGAACTAGATTAACGGGTCATTTGAAGAGATATGAAGCTATGGGAATAGATGGAGTTGTCAAAGGAGAGAACATGGCCATAACAGAGGAGGGCCAGGGGCTACATTTGGTTGGGTGAGGAAGAGGAGTTAGTGTGAACATAGGGATTTATTATATACTTACATGATTATTAGTTGGTTCATCTGCTTTGTTGTCTGGCTCCCCTGATTAGACTATTAGATCCGTAACAGCAAGGGTCAAATCTGCTTTTACTGCATTGGTGAGTGCATCAGTCTGGCTTGCTGCAGTAACTACCTCCTAATCTCTGTGGCTTTCATCAATGGACACTTTTTTTCACTCCTGTAACATGCATGTTGCACTGTAGGTCAGCAGTGACTCTGTTCAAGGCAGCCATCTGCTCCATATGTCTTCCCACTCCAGGATTTGGTGGAGAGAACCCACCTCCAGCTGGGACACGTTGTTTTCAGGGAGGAAAGGAGAAGCAAGAGGTCTGCAGGAACAGGTGATGCCTCTAAAACTTCTGCCTGGATGTGGGGTATACCATGCCTGCCCTCCTTCCATTGTCCAGAGCTTGACCCATAGCCAAGTCCAAAGTAACCTCCAGAAAGCATAGCAAGTTGCAGGCTGCTAGGTGAGCACGTGATTCTCTTACAGAGATGTGGTAGGAGTGTGTGATTGGCGGCAATAATTTACCCCATCCCACCAGAATAATCTTCGTGCCTAGTACAATCCTTGGCACTTAAGAGGTGCTAAAAAATTTGTTGAATGAATGAATGAGCGTGGTCAGAGAGGTAGGAGAAGATCAAAAGACACGCAGTATTTAGAAACTCAAGGAAAATTTGACCTCCAAAAGGAATCTGGGAGCAGAAAACAGGAGACTTTATGAACGCACTGAGGTCATATGACTAGACTGCACAGTATTTTCTACCTTCTTTCCATGGGAAATCTCACAGACACACCCGTTTCAGGTGTGGATCCTACAAGATAATTCATTTGTCCAAAGTTCCAAGACACTTCTACCCTGCATCCTCCCTGAACCCCACCCCTTCTTGCTTACTAGTTTCATTTAGATCCCTTAGAAATGGAGCTATGAATGTGAGATTAGGACACAAATGCTCATTGCCCAGCACCTAACAAATCAAAGAACTGTGTGATAGGAAGGAAGCCATTATCCTCATCTTCCGCTTGGAACAAGGTCAAGTCACACTCTCCAAGGGCACAAAGAGGTCACTGCAAAACTGGAGGCAGTTCAGACTGGGGGAGAGCAGGCGGTGGGGGTCAGCCCTGTAAACAACAAAACGAATAAGAATGCTGCTGTGTTTTAATTTAGAAATATCCATGCAAGCCACGCTTGTTAGCTTTTTTTATTTTTAATTCAAACTAATGAAAAATTGAAAGGAAATGAGATGTTCCATGAGATTTAGCCAGACACTGAATAGGTCTTGTGGAATCTGACTGCAAAATTAGTTATGGAGAGCTTTTGGCAAAAACCACTACTGCGATTAAAACACTGCCTGCCTGTTCCTGAAAGGTGGTGGTCCACACTGTGAGGCCCCTGGGGAACCGTTGCAAGGGCCACTGTTCTTGCCCCATTCCCATTACCTAGGAGATGAAATTTTTAAAACAAGTTGAACTGTAGTATGAGCTGTGCTCAGTTGAAGTTTCATGGCCAAACCAGCAAGAATTAAACAGTGAAGATAGAAGAAAACTTTTTAATTGTATTTATTTATTAAAAGAGAGAAGAGAACGAGAGAGAAAGAGCAAGTGGGGAAGGGGCAGAGAGAGAGAGGGAGAGAATCCCTTGCAGGTTCTTTGTGCTATCAGCATGAGGTGCAACATGGGGCCCAACATGGGGCTTGATCTCTTGGAACTGTGAGTTTATGACCTGAGCCCAAATCAGGAGTCCGATACTTAACCAACTGAGCCACCTGACACTTAATCACTGAGCCTGCCTCAGTGAAGACAGAAAAATTTTAAACTAGATTCTGATGTTATTTGTGTATATAGGTGGTAGATGTGTATGCATGGGTGTTGAGATATATGGAAATGGTGCACAGGTACAACAATTTGTGAATTAGAAACCATGAGAAAAGCAATCATTGGTTGTAATGGCTTTCTTGCAGGGGGCTGAGTGTTTCACATGAATTTGTTTATCTTCAAAAGCTGAAACTATTTTGTGTCATGAACTCTCATCCTCTGAATGTCTAGACTTAGCCTTACCATGGTCCCTTTGCACAAGCAGAGGGAAGACATTTGAGCTTACCTCATAGTCTCTTATTTCTAGCTGATGGGTAGTTTAGTAGAATTCCATGTTAAGGCAGCAAGAGCTTGTCTGGTAAAGCCAGTTACTTTTGTGTTGTTATTTAGATTTCATACATTATTCTGGCTTGCCAGCCATCTTGAAAATGGGTAGAAGAATGAACACCGATTATTCCTCATTGCTAGCAGGCCTTGGAGTGGTAGTGCACAATGCTGTAGCCACACTGAGCTTCTCTCAGTTCCTGAGCATCTAAGCTATTTCCTGACTCAGGGCCTTTGTAGGACTGTTCCCTCCCTGGGAAGGCCCCCGGTGTGTTTTTTCTGCCTTCTTTTCTTGGCTAACTTCTCAGGTTTCAATTTAAATATCGCTTCTACAGAAAAGACTTCCCTGACTCTCTATACTCTCCCCCGCCCACCCTGGCTGTCTACACCATGTTCCTCCTCTATTGTGCTCCCTTAGAGCACCCTGCTCTTCCATCAGTTGTGACTCTCTATGTGCCTATTTGGTTGTGTATTGCTGTCTCCCACCACACTGTAAAGGCAGGGACAGTTTCTGTCTGGTCCCCACTGCTTCCCCAGCATTTAGCAGAGTGCCAGGTATATAGATGCTCATAGTTGTTGAATGAATAAAAATTCTGCTAACAGGAGGTTAGTAATATCTAGGAAAGCTTCATTTTAGAGATGGAAATACGTTAGAGGTCACATGAACCTAATCCTTGCAGACATCAGATCCATATTAATCCATAGCACTTTGGTTATTTTCATTCTCTTCTACAAGTGCACCACAGTTTATATATTCTTCTGGAAATTGGCATTTGGTTTGTTTCCAATTTCTTGCTATAATAATGCAGCTATCAATATTCCCATATATGCTTCTTTGTGCACTTTTGCAACAATTTTACTAGAGCTTATGCATAGGAATGGAACTTTAGGTAATAGGATGTGCAAATCCTTATGTTTACAGGATCACTCCACTGATTCCCAGAGTAGCTGTCCCAGTCACCACCCACAGCAGCTGCATCCGAGCGTTCCTGTTGCTCCACTTTCTTGGCAAGGTTTGATTTGAACAGATTTCCTAACATTTGCTAATCTTGTGGGTGCAAAATGGCAGTTTGAATTTTCATGAGTCCAATCTGTTTAGGCCAGAGGTTGCAAACCGGTTGTGCATGGCTGCATGAAGCCTGCGGTCTACATGCCATCCATGGATGTGTTTTGTTTGACCAAAGGGTAGGTTTTGAACCAAAAAATTGAATTAGTTGCCAACATTTGAATATTGGAAGCTTTCACCAAAGAATCCAGACTTCTGTTTTCTCCTTGGGGGAAAAATGGGAAGACATCCTTCCAGAGGGCCCATATTCACACATGACGACAACTGGCAGTATTTGAGAATCAGTTGCCTCTGCTTGTCGTGCAAGCGATATGCTTTGCAATTGACCGGGGTCCTAGAGCCAACTTATATCTTGTGGTTATCTTCACTTTCTGGCCTCTGTAGTCTTTTAAATTGTCTGCCCTGTTTTGAGCCTTCGTAAAATAGAGAAGAGCTTTAGAAGTGAGGTGGTGATGGACGGGTAGCCCATCCACTCAAGTCAGACCAGGAATTGCCCTACACAACCGCACTGGACACATGGCTCCAGATAAAGACTAGAACAGTTGCTGAGTTTAGGGCCACATCTTCCCTAAAGCCTCATTCCATTCATCTCCCTGTGCCATGTGTTGTCCCCTTCTCCAACCCCTTCCTCAGATGTGATCTTCCTTGACTGAACTTCCCAAGCCCCTTTGTCTATACTCCTCTTGAGACACCTATTTATTTTCACTATGTATTATGGTTAATTTGTGTACTTGCCCCCTTTCCTCTCTTTCACTAAAAGCCCCATAAGGTTTAGGACCATGTATTTATATGTCTGTCTTTTTAATGTTTGTTTTTTGTTTACTTTTGGTCCTTCATGGTACCTTGAAGTGGTAGCTTGTGCAGGGAAGTTTTCTTTGTTTGTTTCAACACATACTTTCTAAGTGCTCTTATGCCAGGCATTGTGCTGGGCACTAGGACCAAGAGATACCAACACTGCCTTTAAGGTCTTACAGAATCCTGGGAGAAAGGACCACACTTCCTTCCTTCCTTCCTTCCTTCCTTCCTTCCTTCCTTCCTTCCTTCCTTCCTTCTTTCTTCCCTCCTTCCCTCCCTCCCATCCTTCCTTCAAACAACAAATTATGTTGAATGCTTACTATGGGCCAGACACTGCACTAACTGTTGGGAAGAAGAGCAGGCAAGATCCTTGCCTCATGGAGCTCACAGACTAGTGAGGGCACAGAGGCTCACCTGCCTATAAGTCAAGAACCTGGCTTAGCCTGGGAGTCAGGCCTGGGAGACAAGGGAAGACCTAAGCTGATTTGAATGAGGAGAAGAGGCTAACCAGATGAGTTTCCAGCAGTGACAGCCTCCCCACAAGAACATGTCCCTCTCAGAGGGCCTCCTTCACCTATCTCCAGAAGAGGAGAAGAGGAAACACAGGAAGAAGCGCCTGGTGCACAGCCCCAACTCCTACTCCATGGATGGGAAGTGCCCAGGACGCTACAAAATCACCACCATCTTTAGCCAGGCACAAACACTAGTTTTGTGTGTTGGCTGCTCCATTTTCCTTGGCCAGCCTACAGGAGGAAAAGCAAGGCTCACAGAAGGATGCTTCTTCAGACGGAAGCAGCACAAAAAGCACCTTGACTCAAGATGAGTGGGAAACTATCCCAATAAACACATTTTGGATTTAAAAAGAAAAAGAGAGAGAGAGAGAGAGAGAGAGAGACAGAGAAGCTAACCAGATGAAGTGGGGAGGTGGAAAGGAATATTTGTTCCATGTCCATGCAGAAGAGTTAGCTTATAAGAGTTGGTTATGGTAAGCAGGAGGCTGTCAGATGAGGGAGCAGAGTCAGTGTGTCTGGAATCTAGAGGGTTGGGCACAGGAGAGTGGGAGATGAAGCTAGAGATACAGGTAAGGGCCAGACCCCAAATAGCAATGAGTACAATCAAGTGTTTAGGTGCTAACATAAAGGTGCATGCAATTGAGGTACTCAGTTGTTGATCGAATTAATGCACAGGTAAGGGAATATATAGATGACTATTCTAGAAACTTAGCATCTAATAGAGGAGATAGGATGTCAGATAGACAGGTTGCTGTTGTTGTTTAATCAGTAGGGGGCAGAATGGATGTTGAACATTTCAGAGACCTAGAAATTCTGCATTAGCTACAATGAGAAGAATCCCGTGAGCCTAGAGATTTATTAAAGATGGATGGCTCTTTGCCCTCACACCTGACTGGAAAAGAAATGGCCTTCCCCAGGCTTCCATAGTCCCTGAAAAGAGGAGGATTGTTGCCTGCGGAGGATTAGCTGAAATAGGTCCATAATGAGCCAGCCCTAAGTCATTGACAGCACTTGGCATTTAACTGTAAGGAGCAGATCTTATTTCCTAAGCTCTTGCCTTGCTAGTGTACCTCAAGGCTTCTCAGGCGAACAATCCTAATAAGTAGATTTTTTTTTCCTCCTTCTACCGCACTGAGGCTGCCTGAAAGCTTCCTGCCCCTGAGTTGATATTCTAGGCCATGCCAGTGGCAGAACTTTCTCAGGCACACAATTGAAATCTAAAGTATCCTTGGGGAAAGCTCCCCTTTGACCCAATGCTACTCTTTAGACCGGAGGAACTTTTTTTCTCAAGGGGTTCATTATAACTGATTCCTGAAAATTATAGCCAAGTGTAAGACCCTGCCAGCCTGTGGCTGGTTTGTGTGTTTGTTTGTTCTGTTGTTGTTAATTTATCACGAATTAAGAAAAGGAGCCTCCTGTCGCCCTGGGCTTAGTACCACCACCTCTGTCCTTTTGCTCACTCTGTACTTTCACAAGGAATGTCCTCCCTCCTTCCAAGAGCTGTGTCTTCCATAAAGTCTTCCCCAGTAGTGCCAGACCACATAATGCATCTCCTTCCTGACCTGCTCACAACTCTTACCAACTACTCGTACATATTGGTATTTGATTATATTATTTATTCATGCACTTTTTTATGTGTATGTGTCTTGGGTCTTCAACAAGGTTACAACTTGGCAGTAGGCCAATAAGTATTTGCTGAATGTATTAATGGCATATAAAACTCAAGGACCAGGACTGCGTTATACCCTTCTTTGCTCGCCCCTACTATACTGATTCTGTTGATAGGATCATAAGAAATATTCAGTAAATATTTTTGAAGCAAATTAAATAATAGAAGTTAGACTGGAAGGTAATATATCACAGTGATTAAGAGCATAGAATACTATGGGGCGCATGGGTGGCTCAGTCAGTTGAGCGTCCGACTTTGGCTCAGGTCATGATCTCGCAGTCTGTGAGTTCAAGCCCCACATAGGGCTTCTGTACTGACAGCTCAGAGCCTGGAGCCTGCTTCATATTCTGTGTCTCCTTCTCTTTCTGCCCCTCTCCCACTCATGCTCTCTCTCTCGCTCTCTCAAAAATAAATAAACTTAAAAAAAAAAGCATAGAATACTGAATCACATAGCTCTGAGCTATCAGCTAAGGACTTGGATGAGTTCAGTGATTTCTTCAAGCCTCAATTTCCTTATATGTAAAATGAGGATTGTAGCAGTGTCTACTTAAAAAGGTATCACTGGTTGGGCACCTGCGTGGCTCAATCAGTTAAGCATCTGGCTCCTGATTTTGGCTCAG
Source organism: Acinonyx jubatus (assembly GCF_027475565.1). Lineage (NCBI taxonomy): Eukaryota > Metazoa > Chordata > Mammalia > Carnivora > Felidae > Acinonyx > Acinonyx jubatus. The sequence continues at coordinate 185,900,732 of NC_069380.1, read as the reverse complement.
GTCATGATCTCATGGTTTGTGGGATTGAGACCCGCATCAGGTTCTGTGCTGATAGTGTGCAGCTTGCTTGGTATTCTCTCACTTCCTCTCTCTGCCCCTCCCCGACTCATGCTCCCTCTCTCTCTAAACAAGTTTTAAAAAAACTAAAAAAAAAAAAAAAAAAAAAAAAGAAAAAATCATTGGAGATTGAATATGATAATGCATACAAACAAGACTAACCTGAGGCTAAAATGAGCCTCAAAGTGGGCTGAGAACAATTTAACTCCACAGGGATGTTGAGGGTTTGACTGGAGCTTTGAGATTGAAAAGGGAAGCAAAGAATTGGACTGCTTTGTTGGAGCTTAGCATCGACCTCAAAATGCAAGGCTTCCAGGGAACATTCTAAGTTGAGTGACCCATAAAATAGTGTAGGGACACCAGAAAGTAACCAAGCAAAATGGAGCAGACTGGTGTTTCCAAATTCACACCCCCCATACCATGCCAAGGCAGTTATTTCCTTCTCATTCCTTTTCCACCCTCAGAGAGAAAAGTGTGATGGCATTTTCATTTATAAGTTTGGTGGTCCTTGTTCAGCTGCACTTGAACTCTTGCTAATCTCCTTCTCTGCGGGGGAGAGGCTTCACCTCAGGCTGCAATCTTTTGATAGACCATTGTATATTTTAGCTAGAATTCAGTGTCACTGTTCTGCTACTTATTTTTATGATTATCTTTTAAGTTGAGTAATACTGGATTTTCCACTAATAGTAATATAAAGTTCCCTTTCACATTTACTTTTAGGAAAAAAAAGAAAGAGATAATTAAAAAGTAAGTAAATATCAGTCTAGGAGGTCCACACTTAAATAAAATAACAGGAAGGAGTTCTAGATCAGTTCTGCTCTTCAGGAGTTATGCAACCTTGGGAATGCATGTCACTTGCCCAAGCCTCCCTTTTTCTGGTCTATAAAGTGAGTGAGTTGGACAAGAGAGAATCGCTGTGGTTCTTCTCACTTGTATGTTCAAGCATTTGGTTGGGGGAGGTGCCTGAAAATCCTCCTTGATGGTGGAGGGCTGACTTGGCTTGGAAGAATTTGCTTTGCAGGGAGGTGGGGATTGGTAAGGCTGAACAGATGCACCATGCCAGGGACACGCGGGGTGTATTTATTCTCTGGCTATATTTATTCATGTGTACCAGCCCCAAGTTTGCCATCTTATTTTAGGACTGAAGATGTTCGTTTCAGACACCCAAACTTGGAATTGGCAAGTAAAATTATACCAACATGTGGCCAACTGAACTTCCTTATTTCCCCAGATTTCCTTTCTTTGTGACCTTGGAAAAAATAATGTTTTCACCCCTCTTAAAGAAATGGCCCGAGGTGGGCCCTGTTCTCTAGTTTCTATTATGCCAGTAGCTATCACTTACCAAGCTTTTAGCATGTACTAGGCACTCGGCAAAACACATTAAGCATTTCATATTGCTAATCTTGCAACAATTTGAAGTGGGAGATATTGCTATTATCTCGTTTTACAATGAGGAAACTGGGGCCCAGAGAGTTTAAGTGAATTGCTCAACGTCACATAACTCATAAGAGACAGAAATGGGATTCAAATACAGGTCTGTTGGGTTCCAAGACCCATGCTCAGAAACCATTATGTTATACATTGATAGCATTTTCTATATCAGATTTTTTTAAATCTTAAAATGAAAACCTGTGAGTTAAGGATCTAAAATTGAGGGTTTCTGTTTTGTAAAGAGACCTAAATGTATTCAAGAAATGTTAACAGAATGGAATACTATCAGGTTATTAAAATCACAAGTGCGTGGACCACATGAATGTAAGAAAGTGTTCACGTGAAATACCACTTATGAAAAACCACTGCAAAGGGGAATGTATATACTGATCACAGTGCTGTGCAAGTCATCTTAATAAATATTGTCGAAGACTGCACAGAATTTGAAGGATGTGGATAGTTCAGAGTTCAATGTCTTTTAGGCTCTTTTTTTCTCTGCAAGGTTACCTAACTCTTAAATGTATAAATTTATGTAGAGGACTGAGGAAGCGTTTTTTTAAGGGTGTAAGCCAGGAATAATTTTTAAAGGAGCCTGACTGCAGTTAGAACCCTGGACTAGCACATTATTGGCCTACCTGAAGTATCTAGTGAGCAGGTCATTATTGCTTATTGCTTGGGACCAGACTGAATTAAAAATCTCTCCTGAACTCAGTCCTTTATTGTCCTTAATCCACTTCATTGGATCATTATTTGGAGAGAGGCTTCTTCTTACCAGAACTTCATAAATGTTTTGGGTGACTGACCTCAAAAAAAATGTACATCTGCACGTGTATTGAATACCTCGCCAACGATTCCAGTGGACCCATGAGCCCCTGGGCATACATCTGCTAAAAAACCTCTTCTGAAGTCCCAGCTTGGATGGTTGGAATCAAGTTGAGGCGAACCTGAAAGGGTCTGGTTTCATGGCAGGAAAGCAGAAACGTGCATCCTGGTGGTCTCTTACATTGGTGTTGTGTCTTTCACGACTGTTTCATGTTCATGACCACCTTCCAGGCTGGACAGAGCAAATGATGCTGTGGTTTTAAGAACACAGATTTGGGAAATGGTTGCCAGGATTAAAATGCCAATCTTATTATTTATTACCTATGTAAAACTTGGCGTACTACTTAATATTTTGAACCTTTGTCTCTTCAGTAAAGTGGAGACAATGCTAATGATGAGGAGGAGGAGGACGTTGATAGCACTGAATAGTTGTGAACCTTCGGTAATATATGTCATGTAAGCTCTTAGTACAGTGAAAACAGAGAAAAACAGAAAAAAAAGCAGAGAAAACCCTAAGTAAACAACTTGCTTGAGAAAACATAACTAGTGGGGCGCCTGAGTGGCTCAGTCGGTTAAGTGTCCAACTCTTGATTTTGGCTCAGGTCATGGTCTCATGGTCTGTGAGTTCAAGCCCCACATTGGGCTCTGCACTGATAGTGTGGAGACCCTCTGTCTCCTCTCTCTCTGCCCCTCCCCCACTTGCTCTCTGTCTCAGAATAAATAAAAATAAACTTAAAAAAAAAGATAATACAACTAGTAATGAGCACGGTTGAGCCTCTATCCCAAATGTTTCCAGTTCATCTATCCTTATGACTTATGATAAATTTTAATGCATTCATGCATTATCTATCTACTGTATGTAATGAAGTAGCTATATATAACTATATATACTTTTTCCTTTTTTTCTTTCATATAAACTAATTACCTTTTCAGAGAAATTAGTGAAATGGCTCAAGAAGTATTCCTGTCAATAAATCTTATTTCACACAACATTAAAGGTTTGTTCTTAAGACATACTTGTAAAATTTTGTCATTTAAATCAAAGGCTTCCCCGGCTAAAGCTTGCTAGTGATTTATGTGAAATTGCCAGTGGTTAATTAAGGCCGATGTCTGCAGCTACCCCTTGTTCTCTCCAAGGGCCTGCTTCTCTGACACTGTCCCCCAGGGGCCCTGCAGTGTGTCTCCCCCACCCCTGTCTTTCAGATCTCAGCTCAAAAGTTACTTCCTCCTCTTCCCTAATCCCCACCCTGACCCCTTGTCCACCCCCAACTAAGTAGCAGTTTCTCTGCTGTAAATTCTCCTTTGTTGTACTTACTTCCATCTTTAATTAAACTGAGCAATTATTTGACTCATAATCTGTTTTCTCCACCAGACCATAATGACCAGGAAAGCGGGGCCCATATATTGTGCACTCACTCTTGTGCCTAACTTTTGGTTGAATAAACAAATACACAGTTTTGTTTTGGGCACTGACCCTGTCCCCTGCCCTAGGACAACAGATGCTGTATTTTCCATTCTCACAGCAAACTTTCAGGCAGGGAGCATTCTATTCATCTTACACCTCAAGAAAGCAGAGGGTCAGAGGGTATAAACAACTTGCTTCAGATTACAGGGGAGGTAAATGACTGAGGCCCCACCCCCCTCTGTGATTTCTGGAGCTCCAGGGACCCTCAGGCAGTGAAAGGCAGGAGTCTGCAAAACTCGGGAGGACTGGAAGTGGGATTCTTAGAGTTCTCCAACACTCCAGAGAATGGCCGTCTGCAGATAGTCAATTAGAAGAGCATCATCAAAAACCAAGTCCCCCTGACTAATGAGGTGCCCCAAATTAAGATGTCACTTATAATCTCTTTCCTCCTCCGCTATCTGGATCAAAATCCCAAGGTAAAGGAATCATTTTCATTTTTTGAAGGGAAATCTAAACGCTTGAACATTAAAAAAAAAACCACTTGTCATGAGAGAGAGAGTTAAAACAGGTTTTGGTATTAACTTCTTAATGATTTTTGAAATATGCAGATCTTGTTGGAGCAGATGTGCCACAAATGGATGGTATCCAATGTCCTGTTAAAATCTGGGATGCCTCAGAGACTATAAAAATAAAATTCTAAACACAATTTCTTTCTGGCAAAGGCTGGGTAACCATTCTGGATTGGACCAAAATATCTAATTGGCTTGGGCACAGAGGATCAATGGCATTCTCCAGTTGGTGAACTTCTTCTGTGGAGATTAAATGGAATCATGAGATTGTAATTAGCAATAATTATAGCAATAGTTTCTTCTGTTTTTTCTCTTTGCCTGTGATGGCTTTGGAATAACTTGTTCCTGAGCCTGGGAAGAGCTCTGAAAAGGAAGTTTTCCATTCAACTCTCCCAGACCCTACTTATGCTTTAGGACAAAAATGAATTGCTTTTATAGTTATTCATTTGAAAGCCTTTTTATTTCTTCTTCCTTAAACTGAAGCACCAGGTTGGGGAACCACCAAGGCCAGCTACAAGATGCAAACCAACTTCATCACCGAGGGACACAATGGGATGTGAACACTAGGGTGGGAACACTGATAATGACAAATGACACTGGATAGAGGTTCATTCCCTCGGGAAGGACAGGAATAAGAAGCTGCTGTGTACACACCCCAGGCTCTTTGCACAACCTCTCTTTTGCTCTTTTCCAGCTGTGGAGGGTTGAGGTAAATTACTCTGAGGATGTCTGGAGGACATCCCCTGAGGGGTACTGGTTTCACACTTTCATCTCCCATCCGATTGCTGACTTCCACACTTTTCTTCCATTCAGTAAGAGAATTCTTTGCTGAAAATATTCATCACATCATTCCTTTTGTGAGCCCATTCTTTAAAGAAATGTAGAATAGTATGAGCCAGGCCCATGTACGGAAAATTCTAGAAATTCCTTACCCTGAGGCAAAAGGACACTCCTTGCATGGTTCTAGGCCCTACTGAGGTCTGGAAATGCAGCAGACAGGGTCAGAGTGCATTTATAGCTTATCTTGGAGCCCTCTAGAAAGAAGATCTGCCTTGTGAGATTATTATTCCTCAGAAGTAATAAGAATAATGAGCTACAATTATATAGTGATTACTGTGTGCCAGCCAGTCAATCAACAGATCTTTCTTGCATGCACACTAAGTTGCCAGCACTGTTTGAGCCACTGTGAATAAAGAAAGGAGAACGCTGCATACCCAGCCTTACGCTTGTGCTTACGTTGCATTGGGAAGCTGCATGTTTGAAGCCCCATGTTTGAAGTTCTTTGTTTTAGACAAGGAATTAGACTTGCTCAGTCATTCTGGGAATCAGAGTTAGGGAAGAGGGAGTGGAAATTACAGGCAGGTTCCCAGGGTTAGGCCAGTGGTTCTCAAATGTGGTCCTGGACCAGCAGCCACAGCAGCAGCAGCTGAGAACATGTCCTAGGTGCAAGTTCTCAGGTCCCACCACACACGTACTGAGGCAGAAATTCTGGGGGTGGGGCCCACAAGCTGTGTTTCCCCAACCCGCCACTAATTCTCGTGTTCACTAGAATTTCAGAGCCATTAATTGGACATAAGGAAGAATGCTCTTCCCGGTAGAGTTTTCCAGCAGCACAGTGAGCTGTCTCACTGCTGGTGGAAAAGAGTTCCCCATCACTGGGTGTATGCAAACAAGACAATTTGGACTTTAGCATTTCCCAAGCTTATTTAACAATGAAACAATTTTATAATGATGAGGTTCTGACAGGACACCAATGGGAGCTTGTAAAATATAATGCATTAAGTAGATCTCACAAAACGCTCCCGAAGGTAATAATTGCCATATAAATAAATGAAATAATTTGCCAATGGATTGCCAAAAGTTGTTTTTATACTTTATAATGTACAAACATGTTAGGCCAATAGGATAATTTTATTGATGTATTTTTAAAAATTTTTAATGTTTATTTATTTTTGAGAGGTGGGGGGAGGGAGACAGGAGACTAGAGAATCCAAAGTAGGCTCTGTGCTGATAGCAGAGAGCCTGATGTGGGGCTCGAACTCACAAACTGAGAGATTGCTACCTGATCTGAAGTCCGACGCTCAACTAACTGACCCACCCAGATGCCCCTTAGTAATGTATTAATGTGAATGTTGCTAACACAGATACTCCCCCCTCCCAAATACCTGGTACTTATCAAGGATGGGAAAATCATATGCGCTGCTGTTCTTTCCAATCCTGGAGAATGTGCGCTAGAAGAAACGGGAAGGTAGCCAAAATTATATTGAAATTTCTTATCCTTTTCCATGACTCTTCCAACTCCCCATCACTTCCCTCTTCTCTTCTTATCCTGGCAAGGCTCCACCTTTGTGTCCAAACCCCTTAAGACCCAGTGTCTTCATCCCCCTTCCTCCACCCCAGCCTTCCCCATCTTTCCTTTCCCTCTGTTCATGCTCCTGGGAGGCCCATCTTCAGGACTTCCTAGCTCATTCCTGATCAGTCCTGTACTGGTCCCTCTAAGTGCAGTACTTCTGTCTGCTCATCAATCTGTGTAGAAAGGTTAGCATTTGTTGACGAGTTACTGGTTCATCATTGGGGGAATCTGTTTGATTTTTAATGGGAGCCTTCTAGAGCCAATGCCTGCTAGGGGGAGAGTTTTAGAAAGGCAGCCTGGGGGCAGGAGGGCATGAGATGGAAAGAATTTCTCAAGGGGGCCCCCAGAATAATTTCCTGCCTCAGAACTATCCAGGGTTTTGTTAAAAGCACACTCCCTCCTCTCACTTGGATACATTGTATCACATCTCTGCAAATGTGGTCTGGATCTGCCTTTTGACAGTGTCCCAGAGGAATCCTGTGCACACTCGTGTTTGAAAACCATGGGAGCCCAGTCTCCTCCACAGCTCCTATGGAATCATCCTTCTAAGCTCAGTCAAGTCCAAACTTGACGTATCTAGCATTTTCCAGAGAGATTCGTCTCTGGAGTTCTGATTGCCTTAGGAGCTGACATTGAAGGTGAATTATAACCACTGAGTTGGCCTGAATTTGATGTAGGCTGCTGGAGAGATGGGATGTGCTTGCTGTACTCCTGTTACTCCAGCAAAGTCTCAATCAGCTACCTCCTTGGGGCTATACATCTAGTTGCTTTTTTCCGAGTGAGTCCGGGGATGGGTGGGGATGATAGAGGGAAGACAGGGACACCGGAACACTTTATTCTGCTTTTCCCACAACTACTCTATGTGAAGAGATACCTATTTATGGTCACTTCTTCTCCCCCTTGATATTTTGGCCTCATTTAAACTGGGGACTAACATGATCAAGAGGCAGCCCTCTGGGTTCCTTTGCAATGATCTAAAAATAAACAAGGCCCAAAGGATCCATTCCTTCTTCCCATTAATTTGAAGGAAGGCAGATGGTGCCCAATAATCTGGTTTGAATTGCCAGTAAAGCTCGTCATCTTTTTGCTAAGCACTTGCCGTTAAATTTTAACGGATGGTGTCAGGTGGTGCTGAATGAGCTCGGAGAAAGGTTACTCTGTGCCCGTGGGGCAGGAAAGCAAGAAAGGGAGTGAGCTGGTCTCTGCACAACCTCCCTGAGGAGGAAGGTGTTTTGAGGAATTGAGAATGACTGGGGAGGACTCTGAACTGTTGAGACTGAGGGGATTGTGTGGCAGATGGGGACGAACTGGCAGGAAAGAAGCGTTTCCCAAGAAACTTGAGGACATCCCAGTTGTACGTTGGAGGGCCCAACTGCGTCTCCCTTGTCACTCCTTTCCTTACATGCTTCGTGAAGTCCATAAATGCAGGCTGCATGAGCGATGCAAACCCTTGATTGCCAGGAAGTATAACAGGAGGAAAGAGCAAAGAAAGTAGGACCAAGAAAGGGAGGGGACGTGAGCTCCCACCAGGGCTGCAAAGATAGGGGCGCCTGGCTGGCTCAGTCAACTAAGCATCAGACTTTGGTTCAGTTCAGTGAATTTGAGCCCCGCATCTGGTGCTCGGCTATCAGGGCAGAGCTTGCTTCAGATCTGCTGTCTCCCTCTCTCTCTCTGCTCCTCCCCTGCCCTGCACACTCATGCATGTGTGTGCCTTACCCTCAAAAACAAATAAACATTAAAAAAAAAGGACTGCAAAGACGAAAGAAAGAGTTCTAGGCCAGGGGACGTGGGTTGTGGTCCTGACTCCAATATGATTGTCACTGAGAAAAGTGTCACCAATCACCAGGTGGAAGAAGGTGGGACCCACATTGCTTAAGGGACCTGCCTCCTTCATCTGGAACTAGAACTCAAGACTCCAAACCTTCTCGTGCTGTTTCCACAGACATCAACAAACCTGCTCCTTACTTGTGTGCTCAGTGAATGGTTTATTGATTTTTCTAACTCAAAATGGTTAATTTTGTTGATTTTTTAAAATGTCAAAATTAAATGGCTGGACTGGAAGATCAATAAGATCCTTCTCAACTCTGAAATTCTATTGTGTGTTCTATTCCATTTGTAAAGGGCCAAGTTTATTTTGTTTTGTTTTGTTAGTACTCAAAATGTTAGGGTCCCCAAACCAGCCTAACTTGCTTATGAGTACGGGAAAAGCCTGAAGAGTCAATTTCCCAGAGAAGAATCAATTGTGGCCTGGTTATTTCTGCCCCAGGAATCAGACATCTTGCTCTAATGCTGGGCCTGGGTAAATTTCACCTGCCTCTTATCTATTCCTTTTATGCCCTTCATTATTCTTTTTTTAGAGAACCACCTCTCCCTCATCTCAGGTCATGCGGTTATGGTCCAGCTGATCCTGCATATCCCAACCCCACCTCCCAGGGGCAGACAATGTTTAGCCAATTGGAGTATTTTACAGCCAGAGGCCACAGTATTTGGTTCAAGAATGAGAATTTAAATCAACACAGCTTAATGAGACTCATCCTGGGGATTTTTGCGAAAACAATTGAGAATGAGTTTCCCTCTTTCCACAGGAGTCACTAAATTACATGAATGTAAGCCTGAAGTTTCAGATGGCCATCAGTTCTTGAAGAGAGCCTGGACCTGAGAATGAAGCAAATACAGAGGAAAACAATACTGAAAAGTGGACAAAGATGAATTCCTGGTGACACCAGTTGGCCACCTGGATCAAGCCATACCTGAAGGTAAGCTCACCCCTGGAGTCTTCGGTTCAGTGGGCCACTGAATTCTCCCCTTTCACTAAAGTTTGTATTAATTGTATTTTTGTCATTTTCAATGAAAAATGTCCCAGCTAACACAGATACCTTGGTACTCAGGGCTATGTGCAGGAAGGGGGAAGAAAAGAACATCCGTAATGTGTTGAGCAAATACAGTGAGCAATAAGGTTTGGATAATCCAGCCAGCAGCAGAGAGCAGGCTTTCGCAATACTATGTTGTCAGAGCTAAAATCCAACTGACCAGTTTATGCCTGATCTATTACAGTCATAGAGGCATTATGGCACAGTGTGGGCTGGAAAAGCAGAGTCCTCAACTCTGAAAAGCTGAAGAAGGCACATTCCTGGGGTTTCCCCAGATCCACTGATTCAGAATCTGGGAGGAGAGGCCTGGGATCTGCTTTCTTTAAAGACTCTCAGGGTACACATTGAAGTTTGAAATCCACTGCCATAGCAACGAGAGATCAGACTTTGACATTAGAAGGCCTGGATGTGAATGTGGCCTCTACCACTTACTACCTGTCTGCTGTTGGGCTAGTGACCTAGCCTCCTTTCAGCCTTTGTTTTCCTATCAGTAAAATGGGAATAATAATATCTCATAGAGCAGTGAGGACAAATGAGGTAAGGTGTGCATATAAAGCATTTATTCAACTCAGTGTTTTTCTATCAGAAGTATCTAGGCATTGCTATTACTAAAATCTAAAACTAAGAGAAGGGAGCATGCCTAGGAAGTGTCACAAGGACAGATACACATTAGTTTGAATGACGTTGCTCCCCAGAGTACAGGACATAACACCCATAGTGGTTAAGACTGGAGGTTCCTAAGTCAAAGTGCCTGAATCAAATTCTGGTTCTGCCACTTAACCAGCTGTGTGTTCTCCTGCTCCACTACCTGGTGCCTCAGTTTTCTCATCTGCAGAATGGGATTAAGAGTAGTACTTCACTCGCAGCGTTTTGGTAATGATTAAATAAGATAATGAACGCAAAGGACACAAACGATGCTTACCAGTTTTATCAGGATCGGTTTCCCCTTTTCCAATTACGGTCCTGCTTTTCCCTTCTGCTTCACCCACATCACCTGATTCCTCCGGTACCCTCTCCCACTGCCTCTTGCCTCTGTTATTGAATGAAGAAATTAGATTCAGAAACTCCTAGCTCTTGACTTGAGCTGAAACCCCCTAAAGAGGGCTCTGGCGGGGAGGTGATAGAGGAACTGCTTTGTGCTGGCGTTCGGGGCGGGGGGGGGGGGGGGGGGGGGGGAGGGGGGGAGGGGGGCGGAGGGGGGGAGGGGGGCGGGGGGGGAGGGGGGAGGGGGGGCGGGGGGGGAGGGGGGGCGGGCGGGCGGGCGGGCGGGGCTGGCTCCTGTGCTGACAACCTACAGGTTAGCAGAAATGTCTGGAACTTCAAACTGACATTTGCAAAGTGTCAAAGCCCTGGGCATCTCCTCCCTGATCAAGCCCTGGGAAAGCTTAGGGCCTGATGTATTAATTATGCAAATGAAGAACAGGTTGCCGTCTTTGGGCTGGATGTCATCCTGATGGATGTGACATGCTAGTCCTGCCTGCAAGTTCTGTGTAGGCACTGAACATTCAAAGATCTGTTCAATACAACTTTTCAGTGGAAACACAAAGTCTAGCAAGCTATATAGTGAGAAAATCACTTCAGGAGCAAAATGACCGTGTGGCTGTGCCGTAAAAGTGCTGGAAGAGATGTCTAAACCTGAAATCCAAGTTGGGCCTCAGCTTCCTCACCTGTTAAATAAGATGATCTTGAATGTTTGTTTGTTTGTTTGTTTTTTTGACCTCGGCTATTTAAGATTCTTAGATTCCACATTCTGTAATGTTATTCCGAGTTGCTCCTCTTAGGAAGTCTCTCCATCCCTCTGAATTTCCAGCAGGATGGGTGACATCTGCAGTTGAAACCAGGCCATGTGGTCGAACAGTTGGCAAATGGAAGTTATTCTCTTCTCACTAGAATGGGTGCAGGGTTGCATATTAATTTACAATTACTCATAAAGTAGACAGCAAAGGCCTCTCTTTTGTCAACACTTGGACATACAAATTAGGTAATATTGAATAGGCAATGAATATTTCATTTCCACCTTGCCTCCTGGTGCCAATCACCTTCAATGAGACTAGATTAGCATCAGAAGTGACTCACACTTGGTTAGGTATCCAAGTCTGGCCCCTGAGACTGGCTGCATTTTGGCCTCAGTTTGTGAGCCAGATTCTCTCACTGACTATGCAAGGGCAGAAGCAGAATCACATAAGCCCCCTTCCAGTTTTTGCTGGGTATGAACTTCAGGGTTTCAAAGTAATCTTCGGTTCTGACGGCATGGCAGAACAGATTCATTGAAAGGCTGAATGAAAAAAAAAATTTTATAAAATTTTGACATGAAAGGCAGAAAAAAATTCCTCTGGTGCAAGGAATGAAGAAAGAAATCAAAGCCAGGACTTGTGATGGAGGGCTGGCATTTCAGCAAAGTTTCTGACCCAGATAGAGGCTGTAGAAGCTGGTGGTTGGGGGCCTGATGGTTGCTAGATTTACAGGAGATGTGGCCTCCAGCCCTTGCCTGGCAGGGAAACCAAAACTGAGCTTTAGCATAAAGCCGTGAGCCTTGACAAGTTACAATGTCTATAAAATGTCAACTATGAAAACTCCACATTTGAGTCTAGGAAAGAAGCAAGAAATCTTGCCACCTGTCTAAAGCCCGGGTTTAAAGAAGAAAATTAAGTTACGTCCAAGACATGAGAATCCCAAGTCTGTGCCACATATGGGAAGGGTATCCACATGTGTACTCCTGCCAAGTGAGCACAAGCTGTTCAGGTCAACCGAACCCTTAGAATAAAATAGAAGCAATTGTAAAACTGTTGGGACACAAACAGGCACACAGGACTTCTACAAGGAAGTTAGCCACCATGAGTGAGAGTCATTGGATGCAGCAAAGATTAATGAATCTTAGAAATGAATTTCTAAGATTCAGAAATAAGAGAAGTATCGGGGTGCCTGGGTGGCTCAGTCGGTTAAGCACTCGACTCTTGATCTCAGCTCAGGTTTTGATCTCAGGGTCGTGAGTTCAAGCCCTGTGTTGGGCTCCACCAAAAAAAGAAAGAAAGAAAGAAAAAGAAGTAATACAAGTATGTTTAAGAGACTATAAAATAAGTATATCTGAAACTATTAAAGATATGAGAGAAGGAATAGAATGGCAAAGGAAGCAGCTGAGTTTGAAGAAGCATACAAATATAGCTCATACATAGATTGACCAACGTCATGGTTTGCCTAGGACTGAGGGATTTCCCAGGATGAAAGCTTTCTAGTGCTGAAACAGAGTCTCAGGCAAGCCAGGATAGTTGCTTACCCAACATCAACTGGTAATTGAAGAAACATCAATAAAGGAACTATTCAGAAACTTATGGACAGGGTTTAGGGAACCCATTGGGGAAGAATGCAGCACTCTGAACCCAAGAATAATTGGGGGCCATTACCATCCCTAAGCCTGAAGGGGCAAAGAGAGGGTGTGGTTACCAAAACCCAGAGAAAGCTCCAAGGAGCATGCTGCCTGATAGGAGCCTTTCGCAGAGGGAAACACGTCAGTGTCCTTCCACCATCTCTTTGAGCTCATATTGGGGCCTCTCATTGGCTAAACTCCGCTGAAAGCCAAAAGATCAGGGAGCCCGTTGACCTAGGCAATACAGGTCAGCCTCTTGAGACAAAGAGCAAGATAAAGTGGGTGCAGAATGGATCTTGAGGGGCAAATGAAAAATAAGCAGGAAAAATGCACAACTCAGCTGATCCTCTGGAAACCTGTACATGAAGCATCATCCCACGCTGAAGCAGGTCACACAACATCAGAATTAGCAGAAAGACCACCAGGACAACGGTTATAAATGCTGCGCCCGGGTGACGATCTGTTATTCATAATCAGTGTGACTTTGTGGAAGTCTTTCTTTACGTCAAACCACTCATCTATTAATAAATTATGGAATCTTTCTAGAAGAATTCTCAACCTGGATGTCCACGGATCAAATCCTATTTGCAGTGTTGTTTGGCCTATACAATGGTTTTAAATTAATTGGAATGACCCAACAACACTGAAAAGATCAAGAGAATTCACATATTTTTGATGTCTAGCTGTCCTTGTGCTTTCGATGGGCAACAATTGCCTGACTAGTTTGGACAGTCCCCATCTTGTTCCATTTCCCCACGGGCCCCACCCAGCCCATTTCACTCACTGAGACGACCTGTCTGTTCCCCACAGGAATCTGAATGTGAAAACTTTGAATGAGCTCTGTCAGTTTTCAGGTTTAACAACCTGTGACATTTAAGTCAGGCTGTATTTTTTGCGTATGAACATAGGCTTTCTGAAGTTTCTAATCTAGGTAGATTCGGAAGTTGGCAGGTGTTTATTTTTGCGTATCTTCCTGTACATCTTAAACACAGCACATATGCAGTTTTATGAACATATGGTTTTCCATGCACATAACTACACTTTGTTGATTTTTTTCTTTCCTTAAGTTTTCCAAAAGCCCAGTAGAATAAACACAAGCTGCCACTTGGAAAACAATTCTAAGACAGAGCCCAGCTGGGGTAGAAAAAGGGGATTCAAAAAGCTGCCAAGTGACCATCTTTGGAGTACAGGTTTCTGTGGTCCATGAAGACCACAATGTTTCTTCTCCCCTTTTCATGGTAGATGGTGAGCATGGGTGTAAGGCAGCTCACCGCTGGAGCTCACTGCTTTCAGCTGTGGTGGAGAAGTTGCAGAAAGTCGAGTCCAGCCTCTCCACCCATGGCAGACCTTCAATGGAAACACCCGGAAACATTTACTGCCTGATGGGCCCTGGGTTTTCCATCTCTGGCCAACAGCCATGGCAGGAGGTCACAGTGAAAAGGAGATTCTTTTCCAGGCTCAGGGGAGAGAGAAATCTGAAAAGGGCTTTTCTCCATAGACCAGCCCTGTTAAGAGGTGCAAACAGTAAACTGTCAGCCAGGCCAGGGAACCTTAGATAAGCATTCGTGGGAATTGCCCGAACATAACCCAGAGGGATCAAGAAACCGGTGCTGTCTAGCCAGCATTCCACGCTCAAACTGACTGCTTGGCTCACAAAGGATCTCCCCATCGACCCCCACCCCCGCCACCCCCTCTCTGTGATTAGTCTGTAGGCAGCTTCAGCCACTGCTGGAAAATGATAAGGCCAAAGGATTAAAGTGTTGAAAGAGAAGTTCCTAACTCCTCTTCTAGAATAAACAAGGGTTGTGGGTTCAACGTAAGTTGTGAATATGCATTAATTCTCCTGTAGACAAGACTGGTGCTCATCACCTTCACCTCAAGGAAAGGTGAATTATGTTTTGAGTGTGGGAGGCTGAAGTAGCACCTGACAAAATTGTCAAGGCAACAAACGTGTCTTGACCTCTCCTTTCCCTTTCTGGGACCTCTTTCATTGCCCACTGTTCACCATTCCTCCTCCTTCTTGCACATCTGGCACCTCCTATCAACTTTATGCACCTGTCTGTCTCATCTGCCAGCCACCTGTCCCTCGGCCCCCACCACAGCTTACCTCTCCTCCATGCTGCTGTGTCAGTGAGGTTTCCTGCTGGGTAGGATGGCTATAGAATTTCATGTCCAGACTGGGACACTTTTAAGAGTAAAGGAGGGCTATTATTAATGATACCTACATGACAACATTTTATCCACTCCAAAGAATGTATTCCTATTTCCACAGGGGCCTCCTAGAGATATTTTTATCTTGACCCAACAAAGATCTCTAACATTGAGGATCCTGATATTCTGACATAGTAGCAGGTGAGCTGAACAGAGGGCAAGTAAGGCTTTTGCAGCAGAAGCTACATCAAACCAAGTGAGTGTCTAGGGAGTCCCCCTTGGAAATAAATAAATCTGATGCCTACCCTTAGGAATTTTTAATTTAATTTGGAAAGTCAGGACTGACGGGGATGAAAAAGTGCTTGAGACAGGTTTGGAGAAAAAAGTGATAGGTGTTGCTTTTAAATAAAAACAACTTCCATCCCCACTTCCCTCGACAGTGGAAAACAAAACACGGAACACTGTTGACAGAGCTGGGGACTTACAGCTCTGTGGGTGGCAAAAAGAGGTAACTAGACCACAAAATATGAGGAATTGTTAATAAATACTGTGAGTGCAACCACTAGGGACAGAGGCAAACAACCAAGGAGGTCCACTTTTAGGTGTAGTCAAGGAAAGCTTCTTGGAGGAGGTGGCATTTATCTGAGACCTGAAGTATGAGAATGGCTGGGACAAGTGTAGGGGCAGAGGAGAGTATCCAGGCAAAAGGATAGCATGTGCAAAGGCCCAGATTACTAGGTTAGGCTTGACATCCTAAAGGAAGCTCATATGCCTAGAAGAAGGGGAGGAACGGAAAGTGTGGAATAAGGTAAATTGGAGAAGTGGGCGGGTATTTTAAAGGCCTCACAGAGGAGTCTGAATTTCATCCTAAATGCAATGAGAATCCTTTGAAGTTTGTAAAATTTATACATGCTGAAATGCACAAAGCTCAAGTGTAGCATTCTACCAAAAGTAACAAGTGAGTATACCCTGTAACAAATTCTCTAGTCATGATGTAGAATATTTCAATTCCCCCCAAGAAAGTTTCCTTATGTCCCTTTTGAGTCAATTACCACCCCTAAGAAATAATACCAGTCTTCTGCTTTCTACCACCATATATTCATTTTGCTTATTCTTAACTTCATACAAATGAAATCATGCAATATATATTGTTTCGAATCTAGCTTTTTGCTCACCGTAATATTTTTGAGATTCATCCAAATTACTGATTCCTTTTAAGTATCATTTAATTGTATGAATATACCACAATTGGCTCATCCATTCTCTTGTTGAGGGACTTTTTGCTTTTGTGTTTTGACTTTTATAAATAAAACTGCTATACACATTTCTGTAGAAGTCTCCTTGATGACATATATTTTCACTTCTTTTGAATAAATAACGGGAGTGAAATTCCTGAGTTATAGGTAAGTATTTTCTTTGTTTCTTTGTTTTAGAGAGAGAGAGAGAGAGAGAGAGCATGGAGGAGCTGGGGGAAAAAGAGAAAATCTTAAGCAATCTCCATGCTCAGCTCAAAGCTGACACAGGGCTCGATCCCATGACCCTGGATCATGACGTGAGCCAAAATCAGTAGTCAGATGCTCAACCAACTGAGCTACACAGGTGACCCATAGGTAGGTATATGATTACTTTTTCTTCTATGTTTTGAATTAATTTGTTTTGTGGAGGTATAATTTACATGTAATAAAAATCACCTATCTTAAATAAATTACTTGATGAGTTTTAACAAATATATATGGTCTGTAAACATCATCATAAGCATAACAAAGAGCATTTATATTATCTTCTGAAATTCCCTCATGTCCCTTTGGAGTCAATGAGTTCCTCATACATTTTCCTTGGCAACCATTAATCTGTTCTCTGTCACCACAGTTTTACCTTTTCTAGACTTTCATACATTAATGAAATCATGTTATGTAATATTTTATGTCTCATTTCTGTCACTTAGCTGAATGCTTTTGAGCATGAGCTCCATGTCGATGTATGCATAACTAGTTCATTTCTGTGTATTGCTGAGTAGTACTTTACGGAATGGATATGCCACAATTTGTTTATTCACTCATCAGTTGATGGACACTTAGGTTTTTTGTTGTTTTTTTGTTTTTGTTCTTTTGTTTTTTTATAGTTTGGAGCTGTTAGTTTAAAAAGCTACCGTAAACATTCAAATATAAGTCTTCATGAGGTCCTAATGTTCTTATTTCTCTTGGGGACATAGAGTGGAGTTGCTGAGTTATGTGGTAAGTGTGTGTTTAATGTATATGAGAGTAAAAAAAATATATTTTAAAGTAACAGTGCCATTTTGCATTTCCACCAGAAATGCATAAGGGTTCTGGTGACCTCATGCCCGTTTTCATTTTAGCCATTCTTGTTAGGGTGTAGGAGAATGTTGTTTGGTTTTGATTTTGACAGTTTGATTATGGTATGTCTAGGCATGGCTCTCCTTGGGTTTTTCCTACCTGGGGTTTGTTGAACATTTTGGATGTGTCAGTTGATTCTTTCCCTCAAATTTGGGAAGTTTCTGACCAATATTTCTTCCAATATTCTTTCTGCCCCTTACCATGACCACCCTCCTTATGGGACTGTAATTATGCATACTGGGCGGTGTTCTACAGGTCTCTGAGGCTCTTAATTTTTCTTCATTCCTTTTTCTTCATATTCTTCAGATTAGATCATCTCAATTGACCTACCTTCATATTTGCTAATGTGTTCTCCAGCCTGTTCAAATATGCTGTGGAGCCCCTCCCTCTGGTGACTTTTCACTTGTCATTGTACTTTTTGATGTCATAATTCCTGTTTGACTCTTTTATATAATTTCTATCTCTTTATTGATATTCTGTGTTTGGTGAGACATTGTTCTCATCATTTCCTTTAGTTCTTTAGACATGGTATACTTTATTTCTTTGAACATATTTAAAATAACTAATTTAGATTCTTTGCTTACAAAGCCCAATGTCTGTGCTTTCTCAGAGTTTCCACTGATTGCTTTTTGCTTTTTGTTTTTTCTTCTGCATATGGGTCATACTTTCTTATTTCTTTACATGTCTCCTAATTTTTTGTTGAAAACTGGATATTTTAAATGATATAATGTAGCAACTCTGGAAGTCAGGTTCTCTCCCCTCCTTAGGGTGTGTTGTCATTGTTGGTTGTTGTAGTTCTTGCTGTTAGTTTGCTTGGTGACTTTTCTGACATATTCCTATAAAATTTGTATTCTTTGTTGAGTGTGGCCACTGTGGTTATTGCTTATAGCTTACTGATCATCTGATAATTAGACAGTTTTCCTTAAAACACTTAGAACCAATATGAGTCCCAGTCTTTGCAAAGGGTTCTGCATTAATGTGGGAACATGCCTGGAACGCTCAGCCAGGCAGTTGACATGTCTACCTTATCCTTCACTTCCTGCTTGCACAGAGCCTCAAGGTCAATCAGGCATAGGGTTTTCTCAGGCCTTTCCTGTGCCTGTACACAGCCCCATGTATGCTCGTGGCCTTTTAGATTCTCAGAGATATGTCAAAGCTTTCCAAGGCTTTATGGGCATCTCATACTTAATTTCCCTTTTAAGCTTTTTGGTTAGTTCGTTGCTTGCCCCAACTGTCATGGAATCATGGACAATTCATGGAATCAGACAGTCATAGAATTAAGCAATTGCCTGTAACTATTTTTGGCAAATCTACCCCCCCCCACACACACACAGAGGCATGGGTGAGTTCTGACTCAGGTCAAATAAATACAGATAGCAAATGAGATCCTCCAGGGAATCATTAGACGTATCATATAATGACATTTCTTTGGGAATGGGGCTTTGAAGTAGCTCCAACCCCCTTCTACCTCCTCTGGTGGCTGCCAGATTGCTGGTTTTTACTATGATTCGGGGCTGCTGGTTTTCAAAACTACACTGGAGCTGGAGAGTAGGGATGAGACCAGGGCAAATTAGAATGCCACAGAACTTGTGTTCTTTCTGAGATTTATCTGTTTTTCTTGAACAACTGCTCCCCAGATTGCTGCAAGGCTGGTTAATTTGCAGAGTTCTGAAAAAGTTGATTCTAACCATTTTTGCCAGTTTTTTCATTGCTTTTATTGAGGAGAGAATTCTCAAAGATCCTTACTCTGCCACTTTCCTCATTTGGTTCTAATTTGCATTTCCATAATGACTAATAACATTGAGCATCTTTTCAAGTGCTTATGTGCCAGTCTTATACTGTTTGATAAAATGTCTGCTCAAACCTTTACACATTTTTAAAAAATTAAGTTATTTTCCTGTGAGTTTTGAGAACTCTTTATATATTATGTATACAAATCCTTCATCAAATACATGTTTAGCCAACATTTTTTCCCAGTCTGCAGCATATGTTTTCAATTTTGTAACAGTATCTTTCAAAAAGCAATTTTCTTGGGGTGCCTGGGTGGCTCGTTTGGTTAAGCGTCCAACTCTTGATTTCGGCTCAGGTCATGATCTCGTGGCTCATAAGATCAAGCCCTGCATTGGGCTCTGCGCTGACAGCCAGAGCCTGCATGGAATTCTCCCTCTCCCTGTCTGCCACTCCCCTGCTTACACTTGTTCCCTCTCTCTCTCTCTCCCTCTCTGTCTCGAAATAAGTAAATAAACACTAAAAAAAAGACAAGAAGCAATTTTCTATTTTGATGAAGTCCAAGTTTCTAATTTTTTTCTTTTATGATTCATATTTTGTGTCCTTTCTAAGATATCCTTCCTGAACCCAAGATCACAAGATTTTATTGTAGAAGTTTCATTTAAAAAAAAAAATTTTTTTTTGTTTATTTATTTTTGAAAGAGGCGGAGCATGAGCAGGGGAGGGGCAGAGAGAGTGGAAGACACAGAATCGAAAGCAGGCTCCAGGCTCTGAGCTGTCAGCACAGAGCCCGACACTGGGCTCCAATTCACAGACCGTGAGATCATGATCTGAGCCAAAGTCAGATGCTTAACTGCCTGAGCCACCCAGGCACCCCTAGAAATTTTATAATTTTAGTCTTAGGTTTAGATTTATGATCAATTTTGAGTTCACTTTTATAAATGATGTGAAACAAGAGTCAAGGTTCATTTATTTTGTATATGCATATTCACTCGTTCTTGTACCGTTTTTTAAAAAGGTTACCTTCTCCCTCATTGAATTACCTTGACACCTTTGTCAAAAAATCAATCTATCATATATTGTGGGTCTTTTTCTGGATTCTCTCTTCTGTCCCCTTGTTCTATATGTCTATCCATGCATCATTATCACAGTTTGATTACTACAGTGTTATAGTTAAGTCTTGAAATTGTATGGTGCAAATCTTCCAATTTTCTTTTTCTTTTTTTAAAGGTGTGTATTTAACTTTGTAAGGGACTGCCTCCAGTACTTCAGAGGAGTCGTGGATTTTGTCCTCCAAATAGCCATGCATTAGAGTTCTGTTTGGTCCACAAACTTGTCAACATTCTCAGTCTGTCTTTCTCAATCGTAGCCATTCTCACGGGATATGAAGTGGTATCTCACTGTAATTTTAACTTGCCTTATCTTTATGACTAATGATTTAGAGCACCTTTCATTTGCTTTTTTGGTCATTCATAAGCCTTCTTTTTGTGAAGTTTCTTAAATTGGGATTTTTGCCTTTGGTATTGATTTCATATGTAAATGAACACACACGTAGATAGACACATACACACGAACATACCCGCACGTCTAGCAAACCATTTCCTCCCAGTTTATGACTTGTTTATTTCATTTTCTTAATTGGGTCTTTTGATGAGAATTAAGTTTTTAATTTTGATGAAGCCCATTTGATCTTTTTTCTTTAGCGGTTGCTGCTTTTTGTTTTGTACCTAATAATCTTTGCCGGGGCCCAGGTTGTGAATTACTTTCCCAAGTTTTCTTCTAGAATCAGTGTAGTTTTAGTTTTCATGTTTAGATTTATGACTCACCTTAAATTATATTTTTGACCACATAGGGGTTAGAGTCTTTTTTTCCTCAGATGATTATCCAGTTATTACAGTATCCGTTCCTTTCTCCCTTTGAACCGCTTTGGTAATTATCTGATGGGTTTTAAGTAGAGAAGCAATGTGATGTACTTGCTGATGTGAAGAAAATGAACTGGAGGCAGTGGGGCGATCAGGAGGAGGGTACTGCTGCAGTCCAAGCTAAGTGTGATAGTGGCCACAACAAAGGTGGCAATAGTGGAGACACAGGGTAGTCTTATTTTTCTAGACAGATGAAGATGGATTTGTGTTGATCCCACCTCCTTCCCATTTTCACTCATCTCTACAGTTTCAGCACACAAAAAGAGACAGCATAATATGGTAGACCATTCCATGAATGATGAGTCAAGTGTCAGGGATTTTTGTCCAGGTTTTTGTCCATGGAGCCTTAATTAATCTTGTGAAGACTCTGTTTTTCCATTAAAAACTAGGTCATCAATAACATTCTCTTCTACCTTAAAGTTAGATGATTCTGTGCTGTTCTCTGAATGCTCTAGGAAAGGTAGCCAGTGAATTCCGGATGTCAATAAACTCTCTCTGTTCCTTATTGTGTTTGAACTCTCTGTAGCCCTATAAACTTCATTCCTTAACATGTTCCTCCAAAGCATCTCCTTCTTGATTCTCTGTTTTGATGGCTGGCACTGCCACCTACCCAGTCTCTCGAATCAGATGCCTGAGACTCATCCAACACTCCTTGACCTTCCACATCTGATCCCCCAAACACTGTTCTGCTTCATATTGTTCATGCTCTTATCCAAGTTGGAACATTTTCAAGAATGAAGAGGGCACTATTGGTAGTTATGCCAAGACAATAGGCATAAACCACGGCTTCTCTGGGTAAATAGAGATGTGTAATTAGCCCAGAGCTGAGAAGCAGAAAAAATTCCGCAGTGGTATGAGAAAGCACGTTGCTTTTGAAGAACTGAGAGAATTGGAGTCTGACTAGCCTAGAGTGTGAGTGTGTGTGTGTGTGTGTGTGTGTGTGTGCATATGTGATGAAGGTGTGGAGTAGTGAGATGAATCTGGGAAGGTAATTGCAATGTCAGGTTCTGCAGGGGTAAAATGTTTCTTATCTTTAGAATTAACCACGAATGGTAGACGTTATCAGTAGCCTGCTCAGCATTTGTTTCCCCTTCTTCCTAACAAAAGCCATCCCCCACGTAACCAGTTCAGGAGAAGCTGACCCTATCCCCAGCTCCAACGGTGGCTCATCTCTGTCCCTTTGCCAGGATTGTCTCATGGAGGACATGATTCAACTCTAGCCAAGGGTACATTAGGGGAATCTTTTGGAGGGTTTCCGAGGAAAGTTTTCTCATTCCTAATAGAAAACCACAAGAAGGGATTGTTACATCTCAATGTCATGCCTGTAATCGCTGCAGCCATTTTAATTCCAAATCTGAGATTGAAACAATCACTGATGGCAGAGCAAAGAGATGGAAAAAAGCAGGATTCTGGGGTGACTTCATGAGCTGCTAAACAACCAATGCCTACCTTACCTCTTGACTTTGTCAAATATGAAGTGATATTTTCTTTATTACTTAAGTCCTTTTGAGCTGGGATTTTTCTTGGGGCCAGTAGCATTCTGCTATGCCATGAAACTTAAGAATGTGAAGCAAGGCCTTGACTTTGCGAGCACTGGTGGAAGTGACCTGCATGTCGCTTATTGTCACTATCACTTGTTTGACAATTATGGTTGGTATTTATTTCACCTTGTACTGTTGTTTCCTTTCTATGTGACTATTTTGAATATCTGACTAGTCTGGAAACTTTCTGCGTCAAGGACAGAGATGGACCCTTTACTTCTCTGTAGCCCCACCCACTTTACATAATCCATACATTTTTGTCAATTAGTAACCCTCTCTTTATTCCATCCACAGATTCTTTCAGATGGTGACCAAAATGCTCTCTCTTTTGGAGATAATAATTAGTCTCATCTTTATTGGCTTTCTCGTCAGTGTGGAGGGAATTACTGGATGAATGAATAGGAACACGGTGGCCATGTGGCCTGTTGCCCCCAAGTACTACTTGGAGACTAGCCTGGCATGGAAATGACCAGATGTTTGAAGCTCAGCCACTGGTGAGTGAAATAAAAAAGTTTGCTGTCACACGTTCCATCTGCACGGACAGTTTCTGCACTGCAAAGCCACTGGTGCTTAGGATCTCACATGGTTCTTAACCCCTTCCTCAATTTGGAGTTGGAAGGCCCTGGAAGGCTAATTAGACCACACAGGTGTGTAGGCACTGGTGTTCATGTGCTGTGGGCACTTCTGGAAGCAGTGGTTTGACTCAAATCATTGTCTAGGTATACAGGCACCCCTGGACCTTATGGGGACACCTGGAGAGCATGAGGAGTGGCCAGGTAAAGGCAACAAGAGCAACATGGAGCTATTTATTAGGCAACTCTGAACAAGCAGAGGAAAAATGATGGTCCAAAACGTAGCATCTGCCAATAACGGGCTAGTCTTCCAGGTTATCAGAAGCCAGAAGCCGGGTCTCTCTCTTTCTTTCTGTCTGTCTCTCTCCCTGTAGCCCTGACAGTTGGGTTGGATTTTGTTTTGTTTTGTTTTGTTTTCCTTTTTTGGGATGCAAGTACCCGACTTAAGCTTTGCTTGCTGAGGCATCCATTTCAAAGGGGCGTCCGCTTCTTTTTTGTTTGTTTGTTTGAATTTCAGAAGAGCAGCAAATACTTTTTAATTTTTTTTATATATACACCACATCTTCTTTATGTTTTTATTTTTTATATTAAATATAATTTATTGTCAAATTGGTTTCCATACAACCTGGTGCTCATCCCAACAAGCGCTGTCCTCCATACCCATCACCCACTTTCCCCTCTCACCCACCCCCCATCAACCCTCAGTTTGTTCTCAATATTTAAGAGACTCTTATGGTTTGCCTCCCTCCCTCTCTGGTAAGACAGCTGTCTCCAATAAACACATTGCCAGCCACAGGACTAGAGAAAGAGTCAAGCCACCTCCCCAACTCAGACCCCTTTGTTTTAAAGGTCCTAGTTGATTTCAGCAACTGATCATTTGGGCTTCTTGTCATTTCTCTTCCCATACTTTAAATTCCCAGTCTTATATTTTCAGTTCACCAACAAAGAGTGTGAAACACTAGGCCCCCATCTTCGACCCAATAAAAGCAGAATCCCCAACCCCTGTTCCAAGATTCTCTCTCTTTTCTCTGTCTGTCTGTCTCTCTACTTGCAACCTTGATGTGTGGCCCCAGGTGTGCTGTATAATTTCTGGGTCTTGTAAGTATAAACTTTTATTTTTTCAAAATTCTTTGATGGTTGTTGCTGAAGGGCATCTTGCAACCATAATAAGAACCATATGGGTTGGTCCACTCATGTAACACTGGCTTGGAAAAGGGGAGTATCTATCTGGAGGAAGCTCACCGGGGCCCAGGTGAGTGCGCCTAGGTACTTATAGCCCATGGCATTACTATGAATAGGCTGAGACAGGCACAAACTCTCTTTCTCTCTTTCACTTTCTCTTCCCTCCCCTCTTTTGACATTGATTATTTTTCTAAATATATTAGTAATATATGCTCTTTGTGAAAAATTCAAGAAATGGAGGAATGTGTAGGAAGAAAACAAAAATCACCTATACACTTATCTCCTAATATTTCAGTATAGATCTGTGCAGATTTTTTCCCCTAGTTGTGTGATCATTTATTCAGTCATCATTTCCACAAATATTTATTGCTGTCTGTGTGTATGGGCACCTTGCTAGGCACCAGGAATACAGTTGTGGTCAAATGCATAATCCTTCATCTCATGAAACTTTGGGTCTAGCAGAAATGACACATAAACACACAACTGCACTTAGAAGGATTTCATGTCAAACTTGGCAAAGTCAACAAAGGGCATACTGAGTCTGTTGAGAGAATAGGGGTCCTACCTTAGCCTGAGTGCATCAGGAAGTGCACCTAAGGAAAGAACTTCGAAACTGAGGTCAGGATGGTAAGAAATCTCTGGCCAGAAAAGGGGGTATGTGTTGGACCAAGGGGATAGTGGGGGGAGCGGCGGGGAGCCATCAGGGAACAGAGAAAGGGAAGACTCCCAGTAGAGGGAACAGCTTGCCTGAGGTCCTGATGAGGGGACAGTGACTAGATGAGAGATTTGTGGAGGTTGCAGAGGGAAATAGTGTCAGAACCTATAGGGTAAGTGTCAACAAACTACAACCCATGGGTCAAATGCAGCATACCACCTGCTTTTTTTTAATAACGTTTTATTGGAGCACAGCCATGTCCAATCATCTACATAATGTCTATGGTTGTTTTCACACCACAGCGTCAGAGATGAGTAGTTGCTGCAGAGACATATGTTTGGTTCGCAAACCATAAACATTTATGTTACTATCTCCCTTTACAGAAAGCTCACTATCTCCCTCTATCTACCCTTTATAGAAAAGTTTGCTGACCCCGGCTTTGGGTCTTGCAGCTGGGGATGAGATAAAATTGTTTTATTATAAGTGCAATGGGAAGAATTTGCAGGAGAGCAGGGAAGAAACCTAATCAGATCTCCTTTTAGAAGGAGAACTCTGGACATGGTAGGGAGAGCAGATTAGAAATGGGGACTATGGGTGGATTCAGGGAGCCTCAGAGTAATCGGGAGAGAAGGGGTGGTGGTTTGGACTAGGGTTACGCCACGGGAACAAGAGAGAATAGATGAATATGAGATCTTCTTAGGACTTGTGTGGGACGGGACTTGGGGGCTGATTGGCTAGGGGAGGGAAGAAGAGAGGCATCCGGGAGCACCCCCAGGTTTCTACCTGGTACACTGGCATGGATGAGGGTGTCACTGCAGGGCAGCACTAGAGGAAAAGCAGGATCTCGAGGCAAAGTCATGAGCTTTGAACTGGCATCTGCCTACTTCACCACTGTGAGTCAATCTAACCCACCCCCTATTACTGGACATGTAGATCGCTTCATTATTATTTATTGTTTGAAAACTAATGCTGTTATAAACTCATTTGTGCAAATCTCTGATTGTTTCCTCAGGATACGCTGCTAGAAGCAGAATGGCTGGATAAAAGGCCATGCATATTTTTAAGCTCTTTGATCCATATTGCTAAAATGCCCTCCGGAAATGTTATTTCAGATTATAATTCTCCCAGTATGTGATGCTGAGGCCAATTTTGGTTCAATAGGCCCCAAATTGCCTCAGAGTTAGGTGTCAGAATCTGTTACCGGACTTTTTTTCTTTTAAATCTCCATGGCTTCTAGCTCAAGATATTACTACGTCAAAATCTTCCATGCGTGGAAGGGTTTCTGCGGTGCTGGCCTGTGAGGTGACCTTTCTGAGGGGTGGTATAAGAACATTCTTCAAAACTGCGGTGGACATCCGAGGTAGGAATCCTGGCCCGTGAACCTTTTTAGTTCCACTCCTCCTGGGTGTGATAAAAGTTCGCTTACCACCTGAGTCGCATTATACCCCTAATATATGTTAGCTGGCGTCCTGGGTTGCATCTCCTTTCTGTCTCCAAAAAGGCTTTTGTTTTATGTGCCACTTCCATCTCCTGCCAAGCTCGACAGCCTCTTATCCAGCCTGGCAGTTTCAGCTGCCACCCGGTAACAGACAGACTAATGAAACCTTCTGGAGCAAGGAGCAGGTTTGTAGACCCAAGGAAGCTTTCTGGGGTCACAGTGTGGTGATGTGGGAGTCCTGGCTTTGGAGCCAGGCAGCCCCGGACCAGACCCCCCCCCCCACCTATCTCTTTCTTACCGGTGGTCTGTCTTGAGAGCCCACGTGACTGCTCTGACTTCCCTTGCTCGTCTGTGAAATGGGGTTTTAGTTGCTAGTTCATAAATTTTTGTGAGGGGTAGTGATAAAGTGTGCCACGTACTGAGACCAGGCCCTGGTACCGAGTAGGGGTGGGATACATAGTGCTTTCTTAAAAAACAAAGCACGGGTGATGGTGTCTGTGGAGTTGGGGCCTCTTGCCCTTTTTATCTCAGTTCCCTAAGCTCTGAGACCCTGAAAAGTCTCTTAACAGACCAAATAGATTACAGCTCCTCATTTAAGATTGAGGAAGGATGTCTGGGAAGGGAGAAATGATGAGCAAGGTTAATTTTCCATTCCCTGTTTTAGGTAGTCAGCTCTCAAACCGAGGTAGGAGAATCATGGGTGAGGTGTAGTGCAGACCCTGTCGTCCCCAGCTGTCTCTCTCACGAGTTGGATGTACAATCTGAAATGTCCACTGTTTATTTAGGTGAAAACGTTATCTTTGTTAAAATATAGGTATTTTCTAGAAGAGGTGCAAGGCATTAGCCCAAGCTCTGCAGTCAGATGATCCAGGGGTAAATCCCAGCTCTGCCAATCCTTAGCCTCGTGACCTTAGGCAAGTAACTTCACGTCTCTGTGTCTCAGTTCTGTCATCTCATGGGAATAGTAATAGGGTTTGTGGGGGAGTGAATGAGAGCATGCGTGGGACATCGTACTCAATAAAAGTTAGCTATTGTAAGCAGCTATTACTAAATGCTGAGAAGGAGGGGTGTGTGGTGACATGATTCCACTGGGAACAAATTAAGTTACTTTCGCCTTACATGGGTGAATCTCCATAGGTTTATAAAATAGGCACTGTTTACCATTCCTATTTCACTGATGAGGGCAACTAAGTCTCAGAGAGATTAATTGAGCCTGAGTCACACAGCTCCATCAGGATGCCCTCAAGAAACAAGCCATCCTCCACACCCCCCCACCATCCGCTGCAGCCATGATAACCCTCTCGAATAATTTTTCTGCCTTCCCAAGAGAAGGTAAATGACAGTAGCTCTTGAAATCCACCCGTGCCCCCTCCTGAAGACGGTCGGTGATGGAGAGCTCCCAAATGCTGTCCAACTTGGAGGAAGACAGGGCCTTTGGGTTGGAGAGCAACTTGCAAAATCAAGGTTGGATCCCAAACCCAGAAGCCATAGAGATTTTACACGTCAGCTCCTGTGGCGATGACTCAGCGTTTAGAGATGAAGAATCATCTCTGAGACTACGTAGGCGACTTATTTACAGATGATTGATCCCTTTGTGTGCTGTGGCCAAATCCACTTCTGGCCTCATGCCTGGTGATGTGGGGAAAATACCATGGCTGCTGTCTCTTGGGTACATTTCCATCTGCTGGGTGTTCTCTGGGTGCCTGGGGGAAGTGAGTTAACAGTCTGTCAATACTATGGATTTAGTGTCTTCATGTGGGCTCTGGTGTGAGAGGTTTTATAACGCGTCCTATCTTCCCACCCCCATCAGCTACAATTATGATCTCAAACCCAGAAGCCAGGCACAGAAGTCCTCTCTCTCCTCCAGCTCTAGATCTCTGATAGAATCAAAGAATCTTTATTTTATTCAGTATGTGGTTAAGGAGTACCTACTCTGTGCCCAGCACTGTCCAGGAATATGAGGGAAGTCTCCAAAAATTTAGTGTAATTCAGATGAAACTGAGCTCAGACAATAATAATTATAAAAATATCTCCTATATATTAAGCATTTGCTATGTGCCACCGACTACATTCCAATTCATCCTCCCCAAAGACCTTGGGCGATGTGTCCTGTTGTTATTCTCATTCTATTCAGTGAAAATAAAACACAGAGAGGTTAAGAAGCTTGCTCAGGATGGCACAGCGGCGCAAGAGGTGACACTGGATTTCAAACCCAAGTACAGTCAATTTGTGCTATTCATGGTGACTGTGTTCTATAAAGTCAGCATAAACACTGAATTAGTGAATACTGAACCATTGTTTCTAAGGGAAATGCAAGGTTAGGTTCCTTTTGTTGTCCCGTATCAGCTGCAGATGTCTGAATTAGGTGACTCAAATTCTGCACTGCTTTGGACATGTCAGCAAATGACCATGAAAGTGCCATAACTATTGATTTTGGACTTATAAGTAAATTTTAGCAGGCAGGCCAATTTACAAATTTGCAAATAATGAGGACTGGCTGTAGTCTCATTCCAGATCGTGTTTGTGCATTTCTTCACAATTGGTACTGTGATCAGCAGCCTTTATAATGGCCTCCAGTGATCCCCACCTCCTGGCCTTCATGTCCTTGGTAATCCCCTTCCCTTGAGTATGTTCTGGACCTCCTGATTGATTTCTAATGAATAGAATGTGACTTAAGGTAATAAGATGTCACTTTTAAGATTCAGTTGCAAAAAGACTATAACTTTCATATTGGACACTCTATTATGCTTTCTTATTTACTGTGTGGGAAGCCAGATGCCATGGTGTGAGCTGTCCTATAAAGAGGCCAACATAGCAAGGAACTGATAGAGCCAGCAAGGAAAGGAGGCTCTCAATACAGCAAGGAACCAGTTCCTGAACCACCGTGTGAGTGAGCAGATGCTCCCCCAGTCAGGTCCAGATGAGATGACAACCTGACCAATTCATTAGTTGGAGCCTTGTATGAAATCTTAGGATGGAGGCAGCAAGGGGCACCTGGGTGGCTCAGTTGTTAAGCGTCCGACTCTTGGTTTCAGCTCAGGTCATGACCTCACGGTTTGTGAGTTTGAGGGCTGCGTCAGGCTCTGCGCTCACTGGGCTGGAGTCTGCTTCAGATCCTTTGTCTCCCCCTTTCTGACCCTCCCTCGCTCACTCTCTCTCTCTAAAAAATAAATAAACATTAAAAAAAAATTTTTTTAAAGAATGGAGGCAGCAAGCTAAGCCATGTGCAGATTCTTACCCTAAAGAAACTGTGAAATAATAAATATTTGTTGTTTTAAGCCATTAAGTTTTGGGGTAATTTGTTACATAACAAAAAGTAATTAATGCAACTGCCTTCTTGTGAGCTGCATTTGTTATAGTGCATGGCATTACCTAATATGAACCAAATTCTTTATATGCTCTATTGGTATTTAATCTTCACAATGACCCAGCAAATTACTAATATTTTCCCCCTTTTATAGATAAAGCGAATATCCATCAGAGGTGTTGGGTAAATTGCCCAAGGTCACACAACTGGAGGTATAACAGGTTTTTAACTTCAGATCTGTTCAACCCCAAAGCCAAGCTGGACCTGACTTGTATAATACTGTGGAACTCAGATTGGAATGTAGACTTCCTGACTTCAAAGCCCATTTCTCCTCCCTGTTTGTCAAAAACAACAAAACAAAAAACAAACGAACAAAAAAAAACCACACAAAAAAACCCAAAAAACAAAAACCACTAAGTCCATCCACCCACAGGCAAAAGAATGTTGAGATGAAACTGAGCAAGAGTGGGTGTGAACACCCATCCCCCAGCCTGTCCAAGGTGAAGCGATGTCCTGTGTCTCTACTCCTCCTTCCTAATCTGCACCTGCAGAAGAAGCCCTTTGAGCTAAATCCTGTGTCGTTGTTATCCCTCACAGAATCTCCAAGTCAGGAATCTAGCTGTATTAGTCAGTGAGGGCGGCCATAACAAAATACCACAGACTGGACAGCTTAAACAACAGAAATTAATTTTCCCATGGTTCTGGAGACCAGAACTCTGTGCTTACGGCGCAGTCGGGTCAGTTTCTGGTGAGACCTCTCTTCCTGACTTGTAGACAACCCCCTTCTCACTGTGTCCTCCCATGGTCTTTTCTCTGTGTAGGCATGGAGACAGTCTCCTACAAAGGCACCAATCCCATTGGATTAGGGCATCAGCCTAATGATCTTGCTTAACCTTAATAACTTCCCTTTTAAAAGTCCTGTCTCGAAACACCATCACATTGGAGGTTAGGGCTTCAACTATGAATTTGGCAGGGGTCAGAGTCGGGGGTGGGGGCGGCACAATTCATTCTATAACACTAATCAACACTTGTTTATTGACCATTATGTCCAAAGTCATGTGGAGGGTACTCATGCCATTCCCAGGGCATGAGCCTGAAACCTGGTGCTAAGGACCAAAAGGATATCCAGTTATCCAGTCAGCTCCTCACTCCCAGCAATGTTGTCCTAACAGACACAGAAAGACTAGTGGCCCCTGCATGAGATGCCTGCCCTTCAGGTATATCAGTAAATGGTCCAGCAAGTTCAGCCTCTTCATTGCACAGATGAGGACCCTGAGGCTCAGAAAGATAAAACGACCTGTGCAAGGTCACAGAGCTGGTCAGTGGCAGGACCAAGACTGGGTCCAAGGATCCTAGCCCCTAGCTTCATGCTCCTTTCCCTTGGCCAGGCTGGGGGATGGGTGTGCTGAGAAACCCTTAGAAGAAGAACAAATCCTTCCAATCTCCTGATGG
Source organism: Acinonyx jubatus (assembly GCF_027475565.1). Classification (NCBI taxonomy): domain Eukaryota; kingdom Metazoa; phylum Chordata; class Mammalia; order Carnivora; family Felidae; genus Acinonyx; species Acinonyx jubatus. The sequence goes on along the minus strand of NC_069380.1, from coordinate 185,869,559 downwards.
GAAGCAGTGTCTATGTGGAAGAATATAGTGTGGGGGAGGGCAGTTATGTAAGGCATGGGGGGCAATATGGATACATGTGGGTGTTGGGAGTGTTTTGTGTGGGATGTATGTGGGTTAGTGGGATATGTAGGAGTGTCTGGGGTTGTGGGGAGTGTTTGTGGATGCAGTGGTTATGTAGTGGGGCTATGTGTGTCATGTGTACTAAGTGTGGGGGATGTTTTGTATGTGTGTGTGTGTATGTGTGTGTGTGTGTCCTGTTGTGTGTGTGGATGTTGTTGGGCAGCACAAGTCAGCTCAGCTGACACCTTTGTCTTCCGTATTATTCAGTATCTTCTCTTGGGCCCCCTTTTCCTGTATAAAAGTCCCTCCTCCAGCCTGCTGGAATAGGGATTGGTAAACTTTTTCTGAAAAGGACCCGTTAGTAAATATTTTAAGCTCTGTGGGCCATATGGTCTCTGTCACAGCTACTCAACTCTGCCATTGTGGCTTAAAAGCATCCATAGAGAGTATGTAAACACAGGGCCTGGCTGTGTTCCAATATAACTTTATTTACAAACAGATGCCAGACTGAATTTGACCCAAGGGATGTAGTTTGCGGAACCCCTGGTTAGGGTGCTTCCTGTATCCCTGACAGTGACCCTCTCATAACTCACCCATCCTTTTTCTTACTTCACTTTGCCAAGTTCTCAGATTTTAAACCTAAGACTCCTCATATGTCCGTCAGCACCCCTTCCTCCTGGCCCTAGGCCTCAATGTCACTATCACCACCACCGCCACCATCTCCAGCACTGCCATTATCCTGCTCCTTTCCAAGCACTGCACCAGACAGACGTCTCACAGGCATTATCACATCTAATACCTTCCATAGCAATACCAAGAGGTAGGTAGTACTCCCCACCTAACATGTGAGTTGACTGGGGCTCAAAAAGCTAAGTAACTTGTCCCAGGTAACTGTGACTACTTAGTGATTTCGACCTGGCTCTCCTGATTTATAAAGCTCAAGCTCTTAACAAATTCTCTACTAGCTCCTAAATAGATGGTCTTAAGCTAGCACAATGAGAAAAGTCACCAAAGGGAAAAGAACAGAGTAATGTGTTGTATCTCTTGCTCCTAAATGTGGGCTTAGGGATCTAGAGCCATGGGCACTAGGCCAGTGGTCATGGGTAGGGCACATATCAAACACTCCTTTTGCACATTTTTGGCCCACCACCCTGAGATTTTGATTTCATAGACATAGCAATCTGCATTTAGAATAGCACCCAAGGTGATTCTGGTGTAAATGTTCTGGGACCAGTGGGACCCACCACAACTTCTGAGATCCTACTGGAAAACCCTGCAATCAGACTTGATGTAACTAAGATGCCTTAGAATGCCCACCTCTGGGCTCTGGTCCTGCAGGTGACTCAGAGGTACCGCAGCTCTTGCTGACACAATGCCGATGATGACCTAAGAATATGCTCCTTGGAAAGTGTGACTGCCCCGTGTGAAGTCTAGTCTGAGGAGAATGGGAGACGAGAGCCCTGCTTTTTTTTTTTTTCTTCTTTTTCCATTCCTGTGTCCTTCAGCCCAATTCCTGGCATGTCCATGCATACCAAATGAGTGAATTTATCAGAAACCTTTAATGTCTTAATGTGGACATTTCTAACCCCACTGGGGCTTTGAAGGGGAAAGAAAGGGGACCATCTGAATTTGAACCTTCTGTAATATCACTAATACAGATAAGTGATGACTCTATTTAGCATGAGAAAAATTGGCCTTTATGGGAATGTGGAGGTTAATGCATATTCTGCACATGATTTTCTCTGTGTGGTGATGGGGCACCCCCACCTCTCCCTTTGCAGCACCGTCTTAGTGGAGGCAGTGAGGGCTCTATTTTGGAAGATGGTCCTGTCCTTTCAAGCAGACAACTTGCTTGCTTTTTGGTCAATTCTCAGTCATCTGCTCCAGACCTGTTCTTTCCAGAGGTGTCCCACTCTTCCCATGAATGAGAAATGAATGTGCCATTGCAGTCTTGCAGGTGCAATGTATCATTCTGAGCGTATGCCAGGCTCCTCAGCTCACACTCCAAGCATGCCGTGAATGCTCAATTGGGACCAACCTGACTTCTCATCTGGTGGATACAGTTTACCCAGGGGTGGTGGAAAGTGAGTAATACTGTGTAGTTTCATGAAGATACTTGTTCTAATCAAATATTTCTAGGTCCAGTGTTCCAAATCTCCTTATGGTATGTGCTATGGGAAGAAATGGTGTGTGTGTGTGTGTGTGTGTGTGTGCATGTATGGGTAGAACAGATCGAGTTTATCTCGCCATCTGTTAGAATAACAGAAAACACAGCTGAGACAAAGACAGAAAACAGGTCAGGATATCCCATCTGTGACCCAGAATAACCTGTAGCTTAGGATATTTCATGTAATGACTTAAACCTCATCAGACCCTAGTACTTAGGAGCACAGCTGCTGGAATGAAACTTGGCTCCACTGCTCACTAGCTCTGTGACTTTGGATACCTTCCATAACCTTGGTAAGTCTCCGTCTCCTCATCTATAAAATAAAAGTAATAAGTACTTCTCTCATTGGGTTGTTGCAAAGATGAAATGAAACACTATATGCAAAAGTGTTTACATGCCAGGTATGTAGTAGGTGCTCCATAAATGTTAGCTTTCTATTAATTAGGTTTTCATTCAAAATATGTATACAAAGAGTCTTTTATGCACCAAGCCCCTGACACCTCATGCCTAAAGGAGTCAGACAGGTAAAATGATATTTAGACAGTGATAAGTGCCATGGTACTGGGGAGTAGCAGGGTGCACACGCATTGTTTTCCCCAACCACTCCCTGAGCTGAATGAAGATTGAGGTGTGGGATGTAAGGACTGGCATGGGGGACCCGATGACTAGACAAATCCGGAATGAGAGGCATAGGGAGATTAGTGCTGACCTGATAGTGTTAAGGCAGAGTTTTTGGGGTGAGATCATGGTGGGGTTCTTTCAGGACCACACGGAATTCTGAGGCCCCCTCTTTTTCCCTCATATAAGTGAGTGAACACTGGGGGAGGGGTGGTTTTACAGGCAATTATTATTATCTTTGCTATAAAAGGTTGCTAGCTTGGGATCAATGGATGGGATGAAGAGGGCTTCTGATACTCCAGAATTTTTATGCAAAACAATGTACATGTATGCAGGGTGAAAGTACATAAATTTCATCCCATTCTCAAAGGGACCCAGGACAAGAAAAAGTTTGAGACTGCTTGTCTTCATGATTCACGAGAAGAGTAATGATACCAGTCCGTGTGATTGTATGTCTGGTGTCCTTGTGTACCTATGAACAGCACTCCCTTTTACCCTCCAAGCAGTCTAGACAGTTTTGAGTCCCCTAACTCACTTTTCCATCTGATACATGTCTACATCTGTTAGATGACCTGCAGCCCTGGATTGAGAAGAAGGGTCTAGAACTCTGTTCAAGTAGGATGTTGGGACCACTGGTTATACTGCTCACTAACTGCCTAGGCTAATGTCCTTAGGTATGACTGGACTGCAGAGACAGGAGTGGCTCTACTTTAGGGATCATGGGTAAGTTTTTAGAAGATTCCTTCCAACATGCTGGAGAACATTCCCACTCTTTTCCCTACATGCCCTTTCCCATACTTCCTCATTCCAGACTGATAATTTGACATTGAGCTTACTCAGGCAGTAGGCAGGATGGAACAAAACAACAAAGCACCTGGATAATCAACAAGATAGATGATCAGAGCTGACAGCCCCTAACACTGGGGACTTAGGTGGTGAAAATCCCCAATCTGTTTCCACTGAACCAAGCTTGAGAGATGTGTCTGCATGTCTGGGAGGCTTATCTACAATGGTGGCTGGAATATCCTTCCCTTTTGGGCACTTAAAATGCCTGAATTTTGCTTCCTTATCAGCAAAACAAACAGAGGTAAATGGAAAGTAAATGTCAAATAGCATAAAAAATGAACAGAATTAAATATAGATGAATGCCCTTGTTTTAGAATGCCCACCTCTCAACTTTCTACCTCTTCCTTGTTTTCTCTCTTTGGTTTCCTTATGGTTCCTTTCTTTGCACAAGAAAGACTTACGCTAATGACTTTGGGCTCATTTGGGTCTTCTAACCTTTGCTAGCCAGAGAAGAAAAGTTGAGTTGAGGATAGAAGGATGGAAAGAAGAAAAGAGCAAGAGACTGAGAATCAAAGTGTCCATGCAAACAGATACTCTAAATTTGCTTCTCTTTGTTGTTTTTGGGGGGCTCAGGTTTGAAGATCTAAGGCCTTCAGCAAATCCTGTTACATTTGCTCCTTGGATTTAGTATAATAGGTAGAAACCCACCAGAGATAGGCTTCCCAAATGACTGCTATTGATCATAAAAATTATTGAACATAACAAAACCTTATCCAATATAAAACGATCTGACCTTTTTAAGCCAAACCTTATTAAGAGACAATACCACATAGACATATACACATTCCTTTGGGATGGAAGAGGCCACAGGACCCCAACCTTTCCCCACATCACAGGGGATTGTGATGGTTCACATAGTTTAAAGCGCTGGGTGCTCTCTCCTCCAGAAGCCACCTAACCTAGCAGTGGGGATTGGATCTAGGGTGAGGTCTAGAGTTCCCAGCCAGAGATGGGACCCTCAAGCACCAGGAGAGCATCAGCATAGCATGAGCATGAAGTGAAAGCAAGCATCATGGTGCCGTGGAAGCTCAACATCTCATCCTTAATGAAACCTACTAGTTTGACTACTGCACGTGCTGGCCTGCTACCTCCACTTGTCAGGCTATAAAACTGTAGACTTTACATGCATGCAAATCAAGCAACTTTAATGTGTTGCCTGTACTTGGTGACTCTCCCTGGGATGTTGGAAGCTCTAGTGAGTTGGTATGATAAGGTATTATGGATCTTGGAATCATAATTTAACATATACACCATACTGTGCCAAGGCCATGGTTCAGATTGAGTCTACTGGCATGGTTTTTATTGTTGTATTATTTTCCCCCTGATAGTATTTGTTGTTGTTGTTGTTGTTTGGATGCTCCCATTTTAAAACAGTAAGATTTCACATTGCAATCTGATTTCTGTTTTGGTTTATTTCTTTTCTCACAAGATCTAGCTTCCCTAGGTCCTCATTATCATCTGCCAAACAGGAACAGCCATTTGCTCTCTATTTGGCTCCCATTTCTGCCTGGCACAGTTCTCTGTCCCTGCAAGCTTGTCACTCCGCCACCTTGATTTGGAAGACCACGTTCTCCTCCTTGGTAAATTTGATGGCCCTTAAATCCCTCTCTATAGTGTCCATCCACACTGAGGATGTCCAACTCTCCATCTAAGGAAAGACCTTCCCAAGGACCACCTCTTTCCTCTCCAGACAGATCTGTAATGGTGATTGCCACCTGCAGGGATTGGCACACCTTAGGCAGAATGTGATGACCTCCTCAGATTGAGAGAAGAGAGCCCATAACTCCCTTCAAATGAGGGTATGGGTTAAGAGCACCCCCCACCCCACTGTGAGTAAAGGGAAAGGGAAGCCTCACCTTTTACATCTCAAAAGTTGTCTCATCTAACCTTCTCATTCTATAAATGAGAAAACACAAGCCCTGTGATTACTCCAGGGTCCCACACCTAGTCAGTAGTAGATCCAGGGTGAAGATTCAGGTCTTCTGATCCATGGTTCAGACTATTTACCTTCTCCTACATCTTTTGTCACCATTTTGAGTGTGTTGTCCTGGGGCAAAGCCTTGGCTGTGTCTGTTTCTCCCCTTCCTAGCCAGAGGCTCCTTCATTTGTTTTTACCCTTTGGGCTAGACTAGTCTGTAGTAATGAATTTCACAAGTACTGCAAGTGTGAGCTGCCTGGGGTTATGTCTTCTGGTTGAAGTCTCTAGCAGTCAATATTTTCCCAGGATGGTATCTCTCAGCAAGACTTAAGCCAATAAATGGTAAACAGGCAATCAACAAGTACTTATTACTCTCCTAATCTTTGTGTAGCTTTCTGAAGAAGTATTACATTTAATTCCTCTTAGAACAAGTGACAGACATCCCTGCCAAAGTTGCTTAAGTAAAGGGGAATTTATTGGCCCCAGAATGCAAGCATAAATTTCAAGTCACAGGAAGGGCAGGGCCATAGCCAGGGCTCAGGAAAACTGGATGCAGACTCAGCAGTATGAGGCCTCCACTTGGTTCTCACATTCACTATGCCTTGGTGTTGGCCTCATTCTTTGCATGGTAGGACAATGTCCATGAACGTCCCCTGATTTTACCCTTTCTGCTCATACCACTGGAGAGAGAATGACTTTCATATTGCGGAAGTTTATGGAAATTCTCTGATTGGACCAATCAGCCATGGCATGGGTGGGGAGGGAGAGAGGTACTTACCCAGTGTGGACCAAACAGCTGTGACCTGGGCAGCTTCAGTTATTTTAGGAGGACAGCTTCCTCTTATGGAAGGGAGCGAATGTGAAGAGGGCAGTCCCAATAAAGGAAGAAAGGAGGCCTAGAAAAGCTGTCTTAATCTGCTCGTGCTGCCATAACAAAATACCATGGACTGGGTGGTTTAAACAACAGACATTTATTTCTTATGATTGTGGAGGCTGGAAGTCCAGGGTGCCAGAATGGTTGGATTCTGGTGAGATCTTTCTTCCTGGCTTGCAGATAGCCACCTTCTCACTGTGTCCTCACATGAGCTCTCTTTGGTGCATGAGCAAGGAGAGAGAGAGCACCAACTCTCTGCTATGTCTTATTCTAAGGACACTAATCCCATCATGAGGGCCCCAACTTAAGGACACTAATCCCATCACGAGGGCCCCAACCACATGACCTCACCTAACATTAATTGCCTCCTAAACTCCCTATCTCCAAATACTATTACATTGGGGGTTATGGTTTCAACATACGAATTTGGGGGAGGGGAACACAAATATTCAGTCCATAACAGAGTAAACACTGCATCTAGCACATCTGCCCACAGGATATCACAATGAAATGGGCACTTAAGATCTAAATATAGAGGAGTGGTAATGAAAGACTGCATGTCACTGATGTGTTATTGATGTGTCACTGATTATTCAGAGGAAGCTGCCAAGAGGGCTGGTATTATAGAGGATGACACCACACATACTGGGCTTCCTAGAGTGGGTAGTGAGGTAGAAAGAACCTGAATGAAACACAATCCTTTCTCCAAGGAAGATGTCCAGATGGCCCACAGACATATGAAAAGATGCTCAATATCACTCATCATCAGGGAAATGCAGATCAAAACCATGATAAAATGCCACCTCACACCTGTCAGAATGGCTAAAATCAAAAACAAAAGAAACAACAAGTGTTGGGGAGGATGTGGAGAAAGGGGAGCCCTCTTGCACTGTTGGTGGGAATGCAAACTGGAGCAGCCACTGTGGAAAATGGTATAGAGAGTCCTCATTAAAAATAGAACTACCCTATGATCCAGTAATCCCACTACTGGTTATTTGCCAAAAGAATACAAAGCTACTAATTCAAACGGATACATTCACCCCAATGTTTATTGCAGCATTATTTACAATAGCCAAGGTATGGAAGTAGCCCAAGTGTCCATTGACTGATAAATGGATAAAGAATACATGGAATATATATAAATATATATTCATAATGTGTATATATATATGTATGTATATTATGTGGAATATTACTCAGCCATAAAAAAGAATGGATTCTCAACTTTTGCAATGACATAGATGGAGCTAGAGAGTAATGCTAAGGGAAATAAGTCAGTCAGAGAAAGACAAATACCGTATGATTTCACTCATATGTGGAATTTAAGAAACAAAACAAATGAGCAAAGGAAAAAAAAAGAGAGACAAATCAAGAAACACTCTTAACTATAGAGAACACACTGACGGTGTTGTATGGAAGTGTTGAATCAGTCTGTTGTACACCTGAAACTAATATAGCACTGTATGCTAACTACACTGGAATCAAAATTAAACCAAAAAAACAAAAAACACGATCCTTTCTCCTGGAGTCTCAGTTTTACTCAAAACTGGGCGGGGGGAGGGGAGTCCATTAAAACCAAAACACAACACAGATACATTATGGAGGATAATACAAAATTTAGATGACCTTCAAAAGAAAAGTACAATTTGAAAGATAAAGAAATTTGAGCTTTTGGGCCTGGAACTCCAGTCCTCTTCCCCACACAAATTCAAACCCTGCTATCCTGATGAAACTTGGAGGAAGAAGTTTAAAAAGTCTGGAGGGTACCTGGAGTTCTTGAGCATTGCCTATCAAGAAGCTCTGTGGCCTTGGAATACTTGAGCAGCTCCCCTGGGCTAAAAGAATTAGAGGTGGGAGGGGACAGATGAGACAGGCTGTAGAAGAAGGTCCCCAAACCCCCCTCTGGCAATAACACTCTGCAGATTTTGTTTTCTTTTACTTAGGGAAGCAGGATTGCACTCATGGTGCCACAAACCAGATGAAGTTTAATTAGCTTATGGTTCTTTACCCTCAGTTATGGGATTTCTAGACTGTCCTTGTGATTTGCATATCACCTTCAGTACTTTCCAGGTAAATGCTGCTTAAGTAATGCAAATGATAGAGCTATTTTACTAATTAGACTGCAGGGCACCAGGCCCCAAACAAACAAGAGAAGTGAGAGAGATAATGGGCATTCACTGGGATGAGGTCAATGGAGGTGGGAGGCCTGGGATAGTTATTGGATACCCGCCTGCTGGGCAGTTTAGGCTAGAAAGAAATAGGTCCTGAATCCTGAAGATGATCTTCTCCCTGGGACAGCTCAGCAGCATCTAACTTTGTGGCAGGCATTTTGTTGTTGTTGTTACCTGTTGCGATGGAATCCACACCCTTCTTATCTGAGACACAGTTCCACTTGTGTTCTGCGCACCTTCCTCCCCTCCTCATCTTGGATCAATTGATTGCCAGTAACTGTCACTCCTCCTGTCTAGTTTCAGCCTCTTCCAGCCGCATGGAAGATTAGAGGCTCTTCTCATCCATCTGCTGTCCCTTTGTTCATTCCTCTCAGGCCACACTGGCCTCCTTGCTTCCAGGCCTGCTCCTGCTCCAGGTCCCTTGCACTTCCCACTGCTTCTTGCTAGAATGCTTTTCTCCCAAATATTCACAAGCTTCCTTTCTTCCTTCAAGACTTTGCTCAGTTGTCATCTTCCTGATGAAATCTTTCTTGGCCTTGATGGCCTTGAAATCTGAACTTCCTGCCCTCCTTCCCCAAACTTATCCACATTCTGCCTTTTTATTACCATCTGCTGGAGTGTGTGTGTGTGTGTGTGTGTGTGTGTATATATATATATATATATATATATATATATATATATATATATAACTTACTTATCTTCATTGTTCTCTTTCTCCCTCCATCAGAATATAAACCACATGAGGGCAGGCATTTTTTTTTTAATCTTTGCTTACTAATAGATTCCCAGACCTGGCACATAATGGGCACTTAATACATATTTGTTGAATGAATAAACTTAGTCATTTGAGTATCACATCTACAGTTTTTTGCCAATATTTTTATTTTAATTGGCTCACCTTTTAAACTCAAATGAATTTCCTTACAAGGAAACTTTATAGCACTCTTATTAATGGAAAACCAGTATTTCTTTCTATAAATAAAAGTTATGCCTCAACACATTTATAAGAAATACATAGTTATTAGATAACAGAAGTTTATTTCTAGAGCACTCAAGCTCAATTTAGTACCAATGGCATTAAAATTACATTTTGGGGAACATTGCATTAATGTCCATATTCCCTGAGGTTTTGTAGTAGATGGTCTTGTCTACAACCACTCATTAGCAGCAAATTGTCTCAGTTTACACATTGTTCTGACAAAAATCTTCTGGCACAAAATGGATATCTTATAATGTAATTCAAATCTGGCATCAACTAGCTGGAGTTAGTGCAAACCCTACAAGTTAAGAGAAATGTCTTTCACAAGATTGCTTCCACTTCAAATACCAGTCACAAGTCTCAGGGCACACTTCTGACTTCTATAAATTTAGGGGTTCCTGTGACCCCCTCAGTTTCAATAATTAGCTAGCACAACACATAGAACTCACTGAAAATGCCATACCTATGATTATAGTTTTATTATAAAAGATACAAACTCAGGAACAGCCAAGAGATGCACACGGCAAGATCTGGGGATATGGTGGACACAGCTTCTATGGCCTCTCTTCATGGGATCTAGACACACCACCCTCCCATCATATCAATATGCTCGCCAATTAGGAAGGTCCTCTGAGCCTTGGTGTCCAGAGTTTTTATTGGGGTTTCATTATCTAGGCATCATTGGTCATGTGATTGAACTCAATGTCCAGCACCTTCCTCACTGGGGGTTGGACTGGCCCAAAGTTTTAACCCTCTAATCATGTGGTTGGTCTTTCTGGTGACCAACTCTCATTGCAAAACTATCTAGGGCCCACCAAGGGTAGATACATTAGCATAACAAAGACACTCTTGTCACTAAGAAATTCTAAGGTTTTTGAAGCTTTGTGCCAGGAACTGGGGACAAAGACCAGATATATATATTTTTATTATATCATGCACATATGCACAGATGAATCACAAATTTATTGCTTCAGCTCATATACCTCCCCTGAAATTAAGACCCTCAGATTCAACCGCTATCTGGGTAGATTTTTAGGAGATACCATGGTACCTCTAATCCATCAATGTCTGCAAATAAACCCCTATCCTCATCCCACCACCCCATCCAACAGATTCTTCTTCCTTTTGTATTTCTTCTTAGTAAATGTCATCACATCACCATCCACCTAGCTGCCCAAATCTGAAACCTGGTTTGTACCCTTCCATAACCCCGCCACTTATCACACAGTGTGATAATTTCCTATTTGTGTCTCTTGCCCACTAGCTTGTGACAGCAGTAATTGTATCTATCTTATTCACTTGTATGTCCTTGTACCTGGCACATAGTTGAAACTCCATAAATATATACTGATTTAATGGGTGAAATGGTTCAAAATTAGAGCATTTCAAAATAAAACTTCTGAATAATTACTTTCTGAACCAGTAATTACCAACTTTCCTATAGATGATGCTCTGGTATAATCTAATTTTGAGAATTAAGTAACTTATGTATACTCATAATACTTGGCTTACAAGTATCTTCATTCATACATTCATTATATATTTATTGAATATCTGCTAATGTCACAACAGTGCTCTGGTCTCTGGGGCTGGAGATGAGTGGTGACCCAGTCAGTCTACTGGGAGAATCATATATATGAATACAGTTGTAGTAAAATATCATAGGTCCTTTTAAAAAACATATGACCATGGGGGGCACCTGAGTGGCTCAGTTAAGTGTCCAACTCTTGATTTTGGCTCAGGTCACGATCTCACAGTTTGTGGTATTGAGCCCTGCATCGGGCTCCGTGCTGACAGTGCAGAGCCTTCTTGGGATTCTCACTCTCTCTCTCTCTCTCTGCCTCTCTCCTACTTGTGTGTGCTCACTTGTTCTCTCTCTCTGTCTCTCTCTGTCTCTCTCAAATTTAATGAATAAACTTTAAAAGAAAATATGAGCAAAGTCCCATGGAAATACTAAGTGTGGTAGATTGGATTATTGTACCTTTCTATAAAGAAGTATACACCCATGCTCTCTGCCACATACCTCCTAGTGACTGTCACAAGAGTAGGCAGAGCATATATTCCCATCCCATTCACTTGGGACTTGACCATGTGACCTGCTTTGACCAATTAATTTAGGCAGAAGTAAAGTGACAATGAGCCGGTTCTGAACAAATACTTTAAGTGGCATAGCAAATTTCTGTCAGACACCTCAGACTTTTTCCTTTGACCATAAGGCCATGTCTCAGGTAGTCATTGGTCTCTCAGCCTGAGTTCTAGACACAGATTTAAACAAACCATAGAACAGATTTAAACAAACCATGGAGTGGAGTTCAGCCTAGTGTTGCTGAGCCAAGCCAATTCACAGGCAACCTACATTCCCATGAACACAAAACAGAGTCTTGTTGTAAGTCAATGAGATGCAAGGAGTTGGATGTTTGTTACACAGCATTATCACTGCAGAAATCTGACTGATACACTGAGTCTCCATCTAACTACTTTAGTGGGGTATGAGACCAAGGAAAAGGCTACATGGCTGTGGCTATTTCCCAGGACACAAAATGCCCCAAATTCTCTGCTGTTTGCAGACTATTAAAGAAAAAGTCATTACAGTGAACTCAGTGCTTTATTCCCTGCACTGTGAAGATTGGGATCCAGACATGGCAAGAAATATAAACATGGGGCTCCCTAAAAGCATGTGAACTATTCATACTTGAAAATTTACTTTATATTTACAGATATTTTCCCCACACCTCAAGTTTTCATAATGCAAACTAAATGCAGTGGCATTGATCAAGTAGAGTACATAATTTTACCTGTGCAGAACACTAGAGTTCTGATATAATCCCAGAGAAACCTGCACCACTTGGATGAGAAAAGCTGGTCTCCCCAGGCAGGGAAGCACATTGCTACCTGTCAGCGTGGTGAGTTTCTCAGTATGGGTTGTTGTCCATTTGTAGTTGCAAATTCTGTCACAACCTCTTTCATTTGTGTTAACAATGTACAGCAAAGATGATAAAATTGTGTAAAAGAAACTCTTTAACTCCTAATCTCTTTTTCTCCAATGCTACAACTGGCTCGTTGGTTTGTTTTCAGTGGGAAGCAATCAAAAATCATGGTTACAAAAAAAGCCCTATGAATTAGAGTTCTTTGAATTAGACTTTGAATCCAGGCCCCATTAAGATTAGTATAAAAATGACTTAAGCTCTCAGGGGCACCTGGCTGGCTCAGTCAGTTGAGCATCTGACTCCTGATTTATGCTCAGGTCATGACCTCACAGTTTTATGGGTTTGACACCCCACATTGGGCTCTGCACTGACAGTGTAGAGCCTGCTTGAGATTCTCTCTCCTCTCTCTCTCTCTGACCCTCCCCCACTTCCACTGTCTCTATCTCAAAATAAATAAACTTAAAAAAAGATGACTTAAGCTCTCAGCTTCAATTTCTTCATTTGTAAAATGAGGATAATAATAATGCTTATCTCATAGGATTATGAAAGGTCAATGAAGTAATCTTGTGAGGCCTTAGTGCAATGCCTAGCACACAGTAAGTGGTCAATAAATGATGGAAATTATTATAAGGTGAATTTTGTTAGTGCAACTTTTTTTAGGGAACCAGCTGTTCATTATAGAAAGACAGGCTGCATCATGGCATTTAATTTGACCTTTTTACTATTGGAAAAAAAAAAAACCACAGGACCTAAATCTTGATTAACTTATACGCTATGTTTATAAACAGCTAATCTTTCTCCACTTTGGTTCTCTGAGAGGAGTAGGGTCAATGGCACAGAAAATGTAGACTTGCAAAATAAATGCTTCCAGAACCTCAGTTTGGTTGAGATAAAATAGACTGGACTCTCTGGTAATGAACTGTGGGCAAGTTTTCAGGCAAATATGTAGCACACTTGGATCCTTCCACACACACACTGGAGTGACAGCAGTGTGCTGTGGAGCAGCCAAGGTGAAATGTTTCTCCAGTGAATTTGCCAGGAAGATAAGAAGAACATTCCAACAGCCAATGCATTGCCCAAATGGCGGGTCACCTCATTCTCAGATCTACTCCTTTCCTGACTGCAGAGAACACCAGGGTGGACAGCCTTGGGTTTATGGAAAACGTGATTGACAGGGAAAGTTAATTCTCTTCAGGAACTGCAAGTTGATAATGGTTCTGATTTATGAGAAAGAATTTGTCATAAGACATATTTGATGGTTTACCTTGAAAGGTCTTGCAGTGTGTGTGTGTGTGTGTGTGTGTGTGTGCGCGCGCATGGTGTGTCCCCACACATGGGCAGGTACCTCTTGTTTGAAATGAGCAGTCAATTGTAACTTACAAATTATAGGAGACTTCCATTTGAGATATATCTCAAGTTCCTCCCCTGAAGAAATATAATATTTCACCCCTTTACCAAAGCACTCTGTGTCCAAGTCCTTTTACATCCTCCCAGCCACATCAGAATATACCGAACTCAGAGGTGAAGCTAGAGCAGTTTGCAAATTTATTTTCTGTACTACAGAGCTTGGAACTTGATCTTGTTCAAAATATATATACACACTCTCTCAAGTTCACTCAGAAAAGAAACAATTAGTTAAATGTGTAATCTCAGAGCAAAGATCAGTATGACTCACATGAAAAATTAATGAAGGGTCACAGAGTAAAAATGCACCTTATTTTATTTTTTTAAAAGAAAGTATAAGACCTTTCACCTCTCTGAGGAAAAAAAAAAACAACAGGGGAGATAAAATATATGGGGTTTATTGTTGTTTGTTTTTTGTATTTATTCTGCTTTTAAAATGTGTGGGTTAGAGTGTTTCATCTGTTTTGGAAATTTGGGGGCCATCATTTCTTCATATATTTTTTCTTTTTGATTTTCTATTCTTTATTTCTGAGATTCCAATTGCACTTGTGTTAGTTAAATTTATACCTTTCCACAGGTCTTTGATATTGTTATTTTTTTCAGTTTTTCTCTCTGCTTTAATAGAATAATTTCTATTGACTCACTTACAGGTCACTAATCCTTTGTTATGCTTTGTGTAGTCTACTGTTAAACCCATCCGATAGTTCATATATATATATATATATATATATATTACATATTACACATTACACATATTACATATATATATTACATATATATATATTTCAGTTACACAATTTCTATTTGGTTCTTTTGTATATTTTTCATTTATATGATAAAATTCTCCATCTCTAACAACATTTAAACCTTTCTTCTGAATTCATTCATAGTTATAGTAATTATAAATAAGTTCTTTTCTGAAAATTTCATCATATGAATCACCTGTGGGTCTGAGTCTACTGATATTCAGGTTTTATGTCTCTTTACTATGGGTCACATATTCCTGCTTCTTCAAAATAATGTTTTTAAGTTTATTTATCTTGAGACAGTGAGAGCAGGGGAAGGGCAGAGAGAGAGGGAGAGAGAAAGAATACCAAGCAGGCCCCGCGCTGTCAGCACAGAGCTGGATGCAGGACTCAAACTCGCAAACTGGGGAGATCATTACCTGAGCGGAAATTAAGAGTTGGATGCCTAACCCACTGAACCACCCAAGTGCCCCTTCTGCTTCTTCACATGTCATAATTTTTTATTATATTTCAGACACAGTGTGTAAAAGACCAGCAGAGACTGAAGGAGATTGTCACGGATTCCAGAAAGGACTCACCCTTTTGTTTGACATGCAGCTATTATTAGGGGCCGAACTCATCAAGCTAATTAGCAGTTGAGCTGAATAGGGGCTGCATGGCCAGCAGAATTAGTTTCCTTTATCCTCTGGTTTAAAGGTCTTAAGGGAGATCAGGCCCCTCTCTTCAGCAGGGTTTTGGGACTTAAGCACAAGACTTGGCCATCTCTCTGTGTTTTCCATACCTGTTCCAGGCTTTCTGATGATTTCATTTATTGAATAAAATGCCTGTGGGGGAAATTGGTAGGTGGGGAGGGCTAACTCTGACTTTGCGACTCTTCCAGATTCTAATCTTCCATGACAGCCTATGCAGGGCCTTTAAAAGCTTGGCCGATTTCTCCTTGTTCCCACTAAACTGTTCTGCCCTCAGCAGGCTTGCTTCTCCCCCAGACTCTGCAGCTTATAGAGATTAATATGGTCTCTGGTCTGTGCTTATCTAAAAAGCTCAGCTCCCTCTTTTGTTGTTTGTTTGTTTACATGGTTTTCTCTTGTTGTTAGGGAGCGATGGTCTTTTATGGATCTTTATATCCTCATAGTTGTAGTATTAAATTTGATTCTATAAGTTAAATAGTAGATTCCTTCAACAACCCATTTTATTTTTAAAATAAAGTAATTGGGGCACCCGGGTGGTTCAATAGGTTTAAGTGTCCAACTTCAGTTCAGGTCATGATCTCACAGTTCTTGGGCTCAAGCCCCTCATTGGACTCTGTGCTGACAGCTCGGAGCCTGGAGCCTGCTTCAGATTCTGTGTCTCCTTTTCTTTCTGCTCCTCCCATGCTCACACTCTTTCTCTCTCAAAAACAAGTAAACATTACAAAAAATTTTTAATAAAAAATTAAGAAAATAAAAAATAATAAAATAAAATAAGGTGATTAATGATTTATGAAAACATAATCTGCTTGCAGATGATTTTTCACATCTATAGCACTCAAAGCCACTAGCCTTCAAGATTGGACTTCACTGCCTCCATGAAAGATTGAGATAGGGATTATATGAACGATCTAATTTATAGAAGGGAAATGAAGAGCAACTAATATTTATTAAGTGCTCGGTTTTAGTACGTCCCCAATAGCTCTTCTTGGTTCTTTAGTAATCACTTTATATTTTAAAGTCAAAAATGTTTATAGGGCATTTACACTGAGGTGAAGGGAATCAGTAGAGATGAAGGTTGTGCGGGAACCATCAGGTCAAGATCCCAGCCAGGGAATGTAAACAGAGATGAGGAATAGGTCTTTCTGAGGGAGGAGGGGAGCTGAGCAGCTAAGGTTTTGGACTTGGGAATGAATTCACACGTTCCTGATTTAGTGTGTACCAGGAACCAGGAGGGGAGGCATCTGAACCCCCATGCGTGGGTGGTCAACGCTCATGCTTAGTTCTCTGTTCAAAAATAGGACCCTCATGGGGTGCCTGGGTGGCTCAGTCCGTTGAGTGTCCAACTTCAGCTTGGGTCATGATCTCACAGCTCATGAGTTCAAGCCCCTCATCAGGCTCTGTGCTGACAGCTTGGAGCCTGGAACCTGCTTCAGATTCTGTGTCTCCCTCTCTCTCTCTGCCCCTCCCCTACTTGCACTCTGTCTCTCTCTTTCAAAAAATAAATAAACATTAAAAAAATTTAAAAAAAATAAGAAAGAAAATAAAAAAATAGGGCCCTTAGGGACCAACCACCAGGGTGGGAATCTCGAATACAGGGCAATCTCACAAATGTGGAAGAGCAGCTCTGAATTTCTCACTATGCTATGGACATTTCAGTTACTTTCCCTGCTCTGTTTCCTGGGAATGCTTTTGTTTGTCATGGAAACAATGGCACCACATGGCAGTATCCTAAGGTTAAGGGCTAGATTCAATGCTTTTAATGCAGCTGGGGCACAACTGATGAAATTGTGGGTAAGCCACATTACTCTCTGTGGTAAATGGCACATTTTGAACAATGTTCTCCCAAAGTCACAGTGATGCCTGCTGAAAAGAAAATGAGCAGTTCCTCCCTGTTCTTGTCACTTAGCCCTTATTTCCACTCCGCACAATTCCACCTGCCATGTTTCCTTTCCTCTCCTCTCCTCTTTCCTCCCTCACTTCCTAACCCCTCCCATTTCCTTCTCTTCCCTTTCTTTGGTTTTCTTATCTCTTCTATTCTCTTCTCTCCCTAAAATCATCAGTTCTGTTGGTTTCACTAATATTCCTTTATTACTAACTGGGGGTGATCGGTGTTATCATCACCCTTTTATGCTTTCACATAGTGCGCTTACATTTTCCAAAACCCTTTCATATGTAATAATAATGATAATGATAATGATAAAGATGATACCTAATACTTATATAGTGCTAACTTTTGTTGGTTGCTATTATAAGTGCCTTACATGTATTAAGTCATTAAAGCCTAATAAAAGCCCTTTGAAACAGGTATTATTTTTATCCTCATTTTGCAGATGAAGAAATTAGAGCACAGAGAAATAATATGCTCATTCAATTTACCAGTAGTAGAACTGTGGTTTTAACCCAGGGTATATGCCTTCAAGCACTGTCCTAAATCATCTCTCATTTAAATTATCTTATTTAATTTTTGTCGTAAGCCCATGAGATCTTTAGGGAAGATGCTATTTTTCTTATTTTAGAGATGAAGAAACTGAGGCTAGAACTGGTCAGAACACTCTGAAAAATGGACTTGTACTTGTACTAATTCTTTGAGAAGGATAGGTCTTCTTCAGTCTTGGTGTGGCAGGGAAATGTGTGTGTGTGTGTGTGTGTGTGTGTGTGTGTTACCTTAGAGCATTGGATGTGTAGAAAACGTCCCTCCTTTATATGTTTATTTCAGGCCAAGGGCGCTTGGGTGGCTCAGTTGGTTAAGCATCCAACTTCAGCTCAGGTCATGATCTCACAGCTCATGAGTTTGAGCCTTGCGTCGAGCTCTGTTCTGACAGCTATGAGCCTGGAGCCTGCTTTGGATTCTGTGTCTCCCTCTCCCCCTGCCCCTCCCCCACTCACATTTCATCTCTGTCTCTCTCAAAAATAAACAATAAAAAAATTTTTTTAAATATGTGTATTTCAGACCAAATGTATCAATTGGGATACTTTGGGCTGAAAATAATAGAAAACCTAACTAGCAATAACTAAAACCATAGGTAGGTGTATTTCTTACTAAAAGAAGGGCAGAAGCCTCAGGGATGGTCAGTAACTCAGCGAGGTCATTAGAACTCAAGACTTTCCATTCTACCGTCCTCAGAATTTTAGTTTTTCAGCCTTATCCTGGAGGCCTCATGATTGCAAAGTAGCTGCCTCAGCACTAGGAATCACATTTTCTCCTGACTACATACAAAGGCAGAAACAAAGGCAGACAAGGTGCTGAGAAAGTGCTTCATGTGTGTCTCTTTTTTATCAGAGAAGAAAATATTTCTCAGCATACTTCCCTTTTATTTCATAGATCAGTACTCAATCAAGTGGTCACCTAAGACCACAAACAAAGGCTGGCAAAAGGACTATTTGATAAGAGGAGGCTGACTTTGTCATGATTGAATTAGCAAATGCAATCACAATTCATCTCTCAGGGCTGCATACTTAGAAACCCAAACAAAATCAGGGTTCTGTTGGTGGCATATTGTGTGCCTAGTAATTTACTTTAAACTACTTCAGTATAAGTGGTGTGACGGATATGTGTGCAAGTTAATGCCAATCGACACTCTAAGAATGAGTGGTTAATTAGTATATGAAGAGTCCTTATCTGAATCCATACCTTTGGTTTGTTGATTAGCAGAAGGAATGTGAGGAATAAGTTTTTATTGGTGAAATGAGCTGTGTTTAAGATCAGTTAGGACTGGGTAGCAGAAGGCACCGCTGGTGCATGAATGAGGTAGAGGAACGTGGCACACTCAGCTGTCAGTACCAGAGTGGAAGTTCGGGAGCCCTGTGGCCCTGTGTCTTCCCACGGAGGACCCTACCACCTGGCCTGGTGGCGGGGCCTCCCATTATGCTTGAAGGAAATCTGTTTCGCAGGAAGCTGCTCTTATAAAGGGTGTGCGAGGCAACCTGCAGGCAGGGCGAGGAGGAGTCTCTTCCAAGACACAGTACTTGTCTGCCTGCTTGCTAATAAGTACCTGTATGCTTGGTGAATGTTTCCTGAGACTTGCTTCCTCTTCAGGATGCCATCTAGGATCAAGGTGGCAAGAAAAAGACTGTATAACTTCTTCCTGCCTCTAACCACCAGAGGCTACCAACACACCCACAAAAGAATCTGCTTTGTGCCACACAACCAAACTGCCCCAGGTCTGTTCACTCCCATTAGCCAAGGAGGAAGGGATGATGGTTGTTGGAGAGGCTACCAGACCAAGAATATCACATGACAAGATGTTAAATTGAAATCGTTTTAACTGAAGCGCCACAATACAATAGATACAAAATTCCAAAGTGAGGTCCTAAACCAAACTTTAAAAATAACCAATTTCAGGGCATCGGATGTTCAAGAGTGGATTTTGAAGATATGGTGACAAACTGTCTTTGGGTTGATCTGCTTCTACTTAGGGAGCCCCACCTTCCAGTGGGAGAAGTGGGGAGTGGTCTACCCCACACCTGAAGTCTGAAAAGAGAGCTTTATCAGGGGCACCTGGGTGGCTCAGTCGGTTAAGTATCTAACTTTGGTTCAGGTCATGATCTCACAGTTCGTGAGTTTGATCACCACATGAGGCGCTGTGCTGACAGCTCAGAGCCTGGATCCTGCTTCGATTTATGTATCTCCCTCTCTCTGCCCCTCCCCCACTCACGCTCTTTCGCTCTCCCTCTCTCTCAAAAATGAATAAACATTAAAAAAAATTTTAAAAAGAGAGCTTTATCAGAAGACCACTTTACATGCTGATATATGTCCCTTGGAGCTGGAGGTGGGCATGACAGACTGATGATTGATACGCACTTGAGAAATGTGAAGAATTTCTACTGTAGGTGGCAAAGCAGAAGGAAATGGAGTTGCCGCCATGTTGGGGAGTAACTGTTCTCTCCTCTGTCGGTAAGTAAAAGGAACCTGACTACTGGGGACCACATGTAGAATCCTCAGTAAGTATGTTATCACAAACTCTCTTAAAAGGAATCTTGCCCCAAGGGCTTTTTCTAGAGGGTAAGTTACTCCAACAGAGAGGTAGCATGATGTAGCACTTCAGAAAATGAACTGAAGCTGAGGAGGGAACTGAGAAGCATTCACATGATGAAGAAATTTTGTTTGCATCATGGGAATAGCAGAACAGAGGAACCCAACTGGACAGACACTGAAGAACCCCAAACATGCTCAAAAACTAAAGAACCTATAGAATCCCATGCTGGCCCCAAGAGCCTGGAGTCATCTTACCACAGTGCCAGACAAGGAAGTCCTTTGCTTACTTTCTTCCATCTACCCCATACCATCCCTTTCTGTACGCCAATGGTGAAGAAAACAGAAGCCGTCATCAGTAAGCTGAGGAAAGAGAAGTAGAGGAAAAGATGAAAAGCTGAACCCATGCCCCACTCAGGAGCTGAGAGGCTGGCCTGTGGCTGGTCCTACCTGAGGGAAGGACAAAGGGAAACCATTAAGTCTCATTTGTACTCCACTTTTGGTTGTTACAAAGGACTAGGCATCACAACTACCAAAATGAGACCATATTTGCTGGTGTGGTAGAACCTTCTGTCCTCCTAGAGTTATCCAGAAAGTCATGAGCCTGCTAGAGTTTCCATCTGGGTCACTGAGCATAGTCAAAAGCATAGAGGGAGACTTCCCAGATGGGTGTAAACAAAGTTCGGCTCTTATTAGTTCCCAGGCCATTCACTGCCTTTGCTCTTCTCTCCAGCTTCTGCTGCTTCTTTATCTTGGTTTCCATATCAGTTATCTACTGCTGTGTAACAAATTACCACAAATTTAGTGATTTAAGAAGAAAAATCAGCACACTTTATTACCTGTTTATTATCCATGTATTATTAACTATATATAACTATTAATTAATTATAGTTATATATAGTTAATATATATTAATATATAGTTATAACTATATTAATATATTAATATAGTTAACTAATATATACTTAATATAGTTATAATTAATATAGTTATTATATTATAAATATTATATTATAAATAATTAATATAGTTATTATTAACTATTTATTATAGTTTCTGTGGGTCAGGAGTCCAGGCCCTGCTCAGCTGGTGCCTCTGGCACTAGGTTGGCTCACAAGGTTTAAATCACGGTGTCGGCTGGGACTGCAATCTCATCCTAAGGCTCTACTGGAGAAAGACTGCTTCCAAGCTCACATGGTTGTTGGCAGGATTCAGTTCCTTGTGGCCTATTGGACTGAGAGCCTCAGTTTCTTGCTGGCTGACAGGCAGAAAACCACCCTCAGTTTCTGTCTGCTTGTTTGAAGAAGGTCACCTTCAATTCTTTACCGCATGAGCCTTCTGAACATGGACACTTGCTTCAGCAAAGCCTGCAGAAGAGTCTTTTTTTTTTTTTTTTTTTTTTGCAAGACTGGTGCCACAATCTTTCATAGTGTAATTGTAACGTGACACCCCATCACATTTGCCATCATTTCTATTGGTTGGAAGCAGGTTGCATGTGGGATTACACAGGGCGTGAATTCCAGAAGGCAAGGATTGGGGCCATCCTGGAGTGGGCCCAGTACTATAGCTTTTAATCTCTATATCCTGTGTGTCTCAGGCTTTGGAGGTGGGGTGAAGAGGAGTTACTAAAACAGTTTCGAGGTGGAATGTCTATTAGGCAAACATAGTGACCTGTGCTCAGATCAAACAACTCATACGGTAGCATCCCAGTGGATTATTGTGGTAGAAAGTATCTGTGTCTTTGCTCAGTTTACCCCACATCTCCTGCTGTACCTGTTTGGAGTGTGCCAAAGCCCAGAAGAGGCCGAGTACAGACTCCAGTCAGGGCAATGGCTGAGGATGTGGGAATAGACATCCCAGCACTGACTTGTATGAAGCATCTGCTAAATGCTAAGCACTTTACACACATTATTTCAAATAGTCCTCGCAGTCTGATGATGGAGACACTCTTGGTGGCCTCATTTTGTAAATAAAAAAAGGGGAGGCTTAGAAGTCCGAAGTAACTTGCTTGAGGTACGTGATGGAACCAGGACTTCAAATGAGGTCGCTTTCCTCCCAGCCTGGCTTTTACTGCCACCTTAAAGGAAGTGTAGACACCTGCATAATGGGGGCAGCATGCAAACGGCACTTTGTTTGGAAACAGGAGACCTGGGTTCGAGTGTGGCTCAGCATTTTATAATCTGTGGGATTTGGGACTCCTTACTGGGCCTCCTGGGGCCTCTTTTTTCATTTTTAAAAAAGAATTATACACACTTTCATTATTCATGTACAAAAAATTGAAACTTGACCTTTAACTCACACCATGCACAAAAATTAACTTCAGATGGATCAAAGTCCTAAATGTAAGCAATAAAACTATAAAACCTCAGTTAGGCAAAGATTTCTTAGATATGCTATTAGAAGCACTTTAAAGGGAAAAAGTTGATAAATTGGACTTCATAAAAATTAAGAACCTTTGCTTTTAGAAAGACGCCATTAAGAAAATGAAAAGACAAGCCACCTTTGGGGGAAATAATGTATGTCTGATAAAGGACTTGCATCTAGACTATCCGATAACCTCTTATAGCTTAGTAATATGGCAAAAAATATATCATAAAAAATGCAAAAGATTTGAATGGACACATTACCCAAAAAACACACTGAAATGGCAAGTAAGTACACAGAAAGATGCTTAACATCATCAGACATTAGGGAAATGCAAATGAAAGTCAGAGTGAGGTATCACCACAAGCTCACCCTGTCATTAATTATATCTTTCAGTCTTTACCAAAACCCTTTAAGTGGGGCTCTTATTATTCCCATTTTGCAGATAAGGGTACCCAAGGTCACACAGCCAAGATGCAGGGCAGCAGGTTTACAACTCTGGCACTCTGGTTCTGTCACTCTGTGACTCACTGGCACGGCCATGTTGACTCCATGAGGGCAAGGACCTTGCCTGTCTTGTGCACTGCTAGAGCTCCAGAACCTAACACATAGTAGGCACTCAGTAGTGCCTGTTGAATAGAAGCCAGCCAGTGCACAGCAGGGCTCAGTCAACACTTTTTCCAACCATCACGGATGGATAGAGCCTTTGTGAATGGGCCAGACACATCCACTGTAGTTTGGAATGCCCTTTTATGATACCTTTCATTTGGTTTGGTCTCAGCAAACTCTACAAGTAGCCTTGGGTAGATCCTCTCCATCTTCCTCTTTGGCCCCTTCATTCCTCTTTCTTCTTCTTTTCCTTTTTTCCGAAGGGCTGATATGGCTTTACTTCACCTTGTCCACTGGGAGAAGACACGTGGTGATGTTGACCTCCAGCACCAACTGCCTGGCTTACCAGCATGGTGCCACTAGCGACTGTGTGTGCAGACCTCAAAGCTTTCCTGGACAACCCCGAGGGCCCCGTTTCACCTGTGGCCAGCCTTTGTGAGACTTCACTGCCTTCCACAGTGAGGGAATCTGGTTGACCCAAGCAAGATTTATTAACTTGAAGTTCCTCCACTGAGGAGCACAAAACGCTCCTTTCTAAGAAAGGACCCAGAAAAGTCTAAGAAGAGTGCCTCTAGAGAGGGAAGACAGCAGGATCCAGGATGGGCAGGGCCTGGCACCAGGGGGCTGGCTGGGACCCGCTTCCCTCAAGCTAAGGGTAGGAAAGACAGGACCACAAAGTTTGCTTCTTCTCCTGCTAAGAAGGAAGGATGGAGGTTAAGTTGGATTTGCTTTCAACTCTTGGATCAACATTGAGCCTGCCTTGTCTGCCAGGCCATATGGTTTGCAGGGAAGCAGCCGGGACTGAGTTTTGGCAGATGGAGGGAGCTATGCTGAAAATGACAGAGTCTAGCAACTGGGGAGGCTGGGCACTGGCAAGCAAGAGCCTGGGGACAAGGAAAACCTAAGAGAGGGACAGGAGACAATGTAAAAAGAAGTATTTGTCTGATTAAGAAAGGGGGCAAAGCATTATTTGTCTTGGAGAGGAGAGTATAGAGGAGTTCTGATTAAGGATGCTTGCATGGTGCTGCACAGTACTTCCTAAGCTTTTCTTCATGGGTTTTGTTTTCTGGCTACATTTATGCACTAGCTATATTGTATTTAGTTAATATTTTTCTTTGTACTGACTCTTGAAAAACTTAAATATATTTTTTAAAAAGGAAAATGTCATAATGGCCTTTTTAAAGTGAAAAGTTTGTCATAATTGGACAGTGATCATAACTATAAGTAGAAGGAGGACAACAGGTGACAAATTCTAACTAGCTACTATTGCCTATTGAAATTCTGGGTTTGGACCTACACCTTCTTTTTTTATTTTTGTATAAGTTTATTTATTTATTTTTAGAGAGAGGGAGAGAGAGAATCCCAAGCAGGCTCCCATGAACCATGAGATCATGACCTGAGATGAAATCAAAAGTTGGGCGCTTAACTGACTGAGCTACCCAGGCACCCCTGGGCATACACTTTCTTAAACAAATTAGAGTGTTAAAGACATAACAAAGTCAAACTGGGACTTCTTCTTTGATATAATCAGAAAGTTTAAAAAAGGAATAGTTTTTCTCACTGTGTGAATCAGTGCTGTTTAATGCAGCAGTATATCAATGATGCATGTTTCACTGGAACATTCTGGAAAATCTTGTGGGAGGCTCGGGGCAGAACAGTCATGGCCCTCAAAGTTAGAAGATGGTGTTCCAGCTTTAGCTCTGCCACCATCAGTGTGGACACATTTCTTTTTTTTTTTTTTAATTTCTTTTTATTTTTAAAAAAGTTTATTTATTTTGTGGGAGAGAGAGAGCAGGCAAGTGGGAGGGGGGCAGAGAGAGGGAGAGAGAGAACCCCAAGCAGACTCTGCCACTATCAGCACAGAACCTGACATGGGGCTCAATCCCACAAACTGTGAGACCATGACCTGAGCTGAAATCAAGAGTTGGATGCTTAACTGATTGAGCCACTCAGGCACTCCTGGATACATCTTTTTACTGTGGGTCTCAATTTTTTCATCTATTGGGAGGAATGGAGTTGAACTTACCAAGAAATACCAGATTGACTTCATCTTTTGGAATTACATATTGAGAATTGTCCTGAAGCTGTATCTAAGCTTATCCAGTGGGAAAGAATGCGAACATCGATTAGTGACATATGCCACTGGAGAAGATCTGGGAACAGTGAGCTATGTGTTGGTCATCTACTATTCCTAGGTTAGTCAATCTCTAAGCCATCCCCTGATTCTGACAGCCTATGCTTGTATGATTTCCCTAATCACCCAAGAACATATTTGGCTTGCTTCTTTGCTCATGACTGATGGCAAAGCATGAAACAAGACAATTTTTGTAAGGGATAGGCAAACAGATCATTTCTGTTCAACACTCACATAGCACCTATACTGTGCTAGGCACTGAGCTCAGGATACAAAGATTAATAATAAGATTTGGTCTCCGTCCTGGAGGAGTTCACAGTCCTGGGCAGTGTGGGGAGGGTTGGTGACAGACCTATAAATGGATTTCACATAGGTTTCAACATGATGTAGTAAGTACTATGTTAGAAGTACAGGGGGCATGCCAGGGAAGCTCAGGACACAGACTTGGTTAACAGTTTCCTGGAATATATCCTGACATGAGGGTGATGAAGTCCGCATTCTGGCAGTTCCCAAGGATTCATGGAAACTGACTGTTATAGGTTGAACTGTGTCCATATGTCGAAGTCCTAACTCCTGGTACCTGTAAATGTGAATTTATTTGGAAATAAGATCTAGACTGTTTTGCAGATTTTTACGAAGGGAATTTTTCCTCACCCCTGTCCCCAAAATATATGGGAGTGGCAAATCCCCAGTACCTCAGAATGAAGATAGGGTTTTTACAGAGATAATTAAGTTAAAATGAGGCCTGGGGGTAGGCCCTACTCTGATATGACTGGTATCTATATAAAAAGGGGAAATTTGGACACAGAGGCAGACATGCAGGAAGGAAGAGGATGTGAAGACACAAGGAGAAGAGAGCCATTTATAAGCCAGGGAAAGAGACCTAGAACAGATAGATCCACAGATGTTACCCCCATGGCCATTGTAAGGAACCAACCTTGTCCACTGCTTGATTCTGGACTTCTAGTTCTAGAACTGTAAGACAGTATATTTTGTTGTTTAAGTCACCCAGTTTGGGATGTTTTGTTACAGCAGCCTTAGCGAATTAATAGACAGATGTATTTAAGTCAAGATGATGTCACACTGAATGAAGGTAAACCCTAATCTATGACTGGTGTTCTTATAAGAAGAAGAAATTTGAGACACAGAGACAGAGAAACACATAGACACACACACACACACACACACACACACACAGAGAAGAATGCCATGTGACAATGGAAAACACACACACACAGATACACACACACACAGGGAGGAATGCCATGTGACAATGGATATACAGATTATAATGATGCATCTATGCATCTACAAGCCAAGGAATGCCAAGGATTGCCAGCAATCACCAAAAGCTAGGAGAGAGGCATGGAACCAATTGTCCTCCAGAGCCCTCTAGAAGGAGCCAGGATTACCAACACCTTGATTTCAGACTTCTAACCTCCAGAGTTGTGAGAGCATAAAATTCGTTTCAGGCCACCCACTTTATGGTGATTCGTTATGGCAGTCCTAAGGAGTGAACACACTGACCCTTTATCTTACCTTCTCCTTCCACCCCATCCCACCATTTATTTGTCCTCCTTTGGGAAACCTATGCATGAAATAGATTACATAGGCTACCAACACCATATTTATCAGATGAAAATGTGAGGAGACTGGACCTTCAAAATATTGACTTATGGTTTCTCTCAGTGTTTTTGTAACCACCAGCTTTTCTCCCCAGACTTTTCCTCACACCTGGACAGCTGTGTGCCATCTCCCATTGCTTCCAAAGAATGCAACAGTAGGTCTTGGTTTCGAGTTCACAGGGTGATGTCTAGAGGCCTTATGATGGGAGCAAGAGGACAGAGCAGTCATCTGTGTAGGCAAGTAACCAGAGACCGAGGAGAACAGGGCCCTCTCCATGGATATCACCTGGGTCAGGATCAGCCCTCCCCAGCTCCGCTCTGGCTTGTGCAAGTCCCCTGAAGCTCAGACACTAGCCAGGGGAGACCAAGTGAGGAGGGAGATGCAGGCTTGACTGATCTTGCTTCCACCACTAGCAGAATGAGACATACACTGGGGGGCAAGGTGAGAAGAGAGACCCAGAATACAAATGAAATTCAAGTTCAAGAGGGAAAACTTCAAGAGGCTTTGTTTTTCTTTTTATACTTCAAGACTGAGCACAGAGATATATACCTGCAGAAAGAATGTGACTCTTTTCTTTCCTTAGAGGGGAAATAAACTTAGGAATGGTTTGAATTTGTGATCTTTTTATTTTTTTATTTTTTTGGCAAACTTCCTGAGGTATGACATATATCCAAATCAAAAATAGGCAGTTCAATTAATATTCACAAGGCCAAATCCCCTGTGTGACCAGCACCCACAACAATAGAACATTACTAACATTGAAGAAGACTTCACACAACCCCTTCCAATCACACTAATCCCCTCCAGAGGGTAACGACTTTCCTGACTTTGAGCAGATTTGTTTACACTGTCTTTAAATTTTGTATAAATGGAATAAATCACAAGGTATTTTGTGTGTGACTTCTCTTGCTCAACGTGCTTGTGAGAGTCATCCATGGTGTCACATGTCACTCTAGTTCATTGCATTCTATGACTATGAATACGCCAGGATTGCTGTACCCGCTCCACTCCAGGCAGGCATTCGGGCGGTTTCCAGTTTCTAGTGCTGCAGTGAGCATTCCTGTATGTGTCTTTTGGTGCATAAAACTGGGCATTTTTGTTGGGGATAATCCGAGGTATGGAACTCTTGGGTCGTAAAGAAAGTGTGTGGTTTAGCTTTAGCTGATATGCCAGGTTTCCAGACTGGTTGTATGAATTACACTCCCACCGACAGTATACAAGACTGTCAATCTTTCCATATCCTTCCCAGCACTTGGTATTTGTTCCTTTTTCATTTTAGCCATTCTAGATTATGTTACGATTTTAGTCAGCTTATTTCTGCAGTGAACACAAGTGGTGAGGTGCTAATTCCAACACTTTGCATAGCTTTCTCCTGGTCACTTCCTGTTGTAGGGGGCCTGATCCCCTCCTCCACTCCCCCTGCCAGGAAACTGGGGAAAATAAGGACACCTATGTTTTTACCATAGGGTCTTTCAAGATCATCTATCTCACCTACTCATTATTTAGATGAGAAAAACAACAAACAGGGAGAAATGAGTTTTCCAGAATCTTCCAGCCTGCTAATATCTGAGGCAGGACTAAGATTCAGGCCTCCTGATCACGAATCTACTGCTTTTTCTACCTCCCTGTGCTGTTTCTTTATTATAATTTCCAAATTTCACTATCAAACTTGAGAATCAAGGATATTCTTTGGAAGGAATAAATAAATATCAGCCTATATCTGGATAGCTAACCTACCCATGCAACCCACCCCTCTGGGTGGTTAAGTCCAACCAGGGTGACGGTTTCTAGATAGAGTGGATGAGCTACATTTTTCAGCTTAGATGGTTGCAGGGGATTGAGGTGAGATTGCACTTCAAAGCTTCTGGAAGCCTCTCTAATCCTTAGTTTTCATCAGCCTCAGCATCTGCCTTCAAACTCTGTGCCCTAGTTCCCGAAAGAGCCATGAGATCAATCAAGGTGGAGTGTGGTGATTATGCTTTCTCTCTCTCTCTCTCTCTCTCTCTCTCTCTCTCTCTTTCTTTTTCTCTCTCCCCCCCATCCAGTGTTTTTTTATGTCAATAAATTGATCTAGTCACTTTTTCTTTCATGAGGATAATTCCAGAATTTATTGAGTGCTTACTATGGACCAGACATCATATCACTTAATGCTCTCAATAACCCTGTGAGGCCAGTGCTATTTTATCCCCATTTTACAGATGAAGCATGGGCATTTTAAAGAAGCCACTTGTCAGAAGACCTACTGAGAAGTCATTAAGCCAGGGCTTAGACCCAAGAATCCAAGCCTATACTCTCAACCACACGCTGTAGCCTCCATTGCTGTGAACCATCATCATGGGATTGAGTAGGGAGAATATGCTGCCTAGGGCATGCCTTTCTTTAAGAAAACCACATAAAGTAAAATCCGAAGCTATAAAGAAGATGTGTTTCCTTGCAGAAGGAACGCAGTGTGGTTTAAATCCAATGCTCTGTCGAGAGCACTTAAAGTGTTTGTTTTCACAGAATTTACTACTTGACTTAGGGTCTTGGCAGAGTCAGGGAAACTCAACCAGGGTGTTGGGGAACTTCTAGCCTCCAGTGATCATTGGGAAATTAAGATAAAGTATCTCTTTATCAGAAGAGGGTCAGGGAGGCATTGTGTAATCATAGATTTTGAAATTGCTTCACAGGCAGGAATACCTATGGTGCAAAAAGTAGTGGGGAAAGAAAACTGAATTACACAGGACAAATTCAAGAAGGCTTCCACACAAATGGAGACATACCTGCCTTTCTTTTCCTGAGAGTAGAGAGGAGCCTATGGCAGAAGTAACGTGGGAGGTTTAGCAGGGAGAAGACAAATGTGCCACTTGTCCTAATGGCGGAATGGTGAAATAGTTAGATCAGCTTCTGTTAGAGAGAAGGATGTTTAGGAAAGAGAGTCACGAACCAGTAAAAACTTGTGTGAAATACTGGCTGAAGGTACAGGTCGCTGTTGGAAATTTTTATTTTAAACATGTGGAGCCTGCTTCCCACACCATCCCTCACATCACCATACCCATTCCTCTGCCTAAAACCTCTTGGTCTCCCACTTCACCAAGAACAAAACTCAAACTCAGTACCATGGCCTACATGTCTACCTGATCTGGCTGCTGTCTTCTCCCCTGGACTCTTCTCATTTCTCATTCCATTCTCCCCTGTATTCTTCCAGCCACATTGGTCTTGTTTCTGTTCCTTGAACATGCCACACGTGTGCCTGACTCAGGTCCTTTGCATTCGTTGGTTCCTCTACCTGGACTACTTCTTATTGGCTTTGCATGACTGGCTCCTTCTCATCTTTCCAGTCTTAGGTCCTATTCACCACCTTAGAGAGCCTTACATTTATCAGGTGATCCTACTGTCTTCATAGAACTTACCATAATCTCTTACCTTGTTTATGTGTCTCTTTACTTATTTATTGCCTGTCTGCACCCACTAGATTTCAAGCACTAGTGAGGAAAAGAATTTCCTTTTTTTTTTTTAAACTCAGTATCATAAGCACTTAGAGCAGTGTTGGGGATTGCTGGACATTAGACAAGAATTTGCTAAATGAATGAATAAACTGAGTAGACCAAATATCTCACTAACCATGCAAAAAAAAAAAAATATTCAGACTCCCAGTTCTTACTGAGAAACATTAGATTTAAAACAGAATACAATCAGTCCTTTTTGAAAACCAGCCTAAGCTTTCTCTAATGATCAGATGTACCATGTGTCTCTCATATAAACCCCTCAAATACAAATATCTAAAAGGCAATGAGGTCAATTTCTGGAATGATAGTGTGAGGAGTTTTGTGAACACGCTCCCCAGTGGAACTGGTGAAAATTATTAGAAATGGCTGTGTAAAGCCTCTGGAAGGGGTCCTAAGAGTATACAGCAAAGGAAGAAACATCTGTTAAAAAACTCTATGAAAATTTTGTATGAAAAGTGAGAATCTGTGGTATTTGTAACAAAACCACTCCCTCTATCCCCATTCCAAATTCAGAGGGCCTTCACTCCTGAGGTGTGTAGCCAAGAACACAGGACTCCTACTCCCAGCTTCCACATGAAGGGCTTTCTTCCCCTGAGGAGCAGGAAATCTACATTTCTCATCCTGTCCCCGGTGATCTGCTAAGTCCCAGCTGAGTGTGGTCTAGAGGGGGAGTCCTCCTTCTACTCATCCCCTATCCACGGAATAAGGCTGCAGTTTGGACATTGGTGTGCTGAGAATCCTGGGGCCTTGGTCACCCTTGCTCTGGATCATAAATTGGGGTGTCATGTCGAGAGAGGCAAGCAGAGAAGACCTCAGATGACTGCACCTCCTCCACTGAGTGTTCAGATCATAAAGTGGGATCTTTATTCCAAAGGAAGCATGACATTGTCTCCACTCCCAGCTCCAGAGTGCTAGTTCCAAAATTCTGCCTAGGGTAGAAACAGCCCATAAAACAGCACCTAATAATCTTTTCCCAAAGGAATCAACTTTGTTTGCAATGCAGTGTGGTGTTCAAGCCTCAGGGTCCTCTCAGAAGCAGTGGAGTAGTGGTGAAAAGACTGACTAACTTGTGGGAGAGTTAGGAAGGGAGATAGCTGGGAGGAGCCCTCCCAGAGTGAGAACACCAATCCAACACTGACTTTAGGAGTTGTTCCTTCAAAGAAGCCCAAATCGGATTGGATTAGTCTGCTGGGCAATTTATGCCAAGGGCATCATTGAAAACAATAGAGCAATCAGTGAGCAATCAGTAGCAAAAACTATGCAAGAGTCTTTCCCTAGCCTTTTCTATTCCTGTGCTATCCTGCCTCACCCTCACAACCTTCCAGGAAGTTAGGTAGGTTCTGTGCGTTGAAGACAGGTAACGTTGGACTTTGGTAGGTAAGTGGCTCACAGTGCTCTGTAGAGCTTTCTACAGTTTCTCAGAATGAAAACTGGATTCTGTGGTCAAAATCTTTTGGAGGAAACACTGTGTTTAAAACATATAGCACATGCTGAGCACTTCTTATAAAACAGGAACTGTGCAAGGTGACTTAGACATGGTATCTCATTTAATCCTTTTGGCAACCTTATGATATAGGTCCTGTTATGATCAACTCATTTTTCCTGTAAGCAATTCAAATTTTGACAAGTTAAGTAAACTTTTCAATGGCATACAGCTGGTAAGTGGTAGAACCAAGATTCAGATCCAGAGACTGTCTTTCCAAACCCACACTCTTATGAAAAAGCACCACAAAGTTTAAAACATTGCCTTGCCTGAGGCCTTCTCAGAACCTTAACTCTACTAGAATGTACTGTGTAAAATAAAATGTATTAGAATGACACAGAAAAGGCTCTAAACCATGGGCCATAGAACTCTCTATTCACCATGTATCTAGGAGGACTCTGAACTATTAGTGCCCTAAGTAACACACATGAGTTTTCTCTGCCTTTCCCTAGCCCTGAAGCCCTAAATCTTCTAGCTAATTCTTACCTGTCTCTCAAAACATCAACACCTCATTCTAGTATATCTTCCCAGGTAGCTTTTCTGGATCTCCAGGCCTGATTTTGGTGTCCCCTTCTACAATTTCATATTACTCTATGCAGTGATTCCCAACAGTGGGCAAAAAGTACCCTTTCCCCAGGGGACATTGGCAGTGTATGGAGACATTTTTGGTTGTTACAGCTGGTGTGGGGTATGGTGCTATTGGCATATAGTGAGTAGAGGGTAAGAATACTCTGAGTATCCTATAACGCATAGGAAACCCTCCCTCCCCCACAACCAAGAATTAGCCAGCCTAAAATGCCAAGGTTGAGTGCCGAGGTTGAGACACGCTGCTCTACGATTTCAGTCACTGCAGTTACAACACTACCTGAACCTTGTATTTACTTGTCTGTGTTGGTCCCTCACTCTACTGTCAGCTTCTTGACTAGAAATCAGGGTTTCTCAGAATATATAGGCCACTGACAGATCTCAGCATAAACTGTTGAAGGAAAGAAGTTAATGATAGTTTGTAGTAGGTGCACTGGGGCGTATTAACTAGCCCATGGCCCCCCATTCTTGACCACTCCTACATATTACAGTGGTGGGTCCTGGCAGCCATATTTGCACTATTGGACGCTGCTTCTTTGTCCTAGTTATTGGAACAGAAGTGGGGATACCAGTTCTCACCTTAGCCCGTCATATTTCTTCTCCAGGGAATTTAGAATTGCTGCTAAAAGGCAATACTCAGTCTCTACTGGTTACTTGAAGTTGGGAGCTATAGAGCAGCAATCTTTGACCATGGCATGTGAAAACTCTGATTGGAGGAGGAGGATAAATCCATGGTGGGTGGGCACAGACACAAGAGAATGTGGCATTCCCCTGACAGTAACTTTGGTTTCCAACAATGGCTTTCCACCTGCTGGTTCCACTGAGCCCATGTGTGTCTCTCTTACACATTCTTTTCCAGGGTCTCATTTTTATACCTCTATCATAGACTCCCTCTATTTTATTTTGGTCTGAGTGGGTTTCTGTGTACACAGAACCAAAGAGTCTTGACTAAGTGACAAGCCAGGAAACATAGCCCAATTTTCTTAACCTTTAATACAAGGTTCTTACTTTCCCCAAACCATGAGAGTTTGGAGGAGAAAAGAAAAAGCAACAGAGTCCAGTTAGAAGGCACCTTTATCATCCCATTTTCAATGGTCTACAAAGGGTAGCTGGAAAGGCCATCCCTATTTTTAGATGATTGCCCAGAAAGAGTGACTAATGCCTGGGGGGCTTACTTTAGACTCTAAACTATATAAAGTTGCAGAGGCATGAGCTCCCCTCTGTAAGTGAAAGGCATTAACAATTTACTTCAGTTTCAATGCATCAAAAGAGGCTCATGGAGACAATTATTTGCTGAAGGGCACATGACCTTGTTGGACCTGACATTTATTTTATCTTCCTTTGAAAACAGTTAAGATTGCACAATTGATATTTCGCACTTCTAATCTTTTGCTTCTTGGTGCTTACCACAAAGAAATTAACAATACTAGCAATAGTAAATGATTAAATCTGGATGTTGGCTCAGAATAGACTCAGAAATTTTTTGTTTTTGAAGGAAAACAGAGAAATCGAAAACTTCTCTGGCTGTATGAAGGTTTCAGGGATATGGCCACACAAATGTGAAGCACTCCTGATTGCCTCTAGCTGTGATGGCTGGGGAAGCATAGAAAACAGCAGCCACAACTGCTGGTGTTGGCTCAGCCATCAAGTTTGGCCTGAGAACAAATTCTGTCAATGGGGTGTTTTCAAATGCAATGCTAGCCATTCCCAAAGTGAGCCTACCCTCTGCTTGTTCTTTGACCTCCTCCCATAAATCTGGGATAGTTTTCTAGAGAAATAGCTTTTACATTCCCTCACCTATTTGGTCCTTGATTTACCCAGCATAGATGCCAAGTAACATTTACACGATGGATTAAGGACCCTCTGAGATCATCGCTGTTCTCCATGGCAGACTGTGCATTTGCAAAAGCTTGACTGCATTCTTGTTGACAACCAGCCATTTCTTCTTTTTCTTTCTTTCTTTTTTTTTTTGGGGGGGGGGGTTAAATGTGTATTTATTTTTGAGAGACAGAGTGCAAGCTGGGGAAGGGCAGAGAGAGGGGGACAGAGGATCCGAAGCAGGGTCTGCGCTGACAGCAGAGAGCCCAACGTGGGGCTCGAACTCACGAACCTTGAGATCATGACCGGAGCTGAAGTCATAAATCAACCACTGAGCCACCCAGGTGCACCCCTCTTCTTTTTCTTCATTATAAAAACTCCACCCCCTTTTTTGGAGGGTGGGGGAATGGTTAACTCATCATTGTTTCCAGGTCTCAAAATACTTTTTTCCTCATCTATTTTCTTTGGTGACCCCCAACTCCAAACACCTTTCTCCATGGTGCTGGTTGAATTACAATTTGTTTTTTACAGCCTTTATTTTAGGCTGTAGATCTTCACTGGTACAGAGTATACAAGGTGAGCCCTTGGTTTGGCAAGCCTTTTGTCTCTGCTCCCTAAACCTCTGGTGTCAGGATTAGATGAGAAATAAAGAGTTTGAAACATTCTATTCAGTTGATTGGCAAACAATCATTTCAGATGCAAAAAACTCTATCTGCATGAAAGGATTTTGTACACTGATTTTGAAAAAAAAAAAAGAATAGGAAAAAAAATAAAATGATTCCTTGGATAATCAGAGTCAGAATTTCTTTGACTCTCTGGAGAAAAATCCCATGCTAGCTCCTTCACATTTTTTTTTTTCCTTCAGCAGCCTGTATTAGAGTGTGGAAAAGCAGCAGGAGGAGAAAAAAGTCTGTAATTTTAATGGGACTATGGAGACCACTTTGAAATATTGAACATTTCCATGAGAACAAATAGCTTCTACCTGATGTCATAGCCGCTTGTTCTCTTTAAGGATCCAAGCGAGTAGGCGAGTTTTCCTGACGTAGGGTATGGTTGGGTCCTTCAGGACATTGAAGGATGTCACTCGTGGGGCATGGTCGGCTCCCTGGACTGTGCCTGTTCCCTGAGCCAGGACTTTGATTTCAGCGTTCCTTTCTGTAAAGCCACGGCCACTGCAGCCCAGCAGTGACTCAAGCAGATGGCTGTTGGTGACAAGCCTCTTCTGATTGGTAATAAAAATACCAGAAGCTACACTGCATTGTGTACAAATACGTGAGGCTATTGCAGATTCCTTTGTATCTCTAGATTCTATTTTGAGAGCGGGTTGATCTTCTCCATGCAGAACCCTCACAGAATGAGCAATCACGCCAGGTGGGTGCTTGAAGCGCTATTGCAGTTTGTGAAAGTCAAGATTTGTTTGTTTGTTTGTTTGTTTGTTTTAATCAGCCTTCAAAACCATACCCTTACCCTCTAGGATTTCTGACTGACTGCCCGTGATCTGGGGTGGGGAGGAGGAGAAAGAATTTGGATCTTATACAAAAACCATCAGAGGCTCTTCCCAGTTGAAAAACGAACTCAGATTGTACTGCCTCTCTCTTCCCTTAAGAGATGCTGCTAAATGAACAATATTGTGGGAAAATGCAGAACTGCGGATGGGAACGGAATTTGGGGCAGAATCTGGGGCGCCTGGGTGTCTCGGTCGCTTGAGGGTCCAACTTCGGCTCAGGTCATGATCTCACACTCCGTGAGTTCGAACCCTGCGTCAGGCTCTGTGCTGACAGCTCAGAGCCTGGAGCCTGTTTCAGATTCTGTGTCTCCCTCTCTCTCTGACCCTTCCCCGTTCATGCTCTATCTCTCTCTGTTTCAAAAATAAATAAAACGTTAAAAAAAAATACATAAATAAATAAATAAATAAATAAGTTGGGGCAGAATCTAAATGCCCAGAATCCACTTCCTGCTCAATGACTCTAAGAACAGGTGAGAGTTGAAGTTTGAACTTGTTTTGCTTCATTTATGGCACTGGTTCACAAACATTTCAGCATCAAATCACCTGGGGAGCTTTTATAAAATTGCAGATTCCCAGGTCAGAACCTCACTCAGAGGTTCTAATTGAGAAAGTTTAATTTTTTTTTTAATGTTTGTTTATTATTGACAGAGAGAGAGAGAGAGAGAGAGAGCATGAACAGGGGAGGGTCAGAGAGAGAGGGAGACACAGAATCCGAAGCGGGCTCCAGGCTCTGAGCTGTCAGCACAGAACCCGACTCGGGGCTCGAACTCACGGATTATGAGATCACGACCTGAGCCAAAGCCGGACGCTCAAGCGACTGAGCCACCCAGGCAGCTCCTCTGATTGGAAAAGTTTAGACTGGGGCCAGGGATTCTATATTTGGGATGAGAAACCTAGGTGACTCCAACCTGCTACTGCTACACTAAAATGTGATATTAATAAGTTTAAAAGTCATGGGGCCAACTGTGACCCATGTCAGCTAACTGCTAACTCTGTGGCCCCAATCTACCAATCATGAGGGTTCTGGGTGGGGGTGTGAGAAGCACTGGCATGGAGAGAAAAGATAACAGATAAGGGATCAGAAGGTCTGGTTTCCAGTCCTTGCCCTGTCATTTATTAGCCATGGGACCTTGGGCAAATGTCACTGGGGGGCTCAGTGCCTCATCTATAGAATGGGGCCTATAATTCATGCCTTGCTTACCTCATTGGGTCATGAGGATCAAATTAGAAATAACTGGGTAAAAAAATTACATGTTAGAAGTCACAATATTTTCATAGAGAGGCAGTACTTTCCCTCTTGAGTCTTATGATGGTCTACTCACACTCAGCATCCCCAGACCCAAGCACCTCTGCTCAATGAACCAAGGGAAGCCTGGTTTATTGTAAGAGCTGATTCCAAATGCAGTTATCATGACCCGGAAGGAAGTGGTTTTTAGAACAGCCAGCTGCATGCTATAAAGGGAAGATTCTGGGGCTCCATCCTGCATCAGAGGCTCTGTGAGTGTGGGTGGGAATTTTAACATTGCCAGAGACCATTCTTCTATAAAAAGTGGGAGAGTCACTGGGCATGGGAATAATGGATGCTGGGGGCCTAAGAGTTGCACACACAGGTCCTCTTTCCTGCTTCCTGTGGCCCAGGAAAAAAAAAAGCATCTTGGTGCCCCAGTCTTTTCCTTCATCTCCTGCCCTTCTCCTCTATCCCGTCTACTCTTATTACCTGCCCCCTGGCGGGTCCAGCTATACATGACTGCAGCCTTTGCCGTTTTGCCCTGAAATCATCTCCCTCTATCAAAACTTGTTCCCTTCCTGTTGGTTCTCAAGCAAATAGTTTCCAAATCCAGTTCCCTTGAAGGTGTGTGGTACAGGTTCTGGCACCCCCAAAACTCAGCTTTTGTTTTTAAACAGATTTTTTTTTTTTTTATATTTTATCATTTTTTCAAAGCATTCTGTCAAGACATTTCCTAGAGCAATTCTAGCAGAGGAATATGAGTCATTAGCACCAGGTCAGGTGCTAATGGGCCAGGACAATATTGGGGACAAGGATCCCCACCCCTCAGCCTGCATAGCTGAGGAAGCCAAGCCAGCTCTCCATGCCTGTCAGTCAGCCTGATTCCAAAATGCTGATTCCTGGGCTCTCATCCTCTCCCTGGCCCACTCCCTTTCTCTATTTTAAAACAATGCGACAAAGTGTTTCCGCTTTGCATAGGGAAGGCCTCCTTTCCTTGGAGTTTTGTCATTTTATCACCCAGCTCCAGAGAGTAGCCAGCGGGGCTCTGAGCTGAGATGACGGCCTCGGATTTCCCAAAGCCTCCAATTCCTCCCCCAAGGGGTTGGCAGCCTCCCTCCTGGGCAGGGCCTGGCTCATGGAGCCCTGGTTTTCTGTTTATTGATTTCTAGTTGTGACATGTGGCTCATCATGTCAAAATTCTCAAGGCTGATGTTGCCCCAAAGTACCATTAATGAAAACTCCTTCCATGAATACTGTGTTTTGATGAGGGCAGTGAGTCTTCAGGCAACATTTCTAAGGCTTGTTTTTGCTTGGTTTGAGGGATGGTTTTTTTTTAACTTCTTTCTTTTAAATTGAAAAGAACATAAAATGGACAGTAGATTAAGAAAGGATAAATATGTAAGGTGAACTTGAGGAAAAGACTAATTTTAACAACCTCCAAGAGGGGATGAGAGGTGATGGACCCTCCAGTTGGTAAAGCATCAGAGTCAGGCAGCTACGGGTGAGGGAATGCTTGGTAGTAAGCAAAACTGAGAGCACCAGAACATAACTACTCTTTTATGATATCCTAGCTTTTACAGATATTCTCCCAGGAGTAATAGGCTGAAAAAGTCCTGCTGCATCCCATCAACATGTAGAGGAGGAATCAACAAACTGCCATCCACCCCCTATTTTTATAGATTTATTGCAATAGAGCCATACCCATTCCTACTGTCTGCAACTGTATGCATGCTACACAAAGTGATTACAGCAGATCATATGCTCCACTACATCAGAAATATTTGCTGTCTTGTCCTTTACAAAAAGAGCTTGCCCACATCTGGTCTAGATGCTGTATCCTCTAGATCATTACTTTATAAACTTTTCCCCTTAGCAACAGAATGCTTTTTTTTTTTTTTTGCAAAGAATATTCTGGGTGCCTGGGTGGCTCAGTCAGTTGAGAGTCTGACTGTTAATTTTGGATCAGGTCATGATCCCAGAGTTGTGGGATTGAGCCCCACATCTGGGTCCATGCTGAGCATGGAGCCTGACTTGGGATTCTCTCTCTCTCTCTCTGCCTCTCTGCCCCTCTCCCCTGCTCACACATACTTTCTATCTAAAATTTAAAAAAAAAAAAAAAGAAGAACAAGAAGAAGAAAGCTGGAAGTATTACAATTCCAGATTTCAAGATATACTACAAAGCTATTGTAATCAAAACAGTATGGTACTGGCACAAAAATAGACAGATAGATCAATGGAAACAGAATAGAGAGCCCAGAAATAGAGCCACACTTATGTGGCCAATTAATCTATGACAAAGTTAAGACTACATTAAAAAAAAAAGCTTTTGCAGAGCAAAGGAAACCATCAACACAACAAAAAGGCAACATACTGAATGGGAGAAGATATTTGCAAATGCTATGTCTGATAAGGGGTTAATATTCAAAACATACAAAGAACTTATACAACTGAAGGCTTAGAAAACAATCTGATTTTAAAATGTACAGAGGACCTGAATAGACATTTTCCAAAAGAAGACATACAAATAGTCACCTGACACATGAAAAGATGCTTAACATCAGTAATCATCAGGAAAATGCAAATGAAAACCACACTGAGATATCACCTTACACCTGTCAGAATGGCTAAAATAAAAAAGACGAGAGATAACACATGTTGGCAAGGATGTGGAAAAAAAAGGAACTCTCATGCACAGTTGGTGGGAATGTGAATCGGTGCAGCCACTATTGAAAACAGTATGGAGGTTCCTCAAAAACTTAAAAATAGTTCTATTTTTAATATGATCCAATGCTTCCACTACTGGGATATTTAGTGAAAGAAAATGAATACACCAATTTGAAAAGATATATACACCCCTATATTTATTGCAGCATTATTACAATAGCCAAGATATGGAAGCAACCTAAGTGTCCATTGATAGATGAATGGATAAAGAAGAGGAGGTATGTATAAAATGGAATATTACAAAGCCAAAAAAAGATAAAATCTTGCCACTTGTGACAACAGGGATGGACCTAGAAGATATCATGCGAGGCGAAATAAGTCAGACTGAGAAAGACAAATACCATATGATTTCATTCGCATGTGGCATCTGAAAAACAAAACAAATGAATGAACAGACAGATAAAAAGCAGAGTCAGACCTATAAATACAGAGAACAAACTGAAGGGCAAAAATGGGTGAAGGGGAGTGGGAGGTACGGGTTTCCAGTTATGGAATGAATAAGTCCTGGGAATAAAAGATACAGCATAGGAAATATAATGAATGGTATTGTAATAGCGTTGCATGGTGGCAGATGGTAGCTACACTTGTGAGCATAGCCAAAGGTACGGAGATCACAGTGAATCACTATGTAGTACACTTGAAATTAAGGTTACATTGTGTGTCAACTATACTCAAAAAAAAAAAAAAAAGAGTAAAGAAATCACTGCACAATATATGCTTCTTGAAGGCAGGGTACTGCCTTGGTTTCTTTGTGTCTGTCTAGTGACTGACACAGAAAATACACTCAAGATAAGTATGAAGGACGAATAATGGAATGAAGTGCCTCTAATTAAGACCCTCCATGGTCACTTTTGAATCTCTTTCTGCCCCCCTGGCATCTAATGTCTCCCCAAGAGTGATTTGTACCCACTGTCTCCTCTTCCTATATTCTCATTACTGGTTTCTGACTTTAGTCCCATTGCTCTGCTGGAACTGTTGTCACCAAGGTCCCCAATGATATTCTTAACTACCACAGTCCATGGACATTACTGAGCTCCTATCTTCAGGCGAGCCTTTGGGCATTTGACAATTTCTGAATCTTCCCGCCCCTTGGGCTTCTCATTACACCACAACCTCCTGGCTGTTTTTGCTTGTTTTTGATCTTGCTTCCCTGTCTCTGAAACTGGCTCCATTTTGCCTGCCCCTAAACGATGGTGTCCTATAAGTACTGACATTGCAGCAACTGAAATCTAAATGTCGAGTGCTACAAGTCACAACTTCAAGTGTATCCTCCTTCCTAAATTTTGGACTCATTTATTGAATCCCTTATGACACAGCCCCGCCTGGCACCCCCAACTCAAACTTTCCTAATCTGAATTCACTGTGGCTCTCACAAGCTGCTTCCTCTGATGACACGATTGCCTGGCCTATTCTTGTCAACTTCAACCTGGGTGCTTCAACTCGAACAGCAAACACCAGATTCTGCCCACTTTGCAATCTAAGAGTTTCTTTTTTTTTTTTTTTAAAGAGAAAAACCATTTTTTGTTTAATAAATTATACAGAAATGGGTTTATTATTTTGTGACAAAAATGCAAAGTATGATGAATTATTAATCTCTTTCAATTTATTCAAATTTTTAAAATTTTATTTTTTTAATTTACATCCAAATTAGCATATAGTGCAACAATGATTTCAGGAGTAGACTCCTTAGTGCCCCTTACCCATTTAGTCCACCCCCTCCCACACCCCCTCTAGCAACCCTCTGTTGTTCTCCATGTTTATGAGTCTCTTATGCTTTGCTCCCCTCCCTATTTTTATATTATTTTTGTTTCCCTTCCCTTATGTTCATCTGTTTTGTCTCCTAAAGTCCTCATATGAGTGAAGTCATATGATATTTGTCTTTCTCTGACTAATTTCACTTAGCATCATACCCTCCAGTTCCATCCACATAGTTGCAAATGGCAAGATCTCATTCTTTTTGATTACCAAGTAATACTCCATTGTATATAAATACCACATCTTTTTTGTCCATTCATCCATCAACGGACATTTGGGCTCTTTCCATACTTTGGCTATTGTTGAGAGTGCTGCTATGAGCATAGGGGTGCATGTGTGCCTTCAAAACAGCACCCCTGTATCCCTTGGATAAATACCTAGGAGTGCAATTGCTGGGTCATAGGGTAGTTCTATTTCTAGTTTTTTGAGGAACCTCCATACTGCTTTCCAGAGTGGCTGCACAAGCTTGCATTCCCATCAATCTAAGAGTTTCTTGACTCCGTCCCCTTTATTCATCTCTTATCACTCCCTTGGGATGATGAGTGTCCCAGTTGGTCTCCTGAACCTTAGAGTGTAGCCCATTCTCCTCTGTGCAGCTGGAGGGATTATGTCATTCCTTGCTCCCCCAGTGCCCACATACTTACAAGCTCTCCGTGGCATCCCACTGCTCATGGCCTCAAGGCCAGAGTTTATCAACTTTACTTACAAGGTTGTACAAGGGCTTGTTCCTATGGTCTCTCTGATCTCATCATAGATACCTCTCTTCACTCACGGCCTCTGAGCCATGCTGCATGCCATGCTTCTTCCAACCAAAGAGGCTTAATCCAACCTTTGCCTTTGTCTGATATGGCCATCCCTAAATAACACTTATTCATCCTGTGACTCTGAACCCAAACACCACTTTCTCTGGGATGCTACTTTCCCTGACTGAATCAAATGCAGCCACCATGGGATTTCGGGGCACCATGAATGTCTCCTTCCTAACTCTTGCACTTGTCTTATACTTTTGTGCCTGGTTTTGTAATTATTGCTTGATATATACCTCCTACTAGACCCTAATCTCCATGTGGGCAGGAACAAAGTCTGAATTTACTCTTCCACTTATCCCAGTGGCTACCCCAGCACTGCATGTCCTGTAAGTGGTACGTGAAAGTGCAAATAGTCATTGAGTGAATAAAATTGTGTCCCTTTGTAGAATTGTTCCCCTTAAATGTCTCCTGAATACATTCTACCCGAAAGATACACCAGATCTTATCTGGGCTTGCCCTTAAATGATTCCCCATTGGCTGCAGGATAAAGTTAAGCCTCATGCCATACAAGCCCTGTCATGATCTTGACCATTCTCTGGGCTCATCTCTTGGCCTCACTGTTGGGAACTTTATGCTGTTGCAACCCAGGCCTCCTTCCTGTTTTTAGCACACATCATCCTATGTCATACCTTTGTTCCTTGTGCAGACTTCACTCAGATTCACTGACTGTTAACATTTCGCACATTTGCTTTCTCTCTCTGTCTATATGTGTATGTGTGAGTATATGTGTACTTGGGGGAGGATTTGAGAGTAAGTTGAAGCCATCGTGACACTTCGCTGCCGAGTATTTCAGCGACTGGCATCTAAGAATAAGGTCATTCTCCTCTATAACCACAACATAATTATCACACTTTGGAAATTTAGCATTAACAGAATACCATCATGCAGATTAAATTAATATTTTCCCAATTGTCTGAGTAATGAAATTTATAGCTCCTTGTTTTATTTTGTTTTGTTTTCCCTCACCCAGTTTTGCTCCTCCCCCATCCCCTGTTCTAGGTCTGGTTTGCTGCCTCTACTTCCTCATTTCCACTCTGATTTCAGAAAGGGCAGAAGTTTCAAGCTGTACATCAAAACCTGTTTCTTCTATCTGAGCACAGAGCTTGTCCTCATTCCGGGCTCCCTTTGAAGTTGGGTGTGTGCCTGTGTGGCCAAGTTCTGATGGGTACAACCTTCAAGGTCAAGGTTTTTAAGAAGTAGAGAGATCTCATCTGCATTCTCTCCCTTTACCAGCCGAATGTGGACAATGAAGATAAGGCTCTAGGGAACAGTGGAGACACAAGATAGAAGGAGCCCTGGGTCTTCAAATCACTGGACAGAGGAAAGTGTCACGCCAACCAGGGACACATGCCTTGGGTTGTTAGATGGGTAGAAATAAGTTTCTATTATGTTTGAGCCCTTATACAGCTGTGGATCTACTTGTTACAGCAGCCAGTATCACCAAATGAAGTTAAAGGTCCTTCCGTGGAAAGGGAGTGGCTGGAACTTCTCACCCAGAACCTCTTACCTCAGGGGAGAAAGAGCAGTGCAGGGGAGGCTCAGATGTCACAGGCCAGGAAACAGGTAGTCCCAGGAGCTAAAGCCCTGGGACAGAGAAGGAGCACCAATAGGTACAGGAGCTCAGCCCACAGGAACTCCAATCCCGGGTCTCTGTCTTCCAACTTCTATGCATGCTTGTGTCTAACTATGCCTTTGTGCAATGAGGAGTCCATTTCTTAAGTTGTACCAGAGAAATTAGTCAACACAGAGGCTTTTTTCTAAATGCAGAAAACTAACAAAATAGAGAAAATCCATAAAAGTTTGCTTTGACAATATGAAGATAATATGAACAAAGAATTACAGCCACTGTGTGAACTTCTCATTTTGTCTAGTTACTATGCAGCACAATAAGAAGACTTATCATTAAATATGTCAGATTTG
Organism: Acinonyx jubatus; assembly: GCF_027475565.1. Lineage (NCBI taxonomy): Eukaryota > Metazoa > Chordata > Mammalia > Carnivora > Felidae > Acinonyx > Acinonyx jubatus. Next base: position 185,825,138 of record NC_069380.1, on the reverse strand, counting down.
CTTTGTTGTCAGTTTATTTGATCACGACGCCAAACTTTCATCTTGAATGTACAGCCTGCATTTTTCATGCTGCAGCTCACAGCTTAACAAACTAGAGTCAAACTCACTATCCTCTATCATAAACAGCTTTATGGCTGAGTAAAATTTGAGAACATTTCATCAGTATTTACGTTTTATGGGTTTTGTCAACTTGCTTTAATTTTCGACCGTGTGGACTGAATTAGAAAGATGCTAAGCAGTGAGACTGTTGCTGAGCCAGAGATCTGAGGCTTTCGAGGGATCCTTTGGTCTTAGCAAAGCCTGGCTGCTTCATGCCACACTCCTGGTCGGTCAGACCAGGCTGAGGTTTGCCCATCAGTCTGACTTTGCTTCCAAGACCTCCGCATCTCCTTACATTAAATTAATTGTATATATTACTTGCAATATTGTATATATTAAGTGCATAATAATATACCAAAGTTATTAAAGTGTTCTGGCAAAACTACTCTATGTGAGCAGAGGAAAATATCACAGTCCAATACCAGATGATGCTAATAAAATAATAATAACAGCATCCAACACTTACTGAGCAGATACTATGTGCCAGGTACTGCCCTAACTGTTTTCCAACTTAATGAATGTTTACAGTAATCCCAGGAGGGAGGAAGAGTGGCTCATTACTTCCTCACATAAATTTTGAGACAATACAGAACTTCCCAAAGTCACAAAGCCTGGCTAGCTGGGGCTAACCCATAGATGAGGTAAGTAACCTCACTCGCTCCTTCCAACTTCTCTTTTACTACACTTTCTCCTTTACTACATCTTGAGAAAATACCAGTCCTGGCTTAGGTGAAAGGGAGAGGGAGGGGGATTTGTGTTCACTGCTCCTCACTGCTCATTGAAAACTTGGGGAGTGTTGACATTGTTGTGGGCTGAGGTAGGAGAGCTCATATCGCACCTGTTCAACAATGATATATTCAACAAATGTATATTGTATTCAACATGTATATATAAGATAAATATAACACACACACACATACATAAAACAAATATATGTACATATATATTGCTGGGTGCTGAAGACAACCTTGTTCTCAACAAGCTTATGATTTCCTTGGGTAAGGCTGAAGGGTGAACAATTACAATACACTGGAAAAGTGCTGTGATGACAGGAGTGTGGGCCTCTGTGGGAAGGAACCTCTAACCCAAATTTAGGGGCAAATGGGGAAGGCTTCCTGGAGAAAGAGGCATCTATGCTGAGACCTATAGGACAGGAGGGAACAAAACAGGAGAAGAAAGAAGGCAAGAAAAGAGAGTTCCAGGCTGTGGAAGCAGCACCACACTAGTGGTCTGTACCAGGAGAGACGGTTACATACGGCCCATGGACACTACACTGGCTTCACCAGATGAAGCGCTAAACAGCCCTTTCCAGAAAGTTTTCTCCTCTCTACTACAGGGCCTGATTTTCTCGACATTGATCCATTGACAAATGTTTCTATCAATAAACCAATCAGATTTATTATTTACTACACAGAAGGCACCGGGTGAGGCCTAGAAGAGAATTCCAAGAGCTCTGAAACTCTGCTTCTAGTTTCAAAGAGTTTACTGAGTGTGGGTCTGGAACATTCTCAGAGGAAAAAACAAGAGAGAGGGAGAGAGAGAGAAATTTAATAGTAATCCAGACATTAAAGGAGGAGGAAGAATGTTAGGAGGCTGAAACACTCAGCCTGGCTTTAGACCCTCACTCAGCCACACCCTCACTATGCAAGCATGCTTGAGCTACTCAACCTTTCTGAACTCCGGCTCCCCATTCATTGAGTGGGAAAAATAAAAGGTCCCTTTCAGGAAGATGGCAGGGATTAAATAGGGACCTCCTGTACAGCACCTAGCATGCTGCCCAGCACAGAACAAGCTCTCGATAAATGTCTTAACCATGATCATATTATTATAATTTCCATTAATTCGCCCCATAAATACTTGGGTGCCTCCTCTGTGGTGCCTCTTGTACTTTTTATTTCAGGACTCCTGGGTTCATGACACACCAACCATCACCCCAGCACCCGACTCCTCTTCTTCCATTGGACTCTGCCCTCAAGCCTGCAGCATATAGCCAAAGAAACACAACTCATGAGCCCTGAGGAAGCTGGTTCGCCTGTCTAGAAGCCATCCTCAAAGTCTCCTGGGCACTTCCCCAAGTCTCCCCGGCCTGTTTGTCTCTGCACACACAGATTGCTTTCTCCTGACCGCTTGCAGCCCTGTCTTTACTTGGCCATTAATTGTACATCATCCCTGACATCTTTTACCGTGTTCTGCTATATTTTTATTTATTATTGATTCTACACATGCCTAACATTTGCTAAGTCCAAACCATGTGCTGACAGCACTTAGCAATGATCTTGCTGAAGGGATAAAAGACTATTAAATTGGGTTGAAACCTCTAGTTTTAAACCGTTATAGAGTGCATGCTCAAACAGAATCAGGAACCAAAGGCATATTTGTGTAAAAGAAAAAAACAAAAAACCAAAAATGCTAGCATCTAGTCAATTACCCAGTAAAAAACAAGACTTATGTGAGAGTTTTAAAATAACAACACTGAAAGCAACTCTTATTTATTTGTTTGTATGTTTAATTCATGGATGATGGTGAGGAGGTCTCCTGTGTTTTTAACCCCGGTGCCTGGGGCAACCGGAGCACCATTCGGAGAGGCTGGAGGATGACGGGAGAGCAGGTATGATGGTGATGGTGAGACACAGTAAGTTTAAGTTGCAGACAAGTTAATTTCAAGGCCATAGTAGGCCGCACAAGTGAAAATGTCCAATCAAGCAGCTGGCAGTCTGGGAATGGAGTTGAGGAGAGAGGACAGGGCAGAAGTGGATAGAGGCATCCTTCCCAGAAGAGATAGCCACACTTTGAGCAGAAGTCTTTTGGTGCCAGACATCCAAGGAAGGGGCACACATTTACCAGGGTGAGTAACACATCGCCAGGCCTCCTTGGACTTCTTTGCCCAAATTGGAGAAAACTGACCGAGACCCAAGAGGTCTGGGGTAAAGCCCCGGAGGCTTACCTTTGAATTTTCCTGTTCTATCTTAAAACATCCTGTGAATTTTCCATTCCACTCCACAATACACAAATAATATTTTAAATTACTTTTGAGTAAAACTGACTGTGATGGATGACAGGTGGCATTTAGCCTGTGGCTTCACATAGGACAAATTATCCCAGGCATAAGAGGGAGTTCACACTTCAGCTTGAAAAGCAAGGCATTCAGCAAGGAGCCAAGTGTTTGTTTTTGCTTTTGTGTTTTTCCCCCTCTTTGGCAGGGATCAGATCATGAGACTGGCTAGCCAATTAGCAGGGCAAGCATGGGAGTGAGTGGAACCCCAGACAGGGAAGTTTTGATGAGGGTGAGGCCATCAGGAAAGGTCTGGTTGCTGAAAGGGTACGTAGGTGAGGGGATTGCCTGAGTTGCATCACGTTTTGGGGCCTTACTGGACAGAGTGAGGGATGCCAGAAGGGACAATGAAGTGTTGGGATCCTGGGTCTTGGCACTGTTATTGACCATAAGTGGAAGGGGAGGGAGAATGACCGGGGCTAGGCCTTCAGGGCGCTGTTTGCTTTGGGGCTATGTGAACCAAGGACTCTAGAAGGTTCTCTGCAGGGCCACTAACAGGCTGAGATTTCTCTCCAGACTGGAAACAGATTGCTGGAGCTTCCGTCCCACGGCATATTTCACTAACAGATTGGGTGCGATCTTCCCTGAGATGGGGGTGTTTCAAAAGCAGAGGAGGAAAGGGAAGCTGGAAGTGGGGGAAGGCAGCCTTCAGCTTCAGTGTGGCTTCAGGACAGTTCTTGCAGATGTGGGCAGAGCGACAACTGCCGGTTCTCTGAGCCTCTGGAGATTTAGCAAACCTGGGGACGAAGGTGGGGGCAATGCAGATTATACAAGAGGATCCCGAGGGCCTTCTGGACACAGAGCCTCGCTCAGGATGGGTTTACTGTGCGTGTGAAAGGCACATCTTTCTTTCCTTGCACCAAATTAAACCAATTTGATCAAAATTTGTAATGCAGAAGAGCATAATTAAATTGAAGATTTTAATTAGGCACAGTTTTGATGAAACTTAACGGAGCCGGCAGGAATACTCTTGCTGTCTATTAGACATAATCCTGCCTGGTGAAGAGCTCTTTAGTTGACTGTCTTTAATGACTGCCCAGCACTCAGTCTCCTCACTGGTGCTCCAGCCAGCCTAGAAGCAGAGAGGTGAGAGGGGCCTGGGGAGAGGAAGGAGTGGGGTGTACATCCACAGGGTGGCAGCTCTCCTCAAAGGAATGGTGCTGCTAAACTTTGGGGGTACCCAATTATCCCCTTTTCATCTGCTACAGTGGAGAAATCGTGCAGAATTATGTTGAGGGCAGTTTCACAGTAATGAGTCAGGAAGGAGAGGGCAGGGCTCCCCACAGCCTGAGAGGAACCTCTGCTGGCCTTCTTTGCTAATTGCTGGCACCTCTCAATGACACTTCACAAAGCTAGAATCTTCCACCAGCCTCGGGCAGAAAAGCCCTTAAAGAAGGCCTCCCCGGGGTAGAGATCTGGGAAGAGCCCTCAGCCTGCCTGCCCAGACTTTCATAAACACTGCATCGCTGAAGGAAGGAAGGAATGAACAAAGCAATTAATGAATAAGTGATTCACCCTGGAACTCTGCTGACAAAGAGAAGGAATTAAAAAGTATGGGCTGGTCATGGCTGCTGCCTTTTTACAAACAGTGGCTGGGCTTCAGAGAGAAACACTCCCTTTCTTTCCTCATCTCTCCCTTCTTTCCTTTATCCAGCCAATTTTCTGGAGGGCTCCTTGCAGCAAGCATGCTCCCAGGCACTGTATATTTTATGGCAAGTATGTAAGGGTCCGTGTTCCCTGCCCTTCTGGAGCTACCAGACTACTGGGAGAGAGAGACAGTAGGTATATAATTAGGAATTAGGAGAAACTCTGAGAAGGAATAACAGAGAAGTCTTACTTTGGACGAGGCCAAGGATCAGCAAACCCCAGCTGAGGGGCCAAATTTGACTGATGCTTATTGTCATGAATAGAGTTTTATTGGAACGCAGCCACACCTATTCATTTGCATTTTGTCTGCCGATGCTTTTGCTTCAAAAGCAGAGCTGAGTAGTTGTGACAGAGACCTTATGTCCTGCACAACCTAAAATATGTATCATCTGGCATCTTATGGAAAATGTGTGCCAACTCTGGTTTAGATGGCCAGGGCAGGCCTCTCGAGAAGATGAGATTTAGCTCAGACCTGGAGAAGTTAGCAGGGTAAGGAGTTCCATACAGGAGGAAGATCAGCAGGTGTGGTCCCACAGTAGAGAGGAGTTGGGTGTGTTCAAGGACCTGGAGGAAGGTCTGTTTGTTTGACTATAGTGGTGATGGAAACACAGGGCCTAGATGAGTTGCAAGTGGAGAGAGGGCCCTTTCACTCTGAACCTTACCATTCAGACCCTGAAAAGGGATTTGAATGTGGATCTAAGTGCCCCAGAAAGCCCTCAGAGGGTTTTAAGCAAGGGTGTGATGTACTTTTTTTTTTAAATTTTTTTTTTAATGTTTATTTATTTTTGAGACAGAGAGAGACAGAGCATGAATGGGGGAGGGTCAGAGAGAGAGGGAGACACAGAATCCGAAGCAGGCTCCAGGCTCTAAGCTGTCAACACAGAGCCCGACGCGGGGCTCAAACTCACGGACAGCGAGATCATGACTTGAGCTGAAGTCGGACGCTCAACCGACTGAGCCACCCAGGCGCCCCGATGTGATGTACTTTTTAAAGAAACTTCTGGCCCCGCTGATCAGAGGGGCTTGAAGAGGAAACCATCCCTGTCTTGATTCGATAAAGCAAGAGACTGTGGCAGCTTGGATCAAGGTCACATAAGTGGAGGTGGGGAGTCATGGGCAGATTTGGAATACATTTGGGAGGTAAAATTGACACAGTTTAGAAATAAATTAAGTGGCAGAGGAGACAGAGTAGAAAGGTCAAGAATGATCCCACCCAGCATTTTGGCTAGAGGGACTAGGGAAAGGATGATACCATTTGCTGAGGTTGGGAGAGAAGAAGCCTGGGTGGAATGATTTAAGAGGTCAGCACTTTTTATCCTCCTTAAAATTGATATTCTTGTGAGACTCCAAGTGGAGATGACAGGGACACCATTGGATATATGACCCTGAAGTGCAGACGAAAGGCCCGGGCTGAAGATAAAAATTTGTGAGTCATCGGCATATAGATGGTATTCAAGCAACGGGACTGGATGAGCTCACCTAGGGTGGGAGGTAAAGAGAGAAGGAAAGGGGGCCCATGGCTGATGATTTTATGCAGGCTGCTTAACTTCAGTTTGGCCTGTTACTCATTGGTATTTATCAAAGCACTAGGCTGAGGGTAAATTACTGAAGAGACTTAATTAAGGAATATGCTTAAAGAAATGCCATGAATTATTCTTAAGCATATGCAGCTACTCTCAGATGATCTCCCCCGCAAAGGGGAAGCAAATGAAGAGCCTTATATCTCTTCATAAAAACAAAATACAAGTGGCATATGCATTGTTTGAATGGTTTCCTTTTCTGAGCATTTATACATCCTTCTCCAAGTTGACTGATAGTTGAGTTGTTTAAAGTGGTGGTTCTTGATCACAGCTTCCTAGCAGAGTTATCTGACCAGCTGGTTAAAACTATGGATTCCCTGGGTTCCCACCCAGAGTGATTTCATAGGTCTGGGGTAAAGTTCTAAGAATCTTTATTTTAATGAGGATTTTAGGAGATTCTGATATGGGAAGCCAATGATTTGGCATATGGTAACCATACTTTTCTCTGGTATTTCAAAGGCAAACTTGAGATTGCCCCACTCAAACAACCATATATTCTGAATTGACGATGATCTGAATTTGTGAGCTAGGGGTAACATATAAATATTGTACTTATGGGGCACCTAGGTGATGCATTCGGTTGAGTGTCTGAGTCTTGATTTCAGTTCAGGTCATGATCTCACCGTTGTGAGATCGAACCCCGTGTTGGGTTCTGTGCTGACAGCCCAGAGCCTGCTTGGGATATTCTCTCTCTCTCTCTCTCTCTCTCTCTCTCTCTCTCTCTCTCTCCCCCCCTCTGCCCACCCCCGCTTGCACTTTACCTCTCTCTCTCCCTCTAAATAAATAAATAAAAACATGTAAACATTGTGTGTATGCATACAATGGAATCATGAGTTATCATGTCCCTGCTTGCTTCCTCTTTCTCAACACGTCACTGAGGCCTCAAAATCTTAGTTCATAAAAATACTTCAGCCAACACACACATATATACAACATTCACACATACACATACAATGTCTTTCTTTCTCTTTCCTTCTATTTCCTTCTTGTGCATATGCACATCCCTCTGGGTGTGCAGGTGTGTGCACACACATGCCCTGTATGAATCTTTGCCAACACTGTCTAGGTTCAGGTCCTCAGCAACTTTCAATCAAACTATTAGTTTCCTGATCAAGTAACAGTTTCTCAATTGCTCACTTTGCCAGTCCAGTCAATACAAGCTGTAGTCCATCCTCCAAATTGCTGTTGGAGGTATCTTTCTTAAACAAAGCTGATTCCTTCAAGCTCCTACTTTGTGAGAAAACCCTCTATTTGGTTCCTCAGTGCCTGTTGAGAAGAGTCCGTACCCCTCGTCATGACATTCAATGACTGCTATAGAGGGACACCGATCTTCTTTGTGATCGAGGCTTCTTCCATTCCTGATACCAATTCACTCCCGCCCATCCACTCTTACCCACCTACTCCAGCCCAATCACACCTGCTTATTCACACCTGCCCCTTCACATCTGCTCAGTCACCTCTGCCCCTCTACACTGTCTATCAACACCTGTCCACACACATTCACCCATGTACACTTATCTATTCACCTGCCCATTAACTCCCATAAATACACAACTCCATGTCTTGGCCTGAAATTTATTCATTCCTATAAGTGCCTGGTTAGCTTTTACTCAGATCCAGCTCAGATGTTCCCTTCACTCTAAAGTCTCCTTCAGCTCTAGAGGTAGAGCATGATATTTTCCTCCTAGCAATTCGCACATATCAAACTAGCACTTTGCACATATCTTTACTGAAACATTTACCATGTTGCATTGTGATTATTTGTTCCTTTCTCACCAATCCCCACTTCCTAAATCAAATTGTGAAACTATTCATCTTTATCCATAGTGCTTAGCTCAAATGCAGGCTTAAATTAAGCCCTTGATAAATGTATTGAGGAACTTTCCTCCCTGTTGCCTTGCTGTCAGGCTTTCAGTGACTGAGTTCTCGAGGTTGATCATCGTGCCTATCTGTGGCAGCCCATCTTCCATCTCCAATTTGTTGGAGCCTAGGAAAACAGATTGCTGAGCTTCTTAGAATTTGGGGGAAAACAAGGGTCAGTGGGTTCCTAGAGGGCACCGGAGTGACTGCCTCTGAGTAAAGTGCTTCAGCTTTCGTGCTCCCTCTGAGTAAAGTGCTTGAGCTTTCCTGCCGCCTCATATCTTGCTTCCTTCTGGGTTCTCAGTTGTGTTGTGGTAGTTTAGGCTCTTGCATACCAATCTTTAGACAATCAGGAAGTGCACATTATGCACACACCAAGTAGAAACACATTTTTCCTTGTCTTCATTCCCAAAAATTAAAATAGAGAACAATACAGATGAAAGGCCATAAAAATTCACAGTAGGTGGTGTCCTTAACTTAGAGTCCAAACATGGACTTCAGAACCCATGAATCCTTGCTATGCTATATATGACATATGTGCATATGCAGGTGGATTCTTCTAGGGGTAAGTTTTATAAGCTTTATAAGATTCCCAAAAGGGCCTGAGACCTGTGGAGTTAAGACCTACAAACTTAGAATATGTTTTTGGGTCTTTCTTTTTTCACACCTGTCTTTAAAATTAGCACATGAATCTTAAAAGACCATGGGAATGTGAATTATCCCAATACTATATGTGGGCTCCCTTGTCTTCCAATCTTTTCAAGCATCTCCAAACTTGCTTCTTTCACCTACTATTTTATCCTCCGAGCCAGGAGAAAGCAAGGCGGTATCGTTTCTAATGAGTCTTGTAAATAAACCTGACTTCCGCTGTATTGGATCACTGTAAAGCAATTCCCTGAAGCCCAAGGGATTAAATAATAGAGGAAAATACTCTCCACTAAACCATGCAGATGGTAGAAAATATTCTTGCTATGGTAATTTACACAGATTACTCCATGACAAATTGGTTGTTTGAGCCAATCATGTTGATCAGTAAAACACTGTTCAGGTTTTCTCCTGAGTTGAGAAATATTGCAAATGCATTGTGAGGCCCGGGGTCTTTGTTACTGACTCACCAGCATGCAAATGCACTTTAAAAAATGCTCAGTGGTCTTAAAGCCAGAGCAAGCGTGTTCTGCTTGCCAAACAGTTGTTTTCAGTCTTCCACATAGAAACTGCCAGGATCCATTTAACATTCTTTGAGCGGAGCTGCCACCAGGGTCACTTGGAAAAAGGACATGAGCTACCACATGGTGGTGGATGACCTTGGTGGTTTCATCTCTCCTCCATCTTCCACTGTCCCCAGTCTGTTCTTCCTCATGTATTTCCATCTCACTGCATGATGCCCATCCACCCACTTGACCAAATAGGAAACTATGGACACCATCTTGACTCCTCTCTCTTCTCATTGCCACTCCTAAGTCCTGTTGAGTTTACCAACTCTCTTTTCATATCTCCTCAGTTCCTTTGGCTCAGATCACCGAAATCTCTTGTCTGGATGGTAGCAGGGGCTTGCTAACTGGCCTCCCTCCCTCCAACCTGTAACACCTTCTGAAAAACAAGTGCCTGTGTCCATTCCAGGTATCTAGATGCCATGTGCCCATCTCCCTACTGGTGGGGGTGGATAGTATTTCACATGTCTGTCCATTTAACCCCAGCCTGCATTTCATAATCCACCTTGGGATAGGATCTTGGGATAGAATTCTCTGCTGCAAATTATGGGCCTTTGGAACCAAGTTGAGATTATGCTCTAAGGATTCAGTCACTTGTTTCTGTGATGGCAAGAGGTTTAAAGACTCAATTTAAGAAAGGCCTTCTTTGGTAGCAATAGTTTCTTGATTGACTATTCCCAGTCTTCCCCCCACCCCCAGGAGAACTCTTCTTTCCTTTTTGGAGGTCCTGGTGAGACTGTCAGTGAGGGTGTCCCAGTCTCACCATAGAAATTATCTGTGACCCAGACTGGCCAGTCCATGTGCTCCCGACTTCCTGGACCACAGAGACTAGCTCATGTCTGGGCATGGAACCAGGCCAGGCCAATTAGAGTCTCTGGGATTGGTATTTGAACACAGAAAAAGAGAAATCCTCTTTCCTTTGAGGATACTAACCTGGGAGGATGTAGGTGTGTGGCTGCTCGTAACCATTATGCCATTGGTGAGATCTTATCTGCAAAATGTAGTCAATCAAGACAAGTGATGACGGTGGTGGCAATGGTGGTAGTAGTGAAGGTGGTGACAATATTTATCAAGCGCTACCCATATGCCACCATCTGTGCTAAATACATGTATTAACTCATTTAATCTTTACAGACCTTATACTTATGATTGTTATTATCATGATTGCAATTATTATTGCTATTATTATCCTTATTTTACAGATGAGGAAACTGACACTGAGGGCTTAAATCACTCAAGGTTTAAAAAGTTATTAAGCGGGGCAACCTGGCTCCTGAGCCCATGCTCTCAACCATTTTACTTTGCTGCCTCTAGCAGTATTGACCAAAGAGGAGAACGGGGAGGGATACACCAGCCCCAGGACAGTGTGGAGCCCCTGGATCCAGCCATGTCTGAACCCAGGGCTCCTGGATTCTCAGCAGTAACTTAATATATTTCCTTCTTTTCTTTCTTTCTTTCTTTCTTTCTTTCTTTCTTTCTTTCTTTTACTTAATCCAGTTTGAGTTGGATTCCTATCCCTTGCAACTTGCCTAAAATCCTCTGCCTTCCATCATCTCTCATTTCACTCTTGTCTTACTACTTATCTTATGGAATAATAATTTTTTTTAAATATTAGAACATTGTAAAAATTTGAAGAATATAAAAAGACATCATGAAGATATCTTTAAAGGAGAAGTTATCTTAAATCATAAAATTTTTGAGATGAGAAGCTTATCATAAAATTTGCATGTGATACAACCAATTCAAGAGAATTACTATCTTTGTTTTCTTCCAGTCTTTTTTTCTAAACATTTGCATATACTCATATGCACAGAGAAGGTCATATATACGTTTCTTCTCCTTCTTTTTTCACTTAACACTATATCACGTGCATTGTCCCTTGTGAAATATTTTCAAAAGCATAATTTTAATGGTATCTTAATTTGCATGTATGCATGGATGTATCTTTCCACCAACTTATATAGGCTTCCTAGTGCTTGACTTCATTCCTGCTCTAACCTTCTGCTCTGGAACAGGAAGGATACCAAAGACTGTGAGGACAGCCTTGGCCTCTGCTTGTGTTTCTTGGCCTGTGTCTTAGTGTTCAGGCCCCTGGTGACCAGCCCTAGAACCCACATCAGCCCTCGCTACAGCTCAGCTTCCCAGCCAAGGAAGGTGACTGTCAGAGATGTCAGAGGCAGAGGCCATTTGCTGCTACTCATCCCTTTGCCCACGAGCAGGAGCCAGGAAGGCTCTGCAGTCAGTGGGCTGGGAATAAGATATGCACACGGAAAGGTCCAAGCTTCTGTCACAGATCAGCAAACAAAAAGCCAGGATGGCTCGGCAGCTCCAGGCATGATTTATTCTAAGGCATGCAGAGTTACCAGTTAGCACAGTAAGAAACCTCTTGTTCCTGCCTTTTTAGCTCCACACATCAATAACAATTTGCTTGGCAAAGCCCCAGGTGCTGGATCTAAATATGCAAACCGCCAGGGGGAAACACGAGGATAACGTGGAGAAATTAGATTTAAAATATCAAATAAACTCTTTTCGCTGTATCCCTCCCAGTTAGTGCTATATAAAGGCTCATATCGTTTATGAAGCATTAAATGCCACATAAATGACTAGTTATTGATGTGTGGATGAGAGAAAATGAATGGAAAGAGTAAAAATAGCACAACTATGTATGATGCAGATGTCAGTCTCCTATCTGATAAATTTCTGGATGTGACCCCAAGCTATGAGCAGGAGTGATTAAGAAGGTAGGCTTCAAGTGCTCCAAAAGGCACCTAAGGAAAAGGCTAGAGACAGAAGTGGCCCTGGGTAGTCTATAGCCAAGGAGAATATGAAGCCAGGGTTCAAAACAGGGCAGTCATTCCAAGTCAAGTTAAAGCGCAAAAGCAGACACATCCACCCATCCATCCATTCACGCATATTTCACTATCAATTATACTACAGCCTTTGCAACTATTCATTAACTCAATTTTGGACTTATTATTAATTACTATTATATACTGAGGGCTAACTTTCTGTTTGGTGTTGCAAAAAATGCTTTACTTCAATCACCTCATGTAATCCTCATAACCATCCTTTGAACGGAGTGTTTTTATCTCTTACCTATTGATGAGAAAATTGTATACCAGAGATTTTTAGCGACCTATGGAAGGTCTGGCAGAGAGCGTGTGTCAGACCCACAGACCCATCGATGCAGCCATTCTCTCCTCGATATCATAGCTGTTGAGTTTGTACCATGTACCAAGCTTTGGGTTAGGCATCGGGGCTGCAAAGGAACCTTAGACATGGCCCCTACAACACTACTGCTGGGGTAGTTGAGAGTGAACTCGACTGGAGATTTTGGGGTCAGAAGGCTGGTAGTTCCAGAGTTTGTCACCGGAACACCTAAAAAGCAGTGTTCAGAGAACCATGGTGACCTCAGGAAGAGATACTTAACTCTGCTTGGGTGGATGGGGGTAACTCAACCTAGATCTTGAAGAATGAGGCAAGGAAGTAGGAAACATACCCTGGAAAGGATGGAAGCACAAGCAAAGACAACAATAAAAAAATAATTAGAACGTTGTAGAAATTTAGAAAATGCAAAAAATCGAAAACAGCATAAAGAAAATAAAATTCCCCAGGGAGACATGAGTATGGCTGTAGAAAGCGATTCAGAGGCCACACCGCAGAAGTGAGAGGATTTGGGGACCAAGGCATCTGAGCTGTACATGTTTACATCCAATGTATTGCAGCCAAAAGCCTGAAGGTACAAATGGAGCGGTGCCACTGCAGTGGGCCCTCCCTGTCATCCCCTGCCTGGAGTCTCCACCCCTCACTCCACCCCAGTCTCATTACACTGGGTGTTTTTGTTTGCTTTGCTTTTTTTATAACACTTATCACTGAAATATTATAAGAAATTATTTGCTTCTTTTCCAGTTCGTTGCCTCTCTTCTCACTAGAACATAAACCCCAGAAGGGCAGAGATTGTGCCCATTTTATTCTCTGCTCGTTCCTCAGTGTGTAGAATAAGGTCTGGCATATGGTAGACCCTCTTTATTTGTTGAATAAATAAATGAAACCAAGAGGGAAAAAGAGGAAGATCCCGCAGCTAGTGGGTGGCAGGAACAGTGGAAGTCACGTTACAGACCAGGCTCCTACTCTCACCTGGGACTCGGGATTTCTCCCTCATCACTTTTAAGTGGTTTGGAGTCAAAATCACTTCCATTTCCCTGAATGGATTATGAAACCTAAGAAGTCGCCCCAGGCCTGCTATCCGAATGCTTCTTTCCACCTACCTTCAAAGGCTGGCAGGCAAATAGCTTGCTCTTGGCCAACATTTCCCCCTCCCGTGCCCATGGCAGACATCGCAAATCAATCATAGCAATTTTTCTCATAGCCTTAGAATCCTTGTCAATACCGTACTCCAGACAGACACTGCTAATCGATAGCAGGTGGCACTAGAGATGACACTTATTCTTCATTCTGAGCATGGACAAAACTAAACAGATGTGAGAAGGAGTAATATAAGTAAATGTAAGGAGGAAGGGACAAATCTATATTCCGAGAAAATATTGTAAGCTTCATGTCTTCAGACTTTCCCAACAATGACAAATAGAACAGTTCCAAGGCAATATAATATAGTGATTATGAACATGAGCTCTGATGTCAAGCTGGCTGGGATGCAGTCCTAGTTTTATGGTTTCCTAGCTGTGTAGTTGTGAACATGTTACTTCACCTCTCTGAGCCACAGGGTCCTCTTCTGTAGAATAAATAACCATATCTATCTAAATCATCAGATTGTTATGGAGAAACAATAAAGTCATCTGTGTGCCTGGTCCAGTGCCTGTGACACAGTACATAATCAATAATATTAGTTACTGATTTTTTTTAAATTTAGATTTGTATGCATAAAATTAACCAGGGGCTGGATCTTGAACTCCAGAAATACTTAAGCTGAAATTGGCTTGCATCCCTATATAATACAAGACCATTTTCCACTCAAACTCAAAAAGTTTTCTATTGCCTTTTCCCAATTTTTATTCATATTGAAACCACTATTGTAAAAACATTTTAAAAAATGTCTTAAACAATAAGCACTTGCCCTGATCACAGTCCTTTCACACAACTCATTTCTTTTTGCTCATTCCTTTCTAGAGTTTTCCCAAATGCAGGTAATTTTAAAAATCTTGGTTTTCCTGTTTTTTCTATTAATTCTCTGAGCCCAGAGATTTAATTTTTAGGCCTCTGTCCACCACTTTGTTTCCTGGGCAGGCACTTGGTCTCTCTCAGGCTTAGTGCCCTCATCTGTCAAATGGGGATAATAACACATGCATTGCTGACTTACTTCAGAGATTTGTTGGATGGAGCAAATGAGAAAATAGATATGAAAGTAGCATTAAGGTTTAAAAAAATAGTTGTCTTCACCACCACAAACAGGAGTTAATCTGTAGGTGCAAATGAAATGATAAATGTGAAGGAACTTAAATTAAATGGTATTATGAAATAAGCAAGGGACAAAAAGTTGAAATACAAATTTAAAGGAAGTTAGGAAATAATTCTCTAAGTTTCAGAATTGGTTTTCAGTCCTTCAAGAGTTATGGTAAATTTCACTTAAGTAATTCTCTTTGGTGATTACTATAAATTGTTGGATTTTGTTGTTTGGTTTTATTTTTTTTCCCCCACACAATATCTTAGACTCGGTGGCCATATTTTTTTTCTACCTTCAAAAATAATACAGTATCCTCAGTGTCCTCAAATATTTAGGGAACCTACTGAACAAAATGACCTATGCCACACTAGGTAGTAAAGAAAACACATCAAGTAATTAACAGGCCAAAGTAGATGTGCACACAGACTTGCATAAAAATCAACAGTCACTTCACCTTCCTGGAGCTTCTCCAAAGGAATCTCCTGACATCAAAGGATTAATGAACAATGTTGAATTAAATGAGGATCTCACAAGAGACATGACAGAGAAGGTTTACCCAGCAAAAAACTTGAAATATTCTCCATCAGTCAGGAAAGGCTCTTGGTACATCTCAGAGCATCACTCTCCAGTGGATTCCAGTTAGATGACGAACAACAAAATCAGTTGGTTTTCTAGAATGGGGAAATGTCTTAGTGCCATATAAATTTACACACAATATACATTCACGGGCTAATGCATCTCCATTTTTTTTTCTATCTTCAACTGACTTGGTAAGATAAATTGGTCATACCTATATTATCAGTTAGGGTTCCATCAGAATAAAAGCAATTCTTTAACAAAGAAGAGAAAGTACTTTGAGCCGTCTTAACTAAGTCCATCATAGGTCCAAAATAAAATATTTTACTTTTCCCAACATGGCAAGTTGTAGGAAACACCATGGCTTTGGAAAACAATCTGCTGGGGTAAAGCAGGATGTTTGGTTCCCGTCAACAGTTTGTTTGGCTGATGTAGGAGGAATTCAAGGGCAGACATCGAGTGGAAGGGCTGCGTGCTGCCTCCCAGGGGAACGCAGGTGTGTGGAGCAGGGAATATAGCTCCACATTGTAATGCAAGCTCCTCTTGCTATTTGGGAATCTGTCTCTCTTTGCTTAACACAGACTCTGTTCTCACATCCAAGTCTGGGAGCTTCCTCTGGGATGCCAAAGGACAAGTCCTCCATGGGACACCTGGTTCCTATTGGAGGTAAACAGAGAAAGGTTATTTATTTATTTATTATTTATTTTTCAGTTGTTCAAGAGCATATGGGACCAAGGGCTGGCTGGCTGTTTGAACAGACCCCCTCATTCCTGTCCTTTGGCCCCCAGCTGCTTGATGAGATCCTTCAGATGATCATTGCTGGGACTTGGGAAGGGAGAAGCAGAAGTGACATCACCTGTTGTTAACTGGCCTAAAACCATCCCTGTATCTTCCAGCTAACCCTGCAGTCTTGATTCTCCTGCTGGTACCCTTCCTTACTTTTCCAACAATGTCATCTACTTTCTAGCCCTCTTTCTCAGTTCTACAATGGAAGTCATTTTTCCCACAATGTGTGGAGACCTCCAACATCAGACAAACTGTAACAAGCACTCTACCTCTATTATAACATTTATAATACCCACCCAGGCCCTAGAGAGAAGTATTATTGAACTTTTTTGCAGATGAGGACACCGAGACTCAGAAATAACAAGAGACCAGTGCATGGGGGCAGAGAGGAGAAATCAAGACGGGCCTGATGACTCCCAGTGCAGACTCTTGACACCCTGCTAACTGGCATAGAAGCTTCCAGCACCCTTCCTGCCTAGTGGGTAATTCCACCAATGTTGACTGAGCTTCTACTGCCTCATGCTGGCCTTGTGGGGACATCATGGGAGATGTGACACTGTAAAGTCCTTTAAGAGGCTGTTAGTCATCATTTCAAGCACTGATTTGGAGCAAGGGGCTTATAGCCAGCTGGAAGTTTGTTCATGGTCAGAAGACGTGCTCCCACTCCTGAGTTCGATCCAGAGCCATCCTTAGACGTGATGTTAATGCTGCTCACTAAACACCTACACACTCCTCTCCAGAGGCCTGGCGTGCCTCTAGTAGAGATGCCATCCTTTCGGTAAAGGTGCCTGTGGCAGCACTAAGTGCAGGGTCTTATGGTCTCTTATTGCCTGAGCCAACTTCACCCTTGTGCCCAGATATGCAAAGATTGTGTCTGCAGAGATGCACAGATGAGGGTCTGCAACTGGGCTTGAAAAAGTCACTCGTGAGCTCTGAGCGTGACTTGGGAGGGTGTGGGGGGGCATAGAAGGCCCCCCACTGAAAGGATTACCTCTGAGGAGCATACAATGGTAAGTGACTGCTTGATGGGTACGAGCTTCGGGGGGTAATGTTTGGAGCTAGTTAGAACTGACGGTTGCACCACATTGTGGATGCACCAGATGACAGTACAACCTGCACTTTCACGTGGCTCAATTTATATTATGTTTTCTTATATATGCTATATTATGTTTCATATTACATTTTGTCATTGAATCTCACCTCAGTAAAAAGTTAATGAAAAGTTTAAGAAAATAGATTGCCCCTGCCATGTGCTATAGTGTCCGCAAAGCTGTTGTTCAGAGTAGGACTAACCATTCTCCCTGCACCTCCCTGCAGCCCTTCATCCCATGAGAACCCTTTCACCAGGACCTCTGCCTTGTCTGAAGCAGCGAGAAGGTAGCTTCCAGGCCTGCCTCTTTTGCTCTCACATGTTCTCTTCCCTGCAGGAAGAAGTATGCCTTCCCAGATTGGTGAGGTTGGGAAAAGGAAATCTGGGTTTATGTTGTCGCCAGTTATAAGACATATATAAAGGGACCTGAGGCCTTTCCAGTGCCTCCCTGAGCCATCCCTTCCTCACCAGGCGCTCCCCGGGTCACTGCTCATCACCAGACCAAAGTGCACCTCTCCACCTGCATTCACAGTCTTCTGTTCAGGAATGCATTCATTGGCTGGTTTCTCTGGGCAGGGCTTTTCTTTAGGAAATATCCCACCCACTTCTTTGTCTACCTTGAAATTCTTAGTGTTCCATGACCACCACCAAAAAAATGACATGATGCTATTTTTATAGCAGTATATATATATATATATATATATATATATATATATATGTATTTATTGATTTCCTTTACATCAGTTTGCATTTTAAATTCAAGGTAAAAGGCCCTTCTCACCATCAGTCACCAGCTACTTTGGCCCTGTTTGTCTTTCTAGGCCAATGGATGCATGACTAAATGTTCAGAAGGACAAGTAAGCCCGTTCTCATGAAATCTGTCTTGTTCAGAAATCTGGAACTTCAAAGAAAAACAAAAAGACCTTTGCTTTTCCTTCCTCGGTTTGAGTTGTTTCCTCTTTGGAAGCTAATTTCTAACTGTAATCACAAGAGAAAGGAGGTTTGAGCAATTACGTTGTGAATCTGATCTGCCGGGGCAGCCACCTGGGATGTTTTTTTCCTCAGGATCTATAGTTTTGGCCAAAAGCATCTGGGAAACTTTCCCTTCTTCTAATTTATTCTGCCTATAGAGACCTTGTTAATCATGCCAAAAATGTTTCGCATTTGTATAGCCATTTTAGATTTTTTTCCAAACCCTTGTCCCATTAATCATCTCACTTGATCTTTACAAATCTCTAGAGAGGTGTGGAGAGAAGGGACTGGGATCACACATTACAGATGAGGGAAGTGAGTCCCGGAGAAGTTAAACAACTTGCCCAAGGTCACACAGCTTTCCAGTCAGAGAGAACCGAGTCTAGAGGCCATATTTCCAATCCTCATCTAGTTTTTGACATAGGCTGGATCACAAACATGGATCATTGCCCTGCTGGTTTGCATCAGCAACCCAGCCACGAAAGTTCTAAGAAGTGAAATTCCACCTCTGGACGTACTTGGTTCTCTCTCCTCATTAATATTTGACTTGGGCACCACAGTTATCCTTCTGGAGTTACGTTTATCATGCTGGTGACTTGTTGTTCTCTTTGCCATCTGCCTGGTGCTTGTAGAAATCAGAGGATGGGGGAGTGATTTGGGCAAATAGTTCTTTGATCTGTTTTAAATGAAATCCTATTTACAAGATACACTTCACTTCTTTTGATGTGCAGCTCGCTAATTAGCTCACATCTGAAAGCAGGTTCCCTGGGAGAAAAAAAAAATTAATTAGCTCATTCCATCTCGAAAAGACACAATTCTTGAACTAATTATGGTATTTGAATGATTAATCTCCTTTAAATACACATGTGTTCAGGAGTTTTACAGTTAGGAAGAATGTATAATGAGAAAGAAGACAGAAAGCAAAGGGAAAAGGAACAAGGTAGCAATTTGAGGCAAAAATCTTGCCCTTGAGGAGCAGGGAGAAAATTTGGAGATCCTTTATTATTCAGGTAGAATATCATTAATCTACAAAATGGTGGAG
Organism: Acinonyx jubatus; assembly: GCF_027475565.1. Classification (NCBI taxonomy): domain Eukaryota; kingdom Metazoa; phylum Chordata; class Mammalia; order Carnivora; family Felidae; genus Acinonyx; species Acinonyx jubatus. The sequence continues at coordinate 185,805,822 of NC_069380.1, read as the reverse complement.
TATACAAAGTTTGTTCTGAACCATCCTCAAGATTCTAATTTTTTTTTCTTTACTAGCCTCTGGTGGCCAGTGTTTTCAAGATCATTCAAAACTCTATATGTGAAACTGCTGTTGAAAGGGAGAGAGAGAGAGAGAGAGAGAGAGAGAGAGAGATTTAATTTATGCTAAATTGTTAGTGACTGATATCATTTTCCACCAAGCTTTACTCCTCCCACAGTTATTTATTCCTTAATAGGAAGCTGAAATTATATTCCAGCGAGTGATCCTCTATTTGTCGATTGTAGAAGGTGGCATATATAGCCTTTTTTTAATTAATTGGCAGTGGCTACTTGACTCATGCCACAGCTTATATACAATAGATTTGTGAAAAATAATGCTGTGATATATGGTGATGTCTGCCATGGGCACAGAAATTGAGGGTTGCTATATATAAACCATGTATCTACAATCCCAGTTGTAGATGGGCTAGCAGGGAAAGCTTGTCAGGGTTCATGAAATCACACTGTTCAGAGTATCACCAGTCCTGTTTAAAAGGTTGGCCACCACTATTGATATTTCCAGTGACTAAGTGTTTTTCTTTACTTCAACATGATCCTATAAATTCCTTGAGAATAGAAACTATTTCCTTTTGTATCTCAAGGGTGTGGCTCTTGGTGAGCCCTAAATAAATATTTGTTGAAAAACCATAAAGGAGGTAACATTGTAAGTGTGTAAAGACATGAGTTACAAAATAAAAGTTTAAAGCTGAGCAAGGCTGAAGGAACGGTATAATATAACAGACCTATATTAGTCAGGGCTCTCCAGAGAAACACAATCAATGGGACAGATCTATCTATCTATCTACCTACCTACCTATCATCTATATGTATGTTTGTATGTACGTATGTATGTATGTATGTATCTATCTATCTATCTATCTTCTATCCACCTATCTATCTACCTATTGTTTATTTATTTGTTTGTTTATTATGAGAAACTGGCTTATGCAATTGTGGAGGCTGAGAAGTCCCAAAATCTGCTCTCTCAGGCTGGAGACCCAGGAAAGCCCATGAGGTCATTCAGTCCAAGCCCACAGGCCTGACAACCATGAGAGCTGATGGTGTAAGTCTCAGTCCAAGGGCAGGAAAAGACAATGTCTCAGCTTAGCAGTCAGGCAGAAGATGGATGGATTCTCCTTTCCTCCACCTTTTGTTCTATTTAGGCCCTCAATGCATTGGATGGATTGGATGGATTGGATGATGCCCACATAACATTGGGAGGGCAATCTGCTTTACTGAAGCCACTGATTTAAATGCTAATTTCATCTGGAAACACTCTCACAGACACACCCAGAAATCATGTTTAGCCAAATATCTAGACACTCTGTGATCCAGTCAATTTGACATATAAAATTAACCATCACAAGCCCCCTTGGATGAGCTGGTAACTGAAATTAAGCACAGATTTTAGCTCTAATCATCCTGGCAGCCAACATGAAATGAGCAGCATGTTTGGTTATAGAGTTCTCATTTTATAATTTAAAACCCTATACAAGTCCATCTGGAGAACAACATTTTTCCTGTCACTGAGTCCTAGGAGAAATGTCTCATGTGGTTTATCCTTATTGGAGACCACTGAGTAATATAATGGCCAATATTTTAGAAAAGGATTCTGCAAAGAATTCAGCAGTGTTTTTTAAATGAAGTTTTCGTATCACTTCTCTTAGATGCAGAGGAGAAGGCATTAGGTTGTGACCCAGTGAAGATATTTCTGGAATCGTGTGAAACAAAGTAGTACGGCAGGAGGGTTGCCATAGGAACTCTCACCCCTTGACCCCTGATCCCTAGATGGGCTCCAGCCATCTCTCTGTGAGACTTTTCCTATGCCTTGCTCCTTGTTGAGGGCTCTGCTGTGCCCTACGCCAACCCTGAGATGGTGCTGCATGGCTCACTATCAAGTGGAGGCTGAGGCCGCCCTCACGCATGGAACAACTTTCTCCATCTCACCCCCAACAAATAAGTCCAGGCACAATGCAGCACAGAGGACAGCGATGGGTGTGGCCCTGCCTCCGACTCACTTGTTCATGTGCCCTTGGGTGAGTCATTTGCTTTCTCTGGGTTTCACTTCCTTACTTGCAAGATATAGAGAGTTGGATTACCAGAAGTGAGCGCACTTTTTCTATAAAGGTCCAGATAATAAATATTTCAGGCTTTACAGCCCATACATTTGAATTTACCACAACTCAAATCTACCATTATGGTGTGAAAATACTCAGACGATATGTAAAGAAATGGGTGTAGCTGTGTTCCAATGCAACTTTGTTTATAAAAACAGTCGGCTGGGATTTAGCCCATGGGCCATAGTTTGCTGACTATATTGGATTAGACATTGGGAAGACAGAGCCGTGAAATAGAAATAGCATGCAAGTCACAAACGTGAGTCATATAGGTGGTTTTAAATTTTCCAAGAGCGGTATTTTTCAAAAGTTCTTTTAAAAAAAAGTAAAATGAATCTTAATAGTATGTTTTTTTTAACTCAAAATATCCCAGACACTATAATTTTAGCATATAATCAATATAGAAACTTATCCATGAGATAGTATCCCTTCCTTTTTATATATATTAGTCTGTATTTTACATATCAGCACTTCTCAGTTGGACTTACCACGTTTTGAGGGCTCAGTAGCCACATGCGTCTACAGATAGACACAGATATTGTAGTAGATGGTGCAGCTTTGAGAGGTTCTTTCTACTCCACACCTATTCCCCACATTCTGCCCCCTGCTCCAAATCACAAAGCAATACGCTGTTGTTCTGTTTGTTTATCCCTGACAATCTAACATACAAGTCTGCAAAAAATGTAATAATGAATGTCAGTAGGTCGCTGCAGCTTCTGGGTGACTTGACTACAATCTCCACTACAACTAGTAAATAGCTCAACATGTCTTCATGCAGAGCTTCAAGAAAGGCTTCCTCCACCTACCCCAAGCCCTCTCCTAATGGCGGAGAAGAGCAAATATTTACTCCTGGTGGCTGTTGGCGGTTGGGGGTGAGCTAGAGGCTTTGCTTGAAAAAGGCACCACAAATAAATATCCACAATGCAATCTGTTTGAACGTTTAATCTGTATTTCTTGCCAAGTAATATGTTAAACACCCCCCACATACACACACACACCCCGACTGCCAATCCACACACTTCCCACCACAAATTTGTGAACAAATCTTGGAGTTTGTGCTCCAAGAAGATACACCATGTATACCACGGTCTCTCAGAAATATAGGTTTATGTACCAATGTGTTAAACTAGAAGTTTTAACTGATGCCCCAAGACAAAATAGATATCAAACACCAAAAGTCAGTTGTGGTGGACCAGGCTGCAGAATTTCCTCTGAGAATTGGTTAGGGGGCACTTCAATCATGTACGCACAGTGAGGACATAAAAAGATTCCAAGAGAGGATCTATGTCTAGTGTGGCTTTGGAGAGATCTGTCCTGCGAGTCTTGCCCTCCTCTTCCATTCACTTCCCTCTAACCTGGTGACAGGACCTGTAAAGGTAGCCAAGGGGTTTCACGCACACAGGTGAGAGAAGGACTGACTAGAGCCATAGGCAAACTGAAGAGAGGTGACTGCGCTGGGATTGGCTGGAACTCCCAGAATTTTCCAGAACCAGGCTATCCCTGTCAACCAAATATGGCCACATGTGAGAAAGAATAGGTGGGCAGAGAGGGAGGATGGGGAAAGAAAGCTGTTGGTCCCCTTCCCACAACCGTACCTGGTTGAGAGTGGGTGACGAATAGAAGCAAAGGTGGGGGCCTTACCTTTTGACCTGGTTAGGACCGAGTGAGACTGCACTGTAAGAGTTAAAGTGATCAGGATACTTGGTATTGTCTAAGAGTGACCAGAAAAGCTCTCCTCCTTCTGTGAAAGAGAGAACGTAGAACAAAACACGGCAGTGGAATGCACTGATTTAAGACTCTTGGCCTTAGTATGATGCATACTCTTGGATAAAATATCTGCGTTAAATGAGGGATAGGTAATGGATGTGGTAGCTTCCTGCCTGTTGGATTAACTCCAAAGATAGGATTTTCTGGCCCCATTTACCATGCTGGTCAACACTGATATTTGGTGGAGGTGGTAGTCTTTCTGCTTCCTCAAATTCTTCTCATTTACTTATAACAATATTGGTGCCTATCATGTGTAGATAGCACACAATATTCGAAAAAAACAGAAAAATCCAGTCTAGAGTTAGGGGTATTCAAAGCCATAGCACATAATCATTTACTGAGAAATCACCATGTGCTATGCACTGCAGTTTTCTTACAACAAAACTCAAGGTGAGTATTATATCCTTTTCTAGAAGAGGAGAGTGAGGCTCAGAGAGATTAAGCAACTTCTTTAAGTCCCACACTAAGTAAATAGCAACAATGGGATTTGAATTCTGTCTTGTTCACCTTAACCACTACTCCCTATGGATCCTTTTTCCCAACCAACGTGGCCTCAGGCCTTTCATTGGACTTTTCTTTTCTGCCTTCCTTCTCTTCTTCCTTAATCCTTCTCTCTCTCCCAGATGATGGGATTCCATGCTCAGCTGCACACAAGTCCCTCTTTTTTCCCTGCACCTGGGATGACTGAAACAAACAGACTCTCAACAATTTTAAACCAATGAACTCTTTGGCTCCAGAGAGTGCACCAGAAATCTTAGCCAAGTCCAACAAAATGCTGGCCATGCAAGAGCATAAAGGAGAGAAGCAGGTTCTTACTACTTAGTGCAATTAGGGTTCTGTGAATATGGACCTGTGTTGAAGATGAAGAGGGACCCATCTGAGGGCTCCAAGCAAATATCATGGGTAGCGCTTGTAGGATAATAACAAAATGCCACTATCATTAGTCTGTCCACCTCTCCTGGCTTTCCTGGGAAGGCATCTGTCTGGTATCCACCACAGTAAAGCAGTTTGTCATTGGGAAATGGGTCAGCAATTTGGGCCTGGGTTCCTGCTTCCTTCTTTCAGGACAATGCTGGAGCACTCTTATTTGGAGCTACAGGAGAACCATGGCAGCAATTGCTAGAGGCCATCAAAGTAGCTGAGCTCCCTTAACTTTGCATAAGAGGGCACTATCTTACTTGTTCTTTTCTTCCTCTGCTGAGTGATTTGTCTTAGGCTTCCATCACGAAACTGTAAAGACTAGTATTCAGACAGCCACTGTAATCAACAATTCAGCAGGCCTCATGCTAAAGTAGCACTGGATTCAAATGACATTTTTTGATGAGTAGCATCAGATTTCAGATTTACATGAGAGTCTTCCCAGAGTGAGCTTTCTGACCTGGGAAGAAGCCAGAGGAGCATTTTTTTTTTCTCCCCACCTGGATCTTTTTGTGAACTCTGCCCTTGGATGTACATTTGAAAGAAGATGATAGAAATTCCTCTTTGCAAGGAGCTGATCTGATCCCTGACTAAAATATGTTCAACTCTGAAATTAGTAGGGATCAGTGAAAAGGAACGAATGATGGCGTGATTCCAGATGCCAGAGCTTTTTGACCGGGAAGGGGCAAGACCCAGAGCAGGAAGAAATGACAATAGATCATTGCTGAAGCAGAACCAGGCAAGAGGAGTCAAAGAGATTTATCTACAAGGTCTTTCATTGAGCCATTGATTTCTAAAACTGTTTATTTAGCACCTAGTAGGTTTGGCATTGCTTTGAATACCAAGATCAATGAAAACAACAACAGAAAACATTTTGAGCATGCCTTACGCCTTTAGTCAGTTTGGGCTGCCATAATGAAATACTACAGACTAAGTGGCTTAAACAACATTTGTTTCTAACTGTTTTGGAAGCTGGCAGTCTAAGGTCATGGTTAAGTTCTTGGTGAGAGCTCTCTTTCTGGTTATGTCCTCACATGGTGTTTCCTTGGTGAATGTCTCTTCCTCTTTTTTTTTTAAGTTTATTTTTATTTATTTTGAGAGCGAGCATGCAAGCAGGGAAGGGGGAGACAGAGAGGGAGAGAGGATCCTATTCTCCCTGTGCTGACAGCACAGAGCCTGATAAGGAGCTCGATCTCATGAACCCTGAGATCATGACCTGAGCTGAGATCAAGAATCAGATGCTTAACCAACTGAGCCAGAGGCACCCTTCTTTCCTCCTCTTTAGGAGTGATCTCATATGTCTTCTTCTATTTATTAATCCCATCATGGGGGCTTCATCTGTCTTCATGACTAAGCCTAATTACCTTCTAAACGTCCCATCTCCAAATACCGCCGCACTGGGCATTAGGGTTTCAACATATGATTTTTGAAGGGGACACAAACATTCAGATCATAACATTATAACTATGGACTGAGCTCTGGATAGCTGCTTTCAATATATTGTTATATAATCCACCTAAAAATCCTATGATGTAGATACTACTAATATCCTCATTTTATAGGTGAAAATAATGATGAAAGCCAGAAAGGTTAAGTAATATAATTTAGGTCACACAACTGGGTAGTATCAACCCAAGACAGGAACTCTGTCCGTGCTCTTTAGCACTGTGAAATTTTGTCCTAAAGGACAGACGAACGGGATGAAAATATAAATCAAGGCAGAAACTACAAATAGGACTTTTGCTTCCAGTAACATTTTGCACAATGTACTCAGAAGGACCCCTGTCTCCATATTCAATTGCCTCATAACATGCCACTCCAAGATTTAGCAGCTTCAGACAGCAATGATTTATCATTTGCCAGAGGTCTATGGGTCAGCTCTGCACTGAGCTGGGCGGTCCTGCTCCACACGGTATCATCTGCGGTCACTCACGTCGCTCCATTTAGCTAGAGGCTCTCCCGGGTCTGAAATTTCTATCATGGCCTCTTTCTCTCACCATGTGGCCTCTACAGCAGGTTAGCCTGAACCTCTTAGAATGGCACTGTTTCTTAGCTCAATTTCTCCCTTGGCCAAGCCAGCTTCTCCCTCTCTCTTCTGCATATGTTTGTCCCGAGAGCGCTTCCTTGTAAGTATTTTGTAGGGTGACTTCCGTCTCAGGTCTGCTTCCTGTGGAACACAGCCTGTGACGGCCTCCTTATTTGGGTCCTCATTTTCAAGAGACTGTTGTTACCGCATCACCACTAAGAATACGGTTGCAGTAGGGTTTTGGTAGATAGCCTTTATTTGGTTAAGGAAATTCTATCTCTCCCAAGCTGAAATTTTTTTTTTTTTTATTGTTATGAATGGGGTCAGTTTTCTCCCCCTGAAAGGCAAGAGTTCTTTGATGAGGATCTGCTAGAGGTGAACTCCCTCAGTTTACCTGAAAATTTTTTTTTATTTTGCCCTCGGTGCCAATAAAGACCTCAGCCAAACTCACAGTGAGCTCTGGAAGCAAGGTGGTGCCTTAGAACCGATTGGGACAAAGAGGCTGAGCCTTTGTACTCTGGTGTCAGTAACTGGAGGAGGGTGGGTCCTGAGGGGAAGTGTACCCTGAGTGAGACAGCTTTCTTCAGCCAAGGTGATCCCCAGAAAAGACATACAACTGAGGACCCCCTTCAGCAGCACCCTGCAGCTGGGAGAATGAGTCTTATTCTAAAAGGCAGATCCCCCACATAGGCCTACTAACACAATTTCTATTTCATATTGTTTGGAAGTCTAACCAATATAGTAAGAACAACACACACAAAAAAGTTTAAAAGACTAGAAAGAAAAAATGCCATTATTCACAGATGAAATGATTACCTGAAAAGCTTAAATTAATCTACAGAAAGATTATAAGAATCAATCAACAAGTGATTAAGAAAGTGGCTGATGGGGTGCCTGGGTGGCTCAGGCAGTTGAGTGTCTGACTCTTGATTTCAGCTCAGGTCATGATCCCAGGATCGTGGGATCAAGTCCCCCATCAGGCTCCACACTGAGCATGGAAACTGCTTAAGATTCTCTCTCTCTCTCTCTCTCTCTCTCTCTCTCTCTCTCTCTCTCTCAAAAACAAAAAAAAGAAAAGAAAAGAAAGAAAGAAAGTGGCTGGACATGAGATTAAAATGTAAAAATCAACCACATTCCTAAACACTGGCCAAATCACATAGAGTTCTTATATCAGGCAGTAGGTTCATGGACATTTGTTTTATAATTATTCCTTGCAAGTTATACATCTATTACACGCACTCTTGTATATGCATCAAACATTTTGACATTAAACAAAAAAATCTTTTTAAATAAAGAAAATCTTGCATCATGAGAGATGTGGGACAAGTGCTATAGTAGAATGGAATAGAAAAAACTTCATGGAGACGGTGCATGAGAACCTGGCCTTGAATGACAAAGGGGGTTTGAAGAACACTGAAACTGATCTGAGAGGCAAGTGACCCCAAGTGGGAGGCTGGAGTCCCTCCCACCCCCTAGCCTAGGGACAAGGCAGGACTTAACACTCTCTAACAGCGAAAGTGCAGCCCTTCTCCACTTGAGGAGAGGAGCCCACACTTGCTTCTGCCTGTGAGGGCTGAGGGATCTCTGTGAAGCGTTGGCTAGAGGGGCAAAGGAGGACAATGGAGAGGCTGCCCACGATGACTATATTAATACACTAGATCTGGGACCAGGCTCCAGTACTAGGAAAAGTTCTAAACTTCTGGGATTTGACCAGGACAGCTTCTAATTGTTTCATAAAGCATGACCATATGTCTGATTCTTTGAGAATATTGTGGATGTTGCACAGATAAAAATTTAGCGAGCAGACATCTGTTGTTCTGACTGTTGATACCAATCCACTTTCCTACAAGACACTGCACCTGAATCTGGCTTAAGGGAATATCCCTTCCTGATTTTTAGCCTCTATAACTTGAAAGCGTTTTTCTTCCCACTCACTCCGGGGATGGGTAGCTGCTGACCTAGGTCTGGACAATGAATTTTAATTTCTTTTCAGTGGGGTGTAGTGATGGATCAGAACAAAAAGACGCCATCCCAGGTTTTTACTAGAGCTATAGGGAGAAAGAATCATTTCTCCTACTGGGGTTGCTGAGGGCATAGGTCAAAGTCTTGTGCTGATGGTGAACATCTTGCTACCATGAAGGGATAGACTGCCCAAGAATAGAGCAAAAGCAAAATCAATAAATGGAGAGGGATGGTTCCCTGAATATGGGTTTTCCGCTCTTCACACGAAAAGGAATTTGACTAATGCACCTGCGGTGGTTTAAGGAAAATCCTTCAGTGTTGGATTGGGACAGGCAGTGCGTTGTGGTGGAATAAGTCAGAGAGACATGCCTCAGGTTTTCCTCTACTACAAACTCACTGTAGGACCCTAAAACATTAACACCCTGAGCCTAAATTTTCTCATGTGTAAAATGGAGATTAATAATAGTGCATATCTCCTAAATTGTCAAAAGTAAATGTGATAACACAGTGCTTGATCCACAGAAAGTGCTCAGTAAATACCATCTACTATTCCCTCTATTGGCATTCTTACATACCTCCCCTTCTACACTCGGTCGCTGTGCCATTTGTCCCACTTCCCTCCCTCCATATGAAATTATTTATTTCTACTGGAGGAGAAGGAGGGATTGAGATTATTGATCTAGGCTCCAGGACAAATAAAAGCAACTGAAGCCTGAAACAAGACAAGAAAAAGTAGCTTCTTAACAAGGAAGGTGTTAGCAATGACTGCTTAACAGATGCCAGCCCTCTGGGCTTTCTTGGACACTATCTGCCAAGCTTCACTTCAGCCTAATCTGATTGTTTTGATCCCAGAGAAGTTGTCTGGAAGTTGGGGAGAGTTATCAAAAGATGACTCATGGCCCTTGTAGTTCTGTAGACAACTAATGCTTGTCACATCAGATGTGTCCAGATACACTCTGGGCTGCCTAAATCCTATGTCATGAGGAAGCCAGAGCTTTGGGACAGCAGGGTCATGTAGGTGCCCCTATTTTCCAAAAGGAGGTAAGAATTTTAGAATCCAAAAAACACAGGGCAGCAGTCCAGGAAATTCTCTGTTTACAAATCAGCACCCAAAGTAGGAAACTTACTCAAGGTCCCTTACTTAGTTTAAATTACAGACATCTTCTTAGTATTTTGCTAGAATCAGGAGGAAATTTCAGCCCAGGATGGAAAATAGACTTCAGCTAAATACCAACTCCAATCAATTGCTGGTATTTGGAACACACTGTATTGAGAAAGATCCCTAGTCTGCCTTTAGAAGAAAATAGTGCTGGGGCATCTGGGTGGCTCAGTCAGTTAAGCATCCAACTTCGGTTCAGGTCACGATCTCACGGTTCGTGAGTTCAAGCCCCACATTGGGCTCTGTGCTGACAGCTCAGAACCTGGAGCCTGCTTTGGATTCTGTGTCTCCCTCTCTCTCTGCCCCTCACTCACTCACGCTCTGTCTCTGTCTGTCTCTCTCTCAAAAATAAAATAAACATTAAAAAAACCTTTTTTTAATTAAAGAGAAGAAGGAGGAGGAGGAGGGGGAGGAGGAGGAGGAGAAAAGAAGAAGAAGAAGAAGGGGAAGAAGGAGAAGGAGAAGGAGAAGGAGAAGGAGAAGGAGAAGGAGAAGGAGAAGGGGAAGGGGAAGGGGAAGAAGGAGAAGGAGGAGGGGGAGGAGGAGGAGGAGGAGGAGGAGAAGGAGAAGAAGGAGAAGGAGAAGGTGAAGAAGAAGAAAATAGTGCCATGATTAGCTAGCAGTGTCTGCCCTGGAAAACAGTCAGGTGTGGGGAGACTGTCTTCTACAAATTTGTTGATCTGGAATTCTGGGTCAACAGGTGGTTATAGTAGGGATGGGGGTGGGAAGGTCCATCACATTGCTTGTAGTATTCTCTGTCCTTCTTCCTAGACAGGCTCTGTATTTCTATTTATCCCATTGTGTATTCTATTTTACGTAGGTAGAACTGCAGTGAATCATCCTTCCAGGCTACTCCCCAACCTACCTGAGATACGAAAAATTGCAACATCAGGTCCTGGGCCAGCCAGATAACAGCTTTTTGTTTTCTCCTTGTCTTACCAGGAAATGATCCCCTGGTCAGACACCTCCTGCGTGCACACAATCAGCCTGCTGCATAAGGTGTATTGTCGCCCTTCTTTGAGTTCTGCCAGGTAAAATTATCATAGACGCTGGGTCATAGGAGAGGGGTCTGGGATCAGCTGGTGAGATCTGATTCTGTAGATGAGGAAACTGAGACCCAAAGGAAGGAAATGGTTTGTTTGAAGTTGCAGGGGGAAATGCAGGCTGCAAGTCCTGCCACATTAATTTGCTTTATTATTTCTCCAATTTTATCTGCCCAGTTATGGTAATCAAACTTCCCACATGGGCATCTTTTGAAAAACAGCAAATAAATGAATGGCCACATGGCATATGGCGACCTTCACAGTGAAGAGGCAACATTGTGATAGTAAAAATAGGATAAAGTAGCCAGACAGGGAAAGATTAAGACCTGAGTTCCCTGGATGGGGAAAAACACATATTTTGGAACAATACTGAGCTGTGAGCCCAGCAAACCCCCTCGGGTGTAAACAACTCCCCCTCTTAAGAATGTGAGAGATCCCAGCTACTCCCACTCAGGTTCCCAGCAGGAATTTGACAATCAAGATACCTAACTAAAAAAAGTAAACCATGAAACTTATGTTATACAAGAGACAGTATGACCAGTCTGACCCCTCACACAATGGAGTGGAGCCAATCAGGAATGGGCAACCCAGAGCCTAGAACTCTCCAGCCAATAAGGGTACAACCTGAGAAGGAACAAGAAGGAAGGGATGGGGGCGGGCTACCAGAACCTTATAAAACAAAGACTCTTGCCTGTAGTTGACTGGCATTCACTTTCGAATGCCCTCTCACACTGTAAAGAGAGCTTTCATACTACTCTTCCTTTCTGATATTATACTCTAATAAACTTTTGCCTGCTGCCCAATTTGTGTTGCCGGGAGACAACAAACCCTGGGTATGGAGGTAAAAAATTCTGCAACAACACAATAATGACTAGCTCATGTCTCAAAGGCAAATAACAGCAGAAAGCGCCAGAAGACTTGAAATAGGGGTGATAAGGAGTCCTATATCATAAGTCACACTAGAAGTCATATTAGGAATCTTTTTATAAGGCCTAGAATGTAATATATTCCTTTATGTGTAATATCTGCTAAAGACAATATGTATCTTGGTAATTGTGTGTTTTGATAGTTTTGAAAGTTTTGATGGTTTTGCATTTGAACAAAAATGTATTGAGCACTATTCAAGGCAAGGTATGTTGCTGAGTGTTGGTAAGATAGGGTTAAAAAATTTACCTGAGTAAATCTGAAGATCTGACTGGCTTTATTAAGTGATTTATGAATTAATCAACAATACCCTGTCTAGCAAGTAGAGGGGGGCTCCAAGGAGTTGTATAAAACGAAAGGTTTTTTATAAGAAGGAGAGTGGAACATTTTTGCAAAAGAAAAAAAGGATTGTTTCAGGCAAGGTCACCTTTCCTTAGGGGGAAGGGCAGGGGGTTATTAGGTGAATTACCTTATCTTTCTCTGGAGGATGGAGAGAGCCCTGGGGCAGATTACTTCACTGGCACTGACCACAAAATTCCAGAATGATTGGCTCAAAACTACTCCTGGAGAGGTTGAAACGGCAATTAAGTTTGGGTTTGCAGTTCAGAGGGCATGTGACTCCACCTTGGGCCTTGTATCTTTCTTTTTAATAATAGAGTTGAACAAAGCACAGTTCCAGCTTTACAGAGTTCACAGCCTGGCTGGGGAGACAAACAGTGCAATGTAAAGGAAATTGTAAATGTAAGGCACAATAATGGCACAGAGGAGGGAGAAATTAACTTTGGAAGGCAGCAGGAAATTCTTTACAGAAACAACCTCTGGGCTCGGCTGTGAAGGATAAAGAGCTCTTGTGCACTGATCCTTTTTTTCAGTATCATTATGAATTGTGGTTTTTATGCATTCATACTCATCATTCTATTGATGTATATAAATTGTCCTCTTTGGCCAAATTGTCCTCCTTTAGCCAACGGGAATTTCCTCTTATCAAGTCTTTCTCTCTTTAACTGGACCTCAATACCCTTTGATAGTTTCTTTGCTTCCTTACACAATAACACACCCCCAACTTAACTTTTCTATTTTCTGTCATTTCTACAAGGATCTCTGCTTCCTTTTTAGTGGGAAGATATTTAGAGACCATAATCTGGGTCGTGGGCTTACTCATTGTTTCTGGCTTGCCATTGCTTGTAGGTCTTTTCAGAGTGAACAGTTAGGAAAGGAGTATATTTGAAAAAGAATCATGAGTTCATACTGATATTTGCAATTCAATTTGAGGACATTATGCTAAGTGAGATAAATCAGAAAGGGAAACACAATACTTTGTTACTTATACTTCATGCCTCTTTACTTTATTCCACTAATACGTGGAATCTAAAAAAAGGTGAACTTGTAAAAACAGAGTAGAGTGGCGTAACCAGGGGCTAGGGGTGTTGGGGAGGTGTTTAAAGATACGAACTTGCAACTAGTAGATAAACAAGTTGTGAATATCTAATGTACAACCTAGTGATTACAGTCAACGATACTGTATAAACTTCAAAGTTGTTAAGAGACTAGGTCTTTATTGTTCTCAATACAAAAAAAAACTCCACAAAACCAGATAATTATGTGATATGATAGAGGTGCTAGCTAACACTACTATAGTAATCATATTGCAATATACAAATGTATCCAACCAACACATTATACACCTCAAACAAATATAATTTATAGGTTAATTATATTTCAATTTAAAATATCAACCTTTTTATTAACTTCTAAAATAATACTTTTTTTATTTTGCTGAAAATTTTTGCCTTAACATTAACATGATTGCTTATTTGTTTTATTCTATAATATATACAAAGTATTTCCAAAAATAAGACCAATGTGGCTATAATTTATGCTATACTTATATGAATTATATTCATATTACATATATAAACACATTATGTTATATTTATAAAATAGTATTACCATGTTTATATCATAATAATATATTACTATATTTATTTGCAACATACAAACTTGTCATTTTAATACATCCAATATGGTCAAATATAGGCAATTTCATAGAGTTCAACCTAATACTAACATTAAGAGTGCAGGAGCACCCGGGTGGCTCGATCAGTTAAGCGTCCAACTCTTGATTTTGGCTCAAGTCATTATCTCATGGTTCATGGGTTCAAGCCCTGCATTGGACTCTGTGCTGACAGTGTGGACACTGCTTAGGATTCTCTCTCTCTCTCTCTCTCTCTCTGTCTCTCTCTCTCTCCCCCCCCTTCCCTGATCACACGTGCTCCCTCTCTAAATAAATAAATAAATAAATAAATAAATAAATAAAAAGAGTACTGAATGAAGTCTAAGATTCATTTGCAACTTTTTTTCTGGTTCATAAAATGTTTCACAAGAATGTAAAATCAAAATGCTTTTTATGAAAGTTATTTGAAATAACTATTTTCTGGGCACCTGGGTGGCTCAGTCAGTTGAGCATCTGACTTTGGCTCAGGTCGTGATCTTGCAGTTTGTGAGTTCGAGCCCCATGTCAGGCTCATGTGCTGATAGCTCAGAGCCTGGAGCCTGCTTCAGATTCTGTGTCCCCCTTTCCCTCTGCCCCACCTCTGCTTGTGCTCTGTCTCTCTCTGTCTTTCAAAAATGAATAAACATAAAAAAAAATTGAAATAACTATTTTCTTATTGTGGTTAATATTACCAATGTGATAAACAATTGTTTTTTTTCTTTATTTCAATTTGGTTTCAATTTTCGGAAATCTCTTATTTTCTTTTGGTTTCGCTTAATGTTATTTTTTGAATGTGTAAACATTTACATGATTCCCAAAGTCAAGATCCGTAAGGGGACATATTTAGAGAAATTTCGCTGCCAACCTATGTCCTCCATTGTGCATTTCCTCCCCTTTTATTTTTATTTAGTTTTTGGTTTATCTTTCCAGGGGTTTCTCTTTGCAAATATAAGGAAATAGTATATACATATGTGGGTGTGTGTAAATAAGTTGTTTCCCCTCTCTTGTACAAAATTATGTATACTGTTCTGCATCTTGCTTTTTTCTCGTGAGAATGTCAGATTAGCATTTTGAACAGATCACTCCATCTCCCGGAGGAAGAAAAGATTGGAAACGGATATTCCTGCTGGAATTAGGAAGGCAAATTATAAGCAAGCAATGCTGGTGGTGGCTAGGACTCGGATCGCGGCAGTGGAGGAGACAAATGGACAGATTTGAGATAACATTTGGAAGCTGAAGGGACAGGACTTAGAGAGTGTTTGGATGTAAGGGGTGCCCACAGCTTTGTGCAGAAAATCTAAGCCATACCCCTGGTCACATTTACATTTCCAGTGGGATGAAATTTTCTATGGAATTGAAGACTAGACAGACCGTAGCTATACTATTTTCTTAAAAAAAAAAAAAAAAATTTCAGGGAGCGTCTGGGTGGCTCAGTCAGTTAAGCATCCGACTTCAGCTCAGGTCATGATCTCACAGTTCTTGGGTTCAGGCCTGCGTTGGGCTCTGGGCTGACAGATCAGAGCCTGGAGCCTGCTTCAGATTCTGTCTCACTCTCTCTCTGTCCCTCTCCAACTTGCACTCTGTCTCTCTCTGTTTCTCAAGAATAAATAAACATTAAAAAAATTTTTTTAATTATTTCAGAAAATTTCAAAGGTATATAAACTAGAAGAAAATAATGAACACCCAACATACTCATCACAGAGATTCAACAATGATCAACCTATAGTTCATCTAATTTTATCTATATTCTCATCTATTCTCATCCATCACCATCCTCTACACCCCAAGAATATTTTGAAGCAAATTCTGAGTCTCCTAACATTTTCCTGTCTGTTCAGTATTTTCTAGCACCTTGGGGAGACATTGTTATCCAAATCTCACTGTCCCTTTCCCTGATCCCTGCCATTCTGCTGACTCATTAAAGTTCGTTCCTTAATTTTAATCCTTTGATCCCTTTAAAAATTCAACACATTTGTGTTTCACAGAGATACCCAATGCATAGTTTCACTTAAAAATAGAATTTGTTCACCTGCGGGTAGTGGTGGACAAAAAGGTTAGGTGTAATGGTGATTTATTCATCCTCAAACACTCCTGGGAGCCTGATTTCTCCATGAAAACACTGCACTGTGGTTGGCACTAGAAAGTCCTAGGCAAGTGCCCTTTGTGTTAACAGGGCAGAGTATGTAACTCATTTCTCTTAGAGAAGCTCCCTGATGATGCCAACCAGTCAGCCTCTCTGCCTTGATATCTACCAGAGTTGTGACTCTGAGATAACTTTCTATTCACGTCCTCTAACACTTGGGCTGTGTTGTGTTACAGCTTACATATTTGCTTAAGTGGAAGGCTTTTCATCCCACTTGGAGACTTTGCTGTCATTACTTGCAGCCTGAAACTGTCCTGACTTATCTCAATGTCTTCTGCACAGTATCTGCTATTTTACATAAGCCTGGCTTGCAGCAGTTACCATGAAAAGTTCAGTTATTGGCAATGTTCGCAAGTTCCCTTAGACTACTATTTTCCCATCTCTAAAACAAATTCTTTTTACTACCTACTTCATGGCCTAGATGTGATGGTTAAAATAAACATGGTACCAGGGCACCTGGGTGGCTCAGTCAGTTGAGCATCTGACTTGGGCTCAGGTCTCCATCTCACAGTTGGTGACTTCAAGCCCCACATCAGGCTCTGTGCTGACAGCTCAAGGTCTGGAGCCTGCTTCAGATTCTGTGTCTCCCTCTCTCTCTGCCCCTACCCCACCCATGCTCTGTCTCTCTTAAAAGTAAATAAATAACCATAAAAAAATAAATAAAAACAAATGTGGTACCGAAAGACACTTTGCACCATACCTCAGATATATTGTGGTTACTGCATTTAACTTATTTATCCCATGAGTACAGGTTCAGTCTTCCACATTGGTCCCATAGTCTGAGGGAACCTTCTGTTCTGTCTAATTGGATTATTATTATCACTGGGAGTAGAACTGTCTGACCAAGAAAAAAGTCTTAATCACTTTGATTCTCAAATTTTCATAGGTAAAATGGGATTTTAGCATGTTCTATAAAATGTTGGGTGGTAGATGTAAAAGTGGCCAAAACTCTGCCTGACACATAGTAAGTGTTCAAAAAAGACTTGGGTGATTTGAAGAGCTTGGACCTGGTCCCTGGCTGGCATGCGGGATACCTCTCTGATAAGGTCCTATTCCTCAAGGTGAAAAGACCCAGGCAGGCCGAGAGAAACAGCAGATGCAGTCCCTGCCAATCTAACAAGTCCGATGGGACAGAGCAATGAGCAGTAATCGTTCTCCTTGGGAACTATTTGGGCGCCAAAGCAGGCTCGTCTCTAAACACAAAGTTATTTGTGCTAACCTGAATAGTTTAATAAATCCCACAAATTCCCAGAGTTGTACAGACATCTTAAAATGAACTTATTCCATTATTTATCAATGGTCTCCATATTATCAACAAAGCCAACTAATCACTTACCTTGTCCTGACGCTAGGAAACCAATCCAACTTAGGTAGATTATGAATATAGTTCTGGAACTCAGTAGCCTTTGTGCTACTAAACTCAGTTGAACAGGCCTCCAGGGATGAGGGGGTTGGAAGGAGACAGCACCGTAGTGGAAAAAGTGGTTTTAATTTTAACTTTTATTCTGTATTAACCATTTTCCCACACTGCTTTGTCATAGTGAGGAAAGAACAAAGCAATAAAAGCAAAATATATTCAAATAAAACTCCACAGTATAGTATAGTAATAGGTGGTGGTCCCCTTGGAGGCCTATTTTTTTTTAATGCCTCATTTGCTTCTGAATTTGAAATTTCAGAAAGCAGAAGAAAATCTCAGTTTGACTTGTTTAAAAAGCAGTTTAAATTGCTTTTGAATCATCACAAATAGGGCACCCCACCCTCCCTGCACCCAAGCAATCCTTTTGCTCAAAGACACATCCTTGATGACCTCATCCACTTTTTAGTAATGAACAAGAAGGATATTAACCTCTTACTTCTAAGGTTTGCTTAGGGCTAGTGTATGGATCCATCTCTGTCTATCAGTGGAGTGGCAGCACATGCACAGTGAATTCTGGGAATTCTGGGAATTCAACTGCCTGCATTTGGCCAAAGAGGAGAGAGGAAGACAGGATTTGGAAAATGTGGGCAAGTTCAACCAACCATACCACTTGCTGCTGAGCAACTGTTTGTTGGTTTCAGGAGATACTCTACTTGCCAAAGGGCTTCTCCAAGCCAAGGATGAGTTTTAGTTTGGGAAATCTGAATTTTTGGGAAAAATCAACAATGCTTTCCATCCCTAGAGAAAAATGTAATGGACTTTCCAAAGGTAGTTACAGCTGTATGAATCCAATGACCCTACTGAGTTCCATTCAAACCAATGACCCTGAAAGATGAGACTGAACCACCCAGATCATGGGGGTTTCCTCAGTGGCACCTTCTGTGCTCTCTCTCATGCCTGAATGGTCCTGGGGCAGAGATGTCGGGCCCAAGTGAGGAAGATCAGATTCTCCCTTCCAGAACCTGAAACCTGAGCAGAAAGATGTGGACAGAGATGTCTCTGTAAGCAGAATTATTTGAGTGGCAGCTCCAGGGATTCCCAGGGCAAAACTGCCCGGTTCCTATTCTTTTCAAATCTTAATTGTTTGGCAACTCTTATGATTTTTGTGAGTTTTCCTAATATCTTCAAGGAAGTTAGCCAGAGTTTCTTTTTATGTTTGCAACTAAAAGAGCCTTAATTAATACACCAAGTTATCATCCCATTAAGTTAAAAGCTTCTTAGAATTAGAACCGAGTCATTAACAAAAGCTTGAGAAAGCCCCAGAGGGTGCCTGATGTACAAATAACTCTGGGTGGTACAAAAGGGAGATGCCAAGGGCAGAACCAAGGCATTTCAATGGCATAGGCTGGTGTTTCCCAAAGTGGGTTCTATGGAACCCTAATCCAGCAAGATAATTTCTGGTGGGAAGTTTCCATGGTCCAATAACTTAGAGAAAGGCATTATACTGTACTCTCATCTAGAAAGTAATGCAAATAAGCTCTTCAAACCCACTTAAAGCACTGCAGAAAAGACAGTTAATTTACTAAACCAGAATTTCTAAAACATATTAAATAGCATCAAACCCTTCCACCTCTATCCCTCTACACACCTACTCCCCAACTTTTATTAACATATGTTTTGAGAAGCATTAACAGAGGCCATGGGGAGAGAACCTCTAGTGAGATGCTTCTTGGCCTCACACTTACATTTCCAGCCAAAAGATTTGATGCCACCATCATTTCTCGGGTATTTACTAAGAATATAGTATGCTCATCCCTGTGCTGGTGTTGTAGGGGCAACACCCTATGGTAGGAGAAGCCCTTGCAAGAGGTATGAGAAGACTTGATTGAAGTCCCAGTTCTGATTTGGAACCCAGAACTGCCTTTGTTCCCCGTGGCAAATCCTTGACCTCTTTTCGAATCAATTCCCTGTCTCTCAAATGTCACTAGTAATACCAACCTCACCTCACCATTGACTTGTTAAAAAGATCCAATGGAATAATGGATGGGAGGGCACTTTGTAAACTACAAGCTTTAAATGAACATAAGCTTTTAGAAGAAATAACTTAGAGAATGATATAAAATATTATGAAGACAGAGAGAGAAAGAGAGAGTGCCATAAGATCCCAGGCATATGCCTGGAATTTTTGGAAGCAATAAATGTTTTAATATCATGGCTGAGCATTAAGTGTGTCAAGACAATTTACTAATCTACTAAAATATGACTTTTCATTTATACCCCTGTTGTTAGTTATTTTGCATAACAAACTACCCCAAAACCCAGTAGTGTATGATAATCAAAATTGTTTTTTGTTCATGTGCCTGAAATTTGGCTGGATTCCACTGATCTGGGCTGGACTTCACTTGGTTTGCTCTAAACTGTGAGTTTGTCTAGGTGTCTTATCCTCCCTGGATATGTGGCAATGGTGATGGCAGAGTACATCCAACCACACAGCACATTTCAAGCCCTATCTTGATCATGTTCATCAACATCCCATTGGACAAAGCAAGTCACGTGACAAATCCCAGCATCACTGGGTAAGAGAGGAAGACTCCTCCCATGGAGGGAGAAGGGCATATATACTGAACAATAATCTCATCTACAATCTTCTTGTTTTTACCTCGTTCCATTTCAAGCAGGTATTCAGACCCATGAAGAATTACTTTCCCAGGGATTCTTTTGTGTCTGAAAGGCAGAGGGTAGTAGAACTACCTAAAGACAGAAATTCTTCCTGTTTTTTATAAAAGCTCCCAAATTATTCAAGAAACTGTACTTTTGAGAGCAACCAGAAGTCAGAAAACGTCTTCAAAATTAACCAGAGGAGAAAGAAAGAGAGTTCATGGAATTTAAAAAGAAGTCAGTGTTCAAATGGAGAATAATTGACCAAAATATGGCTCCTAAGTACAGAGCTGCTTTGTCTCAAAAAAATTTAAAAAGTTCCCCTAGTCCCACACGACTGAAAATAGAACACCCATACCTAAAGTGACCACTGACCTCCAAGCCAGGAGGATGTCACTGGCCACCATGACAGCTTAGAATTTCGATCTCTAACCCTATTCTCAGGACACTACCTAAGAATAGGTCCTGGATTGATATGGGAAGGGGCAGGATCCCATAATGACAGAAGCTGAATTGCCTGCTGCCTTGGGCACCCAGAGGCAGAACATATTTCTCTTTAAAAAAAGGAAAAAATATATATATATATGTCTTGCACACCTGTATCTATGACCTAAGTTTCAGATCTGCTACATGGGTCATAATTTAATTTAATTTAGTTTTTATTATTAAAAATGGT
Organism: Acinonyx jubatus; assembly: GCF_027475565.1. Classification (NCBI taxonomy): domain Eukaryota; kingdom Metazoa; phylum Chordata; class Mammalia; order Carnivora; family Felidae; genus Acinonyx; species Acinonyx jubatus. Next base: position 185,785,041 of record NC_069380.1, on the reverse strand, counting down.
ATTAGGGTCTTTTGTGGTGATTTGATTTGTTGCTTGATTTAGCAAATAAAAATATAGGTTTTCTCAGGGCACTTTGGTGGCGCAGTTGGTTGAGTGCCTGACTCTTGATTCAGCTCAGGTCATGATCTCAAGGTTCATGGGATCCAGCTCCTGTCAAGCTCTGTGCTGACAGCTTGGAGCCTACTTGGGATTCTCTCTCATCCTCTCTCTCTGCCCCTCCCCAACTCATGCTCATTCAAACACACACACACACTCTCTCTCTCTCTCAAAATAAATAAACATTTAAAAAATATACCGATTTCTAGTTAAATGTGTATCTCAGATAATCAACAAATAAGTTTTTAGTATTAGTATATCCCATGAAATATTTGGGATATATTCATTCTAAAAATAATTATTTATTTGAAATACAAATTTTATTGGGTGTCCTATATTTTACCTGACAACTGTATGTAGGGGTCTCCAGGCTTAAAGTATTTTTGGACCAGTAAATGATAACTTTTGGATGACCTGGCCATTTCTCGCCTGTTCTACAGCTATCTAACATATTCCTTAAGTGAGGGGTTACTCTGAAGTCATTATGGAAGAAGTAGAAGGTAAATTCCCACTGGGGGCACTCGAGGGGTGATGTCCCTGGTGAATCGAATGCTTTGCCCACGACTTGCCTCTCCATTCAGAAGACACGTCGGGCAGGAGCAGCAGGAATTCTCACATCTCAGCCTGCTTCTTCCCTGACCTTACTAATTTAGGATGGCTTCCACAGTTTTGTGGACATAACTGTGTAATCTAATAAAGGTAGATTAAATTACAGCCAAGTATTTTCAGATCTGAACATGGGAAAAATGTATCCTGTTTCAAAAAACGATAAACCACCCCACACTCGTTTTGTTTTTCTTTTATCTGGGAACTGGGCAAACAGGAACTATCTTGGGTTATTGGATGTGAAAGTCCTTGCAGCTGTGTTGGTTTTTGTAACTAAAAAAGAAAGAGAGAAAGCACAAGGAAAGAAAGAAAACCCTCGAATCCACAAAATTGTGTTTTATTGCATACCAAAGATATGAGGGACCTGAATGGCAGCTTAACAAATAGATATTTCAAGTTACAAAAAACTAAGAGCACTAATCTTGCTCACTGCCACGCAACACACACACACACACACACACACACACACACATACATACATGCACACACACACACCCCATTTCTAAAGACTCTTCAAGTGAGAAAAGCTGGCTACCAAATCATTTAGGCAATTCTGTGAGCAAGAGAAAAGAATATGGGTTTGAACCAAGTGAAATATTGGCTCTGTTCAAGGTCAGCTGGCAGCATATTTAGATATAGAGATTTCGATATGGTTCAATAGGCTTTGAATATTAGTGTGGTGAACTCTAGTTTTTGGTTCACAGTGGAGGTTGAGTCCCAAGACAGAGAAAACGATGTTCTTCCTCACTTTCCATCTTTAAACAAACCTTGTGTTTCCCTTTATTTATTTATTGTTTGCCAATATTAGCTTTGCCCGGTAGTCTAATGCATAATAATGCATCTCCAGTGAAGTAGAGTTTGTTTGCTTAAAACTTCGGGTGTTCCTCGGCCGTTTTCTCATGAGCTGAGTGTGATGGGCAGGACGCATGTCAAGTCAAAAAAAAGGCAAGGGTTGACCAGAAGACCACTGGGAATGTGGTCTAATTCTCTTTTGGATACCCTCCAAGATTTTTTTTTTTTTTTTTTTTTGCTTCTTGCCCCAGCAAATGGATTTGGAGCTTCCCAGAACTTAGAAGATTCAAGATGAGATGCTCAGAGCTCTGGAAAGCATAAGAAGTTTCCCTAATTCAGACAGTACAAATTTTCAATCTACTGGTTGAGGCTGACTGATCTTCCCATGTTTTAAGAAGAAGGTAGCTGAAAACAAAGTGAGAATGTATGCAAAAAACAAACAAACAAAACCTTTGAAGAGTATAATTAAAGTGTCTGAAAGAACAAACTGTTTTAAGCATTGTAGAACTCTTTAGGAACATCTATATATTCAGTGTACAAGTTACAAATAGTTCTTAGGTGTTTATTTTTAACATTTCCCACCACCACTCCACAAGTCAACCTCTCACATTCAAGATACATTTTAAAAGCATGAGGGGTGTCTTACATACTCAGTCCAATACCCTAAAATTGCTGTAAGCACAGACTTTAAATTCAGCCACATGGAAATTTCAAGCTGTACAGGGCCACGATCCCTTGGTTTTTCAATGAGTAAACTGAGGTTCTGAGCGGTGCAGTGACTCACCCAAGGTCACACAATTCATGCTTTATCAAGCCAGGACCGAGACTTGGATCTCCTATTCTTGGGTCAGAGCATAAAAAGAATTGATGTTCATAATAGTGTCCCCAAAGCTCAAAACAACCCAAATCATGTCAGAATGACTACCCTTTAGCCATTCTCCAGTCCTTAGTAGGCAAGAAAGAGAACACGGATGTTCTGGAAGAATGCTGAACAATCCCAAGATTGGAACAAAAGGATTTTCTTCCTGACCCTTAATGACTCACAAAAGTCCTGAAACAATCCAATTTCCATAAGCATTTATAGCTGTTTTGTATTGTTTGGGGGGTCCTTACATTCTATTTATCCCCCTTTTTGCTATCCAAAAAAAAAAGTCTTTGCTAACTCAGGATTAAGCCATGGAATTTTCTGAGCTTTCCTAAGAGGGTCCTGCATGCTTGTAACTTGTTTCTCCTTAGGGTCCTGGGATCTTGACGTTTAGGACACTGCTTTCCATTAAGCATTACTGGATGATTAATCAATATTTTGCCATCCCTCTTCCTAACATGGCTTTTCAACTTCCATTCTTCCTTTAAGGCAACAATGGCAAACCCCAACTCTCGGTTGACAAAGAAGAAAAAATTTGTAAACATCCTGGGATTAATTACTACTGGGATCTGTCTGCCCATCCATGCTAATAAAGAATGTGATTTCCCTCTATTCATCATCTTTATTTCCTCAGAGGCTCCAGAAAACAGCCCTCCCTAACAAAGTGGAATGAATGTGATTAAGGCAGGAGCCCAGCAGCCTGAATCCTTCATCACACCATCAGAAATGAAAAATATTTGGGGGCTGGTGGGGGCCATAACACAGAGCGCCTACACGACCCTTTGTCTCCTGGAGTCCACCATCAGCAGCCAGGTCAGTTCCCAGGGCAGGAAGGAGGGGCCTGACATTCAGCCCTGTGTTTTTGCTGAAACTAATTTCCTCTCCAGCATTCGAGTCCTCGGCCACTGGGCCTTCCTGGAAGGTCTTGCTCTTTTGCCAAGGAACAGATGTCAGGGTCTTTCTTGTCTCAGACAGGAATGTGCTGTCTCACTGACCTGTGGCAGGTTCCTAGGGCCCCAAATGCCAGGTCGGAGCCCCATTGTGATGGCCGCACACACAATGGAGATTGACCAGAACCAGTGCCAAGGCCCTGGGCATGGCACCCTCTTAGGCAGACTTTCCCATTCTTTTGAAAGAAAAGAAGGTAGCAGGGTTAAGGCAGGAATCAACACAAAAAAGTCATAAAATATGGAAAATGTCAGGACCCTTAGGACCCTGACATGACCCTGTATGATTGATCCCTTTAATCTTCCAGCTTCCTCTCTCTTCACATACTCTCACATCCTAAACACAGTGGCCTTATTTCGGGGCCAAGTTTCCTCTCTCCACAGGGCCTTTTCACAGTCTGTCCTTTGCTCCTGGAACATCTTCCTTCACACCATTGACACCACCTTCCCTTCACGGAACTAACTTCTCTCAACATTCAGCTCTTAGTTCAAAAGTCACTTCCTCAGGGGCACCTCAGTGGCTTAGTCAGTTGGGCGCCCAACTTCAGCTCAGATCATGATCTTACTGTTCATGGGTTCAAACCCCACGTTGGGCTCTGTGCTGACAGCTCAGAGCCTCAAGCCTGCTTTGGATTCTGTGCCCCCCCCCCCACCCCTCCCCAATTTGTGCACTCTCTCTCTCTCACAAAAATAAATAAACATTTTTTAAAAAGTCACTTACTCAGATTGCCTTCCCTGGACTTTCAAGCTAGGCCAGATCCATCTGTGTAAAGACTGAGAACACCTGCTTCCATTGTAATTTTACTCTTATTTGTGGGAATAATATCTATTGCTTTCACATGATGGAAATCTCCATGAAGCCAGATCCTGCGTCTTATTTTCTCCCAGTTCTGCAGCACCCCCGGCATACTTCTTGCCACTTTCGTAGGTGATGTTTGTGGAATGGATGCATTCTGGTTAGAATAAGCAGGTAGGGCACCTGGGTGGCTCAGTCAGTTAAGCAACTGACTTCAGCTCAGGTCATGATCTCATGGTTTGTGGCCTCGGGCCCCACGTCGGGCTCTTTGCTGACAGCTCAGAGCCTGGAGCCTGCATCAGATTCTGTGTCTCCCTCTCTCTCTGACCCTCCCCTACTCATGCTCTGTCTCTCTCTCAAAAATAAATAAACATAAAAAAATTAAGAAAAAAAGAATAAGCAGGTATCATGAGCAGCATCTTTAAGGATGAGGTAAGTAAGCTCTAGGGAGGTTAGACACTGACAAGGTCCTGAGCTGGTCAATGGTAGAGCAGAGATTATAAACTAGGTCGCTTAACCTCTTTTTTTTTTTTAATGTTTATTTATTCATTTTGAGAGAGAGAGAGCGCGAGGCAGAGAATCCCAAGCAGTCTCCGTGCTGTCAATGCAGAGCCTGACTCAGGGCTCGATCTCACGGAACCAGAACTGTTAGATCATGACCTGAGCCAAAACCAAGAGTTGGCCACTTAACTGACTGAGCCACCCAGGCACCCCTGCTTTACTTCTAATACAGAGTACTTACCACACTTACTAGTGGGTAGCTCAAGGGACCTGGTCTTAAATCTTGACTCCTCCATTTCCTTGCCATGCAACCTTGACCAAGTTACACAACCTCTCCGAGCCTCGCACTCTTCAGTTTCAAAATGGCATTAATAATGTACCCACATCATGAATTGATAGAGTATGTAACTAATATAAGAACTATTGTCTATTATTATTCTAGGAATGCCTTCAAAATCTAGACTTTATCAATTAAGAATTTGTGATAATTCAGGTAAGAACTTGGCCAGTGTTGACCTTTTCAAAATCTATGAAGAACTCCACGCTCTTAAGAGCTGTTTAGAACTTATGAGAGGGGAAGAGGAAGGAAGAGCCTGGAGAATTAGAATGCAAATGGAAGGTCTTAACAGCATTTGGGAGACAGTGTGTTTAAACTGCTTAAGAGGACAAATTGTTTTTAAAATGTCAAATTAGGCGTTTTTAGAAGCATTTATTTACAGACAATCCTGTTATGATAATTACAAATACTTCTCTATTCATCAAAGTAAGCTCCCTAAGGGTTTCTACAGTACAGTTATTTATTAGCCTGCTTCCAATTAATATTGGGGCTTAAAAGTAGCAAAACGGTATGTCCCTAAAATATTTTGTAATTGATCTTCTCACTAGTTCCAGCGAGCCCTTGTGTCCCAGCTCCAATGCTGCCTGCTATCCCTTCAGCGTCCTGTACGGAGCAAGCTCCTCCCGACTTCCAAAACCTTGCAATTGCTGGGGCGCCTGCGTGGCTCAGTCAATTAAGCATCCGACTCGACTTTGACTCAGGGCATGATCTCACGGTTCTTGGGTTCGAGCCCCGAGTCATGCTCTGCACTGCCAGTGTGGATCCTGCTTGGGATTCTTTCTGCTCCTCCCCTGCTCCGCCCACGTGTGCCTGCCAGCTCTCTCTCTCTCTCTCTCTCTCTCAAAACAAATAAACAAATGTAAAACAAACAAAAAACCTTGCAAATGCCATTTGCTCTGCCAGGAGCACCCTGACCCAGATCTTTAGCAAGGTTTCTTCTCATCACTCGGGGACCAGGGCAGATTTGCTTCTCAGTGAGCATCTTTCTAAAAAAGTCCTCTCCCCTCTGCTCCCTTACTCAGCTTCATTTAAATCACTTCATTCCCTACCATTGGGAATTACTCTACATCTGTGTGGGTTTATTTAATGCCTGTCTCTACCCTCTGGGCTTGGGGTTTCATGAGCCTTTCCTTTTTTGTCCCAGAGCCTGGAACAGTGCCTGGTACATAGTAGGTGCTCAGGATTTATTCACTAAATGAATGAAACGTGTAATTTTTAGACTAATTTGGTGACTGGGTTAGGAAAAGCTGATCAGAGAGCTAATCTTCATAGACCCAAATGAACAGAAAATCTTTAAATTTCTTTAGCATAAGAGCTCTTTCTTTCAGAAATAGCATCCAATTTCAGCATTTGTATAGTAAATCAGCTGCAGTATTGGCAAAACATCAGGTAGGCGGGGAGATGAGAACTATTTAAAGGGTGGTTAAGATTGACTGATGTTTTACTGAACAATTGACAATAAACCTCACCTTTCTCTGAGTCCTTACCCCACTCACACAATCCCACCACCCTTTATGAAAGCTTTAACCTAGAAACGCTTGCAACCAAATGCCTTATCTTGAGAAATTAATTCAAGCTGGAAGAATGTAGTAATGGTGTCATTTATACAGTAGCACATATTCTTGACTCAATAAATATTAAATCAATCACCTAGGAAGGCTACAATAAACAGCATGCTGTCATTGATTAATTTATTTGAGAATCTCCATCTGATTTACTTATAGAGGAGCCCCATGGAAAGTTGACTTTTTGATAATGAACATGTTGATGCAGCCTGATACTAATGAGGAAAGTTACTGACCCACAAAGATCACATGCCTTGTTTAAGGAAATTCAGAGAGCCAGGGAGCCTGATGGGAAAGGAGAATTCTGACTCTCTGTCTGCTTGTCTACCCTCCCTGTCCTTTGCTCTGGATTTTTTCCTTTCCCACTTAAAATTTTTCTCTTCCTTTTTATATCTACTTCTCCCTCCGTCCTTCTCTACTCTTCCTTTCAAAACCATCTCATGGTGATTGCCTGTGCATTTACTGTGGGTATGGCTAGTTTAGAAAAAGGTGGGTTCACCAGCTGGTGCTAAAAATGATACATGTAAAATAAGTCTCTCAAACTCAGGTAACTATAGGCACTAGGAAGGTAATTTAAGTTAGAGAACCAGGCTGAGTGTCATGCAACAGAGTGGTGGGGCCTGTGGCAAACTGGGAATGCCATTTGCCCCATCCAGCTCTGGTCCATTGTTGGTGTGAAGAAATGTGAACTCTCATGACCAGATTTTTCAAGCTGAATATTTGGGTTTTTATGAGAAGTTTCTTAAATTTTAAAACACTGTGTGAGCCCCCAAACTAGTGTTTGGCTGGATTCAGCCTATAGGCTAGCCACTTGCAACCTCTGATGTGAAATGCCCCAAGTTCGAAGTCCCTATCAATGGCTGAACCCATGCTACCTCTTGGGTATCCATCTTTTGAGTTATTGTCACCCCCCACCACCCATGCCCAGCATCTACTTCTTTTGTTTTACATTCCTGTCCATTCTCACCCTTTTGCTCTCTTGGTGCCTTGTGTCTCCTCTCTTCTTTGTCTCTGTTGTTTATAGAGCCATTCCCCTGCAAGAGAGTGTTCATGGAGAGAAGAAGGAAGGTGGGGCCAGGAAGAGTGGGGACCCATTTACCAGGCTCAGACTAGAGGTATGGGGCAGAAGGGGACAGAGTGGAGGGAGGGAACTCGACTTGGCAATACCCCCTGGGCACTTGTGAAGATCCAGCTTACAAAAATGTGGAGAATAAACATCAAGACAAGAAGACAGCGGCCCCCAGCAACTCCTGTGCCCTTCTCACACTTTCCTTCCAGCTTCTCTGTCACCAGTTTTCTGGTCCCATATTAACATTGTCAGAAGGTTCCAGAGGGCTTTCCACATGATCTGAGAACAAGTAAACAACCGAGGAAAAAGAATCTCTAATGCCTTCCAAAGCAAAGTTCTGGGCTAAAGTTGTGAGGCCAGAAGTGGATACTAGCCCACATTCTGTCTTGGTGGGATACTGTCTGCCAGCTAAGCTGGGGTCCAAGATGGCGACTGTGAAGAAATGACATCAACCGCAGTTCTGTCTCCTCATCCCAAGTCACTACATATTAACCTATCTTCCAGGAATGGGGAAACAGGCCACAATACATAGAGGTCACAGTTCCTATGGAAAGACTCTCAGGTTTTACATTTTTTATCCCATTAATTCTACCTCTATGAGGTTGGCACTATTCGTTCCATTTTATAGATGGGGAAACCAAGGCTTAGAAAGGTTAAATAATTTACCCAAGATCACAAATACAGCCTTTCCAACAATACTGTGAAAACTAAATGGAATTCTGCATATGCTGCCTTAATAAGATGCAAAGTGCCGAAGAGGTGCTCATTTTAATTTTAAGCTAATTTGCACAAAGCTATTAGCAGCAGATAATATGTTAATATATTATCCCTCCCAGGAGACTCATTCACTCAATAAATATTGATTGAATAGCTGCTATTGCACCCTAGATGTAGAGATACATATAGAAGGTTCTAGAGTTTCCATGACTCAGTCCTCAATAGGGTCATGACAGAAGATGAGAAGGGCCCCCTCCTCCAACATGTGGTTCTAGACTAGGTGTTCATTTGGCTTTATTCTTAAGCTGGGTTGTCCTTTCCAGAGAATGAACAATTCAGTGAGAAGAGTCTGCTCTGAGGGGCCCCAGCTTTGTAGGATTGATGAGGCCATCTGCCAAAGCTATTGTCTTCCTGGTGAGATAACTCCTCAAGCCCTGGTTCCACTCAGCACCACCTTTGCTGCCTTTGCCTGCTCTGCATCAAGGCCCTTCTCAGCCTCTCCTTCCTCTTCACATTTTTATTCCTGGGCTTCAGAGCCAAGTCCAGGGTAGGTCTCCTTGACATGATTATAAATGGCAAGTTCCAGGAGAGGCTGTGGATGACCCCCTTTCCTTCCCTTCTCATAAGAAAAACCCTTTTCTCCTACTTTGGGGCATTTCAAGGACATCCAGAAAGACCACTGATGTGGTGACCCAATAGTGTGTATGGGAAGGTACTGGGACTCAGTCAACCAGTGCTTGTCAGCTTGGAAAGTGACTTCCTTTGGAGAGTCCCATTTTCTCCATTAGTGAATGCGGGAGGCTGGTCAAGATGTTCTCTGGGTTTCCTTATTGTTCTTTCTATCAAATTCAAAAAATCTTCTTAGAAACTCAGTCAGACCAAAGAGAATGTAAGGTCTCTCTAGGCAAAACCAGTCTCTCTCACAAGCCGGGTGGACACCCACCTCTATGGTACAATTCCAAGGGTGAGAAGCCCTCCCACCTTTCTCCATGAAGCTACTCCCTTTTCTGATGCCAGAAATTCTCCCATATTATTATTATGATTATTATTCTGGAATATTGAATCTGTTAAAATGCAATATCATTACCGAATCTTTGTTTTAAGTATCCTTAGTTCAGGAAAAAAATGCATCTTGGGATTGCATAAAAAATGTTCACTATGGCATGAAGCTGGCAGTTGCCTGGGGAAATAAATAAGATAGGACTTTTGGGAACTAGCAGAGAGAAAACATTAGATGAAGTCTCCTGAGAGGAGAAACAGCATTTACCTTTTCACTGCTACATCCCTGGTGCATCCATGGTCCTCTTCTATCTTCAAACCCATCCCTGACAGACAAGTGAATGAACCAACCTCAGCTTTAGGTGAAGAAAGGTGGAGAGGACTCCAGGCAAGAACCTTATACATTCTGGCAGAAGGCAAACAGAACCAACCCAAGATAAGCTGAGTGAGCACAGACAATCCAAGGCTATGCAGAGATAGAAGTCCCATCTGTGGATCTGGAGGAGGGAGCCTAGGAAAGGCAAGGAGGGCAGGGCAGTAGCCACTAGCTTCTATTCTTTTGGGGTTGTTCACATTAGTGGGGCTCCTGCTAAGAGAGGCAATCTACTTGATGGCTAGGAGCATAGACTTTAGAATCAGAAAGACTTGACCTTGAATCCTGATCCTGTTGTTCACCAGCGGTGTGACACTGGAATCATTACTTCATTTTGCTAAGCTTCAGTTCCCAGTATGTTAAAGCAGATGCTAGCAGTAACTAGCTCATAGGTATACAATAAGGGTTAAGATAAGACTGCTTACAAAATACTTTGCCCAGCACTAGCACTAAATGATAGTGGTTATGGAGATGTGAAGATGATGAAGAACAGTTCATTCTAAGGACCTGGGTTTACAAATGTCAGTGTCATTTGGCATGTGGGTGAGGGAAGGAATCACACCCTGTGATCTGATACCAGTGGTCAGGACTCTGGGCAAGTTACTGACCTCCTCTGTGCCTCATTTTCCTCTTCTGTAAAATGAGTATAATAATTACACCTAGCTCATGATATTTGGGGGAGGATTAATTTATTCAGCCATATTTATGAAGCAACTATTACAGGCCAGGAGCTGCTCTGTGCACTTGGGACACACCTGTGAACAAAGGGAACTGCCCTGGGAACCAGCATATAGACTTTTGCAGCAGTGCCTGGTACTTGATAAACCCCAAAGGAAACAAAATTGAGAGGGTGTAAGGGATGGAAGAAGATTGCCCACAGCCTAATACAGCTTCAAAGACTGAAAACCCAGCTTTTCCATTTTTCCAGCTTCGTGACAGACAAGTTCCTAGCGAGCCTCTCTGCGTCTTGGTCTTTCCCATCTACAAAAAGGGGGTAATAACTCTTTTCTTAAGGGTTGTGTAGTAGCAGAAGTAAAGTGCTTGGTATAGGTTAGACCACCTGTACATGTTGATTCCTTTTTTTTTTTTAATGTTTATTTTTGAGAGAGACAGAGACAGAGACAGAGATGGCATGAGGGGGAGGGGCAGAGAGAAAAGGGGGCAAAAGATCTGAAGTAGGCTTTGCGCGACAACCTGATGTGGGGTTCAAACTCATGAACCACAAGCTCATGACCTGAGCCGAAATTGGACACTTAACCGACTGAGCCACCCAGGGGCCCCATGTACATGTTGATTCCTATACTAGTTTCCTCAGGCTGCCATGACAAATTTGGTGGCTTAAAACAGCAGGAATTTATTCTCACACAGTTCTGGAGGCTAGAAGCACAAAATCAAGGTGTTGGCAAGATTGGTTCTTTCTGGAGGCTCCAAGGGAGCATCTGTCCCATGTTTCTCCCCTAGTTCCTGGTAGCTGTGGGCAAGACTTGACATTCCTTGGCTTGTAACTGAGTACCTCCCATTTCTGCCCCATCTCCACATATTCTACTCCGTGGGTGGACATGTCCTCTTCTCTTCTTACAAAGACACCAGTCATTGGATTTGAGGACACCTTAATCCAGTTTGATGTCCATCTTAACTTAATTACATCTACAATGAACCTGTTTCCAAAAAAGGTCATGTTCTGAGGTTTTAGGTGGACATAAATTTGAAAGACAACATTCAGCTCGCTGGAGTTCTTTTGCACTCTCTCCTCCATTGCAGGGTTTCTGCACAAGGGCTTTTGAGTGGGATACAGCAAGCTTCGTGGCCAGAACCCCAGGAGTGTTGTGTCCCCCCATTCCACTCATGTCACCTCCAGAACCAGAAAGATCATTTGTCCTCTGTAAATAGCTATTGAATTATCACAGGGAATGGACTGGAAGCCCACAACTACTTGGGAATCATTTAACTCTGAAAGAAGTAGATTGGAGCAGTTCCTCAAGTGTGTCCACAGTGAAAAATGAGGCATTGCTTACCTTGGAAAACAAGTCCATTCATTCCAGACCAACTAATGGTTTAACTTTAGTGGTTGAGTTACTAATAACCCAAGGTTCTGATGAGTTAATCCTCCCATTTCAGCAGAGACATTCTGGAGGCAAGATTTTAGATCAGAGGAATGACTCTACTGGTGGACATTCCAAGCCCTTTAGGTGGGCTGTTGTGGAAAGGTGTTTCGAGAAAGTAGATTTGGTGGCCATTCAGCTAACTCTGCTAACATTTCGTGAGTGGCTCCTACATGCAGGGCACTGATCTAAATGCCTGGGTGGAACTCACTAAGAACAAAACCTGCTTTCTGCCTGTCATGGATTGATGATAAAATAACTATCCCCAAATAATGGCAAAATAAGAGAGATGCACTGTGAAAGAGATATGACAGATATATGTGGAAATGGCAGAAATTAATTTGGATGACAATGAGGTGACAGAGCGTATTGCAAAACCTTGAGGAATAGGCAGTGTTTAAAGGGTGGATTGACAAACGGAGATGGCAAGGGCTGGCATTTCAGGTAGAGAACCCAGATACGCAACAGCACAGTGGCGGGGGCAAGGCAGAGGACATCCGGCCACTGCCCCTTGTCTGCTCCAGTGGTCAGAGTGTGCTGTGAGGCCACGTGGGAAGTCAAGACTAGAGAACTAACCCAAGGGTTGATGGTGGAGGGCCTTACGGGGAGCCTGAGGCTACGGGGTTGGATCTCGGAGGCCTTGGCAGACACAGGAGAGCCAGTGTGTCTGGCTTCATGCTACCCACTTCACTTGGAAAATGACATAGGTTTCATCGCTTCTTGGAGCCATGGCTTCCTGGTGGGTAAAGTGTAGGTGGCACTCGCCCTGTTTCAAGGTCTCTTGAGGAAGATCTGATGAAGCAACACACACACAGCTGTTTGGGATGGTGCCGGGCACTTAGTGAGCAGTTACTAAAAGCTCTTTATTAACTGTAAAGGTCTTGGCAAGGGAAGCGAGCAGACTTGGGGTTGGTTAGTTGGTTGGTTTTTTTCAGGATGCCAGCTCCTGGCTAACAGGCAAGCTGGCTGGCTGAGTGAAAGGAACAGAGGGAGGGGGTGCAGGACAGCTATGTGTGCTGCTCTGGAGTTTGGGGCATGCCAACAGGAAGAGTGGTGACAAGTCTCCAGCTGGGGCTGGCCAAAGGGGAGCACCACAGTGGGGAGTCCAGGAAACCGGCAGCCTGAAGGGACCCTGAAGTTTGTCCAGCAGCCCAGGGAAGGACAGCTCCACTTCTCAAGAGAGGGTAGAAAGGATCTGAGTGTCCAGAGTGTCTCTTGGGAGCCACTTAACCAAAGGGGCATGGGTGGAGTGAGCAGCACGGACCAAGGCCCAGAGAAGGGAAGGAGTGCACACAAGAGCCAGGCAGGTGCAGGGCAGTTGCACTTGTCTCACAATGTCCTGATACCGGCTGTAAAGGTGCCTGGACGGTGAGAAGGGCACCGGTGTGCTGCGGGTGTCTCACTTACATCAGAGCCCACATGCCCATCCCCTTCCTCCCTGCTTGTGCAGATTCTGCTTGTCACTTGTGGTCCTGTTGGAGGCTCACACCCTCCCTTGACCCTTTTCCAATGAATCCAGCCTATGCTGATCTCTGCCCTCCTCGGAAGACCGGTTGTGCTTGAGTCACACTGTTTAGCGTTGGGTTGTTCTTTGATCTGCCAGACGGGGAGGATAATTACTCAGAGCTTTCTCATGTACAGCAAATGAGACAGACCTTCTAATGCTCCCAGCACAGTACCTGGTGCCTAAACAGTGCACAATAAGTGCGGGCAATTCTCCTGTTGTTGCCACTCCTTCTGCCCCTGCACTTGGATATTATTGTCATTGCTTGGGGACACAGGTTGGATAGCATCCTTGAGAACAGTACACTCCCGGAGACACAGGTATGTGGGTGTTAGCTATTATGTCAACCCTTTCTCTCCACTCAAGAAAGCATTCTGAAGAACCAGATGAATGAATATGACATTATTATTGTGATAACCTTGAATCTACTCTAATTCATGTTTATTTTTTAAATCATCTGCCAACATTGGTACTTTAGCTTCATGAGTCACAAATTCTTTGTGGCATACCTCATAATATATGGTGACTCACCAGTGTGCTGTGGTCCTGAAGGTGAGAACTTCTGCTCTAAGTTTTAACTTGTATTACTGCTGCCTTCCTGCCCAGGCTGTAAACTCTGTGAGGACAGGGCCCCTGGCTGGCTTCTTCCTTCCTCACCATGGTGTCCAACACAATGCTTGGCAGGTAGCAATTATCAACTAGTGATGTGCCGATGAACTGATATCTTTCCAGAAGCAGGGCTTCTAGAAAGGTGTAGATTGTTCAAATGCTGAAACTTTCAAAGGTGTATCTCCAGTTCTGCTCAATTCCTATGAAAATCTCCACAGAGGGAGAAAACATGTATATTGATCAGGACTTTTGTGGGTGCAAGTGACAGAAGCCTAACTCAAACTTCCTTAATCAAAAGGGGCAAAAATTGGTTCATATACCTGAAAAGTCAAAAGGTGTATTTAAGTTCAAGTAAGGCTGCATGCAGGTGTTCATATTTTATCAGCATATTGTGTCTCTCTTAGCTCCTCAGCTCTTTTTTTCCTCTAAATTTTCTTTATTTTCAAGCATGTTCTACACAGCTGGTGGTACAGACAGCTTCCAGCCACCACAGGCTTCTTTTCCATCAGCATATAATGTCAGGCAAAACCCTGTCACTTTCCCAATCGTTCTAGCAAAATCTGGACCTGACACTCATGGGCTCAGAATGGCTTGGTTACACATTCCTATGGCTCAGTTTTACCAGGTATTGGTCACATGCTGAGTTTGGACAAATAATATCCAAAACAAGTGGTTTGGATGTTCAGTCCAGATGATTTCCCAAAAGATAATCTTGGTGCATTTCCTAGAGATGGAAGAAATGAATGCTGGGCAGACAGATATTTTCAACATTTGGCAAGCCTGAGTGAGGGGCAATGATTATGTATATAAGCGAGAACAACTGTTTCCATGTCAACTGCTGTCACCATGGTGAGAAAGACACTGATCCACTGCATCATCTGTGCACTGAGGGGGTGCCTTTTGCAGTGAGTTCCGAACTCTGACTTTGGTGCCAGCATTGCTAGGTTGCAGTTATGAGACTCTTGCAGACAGAGCCTATCCCTACCAGAACTGTTGATGGCATCTGCTGAGCTACACGGAGAGAGGCTTTGCATGTGAATGAGCACAAACTATATAACCAGCACAGGGAAACATCTGGAAACAGATGTTGATCAGTTAACAAGAAGGTGAATGCACTTTGTTCGGGTCTGATTGCTCTCTCAGGAATTGCCTTCTTATGTGGCCCCAGAGAAGAAGCAATCCACCATTCCACCTCTGCAGATAATCTTCTTCTGTCCACTGTTTTCTATTCTCCATAAACAAGAGTTGACCCTGACTAGGATTGCAGCCACCTAGCCCCATGGAGAAATGTACTGGTTTGGCAAGGAGCATCTTCATCAGATGAAGGTCTTCTTGACCTGTGCGCTCTTGAAGAGAAAGAGAACACAATAACTACAAGATAAGTCTTACTTGATGTAATGAACACCTTTCCTCTTATAGGGTTCTCCTACTAGATAACTGTGTCTTAATTGACATTGTGGCTATTTTACAATAATTCATTAATAGTGACAGTGGTAGACAGAAAAAGGACCATACAATTTTAGAATGACAAAATAAGAAGTGACCTTAGTTATCATTCCCACCCTGTGAGTTTTGTGAGTTCATCAGCTGTATCTGTCTTGTTCACTCCTATATTCCCAGTGCCTAGTGTAGAGTCTAGCATTCTGGGTATGCCATTATTCCTTATAACTGTGTTCATGACAGATATCACTAATCAATCACCACCTTACTCTTTCCCATTGATCAAGAATATGGCCTCAGGGGTGTCTGGGTGGCTCAGTTGGTCGAGTGTCCAACTTTTGATTTTGGCTCAGGTCATGATCTCACAGTCATGATATCAAGCCTGGCATGGAGCCTGCTTAAGATTCTGTCTCTCCCTCACCCTCTGCTCCTAGCATGCACATTCTCTCTCTCTGAAAAGAAAAGAAAAGAAAAGAAAAGAAAAGGGAAGGGAAGAGAAAGAAAGAAAGAAAAAAGAAAATGATCTCAGAATCATTCTCAAAACTGAACCCCAAAAATCTAATGCCAGCCAATCAACTGACATAAGCCAAAACTGATTTGCCATTGCTAACTAGTGACTTGTCAAAAATTTGCAAAATCTTAAGGAAAGATTTCTTTCAACCATGTAGTTTCCATTTAGGAAAAAGCAAAGACCTAAGCAATTACCTGTCAACTAGAATAGTGGTTTCTTTAGACTTTGGAGTCGCTGTAGAACTCCATCCTACATCCTTTGTGACATTCCTCAGAAGAAATTTAAATCAGATGCTACACACCACAGAGTAACTTCTGGGGACTGTATATTCTTACCAAAGAGTTTTAACTCCTTAGCAATCTGCAGGCTAATAATTAGCATGTAAAAGCCAGTCTACTTCAGTGGAAGGTTAGAGATTTAGGTGCTCAAAGAAGATCCCCAGGAGTTCTTTCCCTTTCTTTGGTGCTGACCATTTAGCATTTCAAGTGGTGCAGAAATGGCACCATGGAATGAGCAGCTCACTTAGGCAGCACAATCCTTTCCTTTCAGATTTTAGGCTAAGTGGCATTAGGAAGTAGTCAATTATGAACAATTTGGGTGCCTGCAAATAACTGTAGAAGTTAAATTGACTTTGTATATAAGTGGAACATGCCCCTGGAAGACATTTATTCACATGAACCCATTGTGCAGGGCCTTGGATGCAGCCAGAAAGATCATTAACAGCCGAGTCAAATTACTGTGGTAATAGGAGTATGAAAGAGGCTAGATCACTTGGATAATCGGAGCTGCAGATGACCAAAAATTCTTTTGTTGAATTGGACTAATAGGCTCCCAGATTGGCATCAGTCCCAGTGAACAAGCACTGTAACCATGTTTACTAGCAATAAGATGATGCTTTCAATGCCTGACAGTTAAATACAAGAAAAGACTAAGGAAATAGTCATTTCAATCCAGATTGACTTGAAGGTATTATGTAAATTCAAGGAACATACAAACAGAGTCTGCTAGACCAAAGCCTCCCTCGGTATTACTGGACTCTGAGGGGCAATCAGCCCTGCCCAGCTACCTGCAAAGAGGCAAAAGTACCTTATGTCAATCTTTGTTCTTGGGTGCTCTTAGAGTGACCTAGTAATTGAGCATCAGCCAGCAGCAGGGCTCAGAAGCAAGGTTCTGACTCAAATTAGTAGTTGGGGATTAGAGCATCTCTTACCATCACACAAAATTCACCTTTATGTCTGCAACAACTGAAGCAATTGTGTTTATGCTAGGAAGGAGCAATTTAGGAGATAGATCCCAGAACTTTCAGAGAGAGGGAATTAACCTCTGAACTCATACTCTCTTGAGCAGAAGTGGTTTTCCCCTGCTTATCGCAATGAGAAATGGCTATTGAGGAATTGTGGAAGAGTGGTTAATAGCTTGGTGTTGTTGTCAGACCTGAAAGCACATTCTAGTTCTACTACTTAATAGCTGTCTGGCATTAAATAGCTATTTAAATTGATTGATCCTCAGCCTTTTCTCTTTAAAATGGGGATACAGTATCACCTATTTCCTCTCCATTAAAATGGGAATAATAGTAAGCATTGTTGTAAAGATTAAATATAAAAAAGTATAAAGCACTTAACACTATTTGGATCATTTACCAAGATAGACCAAGTTCTGAGACCTAAACAAATCTTAATACATTTAAAAGAACTCAAGTCATACAAAATATATTTCCTGGAGAAGATGAAATTAAATTAGAAATCAATAACAGACAGCTATCTATAAAATTCCCAAATATTTGGAAACTATCTAAAACACTTCTAAATAACAGCTGAGTTGAAGAAATTAAAAGGGAAAGAAGAAAACATTTTTAAGTTAATGAAAATTAAAACACAGCATTTTAGAATTTATACCATGCTGCTAAAGCAGTGCTTATGGGAAAATTTATAGCACTGAAATGCCTATGCTAAAAAATAAAAGAAAAGTCTCAAATTCCAAGCTCCCACCTTAAGAAACTAGAAAAAGAAAAGTAAGTTAAAGCCAAGTAAGCATAAGAAAGAAAATAATAAATAAAAATCAATGAACAATCAATGAAACAGAAAATAGAAAAACAATAGAGAAATTCATTAAAATCAAAAGATGATTCTTTGAAATCAATCAAATTTATAAGCCTCTAACCAAACTGAATAGAAAAAAAAGAGAAAAGACATAAATTAACCCAATAACCAGAATCAGAAAAATGACAGCACTATGGATTCTACAGATATCAAAGCAATAAGAAGACATTATGAACAACTCTGTCTATAAAATAAATAATAAATGCCTCTAAATTTGACAATTTAAATGGATAAATTCCTTGAAAAACATAATCAAACAAAGTTCACTCAAGAAGAAATAACTTGAATTTGTAGTTAACAACTTTCTTAGGAAAAAACAAAACTCAAAGACCAGATAGCTTCCTTGGTGAAATCTATCAAATTTTTAAGAAAGAAACAATACACAAACTCCTTGAGAAAGTTAAAGAGGAAGGAATACTTATCAATTTATTCTGTGAGCCCACCGTTACAAATGACAGCATTAGTAGATAAGAAAATTTCAGACCAATAGCCCTCATGAATATGCAGTAAAGTGTCAACTAAAAGGTAAGTCAAATCTAAAAACATGTAAGAAGGATAATATATCATGATCAAGCAAATGGCATTGTTCTGGACTTTACCCCAGAAATTCAAAGTTGATAGAACATTTAACAAATCAATGTAATTCACCATATTAATAGTGTAAAAAGGAAAAACACACAAAATCATCAAAACAGAGGTAGAAAAGCATTTGACAAAGTACATTATTTTTTTATAGGAAAAACATATCTCAGCAAACTAAGAATAGAGGGAAATTCCTTAACTTGATAAAAAGCATCTATAAAAACCCTACATCATACTTAAAGGTAAATAAAATGAAAGACTGAATGCTTTTGTGCTAAGATCAGAAAGAAGAAAAAGATGTTCATTCTCACTACTTCTGTTCAAATTTGTACTGATGATCTAGCTAATGCAGTAAGGCAAGAGAAAGAAACAAACTGTATGGAGATTAGAAAGGAAGAACTAAACCTGTCTTTACTCACACATGATATGATCATCTATGTAGAAAACCCTATGGAATCAACAACAAAACACTACAAGAACTTGTAAAAAAGTTTACCAAGTTTTCGAGATACAAAATCAATATAAAAGATTACATTTATATAAAAGCAATGAATAATCAGAAACTAAAATTAAATTTTTTTTTAACGTTTATTCATTTTTTTGATAGAGAGACAGAGTTGAGTGGGGGAGGGGCAGACAGAGAGAGGGAGACACAGAATCTGAAGCAGGCTCCAGGCTCTGAACTGACAGCACAGAGCCTGACGCGGGGCTTGAACTCACAGACCACAGACCGTGAAATCATGACCTGAGCTGAAGTCGGACGCTTAACCGACTGAGCCACCCAGGCACCCCTCAGAAACTAAAATTTTTAAAATAATGTCATTTATAACAGTATCAAAAAATATAGTTACAGATTATCTCCAACAAGATGTGTGTAAGATCTGTAGATTGAAAACTACAAAACACTGCTAAAAGAAATTAAAGAAGATCTAATAAATGGAGATATAAATAATGTTCATGGATCAGAAGACTCAATTTTGTTAAAATATCAATTATAACTCAAATCAGTGTATAGTTTCAAAACAATCCCAATCAAAATCTTAGCAGAGTTTACTATAGAAATTGACAAGATAATTTTAAAATTGATATGGAAATGCAAAGACCTTGGATAGCCAAAATAACTTTAAAAATAATTTAAAAAGAAGGTTAACACTGTTTGATTTCAAGACTTACTATAAAGATACAGTAATTGTCAGTGTCAACCATTAGGGTCAAGATAGATAAATAGATACATGGATCAGAATAGAGTCCTGAAATAGACCCACAGATATATGGACAACTGGTGGTCAGTAAAGGGGCAAAGGTAGTTCAGTGGAGAAAAGTTAGTCTTTTCAACAAATAGTGCTAAAATAGTTGGACATCTATATGGGGGCAGAGGAGGGGGAATAGAACTTTAATCCATACCTTGCACTATATACAAAAATCAACTCAAAATACATCACAGACCTAAATATGAAATCTAAAACTATAAAATTCCTAGAAAAAAAAACATAGGAGGAAATTTTTATGATTTATGATTAGGCAAAGATTTCTTAGATATAACATCAAAATCACAGTTCATGAAAGAAAAAAGTGATAGTGTACTATATCACAATTAAGAATTTCTGCTCTTTGACTCTAGATTTTTTTTAATTAAAATTTTTTTAACGTTTGTTCATTTTTGAGAGACAAAGAGAAACAGGGTGTGGGTAGGGTAGGGGTAGAGGGAGAGGGAGACACATAATTCCAAGCAGGCTCCAGGCTCCTAGCTGTCAGCACAGAGCCCAAAGTGGGGCTCGAACCCATGAACCATGAGATCACGACCTGAACTGAAGTTGGAGGCTTAACCAACTGAACCATCCAGGCACCCCTATAGATTTTTAAAGTTTATTTATCTGAGAGAGAGAGAGAGAGAGAGAGAGAGCACACATTCCTATGCAAGCGGGAGAGGGTAGAAAGACTTCCAAGCAGGCTCCATGCCATCAGTGCAGAGACCAATGCAGGGCTTGAACTCATGAACTGTGAGATCATGACCTGAGCAGAAATCAAGAGTCGGACGCTTAACCGACTGAGCCACCAAGGTGCCCCAAGAACTTCTGCTCTTTGAATTACCCTGTTAAGAGAATGAAAAGACAGCTCACAAAATGAGAGAAAATATTTGTAAATCGTGTATCTGACAAGACAATTGTATTCAGAATATATAAAGAACTCTAAAACCCAATAATAAGCCAAACAACCTAATTTTTAAAAAATTGATAACAGATTTACACTTATACTTTATCCAGGAAGATAAAGGGACGGCAATAAGCAAATTACAAAGATGGTCAACATTATCATCATTAAGTAAAATGCAAATAAAACAATGAAATACCACTACCCACCTGTTAGAATTGCTAAAATTAAAAAGACTAACCGTGGTAAGTATTGCCAAGGACATGGAGATACTAAAGCTCTCATACACTGCTGATGATGTAAAATGGTACAGCCACTTTGGAAGACAGTTTGGCATGTTTTTAGAAAGTTAAACATATACCTACCATATGCCCTAGCTATTGCCCTTGTAGGTGTTTATGCAAGAGAAATGAAAGCATAAACCCACACAAAGACTTGTACATGAATATTTATAGGATTTTTATTTGTAATAGCCCAAAACTGGAAATTTCCCTCAGCAGGTAAAAAGATAAAACTGCAGTTTACATTGAAATATTACTCAGCAATAAAAGCTATGAACTACTGATACATACAACATGGCTGAGAGTCTCAAAATCATTCCTACTGACTGAAAGACACCAGACAATAAAAGGGTACTTAGTGTATGATTTCATTTATATAAAAGTCTAGAAAATGAAAACCAATCTAGAGTGACAATAGCAGATCGGTGGTTATCTGGGAGGAAGGGGTGGAGAATAGGGAAGGGTTACCATAGGCACGAGTAGACTTTTGGCGGGGACAAATGTGTTCAAAATCGTAACTGTGGCAATAGTATCGCGGGTATATACACATGCCAAAACTTGGCACATTGTACACTTTGCACATGTACAACGTATCATATATCAGTTACATCCCCAATAAAGTCGTTTTTTAAAAGGGCATTTAGGCTGGTGTGTGATTGTACCTGATCCCAAATGAGGGGACCCCAGCTGAGAGGCCCGGAGGTGGGACCCCAGGATCCCATTGGTAGAAATGCAACCTTCAGAGGATGTTCCCTTTCCACGGCTACTGGAGCAGACATTACTGCTTCCACTTCTGGCCGTGGCAAGGAGAATCCTGGCAAGTAGATTGAAAAACAAAAGCAAAAAGTGTTTAGCAGGAGGCTAAGTGTCTTCTTTTGATTTCCATTATCCCCTGACCAGCTTTGCTTTTCTTTTTTTTTCTTTTTCCTTTCCTGATGAATCTCCAAAGTAGGGATAGCTCTGACGTCCCCCAGACCACAGGTCAAACTGTGATCCACTGGTAGTGACTACCTGCAGCACTGCACTGAGAAGTGTGGTAGGAGGAATAATGGCCCCCAAAGATGTTTACGTCCTAATCCCCAGAACAGGAGAATGTTTTACCTGACCCAACGAAAGCACAAAAGCGACTTTGCAGACTTATTAAGGTTAAGGATCTCGAGACAGGGAGATAATCCCGGATTATCCGGTGGGCCCAATCTAATCACATAAATTCTTAAAAGTGGAGGACATTTCCTGGTTATGGTCAAAGAGTAATAGCAGTATGGGAAAGATTTGATGCCCTGTTGCTGGTTCTGAAATGCAGGTGGGCTATGTTCATGGATAAGCTGGAGCACACAGGGAAACGGATTTTACTCCTAGAATTTTCAAAAACAAAAGCAGCCCTGCCCGAATCTTGATTTCAGCCCACCGAGGCCTATGTTAGACCTCAAACCCACAAAACTATAAGACAACAGAATTGTGTTGTTTTAATATATTAAATTTGTGGTAACTTTCTACTGTAGCGATTGCAAGCAACCAAATTCAAACAGGACAGAATATTGGAATCAATTAATAATGCCTACCGGCGATACCATAGGGGAAAGAAGCTTACAGGCTACATATCTGCCACTTTGGTTCTCATTTTCAAGGTGGGCTGGCACGGGAGCTGGGGAAGGGGCCACCTTCATTTATGGTGCCTACTGTATGCCAAGCTCTATGCTGGACTCTTCACACATGTGCCCTCAGTCGTCTTCACCTCGGTTCTATTATGAGGTAAATATTACTTCCCTTTCTGATAGTCGGGGATCAAAGAAATTAAGACTCGCTTAAGATCTTAACTCAAATGCTGGTTTTGTTTTGTTTTGTTTTGTTTTTCGTTTTTTGTTCTTTATTCCTCTCAGCTCCAAACAACACACGGAGTCCCAAGAAAACGTAGGTGAACTACGTTTCAAGTGTTGATGGGAAACAAGAACAAACACAGATGAAGAACCTTTGTCTTGGAACAATACTTCTGGCCCTGGAAGTGGTACACGGAACATTATTAGCACAGCTGGAGCTCCTTAGAAGTGACTTGGGAGTGGGGAAAGAACAATACATTTCTAATATTTGGTAATTATCATGAAAAGTACTTGCTCCTTGTTTATGCTTAAACTTCAGCACAGAGGAATGCCACTTATTTTCTCTCTCAGCATGGTGTGTGTGTGTGACGCATCCAACCAGCCGCCTATCTGGGCTCCCTGGCCCCCTCCGAGAGTGGGGACTTGTTTATACCTCCACTGAAGGAGCCCGCACAGCCATGCATCCTTCCTGCCCTTACTGTCTCTTCCAAGAACGCTTCAGGGAACTGAGCTGTGGACAGCACTGCTGAATTCACTCTCTGGTAGCGAAATTGCAACATCATGTGTGGAGGCAAGGGAGGGAGCCAGACCTCAGATATCCTTCAAGATGGAGCCGTGGAACCAGGCCAGGTCACTATCACTTGCCATTTTACTGTCTTTCATTTGAAGGAAGTTAATGGGTTGGGAAGACAGAAGGAAAGTGTGAGAGCCTAGTCGCACCACTGAATAATTCCACGACTTAACCTCTCAGAACCTTGTTTTCACCTATACTGTGAGAGTAATAATAGACACCTCACAGGGATAAAGCAGTGCTTAGGACTGAGTGAGCATGTCCTCTGAGTTAGGCATTGTGTTAAGGGCTTTATATGCAAACCTCACTTGTTCCAACGACCTTATGAATAGTATACTACTATTACCCTATTTTATAGATGAGCATATAGAGGGTCAAAGAGAATTACTTACCAAAGTACCACAGCTAATAAATGGACACAATCAAGCCACTTGATTCTAGACTCAGAGCAAATGACCACTGTGGTGAAATGCTTAGTGTGGCACCTTGTATAGGGTACATGCTCCAAAGACAGGAGCAAGAATTCTATTGGTTTTAGTATTAGTATGCAATATTAGTTGGGACCTGAGGTCCCCTTGGTCCCCCTCTCCTGCAACTACCCATTCATGGTAAAATAACACACAGATATAGGAAACCACACAAATCCCAGAAGCTGCATTCAATCACAGCCACCTGCCCAAAATAGCCATGATCTTGACTTTTGCTGGAATAACTGTCTTAGTCAGTCCAAGCTCCTAGCACAAAGCACTACTGACCAGATGCCTTGTAAACAACAGAAATTTATTTACCGTGGTTCTGGAGGTTGCAAGTCTGAGATCAGGGTGCAAGAATTGTTTCATTCTGGAGAGGGCCCTCTTCCAGGTTGAAAACTGTTGACTTCTAGTATCCTTCCATGGTGGAAAGAGGGCAAGAGAGCTCTCTGGGGTCCCTTTCATAAGGGCACTGACCTCATTCTTGAGGGCTCCACCTTCAAGATCTACACGCCTCTCAGGGCACCTGGGTGGTTCAGTCGGTTGAGTGTCCAACTTCGACTCAGGTCATGATTTCATGGTCTGTGAGCTTGAACCCCGTGTCAGGTTCTATGCTGACAGCTCAGATTCTGCCTCAGATTCTGTGTCTCCCTCTCTCTGCCCCTCCCCTGCTCGTGCTCTCTCTCTCTCTTTCTCTCTCAAAAATACATAAACATTAAGAAAATAATAATAAAATAAAATAAAGACCTAACCACCTCTCAAAGGCCCCATCTTCTTATACTATCACATTGAGGGTTAAGGATTTCAACATATGAATTATGGGCAAGGTGTTACCACACTCCCAGTTTGTTCTTTTTCTTAACAATTTTTCTGATTTACTTCCTGAGATTTCCTGACTGTCCCCTCACCCCCCCAACTTTTAACTGAGCTTCTTTTCCTCCATCCCTATTGTCCATCCAATTTTTATTCTACTCCCAACATTTTCTCCGCAATACAGGAGGGAGAGCCCAGGTGGTCAGTTTGGGGAGTCCATACCATAGGAGATAGACAGCGGCAGCTCCTCAATCCTCTCTCCAGACACCTTGCACGCCCCACTCCTGGTTTGGGCAGAATGCCTCCCACTTCAGCTGCCTCTCTCAGACTGGCTCATGTGTTTTCTAGTAAGTACCCTCTGCCTCTGTTGAGATTCTCCTGTTCCCAGGTCTATCGGATACCCCATTGCTTCCTTCCTTCCTCACACACAGGCATTAATACCATATGAATCTTGGGGCAATTGCTGCTTTGTCCCCACAGCTTATATTTGGGGATTCATAGGAATACCATCTAACATTGTTTTTGATTTTGTTATGTATTTGCTCTGTTATCATGTGGAGATTAGGGTAAATTTAAAAACTGATTCTATCACCATTCTCATCTTCCTAAATCCCCTAGAACTCTTGAGTCCTTCTCTCATTACGGGCCCCTGTCCAGACCTGGTTTCTCCTTTGGTCATGGAAGACACAGATATACTCCACAGGGGCCTGCCTCATGACCCCCCTGTTCTACTGTCTATGTCTGGCAATGGCAACTGTCAGGATAGCCTGGCAAGACAGGTCTATATTCCTTTACAACAGAGTTTACTTCAACATAAGAGATAATTTAAAAATATTTAGCAATGAACAGACCTGAGAAGAGATCAAAGAATCCTGTAGTGAGAGGGAGTTGGACTGCAGATTTAAAATCCATTCCTTCTTGTGTCTTGCGACCCTCAGTTCAGGAAGAACTCCCCAAACATCCCAAGCCTCTTTTAATTAACCTTATCTTGAGATAGCACAAAGCGTCCCGGAGGGTTAGACCTTCATGCTTTTGAGTTTGAGGTTTCTAGAGGTCACCAGAACAAGATCGGAATCCTCTATTCCCATCATCATCATCTGAGGCATGCAAATGCTTTTATAAAAGTTCCATTTTTGCTTGACTGAATTAGACAGTATCCAAAGGGGCAAGCATTGAGCTCACCTTCCACAAACTCATGGTTGGAGTCAAATTGCCATGATTTTATATTTCATCTCATAGTCTTAAGGAATCCCCAAAATAATATTTGCCTCAAGGAGGAAATTTCTTGTGTTTTTTTTGGCACTTGCATGAATAGGAACGATTGTATATTTATTATTATTGTTTTTTTAGAAAAAGGAACGCTTGTACAACAGAGAGGTTTTGTTGCTGTTCTTGTGAATACCTCTTCCGGCTATATTTGGCAAAATAGTCAAACCTTTTTAGAACACTGGTGTTACTGGGGCACCTGGGTGGCTCAGTCCATTAAGTGATCTACTTCGGCTCAGGTCATGACCTCACAGTTTGTGAGTTTGAGCCCCATGTCGGGCTCTGTTCTGACAGCTCAGAGCCTGCAGCCTGCTTCTGGTTCTGTGTATATGTCTCTCTCTCTCTGCCTCACCTCCACTTGCACTCTGTCTCAAAAATAAAATAAAAACATTTAAAAAAAAAAGAACACTGGTGTTATTGCTGTTGGGGGAGGAGAGAAGGAGAAAGTCTTAGCCCTCCTCTCCCAACCCCTCCATGTCCACCTTTTTCCAAGAGAGAATTATCTGATAGACACCACTCGAGGATGCTAACTGGGTCCCAATAACAGTGGGTAAGGTCACTGTGTGTGTACTGGGAAAGCTCTGGTCTTGAGCCTAAGCTCGATGTTCTAGCACAATTTATCAGTCTATGCAGGCATGTCAGGCACAAGACCAGTTAATAATCCAATAGTACATGAGTTTCCCATTTAATCTAGACCCTTGAGTGTAGGAGGGATGGCATTTCTGAGCCCCTGGTCTGATGCTAATAGCACATCTAACTACACACTTAACTTTCAACCACTCACTTTGCTGTCTGGTCAGTGGGCAAAGAAAGTAACTGCATACATGACCTGGGTGTATTGAATCTCTCTCCCTGCACATGCCTCCTTACCACTCACTATGTGTTTCATATAACCATCAAATTGCTGCCTGAACAAATTTTTTCTCCCTGCCTTCCTCCCTCCCTCCCTTTCTTGCTTCTGTCTTTCTTTTCTCCCTCCCTCCTTCTTTTCTTTTTTCTCTTTTCTTTTCTTTTCTCTTTGCTTTTCTTTTCTTCTCTTTTCTTCTCTCTCTCTCCTTCCCTCCCTCCCTTCCTATTAGCCTGACCTTCAGTAACCCTCTTACTCAAGACCCCTACCTACTTTTTCAGTCCCTTTTTCCTGCCCCCCCATACCCCCACCTCCATACACTGTGTTGCCACCATCCTGAGATGCTTTCATCCCTAGAGTTTGCATGTGTGTTCACACCCACAGGCCTTTACTCAAGCTGTACCCTCTGCCAGAAATTCTTTCTGCTTTCAGAAAATTCTTCCAAACATAACTTATGAGTTACCTTTACATGAAATCTTCCCCTACATCCTGGTCTCCAGTGCCCTCCCTGGATGTGCGGGAATGGGGTGCATTTCTTCTCTCTTGAAGTTCCACTGCTACTTCCTCTTTTTTTTTTCAATATATGAAGTTTATTGTCAAATTGGTTTCCATACAACACCCAGTGCTCATCCCAAAAGGTGCCCTCCTCAATACCCATCACCCACCCTCCCCTCCCTCCCACCTACCATCAACCCTCAGTTTGTTCTCAGTTTTTAAGAGTCTCTTATGCTTTGGCTCTCTTCCACTCTAACCTCTTTTTTTTTTTTTTCCTTCCCCTCCCCCATGGGTTTCTGTTAAGTTTCTCAGGATCCACATAAGAGTGAAACCATATGGTATCTGTCTTTCTCTGTATGGCTTATTTCACTTAGCATCACACTCTCCAGTTCCATCCATCTTGCTACAAAGGGCCATATTTCATTCTTTCTCATTGCCACGTAGTACCCCATTGTGTATATAAACCACGATTTCTTTATCCATTCATCAGTTGATGGACATTTAGGCTCTTTCCATAATTTGGCTATTGTTGAGAGTGCTGCTATAAACATTGGGGTACAAGTGCCCCTATGCATCAGTACTCCTGTATCCCCTGGGTAAATTCCTAGCAGTGCTATTGCTGGGTCATAGGGTAGGTCTATTTTTAATTTTTTGAGGAATCTCCACACTGTTTTCCAGAGTGGCTGCACCAATTTGCATTCCCACCAACAGTGCAAGAGGGTTCCCGTTTCTCCACATCCTCTCCAGCATCTATAGTCTCCTGATTTGTTCATTTTGGCAACTCTGACTGGCGTGAGGTGATATCTGAGTGTGGTTTTGATTTTTGATTTGTATTTCCCTGATGATACTTCCTCTTTCTTATAGGGATTCACTCCCACCTATCTCCCCACCAGATTAAGGCTGGTGATGATGGGCCATGTTTGAGGTTCTCCCACACTTATCATAATGCCTAGGATATGATAAATGCTCCATGAGAGTTTGCTAAGTGATCAAATCAATCAATTAAGGGTGGGACCAACCTCTGGAATCAATAAAAAAATATTCACTACGAACTGTATACAAACTACCATTCCTTCACTATGAAAAGCTATTCTGAAAGAATATTAACTGATTGTAATTAGTGTCTTATTAACTATTTTGAGGAGAAAGATCACACTTGGAATTTGAGTCAGCTCTGTCGCTTCCTTGCTTTGTGCCTTTTCAGTCTAAACCTCAATTTCCTCATCTGTGAGATGGGGAGAAAAACCATCACAGCTGCCTTACCTGCCCTCAGGGTTGGTGTGCCGGTCAAATGGCACAATGTATATGAAAGCACTCTGAATTAGCTTCCCTTACCTAGTAAGACCTGGAGGGTGTGGGACACAGAGGAGGTAAGGTCTGGTGAAGAAAAAGCAGTAAGCAAGGATCCAGGGGTCAGGAAGGCAGGCAGATCAGGACTGAGAAAACACTGGGCAGCAGGAGAGCCATATGAGGAGACAAGGGCTGTGCAGGAAGAACAGAGGAGCCAGAGTGTATCCAAAGGAGAGGTGTGTGGAGAGATCAGTTCGGGGAAAGAAAGAGGAGGACAAGTGCTAACTTTCCTTGGGGAGAGCAAAATGGACACACCACAGCTCCAGGCTTTTTTCTTCTGGTTTCCTGACCCTAATAACTATTGGACACTTTGGAACAATCTCACAGATCATGAAATTGTTTGCATCCCTAGAGATTCAGTCCTTTTCACTCCATAGTTGATTGGAGTGCAAAGAACACCATGATTCATAGGGTTTAGGGTCAGAGCCATACTGGCTAGTCACTTGCTGTTGCTGCTAGAAAGTCCCTAGCAGAGGAAGGAGTGTATAATCCTAGGATGGGACATGAGAGTTAGTAAAGTGAAAGATGGAGGCAGCAGTCAATGGTGTGCTTCCCAACCCCTCCTCCCCTTTCCAACCCCCCAACCTCACCACCACCATCATGCAACCAAAACACTGGATGATTAAAGAATTCTCTGGCTTCAATCAGAACAACTAGGTGGAGCTTGGCAATGAATTCATGTTTCTTAGTGACACTATTAATTTTATTCTGGTGCTAAAAGACAGATGTCACAGGCCTGGTATATTCTCGTAGATCCCTTTCTCTTATGCTGTATCAATAGTTTTTCAACCATACTCTAGAAATGGAAGAGCTCTAAAGGACACCTCAGGAGTCCTACAAAATATTCTTCAAATTTCATTTTTAAATACATATAAACAACTTTAAAATCTATAATAAACAGACATCCTCTCAAATGTGCTGTATCCTAAATTTGAATCTATCATACATATTTTTTCAATATAATTTATTGTCAAGTTCGTTAACATACAGTGTATACAGCATGCTCTTGGCTTCGGGGATAGATTCCCATGATTCATCACTTACATAAAACACCCAGTGCTCATCCCAACAAGTGCCCTCCTCAATGCCCATCACCCACTTTCCCTTCTCCCCCACGCCCTGTCAGCCCTCAGTTTGTTCTATGTATTTAAGAGTTTCTTATTTGACTCCCTCTCTGTTTGAAACTAACTTTTTCCCCTTCCCTTCCCCCATGGTCTTCTGTTAAATTTCTCAAATTCCACAAATGAGTGAAAACATATGATATCTGTCTTTTCCTGACTTATTTCACTTAGCATAATACCCTCCAGTTCTATCCATGTTGTTGCAAATGGCAAGATTCCGTTCTTTCTCACTGCTGAGTAATATTTCACTATATATATATATATATATATATATATATATCACATCTTCTTTATCCATTCATCAGTTTCTATCGTACATATTATGTTGTATGGCAGGTTAAACTTTCATGTGTGCATGTGTATAGATTTGGAGCAAAGCTGCTCCTATTTTTTTTTTAATAAAGAATTTCCTGACATTGCAAGATGAACTGCTTTCAAAACTATCATTACTTGCAACTACTTACCTGTTTGAATCAGATTTCCTTACTCCTGGGTATGTTAGTCAGAAATATTTTGGTTGCAAGAGACAGAAATTCAAGTCAAATTGGCCTGAAAGACAAATATTACTGGTTTGCATAGCAGAAAATTTCAGGGGTTGGGCTGGATTAAGTTCCAGCTAGATCTAGACACGTTTATGGTGGCATCGCATTGCCCTCCTTCCCTTGGCAAAGCTTTCCCTGAGTTGGCTTCTTTGGCACAGGAAGAGCTCCTGTTTCCCAGGGTTTCCTGGCCCTGGCTCCCAGACCCACCTCTGTAGCTGGGAGGGGGACCAACTCCAGAGCCACGTGACCAGAAATGGGAGATGGGAAATGGGGAATAGAGTGGGCAGCAGAACGACAGAAGTTCATTGTACTAGGCAGGCTAAACAAACTACAGGAACACACTAGACCCAAGACTGCACTGGCCCCCTTTGATATCTGTCCCTGAATCAAGCCCCAGAATTTCCCAAAATGGCTTCATTGTTATTATAGATTAATTTGATAAGTGAATGTCGTACATTTGAACCTGACAATAAATGTATGCTAATAAAATAGCTTTTTTTTTTTATCAATTTATACAATTGGCAACTTTTACGTAAAACTTGTCCAAAAATGGTGGGATTGGTTCAAAGATTGAGAACTCATCATTATACACTCATCCATGGCCCAAGTGAGTTTGGTCTCTACGAAGGCTCCTTGGCTGCCAGAGCTCGTGACAGTTCTTGCTCCTTAAGTGCATGCTCCACTCATTTGGCTTCTTGTCTAGAAGCCATGGGATGAAGGGGAAGCTCATCATCAGAAGTTCAAGTGCAAGCTTCACACCTTACTGTCTATGATTTTCCTTACCTGGAAAATGATGATGCCTGCTCCTTATTCACAGGGGGTGATTAAGTCAAAAGATTTTTGAGGGAAGGTTCTTCAGCATCAGTGAAATGCTATGGAATTAAAATTATTATCTTTCATCTCTTGTTAATTATATATGTATGTTTATTATGTATTTATATAAAATTTAATTATTTATATATGTATCTGTCTAGTCTCCCTGCAGCAGATTATTGCACTCATGGCTTCATTATGTTATCCCTCCTATATCCACGTCCTTTACTTTGTAGTGGCCTCCCACTCTGGCTCTGGATTTGCCCATGTGACTTGCTTTGGCCAATAGTATGTCAGCAGATGTGATCCAAACAGAGGCTTGAAAAGACTTGCACAATTGGGCATGCTCACTCTTGCTCCTTTACCTTTACCATTGGAACAAGCCCAGGCTAGCCTGCTACAGGAGATCCAACTTGACCAGTCACCACAGCTGAGGCCACTCTAGACCAGCCAATAGTCAGTCAACCCCCAGACATAGGAGCCCAAACCAGAACCGCCCAGCTAAGTCCAGACTAAACTTCCAACTAGCAGATTTGTGTGCTAAATGCATGTTCACTGTTTTAAACCACTGATTTTTCTAATGGCTTATAACACATCATTATTATGGCAGTAGATAAGTGTTATACTCCCTAAATAGGAAAGTAAACATCTTGTTTTATATCTTCTGAAGCTCTCCAATTTCCCCAGCTCTCCAAGGAGAAGGAAGAGAAATAAAATTCCAAGTTTTTTTAAAGCTTTCCAACATTCAGGTACTCTGTGAGGCAGTTCTTATGCAGTACTTTATTTAATCTCTACAACATCCTTCAGAGGTAAATGGGCATTTTCCCATTTTACAGATGAAGAAACTGAGGGTTGGAAAAGTGAAATGACTCACCTGAGGTCACACAGGAAGAGTGGCAGAGTTGGATTCTCCCCATGTGAGCCTACCCCTCATGACAGTCCTCAATTTTCACTACGTTTGGCTGCCTTATGCCTATTGCTCCAAAGGTTAGAAGCACCTTATTTGGCCCTTATCTAGATACCATCTTGTTCTCCAATGGTGTCATATTAGTTTATCTAGAAACATAAATCTGTCTTTCTCAGACTTTTTTTCCTCCCTCATCACACTGGAAGATTATCTGTTTATTAGCATACTGGTTTACACCTTAAACATCACAAATTGCCAGATTCCTCATATTTGTTTCTAAGAAACTTTGTTCATTGTAAATAAATGGGGGGAGAGGAGTTGCTTTCCAAAGATCTTAAGAATCTAGCATTTTCTTAGCCCAAATTTGGCCCTCCCTCTGGGTTTCTGGCCCCAATACTTCAGTTGCTCTCCTCTCCACACCCAGCAGACGTTATTTTTAAGTTGCAGTTTTATCCAAAGAGCATTTTTTCACAGAATGCCTTGGAAGGTCCTGCACTTTCTCTTCAGCTCGGGAACTGTCCCTCAGCTACACCCCCTTGGTCTGGGAATTTATTTTGGTCTATGCAAGAGTCACATGTTTTTCTTTTAATGAAGTCATCAGAGTATTTTGCTTCCATGCCCTTGATAATACATTTTTAAGGAAGGTTGTTCTGTCTGTGATCTGCCAGGGGTGGAGATATGGGCACTGTTGTCATTTTAGAAGAGGAATTAACACAGGCTAAGGCCCCCAAACCTAGTCATGGCTTTACCTGGGCACCTCCAATTAAGGTCCTTCAATTCTCTGATCCTTCTCTTTCTTCTGAGTCCAACCCATTCCCCTCTCCTCCAGGAAGAGTTCCCTGACTCAGGTTTATGATAATATCTTTCTTTTTTGGAATAGAGAGTCTGAAATACTTGATTTTGAAATTACTTAGCACATACTTACTGAGCGTAGACATGTGCTATGCTCTATCCCCAAAGAGCTTACAGTCTAGTGGAAGATAGCAAAGCACAAACAAGCAAGTAAGATGTAGTCAGGTAGTAATGATAATGTTTAAAATAGGATGATGGGATAAAATAAATATGAGAGTAGGGAGGGCTACTTCAGATAGTGCAATGGGGGAGAAGATCCCTAAGAAGGTGACATTTACATTGAAAGGATCCAACCCTCTCTTCTGAGGGAAGAGTGATCTGGGTGAAGACTACGACAAACACAAAGGTCCTGAGGCAGAAACTAGCCTTGTGAGTATTGTGGCTGGAACAGGGAGAATGAAAGGTCAGTGGGGCAGGAGAGGACCGGCCTACCAACTAGGCCACAGTATGGAGTTTGGATTTTGCAATAAAGGCAATTGAAGTTTGGGAGGGTTTTAAGCATAGCAATGATATCTGATTAATATTTGTTAAGATCCCTTTGACCGCTGCGTCAAAACTAGATTCACTGGAGAGATGGGATTGATGGCTATCCCACTAGAAATAATAAAGATTTAGGCAAAGATAGGAGAAAGGTTGTCATGATTTTTTCTATTGAAGTACAGTTGACACATGATGTGACATTAGTTTCAGTGATTGAACTTCCCTGTGTGTTATGCTATGCTCACTGCCATCTGTCACCATACAGCGCTGTTGAAATACCACTGATTATGTTCCCTAGGCTGTGCCTTTTATCCCTGTGACATTCACTCCATAAACTGGACCTTGTGCCTCCCACTCTCCTTCCGCCTCTTTTCCCATCCCCACCTTCCCTTCAGGTTGTCATTTTTTTTTTTTTACCCTTACCTGCATGTGATAATCTCTTTCCCCTATACATTCAATCTATTTACTTTTAACTTGAACTGAATCTTTTATTTTGTTTCATTATTTACAAACCCAAATTAGAATAGAAACTACACTACGGAATTAGACATTTGACCAATTAACTCTGCTTGGTTTTAAAGCTAGGTATTTAAATTGGGCATTGGTAAATACCCTTAAGCTATTTTAATTTGGAACGCACTTGTGAGATCCTTCTGTTTATGCTTAAATTCCAATTTGCCACCTAGTAAAACTTTCCATTACAACCTCCTTCTAGACTGATGCACACCAAAAATTCCCATGACATTGGTACCCCCATTAAATGGTTGTCCATCTACTTTCAAAAGTATGGCTACCTGGGAAAATAAACCTCTGTTCTATGTAAGCCACTGTGGTCTGGTCTCTGAACCTTGTCGCCACTCACAATCCTAATTGATATAATCGATCTTGAACATTGTTCAGACATGCCTCTACCTGCTCCCACTCTGAAGAACAGTCAGTGACATATGGTGGGGACTTTCCAGAGCTCTGCCAGACACTATTTCAAGGCTTTCACACATTTACAAGGCAGCAGGTGACACCTGGGAAGACTCTGGGCATTTTCAATTCCTCCTCTTCAACTATTTCCTCACTTGTTGTCAGATTTCACATCTCACCAACAGAGCTTATTATTCAAGGTGGATAAACTCCTCCAGGTGAAGTGAGAATATCTTGACCTTTCTCTGTGAAGCCTTTCTGGAATCTTAAACAGTGTTGCTAATGGATGATGAGATGATCTACCACGCACTTGGTTCCCATAGATTTCTTAGGTTTATGTGAACAAGTCTTCTCTCTGACCTTGGTAGTTGGCTGGGCCAAGGAGATATAAACCAAATGAAAACACCAATGAACTCGTAGTTTCTTCATAAGCCAGGGGGTTCTTTCTGGGTAAGGGATTGTTTGATTATTTAGTTTCTTTCTTTTTTTTTTTTTTTAAAGAAAGTCTTTTTTTTTTTTAAACCTTTATTTATTACTTCTTAGAGACAGAGCATGAGCGGGGGAGGGGCAGAGAGAGAGAAAGGGAGACACAGAATCAGAAGCAGGCTCCAGGCTCTGAGCTGTCAGCACAGAGCCAGATGCAGGGCTTGAACTCACAAACTGGTCAGATCATGACTTGACCGGAAGTCGGACACTCAACCAACTGAGCTACCCAGGTGCCCCTTGTTTGATTATTTAGTACAAGATTTTTTAAAATAGAAGATTTTAGAGCCAACAAGGATCCTACAGGCCATCCAGTCATTTGAAAGATGGAAAATGTAGAGTAGAACATTTAATTTATTTCCTATGATTGTGGAGCTTTGTAATTGCAATGCCAAGGCAAGGCAATCTCATGAATATATAGTATCTGTTATGTACTAGGAACCGTAGTAGGTTTTATACACATGTTCATCTTATTTAATCCTCCCCATATCTTAGAAAACTAATGTGACTTAGAAAACTATGATGCTAGTGTCACCATATTACACATGGGGAAATTGAAGCCCAGGAAGCTGAAGTAACTTGCCCAGAATTATGAAATCTTCAGATTATATAGTAGATTATATTATTATTTGTAA
Source organism: Acinonyx jubatus (assembly GCF_027475565.1). NCBI lineage: Eukaryota > Metazoa > Chordata > Mammalia > Carnivora > Felidae > Acinonyx > Acinonyx jubatus. Next base: position 185,749,722 of record NC_069380.1, on the reverse strand, counting down.
ATATTCACTTACCTCTGCCCATAGTGAAGTGTCTTTCCATACACCATAGATGTTGAGTTTGGCCATTTGACTTGCTTTGGCCAGTGGAACATGAGCAAATATGGCATAAGTCATCCAAGAAAAAAATTTAAATGTGATTGCTTGGTTCAGTTTGGTTTCTTGCTCCTGTGTCCTCTGCTCTGAGGAGTCATGCCCCAATGGTTCCTTATCTGCTAGCCTGAGTCCTAGAATAAGAAATGGACTTGAACCCTACCACTTTCTGCAGAAGAGCTATAACAACTGACCTGCAGCCACTACCATGTAACATTAAAGAAAAGAAAGAAAGGAAGGAAGGAAGGAAGGAAGGAAGGAAGGAAGGAAGGAAAGAAGGAAGGAAAAGAAATGCTTTTGGAAGCCACTGAGACCTGGGGGCTGTATGTTACACAGCATGACCTAGGAAAAGCTACTGAATCCAGATAGATAGAACCAGAGCCCATACCCAGGCCCCTCAACCTCCAAACTCTATACCTTTTTTTCCACCACATGTTCTTGTCTATCCACACCAGTCTTTTTTGGCCTCAGGCAGTAGGTGCTGATTTTTCCGACCCATGTTTTTAAGCCCTCTGCTTTCTAGCACTCAAGACATTTCCTTTTATCATTTTCCTTAGATTCAAATCCTGCTCTTGCAGAAACCCTGCCATCAGCTTTCATCAAATGATGGACCTTCCTAGATCACAAAGAAAAAAAGGCTATCATGCATGCACTCCTTCACCTTCTCTCCTACATTTCCAGATTAGTTATAGCATGGTTAATCCTTTCTCCTTGCCTCTCAGCTCTGTGGAAAAGCTATTCTATTTCTTGTCCGAGGCTGACCTCTCCACTATTCTCTTAATCCTCCTCCAGAATCTCACTGCAGGGATAATCTCCTCTTTCTTGTTTCTTTCCTTCTTTTCCCTCCCTGCATTTTTTTTCCCTGTCAGCCTACAAACATACAAGTCTCCCTCTTTTTTCTAAAACAAGACGGAGACTCTTCCCTGATCTTTTCCTCTTCTCAGGCTACTTTTCTATTTCTCACCTTCCTTTGACACCAAAATCCTGCACAGAATTGACTCCCTCAGTAATTTCCCTTCCTCACCATCTTTGTTTCCTTGTCACCAGATCACTCAGCTGCCCACCAACTTCCAGATTCTGCTCACACTGCTGTGGTGAAACTGCCTGTGAAGAGCACATCAGTGGCTTCCTGACTGTCAAAGTCAATGATATCTGGCCAGTCTTTGGATCAACTTTTAGGGTTGACAGATAAAATACAAAATCCCAGTTAAATCTAATATTTGGGACATTTATATATCCTAAAAACCTTGTTGTTTATCTGAAATGCAAAGTTAAATGGGTGCCCTACATTTTTCCTTACTAAGTCTGACAACTCTAGTCACTTGCCTCTCTTTCAATTTTATCTTGATGGCCAGCAGTCTCAAAGATTTCATCGATTCCCACTCTGTCCTTTGGTGTCACATAAACTCGATATATATATTTTTTATTCTGTTCCCTCCTCCCCATCCCATTATCACTGTTCTAGCTCATATTCTCATCATTGCTTATCTAGACAGGTGTAGTGGCTTCCTCCTGCCCATCTCCCTATCTTCTGGTCTTGCAACCTCTCCTGGCCATACTCTGCTCTGCAGCCAAAGCAATCTACTCATTTCCAGGTATCCTTTCTCTTACCTAATAATACAGTTGGCTCCCGTTGTTCATAGGATAAGTCCAAACTCCTTAATATGATATTCAAAGCTCTTCAGAATATTATTTTACTCTATTCTTTCACCTTGACCTCCTGACACATGCTACTCATGTACATACATAATGTGGACATTATAGCCACAGTGGATAACTCATTATTCCTTAGTCACAACCTGTCCTTTATTTGTCATGTATTTCCTTGACAAATATTACAAAAAAAAATTTGCCATCCCTTCTAACCCAACAGTCTCCTTCCCTACACACATACTCGGTTTCCCTAAAAAAGTTTTACACACCTTGCAAAGACCAGTTGAAATGTCATCTCTTCTGTAAAAGCTCCCCTGATTCCCTCCAAAAGGAGTTTTCCCTAGATAATGTGGCACATGGTAGTTTCTAGTTCAGATTTGTCAATGAGTGGGTGAGTTTTCTCAAATAGGTTCATATAAATGAATCCATCTTATCTGACTCTTAAATAGCAAAGAGAATTTGTTCCATTAACAACTACTAGATACTTGGTCTTAGCACTCATGATTAGATGGCAATAAAGAATATATAGTTTAATGTAAACTGAGGGGGGTGATTTGCCTCTATCTTCTGTCACCCCAAGTTGCTGAGTTGAATTGACTGCTCTGGCTGAGAAAATGTCCCTTTCATTCTGTCTAGCTCCACAGGTGCACTGCCTAAAGCTATCAATTTGGTCAAAGAGGGCAACCACCCAAGGCATTAAATCGCAGGATGATAAATGGGGTCCATTCTTGGGCCAACACCTTAATCAGTTAGTAATGCCCTCCTAAAGTGCTATATTGAGACAAATTCTAAAACTACATCCAGATTTATGGAAAAAGAGTGGCGTGACTGATTAGTTTTGGCTTCCATGGACCTGGAAAAATAACTAGCACTTACATCATAATTTTGCCATCTTATCAAAGGTATTTGAATAGTTGCAATCCCATTCTGCAGTCAACAAGTAAGCTTCAATAGTTATGCTTTTAATGTGAAAATGAATTTGTTTGCCTAAAATCTTAGTGGTATTTACATTTCCTTTACGTGGCATTTTTGTTTATTAGAATTTATAGCTCTGATGAAGAATATATGATTAGAATATTTAATTTAAAGAAAATCAACAAATACTTTTTGAGCATACAGCGTTAGGTAAAGAAGCATGAAATATAATCTCTGCCTTCAAGGAAATCACTATCTGGATGGGAAGACAAGCTATGAACCCACTAAAAGGTTTCTTAAAAAATTATACGAGTTAAAATAACAGTACATGAAAATGTACTGTAAACCATAGCATAATCACTGCTTGGTTAATCATCAAACAAGCACTTTGAATTAGAGTGAGGGAGAGAGCTCGAAGATATTTGTTCCAGCCTTAATCACTCCTATCATTTGAAGAAAATGATTGGTGAACTTGAGTCCTTTCTAGGAAATGTAAGATGTGCCATGCACAACCTGTATCTGTGAGATGTAAGCACATACCTGTGAGGAACAGTAGGCTAATAAAGAGATTCTAGTTTTAAAAGATTGCTGTTTGCTGCTGGTAATGGCTAATTTAGATTCTCTTTCCACTCAAGAGTTTCTCACTGGTTAGTCTTTTTGGTGGATATTTGCTGTGTTCTGACACTTCGTCACCACGTCACTACATGTCCCTTGGTTTTTCATATAGTGATATATATATGGGGCCCCCTACTTTCTACTCCAGGGGTAGAACTTGGGTCCTGACACCTAGGTCTAAGCCAGCTCCATTCCTTGGTCACAGTAATTTGTTCAGGATAGACATGTGACTCACATCAAATTAATCGGGTTCAGTGATAGTTCATTGAGAGACTTCGCTTGCAAGGCCAAGAAGAAGGAAGCGTTCACACTTTCCCATCAGGCTTGAACTTGAGAGGCTGTACTTGCTCCAGCTCCCTTGCCATCACTCAAAGCCTAAGAATGGAGGCACCACTCTTAGAAGAGGGCTGCCAGGTCAAGAGTCAGGATTCTCATACCATCCATCTTTTGTATTGAATCCAGCTGTGCCTGAAGCAAGATTCAACCTTGGAATTTTCAATTATGTATACCAATCAAGTCCCTTTTCTTGCTTAATCCATTGCAAGTTGAGTTTCTCTCATTTATAACCAAGAATCCTGGGGCATCGGGGTGGCTCCGCCAGTTAAGTGTCTGAGTCTTGGTTTCAGCTCAGGTCATGATCTCACAGTTTGTGAGTTCAAGTCCCGCGTCGGGCTCTGTGCTGATAGTGCAGAGACTGCTTGGGATTCTCTCTCTTCCTCTCTCTCTGCCCTTCCCTCGCTGAGATTCTCTCTCTCAAAAATAAACATTAAATTTTTTTTTTAAATATAACCAGGAACCCTTAATGTTAACGTCTTTAGCCTCACTTCAATATAACATCTTGAATGTAACAGCAAAACACTTCTCACACTACTCCCTTTTATATATTCTTCCTAAGTTTGCTCATCCACTAACTTACTCAATTCCCATCACATTTTTCTGAGGTAGAATAGGGCAAGCATTATTGATCCCAGTTGATAGAAACTGACTTTAGCCCAAAGAGGCTGAGTTACTGACACTCCCAGTGGAATCCCCAAATTAAAACAAAATTCCCTGGACTAGAGTCCAGGTCTTCTGATTCATAACCCAGGATCTTTTGCTAAATCTTCACCTTTCCTGAGTTTTCTCCCACTTTTTATTTCCTTTTGCGCCTGAGAGTTTTGTAGTATTCTTCTCGGAATTGTGATTCTTGCTTTGATTTTGGTAGAAGAGAAACATTTTCTCTGTTGAAAAATCTTGCAGAGGTTGTTGCAGGACCAATATTTTGTTGATCAGGACTTCTCCACCCAGAAAATTGCCCCTGTTAAGGGGTAATTACAAACCTATCTGATGCAGCTTAATCTGTAGTGGTAATTGATGATGATGGTGGTGGTGGTGGTGAAAATGATGATGACATGGCATTGGAACGAGGAACATCTCCAAATGGGTAGCAGTGTCTGAGGAACCAAGATCCAGAGACTGACCACATTTGCAACTGGCATTGACCACCTCTGACAACTCTTTGTCCTTAGCAGCTTTCAGCCTGGAAGTCACCCTTTGTGCTAAATTAAGATGTTCTCAGGCTGAGTGATGGAGTGTAGCGTCGCTGGAAATCAGACCCCCAGGTGCTGGAAGCCACTGGAGCCTGGCACATAGGCAGAGCCATTTGGCAGTACAATGGCCCCCTTGGGGAGCAAACTGGAAGCAAAATAAATGAATTTGACAGTATGTGCTGTTGCCAAGCATGAAAATGTTTCCCATAAGCAATCACTTGCAAGACAGTAAGAGAATTCTGTCCTCTAGAGAAGGGGTCTCCAGTAGGAAGAGTAGAACCCCCTAGTGGATCTCAGGGTTTTCCTAAGTAGATCTTAGATACCAGATTGTCTCATCCTTCAGCTTCTTGACACGGAGAGCTAATTCACCTCTAAACCAACAGAAACCACCACCCATCCCATTTCCCCCCTTCCTCCAAACTTTGATAGGTGTCCCATAGGGAGGTTAATTCAACCCCTTCTTCTGGGCCTCTTGGGAATCCTAACTCAGGACCTCTCCATTTCCCTCAAGCACCTCCCACACCTCCTTCTATCCATCCCAAATCTTCATGGATTAGTATTTACTATGCCCAAAACACTGACATCACATTGTTTATAAAGGCAATCTTATTATTTTTAAGACAATTTGCCGTAATCATCTTCAAATTGGCTACGAACGCTCAATTCATTCATTTCTTCAACAAAAATTTATTCAGCATCTACTGTGTGCAAAGCACCATCATGTCAGCAATTGAGAGTTCCAACTATGACAGGATCACTGTCATAACACAGTACTCAACCCATGAACTGGCACACAACAGCATTCAATAAACATTTGCCAAATAAACAGATAAGAGAATTTAAATAAATTGAACATAAGCTCCAGAAGCTTGCAGAAAGTGCCCTGCCATATAACACTGAAGAAGAGTATCACTAACATCCCTCTCCACTCTAAAATTCTATGAATCCACAGTTCTAAGCTTTGGTTAGAAAACATAGACATCACAACGTTAAATGAAAGAGCAGGAGATACCCCAGAGTATTCAATAATAAGGCCCCTATAAGAAACATCACTGAAAGTGCTAGGGACACCTGGGTGGCACAGTCAGTTGAGCATCCAACTGCAGTTCATGGGTTTGAGTCCTGTGTCAGGCTCTGTGCTGGCAGCTCAGAGCCTGGAGCCTGCTTTGGATTCTGTGTCTTGCTCTCTCTTTCTGTCCCTCCCCCACTCGCACTCACTCTGTGTTTCTCTCTCTCTCTCTCAAAAATAAATAAACATTAAAAATATAAAAATAAAAAAAGAAAGTTTTAGAAGTGGTCTGGGGAGGGCGAGATCTCTGCAGCCTGGGGAAGTAAGTTAGGGAAGAATTTATGGAGGAGATGGGACTTTTCACAAGACCTTGAGGAAAGGGGTGTTCAGTACAGGCACAGAGTAGGGAAAGCTGGAATTTACTCAAATGGAATCAAAGAGCCCAGGCTCTAGGGGTCCCAAGGGCACAGAGCTTTCTAACTGAGAAAGCTAAAATGGATGTAACTGTTCTACAAGTGGGAAGCATTGTTCTACTTACCTTATTAAATACCTTTGCAAGCATTCAACATTATTAATTGAGCACCTAATATATGCCAGGCACTCTCCTTAGATGCTAGGGATACTGCAATGAACAAAATAGACAAACCGCATGCCTTCATGGAGCCCCCATTCTAGTGGGGAGGGCAGATAATGTGCAAAATACAGATTTAGTGGGCTGGATGGTGCTAAGTACTATGGAGAAAAAAAATGGGGTGCCTGGGTGGCTCAGTCAATTAAGCATCTGACTTTGGCTCAGGTCATGATTTCAGTTTGTGAGTTCAAGCCCCATATCAGGCTCTGTGCTGACAGCTCAGAGCCTGGAGCCTGCTTCACATTCTGTGTCTCCCTCTCTCTCTGCCCCCCGACCCCATCACTCGCACTCTGTCTTTCTCTCTCTCAAAAACAAATAAACAGAAAGAAAGAAAGAAAGAAAGAAAGAAAGAAAGAAAGAAAGAAGAAAGAAAGCAAGCAGGCAAGCCAGGAGCAGGGATGGATGCCTTGGAATGCTTGGAATAGAATGGAGGTAATAATCTTCAATAAAGTAGTCAGAAAGGCCACGCTGAGAACACAATATTTGAATAAAGACTGAAGGAAGTGAGGAGTAAGACTTACAGGTGAAAAGCATTGCCAACAGAGAAAACAAGTGCAAAGGCCCTGAGGTAGAATATGTCTTGTGTGTATGAGAAACAGCCAAGAGGCCAGTTGGCTGGAGCTAAGGGAGGGAGGGAAAGATTAATCACAGAGAAGTTCCAAGAGGTAACATGGGCCAGATTAAGAGGGACTCAGGGGTGATTACGGTGGACTTTATTTTGTTTTGTTTTACTGTGGTGAACTTTGAACCTCAATTTGACTCATGAGCTACCTGCCATCTATACTTTTTTACAAAGGACAGAACTGAAGATCAGAGAGGTGCTGTGACTTGCCCAGGATTATCAAGCTAACAGGGAGCAAAGACAAGGTTCAAACCCAGGCCTACCTGGCCTCTTCCACTTCACCTGCTCTCAATCTCCACTCTGTCTTCATGATCCTTCCATGCACACGTGTGTGCACACTCACACACACCCCACCCCTTTCAGTTCTGAAACACACCAAGCTCTTCCTTGCTCAGTGCCTTCATACGTGCTGTTCCCGCTGACTAGAATGCTCTCTACCTGTACATCTACTGTGCTCTATCTGAGCAGTACGTCTTTTGGGCCTCAGTTCCAATTTAACAACCCCAGACAGGCCTTCCCTGATCCTCTAATGTAAAATGACTCCTTCCCCCGGTACCCTCTCTCTCAAAGCCCCAGTCTTCCCTTCCTTCATAACTGCGTATTTATTTCTATGTTAGTTTAACTTTCATCCCTCCTCCCAGATGATGTCTGTACCCAGTGCCCAGCCCAGCGCCTGGCACGTGGGAGACACTCAACAAACATCTATTGCATAAATGAGAACAGCAAAAGGGTGAAGAAGATGAAGGAGGAAGCACCCAGAGAGGTTTCCCGGCATTTCTGGCAAAGAAACTCCAAAGGCCGCAGAGAGAGATTCAGGGTTATCTGTGGACCTGGCTGCTTCCTCCTCAATGTTGGAATGAGATGCTGCAGCCGGTGTCTGGCTGCTCCACTATCTAATACATTCACCACGTGACTCACCCCACCAGCAGCCTCTGGAATGAACGTTATTTGGAGTAATTGGACAAGCACTTAGAAAATGCTAAGGTTTATTTTTAAATGTGATTAGGACCTGTCTCTTGCTTTCCGGAAAATCACGTGTGCTCCTCAGAGATACAAAATACTCACAATCATTAAGCGCTCTTAAAACTGACTTTTTAATCTTGTCTTTACAATGAACTTGCTGAGTTGATTTAGGGCAGAGCATAACCATCCCCATGTGACTGATAGAAAAACTGACGCTGAGGGGCAATTAAATGCACCATCTGAGGCCAAATAAATGGTCGGTGGCAGAGTTAGGGGCTGGTCTCTTTAAACCAGACAGCAGCTGCGGCCATCCTCTCCCTATAAATTGCGAATCCCTCGACCCATGCAAATAATGCAGCTCTTTCCCCAAACAGAAAAATAGTCTAGAAAAAGGGAGCCACTGCCTTCTTGATTTGGTGTTTTATGTGGCAGCAGGGCAACCAATCGTTCTAACTAGGCCACGGGAAGCCTGTTTCTCTTTAAGAACCCAATAGCAAGCTGGCAAAATCTCATCCCATTACCATGTAAATAAATAAGGATAAACTTTCCCACCTCAGCTTCCCCATGCCCAACCAAAGCTCTCCCCCTTGCACATTTTTGATAACCTGCTCGTTCTGGAATACCTCGCAATTAAAGATAGCGTGCCCTGGAAGTCAATAATTCATCACGGAGGGGAAAAAAGGATGAGATAATTAACATTCTCTGGCTGGCTTTGGCTAGGAAATAGCTTAGTAAGCACAAGGACATTTTTTGGGCCATTTCCATCACGAGGGTAGAATAAATAAAATGGATCCTTTCGTGCTCTGAACCTGAAGAATCCTCGTTGGGCTGGTTGGCCCCAGGGCTCGGCTGAGTTGGGTTCAGACTCTGCATAGATGGCAGCAAGCTGCCAGCAGGTGTGGCCCTGGGGCTGGGGCAGGTGGGTGTGTTACGAGAGGTGGGCAGAGGGTGTTTCCAAGCTGTTGCTTCTTAAGCTTCTAGCCCACACCCCAAGTTTCAACTTTTCAGTGAACTGCTCTTTGACCTCTAACTTTTTTCTCCTCTGATCTCCTTTATCAGAGGGATGCAACCTGAGCCTTCCTTACTTTGTCTTTCTGTAAAATGGGAAAGATAACGCATAACAGAAAGGGTTATTGAGGATTGAACCATCATCTTTATCATCCTCCTCGTCATTATCATCACTAGACTTTATGAATCGCTTATGATGTGTCAGGGTTTACGCAGCACTAAATGTATTCTATTTGCATTATTGCATTTGATGCCCAGTGGGATAAATGGTCCCTCTTTGAACCTCAGACAAAGTAAGATGGAAATAGAGATTTTAAAATTCTGTGTCACACAGTGGGAAATAAACTAATGAAACACATAACCCCAAGGGGGATGGGGCAGGCAGTTGGAGAGGATTTGGATATATTTATGTACGACAGAGCCATAAATGGGTGCTGGGATATACCTAACCTTTATAGTTGACGTCAGGAGGAAATGGTTTCTCTGTCTCTTACCCAAGATCAAGGGTGGGTACAACATGACTGTGCCCTCTGGGTGCCCATCCCATGGGACCTCTGTTGGCAGCAGAGTATCAGCCTGCGTGGACCATGGGTCTGTCCCAGTATAGCAATTCCTATATTTTATGTTGTTATGATTCTTAAGATAAAAAAATTTTGTTCAGCTCTGGCTCTGGTTTCTATGCTGATCCACTGACCACTAGCCTGATCTCTTTGTTTTCTCTAAATTCTATTTTCTTGATCCAAGTAGTGAAATTTCAGTGGCAATTTACTACAGCAAGTCAGAAAGGAATTGTCCTAAAATGCCTGAACACTTTAACCAGTAGATTCAAAGTTCCTATTTTGTAGATTCATTCCTACTTACACACCTGTCTCTGCCTTCTTCCCATTACGCCAGGCGGAAAGATCCTCCTCCTCCAATCCAAGGCTGATCCCCACTGGCCCTCTGAATCCCACCACCAACACATGCCTCCTAAGAGACCTGATCTCATCCTAAACTCCCCCTCCGTCCAGACTTTGATCATCCTCCAGCCTCCCAGCTGAGTCGTTCCCAGAAACAACTAACCTTATTCATGTCTCTCTCTCTCTCTCTCTCTCTCGTGTTAAAAAAAAGTCCTCCCTTAATCCCCCATCCTTTTCCGACTACTGTCTTATCTCTTTCCCCATCAAAGCCAATGATCTAAGAAAGTAGTCTTCCATGTGTTTCCAGCTCCTCACTTATTTCTCCCTGCAAACAGGCTGGTTCAGTCCTGCGCAGCCTCTGAAACTGCTCTCACCAAGACTATATACACTGTTGACCATCAAATCCAACAGGCACTTTCTGTCACCTTATGGATCACTCTGTGGGGGTTGACAGAGATAGCTTCCTTCTTGAAACTCTACCCTTGGATTTTCCATCACTAGGTTTCCTCCTATTTCTCCAGATCCACCTTCTCATTTTCCTTCAAAGGTTTCTCCTGTATTGGGCCCTCTCCAGGCTGTTCTCTCCCACTCCACACTTCCTGGCTAGGACATCCAATGGGATCATCCAGCCCCCGCACCAGTGACTCTCCATCCAGTCCATGTCTGCGTCCTGGATGTTCTCTCCTGCACATCCCCACCTGGATATCCCCCAGCCTCTTGCATTAGTTTCCTATTTCCACAAACATAATAGTTGAAAACACCACAAGCTTATTATCCAAAATCAATCTCAGTGGGCTAAAATCAAGATGGTGGCAGGATGGCATCAGATGTCCCTTTTGGAGGCTTCATGAGAGAATCCATTTTCTTGTCCATTTCAGCTTTGAAAGCTGCCTGCATTCCTTGGCTCATGGCCCATCACCACTCCAACTTCTGCTTCTGTGGTTACATCTCCTACTCTGATTCTGACCCTCCTACCTCCCTTTTTTGAGGACCCTTGTGATTGCTGCATTGGTCTACCCAGTTAATCCAGAGTAATCTCCCCATCTCCAAATTCTTAAATTACTCACATCTGCAAAGTCTCTTTGCCACATAATGTAACATAATCATTGGTTCTGGAAGTTAGGATGTGGACATCTTTGGGTAGCCATTATTCTGGCCATCACACCCCTCAAACTCACCATGTCCAAACCTCTTGCATACCAAGATGCCTCTGTCTTGCTGATAAACCATCATCTGCCCCCCAGGACCAGCCAGAAATGTGGCATTGTCCTTGACTTTTTCTTTTCTCTCATCCTTACATCCGATTAATAAGTCAATCCTATCTCCCACCTAAATTCACTTCTCTCCACCCCTACTACTGGTACCTTGGTTTGAGCCACCATCACTTCTCATCTGGATTATTACCACTTTAGAGGTTCACTGGGAATTGGTAGTTGTTCCATGTGTTAAAGGCAAAGAGAACAAGAGGAAGATGGCAGAGATGAGGCTGAAAGGTAAGTGAAGAAAGATAGATCGCGAGGGGCCTAATAGTCGCATTAAGGAACATGGATCTTATCCTGGTAATAGTGGTGGTGGGGGTTGAGGGGAACTTTATGATTTTCAAGAAAATTAATATTTGTGTTTTCAAAAGAACACTCTGTGGACAGCAACTGGAGGCAAGAATAGCAGTGAAGAGCTTGCGGAAAGATGTCCATAGCATACTATATTCTTTCAAATGTGTATAATCCATAAACATGGGTAGTAAACATTTTAAAGAACATAAACCAAATGTTAGCAGCTGTTATTTCTAGATAATAGAATCACAAGAGGATTTTTTTCTTACTCTTAATTGCTCTGTAATGAACATGAATGATAGCAATAGCTATGTCTCATTTCCTCTGCACCCTAATATTGGTCAGCAATAAGTCCATCAGTCAGTCACATTAGTCCTTGCAAATGGATGCTGGGCTGAGTATATACATTATCTCTGAGTATGCATTATCTCTGTCCCTACTTTTACAGAAAACAGGCTCAGAGAGGTGGTATAGTTGATCCGACTTAAATCCTTTTAATGTGTTGCCTCTCTTGGGTAACAAACACCAGTAAAGCAACTAGAAGCCCTGGTTTCAAAGTCAGAGTCTGGTGTCTCATCCGTGTGGCCATTTAATAGCTGTGGAGCAGGAGTTTCTTAATTTCTGTGAGTCTTGGTTTCTCTTATCTGAAAATTGGGTGTGTTAATAGTACCTGCCTCCCAGGTTAATGTGAGTGAGGATCCAGTGAGATATTGCATGTGCAAAGCTTAGAACACTGCTTGGCAAATCGTGCTCAGTTAATGTTAGCAGCTGCTAGTATCATCATTATTATTACTATTACTATTATTATCCCACTTTAATAGCACTGTATTACATATAGTTCTTTAATTTGGAGAGGAATAAGGGCAAAGACTTTTTCCTAGGATATATTAAACCATGCTGGTTCTGAGTTCCACAGGAGTGGAGATACCGCCCTAATGATCTTGGTATTGTCAGCACCTAGCAGAGTGGATGCTAATTTGGACAAATGAGTATGTAGATGAATAGGTGGATGGGCAGAGACAAATAGTCAGGTGGGAGGTAAATAAATGAGTGTATTACTGATGGGTGGATGTGGGGAGAGAGGACCTGAAGTGACTCAGTATGTCAACTGGCTGGATGGGAAAGCAGATCGTTGATTGGAGGAGCAGAAAAGTAGATGAATGATGGTATGGGTGAGTGGATGGTTGGATGGATGGATGGGAGGAAGAGAGGGTCGTAAGTGACTTAGCTGTGAGTAAATGCTTGGATGGATGAGAAGGCTGGTGGTTACAAGGAGGAGCACACCGCTGGATGCACGATGTGGTGCGATGGGTGGATGGATGGATGGATGGATGGTTGGATGGATGGATGGTTGGATGGATGGATGGGTGGATGGATGGATGGTTGGATGGTTGGATGGATGGGTGGATGGATGGGTGGATGGATGGATTGTTGGATGGATGGATGGATGGATGGGAAGAAGGGTCTTAAATGACTTAGGGTGTGAACGAATGCCTGGATGGATGGGCTGCTAGTTGGGCAGGTGACTGGATGGACTGATAACAGACAGAGGCACGGATGGCTGCCTCCTGTTTTGTTTTGTTTTGTTTTCCCTCTTCACCGCAGCCCACCTTTCCCCAGTTCCAAGTCCCCAGAGTCACACAGACCGATCGCGCCAGGGCGCCCCGCCCCCCAGGGGTGAGCGACCCCGGAAAGCTCCCGGGCAGCCAGGCAGCTCTGAAGGCCTGGGGAGTCTGGTGGCGGCGCTGGGGCCAAGGGGCGCGGGGCCGGGGTCGCCACCCCTGCACCGGCCTAGCTCTCGGTGAGCGCTGGGCTCTTCAGCATTGACGTCGCCGGCGGCAGGGCCCCAGGCTCTCGGGAGCCGCGGTGTGACGCTGCACATCCAACGCGGCTGCTAAAAAAAGGGCGGTGACTCACTGCCGGCCGCGGAAACTTCCAGGAGCGGGGGCTGCGCAGGGCGGGGGTGGCGGCCAGTGGCGGCGGCGCCCGGGGCGCCGGGCAGCGGCCAGGTGTATCTCGAAAGCAAAACGGCCAGACCGTGAGCACGGGGTTGGAGGGGAGGGGAGCCCAGGAGTTCCCCAGGGCCGCGCCAGCTCCCAAGGCTCCGCCCGACCGCCAGGCCCGGGTGCCACCGCTCAGAGTCAGAGCCAGCCCTAGTCAGGATGAAGAGCTCTGGTGGCAGGTAGCAAAGTGGCAGGTGGCTCACACTGGGTGCTCTGCTCTATGTCCTAACTCGCTATGGATCTTAACTCACTTAACTCTCAAAATCCCGCTTTGCAGATCTAAGGCTGGAGAGGGAAAGGGACTTGCTAGGGGTGATACAGCTGGTATGGCCAAGTGTCTCAATATATGAAATACAATTGTAATTTGACAATGTAGAACCCCTGCTCCGTGCCCAGGCCTGTGCTGGTGACACAGAGAGGGATGAGAATGATCCCTGCTGGCATGGAAAGGGCTCCAGAAGTATTTACTGGGGAGACCTCAGTTCCATCCCCTCCCCCCGCCGCCAAACATCTCTCAGTCCTACTCTGGGCAGAGAATAGTGGCAAGGGGGCAGAATGAAGGTTACAAAGGTGACTTGAGGCAGATTTAATGCATTCATCCACCAGGTAGTTATTAAGCACCTACTAAGTACTGGGTAAGCAAAGTAAACCTGACTGGTCTGTGTGCCTTCATGGAGCATGTGCTCTGTAGGGAAAATGGGGAAAGGAGGAGTGAGACGTACTCAAGGGACACAGTATGGAGAGGGAGCAGCCACCTAACCCAGGCAATCAAGGAAGGCTTCCTGATGGAAGCAGCCTTGGTACCAAGGTGGGAGGATAATTAGAAATTGGGCATATGGAGAGGGGGAGGGAAGAGCATTGCACTATGAGAACAGCTCATGCCTAAGCCCAGAAGTGTGAGATTATGGTAGGTTTGAAGGACTGAAGAACATTATGTACACCTGCAACAGTGAGGGCAAAGGAGGAATGAAGAACGGTGGGGAACAGGTGAGGAACAGGACGTGAGAGCCAGGTCTGGAAGGGGAACAAGTTAAGGACTCGGGGCTTAGCCAGAGGGCAGACTAGCTAACACCTCAGCACACCACGAGGAACAGAGTGAAATCAGTTCTGTTTGTACCAGAGGACAGGATGGACGCCATGCAGGTGAGTAAGGAACACCAAGAAAGGCTTCATGGTGGAGGAGGTGGTTAAGCTGGGCATGGTTGATAGATTTTCTGTTCAAAGGAAAAGGAAAGAGAGAAAGAGGAACAGTCTGGGAAGTGCCATGCATGGCACAGAACCTCATCCAGGCTCTGTTATAGACCCTCTTGAAAGGTGAGGGAGATGCCCGTGAGACTAAGGCTAATGCAGCATCATTTCTAGGGCCTGGGGTGGGATGAAGTGGCCCTCTTTGAGCCCCACGGGAACAGAAGACACAGCCCTGGTCCTTAACAGGCTGCCATTCATTGGTGTCAGCAACTGGAAAACAGAATTGTTTAATTCTTGAACGATATGCACGAAGCAACAGTATGTCAGGTTCTGTGATGGGCACTAGAAATCCACTGGAGAACAAAAGCAGACATGATGCTCACTCTCATGAAGACTAATTCTGGGAGGGAAAATACTAATTTTTTAAAAAGACCCAAAGAAATAAATAAAAAAGACCCAGGCATAGGTACGTGGCACTATGAGAAGGCAGCAGAGGATTGCTCTACTCTGGACAGCCTGAGCAGGAATCATTAACAATGTGACAAGTGAGCCTGGCTGTGAAAGATGAGAAGTAGATAACAAGGTAGAGATGGGAGGGAAGATTGATCCAGGTAGAGGGACCAGTGCATGCAAACCCTGCTCTGGGGGAAAGTCAGGTGACTGACATGGAGAATGAGGGGAAGCTTGGTTCAAAATAAAGCTGATCAGCAGTTTTTTAGACCACCATACCAACTGGGGATTGTATCCTAGAAACAACGGAAGGTGTTGAAGTATCTAGAATGGGCAAAATTGGGAGCAGAACACTCCAGGTGCTCTGGGTACACAGAGAACCAGGGAAGAAACAGACTCTTCATCTGCTGACATTGCTCTTTACTCACCTCACCTCATTTAACTGTGACCATAACTCTGCAAGGTTCTCATCTCCATTATCATAAGGAGACACCTGAGGCTCAGAGAAGGTAAGTAGTTTGCCCATGTCCACAGCTTGTTCAGTGGACCAAATGAAAGCCTCTATAATCCTATATTCTTTCTAATGTGGATGAGATTAGAAGGTAGGGCCGGAAGTTAGTCCAGAGTAGGATTTGGATAGCCAGAAAGGAGGTAAAGAGACTTTTACCAGGGGGCAAGAAGTCACGAGCAATGTACACATGAGACTAAAAATGGCCTAAGAAGTAATGTAGGAACTGCTCTACACAGAATATAATGCAGAAAATGCAAGGGGGGCGGGGAGAGATCGGAAGGAAATATACAAAAAGATTGCTCTCTCTGAGGATTATGGGTAACTTTTATTTTTAAATTTTTGCTTAACTATGTTTTCTAAATTTTCCATAAGGAGTAGCTGTGTTTTGTGTGTGTGTGTGTGTGTGTGTGTGTGTGTGTGTGTGTGTGTGTAAATAGAGAGAGTAGCAGTTATAGTTTAGGGGGATCAGGTAAGCTTTTTTCAGTTCTTGTAGGCAATATTTACATCATATTAATTTTTTCATCCCCCTTGGAACTGTGAATTCACCTGCAGTTGCCTTCACAAGCCATAGTACCCACACCCTCATCCTACATGTAGTCAGAGCCAACAAATTCCTTGGCAAGTTTTAATTAAGCTCTTTCAGTGTGTCCACCCTGCATAGGCTTGATGGGGGAATAGATACAAGAGCAGTATAAACCAGGGCCCCTTGCCAGAGCAAATATTTTGATACTGAATGATTTGGCTGCATCTAAGCAGGCGAGACCTGAGAACACTCACTCGCAAGGCTGCCTCTGCTAACCAAATGGCACAGCATACTATGATGTTATAATATTAGGTTCTTAATCATGGAAACACTGGCGTCTGTTTCAGCGGAAGCTTCCTCCCAGATGGTGCATCCTACTGTTTTTGTCGTCTGGAACAGTGTGAGGTTTCTTAAATGGCTGTACGCTTCCAAATCATCTTCCACACAATGGCAGCCTGTTAATTAAGTGGTCCCTTTGTGATTGCATTTGATAAATATGAGATGAGAAGGGTTTATCGAGCTGTGAAGAAAAAAGCAAGGCACAGCAACAGGAAGAAGCTCCGGCGGGTGGAAAGGCCTTTGTGTGGGCGTCGTCCAGGGAGCTTCAAGGGAATTGGGGACAGCTTTGCAGGCACAGAAAGGAGAAGGCTGGGATTCACTCAGACCACACGCTGCGACGTCTGCCTAGTGGATGGCCAGCCAGATGGACATGGTGTGTGAGGCACTTTGTGGCAGAGGCGGGCAGGGAGGTGGAAGCCTTCCAGTTCTTTCTAAGTTGACTGATGTGAGGTTGTCAGTCACACTGCCAGGCGCTGTTTTGACTCCACTCATCAAGATTTGCACTGTGCAGCTCCAAAAAAGGTATCTGCTTTGAAAGTAGTGTTCTGCATTCTTGGAGCAGATGACTGGTGACAACATCCAATTAAATATAAACGCTTGGCCGGGGGACTTGACTTGGAGGGTTGGTGAAGTTTCAGGTCTAACTTGTTAAACTTGGCCTTCCTCAAATACTGGACAACTTTCTCCAAAAACAGCACGTCAGGGAATGAAACCTAATTATAAGTGGCATCTTCAATTGGACACAGATCTCCATCAGCCACCTTCCTGCCTCGGGAAAGGCGTACATCAACCCCAGGCTAGAGAAAGGATCTGTGATACCTGATGACTTCTTTGTCTTTCCCACTGGTTCAATCCTATTTCAGCCATTCATGAGATGAATATCTACGAGGCATTTACAGGGAGGAGGGCACATATCTGCGGAGGTGACGACTGGGCTGATGTGATTCTGTGAACCACTTGAGGGCAGAGGCTTTGGCTTTATCTTCATACTTCCGACATCTAGCAGAGTGCCTGCTGCCCGGTAGGTGCTCAGTAAAGGTTTGCTGAATGACTGCGTGAATGGATACTATTTGCCACACTCTCCTGTACTTAATACTGTTCTAGATCTTTTTTAATTCCCTCCTCCTGCTGTCAGTCATGCTTATTTTTCTGACTCTGGTGGCTGTCGAGAACAGCTGCGTCTCAACTTTTGCTCTGTAGTGCTTCATGTACTCGGAAATTGTTAATAACTCACCTCTCAACCTTCACTCCTCCAGCTCCCTCTGCTCTTCCTGTGGCATCAGTATCTGCTCCTGGTCACCTGTAATAAGAAAAGTAATTTGTTTTGGCGTCTAATAGTCCTTTACAGCTTGCAAAGCTTTTCACTTGTTAAAGTATGGTTTCAAGGGCTGTGGAAGAGCCACTAATAAGCCTCAACATCACACAGTCTGCACCCCCCCCAAATACCACCCCTCACCCCACTCCTCCTCCCACCTTAAAGCCCAGCATCAGCAGCTTTACCTTGCATTCCACCATCAAAATAGGATTTGGACAGCGCCTCCCTAAAACAGGGATCACATTGACAGGGATTCACATTTGTTTACACTATAGTGTCAATTATACCACATCCCGGGCTGAAGGTGGGTTTACAGTCCAGAGGAAAACTGGAAAACCACAGGAAAGCCCAGAAACTTTGCCCCCGGGCCAGACCTGCACAGCAACACATCTCTAACCATAGCTGAGAGGTTCAGCAGTTACTGACATATTATTATTGTTATTGTTACTTACTATGATTACAAAGACTACTAGTATTACCATTAGCATGTTTCTAGCATCTAAACACTAGGCCAGCAGATTTCAGCTTCCTTCTTGAAACATAAGCTAGGCTCTTGATTATTATTTCACAGCTATTCATGAACTAGGCTGACCCTTTTATTTTAATTTATTTTAAGTATCAACAGATATTCTCTTAAAATATTCCCAGGCTGTATCAAAGGTAGAGGGTTTTTTAATTTTATTTATTTATTTATTTACTTATTTATTTTTGAGAGAGAGAGAGAGAGAGTGAGCAGGAAAGGAGCAGAGAGAGGTGGACAGAGGATCCAAAGAGGGCTCTGTGCGGACAGCACAGAGCCCCATGCGGGGCTCAAACCCACGAACCGTGAGATCATGACCTGAGCCAAAGGCAGATACTTAACCGACTGAGCTAGCCAAGCTCCCCAAAGGCAAAGGTTTTGATGGCTGGTAAATTCGGTGGCTGCCCAATGGAGACACTTTTGCTTCCTGTCTTTTAACCATTTTCTTCTCCTTCCCAGGCATGGGAGAGCCTTGGTTTGGCAACTGACTTCCAGGGGACATTGTGAAAGCTGGTTGACTCTTGGTCACGTGTTGCAGTGATGAGCCGGTAGCATCCTTGACTCTGAGCACCTCCCTCCCCTACTGGGAGGTTACCCCACTTGTTCTTCACCATCATGGCCACCACTGGACCCTAGTGTCTCATTTCACACTACAGGCTCCCCCTGTAAAATAAAATTGATAAGAGGCTTTCTCACTGGTCAGATGCTCCTGCCTCCCATCCATTACTCAGTCTACTCGCCTGGCTTCTGATCTCCTACCTTCTGAATTTTGTGTACTTCTTGCCTCCTTGCCTGTGGTCTGTTGGCATCTCTCCAGGTGCTTCTGTGGTACATGCTGCCCTTTTGCCCGATTACCCCTTGCTTCCTTCCTGGTCTCCACAAGCCATGATGATCATGGCCCCCACAGAACAAATAGCAAAAATACAAAGCCATCACTTCCCTGACATCCCTTGAGAAGACAGAGTGGAGAAGTCTGGCTGTGGATTGCTGGATAAGAAATGGGTCACAACCTGCCCCCTAATAGGGCCTTGCTCATCCTAGTTATTCCAGTTCATGCCTAAGCACTTCCTACTCTCTGACACTTGTTTTTGTTCTGACTGGCCTTGCTGGTAAGATGGAAGACATTGAATGGCAAATAGCAAACCCGTAAGAGAACTGGAGTGCTCAGCTTCACCCCTCAGACTCGCTCCCAAGAAGGTATCATCTCCTCCAGAAGCATGAAAGAGAATGTTCCTGTTGTTATTTCAGTAGACTTGGCTTTTTAGAGCAGTTTTAAGTTCACAGCAAAATTGAGTAAGGTGCAAAAAGTTCCCATAGACCCCACACATGCACAATCATCCTTACCATCAACATCTCCCACCAGAGCAGTACGTTTGTTATCACCCATGAACCTACATGGACACATCATTATCACCAAAGTCTATAGTTTACCTTCTTGGTACTGTACATTCTATGGGGTTTGACACATACACTGATATGCCTCCACCATTGCACTACTGTGCAGAATAGTTTCAGTGCCCAAAAATTTCTTTGTGTTCTGCCTGTTTATCCCTCCCGCCCCCCAACCCCTAGAACACACCGACCTTTTCATGGTCTCCATAGTTTTGCCTTTTTCAAAATCTCATATAACTGGAATCATACAGTATGTAGCCTTTTCAGATTGGCTTCTCTCACTTAGTAATATGCATTTAAGGCTCTCTGTGTCTTTCCATGATTGGTAGCTCACTTCTTTCTAGCACTGAATATTGTTCCATCATCTGGATATAACACAGTTTATAGATTCATTCACCTACTGAAAGACATCTCGGTTGTTGCCAAGTTTGGCAGTTATAAATAAAGTTGCTATAAATATCCATGGGGAATGTTGTTTTTAATTATTTATATATATTTTTTATCAAGGATGACTTCTTGATGAACAGGGAGATATCACGTTACAACAAATATATGTGGCTCAGTATGTAGAATACATAGCCAACCCAAGACTTCCCAAACAGCTGTCATCAAATTCTCTCTAGAAAATCACTTAAAGAGCTTTTAAAAGACATAGATTTTTGAACCCCACTCCCAAAGACCAGTCCAGTAGGCCAGGAAAATCACCAGGTTTAAGGAACCCAGGCTTTAACCTCCAAAAGGAAGGAAGCAATGGAAAGTTAAAGTCTTGTTTGTACCGGGAAGATCATGCACAATGAGGAGGTTGGAGTCTAGCATCCAAAACTCATTTGATGGAGACATTTTGTTCTTCTCTAAGCCTCTTGGGGAAATGACTTGGTGACTAAAAGAATTGTTGATATGTGCTATCCTCTCCCATTAAAAGGAGCTAAAAAAGCCCTGGGCACCAAGATGTGAACTATTTCCTTCAGGGTAGAATAGAGTCACTAAAAATAGCCTTGGAAAATAAGGAGTTGTAGAGGTTCAACAAGGAAAACAAATCAGAAATAAATTTGGCACCAAGAAAGAAAGGAGGAGAAAGAGACAAACTCTCACAGGCAGTAGGGAGAAAGCGGCTATTAGCTTGGGTACATAAAAGCAGGTACATTTTTCCCACCCACAGAGCTGCTGGCTGGCATTCCTGCAGTGTAAATCAGTCCCTCCGGAGCAAAGGAAGATGAGTCAGAGAGTCAGCCAGGATAGGCTAGGTTATGCCAGGGTAACAAACAACCCCCCAAATCTCAGAGGCTTAACCACACAAAGGTTGTTTCTCACTTGCATTATCTGTCCAGTGTGTGTTTAGTGGGGGCTCTGCTCCTTGAAATCGCTGAGGGCTCCAGGCTGACAGACGCTTCATCACCAGTTATGGTTCCAGGACCACTATGCTAGGGATCAGGGGTGCTGCTCTATCTGGCACTGAGAAGTAAATGGATCGGCCGGAGATGATGCAAGCACTTTCACTCACTCCCCACTGGCCAATGCAAGGCATATGACCTGCCTGTGTTCCAGTGAAAAAAGGCAGTGAAATTATACTCTGTGTCTAGGAGGTGGAGAATGAGAACAGGTGTAACAGCTCTGCTGGCTGCTATATCCGATAGAGGAGCTGAGGGTGAGAGATGGTGGAGGAAAAAGGCTCCTTTGCAACCACCAGTTTTCGGTTGGGATTCATCTCTCTCCTTACCATTCAACAGGAGCAGGCCCATCCAATGCCCCTGAGGGTATCTCAGGTTTTGTTTCCTGCCTGCAAGGAAAAAGACAGCTTGGTGATGAACTGAACCCTGGAGTCATGCCAACCCCCCCCCCCCCCCCAATGTCTGGAACCTACCAGTCGTGTGACCTTAGGCAAGTTATTTAATCTCTCGGGCCCTCACTTTTCTTAGCTGTCTAAAATGGATGACAACAGTGCCTACCTCACAGAGTTGTTGTGGGGCTTAAATGAGATTAGTCAAGAAAAGAGCTCCAGGCCACAGCTGCTCAAACTGGGCTGTGCCAGTAAACCGCTCAAGGAGCTTGTTACATGCATTTCTGATTCAGAGGTCTGGGGTGAGACCCGAGATCCTACCCTTCTTTTCTTTCTTTTCTTTCTTCCTAAAGAGGAAAAAAGAGAGAGGCATCTGGGTGGCTCAGTCGGTTGAGCGTCCGGCTTCAGCTCAGGTCATGATCTTACGGTTTGTGAGTTCGAGCCCCGTGTCAGGCTCTGTGCTGACAGCTCAGAGCCTGGAGCCTGATTCGGATTCTGTGTCTCCCTCTCTCTGCCCCTCCGCCACTCGTGCCATGTCTCTCTCTTTCTCTCAAAAATAAATAAATAAATAAATAAATAAATAAATAAAGTTTTAAAAATAGAAATGTGCCACTCTGTGCCCAGCCTCCACACGAAGCTTCTCATCACACAGGAAGATCTGAAACAGCATAAGTGGGCAATTCCTTGAAAAAAAAAAAAAAAGAGGGGGGGGAGGGGCAGAGAGAGAGGAAGAGAGATAATCTTAGGTAGTCTCTGTGAGCAGCACAGAGCCCAACCTCACGACCCTGAGATCATGACCTAAGCCAAAATCAAGAGTGGGATGCTCAACCGACTGAGCCACCAAGGAACCCCTGAAATCCTGTATTTCTTATAAGCTCCCAGGTGATGCCGACGTTGCTGGTTCATGGGTCAATATTAAGTAGAGCACACAGTGCCCATCTGTGGCAGACTATACGTATTCTTAAAACTGAATTGAGAGATTCCAAAGGTTCTCCTGCCCTTGCCCTCAATGAATAAAAACTACAGCTGCTGGTTAATGCAAATATTGTGTCTGATGCTTCGAGGGACAGATGTACTATGGAAGTCTTGTGGCTGATAGAGCAGGTGCTAGAATCAGGAGGCCTAGGTTTGTATCCAAGCTCTGCCATTCGGCAGCTCTGTAGTTTGGACAACTCATGGAAACTATCTGAACTTCTATATCTACACCTATAAATGAGCATAATAATACAGACCCACCATCCCTCATCTGCAATTCTACAATCCAAAGAGCTCTGAAAAACACAAGTTTCTTCACCAAGTTTGGCATACATTGATATGGCAGCAAAAACTGATCTATATTGACATGAGGCTATTTATAGCCTTTATGTTATCCCTCTTTTATGGCTGTTTCTCCATTTCATCACAGAAATATGAATGTGTTTGGTAACAAGATGCTGCCACAGACCCTGCTGAGGATGTTGGATAACATAGAGCAGGTGAACCATGTTACCTTTCTAACAACTAAAATATTCTGAATTCTGAAACACACCTGGCTTCAAGGGTTTTAGAGGAGAAGCTATGGACCTGAAGTCCCTCTTTCTCCAGTAGTTGAAGGGAATAAGGAAAACAATGCATGTGAAACACCTAACACCATACCTAACACACAGTCATTGTCAGTGCTCAACAAAGAGGAGCTACTACTGAAATTATTGCTCCCAGTTCTTCCTGTGAACAGAGGGGAAGGGAATGTGGGAGGCAGTGCCTGTGCACCCCCTAGAGATAGACAGCACAATACTAAGTTTGTCCCTATGTTGTCAACCCCTTGATCTGTCTTCTGCTTTCTCCTAAAAAAGAAAAAAAAAGTGCCTGGAATTGAATATATACAGTGAGAGTGTAGACAGGGAGAGTGAACAAAAGCAAGACTCAGGCCAGTGGAAAGGGTTCTCCCCTGTGCCTACAAAAGCAGCCCAGCAGGAACTCAGAGAGCAGCCAGGGACATCTGCTTTCCTTGAGGCCTCTTTGAATATACTGTTGAAGAGTCTCACTTGAGCGAAGCACTCAGAGGAAGGGAGGAAATGGGATCTCCAGTCCTTACCCTTGGGGGAACTCCAGGATTCCCAGGGCTTGGCTTTCTTATGTAAAAATTGGGCGGTCTTGCAGTCCTTGCTCTGACTGCCTGATTGTAGGGGACACATTAAAAACATCACAAATGTGAATGCACTTTGAAAGCGAAAATCTGTGTTTCAGGTAGACTATAATTATTCATTTGACTACACGCAGGAGATCGGTAAGAGGACTGACATCACACAGGGAACCCTGGTTAGCTCGTTCTTTAATCAAACTTCTGTTGTCAACTCTGACGGCGTTGTCCCTTGCACTTGGCTCCCTCACCTTTGCCAGAGCCATTTGTGCTTGTCAATTAAGGCCAGCGTGATTCAGCTTTCACGAGATGCAAATTAACTGAGCTGCTCCAGCCCCACCATCACATACAGACTACTGAAATCAAGGCTTTCGGATAACAGATACAAACAGGACACAGATTTGAGAATTTCTCCTTCCCACTTCTTTCTTTCGCTAGGTCTGCAGACTTTTGGGCTAATGGCTTTCTTGCTGTCTTCATGTCCCAGGTTGAGAGCACTGGCTTTGGGTTCAGATCAGAGTGAGAACCAATCCAGACTCTCCTGCTGCTTCGCTGTCGTTTGACATGTCACTGAACTCCTTGGGTCTCAGTGTGTTCGTCTTTAAAATGGGGATAATTAGAGCTACAGGGTTGTTGTCAAGTTTAGGTATATAAATAGAATGTTAAATTTAAATTCCTATTGTCTCTAAAATTCAGTTAACGCTCTCACACTCAGTACCATAAAAGGTAAGTGCCCCTATATGCTAAACAGAGGTGCTAGTTCTCTGGGGAAGACTTAATAACATATAGGGTAGCAGGACCCGTACAGCAAGAATAACTGATTGACAAGCAATGAAAGAGAAGACCGGAGGTTCAAAGGTGTGGGAATTGTCTAGAAAGGTTTCTTGTTGCATGTCCCCTCCCAAGCTCAGGGATAAGCACAGAGAAGTGTCCCTTCACAAGACAAATGTGTTGAAGGAGGGGTGAGTGTAGTCAAAAGAAACAGTCACAGAGAGTGGGAATGCCCGGAAGAAGTGAAGGCAAGCATCTCACACCTGGCCAGGTCTTCACAAAAGTGCAGAATGGCAGGACCAGTGCTATCCTGGGACTAAGGCCAAGAGCAGTGAGAGGGCTGCTGGGATAGGATGGCATGCCTTTGGTGGCATCCATGACTACAGAGGTTGGTCATTGCAAAAGACTAGAGGGGGGTGGATTCACATGCCACAGTAGAGCCAGGATATAGGACCTGGTAGGGAAAAGCCAGCCCACCCATCTGGCAAGGCAAGAACACAGGAGGTTTTCCAGGGGCCATGGGGATGCTGCAGAAGCCAGAGGGGCCTAAGCCCTCATGGTGGGCCCCCAGTAGAAAGATGCTATTGAGCAGACAACAGGGCAAGAGCTAAGAATGTTACAAGAGGTCTGCTTCAGTGTTCAGTCTGAACCTCTGAGAATTTGCAAGTATATGCATAAGAGCCACCAAATGCACACCTGCCAAACAGAGCACGGATGGCCAATTCAGTCCCATAAGAGGGTCCCTTTTTCCTTAATCCCCCAGCCCCATCTCTGAAGAAGCCAGCCAGCCACAGGGACAGGAAAGAACATTAAGAACAAGTGAAAGAAGAGACCACCCCCCATCCCCACTGCATGTCCCTCTAGCCTGAGTTCAGGGTGCAGGCACTCTGACTGAGAGGGGATATTGAAGTTTTTAGTATAGCCTTGAGGGGACCATTAATACCTGAGTTGAGTGTGAATAACCAGAGCAGTAACTGTTTTTATAACCTAAACTGATTAGAAAACAGGGGATAGATCTGTCCAAGATGCCACCAGGGGGCTGGCAAGGGGTCTGTAGCATGGTCAAGGGCACAGCATCTGGAGGGCTAAAGAAATCCACTTCCTGTTGATGCCCCCCACCCCGAGTTCAGCCCACTTGATAAACTGGGTACAAATATCAAGTGCTTAACCCAGGTACTCGACTCAGCTGTCGGAGGACAACAATTCTTACTAGTACCTTTATCTTACTATCCACTGCTAACTGATTTAGCCCTTCTAGTCAATGCACAGAAATACAATATACTTAGTAAGTGAAAGGATGGAAAGATTTCTTACCCTGTTTTTAAAAACTATTAAAGCTGCTGTCTTCACAGGCGAATTCAGAACCGTCTTCGGAAACAGGCCGCCATGCGGTCTGTCGATACACTGTAATTGAGACCTGCAAGGGCCCTTCTCACACCTCAGAACATTAAGGTGATGTTGTGTCTGCCACTGGCTCCAGTCACAGGGAGGGAGCATAAGGTTGCTGGTGTGGCTTATTATCTTCCAGACGTCTGCTTAAGGTGTCCCCTCAGAACAGAGTCCCCAGCATGTTGAGAAATCTTCCTGTCATTGCCCATCGTCAAAATCTTCCCACTCTAGAGCTCATTTCTCCCTGCTCCTGCTCCCTGCTTATCTAGCATGCTTGAGAAACCAAGCCATTCACTGACATAACTTCAAGAGGCCAAGGGCCTGGATGCGAATCCTTGTTCTGTCATTTAGTCTCTGGGTTCCCCGTGCAGTCACCTTCCTCTCACCTGGCTTCTGCATTGCCATCCGTAACATAGGAATGGTACCACCTGCCCAATTTCCCTCACAGGGCTACTCAGTTGTAGTTGTGGATGTCGAAGGGCCTGGAAAGCTTTAAGGCGCCATAGAAATGATTATTAAGATGCTCAGGAGTGTAATGTCCTCATTCTTTCAACCTAGATAACACTGTATGAATAGGTTAGACTTCAGTGATGGGACCTCAGAGATGGGAATCCTAGAAATGTGATGGGGTCAGTATAATACCCATTTTTGACAAACTATACTCTGTCCCACTAATTAAGGAAACAAAACAAACAAAACAAAAAAATTATCAAAATAGGAGGCTTCTTTGGAACGTTCTCCCCCTTCCCTGTCAACATTGCCCGGGGTTGGGCACTCAGTGCCCCCAAAGCAGTCAATATTGTGGCTCAGCTGAGCCCTTCCTTGAGGTAAAGAAATGCCTTTTATTTGATGTCCCAGTGCGAATCCCCTTGTATGCCGATCTGGTCAGACTCACCTGTGCAGCACTCCACCCTGGACCAAAATGTCCTGAGGAGAAGCCTTTGTCCTCAGTGTTGACAAGCAATGCGATATCTCGAGCCAAGAAAAACATTTCCATTGGCCCCCAAGAGGTAACGTCCAAGTCCAGTGTGGCTCCAGACTGAATCGAGCAATTAAATCCACATCTGCCCTTGCCCTAAACCTCAAGAATGCTAACATCTTACACGTGTCAAGAGGGTTATTTATGAAACTATTTGCTTGTCAGCCCCAGGAGGACATTCTGTACTTTTTTGCTGGAATACTGTATATTTATGAACCATGGCTCGAAAACTAACTTTGGCAGGAATATTTATCAGAGAAACATTCTATCAGCCCCACGCACAGCACAGCCTGTATTCAGTCACCGTCACACGGTGGCTGGGCAGGGTCCTGGTAGAGAGCTAGTCTGTGGCTGCCTGCTGCAAGAATGAATTCCAGATGTGTGCTTCTTCAGGGGAAGGATTTCAATTTCAGATAGGAGGTTTCTTTCTCTTTCTCTCTTTCATTCACCTCTGTTCCCCCATTTTCAATCTCGAGTAATTAGCCTTGAACTTTTATCACTGTGGTCTATTTGTTGCCTCCTGCATTTGACACTTTAGTGCCCACTGCCCTGACCTTGTAAAGTTGCCCGGTTTGGAGAACTAGCCTTCTGATCGCCTAGTTTCCGTCTGGTTATCTGTTCCCAGTGTGTGACACATAAAAAGCCAGTTGGTTAGAGAACAAAGGGCTTGGTGTAATGTGGGACAGACTCTAATCTGGGACAGTAAAATACTCAAAAGGAACTGTTGACATCAGCCTTCCCCAAGACTGCACCTGTAGAGTTAGTATACCTCCAACGTGTCCCCATGGTCCGCTTCATCAGCCAACAGAATCTTCTGCTGACAGGAATGCTGAGCCTGTCCAGCATCACACTGGATTTCTTGCTCTCTCTTGAGCTTGGGCAATGATCTTATAATTCATTTCTTGTCTCTCTTCAGGATTGAAGGGTTCAAGGTGGGAGTGGTCTGTGAGTGTATTTTTTCCAGTGACAGATAAAGGTACATGTATCCAGAGACCTAGAGAGACCCAGAGTAACAGAGGGTTCTTCGCACTCAGAAGGCGACATGTGTGATTGATCCTTATTGGTCTCTACAATGTTTTCCTATAGCTTTAATACCTATATTTTTCTTCTTAAAAGCCCCTGAGCCCTGATTAAAGGCTTATTCCTTAAAGTCTTGATCTCTAATGATACATCTGGTATGTACACTTAGAGATGAAGTAAAATTCTTTAGCTAGTTTCCCAACCATGCCACATAGTAGCAATATTAAATTATTATCATTATTGCCATTTATTTGGCATTTAACACACTCTACTTCCGATTCTTAGAAATTGCAAAGATTTTATCATTCCTATTTTACAGGTAAAAAAAAAAAAAGCTGAGACATGGAGAGGTTAAGTAGTTTCCTGACAGCCACATGGCTGATTACAAGTGGAACTGGTATCTGAACCCAGAATGTGCCGGCTCTTTGATGGGAGAGAAGAGAAAAGAGATAAGGAATTGAAGGAAGGAGAGAGGAGAAAACTTGAAGAATAAAACAGAACCATCAACTCTGGGAAGTTTGGTGTTGTTTTACCCCAAGCTGCCCTTCCAGCCCCAGTTGACTTCCTCGAGGGATGCTGGCTGCCTGGAGGGCATGTGCCTGTGTGGAGGGCCCCAGTGTGGACATCCAAGGGGTCTCCCATGGAGACCTCAGGTCATCTTTGGGTTTTCTGGCAATGGAGACTATCAGCAGATCCTACATGGGCTTGTTCGGGGCCAAATCAGGAATCTCAAATCCCTGAAAACTTCTGGGGCTGGTCACTAGGACTCAAACTCCCCCAAATGTCTCTCTGTGCCAAAGTCAGGGCACAGAAATAAACTGTTTCTTTACTGGCTCCTCTCCTGCCCCAGTCTACCTTAGCCCACCCCACCCAAAGCTGGCACCTTGCCAGCAGGGAGCAATGCCTCCTGGGAGAGCAGGGTCACTGGGGCTTCAGGCCACAGTCTGGGCTCTGGAGGCTGTGGGAGGGCCCCCAGGGGTGTGAGGGCAGCCTGGACTATAAATCCCAGGCCTAGGTATGGGCACAGAGCCAGCAAACTCACTTAGTGGTGGACAGGGAGGCAGGACCGCTTGAGGAAAGGTCTTAGGCATCCTCCAGACCTTGGTGGGAGGGGGCTTTACCTAACTTCATGCAAATATGATTTATTTCATGGAGTCACCAGCACCGCATTTCTGTGGTATAATGTGGGACAGACTCTAATCTGGGACAGTAAAATACTCAAAAGGAACTGTTGACATCAGCCTTTGGTGTAATGTGGGACAGACTCTATGAATTTGAAGGCATCCTTATGAATTTGAAGAAAGATTGCGTGATTGTGTCACAAACACTCCATCCATAAAGTTATGCCTTAGGCCTGTTCTAATCCTTATTCTGCTGATGTGTGTATTTAGGCATATCTCTTAGCACCTGAAAAGTGGAAAGAACACTTTATAATCTAATAATCTAATAAAGAGTAAAAGATAGAAGTTGTGTATTTCAACTCTTGATTTAGACAATTTCCTTCACTTCATGGATATATGGGGCTTTGGATGAGTTACTTAATCTCAGTTTCCTAGTCCTAAAATGGAAATAATGATTCCATAGGGGCATTGTGAAGATAAACTAGAACATGAATCTAAACAGATTTGAACCTGGCATATAAATGCTCAATAAGTGAGCTTTCAAAAATTAATTTAAATTCCTAGAGACAAAATAAAACCATGGGAATGAGAATGTGCTTGAAACCTTGTATATTAATGTGAGGAATCATGAGTACCTATATACAAACAGGTAAATTAAGTTAAGAAGTGTTGCCACATTTGGCCAAGATGCATAACCAGGCACCAGTGGTTCGGGGAATGAACGCACATTGGAGATTATAAGAAATCTTCTCCCAGGCTGCTTATAGTAAAGGGAGAGGGGGGCAGGTGGAGGAGCTCAAGGGAAGGATTGGGCTGGTCAACGACAATGTTGGTAATATTAGACCTTCCCAGGAGGATGAGGCCTCCAGAACGTATCTTTGCCAAGCATCCAATGGTCCCCCCTTGCTTAAGGCCAAGAGGTCTCCAAGTTGGGAGGGATGAGTTTTCCATATTTGGACTCCAACCCAGCCAGTGGGTGCCGGTGGGAAGAGTTTCTGCATTAAAGACTGAGAATCCTACGCCCAAATCCTCTCTTAGTCACTTCTTCTCTGACTTTGGGCAACTTACTGACCCTCTTTGAACCTCAGTTTCCCCAGGCTCTCAGGTGTGGATAATGAACACCTACATTTGATGGGTTTTGTAAGAATTAAAAGAAGTAACTTGTAGGTGCTGTACTTACTAAGTGCCTTACTTCTCCTTCCTGCACACCTAAGTGAAATGGGCCATTGGACAAATCCTGTAAAACAAGAGAGCCCTCCACCTTTATTAATGCCCTAATGGCTGAGTACTAAATACTGGAGACACAGGGTCAACTTCCTGTCAGGATGGCAGTGAGGCAAGAAGCCCTACCCCTTCAGCATTAGAAATGTCAGCCTAAATATTATTTTTAGTTTTTAATAAAATACATTGGTTGAAAATCAAGAAAGAAAATTTCTAGGTGTCAGGAAGAAAGAGAGAAGACAAAATTTTTTTTCAAATGAAAAGAAATTATTTATTCACTCATTCAAAAATGTCTTAGAGGTAGGTATTGTGTGCAAAATGGTGCTAGGGATATAGCAGGGTGCAAAGACAATGAAAATCCTACCCTCGTGGAGGGCACATTGGGTTTTTTTTCAAATTTTTATTTAAATTCTAGTTAGTTAATATACAGTGAAATACTGGTTTCAGGAGTAGAATTTAAGGATTCATCACTTACATACATAAATACCCAGTGCTCATCACAGGTGTCCTCCCCCAACTAGCCCATCCCCCCACCCACCTCACTCCGTCAACCCTGTTTGTTCTCTCTCTTTTTTTTAATGTTTATTTATTATTTTTTTTTTTTGAGAGAGAGAGAGACAGAGAGAGTACAAGTGGGTGAGGGGCAGAGAGAGAGGGAGAAAAGGCACAAGCAGACTCTGTGCTCTCAGCACATGGAGCCTGACATGGGGCTCGATCTCACAAACCATGAGATCATGACCTGAGCCAAAATCAAGAGTCAGACACTCAACTGACTGAGCCACCAAGGCACCCCTGTTATCTATCTTTAAGAGGGTCTCATGGTTTGTTTTCCTCTCTCTTTTTTTCTCCTCCTCCCATATGTTCATCTGTTTTGTTTCTTAAATGCCACATATGAGTGAAATCATACGATACTTGTCTTTCTCTGACTGACTTACTTCACTGAGCATAATACATTCCAGCTCCATCCACATCATTGCAAATGGCAATATTTCATTCTTTCTGATGGCTGAGTAATGATCCATTATATATATATATATATATATATATATATGCCATATCTTCTTTATTCATTCATCAGTAGATGGACGTTAGGGCTCTCTTCATAGTTTGGTTATTATTGATAATGCTGCTATAAACATCAAGGTGCATGTACCCCTTTGAATCTGTATTTTTTTTATCCTTTGTGTAAATACCTAGTATTGCAATTGCTGGATCATAGTGTAGCTCTATTTTTAACTTTTTGAGGAACCTCCATACTGTTTTCCAGAGTGGCTGCATCAGTTTTCATTCCCACCAACAGTGCAAGAGGGTTCCCCCATTTATGCATCCTGCCCAACATCTGTTGTTTCCTGTGCTGTTAATTTCAGCCATTGTGACAGGTGTGAGGTGGTATCTCATTGTGGTTTTGAGTTGTATTACCCTGATGATGAGTGATGTTGAGCATCTTTTCATGTGTCTGTTAACCATCTGGAAGACACAATTCTTTAGGTATCTCTCCTGTCACAAGAAGAGCGAAGTCCTAGGCTTGGGTCTGCCTGAGGAGCTATGGAAGCCCATGTCTACCCAGAACAATGACCTCAGGACTAGGAAAAATGCTCAATCAGCAAAGAGTCACTATGCCTGGTATGCCACTTTTCCAGAAGCAGGAAAGTAGACTTGTACACTCTAGCAAGATTATTCCTAAAGTATCCAGAAAATCCTTTTACCCAGAACCCCACACTCTGCTGCTTTCATTTAATGCAGGTTTCTTCATGTATGTCAGGAAATGACTGTGCTGACTATTCCTTTTCTACATAGTCAGAGTGTTTAGCTATTTTTTCTTTCTGCATTACTCACCTCCTTTGGAATGGAAAGGGAGACCCCCTGGGGGCAGGATGAAACAATCTGTGGTTTTAAGGGATCATACGCTTCTCTCTAGTGTATCACTAAAGACTATTTACAAGGGAGGGAAATGGAGACAAAGGTTTTGGGGATGGAAAGCATAAACCAAAGTCACAGAAGGGAAATGGAAGGGGATCATCATATGACAGCTTTGGTGTGGAGAAGGGGTTGTTCACCTGGGAAGGGAACAGTAAACACGGGAGGACACTGCAAAGGGTCCTGCCCCATTTGAGTCATGCTGAATCAGCCAGCCCTCACACGATCTGAGGACACAATGCTGTTGTCTGAGCCTTGAAAGAAGGAGTATTAGAGTGAGCAAAAAGGTCTGATTATTAGGGCCATATGGATATGGGATATAAAGAGCAAGTCATTCCTCAGAATATGTTTCTACCAAGGAGAAAACTACAAATGCTTACTAATAAGAATGTTGCCTTTAGGTTCATGAAAATGCCCCCAGCTTCAATCTCCAGTTGATAAAGAAATTTCCAAGTCATTGATATTGAGAGTGGAATAATGAAAATGAAATAAAATACACAGCTTTGAACCCTAGCTGTACCATTTATTAGCAACATGGCACAAGCATGCCACTTCTTACTTCTGAACCTCAGTTTCTTCACCTATGAAATGGGGATGATAATAGTACCCACTTCTTTAGGAACATTGTGACAAAGAAACGAGGTCATGCACTTGAGCATTTACTAAGACCAGTGATGGCTCATCACATGCCCTAGATAAATAGTTGAGGTTCAGATTATGATTCTTATTATTAAGTCAGGATCAAGGCTATTTTCCTAAGATGCCCATCAGCTGTTCTGTGACCTGAGACGACTTTACTTTGCAAATCTGAGTTTGCAGATAGAGTGGGCATGTGTATATGAGCTCTAGTTCAAGACAATGTGGGAGTGAATTCCCAGCTCTGCTGTTTGCCAAAGGAATCAGTTGGGACCTACAATGTCACTTCACTGAGCCTCATTTTTTCATCTGTAAAATGGAAATTATGACATAGCCAACTCTCAGAAAAGATTTATTATTGCTAATATTCATAAGGCAGGGTCCTTCCTCTGCTCAGCTTCCCCTCGGTGGCCTCTAAAGGGAATAACCACCACCCTCACGGCAGGGATTTCACACTCAGTAGTTTCGAAGCCTGCAGGCAGACTACAAACCGTGAGCAAAGGTGTGGAGTCTCTCATTTGTACATCCTGGATTCATTACTCATTTTCCAGGTCAAGAATTCCAGATAAAATGTTTCAGCCTTCATCTGCAGACCAATAAAAATATGGTGCGGATCCACAGCACCCTCATAAACTGCATGCTGCCACCAGAATAAAAAGTACAAGGAGACGTCCAGAGTGGGGGACAGATATGATGAAGGTGCCTTCATTAGAAAAAGCACATACTCCTCAAGTTCACAAGAATATCCCTCCAGTGAATGTAAAACTGAAAGCAGATGAACATTTGATAACAGTCAAGCCCCTGAAGCCACCCCCAGAACTCCCAGCAGAGGAGGCCTTGTGTCATGTGTACCTCAAGAGCACCGGGTACTCAGCAGTGTGGTGGCATGGAAACCCTGTGCTCCAGGAAGCAGTTTGGTCCTGATGCTAAGGCAGTTTCCGATGAAAAGATCCAACTCAGAGGCATGTGGATGGCTCAGTCGGTTAAGCGAACAACTCTTCATTCCAGCTCAGGTCACGATCTTAGGATTCGTGAGACTGAGCTCCACTTCAGGCTCTGCACTGACACAGTGGAGCCTGCTTGGGATGCTCTCTCTCTCTCTCTCTCTCTCTCCCGCCCCC
The DNA here is from genome assembly GCF_027475565.1 of Acinonyx jubatus. Lineage (NCBI taxonomy): Eukaryota > Metazoa > Chordata > Mammalia > Carnivora > Felidae > Acinonyx > Acinonyx jubatus. The sequence continues at coordinate 185,715,923 of NC_069380.1, read as the reverse complement.
TCTTTCTCAAATAAATAAATAAAACTTAAAAAAAAAATAAAAGATCCAAATCATTGTTACTGTACTTAAAGTATACTTAAAGATGAGAAAGTGTTTTCATTAAACTATATTTTAAATTCCAAACAAGAAGGAGGAGAAGGAGAGAGGTTTCCCCCTTTCTCACTGTTCTTTGTACCTTTTTCTCCTTCCACCATGAGAGGGGGCACAATAAACCTCATAAACCCATTAAAACCATGTCCCGTACTAGGGACCCATCCAAACAACACTCAGGTTCTAATATTCGAATGGCATCGCCGTGGTTGCTGCCTCAGAGCCACCCACAATTCCTCTTTCTTACAGGGACAGCCCAAATGTTGGCAGCTGAAACAAAATGAATGGTATTAGGGGCAATGAGAAAAAGCAGCCCCGAAGTTACCTAAGGGTAAAATAATCCTGCAGTAAACAACCCTAGCTAATTGTCCAGAAAGGAGAAGCTTCGTCTTCATACCTACTTCTCCCATCCCTTTTGAAATCCTTTTCAGAAAGATAGAGATATAAATATAGATTAGAGCTCAAATACATGGCAAGTGAATCAAAATATTTAAAGGGATGGATCTCTGATTCATACACCTCTGGTTACAACTCCTAATTGCTCCTTCCAGGGTTAGTGGGCCTCTCCAGCAAAGCTGGGAAATTCAGAAGCTCCCAATGTGGCAGCCAGGTTCAGAAGTCCAGACTCATGCATGGAGCCCCAGAGGCTGAAGAAGTAGTATGAGCATGTTTATGGGGATGTTTGGAGACTTGGAATATTAAAGCCAGAGAACAGGGAAGTCAGACTAAATAGTGGTTTAGAACCAGATGGTGAGGGAAGAGAGACCTGATATCAATTCCACCACTTATTGTGTAGCAAATGATTGGACTTCTCTAAGGCCCAGGGTCCCCACCCATGAAATCTCATGGGGCTATTGAGAGAATTAAATTAGAGTGTGGATATAAGCCATTAGCACAGGCCTGGCACAGAGTAAGTGCTCTATAATTTATTCATCCAACATGTGTTCAGCCAACAAATAAATAGTGACTTGATATTTTGAATGGAAATCTTGGGCCCAGAGGAGGCAGTGCTTGCCCAAGCTTACTCATTCCGTCCTTAGAACTCAGAGGCCCCAACCTCTGGGACAGTGCTGTTTCCCTGACCTGGGCGGCATAGTCTCTATCACCCATCCAACCCCAGGACTGCTCTCATCATGGGGAATCAAGACTGCACTATTTTAGAAGCAGGCACTAACAGGGCATGATCTTTGAGAAACCATGAAACCCAAGTGCCCCGGGATGCCTCCCTAATGGATTCTCTTATCCTCCCTCCTGATCTGAAGTTCCCCATTTTCTGTGGATTAGGCAATAGGGTAAAAAAAGACTAACAATTCCTGAATCCCATTATGTGCCAAATACCATTCTTGGCACGTTAAATATATCTCCTTGTTTATTCCTTGTAACACCTCTATGAGGTAAGTATTTTTGTCCCCAGTCTGCAGGTGAAAAAACTGAGGCACAGAAATGTTAAGTGTTTGGGTTAAATTGTGTCCCCCACTGCCCAAAAACTGTTGAAGCCCTAACTCCCAGGACCCCAGAATGTGACCTTATTTGGAAACAGAGTCATTGGGAATGTAATTAGGTAAGTAAGATGAGGTCATTAAAGTGGGCCCTAATCCAATATGACTGGTATCCTTATAAAAAGGGGACATTTGGACATAGAGGCATGCCCAGAAGGAGAACGCCATGTAAAGATGAAGGCAGAGACTGGGTGAAGTATCTACAAGCCAAGAACGCTAAAGATTGCCAGCAAACCACCAGAAGCCAGGGGAGAGGCATGGAACAGATTCTCCCTTACAGTCCCAGAAGGAGCCAACCCTGCAAACATCTTGATCTTAGACTTCTAGCCTCTAGAACTGTGACATAATAAAGGTCTGTTGTTTAAACCACTAGTTTGGGATACTTTGTTACAAAAGCCCTAGCAAATTAATATAGTGACTGACTGTGGACCCACCTTGCCAGGCATTGTTCAAGCCAGAAACCTGGGGGTCATTACTGATTCCTCGCTCTCCCTCACCCACCCATCTGAACCAGCATCAAGGTGTACTGATGCTTTTCCTCCTTAATATTTCTAATTCATTACCTCTTCCCATCTCCATTACCACTGCCACCTTCATCCCTCAGCTGGATCACCACAATCACCTTACACCAGGTTTCCCTAAATCTTGCCCTATCCCAACCCAAATCCATTTTCTTCACTGTAGCCAATGTAATCTTCACCAAATAAATCAGATCTCACCATTCCCCTGCTTAAGGAGCCTTGCAATGACTTCCCAGTCCTCTTGGGATAAAACCTAAACTTTTTCCTAGGCCAGTAATCTTAGTCTGTCACAATCCTACTCATGGTATCTTTGATCTCTGTGTTCCATAGAGATTCACCTTACTTTTAGTTATTCGAATTCATCAAGTCCTTCATTATCTCATGGTCTTTGCACATGCTGGTCCTTATGCTTGGCATGCTTCGCCACCTGCCCACCACCCACATTTTCCATTCTGCTAACTCTGACATAGCCTTTGGCTCACAACCTAAGAGACTCCTCAAAGAGGTCTTCCCTGACCATCATTCCCGTCTAGATTGTTTCTACCTTGTCATTCTCTGACTGGGCACCATGTTCTTTTTCTTCAAAGACCTTACTATAATTTGTATCTGTGTATTATTTAATGTATTATTTAATGCTTCCCAATGGGGGCTTTATAAGAATAGAAACCCATTATATCCCCAGTGCTTATTACACAGTACCTGGAATATTGTTGGCACTCAATAAATATTTCTTGAATGAATTAATGAAAGTTAGCACTGGCATTCAAGCCAGGTCCTATAGGATTCTGAGGCTCCTCCACCATAGGACCCAGGCAATTGCCTCCTAAAACGTGGTTAAAATTAACCTAGTATATTATTTGTGCTTCTGATTTGTACAATAGCTTGATTTACCATACCCTTCTATTATTTTTAATTAAAAATAACTATAAAAACTGGATTAAATTCAAAGACCAAAGAAGAGTCTATTGGATGGTATCAGAGAACAGCCAAGGCAGCCAGAACTGGCACAAGGTATCAGAGGAAAGAGACTTCTAGAGAAATGAGCCTGACATTTTGCTCTACTTTCCACATTAAGCAGTTTGCTGCATCCTAAGCTGGATGGGAGTGACAAGCCAGGAAACCCGGCAGAAGGCAGCTGGTCAGAAGCTAAAAACCTAGCTCTCACAGAGTTGGAGAGACAGGGGTGGGGTTCAGAGGGAGCCCTGGTGAAAGCACCAGGCTCTCCGTTAAGATCAAGAATAAGAAAAACCTGGAAATAGACTAACCCTCATTAACTCTCTTCTCCATCCCTGGTTGGAGAGGCAGGATCTCTTCCTCCTATAACTGCTGGTTAAAAGAAAACAAAGTTTTCCCCGGAGAAAGATGACATCATTGAGAACCTCCAGAATTTCTCACACACTAAGTCCAGCACTTCCTTATTGCAGGCTTGGGAAGGTTGTCATCTTCAAAGAAGACAATGTGAATTCCTTGGACAGGCCCAGGCAGATCCCAGGGGCAGAGCACAGGGTGAGGAGAAGGATGGCAGGTGACGAGAGAAAGCTGGCAATTTGAGGTTGTCAACAGAGCTCAGTGGCCTGGAATCTCACTCTGAAGACAGAAAGCTGCCTGCTGGGCAAGCAGCACACAGACATATGCAGAACCTATCCAAAGAGCATGCAAAGCAAATGTCAGCAAAGGAATGACTTCCCTCTAGACCAGTGATGAAACTGGCTGAAAGTTATTAGAATAATGTAATACTACAGCTGGAAGGGCCCTTAAAATTTGTCTAAGCCAAGCCTTTAATTTTGCTTTATTATTTAAAAAAATTTTTTTAATTTATTTATTTTGAGAGAGAGAGAGGGCATGAGTGAGGAGAGGTAGAGAGAGGGAGCGAGAACTCCAAGCAGTCTCCTCACTCCTAGCACAGAGCAAACCGTGAGATCATGACCTGAGTTGAAACCAAGATTTGGACGCTTAACCGACTGAGCCACACAGACCCCCTGAATTTTTTGCTTTAATGAGAAAGGTCCTGAAGCCCCAAGATGGAAAATGATCCTCCTACAACCAAACACAATAAATGGGATCCTTTTTGAACACAGACAGCTGGGTTGCCCATCCAACCGGACTCCCTCCCACCTCACTGAAGCTCTGATTTCAGATGACTCTAGTCAGCAGCCCATCAACACTACTAACAGCTTCCACAAGACTATCAATGTCATGTTAGACATCAGATGATAAATGCCATATCTCCTCAGCGAAGAGAGCCCTGATGGGGAAATACAATGGGATTCCCATGGAATTAAATTCTTTATCTCCCCCAAGAACACCACAACAATTTCCCATTTACAGTGTTTTCCTAATAAATACAAAGGAAGTAACAATTCACTCCTATTATTTAAAATAGTCATGATGTCCTGGCTTTTATAAAGCCACGTGGGGCAGGATGTTTTCTATCAAGTAGCAGCTGGGCCTTTGAAAAGCACAAAGCTGGTGCTTCCATCTGTGTTGTTACCTTGAAAATAGAAATGAAGTTTCAGAGCCTGGGAAAAGGGCTGCTGATGAAGTGGCAAGAGGGCCAGCTTCTATTCCTTGCTTTGGTACTCTCTGGTCTGGATGCTTTGGGGAAATCCCTTATGCTCCAAATAATGCAAACTACTTGTAGAGTTCTGAGCTAAGAGCTGACAAGCTTCCTCTCTTGTCACCTTCACAATCTCCTGAGGTAGGGACTGAGGATATGGCGGCTCACAGGGCTTTTGACTTGCTTAGGGCCGTAGAGCTGGTATGACAGCGGGGACTCAAACTCAGGTACAGGGCGTTTGGTTCTAGAGTCAGAATCTTTTTTGCTGTGTTATGCTATGTTTGTTTTTGTTTGCTTTTATCAATGTCTTGTTGCCTTAGCTTTCTCATGTGCACGCAACCCTAGTGTCAGCTGAAGCCACACCCATCCCGCAGACATCTAAAGAACCTTGACTCAAACATCTCCTTATCTACTACTGCCTGCTGCAGACCATAATGTCTCCAAGTCCTCAAAGGCATGCCTTATCATGGGTATCTCTGACTTAGGTCAATAAGTACTGCCCCTATCCATCCCACACCAACATTTCCAGGTGAGAAACTCAGATCCTATGCATCTAAGCAAGAAAAAAAAAAGGAAAATTCTACTAGGAGCCCATGAGTTTAATGACTTTAAATATTTATTTACTTTTGAGAAAGAGAGAGAGGGCATGAGCAGAGGAAGGTCAGAGAGAGAGGGGCACAGAGGATCCAAAGTGGGCTCCATGTTGATGATGTGGGGCTCAAACTCACAGACCATGAGATTATAACCTGAGCCGATGTCAAACACTTAACTAACTGAGCCACCCAAGTGTCCCAGGGGTATAGCGACTTTAAAAACAATTTGAGAGGTCACAGAAGGAGTCGTAGCCCACAGTTCAGCCTCACCCTCACTCCACCCCATCAGGTCAACTCTCTCGATTTTTCTCTCTCTTTCCCAGACGCCCTCAAAAATGTCTATATTACAGCAGTTCCGGCCCTCTCTCAAAGACCTTGATGTTGGCCAACATTCATGTCAAGGCAGACATATCCAACCAAGCATCATCATCTCAGTAATGCCAGAGTTTCTCTAAATGGGAGTCTCGGGAATGTGCTAAGAACACAAATCTTTTTCTATACATAACATGCAAAATGAAAGGAGTTAAGAGAAGTTAAAGGTGCTCGAGCTGGATTCTCTGAACCCATCAGACCGTGAACGATTCTCAAAATTTCCAAAAGCTAAATACTGTGCATTTATCTACAATGAAGGTACATACAATGCCAGGTATCCTTGTCTTGAGCTAGAATTATACCAGCTCTGTGTGGGATCTGTGGTTTTTCTCATCTGATCAAAACCTCCGATAGACAACTATCTATGTTTCTAATTAATTAAAACAACTCGCATAGATCCTGCATAGATCTTTTATCACCTAGTTTTTGTTCATTCACTCATTCACTGAATATTTATTGATCCCTTTTTCTCTGCCAGCCTCAGGTATTAAGTGGTAAATAAGGTGATGTGCCTGCCTTCAAGATGATGACAGACAGTAAACCAACTTACATAATAGTGTTAGAGAGTGACTTGGGGACCTAGAATTTGGGGATACAAGCCTGAGGAAGTCCTCTGTTCAAATCCAGCCTGAAGATTTCTAATTATTCCCACACGTCTTTCTGCAACAGTTTTAACCTGTTCCAACCAAGAATGTGTGCCCAGGTGAGAATTAGTGTGGGTCTTCATTGCATTATGGACATGAGAATGTTTTTTGGGGGGATACATGGCACTACTTCAGCAAATGCTATAGACGACACAGTTATACTGCTCATTCAGTATCTGATTTGCGGACAATACAGCTTGGAATTTAATTTAGACCTGGGTGCCAAAGTCTCTTCCACAGAAAAGGAAGGGGGTCGAGGGAGATGGCTTGGAAAGAGCAAAGCTCCTCCAAGTTCCTTGCTCATGCTTTAATCCCCACAGAAGCACAACTAACCAGGCGGCCCCTTAGTGCTGCTTTCATCACTTTCACTCAGAGACAAGCCTTCTATGGGCACAATCAAGTGCTTTCAACACTTAAGTCATGGCTTTTCAGTGAATGTAGCTTGTCCATTTCCATTTCATTCAGAACACGAGGGAAAGAGATTGCTCTTTGGCAAGTGGATAGGAAGTGGGGGGCGGGGGGGGGGGAGACTCAAGACCAGAGAGAATCTGTATTCCAAGAGCATGTATGTAACTCTGCAAAGATGTTTAAATATACCAACTGTGAACAGCCTTTTAAGATTTCATAGACCCATGGAAGGCAGAGTTGCAGAGGATCTTGGAGATCTAGGAATCCAATTCTGTGCGTTGACATAGGGGAGACTGAGTCCTAAAAGGCAAAAGTGCTCTTTCTAAGGCCACATGGTTACTTGCAAAGAGTCAGGACTAGAACCCTGACCTTTTTGGCCAGTGCCCTTCCTGTCACACCAGACTGTTTCCATATTCCCTTTCTTCACTTACCCTCTTCCATGTTTTTATAAATCTGTTCCAGCCTGTAGAATCCTCCCTTTCTTACTGACCCAAATATCCTCTAATTTTCAAATAATTATCCTCTATTCCATGGCTCCAAGAAGGTAACCCAGTTCCATCACCACCAACCCAAGAGAATCTTCCATGGGGAACTGGGGCCTCTCAAGAAGCTGAAGTCTCTGAACATCCCACAGCCTGCTGTCTTCTGGTATACTCTGCTCATAATATATTCTTTGAGCTTGTCAAAGTAATTTGTAACTTCTGTAGGAGTTCGGTTCAAAGAGCGCGTTTTTGACAAGCTTCTGAGGACATTCTGCTCATCTCTGAACCAGTCCTGTAGCCACAGGAATGTGACACTCCGTTTGGTCAGGCCTGGGTCACATGACTCCCTGAACAGCTCTACATGGCTACATGGCAGAAATGACTATAGTACTGGATTCTTTAATACCACGTTTTTATTGGAGAATATGCCAAACAGCTCTTAAAAGCACGTTGGAGTGTGGAGTGGCAACTTCAGCAAGAAAATCCAGGATGTGTTGCCAGGAAAAGAGGAAATGGATGTTGGGGAGAGAAGAGAAATGGAGATTCATCACAGGCAATGTTCTCCCATCGTTTCATGTGTATAAACCTTGCTTTTCCAAATCAATTTTAAGTTCTTTGAGGGTGAAATCAGAGTTCAGTATCTAATCACCACGCAATACATTCTTATTGAACAGCTAAAACCAAACATTTATTGGGCACCCACAGAGAACAAGATGTTATAATGCTTGGGGGGGGGGGGCAGGTCTTAAAGATTAGACATTGCCTCAGATTTCAGACTTCAGTTTAGTGCAGCAAATGTATCCTGAATATGTACCATGTGCCAAGCATGGTGCTAGTGCTGAGGATACGAAGTTGAATAAAATATAATCCTTGCCAGTCATCCAGTGGGAGCAAGAATGGTAATATCATCAATCACTGAGTGTCTATAATGTGCCTGTATTCCACCTACCTTAATCTTGAATCTTAGCACAACCCATGCAATGTATTTTAGTGTGATTGTACATAGACCCAGAGAATGACATCTGAAACATGATAGTCAAGGTTGGAGGCTAAATAAAGTGTTAAAAATGTCCAAAGTCACACTGCTAATATGTGGGAGTGGGGAGAATTCTGGTTGCAAGGTGGCTCCATTACTCTGCTCATTTAGATATATAGACATTTACATAGTGGGGGAAACAGAAAAGGCAAGTCCACTGCAGAAGCACTTTTCACAATCTCTCCTTTTTGGAGGATTCTAAAAGTCCTTAAGACCTTATTGCTCACCACCACACACACACACACACACACACACACACACACTCACACACACACCTTAAATTTTACTTTTGAATACATTGTGTCTTCAACCCTTTACTCTATGAATTATAAAACCATTCAACCATTAGAGGAGCTCAGTGACAGATAAATACAATGTGTTAGAATTACCATTTTGGTCATAATTCTTTTTTTTTCCCTTTAATGGAGCATACTCTTTGTGGCCACCGAACACTACTTCGGGTTGATTAGGCTCTTAGTATTTAATAAGTTTCAGTAGGAAATGAGCAGAATTAGTACAGTATTTTGAATAATGAGCTATTAATGTATTTTTAATGACCAAGATGTTCTGACAAGAAACTTGTTGATTTTTGTCACTGTAACCTTATTGGGAAAAGATCTACATGCAGACTGGATGTTGTCTTATTATGTGAAATGGCCTAATGTTTTAGCATATTCGGAGCACTCTTTCAGAAGCCAGCTTGATTTAGGAACGCTGTCACAGAATGAGGAAAGAGTGGAGAGATGAGAATTGAGTATGAGCTGTAACATTTTTATAGTATTCCAACCATAAACAAATATATTTCCTACAGGGATCTCACTCTGTCTCTTTTGTTCCTTGCTTGTTAGTAGCTATTAACCCATTTTACAGATGGGCAAAGTGGAAAGGCTTGTCCTGTGTTTTTGTTTTCTCTCTCTCTCTCTCTCTCTCTCTCTCTCTCTCAACTAGAAAGGTTATTTTTGTCTGGGTCGGACTTTCAGCAAATCACAGACAGTTCACTGGTTTGTTTTTTTTTCTGTTTTTTGTTTTTTGTTTTAGTAGAGAGATTATATAACCTCTCTGGGTCTTGGTTTCTTCATCTGTTAAATGGAGATAATAAGGTGCATTTGTTTCAGGATGTCACAAGGACCACAGAGAGAATTCATGTAAAGCACCACTATTCCCCAGGCCAAGTCAATTAATGTCCCCTGCCAAAGATACTACTCTTTGCAAAAAGTTGGTCTTTTACAAGCCTCTAATATCCTATTTGGTTTGTGAGTTCCCTGAGGTCAAGGACTGTATCTTATCCATTTTCCTTTTGAGTTTTTGCATTTAGCACAGCACTGAGCACAGAGCAGGTGATCAATAAATATCTGTCAAAGATTCCCTCCAAGGTGCCCTCTAGCCCTTACTTGCTATGACTACTTCCAACAGACTTCTCAAGGACATATAGAAGGTAAATCTATACCTGGAGTCATCTGCTTCTTTTGCAGAATCAAGGCCCAAGAAACCCAGGCTTCAAGTTAGGCATGAAATTGGCTCATTCAATGATCATTCACTATGATATCAAAACTTTTCAATTCGATGGTGATAATGAATTGAATTATAAGAAATCTATAGTTAGACATCATCTTTCCAGCAAACTGTAACTGCAGACGCTTCCTGGGACGAATTTGAAAAGTAATGTTAAGAAGAGTTGACTCAAAAAGAGAAGAAAGAAGGCAAGTATCTGTGTATTTGTAGGTAGTGTTTTATTTTAGATGTCATTTTTGGTAACTAAGTCGACTGGGATATTTAAGGTAAAGAAGAGTAAGGAAAGGAAAGACTATTTGTCATCTAATAGAACCTTGATGATGAAGATGATGAGGATGATGAGGATGGTGATGATAGCAGCCATTTTTTGAGCAATTACTATGCAGGTAGTATGTTGATCAGTTTATATTCACTGTTTGATTTCATCATCACAGTAGTAAGAGGCAAGTGCTGCTGTTCCCATTGTATAGATAAAAGAGGAGTTAAAATACCTTGACTAAGTCAATAATCAGTAACTAGTAGAGGCAGAATGTGAACCTAGTTCTGATGACTTAAAAATAGCATATTTAACCAATTCTCTAGCCCAGTCCTCAGCTTCTCCCTTCTTCTAATGCAAACAATAAATTAAAAACTAATTTAGCCAGAAAGTAAAGTTATTACTATGTTAGGGGAATGAGGAAAACCCTATACTCTACAGACAGATTTACATAGCAATACAAATAACAATTGCTAGGGCTTTATCAAGGGCTAAGTATGGCCAGAAATTTTAGACAGAGACATTACAGGTATTTTCTCTTACCTACAACTCCGAAAAGAAGGCATAAAAGTCCTATTTTACACATGAGGAAACTAAAGCTCATGCCACAAAAACAACCCCCTCCAGTTCCTGGAGGTAATAAATGGCAAATAGCAGATCTGGAATACAGATCATGCTTTTTCCTTGGACCTCCACTGTGCCAATATTACACCCGGAAAATCCCTTATTATATAGAGAGAGTGGTTGACGACAAGCTATGGAAAGAACATAATGATTCAGCTTGCTTTTCAAGGTCTGAAAGTCAGGATGGTTTGTTTTGTTTTGTTTTGTTTTGTTTTGTTTTGTTTTGTTTCTGTTTTTAAGAAAATATTCAAAAGCATCTCTCAAATGTTTGGGATTTGGGTAAGGAATGCCCAAACATACTTGCTCCTTTGAGAGTGCTTTTCTCTGTCTACTAAAACCTCCATGTCATTTTAGGCAAAATTTAATCCATATGTTTCTGATTCATGTCCTTAAACATATCACCATGGTTTGTAGCACCCATTTGAAGTTTATGTCTTTTGGAGTTGCTCCGGGCTACTTGCCTATAAAGCGGTTAGTTACACTCCCCCTGAGGGCAAGGACTTGGCCTTCAGAGAAAAGGGGATGTGCTCCAAAACCCAAGGCTCTTGTGGTTTCCAAACCTGGCTGGTGTCTATAAGCCTCAGCCCAGTGACACTTTGTCCACTGCCTAGAATTAGACTTTGTTTCATCTCTCTTTCCTCCAATACTATGTTCAAAACACAATATAGTGTTTCCATCTAATTTTTCTCTCCCTAAGTTATTTTTAACAGCATTGAAATTGATTGCACACATAAGAGAAATGCTTTTTTAATATATAAAGAATTGCAACTATATTACAAAATAAAACATTGTCACGTTCTTTCAAGTTTTCTTCCAATTCTTTTTTATATGTATTCATGAATTTTTAGACAGCTGTGATCAAAGTGGAGATATGATTTTATATCATGCAAATTTCATTAATCACAAATATGGTTGCTACTTGGTCTTAATTGTTTTTAATGTCTGCATCGTATGCCATTGACTTGACGTCCCATAGCATAAGTCCAGGAGTTTTAGATTCTTTCATATAGTTTGAGACACATGCATAAAGAGTTAATACAGGCTTCCAGTTATGGAATAAATAAGCCACGAGGATAAAAGGTATAGCATAGAGAATAGAATAGAGCAAATGGTGTTGTGATAGAGTCATATGGTGACAGGAAACAGATACACTTATGGTGAACATAACATATAGAGTGGTTAAATCACTATATTATACACCAGAAACTAATGTAACATTGTGTGTCAACTATACTCAAATTAAAAAAAAAATTTTTTTAAGAGCCAAGAAAAAAAGTTAATTCAGAGTTCCATTTCTGGTATGGCAAATTAAACTCCTAGCAGACTGACCATCCTGAAAAATAACAGCTATAAACTCTGGAGACTGCATGTACAAACAACTATCAGTAGGTGAAACAAAAACAGGAATATTCTGGAGGAAGATCAAAGTTTGCAACAAGGGACCAGCACCAAGAAAGTTTCCACTTTTGTAACTTCAGCTTAGGTGAGACCACAGGAGTGGTGTCTGTACCCTGAAGCAGCTCAAACTCCAAAGAACCCCCCCCCCCATCTTGTTAGCCTGAAAGGACAGAAACTAGGCAAGAACAGCTGGTAGATGGTGAAGAAAATAAATAGGGGGGCCTGGGCGACTTAGTGGGTTGAGCGTCCAACTCTTGATTTCGGCTCAGGTTGTGATCACACGTCAGGCTCAGTGCTGAGCATGGAGTCTGCATAGGATTCTCTCTCTCCTTCTGCCCCTCTCCCCTGCCTGTGCTCTCTTTCTCTCAAAAAAAAAAATATTTTTTTTGAAAAACAAAGTTAGGAAAGAGAAGGTCAGAGAAGGGGTGCCCCCCAAACTCTGTGTAAAAACCCTGCCCTGTCCCAGGCATGCACTAAGCAGATGCATAGCATCTTGTGACTGAAACTGAACCAAGAGCACAGGCAAGAATTTGCACTGTGGGTTTAACTGAGTTAATGGACAGCTGAAACAGAAGTATCTACACTCGGGGGATATGACAGACTCCACAGTCTTCATGATGCAGTGTTTGTAATATCCAGGATATGATTCAAAATTACTCAACAAATGAAAAACCAGGAAAAACATATTTTGAATCAAAAAAGCAATGCTAAAGGTAAGCAGGAGCATTTCAAAGTGACAAAGGGTCACGTCATCAAGACAACACGGTAATTTTAAATACATAAATGTTTGCTTCTAAAATTCAAAATGCACGAAGCAAAAATTGACGGAAAACTCCACTTTCTTACTTTTTTTAATTGCTTTAATGTTTATTTATTTTTGAGAGAGAGAGAGTAGGGGAGGGGCAGAGAGAGAGGGAGACACAGAATCTGAAGCAGGTTCCAGGCTCCAAGCTGTCAGCACTGTCCAACATGGGGCTCGAACCCACCAACCGCGCGTGAGACAATGACCTGAGCTGAAAGACCGAGGCTTAATCTACTGAGCCTCAAGATCATGACCCTTGCCAAAGTCTGAGGCTTAATCGACTGCACCACCCAAGTGCCCCATCCACTTTCTTACTAACAGATAGAGCTAAGCAGGTGCTATAGGGAGGCCCCCCAAATATCACTGGCTTAAACATAAAGCTACTTGTTGCTCCACCCTCCCCCGGGAGGAGTGCATTTATTCCCATGGCGCATGAAGGCTCACCACATCCCTGTTCCCTGCAGTGAGAAGAAATGGAGAGGGAGAACACATCTTCCCTTTAAGAGCATAACCAGAAGTTGTACCCATGTTTCTGCTCACATCTCATTGGTCAGAATTTAGCCACGTGGACACTCACAGAGGCAAAGAAGACAGAATATAACATCTGTATTCTCTGTAGCCAAATGCCCAGCCATTCTCTACTACTAGAGAAGAAAAAACAAGAATATCAGGATATGGCTGGAAGTCTCAGATACACCCGATCTTCATGATGTCTTTACTTGTATTTTTTTTAAAGATTTATTTATTTTTGAGAGAGAGAGCACAAGCAGGGAAGGGACAGAGAGAGCGGGGGACAGAAGATCCAAAGAGGGTTCTGTGCTGACAGCAGCAAGCTTGATGCAGGGCTCAAACTCACGGGCTGAAGTCAGACACTCAACCGACTGAGCCACCCAGGCATCCTGACGACTTTACTCGCAGCAGGAAGGAGTTCTTTGAACTACCACAATAAGAGGTTGTCGTGTCGGAAGATCCTAGATCTTAAATCCCAAGAGACTTTAGGGGATCTGCACGTGTAGCTCCCACTTTGGGTTTGAAAGGCAGAACCACATTTCACAGGCCCCCTCAAAAGCCTCAGGAGGATGTCTGGCTTGCTCACCTTGCCTCCTCAGTGCCTAGAACAGAACCTGACATATAATAGAGGTTCAGTAAAACTTGTTGAATAAATGTATACATGTGTCTTGACTTCATTTCCTCATTGTTTGGGAATGTCTGGGTCTGTTCCACTGAAAACATGAGTTAGAAGTCATTTGGGGCCTGATCTGACAAGGAATGTTAGGAATTTGCTAAAGCAACTTAAGGAAGAGCTTTGAGAAAGTGGGCAGAGCGAAAGGGAAGGATCTCAACCCCCAATCAGAAGGGCCTTCAGGTAAACCCTGAGCAGTCTTGTCCCTTCCTTCACAAGTGTCCATGGTGTGATTGCAGGCCCTCTCATCCAAAAGTGTCTTCCCGACTGTCTGTGCAGAAGCCTGAAATTCTGCCACTCCGTATTCCTTTAGGTTAATTGGACCCCCTGTTATAAAGTAAGCCAGCTATTTGAGAGGTCACTATGACCCATTAGACCACTGCTTACTAACAACACCTTTCCAGAAGGTGATTCCATCAGGTTATATATAAGCAAGCAGGGACAATGGGAAGCCATTTTTTTTTAACTGCGGGGACATGCCCAGATCATGAGGAGTTGCCAGAAGTGCAGACCAAAGTGAGGAGAGAAGGTGAACAGACGAGCCCAGCCAAAAGGCAGCTTAAGGACACTGGCCCAGGGGTGCTGGGGGGGAGGGGGGGAACAAGAGCCCTGGGATCACAGGTATGGCTCCCCCCTAACTTCCCAGATGGTAGCAGGTGCTAGAGAAAGTTTTGTTGAAGAGGTCGGCAGGGTATAATATTTACTGAATCACTTAATGAACACTTCATGCTTACTATGTGCCAGGCACCATTCTAAGTGCTTAACAAATATTAACTTGAATTTAACCAGCACAACGGCCTTGTCAGAAGAGTTTGTCAGAGTTTGAGAGCCAACTGCACCAGTTTTTGGCTGTGTGACCTTGGGCCGGTGACTCATGCCTTCTGAGGCTCATTTTTAATCCTCAATAAAAGGAATACCACAGTGAAAGTACCTCGGAGTCATAGTGAAGAACTATTAAGCTAAGAGCCATAAAGGCACGTTATAGACTGTGAAATGTCTTGCAAATCATGACTATTATTATAAGTAAGCCTAGAATGGCTCAGGCTCTGGAACAAATGATAACCACAAAAAGTCAGCCTCATGGTACCCACGATTGCCGTCATTTTTTACATGCCCTGTAGACTCTAGAATTGCATGACTTCGGTCAAGACCCCGTTCCCAATGCATTAGCAGCATGACTTCAGGCAAGCTCTTTCTCTCTCAGTGATTCGTGTTCTCTTCTATAAACCTAGAGCTAATAATAGAGTCTACTTCATAGATTGGTTATGAAAACTTTAAAAAGTTGATGAAAATAAGGTCCTCAGGACAGTGACCTGGAGTAAACGCCTCATAAATGGTACACCTCTGTTCTCTTAAGCCTCACAGTATTATGAAGTAAATATTACTGATCCTGTTGTCCTTAATTTCCAGAGGGAAAAGTAGAGGCACAGGAAGGTGGGATCACTTGCCCAAGGCCACATACCCAGGGAGTAATGAAGCTGGGGTTCCTGCCCAGGTCTGTGTGACTTGGGTATTTCTGTGGTTGCGTAAGCAAATGTTCTCACTGTCTATGATGGCACACCAGAAATGCCCAAGGGAATTCTTGAGCCAAAGAAAAAAGAATTAGATGACAACAACGTGGATGGAGCTACAGAGTACCATGCTAAGCGAAGTAAGTCAGAGAAAGACAAATACCACGTGACTTCACTTGTATGTGGAATTTAAGAAACAAAATAAATGAGCAAAGGGAAAAAACGAAGACGGGTGCACCAACCAAGAAACAGACTCTTAACTGTAGAGAACACACTGATGGGTACCAGAGGGGAGGTGGGCAGGGCAGTGGGGGAAATGGGTGATGGGTATTGGGAAGGGCACTCGTTGTGATGAGCACCAGGTGTGGTATGGAAGTGATGCATCACTAAATCCTACACCTGAAACTAACACTATACTGTGTTAACCAACTGGAATTTAAATAAAAACTTGGAAAGAAAAAGAAAAAAGAATTAGAAAGCTAGATAAGAAAGAGAGGTGACAAGTACCTGACTTCCCCTTATGTGCTAAGTTGTTGCAAAAGGGAAACGCAAACAAACGTAAGTGCTGGAAACTGGAGAGGTTCCCGGAAGCCACCTGATCTCACCTCCTGCCCAGTACAGGCATGGCTCAGCCTGACAGATGAGGAACCAAGCTCATCTCCCCTCTGTCTTGGACCATGACCCAAACCTCACAATTGGAGGCAATGGAGTTCCAGCCCATGGCATGTGAATGGAAGGAATGTGTCCTTCTTCTAGGCATGGCCTCTAGTTACCTCTTCCCCTGACTACTCGATGCTGTTGAGCATGAGGACCTAAAAAAACCACATATTGAAGATGATGAAACCACAAGATGAAAGGGGCCTCAATCCCTGAACCACTTTCTAGAGAAGAGCTGCCTTTCTGTCAGAAATACCCAGCTGAGATGTTACATAAGGAAAAAATAACTCTTTCATGATTGAGCCATTATATAGTTTGGGTCTGTTGGTCACAGCAGCCAGCATAACATGAACCAGTGCAGGGAAGAGGAGGGAGGGTTTTCTAGCATCCTGACTATCAGACACCCAGCCTCTGCCTAAGCCCTTCCAGTGGTAGGGAATTTATTTCTTCCTGAAGTATTCATTTACTCTGTTTGTTCCGGCGAGAGCTACTATGTGCCGGGCCCCGTGCTAGGATGAACAGGGCACAAAGATCTCTGCCCTTGTGAAGCTTACTGTCCAGACTCGTAGGCAGAAAATAAACAAGTAAGCAGGCAGTAAGAGTGACATGTATTGAATTTGGTAAGTAACTTGCAGGAGGTGAACAGAGTAACTGGGCAGGGGATCAAATTGAAATGGGGGCCACGGGGAGTTGTTCGTGGAAGTCTTCACCAAGGAGGTGACTGAGATAAGACACAACAATCAGCAGACATCCCCAATTGCTTAAAAAAAGAGTTGGGTCTGGGACGCCTGGGGTGGCTCAGTTAAGTGCCCACCTCTTGGTTTTGGTTCAGGTTATGATCTCACGTTTTGTGAGATAGAGCCCCACGTTGGGCTGTGTGCTGCCGGTGTGGAGCCTGCGTGAGATTCTCTCTCTCCCTCTGTCTCTTTCTCTCTGTGCCACCCCTGCTCTCTCTCTCTCTCTCTCTCAAAATAAGTCAATAAACTTTAAAAAAAATAATTGGGTCTGTTGTGGTTTTGCTTATATGAGCAGGAAAAGGTGCTCCACCTCTGGTCCTAATTATAAAGTCTGGGGGTCCCGGAGAAGTCTATTTTTTTCCCCATTTCCAACTGACAGCTTCTCTAACATCCAGCATTTGCAGACAGCTGTCATCTCTCTCCTGCCCCCCCGGAGTCCCTCCTCCCTGCTGGCTCCCTCAAGCAGCCCCCACAGGATTTGGGGGTATCAGAAGTTACCTGCGGCAGGTATTAAAAAAACAGCAAGTGGCTGGCAGCCAGGATCCGTGAACGAGGGGGTCCCAGAGACCCTGTGGGCCCTCCAGGCATCCTGGGGATAACTGGTGCCACTCCAGGGCCGTTGCTTGTCATCTCCCTGGGGCCCGCCTGCTAACTCCTGGCTCGCGTCAGGCGTTGATTCTCTGACATTGTGAGGGGCCAGGCGGGGTTAGAGCCTTCAAGGACTCCCGCTGGAAGCCTTCTCTGTCTCTCTCTTAAAACAATTTATTTTTTCAATGTTGAAACCACATCCCTCCCCCCTGGTTTGAACACCAAAACAGACCCAGCTGTCCCCGACACCGGACCGAAACCGCAGGCATTTGGCTGGAGAGCCAAACAGGCGGCAGGATTTGCTACTCAGTCTTGCTCCTCCAGATCCCTGCCAAGCTCCACTCAGGAGGCAGGGAGGCCATGTCCTGCAAAGGCCGAGCCTTCCCCTTGTCAGAATGAACCAGGGCAACAAGTCTGCCCTGCCCCCCAGGGAGCCCACAGGAAGCAGCAGCTGTGGATGCCCGGCTCCTGGGGCTTCTGACTGAGCTGACACCCACCCCCTGCCCCACCCCCACCACAAATGGTTCCCCCCCCCGCCCCCCCCCCCCCGGCCGCTGGGGGGAGCGGGGGGGGGGGGGGGGGTGGCTCCTGGACAATCAAAGAGACTGAGGCCCTAGACCCAGGCACAGTGTTGAAACTGTTTGCCTTGCTGGGTCTGGAGATTAAAAACAACTGCTGCTCCTTGCTTTCTCACACTTTCCACTGAGGTCACTTGGGGCAAGACCGAGTGGAGTCTTCCAGAGGGTGTGGCTGCATCAGGGAAGCAAACAGCGGTGCTGTAAGCACAGGACACACTCTGCCCAGCCCCCTCTGTGGCAGGGAGGTCAGAGCAGAACCATACCTCCAGCAAGACGGGCCTCCTGCGGCCTTCAAGCCACTTTACCTGCTTCTTGGGGTCTTTTCCACTCAGCCTGACCTGTACATATGGTTCTCCTTTCTCCCCTGCACACCGCCTCACTCCAGTGCTTGGAGGGGCTCACTCCTCACGCAAGTTCAGGGTCAGCCCTGAGAGTGAGCCCCCCTTAATTTTTGCACCCCATGCACCTCGTTCACCTCCCCTGACTCCGGGTGTTGTACTGGCCACCCAGATTTGGCTTCCATGAAGTTCCCTGAGGAAACATTTTACTTCTTTGATCTCTCTCATCCCCTCTCCATCGGAAAGAACTATAAATGGCTGCATACTCCTGTGCAAAAAAAAAAAAAAAAAAAAAAAAAATCTAATCCAGCTTGAAGAGCGAGAGCTTTGTTTGGTTGATTTTTTAGCCAGACGGTCCTTTATTTTGTTGTTGTTGCTGTTGTTGTTGCCTGGGCTTAAAATTCAGAAGAGTACAAATGAATAAAAAACTCACATTTCCGGCTTCTCCTGAAAACACAAAGAATCTGGTCCTCTGACTGGAGCAGAGCCACTGCGGCCCTTTCAGGCCCTCTGGACTTGGCCTGCACCCTCTCTCAATCTCCAGCCCACCACAGCCCCACCTGTGCCAATTCACCATTTATATTACCTGCTCAGCCCCCTTAGGCATTTGAGGTTGCAATCTTTGGTCTAAAGACACATTATGGGGGGCACCCAGGTGCCTGGGTCAGTTGAGCATCCGGCTTCAGTCTAGGTCATGATCTCACAGTTCGTGAATTTGAGCCCTGCATCAGTCTGTCTGCTGTCAGCACAGAGCCCGCTTTGGGTCCTCTGTCCCCATCTCTCTGCCCCTTCCCTGCTGGTTCTCTCTCTCTCTGAAAATAAATAAATAAATTTTAAAAAATAATAGAGTAGCTTGTCTCTGATGGTGCAATTTCTGGCACCAGCGACTGGCCAGGTTGGGAGACTGGGGTGGGGAGGGAGAAAGGGGAGATTTCCTGATGTCTTTGAAAGCAGGCCATGGAAGCAGGTCCCCATCCCACCAGCCAGGGTGCATGAAGGATTGGAACCTGCAGTTTGGGGGAAGAAACATGTTGTGTAACAGCATCAGAAGAGCTGCTGGGATCAAGGGCCTCACATTTCGATGAAAACAGCACTGACCAAGGGCCCAGAGGCCAGCCTGGCTACCCGACATTTGCCCCCCGACTCCTGTGTGATGTTGAATACAACTCGGGAGCTTCACGCTCCTTGGCTTTTATTAAGGAGAGTTGGGCTGCATTATTTGGAAGGTCCCTCCCAGCTCTAGCTCTCTTGAATGTAATGTTTCCTCTTCTCCCATGGAATTATTCTGGTAAAAAAAAAGAATCTGAGAACATTATTCAGCCCAGCTTAGAAGAGTGATTACGTGAAGATCAGAAACCACATTTCACTGATAGTATGGAACTTTGCAACTGCTTCAGTGCCCTATTCATCCTTTCATGATTTCTCAGATTCTGCTGAGAAAATACACTGAGAGGAACTCAGACAATAGCCTGACTCAACAACCTCTTGCCATAACAATCACTTGTCTGCCTGAGAATTCACTAGGTGTGAAATCTAGTTTGCTAAAGACTAGATCTCTACCTTGAAGACCCCTGGGGGAAAGAAAGCTCCCTGTCCATGCTGGGGAGGCAATCAGAATGGAATCGAATGCAATAGACATCGACAGATATCCAGGCAGTACTCTGTGCAGTGTGAACTGTGGGAAGAAATCAGGAAATACAACCAGAGGTCAAGCCCAGTCCTTGTCCTCAAGGAGAATACAGCAGGGCAGAAGGCTTAACACACTGCCCACAGAATCCAAATGTACAACAGAGTAGACAAAAGTCTATCAGCGCTATAGAGTGCTAACAGGAGTCACAAAAGAAAGGAGTTACCTAGGCCTAAGGAAGTGAAATGTAGACAGGTAGTGAAGGATGAATAGTTAAGGATGAACATCCACCAAGGATGAAAGCTTCCTCTCACCTGCCATTGCCCTAGACACTGGGATGTAGGGGCTAACAGGACAGATAGGAGTCCTGCTTTCTTGGCACTTACTTCCTAGTGGGGAACATAGACAAGTACACAAACACATAGGATAATATCATATATTGTTAGTACTATGAAGAATATTAAGTGAAATGATTACCATAGACAGCAACTATGAGATGGACAGGGATGACCTCTCTGAGGAAGCATTGCGTCGTGACCTGGGGAAGAGCACCCCAAGTCATCTGCAGACATTGCACGTTGCCAAATATCCCTAGGGGGGCAAGAATGCCCCCGGATGAGAAGTGAGAGACACCCTACTATAGCTCACACCATAAGGTTACTGGGGCTAACAGTTTTTCCCCAACCCAAGAATCCTACATCCAAAATGGTTTTAGCCATCATATCAGGACCAACATGACTCGGTCCCCTACAGAGAAAAGAAAGGTGCCCTCTTGCAAATTGTTGTTTTCCCTCCATATTCTCTGGCATTCCCAGGCTCCTTCCATAGCCCCCCATTCTCCGCTTGAGTGATTAATATGGAGTAGGGGGCAGAGTGTGATGGAGGCTAGTAGTGGGTGGGATAGTCCATCCTAGGGCTATTGGCCCCCAGTCAAAGGGCAGGACAATAGCTCTAATTTGCTCTTTTTAATTCTGAGACAACCCTCCTACAATCTAGGCTGGACAGACGTGAGAGCATCAGGAATTTGTGGCAATCACCCTTGTTTAAGGTCAATTTTTCATAGCTACTTTTACCTATGTCTTTATTTTTATTGTGTTCTGTAAAGATGACTAGAGAGGAAAAGAAGATATGATTTGACTCAACAGCTACAAATCGAGCACCTACCATTGTCTCCACTACACCAGTCTTTCCCATGGACACGATGGAATAGAATCCCCAAGTGCTTTTGAGGAACTCCAAGTCCAGGGTAAAGCTGGTCTGGGTTCACATGAGACCCCAGAAAGGACAGGCTGCAGAGGAACACTGAGGCCAGACCCTCAAGGGCCTTGAACTCCAGTCTAAGGAATTTTAACTTCATCTTAGAAGGTAGAGACAATAGGGAGCCATGGAAGACTCTGAAAGCAGTGAAGTGTCGCTGTGAGATGTGTGCTGGGGGCCAGGCAGGGAACAAACATTTCTACAGGAGAAGAGTGAACAGTTCAAGGACTTGGGCCTCTTATTCAATACTGAGGGGCCATGGGGTTAATCACCTGCAGCAGAACGGACCTCTTCACCCTGCATTGTATCCCAACCCTGTTTCTCAGCTGCTGTTTGGAGTATCTCAGCATGAGGGGCACAGGGGTGGGAGCCAGGAGCCTCCTTGGGGAAACAAGCATGATCCAGCAGTTTCGACATTGCTCAAGACAAATGCTTGCCCCCAAAGGGTCACAGTGCCTTTCCTCTGAAGGGAGTAGGAGATAAGGCTGCCTCAGCATGGCTCAGAAAACAGATCCAGCCTTGGCAGTACTTGAGAGCATTTTGGAAAGTTCGGACCAGGTTTTGTTTTGTTTTGTTCACAGGCCCTTAGAGTAAAATGCAGAAATCGCCTCTGTGGGCTGAGAGCCCCTCTGGCTCCCCAGCTCCCACGAGCTGCCGAGGCCCTTGCCTGGCCCACCAGCCCACCCCGCATCAGCGTGATGTCTTCTTCCCAAAGCTGAGCCTACCTACCACAGAGGGACCGGCGCTCACCGGGTCAGCTGCAGGCAAAGGGGCGGGGTGACTGGAGGCTGCTCTTTTTTCTGCCTGCCAAGCACCCACTGCCTTGCACCTATGTTTTCTCGGGTAGACATCCAGTTCTTCCCACGGGTGGCTTCTTTTTCAGGAGAGTCTCTCCTCTACCATGAACTAACTCTATGACCATGGGAAGGGTCCCTTCCTCAGTCTGAGCCTCAGTTTGCTCATTAGTAAAAGGGGGATGCCCTGCCTGTTTTCTAGAGTCACTGAGGGGATTAAATCAGTTCACGAGCCCCCCAGTATCTTGTGATGGGCACATCAGTGGAAGGTCTTACAATGATACAGAAATGACTCACACGGTCAGAGGCTGGAGCTCTGCCTGGTGGGGCAGCAAGTACCCAGGAGGTCTCTGCAAATAGGTTCAAGCAACAGGTGTCTGTACTGGGAGCAGCTCCGTACCTGCCAACTCCACTGGCAAAACTTGCTCTTGGCTCTTCCCACAGAGAGAGGTCACATTCCATGGCCCGGCAGCCTGACACAAGGAAACAGACCTTCCCAGCCACACTGGAAAGTGAACATCCAAGGGGCTCCATTTATTTATAACGGTTTACAAGCCTCGACGTTCTCTTGTTTGCTGCCAAGGCGAGAAAACAGGGGAAGAAGGAGACGGGGTCCAAGGGAAGCATGGAGACTCTCCTTGTTCTGAGCTGTTAAACAGAGGCACTGTCTCCCCTGGCTGAAGCCACTAGCTTTCCCTACAGGCCATCTAGTGCCCTGCTGTGTTTGTAGATCAGACTTGAGTCTGACTGAAAAGGAGCCGGAAGCCACATTCCAGGGCTCTTGTTACATCAGCTATAGTAGTTCCTAGAACTGTCGTAACAAAGTATCACAAACTGGGTGGCTTAGAGCAACAGGAATTTACTGTTGCACAGCTCTGGATTCTAGAGGTCCACAATCAAGGTGGCAACACGGCCATGTTCCCTCTGAAATGTATGAGAAAGGTCCTCCCTGGTCTCTTTCAGCTTCTCATAGCCCCAGATGTTCCTCAGCTTGTGTTGTCATACCTTCAGACTCTGCCTCCGCCTTCACCTGGCTTTCTCCCTGTGTCTTCACAGCATCTTCCATCTACGAGCATCTGTGTTCAAATTCCCCCTTCTTACAAGGACACAAGTCATTTTGGATTAGGGCTTCCCTAAGGACCTCATTTTTACTTGGTTGCTTCTATAAAGGCTCTAAGTGAGATCGCATCCTGAGGTACTGGGGATTAATATCTTTTACAGGGTCACAATTTGACCATAATGCCTGCCGTCCTCCCTCTGTGTATCTGGTATGAAAAAAAAAAAGTTCAAAGATCTGGCTTTGAGTCCCAGTTCTGCACATAATCGGCTTCTTGGTTTTGATGAATGATTTTGAACGTGGTTACTCATCTTGACGACTTGGGGAAAAGATTAAGTGAGATCACAGAAATCGCTAACTTTATAGTTTGAAATGACCTCTGAGATCATCCAACGTTTCCCAAAATGCTCACAAGAGTATTGACCCTACAAAATAATTTTAGGATAACAATGGGGAATGGTGCTGTGAGTCCCTCTCAAGAGATTCTCTGTGTATTAGCAGGACAAAACCCCGGAGAAGTCCTGCAGTAAAACAAAAACAAAACAAAACAAAACAAAACAAAACAAAACAACAACAACAAAAAACACAAAAAAACAAAAACAAAAACAAACTTTTTGTCCCAGCATCTCCCAAATTCATTTCACCAAGGATCCCTGTTATTTGGGTAATCCCTGGTAACACACTCTTGACAATGATCCACACTTGAGAAATGTTCGTCGTTAATATTTCTTGTTCATTAGAAAACCAGGAGTCAGGGATGGCTGGGTGGCTCAGTTCAGACTCTTGACCTCGTCTCAGGTCATGATTTCAGGGTTCATGGGATCAAGACCTGCATGGGGCTCTGCACTGTCAGCATGGATCCTGCTTGGGATTCTCTCTCCCTTTCTCTCTCTGCCCCTCCCCCACTCACATGCATGCTCACTTGCTCTCTCTCTCTTTCTCTCTCTCTCTCTCTCAAAAAAAAAAATTGAATAGACTAAAAAAAAAGAAAAGAAAAGAAAAGAAAAGAAAAGAAAAGAAAACCAGAAGTTAGACTTCAATCACCTTCAACATAAACTACCTGCTCCCAAATCTTCATCTCATGCACAGCTTTGAGAGGAACCCAAAGTGAGACAGATCTTTGTTTCCCAGAATAAAAATGGCTTCACTGCTATTTACAAACTTTTCAAAATTTATTTTTAATACTATGTACTCATTAGTAAATTTTCCAACAACACAGGAAAGAATAAGGAAGGTAAGTAAAACTTACTTTAGACCTTCCCACCCCAAAATAACCAGCTAACATGAGATCTTTATTACTTCTGTCACCTTTTGATTGCACACAGAGATGATGGGTCTCAGGAATGGGGATAGGAGCTGGTCTCAGAACCAGTGAGCTCAAAAGCACGTCCTAAAGTTAGTTCTTGCTCAAATTTTATGCAAGTCCCTTGGCCTCCTTGTGCCTCAGCTTCCCCTTGCCCCTTTAAGGGAAAATGTGTCAATGGCAGAGCCCAAAGACTGGTAATATTAATGACTGTCATTTATTGCGTGCCTGCTAGGTACACACAATATTATATTACATGTTACTGCATCCAAGAAATTAACCTAATCTCCATACCTACCCAAGGAGGCAGGTAAGACCACTGAGGCTATGCGAGCAACTTGATTAAGGTCTTACAGCTGCCAGCAGCAACAGGGTTAGAGTTTGAACCCTGGAGTTCTCTGCATAGCCATGACTCTATGACTCTGTGCACCACATGTTACAGACATCACTCATGTTTTCTCATGTCTCAGTTCCTGTTAAACGCCCTTGTTATGTTTGGGATAATTTCAGCCCAAATAAATTCAGATAAAATGCATCCCATTTCTCCAAGGTAGAACCTAGAAAAATCAAATAAAATTCCAGCCTTTCCTGCAACATGGATGAGGGCACGTGTCTCCGATTCTGTCAATCAGGCACAGCCTTATGAACTTCAGTTCTGAAGAGAGCAACTCAAGGAAAGAGACTTTCCAAGAGATGTATTTGGCTGGCAAGAATGCTGGTGACGGGTCTGACTTTTGGGGTGACAGAGTTTGCATGGTTGAGATGTGGCACAGTGGCAGTAGTGTCTCCTTCGAGGGCGTGAGGAGAAAACAGCAGGTACAGTGGTCCTCATCATGGCGGCTCTATGGAGTGTTACATTCATCGTTCCTGGAAACTGAGCCTCGAGCCTGGCCGTCCAATCTGCCTAACAACTCAAAGACCGCCTAATATCCTTTTGATAACTAACTTCTCTGCCCAATTAGCCAGAGTGCACTCTGTTGCTTGCTATCAGAAACCCTGACTGATAGGTGCCGCATCAGTGTGAGACCTACCTCTCAAGACACAGAACCCTAATGGCTTTATGTGTCTACAAAGTAATGAACAGAGCTAGTCACTTTCTGACAGATTTGATTAAAGTACACAAAACAAAGTCATTTTGATCCCAAAGGCAACTTGTGGGCAAAGTTGTACAAGCTGGTTTAAGTGATACCAATCCTATTCCCCATCAATGGTAAACTCCAGCGCACATTGTATTTCGTTCCTGGAGTCTAGGTGTCAGAAGCCACGGGATACTCAATTTGTCCTGAATGAGTCTTCTGAAAGAAGTGTAATTGAAATATTTGTCCTTTAATCCAACAGTCCTCAAACTTTGTTCTCATAAAGTTAGACATTAGAGCAGTGGCTCTTTACACTCTGAAAAATAGTGAGGACCCAGAGGCACCTGGGTGGGTCAGTTAGTTAAATGTCTGACTTCAGCTCAGGTCATGATCTCACGGTTTGCGAGTTCAACCCCCATGTCGGGTGCTACACTGACATCATGGGGCCTGCTTGAGATTCTCTCTCTCCTTCTCTCTCTCTGCCCCTGCTCACGCTCTCTCTCTCAAAAATAAATAAATGAACATTAAAACACACACACACACACACACACACACACACACAAATAATATTACCACAAAGTATTTAGCAGATACTGATTTAAAAAAAAAAACAACACAAACCTGAGGCCCAAATAGCTTTTGTCTATGTAGGTTGTGTCTATCCATACTTAATATATTCTAAATTAAATCTAAAAAATATTGAATTTTTAATTTATAAATTCATTTTCAAAAATAATAAAAACATTACATGTTAACATAAGTAACACATTTTTGGAAAATACTGTATTTTCTAAACAACAACAAAAAAGTTAGTAGGAAGAGTGACATTGTTTGACATTTCTGCAAATCTCTTTACTTGTCTGGCTTAATAGATGACAGCTGGATTCGCCTAGTTCCTTCCACTCTTAGCCTGTTGCATGTCACGTGCCATGCAGACTCTAGAAAATCACACCATACACTTATGAGAGAATGAGAATGGGAGAGAAAACATCATGTTAACATTATTATGAAAATAGTTTTGACCTCACAAACCTCTTGAAAAGATCTCAGGAATCACTAGGCGATCCCAGACTGCAATTTGAGGACCACTGCTCTAATCTCTCTAAACCTTTTCATACCTTACATCCCTAGGTTTCAAATCCAGGATGCAACTGATTCACATGACAAGCCATTTTTACATCCTGTCAACCTAACAATGTGGTCCCATTCTTCAGAATTATTTTATTCACTAGTCCACAATCTTTCCCTTTTTATTTTTTAAGTTGATTTATTTATCTTGAGAGAGAGTGAGAGAGAGAGAGAGAGAGAGAGAGCATGAGCAGGGGAGGGGCAGAGAGAGAGAGAGAGGGACAGAAGCCCAAGCTGACTCCATGCTGTCAGTACAGAGCCCAATGCAGAGCTCGAACCCACAAACAGTGAGGTCATAATCTGAGCTGAAATCCAGACACTTAACCTACTGAGCCACCCAGGTGCCCCCACAACGTTTCTGTATTGAGGTATAACTGATTATTAAAGCTCTGCTCAAGAAGTCAGGAAGCCTGCTTCTGCTGCTAACTGACTTGGATAGGTCAGCTGTCCCCTCTCCGGGCCTTAGTTCTACACTTGCTGAATAGATACTTGCTTGCTTCATAAGACCACTTAAAGATAAAATTGGGTAGTAA
Organism: Acinonyx jubatus; assembly: GCF_027475565.1. Classification (NCBI taxonomy): domain Eukaryota; kingdom Metazoa; phylum Chordata; class Mammalia; order Carnivora; family Felidae; genus Acinonyx; species Acinonyx jubatus. The sequence continues at coordinate 185,688,762 of NC_069380.1, read as the reverse complement.
ACATGAAAATGCTTTGAACACGTCTATGTGATACTATACAATTTTTATAGTATTTTAATACTATTTTAATACAATTTTAAATGAATGTATTATTTGGGATGCTTTGGGCTGTCAGTAATATGACTCAAATAAGCTTGAATTATTGACTCATTGAACTGAAAGTCTAGAAGTGGCATGAGTCTCAGGCGTGGTTTGATCCAGAGGTTCTTGAAGGAGTCTGAGCTCTGACTCATGTTTTCTGCCATTCTCTCAACTCTGTCTTATAGTTTCAGTGTCAGCTAGAACACCTCCTATGAGTAATAATGGTCACTGGACTTCTAGTCCCACCATCTTATGTTACACCACCTGAGGTGAAAGAAAATGTCAATTCCAAACACTTCCATGAAAGAGAGAGAAACCTGCTATCTCAGAAGTCCTCAGCAAATGTCTCCTCTTGGGTCCAAACGGGGTGAAGTGCTCATCTCTGAACCAATTGCCAAAGTCTGGTTAATAAAATAAACTGATTGGCACAATCTAATCAATGTCCATCCTGGAGCTTGGGGTAGGATGACTCACCTAAACCACTTGGCTTAGAAATTCTACATTCTGTTAAGAAACAGGAAGGTAGGAATAGCTGTTTGGAAGGCAATCAGTGAATGTGCAATACAACATCACAGATCTGCATTTGTTGACCAAGGAAGATGATCACAACATACTATACAGTAAAAAATTAAAGACTGGGTCTACTATCACCCCATCTTACAAAATAGATATGTGTGTGCATGTGTGTGTGCATGTGTATACATACTATATATGGGGCGGTGTATATATGCTTAGCGATAATGACTGAGGGATGGAATTATGGGGACCTATGCACTTCTGCTTGTTTATTCATTTTTTGTGCTCCAGCTTTTATATAATAGAAGGTAAAATGGCAGTACAGGAAAATGTCTAAGATCCTATAAAGATGTGAAACACAACCACTGGCCATCCCATTCTCCACTCCTATGAGTCTTCTATTCTGGAATCTCAGGTTGACCTCAGCTACTGCGAGGGGTGTCACCTAATGGAGCCCTGGACAAAGGGCTGAACCAGCCTCAAGAAACTTCTCCCATCTGTGTACACTTTGCTTCAACACCCCTAAAGAATCACAAAACCAGAATCTCTTGACAGAAAGCAGAACAGAACAGAAAGCAGTCTATTTTCATTCATATGCAATTCTAATTTTCACTGGATCTCTCCCCTCTCCTCCCCCTCTCCTCAAGCCCTCCATGAGCTCCCATGACCTCATCATGATATTTAGAATAATAGTCTTTTCCCACAGGTCATCAGCTTCTAAAATAAATATATTTCCATCAACGGAAGCACACAGTCACTGAAATTATTATACCTCGGTTCAGAGTCACAAGCTCATTAGAGACTGATTATTGTGCTTTTCCAAAAAGAATGGCAGCGGAAGAAGCCGGATGATTCTTTCTTATGTAACTAGGGAAAGAGATGCATAGGCAGATTAATGCCTAAAGCAGCCTTTGGAAGAAGTGGCAAGAGAGCCAATAGGTAAGAAAATAAGGGAACAGCAAGAAAAACCCCATTAACATCTTGGTAAGACAAGACGTTAGTGGCCTCTGAATAGCCCTGGAAGACACCAACAGCAGTGAGGCAGCGTGGTCACAAGGAAGAAAATTCAACCCTCCACTGTCTCCTTATCCTTCTTCCTGGCAGCCATTATTAATCCATCCCAGAATCCCCTCCCAGTGAGCCCAGATATGCCAGACAACCAGCACCATGCTCCAAGCAGCCACTCCCCATTTATCAATGAGCACATGAAGCTATCTGTCATCCCTGGGTTAACGATTTCTAAAATGCCCATAGAATTCTGACACTCTGATTTCCTTTAGCTGACCCAGGCCTACTTCATTTGTTAGATGCTCACAGCTGGCATTTAACAATCAGTCATAACTTTATTAACATCATCACAAAACAATTAATAGTTACTGTGTGCTTATCTTTGAGAGGACATTGAAACAGTGGTGACATGTCTGACTTTAGATGTCAGAAGAACTGTCATGTGCAAGAGACAGGCAATGTATTCTGTGTGACCCCAAGAGATGGGACTTGGGCCACTCGGTGCGGGTTACAGGAAGATTAATGGTGGTGTTTGCAAGGCCATGGGCTGACCTATAAGAGAACATTTCTCTATCTCTGGAAATATTGCAGGCAAGGTGGGCTCAGCAATGGCCCGGCGGGGGGGGGGGGGGGAGGGGGGCTGTAGAACACAGATCACAAGGCCAAACCTCTACAAGGGTCAGACAGGTAATATAATTATGTGAGGACCCTGTAATAAATGTATGTACCTATATATTAGGTATATTATATACCTATAATAAATGTAGGGCGTGGTAAGGTTGATAATGACCAGAGAACACATGTCTGGTCTGATGGGGGAAGCCACCAGGCTGCACCAAAGGTTGTCCTGTGCTTACCTCCCAACCCTCCAAGTGTCCTATATTTTTTCATGTGAGCCTCCCTCTTGTTGTTTCCCTAGTAGGCAATTAGCAGTGTCTATCACAGATGCTTGATAATGAGAAGATGGTATAAGTGGTGGGACAAGATGCCATGGGAACACAGAGCAAAGAGAGGTGCGATGGGGTTGATGGGGACCTTCTGGAGGACACGGCATTAGCTCTGGACTCTGAAGGAGGTTGGAGTGCAACATGCAGAGGTAAAAAGGAAGGGCCCTCCAGGCAGGAAAATAGCATGAACAAAGGCACTGGGGTAAGAAAATATTGGAGCAGAGGGAACAAGAAGAAGGAAAGCTGCAGGCATGGGTCCCAGGCTGATCACAAAAGTGCTCAGATGCTTTGCCAGGGAACTTGGGCTTTAGGATGCAGTTTAGGGGCCTTTACACTGCTCCCCACTCTTCAGCTTTCCCATAGCAACCCTCCTGGTCTCTTGCCTCCCTCCTATTCATGCCTGCCCTGGAAGTGGATGGGAAACAGGCACAACTCATCTTATCAGTGGGTTTGGAAGGGGAAATGGGTGGTGGCTCAGTGCCTATGGACCTGCCTGCCCACAGAGCACCTGTGCTGTGGCCTGCTCCCACCACAGTTTCAGAGGCAAAGGTCCTCTTCACAAAGAGGCACATGGTGATCCTACTACACCTACAACCAGATAATTCAGCCTAATCTGGGGATGGACGTGCTAGAAAACCTATTGGTCAGTACAGCTCAAAGTTACATTCTCCAAACAGCCTCATCGAGAATAAAGGCAAGTTTTTGATCCTCACTTGCCTGATTCCTCAAATGGTCTAGAACTCAGGCTTGCAATGAAGTTGGAGACAAAATATGACTAACCCTCTCAAGCCCCAACAGCAAACCCCTCCCCAGATCTACTGAATCTCAGAGGTTGAAACCCAAGTATCTGTCTTTTGAAAAAGTTTCCAAAATGTTTCTGATACATAGTCCTGGTTAAAAATTCCTGACCTAAGTACTGGGCAGCCATTGAAGGTTTGTGAGCAGGAGACATTTGGCAGAGATCGAGAGTTGCCTATCGTATCTCTTATCATCCTTGTTAACAAAACCTCAAATTTTACTTAGAGTAGAAATGTGCCTCCCAAAAGAATTACTTTTCCCAGGCTTCCTTGTGGATAGATATAGCCATGTGACTAAGTACTAGCCAGTGAAACGGAGTCAGAAATATTGTGATGATAGCTTCTGGGAAACTTTCTTGAAAGGTGGCTGGCATGGGCCCTCTTTTCAATCATATGTTTCACCTCTTTTTCTAAACTTCTGCCTCAAATTACGGATGTGATGGCTAGAACTCTAGGTGTCATCTTAGACCTTGGGTACAATGGCCATACCCATAGCCTATCATCTAAATGCTTGAAGAAACCTGAGTCTGGGTTGCCATGGAACCATCATACCAGAGAAAGAAATAAAGTCCTATCTTGTTCAAGCCTCTGTTGTTTTTAGTTTTCTGTCATCTTCTGCTGAACTTAATCCTAACTGGTACTGAAGGAATATGAACCTGAACGTATTTTAATCACATCACTCCCTGTACTGAGTATATTTAAATTAATCAATCAATAAATTAAGGACCTATGATGTGCCAGGCCCTGGGAACAAAATGAGGGACAAAGCAGACTATGCCTTGCTCTCTTATTGATTACTATCTATTGGAGGATGTAGGTGATAATTAAGTAAATAAATAATAATTACAAACTGTAAGAAGAGCAATAAAGGAAACAAATATGGTGCTGAGATAAGAAATGGGGGAGGGGGCAGTGCTCCAAAGACCTGTAGGAGATGTGGTAGTCAAAGAAGCCTCTCTGAGGAGGAGATATTTAAACAGAGGACTGAAGAATGAAAGGGAACCAGCCCTGTGAACTGAGGGAGGAGACTTGCAGATAGAGGAAATGGTGTATGCAAAGGCCCTGGGGCATATGCAAAGACCCTGGCCTGAAAAAGAAATTGAAAGCAGACCAGGGTAGTCTGGCCACCAGTGGAGCAAAGACAATGATTCTCACAGCAACTGATACTGACCCATTGACAAGAGGGACAAATCTACTTGAATTTGTCCCCTGCAAGCCCTCGTTTTAACATTTTACACCTTATGTGAAATAACTTTCTGAGTATAATGGATACCTCTGTGAAGCCAAATGGCATGAGTTCATGGCCAAAAGGGAGGGGCAAACCAGCTTTCATATATTGCCGAGCTGAGGCTGGTAGTGGAAAAACAGATGGCTTTCCTGTTGGGAAATAAACTTTCAAGGAGACAAGAATATGTCCTTTGAGTTTCTTCATGAGCCCACAACGCTCCACTTTCTTAGCCAAACACTCCACACCCCAGGAACCTCCAGATCCCAAATATTAGCAGCTTTCAGGCATTTCCACTGGAAGCACAGTACTCAATGACAGCTTTTCAGAAGGGATGGGAAATTTAAAAAAAAAAAGAAGGTGCAGTGCTTGTTAGAAGGAAGAATGGTCAAAGAATCAAAATTTCCTGGCAGTTTCTCCACATCAAGTTGCTCATATGACCTCAAGCCAAGAATTAAGTGAAGGTTACTTTTAAAAGCAAGCTGAAGCTCCCAAGGCATTGGTCCTCAACCCGGTGAAGCTGGGAGCACCGGGGCCTTTGCTTCCAATGTAAACAGTGGGCCTGTCTCCAAAGATTTGAATGAAGTCAGTGATGGATAGGACCCAGAGATCTGCCTTTTCAAAAGGCACCAGGTGTTTCTCCATCACTGAGAAACACCACCCGCCTTGGGTTGGAGGAATGGGCAGTTAGGAAGAGGGAGCAGGACGAGAAGAAAGTCAGAGGTTCAGAGACTCCTCGGAAGTCTGCACAATTCTGAGCTGCATTCACATTGGGCTGGGATCACACCTTGCTCAAAACCTCAGGCTCCTCACTTCCCCCTCAGCCCTCCCTCTGATCGCTGCTAATACCCTCAACCATCTGCATAGCCTCCTGGCAAAACCCCAGCCCTGAATTAACCCAACTTCCTGCCACCCCAAGCAGCTACCTCACTGTGACTAAAAAAGAAGACACAGACAAGGCTGACTAGTCTTACTCTAACTTTCAGGCCACAAACCTCCAATCCCCACTGATCACCCAACTAGGGCCAACGCAAGGGACCACATTGCTTCTCTCCTATTCAGGGACCTTGTTGACACCTTTTTCCCTGTGTGTTCCTATGTGACCAGCCTTTCCTTCTTCACTGGACCATCCCCTAGGCCTGCAGCCTCATTGCAATATCTCCCATTGCCCCGGCACCCGCATCTGCCTCCGCCTCCAGCAACTGCCATCTTTCCTGTCTCCCCTAGGGCAAACCTCTCGAAAAAGTTGTCTCTGCTCGCCACCTTCAATCCCTGCCCATGCATCGTCCTTGTCATCCTCTTCAGCCAGGCTTCCAGCTCTCCATTCTGCAGAAACATCTCCCCCAGAGGTGTCTGGACACCTCCATGTCACCAACCCAATGGGTGGCCGGTCCCTAGCCCTCACTCGCAAGTGCTCCTTGAACCACCAGAAGCATGTGGCACAACTGACCACCTCTCCTTTTATTTTCACTAGGCATCAGGGCCCCCATTCTCCCCTGGGGTTTCTATCAACTCTGCACCTCCTCTATTTCTTTTACTGCTGCCTCCTTCTGACCTCTCTGTTGGAAGACCCCCAGGGGCTCTGCTTTGTGCCCTCTTCTCTCCAGCTTCTCTCCTCGCTCTCTGGATGATCTCCCCCAGTCCTGTGGCTTTAAATACCATCCATATGCTCGCTCCCAAACTTGTGTCTCCTGCTCCAGCATTTCCTTCGAATTTCAGACTTGGATTATCTAACGTCTCACTCAACACCGCCTCTTAATGCCTTTTAGGCATTTCAAATGTAAAATGTCCAAAGCAGAATTCTTGATTTTCTTCCCTCTCATTTAAAAAAAAAAAAAAAAAAGCTCCTCCCTGCCGTGCTTTCTTGTAGCCCAAATGGCACCCCACTCACCCAGGTTCTCAAGTTGAAAACATGTCACCCTCGACACGTCTCCTCCCCTCACAATCCACACGCAGTCCACCGGCAAGTCCTGTCGGCTCCAAGAGCAAGACATGGCCGAGACCTGACCACTTTCAGTGCCTCCACCCGACCCCATAGGCTACGCCATCACCCCTCCCTCAGAGGGAGCCTCAACTCCTCTCTCTGCCTCCACCCCTGCCCAGGCCCCCAGGGCCTGTTCACATAACAGCCAGAAGGGTCTCCTCCAGCATTGAGTCAGACCGTGTCATTTCCTTGACCAAAGCCTTCCAACCTTTTCTGATCACACTTGGAATAAAGTCCAGGGGCGCCTGGGTGGCTCAGTCGATTCACCATCCGACTTCAGCTCAGGTCATGATCTTATGGTTCTCAGGTTCAAGTCCCACATCAGGCTCTGTGCTGGCAGCTCAAAGCCTGGAACCTACTTCAGATTCTGTCTCCCTCGCTCTCCGCCCCTCCCCCGCTCACACTGTATCTGCCCGTCTCTCTCTCTCTCTCTCAAAAGTAAGCATTAAAAAATTAAAAAAAAAAAATCCAAACCTTTAGTGGGAACACCTAGCCCACACGCAAGGCCCGACCTGCCTCATCAACCTCCTTGTTTTCCACATTCCTTGCTTCCTCGGCTCCAGCTTCAGCCCTTCTTTCGGTTCTTCAGGCAACCCGCTCATTTCGCTTCAGAGGCTTTGCCCTCACCGGTCCCTCTGGCGGAAAGTCTTTCCTCTCAGCTGTTCCACAGCTCACCCCTGCACTTCGTGTTTCAGCACAGATGTTACTGCTACAGAGGGCCTTCTCCCCACCCCACTCTCTTCTCCTTCACCTTGTTTTAATTTTCTTCATAACACCTACAACGACCTGTGGTGAGGTGAAGAGTGGCCCCCAAAAGTAACACCATAAACCCTGGAGCCTGTGAATATGTCATGTTATGGGGCAAAAGAGACTTTGCAGGTGGGATGGAGAATCTTGAAATGCTGGGATTACCCTAGATTATCCAAGTGGGCCCAATGTAAACACAAGGATCCTTGTAAGAGGGAGGCAGGAGAGTTGGAGTCAAAGAAGGAGCTCTGACGGCAGAAGCAGAGGTCTGAGTGAAAGTGGAAGGAATAAGCCAAGGAATTGGAGCAGCCTCTAGAAGCTGGAAAAGGTGAGGACACAGGTTCTCCCTTAGAGCCTGTTAGGGAAACACACTTCTGCCAATACCTTGATTTTAACCCAGTAACGCCCATACCAGACTTCTGACCTCCAGAACTATAAAAGAATAACTTTGGGTTTTTTAAGCCACTAAATGCATGGTAATTTGTTACAGCAGCAACAGGAAACTGACACACTAAGCGAAGATATATCGAACGTTGTTTGTTTACGTACATGTCTCTCCCCACAAAGTGTGCACTCCATGAGGACAGGGACTTAGTTTGTTCTTTGCAGTATTCCCAGCACCTGAAAGTCTCAGCCAGCATCCATAATATTTACTGAGTGAATGTGCAATCACTCTGAATTGGTCTCCTGTTTTCAGTGATGAAGGAGAAAGAACGAAGCTTGGAATTAGAAGCCACTAAGGGCAATCCAAGGTCTCCAACTGTACTGAAAGCACACTATCAAGTCATATAGTCTTGGAGTTCATGCAGGCGTCCTTTTCATCTCTGGGATTAGATGAATCCATAATCTTTCTGCCCCCTGCTCTTGTTGTATCTGAGCTCATTAAATTCCTTTGGTGCAATTTCAACCTCCCACATTACAGGCCCTACTTATCCCACCATCAGTACCCACGTATGATGGCATGTGGCAGTTCTGGTTAAGTTAGTAACTATGAACTAAGAATTTGAAGTGGCTTTTGTAACACCCAAGAATATTAACATCAAATGCTACTTTTCTTTTCAACTGCTGCTTCTACCTCTAGAATAAGAGGAGATGCATCCAGAAGCATTTAACAGAAATGGGTTCCAGCTCTGTGCTCAGGAATTTTCTACCACTTGCATTGCATTTCTTGCTCAGGAGGCTCACTGATGGCATTTAGCTCCTCCACTGATACGTCTGAGAGATAAATGGGTAAATAACATTGTAATTCACCACATGGAGAATCATAGACTATAACCGCACTGCACATATCATATCATAGCTATCAAGGACTCTTTGTGAGCTATAGGTAACCCTACTCAAAGTGTCTACCCACGGAATGGGATGTATTGGCGCGCATATGTGATAGGTCCTGCAGGACTGCTAACTTCAGGCATGTGTCATGGCCCTCAGAACCTGGTCCCTCTCCAGCTCTTGGCTCTACTCCCCTTCATGATTTCTCCATTCTCAAGTTCATCATGGTGTCAAGAGGGTTATCCTTTTCTAGGGCATGTATTTTTCCTGCTTCAAACCCAAATGGAAAAGAGAGCCATGCTTCTTGCTCAACAAATCTCTTTGGCCAGAAGTAAGTCACGTGCCCACCCTAGCCCATCACTGTAGCCAGAGGGGCAAGAGGTCAGACCTGAATCCCACAGCCTCATCCAGGAAGCCAAGGATGAAGTCAACATCATTTTACCCAAAACACATAAATTGGGAGTAGACTTTTTGTCAGGAGTTCTTAGAGTAAACTCAGGTATAATAACCAAAAGAAGGGAGAATAGAAGCTTGCTAACAGAACAAAACCTCCTGTAAACATCTCGGACCCATTTTCCATTGGGTTATTCAGTTCTTGCTAGGTTCCCTCAAGGACGGGGAGCTCACTACCTTGTGAGAGTGACCTACTCCACTTTTTGTGCTAAACTTTTAGAAAAATCATCCCTGTATCAGGTCACATGTACCTTCCACAGGCTATCTGATCTCATTCCTGCAACAATACAGAAGGAGCAAATCCCGGCACATTACAGCCCTTTAGATACTCAAAGACAATTTTTGTAATCCTCTCAAGCTCCCATTCTACAGGCAAAACATCCCAGTTCCGTCAACTGTTCTAATGGCATTTCACCCTCCTCCTTGTGGGCTCTGACTTGTCAACACCCCTCTCGAATTAGAGCAAAACCATCACATCCATCTATTCTGACACTACAGAGTGGAATCATAGCTCACGTAGGAAGTGAGCAAACCCTGAATGCCACCTAAATTACCCTTGAAAAGAGGTGTCACTTTGGAGAACAGCATTATCACCTCTCAGGAAACCAACACCTACAGTTTTCCGCCAATGCTAGAACAGATCATGCTCTTTGATCACAAATCAATTGCTTGCACTTTAATACGTGGTATTTGTACTTTGTACCTATATAGAACAGAGTCAGACTTCGTACAGGCAAGTATTCATACTTTGAGAGACACAAAGGAGATGAAACTAGCAAAGTGAATATAACAAATCCTAGCTCTTACTCAACTGAGGCACACACACTCATTGAATGGCAGGGCAGGCAAAGCTTCCACATAATTTAAGTTTCTCTCTCTCATACTCTCAGTCTGTATCTTTCCTGCCTTCTCTCTTTTTCCCTCCCTCCCTCTATAATTGTGCTGCCCCATCAGAGTCCATAGACTTGAAATTAGATTTCACTAGATTTCCATTAATAAAATCTCAAATTATTAGCCACACCATATTTTTAGCAGTCATTTTATGTTAGCTCATATTAGACTTACTCTCAACCAACTTCCAGGATATACAATCTTTTAGCAGAAGGACAATTATCAGGTCACACCTTCCTAATCTGTTTATGTAATTGGTTCTGGAAATCTCAACACTGTACCTTAACATTTACTCCTGTTCAATTTCATCTTGTGGATTTTACCCATGATTCTTACCTACGATGATTTGGGGATCCCAATTCCATCACACCGTACATTCGTTACCCTTCCCAGGTTAATATCAGGGACAGATATGACAAACTCTCGTTCAACCCAAATGTGGCTAGAAGCATTAGACCGAATGGGGGAAGCCTGAGTGCAAAGCCCTGAGGCAAACCAGGAACCTCTTCATTCGTACGTGCCAGGTACAGTGGCTCACCCAGCAAAAAAAAATGAACCATCCTTGTCACATATCCCATCTCATCCAAAAGAGACGCTACCAAAGTTCTGCTGAAGCCCATCTCACTGTGATTGTCAGTCCCCAGAGCCACCGGTCTCATCACACCTCTAAAACCAGCTGAGACAAATCTGGCGAGAACCAGGCTGAATCACAGCAACCTCTCTTTAATCCAAATGCTCATCACTGTCTTTGCAAAAACACATTCTAGAATTTTGCTGTCAATTGCAAACAAGTGGAGCCTATCATCTCTTTTTCATTAAGTTCCATTAAAAAAATCAGTAGTCCAAAGTTCCATTCGGGAGGAAACCAGGACTACGAGAGCTTGGATATGTTCTAGGAGAAAATGAGAAAGGCCAAAGCCGGAGCTGAAGGAAGTATGATATCATCTAGTCTGTGCCAGACTGTACTGTTGTTCCCAAAGATCCCCAGCAAAAGGATTAGACATCTTCATCCTCGCCATGTGACTGGCAGTGCCCTCCCATGGGAGGAGTACACTTCCCTGTCCCAATAGTGTAAGGCTTGGTCGTAAGGCTTGCTTTGGACGATGGGATGTGAGCAGATGCGACGTAGACCCTGTTCCAGCAGAAGTTTTCAGAGCCACTATGTAACTCAGAGTGTGCCTCCTCCAGGGCTACCCTTCCACCCCGGCCCCCTGCGACACACAGCCTCACCTCAATCAGGCCCGTCACAAGGGGCAGGCGTGCCTCCAAGACTCTCCCTTTTAAAACGGACTAGGCCTTGAGTCCTGCCTTCCTCGGGTCCCCTTGGTTCATTTCTGCCAGTATAATTACTTCGTCAGGGCTCATGGGATGCTGGAAGGAAAGAGCTTGATGTAGATCCGGCACCAGCCCTGGGTAAGTGGATTTCGTATTTACTAGCAAGGAGCTTCCTGGAACGGGCCAGAAGACGGGGCTATTTTGATCCAGGCAGGCAGCAAATCACAGCAGACAGCTGCCCACCCCTCCTACTGTCAGGCTGCCCTGTGAGATGTTCTCACTCTCCACAGTCCTGCTGCTGCTCCTACAGAATGTCACCCTAACTCTGCGAGGTTCCAACAGAGCCGGGTTCCGTGACTCGCTTGCATAATGTCCGCTGCGTCCCCTCCTGTTTGCACTTTCCTTCTGCCTGGAGTTAAAGAACCCAGAAGTAGAAGGAATTCATTTCTAGCGCCCATCTGGCCCAGTACCCTTCTCGTATAGCAAGGCTGAGGCACAGAGTAGCTAAAAGACATGCCCAAAGTGAGCAGTTAGGGGCAGTAGCCCAAGCCTGTGGGCCCCAAGTTCAGGATGCTTTCCGTTTTATAATGAAGTGTCAACAACAGCTCAGAGCTGGAAACCAGCTATGTCTGCACAAATTTCTATGGTGTCAGTAACACACGCGGAATTTATAAACATACATATGCATGTTCTTTTTAAAATTACAAAGAGAATCATACTTGTGTTTCTGCAACTTGTTTTTGTTTTGTTTTTCACTTACAAATGTTTTAAACGTCTTTCTTCCACCATAATTACAGCTAGATCTACCTCCTTGTAAATTCCTGGTCTCCCTGCTTCAGTTCTTGCCTTCTCATCATCCCGGCTGAACACAGCAGTCCGAATCATCTTTTTAGAATGTAAATCAGATTCTATTACCTCCAGACTTAAACACCTTCAGTGGCCTCCCATTACTTTTAAAACAAAGGCCAAACTGCCCAATCCGATCCCTGAGGCCTTATGTGTCTCCCTTCTAGGCCTCACCTGGCAGCCACACAGACATTGTGTAGTTCCTTAAAGGCACTGGGCTCCTGCCCCCACCTTGGGGTCTTCTAGAATGTTCTTCCCTTTCATTGAAACACCCACATTCATGCACATGCATGTATACACATGCATACATATGCATGCGTGCTCACATTTGCACATGTATTCACACACACACACACACACACACACACACTCACGTGCACCTCATCTAGTCTTAAAACTCAGCTCAAACATCACTTCCTCTGTTTCCTGCCCACTCCTCCACTTCCAGCCTGCTCTGTACCAGATACATTACTACTCACCTTTTCCTTTCAGTCTTTACCCAGGTGTATAATATATATATATGTATATATACATATACATATATATATATTTGTGGAATTATCTGATGAATATATAATATATATAATACTATATATATTCTCCCCTGTGAAGTGGTAAGGTCCACGGGCGGAGTCAAGGCCAGCTTTGTACATCATTGTATCCTCCACACTTACCTCAGTACCTAACAAATAGTAGGTATTTATGGACTGAATGAATAAATGGAAATGTCAAAGTAGAGGCTTGTGCAAGTTCTGTAACGGAAATATCGTCGCCGGAAAAGATGTGTCTGCACCTTGGAATCAAGAAGGCAAGTACAAATTGTAGGCCTCCGATGCAAGTTTGAAAGAAATAGCACCTTCTTTATGTTTTTAAAATCAGTTAATTTCATCCTCCGAGCCCTCAATCTGCCAGACTGGAGATGAGGGATTCCAGAGTACAGCATCCCTAGCCCCTCGACTCCTAATGTGAATACAAACAGTTGGATGCCGTGATGCCCTGGAAACAGAGAAAGGATCCATAGTGTTCAGTCTGTCATGGGAACCACTGAGGTCTTCAAGGTGCACCCCTGAGGTGACTCGGTGATACAAGGCAGCCCGGCTTGCTCTCCCCATCCTGTGTTCCACAGAACCCCACCGCCACCCAGCTCTCCAGTCCCAGGCTCCTGCCTTTCTGGGCGCGTCAGGTCGTCTTCCACACGAGGTCTTCCCATCTCCTTAGGGAGCTGCCACAGAAAGGTGTACCGGTCCATCCCCAGGAGACTCACTCATCGCCTCCCTTTTCTCCTCCCCAAAGGACGCTTCATGGTATCTCTTCACAAGATGCAGATGAGCTGTGGGCTGCAGGCTGCTTCTGTTGACAGGAAGCCCTGAAGCAAGAAGCCCCAAAGGGCCAAACTACCTGCTTAAAAAGAAGAGGAAGAAGAGAATTGAGGAAGTTCAAAAACAAATTAATGTTCCAATAAATCATCTTGCCTCACAAATCACTTTGATGACTTACACGCCCCCACTTCCTGCCTCAGCCTGAGCCAACTGTCATTTGCAAGAAGGTTCTGATCACTGAGGCTGGGACCTTGGGTGGAAGAGGAGGGGTGGAGCAGGGCAAGGGAGGCAGTAAGGATCTGAGGAAAGGGAGAGATTTGAAGAGGGACTGGGATGGTACTAAAAAGGCTGAGAGGCAAGAGGTGGGGCATCTGGTGGCACATTTCCCAAAGCCCACATTAGGAGACTGCCCCCCAGAGACCGTCACAACCCCTCCTCTCCCCCTTGTACTGCTTTAAGGCACTCTTCTGAGACCTTTGTCATAGAAATGCTTTCACCTCCAGGCAAATTCAACTCCAGGGAAGACAAGAACAGGACTCTTCCACAAGATGAGAGGTGGGTGGCAGGTAGAACTAGCCCTCGCAGTATAGGACTGTGAGGTGGAACAGACCACAGGCCAGCTCCTTGACAAGCAATCAACCAGAAGGATCTTCTCACCCCATGGAATAGCACAGAAAGCCCCTGCCAACCTGAAATGCACCAAAGGGGGAGATTCTTCCCAATAAGCTATGGCCTCTGAGCAGTTAGAAGACAAGCCAAGGGGTGGACTGTGAGACCATGCCCTGAAGATGAAAGGGTTAGTCAGACTCCCGGGAGCCTGGGCAATCACATCCAAAAAGCTTTCACCTAAGCTCCGCTGTTCTCTCTGGCAGCTCCCAGCCTTCCTAGGAAGGTCTGCCCAGCTCCCAGTCTGGCACCAGCTCTTGGGCAAACCACAGGAGGCTGGGATGACTTATGTCCTTAGCTGATCTGTGGCAGCCACTCAGTTGGCTCATGCCTCCAAGGCAGAAAATTCCTCCCCTAGTTCATTGGCACTGGTGTCTGCCAAGGGGCTGGGAAGGGGCATGCTCTGGCCTTCTGCAGGGCCCTGCCTGGCATCTGAGCCCAGACTCAGGCTGTGGTCAATGGAGCCACTGATTTCACGGGACCTCAAGCTCAGTCCAAGACATCATCTGAGGTAGAGTATCTCCTTACTACTGGCCTTTCGGGGCCGGAAATCTCCCATCAGGATCCTGATGGTGATAAGTGAGGTGATTCTAAGAGGCTCACCTTACCTTGTCCTAGACAGAGATAAGAACCCAGAAGACTAAACACCAGTGCCTATGTCGGCCCTCAGTAAATGCTCAGAGTGTATAAATAACTGAGGAGAATACATGGCTTCATATCAGTAAATGGTAATAATCTGGGTGCCTAGGTGCCTCAGTCAGTTAAGCCTCTGACTCTTTATTTCAGCTCAGATCATGATCTCACATTTTATGGGTTCAATTCCCAAGTCAGGCTCTGTGCTGATGGTGCAGAGCTTTCTTAGGATTCTCTCTCTCCCTCTCTCTCTCTGCCTCTCTCTCATTATCTCTCTCAAAATAAATAAATGAATAAACTTTAAGAAAGGAATGGTAATGATCTACACTGTTCCAGAACTATTTTCTGTGCTGTGAGGGCTACAAAAGTAGTTGTGGATACTGCTTAGGTGAAGAAACCAAGCTCATGCAATAAGTGATGTTCATTCAGTAAACATTTACCAAGCACCTACTCTGATAGGTCAAGACAACATCTGTGACCAAGAAGACGTGGCTGCCTCCATGGAACTTACACTGTCATGAAAATAACAAAATAAAAAATAGAGTAATTTATAATAAAGTGTAATGCATTTTCCCAAGTGCTGTGAAATGCAAAAAGAAGGGAGCTTCATTGGAACGTACTATTCAAGAAAAGGCTACCAGGGGAGGCAGAAGGAAGGGGAGGGAAGACAGCAGCCATGTCACAAAGGCTTGGAGCACAGGCCATAGGTGGACAGACTAGCTCAGAAGCAGGTGCAAACACGGGCACGACCAGCGCCTCACATTCAAATCTCAGCTCCATTACCTGCTATTGTTCGATTCTGGATACTTTCGCATTTGGAGCCTGAGTTTCATCCTCTGTGATAAGATGGTGATAATAATAATACCCTCTCACAGGGTGGCTGGGAGAATTCGATGATAAGTAATGCAAGGAAAGATCTTAGTGGAGTAAGTCTCAATATGCTCTAATATTGTTATTATTGCAAGAGCTCAGCTGAGGCTGATTCCAAGTCATCCTGATGGAACAGTCAGGGGACTTGCTGACAGGCTGTGTCTGGATAATCGAGGAGAAAGAACCGACAACAGTTCTCTCATCACTGATGAACAGGTGTTAAACGCAGCAAGCCCCGAATTACAACAGAACACCTGGGCTTGACTCCCGGCTCTGACATTTCGTAGCAGGATAATTCTGGAAAGCCACATAAGGCTCTGAGCCTCAGTTTTCACATCTGTACAAGGGAGATATTATTGACTGCTCTGTGCGCCTCACAGGGTGGCGGTACTGCAGAGCAAGCAAAAAGTGGGTGTGAAAGTCCTTTAGTCAGATTATAAAGTGCTCCTGATGTGAGAGTTATTATTATCCTGAAGGATCTAGCTTGGGGAACCAGAAGTGTATAATTTGGACTTAATCGCCAACACAGAAAAGAAGGTTTTAGATTTTTTTTTTCATCTTTTATCTGCTTCTAAAATTTCTAAAACTGTGCTCCTCAAACATTTTTTTTTAAGGGAAAGAGGTCAATTTAAATTTTTTTATTGTTTATTTATTTTTGAGAGAGAGAGAGAGAGAGAGGCAGAGAGAGAGGGAGACACAGAATCCGAAGCAGGCTCCAGGCTCTGAGCTGTCAGCACAGAGCCCAAGTGGGGCCAGACCCCATGAACTGCAAGATCATGACCTGAGCCAAAGTCGAACGCTCAACCGACTGAGCCACCCAGGCGCCCCTAAATTTTTTTACTGTTTATTTATTTTTGAGAGAGAGAGAGAGGCAGAGAGAGAAGGAGACACAGAATCCGAAGCAGGCTTCAGGCTCAGAGCTGTCAGCACAGGGCCCGACACGGGGCTCAGACTCCTGAATGGTGGGATCATGACCTGAGCTGAAGTCATATGCTTAACCGACTGAGCCACCCAGGGGTCCCTGTGTTTTTCAAACTTGACTGTGTCTACAACTCACTTGGGGAGCTTAGTAAGTGCAGAGTCTGATTCAGTTTAGCGTAAGGCCTGAGTTCCTGTATCTCAAACAGTGGTTTGCTGCCACTGGCCCGAGGACCACACTTTGAGTCACAGGGTTCTCTGGAAGACCATGCAGGCAAAGTGGTCTCTTCCCTCTGTGTGAGCTGACCGCATAATCTAAGGAAGAGGTGGGACCCTGTGAGTGTCCGGAATCCACAGCTGTCAGGAGCCCACCAGCCATCCATCCTCTACTGACAGCCACTCCATGGGGTTTGCTGAGAGTCAAGCACCATTCTAAATGCTTGACAAATATTTACTCATTTAATCCCCACGATATCTCTACGTGATAGGTACTCTTTTGGCCTCTGTTTTACAGATAAGGAAACTAAGGCCCAGAGAGGTTAAATGCTTTTCCCAAGGTCACACAGCCCATGATCTTCATACTTCCAACTCCAGAGTTGAGCCCAGAGCACAGGGTAATAAAACACAGCATAGTCTGTGACCAGCTGCCCCTCCAAATCACAGAGCAGAAGTACAGCTGCTGAGGTATCATCCACTCCTGAAGGCTGGTTACAGCTGAGTCATTCGATAGTAGTGGCCTAAAGAAAGAGTCCTGGATCTGCCCCGGTTCCTGCCTTGCCCGACGTTCCTCTCCCTTCCATTCTCTGAGCTGCCCAGGATCTGTCCAATAAACGCCTTCCCTTTGCATATCACGGGGCTTAACAGCTTTGGCACTGAGGCCAGACTGCCTGGCTTCAAACCCTGGCTTCACCACCTACTAGTTACCTCACTGCTCCAAGGGTCCCTTTTCTCATCTCTAACATGGGGCTGATAATAATGGCAACCCCAGAGAGTGACTGAGAGTATTAAATGTGACCATGCATGTTGAGCACTTAGTGCAATGCCTCATCCACATCATGGGTTCCATACCTATTCCTGGTATGATTATTAAGGCACGAGCAAGAACCAGCCCGCAGTCCCCATACTGTGAAATCAGCCTGTCACACCACAGCTACCTGACCCCTTTCCTCAGATGCTGTGAGAGCCACCCAGGTGTGAGGCCTCAGCCAGAGGGAATGAGCTGGACTTCTGTCAGGAAGTTCCAGGCCTTCCACCTGCCAGCCACATTCAACATCTCTTAGAAAATGCAAAATGTGTCACATTTATGGAGGCCCTTTATTGCACATCAGGGAAGCGCTTTGCACAAATGTTTGAATCAACTTTTCATGACTCTGGCCCCGGGCCTGCTATGAGTCAGCCTTGCAGTCCCCACTCAGTTCCATGGAGATGGTCCCGAGACAGAGACAACGGTCTCCCTCACTGCCTGCCTCCCATACCCTCCTCCCATTCCCACCTGCTGTCACCTGCATTCGCCCTGAATCACCCAAGAACCTAGGATGAAAGAGAGAGGTGCTGAGTGATGGGAATGACAATTGCCAGGGAGCCACTCTGGCCCTCAAATCCTCCAGGATTTGTTAACTGCTATTAAAAAGATACTCCAAGTCATTACTGCAACATTATGGGGACTTAGCTGATTACAGCTAATCTCGGACTCCCTTTGTGTTTCTAATGGAGGAGAGCTGCTTCATGTGAAAAATCCCATTTTGTGCCTTTCTTCTAAAATTTAGTTTAAGAAAAATAGGGGCAACATGTGATATTCAGCCACTGAAAATGAACAAGATAAGGGTTGAGGTACAGAGCAAGCGAATCACAAAATAGAACTTTTTCAGTCGGGTAGACATGAGAAATGACAGGCACCCAGGATAAGTTAAGGAGCAAAAGATATTGAATTCCTTGGTGAGCAAAGGTCCCCTTTTGATTCTCTTTTATGCCCTCTGATTCCATCAGTCAGAAACTCCCCTTTAGAGCTTTAACACCCTCTGACAAGGGTACTCTCCCTTTTTTTGACAAAGAGGGGGCCGGTGCACACTGACAGGCAACATAGCACAACCTACTCGGGCTAAAATCCCAGGTAAGGCACACACTGACTCCAGGACCATAAGCGAGTTCACCAACCTCTCTGTGGCTCAGTTTCTTCATCTGTCAAATGGGGGTAATGACAGTCCCCGCGTCATAGAGTTACCATGGGGATTGAATGAGTAACTTCATGGGAAGCAGGCAGGCTTGGCCCAGAGCCCTTGGCTGATGTGAGCTCCCATCACTTGGCAGCTTATGGTATCTGACTGAAATGTAATAGCTTTGTTCTCATTGTTTGGGAGACACATTTTGGTTTGCCATTTTTAATAGCAATAGAAAACGTATTTGTAAAAGAGATGTACTTAACAGGCAGCCAAAAATAGTATACCAACAGGAAAACAGACATATGAGGCTATAAGACAATTGTGGAAAGTGATACTTGAGAGACTGAATTTGGGGAAGCCCGATCCAGTCTAATCCATTGATATTACAGGTGAAGATTCGAAGCCAAGAGGAAAAGTGACATGCCTGAGGTCACACAACAAACTGGCAGCAGAATCCAGGACCCTAACTCCCAGCCAAGTGTTTTACTCAACACACTATATTCAGGTCACTAGGCTGATAGTATCTTATGAAAGAACAAATTAAAAAGGCACCTTGGGAGCCCTGGAACGGGGGCCATTATTATGGAAAGCCTCAGCTATGATGAACCACTTTGCTTAAATAAATAAATAAACAAACAAACAGAACTAGTATGATTTTCAGAGCTTTCAAAGAATTCAGGCAGGATGCAAAACAACTCAGAACCCAGAATACCGTTTTCATTGGATCATGTGTAATAAGATACGCCTTTGGGTTCCTATTTTTCTTTTTCTTGTAAAAACATACTCCGTCTAAGGTAGAAAATACTGTAATGATTTTTCTTCTATAAAAGCAGAAAGGGCAGGCCAGGGAACATTTGTCTCATTGGTGAACAAAGGCTGAATTTACATGGTCTAGTGTAACCGCAGCATAACAAGGTTACATCACAAGGGGAAAGTCAGTCCAGTGGCAATTGGAGAGCAAAAAACAAATTGCTTCCCAGCCCTGGTCTGAGTGGTTACCGGCTCTAAAACTGAACCATGAACTCCCAACCCTCCTTATTCTTTCTTTTTAGTAGGCAGGCCTGGGATTCTTTTAATTTCCAACTTCCTTTGACACTGATTACATGCCAATGCTCTAGAGACCATGGGATCAGCTTCATTCTATCAGTAGGACTGAATAACCCCCTCCACCCACACCCACTGCAACTGAACTTCTCTGCCTCTGAAAACTTCTCTGCCTTCCTTCACTTTAGGAAGATCAAACTTACATCTTATGAATAGAATCTGGAGCAAAGATGAGGAGTTTGAGGTAACCAGAAAAAGGAATCTCCCTAGGAGTACATTCTCCAATGAATATGAGTGTCCTCCAGGCATACTGTCTAACCATGACTCTACCAGGATCACAACCCAAACATCTTCAAGGGCCAGGGAGGTCATAGAAGTGACAGAAGCAGGGGATAAGGGAGACCTGAAAAGGCTGTGTGTGCTTCTCTACAAGGACACAGCAACTCAACTCCCATCACCTGTTGCTCTCTGATGTGGGCCCAGTGTTGCCAGATCTTTTCAATACTGAAGAGAAACCAGGAATCTAGATTTTTATGAAATGTTTTCTGATTTTTAAGTGTCGATGACTAATTTGCTTTTTTCTAAAGTTCAGTGTAGGCTCAACACAAGCATCTGAGCAGCAGATCCAGCCTGCAGGCACCCCTGCTCTGTGTCCTTTCCTTAGGCAGCCTCATTCCTTCCAGAGCCTTAAGCACAAAGCATGAGCAGTGACTCCAGAGGCCACACTCCAGCCCGGTCCTCACCAGTGCTCTAGATCTGCATTTCTCAGCTCAGGCCCTCCTCCTGTGTTTTTGTTGGCTTGTTTGTTTTGGACCAACATTTAAGGCATGGATGAAGAAGGCAATTAAGGAAAGAGAAAAAGATAACCCAGTCAGTGGCATCCAACATGGCAGATGTCAGGATGGTCTTTTGTTCTTCCTTATAACCCCAACCCTGAACACAGTGCGTGGTACACAGTAGGTGCTTAATAAATGTTAATGACTGGATGACAAAATGAAGGAATGAACTGGAGGAAAATGGAGTCACTGTGTTGTCCTTAAGGAATAATGACCAGGGTCCAAAGCAGAAATTACCAACCCCTATAATGTGATCAGGGATGAAAAGAATGGAGTTTATGAAGTCAGAGGTCAGACTAGGGGAGAAAAGAAAGACAGAAAATTTTAAATCCCATAGACTGAGTCAAAACTGAGATATATCATTTGGCACAGAAAGCCTGGATTTGAGTCATTGCTCTGCTAATTAGTAGCCATGCAATTTGGAGAAGTCATGGAACCCCACTGGGTCTTGATTTCTACATCTAGACATGGGGGCCAAGATTTATCTAGCTCCTGGAGGTGACTTGGGGATCAAATGAAATAATGGATTTTAAAATGTTTCTGTAAACTGAAAAATACCCCAGACATGGGAGAGGGGGGGCAGAGGAGTCAAGTCACGTAGAAGATGATGAGTCAGAAGGACAGTGCAGAGCCAACATGTTTCTTGGGCTGTCTGCATCATTTAACGTGTCAAGACGGCTGTTGGCTTAGCTCTTGGCTTGAGTCATCCTGATTAACAGGTGCCTGGCCAGCCAGGAGTTTGACTGCAAGCTGATTGGATGACTGAGTGGGGAGGAGCTTCTGAACTTGGCTAAGGACTGGGAAAAGCTAAGACGGCAGCCAAAAGAGAAAGCAACCTTCCCTGTCCAGCCCAAGGATGACTGGGTCATCTGTGAAACTCATCCTACAGTCTGTCTCCCAGGGTACACATGGAACAATTCTTTCAGGGTCTCAGTGTTGATGAAGAGGGCACTCCAACAAACAAGCTCATTCAAAGTGTGAATTATTTATGTTCATAACATGCAAGTTTACACAGATCCACTAACAAAAATTACATCTGGCAACCACTTCTAAACAATTACAGTAACTGTGGTTTTAAGAAGTGAGCAAGATAATAAAATAGAGCAGCCATCCTCAAGCCTGCTGAGAATCTCTCCTTGACCCCAACGACTGGAAGCTAGATAAATGGTTAAGACTGTGAACTCTGGAGATGAACAGACCTGGTTCAGATCCTAGCCCTATCACATTGGGCCACTTACTTTTCTCTGACTCTCAGTTTCCCCTGGAGTAAAATGGGAATGATAATAGTAGCTACTTTTGAGAGACTTTGTTAGGTTTAAAGGAGGTGATCTTTTCAAGGGACTGAGCACAGTGGTTCTCTCAGAAAGAGCCGTCTAACAATGGTAGACAGCATGTTTACTTGGATAGCCACTTTGCAATTCTATTTTATATCTAGTTCCTTTCTCACTGGGATCTGGGGGATTTGAGACTGTTAAAGGTGGAAGCACCGTTTAATTAAGACTTGAGGACAGAGGGTTTTTTCCTTGGAGCAGAGGGTATCCTGCAAGTACATAAGAAGCTCTTTGGGGAGACAAAAAGGATCCCCAATTACTAAAGCTCTAGGCCACCCAAGAGCTCTTCAACTAGAATAGCTCCGTTTTGATCTAATTTTGTACATTGGAGCTCCTTGTAGGATTTTGCTGGATGAAAAGCTTTTCCTAGTAAAAGTAATTCAACCTCTTCATTATACAAAGAGAAAAGCTGAGACCCAGAGAAAAGTGACTTGCCCAAGGATACTTGTGACTATGTAATAGACACAGGACTGGCTTTTATGTCTCCGTTTGTTCAGCATAAATAACAATTAGTCTGGATTATTAGTTCTTAGATAATTAATACCCCCAATGCAACTATTCTGTCCTTAATGAGATCAAGAGTTACACTCAGTCAAATATGCTCCTTTTCCTTTGAGACATGGGCTAAAAAGACATTATTTCACACCCTGAGAGAAGGGGAATCTCACTTAAGCATATATACCTTGTGCCTGCAATCTGCAACCCACACAAAGACCTTTACCCTCTGTTGCTTTGCTTTGTCTTTTATTTCCAAACAAGCAAAAGAGTAAACGAAGCCAAATTAAAAAGAGACAGCAGAGAAATCAGGAGGAAGTGAGAAAGCAGAAAGCATAGAATCCCAAATTAGAAGAGTTCTGGACATATACGGTGTCTAGCCCCCAGGAACACCGCTAAATTATCATCATTCCGTCCTCATGTGCATCCTCAGAGCCAACAGCTGACTGAGTGTCCGAGCCAGGCCCTGTGCCAAGCACTTTGCACATGTTTTCTCATTTGAATCTCTCAAGAACCCTATGAGGTATCATTATTCCCATTATAGAGGTGAGGAAAGAAGTACAGAAAGAATTAAGTAAACAGCACAAGATCACAAGACGGGGGCAGAGTCCAAATTAGAATCCACATCAGTGCAACTCCAAAGTTCTTGCTCTTAACTGTGATATAAAGTGGATTCTCCCTACGGCTACATGAAACTTACACAAAGTCAGCTGGATATGTTCAAACAAGCAAGGAAGCAAAACAACCAGAGAGAGAGAAGTCATCCAAAAGTATAGGTGTTTGGGCTGTCCTTTTAACCACTGACCATGGACCCCAAGGTGAGTGTCAGCTAGAAGCTGTGCTCTGACGGTCAGCCCACTGCCACCTTTTATAACATCATCACCACTGCACACAGAGCGACTCTAGATACACTTTTTCATTTCATCCAAAAGTAAGCCAGCCGTGTCATCTGAGGCACCAAGAAGCAGAAATGGTCCAGCCAAATTCCTGGAGGAAAATGATTGTGTTTTGACTCTTTCAGATTCCAACAAGGGCAAGTCCTTCCGAGAGATGTTCAAGGGGAATTTCTACTACGCCCAATTTTTCTCCTTGTGTGCTCATTTTAGGACCCAGTTCCCTTAGAAGTTACTCTTCCTATCACTAGACCAACAGAAAGCCTGATGGAAGGCAGGAGCTTCTGGTCCCCACTATGCTACTAACCTAGAGGGAGATGCCTCCTCACTGTCTGTCAAAGTTTAGAGTAAGCTGATCACTGAGGAGCCAAATGATGAAGAAAGCTGGACCTGGTGTTTGGGGCTGGCCTCTGAAGACTGCAGGAACTGAGTTAAACCAAGTTGAGCTGTACAAAGGGACTGTCCAGACCCTCAGGAGATTCCAGGTCTCACACCATGGACACCCATCAACCCCACCCCCCAAGAACTCCATACTGTTTGGCAGCTGGGCTGGGCCTCTTCTTAGCTCATTGGCGGAAGGGGATAGCTTCTTGGCCTGGAGGCACTGTTGTAGCTGGGCTGGGGCTCAGACTTTGGCCTGAGGAAACGAAGACAGGCTGCAGAGCCCCTCTCCATCCACTTTAGCCCCTCCACTGCTCCAGCAACTGGCCGCCTGCTAGTTCATAATCTCTCTGACAGAAGAGGTGGGAGAGCCAAGAGAAGGAAAGAGATCTTTTCTAGCCAACTAGGATCTGAGCTGTTGAATCCAGAAGTTTGTTTTATTAAAAATAAAAAGGGAAAGGAAAAAAATTTGACCAAGGATGGTTATAGGGCATCTGTGCTGACTGGTGAAAGATGAGGACTTCCTCTCTAAGGCAGTGGTTTTGTCTTCATCATGCCAAACAACCAGCACTTTGGCTTTGTTTTCGTTAAACGAATTGACCCGTTTTATTTAAACAAATAGATCAATTGTTTGAGTGCCAGGCAACAGAGACTTCATATTCTCCTGCAACTTAGCAAAGTTTCTCACATAACAGTTTTGCACTCCTGACTGGGCTGATGAAACATACAACTTAATCAGCCAGCACCATGAGCCAAGGTGACTGCTGAAGGAGAAAGTCCAACACAACAGCCTATGTGTAATGAAGGTCCAAGCCCGTGCAGCTCAGGGGAAAACAATGCCCTTTGGCACTGGCTTCTTTAAGTGGCTACATCCTCTCCCAGGGGAGTTTCACTTGCAAATACCAAGAGGAACCAGAAGACAATTCTAGACCATTCTGCTGCTGACACTGTACTTTGTTTTTTTTTTGGTTTAAGTTTCTATCTACTTTGAGAGAGAGATAAAGAACAAGCAGGGGAGGTGTAGAGAGAGAGGGAGGCAGAATCCCAAGCAGACTCCCTACTGTCAGCATGGAGCCTGATGAGGGGTTTGAACTCATGAACCGTGAGATCATGACCTGAACCGAAGTCAAGAGTCGGACACTTAACTGACTGAGCCACCCAGGCACCCTGGCACTGCACTTTGGAACACAACACCCAATACTCCCTGACTTCTGTGGTCTGCCTGCTGGAGAGGATCCCCTACCCCTAATCAGATATGCTCTGCAGACCAGCCTTCTTAAGGAACCAAACCCCTCTCTGTCTCCAAAGTCTAAGGCAGGTATGCATTTGCTACTGGTATACTTATTCTTTAGTTTTAGGAAGTAATGTGTGTATGTTTGCATGTGTATATGTGTGTACACGCATACATATATGGTTGATATTAATAATAATGTTATATCTAGCTTGTACATGTGAATTGTAATACAAACTAACCTTCATCACCTATTGCCTTGTTTTGATTCTCAAACTAGTTCATGGGTAAGTTTCTTCTTCTCTTACCAGGCTAGGAATATCTCTTGTCTCTCTAAATCTAGAAAACTCCAGTGGATCTTAAAGAAGAGGTCTTAAAGTTTTCTTTTCCTATCCAATGCTTAGCTCCCTGTCACAGAGCCCAGTATGGGACCAGTTCCTAGTTGGTACTCAGTAAATATCTGGCAACTTAATCAGGAAGTTGGTTAAAGGCTGATGGGGGCTTACCCTGATCAAAGGCAGCTTCAGATCCTTGGCTCTGCTTCCCTGACTAAACTAGAGCCACAGGGACCATCATTAGCAGCTAACACACACACACACACACACACACACACACGTAATTAATTGAAAGCTTCACAAACACAGGTTGGAGTATCTTCCCTTTCCCAGGGCAGACCCTGAGTCAAGGACTCAAGGGCAGTGGTCCATTTGGGAAGAGTTCCCAGGAAGCACCCACAGGGGACTGGGAGAGTAAGATGAAAGGGAAGGCAGCCAAAAGAAGATGTGTTAACGAGCAACTGAATCATATTCCCAACGGGGACCTCTGGGAAAAGATGGAGAGCATGCCTCAGAGTTGCCCCCACCCAAGGGGTATTTTCTACCAACTCCCATCTGTGAATTGAAGACTACTCCTGCAGTATCAATCCCCATACTGCCCTGCTCACCGGCTGAGTGTGCGGCTGCAGCCCAAGAAAGCCCTGAGGCAGAGTCACAGGTACGTGCAATAAGAAGAGAAGTTAGGGAACAAGGGAAGGATGAGCCTGGGCAGGTAGAAATGGGGCATTGGTGACAACTGGTACAATTGGACCCCCCCCCCTCCCGTGCCTGTAGGAGTGCCTGGCACACAACTGGTGCTCAAAAACAATAGTGCACAAATGAATGCATTTATTCTATTGGTTTTATGAAACTTTTTTTTTTTCAAAGAAAACATTTTCTTCAAAGGAAACCTTATGAGCAAAGTTCAGGATGTAAAAGATTAAAGAGTTGCTTGATTTAAGGACCAAATCCCCATCACTCTCCCACCATATATACACAGTTGTGAGGAACATCGAGGGTGCCTCCTAGCACAAGGTGGAAAGCCCCAGTTTAACTTATCCTCCTCATTTTATAGATGGGACTACTGAGGTGCCATGTACTCTGGTGACACCATGAGTTAGTGCCAGAAGCCAAAGGCAGCCCAGAAGAGCTGGTCAAAGGGGGTGGGGGCCACCCTGAGCATTGGCTGGGTGTCAGCAGGACCCTCCTCTGGAAACACCTGGGAAGGCCTTGCTGAGGGCTGGGATACTCTTCCCACAAGACTGGGGATAGGGAAAGGGGAATGATCTGTTGCAAAGTCATGATACCTGGACTGTCTCCAAGAACACAGTGATTAAGTCAATTGTCATTCACATCCCCTCACTCCAGACCAAATGTTAGCAACCAAGGGGGATGTCAGCACTTTGCATTATTGCCATTGTCAAATCTGCTTTCCACTGCTACCAGAAAAACTGTCACCTCGGACAGGCAGACCCTGTTCTCCCATGCAAAATTTGGTCCCCTCCTCCCTGAGAAGGCGTGCCAAGTAAACACATCTTGAGGGGGTAGCCAGGAGCAAAAATCCTGAAGAACTTAACAGGACAAGTTTGTGCTAAAAAGCCAAATTTGAGGCCACTAAACTGGAATGAACTCACAGATTGGACAGAGAGAAAGAAATTGAGATGTGGAAGGAAAGAGTTCAGCATTGGCTTCCAAGAGGTTTTGGATCTCCTGTGGCAAAGTTTGGATCCATGCATGGCGCCCACCGCTCTGAGTCTAGGTCTCTTGTTGCCAACACTAAAAACTCCCAGCTCAACCACTTGCCTTCCAGTCTTGATATCAGCCTGAAAACCAGGTGGACAGCCAAAGCCACCTACCAGATTTATGAGTGCAAGTGGGAAATCCCTCTTCCTTAGTCTCTCCAGGACCCAGGCCTTCCTTCTGTTGGCAGGAATGCTTCAGTATGAACCCCGTCTCAGTCTATTCTCCAAAAAGGAAAATTCAAGGGATCATTCCAACCAGGGAAACTTGCCTAAACTCCTCACTTTCACACAGGAAAATCTGAGGCCCAAAGAAGGAGAAATGACATGACTAACATCTCAGAGTTACTTAATAGAACATCTGCAACTAAAATAGCAGTTTTTTCTAACTCCTAGTCCAGGAGTTAGACTATACTAATTTGGAAGGTAATCTACATTTTCCCTTTAGCCCTGCTTTTCCTTTTCTTTTCTCTTCGATTGATTGATTGATTGATTGACTGATATATAGCTCTGGGCCTGGCCCATAAACTCTCATCAAATCTTTGTTGTATAAAGGATTGTATGAATATATGAATGAATCTCCCCTCTGAAGGAAAGCTTAGGACTTGAACTTGATTTAAACACCCATTTTTAGACCTTCTAAATAGTGCAAACAAGCATGTTGGGCAAACCACATTCCTGAGAGAAGTTGAGGTTGCTGGATGGAAGTACGCTACGGTTCAGAGTTCCACATTAGAGGAAGTGATGGAGAGTCGGCACCATTTGGCAGCCATTATGAACACCACTGCAGCCGCGCCTCCAGGAAGGGTTCTCAGATCCCACCCTGCCCCGGCTGGTGGCCCCAGGCTGGGAGAGGTCCATCAAAAGCTTGCCTCGTGGCAAGCCTGAAATTATTCCCAGTGCTAAAACTCTGCAATTCAGTACACCAATTGACTAAAAATTAGATCTCTGCTACCGTCTATGATCATGTCTACACCCTGAAAACACTTAGCCCAATAAGGTGATTTAGGTTATTTTGATCCAAAACAGCCACAGTGATTCTACCTAAGAGAAGTCTCCAGACATCAGTCTGTCTCCATTGCAGCCTGAGCTTGCCTTTCTTTGGCTCTAGCTACTTATCATTAGTACTAGAGCATTGCAAAGCAAGCAGAAGGCTTTATCTTTGTTTATTTAAATTTTGCTATTCACTAGCCATTCTTTTCTTTTCAATAAAGTAGACTCACTGTAAACACACTTTTTTTTTTCAAACAACACAGACGTTAACCATGAAGAAAATAAAAAAAAAATCACCACCAATGTTTTTATGAGCATCTTTCCTCCAATATTTTCACCTCATCCTGGTGTTTCCAGTCTCCCAGAACTACCTTCCTCTGAGCCTTTTATATTACCTCATTTAATACTTACAACATCCCTTCAACTTGGCAATTATTATCCCCATGTTACAGATTGGAAACTGAGGCTCAGAGAGGTTGTGACCTGCCCAAGGGCACACAGCTAATAAGCAAAGAGTGGGGTTCAAATCCAAGTTTACCTTATTCCAAAATTCAAGACTAAAAACATAAAGTGACCATTTTTTATACCTTTACTATGTACCAGACACTGTGCTAAGTGCCTTATGTATACAGTATCTCAGACCTTTATAGCAAATTGATAAAGTAGACTTTATTCTGTTGTTGGGAAATCTAAGGCAAAGAGGGGTTAAATGACTTGCCCAGAATCACACAGCTGGTAAAAGGTGGAGCCAAAAAACAAATTTAGGATTTCTGCCTCCTAAGTCCGTGCTCTCAACCAGGAAACTGCACGGTACTCTCCATGCCACCGATCGAGACAGATTTACACAGGTATGGAGTCAGACTCTACACACTGTTTTCTGTAACTTGTTTTTCTCTTAGGTAAGGGTAGTGGGATTTCAATCTTTGCCTTTAAACTTGAAACAGCATGGCCCAGTCCTGAAGTTGGCCTCACCTACCCACTCCCACCCACTGTGGCTCTCATACCCGACCACAGCCCTCACCCTGGCAGCTCACCCCAACTACATTGCCCTCAGTCACTCCCCAGCCCCCACCACTGGTCTCATCTTCAGACTGTCCTCTTACACTTACGACTTAAACCGGGAACTGCATAGGGGCCCACTCATCCAGACCTCTGGATTCAAACAAGCCCTCCTCCCGTGATGTGGCTACTTTGACTACTGCAGTGAAGCACCTTGTCCCCATCCCACCTGCTATCCGGTTCTCAAACCCGGAACACCAGTCCTTGCTGTGCGAGCACTGGCCACCTTCCCTAGACTGGCTCTCGCTCAGCAACAGACATTCCATCAGATAACCTCCAAATTCCCTGCAGTGAAAAATAACATCCAATGTTAACACGTCCACTTCAATAAGGGGATGAGAGTTTCTCGGTAAATTCACACGAACTACTCTACCCTGAGGTAGAATTCTGTCCCTCTCTCTGTTTGAGGCACTCTCGCTGTGTGGCTTTGGACCTATCACTTCAGCTCTCTGTCAGAAGTTTCTTTATCTGTCAAACAACAGGTAGAAACAGATGGTCCCCATCCCCTGAAAACTCCGAAATGCTACTATCCTATGATTTTTAAAATGACAGGTCTGGTAGATATTATTCCCATCAGTGTTTTTGTCCAGTTATTAACCAAACTAATGAGACCATTTGTACAATCCAACTGAAAAGTTCAGTTTGGGGGAGAAGGGAAGAATCAGGGTGATTGGACATTCCAAGACATCATGGGGCCAAACGATGTTGATGGTCATGTGCAGGCAATGGTGAAACGAAATCAGGCAGATCCTCACATAAATGGGGTACGCTTTGGCATAAAGAAGCACTTTTGGTGAGTAGGAAACTGTTATCTATCTGAAGCCAAGATAAAAATCTACTTTCTGAAAATGTTTTGTTTTGTTTTGTTTTGTTTTGTTTTTTAAGTTTGGCTCAATCACTTGTTTTTCTCTGTTCCTTATGTAATCTTGTGGGATGAGGCGTCAGAAAGTCATAAATCATTCATGGGGCTCTGGGAAAAAAAATCACTCGTGCAAAGCAGATGCAACTTAAAATGAGAGAAGTTTTTGCATGAAACCCCCCAAAAAACGTAACTCATACGGTTCGTAACCCCTGCTGCTCACTAATCCCATAATCAGTCTTTGGCTTGGTCACTTGTTTCTGGCCTCTTATTGTTCTTCATTTTAAACAGAAACTAATGTAAAGATATAGCTTGTCACAACCGTACAGCATTTTTCCAGGAGCCTTAGAAAAGACGTTGTAGTTGTGGCCTTTGCAGGGCTGATTGAAGCTGGCAGATTTTACTCCCTGCTTAAAGAAGTCAAGCGAGCCCTTTGTCCAAAAATCTCTTTTTCAATATGCCAGTCAATGTTTTCCATAATTCTTATAGGTTAATTAAGTTCCCTTGGTAAAATATAACTCTTTCCCAAAACCCACAAAGTAGTCCCTACCAGCTAATTCCCAAATACTAATGCCTTAAACCTTAGCTTTATAATTTCTAATATGGCAGCTAGATGTGATGAGGTTTCTAATAAGCAAGCAAATTTGGGTGTTTTTTTTTTAGACTTCTTTCATACTCATTAACTCATTCAAGGTTCTCAGAAGTAGCAAGGACATTTTGCGTTCATTCATTAATTCAGTCCTACAATAAACTTTATTGACTGCCAAGCGTATGCTAAGGTACTAAAGATACAGACAAGATAACATCCCTTGTCCTCAGGCCAGTCATGGTATATGCGTGACAGACATGTAAAAATCATCAGAGGGAGACAAACCGAAATGAATATGACCCTAAAAAGTGAAATCCTTTGCCCTAAGTCAAAGAACTGGAAAGTTCCAGAGCAGAAATTTCCTCCTAGGTCTCCTAAGGCTAAATTCAGATTACTCTCAAAGAAATCCTATGACTTCTTATAAACGGACACATTTTGTTGGAACAAAGTGAAGGAAAGAAAGCTCTCAAACTGAGGTCCTGCATCTTAGAAGAATAATCTGAGTTAATTACCTTAGGAACAAGCAAAACTGGGAAAAAATTCTCAGCAGAACAAGTGAGGGAAGCATTCCCATTGGTCAAGGTCACAATTTCTCCCAGTCAGCCCTGAGATTATGTCCAACCTAGCACAGTGTCTGGCATTGGGTTAGTCCTCAAAAAATGTTTATTTGTTCTTTTTCAATTAATTCAAACTAGTCATATGCTAGCGTGGCTATGTTACCAAATGACAGACAGTTGCTCCCCCTCCCCTACCAAACTCTTGAGATCTCAGTAACATTGCCTTGAACCCCCCCCCCCGTTCCACAGTGTGAGAAAGGCTTAAGCCTTCCTCAAGATCTTTGCTTTTTCCTGGTACTAAGAATCTTACCATCTGATTCACTGTTACCGTCCTACCAGCATGTCTAAAGGCACAGTCTTTTCCCCATTTTCAAAGAGAAATCTATTTGTGTCAACCATTTGCTATGCTTTTCAAGAATCCACTGAAGATCAGACAGTTCTGGAGATAGTGATACCGTGCACAACCCAGCACAGCTGGTTCACCATCTCACTGGTTCTACCACTGCCTCTCTCTCCCTTTCTCCTATTTCCCTCTTCCTTTCCAGAGCAACAAGTTCTTACTCTTTGCTTAGGTATACTGTCTACCCAGAGTATCAGCTTCTACTGTAAGTGGGCCTATCAAGGGTTCCCCCCCACCACCAAGGTGAGAATCTCTTCGGAAAGAATTCTCTAAGACAACAAAAATGTTCTACCTCTCATTTTACTCAAAACTGAAATCAAAGATGTAGACCATTGCCCACTGTTTTTGATATTTCCTGGGGCCACATGATGAAAGGTGGCAGAGTTCCTATCATAGTCTAGCTCCTCAGTGCTCTCCTGGCTCAGTCTGAGGACTGAGCATACCCACCTGCCTTTGGTTCTCCGGCACCACATGATTCTCGTACTCTGAGTGTGACATAATATTTTCTGGATCTGTGGCAATAAGCAAAAGAAAAAAATTATTAAACACCTACTGTGTACAAAACACTTTGCTACAGACTGGAGAGAATAAAGAATCATGGCCTCTGCCTTCAAAGAATTCATAAGCTGAGCTCTGGCACAAACTTACCATGTATTCTTAGGAAGTTGACAACTTCTAAGGTTCCATTTCCTCATCTATGAAATGGTGATGTTGTAATGCCTAATTGCAAAGGGTAAATAAACAATACACACATACATGTACATATACATGTACACATGTACACATATACACATGCACATATACATACACATAAGACAAAACGTGTAAAGTGCTTAGTTTGACACATGACTAGCAATAATAATAAATGGAAGGCAAAAACATAAATCAATACTGATTGCTAAATGAAGCAAGAAAACATACATAATATAAGGTTGACTTTAATGAGTTTTATAGAAAAGATACCAAGTGCTAGGGTGGTATGTGGGAGGGAAAGTCTCATTCTAGCTGAAAGGATTGAGAACGACTATTCAGAGTGGATAGAAGTCAAGCTGAGAGTGCAGAATTAGCAGGATTTGGACAAAAGGTCTTGGGGAGTTTCTGCAAGGAGTTGATAATCAGTGTTAAAGATCTGTATATTTCTCGTAGTATTTGAGTCTTGAAGGATAATGACGTTGGCTTCTACCAGTTTAGGTGAGAAGCTTTGTAGCTGTCTTCAGAAATGATTTGGCTGATAGAACTCTTCAAAGCTTTATGGCTAAACCTCTACCTGACCCCTGGGAAGTCTATGGGTGGCATAGAACTATAAGACTGAAAGATTATGTAAACCAGTACTCATCAGATATCTCAACTGTTATGGTACAATATCCTTGTCCAAAAGTCATCTAATTATCAGTTTGCATACTTCCAACAACAGGAAGTCCATGCCAATACAATTTTGGCCACAATTAACATATTGAAAAGAACCATATGTAGGGAAACACAGCAGATATGTGGAGATCATGATAAGGACATAGTCTCCAGAAAATACAAAGTTTAAAAGAAATCTGCATTTTATTACTAATTTGACCATGAGCAAGCCACTCAGTTTTTCTGGGCCTCAGAGTACCTCTCACACTGCTTATAGCTCTAATGTCCTAAAACATTTGATCAAAAAAGTAATGCAAGTAAAATATCATACTGTAGAGAAAATCAGCTGATGTCAAACATGCAGAACTATTTTGAGACTTTTCAACTATAAAATAAAGAGATTTTTATTACCACTGTGAAATTACTCAGTTTCAGTTCAACAAGCAGCACATCCGTCCCTATGGATATGGAGATGAGTAGCCCCACCTTACCTACCCCACCCTGCACTAACCATGCCTGAGAAATCTTGTATCCAGATATGGACACCACAGTTTAATAGGGTTACCAACACGCCCTGGCTTAGCAAGAAGCTGGAACTATTACTAGAATAGAAGCTGTCATCTAATTGGAAACTCTTCTCAGAGGTATGTGGAAAGGACTAAAATTCTATTAAACTGCTGAGGGTAGAACATATACTCACAAGTAGAAATACCATGGAAATGGATTTCAGTGTCATGTAAGGAAGAGCATCCCAATGGTTAGAGTTGTCCAGTTAGAAAAGTTAGTGAGCCTCCATTGCCAGAAATGTTGCAGAAGGATCTGAAGAACCAACTCTCAGAACAGCTATTGCAGACATTATTGCATGGGCTAGGAGGTGAGCCCAGAAAATGTATACATGTCCTCACAGTTCTGAGTACCAAGGCCCCTCCATACACAGTAATATTTACCATGATTCATTTATTTATCTGCCAAATGTTTAGTGACTGGTCTTGACTTTGGGACCAGCATGGCTGGGTTGAAATTTCAACTCTGCCAGTTTCTCATTCTGTTTCCTCACCTATAATATGGGAATAATAAAAGTTCCTGCTCACAGAGTTGTTCTGAAGATGAAAGGAAATGATTTATGTAAAGTACTTTTGAACAGTGTTTGACACATGACACACATTTAATTAATATTAGACATTAGTAGCAGTGGTAGTATGTCAGGCACTGAGCTAGACATTAGGTCACCAGGTTAAGAAACACATGAATCCTACCTTTCTGGAGTTTAAAGGCAGCCAGGAGGTGGGAGAGTATAAAAGATATTAAACTAAAAGTCACCAGAAAAATACAAATATAGCTTCAAACAATGATATTTGCTCTAAAGGGAAAAAAAGAGGATGCCATGACAACATATTGACAGAGGAGAGACTTATTTAGATTGGAAGCTGCAGGAAAGAGTTCTTTGAGGAATCGATATTTAAGCTAAGTTGCAATACATATGTATCCCAGCACTAGTGGTTTAAAGGCGGGCCCTGATGCCTGACTTCATTTTAGTCAACAGAGAAATGAAGCCAGCTATCTGCAAGGGTAGACAGGAGTCACCTGTCAATTTGAGTCTCAATTTTTGCATCAGCCTCAGATTAAGCAGTGTAAGTGTAGACAGGATTTCTTTGCTTTAGCTAGTTTCCATTTGATTTTTCTCTGAAATCTATAAACTCATCAGTGTATCCATCCATCCATCCATCCATCTATCTATCTTTACATCCATCCATCCACCCATCCATCTATTTATCTTTGGGGGATTCAATGATATGTAGTCCCCAGCCTCAAGGAACTTGTGTAAGGGGGGCTTGTATATGCACAAGTCCCTATAAGCAAAGACATGTTACCAAGGTGGAGGGAAATATTATGGAAGTTGAAGAAGCTAGAAATTCAACACAGATGAAAGGATGAAGGGAAAAATTTTGGGAAAGATGCCATATTGAAGCATGTTAAGGAAGTCTAAGCAAAGTGAATTTGAAGGAATCAAATCTTAGCATTTGGGTTTGAAAATCATGCATACGCAAAAAAAAAAAAAATCATGGCTAAATGATGGTCATCAGGGACCATGTTGGAGAATGGCATACTGTCTCTCAAAAAATCCTATATAGTCAGTGTTTTCTCTAGTCCTGAAATCAGTTTCTGTTGCTTCAACTGATCATCAAGTGAATTTGTGAGTTTGCTTTGAGGTACCATATTGTATTTTAAAAAAAGGAATGCTTAAATGTTGGACTCACACGTAGTGTGAGGTCCATGGGCAGAAGAGTAGGAGCAGTCACTGCCATGCCTCCTGCATCCTCCATTTACCTACATCCACCACTTACCATGTGGAAAGGGGGCAGAGCTGGCAGTACCTTGACTATTAGCTCACTCTTTTTCTGCCTCTGTCAATCTGACAATTTGCCTATCTCTTGTTATTTTTGCCAAATAGTTAAATTCGCATTCATGAAATAGAAATTTCATGAATTGGATGCATGTCCAATATAACATGACCTGAAGTCAGCAAAGAGCTGAGCTCTCAAGAAATAGCTCAGTGAAACAATACAGCTGAAAGTTGGGTCTTTATTAGTTTCCTAGGGATGTTGTTATAAACCACCATAAACTGAGTGACTTAAAACAATAGAAATGTACTTTCTCACAGTTCTGGAAGCTGGAAGTCCAAATCAAGGTGTCAATGGACCTCATTCCCCCTGGAGATTGTAGGGGAATTTTGTTTTTGTCTTTTCCAGCTTCTGGTGGTTCCCACATCCTTGACTTGTGGTGAGACAGCTCCAATCTCCACCTCTGCCTTTTAGTGGCCATCTTCCCAGTATCTTTATGTCTCAAACCTCCCTCTCCCTTTTCTTAAAAGGACACCAGTCATTGGATTTAGGGCTCACTTGAAATCCAAGGTGATCTCATCTTGAGATCCTTAACTAACATCCTCAAAGAACTCATTTCCAAGTAAGTCACTTGCCTAGGTACCTGGGGTTAAAGCTTTGACATATCTTTTGGTTGCCACCATTCATCCCACTATAGGGTTTAAGAAAGAGTAATAAAAGTGGGTTGAAGCTCTATTTTGACAGACTTTGTATGTTAATTTCAAACATCTTTGAGGGTCTAGTTTTTTGCAGAACTATGATGTTGAAAATCTTTATTTCCACAACTATCTAAATACCTTACAGTGTAGGTTCCCTCCTCTGCCTCACTACCACTATCTGACACCCCAAAGTCCTCCTCCTCTTACGTTAGTTATTCATCAGATCCCTGCAGTACAAGCCTTGGCATACTTCCATCATCTTCTTTTCCATGTCCTAATAAAAATTCCAATCCTATATTCCATCCTCTACATGAGTGATGGTTAATCAACTAAAATAATCTTTATTAAGGCACTGGCTCATCTACATTGTTAAAACCTATACATATAGCCTTTAATATGTGATCATGTTAATACTAGCTCTCTGTGGAGATACACCTGCTGCTAGATACATCTGAAGCTGATAGAGAAGGAAGAAACGCCCTTCTCCTTGTCCTGAGATCTCCCACCATTGGCTAAACCCAACTAGAAGCCAGCCAACACAGGAACCTGGGAACAGCAACTTGCAGATATCTGCTCCTTTGACACAGAACAGAAGAGGAAGGAGAAGACATGGATCTGAGGACAAGCAGGTCCAGGACCAGCCTTATAATTATCATCCCCACTTTACAGAGTAGGACAAGGAGTTTAGCAAAGGTTATTAATTTCCCACAGTCACACAGCTAGAAAGTATTAGTGTGGATTTTGAATCCAATCTATCCAAATCCAAAGCACGAGGGCTCGCTATGCTCATTCTCACCACCATCATGGACATTTCAGTTGCTTTGTCCAACTGCCTTGGTCAGAAGATAGCTTGGGTTTCTGAGGGGCTGTTTCTCGGCTATCACATCAGCAAGAGGACCTTCTCTGGGTTTGCGATTTGGATTTTGTGAAGGATATAGATCTCCATTCAAGGAAGAACTCACCACGCCCCCTGCTGCAAGTGCTATAAGCTCAGCTGCAGAGAGCCACTCTGCTCAAGACAATACCCTTCCCTGGCAGCCCATATCCAGTGACTGATAAAGGCTCAATCCTTTTGGCCCACTTGCAGGACAATGGGAACAAGTATGACGGGTCAACCTTTCCCACTTCTCAGGCCTCTCCTTCCTACAGGTGTTGATCCCTAACACCAAACCCTGTCTCCGCACCTGCTTCTAGAGAACCCAATCTGTGACAGGCTTTGCTGTTATTAACATGCTCATTGTGGCCCACCACCCCTCAATCTA